>NC_136660.1:4760754-7160754 GCF_903797595.1 Erithacus rubecula
ACACACACACACACACACACACACACACCCTGCATGCACAGAACCCTGCCCTGCTCACCACTCACACACACACACACACACACACACACACACCCACCCTGGCACTGCCAGCTCCCTGCACCCCTGCCTATGACACTCAGAGCTCTTCTGGAGCACTGGGCACACACATCTGGCTGAGCCTCATGGGTTCTCTTCTCTGTATCCTGGTCTGTTCATGCACACCCTGAGAGGGATGTGATCATCATGACACACCTGGGGTGCACACATCCACCTGAACATGCTTTATGTGTGTGTGAGTGTATTTGTGAGCTTCCTTAAAGCTAGGAGTGCAACATGTTACATGTTCTGTACCTATGGACATATATATATATATACACACATATATATATATATACACATAGTCATGGCTGCTTTTATATATATTTTTTACTATTATTATTATTATCAACAACATATTAAGGTACATACTAGTATAAAAAGTTGTATAAAAAGCTGTTCTTCTGGTTTAATATGAGCATGTATATATAAATTATTGCTTTTATCAATCACATATTAAAGTATATGTTAGTGTATACACAGTGGGATAAAAAGCTGTTGTCCTGGTTTAACCCCAGCTGGCAACTGAGTGTAATGCAGCTGCTCAGTCGCCTACTCCTGGAACTGGAAAAAAAAAGGAAACCTCACGGGCTGCTATAAGAACTTTAATAATTTAAAATAGAATAGTAGCAGTAATAGTAATATTGATGCTGAAAGAGAGGGGGAGAGAGGACTGAGAGCAGAGATTAAGAAGATGCCCAGCACAGTTGGCCAGCCCGTGCTGCCAATGGCCAGCCTGTCCCTGGACAATCATCCCCCTCCAGGTGAGTCCCCACAGTGGGCACACACTCCATGGCACTGGTGTGGAGCAGCCTTTGACCAGTTTGCCTCACCTTCCTGCACTCTTTTCACACTCACTGCTTGCTTTGCCACTGTCT
This sequence comes from Erithacus rubecula, assembly GCF_903797595.1. NCBI lineage: Eukaryota > Metazoa > Chordata > Aves > Passeriformes > Muscicapidae > Erithacus > Erithacus rubecula. The sequence continues at coordinate 4,761,729 of NC_136660.1, forward strand.
AGGAAGCAGCACCAGTCTGTTAGTGGTTGTCATGTGTCTCTCTCAATTCCAGATAACAAAGAATTTCTCTTTTGCATCTATACAATTGTGATCAGATTTGTGGAAGAAATTGGTAAAATGTCTGGATTTCCCAGTCCTGATCTTGACACACATTCTTCCAGCACTGGACAACAGCTCTTCTCAACATTTTATCTATTACAGATTAAAATTCAAAGCTGTCAGTGATACATGACCAAAAATGATGAGATAACAAAGCCAAAGAATGAGTCAGGGTCATAAATTCTTTTAAAATAAATTCTAGTTTTAGGACAGGGAATCCACTCTTACTGAAATATTTATTTTAGGAAAGATTTCAGGTGTATTACTACAGCAACTCCAGACTGCAGCTATGAACAAATCAGTGTGAGGAACAAGTGTTCCTGAACCAGTAATGCTGATAATTTGTGTGTCCCCTCAGAGCTGCTGGGAAATGTGCCATCGTTCAGGTTATTGTAATCCTTTTACTGAATTCACTCCAGCTCTTTGCCTTTGGCCTGGCTCAGAGCTTGCACACAGCTGGCACCCAGGAGCCACCCTGGGATTTGTTCTGTGCATCTGAAGGACATTCCTTACTTACAGCTGTTGCTTGGCTTTTAGATGCTTTTTTTACATTACATTATATGCATTAAAACCAGAAAAACCCAAATGCAAATCAAAAGATGAACCAAGGTAGCCCTTCCAGTATTGGTGAACATGATTGCAAGCATTACTAGATAGGTGTCAAACTCAGTAAAAAAGACAATCTTGCTTTATTCCTCCTATTACAGATAATCTTAGTGTGATCCTCTTATTCCTAGCTTGGCTAGAGATCTTTTAACTTCTGTAACCTTTTTCGGCTGTGCAAAGTTATCCTTTAACTTAGAAAGCTCTTTTCTCATTGTGGTGGTTCTCAGCTGTTACTTTGCCAGGTTTCCTATGCCCTGCACTCCTGGGATCTTAAAATAAAATATACTTTACATTCCTCTGGGCTACCAAATAACTGTTTCTGAATTTGGGCCAAACTGGATAAGCCCTTCAGGAATTTGGTGCCCAGAGTAGAACATGAGTGCCAGTAAGTGCCTTCCTAAGCAGCATTGACACTTCTTAGTGGAGTATTTCATATGTTGCCTTTTACAAACAACTAAATTTTTATGCAGAATTTCTATTAGAGGGAAAAAGGATTTGAATGATTTTTATAGCTCCCTGTTGCTGTGTTTGAAGGGAAGGGATACGGTGAGGTACAATTAGCAGTATTTCAGCCCATACTCACAAGCACTTCTGGGATGGCTCAGATTAACAAGGGTGAAAATGGTCACAGTTACAGCATCAACAGCAACCTGTGCATGTGAATCACAAGTGCATTATAAATCCATTGTGAGTGCCATGGTGCTCCCAGCCTCCAGCAGCCATGCCAGAATTTACATAACCAAACATATTCCTGATATACCTGACATGTCAAATAGTCCTTGATATTTTTCCATTCCTTTGTCCAGTAACTTCCTTCAGCTGTGTAAAATTTTAATGTAACCATTCTGTAACAAAGATTTCTGCAGTTGAACAACCCGGTGTTAAAAACCATGTCCTTTGTTTTGCACTCCTGGGAGTCACTTTTTGGGGCCCCAGGGTTTGTAACTGAGGAATACCAGGATTGACTCCAGCCTTCCTCTCTGTGTGGCCCATGGAGGGAAGGATGCACTGCAGCTGCTTGGGTAGTGCAGCTGTGCATGTGCCACAGACTTTACACTGCAGGAGAGTTTCCTTATCCAATCCCTGCATTGGCTTTTTTGAGTGCTTCTCACACACTCAGAGTGTTTCCAGAGAACCTCAAGGTCTTGTTCCTGAGTGCAGTTTGCTGGCCGTGGCTGTGTATCATTCCCAAAATGTGATGCTGTGTAAGGGACACAGTACCTGTGACTAGCCTGACACTATTCTTATATAAAATAGCATTACAGAACAATCATTCTTGTCTCTGAACTTCTCTAAGTGGTGCTGTCACTGCTTGAAGTGACACCCAATACACCTTAATCTCTTGAGTTTTTCTGGCTGAAAAGGTAAGGCCAAGGGATAAAAAATCCAAGTGTAACTAAGGAAAAAAATGGAGGAGGAAGAATCTCATTCCAGGAATCCATACCACCTTGGTATTATGAGTTCTGATGCTCTAAGGGATTGCATTGTTTTTTACTGGAAGTATAATTCTTTTATTATTTAAATTAAATAAACAGTGAGTTTTCCAGCTTTGTAAATACTGACATACGATTATATAAATACTGATTTGTGCAGTCCTTAAAGCAGGGCTTAATAAGAAAGAAATAGAGATTTATTTTAGGGCAGTTTTCCATAATGTGCTAGCATTTTGAAAACATCACACATGAAAGAGAACATGTCAAGGAAATGTTCTGACTTTGTTGTAAACTGTGCCCAGATACAGAAGCAATAATGGATGTAGCAGAACATGAGGTAAGCACTGATGTAAAGTCATAATAATGAATTTAAAATTGCACAGACTTTCCTTGTTTGCTGTTACCTTTTGCTAAGTCTAAGGCATGAACTTGCCTAAGCAAGCATCACTGCACAGCCATGAAGAGCAGCATTGTCACAGCAGCCCTCTGAACACACACTGTTGCTTCAGCAGAGCCAGGAGCTGAAATCTTTCTGGAGCTCAGTAGAACTGGTGCTTTTTCTGGCTCTGGTTTGGATTTAAATGCACTGACCAGAGTTCAGCAAAGCCACAGGTGATTATTGCCAGTGTGCAGTTGGTGGGGATTACCTTTGCTTTTTCAGGATGCAAAGCTGAGCAGGGTTTCCTGTCGAAAGGAGGGGCTGTGTTTATCAGTAAGGACAACACCCTGGCTAAAACCATGGCTGCAAACCTGCAGGGATCTCTTGTCCAACAGGAGCTCACCCTTCCCCTTACAATCCCTTTATTCTGCCACAGCAATGAAATCAGCCTTAGGACAAATTCATCCCCAGCCTTTCATGGCTGGCCTGGTACCCACAGAGCAACATTGCTCCAAGTACTCCATTTAAATTAGGATAGAACGATTCTATTTTTATTTCTAGAATAGAAATCTGTATTTTTAAAAATATTGAAATCAGTGAGTTTTCCATAAGATGTTGTAATTGTGCTGTTCCCACTGCTAGAGAAGATCTGCAGATGGAGTTCAGTATACTCTGGCTGCACAGATCATCTTACAAGGTAGAACATAACATACAGATGTTACCATGTTTCTGCAAGTATGGCTACATTGCCACAAGATCTGTTTGGAATACCCTCATCACTGTTAATGGAGGTATTTTCTTTGAGACCTTAGGAATTGAAGTAATTGCTCCATACACTGAGGGATGTGTTCAGAAATACTGCTAAGGCAGGCACAGCAGTGTTAAATACAGAGTGCACATGGGGAATTTTAGGTTTAATCTGACCTTCCAACTGTAGCATTAAAAAGCTTCCCAAGAGGAATGAACCTTGCAACCTGATACACCTGCAGTGAAAAGCAAGGCTGCAGCAGGGTGCAACTGGGACACTCCTCAGCAAAGTTCTGGTGTGATTCCTGAGACACCCTTGGGGATCAGCAGTGACTGAAATGCTTTATTTCTTGTTCTTCTCAGTGCCCAGACCAGTCGTGCAAACAGGATTTACTGGCTTACCTAGAACAGATCAAGCTGTACTCCCATCAGCTCAAGATCTGCAGCCAGGTGAAAGCAGAAATCCAGAATCTGGGTGGAGAACTCATCATGTCTGCAGTAAGTAGGAAATGGCATGGAGTACTCTGTTAGTCAGACTGTGTTACATTGGAGTTGGGCTTTGTATGCTTGCAGCCTGTTCCACTGGCACTCCAAATCCTGTGTTGTTTTCTAACACCCATTTAACAGTGAGACTCTACCACAGTGAAGTCTAAGACTTCTGGCTTTAAAGGAGTAACAATTGCCTTTTCTTTTTAAATTCTCACAGCACACTGTTACCTCTGTTATTGGGAGGTTGGGTTTGCCCGCTTGACAGTGCTGGTTTACAGATGTGGAATAGGCTCATGTGTGTCTGAACACAATAAAAACACTCCAGGGGTGGAGTTCCAGCCCAGAAAAAAGATGCTGCAGGGCATTAAAAGATGCTTACAGGTTTACAGAAATAAATAAAAGGAAGAGCAAGGTGACTTGGTTCCTGAGTGAATTTCTTGATTTTGCTTTAAGAGTTATTTTTCCAGTCATTAGCCATGGAAAAGGCATTTTGTGATTTTATGGAACTTTTATGCACTTGGCCTCAGCACAGCCATCCAGAAAACACCTTCACATTCCCATGTTCTGTGATGTGTTACTACCTGGAGCACATGGGATGTTGATTCCAAGCTATAAATGTGCTAAATGGCACCAAAAGCAGGTAAGGCACCCTCCCACTGGGCACATTCTACCCTTTGCATACCTGGCACTGTATGAAACTGCACACAGTTTGGAGTGTCTGTCTGTGTTCCTCTAGCTCTGTGTCCTGCCTGGACCTGTCTGCATCCATCTGTACCTGTGTCTGTCTGTACCCACCTGCACCTATCTCAGGTTACCCATCTCTGTATGTGCCTTTACCTGCTCTGTGTGTCTAGCCCTATCAGCAGCTCTCTGTATTTATCCATACCTGCTCTACTGACTCTGTGTGTCTCTATCAAGCCATACATACCTCTGCCTGTCTGCAGCTGCCTGTGCCTGTCCATACCTGTCAGTATTTAGCTCTGCTCCCTGCCCTCTGTCTGTGAACAGCCATATCTGTCTGCACCTCTCTACAGACACATCTCTACCTGTAGCTCTGGGCCTATCACCACTTACCTCCACCTGTCTCTATTCACCTGTACTTACTCCACCTGTCCCTATTTGTCCCTCTCTTATATATATCATCTCCATATATATCTCCCTCTTGGTACCTGTCAAAATCTGGTGAAGTTCTGTCTCCATCACTGCCAGTATCTCTGTCAGAACCTAGGAGAATTTGTCAGAATATGTCAGAATCTGCCAAAATCTAACAGAATCGGCTAAAAATCTTACAGTATCTGTCAGGTTCTGACAGAATCAGTCAAAATCTAACAATCTGTCTCTGTCAGTGTCTGTGTGTACCTGTCACTGCCTCTCCCAGTCAAATCTGTATCTGTCAATACCTGTCAATATCTATCTCTACCTGTCAGAATCTGTCAGCACCTCTCTCTGTCTGTCCATATCTGTCAGTCTGTCCCTGTCTGCACCTGTGTCAACCCCTCTGTGTTGTCTCTCCACCTCTCGCTGTGCCTGTCTGGCCTGTCTCTACCCCTTGGTATCTGTACCTATTTCTGCCCCTCTCCAGGCCTACCTCTCCCTATTGACCTCTCACTAAAACAATTCTGTGTGGTTTGTACATTAATCAGAAATTAAGCATTTGTTGCTGAGGTGAGATGTGAAATACTCATTTCTATAAGATACTTGTGCTGGCTATTCAAGTGGTAATTTAGACACCACATTTGAACCTCTGGAACATACAGTTAATTAATGTTAATTGAATATGTAATATCTGAAGCCAAACTTGGGGTACACACTAACAAAGTTTTCCTTACTTGTGTCTTTTCACAAGCAGTTCTGTGACCAGTGTGGGTTATAGTAAAGCCAGATATTGAGACCAAGTTTGGTTCTTGCTATTTCTGTCTCATACTGTAGAATATTCACACTGTTTTACCTTTTTTGTTGTGTAACTCCTGTCAACAGTGCATAATCCACCTGGTGAAAAAATTCTAAGTTCTAAAATGAAACCCCAAATGTAACTTCACTGATCATCCTCAAGGGATGACCATAGATCCTAACCCTGCTTCAAGGGAGGAGGGTGAGAACTTGTCCTGTGTGCATCTGGAAACCTGAGAAAAGCAATGGCTTGTTGAGATAAATGCTCAGTCCCTTCCAGTTCAATAAACACAGCTAAGCAGGTGCTGAGTTTGGGAGTCAGTGGAAATGAAGAGCATGCTTAGAGGCCTGGATGGCTTTGGGAGGGTTCTGTGAAATCAAGGTGAGATGCTGCAAGGTTGCTACTCTTGGGAAATATGGCAACAATGACTGTGTGGTTTTGGTTTTCTTTTTTTTCATATTATGGGTGCTACACAGGAAAGAGCCAAACTGCCAGCCAGTGTCAAAAGAGACCTGTGCCCTCACCCTGAGCCTTTTGAAGACAATGCAGACACAGTTGGTTGGTCTCAGTGATGAAAAATCTGTAGAAAATTGTAGAAAGTCTCCCTGGTGTCCCCTTGGGAAAAGGAGCCCATTCATGACTGACTGTGCTCAGGTGCTCCCCTGCAATTAAAACTGTGGTTATGTGAAACTGCAGCCCAACAAGCCAGTGATGGCCTGTTGTATTAATTTCATGTTTTAATTGCTTCAGTTTTAGAAGAACAGCAGGATTTATGTTGTACAGAGAAATTGCCCAGTTGAGAGGGACAGAAACGCACTAGTAGTATAAAATGGTTATTGAATTGCTTTTCTAAAAAACCTGGAGTGAGTTGCAGCTCTGAAAGTGCACATGGGGGCTTTAGCAATTGATCACATTCCTAGGTTAGCTGGCCTTGGAAGAAGTGACAAACCCAAGGTCTGTGTGAGAAAGCAGATGGTTCTTCTCCCCCTTCCCACCTTCTGCCTCCCTCAGAAGTATTAGAACTCCATTAGAAAATACAGGAGTCAGAACTGCAGCTGGGATAGGATGGTATTTTATATTCTCCCCTGTCCTGATCATCTCTGAATGAGACTCAGAAAGGAGACAGCAGGATGATTAAGAAAAAACACAAGAGGCCCTGCCCTTGCAGCTAGTAAAGGTTTTATCCTGCATTAAATAAAAAACTTGTGAGTCTCCAGATACCTGAAACTGAAACCATCCTCTGGTTAGTGAAGACCTGCTAGAGGAAAAGAAATGTACCAGAAAGAGCATTAGGAAGTAATGCCACTCACAGAGCCCTCCTGCAGCTGGGGCAGGTGTGGGCCAGGAATGACCTGCCTGGTCCTTGGCCATCCCCTCCCCTCCTCTGGCTGGCACTGGCTCCTGCCTGCTCCTCCCTCATCTGCCTGGGACAGGTGTCTGGCAGCAGCAGAGCTAAGGGGGGAGGCTCCTCTCCTGGGAGAAAGGACACATTCCCACATTCACAGGGATCAGGACCAACTTTCACAGGGACAAACCCACTCTGAGTACCACAACAGCCCTGCTTTGAGAAGCCTCTTACACCCACCCCACACCTCCCTTCTCTAACCATTACAGCTGTGCACAAGCATCTTGCATTTCCCTCACCTTCAACAAAAACTCCTTCTCACAAGAGTTCATTGAAAAATAATCCCAATCAGCCTCTCTCAGTGAGAGAAAGAGAGGGATGAAGAGCAGAGGCTGTAGTGTCACATATTTGCAGATGTGCAAAAGAAAGAACTGTCCTCTTGGAACACAGCAGCCACAGGCCCTGTCCTACCAGTTGTGGATGATGCTGTGGTGGAACAAGCAAAGGAGTCCTGAGCTGGAGCTCCAGGGTAACCCTGGATGGTGCCCAGGAGCAGAGGGTGGCAGGACCATGGCACAGGGGCAGCTGTGCAGTCTCTGGCAGCAACAGGGCCATGGGGCCCTGCACTGGAGGGAGGGGCTGCTGGCTGCCAGCACAGCTCAGGCTGGCACTTACTCTGTGACTCAGGAAACACTCTGAAATCCATAAACACAGCTCAGTCTCTTCAACTGTTGCGGATCTGTGTGTCCTGTCTGCACTGCAGCAGTGCTCAGCCCCCCTGCCCTGGGAGGATTCTTGCAGTTCACACCTGTAGGAACAGATAGCTCTTCCCTGCAGTTCATACCTGGCTGTATCATGAGTGCAGGTTAATGAGGCCACATTCCCTGGGGCAGCTGTGATGCACTGTGGCTTTCCCCCAGCTGACAGCTCTTCTCACTGCTCTCCTTTTGGGCTTGAGGCTCCACACTCTTGTACTCTGTCTTTCGCACTGTCTGTCCCCAAGCTCCAGCACTCTCTCTCCAGTCAGCCTCCCATTATGGAGCTTATTGGTCTTGTTCAGAAAGAGAGAGGAAGAGGTAGATCATCACGTTCTCTTTCTCCATTCACTGCAGTTCTGTTACTTTCATTCATTAAAAATTCCTTGCTCACTGTTTAGTGTTTCCTAGTCCATCCAATACTGGAGTACTGCTGCTGCATTGCCAGCTTCTAAACTGTACAAGTCCAACTGATGAGGATTCACTAAGTCTTAATTGACCTTTCCTTCTATTAATTAAATTGGTGCCTCTTCAGGCACAAAATAATGGGTAACATTTGCAGTATGCAGATTGACAGTTATTGCATTCACTTTTGCAGATAAGCTGATCCTTCACCCACAAGCACTGCACAGCCATGGGCTTGCACCTTACCTGGCCAGCTTGCCCTCTCTCCAGCAATGGCTTTAACTAGAGAGAATTGTATCACAGGACAGAAAATGAATGTAGCTTACATATATTAATACTGTGCTTCGTGACTTTTGCCAGGCCATTCTGTTTTGTGCTACTTGTAATCATTATCTTCTTGTGTTTCATTTTACATTGTACTTGGCAAGAAAGACAAAACATTTTGGCTTAAAAAGGAAGGATGTGGAAGAGCAAACTCTCAAGAGTCCCAGAATTTGGTAACTGGCACAGAAGGCCCCCCCAGGTTGGCCAGCCTTACCTGTGCACTGAGGGCAGTTTCACTCTGCTCTCCTGCAGATGTCTCCTTTATCTTCAGTTCTTGCCCTGCTGTCTCAGGAGCCAGACTGTAACTTACACACTGATGTCAGGCCACTTCTGTGCCAAATGGAGGTGCTTAATGTGTCTAACTTCAGTCCAAGGCTGCACTGAAATATCTGTTTCCCTTCCCAAGTTCCCAGGCCTGTTAAATCACAAGTTTCCAAGCATGACACTGCAATGAATGTGTTCCACTTGGGAGGTTGAACCACAGGTGAAAACAGGCAAAGCTGCAAGCCAGGAGTTAGAAAAATGCAAGGGAGGGTCTCTGCCCCAGGCCTTTGGCTGGCACTAGGGCACAGCTCCTGCTCAGGCTGCTGCTTGTCCTTGGCATTTCTGAGAACTCCTAGTCCTGTTTGAGTGGACAGGGGAGGGCACCTGTAGGGCCTCACACCATGCATGCAATGACTTATTTCAGTATTTCACTCTGAAAATACCAAACTGCTTCATTTCCAAAAGCTGACATTAACCCCCAAGAACTGACACAAGTTTTCTTCTGCTGAAAGTTAACATAAATGTTCCACTCTGTTTGTTTTTTTTAATCTAGTAACACTTTACCTTCCTTGCTTGTGCCTAGTGTACACTGGCAGGTGTGTGGATATAGAAATCCTGGGAAGCAAAGCAAGGGATGGATTTTTCTTATAGAGAGCCCAGTTGCTAACTTTTCCTAGTAATAATGACTCTGGTAATTAGCAAAATCAGGATATACCTTACAGTTCTTAGCTTCAGTGTATGTAAAAAAAAGATGATTGCGACAAACACTGTTTCTCCTCAACAGCAAGGAGAGGATTTATATTAAGCCACTGTTCTCTTTTCCTCAAGGGCCTGTTTTTTAAAAAAATATATATTCCTTTTTTAAAATCCTCCCTGGAAGTGAAAGCAGCAGCACTGAGGAGGGACTGAGCTATCTGCCTGGCTGAACATCAGCTTCACTATAGTGTTGCACAGGAGCAATTTCACAGCCCTTAATGTAAGTTGTTTATCATTTAACTTGGACAAAAGCCTGGACTAACTGTAGAACTCACTTTCAGTTCTTTGAATCCTGCTTATCCTGAAGCAGACTCTGGTAATGGTTAGTTTTTAGTCCATTAGATTCAATTTCCCCACCTGAACAATGGGTAAAGCACAGAACAAAGGCCAGACCCGCTGAGGTGGTGAATGCAGTCACTGGCTGGACACAGATATTGACAGCAGTGGAACAGCCAGGCTTGTAGGAAAGCTCAGTGCCTTGGAAACAAACCCGCCATGGGGCTGAGCTCCTGAGGCCACAGCCATGGGGTGAGATCTGTGAAGTGTCCCAGGGGAGAGCATGGCAGGGCAGAGCTGAGGAGCACTGCTGGACAGATCTCCACTGCACTGAATCAAATGAACACCACTGTGAATGGGGGAAAGGGAGGCTCAGAAAACCAGGCAAGTAACTGGTGGTAAAATCCTGCCCAAGGCCCAGGAAGAACTCCAATGCCTTCAACAGTCCAGACTTCACTCCAAATAATTCACCTGTTTGGATTGTTCTGCTGCTGTTAATGCCAAGGGATTAAATTACTATTTTATATAGCAGCCTTGGTGAAAGAACCGTACAATAATTAAAACCAGCAAATAGCCAGACCTAGTGAAAAAACAGGATTAAAATCAAAGCACAGTGTGGCAAGGACTCCTTACCTGAAATGCAGCACTACTCACTCACTGCTCTGCATGAAAATGCAGAACTTGTGTTACTTTCAGATGTAGCTGTCAAAGAAATAAAAATGCAGTCTTAGTCTCTCAGCATAGTGTACCAAAGGAAATCTGCTTCTAGGAATGTATTTAATGAACCTTGTGTTTCAATTAAAATCAATTTTTAATTACTGACTTTGTTTCCAAAAGAATTTTAAGTTCAGACTTCAGACACTGATAAAAAAGCCTCTGTATTTAATGTTCAGTTTTCAGCTTCCACATGCATGAAAAACCCAAATCTGGCTGAACTGTAAATAGGACTTGGGATACTGTAAACAGACAGGTAATGCATGTGTCCTCCAAGAGCAAAACCCTGCACAAACTGCAAGATCCCTCCCAGCAGGGCAGTGCAGGGGTCCCAGCTGGGGCTGCAGGCACTGCCCTGTCTCACAGAACACTTTGGGAGTGCACAGCTCCAGGCTGCTCTGGCACTGCCTGAGGGAATGCGACAGCACCTGCACAGCCACACAAACCACAGAGCAGTCTGCCTCAACATTCCACAAGTTTCACAATTCATTTCTGTTTAACCTTTCCTTCAGCTTTGTTACTCAGTGGAGAGTTTGCTTTCTTGCTCTCAGGACTTACTACAGAGGAGGAATTGAAGTGCTGGGGATGGAGAGTGGATTTCAGCAGGAGGGCTGCCAGCCTGATCTGGGGTAGGGGTTTTTTTCCTTACAAAGTACTGCCATCTGCTCTGTATCTTGAGCATTTCACCCCAGTGTGAAACTACAGTGGTCAGAATATTTCTGAATTCCTTCTGCAATGGCAGCCAAGTACTAATGCTCATAGGATAGGTGAGGAATGAAATGGCAAGGGACATTTTTCCTAAAGCCTTTAATGAATTACTATCTTAACTCACATAGTCAGACCTGCAAAATCTGGAGGCTGGGACTTGGCATCTCCATGGAAAATGCTGAAAGAGCAAAAGTGAAGTTAGGCAAGAATAAAACAGGTTTTAGTGTGGGGTTGGTTGGTTTGTTTTGCTAGTGAATCTTTATGTACCGCTCGCTGTGCATTGAAGAGTTTGCAGCTACATCTCTCTAAGTGAAATGAACTTAAATGCTCAATGAATATTTCATCAGTCTTTCATTTATGCCAAGTTTCATTTCTTCAGTTTTCCTGGATATGAGACCTTGAAGAGCCTGCTGAATATCTGAGATAAAAGTATCCGAGTGAACAAAGTTCTTGACTACATCAGTTTTACAGAACAACAGATTTTCACCAAACTGTACAGTGTTACTGGCACTGAGGTAGAAAAACAGCTGCTCTCTGAAGCCAAAAAAATGAGATTAAATGTATGGCCTGATTGTTAGCATCTGTAGTACACATCTAAGAACATCTAAAAGCTTTTCCAAAACTCTGAATGCAGTTAACAGCCCACCCCAGCACAGCCTTCCTCTTGAGAAGGCAGATGTGATATGCATCAGGAAGCTGGGGCACATGGCCAGTGCTGTGGGCAGACAGCCCAAAGGGCAGCACTGCCTGGGTGTCCCTGCCCTCAGTGCTGCCCTGACTCAGCCCAGCCAGCTCAGAGCTGTGCTCTGGGTCCCTGCCTTTCAGCAGGGCCCACACAGAGCTGTGCTCACAGCCTGGGCCAGCTGCCTGCACTCCCTGTGCCTCAGGCATCCTTTGTGGAGCTCTAAGGTATGGCACAGCTTCAGCTGCCCTGGGTGCCAAGGGCAGGGGAGCTCTGCCCTGTGGAGCAGCTCTTCAGCTGGCTTTGGAGTCAGGCTGTGGCTGCTCAGCACTGACAGTGCTGCAGTTGGCAGGTGTCCCCTCCCAGGGCCTGGCAGCACGGGGCTGACACGCTGCTTCTCCCTTACAGCCTCATCTCAGCCAGGCACCCCTCACGCCACTTTGCTGCTGCAGTAGATACCTATGATTGTAGTTTAAAACACAGTAAAAACACAGTTTGCTTCATCCAAGTGGTGGGGTGGAGGAACCCTGGACTGCTCCACAGCCCATTTGTGGAGGAAGCTGCAGGGGGCACAAGGCAGAGGTAACTGTTCCATTTCCACAAGAGAGGAAAGGCCAGCTAAGTTCTAGTGCTCACCTCAACATTCTCTGTGTTCTACAGTGCACACTGAAGTCACAATAAAGAACAGCTGAAATTTTGTAGCATCCTGCCTGGAGGCTATCAGTTTCTTCTAGAAGCCTTTTTCCTGCCAAGCAAACAGGAATTTATTTGCTGCCCAACCTGCCACCCTCTCCTCACATGCCTCTAATCATCCAGCAGCTTTAAAAAAGGTGGAGCAATTACACACACTGCAGCCACTGGGAAACTCCAGGGAAAAATCTTCCTCTAAAGTTCTTCACCATCTGCCACAGAACCAAGACCATCTTTTCCTCTGTCCCAGCAGGTTCAGAGTGGTGTTGGTACTATGCCACTGATGGAAAGGAGACTGTTAGAGTGTGTGTGTGTGGGGGCAAGGTTATTCAAAGCTGTGAAGGAGCTGTCAGGATTATGGTGGTGTCAGCTGTTCTAGGTAACAAGAGATAATTGAACTGCCATGTGTGTGTGCCTGCAGAGGTGTGTGTGTGTAAGCAGTGCTCAGGTCAGCAGGAAGGGAAGCTTTCCCATGAGGCTGTGTCCTGCCCCCGTGAACATCGTGTGGTAGCACCCAGCAGTGAGCTGTGGCCAGGCTCCCTTCAGCTGCCTGAGTCAGGGCTGCAGCTCCAGGCTGCTCCCTGGGAAAGGGGTGTGCTGCAGAGCTGCTGGGAGTGTGGAGCAGGAACTCTGAGCACAACCTTCCTTCCCCACAGCCTGCAGTTTTGGGCAGTGGTTTGTTTCAGACATGCTAGATGTATAAAAAAGTGTTCCAGATTTGGGGGGCAGCCCGTGCTTTGGGAGTCACATCAGTGTGTGACGCAAGCTGTGCTGCAGGGCCAAGGCTTCTGAGGGCTGGTTCAGGTCACACATCCCAGTCCCCAAACTCACCACCTACCCTCCCATGGCAGCAGTGCCCTGCAGACACCACGTGGCTGCTACAGACCAGCAGCCCTTCCTAGGAAGTTCACATGCTGCAGCAGGGAGTGAACTTCAGAGGCCATCTGGTAGATTTTACACCTTCTCTTGGGGAATTGAGATAATTTCAGTTTGCCATCACACATATCTGTGCATTCAATCAGATACTATTTTTTCTTCTTGCATTTCCAGAGAGCAGCAGTTTGTGTTGTATTAACTGCAAGATATTCCTGAGATTTTCCTGCCAGTTCAGAGGTGTTTGCAAATTGCAACTAAATGGAGCCTCTTGGCTGCAGTTTATTTCTGCCTTATCAGAATGAAGACACACAATAACACACCTCTCTCACTTGATCAATTTGTTTGGGCTGGCAAAGGGAGAATACTTGAACCTTTCCTGATAACCCCGTTTGTAAATCTGTATCTTGTCCAAGGCTCTGGGGCTGGGCTGGATGGCAGAGCACAGGATCACTGTGCCACTAAACCCAGGGACAGATCTTCAGAGACCCAGCCTCAGAGCTTTACACAAATGCTTCAGCAGAGGGGATGTTTGGAAGGTGAAGTGTGAAGGCTCCCCCATTTGGAAGGACTATCCTGCTGTTTGTCCATGCCAGGCACAGAGCTGCCTCAGTGTGGCTGTTCCTGTCCCTGAGCAGTGGCACTGCTGGGAAGGTGCTGGCCTCTGTTTGTTCTGTGTTCTGCCCTTGGGGGAGCACACAGTCACTGGGGTTTCTGTGGGTTACCCCACTTCTAATATCCCATACAAATGCTGGCTGCTGAGAACAGAGCCTTCAGAGTATCCCAGCACTGCTCCTGAGCATCTGTGAGGCCTGGAATGCGACGGGAGCAGCTGGAGGCTTTACCTAGTACTCAGACAAAGGAAACAAGGGGTCACATTCCCACAGCTCTTCTTCCAGTTGGTTTCAGTACCCATCAGTAGTAATTGCAATAGGACCCTGCTGACAGGCATGGTGAATTCCTGTTAAAGAAACAAAACATTGACATTATCTCCCAAAGCACTTATATACTCCACCAGCACAGTAAATCTGAGCAGCAGACCAGGAGTACAGTGATCAAACACAAAGGGAGAACATGGGAATTATGGCAATCTTGAACTGTTGTTTATTCCTGTGTCTACTGTGATTAAAAGCATGCTGACTTCTAGGCTGCTGTTTCTGTTTCCTATTACAGCTGGACAGCGTCACTTCACTAATTCAGGCTGCCAAAAATTTAATGAATTCTGTGGTGCAGACAGTGAAGATGTCCTATATTGCATCCACAAAGATTATCAAGATTCAGAGTCCTACTGGCCCACGACATCCAGTTGTGATGTGGAGAATGAAAGCTCCAGAGAAGAAGCCCCTGGTTAAAAGAGAGAAGCCAGAAGAAATCTATGCTGCTGTCAGAAAAGGTTCTGCAAAGAAGAGAATCCATCCTGTGCAAGTCATGAGTGAATTCAGAGGCAGAGAAGTAGTCTAATATTTTGTCACTGTGTCTTCCTATCTTGAATTTCCAATGATTTTTCCTCTATTCCCCCACTTATTTAATAATTCTATATGCCAACATTTTGCTCTAAATCTGTAAGGTAACACTTGCCTAAATGATTGGAAAGTGCTGTTGGATTAATTAGAAGCAGGCAGTGGAACAGAGTGCTGCTGCTCCTGCAGAGCCAAGCTCTGGTGCCTGCACACTGGGAGGGAGCCCTGTGCCAAGTGCCCAGAGCCATCCTGCACTGCCCAGGCCCTGGGAGCTCCCTGCAGGGGTGAGTGTCCCCAGTGCAGTGCCTCTGCTCTGTGACACAGGGCTGCTCACCCCTGAGCAGGGCAGGGGCTGCTCAGCTGAGCCCAGGCTCTGGGCCCAAACCTGGCTCCAGATTGAGCATCCACACCTGTCCTTGGCCAAGACCACACCTGGGAAATGTAAGCTTGAAAAGGTTTGCTGAAACACACACATGGATGCAATCATGTAATAAAGCAGCAGGGCTGACCGCTCTTTAGAAGGAAACACCAACAGGAATCTCTGTTCTGCTCCCTGCTCTCATCTCAAAAGTCCCAATAAATCTGCTGTTACATTAACAATAAAAACCTTTGCTAATTGCTGCACCAAAGGAGAACCTTGAAATAAATCATTATCCTGAGACCAATGTGTGAAATACACCTATCTTGACTCTTAGGAATGGGGAGACTTTTCCAAAGCAGCTGAAGGGAATGAAGTTACTTCTGACACGAGTCCTAAATGCAGGATTGTGCTGCTGAGTGGCTGCACTCCAGGTGTGTAATGAAGGTAAATCCTGCTAGGCTAGACCTCTGCAATGTACTTAAGAAAAACCAGGTTTCTTCTAAATATTTTCAAATCTGAAATCCACTCAGACTAATTTATTTTTAGGCTCTAACTTGCCTTTTTGCCATGTCATGAATTTTTCCCAGGCTCCATTTGTTACTCAAGATGTCTTTGCTTGGCTGCTCAGGAGCTCCTTTGGCATGGCCTTCTGCCCTTGCTAGGGTGAAAGGGCTCCCTGAAAACAGAGCTGCTGTGTGTCTCTGACTGCCATTATGGGATGGCTTCACACTCTGGGCCACTGCTCCAGGTCGTGTATGACTGTGTTGGCACAGCAGGGCTGATCTAGCCCCGAGTGGGCAGCCAGAGTAACCCTGGGCTATGCCTTTCCTCTGGGACTGCTCTGTAAGCTCAGGATGCGGGGTCAGGACAATTTCTAGGCTGTTGGCTATGAAACCTTGTAAAACTGTAAATGCTATGAATTAAAACTTTAACTATGAATTAAAAATTCTACAGACCATTCTTCCACCCTCCCTAACGCTGCAATCAGTTAAATGGAACAAAAGAGAAAGTCTGAAAGAAAAAACACCTATTTCTAACTCCAGCTCCCTCCAGAATGTTTGCATCAAGATGCTGCTCATGTCTGCAGCCTTTGCTGCTCCTGCCAGGGCTCCAGAGGCAGCAGAGGAGCTGCACTGGGGGTGTGAGTGCCCTGAAACCCTCCTGTGTCCAGCTTCACCTTCGATGCTGGTCACTGTGGTGTCAGACATTGTAACCAGTGCCTGGTATCATGCTGTCAATGAACAGGCACACACACCCCCAGAGGCTGCCCTCAGTGCTGTGGGATTTTCCCTGTGTCTGCAGCTCTAGGAGCTGCTGCAGGGGAGAGGCTTTCCAGCACCAGTGTCACTACAGCACCCTGTGCTTCATTTCCTGCTCCCCCTGCACTGCCAGTCTCTGCCCTTACCCTGGCCATGCTCAGTGCCACTTTGACCTCAACAAAGCAATTTATTACACAAAAACCACCCTCTAAATGAGCAGGGGATTTAAAACCCACTGCAGATTGCTGAGAAGAGCCAAAAGAACAATAATTAAATCTAGACTAAGTTTATCTTGGAACTCCCAGTGAAAAGATGATTCCTGGCTAAGGTGGCAGAGGGCAGCAGTCCTCAAGCTGTAAAGAGCCCAGCTCATTGCCCACAGCAGCCACTCTGGGGAACAGGGAACCACCACTCCCTGCCCCAGGGACAGTCCTGAGCAGATGAACTGCTCAGGAAGTTTCATTCCAAGCAGCTCCTCGTTCACCCTGCAATCTCCTCAGGCCCTGCCAGCCCAGCCTCTCTCCAGTTTGTGTGTGCCCCTCAGCTGCTCCCAGCCTGGCACAGCTGCAGCTTCCTCACCTCAGCAGCTGCCATTGCTTCATTAGCCTGCCTTGGCCTCTCCCCGTGACCACATCACAGAGCAAAGTGACAGTCCCGTTGCTGAAGCCCATTACTTTGAAAGGACAGGTCTGTGTCATTTCCATGAATCCCAGAGCTGTTGAATTTTTCTATTTTTTCCTAAAAAAACCAACATAGCTTTTTCTCCCAACATAGCCTGGTGCCACTAGGGAAGCTCTGCAGCTGCATCTCCACTAAAGAACACAACTAAAAGCCTGGCATCAGACTTGCCATGGTGCCAAAGTCCTGCAATGCTTTGTGGAAGGCTTGTGTTCTTTATTTTCTGTGAGTCCACTACTGAAGCATTTGAGGGAAGTTTGTTTATATAGCAAGTTATTCCAAAAGCCTTTAGAAGTTTTCTTTTTGGCAAAAAATAAAAATTAAGTCTTTATCAGTAGTAGATAATAAAATTCTATGTAAAACCTGTTTTTGCTTCCAGATATTACTAATCCCTTGTGTGTTGCTCCTGGTTGAACTTGGGGGACATGCAGCATATGAGGCTCAGGAAATGAGATAAATAAACCCGTTGCCTCAGGTTGGATTAAAAGTCAGAACAGAACAAATGCCCTGTGCTGGAAGGGGCAGGGAGGGAAAGGTGTGAGTGCGGCCAGGGTGGCACAGGGCACAGAGCAGTGTCAGTGTGGCCAGGGTGGGACAGGGTGGCACTGCTGGAACCCCTAATGCCCCTGGGGCTGGGAACAGAGACACAAGAGAACAAAGCACTCCTCCCATTCTGTCCATAGAGGCAATTTAACATATGAGTTGAGTAATTAAATAATCGTTAAAGATCAAGCTGATGATGCTACACACTTTTGTTTTCCCTGGGAGATCATTAGAACTGCCTTCACTCTCTCTCTCCCCAGGGTGATCAGAGGGCTTGGTTTTTGCACAACTACTTCTTCAAGGGATGGAAATGCACCAGCAGTGTTAATTAACAAGCCATGGATTTTGTGTTGTGCATTGGAAGTGGTGCTGCACTGAAAAATACCACCTTTCAAATAACAAACCACAACTCACTGGAAACTTTCCTGGCACTAAGAGAAACAAAATATATCCAAAGCAGAAATGGCAAACAAACCATGAAAATACTTTAACGCCCCTGATGTCTCTCATCAACAGGAGCAATGTGCTGCTGTGGTCCAAGGAACTGGAAGCTGAGGAACTAATTTTTGGCTCCAGCCTAAAAGCAGTAATTAAGATGAAAGCTTGCACTGCAAGAGGTGGATCTAACAGCTTTATGTTTTAAGGAGCTTTTCACAGGATAGGAAATATTCACATTCTGCTTCCTGAGGGTGAAAATGACCGTGTTAAACAGGCTGGAGAGCACAGAGATGCCCTGTGCAGGATGATGTTTCCTCTCGACACTCCAATCTTTTACCAGCCCGGTCATTTTCAAGCTGATGTGTTTGCTGCTGCAGCTCTGTTACCTTCACAGGAGGCAGCACATAACTCGAGCAGCTGCCAGCACCCCACCCCTTCCTCCTTCCAAGGAGGAATAAAAAGCAAAAGGCTCTAAAGGTTCTATTCTGCCTTCCCCTCCTCTGCCAACCCAGTCCAGTCCTCTCAGACACCACTGAGGGTTGGGGCTTTTGTGGTCCTCAGAACCTCAGATGAAAAAAAGTAAATAAAACCACCAGTGCAACTTGCTGTCAGGAAGGTTTGCATCAGTTCTCTAAGAGAACATCTGGGTGCACATTGCAAAATTTCTATTTAGCTCATCTGCACTTAGGAGCAAGCTGAGGGCAGAAAAGAGAGGATTTTTTTGCCACTTTATACCGGGATACAAATTCCACGAGGGGAAATGTAGGTTATATATGGGGAAGGAATCCTTTATTGTGAGGGTGGGGAGGCCCTGGCTGGATGGGGCTTGGAGCAGCCTGGGAGAGTGGCAAGTGTTGGACAAGATGGTCTTCAGGGTCCAGTCCAGCCCCCCAACATTCTGAGAGTCTGCATGGGTTGTACAGGTGCCACAGAAACTGCAAACACAGAGAGGCAGCCTCAGGCACACACTGCAAACATCTGCCCTCAGTGTGCCTGGGCTTCTTTGCCCTTGGCTGACAGGAAAACAACCCTCTCTTATTTACCTATTTATACAATTACATCATTTACCTGTAATGTAGTTTAGATCCATCACAACACATATTAGTAATGACTATTACAGCACATCATAAAATATGAGTAACACAATGCAGTTCTTTTAATGCAATTAAATATACAGATATATTAAATATATTTATATAATTCCATAACATTTAGTTACCAATAAACTAAAGTTGTTAGAATTCATAGCAAGTACACAGAAGCACATGAATGTTTTACTTTATAAAGATGCAGCATGTCATATACTCAGCCTCAATTTTCTGCTTTTGAATTAATCTGACAGGGAAAAAATGTCTGCATCTTATGGCAAAAGTATAGCAACTACATCTAGTCAGTCAAAAAGCAAAGTGGAACTTAAGCCCCCAGCAATTAAAAATAAGCACAGAATAATTATGTCTGCAAACCTTTGAAGAGTTTGAATAGGATATTCATACTTATTACACTATAAAAAGAAAGGGAAATGAGACAACTTTTTGGCTTAGGATGAGCACTATTATCACTGAAATAATTTTTGTCTAGCTGCAAGCATTACACCAGCCAATATAATTTCAAGACAAGCAGTTGTTATGTTAACAAGAATGACTAAGATGCTTCACTTCCCCTGCATCCTGTCCTTCAACTACTCTTCCCTATTTCCCCCTGGAAGAACCTCTTGTTCTCTGGAATGAATTCAGCATATACAAATGTACTAACATTTTGGTGACTGTATCCATCCCAGAGATCCCATCTGAAGCACTTACTGTGAATTTAACCCATAATCTTGGCTAAAAATAAACTGAGTGTAGACAACCCTGTCACTGGAATGAAATTCAATTCTCAAACCTGCCAAACTATTCTGTGTTCACTCCTCTTGTCCCAGGTCTTTCTATTCTCTTTTGCTCTTTTAGCTTGTATGCAAGACACTGCCTGCACTGGATATTCCCAGATAATGGCTTCAGTCTGGAAATCCAGTGACAAGCCAGACTGTGTTACAATTCCCTGGAGCTGGGTGTGTAATGGAGGCACAGCTCCAAGGTGCCAGTGTCCTCCTGCCCTGTTCCAACATCTAGGACTGACACATCCCCAAGCCCTGGATAACAAACACCCTCAAGGGCCACCCTGCTGGAAGCAGGTGAGCTGGAACAGCACTCAGATCACTTTGCAGTGCTTTTAACCTTGCTATTATTTATACATGTCCAACATGTACTCCAATTCCATCCTTGCCTCTAAACTGAAAGGTTTTTCTTGGTCCTGGGAAATCAGTGTGATCCCAACCTGCTCATGCCCTCCTGCTTGTCTGACCTGAGGGACACAGAGAGATAAACTCCCATATTTCTTCAACATCTCTCTTTTTCCTTTGTAGACAGATTTTCCCTTGTAGTTAGCTCTCCTTAAATGAATCAAAGATCTACTGACCAGCTTGAGCCTAATTGTCACCATTCCCAAACCACCTCCCTGGCAGGAGGACTCCAACCTTTTCCACTCAAGTGCCAAGCTATCTTGGCAAGCTGTGTTAATTGCCCACTGTCATGCCTAAAGATTCTGATACCTAAAGGGAGGGTAAAACAGGGATTAGGAGCAAAACACTAAAGAATTAAAGCAACTTGTGTGCTCTGAGAACAGATGGCAAAGCATGTGTCATAAAAGAAAACAAGACTTTTAGATAGAGATTAGAAAACAAGGATTCACCTTTAAAACCAGGAATCATTCCCTGGACTCCTGAAGCCACTGCACTGCAATCTTTTTTACAAGGGCCTCAAGGAAACCAGCTCTCTCTTGAGAACTATCAGAAGTGCTTTAAAGACCTCAGCCACTTCTCTGCCACTGCTCACTACTGTCTCTGAGTTTTGCAGACACAGTATCTGCTTCCAGCACTGTCATCTCTGAGCTTAGCTCTCTCCTGAAGCACAGCAACCATCAGGTTTGTACCTGCATTTTAATTCCTAACCTCGGAGGGGGCCATTTACTCCTCTCCTAGGTGGTGGGTAAGGAGGTAACAGGGACACAGCCCTGCAGGGAAGCTGCAGGAAGCAGTGCCTGCTGCTCCCCATGACAATGGCAGCAGGATGTAGGCAATGCCCCGGGATGTGCCCTGCAGGGAAGGGGCTCAGAGAGCCCAGACTGGTCGTGCCAGGAGCCCACTGTGCACAGCAGCAACCCAGGCTCTGCCCCAGCAGCAGCAGTCCAGGCTCTGCCCCAGCACACACACCCATTTCAGTGCAGGAGAGCAGCACAAGTGTCCTAACAAGGACTGGTATTAAATGCACTAAGCCATTGTTCACTCACTCCATCCCAAATTTACCATCTCCCCTGCTGCTGCTGGCCATGCCCTGCTGCCCAGTGCAGCCTGCATTACTCCAGCAGGGGAGCTGCTAAGGAACAGCCAGCCTGGCAGCACATCATCCCCACCAACTCCTGCTAACATGGAAATCCCTGTGCTGGGGGGTGATGAATTACTTCAGCATGAATTTATAACAAGTACAGACCAGAATTACTTATTTGGATAAATCTTTTGTGCATGAGACTGTATCTGGATTGATAATATGAGCTTCTGTAATTTTGTTATATCTGATTGAAAAAACCCAGAAACATTTTAAGACTTAGATAAATTAATTATCTAATCCAGTTGAGCTTTCTTCTTCCAATTATTTCCTATATTGAGAGAGTGGATTTTTATAATAGAATTGGATGTAATGAAGTTTGTAAAATGAGAAATTGAAATGAATTAAAAACATTGATTTTCCCTCTACAGATGGATTTTCTCTTGACATCCCTTTCACTTTTTCCACTATCTCTGCAGGATCACTAAATACCACATTCAGAAGGCACCTGGCATCTCCAAAGCAAAAGAAATTGATTTTTGTGCTAACATTGCAGTACAGTAGCAAAGCCACCACTTTTATTCACCTTATTTTGTTTCATACTGTTGGAGGAGGGAGACTGGACATGAATGGAGTGAGTGACTGTGTCCATAAGTTCTGACCACATCCACTTATTTCCATGTTCATTACACAGAGAATACACAGAATAACCACATCTATGGTACATTCAATGGTTAAAATATGGTATGACTGTGGTTCTTAATATGCATACATTTTAACATCTTTTGTTTTGTACCAAAATCTTGCACTGAAACTTGTTTGTTGTCCAGAGTATGAGGTACAATTCAAGACTCTTCTCTCAGCTTTAATGTATGATCATGGGAAAGTCACTTGGCCTGAGACTTACTATAAAGCAACACAAGTGATGTAATTAAAAGAATGTACGTAATTCACTTCTGTAAAGCCCTTCAAAGTTGATGTAAAAGCTAAGGCAAAACTCATTTTGCCACTGCAACCAGTTTTTATTTTACTCCATAATCCTTAAGAGTAAGTGTCATTTTCCCTGCCTTTATGTAGGAAGCTGTTTTGCTCCCCATAGTTCCTTGTGAGAGTTTGCATTCACCTCACCATTGCTGGGATGACTTTACTGTTCCCTGCTGTAACTGAGCTCCGGGAAATTACATCAGCACAATGCTCATTTTCCAACTCCAATAAATGGAGTTTATTCCAAACTCTGTTTCACAGGCACACAACAGAAGAGAAGAAAGCCAGAGAACTTATTTCAGCTGAAGAACAGCAGCATAGAACCAAAACCCTCCGATGAAATCCCTCCTAAGGCAACAAGCTTCATGTGATGTGTCAGGGCTGCACACTGGTCATTCACTGATGGCTGGAGAAAAGGGAAATGCTCTCACAGCTAACAGTAAGCTCTGAGCAAGACAGGAGAACAGACTGCAGTAAAAACTGTAAACTGGCCTGCTTTGGAGAGGGGAAGAGCAGAGGGAGATGGGAAGAGGTCAAAGTACTTAGTGTTTAGAAAGAGATTGAAATTTCTTCAGTATTTAACAAGTAAATATCATATTTGGGCAAGATTCCATATGATCAACATTCCAGTTAGTTACTTCTATTTCCTTTAGCTAAGACACAAGGAAGGCCATGGGCTGTGACACAGTGCATTGGAGTAAATGTTACAGCTAACCTGAGTCATTCATGGGACACTCACTGCACCTGGCAGCCCTTATCCCAGCCCAAGGCACTGTTCTCTACCTCTTATCCCAACCAAAATGAAGGAGAAGCTGAGTAACATTGAGCAGGAGAAGCAGGTTCCATTCCTGGGCAGTACAGCTCTAGGAAGTCCCCCAGGAAAAGCTGCTCCACCAAAAGGTGACTGGGCACTGAGCCAGTGTTTTACCCCGTGGCAATAAAAGCTCCTGATCTATCCACAGGGATTCAGCACCTGGAGCAGCACTAACACTGGACTGAGGTGAGATGTCCAGCTGAGGATCCAGAGAGCAGGACCCAGAAACCCATGGTCAGGGCTCTGAGGATGAGCCCCCCCTCCGAGGGGGAGCTGCAGTGCAGGGGGCTGGGTGTTCTGGGTTGCACAGAGCTTAAATGACCCCTTCTACCTCAGGTCAGCTCCTGACACTCCCAGAGCAATTGAAAGGTATCTCGGTATAAGCAAGAATCAGAACCTGCATCTGATAGAAATTCTGCCAGAAAATTGTGTTCTGCTGCCCTGGGTGCTTGGACACACCATTTTCACATTTGCTGCTGCTCTGTCAGGACAGTCTAGCGTGGATATGAGACATACACTGGCTTCTTCACAGTGAAGAAGAGAAAACTTAATTTTCTGCTTCAGAAAACAGAATTGCTGCTTCAGAAGGCCAGATAATACCAGTCTTCTCTATGGAGGGAAACACTGAAAAAAGACTCTTGGAAAGGAAAGCTCTCATCTCCCAGCACTCCTTAACAAGCTGAATTTGGGTGCCACATACAAGAGAAGGTGGAGAAAGTACTGAAGGCAGATTTGTAACTCTACAGAAAGACTTACTTTTTTGCAGAAATATGTATGTATGTATTCATTTATTCTGTCCTGCTTTGATACAGTACTTGCAGCTGAGAACTCTTTCTCAGAAGTCTGACTGACTATAAGAAATACTTAATAAGGCAATTTGTATGTTGAAGCTATGATTAAAAAATACAGACAATTGTGGTGTTTTGAATTATTATTTAAAAAATAATCTACTTTTTACTTGCACTTTCACACACTGAAAGTGCAAGACAAGTAACTCCAAACTGTCTTTATAAGCACAGAACTTTGTTGGTATACATTAGATTTCTCATTAATCTAAGCAAGTATAAGAACCAACACTACAAATTCTGTTCATGCCAGCCTAAAAAACCCCAAAAACACAAAGTGCTCTCTTTATCTCAGAGTGAACTAGAGAAGAAGGGTTTGAAGCAGACTGATTTTACCTGGTTTCCAGCTTCCAGCCAGGGCCTGCCCATGGGTGTCATTGTAAGAGCAGGGGCTTGCACAGCCTCCAAACCTCCTGTCCAAAGGCTGCTCCAGAGCACGGGACACAGCTCTCTGACTTGCACTGACACACACTCTGCTTTCTCAAAGCTATCCCACAGTGAGCTCAAACAAACCAACCAACTAAACACCATGACAGGACATGACTTCTAATTTTTGTGTCTAAGGGATGTGCTCCTATTTACAGCCTTTCCTCTGGGAGCCTGTAAATATATACATTTGATTGTGGGCAGTGGAGCAGCTTCACAGATCAGCACAGTAGATGGGAGGCTCAGGCAGTGAAAGCACAGGTTACATGGATTACAACAGTGACTTTTGCAAGGCCTGCAAATGGACTATACTTAAGAGATTTGTATAAGAAAAAAGAAGTGCTACTCTAGAACTACCTAACTAAAGCCAGCCTGTAACCACCCTCTACTAAAACCCATATCCTACAGCCAGTATTTTTATGTCATTTATTGAATAAAGACTGGAAAGGGAAATAGCAGCACAGGCAGAGTTTGGCAGAATCAGAGGTGATCTGCAGATTTCAGAAGGTGACTGCAGACAGCAGAAGAGAAGATGGAACCCTCAAGTGTCCCTAACCCTAATCCAGCCTTGCATGTCCCCATGGATCAGTGCTTGAGTTGTCTGCTGAGGTGACTCCTCACTCATCAGCATCTCTCCAGAAACACTCCAGAGAAAACAAGATTTTTTTTATATCTTCCTGATCCATTACCCTTTAAATTTAATTTAAAGAAACTCAACAGGTCAAATAAGAAATTTCAACCTTAATCTTTTCCTGAGATCTTATTTAAGAAAGGAAATGGAATTAATTTGCTCCTGGTTACATAAATCCATAACTACAGCTCCGTAGATATCCACTCCTTATTTCCTTCATAAAGCAAGTTTAGCAGAGGCATTTTCCCCCCAGTACTCAGTGGAATACTTCAGCACTTCTGATCTTCTACCACGACCTCATGGAATTACAAATTGGAATGGCCAGCTACACAGCTACATCAGACTGAAACAGACTGTGTTCTTTAGAAATGAAAGCAGATATTCAAGATGTTGCTGGTTTTTTACTGCAGTCTGTACTTAAGAACAAAATTTCATAACTGTAACTGAAATTTCTTCTAAGGCAGTAAAGCAGCATGGAAATCAGAGCCCCTTACTGTATATTCAGATCAGCTCACCTGGGAAAACCTCCTTTTTAAATGTTTAAACCTAAAGAAATCTAAAAGCCAAATTACTTTGGAAAGCTTGTAGTGCCTGTAGAACAGATTAATGTATCTCAGAATGAATACATCAGCAATGAAGTCACAGAATGCTTGCATCAGGTTTTCCTGCAACATTCCATGGTATATTAAATAATTGGTATCACAGAGCAAAGCAGAAATGTATTTGCAGAAAGCCAGAAATAATGCACGTAATTACAGGTGCATTTTAAGAGTTCAGTGGATTGTGGAAGCACCACCCACTGAACACAGCACATTCAATGCACCTCAAACACAGGAAATAAAAATAGAAATCAAAGCATGAGGTGAAAACCATGACTCATAAAGCCCCAAGAGCAGCCTGTACATTGAGTCCTCACAAAGGAAGCTTTAGGAAGAAAACAAACAAAAGCTCCAAACACTGCCCCTCTCCAAGAGCTGGGCTGCACATCCCTGTGGGGAGGCTCTGCAGGGAATGGCTGGGCAGCTGCCAGGGAAGGCAGGAACACAAAGTCACAGAGCTGCAGGGAGAAGAGTCAAAAGGAACTGCAGGGAAAGAATCAGGCTTTAGAAAGAAGACAGACAGACAGGCTGACTGACTTCTGGGCCATTGATTAAAGACCTAAACAGCAACGTGAGTAACAGAGGATGAGCACCAGTGACACAATTCAGGAAAAGAATTCAATTTCTCCTCATTCCATTAGGGAAAGCAGCACTTACAAAGGAAGACTGGCCTGAAGAGGTGAAATGAAAGACTGCAATGCTGTCTGGGACAAGAAGGAACAGCCACTCAAGTGGCAGTCTCAAATTGGAGCCTGTGCTGGAGAGGAGCAGCTCAGCTGAGAGGCAGATCCCAAACAGCACTGGCAGCAAGGGGTGCAGCTCTGGAGAAATGCTCATCTTTCAGCTGGCAGTAACCATCTCACCTGCAGTCACCTCTGTTTAAATACAGATAATAATATGGTTCTGCCATTTTGCGTCCAGCCTGAGAGTTCAATGCAACTACAGAATTTCACCTGAATTTCCACCCCACACACAGGCATAGTGCTAGCTGCTGCTCTGGCTTCACAACAAAGGGTCCTAATCAATAATTTTGCCAGTATGAAATGCATTGCATAATTGCTCAGAAATCAAGTTTCATTAACACTGGCATTAACTATTGAAAATTGGCAGAAATACCATTAGAAGATGAAGCATCATTTAAATTAAATGCTTCATTTGTATTTTTTCCCATCAAGATTAATGCATAGGAAATGGGCATACCAAACTTCAGAAATAAAACTTCTTTCTGGTAAGGAAGAGAGTGAAAATGAATTTTCCACTTAATAAAACTCAAATTACATTTATTTTGCTACATGTAATTTTAGAAGCAGAAATAAACTCTTGACCCACTAGTTTGCAACATTAATGTAGGCACTTCTGAAAGAAATTTCAGTTGTTTTCAAGATTAAATTAGATATCTAACTTTGTGTATCTCTATTTAAAAAGCTGTACTTGCATTTATTATAGCATGATCCAATATTCAGAAACATTTTTTACTGTAACCTTGCCAAGTGACAGGTCCAAAATAAACAAAATGAAGGGTTCGTTTTCAGCATATAATGTTGGAGTCCACTGCCTCAAATTTTAGTGGTAACAAAAGTACAAGTGGGTTAAAAAGGAGCAATTCTACTGGACAATGGATTGCCTTAGATTAGAAGACTGGTGCCTGCAATATACCTAGGCAATGCATGTGGAAGCAAGTAGAAGCAATGTCAGCAAATGGCAATTTTACTGGAGGTTCTTAAAATCTTAATAAAAAATTCAGTACCCAAATCAAATAATGGCCAAATTGATACACCAATAAGTTAGCCTCAATGTTGTCTGAATTAAAAATGAAATTAATTAGATCAAAGAATTAATGCCATGACTAATCAAGCTTTTAAACGCAAATGGTAACAATAAGCTATCTTTGTTGGCTGGTTATATATTCAGCTAAAGAATTCAATTTGTCTTGGCCATCACACAGCTTAGGTGTATCCTAAAACTGAAGGTAAAGTCGAAATCACAATATCAAAAGCTGTTCCTCTAATGCAACTTAACCTTTTCTCTCTGGCCCAACACTCTTTTTCTTCCAGCAGAAGCCTAAAGGTATTAAAAGTAACCCCTAAGAAAGGAAATTGTTACAACCTCTGTGACTTCCAATGGCAGAACTTCCAGGATCCCTTCCCATGGGCACTGTTCTCCCTCTGGAGCCACATTTAAACTCTGGTGACTCCTGCATTTCCCCACACTCAAGTGCTGGTCTCACACACACCAGGGATTCCTGCCACAAAGCTGCTACCAAAAGAGGGCTGGACTCACTCTCACTGTCAGATTGCTGATGTTCAACAAAATATTTGTTTTATAAAATATAAATAACATGGAAAATACAACCGTGGGTCAAATTACAGAAACTCAGGTGTAACTTCCAACCTTCCATGGCTTCAACTATTACTAGAGACATTCATAAAAATTACTCCTGTCACTGCCATTTTAAAGCAAAATTCCAAACCTTAACTATTTTCAACAAGATTCCCAGAAAGTCTGAATAGGTATGGTACAAAAAGAGAATAGAATCCTCTAACCATATATTTATGTCATGGGAGCTATTCTGCTTTATGTCCCATCGAATAAAGAAGGAAATACCAATTAATTAAAGCAGTTTCCACTAGGGGTATAAAGTTGGCAGCTGTATGAATAGAAAAAAAACACCACTGGTCTCCTTCCTGTAACACTAAAACACTATTTGCAGTGTCTTGTAGGTTTAATATCAACAAAACCACTAACAATGGATTAATATTTAAATAATTACCTCCCTTCCTGCCTACCCAGAGAAAGGGGGAGCTTCAACATCAGCAACTTCTACATTAGCTTCACAGAAAGGCAGACTGATCACTGAGGCTCAGCCTCAGAAGCAGGAAAGCATTCACACAAAATTGATGTTAGATGATGTGACCTGGATGTGACCTTTCCATGAAACATGCCAAAGGACACCAGAACCATATGGTGACAAGCTGGCTTTGCACATCTGCTGGCTTCTGCATGTCAATTTTCTTGGTGTCTCTTCATCACACACAAAATTAATGGAAACAAACAACTCAACTGGTGTAGCACCACCTTTCATAGGTCAATAGCTGCTCAATGGAGAGTTGGTACAGTGCTTCTATTTTTCATTAAATGTATTTTCACTGCAAGGACTCGTTTACATATTACTTCATAAACACATATGCAGTGCCTAATTTTATGTAATGATCCTGCAGCCACTTTTAAATTGACACTGGCCAGTATGGGATAATAAATGCAGGGTTTCAGATTCCAGGTATGCAGCCCAAAAGAAGCAAAGAACTTGCTGGGATAGGAAAGGTCACAGGCCAAACTGAGCAGTTTTTTGAAAACTGCAAAACAAAACAAGCCCAGAAGGAATTAAACACAAACAGATTTCTCATGTATGTGGCTTAGACACATTTCTGTTCAGTTTTGGAAGCTTTCTCTAGAAGTTTTCCCCTTCTTAGAAGGCAGCACAGCATTTCCCAGCTGGAACTCACTAATGCCACTTACTGTATGAGGCAGTAGGACTGGCTGTGTAACACCCTAACGGGGAGTTCCAGGAATTCTTACTTCATAAACCTGCTGAGCTACACCAGAGAAAGTCTTCAGGCCCTGTCATCTTATGCATGTAAGAACTGAAGCTTGTTGAAGCAATGAGCTGACAAAAAGGCAGGACCCTGAGTCAGTACCATTCTTTTTTTGATCTAAAGAGATGAAAACCATGCAGTTGTAAACATCCTACAGGCTGTGAGAGACAAACCAATCTCCTTTTTGAAAACAAGGATTTTGGATGAAAACTGCTACCCCACACATCAGTTTTTTCACACAAAAATGTCTCCAATGTTTTCCCATTTTCTGTTCTTGCTAGAATGCAGAAAAACTCTAAAAATTCCTTTTGAGCTTTAAGAATTGAATATTTTAGTGCTGGGCCTCCTATAGGAGGCTCCCACAAAAGCATTCCCTAGAACAGGAGCAGGCAAGGACTCAGAGGCAACAGCAAAAAGGGCTGGGAGCAATGCATTTTTAATAATAACAAGGTTAGAGAGTGAGGGGCAAGTGTGCAAGATCCAGTGTGTTTTTTTAAACTGTAGGCTGCCAGATCTGATTAAAAAAACCTTTGCATCCCAATTGTGAAAGCACTGGTGTTTGGGTGAAAACGCTGGGTCCCAGCTGCAGTGTGTGGCCTCAGCACCTCCAGGGACCTTCAGACAGGAACAAACCCAGCACAGCTCAAACCTGTGCAGCCCAGAGCAGGACTCAGAGCCACGCTGAGCTGCAAGGAGAAACAAAGGCCAGGCAGAGCAGCAGCAGCTGCAGCAGGGGAGTGTGGGGGGTCTGCTGCCCCTCTGGGATCAAATGCTGTACATGCTGGGGGCTCAGAGGCACTGCTGAAAAATTATGGAATCAACAGTCCTGGCAAGGATGCTCCCAAAGTGTGGCACACATACAAACAAGAACTTGAAAGACACTTTCTGAGGACAATGAGAGTGATGGTGGGATGCCTCCAGGTTTAGCCCCAGGCTGACTGGAGGCAAGTGCATGCTTCTCCCTGCAGACTGCAATGCTGCCTCAGAACTGCCATCACCAGCCCTCCACTGCTGAAATGAAATTCATCTGGACTTCAAAAGCTGCTGGGAATCCTGTCCCAGTTTGATTTCTGTTACAGAACAGAACCATGGGGTAGATAAAAAGCATCAGTTAGTGATACATAATTATTTAAGCACCAGTTTTTCAACTTTCTAACTGAGTATGGATTTTTTGTTTTTTTTTTTTTTTTTTGTCGCAGACAGAGCACATTCTGATGTACAATGAATTCTGAATAATGCACACAGCTTCCTCCTCAGCCAGAACAAGTATTTTTTTTGCTGAGTAATACCAGTTTTGGTCCTTAGATCCTGGTTACAATTAATTATTATACCAACATCAATGATTCAGAGAACACTTTGGTTGCAAATACTCTCTAAAATTAAAGCAAGCTATTAAAGTAGTGGTTTAATAACAGAGTTTTCAGTTCTGTGGAAAGACTGCTGTGATAAAGAAAAGCTTTCAAAAGCCTTTACCCAAACACTTTGCACATATAGTAAAAAGGCATAAACATTTTTGGTGTATTTGACATTCCAAGGATACTCCCAAGATTTGTAATAACAGTAAACCAGGTGGAACAAATCTCTGAAGAATATAAACCAGAATATCCAATCTTCTCTAATTACTTTCCCAGATCTTTATGCCTGCTCCCATCTGCCTCCTTGCAGCCAGGCGAGTTCCCCCGCTGGAGGCTGAGCAGTTGCTGCACTCTGTGCCTGGTGAGCAATGGGACACCTGCATGGCAGGCAGGCAGCTGGCAGCTCCTCACTGGGACACAGCACTCCTGCATCCCTGACCTGCTGCAGTCTGGGATGCCAGCACAGGATGAGGGATCTGCTCTCCCAGCTCTCATTTCTGTCCTTGTGCCTGAGGAAAGCCAAATCCTGCTCTGCTCCTCACACAGGTGTGCTGCTCTCAACACTGACCAAATTCTCATGCACAACAGTGGTCACTCAGAAAACCCAGGAAATAAAACCAGATCTCCAGTTTCATCCCTCACATTCACATGAGAAGGATTTTTCAAGAGAAAATAATTATACCCATTAAAGGACATTTTCTTTAGAAAAACAGGACCACCCACGACTGTAAGGCTGCAGAATGAAGTCTAGAAAAGACTGTGAAGTCAATGTGGATATACCTATTTGTATACACATACTAATTCCAGCAAAGCTATCCATATGGCTTTAAAATATTTTTCCATCATCTCTTCTGTGTCAAGTTGCTCTCAAAATAATTTATTTTAAACTTAAATCTTTCATATACACAGCCCTAAACCAAAATATTTTTTCTCAGAATGCCTGAGATTTAATTCAGCAGGTTTAAAGAGACTGAGACTTTTAGAATGTATTTTCCATTTCCATACACTAAGGGCATCATTTTATTTCCACTGTTGCTATTAGAAAAGCTAATGCTTAAAACTTCAGTTTGTGTAACCTCCCTGAAGAGTATTCTGGTGTTAAAATGTGAAGAGCCAGAAGATTATGAAAGTCCCACCACACTGAACATGTGCAGAAAGTTGTGGTGAGACCATCAGCACAGTCACTTATGACATCATGGAGATAACTGCATTCTCTCAAGCATTTACAATACACCTTACTTCCAAAATCTGAAAAAAACCCAAAAACCTCCATCTGTTCTAGAGTATGACTGTTCTGGGTACATCCTCTTAATGGAGGAAAAATCTTTCCAACCAAACAGACCTTTGAATAGGAAAAATAATTTCTGATTCCTCCACAGAAACAGAAGCAAGGCCTTGACCTTTTCCAAGGCCAGGGCAATTCATTTTCTGTTAGGCCAGGCTGAACTACTTTACACACTCAAGTAAGTGCAGAAAACACCAAGACTCCCCTCAATCCTCTCCTGCTCTCATCAGAGTAGGAAATCAGTAGGTTTATGATGGAAGATAAGGGTTAGGCTTTGAGAAACTGTTTTTCTGATGCAGCAACTTGGCCAAATTCAGATATAGTGGCTACTGAGTACAAAAATCAAAATCAACATTTAAGAAAACACATTTGTGGGTGTAATTTCTATGCATCTTGCACAGCAATAACTGCATTACCTGTAAATGAATTATACAATTAAAACCAGCAGATGTGCCGAGAATTTTGGCCATGAGTCACATCACAATAATTTAAACACTTTAGCAAAGAACACAGTGATCTTTTATACCACAGCAGGGAATCACAGCCTACATGGCTACTCCTGCATTAGGAATAAGTGAATGAATGAGGGAGTTAAACAGCTGCATTTTCCAAGGGAGAGGCTCTGAATATTTTACCTAGATGAATGCCACAGTTGGGAAAGATGAAAGAAAAAAGTCAAGAATGAAAGAAAACTAAAATGAAAGGCTAGTAACTAGTGGAATTCTGTACTGAAAGTCTGTCCAATCCAAACATGTACATCTTACACTGCCAGTCCTGGTGCAAAACCTGTGACTTACCAGCTGGACTCCAGAATCAGAATCAGAAGGTAGCAGGAAAAAAGTTTTTGATAAGCTCTGTTTAAACTTTGTGTATGGAACAGAACACACACTGTGGATACTGAATCTTGTTTTCAAGCACTGTTAAAACTGAAAGCAAGATCCAAAGTACTGGAACCAATTGTAGGAAGACATATTACTACATTTTCTTAAAAAATGTGTCACTAGGGCATTGTTAACAAACAGGGCTGCCTCCTAGATAAGTTCCTGAGTGTTATTTAGGATACCAAAACATATTATTAGAGAATAATGTGTACTAATTCAGCAAAGCTTTGAAAAAAAACTGCAATGAGGAGATCAAAAGGCATTCCAATAATGAGATGTTGATGTACCATTTGACTGGAGGTATTTTGAACAGTGTCACTGACCAGCTCCTGTCAGGGGTGCCCAGGTGACAGAATGTGGGGAGAAAAGAGGCAAGCAGTGGCAGAAGGGTGAGGAATAGATGAGTGCTATCCCCTGAGCAGGTAACACAGAACCAGCACAGAGCATTGCAAAGCAGCACAGGCAGCTGTGAGAATCAAGAGTTCAAAGACAGGATGATGCACCAGTACAGCTTCCTGGACAGAAACAGAGCAAAGCTGATTTCTGTGGCCATGAATCTGGGAGGAACTGGAGGGCAGCCAGGTTCCTGGAAAAGATCCATGTACATTCCAGGGCCTGAGAAAGAGTACTAAAAGAAACACATAACTACAAATCAATCTCATTGATACTGCATGAAAGCAAGGTCATTATTCTGAAAAGGATGCAAAGATTAAAAAAACAACTCCAAGTATCAATGTGGATTGATATGACACACACTTGGACAAAGCACAAGAACAACCCTCAAGAGCTCCATCAGTCATGATCAAATATCCCAGTAATCATCTCTTGTTTGTTGACTCCACTAAAGCCTTTGACTCATGTTTGGCTATGGCTGACAATGCTTCAAAGGGGTTTTCTATCACTCTTGGACAAGCTATGGTGTAGAAGTTGTTATGCTGGAAGTGAGAATAAGCCAAGTGCCTCTCCAACAAGAAAGGTCCCCAGGAAACAGGGAGCTGGTGGGGACAGCACAGAGAGGAGCAGAGGGTGGCAGAGGAGGCCTGTGAGCTCACACACCCAGAGGGAGCAGCAGCAGTGCCCAGCCAGGCTGGCACCCATGGAGCACACACCATGGAATGTGCACATCCCCAGAGCAGCTCTGGCCAGCCTGGGGACACAGGAAGCTGGGAGGAGACACAGCAGGACAGCTAACTCCAGGAGACCCAAGGGATATCCCAGAGCAGCCCATATTTCCTTTGTTGCTAGTGGCACTTCCAAGGTTGTTTTTAATTCATTAGCCATCTGTATCAGACTTGTATGAGGTACTTGGAACAAGTACAGTCCCAGCTGTGCTATGGACAGAATTCCTGTTAATGTTTATGGACACCCTTCTGTTAGAGAGTACTAATTTGGCTGAGTTTTAGCAATTCTTAGCATGGCTTTCCATCTATTTACTCTGGACATGTAAGTTCTAACCTCATTTCCATCAGGATCTGGCACAGCTCCAGGGAAGCCAAATGAAACACCTTGTTTTAGGTGCCAGTGTAACAATGGAGGCAGAAGAGGACATACAGCAAGAGTCCCAAGAGAAGCTATAAAGTAATTAATAACATGCTGTCACAATCACAGGCCTCAAGGTGAGAAGAAAAAAACCCCAGCAAATTAATTGCTTCTTAATGATCTATTAATTCAGTCCTTTGTTTTGTTAGGTATGCACCCAGAAATGTATTTAAGCAATTACCTCGAGTCACGTTGCCTCACAGCCTCATTAAATTCTGTGGGCCTCCTCTTCTATGGCCACTGAAACCTACTCTTGATTTGGGACTGGGGATAAGCAGAGCTAAGTCAGCAGAGAGAAGGTTATGAAAGTGCAGCACCTGAAGAATGCTCTGATGATGAGTTGAATGCAAGCCAGGGAGGCAGAGGGAAACTCTGCTGGATGCCAGCTGCATTCCAGGAAGCACAGCTGCACCAAAGTCATAACACAAAGTACCCAAGACAGGGAGCACTCAGCAAAGACATCTTTGCACTACAAAATACCATGTCATATAAACATGCATTATTCCTTTCTTCCTCAACCACAAACTGATGCAATCTGCCAGCTATTGCAAATAAAGTCTCATTCCTGAAGTATCCTGCAGCAACAATCTGAGAAGCTGATCTGATAAGAAAGCAGACAATAAAAAGAGCATCTTCAACCCCTAAAATTAAAATGAGCAAGTGTGTCAAGGCAAGTGTGAGACAAAAGAGCAAACATTAAGAGAATGAAAAACTTTCATCAATAAAAAGCAACAAAACTGAACAAAGAGAGAAGGATGATTTAATTACATATTTAGAATGAATGAGTGGATAAATGTGTGATAGTAACCCACGGCATGAATTGTTTGTATTTTTTCCCTATTCTTCTAAAAGAAATTCACCTTCCTCTCTCTTACTGGAACACTCCTACTTTGAGAATGCAGAAATTGTCCATGTCATTTTGCAGGAGATGCTTTATCTGGTCATGCAGTTCAGTGCAGCAGCCTCTGAGCCTGCTCAGCTGGGTGGCCCTTCTGCCTGCAAATGAAGAGGCTGACCCTGCCCAAAATGGCTTTGTCCTACAGAGATGGGAATGGAAAGCACCACCAAACACACTGGGATTCTATGATTTCTTGAAACTCAAACAGCACAAGGTTTAGGGCCACAGTAAACTGGAGGGGTTTTTACTTCCACTGAGTGAGAGTTCAAGAAATAGTGGATACAAAAAAAGAACAGGCAAAGATGATGCCTTGTTAAGATGTCCTTCAGCATCCCTACCTTCAGTGTTTGGGCAGAGTAAATACAAGGGGATGGAAAGCATCACTGCTTTCTGCTTCACAGGATGAATTTTAAAACAGAAATAGGCACACAACAAATTTTTGTTTGTTCTGGATATCAAGAAGCTTTGTCCCTATTGGCTTATGTGGGGTATTTAACTGGGAAATCTAATATGTTCAATCAGAACAGTTTTAGGTAAGTTAACTCCATTCTGTAACATGCACATACAAGATGCTCAGCAGTGAATGTAAAGCTCTGCAGAACCCAAAGCTCCCAGGCCTGCCCCAGAAGTGCTGTGTGACTTTACCCTGCATGTCCTGTGGCTCAGAATGCACAGCCAGGGCCGTCACAGCTCAGCTGTGTGAGAAGGAGTTCATGAACCTTGCAGGGGAGCACTCCATTACCCTGGAGACAAGCCAGGGATGTTCCTGAACAACCCCAGTGTGAGAGCAGGACATGCTCTGCTTAGGCACAAGGCCCTGGCCTGAATGCTCACCCCTAAACCAAATATGCACAGACCACCAAAGCCATCCAGCTTCTAAAGCAAACTCAGAGCACCTATGAGTGACTTGCTGGGCTCAAATTGATTATTTTACTTCCTTTAAAAAAGGGTCAAGGGGACAGAAATAAAGCAGTGAAAGCAGGGCTTAAGAAAAACTACAGATTCTGGAACACATTCTTGTGAAGAATGCTCAGGTTGTGGATGCAGTTTGACCTTTGCAGGAAAGGTTTAATATAGTGCTGCAATTCAGAGCAACTTCTTCAGTACAAAACTACAGATTCCTAATTTCCACTCAACAGTGTAAGAATACTGAGAGTTCTCTCAAGATATTCCAAGTTCCTACAGTTCAACAGAAACTCAGTGTGTATTTTAACAGGTCAGCTGAGTGGATAAGGTTGCAAGATGCCAACAAATCACAGCTAGAAAATAAGCAAGATCACAACATGTCTGTTTAAAAAAAATCATTGTAGTGACTTCCCTCCTTTTTGGACTGGTATTTCAAGCCCTGGGGCACCTGAGTGAATTGCTTTTGTAATAAATCTTACATTAGCTGGGCTCCAGAAGTGGCTCAAACTCCTCTGACAGTACAAGTTGCAAAATGAGAAAAGAACTTTACCAGTGGAAAAGCAGCACTCTATCAGATGAAGGTCATCCTGCCTCCAAGAGTGGCAATAAGCACTTCTAAGGTAAAACTCTTCTAACTGCCAGCTATTTTTGGCCTAGGGACATCATGACTTGGATGGTATTACTCTAAATTTACCATCCCCTCACAGCCATCTCTTCCATTAACTCATTTCTTGAATTTATCCAAACTGAAGCACCACCACTCAGTGATGCTGCACAGGACACCTGGCCAACTCTAGGTGCTGCAACTGCCTTACCACCTTCCCTGGGCCCACCTCCTCCCTCTGCTCTAAAAGCACAAGCACCTGAGCCCAGTCTTCTCCTTCTCTTGGTTTCATTCACCAGCACCAGAGCCCCAGAGCTCTCTCAGTTTATGGCCCTCACCCATGTAACACAGGAACCCAAAGACAAGAGTGTGTGATTCACCCCTGGGGCTCTGAGAAAAGGAATGTCAGGATGCACTTAGGCTCTGGGGCTCCAGGGGAAGGAGATCCTGCAGTGCCAGGGATGGACATCAGCCCTGGGGCTCCAGGGGCAGGAGATCCTGCAGTGCCAGGGATGCACATCACCCCAGCACAGTAACTGCTATCACAGCCCGTGGCAGTGACCCTTCTTTCACCAGAAGCCCTGATTATTCCACGTATTTATAATTTACTTCTTACCCCTTACTCTGTTGAGTTTTTTTTTCAGAGTGCTTTCTGTCCAGTGAAATAGGAATAAATCTGGGTTGCTCATCATAGAAGTCAACCATTTCTATAATTATAAAACAGTGTTAACTTGATCAAGCTGCCCATCTGTATTCCTTGGTGTATTTGGGAGCTTTGATTTGAAGAGGCATTTACACAAACAAAGTATTCATGAAAGTCCTTCAGTGTTTTATCATTTACTGGGAAAACTTGGAACCCCCTCCCTGCAAAACACAAAATGCACTGACTTTTTGGTGCAGTTCTGTAACACAAAAGAGACGAGAGTATTCTGGCCAGTTCCTCAAGTACTGGTCAGAAAACTGCTTTTTAGGCTGTTCAAGGCAAAGCTCTCATCCATGTCAGCCACTGACTTTAGAACATCACAGAGACTGAGCTGATGATGTGGAAAAAGGCCTCCTGTGAGGCCAACTCCCTGGAATTCCTAGTGTCAGAGTTATGCCTGTGCACTAAGTGCTGGGGGGAGCTTCCTGGGAGAAAAGGAGTCAGTGTTGCCTGAAAGAAGGCATGAGAAGTTCTTAATAAAAGGCTGATGTTGGTGCCAGTTGTGTCTGGCTTGACATAATTACTACATTAAAATATCTGGTTTGATTGCAGTAAATTCCCCAGTTCTGCAGGGTACCACATCCCATAGCTGAAAACAGAGATTTAAAAGAAAAATAATTCAATTAAGATTAGCCTTCTATTTCCACTTAAAATGCCCTCCCATATAATTTCCCAATAAATAACTGATGAATTCAGAACAAGCTGATGCAAAAGTAAGTTTTACATGCCTGCTAGTGGCCTTGCAGATACACACATGAGGTATTTCTTCTATTTATGTACACCATTCAAATGGTCACAAATCACTTCACTGCTTGCTCAGAAAAACCAAGCCCTGCCCACCCACAGCACTTCCAAGCCAAATACATTTTATTATACAGAAGTGTAAATGTAACTGTTAGTGTTAATGGGGAGCAAGAAAGATAAATATGGAAGTGGGTTGTGTACCCACAGAAGCATCCACCCCCTGCAGTCTGTCCTTTCCTGAAGTTCACACCATGGTTAACAGTCAGCCTTACACTTTACAAGGAGAATATTCATTGTCTTCCATTTGTAATTCCACTGGTTGGCTTCTTGTTAAGCAATAAAATACAGGATAAGATGCCCACAGCAGATACAATTGCTGCTATCTATAACTAAGAGACAAGTACTGGTGAGTAAAAATGAACCCTCCACGAACAATTCACTCCAACATTGCCTGCTTTTCTCAACTGTCTGCTCCACTGCAGCTACAACTCAGCTTTCTCATGACTTCTTGGCAGGAACCATACTGACAGGATCTGAACATTTCCTTGGTTTCAGGACCCACAAGGAAGTCCCAGATTCCTACAGGCTAAAAGGAACTGAAGGAACACTGAAAGCACTTTCCCACTCAAATGATCATTTGCTTGTCTCCAGCACTGTCACTGGAAATTAAAATTGCCATGTGGCTAAAGCTATGAAATAAACCAAATAGACCATGAATACATTCAAGCTTTCAAAGTTCAGCTTCAGACTGCCAGATTTTAGGAATGCCTAAGAAAATGGATAAGATCAGGAAAGACTGGGAATGAAACCAAAATGACAGAGTGGTAGTACAGTACAGGCTGTTTTAATACACCAGGTATTTTCTCTGTTAGATGTAATTTGGAAGGCACTAATAGAAACCTTCTGATTCTGGCCTGCAATTTTGTATTAATTATGGGGGGAGGAGGATTTAATTAGTAGTTTGGTAGAAGTGTGACAGGTGGTACTCATTCACTGGCTGAATACTTTTGCCTGTTAGGGAGAAAGCTTCTTTTGCAGTCTTTCATCAAACACTGGCCAGGGAAGGGGAGTCAGCACTCCAGCTAAATACCTGCAGCAGTCCTGCCAAGCACCAAAGAAAGAACTGTGAAATGGCCCACTGGCACAGCTGCTATCCTGCTGTTATTTAATATTTATGTGTTTGACCCTAACTATTGGAGTAGCTGAAGGCAACTTATGCTATACTGAAGAATAAAATATATCTGAAAATCTAGCATGTTCAGCAATGATTGGTATTTTAAAATTCTTGCCTAAAACAGAACTTTTTCAACACTGGTCTAGGGAGTTGGATGAACACATGTCTATGAAGGCACACTACTAATGAAACAAATGTTTCTTTAAAAAAAAAATCATAAACCAATAATCTTTTACTCTACAATAAGACACCTAAATGCATTATTATTAACAAGCTATGGTAGTATGATGCCCTGTTGTCTCTGAAATTTACACAAACCAGTAAATCATTTACTATATCTCTTTCAGATTATGAAAAAGAGGCTGAGGGTTTATCCAAAATTAAATTACCCAACACTTCATCTGTTGCAAAGAAGCCAGGATTGAATCCCACAGTAGCAACTGAGGCAATGAAAACACTTTGTATAAAACATTAACTTACTGATTCTGAACTGTTAAGACTTTTAACCCATTCCCCCCTCCCCCATCCTAGTTATTCCCAGACCAAGATATTTTCTTGACTCTAATGCTTCAATTCTCAGCTGTCACCTTCAAGTTTTATTTTAATTGAGAAAAATATGAAAGCATTTCCATGCTGGCTATTTTTAAATTACTCTTCCTGAGGTAGCCTCCCTCCTCACCAACCTTACTTGGTTTCAATGTAGGAAAAGATCACCTCTCCTGATGACTTCTTTCCCATTATTAACTATGAGCCTTGAAATTCTAGCAGTTGTCATATGCCACAAGGCCATGTAAGCTATGATAAATCTGGGTCTCCAAAAGCATTTGCTTTGTCCTGCCTGGCTGATACACCTCAATGCTAACAGTAATAAGGAGCTATTGTGGAACATGCATTTATTCTTAAAGTGCAAGAGGCACTTTTATTGAAGTAACCTACATGAAAAGTAGTTCCTCCTGTACTGTGCCCATAATTAAGGTAATTTCAGCTAGCCATTTGACCTCTACATCAACTGGCAGTTCTAGACACATAAAAATTTGAAACTACCTATACTTAGAACATCAAAAATTAAAAGAAAGTATTAGAAAATTCAAAGTTTTAAAATATATGGAAGTGGGCATATAAATATACAGAGCAGCAGCTTTTACAGCAGAAACAGCTACTTCAAAGTCAAGACATGCTTCTGATTGTAATACTGCTGCAATACAACCCTGACTTACTGTTCCAACACAAACACTTTGCCAAGTCTAATAATCACCAATCCAGGAATCAGTTTTCATAGTTTTGCCCACTTTTCTCTACCCAAATTTCACATCAGTCCCTACTCTTCTCCCAGAGGACGTGGCTTTCAGGGAGTGAGCACAGGGCACAGCTGCACAGGACTCACTGGTGCTGCTCTAACATTTGAAGCACTCAGAGAGCAAAGCCTTTCCAGAGGCAAGGAGGATGAGCAGCCCCAGCTGGAGAGGACAGAACACTACATAGCCACAGCCATACCTTCTGTCCACAGCCCAGTGTGCTGAGCAGGCTCAGGGCACACAAAGCAGCCATTCCCACACCCTGACTCCCAGGAGCTCACCCTGGCAGCCAGCAGGCCCCTCTGTCACCCTGTGCCAGCTACCAGCAGGTACTAAAGCTCCAGGTTCCTGCCAGCCCAGGACAATCAGATGTGCAATGAGGCACAGTATGTACCTGCCACAGCAGTATCAGCAAACATCCTCACTGTGAATAGTCACAGCAACCAAACTCTTCCTACTGCTATGGGTTCATTGCAATCCTGGATAATCCTACACCTGTAATGACACTCTACAACTTTCCAACATGTCTTCACCAAAATTCAAGCAAGTGCTGTGCTACTTCATGCCCCTGTGCCCATACATTTGGATAATTTTACTTTTGGTTATCTTACCTTGTTTTCCCAAAGCTTGCAGCTGCTCTTTCAGGTTCTAGTCCACAAAACACCTGTTTTTACAACAGGGGTTACTCCATCCTCTCCCTCACTGTGAGGGACTGCTACAGGCAGCCCAAGACAGCACTTTGAAGCAGTGTTCTCACAGCTCTTCTCCTCTGGCAGCCTTTCAAAAAGCAGCACCTAAACCAAAACTGTACTCTGTCCTCATCCTTTTCTCTGTGGCCTTGTCCTTTGTTCTTAGCCCAGTTCCTCTGGGACGCTGTGGCTGGATGTGTCCCACAGGTGCATCCCCTTTGCTGCTCAGGCTCTGTGTGTGTCCCACAGGTGCATCCCCTTTGCTGCTCAGGCTCTGTGTGTGTCCCACAGGTGCATCCCCTTTGCTGCTCAGGCTCTGTGTGTCCCACAGGTGCATCCCCTTTGCTGCTCAGGCTCTGTGTGTGTCCCACAGGTGCATCCCCTTTGCTGCTCAGGCTCTGTGTGTCCCACAGGTGCATCCCCTTTGCTGCTCAGGCTCTGTGTGTGTCCCACAGGTGCATCCCCTTTGCTGCTCAGGCTCTGTGTGTCCCACAGGTGCATCCCCTTTGCTGCTCAGGCTCTGTGTGTCCCACAGGTGCATCCCCTTTGCTGCTCAGGCTCTATGTGTCCCACAGGTGCACCTCGTTTGCTACTCAGGCACAGCTGACAGGCAGGGAGGGAGGTGCCTGCCCCTCCTCAGGTGTTCCACATTAGCTGCTCTGGGATCTCAGAAGCTGCAGCTTTTGCAATTTGCAGGTATCAAATATCTGACCTCAAACAACACTCTCTGGCCATCTCTGTGGCCTCCAAAGTTAGTGATACAATAATAATGTCGGCATGCTTTTGTTCTAACATTCAGAAGCTTGATATGAAAGCACTGAGATGCACTTTGTGTCAGCAGACGAAGTGGGCAAGTACCAGGTCTGGGAAGGGCAGCTTCCCTTCTCCTACAGCCAGGGAGAGGCACAGTCCCATTCTGGGGCAAACCAGAGCAGCTGCAGTAAAGCCAGCCCCCTGCTCCAGGCAGAGGACGTGACCACTGTATCCTCTGAGGAAGCCTCTCACTCCTCAGTTTGTTTATTCATGGCTCTTTGAGAGAGACACTTCTAGGTGTGATGAGCTCTTGTGTTGTTACAGAATATTGAGACATTCCAATCCAATAACTTTTCCTGGAAAAATAGAAAGAAAAATATATCAGCTGGAATCTAAAGAACTCTACGTGATGTGCCCTTACTCTGAGCTGTCTGTCTTTTTTTACAGGCTCTACTGTCATATGGCACAGTCCTCACTGAGGAGAGCACTGCAAAATTCTAGGTGCAGCAGTTTGCAAAGCACCACAATGTGGTTTAATCCAACCACAGCACTAAGTAATAACCCTCTCAACCTCACAGCCATTTCCATGATGGGTCTCAAGTCAAAGAGCCTTGCTGTTCTTAGTACCTCAGCAGCATGGCACACTATGAATAAGGAGTTGTATTGCAGTGACCAAGCCCTACAGCCACACTGCACCACACCAGCTTCCACAACAGGTTATATCAGTTTATATATTCTCCTTGGCTGCTGAAATGCCCCTGGAAGTCCTTTGGTGAGGAGGCAATGTGGGGGGCTGAAAGGA
Organism: Erithacus rubecula; assembly: GCF_903797595.1. Lineage (NCBI taxonomy): Eukaryota > Metazoa > Chordata > Aves > Passeriformes > Muscicapidae > Erithacus > Erithacus rubecula. The sequence continues at coordinate 4,804,783 of NC_136660.1, forward strand.
CTGCTTCAGAAAGCTGTCTTCATCAGCAAAACCTGAAGTGTCTTACTGATGTCTGCACATGCATTCCTAACCTTTGAAATCTCACCTTGTATTGCTGGTATTTCTCTCAAACTGCTATGCTCAGCACTTTTTCTGCTAAACTTACAGAGGTCAGGCTTTCACACTATTAACAACTTTAAGTATTATCTAGACAAATTTCTAATATAATAAATGCTTATGATTTCTCTGGTTCTAGCCCCCTAGTTCTGCACACTTGTACAGATGTGAAATATTTCTGTGATATGTCTGGGTAAACACCCACAAATGGATGCACTGAGCTCCTGCATGCTGCAGGAAGGAAGGTCAGTGTATTGCTGCACTAAATTCACACAGTACAGGAATCTTGTCAGAAGTCAAAACCTTATTTATGTTATCCTTCCCCTCAATTCTAAGTCTCATTCAAGAATAAAATGAAAATCTATTTAAGGCCACCAGCTAGATGATGAAACACATCCTTCCACAGAAGTCATTAAAGTGAGATTAACATCACAAAAATGAAGAAGCTACTGTTTTATATGGCCAGAAAATAATTTTCAGTTTGTTTAGAACCAAAGACTATTAAGCTTACTGATAATATACTGCCAACAAGGAGCAAGAAACACATCCTACTTATCAAATTAATTACCAATATAGCCTTCAATATGGAGCCTTGACAGTGATTTATCAAATCTGCCTAATCAAAGTGTAGTTCTGTGTTGGTAATTAACACTGGAGGTAAACTCCATTTTTACATATGTCTTATCTATTCATCTTCTAGTCACAGTTTTCTACTGGAGTGTTTTTTGGTGTCAATCTGACCAAAAAAAAAAAAAAAAAAAAAAAAGGAGTATCAGGTAGAACACTCCATTAAATAGCACATTCTAAAAGCCAAATCACTGATTTGAACAAAACAAAAACCCACAGCCCTTTAAAGCTGCAGAATCCTAAATACCTCTATCTTTGTGTTCCATCCATTCTGTGTTCTCCCAGCCTGGAGCAGGCATATGCAGCAGCCACAGTGACATCCCAGAGCTGCTGCCTGTTTGTGCAACATGCCACACACAGTGATTCCTCACAGGACAAACAAACAGCTCCAACTGCATGCAACCAAGCTGCAATTGCTATTTTGGGGTAGAGAAGCATGCTTAGCATATGGCTACTAAAATTTGTCTGGGACAGTCTCAATGTAAAGGATGAGAACAGTAATTTATCACCAGGAAACAAGTTAAATAGCAGTAAAACGTGACAATTCTTAATAAGAAATGGAGCTGAGACTCTCAGATGTCAAAGTTTGTTGATTAGGGATATACTTTTTGCAAAAGCAGTGAATTCAAGCAAAATGCATGCTTAGCACCACACAGTATCTGTAATCCCAAAGCCCACCAGCTGTTGGGATACTCAGCACCAAACTGGAAGCCAGCTAGCAAGTAGAGACAACCAGGAAAGCACTGGCACCTACATACAGAAGAGCAGCACAGCAAACCAAGCTGTCCTAGCAGCAAGAGCAGGCTGGAGAGGCAGCTCCCTAACACAGCATGAGGCAGCCTGGCACACACAACCAGCCTGCTCACACTGCCTCCTGATCTACTTACACTGAAACACCACTGCTTTGAATCATTTCTTTCCAATTACAGATGCACCTGCAGCAAAGTCAGAAGGACAAAAAAGCAGCTTCTGAGAGTGTATTTTTAACTGTTTGTTTATTTCCCTTTGAATTTTGATTTGAAGAGGTAAATTACAGACTTCTCTAAGTGAAAGTGAATCCAAAAAAACTCTTTTTGAAACCTTATAAAGAAATCTTTAATGATTGCTCTTAGCCAGCTAACTCCTACTGCCGTGCTTTTACCCAGTCAGAAAAGGAACAGAATTAGGATTTGCAGTTCTTTTTTTACACCTCCAAGGTTCTGCATATAAATAAATGTATTTCCAGATGCTGATGTGAGGTAGGAGAGAGATTAAACTGCACAGAGTGGAACTATGGAATAAATACTTCTGCATAAAAAACATGAGACATTGAGAAGGAGAGAAAAGAAAGGGGAAGAACTGACAGGTAAATATTCTATGCAAATGTCCTAGTGTTTTTATCCTAGTTTCAGCTGTGAGGCAGTGACTGACAGATGCTGTGCACTGGGTCAGTCCTGATGGATTGCTGAACTTGCACCAGGTCTCTGCATTTGCTCCTCCTGAATTCCACAAGATTTCCAGCAGCCCACAGCTTGAGCTACAGTTCGTAAACTCCATTTGTGCATGAAACACCAAGAAGTATTTCCATTAAATTTCTCTTTATCAAGAGATCAACTCTGCTCCATAAGGTGACCACAGTAAGCTGTGCACAGTCAGAGCTGTTCTGGTGACATAAGGCAGCAGAAAAGTCAAAAGTTCATTTAAAAATGACAGCTTGGCTTCAAAGGCAGAAGCAGCTGATCTGCTGCTGGGGTACAGCTCTGGCAGTGCCACAAATACCAGTTCTAGATCTGCCCCAGCACTCTGTGTCACCCCCTGCAAGTCTTGCTCTGCGCTGCCATGCATTCTAATGTTATCCTTGCTATATATACATACAGTTGCATGCTCTCATTATTTTCTTTATCACTGCCTCTTTGCTACCATACTTCAAAAGCAAATTGTTTTCTTAACTCCAAACTATAATAAATTTTGTAATTTACTGCTACAGTGAACACGCAGGGAGCATTAACGTAATTTGGAATTCTAGAAGTGTTTTACTTTAAGTAGCAGCTTCCTGAACAAAATAAAAAAACCTCACTTTTGTTGAGGCTGTTTTCTTCAACGATTCACCTCGAGCCTGCTTTCTGTATTTTTACATAATTGTAGGTCATTTCCTTAAAATTATTAATCCTATTTCATGTAATGATGTATAAACCCCCCCTGTATTTCTCATGACACCTCATTAAATTCTCATTTCTTTCTGAAATTCTGTATGTAATGTACCAAACTGTTTCCCTTTTGGACAGAAGTCAAAGAATATTTCAGTGGAGCAGATCATATAGTTACTAAGCAAAGTCCTTCCTAATGAACTTAGTGGGTCAGCTTAGCACTGCTCAAGTGCATAGTAATAAAATTATTATTTCACTGAAAACCATACAACACTAAGTATATATTACAGCACTTTTAAAAATTATTTGAGAGGTTTGGTAATCTAAATTCCCATTGACTTCTTAAAAGGGTTCAACATCCTGAAATGTGAAGATGTGTAGAGAAAGCCCTTACTTTAAACTACACTGTTTTTACTAGCTCTGGTAGTAGTAGTAGTTTATTCATACTTTAGTATGTTGTTGTTTAAAATGTTTTTTTTCCTCTTGTGACAACAAGAATGATCTGGAAAGCAGAGCTATTGTGCTATGCACTTACTGATCACAGAAAACTGTAACACAGCTTGCAGTGGTGAGGTCAATGCTGCACAGGGGAGACTGAGGTCCAGGTTCTAGTCTGTGGCCTTAGCAGCAAATTTTGTTAACATAATTCTTACTGGAACTGTTAGAAATTGAAGGAATAATTTCATAAATGTGGTACAATTCACATCTAGTGAAAAAAACTATTGAATAGGTTTGCTAATCAACATTAATTTGCCTTACACATTCAGAAATTATCTTCACGAACAGATTCCTTAAAATCATTTGTGAAATTAAATAGTTTTCTGTTCCTCACTGAATAGTTTAGATAATAAGAGCAGTGGGAATTTTGACACACATATTTTGTAGTTCACAGTCAGATCCTGCTCAGGCTACTTGTGAGAATTCACATGAGGAAATTATTCCCCAGATGCACATGAACAGTAAATAGCGAATTATTTCAAAGCACCCACATGAATTAGTTTAAAGTCCAAATGAATATTCACAGAAATAAAGGGAGTGCTTTGCTCAGTGCTTTGTCCCAGACTCTGCACACAGGTAACTCTAATAATACCAGTGTGCTGGCACAGCAAGTCAGTCCCTTCGTGCACTGTGCAGATGAAGAGGGTCCTGTTCCAGCCCATATCCAGGTGTCTGCTGGCTGGCAGCACAGCCTTCAGAACACCAGCAGCAGCCTGGGAGCTGACTGACACTGTTCTAACTTGCTAAGAACTGATGCAGTGACCTGGAGCACATGTGGGTGTCTGTGTTCAACAGCCTGACAAGTGAAAATTGTACTTTCTTCAGCAGAGTGCTGCCAGAGAGGCACCATCCCAAACAGGAAGTTTTGGATCAAAAAAATCAATACACTTTCTAGCCTTCATTCTTTCAATTGGGGAGAAGTTTCTGAAAAACTCATTTTCATCAAAGTGTATAAGAGATTCATTTTATAGCATCTGGATAAAATAATGATAGGATTTCAAGATCCTGTGATGATTTTTTAGAAAGGGGATGAGGAAGGAGGAATAGATTGAATATTCTCAAGAATTAGAAAGTATAGCCATAGACTAGGATATTAAAAACCTGTCTTGCAGAATTTATAGACTGCCATTTGGATTTAAATCTGTCAGTCTATCCTTGAAAAGACACTTGACTGAAATTATGGGTGGTGAATCTGTGTGTAGGATTAAAAGCCTTCAGCTCCCTGGCAGCTCTGTCTCACTGCTGAGGTATTTGATGCTGAGGACTGATGACAGCAGACCATTATTTACTCCCTGATAATTCCTGGAGCACATGCTAGGAAGGTGCTAGGGCAGAGAAACTAAGTAGTTTGGAAGAAAGCAAAACTGTAGGGAGGCTTCTCCCTGGAAATCTCTTGGCATATTGCTGATGGTCTCACCACAAGTAGAGAATGCTCATGTCACATACAGGGGACACAGGCTGGCACTGCAGAAGACTCTAGTGCTGCCATTTCCCCCCTCATATTTCAGATGTTGCTGTCAGCTCTGTACTGTCCTGAAAGCAGCTTCAGGGGCCATGGCTGAATCTTCCACAGCTAATCACAATAAGATTATATGGTTGACTTCCAGGAAACACGTGATGATGCAAATGAGCAGAAAACCAGAAAAAAACCACCCGACTAGTTTCCAAGATCTGAGCAGGTAGTTCAAATGGAAGACAGGTATTTTCAGACATAAGTGACAATCCCTCTCTCTCCTTTTCAGTGACCCCAGTCCCTGCTGTCCCAATGTCTATGAAAATGAGCAAGTCTCCAGTAACAATCAGTGTGGCACAGTATGACTTTGGAGATCACCTGTGTACCCCTGAGAGCTTCTTGGAGTGACACTGCTGTAACACCTAACTTGTGCACACAGACTTCCAGCAGACAGACTTTGAATTTGATATACAGCAGGTCACAATTCCCATTTTCTGAGCAAACTAGGTCTTATGTGAAGATTCCCAAGTATCTAAGTATCTTGCTATACTCATAAAACACAGAGAAAAGGCAAATTCAAATGAAAGGCTTACCCAAAGCACAACTGAATCCATCTTGTCATTCCCCAAGACACCATGGATGCATGTGTTCAGATCTAGCTTAAACCTCACAGGAACAAACAAAGCATTGACAAAAGGTGTCAACATCACCAGTTGCAGAAAGCACAGAATGGCCATAAGCCTCAAATGCTGAGCTAATGGTTATCTTTGGCTTCAAAGTGCTAGCTTTACTTCTTTTTCCTCTTTCACTTCAGGTGACTATTTATATCCAGGTTAAGGCCACTGCAGAAGTCTCTGAGAGGGAAACTGAAATGGAAACTGCTCAGCAGTGCTAACGGGTGACCAAAGAAATTACCTGGCCTGGAAGGCAAAAAGGGCCAGCAGCAGCAGGGGAGAGCTGGCTGCAGGCAGCAGAGGCAGAGGGACTCCTGCAGCACAGTGAGGTTTCCCTGGCTGCCCAGAGTAGGAAATTCCACAGCACTGTTCTGTAGCAATCCTGGGAAGCCATCAGGGGCCACCTTGGGGCAGCAGAGCTGGCACTGGGATGGAACCACGCTGGGCTGAGGCAGCCCATGCCAGCTCCCTGCACTGGTGCTGCTCCCAGTGTTTGTAAGGAACAGACTGTGATGTGGCTTGGCAGACTCTGTGTTCAGCCACTAATGGTGGTAGGACCCTGTCCAATGCATTTTAAAAATATATTTTAGCACAAATACACATTTAATTTGCCTCAATGAGTACAACAGAAGTTCTCTATCATATTACCAAAATTAGGTTCCCACTGTGAGAGATTATTTTCAGATTGCAAATCCATTTGAACTTAGTTTGTTCTAACAAGAGATCTTAAATTATAGAAAATATTTTTTGAAACTCAGATGACTGTCCCCTTCTCCATCCCACACAGCCACTCTCACCCAAGGCTCAATTGCTGCATATACAAACTGACAGCAAACTGGGAGCCAGGTCTCTGTGGTACAAAGCATTCACCCTCCATTAAGCTCTGGAATAAATTATGATGGGCAGTGTTTAGTTATTAATATCACCTTTTAAATGATGTTGTAATTGCATGGGCCATATTTCCTGGACGTGGAACAAATGTTTCTGTGTGATTTGTTTACTCCACTGAAAGCCTGGGATCAGTAAGCTCCATTCCCCCAGGAACAGTTCAAGCTGAAACATGAGTGCTGTGTAGGGAGCACAGTAAAGTACTGCACTGACTTTACAAAACCCCAGGAATGTGAAATTACTATAAAATAAGCACTGGTCTCTATCTATATTATCCTCCTAAAGCATCACCTTTTAATCTAGGAGAACCACTGCTGTTGATGTCACCCCAAGGGAACGTGCACAGCCAGGAGCTGGATGAACAAATTCCCTGCAGTAGCACAGCCAGGCCTGTTTCCCAAGGACTGTGAGCTGTGGGAGCAGGCACCACCTGCCATCCTCCTCCCCAATTTCATCTATATTGACACTCCTTCTCCCCCACAATGCCACATTTATTTTTGAACAATCCTTTCTTTTCCCTGAAGTTTTAGCTGTCCTATGTTTTACTGTTGTGAGAGTCTCACTGGTAAAAATCTTGCCAGAAAGCTTCATGGAGGTTTTCTACCTTCATTTTACTATCACTAATAAATTATAGATTCTGATCTTGAGGAAAACAAACAAAGAGTAAGTCCCTTTACTTCCTTTACCCTAACACACCACTTCTGAAGACAACCATTCCTCCTTGGTTTGTCATGAATTTCAGTGTTCCTCAAAGATTCAGACTGAAGCTGAGGGGGTTTTTAACAACTTGTTGGCAACAGCTTTATTTCCACTCAGCACAGGTTACAGCCCTTGCACAACAGGTTCCAAAGCACAGCTGCAAGTAGCTGGATGAAGCACAGCAGATGTGACCAGGAGGCACAGCCTGGACTCAGGCACTGCAGCTGCAGCAGGATTTGCCTCTTTCCTGGCTTTTCTGCTTTGTTCTAGCAGTGGAACCGTGTTTGGCACTGAGACACCAGAGCAGGCAAGGGCTGTGCTCAGCAACTGTCCTGCCCATGGCCAAATGGTCCAACTTCCCCAGTTTGGGAACACCATTTATTTAATTTTATATGCAGAAATGGTAACTCAGAGAAAAAGAGAGTGGCACTCACTGTAAGTCACCTCCAAATGGGAAATGTTTGCTAGCAGCCCTATGTAATTCTCATTAAGAATGATAATGCAGGCAATGAAAGAGTAAGTAAAGTGATTTTCTATAAGTCAAACCCTAATTAATCCTGCATTGTGTCTGTGATGCAGTTTTATCAATGTCAGTGCTGATTTTATGTCTGCTGATGGTCATTTAGCAAACAAAATGTTCTGAAGAGGTGGAAGGCCACCTGCATACAAACCATCTGAATTTAAATATCACAGGAAAAATAAATTTATTCCTGATAAAAACTAAAATCTGGAAGTCTTATTTGATTGATAAGAAGTGGGAGAGCAGTTTCCTTCCTGGAATGCTACTGTGTGAAATAAAAAATAATGCACATGGAGCACATATGCTGAGTTTGGGAGTTCCCTATTATTTCAGTTATTTCAGCCATGTTAACACACAGTACAGAACCCATCTGTCCATCACTCTATAAAGGCCATATACACTATACAGACAGCCAGGCACCTCACAAGTCCAGCTTTTAGGGAGTGGGGGAGATACAGCAGAATGGTGCTCCCAGCAAGCCAGCCTCACCTGTTTCTGCCAGGTTCTGCAGCAACACCATGCTGTGGGGCTGCTGGAATGGAGGTGCTCTTAGCATGGAGGCTTGGCCCACTGCAGCCACAGCAAGAGAAATTCCTCTTCCCCAACCAAAACTGGCTTGCCCTGCAGAGATTTTATGAGCCAGAATTGTTACCCAAGGATTCACAGTACAGAAATCATTTGGCATATTATCTATCACACAAACCTTGAGAGTGGCATACATTTTTAAAGCCATCAGCAGGTATTTGAATAATTTACTTTAACAGTCAGATTTTCTGTTTGCTATCATTAGACTGAGCAGAAACAGCCACTGTAATTCTCTCACAATTCCCTAGTTTTTCTACCTTTTGCAACACCTCCCTGCACCTTCTCCTGACCTTCACAGACACAACCCCCACACAGCAGAAACTCTCTAAAATCTTGTAGTAAAAACAATGCTGTGGTTTTATTTATTTATAGGCACCTATTACACTTAGAACATGGGGAAGCTCTATGAGAAGCACATAAAACCATCACACCAAACAGGTTTACTGCCACAGACTAAGTCTGAACAAGTTTAGGAAGACAACTGTGAGTATTCAGAATGTTTTTGACTGGCTACTTATTTTAAAAAGCCATGACTAAATAGAAAACACCTTTATTTCAAATACTTTCTAAGTGATATCTATAGTATTTACCTCCTCTGGAATTCTGTTTTCTTTGTAGAAATAAAGGATATACAAAACAAAGGCAACCCTGCAATCCTTTCTTCACCTGCATCCTCACCTTCAAAACAAATCACTCAGGTAAAGATGAATGATATCAGTCAAAGTGCACTTGGAATAAATTCACTTCAGTTACAGATTTGGAAGACCCTGGAAAATACTATTACATTGATCAAACTGTTGGAGGCAATAACAGAAATTCTTTTGGCACCCATGGCACTAACAAAATCTTTAGAAAATGTAGATCAGTTCTTAATAAAACTTCACAACCCAAGACAAAAAGAGCCTGAGAAAGAAAAGGAGGAGAAGGAGACTACTTGCATTAACTGCAGTTACTTTGTCCTTGCTCTTAGAAGGTTTCCTGCTCTCATTCCTCAGCACTTTCAAAAGATCCCTCAAATCCCCTGCATTGACACACATGACTTCTGAGATGTGCCTGATCAGTGCAGCATTACTCCATCATTAATACACAAGTACCATGCCATCAATTCCAATAAATACCCCTCCATCACTTCTAGGGGCTTTTTTCTTTTGTTCCTTTTTCCTTGGTTCACTTTCTTTTAAAGTTGACTTTCACATGCCAACCCTTACTGCTTAGCAATGCTACTGCTTAGCAGAGGTTTATTGCTATGTATTTTTAGCATTAAATAGGTGTTAAGATAGACTTGAACTTGTTGGAATTAACTGCTGTATAAATACTGAGAGAACATAACTAAATCCATAAGAAACTGCCCTTCAGTACCTTGCATGAGAAACATCAATAAACCACAAGCACCTTCTGTTAACTAAGAAGTCGTATACAGTCTTGAGTTATCTACATTTCATGGATTCATGGCCACAGATCACATTAAAGGCAAAAAACTTAGGAAAGCACAAAAATGCAATACAGCACAAAAAAACCAAACTCCTAAAAAAACAGCTTGAGCAGACATTTGATGTATAACATAAACCAACACCGAAGGCTTGACATGGGAATGGAAGGTGAGGAAACATTACTGAGTTATTAACAGCTTGAGCTGTGCAACCTGGAATCCAAACAGCACCATCTCCCTGCCTGCAAGAACTCAGGAAGGTCTAGAAGACACTGCAAAAAGGATAGGAATCCATGTACCACTCTGGTTTTGCAAAATTGCACTGAGTGTTTAAAACAGTCAGCTTCCTTTAACAAAAGAACTGTATCCAGGACAGCCTGAGAAAATTCATCCATCCCCTGGTTTCTAATGCCCTTTCCATAACCAGTCCTTACAGCTCTGACTGTACAGATAACAAATCAAATGAGATCTTTTCTGGTTTCATATGCACACAGGCTTAGAACACATTCTTCACCTAATAAAACCAATTAAGAACAGAAACAAAATGGGATATGTCTTCTAAATGCTTGCCTGCAACCCCCTTACAGCCTTCTCCCTGGACTCACACCAATTGCTAATGCTGGGTCTAAGAAGTTCAAGGTTTAGAGATCCCAGGAGGTAGCTGAGATGAGCTGAGAACATTGATTTAGGCACCTCTGTTTCTGACAGGAAGCAGCCACCAAACCATCCAGGGACCTGTAAAAAGCTGGAGAATTCCTAAATGTCATGTTTGGAACTCTCAGTGATGGGCTTAGGTAATTCATCATTTTCACAGAACTGACCCTTCACTTATTTAAAGCTAAACTAATGATAAAATATCACAGAAGTTATCTCAGGCTTAATCTTCAGGCATTTGCACAAAGTAATCTTTAAGGAGTGCCATCAACAACTGTGAGACTTGTGTCTCATTCTGGCCCAGAACGCTTTGAAGGCAGTAACAAACCCTGTGTCTTTGAAGGAGCAGGAGTTTTGCTTACTTGTGGCTGCCTGAGTTTTTTACTTGATTTTTCATCTCCTTCCTCTACTGTGAACAACACAGAAGAAAGGAAAACATTAAACTCACCTCACAGGTTCAGTTTCTCAGACCTGTGATTTATACAGGAGATGATGGAACCAAAAGCAAACCCAGAATGGAGTAACCATCCAGAATGCACATGTTATGAGGGGAGCTCCTCCCTTGCTGGATGCTGCTGTTTAATGTAGTTTTAAATTAATAGCCTGTTACTTAAGTAATTTAAAGCTACAAATAAATCCCTTCTATTGTGTTTCTCCAGGGATTTAAAATATTGGAAGAAAGCTACTGCAGTTCCTGAAGTTATAAAGATGTACCTACTAGCAGAGGACAGGAGACAGGGTGGTTTCATAACCAGGCTGTGTCAGTACTACAGCAGGTAATTTCACTTGAAGCATCTTCCTCACCTTTCTGTTTCCACTGCACTCCTATCCTTGCAGCACCAAGAACTAGAGCAGCAAATGAAACGCAAAGCTCCTGCCCTGGCAGCACACTCCAGCTGAGCCAAAAAGGAACAATGAGAGTCCATGTCATCTCAGCCCCAGGGCTGGAGCATGTGTCCCATCTGGGTGTGCTCTCCAGGAGGAGAGGTGCCTTCAGCCTCCCAGCAGCCCCTCCAGCTCAGAGCAAGGGGGAAACACCTGCAGGAGCAGCAGCAGGAAGGGGCCTGAAAACGTGGTGGGTCAGCCTCAGCCTGGGCAGAGGGGAGGGACACTATTTCTCTAAGAGATAAACTGCTTGGCTTTTTTTTTTTTTCTCAATATATAGATGACTAATTAAGTTTGTGTTAGTTGCTAATAAATAAAGAAAATTCCCTAAGTCAAGCCAGTTTTGCCCCTGACAAATATGCTATTTGATGAACTACATGCTTACCCTTATATTAAATTCAGATTAATTTTCCAAGAACTACTCCTGCATGAAAATAATTTCTCTCAATGCCAAGGTGCATTTCCTCCCAAGGCAAAAAAAAAAGGGTGTAATAGAAACCCCAGCTGACAGGTCTGAAGGTACTTACTCTGATGAGTTTTGAGAATTCCAGTTTCTGGCTTTTACAAAGTGTGGGTTTCAGGTGGACCCCTGATGTGGTATTTCTGATCTCGTGACACAAGGCTTGGCAGTGCTGTGGCTGCTGTGACATGATGAGCAGAATGGCTCCAGCTCACAGTCCCTGGGAAGGGATGGCCCAGCCTGCCTGGGGAATGGGAATGTTCAGCTGCCTTGCCTGGGCAGCTAGGGCAGCACTTCTGTCTCAGCACCACATGGCCATTGCTGGTCAGCACACATTGATAATGCCCACCTCCCACATCAGCCTCTCTGACAAAGGGGACATCTTCCAGGATGACTGACAAAAGCCAACCAGATCAATGCTTCTGGGAGCCACATTCAGACACACTCTGCATGTCCCAAAAACAAAGCAGTGACACCTAATTGCCAAAGCAAGAGCTTTCCAATTTAGAGCAGTCACTGTGGCTGCTGCTCTGTACACTCTGCAGCACATGGAGGAGAGCAAGGAGAGGCAAAGCCAGTGGCCACACACACTCTGCTACTCTGACACTCTGCAATCCAGAAGAAATTAAAAGTATCCATGCATGTTTATTAGCTGTTCTCCAGTTATGGTTATTGGCACGCTCTCCTTCAAGAAGTAAACTGCAACTCTCAGGGCTTCTGAATTCAATTAAAAAGGAAAAAGAAAGAAAAAATATTTTCTAGAGACCTATCGGACATGCTGTTTAACCAACATTCTTTAATCACTGCCTTTGTTTAAAAACAGTGCTGTAAAATCATTATTAACACAAATACTGGTGATCTACATTCCATTACTCCATAAAACTTGATAAACTATCAATAGATCAACTGCCATCAGCATTTCTGACTGCTTTATGATACAGATAAATTGAGTAGGCTGAGCTTTAATTCCAGTTTTATAATAATGCTCCTGGTAAACTTGATCTGGCTTTCAAATCACTGCAGCAATGCAGCTGAAAAAAATTAAAACATATTTTACTGTGAAAGAGCAAAAACAAATCATTTTCATTTCAAGCTAGCATGCATTTTATTTTTTATGCAGGGTACTCTTTCTCTATCTTTAAATATTTCACTGATGATCTGCCTGCTAGAAAGGAAGAGTGAGTAGAAAGTTAGGTCAGAAATCACTGTCTATGGACATACATAACTGACTAAGTCTAAGGACTGCCTGCCTGCCTGCTAAGGACAAACCCATCTTTGTGTACTTTTTATGGGGGGAGCTCTAAGCATCTTTCCTTTCTCTGGTTCTGAAAATTAACACTATTAAATATTCCCCCGAGAAAACAATATCCATTTCCCAGGGCACAAAGTCTGCAGAAGGGGAAAGAGGTGAAATAATTCAGGAGACAACAAACTCAGCTGAGCAATGGCAGACTGATTCACACACAAAATCCCCAAGTCCTGTCAGCTAATACAAGCTCCAACTCAAATAAAAATGGGAAAGAGATCTTCACAATGAGCAGAACAGTCATGAAAAACTGTCTGAAGGGGTTTTTAAAAACACACTGAAGAGAATCCCCTTCCTAACAATGACCAGCAAAGCCAAGGGCTGCAGGAGTGGGAGGTGACTGTTCCTATGGTCAGTGTAAGAACAGCACCCAAGGACTGCACACTGCTGAAGCAGCACACACAGGGAGACACTCAGCCCCAAGGGCAGGCTCTACACCCAGGGGAAAACCAAAGGGCACAAGGAAGGAGCTGCTGCACTTTTGGTAATGCTGGGCAGCTGGGACATGGAGCAGCAGTGCAGTCCAGGGGTAAGGCTTTACCACCACTGGGAGCCATTAGAAGTTAGGAACTGAAGACATTCCAGGGAATAACTCCACACCATCAGGACAAATGCACTCATCGTTTGCATTTTCAGACCATCTAAACTGCACCTATATTGATGCAATATTGTGTCCAGTACCTCCTATCAGTGCAGCTAGATATTTTATTAAACACATGAAAAAATAACAAAAACAAACAAACAAACAAAAACCAAACAACCAACAAACCAAAAACAAAAACAAAAAGCACATTCTTCTTTTTTGATTTTAATTAAGAAGCTGTGGAGAACATCTTCCTTCAAAACTACCACTCTAACTTGTAAGTGGGCAGTGACAGAAGGCTAATTTAAGTAAAAACAATAATGTGAGACAACTATAAATGCAATGCCCATAAAATGCCTCGTCTTTATTTTATTATTTAAGTAAGAACTGAGTCTTACTGAAAGCGCCATTTTTCTGTGTGGGAAAAAAAGGTTTATTGGAAGATCAGAAGCATATGCTTTTTCCTTTTCATCACTGCTTTCCAGCATAGTATTATTAAAGATTTCATAAATTCAGATTAGAAATTGAGCAGCTCATTGAAGGCATTTAAGGTCAATTATTAATAATAACCTAAAATACTCAAATATTACCGACATTGAAACTTAAGAAGTAATTTTAAAGTACACCACCAGGTTGCATTGAAAGAAATCATGGTATTAAAAGCTGCTTCCCTTTTTGAATTCCTGTTGTTTGGCAGGGCAGACTGGAAACACAAATCATCATTCCAGTTCTTCAGGAAGTCTTCTATTCTAAGGATGTAAAATATTAACACCTGACTAAATGAAGACAATTTCCATCACAAAGTCTCATGAAAGTATTGGCTGGAACTCATTAGTACATAGAATACCAGTTTTCCTCAGGTTAGTTCTCACACCTTGTTTATCAAAAGGAATTTTTAAAAGATCTCTAACTTTTTAGAGGGAGAACCACACAGTTGACTTCTCTAAGGAAGTACTAAGAAAAAACCTACTAAAACCTGTTTTCTAAGACAGTACTGTCACATCAGTGCTACAAAACAACTTTCACCATGTTATTATTCCTAGGAGAAAAGGGGATTGGAACATGCTGCTGGACTGTTTTTCTACTACATAATTGCAGACTGTAGCTTCCATCTCTTCCTATTACAATTTTCCACATCCAACAACCTACTATCTGGTGGTGTAAAAATTTCTAATGCCCTAAAAATCTAGGAACTAAATTTGAAAAAGCTGTTATTGACATTTGGGGGAAAAGAATGATGTGTGTTTAACCCCCCTCCTCCTCCTCTCACTCTCCTGGCAATTCTTTATTTTCAGGGTGCTAAAATGGAACACAGATTAGTTGCAAGTAATTTGTTTTCCCTTTCCTTCACAGAATTATCTAACTGCAATGGCTACTCCTAATAAGCAATTAAAACTTAAATTGTGTACTCTAAGGACACAGTCACATTAAAATGGAATAGAAAAGAATGCCTGTTTGCAAATCCTTTGTTTACATTGCAGATAATCATCCTGCAGAGCTGGGATAAGAAAGGTCTGCACATTGTCCTGCAATGAGAGAATAAGTCCAAGAACAAAGGGGGCTGAGCACTCCGAGTTCTTGCTGATACCAAAGAAGTCTTATTCCAACAGAATATTGGTCTGAGAGCAAGAGAGTGAACTGCAGAGCACTAGCTCACCCTGTGCCACCTTGCCAGACTGTAGACCCGCCAATCCCTGTGGTGTCACACAAGAGGAGGTCTGAGTAACTCTGCCTGGACAGCAGAAGGCTTAGGGCACGTTTGCTGCTGGCTGCAAGAGATCCACTACATTCTGGATGACCAGGATGCTGAGGAGATGGTGTCTTGAGAGATGTGTCAGAGATCTCTCTCTGCAGCCCTGGCAGTCCAACTCCCTGAGACATTCTTTTCATGTGCATTCCGTGGGCCTGGATGCATAAATGACTGGCAGATGCTCCATGTAAAAATTACCTCTCACGTGGGAGGAAGAATTTCACTAGAGTACATTAAAAATATTTCATAAGAATGTAAGAAAGTCATTGTACAAGAACAGGGGGATATTTATTCTAATTTGCTTTCTCACAGGACCAGATGATACAGGTGCAAAAATAATCTTGGTTCTGGCATTTGGCATCTCTGCAAACATAATCCATTCCCTTGTGCTTGAGCTATAATCATCTTTCATTACATAATCACAACTCTTTTTCCCAAAGAACTCCAGCCTCAGTTATGGCTCAAAGTGAATGCTGGTCAATTAAGCACCCAGCAGGTATTATTTTGTTTAATTCTTATGGCTCCTTATAATGCACAGTAACATGTCAAAGTATTTATTGCATGCTGTTCAACCCTTACTTTAAAAACAGATTAATGCTGGATAAACTCTTCTAATCTCTCATCCTGAGGCCCTGGTTATGCCAGGAAAATGAAGTAAAAAATAATAAACTATACATGTGGGAGGTTTTTTTCCTGGAAATCAGGAAGATTTTCTTTTATTCTTGTGGCTGGCTTTGGGCTCCTGCAATTATGCATTTGGGTCTAGGGAAGGAATGTTTAAAACACAATTCCATAGGAGTGTCACAGTGCTGCTTTCTCCCCTGACAATCTCCATTTTCCCATCAAATTGTGCAGGCAGCTCCTCCAGCACCTCTGCACTTTATGTGAAAGCAGCTCCTTCTAGGAAGATATAATAATGTTCTATAAGCAAACACCTGGATGAATGAAAAAACAAAACCCCCTATTCATTTAATTTCCACTTCCCTTATGCATTTCACAAGACTCCTCCCTGGTGTGGTCTCTGTAAGCTCAAAGTAAGAAAAATCCCAATTCTTCCCGAATCTAAGAAATAATAAATTAATGAGATGTATGATAAATTAATGAGATGTATGATAATACCTTTTAATAAAAAATACATACTGCATAATATTGGTAATTACAGGAGGCTTTACCTTACAAAGTTACAGTATTTTGCTAGTCATCCACGGTACCAAAAAGCTACTTCTGTGCATTTGTCTTAAAAAGATGTTCTTCTTCAGTAGGAAGTGTCTTTCATTTACTGGCATTATGTTCTATAACTCCATTTTGATTTCCTCCTCTTTTAAAAAAGAACACATGAATTAAGAATATCTGCTGTTCACATGAAGAGTGACTCCTGCCTAAATTTGGTGTTTGGTTCATGACTCTAAGATAACCAAGATCTTAATTTTGCAAGTGTTATGCCTTGAGATATTTTGTTCATACTTCAAACTAGCAAAGAACCATTTTTATAGGGATTTTTGTAGGGCAAGTGAGACCAGTTTAATGTTTCAGAGTACAAATCACAATCATGTTCATAGCTCACACTAGTTGGTGAGACCTCCAGTAAGGGAGACGAAAGAAAATCCATCTGCAAACCCTGGTGCCTGTAACTGCACCTTTACACCTGGGCTAGGGTGACTTCCCCCTCCTGGGAGCAGCTGGAGGTGCCTGGTGGGTGGCAGGGGGACATGGATTGCTGGGTCCCTCTCCAGTCAGCACCACAGAGCCCTGCAGGAGAGCTCCAAACCTCCAGCTCCAGCTCCTGCCTGCTTCTGAAGATGTCCTCGCTACCCAGCAGGAATGCCCATTTTCCCTGCTAACAGAAAGGGAATTCTCATCAACAGCCTCAAACTTGCACTGTAACTTCCACAGGGTTCATGTTATTATATCCCAGCTGAGTCTACAGTGAGGCCATAAAAGAAAAAGGGCTTTGGGATTTGTTGTGTCCCCCCAAGTGCACCAGGTCTGGGAACAGAGAAGTAACACGGCATGTAAGGAGCAAGGGGAGACAGCTGAGAAAGCAGCTTTCCAGATGGGCTGGCACTATGCTATTTTCAAGAATACCATAATACACAATTTGACTTCAAACACATTAAACCTGTGGCATAGGAGAAAATTTACTGGCGGGAGAGATAACAGCAATATCTGTAAATAAACAAAAATGAAGGGGGTGTTAAGGCCAGGAAATGTGTTGTGTAGATCAAGAAAAAAGCCCTGCCTTTAGGACAGTTTGTTTAGACTGAAAAGAATAAAAACAAACCCAGAAGAGATCAAAGGGAAGAGATGAAGTTTAGTGAGAGAAAACACAAAGATCTAGAAGAGAAAGGGTACAGCAGAGTCAGGCAGCTACTTGGTGCCATCTTACAGTTTCTGTGGATCAAAGGGTGGGCTGCAGAGGAGAGAACTTCTGAGGCAGATTGCAGAGCAGAACAGCACAAGCAGCAGAGAATGGAGAACACAGTGACACAGGGCAGACAGCAGCAGGACACCCCAAAACCAGGGCTCTGGAAAACTTGCTGATCTTGCTCAATGGTGTCAATCTTAAGAAAACATTAGACAATCATGAGCTCTGGAGTAAGATTTAATTTGCTTGTTCTCTTTAAGAAGCAAGAGATTTCCTGCACTCAGATCTCACTCTACTTATCAAAATGCAAACTGGGGTAGCAATGTGTCAAATACAAACACAGAGGTTCTCCCCTCGTGTTCCTGAGTGCCTCATTTTTCTCAGTTATATTTGTTGGTTTAATACAACTTACTATCTCCACGACCCAATTTAAATATAACTTACAAATTTAAAACTTCAAAATATGCAAATCCACACTACAAAACGCATTTTCAGCTAGAATGTTCAGTCATTAAAGGGCAAGCAGATAAATTCCACTAAGGTCCCTTTCTACTACAAGTGTGCATTTGTTGCTGAAAACTGGGCCCAGCCTGTACAATGGCAACCTGAAAAGTCATGTCTCAAGTGTAATTCTTCATTACCTCTATATTTATTATCATGGAGTATTATTTAGAATCACAATACATCAACTACCACTATTATTAGCCCTTTACAGCAGTGCATCAATGGAGGCACCAATACCTCCTTCATCAGCACTCAGTTTTAATGAAGACTTCCAACTAATTGTTTTTTAAAAAAACATGGTATAGCAATTTTTAAGATTACAGAAAAGAATTATATGCATTTTTCTTCTCTTCAAGATATTTGAACCTTCTGCAGTAAAATGGATTGAAGCCAAATAAACTAACAACTGAATACTTCAGACTACAAGATATACATATATTTTTGCATTATTATTGAGCAAATTATTTTTAAGGTACAATCCAGGAGAAGCACATTATAGGTGCAGTTTAGGCTGGAATTAACTTACAATTGCCAGTAGTCTTCCCCTGCTGAATCATCATTAAACAAAAAGATCAAAATATCCCTGCTGTTATAAACTAGGAAACTCATCTACTAGAAATGTGATTTTTTTTCCTTCCAAATCATATATTTCCTGATGTCTTATTATTTCTTGGTGATTTAATGGTAATTTATTGTCCAATTTAATGGAAGAAGCTGCTCTATCTATAAATGATACAGCCAAGGCCATGAGGAAGGAGTCCCTTTGTCCATCACAGTCCTTTAGCTAAATTCAGCTAAATTTCCAGTGGGCAAATCTCACTGTATTTATTGTCCTTGTTTCACACCTCTTCTACACTGAATTGTAAAGACCACTGAAATAAGATCCTTACAGCTCTGTTATAGAATAAGAGAAACCCAATTGTTATGTGAGTTTCTTGTCCCCCCACTTTGGCAAACTGACTGATGTCCCTTGTCCATTTTCCTTAGCTCAACTCAAACATTAAGAACTGGACACTCCCAGCAGGAAATACACTTGCACAATTCCTGACAAGACATTTGCTCTGACTGTGCTCTGGCAAAAGGGCTGCCATCTCTGTCAGCTGTTCAAGAACTATCTATTGTCTCTGATTCCAGCATTTTGAAAAATCTTTCTTAATTTCCGTGACCACAGCTGTTATCAGTAAGGGCAGTTACTTCTGATTTATCTGTCCTTTATTTCTCAGCAGTTCTGTCTAACATCAGCTGTTACCCCAGAAGCTTACCATGTGTCTGATGGATTTGCAGAGAAAATACAACCCTACCTATTTTTCATTAGGAACTTCCAAATTCTTTTCAAGGTAGCTAAATTAATCTCACCCTTCAACAGCCTAGATAATGTTCAAATAGAATTAAATGTGGTATTGCATACAGACATAATTTTAGAAGTAATTAAATGTGTAAGAATAGCTTTGTTTCTTTTGAGCAGTAACATCATCAGCCTGCCATGGAACTCCTGTGGCACCTGCATTAGGAGCTGCTAATAAGAGTGTTCAGTGACATAAGTGGTGCTCAGGACAACACATGCCATGATCAGACAGCTTCACAGGAAGAACAGCTTCAAACTGCTTCAAACAGAGCAATTGTTTATGTGGTGAAGAATTTTATGTGTCGACTTCATAACTCTGAAGCTAAAATTGCATATGGCTTTGCATTATTAGACCAAAAGGGAATAATATGAAAGTGCAATCCAGAATATACAACAGCAGAGCAAATGTACAATGTGAAACTAACAGCCATAGCTTGCAGCGAGTTAAAACCAGAAGCATCTGTCAAAAGCCATCTAAAGCAGGATTCTGATGGCAACAGAGGAAATAAATCAACAGAATGCTAAAAAGAAAATTAAGCAAAGAAGCCTCTGAAAGATCTCTGCAAGAGACCATTTACAAAGCACAAGTCAGATGAAAGATGTTGGAAGTAGAAATAACTGTAATAAAAGCAAAAAAAGCCAGTTTTCTCCTTTTTTGTATTCCAATTTATACAGCCCTCCATAACTGGCTTTATTTTAATTTAGTACTAATGGAAAAGCTGATGATTAACCTAAGGAGAGCACAAAAACCTTTGTCTCAAAAGAAGTTCTCCTCTATTCCTTGTAGCATAATTAGTTTTCAGCTGCAAAGACTATGCACAAAAGGTCAGCTGAACAAGGCAGAAGCACAGGAAGTACTGGAATAACAGCTGCTGGAGGAGCACTTGCTCCGGGATGCTCCTCAGCTGGAGGCTGGAAACTCGGTGGGGAGATGCAACAGTAAACAGGTTACACAGAATAAAGCAGCAATCCTCATTGTTCTCTGCAGAAGAGGAGTAGTGCTCTGCAGACAGGACAAAGACAGAAAGGCTGTAAGGGACAATTTCTCTAATACCACGAGGAAATGATCACAATTTCACCTAAAAAGCCTTTGGAAAAGTCAGTTCTGAAGAGAGAAAGATTTAGTGGAGTGGGTCAGTGTCAATTTAAAGCAGTGACCCAGCAGAACATTTCCATAACAATTTTGATGATACTGCTTCAGCCAGAGAATGTTGTTTAAGAAAATACATTCTTCTTAGTCCAAAGAAGGAGAAGTCCCCATATTTGCATTTTTGCAGCAGCACCATACTGCATGCTTATGTTCAAAGTAGCACTCCCATGATCCTGCTTCTCTAATACTGCTTCTTAGTCAGCATTCCCATGTTTTATGTTTTTCATTGTTGGTTTCACAGAGCGAGAACCTCTTTGTATTCATCTTGATTACATTTTACTCTGTTAACATCTGCCTCTCCGTTAACTACTGTACTTCCTACAGCCTTTTATGTCCAACTTCACAAATGTTAGCAAGCCCTCCTAGATTTGTTTTTGTCAATAAAAATGATTGCTGCAGTCTTCATCCCTTCCTCCTTTTGCTTTCTTAGCTCCAGACAATTTCCTTGACTGAGTTTTTTAATGCACACTTTGCTTCAAAACCCTATGAAAGTAATGTAACCCACTGCATTTTAATCTATTAAATGTCCTGTTTTTCACTAATTTCTGTGTGAAAACATTCAGATAAGCAGGGGTGCACAAAAGCAGACCTCACTGAGTCAGCTCTATCACAGTCAGAGTAAAACCCAACACTGAGGCAGGTCAATGCTACATAGCATGTCCTAAAATGTAATTTTACATCTATTTGATCAGTAATTTGAGGTCTTTTTTTCCCCACCTTGAAAAATGGAGAGCTTATTTACTACTAACTTTGCAAGCTGTACATAGCTGTGACTGCAGAGTATCACACTGGTCTGTTAGCCCTCTTCCATTCTTCCATACTTCCTGATGTTCTCTCTCAACATAGAAGTTGACTGCCAACAATTTTGAATTCCTTTAGCTAGTTCTTTGTGAGTTTTGCTATCTCCTGCTGCTGCCTTTACACATTAAAACTACAAAAGGCAGCGAAGCACCAAAGTCATAGCTGCCTAAAGCAAGTCACTGACAAGCCAGGCTCACTCCTGCTTTCCTACACTTTGGAAAAGGTTCCCTACCTAAGGGAAGTCTTGGCAAACTCTCTGCAAATATGGTCTGTATGTAAGCAATTAAAAAAAAAATTAAACAGCAAAAGGTACTGCAGAGATTGTCACATCAGTCTGTGAGCTTCTGGAGGAAAGAAAAGTTGCATCTTTATGGAGGAAAGGGAATTATCAAAAAAATATCATGGGTAAGAGAAACAAAAAATTTAGGCAAAGGAAGCTATAAAAGACTGAGTTTAAGCTTCAGGAGTTTTTGTTGCCTTCTCTGGTGGGTGAGGGTCTGCAGTGACACAGGGACCCCAGGCAGGGGAAAAGCAGGCTTTACTGTAAACCAGGCCTTTGAAAGCAGCTGGGCCTTTATCAGTTAGATTGCTTTAAAGCAGAACAAACATAACCCAACCAGCCACCATTCCCCACACTGTGGGCACCAGTGGCTCCAGAACTTGTTTTCCCATCCGCAGTTCAGCTGAGCCTTTCCCACAGTCCTGTTCTGCCTAGCCCAAGTGACAGCCCTGAGCCCTGATTTTACAATGCCTTCCCTTTGTCAAGTTTTACTTGTTGGTGACATTCAATCTCCTCAGTGAGCTGCATTTCCTCTGCTGTCTGAGCAGAGCACAGAAGTGCCCAGGTGGCAGCAGAGCCCCCAGGAGTGCAGAGGGCCACTGCAGGCACTGGGCTGGAAGCACCTCGATCTGCAGTGAGCAGAACTGCAGCATCCTGCAGCCACACCCTGCTGCCTGGGACATTAATAAACAGAATAAACACAACAAACACAGCCATCTAAACTGCAGAGGCTGCTCTTTACCTCTGCACACTGCCCCAGAGAATCCACTCCTGGTACTCAACAATGGCAAGCAGCCTCCCCAGCCAATCACACCAAAAAGATGGGCCAGAATGTGCAGATTCCTTACCTTCACTTCCACTGCCTGGGGAATTTTATATTTAACACAATATGCACTACTTCCTTACAATGAATCATACCTAGTGTTCTTCTCACAAATCAATTCTTTCAAATGTTAGGGAAACTTTAAAAGTGCAAATTTACATGTCCTACTTCCAGAAGCTTTTCTTTTCTTTTCTCAGATTCTTTTCATTTGTCTAGTAGTTAGCTTTCCAAAGACATGAATCTGACTAGGATACTGAATTCTATTTTAAAAGCAATTTAAAATTTAAAAATCTCAATGCCTTTTGTATCAAACAGCTTTACACCCCCTAACAAAGGGGTTTAACATTAGACATGTGGAGCCCAAGTGTTGATGTTCACATATGGCTAAAAAATATAATGCTTAACACATTTTCAAAGTTCAGTTTGGGGGAAAACTCAAGAAAACAGAGCTCATAGGAAAAAATTGCCAAAATTGTTTTGTTCGGATTAGATTATATGCAATGTTGGGCAATTTTACAGCATTTCCAGCATTTTAAGAATTGATAATCTTGTCATACTAACTGTTCTTCTGACATCAGTCTACCTAAATCAGAAGAAAACTGCCTCTTCATTTCCATTTACATAACCAAGGGAGGGAGGGGAGGCCCTGGCACAGGGTGCCAAGAGAAGCTGTGGCATTTTCCTTTTCTTTTTTTTTTCTTTTCAGACAAGAACAAGAATGCAAAATGAAGAAAGATAACTAGAATCAAGGAGATCATGGGATTATGTATTAAGGAACGTGCCAGAAACATACCCTTGAAAGTACACACTTTCATGGCTGGGCTAGGCTGTTTACTAAATTGAAAAGTATTTAAAGTACAATGCAATTTCAGAGCAATATCTAGAGGTATACAGCTTTTACAGATTCTCTGACTTAACTTCTATTTAATTTGCACTGTGATTTTCCCAGGGATATATTCTAACACAAAACAAGACTGATTTATATTGCTTTGACTATAGCTTTTATCCATTTACTGATAAATTGAATTTCACACAGGTTTATACAAAAGCCACGAAACAGTATCAAGTGAAACAAGTATTTGGATTTTCTCAAACTGTTATAACAACTTGAAGTGTAACTGCCCTACAAAGAAACATTTATCCAGCAGTTAATGGAAGACTGGAATCAATATTTAGGGTAATTTTTCCTTTATAAATCAGTGAAAGGCTGCAATTACTTCTCGCTGGCACAAGCTTTCAGAGGGAATTGAAGCAGGTCTCACCAGGGCTGACTCCAATCCTACACAGGTGTGCATGGAAGCAGCAGAAAAGAACCTCTGCTCACACATGGCAGTACCAGCAGGCAATCTGAAATAAAGCTGATACCAACAGTCTGCTTTACTAGAATTATCCTAACTCCCCGTGCAGATTTGTATCCAAATCCTTAGTTTACACTGAATTAAGCTGGATATGCCTAATCCCATGCATCCCCTTGCTAAATGCTATGAAACCATTCTCCTCCACCCAGGAATCACTTCCTCCTTTGCTTGACATCTCTTTCCTTCTCTCTGCTCCTATGCAGACAAAAAGACACAGCACAGCTATCTTATTCCAAATGTGGAATGAAAGAATGGCTGTGTTAAATGAGAAAGTAAAGATGCAAAAGTTACCTCAGCATTCCATTGTTTGCAGCTCCTTAAAACAGCTTTTTCAATTCTAAACACCCATAAGGAACATTTGAACATTGGTGCCATTTGGCTGAGAGCAAGCTGCTATCATATATGTAATTTTATTTATTTATTTATATAATGCACAGCATAAGTGAGACAACAGTGATAAACTGGTCCCTGACCATGCAGAACAAAATTTGGTGAGGCCATGGAGTGCCTAAATGAGCATTTATTTGCACTGTAAGCCTGCCTCAGTTGTACTGTATAGCAAGAGCCATTCACTGCTGACATGAAGTGTTCCCAGACCTTGAAGCTCATTCTTCCCAATTTCTAAGCACTGAAAACAAACCCATATAGAATATATTATTTCCTTGACTTCTCTGAGCCATGTAATGTGTACAGGTCTCACACGTGTTTTCAGGACAGTGGGAATGACACCACAAGGCAAGTGGAGTAGGAATTTCCCAGGGCAGGCAGGAGCTGGCCTGGAGCAGCTGCAAACTCCTAGAGACAGCACAGAGAAGGGACAGCAAGAGGCATCTGTGCCTTTCAGCTCCTGCTTCTCTGGAGCTCCTTCTCTTCTGCCTGTGCAAATTACACCATACAATTTGAGCTACATTCTAATGTAATCCTTAAACCTGGCTCGTGAGAACACGGGGGAAGTGCTAACTGGTAAGAAATTACACATAAAAATCCCATGGTCAAATCATGTATTAACACAACAGGGATTTGAATTTGGAACTCCCACAATGTTAATAAATGCCACCACACAACCAGCATATGAATTAATTTGAGACAGGCTTAACCCAATTTTTCCTGCTGAAGCTGTCCCACTGTGTAATTTAAATAGTAATTAGAGCAGAATCTGAACAGTGATTTGCCACTGGGGAGCCCCAAAATCACAAGTCCTGAGTCCACCTTTATCCTTACCAGCTGAGAAACATTTCATCTCTACCAGCTGTATTCATACACAATGCCTGATGCTTGATGAATCAGAATTCCTGATAAAGCCAGTTAAACCAAAATTCATGACCAGATCTGACACACAGCCTTTATTTCTCTAGGAACTGAAATACCCAGTACAACCTTTCTAGTGATACCTAATACAATTTCCAGGAGTTTGATTAAATGAGGTAGAAACTAGACACATCTTTATGATTTAAAGTTTACAGAACTATATTTCAGCAAGGTCTCACACAATTCTATTTTAACAACCTAATTAATTTCCACTAAATAAATTATTATAAAAATACAGAGTTTTGAGGAGGAACTGTAGGGGAGTTTATTTTCAGTAGGCAAAATGCATAGATTACTGAGCAAATGAAGCAACTTACTATAAGAGACATCATCAGGAACCCATCATCAGGTAAGGGGGAGCTAGAAGTGGCTTAAAACATGTTCTCTGCTGAAAAAAGTAACTTTTAGTAGAAAGTGCTATACAAAAGTAGAGAACAGACAGACTGAAAACCACTGTTCCTAGAGTCAATGCAAATGGACTTTATTTTCCCTTCTAACACACACATTCCAACTTCCAGTTATTACCTCTCTGGATGTTTGGAGATGCTTATCAGATCTTAACACTCTAATTATATGATACTATAATAATACCTTACTAATATGCAATATACTGTTGGCAATTTATATATATCTTACATATAAATGTATGAAATCTAAACATCCCTGTATGTTTATAGCTCTTAATTAGAGCTAACTGAATACACTGGGCAATGCTCTTTGCTGACTCTTCTCTGTCTTTTGTTTGCTTCTTTGAAGTGTTCTCTGGCATTTTTCTCTGATGGAGAAAAATAATTACCACATCTACCACAGTTTTTATGAGCAATTCTGCTTATTTAATCTCAACAGAGCTGTGGGGCTTCATAAAGTCTACCAGCTGTGGTCAAGTTCTTCAAAGGCAAGAAAGCCTTTAGAAATTAAAGCATCATTTGAATACATGCCCTACCTTGTAATTAAAGTTTATTTTCTGGATGTAGAAGAATAGCTGGGAGTCTGTGATCACAGCTGTGTCAGAATGCTGTGCAGCACTGCTGGGAGAGCTCTTGGATCTTACATCTCTGAATGCTTTCTTGTCAAGCTGGATATTAAAACTCCTGAGATGAGTCCATGTGCCCATGAACACATCCAATTCTTCTTCTCAACTCCTCCATCTAGTTCAGTGCTCAGACCTCTTTCCTCAGTTTGTCCAAGACAGTGACAATGAACTAATCCCAAAACCTCCACGAATTTGAACATTTCCTTCTGAATGAGCTGACAAAATTATCTTTCTAGTTCAGTCAAATGAAAGACAACATTGTCTGATACTGGCTGCCCATGGAGAAGATTTTTCAGAATAAAAGACACTGCCAAAGCAATAATGAGATACTGAATTTGAAGACATTTGTTATAGCAAACTATCAGTCCCATAAGGACTAAGAATAAAGCTGAGCTGTAAGTATACCCTAATCATGTTCTTTACTTTTGAGAGCACAATCTGAATATTTGGACTGCCTAGAAATTCCACTTTTTTTCTATCGTGATGTTTGTGTGCAGAAATGATGAGGGAGAATTAATAGATTTTGGGAACCTAAATGATGCACACTTATTTTTCATTAGATGTCTTGTTTTAGTCTTGAGTTTTCAGGAAAAAAGCCTTCAGAAACTGCTCCTTGAAATGATTCTGAGATCTGAACCTGACCTATGGCTTAACACCAGACAGACAAGAAACATACTAGTAATACCAGCAAAAGTAGCATATCTAAGGTAAGTATTTTATCTCAGGGTGATTATACTAGAAGCATCTTCTGGTTTTTTTTTTTTTTTTTTTTTTTTTTTTTTTTTTTTTTTTTGTTGTTGTTTTTTTGTTGTTGTTGTTGTTTTTTTTCAAAAAGTGATCTACAATGGCAATTATGGTGACTTTCTTTTTCCATGTTCCACAGCTGTCTGTTACATCTGTCGATTTGCTTTTTTGTGTGTACATTGGGGTTTTTTCCCCTCATAGTTATCACCTAATATTTTCCTCCATATAATTTATAGAAATTCTAATTAATTGTTCTTTCTGCAGATCATTCATTAAAGTCTTTTTTATTCTTACGTCATGTCTTAGAAGATAAATATCATTACTATCTTTCATCTGAAAGTAGGCATTTTGTCATTCAGTCTCAAATGAAGCCTGTGAGCTAAGCTGATTGCTGGGCTTCCACTCTTCTGACATTGTTAGATTGGATTGTGAAGTGTAGGTACACAATAATTCACAGAGATGTTCTGCTCACATGTCCAAGCCAAAGGATGCCAGCTGAAAAGCTCCTCTGCCCATGGCTTGACACATCCTGTTTTTCCTCAGCAGTATCAAGCTGTGTCATCTGAGCCACAATAAAGCTCCCACCAAAGATAAAATCCCTTAGTCTGTGTTGTATTGCAAAGACCTTGCTTTCTGTGCTTGCTCATCTAAACTGCAGCCACAGAAATTGGCTTCTTTGGCATGGCCATCCCTCAACAGTGATGGAAGCACAATTCTGAGGTTCTGTATTTGGGAAATGCTGCAAGTGGGTCTCGCTGTACATTTCTTCCCTCCCTGTGTTCACCATCCCTCCC
Organism: Erithacus rubecula; assembly: GCF_903797595.1. Lineage (NCBI taxonomy): Eukaryota > Metazoa > Chordata > Aves > Passeriformes > Muscicapidae > Erithacus > Erithacus rubecula. The sequence goes on from NC_136660.1 coordinate 4,832,521, forward strand.
TTTGGCTGCAGTGTAATTGTGTGACCCATACAGTGAGAAAACTGCAGTTGCCATCAGTGTAAACTCACTTTTGTATTTCAGGTTCTCTTACCACCTGATCCTCTACTGCAGCTGTCTGTGGATGCTGTCATGTGTTTACATGTCCTATCTGCTTATTTTGCTTTCATTTGATGCAATTTTAGATCTCATTGTCTTAGTGTCTCTTTTTTTTCACTGTGTATTTTTCATATTTGGTAGCTCTTAATCTAATGTCTAAAAAATTCTGAACAAACTCTGTACAACCCTTATTTTCAGTTTTTTACCAGCTGTAAATCTGCTGCTTTACCACCTTCACATACTTTTCCTAGAAAAGAACCCTCACTGTAAATGCTTACAGCCAGCACATCATCACCTGTCCAGACAGCAGAGGGAAATTAATGTCTGGTGTAGTTGTACAGAGAGCACAACATTGGCTTTGCCCTTTCATCTCAGAAGGGCTGTGACTGTGATTAACAGGCTAATCTCATGACTCGCATTAATGTTTCACTAGGCAAATAGCTGCTTGGATTGTTTGGCTTATTCTCTTCAAGATCCAAAACCCCCCACTGTTTTGAACAGGACATGGATTACTGTCAGGGCAAGTTTTCAAGAAGCAATTTTGTGTTTATTGCTTCTGTTTGTCTGAGGTTTCTTAACTGTTTATCAACCCCAGCAAAGGTGCCACAGGCAATGAAGAGTGTGACTGCTACTTCCTCATTGCCAAGAGATCCAGGGCTTCCAGTCAATGGCTAAATTCCTCACTAACAGAAGATACTGAGTATGTGCTGTCTGCAGCACTTACTAGCTGAACAAAACTGATTTGACCCACTGCTTGAGACCTGAAGGACAATGCAATTCACTGAACTCAGGAGGCTATTTGCAGAAAATGCGATAACAACTTATCTAGCTGAACCCATAAAAAACTCCTGTACTTAGGCCAGTGACCAAATGACAGTAGACCTGTGTCTTTTGGCACTCTGGTGCCAAAGCAGCATCCCTGTAATACTGATATTATCAGTAGCATGGTTTGGAGATTGTTAAATAAATAAATAAATTAATTAATGTGTAAGGAGAATGAAGGAGCAGTATGAACAGCTAACCTTTGTACTTGTGAGGGCAAGCTGTGGACATGGAAACTATATTCCCCACAGGTCCCTACATCCACATTGGATGGGGGCTGTGTTTGTGTCACAGGTGTGTCCCTGGAGGGCACTCATACACGCCTTGTCAGTGCCTACACCCATGTCACATGGGGCTGTGTTTCTATCAGGTTTATCCCTGGATGGCACTAACAAAGGATGATTTATATTCCCTTGGCAGTGAATGGATTTTTGTGACTGACTTCATTTGGGCAAGAACAGCTCATATGTTATTCACAGACTGGCAGACTCATGTCCTGTTCTGCTATTTCTCTTCCTCTTTTTCCCCAATTACAAAGAAATAAACACACAGTGGGAGTTGGACCACGTATGTCATGTTGTGCTTTGAAACCAATAAGCATTACACTTTGAACTGCTTCACACTGCTTAGGCACATCCTCTAGGATGGCTTCATAAAGGAATTGTGAATTTCATCAGTGCAGAAATTGTAATCCTTCCAAAATCCTTAATAGTCTCAAACTCCCATTTCATTTCAATGACAGGCATAATTCTATCTTCTCCCTGCCTCCTACAAGATACTGTAGACATATTCAAAACCAAAATAGAAGCAAAAATCATATTAATCAACATGTTGCCTACTTGAAATGCTGAATCAGTCTAACAGTCCACCCATCTCCAATTACTCTTCCCAAAACCAGGAAGTGACAGGAGATGAGATTTGCTAGTTTGTGAGGTGATTTAGCATGTTAAAAAAACAGCTCAACACTGAGAGCTTGACAAAACCCCACACTTTAACCCTGGCAGGCCAAGGCTTGCTCTATGAATCCTGGAAGAAGGGTGGCAAATAGCTGAGAGGGCCTCAGGAATATAAATCAGGACGGAAGTGGAAATGCAATGAGTATGAAATGCTGAGTATGAAAAAAGGCAAGAAGATATCTGAACTCGGAGGTAAAAGGGCAAAGATTATCTATGTATAATCTGAAGACTCTGTTCCAAACCCTCAATGTCAAACACAGTGCCTGGTGTGTGGCCACAGCTGGCGGCTTGCATTCCTTAAAAATAAAAGTTTGTGTCTGACACAGAACAAACCCCAGTACAGATGAAAGCTGCTAACAACACTGGGTTGAGTACCAGAAGGTTATAAAGTGATGAGCAGCAAAAAACCATACTCTTCAAAATATGTTTGACACAGAGTTCTGCAGAGTCTTTAGCATGCAAGGCATCAAAGATCCCATCTGAGAGAAAGTAAAGATTTTAGTGCTTCCATATTCTTTCCCAGCACTATGCTACATATAATCATTTCCGGAGAAAACAGTCCTTAAGCATGTGATGAAAGTGATGAAATCCCTCAGCAAAAAAGCTAATCATATAAACATATGGAAAACACAATTAGTAAACAACCCACAAGATTAAGATTTTCCTCATTAAGCGTTTGCAAAATAACTCAGGAGAACAAAACTGTAAAATTTGAAGTCTGTTGTAAAACAGTTTGCTAACAAAATAAAAAGATAAACCAGTGAAGCAAATGGCTTGCAAGGAACTGTTTGTTTCCAGAATATTTGCAGAATCAACTTCCTGCTTTGCCCTTCTTAGAAGTTATTTCTGAGCAGTATTTGAAAGCAATAATTTGCTCTCCCTGCTTATCAGAACTTGCTTTGACCACCTTTTCTGTGCTTCTGAAGGGCACGTGCCCCTCCTCGCTGACAGAACATCTGTGCTTCTGACTTTGTAGCTCCCACAGAAGAAAGCAAACACACACTTCCTGAACTGCACAGAAATCAACCTAAGAACTTAAAACAAAGCATTTGTGCAGTATTGACATGATTCTGTACATCCATCTTATCAGGAACTGCCATCTGAAATCTTCTCATTACATAAACACTACCTACAAATCCACTAACTCTTGTAAAGATGTTTTACAAAAAAAAGCAGACAAATTTTTTCTTCATGGGTTAACTTGGGGACAGTCTTTGTACCTTCATACATTTCATATTTGGAAGGAGAGGGTAGGTACTTAGGGTTTTTGTATTTTATCAAAACTTCAAGCAGCTTTCTGAAAAGCATCCCCTTGAGATTTGCTCAAAGTGACCCAAGTGATGTGATTTCTCTCTTTTGCTGGAAGTGTAATCAGCAGAAGAATTCAGCAAAGCATTTAAACTCACACCTCTGTGAAAACATATGATACTGTGTATGTATGTGCCTGTACTACTCAGTGAGACAGACTATAGTCAGTAATTTGGGAGAAAAGAGTAAGGTCCTGAAAGAAGAAAGGGATACAAAAGGTGTGGAAGTAAATAAAAAGCTTAAGGAGCAGGGTAGCAGCTAGAGCAGCTGACAAAGGAACTTGAGGGAGTTACAATTCAAGGAAGGAGGTGAATAATGAAATAAAAAAGGTGGTATGGGGTAATGAATGAGGGAGTAGGAAGGGGCTAGTGAAGGAAAATACTGATCATCAGCAAACCCTGAAAAAATTACAAAAGGAATTGAAAATACCTTTGTTTGTTATGTGGAAGGAATGGTGAGCCTGTGCAAACGGAGTGCCCCTCCTTGCTGTAATTTTGTTCACAAAACTCCAAAATGAAGACTCTGAGAGTTAAAGACTGACACCTCTCTGGCCTCTAGCAGAGGGAAATAAAGCTGCTGTTCCCTGCCATAAGGGAAACCAGTTCACCACTGCTAGAGGGCTCAAGGCACGATGCATGTGTGCATCCATCCACAACCAACAGAGACCCACAACTTGTACTGCCAGCAAGTGAAAATATGGCCACCACCACCCTTGATTTAGATGTGCTACAGCCACTAAAGGACTTCAAAACTGATGACAGTGAGAACCTGGATCAAGTCATTACAAAAACAGCTTACCAAAGCATAACTCAGCACAGTCCTCTCTTCTCTCCCTCCTTACTTTACAAAGATACATAGACCATCAGAGCAGAGTAACAAAAGGCAATGACAAAATAATTGGAAGTATATTTCATAGCAAAACACTTCATTATTACATGAAGCATCACCCTCCAGACAAGGACAGTTCTGAGCTCTCCAAAAGATGAAATGCTGTTTCAGGAACGTACAGCATTGTTTTCCGTTAAAGTGATAGTTAAAACAAGGAAATTAGATTTTTACAGGACAGGTTCTTACTTCAGTTGCAAGAGATTCTGTGCATCCAGACCAGCTCATCCACTTTCTAAACCCACAATTTCTCATACTTGACAAAACATCCAAGCTCCATATCACCCAAATCTAAGATTTGAGACATTATCTTCAACCTCTTGGGAACACTGACCATGGCAGAACAATGGATGTGCAAGAACAGAAGATCTACAAGAGGGAGTTCTCAGCAAGAACATCCCTAAATCAGATTTTACCCACCAGCAAGCCAGGTCAAAGAGTTTTTAAAGTAAGTACATTTTTTATCTAGTGAGCATCACAGAAGAGAAACTTGTGAATATTGCTTAAGCACATGCATTATATAAAACATAAAAAAAAATCAATAAAATCATCAACACACCTGATGTTTTTGTTAGTTCCTCTGTTTTTGCTCCTAACAAAAAGAAAGGAAGAGACAGTGAGGAGGGTCATTCATTGTGACCTTCAGTATAAATCCCTAATACAGGGTTACCAAAGCTCAGGCCTTTGGCTTTAGTCTAAGCACCAACAACTGCTATGCCAGCGTTACCACACCTCCAGTGTTCTCAGAACAAACTGCACAATCCCTGTACACACCCATGCTTTCAATCTCAGCTAGCAGGTGTTTGTTTGAAATCTGTGAGTTCTGGTTTTTCCAACAAGGCCTTGTATCCAGCAACATTTGTATTTCATTACAGGTTCATGACATTTACTAGTGATACAGTGCAAGGAGACCCCTTGTAAACAGTGACATCTCAATTAAGACATAATTACTAAGATTAAAAAATAAGGAAATAAATGGAAAAATAATATTGCTTATATTGCTTTTGCCACTTGATAGGAACAGAAATGGCCAAAGCAATAGAATGGCTTTATGAGTCATCTGGCTGCAAGTACTGGGCCCATGTGTTTGAGATCTGTATCACAGCAGCAGGGGAATGCTGGAGCAGCAACCTGTGCTTGGCTTTCACCTGCTCATGCATGAATCACTAAACTGAACTTCTGAAACATCCTCAGCTAGAAATGCCTGTCCCTTGGAGCCATTCATGGATTCGGAGAAAATGAGTTATGATTCTGAGCAGCACGGGGAAGAAAGAGCACAGGAGGCTGAAACAAAGGAATGAGTCAACACTGAGGGGAAAATGATTAATATTGGAATTAACAATTTAAAGAAGAAAGAAATATGAAATGTGAAAAACCTTGTAAGCACCTCCAGAACAGAAGAAAGTAGTGCTGTTGTCAATTAACAAAGCTGTCCCAACAATGATTTACACTGAGTCTATGGAAACACAGTTTCAGAATGAGGAATATCCTCAGGATACTGAACCAATCAAAGGGCAAAATCAAATGCACTGCATTAGACTCAGCTATGCTACACTTAGATCTTTAACTCAGTGACTAATGTTAACAGAGCTTTGAAATATAAAACTGCCCTAACAAAACCTATATACTCAAGCTAATGTAGAATTGCCTCACTCCTCAAGAACTCTTTAACTACAATTACCTCTTAGTTGTTGCTCTTAAGGAGAAGCATTTTCCATTTCAGCTAAATTTCCTTAGCAATCTCTTTCTAATAGCAGAAGTCACTTACAGTACAGAAAAGCACTAGAGAGCTGTAGAAAGATTTCTTTGGCAAGCTCTTTTCTCTTATAAACATCCCACTATTGTCTGGTTTAATCTTTTGTTAGCATTCTTTAAGTGGGTTTTTTTAACATGCTGCACTTGAGTAGAGGCCTTGCCAGATGAAGAACATTTTATTAGATCAAAGAAATTCTCTACCTTCTGCTAAAAACCACACTGCTAAATTTAGATGGTGCTGTAGCAAGAATGAGGTATCATAGAACTGAAATTCTGAACTGACTTATCACTGACACTCTGCTTTATTCACTTGTTGTGACACACCCTTTTCTAACCAAAATCAACTTAGAGAAAAATGAGAAATATCACAAAAACTTACCCCAGAAAAAAGCCCCTGACTACACTGGATTTATTAGTGCACCTAGCCCAGGTTCTACTAAGTATGGATACACCACTGTCTTTAAAGCTTGTGGGTTTGGGTTGTTTCCAGACTTCAAAACAGAAAACCAAAGTTCAAAGTATTTTTACGACTTTGAAGCAAAATTTTATTGTCTAACATAATTTTTGTTCCTCTCTGTCAACATCCATTCCCTGAATATCCCTCTTCCTAGAATGTGTCCCTTCTCTGTGCTTTACAAGCTTCCCCTGCTGTGTGTGTAATTTCTGCACTGTACATTATGTGATTCTTCAAGGATCAGAGTATTTGTAAGGTTTTCCATTCCTAATCCATCTTCCCATCCCTTCACTTTTCTAGGCCTCTACCTACTATCTACTATACCTGCTCTTTGCTGATTAAACAATGCAATTCTAAATTAACCTTAACCTACAAAACTCAGTACTTTTAAGATTCACTTTGCTCAATATAAATTTTAATAACTTTAACAGAAGTGTTACTTTTTGATAATGAGTTTTTAATGTTTCCAAACCGTCTTTCTCTTCTTGTGGATTTTGCACTGCAATCCTGAACTCACAACTACCAAATATTCATTTCCTTTTCTACAACCAGATGGAGTTGCTTCCCATGTACATATTTAATGAATTTCACTCTTAATTAGAATAGTTTGCCAGTGGTGATCAATAAACATTTTGGATATTTACAGACTAAGTATCATAAAGAACAGCCACAGAGTAAAAGGACATGAGAGCATGAGAGAAAAACCTATAAGCTTTTATTTCTTTAACACAGCCTTTAATAAAACAGCCTGTCCCCTGTCCCCAGCCTGTCCCCTGTCCCCTGTCCCTCAGCCTGTCCCCTGTCCCACAGCCTGTCCCACAGCCTGCCTCCTGTCCCACAGCCTGTCCCACAGCTTGTCCCCTGTCCCCAGCCTGTCCCCTGTCCCTCAGCCTGTCCCACAGCCTGTCCCCTGTCCCCAGCCTGTCCCCTGTCCCCAGCCTGTCCCCTGTCCCCTGTCCTTCAGCCTGTCCCCTGTCCTTCAGCCTGTCCCACAGCCTGTCCCCTGTCCCCAGCCTGTCCCTGCTGGCACAGGTGGCACTGTCCCCTGTCCCTGCTGGCACAGGTGGCACTGTCCCCTGAGCAGTGTCACAGACGCTGGCCCACCCAAGCACACACAGTACCCATGTTGTGGCAAACACAGCTGAACTCCCCAGTGGGAGTCCCCAGTGGGACAGGGACAAGGGAAGCCCTTACTGTCACTAAGAGCTTGGGTGCATTTCAAACTGCTGGGGTCAGTAAGTGGTCCAACCCTGAATTCATGCTCAATTAAGTGCATTATATGAATGATCAATCATTTAATTGCCATTTTTAATCTAATGACTGAAGGCCCTGGACTAATGTCACGCCTCTGACTGTGACATAAAACTGCAGGATTTGACACCACAAATAAATGTAATACCTCCAAACATTGTGAAGTGAGAATTTTCTGCACAGGCAGTGCTCAAGGCACAGGGCGTATAACGAGTAGGTCTGATTTTGTCTTTGCAGAAGAAACCTGCAAAAACACAGAAATTTCAGAGGAATTACATAATAGGATTTTTTTTTTATTCTAATAAACAATAGGAATTCATAGAGGATAAGTTACTTTACTTCTCCAGCCACTCAGAATAGTACATGTGGAGATTTCTTCTCTGGAGCAGCTCAGGGAGACCGAGCTATCAACACGGAGACTCAGTTCTCCTAAAGTTACCACCCACCATTTAGAATCATGTCATTGTGCTCAACTAGCAATCTGCAATTCCTAAATAAAGACAAGCAAATTCATCCTGTATGACATTCCCAGATTTTCATATCTATTCTGACTGATACTACTTGTAAATGCTTTGTCCACAATTTCTATTGTACACCCCCTTTAACCTGGCTGTTTATATGGTGTTTCATATGAAAATCACTCAGTGTAATTAGCTATCTAGTATCACAACGGCATTAAAATCACAGAAGAAATGAGGGGCTCTGTGAAAACAGAAGAAAATAAAAAAACACACTTCAACACTTTCTCCCTCCTCTCAACATTAATATGAAACTGCTCTTTGAAAATGAGCTGCCACTCACTGACATGAAACTTGTGAGTTCATTGAGTGTGGCATAATTGCTCATTCCATCAATGCAGTTGGTTGCCTGAAGCCTATTTCTGTGCAAAAAATGCAAGAAAAGAATGGCATTAATTCCAAGCAGAGAATTAGACAGTTGGATTTTTGCACATGAATTTCAGAGTCATGTCCAACAAGATGAAAGAAATATTTTAAGAAAAAAGGGATTAAAGGGGTAACTTATACATGATCAATAATATAATTAAGTCACCATGTAAACTACTTAGGAGAAGCTAATTCCATGGCTGAAGCTCTTCCTTCTCAGACCTTTTATGTGGTTCTGTGTGGCTCACAGCAGGCTGGGGTCCCACCCCAAGTGTCCCAGTGAGCACAAAGTGCAGAGCAGTGCTGGAGGGAGGGACTCGCAGTGCCACAGCTGGGGCCATGGCACACAGCTGGGTGGGACACCTGGGAGCTCAGCCAGGGGAAAACAAAGCTGAAAGCAGCTCTAGCTGGAACAGAGCTGTTTGCCAGAGCACTGCTTCTACCGAGGGATTCCATACTTCACTGCACAGGAATCTTCAACAGAGCACTTCCCTTTTTCTTCCAGTAAACCTCAGTGCACTGGAATTCAATCCATATGGAGTACAATGCAAGTAGGTTTTAATCACTACTGTAAATAATAACATTTTCTAGTTATTTCAATATACATTTTTAATACAAATAATTCTAATCACCTGAATAATCCAATAATCTAAAACTGAAACAACTCCATCAACAGCTCAATCATCCCACACCCTTCTGACACAAGCCTCAGTGTCTGTGAAGCCTGAGCTGTCACTATGACAGCTCCTGGTCTCCACACCCCAAATATTCAGTGGCACTTGCTGTGCATTATCCATTAAAGCTGCAGCTCAGGGACTCAGCAAGGGACAGTGTTCATGGCTCCAGTCCCTAACCATATTTGTTACTTCAACAACAGCTATTTCATTTGGCACTGCCACCACAATCAGCTTCATTTCACAAAAAATAACTAGAGTAAGTTTTATAAATTGGAACATGAAGTGAAATAAGCACTTTTTGAAGATGCCATGCCCCCTCAGAAATCAGGAAATGTTAACTCAGGGTGTACAAAGCAGATTTGCAGGAGACTGTTTTTGGTAAATGAACAGACATGAACAGTAATTACCAGTGTCTTATATGGGCCATGTTCCTACCTCTCAGCTAAATTTATACACACAGCTATGAAGATCTGAGAGTGTCACACTCATTGAAAACCAAACCTAATCCTAGTAAGAATGTTATGGGTAGGTAGTAACAAAGGAGGTACCTGTTCCAGTTTCAATTTGCAAGCATCATTTTGCAAACAAGAAATTAAAAAAAGGCTGTCCCATTCCTTTTTCACCCATTTGAAAGCTGTAATTATTTAGCCTTTCTAATGTTCCTTCTACAGTTGCTTTAATTTCTCCAACTCAGTTATCTTTAATTTCAGAAACTTGAATGTAATTTAATTATCATTAATAGTATTTTCAAATTAACATAATTCCTTTCCAATCCTAAGTAATCAGCCACAGCTATTTTCTCCTAAGTCATCTGTCTGAAGTGCTCTTCATCCCTTTCTTCCCTAGCAGCATTAAAGGGGACCTTGGCATCTCTGTTCCTCAATGCTGCAATATCTCAAAACCCTAGTTACAAGCAAAATTCTTAAAACTGTGATTTTGCCTTGCCAACCCCCAAAATGAAGTCTGTGATACCAAACAGGCATTTCAAATTTTCAGGATAATATCGTAACATAAAATAGATGCAATAATGTCTTTCCCACTTTCCACATAAAATTCACTTTCTCCAATCTGTCATTACCAAGCAAGTAGTTTTTTAATGGTCAATGACTTTTGTTTTACCCCAATATACCCCTAGATTCACACTTTACATGACTGTGGGTCTCCCAAGACCTTTCTTGGCAGTACCCCATCTTCAGGACAACTTCCCCTTCTTCCAGTAAATTCAGAAAATCACATGAAATTCAGATTAACGTTCCCAAACTATCATACAGTTTGAAGACTACACAACAAAACAAAACAAAATTTGTTTTGCTTTGCTTTCTGAAGTATTTTTTTCCTTACTACCTTTTGCCCCTATGAACAAAGTAATGTCTGATTAATTTTTTTTTCCCTCAGGAAGAATGTTAGCTTCTCAACTAGTCTGTAACATTGTAGAGCATTCTTCCTGAATTTACTGCAGAAACAACCTGCAAGCCTTGCTGGGTATGTTTAGGAGGTTTTCTGGACAGCACAAATCCTGAGTTACCACAATTTGAGTGCTGTTTCCCAGGAGCTCAATGTCTAACCACACCATTACTCCATAAGCAGGTGAGATGGCAGGAATCTGAGGGTGCTTTGAAAAGCACAGTCCAGAGCACCTTTGATGAGATTATCATGGCACCATCTACACAGAAGCTTCCAAATCTTCCCTGTGGAAAGCTCTGGCAGTGGTAATGAAACACCCTCATTGGGTTTTGTTTGGCAGCTTGTTTTTGCTGTTGTTTGTGTGGGGGTTTGTTTGTTTGTTTGTGGTGGTGGTGGGCTGGCTTTATTTTAGAGTTGTACGCCTTTTCCTGAATTATTTTAAACATGCTCTAAGTGACTCACTCACAGTGTCTACATTTCTCAACCAGCTCCCAGAGTCTGCCCTTTGCAGAGCTCACACATCCTGTGATCATAGCAGGTCCTCATTTCACATTTGTTCACATTTGTGCCAGTTTTGCAATAAGGCACTGCCAGATAAATTAATTTCACATCATTATTTTACCTACTGCCTAGGAAGTGAGGGTAATGTTTTAGAACACAATTCAAGTCTATTTTTATTCAGAGACAATGCTCTCTATTCAAAAATATAATCCAAATAGTCCAGTTTAGAGCTCCAAAGTAACAGTGAAAAAAAGCAAAATAATGTATTTCTAACTCAAACACAGGAAACAAAGTAAAAAATAAATGTACTATGATCCATCAGAATTCTCTGTAGTGATTACCAGGACATTAAACAAATACTAAGTAATAGGAACTGGACTAGATGATCCTTGTGGGTCCCTTCCAACTCAGCATATTCTGGGGTTCTGTAAACTAAAAGCTGCTGTTTTCTCCTTCACAACACACAGTATCTTACATATTAAAAATAAATGGCAATATTGTAAATTTAGAAGTCTAATCTATTTAAACTGGCAGATAAACACAAGAAACTAATCCTTAGAGGAAGAAATTTCCATAAAGCTCACAGTCCAGAGCACAATCCAGACCTGTTCTCAGCACAGCAGCACTCTACCTACACTTTGATAATTCCTCTTCAAAGATTTTCTTTTCCAAAGCATGTCATATAAACACAGACAGCCAGTACTCATTTCTCAGGCTGAGTAACTGCAAGTAAATCCCCCGGCAGAATGTCATTACAAGTTACTGTGTTGTAGGTGCTTTATTTTTTGAGAGCTGTGCTTGACTGCAACAGAGCTGAAAGCCATCACAGATCCATACATTACAGAGCACTCTGAAAGCCTCTCTGGGGCACGTGAGAACTGGAAACTACCTCTGGCTGCTCTCACCTACATCCTGATGCAAGGGGCTCCAGCAGAAACCAGGAAGCTGAACATCTGGGGAGAATGCAGCATGGCCAAAACAGTCCTTCCTTCAACACTGCACTGCTGTGCAGGATTCACACTTTACACACAGTTGAAACTACTCATGTATGTGATAAATAATTCTCAGCTGAAGGGTCACCTGTGCCAAGCAGTCTTGGAAGTGTGACAGTATTGCTTCCTAGAAGGATACACCCCATAAATATTCAGTTCACTAATCACCTTTCTTTCTTAAAAAGAATTTTTCAAATTAGAGCAGAATAGCTGGTTCTTATGCTTACACATTTATTCTGGCATAATGCCCTCTTTCTTTTGTATTTTGCTGAAACTAATAAAATTATAGAAAATAAACCAAATTCCGCCAGACAGATCCAAGCATGTTTTTGTCCATTTGAAATCTGCATTCCTCACGGATGAAGAACTAGAGCACCAGGGTGCAAGGGAACAGACTAGTATCCATGTGTAAGGTCCTCCACTCTTTGTCTAAGAGGATTTTTGCACATAATGACTGGATGAGGTCCACAAGGTTTAAGATAAGATTCCTCTGAAGTAGGACATTTCATAACCCCATTATTGCAGTTCCTATCAATATTCCTAACCCTGCCCCCAGCTGCTATCTCACTGCTGTGCTGTTCTGAAGAACACACTGCTTACCTGGACAGATGATTGTTTTTTTGCTCCATGTTATCCTTTGGCTATTTTGCACCTCCTGCTCACAGCTGTGTCACAGTTTGATTTTTCTGCCTCTGTGCTGCACCCCTCTATGAACACACTCCAGGTGCCTGCTCTGCAGCACCTGGGCAGGTTCCTCTCTCCATTTGCTCTCCCTGGTTACCACAGCCAATTTATCAAACCATAAGCAGTTTTTTCAGGCCTAAGCAAGTGGCTACGGTGCTGTAAAACAAATCCACTATGACCACATCTGCATCTGGGTTTACACTCTTATTCTAAAATTAAGTGTCTATGAGACTTGAACTGCAAAACACAGAATATTCTCCCACACTCCAGTAATAAAATATACAGCACACCTATAAAGAGAATTCTATTAATTAATAAAGATGCACTGGAATGAAAAACAAAGCTCAATTTGCATTTACCACCTTCTAATATCTGAAAATTTCAGCACAGCAAGCAAACCAAATTTCTCTCTCTTGCTGAAAATATTTGCATATACATTGTTTTCTGGAAGTCCACCTTTGTACAATTAAATTTCCAGCATTGATTGGATAACTGGTATCATGTTCATAGAGCACAGATATACATTCTGCTGTGAGGCTCTAATCACTGTGTTTGCTTGAGCCACTCAACCCAGTCAGAAAAGTGGTTGTCAAATGCACATAGTTGCATCATAACTAGATGCTGATGGATTGATGTGCATCACATATAATGCCTCCTTAATTTTAGCCACCTCCATAAAATGTTCCAGACTCCTGTGTTCATTTGAGGATCATTATCCAAAAAAATTAATGCCATTCTCTGTGTGAAAGGTTTATTTCATTTATTCATTAACAAAGGTGGCAATTGCATCATGTTTTCATCATTCATGAAACCATTTTATTGACTTCCAGGTCAGTACCTGCACACCAATACTTGCTTCCAAATTCAAGTTGTCTCAAAAAATTATTTTCTACTATTCTGTAGATTCCAGGAGAAGTTTAAATACTAGAAAAGGAGTGGTCACAAGTTCCTAAGCAGAGTGCACATTACTTGCTTTGAAATAACTTTTGTCATTGCTGTGTAGATCTTTACACCTGCAATCAACAGAATGAGAAACAGAAATCCTTGCAGCTCTCCCAAAGCTCAGACACTCCACATGTAGCAGATTTTGGAAGCTAACCAGACTGTTCACATTCACACAGGCACACATGATCACAGGCACACATTTTACTCTGTCAGAGCTCCCTTTTTGGCACTCCTGCTGTTTGTGTGAAATGGATTTTGAGCCAGCTCAACCATCTAGACCCCTTTGTTCCCAAAGGAAATACTCCATTACTATGTCCCTGGCATAAGTTATGACAATTAAGGAACCTGCTGAAGGGTAGCCACAACACACAGGGATTGGGAGTCAGCACAACTGTCCAAACGAGCTGAGAAGAGCAGGCAGGCAATGGAGCTGCTTATGGTGCTCAACAATCCCACATGCACAACAGCACTTTTCAGCCCACCACTTATTCCCCACTTTCTTGTCTTCAACAGAAGAAAAAACATCCTGGTCACAGGACTCAAGCAGCAGATGATCACAGACAGGGTTTCATTTCAAGATTCAAAATACCTTTTCTTTCCTTAGCATACATAAGGCTCTCTGCTTGCAAAATAAAAATTCTCCTTTTAATAAAGAAACAATAAAAAAACCCAATACAAACCAAGAGCCCAACAGCAAAATAAACACAAGACTGACCATTAGAAAAAGTCCCAAGTTTCTCTAAAACCTATTGGAATAAACCTGAAAGGCAACAATGATTTTGGCCTACACAAAAGGTATGTGAGGTATGTGCACAATTCTATTTGATTTAGTTTCTACTGTTTTCTATTTTATTCTATTTCTATCCAGGAAATTGGTGCTTCAGTGGTAGTGGCTCTGATTACCTGCCCTGCACCTTTGGGTCACAGCCCATCACCTGACATGGAAGGAAGGTCAGAATTCACTATTACATTAGTAGTTTTTTGCAGAGCAGTGGAGGCAGGTCTCCTGATGTTACAAAAACGAGCACACACATACCAAGAAAGCCATTCTTGCTTCAAGGCACTTCAGCTCCTGCAGACTTCATGCAGTGCTCCAGTTTTAATTCCTAGCAGCGACTGCAGCATGGCCAAAGCAACAGGCCCTTGTGCAGAGACACCACACAGAAAAGGCTGTTCTGGGGGAGCTGGCAGGGGACAGAAATGCCCAGCTGCCACACACTGGGCCACCACAGGCACTCAGCACCACAGCTGCACCTAAACCACGAGTCTGCTGCCAGCATGCAGTTGGCTCCCAGCTCCTCAGGGATGTTACCATGGGAACTCTGGTAGTGGGAGCTCCTTATATCTGATGCATATTTCAGAAAGACAAAGTAGGAACAAAGCAAAGAAACTGAGAGGAACGATAGGGAACCGTATCAGCACACTGTGTCCCATTTACTGTCCTACTGGAGAATCACAACAGAGATGAGGCACTTCCTATAGGCAGCAACCAGGCAAGATTAGCAGCACATCACTGATTTACAGCGTGCTTCATGTTCTGAACTATTTAACTATTGAACATGTATTCCACTGAATAAAATATATTAGAGCTTTACCCAACTGCAGTGACAAAAGACAAATGTCTGCTAATCAAAACATCTGCAAATGTTTCTGAAATACAAATTAGATATATGTCTTGATACAGCTCTAAATCCCACTGAAAAAAAGTTAAGCAACAAAAATGTATATGCCCAAAAGCCCACTGCCCTACCCCAAGGATACAAGAGCTGCTGCCTTGCTACCAGAGAGAACACAAAGAAAATAGTGACACAGATTTGATTACCCCACAAAGACAGCCAGGTAACTAAATGGAGAGATTTGTGTAAAGCTTAATATGTACACTGACTGCTTCTGCTTTCACTTACACCACAGAACCTGTGGAGACTGTAACACAGTCTCTAAGTGTTCACAAAAATATTTTAGTATAATGGTATCTAGGAAAATTGACCCAGTTATGAAGCAGTCCTTGTCTGAAATGCAGCAGTGTTACTGGAATCACCATTTGTCTCAGGAAAATGAAATGGTAGGAACTGACAGAAAACGCTTAGCATATGAGAAGTTGTAGTCAATATTAATTATTTTGCCACTATTAATGATGGCAAAGAACAGTGCTCAGCCTCTCTTCCTCTTCAGTGTACTTCTGTTTCAATATACATATCAATATTAATTTCCCCTGCAGAGTTACTGTCGTATCTAATGAGCAAACACATGCTATGCGACATGTCTTTTTATGCCCTTGATTTTTACATTAGCTCTAATTAATTCAGCTCACTAATAATATATTTTAAGTTGCCACAATTAAAAAAATGTGCTGTGAGACCACACAAAATTAAAATAATGCACAAACTCACATACAGGACGCATGTTCCTGTTTCCTTCCACAAGAGTTTTCCAATCTTTCCTTTCAAATCTTCCTTTAAAAAAAACATCAAACACTAAACATTGAAGCTTCACTATTACAGTACTAGAAAAAATGCAAACACAATTTGCCCAGTTATTTCACTCTAAACACATTATTTAATTCATGGTGATAAATTGATTCTGCAGATGTGCATCCTAAAAATGTCATCTTCTTCAAGACACGTATGCTTTAGATCAGTCAAGCACATTGCAGTACCTTTGCATCAACTCCATACAAGAAAACCCAGTTTTAAACTGGAGGGATGAATCACGGTCTCAAATTAATTTCAGATATCTCCTTTCCTCTCATAATTTCGATTTCATATTGGATCTCAATTGACACACTCGTCATTTCTGTAAGCCATCTCATCACATTTTAAGGAAGCCATTACCACTCCAAGAAGTACAGTGCCTTTCCAAACAAAGACCACCCAGAGCAATGCTGGTTTTGCTGCTGTCTGTGTTTGCAAACCCTGTGGCCTAGCAGCAGCAGAGTGACAAAATGCACCAGCAGCATCCACAGCTCCATGTCCACAGTGTCCATCCATTTGAGGCACCTTCACTCACACAGCCCTTCTCTCCTCCTTTGAGTGCCTGAGGGGCACTGCTGCAGCACATCCTCCAGCTCAGTCCAGTTCAAAAGGAACTCACTTTGTCTCTACAAACACTTCAGGGTGGGAGCCAAAGAACAGTAAGTGCTGATGATCTGCTTCAAAAGCACACTTCTGAATCAAAGGAAAGCACAAAACCAGATACAGCCACTGAAGTAAATGGGACCTCTGCCATTCCTTTCAGTGAGATAAAACTTAGTTGATCCTTCCTTCCTTTTGTGCTGTTTTATCTCTGATCTTTCAATTTAGGTTTAGTAAGAGGCGAAGAGTAAAACAGAATTGATAAATACAGTGGAAGAACAGTGTGTTAAATAAAGGGAAATTTTACTGGTGTGGTTTTTCAGATTGCTTTCATCTACTCTGGCTTTTCTCATTCTCACAATCATGCATGTGTAACCAAAGCAAAGGGGTAAAGCTGGTGATATTTCCACGGCTGAGCCCAGGAATTCATACTGCTGTGCCCAAGCTGATTAGTCCTTCAGGCACTGGGGTTCTCCAGAGGCTGAGCAGGCAGCTCACATTCAGCTAATTCTGGGCATTAAAGAAAATGTCTGTGATGGCAAAGGTAACATCTGTCAGCTCTTTAAGATCCTTTGGTCCCAAGTACTTTCCTCAAAAACGCATCCCCTGACTTTTGCTGATATGGAGGGGAAATAGAAGTGCATGTGAGGTACCATCACAGGTACTACAGGGGCCTGAATCAATATGAAAATCTAGTCATAGTAGAAGGGGCTGCTTAAAAACATCACACCCAGAAATGAGAACAGTTTTTATTTTGTATTATGCCTCTCCATAACCTCCTGCTTGAGAACTTCCTTTATAAATTCTGTATTTTTCTTTTTCTTTTGATGGTTGAAGCCATTCATCTTGTGATTTATCATTTACATAGAAATGATGAGGTGATTATGCATTCTTACTGTCCACTACAGAGATAATGCACCAAATCCAAACATATATTACAAAGATGGTGTGTGTGAGATCCAACTAAGGCACTTCATAAGCCTTTAATACAGCCATGCAGCATGTGACAAAATGATGAGCAGACCATAAACACAAACTCCATCTTTGAGCCTAGTAGCTCCTTAAATATCTTTTCCATGAGTCAGACACCACCTACCTCAGATGAAGTCCTAGAATTGCTATCACTTCTTTGTAACAGCAGGATGAATCCTTCATCTCTACCCTTTCCTCCAAGCCACTGCCAGGTATGGGAGAAAACAGTGAAATGAGCTGCTTTTTTTTTGCCCTGGTCTTTAAGGAAAGTGTCATGACCTCATGGTGTCTGCAGAGGTTTGTTCTTAGTTTTGCTCCTGGGATAAAGCAATCTGCAGCCTTGAAAATTAGCAAGATTTTGTTTTGAAGAAGTAACAGATTTGTTTGCCAAGAAGGAGGAACTTCTGAGAGAGTAAAGCCCATGTGTAACAAAGCTGGAAGTCAGAACTCTGTAGCAGTCACCCAACCAAGAGTGATTGCTGAGAACAGGTTACTGATGTTTGTAAGAACATCTGAACAACTCTAATCCAGATTACACAGCTGCTTCCAGCCAGCCTGTGTCTGGACAGCTTTTCTAGACTGCTTGAGGCAGCTGGGAGTTTTTACATTTTCAACAATTGAGGAAGAGTTAGCAGCAATCCAAGAACACTCACGCCTCAAGACTTAAGACACTCGTGATTTCAAGAGCCCTTTGGAAGCAGCTTTTAAGAGTCACAAGGTCTTTGGTTTCTTTGTCATTTCCAGCAGTGCAG
Source organism: Erithacus rubecula (assembly GCF_903797595.1). Classification (NCBI taxonomy): domain Eukaryota; kingdom Metazoa; phylum Chordata; class Aves; order Passeriformes; family Muscicapidae; genus Erithacus; species Erithacus rubecula. The sequence continues at coordinate 4,850,930 of NC_136660.1, forward strand.
ATGTAGAAATGCTGACAGGACCTGGCACATGCAGAACATCCCTGTGCTCCCAGGACTGCCTGGGCAGCAGCTTAGGGCTCCCTGCAGGAGGTGAGACGTGGGCCAGTTCACACAGTGTGGCCCAACACTGCTATTTTAATGCTACTGTCACCATGCTGGAACACACAGCTGATGTAGGAGCCATCTGGAGCCAGGCTGCCTCCTGTTTATCTAGCAGGCCCAAAGGAGAGCAATCCTTCTGCACATGGCAAAGCAATCCTGAGGGCACAGCACTCACAACCAGCCTCTGAGGGCAAAGACCAGCACGAGGCACACAGATCCTGTGAAACCTCAGTCATTCCTACTCTTTTGGTTTGAAATGGCAGTGCTTGGCAGGAGTGTTAAAGCTGTACAGAGCTGCAAAGCTGCAGCATATCATTGACAAACTGACCCTCTGAAAAGCAGGTAGTATAGTACACAGTAAACAACAGATTTCTGTTGTGTCATTGCAGAATGAACAGCCTTCAAAATAAAACAAAAAAGGCACTACCTATGAACTTTAGGCATGTGAAAATTTTTAGCTGAAAACATAATGCTCCTATAATGTTATGTATTCATTACAGAATTCACTTAGGTCTTCTCTTTCAGAAAACTGAGCAAACCACAACCAGCATTTTGCAGATAGCAACACATACATTCAGCAGAATCTGAGACCAGACCATTTTAAATACTGCAACAGAAGGTGCATGGGCAGGACTGGGGCAGTCACACACAATGCTGTGCAACACTGCAAGGAGCCAGGTCTTTCATTTCCCTGGGAGCTGTAAGGCCTGGATGCCAAGGCCAGCAGAGAAACCACAGTCCCTGTGCAGGTGTTCTAACCATGAGGGGAATGACACAGCTAGGTAAGAAGATGCTGTGTGAGGGACAGGCAGGGTTAGGTGGCTGGGTAAGGGATGGGTTGGGATTAGCCAGTCATGCAGAAGAAAGAAGAAAACTTGCACAGAGGAGAGGTGTCAGTGCTGGGGGGAGCTGCCTGGGAAGACAGCAGTCAGTGCTGGGGGGAGTTGCATGAAAAAAGACATGGAAAGTTTTTAATAAAGGATTGGTGATGCTGCCAGTTGTGTCTGTCTTGACATAATTATTACAGAACCTCTCCTGAATGTTTCCAGGATGGGCTTTAGGAAATGCACCTCTCAGTGTTTGTGCTGAAGATGTATGGACACCCCACACACTTGTTTCACTTTCCATGGTAGCTCAGTTGGCACTGATTGCATCACCCCTGTGCCAGCAGCTCATCCATCTCACTCCTGCTATGCCCAACATGGAGCACAGCTAATTACAGCAACAACTGGAGTCATGAGGAAGACAGGAATGCTATGTATGGACTCTTCATTACATTATCACATCCAATTTCCTTCCAATATTTTACAGCCATCAAGCACATAATGAAACTAAAGGAGAATGGGCCAGATCCCCACAAGGATTTAGAAAGGGTTTAAGGATTTACCTGACCAAAAGCAGAAATGAACTGTCTCTTCCCACTTCTCTCAAATCCAAAGACACAGCCTCATGCCTTCAGGATGACTAAATTCAAATGTTGCTTCTCCCTTTAAAGGCTTTGCATGTGCATTAAAAGCTTCCTGGACAGTTCAGCTCCCACCCAAGCTTAGGAGTTTCAATACCCTGAGTGCTGAGCACTGATTTTATGGATGACTATACAGGTTTGAGGGCTTATGCATTAGCAGACCCTGTAGCAAGGCACTGACCAGCCATTGTTTTCTTTTTCTAATGAGCTGAGAGGAATCCTGCACTGTCCCAGGCTTTTAGCCCAGCCAAACACAACTTTAAATAAACAGATGTTTTCTTTGGCTTCTGCAAAGCATGCAGGGACTCTTTCCTATTCCAAACCAGTTTTTCAAACCTTAATGGTTCAGGCTTCCCCTAGCAGGTACATTGGCATAATTTCCCACAGAGAAAGGAAATGCACATGTCAGTTTTCAGCCCAGCTATGGCTTACGAAGCTATATAAAAAGGAGTTCCATGGTAACTAATCCTACATCATCTGCACTGTTCTATTCTTTAAGAAGTGTGAGGAATGGAATTTTTGTTGTGCAGCTCCTGAACCCTTGCAGGTTGCACCCTGTCCAGGGAACTGAGATGTGCACTACAGGTCCTGGGCTTTATACTCCAAGGACTAGAAGCCCCAAAGGTGGACTCCACAGTGCTCCAGGCTTTTTCAGAGGCTTTCTCCTTTCATTAAAAAAATGTTAGTACCCCCCACATCATGGGATTTCCATGCTAACCACAGGACAAAACCATGGAAACAATTCCTTAAGGAGAAAAAGTAAAGCAAGCACAAATGAAAGTTAGTTTGGAAGACAGAGTAAATGATCTTATGTATTTTCGACTCTGAACAGACATTTGCAGTACACTTTATGAAAAATTCAACCACATAAACAGAATAATTCAATTTTATACCTATAAGAAAAATCAATCCAAAACACAAGTACGTCTTATTTCAGTTGTGATTTCTTGCTAGTTGTTTATATTTCAGAGCCACTGGGATCTGTCTTCAAATTTTATATCACATAAATTGTTAGGTATTATTTAAAAATTATGAAACAGGCAACTGCTGATGATCACCTTGGAATGCTTTAGCATTTAGCTCTCTTTGTCTCATTAGAGAAACAACCTCTGCTGTTCACAAAGTTTAGATGTTCATGTGGATTACAGAGACAAGGAAATGGGTATCATTTCCAGGTATCCTCTACATAATGAAAAATAATTTTGTAATACTAAGCAAACAACCAAGCCACACATTAATAATGTGCTGAAGTGTCAAAAACTGTCAGCGTGTAAACAATACAGTAGAACTGAACAATGACAGCTTTGTGAATTCCTGGGATACTTCCTAAAGGGTATGAGAATGAATATTTTAAAAGTGCTCAGTAAATCATCAGCTCTGATTACATGAGATGACTCACAAGACATATCTAAACAGATTTCAATACAATTCATAACTTTTGCAGACTTTTTGTCATTTAAATTTTGAACACACTTAAAAGAAAACCTTTAAAACAAAGCAGTTCTGCAAAATCCCTGAATGCAGGGAGTCTGTTTTGCTGCTGTGCCAAGTAGCTTGCTTGTCCTTCAGTACCAAAACCAGGACCAGCACAGAGACCAGAGGTGGGAAAGGCAGGATTTTTATCTGGTTCTGACTGCATGCTCATATGGTCTTCTGGTTAACAATGGAGGAGGCAGAAACAGAACCTACAACAGATGGAAGCACTTGCACAAGTGTAACTTGTACAACCATAACTTAGAAACCCCTAGATATCTATGAATTATTGCTGTTGGACATTTCTTACTCGACCTTTACTATTGCTTTATAGCTCTGAATCTCTCCTAGACCAGAAATGAAGCCCTTAAAATGAAACAGCCACTGAGGTCAGGAAACAGCTTCAGAGCCAGGGGCTGATCCTTAGCTGGAATGAACCAACATCTCTCACCTTTGCCAACACTACCTCTGTATTTACAGCTGAGATGCTATTGCAGAACTCTCCCCTCATCCCTCCCTGCTGGGAAAATGCACAGTACCTTCCTTGTGGCCCGACTGGCAATTCACACCTCCTCCTTTGCAGCCAGAAACCAAACCCTCATTAGGGCTCTTGAAACCAATTCTCTTGGTTTGATCCAGGCTCCCAGCAGCAGAAACAGCAGCTGCAGTGAACAAGTGGGACAGCTGGCAGCAGGGGGTGTGAGATTTAGTTCTCTGGGAAAGAGTGAGGTCAAAACAGGTGGAAATGAGATGTACCAAACTTTTGATATTCACTCAACAGGAACCTTTAGCCCATGTTCTTTCCTCTTCTGTTCTGGACTTGGCATAAAGAAGTGGAAATGTCCACTATGACCATGAAGTAAGTGTACAAACCACCAGGCTGAAAACCCAATTGCTGTGTCTCAGTAACTGGCTGTTACTCTCCAGCCTCAGGAATCTACTATATTTTATTTTTATTAATTTCTTCCTATTACTAGTACTTACACCTCCTCAAATCACTCCCTGTGATTTCTTCTATCAGTTTAATGATGTTTTTAATAGACATTGCATTGGTGGGCCATGTAACAGACCTCCAGAACACAGATATGTTTGCCAAGCTTCATCACATCTGCCTACATGTTGAACTGCTGCTCCTCAGACACACTTTCCTCTGAAGCCTAACAAGAGCTTTTCCTATGCAAGACATTCTTAAACAGGCCATTTGTGAATTAAAATGGTCAGTAGGAAACCTTTTAAGTTCCTACTTATTGTAATTGCTTCTTGCTACTAACCCAATTGAAATCAATACGATAATGACTAATTTAATTTGTATTGAAGTTGAAGCTGCCTTTCATTCACCTGTAATGAAAATATGGGAGGGGGAGGGCAAACACAGGGGAAAGAGTTCTTTGAATAGATCCCATTTCTTTCCATGAAAATATTCCACCTCTGCTGTGTCCACCAGCTCCATGATCCTGTAATGAAAGCCACTGCATAGTGCAGGCTCATTTGGCAGTCATCACTGCAGCCTTTGACAAAGAAAATGGTGTTCCAAAGTTAATGTGCAGTTACAGGCCAAGGTGGCCCAGAACCACACTGAAGGAGGTGACAGTGCCTCTCAAGGTCCTTCAAGAACATGCTGCAAAAGGGAGCTCTAAGCAGAAGAAGGTTCCTTTCCAGGTAAGTAAGGTCCCCCAAGTTCCCATGAACACAGCAGTCCTGACACACATTTCCATGCAATAACACCACTTCCATTAGTGCCATAAAGGCCTTTGCCAAACCTGAGCTGCACAATCAAACTATCTGCGTTCACAGGAATGAAATGCTGATGATAATCTCAGCAGAACATCAAAATAGCAACCCCTGAGGTAGCTGCAGCCAGTGCAAATGTAATTAGCAGTCTCCAAACACCATAGTCTGTACAGCAGTTTCTTTACCACTGTGCTTGGTACAGAAAATGTTCCAGTTCTGAGAGGGGAAAAATTAACCACCAGATCCCTTTTAGTTGGTAGCAGCTTGTTTCCAAGAAACCCATGCCAGAGCCCCCTGTATTAATTTATTTGAGGCATGCACATCAATAAGTGGTATGTTTCTATTTCAAATAATATGCAATAGATAATCTACTTTTCTTAGGTTGGCACCAGCAGCACTTTGTCTTTCAGACTGAAATAACATTCCTAGAGTTATTTAAAGCACACATTTTGGGGACAACCACAAACAGTTGCTAGGGAAACAGCAAGGTAAGAAAATGGATTGCTATCATGAGGCTAATAAGTCACATCCACATTTATTTCCTTTCTTTTCTACCCCCAAAGGAAAACCCTGTTCACATGTAGAGTTATGAACATGTGCTTTTAATAAACTTAAGTGTCTCAGAACTGCTGGGAAGTATCTTTAGGTTTTAAGGCATTGTGAGGTGTCAGAGAGAAGGTGGTGAGGAGAAGGTTTGACTGAGGGCAGGCTGTGAATCTGAACTGTGCTGTGACCCTGCACAGCAAGGAAAATGACAGCTCCACTTGCTCATGGTGCATTTTAGCTTACACCAACTGTATGAGAATGCTGTGGAACAGTGCCAGGAACTGAGATTTTCAATGGAGCAGGGCACTTGAGTGACCAAAAAGTGCATTTGGATTTTTGAAAGGACCCACATCTCATTACCATTTTTTCCATTTATCTCTATTCTTATTCATTATTGAGCACCCCAAATTAATCTGTAAATCTGTAGTGTTACTGATACTGGATGGAATCAGTCTAAAATCTTTGAACTGCACAGAAATGCCCAACCATTTGCTGTGTTAATATCTGTCTGTATTTCTTATGTGAAACTAAAAACATTACATATTATTTATTTTATGCTTTCAGTGCCTTCGTAGTTTTCAGTAACAAAGAGCAGGGGTTATGTAGCCTATGCCCTCATTAGCTGTCTCAATCTATCACATCAGTGTCTAGGCATATTCTTAAATATTTCCAACACAATGGACAGCTTTTCCAGGAAACCTCTTTTCATGATTTCTGCTGCAAATAATTAATGATAAATCCCTTTTTTTTCCCCAGTGAAATTCAAGCTTATTTCTACATACCACTTAATCAGGGACAAAGAAAATGGACTAAATTATATGAAATTATGCCACAGGTTCCTTCCTTCTTCTTTCGCACATATCTTTTTGTCATAACTTTTTGTCCTGTAATTTCAAAGCTAAACTTTTTTTTCTTTGTTTTCATTGTCAATTTTAACATGACAATGTACAGCTTCAGATTCAAAAAGTCTCCTAAGCACTAAGGGAAAAAATATCTTTTTGCTCTGTGTAAGAATAGATGTTTTAAAGTAAAAGTGCATTAGACTAAGCTGAAATTAAGTAGTGAATTACAGTCCATGTGTAGGAGCTGGAAATGTCTGAAGAGGCTTGTGAGACATTCTTTCAAACAGCTGTGCTCTAGTGGGATGCCATCCCTGGGGCATGCAGGGGCTGTGCCCATCCTGTGCCACACACAGCACTGCCCCTCCCAGCACGGGGCAGACCATGAGTGTCCCTCACTGGGGATGAACCCATCCCCAGGGAATGCAGCACTGGGCATGCTGCAGACAGAGCTGCACAGCACAGCATCTTCAAACTGACACAAACACAGCTCACACTGACACTGCTGTATCCTTAGCGCTCCTCTCAGCATTAAAACAAATCGCATTTCATTCTGTTTTGAATCCATTTAGAACTAATCAACATTTCTCAAAACTGTGAGGATTCTGCATAAAGCCCAAGTCATGAATCTGTCCCAGACTGCCTTTTTTAAAACTCAGGCAATATTACTCAGGCAACTTATAAGATAGGTGAGGAAAGTAATTGCTGCCTCCACCCATGCATTTCAAATATAAAAAAAGTTGCTGACTGCATATAAAATTCTTCCTAATTCTTACCTTGTTGAAGACAGATATGAAAGCAGCTTATCCTTTCTGTCACAGACATCTTTTCCCCCATCTTATTCAATATGACAGAGTCAACAAATCTGTGTTAGGACAGAAAAAGCAAATACACAGCCTGGACAAAAACCTCAGAAAACTATCTGTAGGCTACAGTTTAAAGGGCAGGAAGAGTAGAAGTGTCATTTAAAACCCTCAGTGGGGCTGGCTTGCACAGTCCTCAGGAGGAAGAAGGAAATAGTATGAGGAGTCTGCCAAAAAGGATTCACTGTGAGGCAGGATGGAAGGGGATGGTGCAGGAGAAAGGTAAAGCTTGAAAGATACAAGCACAGCATTTTTTATTCAGTGTACAAGTTCTCTTCTCATCTAGTAATTTAACTCAACTCCCAGCAGCAATTATCAGTGGAACCTAAGAGTCAAGTGTCCTGTGTAGTCCTGGAATTGTTGCAGGTACAGAGTAATCCCCAACACCACCATCTCAGCATGCAGAATGGACAGGCCTGTAAGGGAGAGGCAAAGCTTTGCCCTTGGGCAGTGCTGGAAAATTCACTGCTGCAAGGGTCTGGAAAATTCACCCCGGTGTGGTGGTTTTTTTCAGCTTTTTCTTGAAAAGGTTCTAAGAAACCCAACAAATATTTTAATAGAAGTTATTACAGCTAGAGCATTAATGCTGGAGCAGTAGGAGCTGTTAAGACCAAGGCTGCCTGTAAAATGTGTCTCATCTATCCATGGAAGAGTGCTCATTGATTGAGGGCTGGTGCCTCACCTGTCCCAGGCTGTGTCTCACACAGCCCCAGCACTGCTCTCCTGAGCAGTGAACAACACCTGCTGCTGCAGAAGCAATGTGCTGTGATGGGGCCGAGTGCAGGACCAGACTGCAAATGGGGAAGGGCAGAAATCGTTACCCTCATTATGGATCTTTCCAGCTTCTGACTATTTGGAGAGACAGGAAAGGTACCTGGCAGAGACAGAAAAGAATCTGCAAGTCAGCAAAGCCCTAGGTGTTCCAAGAACCTTTTCTGTGTCTGTCAGTTCTGGTATCAGTCACAGAAGCACAGCCACAGGGGGTTGATTTGACCAATGTTTATGTCAATAGGGTGTTGTTTTTAGCTCTATTTCACACCAACATGTTTTACATTCACTTTTCTCAAGATTCCAGTAAACTGATTTAAAGAACTCTCAGTGGTGTCTTCAGCTAAGCTTTTCTCTTTTAATTCTTAGAATATTAATTAGCAGCTGCATCCACTGATAAGACTGAAAACAAGTTTGGAACTACTGGAGAGAAAGAGCAACTGTTGGAATAATTTGCTTGGGCTTTCCAGATCAGCTTTTATCCACTGCAAACAACTGTCCACTCAATGTGATCCATGTCCACTGTAAAGTAGTATGAAGTGTTTTTATTGCATTTCACTCTATTGCTTCTACGTTCAAATTTTATGAGAGGCTCAGCAGGAAGATTTGGAAGAGGAGTATTGTGAATCAAAACACACTGCTCTAAATACTAGTGATCCTTTAAAGCATACATGACCAATTTCTCAAATCCCTTAATCCCCTCCTCTGTACTAGGTTAGTACATGCTGCCTGACACTGTCCTGCTGTTTGCAAAAATGAGTATGGATGAATGTGAGCACTAACTCTATCCATTACCACTTCTGGCTTAGAAAGATTTATATGCAAGCAACACCATGAGAAATTTTATTATTCCACAAGTTGAAACAGAAATAAATCATCAACTTCAATGAAGGAAGATGTAATTCAGACCACTATCCATGCCATGGGAACAAGATCTTGGAGTAAGATTCCAATCCACAAAAGGTCTGTTCACCTGATTCACAGGAGAATTCTATACAATGTATTTGTGCTCTATTTTAAGAGATTTGGATCAAGCCAATACTTTTGGATCAAGTACTGTTTTGGTTTTAATATCACCCAAAATAAAGGCTTTAAAAATCAGACTTTAGAACATACTAGGTTTTCAAAACTGAGAATTTTTTTTTTTGGGGGGGGGGGAGGGGGATCAATAGGTGATTGGTTGGTTGTTGGTTTTTTTAAAGAAATGAAAGCCTAAATCTAAAATGTTCCAAGAAATGATTGTCCAACAGCTGCACCTACATAGGTAGCCATTAATTTCCTGATGACCATAAACTGGAGAAACTGCTGCTCAGGTCCTTTACAGAACACAAAAGTCCTTGAAACACAAAGAACAGAAAGCCGAACTAAATACAACTCAAGTCTTGTAAACCCAAGAAAAATTTTGGAGAAATTGCCCTAAGAAAATCAAAAACTGCATAATGAAGAAAAGTCTGAAAATCAGCTCAGTGAAAAAGGAGATGAAAGGAAAGGTATTTAAAAGAGACTTAATATCAATTTTATGTTATTCATATTTTCATAGCATCTGGCCTCTACGTGTGACCTCTGGATGTCTCTGGGCCTTGTTGCATCAGGCTGCAGGGAAATTTGGTCTTTGATACACAGATTGTAGCAAATCAGATGCTAAGAAGTATCACATAAATACTCAACATTCATTGAGTTAGTGTGTTTAAAAGAAAAAAATAAGTACAGAAAAATTCCACAACAAAACACAAAAAACCCTCCAAAAATTCAACCCAAAATTAACTGCAGTTAAATATAAAAAGTGGAAAATTTAACAGGACAAAAACATTTCAAAGGAAATTAATCCACACATAAGGATTTTTGTCAGCTATTTTAAGAATTAAAAAGACACAAGTTTCTCTGCTTACAAACAGACAACATGAAAAACAATAAATTATGTATATCTCACAGAAAAGGTATTTCTCATCTTATTAGCAACAGATATACCCTTCTGGAGATCATAACTTATTTACAAGTACAGCAGAGTGGAAACAGTAAAGATGTCTACATGCAAAAGTATTTTTTTCCTGAACAGAGGGGAAAAAACCACTAGTAGGCCTGTTTTGTGTTTTCTTCTTGCAGCTAGAAATGTAAGAATTCATCTGTAGTGCATATACATGAAAAACTTAGCAGAAAAAAATCACAATACAATGATATGAATGGTAAAACAAAGCAATGCAATCTATCCATCTTTCACAAATGAAACATGGAAAATAAATTCTTTTTTAATTGCTTCAACTTCAAGCCTTGTTAGGACTTTCGACAATGTTCTGACACTCATATCCAAGAGCTGCCAATGTCCCAGTATCCACTCCAATGGGCCTGAGGAGCCAGCACAGAACAAGATTTCCATGCCATTTATGAAAGAAGACTTCATTCACCTGTGGCCATCTCACATCCTGATCCACACCCCGGCCTTTGATCAGCTACTGAAGGTCACTGGAAAGCCCAAAGGCAGCTTGTAAATCCTGAGCAAGGAGGGCAAAATGAGCCCTTCCCATTTCCCTGCAGCTCCCTGCCCCACACAGCAGTGAAGGGACTGAGACAGTCTCCTCAAACTGCCACTGCCACTCACTCCTGTTATATGAAATAGCAGCAGCAGGCTCAAGCCTCCCAAATTATTTCACACTCAGTTAAGAGCCTGGAAATTTTGATCATGCTTTAAAGATCAAAGTTTCCAAAGGTTCCAGAGGTTACTCATTTCCCTCTTCAGTGCCTCAGTTCTACAGATACAGAGTGGGTTGAGAATATTTAAGCATTTAGCACTATCAGGGCTTTCAAGAAAGACATACTAATTAAAATACAGCTAACAAAGCTATCTAAGATTTGGCTTTTAAGCAAGTCCACTTCTCAGAGTGTCATAAATCTGGCCTAAAAGCATGTTTGGACACACAAAACTTTGACTGCTCAGGCTTTAATCAGAGAATGGACTTCTTGTGGAGATACTGCTAAGCGCATCTGACATTTTAATTTCCGACTTTTCCTCCCTTCATTACCTTTAGACTGGGTTTGTATTTGAAAAGCTCTTGCATAGCTTTAAAGAGTAAGGACAAATGTCCTGGAAAATTTCAAGACAACTGGTCAAGGGTCCTCAAAATCTTAATGAACAATTTTTTTTTCCATTTTGAAATTTTTAGTCTGTAATGGACTTGTCTATCTTCTTTATTGCAGAAAAGCTTTGATTCAGTGTTGTGCTTGAACTGGGGCAAATGGGAGAAAACTGCCACAACAGGGAAGCACAGAGGGACTCAAACCAAGCATGTCAACACATTTGCATGACACCCTAATTTCTCCTCATTACATGCCATGAAAGGCTGCTACATAGGAAGCAGTTGAGATTTTCCCCCCAATATATGTGCACCTTTTCATCCATATTGGATAGGCACAAAAGATGGATGGGCTGGGAAAACTTCTACTGTTTGTTTGCTCTCCTTGTCCAAAACACCATTAAAATACAAAGTTTTCCCTCTTTTTGTATGTATAATTATGAGACATCAATTTTATAGTCTGTTATCACACAAAGCTAGGAACTGCTGGAAAAAATAAAGCAGCACTACCATTCTGGACCTCTATATGACATTCACACAGAGTCAAAATAGTATAATTAAGAATAGAATTAAACATCCCATAAAGATGTATAGTTCAATAATAACATGCCTGGAATTTCTTCCATGGCACAGCACCTATAAAAGCAGAAAAGAAGTGGAACCTAGAACTGGCTGCATGTATGCAGAAGAAAACTTTTCCAGTGCAAGCATTTTCAACTGGGTTTAATATCTAGACATAAGAAATAATAACATTCTTTTTGTGTTTAAATGCACCTTGCTGCTTAGTTAGTGACAGGAAACAGTACAGCACTCCTCCTGCCAGTCTACCATAGAAACCAACTTCTCAGGTGCAAACGCTTTTCCAGAAAAACAAATTACTACAGAATGTTGCATTTTGTAAATTATCATCTATTATCTATTTCTTTTTTATCGCAAGATAATGGCTCACTGAGGCTGGGGACATTAGTCTCACCACCTCCTGGGGACAACACTGCACAGGAACATTCCACAGTCACTCAACACCCTCAGTGGCTGCTTCTTACTCTTGTAGAAAGCGAGTAAAAAGGCAGATGTCTGGAGGACTTGATATTGTACCTAAGAGGACAATTTTTTCAATCCCATGTCAAGCATTAAAACCCAAGCCCAGAGCACAGGCTTACCAAGTACTCCTACAGAAAGCACAGGTCTTCAAAGAAGTAATAGTTTCTGCACTTCCACTCTATCTACATGAATAAAAAGAAGCTACACCATCTGCTCCCATAACATGCTTTTTCTCTTTTAACAGAGTCAACATTAAACCTTCTTAGAGGAAATCTGTATTTAGTAGAATTGCCATCACCCCAAATATGTTCACCGTGAAATGTGAGCTGTTATGATCATAAATATATCACTCCTACGACTGTAGAACATTTTCACTTAAAGCAACAAAGAGCACTGGGGATCATGCTCTGAATATTCCTGTGGTCCCTTTCACTCCTGCAGTAAGAGGAGGGTGTAGGAAAATCTTTGCCTACTCTTCAATGCTAAGGAAAAGGAATACATACTTTGTTGAATACATACAGAGTTTTGCTTTGGCTTAAATCTTGAAATGACTATGCAATGAATGGATAATCATTCTGTAATATGTGAAAGCTACATCAAGTAAACTACATTAAATTATTGCAGTGCTTAAATTTGATACCTTGTCATATCATGGCTGCAATACCCATTTTAAGAAGCTGATTCCACTCAGAAACATTACATCCTGCACATCAGGAAACATCACTTATGTCCCACTGGCATCTTCCCACACCAATCCACTAATTACAAGAAAAACAGCAAAATTGAAGTATTTCTCTACTATCTGCAAAAATCCCCCATTGTAATCAGCATGAGAACCAGACAGTGAAAGGCATCTGACAACCTGTAATCCCCCTCCCAGGCCACTGAAAGGCTTTCACACTAATAACCACCTAAACATGTGGAAACTGCTTCTGAAGACTCCCAGCACTTGTCATCAATCAGGTACCACTAAGCAGTGATCACTGTAGCTCCACATAGCTAATTATCTGCTATTTCCATCTAAGACCAAACTTCTAACAATGCAATTTATTAGACTGATTATATGATAGCAACCTTATTAATATTGCCCAAATGAAGGTCTGTCCCCATTAATTCTACCACAGAAAGCAAATAAGCAGGCAAAGCCCGAGACCCTTCCAAGCAGACAGACAGGCTCATTAGCTCTCATGTGTGACTGCAGCAGTTTCCTGCAGTGCTGAGCAGCACAACCAGCCCCAATTTGGTGCTGGTCAGGCAGGCAGCAGGTCCTGCCTTGACACTGTCAGCCAAATACAGCAGCTACCACAAGGAATGGAAATGAGCATAAAATGCTACTAATGGCAGAATGAGACATCACAGCTTTTCCTTCTGCATGGAAGGCAGAGTCTCCTGACTTTGTGCAAAGTGAAAAATAAAGATGGACCCCCAAAGCACAAAAGATTAATGGCACAGCTATTTATAAGGGAGAAAAAAAACCTATTCCCCAGAGAACAGATCCAGAGCAGCTTTATAAACACCAAGTTGGAAAACATTTCTATGTAAGGACTAGAATTGTATTTGAATAAAATGTTCTGAGAAAATGAAGATCTGAATCAAAGAAAGCAGGGTTTCAGGTACCAGGAAAAGGAAGCATGCTCCCTGAGAGAGAATACTTTCAAGGATTTGTAACCATCTAGTGCTATGGTTGGTTATGACAGCAATGGTTCTACACAAATGCTGAAATCCATCAGAAGTGAACAAACATACAAACTGTGACTGGCAGAACTATAATGCAGGATGAGGTCTGCAAAATATGAAGAAGAGATTTCTAACAGCAATTTTCTGGGTTTTATTTCCAACAGTTAGTAGTAAGCCCTGAGTTCCAGCTTGTTTTTTATTTACTATAGTAATAAAAGGTTTTTAAGATGTTACTGAGGTGTGGGGGGGGTGTAAGAGAAAAAGGATCCCCCACACATAACACAGAAAGATCTATTTTAAATGCCTGTAAAAAAATTAGGTACCTGTAACATACTTCAGTTCTCATGTCATTGACATTGGCAGGATACTCCTGATGAACAACAGATCATGAAGATCACATTGATTTTTGCTAGGCATGCTACAGCAACAACTGCCATGGCACCTGTGGAGCCTGGAGAGAAGAGCACAAGCTGCTTGCAAGAATGGCTGGTTTTACATGCAGGAACACATAGTTCTCATCATTTCTCATCTACCACTTGCAGTTAAAGCAGGACTGCAATACAAGAGAGCAGTGATTCTTGGTCCATGCCATGTAATCTTGAGGTATCATATGCAGAACTCAAAGGTACAAAGTCAGTATTGATGTAATTGGCGGCTGAAGGAATTATGGATTTGCCACAGCACATACGGATAAAGAATGGTAAAGGAGAAAGCAACAGGATTTTCCAAAGATGCCTGAGTTTGTGAACATGGCCCATGGTTCCAAACAGGAGCTTCCTCTAGATATCCCCTACATATGGGGACTTTCTTCCACAAGGGTATGCATTTCCTCTGCTTCCAGAGGGAGGGAGATTTCACCCAAAACGGAAACAGACTGGGCATGTGGACTTTTACTATACAACTGCAGTTTACAAAGTAGATTTACAAGTTAGATTTGAAAGTCAGGATGTCTTTATGAGACACCCAAAACCAGCTGACTGTTGCTGGAAAGCTGCTCAGTAGATCAATCACATGTATTTGGAACAGTGTTATAGCAATTTGTGGAAAAAAATACTGTTAAGAATCGACTGGAAAAGAGCAGTGACAAGTGCATTACATCCTTGTTTTCACCATACTCTGTTTTCACAACTTGAGAGCTAAGACACTGTGCTGCTGAACAGGTGCCACTTTGACATCACCCTTACTACAAACTAAAATTCTGTTTTAAAGAGTGGACATTTATTGTATTGCCTTCACAGAATACTATGAAAATCCATGAACACCGTCCCTGTGCCAGAGCCACAGGCCTTCCTGTGAATCCTGATTCACAACAAGCACAGCCTTATGAGGCAACACTGAGGAACAGCAGAGCAGCTGCTCCAAGTGATCTAAGGGCTGTGTACTGAGGTACCAACTGCATCAATTCAGCCTGGTTAAAACCACCAAATACTGAGGGATCCTTACATTAAACTTACTTAGTCTAACTTCTCCTATCAATTATTGCTGGTTTCCAAGGCAAGTGTGGCTCCCTCATTTAGACTACAGGTCCAAGGAAAAACCCTTGTGACTTTTATAATTTGGTATTAGTGCCACAGCAGTTTTATTTCCAGCAGAAATTCTAGACTGAGATTGTTCTGCTTCTTATGGTGAATCTTCTCATTTTTAAATTTTGTTTTCCATTTCTAGAGTATTTAAGGATATGCTGACAGTGCCTATACATTTCTCTAGAGGTTTGGCTTGAAACGCTTTGCATTCTATCTCTATTGAAATGATTTACTGTCAAAATCAAAGCAACCACAGCCCCAATGTGGTGCTGCAGCCCAGTAATTCTTTCACACAGAAAATGTAATGTCTCTTTGCCTATATCCAATGTGACACTCAAAATACTTTCAAGATGATTTATGCACATAATATACATCAATATGTGGAATGTCTCTTTAATTTCTTGTGACTCAATATTCTGTTCTAAATATTTTAATTTGGGGAACTTTTTAGTTGGTTCAAGAGAAGTGAAGACACGATTTAACACTGGTCTGCATGTTTATCATGCATTGATAGATCCCTGAAACTCTGCATGCCTGTTTTAACTCGGGTGAAGGCAACGCCTTTTCTAGGGTGCTTGGTGTCCAGCAGTTGCTGATGGACTACATTTGGACAGCTCTCACTGCATTATTTTAGGATGATTCAACTGTCAATTTTTACACTGTCACAGAGTTAAGCTTTATTGCATATTGTTAAAGAGAGTCTCTTCTAGCAGAGGGTTTGGTGTTTTTTAACCGTCTTGCCATTTTGCACAGTTTTACATTTATTTCCTAGTGGAATAATAATCCATGCTATTTTTCATGTTGTTGTGATTAAAAATACTTTAAAGTAATGTTGACTTAAAGCGCTGTCAAATTACCAAGTCCATAGCCAGTCAGAATATAGATTGGTTTTTCTAATGTGCTGTAGCTGATACTCCATTACTTGATGAAATGCAAATACAGCCAGGAAAAGAGGCAGCCAAGGCTTATCATTCCATGCTGAAATTTTTCTCAGCTCTGCAAAAATCAACAGAGATGCTGATATTGATATTGATTTCAGTGGGACCACTATTTTTCTCCTAGGAAGCAAGTGTGATGAATACGTGGGTATCTCGCATTGCGATTTTTCTCACTTTGTGTTTCACACTCCATAAAACCCCATTTAGGAACTGTCCATCCCTGCAGCAGTCAGGCACTAGGACAGGATACTGGCTGGAGTCCTTTCCCAGTGAGCAGGGCCAAGGCAGGAGTGCAGGAGGTGTCTCTGGCCCCAGGGTGAGCACAGACCCAGAGCACAGCAAGGACACACACGGGGGTGCAGCAGCACAAGGGTGAACACTGCTCACGGCTGCTGAGGGGCAAAAACCTTCCTGGGCAGTAAGCAGACACTGCCATGCCTAACACAAGGAAAAGGCAAGCCTGGTTGGCAGAGAGGAACCATGGCAGAAGGACTTTGGCATAAATGGGAAGCACACTAAGGAAGAAGCTTTACCTAACACCGACACATTCCTAACACTGCAAGATTCTGAGAAGGAAAACTCTGTAGCAGTGCCATTGGTTTCTGTACCCTGCACTCTCTTCTGAGAGTCCCCTTGCTGGCCAAAGTTCACACAGGCACACCAGGGATACCTTCTTCAAAATTTAGAATGCTGCACTGGATTAAGGACATGATACATCTTGTCAAATCCTTTGGAATGCTGGCAAGGTCAGGGCAAGTAATACCTTTCTATTAAATATCTCCTAATACAAAGATAATCACAGTGCAAGGAAAAATAAGTCATTGCTAGAAGTCAATTCTAAGTACATCATGAAACTGTATTATTTTAAAATAAAAAATGATATTTGAGATTGGCCTCAAAGTCTGTCAGAACATGATGCTGGCCAAAACACTACAATGCAGACCTCTAAAGACAAAAATCAAATCTGTTTTCTTTTTGTCCCATGTCATTTTTCTGTATTCTGGTAATCTCTCTAACTGGAGCATTTGTAACTAATATATGATTCTCTAAGTCAAATATTTTCAAAATTAATGCATTCCATACTTAAATCTATATTATTAAATCAAAACAAAAATGCTTTGACTTCAAAAGGAGCTGAAAATGCAAACTTGCAGTTCCATTTATTTCCAGAAATGGAACTGTTTTTGTGTCTTACCTGGGATTTAGAATCTCAGATTCAGGTACTTACAAGGTATAATTTGACACACCAGAGATTTCTTCTGTGAATGTGAAGCCTGAAGTCCCAAATAAAACTGCTGCCTCGATTCACAATAAAATAGGCTAATTTGCCAAGAGATACACTACAGCTATTCCTCTGTTCTGATAAAAACAGAAGTATGTAACTTTTAGCAAAGTTGGAAAATACGCTGGCACGGAAACAGTTCTTGCTACAGGCAAAAATAATTTTACTTTTGGCAGGTTTACAGCGAAGCAAGTCAGTTACATTTTCACCTCAGGTGGTTTGTGGTATCAAAAAGGCAGTTCTTGCAGATGGAAAACTGTCATTACATGAGGACAAGCTGTTTGCTGGGGGAAATGGAAATATTTTGCTCTCTGTCAAACCTGTGAATATTGGAGAGAAAATCTGTTTTCATGTAGGAATGCTCAAACCAGAAGCTGATAGTTTAATGGAGTTCTACTTGACTGACAGAGTGGCTCACCAGACTGGAGACTGGCCAGCTTGTGCTTCACTTGTTGCACCAAGTTACCCTGAAATTTCAGCAAGGAGTTGCATATACAGGTGAACAGTCGTGTGAGCTGATCACCTCGAATGGATGTGGTGAACCCAGCACAGGCAGGTGCCTCTGCAAATGATGAGTCACACACAAAGATTTACACACACAAAATGATTTACACACACAAAGGTTGCAAAGACCAGAGCTGTAGCACTGTTATATAAATCAGACAATGTGTCATGGGAAATTGATCCAACAAGGAAATCTTGATCTTCATAGCAGAAATTCAGACTTTAAGCTAAACAAACTGCAAGATAGGTATCCCGGAGTATATTCAAGGAAAAGGGATATATTTACATTTGGCTGATTCAATATTTATTATGCTTTCAAAACTTGGGTGTGCTTACCCTATTACTTAATTCAATTGTATTCTTTGCTCACAGGCTCTGGTCCCTTGTGTGACACAACACACAGGGCAGTGAATTTATGCAAGGCTGATAGGGATAAGCCTCTGTTCCTGTCATGCTGAGCAACTCCCCAGCACTATCCAAATAATTCCTACATTTCTTCATGTCCACACACATCTTCCTGCACCAGCAAGAAAAACAGGTTGACAAAGCTATCAGACCACTTCTGCTGATGCACAGTACGTGCTCATTATTGTACATGATGGGCAAAAGCATCAAAAAGCAAATTCAATTGACCTGCTTGGGAGGGAAGAGACAACTACAGAAAGAAAATAGTTGTTTCTTGGAGTCCTCTCCAAGAAACACTCGCTATGGGAAAGAAGATGAAATTCCAGCCTTCTGGTCAGGTTGTGGTCACCTGTGCTGCAAAAAGTGTGTATGAAAGCACAGCTGTGCAAGTCAGAGCACTGCACTGCAGAGGCAGAGGCTCTTCCACTGCTGTCAGCTCCTGATGTGGGAGCAGCAATGCAGGGAGTCCTTCTCAAAGAACAAGCAGCCATCCACTGCCTGCCCAGCACACACTGCCCAGGAATCTGCCCCTTTACTGCTGCCTTTCCAGCATCAGAGAAATACTCAAAGCATGAGAAAATCACAGAGATTATGAACTGGAAGGCCTAGCCCTTATTGGAAAGTACCAAGGTATTTCACAGTAAGAAATATGATTACAAAAATTTGATTTCAGCAATTTGATAATCAAGGAGACAAGGTAATACAAATTAAATATGAAAGGAAAGACTGAATGGACTGTGATGGTTAAGAAAGCTTAGAATTTAAAATCAAGTATGCAGTGAATGAAGACTATAAACCCCACATAAACCTACAGGCCTCAATCAGAATACTTTCACTTTGTGTTTGATTTACTCACAGGCCATGCTAGACAGGGTGACTGATCACGACATGGGTGAGGAAGGTGACAGTTTTTAAGGGAGCTCTGAAGCCTCAATTTGTCTCAAGGAGCACGCAGGAGGTGAGTGAGAGTCACACAGTAAAGAGCACGCACAGCAGTGAGCACTCTAAAGGCCAGGGGACCTACAGACCAGCTTGGCAGTGCAAGGCAAAGCCTGTCACCTAGAACAAAACACCTAAGGAATTAGTGTACATCCCTCTGATTTGCTAAAGAAGGGGCAGAGCTGGCTCAAAAAAGCAAGTCATCAATAAGCACTGCATCTGTGTTCACCTCTGTTCTATGAGCCAAGGAATCTTTTGTGACTTAGAAAGGTTGGCAACACATTAATTTCCTGCCCTTTTGAGACTTAAAAGCATTTTTTTATCACAACTAAAATCCATTTGCACTATTCTTACCCCAAGTACTCTTCTCTCTCCAGAAATGTCAATTCCCATCACACCTAAGTCACTGATTTCTGTCTGAAGGTTCAGACTTGTAAAGCTTCAGAGGAGCTGGACTCCAGTGTGGAACTTTGCTTTAGGTTCTGTCTCTCACACCTGAGTATCTAAGGAATGAAGTCCATGACCAACGTATTATAGTTTAACAGACTCCACTGTAGACACTGCTTTCCTCCAAATCTCAAAAGGTCTTCTTACTCCTATTCTTAAACTTTATGAACTATAAATTGTTCTGATTCTAAATTTTCTTTGATAGCTAACACTGTTGCACATTTTTAAAATAAGTTTTGCACCACAACAAATACCTATGTCTTCATAAAAGACATCTTCCTCTTCTTAAATTGCTCTACTGTGATTTTCATTCTGCTATGGCGGATTCCCAGTAGACTTTCAGAGGCATTTTGCATGTTCTGCTGGCAGTGCTCTAATGCTCTTTATCACAGAATCACTGTAGTTTTTATCATCTTTCTGGCAATTTTTGAAATTCTACAAGCTTACTGTGTGACAATTTAAAATACAGTTTTACAAGATTAACCTACAAAAGTGTGAAAAGTACAGTATGTGCTTGGAAAAGGTCACAGAGAAGCATTCCATAAGAAGGAATCAATACGATTACAAACAGATTCTGAAGTTATATTACCATTTTAATTGGCTGGCATAGCGTTTTCACAATTTCACCTCAGTGGTAACATTCATTGCAAGTGTGACAGTACAAGGCTGTGCTAACACAAACAGGAAAATAACTGTTATGCACTGACTGGCCATCTTTTGCTACTAGCCAGATGTATCCATATTATTACATTAGCTATCTACCATTGTTTTTTACTCAAGAGATTAATCTCTTTCTTGGAGTGATTTTGGCTGTTCTTCAGAATATGATACTAAAAACATTAAACTCAAGCACTTCAAGCTGTAGTTAAGAAAAATTTTTAGTATTTTTTCAGGAAAAACCTCAACCAAGCAACCTCCAAAGCCAGAGTTGTCAGCAGCATTAGCAGTGGCTAAAGGTAATGAAGTGCTCTGCCAGGGAAAGAAGAGCTACCAGGCACTGCTATCCTGTCCTGGTGGGCTCCAGAGGCTGCTCAGGGTGGAGGATCAGAAAGGCTGCCTGACCCCACTCTCCTTTCCTGACTTCTATACAAAGCCAGCCACATCCCTTCTACTCTGGCTCCTTCTCACAATTCTTTGTTTCCAAGTCCTTATCAGTCTTTCTCCAGGCTCCTGTGTGCAATGATCTGGTTGCTTTCCTCTCTAGCCTTTCCACATCACTGACCAAGTGAAGCTGCCTCTCACTGTGCTGTCACCATGTGCTCCCACTAAGCATCACTGGCCCCCAGTCCTGTCCCTCCTCTCTGTTACCACATCCCAAGCTCCTTGCACTCACAAAGCTCCACTGCCTTGTCTGCCACACCTGTATCCTCAGCTCAAAGCATACATCAATGTATGCCTTGCACACTGTCTTGTCTGCATCTCAACTTGAAAGAATCTTCTGCATATTCTTGGGCTATGGGATGTGCTTCTACCAGGAAAAGGTTTAGTGATATTTAGTGATTATGTAAAATATACTTTCAAGCCTATGTACAGTTCCTTAATGATAACTGACACTATGAACATAAATACAAACAGATTAAAGGTAGGATTTGGATAATACCTTGTATCTGGAAGCTCTGTGCTGGAGACAGTCAAGTATAAAAAGGAGAAGGAACTGTGATACATTAAAACTCATTTTAGAAATGAATTGATCATCTGTAGCTGACATTTGAGATAGAAAAGAAGCTTCATACAGGAGAAATCTTTTAAAGAATAACTCCAGCATGGGAAAAAATCATCAGTGCGCTCTATGAATAACCAGAAATACCAAGGAGACAAAAGCCACATTTTAACCCAGGGATGCTGAGTGACTTTCATTCCTGATGAGACCTTTGGACATGATGAAACATCTCAGGGTTCTGCTGCAGCAAGGTACCTCTGGCACATGCAAATGCAGCTCGCTCTATTGGCAAGAGAGCTTTGCTATGTAGTGTTAACACAATAAATATTTAGAAGAGAAGCTTACTTTTCCAAGAGAGACTTGTTTTTTCTCCCCCATGAAGACATTTCAATACATGTTTTACTTCAAGGATATTAATAACCTTTCTAGGAAGAATCTGGGCCCACCCAAGGCTCCACGCCAACCTGCTGCCACCAGCTGGGATTTGTTTTGGTGTAGGCAGACAAACAAATAAAGGACTGCCTGGTGGTACTTGGGAATTGCACTGCATTTTCCCTGTTGGCAGAGAAGGGCTGCCAAATCAGAAAACTTATCTGCTTTGCAAACAAGGCCAGGCACAGGCACAATCTGTACATTTTAGGAAAAAGAAAATAAGGTATTTCCATAGTTAAGCTGAACAAAATGTAGACAGCTGTACCTGCTCTTCCCAAGACACTGAACTCTGTACACCCAAGGCAGGAACCCAGGAGAACAGGAGTCACATTAGTCCCAGTTACACCATTTTTCATGGATAACCTAACTGATTTGGTCTGCTTCTGGGAATACTCCCTCATTAACGTGACTGGTGTTCCACCAATGGTCTGCAGTGGGGAAAGATTTTTTTTATTTAACCATTACTCTCTTATTTGAAATAAAACCCAATCAAGCAGATACACTGACTCGTGCAGTTGACATTTTTAATGTAGACTAGGCAAAATAAATTCAACTTCACCAACACCTATTTCAATTTCAAAGGCCATTTTCCAAAAACTGGATTTTAAAGACTAAATAAAAATCTTCTTAGCAAATTAGTCACTAGAGATGGTTACCTAGCTCAGAGCACACAGAAATATACTGACATTGGCATAAAAGCTAACCAGCTAATTAAAATTTACAGGGTGTTCAGAAAACCTCTCAAATGCTGCATGCATTACTGAGCATACCTAATACATCAAGACATTAAAAAAAGATATTCAAAAGAAAGGCAAAGTAATAGGAACAAAAATAATGATAATAAAATAAAACTGTATTTGCCAATCTTAAATTCTGTATGCAAGCCACCCTTCCTTGGTTGGTTTTGGTTGGTTAGTTGGATTTTTTAAATCTTGCAATATTCTTAAACTATCAAAAAAAATTTTGGAGTTTAAGGCTGACAGAGATAAAAATATCAGCAGCAATATTACATGGAGGAGAAAAACTGCAAGGAAACATTGTGAATAAAAATATCCCAACTTTTGTAGGGATGGAACTTTCATCCACTCAGTTGCATTCTTTCAGTGGTAGCCAAGTAATGTGGAAGTTTTTAATTAACTATTGGCAGAGGAGAGCAGAACTGCAATCCCAGTAAACAGTAAATGAACCAAACTGAAGTGCATCCTAGTGCCTATATGGGGCTTACAGAAGTCTTGGCCACCAGAATTCAAAGAGCCTTATATAATATACTATAAATAAATTATCATAGAACCATTAACAGCACTTTGTTTTACAAATGTATGGAGGTCAGTAGTCTGCCTTTACATAATGTGTGTATCATTTTCAGGGTGCCCTTACCAATTTATACATACCCTCAGAAGCCATTCAAAATTGTGTTTTTGCCTGTACCATGTTTACACATATATTTTAGCATAAATTGGTTGCATAAGCATAGTTCAATTCAGTTTTATGTGGAAAAATTCAAGTTAATCTTAGAAGACTTCTCAGTTCCACGTGGAGAAATTCAAGTTAATCTTAGAAGACTCTATCTGGTACAGTAAGCAGTATCCAGGGCTTGGTTGATACTTCACCAGCATGAGTTTCCAGAGTTTGCTGTGCAGATACTCTGAAAAGTGTTTTTACTGGAATTCTGTTTGTGAAGAACAGGTCATGCCCATGAACCAGAGGAAAAGTCACTTAGAAACAGAAGGTGCCATTCAGATGTCTCCTACTCAGCAGAGGGAAACTGAGGCCAGAACAGATGAAGTGAGTGATCACTAGGAGGATGTGGGAAGTGAGAGCCTGTCTCATGAGACCATGCAGTGTGCAGCAGAATAATAAACCACATGAATAAGCACCGTGGGGCTTTGCCATTTACCTGAAAGCACCATCCACTGCTTATTCCAGGGAACATTTTGTATTTCATTCCTCCATCTCATGAGTACATGAAAAGCTCAATCAATCCATCAAACCTGTGCAGAGCTCCATTACTGATTAATCCTTGCTTCTAGTATTGAACTTAAGCTGAAGAAACCTGAGTTGTCAATGAAGTTTAGGCATAGCCTGTAAGAAAACAGGCCCTGTTACTGTCCATTTTGATGGTTTTAAAGCAGTGCTGAACTGCACACGAGGAACACAGACACACCTCCCTGCTGAGCTGGTCCTCAGGCTGTGCCAGTGCAGCCTCTCCTTGTGCCTGAACGCCCTGCTGATGCCCAGAGAGGGAAGGAAAGCTGTGCAGGGCTCATCCATGGGTGCCTGTGCCATCCATGGGGCCAGGAGTTCAGCAAACTGTGCACACAGGGCTGCCTGGAGGCACTGGAGAACACAAACCCTCTGAAAGGGCTGGGCGCTCCCCAGCTTGCAGGAACTGCTGACAAAGGCTGCACTGATCAGCACAGCAGAGGGACAGAGGATTCTGACTGAAAGCTGCCTCAGCACGCAGGCACAGTGTGCCCTGAGCAGGGAACACCCTGCAGGATGAGGGCACGGGGCTGTGCAGCTGGGGGAAGAAGGAAGGAAAGCCTCTGCCTGGACAGCTTGCTCCAGCAGGCTGGAGATGGAACCACCTGCCCAGAGGGAGGCACCAAATGCCAGGAAGAAAAATGTGATGACTTGCTCTCTGGGAATTGTGATGACTTGCTCTTCTCCAACCACCATGCTGTCTGGAATTATGCCAACACGAGAGTAGCTCCATTTTACATTGAGAAAAATAGAAAGAGCTGGCTGAAAACACTTTTTTTTTTTTTTTTTCCTTCTGGGGCCAGCCTTGCTCTAAACATAAAATACCAATATGTTTCTGATAGCTGTCTATTGCCACTCACATGAAAGAAGAATGATCATCACCTTCATTATGACTTGCAAAACAGAAATGAAGCTGCATAGGCAACCTTTGAAAATACATTATAAACACAAATATTTTTTAAAATATGCATTAAAATAAAATGGTTTGAATTCTGATATGTATTCTTTTGCATAATGCTACCATCAGTACAGAAGATTCCTTTCTGCCAAGAATCAAGTAGAAAAGAAAATGAGTCTCTGCTTTCATATATTTATACAGTTAAAATACTGCTTAAGAAACCTACAGTTGAGTCTTCATTTCATCTTCTATAAAAACTTGTAGATGAGTTTTCCTATTCTCCCAATAGTGTTTCGAAGTTACAGAGACATTTTAAATGGTCTTCAAAGTCAATTACATGGACATGTTAAGCAAAGTCCCCAAAAAATGGTTATTTCTATATTCTTCAGCTGTAAATAAAAAATATTTTCTGGCTATGAAAAATCAATCTTTTCCTCAACTGAGGACAGCCCATTGGTAATTTTAAAGTTTAGTGGGGGCTGGAAGGGAATAAGTACGATGCAAAAATGCTTTTACTGGCTGAATACTGCATATAACCTAGCAAAGATCAAAAATTAGAAGAAATCAATCCAGTATATATTGAATTATAAGACATAAATATCTGCTTTTGTGTCACTGGAGACCAATAAATGATATTTTAATTATTTAGTGATAAATGCATTTCCTATGAATACAGAACTCTGCAAAGCAAAAAATGCAATCGGATTTAATTTGGTCATTACACCAGCTCTTCAACACCTGACATAAATTTTTTTTCTTCTTCAAGAAAAGTATTACTTTAGTCTAGATCAATTACTTTTTCTTTGAAAAGAAGAGAAATCTTAAAGAATACCTAAGCATTAAGTAATTTGACAGATGCTTAGTTATGGGCTATCAGTGTGAGAGACCATTTTCTCAGAGGCTCAACGAAGTATAGTTGTTCATGCATCCGGAAATTATCTGATACTCTATCATTAAATTCTTTTTCTCATAATGCTATGAAGTTTCTGAAAATTATTACCTTGGATGCAGTAACAGACAGGTTTTCTGAGTGACAGCAGATCTGCATAATCTAGAGACATTTACCAGGCCCTGACTCAGTAAAGCTAAGCTCCAAATGAACATTGATTTTCTTAAAGCTTCATGTCTGAAGCATTTTATGAATGTTTGAAAAGAGATGCATTTCTTAGTTAGCTGGTGGAAGGTATCTCACTTGTCTGTCTCTCACAACAAGGAAATGGTCTTGATACTTATTCCTTTGGGTCTGATATTTCTATGAATTATGAATTTCAGCAACAGTTCCTACACAGTGACTTCCTACAATAATTTCATAAGAAACTGATACTAATTCAATTGAAGTCAAATGAATTATTTCCACAGACTCCCATTTACATTCATCCATGTCTTAAATTCCTAATAACCAACGAAGGAGTCTTTGTATAGCACTGTAGGAATGGATTCAAATAGTAAAATAATCTGCTTTCAGTTTTTATTATATTAACTATTTGGCTCTGGCTTTCCTCAGTGGATTAGTTTAAGCACTGAAACTAGTGGCACACTAAACTGCCTTGAAACAGGAAGGTCATGGAGAATCTAAGAGTTTACAGTTTAGGAGGCTTCCTTTCCTCAGACTATTTTCTTAAGACTTATTCATAAATGCCAATGTCTATCAAATAGGTATGTATTGTAAACATCAGTCTAATTTCTATAAGCAGACTGAAGCTGTATTTTGCTCAGAAGGGGATCACTACAGCAGCTAGGCTGAGATTTGCTGGACTTTGTGTGAACCAGTGGTAGCAACAATCCAACACTTATGCACCGTGTTTGGGAGATGCACACAGAGATGATCACAGACAGTGTAACCCTAAAACACGTTCAGAAAGAATAAAACAATCCCCAAGATATATTTAAAGATTTGCTGAGTGAGCAAGGCAGACAATGTTTTAATAATAACACTATACTTGTTTAGGATACTTGCCAATCTACTCGTGACACCTTTTTTATTAAGATGACTGTTTCCTTGTGGGCACTCTGGCTAGAATAAGCAACCTTTCAGATGGGAATTACATGTAAACCAGCAAAAAGGAATGCACAGGCCACATGAAACACCAGTCCAGAAGCAAATCTCTCCCTCTTTTGTGGCAGATGAACATTCTCAGCAGCTGAGGAGGGCAAAGGAGCAGGGCAGGTGCAGAGGGACTGTTCAATCTTAGGGCAGAACTGGACAGCCTGGCAGGTGGAAGTGGCCCATGCAGAATGAAATGCAGAAAAATCAAGGAAAGAGGGTGTCCTGCCCTGAGCACAGCTGGTGCAGGTGGGAGCTGTGGATAGGGAAAAGAAAGGTTATCCTGTGAGGGTAACAAGGGAAGGAAGATTATCCCCTCTCTTAGCTTTGGTTCAAAACAGGAAGCTCTCAAGCCTTGGCTTGTCCTACCTCAGAGTGTGCTGCTTTCCCTAGAAACAAATGCACAAATTGATGACTGAAACATGGTCACCATCAAATACACAGAGCCTGGAGCTGCCAGGGACCTGCAGAGCTCATTCAGTCCCTCCCTGAGCAGAAAAACAGCAACACCTGCTCCTGAGAGGGGCTTATCTCACCTGTTCTTCCAGGCTTCCACAGGACCCAGCCAGCTTGGGGCACTTTACTCCAGTGCTCATTCAACCCTGCTCAACAGCCTCATCTCACACCTAATGGGGAGCAGAACTGGTTTGTACTCCATGAAAACCAGTCCAATTTGCACATTCTATGTTTACATGAATTACTGGCTAGAGGGTGCTGTAGCAAAATTATGAAACCAGTGGTTGTGGATCAAGCAGACGTTCCCATATTGTTGCCGGAAGGAGAGGATTTGGTCAAAACAGGGAAATAAATGAGTGCATAAGGAATTTAGAATAGAGCTGTGGAAACTGGAAAGAGGCCACCCAAACAGTAGATGAGAAAGCCTGGCTTTTCACAGGCCAGGAACTGTACACAAAATAGTACAAGAAAAAGTGGCTATCAACTTGCGTGATGGAGATGACCTAGACAAAATTCATGTAACCTCTTTTCAGACTTTCAGAGCTCAGGGCTGTATCAACTTTACTGATGGAAGTTGCTTAAAATGCAAACACATTTGTCCCAGCTTTCCCAGCTCAGCAGACCTGAATAGAAATTCATCCCCAGTCCCAGAGTTAAAAAGTGAGCAAGGATTTTAATGGGCCTTTCAAATGAAATGGCTGCATATGCATCCTCATATAAAGAATCACCTTGAAGAAATGATCAAACACTTGTATCACTACAGAGTAATTCCACACAAAAGGTTTTGCTGGTTCTGATTAAAGTGTAAAGTGTTAGCAATGGAGGGTGGGAAAATTGTTCTCCTAGAAGAGAGCATTATTGTGTTGAGTTAATTACAAAAGATACAAAATAGCAGCACAGATCTCAGAAGATACCCTTCATCTGTGCACTATTTGCATGGCAGCTTCAGCCGAGGTGGAGCAAGGAGAGACAGAACACAAGAGAAAACGGCGCTCTCAGCAGAGCAGAGCAGACATCCCTGGCCTTCTAAAGCACTCTGCTAGAACCCAGAGAGACAGTGGCACAGAGACAATGACATGTCCCCAGAAACAGTCCCAAAGCAAGGGGTCTTTTATCACCAGCCTCTGAAAAAGAAAATCTAGATAAGATTAAGCAAAAAAAAACCCCTCTGTTTAGGAAAAAAATATTTAGACCATCTGGATTTTTCAAATAATCTGACTTGCAAATTTCCTAGAAAAAATTCAAGCTGCAGTTTTAATTCCTAAATTAAATCCCACAGAACTGGTGTCTGGGATTGGGCTGTTATTTCTCATTTGAATTCAGTTCTCCTGCCACAATGAAGTAGAGGACATAAAACAACAAAGCCAAGAAGAAAAATTGGTTTCTGAAAAATTCTGCTGAGGATTTTCTTTTATATTCCCTCCTGAAATAACATAATGTACATGACATATGAAGAATTCTTGTAGAGGCATTTTGGTCTGAATAAACTCAGCTTTTTTAAGAAGAGCAGCATTAAAATCACTAAAAATAGTACTCTACTAAGACAAAGCAAGAAGCTGCCACTTCCATGGAGGAAGGCTATAATCCAAAAATACATGTTCACAGTTAGGAAGTAAAAATCAGCTATGTGTGTTTCCATGGACAGACATCCCTGGTCACCTGGGATGAGAGGCCTGAACCAGAATATTTAGGAGGAGGTAATGCAGAAATGACTTAGTGCAGCCTAGTGCATGGTCTAATCCAAGTGAATATTCTTTTAAAACATGCTCAGCAGGACTGACCATGTCATAAAAGGGATGGGTAGTGCATCCCAGGTAATGGGATCTTTGTCACTGACTTTCAGAGAGCATTGGAATGAATGCAGCTATCAGAAAGGGTAGCTGCTTAAAACTTTTATTGCTCTTTTACTTGAGAGTTATCAGAATAAAACATGCAGTGTATATAGACAGGCATACAGAGATGTAAAAGTGCCCATACACAAAGCATTACTTTTTCTGAGGCTTTTCCAGCTGGAAAGATCTACAGATTCAACAGATTGTCTGGGAAGCACTGCCAGAATTTTACATTACCAACTAGTTAGCTTCAAGGACAGTGGTTGGCAATTTCACAGACCTGGATTAAGCCCCTGATATTTGCTTCACTGTGCATTCGCTCAGGATCCCTGGAAGCTGCCAGACTGTCCTTTTAGTTCAGCACATTTGCCTCTTCTCAACAGCAAGAAACCTGAACCTAAGAGATTGGGACCAAACGAGTCTCAGCAAAATCCAGGCCATGTATTCAGGCTGAGAGCTGGGCTCTCAAGTGTGCAATTGTAAAATGGAGCAATCCAACACCTGGAAGTTCTGGCTCCTTCAGGAGACCTCTGCTTACACAGCAAGGAATACCAGCTCAGCACTACAGGGGAAAAGTGAATGGCCTATTTGCAAGAGAATCCAGAAACACTGTTAAAATTTACTAAAGGAAACTTTATAGCAAACAGACGCAGTATTTTCAGTAGAGGAGGAAATAAGCAAGGAACAAGAGAAGGTTTTTTTCACTCACTTTCTTCAAGAGCTCAGAACATGTTTAACCATCCTGTTCATTACCCAGCCCTAGCCACCTCTCAAGGACCAAACTAACAGTTTAGCTTTCTCCTCCTATCCCATCAGTCATTCCTTCCACCTGAGCTTTTTTGTTTGGCTAGTTTTTAGGCTAAGGCTTCCAAGTTCGTTTCCTT
This sequence comes from Erithacus rubecula, assembly GCF_903797595.1. NCBI lineage: Eukaryota > Metazoa > Chordata > Aves > Passeriformes > Muscicapidae > Erithacus > Erithacus rubecula. The sequence goes on from NC_136660.1 coordinate 4,880,730, forward strand.
TGTTCTTGAAAAAGTGAAGTAAACAAGGATAGAGGTACTGTTCTCTATGGTGATTGATGAAGTATTTCCAACAGTAAGCCCCTAACTCTCATCCAGAAATTGGGGGATGAGGAAAACAGGATGATTCAAAACTTAATGGCAGACACTGGATGACTTGAACACCATATGAAATACTGGACTTAAGTAAACAATCAGCCCTGCTGTCCCCTTTTGATATACCATACAGCAATATATTGCTATATTAATAATATGGTATATAGTAATGCAGACTATTAAAATATGGTCTTGTAAACTGTAAAGCTCCTTTTGTTCTCATGCCATTTGTATTCCACTATATTAATGGAACATTACTTCTAGATTCCTTGCCAGGAAATTAGCAAAACCAGCCTGTTTTGCTACAAAAAGACTTATCACTAAAATTATGGGCACTATGGTTTTAAAGCATGTAGTTCTCCCTGTTTAAACCCCCTGACTTTCATAGCATTTTTTTTTCAAGTTTTGTTTACATTTAAAGGTATGAAGATATGCAGCTTTCCCAACCACTTCAGTTTATTGTTCCCTCCTTTTCCCCTCTCATTCATTCTTCCTTTCATGAAACACCTGTTCAAGGTATTTGTATTTATAATCGTAACAACATTTTATTCATTAAAACGCATCCCCCAGAATTCTGCAGTCTTTGCCGTCCCCTCACACTTGCTGTTTTGGGATGGAAAGCAGTCCCTGTCTTTTTTCAGCACCTCAAACACTAGGTGTACAAATTAATACACATGGAGGAACTCTGCAAGGGTGCTGACAGCTGCTGGAACTGTCCCACACCCAGCAAATGCACCCACCATCAACAGCCACAGGGATGCCACAGACACTCTGCTGAGGATCTGCTTATGCAGGATGATGATGAATACAAACTGCCCAGAAATTCCTGCTTTGCTGATGGAACCTGACCACAGAGACACCATGCTATTTTTGAAATGTATTTTGAATGTGTTTTTTTATTTCTGAGTGAGGAGGGAGTTGTGAACAATTTATGATGTACCTTTTCCTTATGAACAGCAGGAATGTATTACCCAAAAGTTATTACTTCAAAATGTGAAACAGAGCTCTGTAATCATCCTCAGTCACTCTCCTTCATCCGTGGCAATTTGCATTAACTATGCATTTTTATTTTGACTTTTAGATACATAGTTGTTTACCATTTGCATTACATTTTATTTCTAATATCCATCGATGGGGTCTTGATCATAGTGCTGCATGAAAGTTTGATTTACAAGCAATTTAGTATACATTTTCATGGTAGCAATTACAATATGTTTTTGAGGCTGACATGTTTTTAGTGACTACTACTCAAGAAACCTCTGCTTCAACTATCTTCAGACCAAATCCCAGTTCAATGTGAAACCCAAAACTATGGATTTCAGTACAGACTTTGAGAGATAAGCTAACGTATGTTTTGTAACTGCTGTCAGTGAATTTTTCTTACATTAACTTACCCATATACTCTTTTGAATCTGTATGTAATTTTGGCATCTGCAAATATGCAAATAGTCTCATTGGCCTTGACCTTTCAAAGATTGTATCTGTATGTTTTTAGGTAACAGTTCTAAAATCTCAGTGCTCAATGCTATAAGGTCCATATTATGTGTGCTGCTTCTTTCCTCTAGGTATTGGACTCTGTCATCTGCTGAGAGAGGCAATGTAATTTCTCAGAAATGCTTGGAAAACACTGTACAAACCATACTGAAAGGCAGACTCACTAAAATGGCTCAAGACTTAATTTTGTGAAAATCTTCATCTCCTACGTATTTTATATATCTAGTGAAATACTCACATGGAAAACTCAACATTTCTTGCTCTTCCTGTAGTCACCTGGTTGGACTGACTGGATTTTATGCAAACTGTGCATTACAAGTCATCTTGCCAAAACTACCTATCAGATCCTATTAAAATATTAATATACAGCCTTGTGTTCCAGAACCAGAGAAAAAGATGCACAAAGAACCCAACATCCATCATTTTTATACTTCCATAAAATCTCAAGGGATTTAACTCTTTGTTTTTATTTCTGAGGTTCATAACATCTCCAATAAATCTCTGAAGGATTTGACCTCCCATTGCACCACTGTTTATACCAGAGTCAGATGGATAAGCAGAAGAGCTGTGGTATTGCTAAAACTTACAAAATCCAACCCCAAATCTGTGCCTGTAAATAAGACAGTAAACAAACCCCTGCAAAACAAACTCCCACAGCATTGAGCAGAGCTTGCAGTAAGCAGAATACTCTGCCCCATTTCAAGAGCCATGAGCACCTCTGGTCATCCCCTTCTGGGTAAGAACTGCTCCAGAGAGGGCTCTGCACTTGTCCCTGTGCCAGAGCTGGGCATACACACTGCACACACATCCATGTGCATCTGCAAGCTTCAGTAAGAGACACATGATGCTTAACAAGAGTCAGGATGTTTATTTGAAGAGTAGAAAACTCATCCATTTTCATTATTCTGTGAAACACAGAGAAGATGGGACATAGAGAGGTTGGCTCAAGTCTAAGGTACCCATCTGGTGCAGAGCAAGGCTCTGTCTGGTATCTCTGAAAGGCAGTGACAAAGGAGGAATACTCATTCAGGAAGACACAGCAGAAAGATAATCTATCAGAATTGCAACAATGAGAAAGAATTGCAGGAAACTCAGACATATCAGGGAATGACAAGCAACTAAACTGGCTACAGAGAAACTAGAGAAAGTGCAAAGTGCTCTGTGCAGCTGCTCCAGAACCACCTAACTCCTCGTGTTTGACCAGCACCTCTCCAGTGCTGCCAATGCACAGCCTGCACCAGCATCCACCAACAGGAGAAACTGTGCTGGAATGCCACTGTCAGCTCTAATCCAAATTTGGTCCTAAACCTGCTGTCATTCTTTGAATAATGACATCAGTACAAAGATTTTTTGCAGTAGGTGAACTACAATATAGATAATGAGCTCCAAGTCTAGTATGCCAACTGCCAGCTTCAATATTTCTCCCTTCTCCCTGGAATTTTGTAACTGAAAACCTACGAAAACTGAACTATGTCTTCTCATTTCCTGTCAATGAAAGAACACAGAAGAGCTTCATCTTTCAGGATGTTTTTTAAATAATTTTTTAAATGAGATGTTCAGTGATAAAGTTAATGGTCATCTTTACAATTTTTTATACAATTGAGACATTAGTCATAGACAAAGATTTGCTCAGGGAGGAAAGACATAGACTATCCTTCTGTGGGTTTTATTTCTCCAGGGAGAACAGATTCTGCTTAATGAAACTATGGAAGGGTTCTGAGTAAAGGCAAGGAGTAAACAAGCTTTTAAAAAATTGTTTTTTGAGCAAAGTCAAAATCAATAAATTGCTTCCTCTCAGATATTTTACTTTACAAAATGTTAAATATTATCCCAATGCCCTGGTAACTGACATTAAAAACAGAAACAAAGAAGTCAGTTTCTTAGTCTCTAGAGATTTCTAACATTTCTGCCATCCCCACACCCCTTTCCCCTGCCCTCTGCCTTTAGGGAAGAATTTGTAAGTTATCAACTTAACCCCTGAAAAGAGCACTCCAGAACTCTACTATAAAACTGCCCCTTTTTAGGGGTCCCTCAGTATTCTGACTCCATATCTTAATGGGGTGAACAACCTCATTTTCTGCAACAAAGCATCTTCCAGCTACAATACACCTTGCTGGGATTTGTTCTGAGCACTCTCAGCTTCTCTAAAATCATTATGATTTTCTAAAGAGGATCTAGAAATATTGTGCCAGTTGTCACTATCCACTACTGTGCTGAAAGACAGAAATCATGCAGGAGCTTGTAACTGTTGAGTAACTGATACGTAACAAATCATGTTAGAACTGTTCCAGAGACTGATGTGTAACCCCACAGTTAATGGATATATTTTCATTGATTTCAGCAAGTTGTACTTTGGGGCATTACTTACTGTAAAATGATGTCAGCAGAAAATACTTAACAAATTAACTCATTATTCCACTTGGACTTTTAGTAGAAAGTAACCAGGTAATTTTCAATACTTTCTGCTTTATAAATGACAAGAGTATTCAAAGATGAGTATTTGCAGGAAGAATGCATTATCCTTTCAAGTCCTTACTCTCTTATTCCTATCCATTTCCAGCTTTCTTGGTTCCAGTCTACATGTCTTCCAAATCCTATCTGAACTAAATAAGAACATGGAATGGAGCAAAACCAACTCACTGTGTGCTACCTACAAAGATGATATGTGCATATTATGCTTCTTGATTTAATTTCACCTCTGGAGAAGGGCACCATGGATGTTTAGAACAGGAACTACTTTGGAAATGACATAATTTGTACACTACGTGCTGACTGACCAAAACTTTAACAAATAAGCTGCTGAATTTTTTTACAGTATTTTTTCTTTACTATTCCAGCAACTTCCTATGTGAAGAAGTATTTCCAAGTGTTACAGTATCTAAAGAAAAAAAAAAATCAACTTATCTAATTTTTTTTTGTATAATTCTCCAGCAATGATAAAAAACCAAATCTAAAGAGAAATTTTGATATATAATCAGCTGAAAATGCAATCACACTTTCAAAACCACTGTGGAAACTACTAGTGCAATATTCAAGACACAAAGTTCTACGACTGAAAAAAAAATAAGCAAAAACAAAATGAAAGATCCCAAAACAAACCAGGAAGGTCAGGAATCATTACTGCAACTCATTAGCTAAGCATCCTTTCTTTTAGAAGCAAGTCTTTTTAAAAAAGTGTGCACAAGCACATTGGCTGTGATGTATTAATGTAGATTTCTTTCTTTTCTGAAAAAGATATGTTTCATGGTCATTATATTCAGTGTGTAAATAAGGTTTTATTTCATTATGAATCCAACACAAATCGCTGCAACAATATGTTGATCTTACCTTTCAATTTTCACTCTGAATTGTCTGACCAGAAGAGGGAACTGGAACAGTAACCTCTCTGCCAGCACAGTCAATCACTGCCTCCACTACCAATCCAATAGAAACTCCTTGCAATAAAAACCCAATATCCCATGCGTTTTAGGGTATTTAAAAAAAAAAAAAATTACTTCAGGCGATCTGGTGCAAAAACTAAAGAGGGAGATACTAAATAACAACTCACCTAAATATAAAAACCCTAATAATAGAAATCAATAAATAATTAAAATTAGAAACAGTAATAGAAAGGAAAAAGATTGTGTCATATTTCCAACTGCTTTACAACTGTTTGATATTTATTTTACCAGTACTTGTTTCATAATGTATGGTAAGGTTCTTTATGACGAATTTTTAACCAAGAAACACTTTTTCTGTAATTTAGCCCACAGACATGTGAAACACCAACTTCCACTAGCACATTTGCATAAAGCCAGTTGGGCTCTAAAATGCAGCTGCTGCAAAGAGTGCTTTCTCACCTGAAGCCACACGGCTCTGTATGGGTGCAGGCACCTCTCTGCTGCTTGGGGCCATGTCCCAGGGCTTACAGGAACATACTCCCTCCCTGTGCAAGAGACTCAGCCACGGAGTCTACAGAACACAGGGCAAAGAACTGTAACAGAAAAAACAGAGTTAGCACCATTCCGAGAAAAAAAACCAAGTGTTGTCTCAAATACAGTGCATGTATGTGTCAGAGAAAGACAAAAATAGCTAACAAAGCACAGGAATTTTGCATACTGCATATTTATTTACGTATTATAACAAAATACTGCCTTTCCCAATTCTCCCCACCACAGTGGGAGAGATCTTCATACCTGAACTTCTTTTAATATAAATTTTCACCATGTTTGTTTAATGTCTTTTACTATAGTGACATAGGACTGTCATCAACTGGAATATATTGAGAATTTAGAAATTTAAAAATATAAATAATATTAACTTATAATGTCATCTGGTTGATGTTTTTTAAAATCCATCTTTAAAAAATAATAGTATTTTGGCCTCCAAAAGGTCAAAGACAAAATACAGGGCCCTTTTCTGCAACTTCTACTGATCCTATTATTATTATTTACCCAATAGTTAAAAAAACCTGTCTTTTAAAACCATTACTTGCTTAATTATTTTCACAAGTCTCTTTAAGTGTGAAGAACTGTTTTTCAGCACTTTGCCTGTACTGAGGCTATTAATCATAAATCAAGACAATATGAATTTGACACAGTTGCTTGTACGGACTAGTTTACCCCTACAAATGATTTCATGAAAAGCCTCAGTTCAGCTTCCACTCCAGTCAATGAAATAGTGGGTGAAGTGGCTAGGGAAACAGACAAGAGGCAGTTAATGAAATCACAAGGCTGCATTAAAATACATTTAATACTGGTTAAGTGGATGTTTTAACACAACATAAAATGAACCGGGACAATTCACTGGAGGAAAAGAGTAAGATATTAGAAAATGGATGCATTTCAGTGACTGCACTCACACAAAGTGTGTGTGATCTCATATTTGAGGAAGCAGTTAGCCACTGCTGAACACAAATGGAGATTTTCCCTCTTTCTCTGAGCTGTTCATTGACCTGAGCAGTGAGAGCAGTAAGCAGTAAGTGAGCAGTAAGACCCAGAACAGTCCCACTGGCACGGGGAAACTCTAGAAAATGGCCAGTACACCGTGCTGCAAATAAGTTACCCTGTGTGAAGTGAGCTGTAACAGCTGGCCATGCATCTGCCCTTAGCACTCCCAAAGCACTTAGGCTTAGCTTACTGCTCTTTCAGGAGGAAGGGCAGTGAAGATCACTAAAGAGTGACTAAAGAGAACAGTTAAAATTGATATTTCTTTGAACAGCCAAAATGCACAGACATAAAAACTAAACCTGCATCTCTATACACATTAACATGATGCTCAGAGACAACTTTAGAAGCTACCTAGGCTGCAGGACCAGCTCTGTACAATAGTGAGAACTGCACATGTAAAACTGTCCAGCTGGATCCTGAGTTAGACCTCAGACAGGTGAATGCTGCCATGGGCCAGGGATTTGCCAGCTCCAGGACTGACTTCTACCCACTGTGAATAAATGAACAAATCTTGCCACAAAGCCAGCCTGAACTGCATGAGTCCCACTCCTGGGTGACTGCTCAAACCTCACAGACATTTTAGTTTGCTGTTTCAGCAAATGCCTGGTATTTCACAAGCCTTCAACGGGTCCCAGAGACAGTAGGGATGTACATTCAATCACTGGAGGCTGGGGCTAGTGTGTTCCATTTGCAAAGGTAGCAGGGTTTTAGGGGCAGCTGCTCCCAGCAGTGCCTGCAGCACACAGGTATCGTGGCCCTGAGCCCCATCCCTCCATGTACCAGAAACACAACGCTTTCCTCAGCTTTGCTGCTTTTAGAGACAAAGCTGACATGCCATGAGAGGCAGTTACTGCCACAGGGCAAATCAATTGTGAGGCACTAGGTCAACAAACTCCAGAGAACAGTCCCACAAACCTCAGCATGGAGGCCTCTGCCCAAGAATAACACCGTGTCAGCCCCAGGCAGCTAACACATGAGGAATGGTATCAATCATGAAATACATATCCTTCCCCTGGCAAACCCGGGTGATACCTATGTCAGACAGACAGGCAATCAAAATGATGCTCTTCCCACTGGATGTTAGAAATAAAGAAATGTACAGTGCCACTGCTCATCAGATGGAGCTCCACATGAAAGTCAGAAGCTGCTTTTATAAACCAAACCTGGATATCTCTAAATGCCTCTCAGAGCTCAGCTGAGTGTTTGTGTTTGGTTTTATCTTCCTAATCGGACAGGTAAAGAAGAGCTAACATCAGGACACAGGAATCTTACTCCCACCAACCAGACTCATGCCTGGTATCCAGTCCAACAGAAAGACAGACAGGTAAATGATTGTTCCCCATGACTCCACTCACACTAGCCAGATAAGTCTTAGCCAACTAACAGTGGCTTGAGCATTCAAAGATAAAATAAAATATAATTTAAAACAAACAAAAAAAGAACCTCAAACAAAAACAACCAACCCCCTCAAAATCCCACCAAACACTCCTTTTGAAAACATTATTTTTGGGGGTCTTTTTGTACACACCCTTTTTCCCACTCAGGATTGTGAATAGGAATGTTAACAGGAGTATTAAGAAGTTTCCCTTCAAGCTGTGACTGTCATAAGCAATGAGAAGTCATCTTCAGTCTACAGCGATTTCTTTTAGTTTAAAGGAAACAGAATAAAGGCAAGCCCACTGGGATGCAGCACAAAATACTGATGCCTTACTAACACCTCATAAGCTCAGAAAACAAAATGGCTGCAGTAGAAAACCAAATGGCGTCGGTACCACACAGCTCAGAATAACACATATACCACATTTCATCATCATATATGCCACAGAAAACCTAAGCTCTCTTGCATAATTTATAATAGAGAATATATTTTACACCATTCTGCATTCTCCTACCCTGTAATAACCTATAAACTTTCTGAGTTTCATGCTATCTGGCCCAGCCAGGCGATGCTGGTACCAGATATGATACAGACTATCAAATCTATAGCTGAGCTTTCTGATGCTCCACTACCAGTGCTGTTAACATCTTTTTCTCTTAGAAACAACCTCCTGTCAACAGTTTTATGTCTTCTCTCTCCTTCTCTCTCTAGCTGAAACCATTTGCTGTCACTTCTCTTCAACAAAGACTCCGCATCATCAGGGTTAACACTGAGGCACCTGATTTTACCAGAGCTTTTCCCCCAGGATCCTGTCAAAATGCTGGATCACTGGGGACCAAAATGGGAAAAAGACTATTTATTCCCCCAAAAGATACAGGGCAGACAGAAAAAAGATTAAAGAATGAAAAAAAATTACCTCATAAATAGTAATCTTTTCCCGCCACTGCTGGAAGTGCCTTCAGGCCACCGGCCTACATCCTCCCTGTCAGAAACCCCTCAGATACAGCCAGCAACTGCCAACACGTTTTCTTTTCTCTTTTTCTTTTTTTCCTTTTTTGTTTTCTTTTTTGTGGTCTTCTTTAAGTCAGGCTTTTAAAGAATTACCTCTGAATGTGAATTCTTTAGCTGAGAACACAAAGGCTGCCCTCAGAAAAATGGGCACCGTGTGGGAGCCTCGCCGGGGCCTGGCGCTGTGTCCTGCCCATGGCTCCCGCCACAGCTGCTCTGCTCTGCTCCCTTCCACAGGCACTAAAATCAGAGAGTGTGCCATGAACACACTATAACCCTCACACACCGGCCCTCAGCTCGGCTCCCTTCCACAGGCACTAAAACCAGAGAGATGTCCCACGGAACTGAACCAAACCTCACCAAAAACAGCTGCTCTATTGCAATAACACACACCAACCCTCACCAAACACAGCTGCTCTATTGCAATAACACACACCAACCCTCAGCAAACACAGCTGCTCTATTGCAATAACACACCAACCCTCAGCAAACACAGCTGCTCTATTGCAATAACACACACCAACCCTCAGCAAACACAGCTGCTCTATTGCAATAACACACACCAACCTCACCAAAAACAGCTGCTCTATTGCAATAACACACCAACCCTCACCAAACACAGCTGCTCTATTGCAATAACACACACCAACCCTCAGCAAACACAGCTGCTCTATTGCAATAACACACCAACCCTCAGCAAACACAGCTGCTCTATTGCAATAACACACACCAACCCTCAGCAAACACAGCTGCTCTATTGCAATAACACACACCAACCTCACCAAAAACAGCTGCTCTATTGCAATAACACACCAACCCTCACCAAACACAGCTGCTCTATTGCAATAACACACACCAACCCTCAGCAAACACAGCTGCTCTATTGCAATAGCACACCAACCCTCAGCAAACACAGCTGCTCTATTGCAATAACACACACCAACCCTCACCAAACACAGCTGCTCTATTGCAATAACACATCAACCCTCACCAGACACAGCTGCTCTATTGCAATAACACACACCAACCTCACCAAAAACAGCTGCTCTATTGCAATAACACACCAACCCTCACCAAACACAGCTGCTCTATTGCAATAACACACACCAACCCTCACCAAACACAGCTGCTCTATTGCAATAACACATCAACCCTCACCAGACACAGCTGCTCTATTGCAATAACACACACCAACCTCACCAAAAACAGCTGCTCTATTGCAATAACACACCAACCCTCACCAAACACAGCTGCTCTATTGCAATAACACACACCAACCCTCACCAAACACAGCTGCTCTATTGCAATAGCACACCAACCCTCAGCAAACACAGCTGCTCTATTGCAATAACACACACCAACCCTCACCAAACACAGCTGCTCTATTGCAATAACACACACCAACCCTCACCAAACACAGCTGATCTATTGCAATAACACATACCAACCCTCACCAAACACAGCTGCTCTATTGCAATAACACACACCAACCCTCAGCAAACACAGCTGCTCTATTGCAATAACACACCAACCCTCAGCAAACACAGCTGCTCTATTGCAATAACACACCTCAGCTCCGCTCAACTCACACCTATACCAAAGATCTGTCTCACAGAACAGAACCCAACACAGCTGCTTTATTTTCAGTAACACACACTTGGCTTTGATTTGCATTTGGGTTCTTTGTTTCAAAATCTTTCTGTTGTTCTGGCTGCTGGAGTAAATTTTAAATTAAAAGCCCCCATCCAATGCTACAGGGTTCTGAAATGCAGCACTGCTGTCAGAACTGGGACATACATCTCACCAGTGACAGTACACAACAAAAGCATTATTTTTTCTCCCTTACCCAGTCAAATATGCTCTTTGGCTATGAACTGTCAATCTTTGAACAAACATCTGAGTGTCTTAAGGACATCTAAAACTCTGTCAATATAAAATATGCAACATACCAAAGAAAGACTTGCTTCTTACTCATTTTAATTAAAACATTTATTCACTACATGCAGATGTTAAAGCTTTACCTTATTACTGATGAATATAGATCTTCCTAGTTTTGTATGTTGTAATGGAATATGTCTAGTGATCAATATGAAACAGGGACCAATCTTAACAAATTTGCAAATAATTTTAATAGTGCAGGTGTTGTGTTAATATAGCTGTAATTTCTTATAATGTTCATATCAAATTGCTCTATTTTATACAGGACTTAGAACTTGCATTTCACCTTTTGTGACAGTCATATGACCAGTCATTCTTGGAATTAATGGACCTTCATGAACTTTTCATCAACAAACATGGTCCCCTTGGCTATTAAAAGGTTTCTGAGAGTTAATGTTAATGAAATAGACCAAAGGACAATACTCTCCTGTTTCTGAAGTGCAGTAAGTTACTGTAATTGTTCCTCAATTTAGCATGTTTCCCTCTATTTCAAACTGTTGAAAGATAAAGCTAGAGAGCTTCTAGAGTACCATGATAAGGGGAAAATCAACAAAAAGATAAGAATTTATACAGCAGACAGGCACTAAAGGTGAAAGTGGTAATAGTTGTCAAAACAAGGTGCATAAACTCTTCAGTGTCATATTCTCAGATACAGTCTTTCCTTATCTGTCTTCTTCCATCTATGAAGTGAAACTCCGAACCACAACTCCTTGCCTCTGTTTTGACATAAGTAAGGATGAGGTTTGCTATTTTTAAAACAGTTGAAGGAGACCCTAAGTTAAATCTGTGCTGAACTGAAGGTGGCAGGTCACTTTGCATTTTCCTGCTGATTGTCTCCTTTCTATTTTGGGGATGTAAAACCAAGAACAGTTTGATGGACTTCAAGAGTCAATGGCTGCAGTGCAGTTTTGACTTTGCTATTACTAAAAAGGCAGGCAACATCTGCCTCATGTTTCCCCTGTGCAAGCTTTATGGTATCAGCACTGAAAACTGCAGAAGTTCAGTGACTAACTAGTGCACTTCATTTACCCACTGCTTTCAAACACACTGGCAGGCCCACATCCTGGTAGGCCAGAAGAATGGACAAAGAAAAAAGAATATTACAAAGTATTTTAAAAAATCAAACCAGCACCATTTATAAAACATGCTCAGAATGATTTCAGCAGCTGGCACACTGAGAAAATGGTAAATGTTCACTTCTTCAGTTTTACCCATGACATGAACAAAGGATGCTGTTACCTGCTTCACAAGCAACTAAGCAACACCTTGTCCCCTTCACTGAGTGGAACAGGAACAGAACAATCCCATTCTTGAGGAAGCAGTGGGACAGAAGTGTGTCAACCAGCATAGAACCATCTATAGGCACAGCAAACATTTTCAAACAAACTACTCTGTGAGCTCTGCTCCTGAGAAGAAGGTTCAGAACTTCTGACACTATTTGAAACTCTGCTGACAGTTCTTTCTGCCTGGACTATCCCCAGCACTCAGTGGCCTTTCCAGCAGAGATTAAGACCTTTGTGGCTGTTTGCAAGATCAGCCCCAGATAATCCAGTGTAACTCCCTGCTTTCCTTTGATCATCTTCACTACAGCGTTATCGAGAGACCCAATATATTCTTGGGATAAAAAACCAAAGTGTAGCTTCTCTTAAATCATAAGGGAAGTTGATATTCAAGCACAAATTCCCTTTAGATCCCAACAAGAAAGCCTGCCTTCCCTACTCATTGCAGTAGCTCAGCATTCCCATCTATGTGCTGCCTCTTGCTTTCTAAAACTTGGCAATGCAAATCCACAATGGAACACAACCTCCCTGTACCAATGAGCACAGAAGATCAGATAAGAATGATGGGTTGAATATCCAACTGCAGGGGCTGCTGCTAACAAAACACTAACATTTTTATCTTTGAGATGAAAGAGATTTAAGCAATTCAAGTCCCTGAATAAACACATGGAGTACCTCTGCCCAGGCACATTATACTGCTTTATCAAACTCATGGATTTCATTAAACCTACTAAAATATATTTTGCAACTTGCCTGGATGTCTTCCTGCACATTTTCTAGAGACATTTCATGGCTATGTCTGCACATGGACTACTTGAGTGAGAGTAGGGAGAGGAACTGTACAAAAAGGCTGTAAGAGCACAGCCTGGGTTGTGAGGTGTATTTTCCTGCATTAAAAAAATTGACAATTCTGCTATTAGAGGCTTTTCCTGAGTAATTGAAATTCCAAATAAATACTGACAAGGAGAAAGCTGATTAAATTGCCAGCTCATTATAAAAGCACAACTGAAATACAGTAAACATAAAAAACCATGATGAACAGAAATCTGCAATGTCCCTTATTCCCTGCCTCTTTCAACTCTCCCAAGTGTTTTTCATCTTTCCAAGATACATTATCAGATTTCAAACTGGGATAACAGTCCTCTGAAAGGGTTTCATTTGCTGAATAATAATTCTTCCAAACATATTCAGCTGAGTTCTCTCACCAGGTATCTACTAAACAAACAGGATGTTGAAAATACTCCTCTGGCAAGCGATCTCATTTTCTTTCAAAAAAGGCTCATGCCCCCTCTCAAACAATTTTTGAAAGATAATTCTCGACATGTGGGATTAATCATAGCCCAAAGCTTGCTTCTGCCATGTATTAACTATTTCTACCTGACTCAAAGGGTGCAGGCCAAAACATTCCAGCCCTGATGCTCTTCCCTGTACCTGAAGCTGTGCAGGATGGAAAACCAAGAGGGATTGCATCATCCATACTTCACAAGCCAAAGGCCAAAAAGCAGCATGAGGAGCAATTTTGATACAATTTGGTGATCTATTTTGTTTAAGAACTGTCCCAGAATTAAACTTCTCTGCATTTATCATGTCCCAAGGATGCAATGATTTATGCAGTGTATCAGATGCTATTACAAGGTTTCTCACATCATGAACACAGCTTATAATGCATCTCAAGCATGATATGCACCACTAACAATTTCACTTGATGAAAGCTATCCTCATGCCTTTTATCATTCAGGCATGTTAGTGAGCTCCCCCAAAGATTATTGAGGAGTCTAATAGACTAAAAACCTGTTCCAACAATTCTTTTACAGTGTTTCAATGAAGCAATGTGAAATTCTGCATCTAAATGATCATTCCCTTAATAACTCAGGAATAATCACCCTCTTGCACTTGTGCCAGGCCACTAGGGTAATATAACAGATTAATGAATTTATAATTTCATGAGAGGCTGTACCAGGAGAGAAATTATCCTTTGGAAAAAAACACATCTACCTTATATGAAAGATGTTTGCACTGAAGGGCTTAGACCCTCTTCTTCCAACACAGAGGTGTAAATGAGGAGATTAACATAAAAAAATAGTGTTGTTGGCAAGAAATACCACAAACCATTGCTATCAACTTCTCTTTGATCTTAAGGTCATTTTCTAACAGAGTACCCAACATCAGGGGAAACATTCAGTTATTCAGAGGATTTCCTTCCAGTTAGTTATTTGAATATGGCTCTACACCTCTTAAGTTCCAGGGAATGAGCAGGCTTTACTCTGCCATTCATGGAAAATGCTTAAAGATCCACCAGAAGTCCTCTCCTCAAGAGCCATCTTAGAATTTCTGCCCTTCCATAGTTCAGTGCCTTTCCTCCCTTGCCTGAATTATTATGGAAGATTTAAGTGAAGATAAAACTACAATAAATTACATTAAATTCTTAAACCTGAAATTTGTATTCATAAACAATTTCATTTTCTCCCTACCATGATTTCCATCAGCTTCTTATTTTAAATACCCAAATTACTTCCCCAAGAATAAAATGTTTAGCAATGCCCAGCAAGAGTTCTTTGCCCTTGTCTAGGCTGCCATCAGACTACTACTTTGCCTTCACACTTCCTTTATTCTGTAATAGGCCTTGCATTGCAAGTACTTCAGCACTCTTTTTGTGTCCTGCTTTAAAGATCAAACTACAAATTAGTTTCATCATATAAAAGGAGTTCTTGCCAGAAACCCAATATGATGTTTCCTTTTCCCAGTCACATTTCTAATTCTTTAGTCGTGTAATTTGCCCAAACCATTATCTTGTATTGACTGGCAAGTGGCACAATGCAAAAAAACATTCTATTACTGCACAATATTCAATAAGCAAGCTTTGCTACATTGAATTTTACATAGTCTGCTTGAGCAAGGTCAAACTTGCTTTTCCAGTTACTTCCTACATCAGTTGGTGTGATTTAATTGAAAATATAAATCACTGAGTTGTTCAGTCTTGAACTATAAATAAAGACACTAATAGGCCATTTTCTGTTAATTTTTCTCCAGTATAGTAGGACTACTTGCCCAGGAACAAATTTGAAAAATATTGTAAAGATTTTAGATTAGGTAGAAGATTTTTCTCTGACTCACTAATACTTTATTTCTAGATGACAACGATCTAGAAAGAGTCCATATCCACAAAGTATTTTTGCTCAATTCATTGAAACCACCCTGTGAAAAAAGTCCTATGATCCAAAACCTGGGAAATCAAAAGCAAGGACACACACCACAGTGCAACTTTCACTCAGGTCTCAAGGAGTCACTGGTGCTGCAGTGAATTTCCCTTTCAAAAGAAATGCAAGCAGCCTGCTCACTGCTGACAGGGGTTTTCAGTACTCTAGTGCTGCATTTTGTCAGCTTCCAAAGTCTTCATTTCTTTGTAAATATATTTCCTTTTGGGAAGCTTCATGAGGTTCACCACAGTGTGATCCCCCCAGTGGCAGCACAGCCCTCCCAGCCCTGCACCTTCTGCACCCTTCCATGGGACATTCTGCACCCTTCCATGGGGACATTCTGCACCCTTGCCATGGGGACACTGCACCCTTCCATGGGGACACTCTGCACCCTTGCCATGGGGACACTCTGCACCCTTTCCATGGGACACTCTGCACCCCTCCATGGGACATTCTGCACCCTTCCATGGGGACACTCTGCACCCTTGCCATGGGGACACTCTGCACCCTTTCCATGGGACACTCTGCACCCTTCCATGGGACATTCTGCACCCTTGCCATGGGGACACTCTGCACCTTCCATGAGGACACTCTGCACCTTCCATGGGGACACTGCACCCTTGCCATGGGGACACTCTGCACCCTTGACATGGGACATTCTGCACCCTTGACATGGGACACTCTGTGCCCTTGCCATGGGGACACTCTGCACCCTTCCATGGGGACATTCTGCACCCTTGCCATGGGGACACTGCACCCTTCCATGGGGACACTCTGCACCCTTGCCATGGGGACACTCTGCACCCTTCCATGGGGACACTCTGCACCCTTGACATGGGACATTCTGCACCCTTGCCATGGGACACTCTGTGCCCTTCCATGGGACATTCTGCACCCTTGCCATGGGACACTCTGCACCTTCCATGAGGACATTCTGCACCCTTGCCATGGGGACACTCTGCACCCTTGCCATGGGGACACTCTGCACCCTTCCATGGGACACTCTGCACCCTTGCCATGGGGACATTCTGCACCCTTGACATGGGACATTCTGCACCCTTGCCATGGGGACACTCTGCACCCTTCCATGGGGACATTCTGCACCCTTGCCATGGGGACACTCTGCACCCTTGCCATGGGACATTCTGCACCCTTGCCATGGGGACATTCTGCACCCTTGCCATGGGGACACTCTGCACCCTTGCCATGGGGACACTCTGCACCCTTGCCATGGGACATTCTGCACCCTTGCCATGGGGACACTCTGCACCCTTGCCATGGGGACATTCTGCACCCTTGACATGGGACATTCTGCACCCTTGCCATGGGACATTCTGTGCCCTTGCCATGGGACACTCTGCACCCTTCCATGGGACATTCTGTGCCCTTCCATGGGGACATTCTGTGCCCTTGCCATGGGACACTCTGCACCCTTGCCATGGGACATTCTGTGCCCTTCCATGAGGACATTCTGCACCCTTGCCATAGGACATTCTGTGCCTTTCCATGAGGACATCCTGCACCCTTGCCATGGGGACATTCTGTGCCCTAACCCAGGCCAGTAATGAAGGCACTTCTTTAATGACGGTGCTGGGATGCAGTCTGTCTGATCCATTCTCTGCATGTTGCTCCCCTAAAGCACCCCAAGGTTAAATGTCACCAGCTGAGAAGTCAGTAACATACAGCCAAGAGAACAGCAGCTCAGACTTTGCTGGACTTACAGGAGTGCTGTGGCACAGGCTGAGATGATACACAGCCAGACTGCATTTCTCTGGGGCAGCTTTCTACTGCCTTCACCATGAAACTCTGCTTTTCATCTTCCTGAAACCCTCACCCTGCAGATCCAGCTGCAGTCTAGGCAGGAGGAGTGATAACATCAGTCTTCCTTATCACATGGCATTGATTCATCCCCAGTGCTCTGCGGGACACACAAACCGAATGTAAAACACCATGAAAAAGCATGCAATTGAAAAGAGTTTTATCACAATGAAACCGTTTCAGAGGGGTATTTATATCTCATTAAACAACAAACTGCTGGGGAAGATAAGCTCCTTTCAGCTGCAGGAAGTAAGCAATTGCAAGAAATGTGCCTGCACACCTAGTGAAGGATTACTAAAACCAGCCTTCCTTCTAAACCACAGCATTGTTTCACCCGGGGCTATTTAAACAGCCTGCAAATCACCTGTACAAGCTTTCTCCCAGATCCAGTGATTAGATGGATTTTCTCAGATTATCTGTCAAAATTTAAGGTAACAAATGTCCCAGAGTACTTCTCTTTCTCAAAATCACTCCTAAAGCAGATTGAAGGATGAAGATCCACTTTATGGTAATTTTCAAATTCTTCCAGCCTGAGCAGAGTGAGGTTTTAAAAAGCTCTCCCTGAAATGATAACAAAACCACAGATAGGAGACCTCTATTTCTCTTTTAAAACGTAGCCTCAGTGTCTTTTTCCTCATGGTGGAAGTCTTAGCATAAAAGCACTGTTAAGAGCCCAAGTATTTGCACTAGAATAAAGGAATTCTCCTTACCTTTTCACCATCTTTCTTTTCCACACTGTTCACAGAAAAAAGAGAATAAAACCTGACCAAATCCAATGTGAGTATTGTTAAAAAGTCTATTTCTGAAATACTCTGACCTGAAATTACCCAGCAATTTATAATTTCCTTCATTTTATTTTTGAAGTGTTTGCAGTCTCACTCTCTTTGGTCATCTAGTCTATGAGCTCCAGAATTGTTTACTGTGTCTTTTAAAATGAAAATATGCTTAAGTGTGAGCAGAATCATTCACTTTTGAAGTTACACAGCCCTACTATAAAATACCTCAAAAAATACCTAAAAGTCCCTCAGTCAACAGGACTACAGAAATTTTTATGTTACTTTGAGACAGTTGCAGGATGAGATGCAACACAATGAGGTGATGCCAGTCACTGAAGGGGAAAATAGCATCTCTCACAAAAGATGAGGTCCAGAAAGGATTTATTACCCAGGTGTTTGTGCAAGAAAGCCCAGCACGCTCAGTAATGAGTTCAGCAGACACTAATTTGTCTTGTGCTTGTGCTATTCCTTTCAAATGAAGCAAGGCAGGAACACCTGTCAGATTAAGGTATGAAAAGAGATACAGATATTTTTCAGCTGTCTGGAACTGGCAGACTCCCCCTTTAACTAAAGTACATACATGAGTACTACAGACACCTGGAGACCTGCAAGGCACAGACCCCACACACACCCTGAGCTCTACTACAACCTAAACATAAAGAACAACAAATCATTTGAGCAAATTCTTCAGGATTAAGTTTGTGTGTCTCTGGAGATTACTCTGCAAAGAACAAGAGACAAATGCAGCTTCTTCAAAGCAAAGTGAGAACGTGTTTGTGTTGCTGAGGGATGTGAAGACTGATGCCCTGGAATTAAACCTGGCCTGAACTTTCCCCATCTAAATTGATTCTTGTATGATCTGACATTCCATTGCTTTTGAGAAGCCAAATATAATATATTTATGAATCAGACAGATGTCTTCAACATTACAGTGCTGTCAGCAATCCTGCCTGGTGTTTAATATTTCATAGCATAACCAGAGTATTTTCAGAGAGCCACTACATGGTGAGAAGCCTCAGGGGAGAGATCTGGGGCCACTGATGTCAATGACCACTCATGCTGTGCTCCAAAGGAACACTGCAGTGGCCACTTCGTGTAATTCTGGCTACAGAATGCCAGCTGGATTAAAACAATTTGGAACACATTGACTTTTGATGGAGCTGGATCAAATCTCATTGTAAGAGCACTGAACGTTTTCCTCTCTCCAGTGGAAAAATCCTTCCCTGCTCAGACCAAAGGGAGTCTGGCACCTACTTTGAAGGGATCATGCTGTCAACATTAATAGGTGTCAGGTCAACCACATTTCTCTTTATGCAGTATTGCTAAATGAAAATTTGAACATCTGTGTTTCATTTCACATTCCCCACAGATCAGCTGTTAATATATCAGAAAGTATTAAGCTGTGAATCAACATTTAGATCTCAATCACCCTAATGCTATTCACTCCAAACAATCCCAAAATACCAAACCAAACTCGGCCAACCAAGCACAGCAGACACCAAGGGCTGTGTCTGCCTGCAGTGAGCTCTCAGACACACTCCTGCTCTCACAGCCCAGGCTCATCCAATCTCACAACCTGTGCATTGCCACTAACTCAGCTCTTGCTCTTCCTGCCACCATCACACTTGATCACAACATCAGTAATTAAAACTGCTTTTGCTCAACTGATACCATCACAGTAATAAGCTACAGAATTAAAAGGAATAATCCTGTTGAGCTGCAGGTTTTCCTGACAAAAGCTGGTGTTGATCCAGCTATTGAAGTTTAATGTAGATCTAGGCTAACCTACAGACATTGCAAGAAGAAAGAACTTCCTCTTGTGTAAATAAATTCTGACACAGCTGTAAATCTGATAAAGAGGCTTGCCAAATCAGTTTTCCAATACCTTTAGAGGAAGAAGTTCAAAGATGCCTTAAGGGCTCATGTCAGGTCAGAAATGCAGCTGGTGAAATGAGGGAAGGCATTTAAATGATTTAAATTCCTATCCTGTAATTCAGGAAAATTGGTGAGCATCCTTTCAGCCTTCAAAGACAGTAGAAACATTATTTTATCAGTTCTGTATTGAAAATTAAGTTTCTTTTAGAGAGATTCCTTCAATTTTATGGATACATGAAAGCTGTTTTGGTACAGTTCCTTTTGGCACACAGCACTAATTGTGCATTTATGCTGGCCAGCCATTTATTGTTTGACTTGTTCCTATGGCCACACAACATAACTTGCATAACTTCATCTAAATATCTCATATGAGACCAATTCAAATTTTGGAAACTTGTCCCCACTAACATCTATTTTCAGTTTAAATGACAGTATTTATTAAATGCCTGTGGTTATTAATGCCCTGTATTACATTGAACTACACTACACTGCATCTATTTTATATGTGCATACACCCACACACACTATACTATGCTTTTTTTTTTTCCTTTTTCCTATAAAAATATCACAGATCAGTTTATTTTCACATCTATGTTTCTTGACTATTCTGTTAAATCCTTGAAAGCTGCAGGCTTGTTAATAGGTGCTACATGGATATTCATAGCAACTGGTATCAAAGCCACCAGGTCAAAGAATGCTTACTTAAGATAGCACAGTTTGTCACCAAGATAAAATATCTTCTTGATGTTATGCATAAAATCAATTGATTTTAATTTTCTGGCATCTGTTTCAGTTCTCCTCACTTATTAGTGACTAGCATTCATGGTTCTAGGGGAAAGCTACTGAAAAAATATGTGCTTCATCTTCAGCTAGAGCTAACCAGCTGGTAAAATGTTCAGAGGTGCAATGGTTGCTAAATGATTTGAAAGCTAGACAAATTCAGGCACAGCACTGGAAATCCCTGTGCCACGAGAAAGGCAGATTTGCAGCATCCCATGTGCTCCACAGTGCAAAGTTCCAGCCCCAGCCAAAAGACCTGGGAACACCCTCAAATTCTCCACCATATCCACAAACACACCAGAGATGACAGTCCAGGTAAAGGTTGTGGAATGCAGCACTGCAGTGTCAGAGCCCCCCAGAGCACTGTCCAGCCTCCACAAGTGAGGCACTGCAATAGCCAGGCTTCCTGAAATGTACATTACATGATCTTTAAAAAGATGCCATTCCATGCATCCTGGGTCTCAGGGAGTGAGAGGCAGCTGGGAACCACAGGCAGCAGAAAACGGACCCTGCTGATCAGAGCAAGGCAGAAGTCAGAGCAAGGAGGACACTTTCAGCCAGTCACATGCAGATGGAACAGCAGCTGTGAAGGAGATGACAACAGACTCCTACAGCAAATCCCTGTGAGTCTCCAAACTGAGGAACACATTCAGATTCCAAGGGGAGAGCAGTGGAAAGACTAGCTCAGATGCTGTACTTAAAGAAGAATGCATCTTTATAACTGCAGGAAAGGGGAAGACTCTTGTGGAAGGAATAGTGAATAAATATGGCAAAGATGGATAGTGGACCAAAAGCCAGAGCAGTGATGTAAACGCAGAGAACTACAACCTGGCTTGGACAGGATATCCACCATGGTGAAACCTCTGTGGAAAAGGCAGCCTGCCTTTGATAGATACTGAGGAAAATAAGGAAGGAAATTCATGGTGTATCAGCAGGGCCAATACAGCTAATAGTGAACAGATTAATAAAGGCATGGCTGAGGCACTGATTATCTATAAAGATCCTCAATAAATAAGGAAGTTGATTCTAGTGATAGTACCCCAAAAGATATTACAAGGATTTCAGAAATATCTTGCCTGTGCCAAAATTTTGTTTTTCTTGGAAAGATTCAGAATGTAGAAGGAGAACATTTTTATTCTGCTTTTTAAAAGAGAGGGATGCTGCACTAAATCCTGTGCCTGAGGCTAACCACAGACAAATCCAAGGCTGACAAAAAGGTTTTGTGATGACTCCTGCTCGTGGTGTCTGAGGACAGGTCTGATTTCAGGAAACAATCAGGCTGGGATGGGCTTGGCACTTGGCTGGGCCCAAGAAGTGATTGCAAAGAGATGCAGTCAGTCAGGAGTGAGCTGAGGGGCACTGCAGAGCAGCAGAGCAGAGCAGCAGAGCAGAGCAGCAATGCAGAACAGCAATGCAGAGCAGCAATGCAGAGCAGCAATGCAGAGCAGCAGAGCAGAGCAGTAGAACAGAGCAGCACTGCAGCAGAGCAGAACAGCAGAGCATAGCAGCAGTGCAGAGCAAGAATTCACAGCAGCACTGGGTATAGCAACACTGGGTACAGCAGCAATGCAGAGCAGCAGTGCAGAGCAGGAATTCACAGCAGCACTGGGTGCAGCAGCACTGGGTACAGCAGCACTGGGTACAGCAGCAGTGCAGCCCCTTCCCTCGGCTGCTGAGCACAAAACCAGGTCTGCACACAAAGTCCTCACCTGGACTGCACACACTGCAAAGCCTCTACTGGGTACCTTTCCATCTGATACTGAACAATGAAAATACACACCCAGAACTCCCCAGCCAGAATCTGTGTATGGCAAAGCACCTGTGGTGACTCCAGTGTGTGAAGAAATGAATCATTTTTAACTATGTGGAACTTAAAATACTCTCAGTAAGCAGTAGTTATACTAACTACAAAAGTTTGTGTTTTCCTCTGGATTCTGAGCATAGGTGCTGCCATGGAAAAACATCTGAAAGCAGGCTCTTCTTTTTAGTAACAGCACAGAAATATTAAGCTGAAAGAACAGACTAAGGAGGATGGCAGTGTAACAGTAAGTGCTAGGAAGAAAAGGAGGAAGCAGCAAGTGGCTAACATTATCAATATTAATTGGATTTTTCAAGAATAAATTACTTTTGCACTTCAAGTTTAGGTTTTGATTTATTTTGGGATGTACAGAGACTATAAAAGGTGATTTACAGAACACATATACCCAGACTGTAGAGCAATGAGAACCTGTGGTGAGTTATGGAGGTGTTCTTTGTAAAGCCCACCATAAAGTCACAGCTTTCACACCAGGAGAGTGCTGCAAAGCCCAGCTCAAACCTCGTATTTCACACAAACTCCAAGGGACTCCTTGTTCAGAGGCAAAGCTGAAGAGGAGGGATGGCTTTGAAGGGAGCAGTCAGCTGGCAGTGCCACAGCAGGCCACAAACACGGGAGGAAAAGGAAGAACAGAAGTGACCAGCAAGGAGCAGCCTCTCCAATGCCCTTCTTGACACTGCAAGAAGGGAAATCCTGAGGTTTCATTTGTTACTCAATGGAAAGCACTGCTGGGAGGAGGGAATACCATTTTTATTTATACACAATCATCAATTTTTCAAGTGTTGCTGTACCTATCTGTCAGATTCCTTTATCTTCCAGTAAAACCATTACTATAATTGTTTCCTGCTTTTCATAAGGTGCATTTTAATGCAAGACATCATGATTCATTTTAGAGCCATGTAGAGCTAAAAATTTCAGTTTCATCCAGAAAAATATATGTTTGATCATTATCAAGATCAGCTTGATTTTAATTACCTTATTCAAATTAATTTCTCTTCCATGATCACCAGAATATACTTTCTGTATGGGCCAAAGTTTCCCTGGTATCCTTTTCAGAAGCTTGGTGTAACCTATGGGACTCTGGTCAGCTGCTAAAAAAAGTCCTGGAACACATTTCAAATAAAATTACATATCCAGGCAGAGGCAAAATGGATCCCCTGATCTAAGAATTCCCATCCACATAGATGCAGGAAAGAACAATTGCAGGGACAGATTTGATTTCATACCACATCATACCTTTCCAATACATTTGTGTAAAGGTTGCTCAGTTGCTGACAGCTCAGTGTCACTGAGCTAAGCTTTTCTGAAGCTGCATTTCTAATGAGCACCATTCTCTCAGCAGCTCAGAGAGCCCAGAGCACAGCCCTGCAGCACTGCCAGCTGTGTGACACACACCAGCCTTTCCTCAGCCTGCCCCATCTTAAGGAGGTTGTTTTACACTCAATTTTAAAAATTACCTTTTCAAATAGGCATTTCATTTTATAAAAACATGAGGCATTTTATATATGACAGATCTTTTTACATATGGAAGTTTATAAATATTCTTCTCAGATTTGCTGTTTTCTCTGTAAATTTTACCCCATGGAGTGAGGAAGATATGAGTTAAAAATTGTCCACTGCAATCCCACTTATTAACTTAGAAGAAACAAACATTTAAGATTAAGTTATCTGAATTAGGGAAAGATTCCCTTTATTAGGACACTATCTGATGCATTTGTAGACAGTTAGTGCCAGTTACCCTGAAATAGTTATTTTGCATAAACATTCAGTTGGATGAAGTACCCCCAAGTCACTGATAGGATATTCAGAACTGCTCCCAAATTATCGACAGTGATGAGATAATGGCAGAGACCTTCACATAAGTGCAGAGGATGATACCAGGGGCCCCAGGGATATAATCACTAATAGTTAATTACTGTCCCAGAAGGAATGTGGCTGTGAAACTGGCTTAAGAGACAGCAAAGTGAACAAAGAGCACAAAGAATGCATGAGGTGAGCCTGTGAACCCACAAAGAAAGAAAAATAAAGTGATCCTCATAATTCATGGATATTACAGAATAGGAACACTACTCTGTTCCTTCTCTTTTTTGCCTCCCTGAGAAAAGGAGGGAAAAAAGGGTGAACTATGCATATCCATACATAACTTGAATTATTTCATTACTGCCTCTCTGGTGCCCTTCCATTAAAACATCAGCTACATTTTCTTG
The DNA here is from genome assembly GCF_903797595.1 of Erithacus rubecula. Classification (NCBI taxonomy): domain Eukaryota; kingdom Metazoa; phylum Chordata; class Aves; order Passeriformes; family Muscicapidae; genus Erithacus; species Erithacus rubecula. Next base: position 4,905,318 of record NC_136660.1, read on the forward strand.
CACCCTCTCAGATGTTTTATTTCCCAGATCAACTGAACCTGAGACACATTAAATTTAAATGTGACTTTTTTGGAATTCAGAATTAAGTGAACAAACTAATGCCATTCAATAGAATTCAGCAAACCAGCTGCCTAGACAGTAATTGAAGTTAAAGCAATTATTTACAGTGGCTACCACTCAATATTCTTTGCTTAACAAACCTTCACAGTTTACCTGGGTAGAAAAATACATCACTGCAGCTAGTACTGGCTTATCCCTGAATAAATGACTGTTTCTTCTCATAAGAATTGTCCTTATTCCAGAGCCAGAGCCAATGCCATCATTTTATTGGTTATATTGCTGCTGATCCCATTCTAAGAACAGAAAGAAGAAAATCTGTCTCAATTCCTACACAATTAAGACAGATCAGGGAGAAAAAGGAAGCATAATCCCAAAAATTTCCATTCCACTCTTCTACTCTAAATGGAGCCAAAGGCAAAGAGAAACAAAGGTTTTGAAGAGTGAGGAGCTTCAGATACTCATGAACTCTGAACTCAGAAGTGCAGAAGTTAATTCATGGTGTGGGGGAAACATTTTCTCCACATGAACGTTGCTCTCCTGTTCCCTGGGACTCTTGGAGAAATGAAAACAGCAGGCTGTTTTCAGCCATGATTCACTGTCAGCAAGCAAGAATTGCAAATATCCCTAAGTACAACCTTTGGAGTGATCAGTCTCCAGCCAAAGAGAAATGTCACTGTCAACCTGCTGGGTCTGGCACCCTAAGGAAAAGCAGTTCTCATATTCACATGTCATACCTGAAGAGATCCAACCTTCATTTAAGCAATCAAAGAGACTGTTCCCAGAATGGAACCAGCTGTGCAGACTCAGGTCGTGTCTAATGGCTTTTAGAAGATTTTACACACCTTCATCAGTTGATTTCTCTGTAGTTCTCAGCCAAGAGTTATTAATTCCATTATCAGGAGCTGCATTCAATAATCTACCAGAAGGATAACATTTTCATTTTACAGGAACAGTGCACATATGAGCTGGGAAAATCTGAGGCACGCAGGAAAGCCAAGGAGGACTGCCACTAATTCTAGGACTGTGGTCATCTCCATCACAGAACAACCTCAATACCCCAGTGACCTGGCTGAAGACAGTTCTCTCTAGAGCAGTAAATATTATTTCTGCAGAATCTGGACAGTTTTACAGAGAAAGGAAAAATTTTTGCACTATTTTAATTTTACAGGCTCAGCTTCTTTCCACCCTGAAGGATTAAGCTTGACCATGACAAGTGGCAAGTGCATTTTCAGTGCTCCCCATATGCCCAAAGATCACAAAGGAGTGTTAAATGTGGGTGACTCTCAGAACATGCAGGCACTGCTGGAACACATACACAGAGGAAGAGTTACCCTTATTAACAAGCACATGTGAAAAGGCTGAATTGATGACTACAAGATTAGACATGCTGAGGGTTCTGGTAAAGTGTCTGTCAAGTTATGTCACAAACTATAGATTGGATGCAGATTTCATGAACAGCTGCACAGCTGATGGTATTAGATAATGATGTAAATGGATGAACATTAATTTAATATTAAGCTGATATAACTCGACTTCCTGATGTTCAACACAGTATTTTTAGGCTCAGAAATACCTCTTCTTAGTTCCTGAAGCAGCAGGCTCCCAGTCTGCAGCACTGGACTCCCTTTAGCCAGAATTTATGCAGAATACATTCTCATTTATTTTTTACTCCTCCAGACTGTTATTTTTCCCACCTGAATTTGTCAGAGAATTGTCTACCATCCAAGTAAAAACTTCAATTTGCTCCTCCTCCAAGAATTACACTCAAATGCAGGCACTGCATTTTTCTAGGAGCTGCACCTCTTGCAAGGTATTGCTCACATCTCAAGATGTACCAGCTCCTGAAGTACCTTCCTTCCTTTAAAACTTTGTTCAAGGGTCTGCAGCTGTTGAGAAGCAGCACCTCTCCTAAACAATGTCAAACTTCCCGAATTTCTATCCCTGATGTGCACTCAGGCTCTGCTCCTGTTACTAATGTTGCAAGGCAGACTGGGCTGGTGCTCATCCATTAATTACAGCTCTAACTGGTGCTTTTAGCAGCTGCTGCTGCCTCACATCCCAGGGAGGCCTCTGGGAGTCAGAAATCCACAGCTGGAACAGGATGCTGGGGCACTCACTCCTTCCCCTTGCTCATACAGACTGCATGGAAGAAAAAATTAAAATAAATGCAGCCTGATACGTTCTCCAGTTTTCCACCATCCCATGCCACAGGATTTCTGTGCCTGTACCAGGGGGATGTTTTAGAGAAGCAGTCCCAGCACTGTGCTCCCACACCCAGTTCCAGTGTACATCTGAAAAGCAGCTATTTATTTAAAATATAATAACTATGTCAGCTTTCAGGTGCACACTTGAATATTCACAGTCAACCTTAATGAATATTTCCTGCAAAAGTTCTCTGCCCCTTCACAGTGGCATATTTATCACATTTTCCCAAAGACAGAGACATTTTGCCATTAAAATCTGATTGCTTCACTTGCAAGTTATAAAGATTTATAGCATCTCTCAGCTCTGAGGAGCATCACTAACACAGAGGTGTTGCTCTCAAGGACAGCTGAGAAACTTTTAGGTGTTTTTTAGATTAGAAAAACATTTGCAGGGAGCAGATTTGGTTTTCTGCTAGAAGCCCTGGATGTGCCATTGCAGTTGGTCTGTACAGGTAGCCCCTGCTTTGCAAGAATCCTGTGTACTGAAGGAAACACTGTTCAGCCTGGATACAGCAAAACTGCTGGGCTATAATGATCCAAAATCACCTCAGGGGCATTCAAACCCAGAATAATTATGGCTTGTACCCAAATCTCATTTAACTCCTCCCTAAAGAGACAAGAAAAAAGACATTATCTGCATATGGGGGGAAAACAAAGATCCCAAATGTGGGGATTTAAACAAATGAAGAGAAGCTGATAGTGGGATTTGCAGAGTAAATTAACCTGCCCACCACCCCAACTTCACTGGCACCAGTGCCTGCTGCCAGCACCTCAGAGGGATCCCCTGGGAATGCAGCCACTGCTGTTGGCTTCAGGTAATGCTTCCTGCAGTCAGAATCTGCCAGTTGCTCTGAGCAACAGGGTGTAGAGACATCACTGCTCTCTCCTAATTTCATGATGTGAATGTCTTACAGAGGAAAACTCGTTTTCACATTTGGTCATTATTTTATTGCCAATTTTCCTAATGATTTACAAAGACCAAGAACTATGCTGAAAGCCAATTCTCACATAGTAAGGCTGAAGAAAAAAAGAAAAGCTCAGTAAAATCTGATTTTCCTCATCACTGGCTCTTTCATAGCCCAATAATCCATTTTTGGAACACATTCTAATCTCAGGCACAGTGTGGGCATCCCAGCATACCTAGGAAAAATCTGTTACTGTGCATCATGCGTGATATTAGAATCTGGCCCTTCCACTGTAGATGGAGCATTTGCATAAAGTTCTTACAAGTTTTTATAATAGCCATATTTTCTAGTATCTGCAACTGTGCACATTTTAGCCTGGCCTGCCATTCATTCCACAGATGGCAATTATGAAAAGCCCTCACATATGGCAGCTACAAAACCCAGTTTGTGTGAGACTGCAAATGTACAAATTCCCTGGGGAGCTCAGCCCCTTTCCCAAAGCCCCACTCCCACAGTGAAGCCACCCAGCAAAGTCACTCAGAGCCAAGAGATGCCAATGGGACTTTACCCTGATTTGTTTCTCCATATTGAGAGGGAAGGAAACCTTCTAGGTTCAGGATTCAGGGAACCCTCTAGGCATGAATTTAACTTCATACACAAAACTGGCCTGGGGAGATTGGTCACATCTCTACTCGACAGATTTTCAACGTTTTGTTCAGAATTGTCTTTTCTCCAGCCAAGCCTGTAGCTGGGTTCATGAGCTGTACCCAGTGGCCTTTCTGAGCAAGGCTGAGGGGCCAAGCCTTGCCCAGTCCCTGGGCTGGGACAGGGGGCCCTGGCAGCAAGGGGCTGGAGAACAAACACACACTGGCCATCTTAGCATGCTGGATGCTTTTCACCACTGGAGCTCCTTAAATGCCTTTAAAACAATTTTCAATAGCACAGGTCATTTTTCTTCAGCAAGACATAATCTGTTGTTTGCCAGTTTATTCTCTTAAAACATTCCACTGCACTCTCAAACATCAAGTACTTTATTTTCCAAGGGTGCCCAACTTACCTTTTGTGTGATGTTTTATTAAACCCAGATAGAAAGCACTCATTCTTACTTTTTTTTTGAAACCACCTATAATTCCTTAGTCTCTCCAGTCTAACATGGAATAGTTCAATAGCTACAGAGGCTCTAGGAACATGGCATGGCCTTTCTCTCCATGCAACTCTCTTCATGATTTAATGGCCATGCACTCTGGAAATGTTAAGTGCTAGATAAATGTGTGTTATTATGATTTTGCCTCACTGAGATGTTCACAGTGCTTTCATTTTGATTTTTCACCTGTCATTGACTAAACTGCCACCCAATGCTGGCCTCAAGATTTACACTTATGTTTGCATAATGATTTTCAGAGCTTCAGATCAAGCTCCACAACATCTCTGATTTTTGGTAGGAATCCAGCTCCAGGTTTTGTGCAACCTGCTGCTTTTTTTTTTTTTTTAATAATACAATAATAACTTCATTTTTGCCATTTGCTGCATTTTCCTCCCAAATCTCTCCGAGATGCAAAATACAAATGATTCTTACAAGGGCATTAATATCCTGGTGTGTTTTCCTGACTTATCTTTCCAAGCCTGTTGCCAAAGCACTCACTCTTTATCTGACAAGAATACATAGAGAGAAGGCTGAGCTGCAGACCTGCCCCATTTCCTTGGAAGCAGTGACATTCTGCTGAGCTGGATCACACCCACAGCAGGGGCTGGTTTGTGCTGGAGGAGTTAACCCTCGTGCCTGCCTTCAGCACACAGCCACACAAAAAAGAGCAAAAACAAATCTTCTCTAGTTTATCAGGAGGTACTGGAACTCTCCAAATAACCATCAGCAAACTGCAGCCTGGCTTTCCCCCATTCACTCAACTCTGCTACTCTTCCCTTCTGGTAGTACTTATCCTTTCTTTAAGAGAAGTCTTCAGATATTCAGTTCCTCTAGCTCCTCAGTATTTTTCCTCAAAAAAAAATAAAGCTTTTGTTCATGACAATGATACTGAAAATCAGTGTTTCCCAGCACCCTTCTCAACTTCTTTCCCCTTATCTTTCCCATAATTTCCATGCTATTGAAAGCTAACAGCTTTGTTTGCCATCCTGCCTTCTTGTGCTATTATACATCAGAGCCTTCACAACAGCTGCTTTGATACGCTGTACATCATCACTGAGCCATTAAAGAAACAATAATTAAGAGCAGTTTGTTCATTTTCAAATAAACAAAAAATTCAACACTAAAAATTCAAGGGAGAGACTCATCTGGCTCTACCATTCATCTCACCTGGCTTCCTTGAAACAAAATCATCCATACACAGCAGCTGTTCCCAAAGGATAGGGCTCTCCTATAAACCAAACATTGCCTTGCAATGGCTGTGCTTTAAGAACTGCAGGATTTACCAGCAGAGTGCTCAGTCAGAATGGCATTCCCTGTCTCCCAAGGTTTTCCACACATCCAGGCAGCAGTTCCCAGCTGATGTACACTGGGGAGAGCTGAAATCAGGAGCCAGGACAAGGCTGTGCACGGTGGCAGCAGCATTCTGCAGCATTGCTCTGTACCATGTTTAAATCAGACTCATGGGGAGGGACTGTATTTCACTCTGCTCCTAAGTGACAGGTAAGGAACAGCAGTTTTGGTTCTACCTAGGCTGGGTGTGTGGTGCAAATAACATTGATGAATGTTGTTCTAAAGCTCTGTTTTAAAAACCTGTCTTCACAAAGAGTAAAGACCTCCTGTCTAGACAGAAACTCTAATTTTTCTGTCTGGGCAGGAAACCAAATCATATAGCACTGAAGATTACAAAATAGAAATGAGGGAAAAGGAAAAAAACCAGAGAGGAGTAGCACACTTACTAATATACTTTTTCCCAAGACTGGGGAAAGAGAAAGATCTTTCTAAACACATTTAGTGCATCAAGTACAGAAAAATCAGAGCCTGGTGTAACCACAAGGCAGCTTCCATATTTGTGTTCATCACTATCTGTGTGTGTGAACCAAAATCTAACTGTTCCCTGGAGTATCCACCTTTCCTCTCGTGACCCCAGAGAAAGAAACTTCCAGGACAATGTCACTGTATTCCTGCAAACTGCAAGTCCATGAGCCCACTTCCCTGAAACACTTCATTCATCTCTCTGCAATCAGGAGTGAGCTCACATTCGTATTAGAGGAATTTGTTGACTGAGGAGTGCCACAAATGCATTTCTTGCCAAGTGAGGTGTTTGCACAGCTCCCTCTGCACCTGACACCAGCACAGGTGTCCAAGCCATTCACAGCAGGGGCTTTCCTATTTGCATTCCTCAGCAGGTTCCTCTGGCTGCAGTACCTTCTGGGACTGTATAAAACAAACACTGCAGAAATGGTGCTGGCACTGTGCAGGTCGCAGCTGAGGCTCTCAGGACAGTGCACAGATATGGCCCAATTCCTCCCTGAAGGATGTGTGCCCTGTGTGTAGCTTGCTGCTCATTTCATCTACCAGCAAAATGAGCAGAGGATTACAGAAGAGCACAGCTGAAACAAGGTCAGGGGGTCAACTTTCTCCAGGATGCTGCAGTGAAATGGACTGGAAAAAGCTCCTGCTGTGTGTGAGAGCAGGAAGAAAGGATACTCTAACAGCCATGCTCAGTACAAGGTAGAACCTGAATTTTAAAAGCAGGCTGATGATTGCATTCTCTATTGGAATTCAATATAACTGCAACCTAACATGCACAGCAAAACAACTCCTAGAGCATTTTCCCTGTCCTGAAAAGAGAGAATAGGTTGCCAAAGAGTCTCCCTCCAGAAGTCAAGATGAAGGTGTGCACATAAATGCAGCACCCCCAGAGCTGTGGAGGGCTGAGCAGCTCACAGGGTGAAGGTGGCAGCAGCTCACACCCCAGCATCCCTCTCTCCATTCTGCAGGTGTGCCATGGCTCATAGTGCAATTCTATCCCAGAGGCTGCTAGGGCAGCCCTGCAGTGTGCTGGCACTTGTGCATCCACAGGGAAATTGCCCTCTCTCCTCCCATTAACACTCAACTCTGCCACTCATTCCAGTGTCTCAGCAAAAGCCACAGCAGCAAAGAGCAAATGCACAGCACCATGGGCAGCTGGGATGTGGGACACAAGGACTAAGGACATCTTTGACTAATTAAGATGATGAATTTCAGGCCTTGGCTTTTTTTTGAGGATGCTCTCATGCCAGCTAGCTCTCTATCCTTGAGAAGCATGGGGAAAGATCATCCACATCCAACTCTGATATTACCCTTTAATTCCATGTCAGAGGCTTTATCTCCTGCAAACTCTTGAAGAAGTTTGACCCTAAACAAAAAGTTCCAGAAGGCTGGATGGTACTTTTATGCTAAAAATAGATTTGGAAAAATTCCCGAACTAGGCCCCTTGCCTACCAACTAAGCTCTTATTTTATTTGAGTGAAGGTGTTTTTGTCTACAGTGTGACAGAATTCTTTACAGTTCTTCCAAGACAGATCAGTGTCCAATAGTTCTGCTCTGATAAGCAGCAATACTTGGCCAACAGATTAATCATTTGTCCTTTGAAAGTTCTGCTATAAAATTGGAATATTTGTTTCCTCTTTGGGTGGGAGGGGCAGAGAACAGACTTCCAGACAAACAGGGAACATTTGTTGAAACCTCAGGTCTTTGTTCTCTCCTCATTACAGAGTCTGCTCTCTGCTGGCTTTCCAAGACTCCTCTGGCTGGCTGTGCTGGCTAGAGCCCAGCTCCAGCAGCACAGCACTGAGAAGACAGAAATGATGGCATTTAGACAGGGAGGGGTGCCTCAAAAGCACTTCCATGCCATCTCCATCTGGGCAGGACACCTGCAAGATGATTAGGATGAGCTGGACTCCAGCTGGACTCTTGGAGGCTCTTGGATGTCCAAAAGGAAGATCTGTACAAACAGAAAATCCACTCAGCCCCTCAGCAGCCACACTGCCTGCAGCACTGGTCACGGTGAAGCATCTTTGGGAGCTGCAGCCCTGAGCCCACGGATTAATGCTTGGGAATGCAGCCACAGTGACTGAAGTGGTGCAATTAGCGTGAGAGGCAGCAGCCCATCCATCTGCTCACTAGCAGGGCCATGGAAACACCTTTTGCATCCCTGTCTGCTCCCAGGAAAGCAGCAGCTCTTCCTGAGCTCAGAGCACTGCCACCTGCCCGAGTGCTGGGGAAGGGAAACAGCAGGAGCAGTGCACAGGCTCCCTGCAGAAGAATCATGTTCTCATTTGCTCTGCAGCAGCAAGGTCCCTGCTGGGGCAGCACACACCTGGAGGGAGGGCAGCAGCTGCTCAGCCACATGTGCAGCTGCCCAGTGCAGGTCCTGCCCTTCCAGAGCTCACCAGACTGCTTTAGGAGAATATAAAACCACTGCAAGGCTATTTCATCTTTCCTTTAGCAAACCCTTCAAACTACCTGAGCCAGATGTGGTATCTTCATATTTTACAGCCTCTTACAGATTCCCTCTCGTGAACCTGCCTTTATAATACTGTATTTAATCCACCTATAGTTCTTGTATCTACAGCATTGTTTGAGCATCAATTTACTTGAGTAGATGATGAGATCTTCCTGGGACATGTCAGTGATCTCTGTCCTCAGTGAAAATTAAACTATTTAGTCCTTATTTTTTGTTGTTTTATCAAACTTCAAGGCATGTTTTCTTTGTTTCCTTTGACTTTTTTGCTCTTGTAAAAGCACTCAGCGAAGAGACTTCATTTGAACTTTGTGGAAATCCACAGTTCCATACCTTAAGGCATATTCCAAAATGTTGTGCCTTTAGGCACCAAATTTTCTCTTAAATAATCACACATTAGAGTTATGTATAAGCTACAGATTGAAAACACTGACTATGGACATATTTTAAGGAAGGAAAAAGTACTAAGCCTAATTTTCAACAATTACAGCACTGTAATATGATACATCTACAGAAGATAGACAGAAAAAGGAATCAGCTACACACCTGGTCACCTTGAGAGAAAATACAGCTATTTTTATTGAAAAATATTCTGTAGTGCACCTTAATAATGTCATGGGTTGCAACTTGGATTTTTTCAAAGAGGAGCATGACTAGGCTTCCTTAGTCTGACATGTATCTAGCTATAATGTCAACTAAGACCTGAGAGTTTCTTGAACAGAAAATAATTTACTTCCTTGAATGTTCACAGCAAGACCCTCCCTCCCTCAAGTAAGATCAGTTTTCCTTCTTTTTTTTTCCCCTCCCTTACAACAAATGCCCTTTAAAACCTCCCACAACAGGAAAGACAACACAGAAATTAAATGGCAGCCATAGCTTCTGGGAACTCTTCAGACAGTACCTTCTCTCACACAAAAGGAAAATTACACAGTAATACAGAAATGAGAAAAATACCTTCAAACTCTCTGGAAAAACAGAGTATTTTCTGTTTAAAAAGCAAGGGAGACGAATCCTCACAAGTGTGCAGAGTAACAGTGCTGCTTAAAGCCACTGACTGTGTGCAGCTTCCCTGCTATCAGCCAAAATTACCAAATAAGCTGGCAGATCCCAGCACATTTTGATATTAAAGTGATGGGAAACGACTTAAATACCGATGCATCCATTACAAAAACATCTTTTTGGCATTTAGCTCCAATTAACGCCGCTGCCTTAGCACAGCCAATTTTCCTCACAATGTTCAAACCTTATGGCTGTGTGAAGGAGCAGACACAGTTATGGAAATGCTGGCTCCCATTCCCCAAAGGGGGTGCTTGCAAGGAGGCTGTCAGTTGGAAATATTTGGGAATCCATCAGGAGTTAGAGCAGGTTTTAAAAGGCCATCTGTGTATGAGAGGAGTGACAGTGGAGGGCTCTGGTGCTGGTGGCACTGCTGCCTTCAGAGCATCTCCTTCAGCTGGGCTGTGCCACTGCCAGCCACAAAGGCACCCCAGCACAGCCAGGGACAGCTGCAAACAGAGAGCTCCAGCATGGCCATCAAGGAGGGAGCAATTTGCTTTCAGGAGCTAAAAGGCTAAACACAGGACCTGGCACTGAAGAGTGTTCACAGCACAAAGCCAAAGGCTCTCCTGGCACTGGCACTGCTGGAATCACAGCCATGTCTATCAGCCAAGTGGTTTGCTTTAGAAATGAATTCTGTAAATTTTCCAACAGCTGCACAGGACTTAGCTTCAAAAATCTATTAAGGTAAATAAAGCATGAACCCTGCCTGTCTCCTCTTCTAGCTGGACTTCACTGTTTTAAGCTATCTGCTGGATTTGCACTCGATACATCTTGAAAGCTGATGGGATTTGTTCTGTACTCAACCTCTGACAGGAAGAATGCTGTGAGCAGCAGCAACAAGAGAAAAACAAACAGGGAGAAAAACCTATTTTAGGTTTGGTTGAGTGCTATTCTTGGTGACTTTGTAAACATTATTTGTAAGTGTCTTCAAAATCTGCTTATTTATAATACATAACAACATTAGCTTGCAAAAATAATACCTGCAATCTGACTCTACAAGGTTAGAAGATTTGTGACTATCAGACAATGAAAAATCCATCTGCTCAAATTATAAAGCAATTTTTACAATATTGAAAACTAACACTATTGTTAACACTCATTTCAAACAGATCAAGTATTGCCATTTCCAAATGTGCAATAACTGCAGTCAAAACCAAGGCTAAAATCCAACAAATAGTCACAGGGCATGTTGTGGGGTCTGGGTGCCACCAGTTTATCACTCAATGGTTGATACTTTTCATTATTTCTCAGTAATTTTACATTCATAACTGAGCTTCAATTTTTTCATCTCTGTGAGAGAAGACGTTTTTCTGAAATGCCTAAAGAAAGCATAAAAAAATTTAAATTCAGAAGAACAGAAGTAGGAAATCAGACTGATTTGTCTATCCAAGCACGTGAAGGGAACAGAGGTATTCCTTCCTGGCACTCATCAAGCAGATATTAATTTAGAAACACATACACAGCTGTATGTGACTGTATGTGCCCTGGCCAGCTGCTTCACACTTAACAAAAATAACCAACACAAAACTCCAATGTGGTCCAAGACAGATTGGTAGGACGAGGCAGGAGACAGCTGTATCAACACAGAGGCCATGTTTGTAAGAGCTCATTAATACCAAATTAGAGTGGGGAACATGAGAAGGTCTGTGCTTGCTCCAGCCAGCAACAAGAGTGAGGCTTTACCTCCAAAGGGTATTTTGTGTTGAGTCCAACTGGTTTCTTTCCACTCCCAAGCTCCCACTGAACCAACCAGCAGGCTGCTGTCAGGATATTTGTGTGTGACTGAGTGCCAGAAATGCTGTTTGAATGGGACAGTGAGTGATTCTGAGAGGCAGGTGCTCAGCCTTGCATTGGAACACGAGTCCCTGGAAGCTGTTAGCTGCGGCTCTTGAATGACCCACTTAGGGGAGCAGGAGGGCACACAGGTGGCAAACCTCACCAGTGATCCCAGGCTGAACTGCATTTCAATGAACCCTGTTCTGCACCATTTCATTATTTCTCATCAGGACCAAAGCTACTTGTTCTGGGTGTGGAAAGTTGATGCTTTCTGTCTGTCAGTGCAAACCTCCTGTTCCCAACAGGGACGTTGGGACTCTGGACTGAGCCCCTCTCCCATGGGTTCCTTCCCCCAGGGTTCCCCTCAGCATAATACAGCAGATGCAGGCAGTAACTCTGCTCTGCACACCCAGCACTGCCCTGTCACATCAGGCGGCCAGGCCCAGGAGCACATGGCTGATGCAATCAGACAGGTTTCACAAAGAAGCTGTTTAACACAACACACTTAAGAGAAGACACAGCAGAACCACTTGCTGAGGTACCCTTCTGTGTAAAAGGCAAATTGCCAGAGACACTGTGAATGCCAAGAACATACCAAACACATCAGTGTGTGTGAAGAGGTCTGCCAGGGATTCTTCAGCCTGATTCTGCCATAAAAATCAGTGTTGTTTTGTGGAAAGTGAATCTAGCAGATACATGCTTTCAGCCTGCCAAGCAGCTGCTGGAAATGGAGGGGAGAGTTTGTTGTCTTGGTCAATCTGAGCTCCAACAAGGAAATGGCAGCACTGCCAGAGCAGCAGCCTCCCTTGGGGAGAAGGAGATCCTGAGTCCAGCTGGAAATGGTGCTAATGAGAAATCCTCCTCTCAAGAGGTAACTACACTCTAGAGTCAGGAACCTCAGAATTGCAGCCTACACTGCTGGGGAATTCACCTGCCAGCTCTGTGCAAAGCTGCAGAAACAGAGAAGTGGAAGAATGCTGATGGGTGCAGAAAAACTCTCTGGGAACTCAAAAGAATTTATATGAAAGATAGAGTGGAAGCTAGAAATAATCAAATAGGAAACAGCAAAGAAAAGCAACAGTTCTACATAAAAGAAACAGCTCTACAGAGATTAAAAATAACTTATAGGTGTTTTTCTGCAGCCATGGAAGCAGGAAGATGGGGAACCTGCCTGCCTGCCTTGCTGCCCTGCACACTTTGAACTGACAATATAAAATATGAGAATAATAAACATGCAGGATTGCCTAGTGGAAAAGAAAACAATCAGAGCCTCTGGAACACAAAAATCAAAGAATGTATCAAAGGTACAGTAAGCTGTACCAAGCAGTAAGTGGAATCATGTGTTAAAGAGCAGTTTAAAACTAATTGGCCAGGCCATCTAGTCAGTTTAGTAAGCTGTGATCCCATGAAACTGATATTCTGGGCAAGAAGAAGGAAAATACTATTCCTGCCATAACTCAGCTGTGCAAGAACACAGTGATGGCTGAACTTCACTCATGCCCAGAGCAGAGTGGCAAACACACTGGGACATGTTCTGGAGCACCAGTTCTGGGACCAGAACTCCATGGACAGCCAGGAAACTCAGAGAGGAGGCAGCAGCTCTTGGCTTTGTTTGTTTGGTTTTTTTTCCTGGTTTTGTTTTCAAACAGGTGCTGGGGCAGAGCTGCATTTCCACAGGGCCTGGCTCAGGTGCTCAGAGCAGCAGCTGGGGCACAGCTCTGACACCTTCCACTGGAACTTCCTGAAAAATCATCCACAACAACAGGGCAAATACATTTTCTATTATGAAAATAATAGGAGAAAAACCCCCAAACATCTGGTTTATATGAAAAGTGTTAAAAATACTTTAAATAGTGAATATATGATAGCAAAATTAGTTCAGTTCTCTTTCAAAAAGAATTTTGATATTGCATAAAAATTATCTATATTCCCCTCTGACTTTTCATTGAAACACTCTCTATATGTGAAAACAAAGTAAAATATAATATTTTCTGATGTCCCAAGCACCAGTAGAGTGAGATCTCTCTTTTGCTACTTGTAGAGGTATCCTAGGTATTCAGATCACTTATTTTTATTGTGTTCCTTGATCCTTAAGATATTACTAAATTTTAGAAAATATGCTGGGAGTGAAAAGCAGATGTGTCCCAGCCAACATTTCCATACCTTGTGGAATGTGGTGCCTGAAGCTCTGCTCACACAAGTCCATTGGTGGGTCCAACCCACACAAAGCTGCACAAACAAACCCAAATGCTCAGCAGCTCCTACCAGGACATCTGCTTCCCAAGACTACTCAGGAGATACTCCTGAACAATGAATAAAAGTACACCTGTTACAAGGAGATTTAATGGTCTTCTCTGTCTGTATGAAATGACAACACAGAATTGAAATTAAAAAAAGAGAAAAAACAGAAAAAAAAAAAAAAAAGAAAAATTGAATTCAGGAACTTTTGTATTGGCAAGGTAAATAGATAAGGAAGCACCTAGCCCACAAACTAAGACAACACACTGAATTTGCAGCATGCATTTTTTCCACTCCACACTTCAGGCCCTGATATCAATATTTGCTTCCCACTAGCAGAGTCTATGAAACCCATTCCCATTTAAAATAGCCTAAACCCATGTTTCTGGTCCTTCTTGCTGTTCATACCACTTACATTTTTACTGATGTACAGTAAAAATCAGATAAATATTAGTTTTATTTGGTAGTAGCTGGGAAGATTCTTAGTGAACATATCAACAAGACCAAAAAAATTAAACAAAAAACCAGAAGAAACTTTAAAAAATATAAGATAAGCTCTTATAGTGTTCTAGCATTAGTGTGGGTGTATGTTCCATCTTCTTTCTTCCAGTTTGAACCACAGCAAGGTTAATTATGAGAAGAACTGTAACGAAGTAATTAGATTATCATGTAATTGTTTTTAGGGGAAATAAATATTTATAAAAATCCTAGAGGCTAAGGAAGGCCTCAGGAGATGGGAGAGGAGCTGTTAGGAGCCCTTAACTATTATGTCAATTTATTTGTGTCCAGCTGAGCTCACTGAACAATGATGAAAAAGGAAAATTGCCTACCAGGTATGTCCTGGCTATGGAAATCAGTACTCATCCCTAGCAGGGAGCTGACAGCCTGTGAGGCACCAAGAGCAGGTTCAAGGTGATGGAACAGAGACTTTGTGTGTTTAATGAGCTCTTGGGGCGCCTGAGCAGGGCACTGCACCAGCCATGGGCATGATCCAGGGAGGGGAGGAGGGCTGCAGCCTGGAGAAACAGCAATTCTCCAGATTGGAGTGACAATGATGGAGTGTAGAGACAGAAGGCACCACTAGAAGGGAGACAGAGAGAGGTCCCAACAGCATTTCACTGCTGTGACATCCCCACACTGCAGACTGCTCTCCTTTTCCTTTTCAAACAATCCTCATTTCTGTGGCATCCCCACACTGCAGACTGCTCTCCTTTTCCTTTTCAAACAATCCTCATTTCTGTGGCATCCCCACACTGCAGACTGCTCTCCTTTTCCTTTTCAAACAATCCTCATTTCTGTGACATCCCCACACTGCAGACTGCTCTCCTTTTCCTTTCCAAATAATCCTCATTTCTGTGGCATCCCCACACTGCAGACTGCTCTCCTTCTCAAATAATCCTTATTTCTGTGACATTCCCTTTGCAAGCCACAGTTTGGAGTGGGGTTTGCCCTGCAGTGAGTTCCTGCATCCTGCCAGGAGCCAGCACAAATCACAGCTGGCCAGAGGTTCCAGAACAGAACTTTGCTCAAGCTTGTCCAAACCTGGAGCATGAATTTTAGGCACCCATGCTTTCACAGAGTTTGGAGGGAAAAAATGCTCTGAACTGTGCAGATCAGTGTGATATGTGTGGCTGGTTGACTCAGTGACAGCAGTCAAGCTCTTTATGGGAATTCTTAAGCATTAGGCTTTTGTTTTTCTTCCAATTCTCTTATGAGGAAGAAATGCTTTGGAGAAAAATATTTGAAGATCCTAACTACTGCAGCCTTAGTAAAGTTTAATCCAATCCAGTACTGTTAGCACTATTGGCATGAACAAAGGGAAGTACACAGATACAGCTAAATACACCATTTGGGAGACATATGTTGGGAAAGAAAAGTTCCAGCCTGGCGAAATAGAAAAGCTGATCTCAGGCCCTAAAAGACATAAGAAACACTCCAGAGGGAGTTATGAGTTAATGACAGTTCTGACAGTTTTTACAAGATTGCCTGGAATACCAGAATTTTTGTGTGTTGCCAGCCATATCCTGCTGGATGAATTTACTGAAGCTTAAGAATTTCTCTACAGAATTAGCTAGAAATAATGACAACTGGGATAGCACTGCAACCTGGGCTTCCCCAAATGAAAGCACTGAATAGAAGAAACACCTTTTGCCTTGTGAGACCATAAAAAGTAGTGGGAAACCCAAACGTAGAAGTGTTTACAAACTGGTAATGGATGGTAGCAACAACACCCAACTAAGCAAAAAACAAGTCAGGATATCAACAGAGCAACTCCCAGACAAAAAAAAAAAAAAAAAAAAAAAGGAGCAGCATGATTTATGTGCTCTGCAGTGACAGCAATAACAGATGCATCAATGGCTGGTTTTTAGTTACTGCAGCTAAACTGCTTCTATCACTCTCAGTTAGGAAAATTCTGCAAGTCTTTCAAAATTGCCTGACCATTAATCCTGCCTTCACTGCTGGGTTAAAACACCACAAATAACAACCCTGAGCAGAACTTTGTCATCCAAAGTTCTTAACTCTGTAATTCCCATTTCACAGACAGAAGGAACAGAGGAGCTATTTGTCTATGCCTGTATTAATGAGGCCAGGGAGCACATACTCTGCATGTACCTATTTCTTATAATTCCACTGCTGTGCTTATACAATCTCTCAAATCTTTCAAAAATTTCTATAAAGGTGATCCCATCTATGACTAAATGTTCTACATTTCAAGCCTCGTAAATTATTATTATTATTATTATTATTATTATTATTATTATTGTTGTTTTTGTTATTATATGACATTCAAGTTTGAACTGCCTTTTTCTGTAACTCAGTGAGATTGCTCTCACTCACTGGCACATTCACACTGTTTTATTTTTAATGGATTTAGTGGAATTATGAATTTCTAAGATGTACAGGATGCACCACAGCCTCTACCACACCAGAGAGACAGAGGAGGACAATGTAGAGCATGAACACATGCTCTATTACAGAAGCAAATGCCATGTGCAGACACTAAATGAGGTTTCTAAAAGACACCTGAAGTGTTAGAGAAAGCAGATTTGGCAGTGTTGGTTGTGTATTGCTCTGATAGCACAAGCACAGTAGCTGATGCTAAGTGGTGTATTTGGCAGCTGCTAAGCCTTGAGGTCATTATGGGATTTATTGGCACAACTGGATTATTTGTGTGATGAAATTTCACTGAGACAGTTTTTTCTCCAGAATTTGTCATCATGTCACTCAGGAAAAAATGCTGACATTAAGTAGTGTTTAGATAACATTCAAAAATTCATTGCTTCACTGACAAATGCATTCCTTGTAGGAACATGAAAAACAACAATATTGTCTAATCTCTGACTTTCCAATATCAGCTGTCTGATGAATATTCTACATAGAAGGAAGCAAACTAGAAAAAACCCAAGCAATTAGTGGTTAAGCTCTAATTGTATAAATAAGGCTAATTATACAGACGGGAAATCTTTTCAGTTCAGAAAATCAGATGCTAAACATTCCTCCCATTGACAGAAAAAGCCTTCACACAAACAAGTGCATGAAAACCAGTGAGTTAATCATGCTGATCCTTCTGTAAAGAACTGCCTTGCTCTGCAAAGAAAGAAAAAACCTTAATTCTGTTTCTGTGCTGGAGACACACACAGATGCTGCTACACTGTGCTTTGCAATGAAGGACAAGGAAGAAGCAGAAAAGAGGAAATTGCAAATTGCTGTTGTACTCAGGGTGTTGCAGGCAGGGGCAGCAAAAACAAGCAGATGATGCTTCAGGTCATGCTGGCCCCATATAAATACAAGAATAATATGATTCCAATAATTATGCTTGATTTCCACAAATGCTACCAAAACATGCAATACTTTAAAGCCTCTTTCATGATACTTGCACTCTAAGTGGTAAGTGCAGGATACAGCCAGTATTTCTGTTCCATATAATAAACTAGAAATGTTGGTAACATTCTCATTGAAAGACAAATTATACGACTTGAATACCACATTTCTAGTATTCAAATTGCTTTGAGAAGAGACAGCTATTCCTGGATGCTTGTCTGACAATACAAACATACAAAACAAAGACATAAGACTGGCTATCCAAGTGTCTGGGAGCCTGCATCTGTGGAAACAGCTACATGCTTTCTCAGAGTGCTGGTGAGCACAGCTGCTCCCAGTGTGTCATCCTGGCAAATTCTCCTTTGCTCCTGCACCATGTGCATCAGGAGGAAACCAGAACTATAATCCTCCATCCTCATTCCTTCTCATTATACATTTCATATCCCCTTTTCCTCCTCTAAGCAACTGCAGGACTTGTACTACACTCAGGTCTTGGTAACTCACAACGAAGAGAAAAGTATTGTTTTCACATTCAAACAATCTCTTTTGGGTTTTTTCTCCAGGCTGAGACTGGTGAGATATCCAAGGCTGCCCTTCTGAGCCTGTCATGGTTTAAAGCCCAGCCAGAGCTCAGCCCCACACTGCCCCCAACTCATTGGCCCCTCTGGGATGGGGTCAGAATTCAGAGCACCATGAGAGCCAGGGGCTGAGGCACAGCCAGGTCAGTGGGTGAAGCAGCAGCTGCACGAGCAAGAAGCAGAACAAGGAGCTCATCCCTTGCTCCATGGGCTGGCAGGTGCCTCAGTGTCCCTATTTCCTGCCCAGGTCTGTGGACCTCCCACATGCTCTGGGACATCCCCTGGGTCACTGGGCTCAGCTGTCCTGGCTGTGTCCCCTCCCAGCCCCTCTCTGAGGGGTTGGGTGAGGGCCAGAGGAGCCCCAGCCATGACCAAAACATCCCTGTGCTACCAGCACTGCTTCCAGCACAAACCCAAAGCACAGCCCAGACCACCTGCTATGGAGAGAACCAGCCTTACCCAGCCAAACCAGAGACACAGCCTGAGCATCAGCAGCACAGCACAGATATCCCTTTACTGCCTGACCCAAGCTAATGAGTGGATTTCTTTCCTCTTGCTCAAGCCTGGCAGAAATCACTGCCTCAACCACTTGAGTAGATTGAGATTTCCAGGGAAATCCATGTAGAGTCAGGCACTGCTCAGTGTGACCATAAATGACCAAACTTACTGCTCTCTGTACAGACTCATCCCACTGTTTATGGAGCTGAGAAGAGTAAATAATGATAAAGGTTTATCTAGCACACAATAGTCAAGGCTAATTTAGAAGACTTTCCACTTGACATAGCAGCACTTTTCCAAACTCCTTTACCCTAGCAATGCCTGGAAACTATAGAATCAGTTGCTGTTCTGCATTTGATGTGCAAACTCAGAAGCACCCCGTGGGTGGCTGCAGAGAGCTGGATCCCGTGCTGCATGTCCCATCAGCTCTGTGTGTGGAGCTGCTCGTGCCCAGGGAAGGCAAGGAAGCAGAGCCTGCTTCCAGCTGCTCCTGCTGCTCTGCTGGGCTGGTGTGCTGCTGGAAGAGAGGGCTGTGTGTTAGTTACTGACACACATCTGCTGGTCACACACAGAGCCCTGCATTCTGCACCGCAGGACTGAGAGCAGCAACTCAGCTTCAGTGCACTCTGAATTCAGGTACATGCAGAGGTGACTAATGATTTCTTGCAACCCTGCTGGTGCTTCCTTAGCCTCACAAATAGCTCACCCAGCTGCTTTCAGAGAAAATGAGGGAACCTGACTGGGCACCCTCCAGGAGCTGGCAGAGTGTCTGCTCAGTTACATACATCCTTGAGCACCTGAATTTATGGGGCTGGTTTAGCTCAGGGCCACTTAGAGACACAGAGGAAACTGCCACCAGCTTTTACCTGGGACTTCAGAGGAAGCTGCTTTCTCTTGGGACATTTGTTTTCTCTTGATGACAGTGACTTCCTCAGCCAAGCCTCTCTCTGCTACTTGCTTATGATGACAAATATTCACAAACCTGGGAACATGAAGAGACTGATTATTTATTAGATTGCAGCCTGCATACATAAACTACACCCTTATGCATCTTCTTCTGCTGGCATCTCTGAGTGCACTTATTTTAACAGGTATGTAAACTGCTTCTTGATGACCAAGTAATTTAAAGACCACAGTGGAAGATACAATACATTATGCAAAAAAAAGCCCACCAAAAACCACCAAACAAAAAAACCCAGACATTTCCAGAGCCTGTTGAAAGGAAAGATTTCTGCACATGAGTTTAACTTGAAAATTTCTAAGAAGTTTCTAAGAGATTAACTGTCAGTGTAGGCTGTAAAAAAGAGAAGTGAGAGAAGATGTTCATGTAGCTAACATCTGGTTTCTTTACAACAAATAAAGGAATTTTTGGCTAAAACCATCTTCCTTCCTTGGTCAGTATTTTCAGGAAGGCTGGGATTTGGGTTTTTGGGTTTGCTTGTGGGTTTTTTGGAATGGAAACAGGCAGACTGCTGCACTGCCCCTGAGTGTCACTCCCCTGACACTGCCAGAAGAGACAGGGTTTGGGTGTGCTTTACAGAACTCAGTGAAAATTGGCCATCTGTCTGTGCTGGATGTTCCACTCTGGTGTGGAGACAAGCTTCATGGACAGCAATTCAACAGGTCCCATACATGTTCTTTTTTTATTTTTTATGAGTCTGCAGAAGAGAGCAAGTAGCACCATTTCCCACCCCCAGAAAGAGCAAAGAGCCTGGGATGCTGATGGCAAGGGTCAAACACTTCTGCATTCAAGGCTCCTACAGAAGCTCTGCCATTCCTCACTGTGAGTAAAAGCACAGGGGATGGTTCACTGGAGTCCCTCTAAGTTACAAAACACAGAAATAGAGACATTGCATCTAGCATGGCACTTGTGAAGGAGGAAAATAACACTGCTTGGTTGATCTAAAATAGTTTCATCTTTCTGGGAGTCTTCCACCTCCTGTACTTCTTGTACTATGCTAGAGAACAAAGGTGGGACCAGAATAAATTGTGCTCTGGGCAGTTTAGGCTCCACACAGCCAGCCAGTGCCTCTGTAGTATACACAGTAATAAACTACAGGGATTATTTTGCAGAGTTTGGTTTGGGATTTCCTCAATGCACTGGACATCCTGAACTTGGCTCTGTTCAAGCTGTGTTCTGTAACTTCCAGAGAACTTTTACAGGCTGTGGAGCTGAAGCCTAATTTTTGTTCTGAAGCTGTATGGTGTCTGCAAAAGCAGCCTGAACAGTGGTACACAAATAGCATCAGTCTCCATTTCCTGAGAGCAAAGATTGAGCATTGCCTACAAGGTGAGTTTCTGCACTGGGTCTTCAGCTTCACTTGTAGCTCTGAAGGGAGGAAAGCTGGCTGGATTTTGACCCATTTAACACCATGATCAAAAGGGGAGAGAGAGCTTGTTTGAGGTCCTTCTCACTCAGGAAAACTGAACAGAATGTGCTGACTTCAGAATTGCAAAAAATTAAGTTCTTTCTTGCACATAAGCTTCTTAGGCAGATATAAGATACTAAAGGAGGACAGTGAAATAATCTCTTGAAAACTTTCACTGGAGACAATAATGAAAAAGTTACAGCAAAGATTAGCTTTTTTTATTTCTAATGTTGTTTTAGAAAGATTTTTTCTGTCTGCTAGATGTGCAGAGCAAAAGTTTCTAAAAGAAGTTCCATCCTCCTGCTCTTTTGAAGCAGCTTCTGATGCCACACTTGAGATGTGGATGAGGATGTAAAAGTGCATTTGATCAGCACTGTAGCTGCTGCTATGACCTTACGTGGTCAGAGCCTCTGGGGGTTGAAACATCCTACAACCCCCACAAAGAGATTGCTGACATACTCCATTATCATAACAAACATATCAAAATCATTGGATGGAGAAAACAGCTAATGAAAAAGAGATAAAATCACAGTACTGCCAAATTAGTAAAGCATATTTCAAGGCAATTTACTGAAGATGGAGATATGATACATTCCATGGAGTCATGGAATACACTGGAGGGGAAGGGACTCACCAAAATCCTTGAGCCCAACCCCCAGCCTTGCACAGGACACTCCAAAAATGCCACCCTGTGCCTTCCTTTACACAGCTTCCAGGATGTTCCCTTGGATCTGACACTTGCCCAGGTGTAGGTCATGGGGGAAGAAAGGCTCCTCCACCTCTCTTTGGGGGAACAGGTAGCCTTGGCAATTTAAGTATCTTGATTACTTATTTTTCATTACAGTAATATTTTTGGGTGCTATAATTACCCTATCTGGGATAGCCATCTACAAGTGGGAGCTAGATATTGAGCATGGTAACAGTATTTCTTAGCTAGTTTTGCTTAAACAAAAGCCATTGCAAAAACCAAAAGCAGGCTCAGACCTAATTACATGAGGATGTTCTAATGGTTATCACCAAAATGAGACTTGAGTTTGCCTTGATTTTCCTGGATTTTTATTCCTCTAACTTCCCTTGCCTGTGCTTTGATAAAGATGCTCTCCAAATGGAGCTAGCTGGAAACCCAGATAAACATTGCTCCTCATCACTGTGAGTGATAAAATTCCATTTAAAAGGCTCAGTTGGGAGCTTTGCCTGGGCTTTCCAGAGAGCAGGACTCCTGCTCTTCAGAACAGCAGGGTGAACTGAAGTGCCTTCTTTTACCCACCAAAACTCACATACTCCTCTAATTACCCAACATGCTATATATGCATTAACCCTGCCTAGCCCTGCTTTGCATTAAAATGAGCTCAAAGTCCTGTTCCTTCCTTCAAATGGGCCAGTGGTCTGCTAATGATGAAGTCAGGGAGTCTCCCTCACTTTTCAGCTTTTCACTTTTGTCTTGTTGCTGGGCTCCCAGACCCCTTGGCCACAGCTCAAGCTCCCCACCTGGGTCTGGCTGGTTTTGGGGCCCAGCTGCCAACAACAAAGCCAAGTGAGGATTTATTTATTTATTGTCTTAGCTCTACTGGCTCAGCACTTTCTACATTGCTTCTATCTGACCATTGTATGCACAGCTCCATACCCTCAGCCAAGCTCCTAACCCTTTGGTTTCTGCTTCACACCCAAAGCTCAGAACACTGTCACAAGTACACTGATATCTCTTTGCAATCCCACATACACTGGTACCTCCAAAATTGAAAAAAAAAAAAAAGGTAGGCAATAAAAGGAGCTTCTATCTAAAGGCATTTTAAACTGAACCAGATGCTCTGCAGTTTGTAATGCCAAATAACTTCAAGAATGTCACTTGAAAGATGTTCCTTTTTTTCACTGTAATTTTTGCTATTCAGAAATACATATATTTGGATGAGTTATTTCAGTACACCTCTCTTCCAAACTCTGTACCAAGAATTAACACATGCTCATTGCCAAGTCCTGTGCAGTTTATCTGGAATACTAGAGACACCCAGGTCAATCTGATAGTATTATAATTAACAGGCATCTTTTATCCAAGAATTTAGAATACCTCTTTGCTACAGAAATCTGAGGGCTTTCATAATTTTCATTTTTTTCCCCTCCAAGTGCTATCCAGAGTGGTCTTCAAAAAAATGGATTCATAGGTGACAGAATATGACTTGATAAGCTGGACAGGGCTGCAGGTTTTTCATTTGTCTGTGAAAATGTTACTTGAGCTCATGAAGACATTTCACAGCATGTTCTTACAGCAGAAATAGAGACTTTCAAAGCACCATTTCCCCCAAGTTTTCTGTGCTCTTTAATAGCATATTCATTCTTTTACAGTTCTGGGGTTTTTCTTTCTGAGCCTCTCTCTGACCTCAAACATCCCTCCATCAAATATGGGGGGGTTGGGCTGGTTTTTTTCCATGTCATTGTTTTGGGTGTCTCATTAATTTGGGGTTTTTTTTGAGGGGGTTGTGTTTAGCTTTGGTGGGATTTTTTATTCTTTGCTGGTTTTTTTGCAAAGATTTAGCATTAAACTGTAATAATGACTGACACCTGCTCAGCTCCAGGGTCCCCTTCAGACATTCTGTTCCTCTTCCTCTATTTTTCACCCTACCTCCCCAGAATGCTGCAAATTCAAACATTACACCATTTTTCAGCTTCATCACTGGTTCAAGTGTTTTATACCTTTTATGATCTCTGCCTGTTGTTTTATTATCTCATCTTTTTATGTCAGAAGATTTGTTTGAGGACCAAACTTCTATCTATCAATAGTTATTTGATGATTAGTGGTTATATATGTATGTCCTAAACATTTCCATTATCTCTGAAAAGAATTTACAGTACTATAAAACCTGTGTGTTTTACAAATCATGTAGATTATATTTTGTTCTGCCTCTGAATTTTAGTGTTTTTATGTGGTGGATATTTACATACAATACATCCTGCAGAAAGGCAGAAAGAGCTGGTTCTTCTAAATGTACCTTTATCCCTGCTGCAACTCTCCACCTGTGTGCTGCTGGTTTTTAGCAACCTGCCAGCACAGCAACAAACAGAAAGAAAATCAGTGCCACTGATACTGAAACTGCATTTCTGACACTGGCAGGAGATTTCAGTTTACTCTGCACATTTATCAACAGCTCACTAATTGCCACTGCTTGGAAGGAATGCAGGGTGATGAGTGGTTATATTTTATGATTTCTAACTGTGCCTTTATGTTATAAATTCTTGTAACACTTAAACATGCAGTTAAATGCTGTATAAATTTGATATTGCACTTCTGTAATTAACTACAATATTGCTGTTGACCTCAGTCAGCCTCAGAGGCTCCAGGGAGAAGGATCCCTGCTCATGAGCACTGAGAGCACAGGTTTCACTCTGGGTGCTTTCCCTTCAGTAGAAAGGCTGATTACACCCCCCTGGCCATGGTTAAAATTTCTGTCTCTAGTGTGTATGTCTCTATGAACATGCACAGAAATCTCCTGAATTCCCATTTTCAGCAGCAGCTCTAGATTTACAGTTTAAAGCTCTTTACTGCCACCTGAGTGAATATTTTCATGCCCAAAACCTGGAGAACATTGGCTGGCTAACCATGACTGGA
Source organism: Erithacus rubecula (assembly GCF_903797595.1). Classification (NCBI taxonomy): domain Eukaryota; kingdom Metazoa; phylum Chordata; class Aves; order Passeriformes; family Muscicapidae; genus Erithacus; species Erithacus rubecula. The sequence goes on from NC_136660.1 coordinate 4,929,857, forward strand.
AATGTGTACTGCCTTTTCTGTTTGGCTGGGATTCTTTTGCCCATGTACCTCAAAAGAAATGTTCATAACCATAGAGAAAGTCTAACAGAATGCTAGAAATACAGCAAAATCTGCACTGCCTTTTCTGGTTTCTCTAGATATTATTACATTATTTATCCTCCCCATTGCATCATCCCTTTGGAGATGATTATTTACTCCTTAATTTCTGAAAGAACTGCCATGTAGTGCAATTTCTGGGATAAACCATCTGTTTCTATGAATCAATGCCACCAAATAACCTCATGACCTTCATTTCAGGGCCATTCCTTCTGCAGCAAGATATATCCCAGTGCCTGTAACATCATGGAGGAAATGAGGATGAAGAAAAATAAGAGGAAATATACCCCAAAAAAACAAACAAAAACCAACGACCAACCCAATATGAATTATATGAAATGTGAAGTGGGATAGAGAAGGGACAAGTCAAACCCATAAGGTTTTGCATAACAATCACAGAAAGAATTAGGAAAACAGTAGATTTGTTGAGTTTTTTTCATGTCCTTTTCTTCTTTTGAGTGGGAGATGAAGAAATCTTTTTTTTGCATGTAATTTTTATTAATAATATATTGAACATTTTAAGAGAACAAAGAGAACACCTGATTCTAGTGAGCAAGGAAGCTAGATTTCCTGGAAAGAAGGATTAAATGGATATCATAATGAGAAACAAGTGAAGGAAAATGCTCTTTCTTCTGCCAGACCCTGAATTTCTGTGGGCTCCAAGCCAAGCCAGGTGAGCACCAGATGCCACAGCAGCTCCAAGGAAGCTCCTGAGCTACACCTCGGTGCTCCAACACAACAGTGATGAGGAAATGAAAAAATGTGTACAGCTCTCAGCTGGAAGGCTCACAGAAACTGCTCAGAGTCTCATCTGGAGGCAAATAGAAGCCCAGTGAGCCCTGGAGTTTCCTGGTGCCAGCAGAGGAGGCTCCAGCAGTGAGATGTGATGGATGGGCCAGCTGAGGGATGCTCCCAGTGCCAGCCCTGCCAGGAGGAGTGCAGGCACCAGCACACATCTCCTAGCTGCCAATCCAGCTATCACATTTCTCTTTACCACTGGCAATGCCCTTGAACTTACCAACATCTGCTCCAAAGCTCAAAGCGTGGAGAAAATGTAAATGTATTAAAGCTACAAGAAAAAACTGGGGACTGAAGCCACAGGGATGTGCTTGGAGAATCATTTTATTGACAGCATAGGGCTGCACAGTGTTTGTTCTGCTGCACATCTCAAGAACTTTAATTCCTCTTACTACAGATCAGCTATGGCACACCCACTACCATTAACCCACAACTGGCTGCAGTTTTCATCATAAAAATATCAGAACTATTACTTCCTGCTCCAAACATCCCAGGCACTGTGAGCAGCAGCTAAAAGCAATCAGCATTTCATTATGGAATGATCATACAACAGCAGCACAGCTCTTCTCCTGATCCTAGCAGACAGAGGTAGATCTGTTATGCCATGCAAGAGGGAGTGGCAGCAGTTCTCAGGCCCAGAAAGCAGCCAGGTACCACAGCTCTTCTGTATTCAACCCCAAAACCTGCCTTCAACCCGGGGCACTGCTCTGCATCCCCAGGTTAGACCCACCCTGAAAGGGAAAGGGAAAGCAAGTCTCCATCCCAGCCTGAGGGGCAGTGGCACAGAAACCTGGCTGCTCTTGCACAGCCAGTGTCCCTCCTCTCCTGGAGGCACCTTCCAGGCATGGTGCACACTCACTGTCTGCAAGGCTCTGAAATGTGGATGTTTGCACTGCGCAGGAAATATCAAATGTGGCTGTTGGAGCACTTCAGCTTGAAAGTAAATGAAGAGCTCTGCACCCTTTGCTCTCAGTCTCCAAGGTTACCACTGGTGCTGTCCATGAATGCTGCTGTTTACTTCCTTCCTTTTCTACTTGTTTGCTTGTTCAGAGCACAGATCAGAGGCCCTGAAAGCCCCAGCATTGCAGAGAGCTGCCAGTTCCAGGTGAGGACAGAGGACAGGTGCCAGTGGCACATGTGCCAAGTCTGTTCCATCCCAGCACAATCTGTGGGAAGGGCTCAGAGCAAGCCCTGACCTGGCTGGGCACTGATGTTCTGGCTCTAGAACAGTCCTGCATCACAAACCTGCTTACAGCAGCTTTCCACACACACCCTGGAGGAGCAAGCTGCAAGGGATGTCTGGGGAATGCAGATAAAGAGAAAGAAGGGCCCTGGCTGTAGGACCTGCAAAACACACCTTATCCATTGTCTATTTATATAAAACACATGTACAATACTGCTAGGGTCTGCTCTTAAAAATGTCTATCCCAGCAAACTGATGACAATTAAGCTAATTAATTACATTACTCACCACAGATATTTGCTACCATAATCAGAAATCAGGCTGCACAAGTACCACTAAAACACCATCTAACAATACTGGAACTAAAACACAAGCTGAAGTGGTTGCCTTGTGTGGAGCACTTACCACTTTTATGTTATGTATTTGGTAAGAATTTTATTCACAAGAATATCTAGGAAAACCAAAGGGTTTTGATATTGACAGAATGGTTCCTTTACCACAGAAAATTTACATAAAGGACCAGCACACTTCAACTCATTCTGGGAGGCAAAAATTACCACAAACATTTGGATAAAACACTTTCAGAGTGAAAACTGCTGTAATTACAGGACATTTGACCATCATGAACACAAAGAATAACCAGAGTTCAGTCTGACTTGTGCCTTGGCTCAGGTAAAGGACACCCTGAGTTTTTTAGGATACTCATCAACACGGTGCTATCTCAGTTACAAGAAATTCTCATAATTGTCTCCTCGTGGATTTCTCCCCTTCCAAAGGCATCCTCAATACCCCATGACTGACTCACTAAGCTCTAACTCACCATCATTATTGGTATTTCTATGTTTGAAAAAAAAAAAAAAAAGCTGTAATGGAATGATACCACAGAGCAGAACTCACATTTTGTTGGCATGCTTAGAATTTAGCAGGACATGGATCATTTCTTCTGTTTACTCATTTACCCTGAATTCATCTTATGTTGAATGTAATCCTCAACTGCACCCAATACTGCACTGTTACATTAAAAACTGCATATTGTTACAATGAATTTGTAAGGTAAGTTACTTTCAGTCAGTGTGTGTGGCTTTTTACACACACTCTTAAAATTCCAGTTATCCAAGCTAAGCTTTACTCACAGTCCCCTCTAAAAACTGTGGGAACAGATTTTTCACTCTTAGGAAAGCCAATTTCAAATGAGAATCACAGATACAGAACAAAACATGCAAATAGCCTTATTAAGATTTTAACTAGCACAGAGAATGTAATTTTTCTTTTACAGTCCTTGACATAAATCTATTAAAGTTCTGAAACTACACCAAAAAAACATTGATGGTAATAAACTAAATAATTCAGTGTCAGGAAACGGAGTGAAATTCAGAAGCAAACATCAAACTAACTCTGAAAATCACATATCCATGCAAATTATAGATGGTTTAAGTTTTTGATGAAATCAAAAAGAAAAGAAAAATAAAATCAATGCTTTTGTTACCAGTTTTGCTGAGAAAAAAAACTATTTGATTCTTTCTAAGCCATATAAAACATTTTGAGCAACAGGAGCTTTATTAGGCACAAACTTTCCCATAGCTCAAAGAAACAAACTTGCTACAGTTCATAATTCACTAAAACAATTACAATACATTATTTTCAAATATTATACCCTTACAGCCACATTGTTTTTCATTTTTGCAAAGCCCCCATGTTTTGGTCTTTGTAATGATGGCTAAAATCTTATTATGTGTAGAATAAAATTGAACTTCTTTTCCTAAGTCAGGAAAGTGTTCCAGGTTGATTTGCTTCAATTAGCAAATCTGGAATTCATGGAGACCAGAAGAATCTCAACTGGAGAAAGGGCTGGATGGGGAACAAGTGACCAGAAAATGGCACGACCCTCCTGGAACACATTTTTGGGAATACACTGGAGGAGGTGGCTGGGAACAGTCAGCACAATTTACTGAGGGGAAATCAACTCAACCACCCTGATGATGTTCTGTGGTGAAACAACCACATGATGGATGAGGAAATTTATCAGAATTACCTAAGACTGATAAGAAAAAAAGCCAAATACTTTATATGTGGTGGGTAAAAAAAAACCCTCAATTTTTTTTTTTTTTTCTGCAAAGAATAGACTCTTGCCTTTTCATCTGCCAAGTAAAAAGAGCTCATAACATATTCTTGTGGGAAAGGAGACAGTAAATTGACAGTCACATCTAACAAGTGTCATTGAAAATTTAGACATAAGGCAATAAACTTTAAATAACTGAAGCACTTCAATAATTTCCTGGTAAATTATGAAAATGTGATATAAACTTGCAAAATATTTATAGGAATTTAATCTATATTCTAGCATTTAGAACTGGGGTGAAATGTTACAAACAGGAAAATAAGTATTTTTAGTAAAAATAGTCCAGCAAAGAAAAACAGTCAATGCTCATTTTTTGGGTTCTGTTTAGTTGTTTTGTGGTCTTGTTCTGGAATTTAAATAATAGCTTGAATAATATCAGAAAAATGCTGAGAAGTGACTGCAGATATGTGGGCTGTGATAGAAATACTCACAATAAATTAATTTATAATCTAAAACCATATAAGTGTCATTAGACAACTTTTAAACCATCTAAAATCATGCACATTTGAGAAGAGTACTAAAATTAGGCAATTTTAAAATGGAGAAAATGAGGATAACATTAAAACACAATGCAAACTGCAGAAAACCAAGGATTGCAGATTTCTGCCCCCCTTTTCAGAAGAAATAAAGCTAGTGCTCTGAAGGGTTTGTGGTTAGTTCCAAGCTAAGACCACATCTAAAAGGACAGAAATTTCCTATGCCTCAGATTTAGGAATGCCTCAGCACTATTGTAGCAAGGCCTTAAATATGAGAAAATTCACTTTTGAGCTTTATCATATTTTACATTCCTTCATTTAGGCATAAATATTTGAATAAAGAAAATTAAAAGTAGATATTTCAAAATTTCTAATTGTATTGTGAACATTTGGCCATAATTTATGTATGATCTGAAATTGAATGTGCTTTAAATATTATATTCCAATTTACTGTAACTTCTTGAAACTTGAGTGACAGTTTTTTATCAACTCTAAGCATCATCTTTATTCCTTTAAAAAAATGTTTCTGTATGGTTTAGAAGAACAAGAAAATTATATTCCTCTTGCCCTGTACAATTCTGATTATTTCACAGTAGAAGCAATTAATCCTTCTTCGTTTTTGCCATGTAAAACTCCAATTTTGACACTTTGTGTTATTGATGCAATTTCAATAATGAAGAATTGCATGAAGGAAAAATGAAGCCTCTCTGAAGCTGAATGCAGCTGAATGACAGACAGAAAATAGGCAGAGACAATTGAATCCCACAGCTGCTGAAGTTACCAGCAGCAGGCAAGGACTGGACTGTCCAACCAAAGGGTCTGCAGGATACTGATTAATCTGGGACTGGAACATCCCCTGGGGCATCATCAAAAGGAAGAAGAGACTCCTCCTGACCACCTGCTGTAAGAGATGGCATTATCCACTTCTCCATAGTGGAAAAAATCCCAGCACACAGTGTGGAAATATTCAACAGCAAAAACAACTCTTTCCCTAAGAGGAAATGCAGCTGTGCAAACTGTCTGTATGCACTGCACAGTTGGGATTTCTGCACACCAGGACTGTGCTTTGGTGCAAGGACATAAAAAGGGTGACACAAACAGGTGACAGCTCCCTTCCCTGCCCAGCGTGGCAACAGGAATTTGCCAGTTCAGTATTCAGCTGCAGCCATTTCTTCACTACTCCTCTTCAAGAAATCAAACAAGACAAGAGGCATCTATTCTGCACCCTGAGCAAGCACCAAAGGTCACTGCTGGCTTTAAATGACAGGGAAGTCAGCCTTACATCTTTGCTATAAAAATTAAAAGCTTCATGCTGGGATAGGAAAATTCATATGTTTTCCCCCCAAACTTCATTTCCAACTTTAGTAGGCACAGGAAGGCAGAGCACAAAACCATTTTATTCAGCTCTGTTGTTACTGTTCAACCTTTTTTCCACTGAACAGGAAAGCAGCAGAATCAGAGACACAAACCTGCCTCCTCCCACTGTGGGACTTCCAAACAACTCTGCACGTAATCAGGGATGCTCTTGGGGAAGCAGATGAGGCTTTGCTTGTGCAAATGAAATTTAATACAAGTGTCCTTCAACCATGTGTAAAATTCCATTTCTTTTAGAAAGAACTGGCACAGCTGCCCCAGGCTGCCATGTCCTTCAGCACACACTTGCTATTTCCAGCTCCACTGCCTCATTTTACCACATCTTTTGGACTCTAAGTCTTATCAGAATGGTGCATTTTAGGCCATGGATGTGTATCCTTAGTAAATATAAGGACACAATGACATCTTTTCTTTCTGTTTTCAATTCCACCATAATGGTCTTTAACACTTCTCTTTACTGAGATCATTACTGAGTAAAACTCCAGATATTTTCTGAACTGTCATTTATAAACTTCCTTGCTAATGTTTGTGTTCAGATGACAACCAAGCACTGATAAGGAATTACTCTTTCTCATGCATATTATTTTACATTTTATTTAGATTAATTTCATGTGACATTTTATCACCCAGTCACTCAGTATCATGAGAGAGTTCATCTGATGTTCACATCCAGGTCCACTTCACTGTCTTCCTAAATAAATTTATCTCACATGCAAGTTGAGTCATCACACTGCTTTACCTCCTGACTGTTTAGTCCTTCAACAAATACAGTGTGGCTACATTTTTTTAAATTACTGGAAAGGTACCTTGTCAAAAGCCTTTTTTAAAGTCTAAATTGATTTTATATCATCAAGCTTTATCTTATCTACCTGCTTAGCTACTCCTTCAGGGAACTGCCATGGATTTGTGGGGTTTGACTTTTCTTCTGACCTATGATGAGTTTTCCCCAAAATATCCTATTCATCTGTGTGTCCATTCATTCTATTTCCTATTATGGATTCTATGTTTTTCCCCCACAACAGACATATCCTCACACACCCTGTCTCTTGGGAAGGCTGATTTCTTGGATTTTCCTGGGGTTTTTTCTTGACTGGTGGCTGAAGAACCCTGGCTACATCTCCAGCACTGTGGGGACCCTGGTTCTCAGTTTTCTGCTAAATAAAACACTGTCTGATGAAAGGTTGCATTTCACTAATCAAGAAAGCTAAACATAGATTAGATACTGGTTTTTGTTCACTGGATGCTTCATTATTCTGACACCGTTTTCCATTAGCATATTGAACAGAGTAATGGATACGTATTGCCACCTATTTAAATCCAAACTACCCTGCAATCTGCTTTAACTTGAGCTCAAAAGTAAGTAATTGCTTTTGGATTTATAATCAATCCTCAAGTCGATGTTACTGAAAAAGTAACTCTTTTCTTGTAGGATGGCTGTATTTTCTGGTCAGCTTAGCATTTCTTCTGTGTTTCAAGCAATGGTGTCCCCAACAGACAGAGACATAAATCCTTGAAACTAGGACAAGAAAAACTTCTTCCAGTTCAGGATATTGGTGTTCAGTTTCTGTGAGAAGCTGCAGCCTTTCCAGTCAGTTTGTATCCCTCCTGTGAGGGGCCATGGCACTGCCCCTCATGAAGGGCAGCAGAAAAATTCATTTCCTTGGTGGCAGAGTGACTCACACCATGTCAACCCTCCCCTTGGAAAGCTTTTTCTGCAAAAGGAGGGAATACCATCCTCTGCTTTCCTCCCAGCTTGTATTATAGGCACACAAACAGATCTGAATGGAATCACTCTGAAAAAACAGTCACCACATCCTACACTGTTCACTGATTCAGGGGGATATTTCAATCCCCCAATATGAAATACTGAACAGATTCTGATTGTTCAAACCCCAAGTATTTCTTTCAGAAGTGCTAAGTTGTTTTGCTCACAGAAAAGTGAGTTAAAAATCCCAAATAATTACAGAATGTACATCAGATTAACAAGCAGGTGTGATTAGTCCAATCTCACAGCTGAGATCTGGCATTGGGTCAGTATGCCAGGGCAGACAGAAGTTGTTTCACCTCATTTAAAAAGTACTAACCCTTTTAAACAGTTTTCAATCAAAATTAGCTCTCAGACTGGAGGAGACTTGAGAAACTCTCCCACAAAGTAAATAGAAAATATTTATTTTCAAGCTCCCAATTATGCATTTAGTCTAATAATAAAACATTTTCAAAAATCCCCTACACCTGTAATAACAGATTCCTAAACATCTTCTGGTATATATCCTACAGTTGCTAGTAGATGAAAGACACAGGGTTTATTCAGAAGTTAGGAAGAGGTGATGGCTTTTAAAAACTCAGTGGGAGTTGGGAATATGATTTTTTTGTACAGGGTCTGATCCAGTGTTTCCAAAATGAGGAGACAAAATAGGGTCTAGTTTTTAAATTCTGTGTATTTTAGCGTTGTTTTATTCCTTTTCTGAACAACATTTTCTTGAGCAACAACTTGAAGTGCTGCAATTTGACTCCTGCAAATGTCAAGAATGACAATGGTGTTTTTCAACCACTAGCTGCCTTAAGAAATGGCTCCTGGAGTTACTGAAGGAATGGAATGGAATGGAATGGAATGGAATGGAATGGAATGGAATGGAATGGAATGGAATGGAATGGAATGGAATGGAATGGAATGGAATGGAATGGAATGGAATGGAATGGAATGGTGTTGTAAATGGAATGAGCACAGCTGAAGAGTAACACTCAACTCACAGTGTAAATGGAAATCCACTGATTGCTCCCTTGCTCTGTAACTTCTTGCTCTATATCCAGTCTTCACTCAGCTCTTGCTGAAGACAGAAGAAATTCCAAGCTTTCTGTGATTTGCTTCAACAAGACCTACATTTGTGACTTTCTTTCAATACAATAATCTTGAATATTCACTGGCTCCACAACAATTCCTCAAGTAAATCTTGAATGTCAGTAGTGAGAACACAGGCTTTTCTTCCCAGAAACAACAGTGCAGTCAGCAAAGAACAAAGGTAAAACAGAATTTTAGCATTTCTAGCAGGGGTAATACAAATTCCAGGTTCTTCTCAAACACATCTGTCACATCCATCCACTTCCAGTTATGCTGAGAGCAGGAGCTGCTTGTCCCAGCACCTAAATGACAAATTTTAAATAAGGCAGAACATTTAATTGCTAACCTTGCAAGCACCCATAAGGAGGTCCTGGTGGCTGGCTCTGTGCTGTCAGCTGAAGACTGTCCTGGGGAATTGTTTCTGCACCTGAACCTCCCAGCCCTGTGGGGATGAGGAGATGATAAAAACACATCATAAAGCAAAGCCCTTCTATTGCCTTCTGCTTGTCTTAAACAGACATCCTTTATGCACACTGTCAGTACACCAGTTTTCTAAAGAGCAATTATAAAAATCCTTTAAAGAAAATCAATTTCTTAGACTCCTGTACGGGTGCTGCTGACATCTGATGGGATTGGGCTTTCTGTTTGTTACATCGTGTAATTTCTCCCACTGGGCCCTTCAATAAATTTTTCTGGAGATGCCTTTGAGGTATAATTCATATCTCAGTACCTTCACCATGAGCTCATCTTTCTAGAAAAAGCCCAGTAGGAGGCATTATGAAATGTATTTGCAGCCACCCAGTGTCCCACACAGAAATTCAGGTGAATATACTGCCTGAGTGCAAAGCCCTGACTGATGTTCTCAGTGTGTCACATCCAGGTGGCAGTGCCAGGCCTGAGTATGACCTGAGGAACAATGGCCCTGAAACACCCATTGCTGAAGATCCTCAGGAGCTGCTACAGAGAGAAGGAATATTGCAGCATCTCTGACACAGGTAGGGTCAAGTAAATGCTTGATCCTTCCAGATGTCATGGTTTCTACCAGCTTTTGGGGCACAAAACACTGTTTTCCTAAGTAAATACCATGCCAGAGTGACAGTCAGCATTAAGATCCTGTGAGGGACTCTTCCAAGGCCATTTTGGCTATAAAAAAGGGTGGTCCCCTAAGCCCACACCTTGCTTTGGCAGGAATTTATGAACTAGCTTTAAGCACCATTGACAGCCTGATGCATGGGTCACTTGCAAATCAGTTTTTCTTGCTGAATTATTACACTATTAACTGCACAGCTTTCTCAGCTGTACAGAGTGCACTTCTGCAGTGTGTGTGAAGGATGAATAGCCTCAATAAATTCCACTACAGAAAGGAACAATGAGGAGAGCACATTGCTGACTTTAGGATAATGAAAGCAGCACTGGATTTCAAATTGTTTTGATGTGATTAACATTGTGTTCTCAGAGGTGAATGATTTTTAAGGTTTTCTTTTTCTAGAGGCCCATCTGAGCAGTGGATTCAGGAGATGAGACAGGCTTTGATGATTATTTATCCCAGGATTGCTATTCCAGGAGCATCCTGTGGAACAAGACACAAGAGGCAGGTCAGAGCACACCCAGAGCAGGCAGGAGGAGGGCTCACACTGGGAACTGAGTCCCAAAGCCATCTTTGCCAAGCTTCAACCACTTCCACAAGATGTGGCAACATCAAGAATGTCCCTTAAGCCACATTTCTTGGCACTAGTCCACTCCAGACTGCAGGGGCCCATCTCAGACCTAGATGCCATTAATTTGAAATCACTGTAGTGACATTCTCTAGATACAGGTACAGGATTTCACAACAGGTGTGCAAGTTACCAAATCGCTGCTATCACCCAGAGCCTGGATTAGCAAATGGCTCAAAGGAGAGCCTTTCATTCCCCCAAGTACCTACTTCAGATTGCTCCTCTTGGTGTCAGTCAAGGGTTGGGTGTCAACATTTACCTGTTAATAGCAAGAGTTGGGGGAAAAAACCCACCAGAAATTATTGTTTGATTGGGAGCCAGAAAGACCTGCCATCTGTAACCAACAGTCTGACAACCACTTTAAACTGACCTTTTCAACTTCAGGCTGTTCACAAGGAGCACTGAGCTACAGCCCTGGAAGCTGTTTAAGAATTATCAGCTGCTCTTTGATCAACACAACTGAGATTCATTATTTAACCTCTGTAATCGTCTCAGACACACAAACCCTCAGCAACACAGACAGGAACAACTCTAAACCCAAGCCAGGCTGGAATTTCAGAAACTGGAAATGCAGAACCTGGAAAACCTTGGGCACTGTGTAACAGTGCTCACACTGCAAAGCACCATAAGTGAAGAAAAATTAAGTCCCCAAGGAAAAAGACCTTGAAACACAGAAGTAATTTTCTCTGCCAACCTCTTCTGTCAAGATGTGTGCTGTGATTAACTGGCCATAATCATCATATGAGCATGTAAGCTAAATAAGAAACTGAGGGCATAAGGGCTCATAAGAGACTTCAAGGTTTACCATGAAATAAGGTAGTTACTACCTAAGCATCCGACAGAAAATGGAAAACCAGCATTTTTTGCAGCTCCATGCTGTCCTGTCCTGTCTCTCTGCTGTATTCTCTGCTCAGCACACACAGTACCTGCATACTAACAAGTGCTAGGGAGAAACAAAATTCATTTTAAGAGAAGAATGGGTTACTCTCATCTCCAGCCTCAGAGAGTTTGCAGCATACCCCAATGACAGGTTGTTGTGGATATTAAAGTATAAAATGTATCCACTCACATCCACATTAAAAACTACCATCCATTTCCAGCAGAAACTAGAGAACAGGACCTTGAATTTTTAGTATAATTCAAGCAGCCAACACACATGTAATGATTTTACCTAAAATACCATCTCTATGAAAGCAGATGGAAATTCACTTACATTGTTTATCAGCTAAAATACCCCTTTGTTACACTGAAAGACAAATAAGGATTATTCCCAGCAGAAAAAAGCAAATCCTCTCTTTTTCTCAGTCAACTTAACTTACTAAATTGTACCTTACATATAGATGCAAGATTCAGATAGCATGAACTATCAATTACACACTTTTGTTTGTTAGGAAAAAAATTATCCTAAAAGTTCCATTTCTAACCATTTCATTTCACATGAGAATAAATCATTTTAGTAACTCTACCTGTAATGGTTCACTCAGGATTAGGTGGAGAAAGTTCTCCACCCCTATCTCCCAATCCCCCTTTCTTGTGGTGGCTCCCTGGAAAAATATCTCTGGGCAGGACTCTGGAGCTTGTTTGTTATTTTGGACAGCACTTAACACCAAAGGGATCTCAGCAGGGGTTCTAGATAGTACTGAGCATGGATAATGAACAATAATGATGTTTATCAAAGCACTGAATGAAAATTTCAAATGAAATGCACCACATCAATGCAATCTATTACAAGAATTAATTCTTTTCTATGAGCAAACTTGCAAGGCACCACTGAAGAAAGCTGACTAATGATGCAGCTCCTGCAGGTGGAGTGCACCTTGGTTCACCATGAAAACATCCTATTATTTGAAAAAATTATCAGCCATGTGATAATTAGACTCTAACAACTATTCCTCATAATTAAGCTTCTTAGTTCATTTGGTGTATGAACAGAAAAAAAAATTGCATGTGGAATATTTATGATAATCCTTAAAGTGGGCATAAATAGCACAGAAATTATTAACTCTTAGGAGCACATCAAATTATGAGAAGGCAGCAGAATGCTTAGCAAAATACACAGACACTTAAAACCACATTAACACAGCTGCACATGACACAACCTCAACACAAATGGACCAAAGCATCAGAGGAGGTCAGGCTGAGTTGGCTGCTTGGATTTTTGTAGTGCAAAACAAAGGGCATTCCCCTGCTTCCCCACCCCCTCCAAAAATCCTGTTTGGGGCTGATTACATCACCAAACTAAGCCATGTTTCTCTAGTCCTTCCTGAACTCCAGCAAAACACTTTACCTTTTTTTCTATTTTAGATTGATTACTCATGTAGTAATTTGAGCTCTCTTGAATGTAATGCCTAAGAACAAGTTTACTTGGTTGAAACTACAGAATGCATGAGGCTGAGCTCTGTTGTTACATTTTCAGGCAATTAAATAAACATGTGCATGGAATCTCTAATTTTAATAAGAACTCCATTAATAAACAAATTTTAAGAGGAATAAACAGTCATGCAGTGTATTACAGTCTTACTTAAAATATAAACTGAGTTGAGAAAACAATGAGCAAGAAACATCAAGTTTTTTTATCAATACTATCAGGTATTACAGTATGACACAAAGCCTGAGAAGTGTTTTATTTTCAAAAAAGATAATGTAGCTGCTCTAGAACAAATAAAAGGCATTTTAATAGCATTTAACAGACAGAAAGACTTCTCTGGTTTTGACAGGCTTTTGACAGAATTCGATATTCAAATTCAGATACAGTCAAACAAGGTTGAAAACACTGGATTTAAGTAACAGACAATGGAATTGCAATAGAATTAAGGCCCTTAAAATACAAAGATATTAAAAAAAAATTCATCTGTTTCACAGGCAGGCAGCAATAGGGTTTAAGTTGTACATAATGTGCCCTTTTCAAAACCCACTAATATCAGCTGAAAGACTCCCCCTGACCAAAGAGGGCAAATCAGCCAGCAATCATGGTACTTGAGTCAGCATTAGCAGCAAGGAACAGAGCAGCCCAACTGAGATAAAGACATAATGACTAAAAACTCCATTTTCAACAAAATCAAACATATTGAGACACTGAAAGAACAGATCTAGTCAAAAAGCAGTGCTGACACATAGAGTCTCACTCAACACATGGAAAGAAAGCCCTCCCTTCAGTAAGGAACACAGAGAGGGCTCTCAGCAGCCACCCAGTTTTCATACTCAGGCTAAGGGTCCATTCAGGGCCACTGAAAATCAACCTAATCAATCAATCATGCTGTAAAAATAAAATAGAACCAGCACAAAAACAGTGAACCACTGACAACAGAAACACAAAACCATCTGTACTGGAGACACATTTAAGAGTCTCTTGCTGTCAAAGTGCAAAAGCACAGAACACCTGAGAAACATCACAAGTTTAGCACTGCTGCCAGCAGTACTAGTCACTCACATCCACACCAAGAGGTTTCCTATGCTCTGTGACTGCTATAAAAATAGAAAACTCACCTTTGCCCTGAAAAGAGAAAGATGAGGGAATAAATTATGGATCACAGTGGAAGCTGCTGGACTCATTACAGCAGTAAATAATTCCCCTCAGTCTCTGCCTGAGTGCTATGGGAGAAGGAGAATTGTCACCAATGACAGAACAGAGAGGAGCTCGCTGGAGCTCCACCTGGTCCCACTGGCACCAGCTGCACTGAGCATTTCAAAGCACTTGCAAGTGGCAGGGTAGAAGGTGTCATGGTGAGCAGACAGGCAGAAGAGATCACCTCTGTGCTGGGTTTGTAATCCTACAAACAGGAAAGGGACACAGAAGGTAAGTTTTGTTTAGTGCCATATGGGAAAGAGCAGACTTAGAAAGAATAAACTTAAACTTGCTCTGAGTACAAAAGTGGAGACAGTCTGTTCTGAACATGAGAAATAGTGACTGTCCTGTTCCTGGCCACTGACAGAGCAAATGGCAGTGGTGGACACACAAATCTGACACCAAAGCCACAGTCAACCCACACCTGCACTGAAAATCAAACTACCCCTCTAGAGGAGAGGAACTCAAACTCTGTCAAAGAACAAAGAGCTTTGTGCAGCACAACAGAAATATACTGCACTTGCACCTGACCTTAGAGCACCTCCAAAAGAAAAGAAAAGGCACAGGGGTTTTCCACAAGCATTACATACCATGGATAAAACCTGTGCTAGGTGACAAAGCTGGCAGTTTTTATGAGCAGCTATTCAAATGCAGCAAGGCACAAGGTTAACTAAGGATGCTACTTTTGCTTCTTTCTTCTCCAAAAATTTTAAAACAAAGAAAGAAAAAAAAGGAAAAAAAAATCACCACCATATACACAACTATAGAAATGGTACAGGGAAAAAGTTAATTGTTTTTATTAAAGGGTTTTGACCCCCACAATTTTCGGTTTATGACCTGTTCTACCCTCATGAAGGCAAAGCCATGTGACTCAGCACATTACACTCCTCTACAACCTTCAGTTCACCTAATCTACTGGGACACAATTTGCAGTTCCCTTAGATGAAAGTGGAGTTCAGAACAAAAAGGATGGAGTTGTTAGCAAAAACTGCTAAGCTAATTTTTGCCTGCAGCAACGTTCATAAATCTGCTGCAGGCAAAGTCTTAACCCTTCCACCTGCAAAACTAAGGCAAGAAAACTGTTTTCCAATGCCATTCAAAACAGATGAATCATGGTCACTTTCAAGTTTCTTGGAAGTGCAGTTCATCAGAAATAAGTCTGCAACACCAAATGAAATTTAGGTCCTACATAAATACACATTTCTGTACTTTTACCTAACATGACAATGCTTCTGCAAAATGAAAGGAGCTGCTAAAATGTAAAGTAACTTGTAATCAAATTACTTGCTTCTCTACTACAGTGAGCATGCTGTATTTAATAAAAAGTAAAATGCTAGGTAAAAGACAGTTCACTAGAAGTCTTGGTCTTCCCTGATAGGCAGACAGCCTGTGGGTTGTTTGATCCAGCTCTTTTCATCCCACAGAGGATCATATCAAGGCACAGCCTTTTTCCCAAAGCTCGTTCATCCCTAAAATCTGTTGCTTTGTATCACTGTTCTTTTGGCTAAAAAGGAATTGGCAGGAACCTCCCTAACGACACATTCTAAAATAGATTCAGCCTTTCAGTCCCACATTTTGAGAAATGCTCCATTTTGGTTCTTAGCTCAAGCAATTCAGTGATTACACAGCAGTACCTGCTCAGAAGTACCTGCTCAGATAAGAAAATGCTGCTCTCAGAGAAGACTGATAATGTTCAGGTTTGTACAGGTTTGATGGTGTGCACATCCTGAACAAAGGATCCCACGACTTTGATAAGCAGTTGATATTCTGGGGATGTTCCAGTTTAAAGGTAATATTTTTATAATCCCTATCCTCAGAAAAATGTGAAATCTTGAGGAGGCAAGCAGACTTTGGGAAGATGACAAATATTTTATTGGAGGGGCAATTTCCTTTCTAAAAGGAAACCAGTGCATGCCATTTGTGTCTGTGTGACCCTACTAGGAGCAGGCAGGTTCCTCCAGTTACTCCTCACTCCTGGAAGAGTAAAGACCAGGCAAAGCTCTCTAGAAGAACAGGAACCTCACTACAGATTTCACACTTGGATCTGTCTCTAGTCCCTTCATTAGCTGAAGGAAAAGGAAAGCAAGACAAACAACTTTATCAGAACAGCAGCCTCACAGTGCTGGCATGGAGGGAAAAGCCCAGCTCCCCCTCCTTCCTGGGCCCCTCCTGTTAAACAGAGAGAACAGCCAGAGATGCTTGTCTTCTCACGGCCAGTACCAGCCCAAAAGCCACCAGGAAACAGCACAGGCTGCTCAGCTTTCTGGGACAAGCTTTAGGCACTTCCCTCTGTGCTTCCTGGAGTCCTTCATTCCAAAATAAGACTGTCAAAGCCCAGCAAGAGCAGACAGGCATTTCCTTCCTGGGAAGAGCAGCAGAGCTCAAGCAGCAGCCCCTGGGAGCCAGCACACCCTCCTGAGCTGCAGATAAATTCTGTGTTTCTGCTCCCTGGTTACAGCACCAAATGAATGAGTCCTGCTGCTGCTCACTGCTGGGACTGTGCCTGAGAGCAGCTCTGGGAGCTGATCAGAAAACTGCCACAGGAGAAAACAATGGCAGAAGTAGCACTGATCTCTACATCTCTTCTGCTGGTTTTTACCACTACAAACTGCAGGAGCAGCCTGGATCACTCAGCTGTTGCCACCTCAGCTTCAGGGTTGTCACTTCTTTACTCCCAAGTTTTAGGTACATCTTCCTAGAAACACCACCACCCAACTTTGTGTACAGCCCCTTCATGTTCTGGCAAAAACAACCCAAAGTGAAGGGACAGCAAATCTCCCTTGATGCAAACACAGAACTGAAAAGGTTGGGGAAAGAAATACTGGACACTGAGACAGAAACCACAGAAGCAGATTCGCTCGTGCTCTTTGCTCCAAATGCACAGGAGATTATTCAAGTTATGGAAAACTGAACTTTGAAGTCTTTCCCACTAACCTTTCTACCATCTGTTTCTTGATTCTTCCTGTATTTTACAGGTCACAAGTGTATTGGTTGCAGTCATCCACGGCAGCCTGAGTGCTCTAAGCTGTCTGTCAAACCACAGGGGATCCAAAACAAGACCTTCCTCAAGGTACCCAGTGTACTTTCCTCTTGTTCTCCCCTCACCAGTATTCCTTCTGTATACACCTGTACCACCTCAGCTGCTAACATGTGAGTATTTCAAACAGGCTACAGACAGCCCTCAAATTTACTGTCATACAAATGTAGGTGAAAGATTATCATCCCCACAACAGTATGGGATTAGTTTGTACCTTGGCAAAATACAAGCCATTCAAAAGGAACACTGACATTTTGAAGTTAACTTCCCAAATTCCTCCTCAGCACCCCTTGTCCTTCTGGGCCAACCTTTCTCCCCGTGCCCTCCTCCTTGCCAAGTATGCAAAGCTCTTTGGTCAGACTTGCCTCTTATCACCAAATTCATTCACTATCATCTGCTCAGGAACTGTCTCAATGGTTATAAATGGCCTCACCTGCGAAGATGCAGCTTAGAGTTGGAGTCCTGAATTTTCTTTTGTTTCCAGAAGCAGAAAGGCAAACCTGTTTTCTGTGACCTGTCAAGACAGCCTGGAGCATGAGAACTGACCTTACTTCTCCTTCCATGGTATCTCCTTCCAAGTAAGCAGCACTTGTAGACCCTCTGCTCTGTGGGCTGTGAGAAGGAACAGAACACTGAGTGCTTTGTAAGATTTTGATCTGAAGCTTAGTTTTAAATAATTTCTTTATCTACCTCAAAGCTACCCAGGTAGTACAACTTCTATGGCTGAATAGAAGGAACTGTAATTACTGAATATATAAAGATTTTTGATCCATTCTATTTCCAAGAGTATTTCCATCCTCTAACCATAAATGAGCAGCTGTTTTGAGTCCACAGCTGGTACTGATGCCTGCAGGCTGATATACTGTAATAAGGCACTGACCTAATTCCACTAATCTCAAAGGAAAGGCCCTTATCAACCTTCATGGGCTTCCATCAGCACATGAAACAACTGTATTTAGGCTAATTGGGCAATGTTTTCCTTTTCATTCCACTCTAAATCATGCTTTTCATAAACTATAGATATATTTTTGTGTTCAAAAATAAGACAAGGCTGAAGGACAGGACAGTTTTACTGCAAAATCTAAACAAGACCAGGTGTACCCAGGTACCCAGCAGTACCTTTGAAACCATTCTGCTGTGTGACTGAAGGTAACCATTACTCAGTGAAAAAATGCCATTCTACTCAATTTCTATCTAGGTACCAGGCTCAGCACTCTGCACAAATACCTTGCAGGCTTTTCTCCTCTTTCACTGAAATAAATTGGTACTGACACCTAAAAAAGCCTACATCTGCTGGGAGCAGGTGAACCTTATTTATTATTCCTTACCTGAGATGAGCAGGCATGTAAAGTTCATTTCTCCGTGAACATTCCTCACATTCCTTTGGTTAGGAAGCAAAGCAAAGCCCACATCACTGAGAAGGTCAAGAGTTGTCTAGTGAATACTCTCAATATCAGCAAAATAATTGGGCCTAGAATATTACAAAGGGTCTGGCACAGGCAAAAAAACAACAACCAAACCAAACAAACACCCAAAAAAACAACAACAAACCCAAAAAACCAAAAGAGAGAATCTCACTCTAGTTTTCTTTACCATCTGTGGAACTAAGTCTCAAATGTGTCAGAAATAACATAATTGAATATCAGAGTATTATTGTGAAGGGTTTGCAATCATTGCTGAAGGAGGAAGTGTGGAGTGCTCTTTAGGAAATTTAGCAACATTTTGGGTTGCTGAGACCAGTTCCCTTAAAAATTAGGGACCCTGACCAATATGAAAATGCCTGAGGAAGCTTTCCCATTTAGACAACCTAAATCAATCTTGGTCTATGTACGATTTTTCCCACATTCTATTAAGGCAGGTAATATTTGCTAATTACTCTTGTTGATCTGAATAATTAGGACTTCATTCCTGCCATGAAAAGTTCCCTAACACGTGTGACCAAAGTGAGCAAATGCCAATGAACTACTCTCAAAGTGTTCTGTTATCAAAGCACAGGATCACTGCC
Source organism: Erithacus rubecula (assembly GCF_903797595.1). Lineage (NCBI taxonomy): Eukaryota > Metazoa > Chordata > Aves > Passeriformes > Muscicapidae > Erithacus > Erithacus rubecula. The sequence continues at coordinate 4,949,064 of NC_136660.1, forward strand.
AAATGAGAATTTGTGCCAGGTCACCATCCCACACTCAGCAGCTCTGGGAGGAGATACTGCACAAAGCCTGACCATTCATTTTCCATGAAAATACTTTTTCATTTTCTACCCAGAGTGAGAAAACATCACTCTCACAGCCCATCCTGAGCCCCACAGCTGGAGGAGCCTGTGACAGAAGGAGAGGTTCATGAGAGAAGATATCAAAGGCTATAATGAAGCCCTTATGGATTTCCAAAAGTTTTGTTTTTCTGTAGTGCTGATGATACTATGCAAGGAGTCACATTTACTCACTAAATGCCAGCTTTACCTCTCTCAGGCTACACATAACACCAGAAATCCTCAGCAGCACTGCAACTTGAGCCCAAAATCCTCAAGTTCACACCAAGACAGAAAATGCCCCATGTACATTTACCAGGCTCTGCACCCTGTCCAGGAACTGAACTACAGCCCCCAGAACCAGCAGAGCCTGCTGTGTCCTTGTATCTTTTTCTCTTTCAATAAATTACTGCTGATTAAACTGGTGCCCTCACAATATTTCAGAAGAGACAAGATAAATGTTGATGCTGTTCTCAAGTCCCCAGTGCAGGGTGCTGGCTGCAGACAACACCACCAGGTGCTGAAAATGCTCTGCCAGTTTCTCCAGTTGTTTCCAGACCTGTGGATCATGTGCCATGTGCTGCCTTACACTGAATCTCAGTTTTGGTTTCCTGCCTAATTGCCCAATTCAGCATTCATTTGCTAGCACAGTCTGCCCTTTGCCAGGCTACCATGTGTTTTTCCATCATTCTGCTTCACTGCTAGAATTGGTTGAACAAACAGCAATCCATAACTCATTCATTTCTCCACATTGAAAACGCCCAGTCTGGTCCAGGGAAATATGTAAAGATCCCATAATACTAATTTTTGGAATGTGTTTGTATTTGATTAAACACTCTTAAATATCTTCTCTTGTGCACTTGTTTCAGAATGTGCTTAATTACTCTTCTCCAATGATCCCCAGTGTTTCTATCCAAATATGCTCCCAGTTAAGTTTCACATTATAAATAACATGTTCCACAGTTCTATTAATCATGGCAGCCTTGAACCAAGCCTCCTCAATCCCTCTTCCTTGGGATGCCTAACTTTAGAGAAACTGCTTTGAATAAAAGTGTATTTGACCATTTACTAATGGGAATCAGGCAGAAAGGTGTGAGAAAGCACATGCAAACTGACGAATCTCAATTATCCTTGAGAACAATATCTCTCAACAAGTTTGCATATATTCAGCCCTCCTCTTTGAATGAGATGAATATAAATTTTCTCCTATATAGTTTGAAGACAGAAAGAATTCTTACCTAGCCATTTATCCAGCATCACTATGAACATCTTAATGCACAAAATATTGTACTGTGTCAGTTTCAGTGTTCGGGGGAGGGCGGATTCCCCTCAGGGAAGGCTCCATCAGGCCGGGGAGTGGGAGGGACTCTCCCGTCTCTGGGAGCGTCCCCTGTGAGCCACTGGACCAATCAGAGAGCTGGTTTGGTGATGGACAGCTCAGGAAACCAATGGAAGGTTATTTCACGTTCACAAATCACAGTGGATCAAGTGCTGGGGGCTCTTTCAGCTTTTTAAGTGTTAAACCTGCATTGTCTTTACTCTAAATCTTATCTCTAAAAGAAATTAAACACTTAAAATTGGCAAACCCAGTCACACTGTGACAGGGGGCCAGCAGGAGCTGTGGGTGCAGGCACCAATGCAGCTGAACACCAGCAGAGTATCCCAGAGTGTAGGCACCAATGCAATGATGATGGCACAGCACTAATGCAGCAGCAGCAGCAGATGATGATGATGATGGCACAGCACCAATGCAGTAGATGATGATGATGGCATAGCACCAATGCAGATAATGAAGGCAGGGCACCAATGCAGCAGAGGATGATGGCACAGCACCTGTTGGATGTAGATCCCTCTCAGGGACTAGGACAATAGGCAGTCTCCATTTAAATTTTCATTTAAAACATTAAAAAATCTGTTTTATTGCAAGGGTGGTTGAACACCAGCACAGGTTGCCCAGCCATGGCTGTGGAGGCCCATCCTTGGACACAATCACAGCCTAAATGCCCTGGGTGAGCAGGGTGGTGAGACAAAAATCCCCAGGTATCTTCTGGCCCCCGTGGCTGGGAAATACAAAGCAATGGGCAGCACATTCAGCTGTGCCCACTCCAGGAGTGTCTCATAAGGAGACAGACCTGAGCACAGCAGCAGGGAAGTGCTCTACAAGCTAACATTTGCTCTGGCTGACACATCCAGCTTGGCATAGCCATGCTGCAGCCTCACAGCAGGAACTCCAGCCAAACCTCCCTCTCCTTCTGGCTGCTCTGTCAGAAGCAGAGAGGTTTGCAGCTAACTGAAGCATATCAGTGAACTGAGGTTTCTCCCTTCCAAATACAGAAGGTTCTTGCACAAAGTGGTGCTAAGTGAGTATTTTATCTTTATCAAAAGTACTAGCTTTCAGTGAAATGTCCAAATGAACGAGAAGTCTCAAAATGATTGTTCTCAAGGGCATCCCAAATCACAAAGAAGAATCCTCTGGCACAAAATTTGCAATGTGCCTTAGCAGTCAATTCACCAGCATTCAGAGCCTGATACCCCTCATAAACTTCAGCACTATGCAGCACTGATTGTTTAATCATTCCTTAATCCTTTACACACACATGTCCACTATATAAACAAAATACAATAAATGATAATAAACATCAGTTTATTATAAGTTTATGCACACAGTGCTACCAAAGGTGAGGAGGCTGATCCCATCCTAAAGCTCCCCCAAGAGCAGACTCTGCAGCTGGGGACACAGGCTCCAGACTGGAACAGTTTACAGCAAGATTTAAAACTTCTTATCAAGTATTAAAACTGCCTAAAATCAAAGGCTTAATTACAGGATATAACATCAAACATTCAAATAACACTGCACTCTCATGCAAAGAGAATTAGAAAGGTTAAAAAATATTTTGTCACTTTAGTCTGAATTTGAAGATTTGGTATTTTTTTTCTCTCTTACAGATCAGCTAAAAGCCTGCCAAGAAGGCCAGGAAAGACAAGGTAAGGAGCAAACAAACTGAAAAACAGTTGAAATATGTCTGAAGACTTTTTTTCCCTTTATTATTTCAATTAAGGTAACAACTTATTCTGTTGTTTGTTGGTTGTCTTATTTTTTTAGTTCACTGCTTTTAAATAATAATCCATTTCTTCATGTGATGCCAAAATTATGAAATCTCTAAATTCAGATCTCTACATTTTGCTCAAAAATGAATGAAGCAGTCGGTGCTGCAATTACTGTGAGTTTTCCAACCCAGAACAAGGAAATTTGTGAACCTGCCTGGTGACAAGTGACAGGGTTAGAATGACAAAGCAACTGTTTTCCAGAAGAACTCATACACATGTGGCATGCCACTGCATGACTATTCTGACAGGTTTTTCCAAATTGGCATGTACTTTGGGACCATCCCTCGAGGAGATTTGTGCTCCTAAATCCTATCAGGCAGAATTTCTCATCCCACAAAAGTAAGTTTGGGTGAAGTGGCAATCTTTAATGAAACAGCCATCTTCTCAGAAGCCATCACAGGAGTCAGCTACATTTACAGCTGGCCCTGGCTTAATCCTGACATTGTTAGCATGTCATTAAAACAGAGAGCCTGTCTCCCTCTGGAGATTAACTCCAACAGGTGAAAGCAATGACAATTCACTGTGCTTGTGGTAATAAATATTAGAAGTATAAAAAAATATCAAACCCTCAAGAAAAATCTGATTTTGACAGTTATTTAACCTACAAAAATGTTTTGGTAGAGAGGACTCTCACTGCCTACCCACTGAAGCATAAATTAATCCTTTTTTGCATATCTTGACAAAAGTGGAATATGAAGATCATTATTTACATTAGGAGGCCTGATGCCTTATGCTTCACTGAATTTGAAGGCTGAATTGCCCACTTGAATGATCTCTAGTAAAAAAAGATCACTATAAAACTTTCCAGTAGATTAATAATGCTAAAGGACTCTGTTAATTTTCCAGTATTCAAGGAAAATACATTGGGTCTAAACCAGAACTTGCAAAAGCACATCCTGACACAAAAAGCCCACAGTGCCACCCTAGCAGCCACAATTTTCAGGTTTTTGGCAGGTATTAAACACAAGGAAATCATCTCTAAAATAACAACATTATATTATGCAAGCAAACCAAAAGATAACAAATATTTTAAATTTAAATAAATTTGAGCTGGGAAATAGAGATTTAAAAAGCAAATATGAGAAGCACTGGTAATATTCTATAAATATACATTTTATTACCTGGAGATTCCCACACAGTCAGGTGTGGTCATAAACTCCCCCTCTCCAGCCCCTTTCCCTGCCCCCTGAAAGTCATATTAAAACAAAAGAAAATGTTACTGGGGTTTTTTATGGTCTATGTTCCCATTGTCATCCAATTTATTAGATTTTCTACAATACCTTTTACTGCCACTGTGAGAAGTTAACCCAGCTCACATAACTGGGCATTTTACAGTTCTCTGTTGGGAAAACAAGATTTCAGACAAAACTACTGTACTATTTATGCAGAAACTTGATATTTTGGGTGAGGCCCTTTTATCATAATAAAACATACAGGCCTTGGAAAGTTAAATTTCTATAGAAAACTATTTAATAATTTTAAAAAATCTGTCTTAGTTGATGCAGTTGTGTATCACTATTGTTCACAAACTAATGAAAATCACTTAGTGCCCTGATTACAGGTTTCTGTGAATCACCCTATTTAGATGATGCACTGAGACCTATCTTTAAAGCCATTTCTAAGTTGCTACTATTTTTAAACACTGATCTAAAAGTTCCAATAATAAGCTGAGAGATTGGTATAAACAAGCCAGAGAAAATACGCAACAGAACAAATATCAATCAGGATTCTAGATTATTATGAAACTTAAAATTGAAAACACACTGTATCCACAAATGGGTTTTCTATGCTTTGATTCCTTTTAGATGCTTTTCTATAGTCTCAATTTTTTTTTCTACTATTCTCTAAAAATGAAAGCAAGTCAAAAATAACAGTTGTATTTAGCAGCTTCACTTTCTAGAAGAACTACAAGTTAATTACTTGTAGTAATTGAATTGAATGCTAAGGTGCAATTGTCACCCTTCTATTCAAATATTCCACAATATGTGAAATATTCCAATATGTGAAATGTGTCAAATATTCCAGTATGTGAAATTCTACAGCCAGCTACAGCTGTGTCAATGTGGCACCCCTTTCTCCCAAAATCCAGCCCAAATCCACCAGACACGTGCCCCTCCCTGGTTCAAGGGCAAAGCTGGCAGCAGGGCCAGAACTCCAGCTGGATTTTTATTTTACTTGGCTCTCAATTCCCCCAGGCTTCATGATCCTCTCCTGATAACCCACGTGGGCAATTAGAACAATCTTAATTCAGTGGAGATAAAACACTTCCTGCCCTACCAGTCACTCAAGCACAAACATTTAATATACTCTGGATATATGGAGAGCAATCCCAGCTCAGTGTTATAATCTCTGCAGAGAATCTGCAGCACCAAGTCCCTGAGGATTGTAAAAGGGCCTGGTTGGACTGGCTGACCTCCAGGCACCTGAATTAACTGTGAAAGTGAAGTACATGTAGAGCAGTACCCAGGGAATATACTGCCAGAAACCTGGGACAAAGAGCTGCTTCAAGAAATCTGAGAGCTGAAGAGGCCAAGTTCACTTTACACCACTCAAAAGCCAATGCTGGGCAACCTGATGTTTCCAAATAAGTTTTTCTGGATGCTGTCTGTACCCATTCAAAGATTGGCAAGAGCCAGAGTGAGTCACAGAATCTCTTTGCAGTCAGACCATGCACGTGGCCATGGGGGTGACACGTGCCAGCAGCTATTTTTTTATGGTTTTTGAGTATACTTGAAAGCAGAAATAATGCCTTGATCCTCCTCTAAGCACAGGGCAAGCCCATGGACAGGAAGGCCCCTCTGTGCCACTGTGAAAGACTCTCTGCCCTTCTCTACTCTGAACCACATTTCTTTCCTCTGGCCTCAATGTAAATAAAAAATGCAAAATACAACTTGAAATTTATTTTCAAAATGTGTTTGGGGATACAGGAATGACCCACCTGTTGATGACACAGACCCAATCTATCTTACCATATAATCCATTTAGTGTGGTGAGCCAGGTCTGCACCAGAAAACCTCTCACATTTTGATTTGTTAACATGTAATGATTTTCACAATTGAGATTGCTCTTAATCAACAAAGAAACAGCCACTTGAATGATTATTCTACTAATTGCTCAGCTGCTCAATAGAAAGGGAAGTAATTACTAAAATAACTCAACCATCACCAAAGGAATGATGGACATGCAGAGGTTGGAAATACAAAATGTAATTTGCAAAACGATATGCTTAATTAAAGAATGAACAGTTAAGATATGTTTCAAATTCCATGCCATTTAGTTCCATCTAGAGTGGCTGCTCTCAAAAATGCAATGCTAACTCCATCAAAAAGGAAAATCCAATATGCACAATTTAGCAGTGGGCACTGATACTTATTCCCACTGTAGGAATAAATACCAGCAACTGGAAATCAAAAAGAATTTTTATGATGGAAATTTAGACAGATAAAGCACACTACTGAGGCCCTCTGCAGATCAGTCTGTAACAGTCAATCTAGAAAGATACACATGGCTAAGGAAAAAAGTATTACCAATGTTAAAAAGAGGCAAATAAACAAACCCTCACACAAATAAAAGAAACCTTGGGTGTGATCAGTTCAATTCCTTTGCTCCTGATGAATACAAGAGATCCTAAAAGAATGAAGAACAGAATTCACAACCATGTTCCACAGGGAGCTGCTGTAACAACTGATTTGCAGTAGTTTAAAGACTCGTTTTGGAGGGGTTTTTTGGTCAAGTTTTCTAATCAGGACTTCCCCAGCACTGAAACTACAGATTTTGGGTGAAGCAGACAAATTTCAATACATTGTACCAAGTATGAAAATAATGTGCACTGTTACTTTATTTGTTTGTCTCTGTATTTGTTTTCTGGTTTTATGCACCATGTTGCATAAGGGCAGTGTGGTATGGAGCCTTAGCAGCCCAGCCCACAACACATATAATATATATAATATATTATATATATTGTGTCTGTATTTGTTTTCTGGTTTTATATACCACATTGTATAAGGGCAGTGTGGTATGAAGTCTCAGCTCCCCAGCCCAGCTCTGCAGAGCTGCCAAGCTGTGTTATTCCTGGGGGGACCCCACTACAGTGCCTGGGTAAAGTCCAGGAGTCTCTGTGGAGCTGGTGGCCTTCTCTCCATAGGCATCCCCCTGACTACCACATCCTCATTTTCCTCTACAATCATTTAATAGAATTAAAATGGGAAATCTTTCCATTTTACATCTTATTTAATGCCCCTTTTTTATGCCAGTTTGAGTGCAGAGACTTCTTAAAGCAATTTTTTACTCTTTTTGTCCTAGGACTTCTACATACATGTTAGAAAAAAGGAAAAGATGAGTAACTTTACCCAAGGACCCCCTCATTTAGTTGAGCACCATGTTTACATTTAAAAAAAATCTTCCAGGAAGGTGGAGAAAGATTATTTGTAGAGCTGCTGTGGGACAATGATTTTAAAGAGTTCCCTTCCTCCCTGTGACTTTTCACTGTGTCTTGAACAAATCAGGTCAGAGCACAGTCATTTTCCTGAAAAAACAGGAAAGCCATTAAATCCAGAGTTCCATCCAACCATGAGACAGTGAGATAAATCTCTGCTCACATGGGCAAATCAAGAACTTAAAATTAATTACATGAAATGAGACACTTAGACCAGTTTTTCACCAATGATTTTGGAGAGTTCTAACAGAACAAAGTAAACAGCAGCACTTCTGTACCTGTGGCACAGCACATCACCCACACAGAAACAGGAGCATGGAAGTGGCATCCTGCTCTCCATGAACCATTTATTTATCATTTATAGACACAGCCACTGGTCTGCAAACAGTGAACTTGTGACTGCATGGCACTTCAGCAATCCTACCACTTCACAGCAGCACAAGATTCATTACTGGGCTCATCTCCATCTGTAAAATTCTAAGGCAATTAGATAGGAATTGGTGTTTCTCCAGAGAGGCTTCTCCAGCTAAAACTAAAATAGAAGTGTGACAGTGACTGGCATTATTTATAACAACAATTCTACTGCAATGATAATACAGCAGCTTTCACATGCAAATATACATACATTTAAATGATTTAGGATGGATTAAAGTAAGGAGCTTAATAGATTTCTTTGCTTGTGCTCAGTCTTTTCATTTGATTAAGAATCCTATGAAAGCTGTCTCTCAAAGCAATTCTTTTGGGCTGTGAAATGTCATTACACTGCACTGAAAATATTCCTGCAACATATGAAAGAAGCAGCCAGTGGTTATGAAGACACATGAATAGCTTGTGAGTTTACTCAAATCAGCACTCAACAACACACTAAATCTAAAGGAATAACCAAGATGTTTAAAAAGACATGAAGATACTGAAAGTTTCAACAGAGGAAAGGATCATTTCCACAGGATCCATCCTTTAAAGACTGACCTCGTGAATCAATAGGAATCTACAGTAACAGGGTTCCTAGCACACTTAAAATAACAAAGCTCCAGCAAAACGGGCTGGGTCCCACTGCTGTATCCATGCAGTAATGGTTTTTTCCAGGGTTAGGAAACAAAAATAAGGTCCTGGAAACCTGTGTTTGTGTCTTCTGTGCAGCATTTATACACGGGAGGAACACTGCAAAAAAAACTTAATTTACACTGAATTTTCACAAGTGCATTTTCTCTGCCAACTTTAACACCCGTTAGTAACACGATGTTACAGAGAAACAAACACTAAATCAGAGTTCAGATACCAATATTTAATTACCTGAAGAACAATATCCCGCTTGCAAATTACCACAGCACAGAGCTTTCCCTATCACAATGTGTAACTACAGAAATAGCACATAATTCCCTGAAGAGCCATACACACACGAGCTTTTCCCTCCTAATTTATGCTAAATTTTTTACTTTCACTCACCTCGGCATTACCAGTAACTAAACAATTGCAAACACCTCAAATTTTTCTCTTAAAGGTTTCTGATCCTCTTGATCAGAATATTATATTGATCCTATGATCAAGACTGAGCACACACACTGAAGGGAGATTTCCATTTCAAAAGGCTAGAAAGGAAAATCATATTAGAGAGAACTCTAATATGCCTGCACAGACATGAAAAACAAGCAGATGTTAGTTTATAAATGAGAAAACCCTCATGCTTCCAGCCAGTAATGATTTTTAACACTTCAGATGAGCAAGTGTAATCCAATGCATGATTTTTAGTTTTATCTGTAGAGTTAACACATTATTAATTAGCATTCTTTTTGAGGCCAAAATTTTGCCAGTTGTTACATGGTCTCCATATGTTTGGGTGGGATTAATTTCATGAAATCCAACAGGGGACAGCATTTGTGTAATCAAAAGTAGAAACATTTTTTTTTCTTTATATTAAGATCTCAAATTTAATGATTTACATTTGTAAGTTTAATAGAAGAAAAAAAAAATTAACATGTTGTTTCACCACTGTCCAAAACCACATACCATATTCTGTACAGCAGATACTGCAAATCTGACAGAATTTCATAAATCAATATCTAAACCTGGGTGTACTTTAACTAATTGATTTCATTTACTTCAAGAGCACCTTATTATGTTTGTTTTGCTTTAAGTAATAAACACAATCTCAAGTGATAAATTACAAGTGTTCCAGGGAGACTAGTGTGAGTCTCTCCCATTTTTTCAGCTGTATTTAAATTGTTAATGTTGTGCCCTTGGCCAGAGGAGGCTGTGATGCTTCCTGGAAGTTTTTCCCTTATGGAAAGAAAAGAGTAATGATGTTGGTTCAGACCTATATTTTATTTGCTTTACTCATCCACCTCTTACCGGTGTTTTAATCTTTTGCATTCTCTCCACAGCAAGTGTGAACTTCACCCTATCACAGATACTTTTATTTACTGAGCTATTTCTTGCTGTATTATTACATAATAAGAAGTTAAACTCAGCTTGGTCATAAAACCCAAAATGCAACTTTTGTCCTGGACATGGTACACTAGTATTTGATTTGTGCCAAAAATAGATTTTTGACAAAATATACTGGGGTTTTTATTCAAAGTCTATATATTTTCTTTCAATATAACTTCTGTTAAATAAAAATAAAACCAGCTCTCTAATGAAATGGATCTTTTGCTAGAAGGAGTGAAACAACATTTCAACTTCTTAATTATTTCCCGTTTCATACTTGAAATAGCTTAAAAATTGCACTCACACCCCCTCCCCATCTGGCTATAAATATGAATTAAGAAAGCAACAAAACAAACCCACAGTTTGTTTTCCAAAAAAAAGAAGAGTAGAGAGCAAGCCCGAAGCCCAGGAGATGTGCTGGGAGCCAAGGAATAGCTGGAACAGCAGCCAAGGCAGTTCCACCAGCCACTGCCACCAAGAAAGGAGACAGCAGCTGCTCACATCAGGGACAGGAAGAAAGGTTGGATAGAAGAATAAATTGACTCTAGAAATCAGCAAATCTGCATCAGCTCTACAATGTAAATGCAGAAAATTTGAGCGGTGAACCACACCAGATGCTATCTACAGGTCCTTCTCAAACTATGTTTTTTAAAAATTCTGCAGAAGTTTCAGAACAGCCTACTCCCCAGACACTCTCCTCCACACCTTCTAAAATTTAGTCCATGTTTTGATCCCATCAGCTCAGATACAATCTGGTTTTAAGCACTGGTAAGAAACAAACAAAAAACCCAGTCCAACAGAAATTCTACTTTAGGTCAAAAATATCCATATTGATATTTTTCTACAGCTCTCCAAACTGACACAACTATTAATAAAACTGCTTTACTGATCAGATTCCTTAATTCTGAATGAGAAATCAAATTATTCTCATTATTTCTCTAAGAAAGCAAAGAGATATCAAGAGGCAAGATATGCAACAGATTTTGATTTTTGCTTGGGTCAATACAGAAACCATTACAAACAGCTAAAAGAAATGGTATAAAACTTGGTATCTAACACAAATTATTGTATATACAAATACTTGCTAACAAAATTTTAAGAAGTCAGTGGAAGCCTTTATAGGATTTTTTTGCTGTCAGCAGATCCTGACAATTTGCAGGTGTATACTTCATTCATCTTCAGCCCAGAGAAGAACCTGCTGGGCTGGTTCTTCTGATGATGGCAGTGCTCATTGCTGTCTACACCTAGTTTTAACTATTCCAGTTAACCTCTTCCCAAACTTACACAGCTTCCAGCTGACAGTCCCATTATGTGATGAACTGAAACATCAGCTCTGGGTGACTCTGAATGATGCTGCTGCTCAGTGCCTTCAAGAAATCACATCTACAAGACTCAGATTTGCAATATAAATAGAGTCAGGTGTCAAGCTGCTCCTTTCAGTAATGAGGGATCCATTTCTCCTCAAAAGAACTCAAAAATTGTATAGATACAACCCCAATTCAGTGCCAAGGTCACAGGCTTCCAGCTGTTCAGAGTTTACAGGAGGGCTACTATCTTCAGAACCTGCAACAGTGCATCTTGAGTTTGCCAGGGAGAGCTCAGCTTTAAGACAGGTATTTTAAATGGCAATAGACTGACCTCAGCTTACTGAAATGATCCTTAAATATAACCTTACAAAGCTGTTGCAGCTAATAATTGTTACTTAATATGGATGGCACACCTTGCACAGCTCAAACAAGGCTCTACAGAGGACTAAGTGTAAAATGAGCTGTAAATACTGTGGTAGTAGAAAGTGGAGAATTGTACATCACAAGCAACAGGGTTTTTGCTCAATTTCTCCATGCTCATAAGGAAAAAAGGCAGCTGCCTTTCCTTCTGGGGCCCACCCAGTGGATGTGCTGCTCAGAGCACACATTTTGGTCAAATACACAACACCCATATCCGTGTATTGCCCAGAGCAGGAGATGATGGGCTCACCTGCTCTGAATGTCTGAAGATAGACAGGATGATTCCTCACTGAAGATTTTTAACTGAATTCCAATAGGCTGGGAAAGGATAATGACCTACCTAAAGGGGAAGATGAACAGAAGCAGAAAAGCATTTCCAGCTTCCTCTTCACTAAACTGAAATAATTTTTCTCAACTATCTCCCTCTGCTTGTGTACTTGGTTTATCAACCTTTCCACTTCACACAAAGTCAGCCATCATTATTGCTGCAAGGAAGACAAATACTTCTTAGAGTTCAGTAAAGTGTTTTAAAAAAACCCTCTTATTAAAAGACTTCTATGAAAGGGGCATTCTTAGGTAGGTGTTGCTGTCTATAAATACTGGGTTAATCAGATAGGGTTTTCTAACTGGATAAAAAGCAGTAACCCTTCTGTTGGGCTGAGTTCTTTGCACACACCTGCTCAACCACTCAAGTTTATAACAGCTTTTTAAAAATTAAATTTCATTATAATATTAAAAAAAAAACCAACCAGAAATGAAGATGCAGCAGAAATTTCAGCAAAGTAAAACAAAAATCACTTTGAAACAGGAATTATTTTTTAAAATACAATGATTTAAACTGTATGTGGTTTCCACTGCAAATGCCACACTCTCATTTTTGGGATCCTTTGACTGGAAGGAAAGGCAGCAAGCCAAATGTGTCACTGAAAGCCTGAAGGACCCCAAATTAAGGTGCACCAGCAATGTAAGGATGTGAGGGCTGCCCAGGCAAGTGACCTTTTCATGTGTCTACTCACAGCCAGCAGCTGTAGCGTCACCAACCAAAATCTGATCCACAGTGCTCTCCAGCACTTCCACAGCTTTGCCTTAAATCTCCTGATTCACTCACGGTCAGGAATCCTAGCTGCTTCCACATAAAAACATTCTCCAGAGGATACCACTTTAAACACTCTTGGAAACACAGAAAGGCAGTGTTTAATTAATACTCAACAGATACTGAAAACTTCCTTTGCACAAGAGCCTGAAAAATCAATCACATACAGCAACAAATCATCTTTGCATTTGAAAATTACACAGAATTCACGTGGGAGAGAAAAATGGGTTATTCCACCAGCTGAATAATAATGAACTGTTCTATCTTGGATAAACTGTAAGCACTGATTTCTTAACCTAGCCAGCAGCAGCTTGCAGCAGCACTGTGGGGGCATGGATTCAAGCACAAGGTGACAGATTTAGCTAAAAGCTTTCCTTTGCCCACCCACACTGCAGCTCAGCACAGGACAGTCAGGCAGATCCCCTGAATCCAGGTTCCTCCTTTCCTCCACCAACAGAGCTCTCTGCCACTGTGCCACGTGAGGAACCCTCAAACAATTGCATTATATTGCATTATAAACTAGTGACTGAGTAAAGTCCAGCAGCTGCTCTGCTTGCTGCTCCATTCTAAGGCTCAGAACTTTGGGTTTGTCAGCTCTGGAAACCAGATTCAGCGAGAACAGCAAAAAACTGAACACACAGTCTCTTGTTAAGCTCCCTGCTGCTGCTGCAGTCTGACTGAAAGCTCCTACTGCACTCCTGGAAGCTCTGCCCAACCAGTTTTGCTTTCCATGCCATTGGGATGTGAGCCATGCAGAGGAATGGGCTCTTACTGGACATGGAATGTGGATACTGGAAACCAGTGTAGTTTGACACAGGAAGCACTGCAGACAATGCAGTGCTTCTCTAAGCACATCTCCAAGGAGAAGGGTGGGCAAAACTAACCCACTTCCCTGGTCAGTTTTGGGTACCAAACTAGAATATCCAGTGAGGCATCCATCTCCCCTTGGCTTTTATGAATGGAAGTGTTGGAAGGGATGAAGCTACAGAAGACTAATGTATCATACAGAGAGGTGGATGAGTGGATGGAGCATTCATTCCATAGCTGTGCCCAGCAAAATTTCCAAACTCTATAGACTGCTACTAAAAACAGAAGTTTAAAGTGCTGAAAATTAAGACAAATTAAAAGTAAAAGGTGGCAGAAAAGAAAGTGATTGTTATAAGTTATTAAATATTTATAAAGTCTGTCCTATTCCCAGACCCCAGAGCTTTTTTCTCTCAATGTCACTCTGATTACAGAAAAATCTCTATTAAGACAGACTTCAAAATTGAGAATTCCTATTAGTTCTCTGTTCTTCAAAGACTATTATCAATGAATTTCAAATCCCTCTGATCAAAGAACCAGAAGTTTACTTCCAGCATTCTGAGAATATAGATAGACTGCCTATCAACACTAAGATCTGAAGAACAGATGCAATGTATTGAGGAGGTTTCACTGCAGTAACCAACAAAAAAAAATCAAAAATTATATTCACATCAACAATAAATGAACTTGAAATTCCAACCAACCACAGGGCTTAACAGAATTGCAAGTAAACAGTTGTCAGACATCACCAATTCTGAGTTTAGGAAGTTTGAGAATTCCAAAAACTACGCAAATTTGACAATCATGAATGTGGGTCTTTATTTCACAATTTGGAATTCCTCACAAGAACTGAGAAGCAGCACCCAGCTGATGCCTGTAGAGCTCTTGACCTGATCTGCTTGTGCCAAAGGAGCACTAACAGCCTGGGGGGGTGAAGCAGATCACACCCTGTCCTGGTTTGGGGACAGGTGTCTGCCAATAAAGGCAGGAGCTTCTCTTTGGAATGGAGAATGTAAACCTTCTCCCTCCAAATTGTTATTATAATTTTGAAATTAAGGGGTTTCAGGCAAAGAGATGAGAATTAGGAATAACAGTTCTTTACTAGGAAAATTAAAATAGAAATACAGTATTACAAAGAACAATCCCAACCCTGACAGAGTCAGAATCCAAGCTGACACCTGTCAGTCAGTCAGGGTGTTGGCAGCAGTCCCATTCAATGGTGGCTGCATCCTCCTGCAGTGGCAGATGTGGTTCAGCTGGAGCAGTGCTCCCGTAGAGGGTGCAGTTTTCCTCTGAAGGCCCAGCTTTCCTCTGGAATCCAGTGGAAAGATGGATAACTTGCTGTCCAAAATCTCAGTTTTTATCTGGGTAGGAAAGGCTTGGCTCCTCCCCCTGGCTGGAGCATCTCCCAGTGGGATGATGTAATTTTATCAGTCATGCAGTGGGACTCAATGTCCCAGCAGCAGATGATATCTTCCTGGAGAGAGGTTGGGTTGTGGGAAGATAAAGATGATTGTCCCAGCTGGTTTAAAGATGGCCCATTAGCAGAGAATATGTGCCAGGAGATCAGGGGCACTGCCCCAGCCGGGTCAGCAGATGGGACAGAATTCACATTGCTGGGCACACCAACCCAGCCCACAGTGCCAGGCTTGTGCCTCCACAGGCCACAGGACACAGCCACAGTCCAGTGAGGGTGGCACTGCCTGTGGAAATGCAGCAGGTGCTCCTCTGGGGAGCAGTGAACAGAGAGGTGCATGTTTGGCTCCCTGAGTTCATGCTGACACATCCAGCCAGCCTTTGACCAAAACCAGCCCACAGCCTGGAAAAAGTACAAGGAGAGGACACATTCTCATTCTCTCACCTCAAGCCCAGTTTGAGCACTGGAAATACACACACCCACTATGCACTTTTACCAAAATTGACAAAAGACTCTGAGGCTGTTCCCTTCACAGTGCTCTGTGCAGAGGAAAACCCAGCACCTCTGAGGGAGCAAAAACCAGCTGGCACTGCCAGAGAGAAGCCCTGACCACAGTCCTGTGCTGTGTCATATGTGCAGCACACTCAGATCAAACCCTAAATGCAGCCCACAGAAAATTCACCAGCATTTTCAGTCTCTTTCACTAGAAAGCTCCTAACTACCCTGGCAGAAAGGATCAGATCTGCAGCAGCACTGCAGAACTGGGAGCCTGGTTTCACACAAGAGAGGCTTAAGGGAAGAGCACTAAATAAATCTCTCCAAATCCTCCAAAATTCAACAGCCTTTCATAATGACATCGTTTCTTGTTTCTTGATAAGGATTTACACAAATAGGTTTTACTCTGAAAGCTGATTGACACTTGTGTTTCCAATCAAACTATTCAAGCTGAATACCTAAGTACATTGGGATCCTCATGCACAGTCTTATTGTTAAGAGATTACTCAAACATCCTTTCAGGCTGTACTCCCACAATAGTCCTGTTTACTGATTCTATGCTGAAGGATGAAAAATTTTGAAATAAAGAACATGTTAAAAACCTCCAGTGCCAGACAAGTTGCTCTGTGTATTTTTGTAGTGATCAATCATTTTTCATACACTGATTTTTCTAACATTTTCCATAAACCTCCTGCCACATTCACCAAATTCTATGTTCAGACTTGAGAAACTACAGGGGAAAGAGAAACTGTGTGTGTATATATATATAAAAAAGTATGTGTGTATACATATATGCATATCCTAGTAACTCTGAGGATTCCTTGCAGGATCTATCTGAGAAACATTCCCAGAAGGGGAAAAAAAAACTAATCCAGGTTGTTTCATTTAATTTCTTTGGAAACACACACTTACTCATTACACAATCAGTGTATTGAGTACTTAGGGAGATGCAAGATTCATAAACAAGCAGCTCCACAGTATGTTTGCTATTTGTCCTTTGTCTCTTCAGTGGGACTCAGCGATAAATTAAAAAAAAAAAACATCCAAAGGACAAAAATAGTCTGTATTTTCATTCAGCTTTTAGCTTTCCTGCTGAAACTGATGGCAGTTGGGGAAATTGCTTCTCTTATGTGGATTTTTATCCCCTGTATGCTACACAGCTAAGAAATAAATCTACATTGGCCCCTCTGCTCAGCCCAGCTCAGCCTGAGCTGCTGAGGAAGTTCTCAGACAACCAGAATCAAGACACTTTAATTAACTCTCAGTTCTCCTAGAGTTCACAGCTGCTAAAATTCTTGTTATTTGACTCTAGAACTACTTGGGAACTGGAGATAGTAGGATTTCATACACATGAAAGATGATGTCTGATCAGGAAATCAGCTTTGCTATTAAAAGATGCAAATGAAATGTCAGTGACAGCTGCTTCTGTTGATACCCCATGTGAGTGATTTCTTTGTTTTAATTTGTACAAGTCATCTGAGAGCCCTGAGTGGAATCTTTTAATGGCAGAAGATTAATACTGAAACATTTAACCATTAAATCATATCATTAGGGGAAATAATTAGCACTTCACAGACACGACAAGCCACATATCAAAAGGCAGTTTATGAACTATTTTACAACATTTTGTTTGAACGAACGGGATGTGTCAGAATAAAGACAGTAATCACATTTTTATTTCCATGATGAGGAAAAGGACCATGAATTGAGGCCTCACTGAGAGTCTAACACTGGAGGATTTGCCTCTGCTGGATAAAGCAGTCTGTTACATGTCACTGATAAATGGTCTTCTGAAATGGTCTGAGGGCTCAACAAGTGGACAAAATATTGGAAAAAATTAACAGTGGCTTGCAATTTTCAAACTTTTTTCTCAGTACTTGTAAACAATTCAAAATATGTTTAATACAACCTCCTCCTCAAAGTTACATCCCTTTGCCTTAGTTGAAATACCTTTCATTTATATTTTTGCTACTCTATCTTTACTGTATTTTGCTACTGTGAGTTTTTTTTATTATATTTTTATGCACTGTAAAATCTTGTCCCTTGGCCTCTTGCAATGTCTTTGACAAACTTTTATGTTGCCACTCACCCAGCATCATTATACCTACATAAGCTGTAATGAGAAATCAGGCCTGCTTGTAGAAAGTCATTCATCTTTATCCCTAAAATTGTATTTGGCTGTCATCTCCAAAAAATTTCTGTGCAGAATTAAAAATAATGCAGTAGCACAGTAACAGGGAAATTGTTTTTTTCCTAAATGCCTCATTACTGATATTGCTAGTATTGTATATCTGCATCTGATACAAAAGGTATCTCAAGGGTGGTTTTAGGAACAAAAGTGATAAATAATTTTGTCCTCATTTATCTAACAAGAAGCTCATACAGATTTCCATATTCATAAGCCATTAGAAGTATTACCAAATGCCATTTTCTTTGATTGCTTCATGGTAGAGAGTCATAGAAGATAGAAGTCATCATTGGGGGTGTCCAAAAACTCCCATTGTCAAAGGCAGCAAGAATATTTCCCACTCCCCAGGCACCTGCAGTGCTGCAGCACCAAGAAAATCTGGGCAGATTTGAAGGCTCTTCCAAGGGAGGCAGTCCTTTGTAACATATCACAGCCTTTTGCTTATATCAGATGTCCAGGAGCATTATTCCTTTCTTAAAACATACCAAAATGGAATAAAATAACTGCTTAAGATACTTCAAAATTATCTATCCTACTCATGTACTCTGTTGCAGATATACAACCTATGCTTTTTAGTTATTGTACAATATAGTAAAATTGTGACAAACACAAAAGGTGCACAGGTACATAAACATAAATAAGTCTTCAGCAGTATATAACCATCATTTAAACACCACAGAGCAATCCTTTTCCTTTTAATAAAAACGTCATTTTATTTCACCAAAACTACTTACAGAGAATTTAGATTACTCCAAGTTAATGTACCCTAGCACTATATTTCTTTCAGAATTTCTATTGCACACTTAATAAACAACACATAAAAATCATCTGTATACAGCAAACAATATATTTTCATTACAAAAAAGAAGGAACAGAGAAAGGAAAGACTGAATGTGTGTGCTAAAGTGTGTGACAACTGATTTAAAAACCATCTGGATAATTTAACTGCTTACTTCTCAAACTGAAAAAGAGGCATGTGTTCTCTTATGGGGAATGGACTTTTAACTATATCATATCAGGAAAAAATGCATACTTTGTAATATTAGCTAAACCTGGTGTGTATTCAGACAATGGATTCATTGCTTTCCAGAGAAATCACCTCAACAATTAACACAATTAAAAAGCCTGACTGGGCAGCAGGTCTGTACCTGAGACTCAGGAGAGAGAGAACCTGCCCAAGAATGAAAACTGCTGGAATCCCACAAAGAGACCTGTTGGAGGAATGAGTCAGGGGTCTCTCTGAAGAGTTCAGAGAAATCAGAGTGCAGGGGTTGAATCAAAGCCTTTGGATGGGCTGAAGTACATTAAGCCTCTCACACATAAAGCAGACATTTAAGGTAGCAAGTTTTAGGGTGAGTTCTAGTGCTTTTAGTAAGTGAAAGGTTTCCAAATGCCAGAGTAGCAGAGCAAGCTAAGGCAGCAAAGGCTAGAGCTGCCAGCAAGGCAGAGCAGGGCTGAGGGAGGAGAGAGCAGAGCACTGTCTCACTGTCTCAGGCTGTGGCTCTGTCTGCTCCACATCACTGCTAGCCCTCTATATGGGCCACAGCAGAAACACAAAAATAAACCCTTCCACTGCCCATTCATTTCACAGTTGGCAGCGTGCACGCAGCCAACAGATGTCCTTAAAACCCTAAATTCAGACAATAAAACCCTTGGTTTAACACAGACTGTTAAAAAATAAGTTGCAACTAAAATTAGGCTGGGAAATCTACATACAGCTCTCAGAGCATAACATTGCCTAATTTACTAATTTGAAATGAGGGCCACGGGGTACTGCCAGTGGCAAGTGCTCATTATTTCCCAAAATACCTGTCTGAGGCTCTTTGGGATGGGCCTTTCAGGTGCATTTCTAATTCTGGGCCTTCTTTCATTTCCACCTTAGCTGCTTTACAATATAACCACAGGACAGGTTCTGTAAGCACTTTCTTTACTCCCTCCTTTGGTTAATTTTCCCCAACCCCCCTCTATGAAGTTGACCCTGTAAAACTTAATTTCTCTCCTCCTAAATCCTAATGCACTAATATGAACTGATGCAATTTTTGATTAGAATTCAAGCTCTGGAAATGGCTTAAATTTCCAAGTTCAAGTTACAATGCCTTGAATTCTGCTCCTTTATTCCATCAGAATATCAGAAGTCACTTAATATGGTCACAAGAAGGTCCCTAAATATTTTTTCATGCCAGGTTCCAAGTACAAAAAAATCCCAACAATGTAAGATCAGTTTCAAAACATCTATGCTGAGAAGGCTTTAACAATGCATGGTGGTTTATTATTTATTTTAGAACTAGTATTCTGCCCTTATTGATAAGAAATGGCACAGTACATTTGAAACTCCCTAAAAAGTTGTATTATCCTCTAAAGAAGTATTTCATAATTATTGGTTCCCCAGCTCTCAGGAGCACTTTATCACTGGAGCATTGGTGCTTTTCAGAGATTCACTCAGCAAAAATGACTTTGATTCATGGAAACATTTTCCCATTTGTGCTTGGGGGTGGGGGAGAGAGAGCAGGAAAATGGGGAGGCTCAGTGTGAGCAATAGCAGAGGCAAGGAGCAGCCCCAGCAGCCTCCTCCTTTCATGTGTGCCTTTGCTCCCACAGCAGCAAGGCCACAGCCCAAGGCAGAGATGGATTTTTGTCAAACTTCACAGTTAAGGACCACACAACAATAAAACACCTTTCCACAGACTTCACCAAAAATGCATTGGATCATTTTCCTAAACAACCTTTCTTGGCTGTATCCTGCAATTTTCTTAGGCACAAGGGATGAACAGGAATGTGAGTTTTTTAAAGGGAAGGACAATTTTGATGAGGAAAATTCAAGAAGAAGGCTGTGATGAGCTGCATGGAGTAT
The DNA here is from genome assembly GCF_903797595.1 of Erithacus rubecula. Classification (NCBI taxonomy): domain Eukaryota; kingdom Metazoa; phylum Chordata; class Aves; order Passeriformes; family Muscicapidae; genus Erithacus; species Erithacus rubecula. The sequence continues at coordinate 4,969,705 of NC_136660.1, forward strand.
GTTCTATCCCAGTGCTTTGCTCTGGAGCAGTAAAGATGCTGCAAACCTGGCTCTGGGAGGGGCACAGCACCCCTGGGCTGAGCTTTATGCTGAATATTGGTGCACTCTGAGGAGCCATCTGGCTGTGGGAGTGTGTGCAGGAGCAGGTTAGGCTGCTGGACACAAGCTGGGATGCTCTGCACACAGCAGCAGTTGGGACTGTAAGCATTGATATTCAGAGGCTGAGCTTACACAGGAGGAGCAGGGAACAACAAATGTGACTCAAGCTGTTAAGCTTTGGATTTGCTCCCCATAAGGCAGAACAGCACCAAAACTATATATAATCAACTACATAGCAAATATAAATATTTATCCTGAACTATACTATTTAATAGCTCAATCATCTATTTTTAAAGTATTTTGACAACTAAGATTCCAGCAATTCTGGTTTACTTTTAGCAAGGATTAGATGATGTAGCCAGCACTATCATAGGCATGCAAATCCAGAGGGCAAGATCCAAGGATACTACCCATCATCCCAAAGATGATTCATACCTAGTATGAGTATTAGAGATTTCACATTTGAGCAGATATGCATCCTTACCACACACATTGCTGCAGCAGCACAGCCCAGGCTGTGAACGTTTCTTTTTGCAGCTACTGCACTTGTCTTGCTTTTCCACCAGCAGCTCTCTGTGCTGGAATTTGAGAAAAAAATCATTAAAAATAAAATAAATGGATGAACTTTTTGATGTTGATGGAACAGTAACATTCACACACACACAAAAAAAAAAAAAAAAAAAAAAACCCCAAAAAAAAAAGCCATACCAAAAACCCAGACTTTCAGCTGTCCTTCAACCCCATGTCTGAGAATACTGCATCATGGACGAGAAACAGGAAAAGCAACATGAACAGCTCTGTTTCAAGATGATATTCATATCCTGTCTGAGTGAGAGTCACTCATTTACTGCATAGAATGCTTAGATTTTATGACTATTAGCAACCAAACAGAATGAGATCTCTTGAATTTGTTTCTAAGCCTCCTGCTGCTTGCTTTATTTTTTGGTAATCTGTAAACTCATGTTGACTAAAATACTGGCTGTTAATGCAGGTGTTGGGTTTTGGTCACTTGAAACATGACCAAAGCCAGCAAACCTGGTTCTCAGGGTCATGCATAAGGAAGGGGAAGATCAAATCTTATCCAGCACACATGAAATCTGTTTACTGAATGCACCAATATATAAAATTGTGCACACATATACAGATAAATTATAAAGATTTTTCTCTGCCCCAATGATAGTTCTTACTTGTAAGAAACCAAGGAACAGCCCTGAGAGAAAAACACAAACAGGGGCTGAGGGGGGAGATTAATGGTTCCATCTAAAATTAAATTTTGGTAGAGCTGGATGTTGCTGGGAAATCCTAAGACCATTAAGGACATGGTTCTTTGCACTGAGATGTTGTGATCTTACAGTTAATGCTATGCAAATAAAGCATCACTAACAGCATAAAGCTCTGGGTGCATCAATTATTAAAACTAATGACAGCACTGTCACTCAAATAAATCACAGCCTGAAGGACAACAGAACATTGTTTCAACAAAAACCCCACAGCTGACTCTGCACGTCCCAGGGGAGACAGAACCACACACCAAATGTCAAAATATCTAGATTTTAGGGAAGTGGAGATCTGCATTCAAGTTTTATGAGAGAAATTTAATAAAAATTCATATTTATTTCAAAGATACAGTTCCAGACTGTTTTCTTTGAGGTGAGGGACTGACTGCTGATGCTGTATTTCCTCAGGATATTACAGAAAATGCCTGTGGTCTACTGCAATAGGAGAAACTCACCAAAGCATTTGGCTTTGCTGTCTATCTTTGGGCATTATCTATTACAGATAATTACTCAAGTACTTACAAGACAGCAGCTTACACTAAATGTTATTTCCTCCCTCCTTACTTTGTACCTAACTGCCAACTAGTAACACCAATTCAGGAGGTAAACCAGGGCAGAGCAAGACTTGATTGAATTATATAATATATTATATATATTGAATATATTATATCTATTGAATATATTATATCTATTGAATTATAGAATAGTTCCCAGTCATTGTATTTTGAGATTTTCTCTTGTATTAGAGCCATCAGACTCTTAAAATGGCAAATACACTCAGAGGCCTCTGATACCCTAGACAATGATCAATTTTTTTAATATGCAAGGATTACAATCATCTGTACTTGTGCTCAAAGTTAATTCTTTGTGCAAACTGGAGTCTGAGGGGAAAGGAGAAGCTAATTAATATAAATTACAGAAGCAAGTGACAAGACTTGAGTTCTTTCCCTTGCAAGGGGACAGACATCCTGAACCAAAGAAAGTCAATTAAACACAAAGACAATCTGAATTAATGGCTACTAGCCCTGATGCAGATGCTTACTGAGTCAAAAAAAAAATGGACAACAGTAATTCTGCTCTCTTTTCTAGGTATCGCCAACATATATTTGCAACTATAGAGAACAAATTTCTCTTTCTCATTGCTTAAACCAGAAAGTTAAAGGATATCTCAAAAGAGGAGGAAAATTTATATAGAATCATAATCAGAATAGTAAAGCTGGGGTTTTGTTAAAAAAAAATATTCTTCCTGTTCTGGTTTTGAACATTTTAGATAATAAAATGAAAAAGTAGCACTGATTTTTTTTTTCATGCTTACTGAATGTTCTTAAAACAGTCATACTTGAATTTCCATTAGCATTCAAATTATTCCTATGAAATACTTAAGCCACACACTGACATTATTATTATCCCCAAAGTAATTTTTCCACATTCACCAGAGTTCCACTTGCTCAGACACTGATGGCATGGTCCATACATGAGGACACATCCAAATCTTACCAACTTCCCTTCAACTCAGTGGCTGACAGGCAAATTATTTTAAAGACAGCACAGGTGAGCTTCACCTGCAAGAGGCAAAGCTGCTGCAGGAACTCTACAGACTGCAAGAAGACAATCAATAACTCTCCAAAAACAAAAAAAAAAAAAAAAATCCAAACCACCAAAACCCAGAAAAACAAAATAAAGCATCTCACTCACAGCCAAAGGAAAAACCCCAAAGTGAGTCAGGTGACAGCACAGATGAACTATTCAGTGGTTCAGTGTCAGTCACACCTGCTCCAGGTGTGGGAAATCCCAGGCTCCCACTGTGTATTAACCCAACAGCACCACTGCCAAAACTCTCTGTATTCCCAACTGACTGTGGTCCAAATCCTACCAGTTCACTTTAATTAAATTATCTTACACACTTATATTCAAATACACTGAAACCTCCATTGCTTGATTGCATCTCCCTTCCAGATTTCAAATTCTCAGACTTGCTTGTGAAAGGTAAGCTTGGAAAACAGTGCCATCTAATGCTAAGGAACATAAAAATAGCATAAAAATAAAATCTAATGCATGTAAAAAATTGTGTTGCAAATTTGTTTTACACTGATTTTCCACACCATTTCCACACTCTATAATAGCTTAAATAAAAGTTTAAAATGCATCTGCCAAATGACAAAACAGATTTGGGAAACAGTGTTGCTAGTTCAAAAATGTCTTTTATAATGGTAGGAACACCTAATTCAGGGGAGGGAGAAGTTCTTGTACTACAAAACAAATTTTCAAACTACTGCATTCACTTCACATTGCTTGAGAGCACCAGGGAGCCTGAGAGTGTGTTCCAAACTAGATCTATTTCTAAAAAATAAATGATGACAAATAAGATTATTTGCAAATCATGATACTGAACAGCTCCAAAGGAGATGCCAGTCATTAGCTACAACTCATAAAAAAGATAATTTACAGTGAAGACTAAACAATGTTCTGTGGTGTTCTTGGTCAGCTTTGTTTTAAGTGTGCTTTTAAATGTTCTTTTTTGCTAAACCTTCATGCAGGCCAAGCAAAATGAGCATTCACAATGAACTGAACTCATTTATTAATGCTGCCATGTATTCATTCAAATTATATGAACAGAGATCTGCATGAATTTTCAGCCACTGGACTTTTAACTCATCCCATTACAGATTGTGAGGAAAATCCAATTTTCACTTAAACATACAAGCACTTTTCAAAATCACCTTCAAGTAAAGCAGGTGTAGTAGATGGCTGTCCTTAAAGTCATTAAAAAATTTCATATTCTCTCCAAATAATGCCAGAGCTTTTGATTTTTAACCCTTGAATTCCTTCTTGTATACATTCTGCAAGCTGAGCTGCTGAGAGGCTGCATCTGGGATTTTTCCAGTCATCCTTCACAGTTTCTGGGTTTTTTCAGTACTTATTACAGGCCTAACCAAACATTAAAAAAACCATATCCCAGCCCTGTTATATCCAATTCTTTTACACCAAAAGGCCAATAGCTCCACACAACATTAATTTTATCTTAGTAGAGAATTATTCCTGTAATCTTCAGCAGGCCTGCTAGGGAGATCAGGAATGGATGTGGATCAAGAAGTTTCATTCTTCATTTCTTTTAACTACAATGGAATGCAGTGGTACATCAATTGAATGATGTAGACTGTCTTTACTGAGGCAATACCACTCTGGATTTAATCCTCTTTATTTTCCTTCTCTGTTCTGTTAGTATACTGCAAATATCATGCTGCACTAGACTTATCAAAACATCCAAGCTTTTTGCTTTGGTCCTAACACACTTTCACTAATTCTCACAATGCACACAAAACCAGAAAGTGCTTTTCAGTGAGAGAAGGGCAAGGGACATTTCCCAAAGGCTGGTGGTGACAGGAAAGGGGGATCAAACTGAATCAGGCACTAACCTGAGGGAGAGACCATTCTAGATTAGCTGTTAATAAGAAATTATTCCCTTGAGGGTGGTGAGGCAGTGGCACAGGGTGCCCAGAGAAAATAAGTAAAAAGGACCTTCAGCTTCCTTTCTATTTTCTTATGCAGCTCAGCAATTTACAAGTGATTCTACACAAAATCTTATATTTCCAATTCCATTGTTGTAGCTATATGGATTTTCTTTGCTAAAACCTCCAATTCCTTCAGAGTAAACTTCCTTTACCTTCTTTCAACCATGCCATTCCTTTATGGTATCCCAAGATTTAATCCTCAAACCTACATTGTTACTGCTCAGATAAGTTTCCAAGTAACTGCACCAAAGTTGGTGTTTTCAAAAGAGTTTCTTTTGTTTGTGGGGAAAGATCTACCTTTGCATTCATTTGTACTCACCTCTGGTACAACATGTTAATAGGTTTTGCAACATAAAAATATTCATTATCATTGTGAACTTTGGTGTAAGTTCTGTACAAGAGCAGGTTTGCTCTTGTTTCTACAGAAAAAAAGCAACTCTATAAATCATTCTGGTGGTCCATGGCCATTTTAAATGTATTACCTCTAATACACCACATGCCATTATGAATCATCACAGGAGAATGTTTTGATAATGTATGTCACAATTTACAGGCTCTCCTGGTGAGGCAGAGAGTACACTAATATAATGCATTCCAGGGATTAAGCAGGGAAAAATCACTTTTGCTGTCTTTAGATGATTATGCAAAGACATATGATATGCTCAATTCACTCTGAAGAGACCAAATTAACTTCAGGTTCAAGCTAGGGGGGACAGCAAAAGATGGAATTTTAGACTTTGCTCTGTTGCAGCTACAAGGAAAAGAGAGTCTTGAATTTCACTGTGTTTCAATTTCCTGTTGTAAATCTCTTAGAACTTGGTAAATATCACAATAAATATTGCTCCAGATAAGTGTAATTTTCATTACTTTGCAGTCAAAAGTGAGGCTGCAGCTCCTTCAAGCACAAAAGTTCTCTGTAAAGGATTTGAACATTCCAGTTTAGTTTGGTATGATTAGCATCATGGTGTGACAGTCACACAATATTCAGGATCCCCACACGTCTGTGTTCCACTCTTTGCAGTATTATTCCTATGAGGTATTAAAAACAGATCCTTCTTTTTGACCATTAAATTTAATCTTGCAATGAGGAGATGATCCCATAGTGCTCAGCTAAAACAATGCTGGGATTATGCATTTGCTATTCCATTGCAGTAAACTCCTTCCACAGCATTCCTCCTCTTCCCTCTCAGCTGCACAGAGCTCCTCCTGCAGAAACCCTCCCAGGCCCCTGATGAGCCCAGGACAGCACTTACTGTCCCCAATCAACACCAGACAATTCCCTTCCTCAGATTGTGTTCCCAGTGACCCAGAGCCCCCTGTCCAGGCTCTGCTGGGACTGTGCTCACCATCTCCACTGTCTAACCCTGCCAGTTCCCAGGACATCTTTCACTGCTGGGGAAACAATCCCAGCTTTTTTTAATGAGCTGCATGTCCAACCATGGCAATGACTTCTTTGTGCACACTTCCAAAGCAAATTATTCCTAGGATCAACATGTCATCTTAGATTTACCTAGCAGAGAGATTTTTTGCTCCTTTTTGTTCATTGCTCATTTTACATACTGATTAGATTGTGTGTCAGATAATGTTATCACTGACAATTCACTTCTAGTCAAAGGCAGGAATTCTACAGGAATTCAGCTCAGTGTTAACAGAAGGAACTGGTTTGAAATTTTTCATGCTTTAAGCCTCCTTTATATGAGCCCATTGATTTAAACCTCAATGGTCTCACAAAAATACTGAGAAGGGACAGACAGAAATAACTAACTCAGCTTCACAGAGCTACCTCCAGCTTCCCTGCTCTTCTTTCTCATCAGAATCCATAAATGGAAATTCATCTGGGAATTAAATCTGTTCCATGGTTACAGGTATCCACCAACAAAACTGAGTTTTGTGTTCTGCCACAGTCTCAGAAAATAAACTGCTCAGTGCAGTCATGAAAACTGCACTGGAGTCAGTTTCCCTTTCAGAGGATGCATTTCTGCCTAAACCCACATCAATCCAAGCTGGCCAGCTTGTGCTCTGAGCTTTCTCTGCACTCAGCCACAGTTTCATCTTGCACACTGCACTCCTCTCAAAGGCTCTTTTTTCTGGAGTCCTTACACATCTCTACTCTGTAGTCAGAGCTCCTTCCAACCCTATACTGCTAGCAAAACCAATTTAGAGGAGTTCTTTTCCCCCTGCATCCTCATGTTGTTAGCCACAGAGCAAAATGATCAAGAGTGAAATATTCCCCTCTCTCCAAACTGGGACAGTCCACTGACATGATTTCTATGACACACTCATAAACTGATGTGAACTTCCAGAAGCAAAGCAAAAACAACCAACAAGTTTAAGAGGGAGGTAATTTATTATCTGACACACTACACTGGAGATGGAAAAGAGAAATTAAGACTTCCCAGACACCCAGCCAGGTACTGCAACAGGTGACCCAGAGAGGTGCTGTGCTCTCCATACCATTTTCAGCAGGAGGCTGGACTAGAGCCCTCTGGAAATCCTTCCCAAAGTAACTTATCCAATGATTCCCTTTGTTTTTACTTTGTGAAAAGTTTGCTCTCCGTTCTTTACTTGTACAACAAAACTTTATCCAGCCAACAGCCACTGAGGCTTTGATTCTGTTGCCGTAAATAAATCAAGCATTCACAGAAAAAACAAATGAAATCAGAGAAGGCTGGAACACATAGAGACAAATATGTCACTTACAATAGGCAGGAAGAAACCAAGAAACAGTCTGCACTAGCAATGCATTCAGAGAAATCTATCTGAAATATAAATATCTATGCCCAGCAGTCACACAGCATTTACAGACTGGCAGGAGGAGCAGCAGTCTTGATTTTCCACCAAATATTTTCTACATTGGCAGTTGAGGTGGGGGAGGGAGAATCTCAGATAAATCTCATGGAAATATTTGTGTAGGCTTCATACTGAACTGAGTCATCTTTTTTTTTTTTTATGCTACAAACAACAGTAAAAGTGAAAAAGAGAGCAAGAGAATAGTTGCTTTTTCATTATTTGGACAGAAGCAGTAAAGAGGGGGAAGAAAGGAAGACAGGTCTTTACTCAATGTTTCCTCCCTCTCAATTGCAAGTGGAATTAATGAAGGGCAATTCTGTGACATCCAAAGCCCTAAATCAGTTCACCTTCTTGCTCCTGGCAGGTAAGGACATACAGGATCCACCTGCAGTGCTCAGCCCAGAGTTAAACCCAGAGTTAAACCCAGAGCAGGAGCCTTGCCTTGGTCCCTGATGCTTCTCCTTCAGTTCTATTAGGGGGAGTTATTCCACCCAGCCAGATCTCTGGATGGGCAGAAAAATAGAAAAAAAAAAACTGTTCCCATCCCAGAACTGGATCAGCCCAGCAGTTTTGTGGCTAACTCACAGATTCTGGACAAGAGCTGTCTGAGGCTGTGACAGCTCAAAGAAACATCCTCTACACAGCACTTAGTGGAGATCCTCTGGCCTCTGCTTTCACTGATATCACCCCCTGAAGTGACCCAGCCTGCCCTCAGGCCCTCTGGAAAAAACTGCTTGCCTCAGGCAAAATCCCATTTACTGCTTCTGCTGCATTCAACCCTGCACAGCTGTGCTAGCACCAAGGTCTGCAAGGCCAAGGAAAAAAATACCCAACCCTGCTGTTATTCTGGAAATACAATTTCTAAAGCTGTTTCCTATGTCCCTTTTTTTAAAGTTTACTTTACTCCAGGTCTGTAAGCAGTCAGTGCCAGGAAAATACCTGCAAAGACAGGCAGACCTGAAGGATGATGTCAGGAACCTGATCACCAAACCAAAAGGATGTTCAGGGCAATGAAAACACCTTTCAGGTGACTCAGTAATTTTTATGAAGCTCTGAAACTGATGCAGGTTCATTATTTAGAATTTTAGTACAGGATTCAGGTTTATCATGTGTCAGATCATTTTTGGAAAAGATATGAATTGAAAAAATAATGGCAAATTATGTGGCTGGTTTTATAAACTGATTCTAGTAGCAACAGCACCAAAATACTGTACTGCAGTATATTTTTTAATAAACACAGAGAAAGTGTTTTACCTAAAAGCAGCACCTCTCACCAGTCCAGCCAGCATTCCTGGAAAAGAAGCAGCAGTTTCCAAGTACACAACATGAGCAGCACTGATCAAACTTCAATTATCAATTGAGTAAACCAGTTTTTTAAATGAAGGAGAATTTAAAACAAACAGACAAAAAATCCTGGCACAAATATAACTTAAGACCACTAAAAACTTAAATACAACCTCCTGGAGGAATATTTCTTGAAGGAAGGAAGTTCAGATTCAGGAAATCTATTCAGCACAGGACAGACAACAGTGAATGTACTCTCAGTAGGGAGCACATCAGATTTTCCAAACCCTTCTCAAATTCTGCATAAACAGTTCACCCTTGTACAACCTTTGCACCCATGGGTAACCAGAAAACTCATTCTAATTTGGGAAAAAACATAATTTACATTTTTGTCTACTCCAGAGAGGTCAGTACACCCATTTTTAAGCTTATCATTAAAACTACAGGTTTTCCAGCTCTGCTCAAGAGCCTATGCTTTTCTCCTGATCCACATAAATTGCATTTAACATCTCTTTGCAAATGAGTGAGTTTGATACCAACAGAAACCCTCTGCTGCAGGGTGAAATAGTCTCTGATTTATTTAAGAAAATATATTTACAAAACAGAACGTAAGGCATATGAAGATTTTTAGCTCCATGATATAAGAATTCTTGTTTACAAACTCTTGGCTGCATTAGGGAAATATCAATACCTTTCTATCATTTTAATGATGTCACAGGGTCAGCTGAAGCTAATGGAGTTGCACAGGGGATTAATTCAGACCAATTAAGAAGGCAAATTAATTGAAGGTTTGTCACTCTTCCACAACACCACCACCACAGTAAAACCTCTGTGGAAGTTTCAGCTGCTGCTGAGTTGTAAAAAACTAATTTTGAAGAGGTGCCCTTCTTAATGGCTCCTTTCAATTGAACCATTTCAAGTGAATTTTCACCCAATTCTAATTTTCATTGCCAAATTTATTTTGTATACAGGATATTCTATGATTGGGCAAGAGTTTTCTTATTTTTTTCCCTTTTCTCCTGATGGACCCTGCCATGAGAACTACAGTGAAGCACACCTCCTGCTCTGGTAATAAGGTACACATCCCATTTTAAATTATAGAAGGCAACGATTTTTTTGGTGTTGTTACTTTTAGTAACACAAATCAGGCCTGGAGATGTTATTTCTACCCTGGAGAGTCTTGTGCAATGTTTTAAATTGTAAAGGGAAATAAGTGATTCCAGTTTTTATGACAACACAATTCTCAGTGACTTCTCCTGGTATTATTTTTCTGGGAATTGCTGCTCACTGCAGACTAACATAAACTTCTATGAGCACCTTGAGAGAAATACGCATTTAAAAGTTTATTTAGGCAAGGTAAAAGATTACACTGAGAAAACTACATTAGCACACACGAAGCAGAATGGAGCCTGATCTCCACTCTGCCTACATTCTCCTCATACATAAGTGGACAATTTAGTTTAAAATTTCTGCTTCCACTTGGATGCAAAGTCCTAATTGTCATATTCCAGTCAAGCCAAATACAGATTCTTTTGTGAGAGTAACTGGAAAAAGTTCTTCCTAAGCAACAACCAGTGACAATCTAAATGATGTAAGTGTAACTGGAGTGTATGAAAAGTTTCCAAAAGCAACTTTAAGAATATTGACACTGAAAAATTAATTCCTCAAGCCAAAAGGCAGTAAGCATCATGAGGAGTTCTGTGGTTTTATTCAGCATCAGCTCAGTTTAGATCCTGGGATGGGTGGCACAAACTGAAAACAAGAAACTCCACTGCAGGCTGGCAAGCCTGAAGGAACAGCAGGGACACCTTGCAGAACTCTTGTGTCCTGTGGGTGTTTTTTCATTCTAAACAGCTTCTGTAAGGCCACTCTGGCATGACAACACAGCTCTCTCCTAAACAGCTGTTTGCAGACAGCACCAATGACAGTGGTGGCCAAATGTGGAAATCAAACTGCCCCACCCCAATGCAGCAGAAAGTTTTGAAAGGAAAATCACCAAGTTCTTTTTCCACTAATAAGCTCTAAACTCAGATCTGTGGATAGTAGAGAGGGACAAGAGGAATAATATAGAAACAGCACCCCATAGTAACAGGTGGCTGAACACAGAAATATATTCCATTTTAGATTTTTAGCAGTTCCTTCCTCATAAAATACCTCAGTCTTTTAAAAGTACCAAGATTAATTAAAATAAACACCCTTAAACAAATTAAATTTAAAGTCAGTAGCATCTTATTAGGACATAAAGTGCCCTTTTTCTACCTGTTTTTTTCTCTGGCTGTATTTTCCAAACACTGAAAACAACATTAACTGTATGGACAGACAGCTAAGATAAAGTTATCTTCTGGCACAGCTGCCAAGAAGCAATGCACAAGAAGATCGTACTAAGACTTCATTCTGCAATACAAATTGGTATTTTGGTATTAAGTGTGTATGAAAAAAATTACACCCATATATTTTCTTCACTCAGGAGAAATATCAGCATAATAGTTCTACAGAAATGGCAGGAAGCTGCTGCAGAAGAAACTAGTTTCTGTGGGGAACATGGAAAGAATTGGACTAGTGTACTGTGGGCACTCTGAATTTATCCCTGTATCTGACTTTGTTACATATTCAAATATAAGATTTGCAGATAGGAGCAGTCAGCCTTCTCCCCAGCATGTCCTATCTCCACAGAAACATGCACAGCTGCTCCATTAAGAGCTAACTGCTTTGAATGAAAATTAGGATTTTATCCTTCTCACAAAATTACAGGGATTCCTCAGGAAAACATACAAACTGAATTTCTAGTCTGGTTTTGTTACCCAGTCCAGTTTTTGGGAGGTGTGTTTTCATGCACAGTGTTCTCAATCCTAAAGTGATGGCTAATTATTCTAACTTTTCCCTTGAGTGAAGGCCAGAACAAGCAGTTCAGAAGAGTTCACACCTGCACAGGCATTTGCACAAACAGAAGCCACAACACAAACACAGCAGCAGGTACAGTTTGGCTCTCAGTGTGGTTGGTGTGCTTTGCTACCCTCCCAAAAGGAGGGGAGGAGAGATCTACCCCCTAACTTGCCCACAGTTTATGTGAAAAGAGCCAAGGTTAAAGCAGCAGCTGAAATGTGGCTTTCCACACAGATATTCAGAGACAGATATTCAGAGGAGGTGCATCTGCTCTGTTTGGCCATGCTTCATCTATAACACTGATTTTAATTAGCTTTAGCTAATGGCTTCTGGAAGACTCTTGCTGGAACCAATTCCTATTTTTAAAGAATGAAACATGCATAAGATTTTCAGCTGTTTTTCTGAATGAAACTCTAAATTTTCTAAATACTCTAAATAGGAAACAGTTTATTCCCAACACGTGTTCAACAGCTGCTTTTTTCTGAGCCAGTGGAATGTGGAGAATACTGACAGAAGTTAGTATGGAAGGGCTGTGCAGGGCAAAGGATTCAATAGGAAAGGTGCACAAGGAGCTCAAAGTTTTAACAGGACAACAGAGACAACATGAAAAAAGAAGGGATGAGAAAAGTCTGTATGACAGAAAGAGAATGGTGCAAATCTCCAAAGATAGCAGATGGAAGGAGAAATAAGGGAGGGAGCTGGAGATGAAGCTCCCCCCAAGGCCACAGAGCAGGACATGAACAACCCCTGCCCAGACTCCCTTCCTAATAGGTCACATTTTCACCCACCTCTGCCTGAACTTTCTTCTTTGCTGCTTCCCTCAGCTCTGAATAATTCATTCTCCAGCTCTTAGGTCAAGATTTCTGTTCACATATGATAGTGTTAACCAAGCAAGAAGTCTCATGCTGCCATATTAAAAGCACTGGCAAGATCAAACCATTTTAGCCAAGAATTTTCATTTGGATTAGCTGCATCATCCAAATGACTTGGAGCCAGAAAGAAATTCTAACTAGCAACCTGCTCTAGATAAACAAAATTGCTGTCTTGACATTAGCCAGACAAAGTTACTGCATTGAATAAAGTTGACAGATTTGATTTTTGGAAGTACTCATCTCCTGCTAACCCTAACTGTGGTAATAAAGTGACATTTTAAAAACTGAGATTGTCCATTGTTCAATTACCCTAAATCAGCTTGTCTAAGAGAGTGTCCTTTGGCTACCATCTATTAATTACAGCAGAAACAGAAGCAGTTGCAAGGTGAGTGCCTTAACCTTTGAACAGAATGTTGGTCACACAATGTTCTGTCATTCTCCCTGAGCTCCACATACAGATTCTGGACCTTCCTGCTTACATTTTCTGGGAGGGGTACAATACAAACTACTGTGCAACTCTAAATCACCTAGGAAAAAAAAAAATAAAAGGAGACCATGTGTTGATTCCCAGGGAAATTGGAAGTGTACAGTGAGGATAAGTAATTCAGATTTCTTTCTGTTGTCCAGACTGATGGTGCACATCTCCCACAGTGGCCCCTCTGAACCAGCTTCCAGTAAAAACTGCAGGGTACTGGGAGTCCTCTACCTAAATGTCAGGAAGTATTGTTGGAACAGAGGACAGCATGAGTAAAAATCATCTAGAGCTATTCTTTAACACTTACATAAATTACACCACCTAACTTCAGATCCTGAAATACACCACCTCAGGTATTTAACAGTACACTTTATATAATAAAAATTCAGTGGAGCATAAGGTGGTTGCTATAGCAACTGGATGAAATAGCTCCATGTGAGCTAGATGAGAGTGAGAAAAATGCATCAGATGTGCTGGTAAGAAATCTGGATTTCAGACTCTGGATGATGGCAAAGGAGGAGAACTCCAAACAAAGGAGCAGCAGTGACCCTGATCTGGCACATATTCTCTGCTAATGGGCCATCTTTAAACCAGCTGGGGCAATCATCTTTATCTTTCCACAGCCCATCCTCCCTCCAGGAGATATCATCTGCTGCTGGGACATTGATTCCCACTGCATGACTGATAAAATTACATCATCCCACTGGGAAATGCTCCAGCCAGGGGAGGAGCCAAGCCTTTCCTACCCAGATAAAAACTGAGATTTTGAACACCAAGGGACCTTCTTTCCACTGGATTCCAGAGGAAAGCCAGACCTTTCCACATCATCCCTGGAGTTCAAACACAGTGATATCTGGAGATGCTTTAGACCTACACATCATTCTGTGATTCTGTTTCAGCTGCATTTTGGCCTCTCATTTCACAGCCTGTCCTGCCTTAATTCAGGCCCACTGTTTCTTCTCTTGAACAGAAAAGGAATGGAAAAGGGTTTTGAAGGCAGAAAACTCACTACTTACTCATGTTTAAAAGAAGCAAATTTTCAAATGGGATGAAGAAATAGAACAGAATTGATGCTTTAGAACATTTCTAAAAAAACCTCCTGTCATTTTTTTTCAAAAAGAATTTCAGAAGTAGTAGTGGCTGCTTCATTCCAAATAAATGCCTGAGACTCAGGATTAGAAGCACTGGAGAGAGGGTGTTCCTGTGAGGGGAGAGGACATGTGGTTAGCTTACTCACTGTACACACATACTGGACATAGAACTTAGAGGAATAAATATAAAAAAAAAAATCATGCAGCCTTAATTATGAATCCTTAATCTAAAAGCCTCACATTTTCTACCATTTTCATTTAATTCAAAACATAAATGCTTTATTTTTGCAGTAGTTTTCCCTGCTGTGGTGTCTTTTAAAATCCAATATCAGTGTGAGAAAATAGTAAATTATTCTGCAGTCACTCAAAAGACAGGCTGAAAAATGGACTAGGAGTAAAATAAAAACACACAAACATATTACTGTGGTAAGTATTTGAGCTAATACCATAAACCATTGCACTGCTAATGCCAGCTTCAGCTCATAGAATCTCAGGTGCCCATGTTAACAATGTAAGAGAAGAAATATCAGATATTAGATAGTAAAGAAGTGGTGCCAAATGCAAAATAACCAAAAAAAGAAGAAACTAACAAAATGCCCATACCCCCAATCTCAATCAATTTGAAAAGATACTGAAAAAGGAATTATTTCCAGAAATCTTAACTTTATTACTTTTCCATTCTATGGAATAGAAAACTACAAGCCAGTTACATTTTCATAAACAAAGAATTAAAGTATGGTAACATAATTAATGCCAACCAGGATGTATTTATGGGAAAAGCATCTCAACCAACTTGATGAGATTAAAAGTTCATATTAAAGAGAAAATTGCTTGATGTAGTTAGAATTTTATGCGGATAAATTAGACCTGGTACTTCCTGAAATGTTGACTGAGAACTTGAAATGAAAAAACACATACCACATGCTAATCGAATTAAAAACTGATTAAGTGACAAATCTCAGCTGAAAGTTGCAGCAGAAAATCCTCATCAGGGGAGCAAGGCTTTTAATGGGTTCCTGCAGGCTCTACAGGCTTTTAATAATTCACTTTTTACAACTAGCTACCCAATGGGAAAAAACAACAGCAAAATCTGGAGATGAGACAGAGGAAAAAGGAAGAAATGGGGTGAGCTGTGAATGTACAAGGACAAACAGCCAGAGCAGTCTGCACCCATCCCAAAGCACATGCAGGACCACAGAACAGCACCTTGTCCAGGGGGAGGCCAACACAGGGGATTCCCTTGTTGCCTGGAGATATGATGCATTTTTGATGGGTACCAGTTCCTCACTGAAGGGAGGGATGAAATTAAACACCCCAGTGCGTTGCACTCCACACAATGTGCCAGGATCAGTGACAACCACCAATGACTCCTCCCCAGCATGCTCCTGAGGATTGGGAAATTTATTCACAAAAAAAAAGATACAACAAAAAATCAGCTGAAGATAACTAAAACCTCCCATATGTCAAAGTTCTCCAATTTCTCAAGCTATTACTGTAACTCCAATATTCTTTTTATATTTTACTATCAAACTTTTCTTTAAGATCTCTGGTTTGGACGCAGCTGTGGTCAGCATTCTAAACATCTCCAGCCTATGTGCAATATTGAGACCAAGGGCCAGCAGAGCAACTGCTGTAAAAAGCCATTTGCATTCACACTGATTGCCCTCATCAGGTTCAGGAATAAGGCTGGCAAATTATTCTTCACTTATCTTTTTTTTTTTTTTTTTTTTTTTTCAAGCACCCTAGCCACATAAATTCCCATCATACCATGACAGATACAACAGAAACACTTGCTAGGGAACAAAATAATAAATTTGTAGAACTAAAAATTTATTTTTCAAGGACACAATAAATTAGTATTTCTCAAGTTATTAGGGGACCCAAAGACCCACATATGTACATAACTACCTTTCCAAAGACAGGCCTTGCTTGTCAATAATCTACAATGCTCAAATGGATGGGATCAAACTTGCTATTAGAGGGCACAGATGTGACTACAGCTATTAGTGCTCATATCTAGTATTTCAGCATCTCCTATGGTAAATTATTTCCTGTAACTGAGAAGTAATTATCACAAAGTTATTGGGTTATCAGACTTCTAATGATGCTATAATTGCTTTCATTATACAATTGATCTGTCACAAGTGTTCACAGTACAAATATTATTGACCTCCTGCCACTCCTGGAACACAATTAAAGTTTCAGTTCAGTTTCACAGGCTGAGGACTCATCTCAGAAGCCACAAGGTACCTGCACTCCCTCTGGCCAGATGTTATTTTGCCACCTCTTCTCCAAATTCTTACTTTCTCCATACTTCACCTCAGCATTTCAACACCTTCACTTCCTTATTTCACAGTTCTTCATTTACTCCCACTGCATCATCTTTCTCTCCATGTACAGAACTTATTTTCTGTTCTGCAGTTTTCCTTTGGACACTCACTACATTCACACCAAAACCAAATTAATTTCTGCTTCCCTTTGCCTGGTATTTTTCTTTTTGATAAGGTAATAGCACAATAACTTCACTTTTTTCTTTTGTTTGTTTCTTTAGAGTATTCAACTTCCACCTCTTTGCACAATTACTTCCCTCATTAATTTCTTTCTGGAAATTTTGGTGAACCTGAAAGTTAAGAACAAACTGAACGAAAGTGCAAATGCACCAGTTTCACATTTTGTTTTAGCAGCCCCTTCAATCCATGCCTGTTTAGACAGATTTGCTGTGGAATTCTTGCCTTCCACAAGCTGTTGTCCTGAAATAACATGAGAATTCTGTGAGTAAGCTTTTGAGAATGAGAGCTCTGAAATTTAATATTGTTAGCACCTTTATTCAGGGTTTCCACCTTCACCCATGATCCCCTTGTTTCTCTTGCCCACAGCACTATAAAAAACCAGATGTCTGTGACAGTAGAAATTCTGCAGTGTGAGAGTTAAAATATATCCTTTAGGTAGGAAAAAGGGAAGCTTATACCAAGCACAAATAATATTGAAAAAATCAAAAACATATGAACCATTAAACATTCTACAGAAAAATCTTTGTCAAAAAAAGTAAAAAGTGATACATATTTTAGGTGTTTGGCGTTGCTGGCATTTAAATTACTGTATTACTAAATAAAAGGAAGAAAAAAAACCCCAAAAGTTATATAACACATATATGAATCACCATTGTCTGCAGTGGGAAACAAATATATCTATATTTAGACAGAATTGTTGCCTGTGTAGGAATCTGAAATACCACGTCAGAAGTAGGCTGCATCTGACTCCAGGAGCAGAATAACAACCTGATCTGCACTGAGCACACAGCAGTGGAGAGAAGGAGCCACTGCCACTGAAGTCAAGGAATTGAGAACAGATCTGGCCCTTCATTCAGCAGCCACACACCATTCCCTGACAGGCAGGAACAACACTCAGCAGTGAACAGGCAGATGAATTTCAAAGGGTAAATTTCAGAATCCACACTGCTGCTCTCCAATGCCCTTTTCATTATGTTCCCACTTAACTGACTGTGAGGATCCCCACAAATTCTGAATATTAGAATTAGATATTTATAGAAATAATGTTATAGAAATATTAGAACTCCAAGAACCCATGGCCAGCTCTGTGATTGTATCAGGAGATGAGGTCTCCACGGGTGGGAATCAGCAGTCTCATTTAGCCCATGTATCACACATTTAGATCACAAAAATGCTAGAAACAATACAAGAAACACCCTTGTGAAGCCAGAGTTACAATCCTTACAAACTGGCTTTATTAGTATGGGCATTTGCACCTCCAAAACAGCACTAATGAGTTTATGAGACCTACCAATGCCAGAATACATGTACTAGCCCTATGGACTTGGAAAGAAGAGGAAGAACCTTCCAAACAGACCTGACTGCCAGGCAGCTTCAGCTATGGAATTCAGAACAAACTACACAGATTCTGGGGTAGGAGAGGCTGGCTAAAACATACCAAACTCTCACATAAAGCTAATGCCACACAAATATTTCATAGTGCTAATGTGCCACCAGTTCTTAGCAATGTGCTGTCCTCTAACAAAAAGCTGTCTAACAAGTTCTAGCAGCAGAGACAGCAGTGAGGAAGGTGAAGCTGATGCTGAGGAGCATCCCCTGCCCTGCCCATCTCTCCCCAGCCTGCTCAGTGCCTGGCTCAGCAGCACTGTCCTTGTCCATGCCCCCTGTCACAGGTGTATGGACCACTCCTGTTGGAGCCAGTGAGTCAGGGGTCTCTCTGAAGAATTCAGAGAGAAATCAGAGAGCAGGGATTGAATCAAAGCCTTTGGGTGAAGTATATTAAGCTTCTCACACATAAAGTAGACATTTAAGTAGAAGTAAGTTTTAGGGTGAGTTGTAATGTCTTTAGTAAATGAAAGGTTTCAAATGCCAGAGTAGTAGTGAGTGTTCTAGTGAAGGTTGAAACACACTGAGATCTTCAATAGAGGCTCCAGGCCCACAGCTGCCGACAGGACTTGGTCATAATAGAGCTATAGCAATAATATTGCTGACATTTCTTAGATAGAACAAGATAGATTCTATGTGTAGTCTATTCGTAACCTTGTGTGCTAAAAAACTGGAATTCTAGCAGGTTAAGGAGTGGTGGTCTGAGTTTGCATCTTAGCTTGTTGGAAAAATGCTATATAAGAGTTTATACTGGGGAGAGTTGGTGCTTTAGCCTTTGGCTTTTGCCAGGGCTGTTAGCCATCTGCTCTTTGCCAGGCTTTTGCTTTGCCATTGCTTGTCTGCTTCCTGTTCAGACTGATGTGCTTTGTAATAAGATGTGCTTTGTAACAAATAACCTTTTAACTATTAGCTGCTTTGCTTATTTAAGCTAACCTGACAAAGAAGGAGCCAAGAGCTCAGAGTTGGTGCCTACAGCACTGAAGGTCTGGAACCTCACACATTCTGACCAGAGGCACAGAACAAACTGCTCGCACCTTGCACTGTGTCACCTCCCTGCAGCAGCTCCCCGAGGGGCACGCACAGGCACAGCTGTGGAAGGACTGAGGTGCCACCTCTGACTTGGCACAAGCTGTTCCCCCAGCTGAGACCACCTCCTGCAGCTCCCACCCTGTCCTGGTTTGGGGTCAGGTGTCTGCCAATAAAGGCAGGAGCTTCTCTTTGGAATGGAGAATGTAACACGCTCCCTCCAAATTGTTATAATTTTAAAAATAAGGGGCTTTCAGGCAAAGAGATGAGAATTATGAATAACAGTTCTTTACTAGGAAAATTAAAATATAAATGCAGTATTACAAAGAACAATCCCAACCCTGACAGAGTCAGAATACAACCTGACACCCTGTCAGTCAGTCAGGGTGTTGGCAGCAGTCCCATTCAATGGTGGCTGCATCCTCCTGCAGTGGCAGATGTGGTTCAGCTGGAGCAGTGCTCCTGGAGAAGGTGCAGTTTTCCTCTGAAGGTCCAGGGATGATGTGGAACGGTCTGGCTTTCCTCTGGAATCCAGTGGAAAGAAGGTCCCTTGCTGTCCAAAATCTCAGTTTTTATCTGGGTAGGAAAGGCTTGGCTGCTCCCCTGGCTGGAGCATCTCCCAGTGGGATGATGGAATTTTATCAGTCATGCGCTGGGACTCACTGGCCATGAACAGGAGATATCTCCTGGAGGGAGGATGGGCTGTGGGAAGATAAAGATGATTGCCCAGCTGGTTTAAAGATGGCCCATGAGCAGATAATGTGTGCCAGGAGATCAGAGTGACAGAATTCACATTGCTGGCCACACCCTGTATTGCAGCCCCAGACACACCCTAAGGAAGCGTGACTGCAGACTTGATTCAGTTTTCTATTTAAAGCCAACAATGTTTTCTTGTTACAGTGGTGTGGGAGAAAGACAACGCTGCCAGTCTGCCAACGCTAAAGAGCTCTTCAGAGGAATTTCTCTCTTCTCAGAGCAATCTCTTTTCAGATCTAATCTCTAGCCTGCTGATGATGCTCCAGGTAGAGAGGTGGAAGAGATCAGGCAGAGCCAAAGAAATCAATCAGGCATCTTTCTGCCAGTCTGGAGACAGACTTTTTAAAAAAGGAACTTACTTTTCATATACTCCCTGCCATACTGTGTTCTGGCCATGAGTGCACAAATAAATCAAAACCCTGTGTCTGAGACATTGCATCTCCCCAGCCTGCTCCATTTGGACTTCAGGGAACACAGGGCTAAAATAAGATGCACAAAGTCACAACAGCAGGGCCAAAATTAGGGACTTAGTTAAAAAATACCCAGAGAACATTTCTTTCAGAGCATTCATCATTCACATAGCAAGGCATGACCTGGTGGTGCAAATGTCCTTTTGTGGTTTGTGAGATTTTCAATGCAGAGCACAATACTTAAAATTATTCATTTACTTCTTTTTCTAGAATCCTGAAATACTAAAACAATTGCCCCCAGAATCCCACCAAAATAACAGAAGCAGGTGCATTTGATGTAAGAGTAATTGTGAGTTATAGATGTCAAGACTTGAAACTAGTTATCATTACTTGTACCTTCCTCTGTTTTAATCAATTATCTGTCAGTTAAAAAACCTGATTATATCTTTAATTAATCATGCTACTTCCAAAAAGAAAAGTAAAACCACAGATGATTACCGCAGTTATTTTCTAGCTATTCTGAGCTTAAACTTAAAGAATGTCTTTTGGGAACACCATTTATTTTCTGGCAAATGATGCAATTAACATTCACTAGCATGATTAAGTGTTTGCTAATTACACAATCAATTACTTCAGGATGTTTTCCACACAACATTCACATACATGTACTCCTTTCCATTTCTACACATCACCTAATAACCACTGAAAAATGCTGTGGATCCATCATTTCAAAGAGGACATATAGAGAAACTGACAATGCATTATTGAATGTTATCAGATGTAATTAATCACTCTGTCAAGTACAGTTCCTTGTTCCTGTGCTAAATCCAGGCTCAGTTGGCAATACCATTCATGACCAGACTCCCATCAAACTCTTGATGTGTCACTGAGCCATCCATCAATACTTTCAATATATAAAGTAAAGATGTAGAGGAAAATGGTTTCACAAAGCAAGCCTTTAAATTATCTGAAGAACAATGCAGCAAACCACAGTGATGACTGCAGACCTTGTAAATCCAGAGTTTTTGTGTTCTTTCCCATGGCATCCTAAAACAACATGATCTAACCTCTGCTCCAGCAGTTGGACTGGGGGATCACTGCAGGGCTAACTGTGAAATTCAGTTTAAAAAATCAGAAAATCAGAGAATCACTAGCAGTCTGGCACTGCAAAATGAAGAGGCAAATTGGGAATTTTCCTGACACAGGACACAGTCAGGCCTGTGCACTGAAAAGGTAAAATATGAAAGAAGGGAATCATTTAATCAACTTTCTACACCTCAAAACAAGTTTAAAATAACTGAAGCACTGGTAAGCAACAGCAAAGTATTGGACCTGGATTTCAAATGCTAGGTTCCAACTGGACTAGAAATTACTTAGGAAAAAAATCCTTATTAAAAAATAATAAATAAATTTCAAAAATCTCAAATGCTTGGCTAAAGACTTCTGTCAAACAGCTGCTTCATGCTCCATCCCTACCAATGGGCTTGTCTTTGTGCAAGATCTCCTTTTATTGATTCCCCCCAGTCCCCACAGTAAAACACATGAAATACTCTAGTACATCACCAGTACCAAGTAAGAAACCCCCACTCATGCAGCAAAAGGACAGGAGGAAATGAAAATTATTTTCACTGAAGTCATGCACCGAGCTGATTCTCATCATGAAATATTTTGACTTTATTTCAAATATGTGGATAAAAAAAATATTTTTTTTGCAGGCAGGTTTGCTTTATAAGAAAAAGATCTTTTAATGCAACAGATTTTTCTTTTAAAAGATGTTTCAAAAGTAATCTTCTCTCCCAGACTGTAATTTACAAACTATTAGGTTTGTTCATGACAGACAAGAACATTTGTGGTGGTGAATTCCTTCAAAGGCACGTTGGCCAAATAATGTTTTCCAGATGATTTCAGAGGTGAAGGCATGAGGGGAGTTATCATCCCCCTGCAGAAGGACTGAAGTTTACTCTGCTTTTAAAGTAACTAACTCTTCATAATTTTTCACTTTGTCTTTAAACTCCCAGAAGCACAAACAGGGATTACTCCAGCTCTAACTGCCCTTCAGAACACTTTTTTATCAGATTTCATACTGTCATGCATTTTAAAGCTTTAAAAGCATTACACAGCTGTGCTATCATACATTAAAGGGCATTAATGACTGGATCTGTCACTAAACATCACCTGCATTTGTTAAAGTCCTTCTCTGGTCTCTTCAATTTAGTAACTACCACCAGTGCAGGAGGCTGCCCTTTTTCTTCCTTCATTCTTTGAAAAGAAATCCTGCATGTTTTAAGACCTTGTAAGTATGAGCAATTAAAGAAAAGATACAAATCTTCCACCACTGAAAAAATTACTAATGCATCTTCTAACTAGTAGATTGGGAATGCTATAAAAACCTCAGGCTTATAGAAGTGCTCCTCTTTCCAGCCCTTAGTGCTTTCCAGACAAATATCTAATATTTTAAAGTCTAATTCCAATACATTAATAATCTCAGCAGAATACTGGAAGTAGTTATTGATGCATTCCTACAAAGATGGCTGGAGAACCCATTTAGATTTGTTATGCTTTTTGTGCATTTTTAAATTACTTTTTAAAAATCTCCTATCAAAAACTGCAAATATTTCTAATATACAATTTTAAATCGATTAGAAATCAGTCTGGAATGGACACAAGGTCAGTAGAAGCTATGGACAACTGGCTTAAATACAACAAATCCATCATAAATCTCACCTGAAAGCTGTAGAAAATACTTTCAGATTGAGCAGCACTTTAACTATTCTATTAAAGAAGCAATATTGCTCATGAAAACAATTCATACTTAGTAATATCATTCCTAGCAATTGAAGAAGAGGTGAGAGCATTAAAAAATCCTAAAAAGAAAGATGAGTTAGTAATTTCTGTAATTTCCATCACCCAGGCAAATGTCTAGCAGCAGAAGCATTCCAAGCAAAAGGAGAATTCTACATGAAAATAAAATATCTGTATATTTGGAGATAAGGAGTACATAGAAAAAGGTGCCTCAAGAATACTTAAAGATTTCCCAGTTGATCCCTTCTCCCCAGGGACTGTGCCAGGCTCCTGTGATAACCAGAGGTGCAGCCACATTTCTGCTGACATCAACCTGTGCTTGCCTCTAACAATTTTACAGCCACATGGAAAACATGTAATAAGAAAACTCAGCAAATGGCAAAAAAAATTGGGCAGCCTAGTCTTAGTCTGACCAGCAACCAAAAGGGATCCATTTTACATACAGCACAGTTCAAAAATCAGCATTTTCTTGGCTATGCCCTTTGGTGCTGGAATTGTGCCCATCTCTCCAGACTGATCATTGAGACCTTCCACAGGACCCAACAGGAAACACCTCTGAAATAATGTTATTAATTAAGATGCTGCTGATCTGAATATGATGAAGAAGGTAAAATTAAATACCACAGAAAGTGGTTCTAAAAGGAGGACTCAACAGTTTTAGAATTCACACCAACATCAGAGTTGAAAACTGGTGGCAACATGAAGTTTAATTGCTGGGCAAAATCAGAATTTAGTGCTGGTAAGTGAACAATACAGTGTGATAAGGAAAGACTGCAATAAATAGGCTGTTCAGCCCCTGGAGCACTTTTGCAAGAGGTTTGTCCCCTAAACACGTGGCTGGAACTCTGGATGTGCTTCCTTTCCCTGGACAAGGATTTAGTTTTTGAAGCAAAAGGCAGCACTTCAGTGCTTGCACCCACACAAGATCAGAGCCAGGACAGACAGATGCAATTTGGGAAGAAGTTCTTTGCTACACAAAGTGCTTGGCTAATGAGCTCCTTTAAAAGCAGCAATAGCACAGTGATTTGTGCTTTTCCACCTTGTAGGAGTGGCCAGCTATGCAAGAGAACCATCCTTTTGTGGAGCTGGCATCACACTGACCCACTTTCCAAAGCACTCACAACAGTTTGCCATCTCGAGAAACTTAAAGATGTCTGTAAGTGTTTTGCTTGCACAGGGAAGTGAGCTTAAATCTAGCTTGTTTTGCTTTTGCAAGGAAACATGATCAGCATCAGAAGAAAACCAGAATATTTTACCAGTTATAACTTCTATGAAGTCTGACTGCTTGACTTGACATTACAGCTCCTAGTCTTTCCAAACTAATTACAGATTAACTAGTTGTGACACTCACCAGAAATGTACTTCGTGGTTATACCAGTTTAAATAAATTAACCATGTCATTTTATGCACTGCCTTCTTTCTCTATTACATGTGACATACATCACATCAATTACTGGGTTTTGACTACATCTGCCACAGGTCAAAATAAAGCAAAAAAAAAAAGAAAATAATTACTTACTCTATTTCTCATCATAAGATGCCTTATATTGTAATAAAAATATTTCTACTGTATACCAACTGTAAGGTCAAGAACTACTTTCTGAAACTCATTGAAGTGTGGTTATGTGAACAGAACATCCAGATTTGACTTCCCCACAGTCAAACCTCATTAGGGGCCAACAAAATTAGACAAGATGGGATGCCTGCTTTTCTAAACCAGTACTAGAAATGTGGGTGGTTACACCAAAAGCTGACTAAGTAAACAGGGAACTTTCTACTGGTTTCTTTATTCTCATCCAAGCTAATCATATCACCTGTATTGTAGAGCATAGATAACTCAGTTTAAACAAAGGAGGAAAACAAAACAAGTGGTTCAGAAGGCAACAGAAATGGGATTAACTGAGCAGCACAAGGAAAACTCCCAGAAAAAAAAATGTCATCTACATCTGTAGAGCAGTAGAGTATCTGGGCAAGAAATCCTGCAAGATGGGGGCTATTCCACTTCACCCCAGGGCAAGAGGAGGAGCTGGTGCACACAGCAAAAACCCTCTGCCCTACTTTACAGGATTCTTCCCATGGAAACTCCAAATCTCAGTTGCACAGCATGAGGAAATTGATTTATTTACCACCCTAAGTTGAATTTTGTGTCAATAAAGACAGAGTATTCATGTTATATAGAATCATGTTAAATTCTTGAATATAAATTTAATTTAGTTGAATTCAGCTTATTGAGTTGTTCAGGTGGGGAGGTTTTTCATTTAGCTGGTGTTTTGGTTGGCTGGCTTTTTTTTGAGGGGGCAAGGGGATGTGGAGAAAAGTGCCTTATAGCTCATGTTTCAGACCCAACAAAGTGAAAGGACAAGCTTGGAGTTCCTCCAAAAGGGTGCAGAACACACAGAAGATTATTCTGAAGATTTGAAACTGGTGAGAATGTACACAACACAATATTTTATCATTGGTTTACCAATCTTGCAAAAGAAAAGAAAAAAATTGACTTTGTGCTGGCAGGGAAGAGAGAGGTAGGGTCAAGGTGGGGAAACATTTGCTGTTCTGCTGGAAAAGAAGTTCAGAAGCAGAGCTCTGCATTTGAGACAGGCAGGACAAAGGCACTGAAATCACACCATCCACATGCTCCCTGTACACACAGTGGAGGAAGGGACAAAGGCACCAGGGAAAAGCTTTATATTCTGAGGTAATTGGCGCAGATACCATCAGGATGAACAGTGGGCACCAAGGAAATCTGTGCATGCAGGCACCACCAATGGGTTCAGCACACAAAGGACATGCTGCAGCCCCTGGCCAGCAAACACAGAGCTCTGCTGAGATTCATCATTTGGCTCTCTCTGAGCAGTGCTGCGTTGGTGGTTAATTGGACAGTGCCATGGTGTAATTGCACACAGCTGTTCTGAGTGAAATCCACAGTTACTGGAATCAAAAAGTTTGAGAAAGATAGAGGAAAACTCTAATAATTGTTCTAAAGTAAGTTGACAAGATGTTTTTGCTTCCACTCCACTGAGCAGACTTCTGCCTCTTGTCTGCTGTAAACTTGGCTACCAGCATGTCAGCTGTGACAAAAGACAATCTTAGCAATGCAGGGAGACAGCACTAGATTCTAATTGCTGATGTTTCAAACTACCTTTCCTGAGACTCAGTCCGTCTCCCATATCTATTTTAATAGCCCACAACTGCCTACCTGGTTCCAAATGTTGAACTTTTAAATTAGTCTGGTAGCTGCTACACGGTTTTGAGGTGCACTCATACCTGACAAGGAAGACATTCAGCATACAGATGCACTAAGTGTATTAATAAAATGAACTGCAGGAGTAGATCGAAAGCCACAGCAAAGTGTATGTGCAGAGAAGAACAGGAGTCAGAATTACTCATCAGGGAACCAGCCACCTTGCATGCACCTATTTCCAGTCAGGTTTCAGATATCCAATGCACAGAAAGCTGTGGAAATCATCAAAAATCAGAACAACTCCTTACCATCTGACCTTTCTGGCTACAACCCCCTCAGTGCCATCAGGCACAATCAGCTCACCTCAACCTGCTCAGTGCCTCTTGCTGCTGCTGTCAGCATCCCTAACAGCCTCACACTGCCCGAGTCAGCTGGAGTCAGTCATGCTCCATGTCTCAGTTCTAGGAATTTTACACCATAAAATCACCAGATCAACATTTAATGGTGCTGAGGGAATGATAGATACATTACAATTACTCTAAACAAAGTGCCATTTCTCTGGTGATAAAGCCACTCTCCTGAGCCTGGCCAGCTGATAGACAATTACAATCTCAGAATCTTCCTACACCTCTAAACCTCTCTGGCACCCTGCTGTACCCCTTGCACACCTCTAACAAGTGGTGCAATTGTTTTAAACTGTTCCAATAAAGCAATGGTTTACCACATCCAGCCATCACTTCTGATATTAATAAATGAAGTTCTGTAAAGACACAGGACATTTAAAATACTGAGCACCTCTAAAGGCAGATACAGGCATAGGCACTGGCAAGAGAATACATAACAAGAACCAAATAAAAGCAAACTAACTGTATGGATTATCAGGTCATTTCAACCATGAGTGACCTCAGAACCACATTCCCTCTAAAATCTGGGCTATGTTTTGGCCTTTTTGTTGGGGATTTCCATTCCTGTTAGAATGAGCCTGGTGCACTCCACATGAATTGACACTTGGTGACCTTTGCCAGTGCAACTGATATTGCCACATAACTAAAAGGCAGTAAAGCACATGCAGCTCCCCATCTGTATTACCATCATTGTTGGTTTACATCTGCTGGAATCAAAGCACAAACATAGACCTGATGATTTCTGGTACAGCAATCTCTGCCCCCCTCAATTATTGCTACACCATCTGATTTTAAAGAGCAAGAGCTGGCAGCTACTTCTTCAGTTAAATCACAGAGTTGAAAGCATGAATGCTGCTGCACTTAATTAGATATTCTAGATACAGTTTTTCTTCATCAACTAATTTATACACAGATTAGGGCTGGTTTATTATGCTATTACATATTTTAGATATGTAAAAATATATTCAATCTGAAAGAAGACAACTTGCAGTTAAAAAATTAATCTGATTAGCTTCAAGTTACTTAAGTAAATACAAATGCAGCTAAAAAAATACCTCATGCCAGGGGTATTAGCCAGCAGTGATCCTGCTGCAGCAAAGATGGTAAAGTGTTTCAGCAGTGTACTATGCAGACACAGATTTTAGATCCACCACATGTTAATGTGCATTCTTATGGAAAATATGAATATTATACAGACACTGGGATCAGCTAAACTGTGCTCGACTTTGAGAAGAAATCCCTTTAGGAGTGTGGCCACTCCTAAACCACCCATCCCACATCTCCCATGGGCACCCATCTGGTTTGGATGGGGAAAATAAAATAAAGTGATTTACCAAAACATGACTATTGGTCTAATTCCAATACTCAACTGTGATGGACAAAAGACTCTCTAACAAAAGTTAGAAAAATTTTGTTTATTCAGCACTGGGCAGCACTGCAAAATCACAGGTGATCAGAGTCTATTTCTTGACAAAGGATTCAAACAAATACATAGTCATAATAACAGCCCCTCCTAATGACAATACAAACGATTTCTGAGACAACAAAGCAAAAAAAGAAAAAAACAAAACAAAACCATCAACCTAATATCCTCCAGGTCATAGTACATAATCTACCCTCAAATACCAGAGTGAAGCATTTTGTTTTAGTATTCAGAGGAGTGAGGAAGGGTGAGAATGACACCAAGAGAAGGGATTGAAGCTAGTTAGTGCTGTGTGTTGTAACAGTTTTACTTATGTTATTCATTACTGGGATATAGTTCTGTATGCAGTATTGATTTCCTCTGTTTTTCCTGCAGCAAATGCATGTGGACTAATAATGATTCTTTGATTAGACTGCAGAGGCTTCTATTACACTAGCAATAAATTATTTTATATGTAAGGTGTGTTTCCTTTCTGTCATCAAGACTAGGGGCACAGCAATGCAATCTGGACACTCAACACTAGAGTTAAACTGAATCAAACATTCTATTTGAGATTTTTACCTCATTCCTTGCACACAGCAGGGTCAGACACCAGCACTCAGAAGACTAAACCTTGCCTAAATTACCTTTCCAATACAGCAGTAAGGACTACTGGACCAAGTCAAAATACAGCTTTTACTCCTTTCATGATGCCTTGGGCTCTAACCAACAGGAAGAAGCTGGTTGTAATAAACTTGATGTATTCCAGAAGTACATTACCTTACCTCTGTAAGTTTGTTTGTCAGGTTTTTTCATTTGTTTTGTTTCTCACTAAATGCTTTATCTCTTAAGAAATTTTCATTATGTAACAAAATGGCAGCATCTTTGAAAACAGATTTCTCACCCAGAAGATTTTTCCCTCCAAGGCATATATTACCAGTAATAACAGCCTAAAAATATACAAGGAAGTTTTTGAGTGAACTTTTTTGCCCTAATTATTTAAAATGGTTAAATCCCATGCCAGCAACCTCAACACACAT
This sequence comes from Erithacus rubecula, assembly GCF_903797595.1. Taxonomy (NCBI): domain Eukaryota; kingdom Metazoa; phylum Chordata; class Aves; order Passeriformes; family Muscicapidae; genus Erithacus; species Erithacus rubecula. The sequence goes on from NC_136660.1 coordinate 4,998,902, forward strand.
TTGGCAGTATGCCTATCCTGTATTACTGGCAATTATAAACATCACTGTGAACAGAACTTCTCCCACTGCTGCTGCCATATAGAATTGAATAGGAAATTTTTCAGAAGCCAAGCAAAAATATTTGTTTGGTCTATGAAAATGGAGGGGAGCAGCAATTCATTCCTGTCTGGCAAATGCTATCTGAGACTTAGGGTTAAATATCACTTTGTTGTCTTCCATCTGTAGAAGCACCTGAAAGCTGGATATAAATAAAAAGGTGTGTAATAAACTCAGTATATAACATAAGGCATGGCTTACTACATTTATACTATTACAAAGGGATTTTAAGCCTGTTCTGCCTTAAATTCCCCTCCTAACAGAGAGCCCCACTGTACCCCTTCCCCTACTGATCACACTTAATGGAAATGGTGAAAATCAGGAAAATCACAAGACAAATCCAAGTGCTTGCCTCATAATTACATCTTCTGGGACTCCTTTATGTTTTACCTGAGGAAACTACAGGTCATCACCATCCCTTTTATTTGCCTTTTACTTGTTTGAGCAAACATTTCTGCCTGCCAATTTGCAAGCACAGTGATTCCCATAGTTACAGTTTACTGTAAATGTAATGGCTAAAAATCAATAGTCACTATAATTCTTTTGAAGTTCATTTTAAATTTCAATGCAACCAGAACTGGTTAAGATCCCCTGGCTGCCATGACTCAAGCACACGAATAAATCTACACAAATAACTGTTTTGGGGTCAATGCAATTTCTCACCAGGGTGAACAAAGTTTCAAAGACCTTTTTATAAACCAAAGATCAGGAACGAGGCAAAAATCCTCCTGGGAGAATTCACACTTGTGTATATTCACTGCTGCAGTTTTGCTCTGACCCATTTTCTGGGAACAAATGTTTAGTCTTCCATAAATTTCTGCATTATCCCCCATCTGACTGCATGCTCAAGAATGCCTCTTATCCAGCCCTGCTTTATTCAAAACTCCAACACTCTTAAATTAAATCTGAGATTCAATAGTGTCTTTCCAGTTGCCTGCAGGACACTCAGTTATCCCACTGCAGCACAGAAGTGCCACTAACCAGGAGCTGCCTGCAGCCCAGGAGCAGCAGGGGAGCTGAGGGATGGTGGCAGGAGTGTCTCCAGAAGCCACCAGGCACTTGTGTCAGTGCCTCTGGGGCACAGCATCCTGTCCTCCCTGGCAGCATCTCTCCCCTGCAGGAGTCTGCCAGTTAAATAAAGGTTGTGTGGAAAAGTTGCCACAGCAAGGCCCATTTCTGGGGAATGCTAAAAATCAGTGGGTACTGATTTTTACAGGAATCAGTGGATGCCCTACATGTAGGCTGTTGTGTCCCAAAGCTTTGTCTAGCTGCAAACTCAGTAATGCAATTACTTTATTGGCAGATGAACACTTGAACGCTTTCTATGCTCTATAATTTTAATTTAAATGCCTTCTCAAATTCAGAACTTAACACTACTATTTTTTACCTCAAACATTTTACTACATATTCTTTTTCTTTTATAGTTCACTAGGACAAACTGGGAAACACCAGACATGACTTTTACCACAAATGGCATTTCACCATCCTTGGCTCCCCTCATTATCCTCTCAGTTTAGACACAGCACATCCTCTCAAAGTGCTCAGATGTGCAGCCCAGATTCAGCTGGGTCACTCAAGTTATCACATTTCTGTGAGGTTCCACAAAACAGATCATTCACAGGGAAAGGGGAAACATCCAAGCTACAGCAGGAGATTACATTCAATCTTTTCCACTGCCAGAGGATTTCAATTTCTAACATTCTGGGTTGCAAGGCAGCATCAATTTAGCAGCAGTCAGGATGAAATCTCTCCTTTGCCAAGGTTTTCCACAGCTCTCCATTTCATGCCTGCTGGTTTCCCTCTGGGGGCCAAGTCACACAGAACACAGCACCAGGTGCCCAGGAGAGCCCAGAGCCCTTGAGTTCTTTCTCATCTACAAAAAATTTTACAATTACAAACATCAAGTATTATGTTTCTGAAATAAGAATAAAAGCCGTTTAAGGCTGAGAGAAGGAAAAAAAAAAAATTACAAGAAGCAATTCCAGGGTCAAGGTTTCCGTTTCAAAAAAGCAACAAGAATTTAAAATGCATGCCCCTATTGTCTTCAACCACACTTAAACTCTAAAGTGCTCATCAGTTTTCAGATGGAAACTGGATTATAACTTTTAATACTTCTGGTCAACCCACTTTTACTACCAGAAGCAATTTGATACTACCCCACTACACAGATTCTGAGTTGTACCACAAGGCTGGTGGATCACATCTCAGAGATCAGGACAATGTGCTTCCCCCCTCAGCATTTTATGATATTTACTGCAGAAGTCCTACTGCTGTAGATACCCTGCTAATATTGCTCCAGAAATTGCCAATAAACCCATAAACTTTGCTTGAAGCTCAGTTTGACACTGACTCCTGCTATGGTTTGCTGTATATTTATAGCTCAGACTGTGGGATTAATGCAATGAGGCTCACTCCTACTGTCATGACAATGAAAAAAAAAATAAATTACTGCACTTGATTGAAGGAAAAACGGGACAGAAAGAAAGAACTTCAGAAAAAGCTAATGACAACCTTATAGCATGATATACACACACTGTCACTGACTGTGTTCTTCCATGGCATTTTACCTTACATCCTCTTGAAAGTCTTCAAAGTCAGTCTTGATGTATTTTCTTTGTAAACTATTTTTTTATAATAAACTAGTTGGTTCTCACTCACCTGCATGCAATCCAAAATGATTGAGAAATTTAATAACAGAAGCTATAATTTATGGCACAGTTATTTCCTTATAATTAACTTTGCTATGCATTTTGACAGGCAGTCTTTAAGATTGAAACTATGACATTTATTAATACAATTTTAAATTAAGCTTACTCTTACTGATGAAAAATGGCTCCCTGTTGCATAGCCTTCAGTTCTCACTGTCAAAATAATGTAAAACCTGTGTGTTCTTCTGTCAGGAACTCATCCTGCAGATTTCTTCAGTGTTTCTCCTGGTAAATGAACTTTTGGTTTTACACCCAATTCTTGGCATCACACTGAAGACTTTCCATACTGAAATACAAGGAAGATTTTTGCTCCCACAGAGCTTTTCAGGGCTGTGTTATTCCCACAAACTTGGGGTTAGTGGCAGCAAAGGGCCAGCAGTAGCTTCAGATATCTTAAATTCTCTGATATTTTTCAGTTTTCACCTCCATCAAGGCTACCAAGTTAGAACTACCAGATACAGGGCTGTGAAAAGCTCAGTAGATTTGTTTGGGGATTTTGTAATCCAGCCTTACAAATGCTCTGACATAGCATTTGGCTTTCAGGAAAGAAGTTTTAAAGAATTCCAAGCATCCTTCACATGCTGTGCAACGGTGCAGGATCTCCATGGCAGTTACAGAGTAGCTGAGAATGCTGCTCAGCAATAAAAATTAAACACTCAAAAAGGGGTCTCAACAGCAACAATTAATTTTAAATGCAATCCTACTTTGAAATCTCTTGGCTACATTAACAAATATGTGAAAATGTGAAGTTTTAGATTCCACTCTAAACCAAGCACTTCAGTGAACCTTTGCTAAATCATTTTGCTGTTATTCTGTTCCCATCCAGATCAAACTTGGCTGAGCTGCTTTTAAAAGTAATTATAACTAGCCAGGAACTCACAGGTATTTTCATAAAGGTATTTTATCTGAATCTCAAGAGATGCTACAACAATGAAATTGGAAACAAAAAAAAACCAAAAAAAAAAAAAAAGATTCAATTTTCTTGTTTACATTTGCAAACTAGGCTAGATGAAATATGAAACACTTAGTCCTCATGTAAACAACTATTTCATACATTTTAATAAAGAAATGAGGTTTTCCAAGGAACTGCCCTTAGATAGCAAGGGAAAATTGGAAAGTAAAATGCATGACATTTCAAGCAAGTGAAAATGCACTGACATTTTATTCAAAGCTCTATCAAAATAAATAAGAAAAACCCTCTCAATCTGCCAATTATTTTGGGTATTAAAGAGGGGTGGGGGGAAAGGCCAGTCTTTGGCTTACACCTCATCTGTTCTACCTACAAAAAGCTCCATGTGGGAGGTTTGATGCTGAGTCCAGCTTAAAATCCATTTAAAAAATATAATGAGGGAGCCATTACACAAAATATTATCCCAAGGTCCTGGCCTGTTTGCCTCTTTCCTTGCACATAATAATTCTCCAAGTGAAACAAACTGCCCCACCAGCTTTGCTGTGCACAACCTGCTTCATAAAAATTCTATTTCTTCATGTCACACAATTGTTCTTCTGGCACAACTTATTTTCTTCTGAAAATATGCATTTTTATTAACACTGACTATGTGGTAGTATCTCTTATTAATATTACAATTACTTGTAGAAAGAGACAATATTGCTGTGTTGTTTAATATATTCTGTTACATAAAATATTCAAGACTTATCAGGTTCCTGTGCAAATTCATACATCTGCTGCAAAATATTCACACATTCAGATACTCTATTGCAATGCAAGTATCACAAGAAAACATCCCAGGTAATCTACAGCACAATCCCCAGGTGTGGTATCAGAACAGGAGACAATTTACATGTTCAGTTCTGGAATTGTATTCCAGATCTGGAATTGTATTAGATTTGATGAGCAGTCACACAAAGGCTATGAGTGCTCTGGCTGTTGTAAAATACTTACCTTTCCTTTTTCACATGCTGTTCAAACAAAAGTGAACATCCTGTGCCCCTTGAAGTGCCTTGTATCCCCTATTTCTGGATTTTCACCTCTTTTGTTCCTTTTGTAAAATGAAAAACAAGCACAGACCCTGTGTCACTGTCCCTTAGCCCATGATATTTACAGCAATAGTGTGCTCTGCCCAGCCAGAGTCTCACCTGATCCTCTCTGCACTCCAATTCATCAGTGAAACTGCACCCAAGTCAGCTCCCTCTGGGAGTTCTGCATTTTGGAACAGTCTCAGGTTCAAAAACGAGCTCAAAACCCCTGTGCTGCTCCAGGCTCATGCACACACAGAGGACACAGAGGGGGGAACAGCAGCAGTCTCTCATCCCAAGCATGCCTATGAAACTGGAGTTGTGGTGTGTCTCAGGAACCCAGGGAATTCCCATATTTTGTGTCTATGCCCTCCTGGCACTGTCCTTTGGTGCCACAAGCTCTTCACAACAGTGGGGAACAGCCAGAGGGAAGAGAGCACCACAACAGCAGGGGCTTGCCCTGGTGACTGCAGACAAGGTCAAAGCCTCACTGAACTCTGGTTTCTTGGAAAGACACAAGGTTATTGCACCACTTTAAAATAACAGAGCAGAATAACCCAGTCCTAAAACCTGACTGCACAAATACAGAATCTCTAACCATTCTTTTCATTTAATGCATTAAGAGTGCCTGATTTCATTGCAGTAATTTTTTGCTAAAACAGTAAGACATAAACTCTCCAAATGAAAACAAATTTAAAATTTAAATGAGAACTAAGTCAACGATTTGGTGATACAATCATGTATTTTCAATTAGATATTCAGAGTCTGCAAGTGAATTTATTTAGGCCAATGTATCAGCATCATCAACAAAAAAATTCATCATAATTACCACTTTCATCTGGCAGAAATTAGTAGCAGATGTTAGGGAACTTTTCCACGTTTATATTCATAGATGCTTGACACTCCCCCATTGAGTTCAAAATATGAAAGCACAGTGAATAACAGCCCTGTGTTTGGAATCATAATCTGCACTTACTTTCAAGTCCCATCCTGGACACAAACAAACAAACACACACCACTACAAAAAAAAAAAAAAAAAAACAAACAAAAAAAACCCCAACAAAAACTGTAACAGCTCTTTGGCTGTCCAAGCAAAGTCACCCAGATTATGCCCCTCTTTCTGCTGGTTAGGAATCCCACAGCTCACAGTGGTGACAAAGTTTGGGAAGGGCAGAAATGAAGCTTCTCTTATGTACCTGCATTGCAAAAGGGGAATCATGAATCAGATGGTGAAACTAAAGTTTCCTAACACACCTACAGATTTTTTTTTTGCTTTCAAGTGACTACACTGTCCAGGAACTAAGTGTACCAATGACAATAATTTTCACTAAATTGATTTATTGCACTAACATGAGCACTCTGGCCAGAGCAGTGGCAGAGGGCTGTGGCAAGGAGCACAGAGAGGAGCCAGCTGTGCAAAGGGCCCACCTTTTGTTTGCACACCTTTGTAAATCCCCTTGCTCTCCCAGGTGATAGGGATTCTGCAGCCTGGGCAGTGGGAGGACTCCCTGCACACCCCCAAAGAGGCCAGGGAATGGTGTGGGGGGAAGGAAAACCAACCCCACATCCTGATTTTTATTTTCCTTCTACTCAGGCAGGTGCACCTACCGGAAAAGGCACCTCAGGGACACAGAGGCACAACCCAGAGAAGGTGGCAGGAAGCACAAGAGGAATTACAGGATTAACAAGAAGTAAAAAGAAAGCTATGGTGCCTTAGATAAAATACTAACAACTCTAGCCTGCAGCTAGCAAGGTACAGAAAAAGTCCTGATGTGCCCTTAATTCCTATTTTACAGTGCACAACACAAGCAAAGAAGCAAAAGACTGCATTGTAGAAAAAAAATATACAGGCCACATAAACTGGTAATAAAGCTGAAATATTCATGCAATGTCACTGTCAAAGCATGTTTAGTCTACCAGCTAAAGCACTAGCAAGAGCAAACCCACTGCACTGCAGCACCCACATTTATGACTGGAAAGAACAGAAATACAACTCCTGTCCCACTGAAAACCTGCATTTCCTTAAAACTTCCTTCAATTAAAATGGAGTGAGGGAAGTTTATTAATTTGCATCTGATTACAAACAGTTATAAATCTGTACTTGGAGTTAAATATTCCTGCAAACAGGTGTGCCATGTCACATTTACTGAGCTAGATAAAGGGCATGTTATTTGATGCTAAAGAAACTGGATATCGAGATGGAAAATGAAAAAAGTTGCTATACGTGTACTTTTAAGTATGTTTGATTAGTTAAAATGCAGCTACATTTATAATTTTGAGTTACTGGTGAATAGCAATGTTTTTTATGAAACATAAATTGTTGCTGACAACTGGGAATACATGGAACTTTGCATTGTTGGTTTATTTGAGGGTCTTTGTTTTTTCTGGCTTTAATATAGTAAAACAAGAAGACATTAGCCCTCCTTGCAAGCCTCAGTAAACAGAGAGACTCTGCTCCCATCCTCAACAACTCCTGCTATTTTCAAGATACAAATGCAAGAGAGCACTTCAAAAATGCACAGCACAGCCATAAGGCTTTTATCACTATTCTTGTAGGTATGCTGCTTAATGAAACACCAATAAAAGTGGAAGGTAATTATAAACAGCAACCTGGAGGGCACGAGAGCAGGAACCAGTTGTAGTGTTCCCAAAGCTGGCTCAGACATCTAAGAGAAAGATAAATCTGACAGAGTGAGCACTGTACTATTAACTATTCATGTATTTTAATCAATGTTCTCTAGATTGTTCTGGGAAATGCAATGTAGCAGGGGAAGGAAGCAAGCACTCCCATACCCACTGAGCTCAACTTTCCTTTTCATAGCAGACTCCTGAACATTTGTCTATAAACAGCAGTTTTTACAAACACAAAAGTAAAAGCATCCCCTGTCTAGCAGCTGCAGTATCCATGGGATACCTCTGCTCCCTCCAGAACTCATTCCTGATTCACAAGGCAAGAATCTCCTCCTTCCTCAACCATGTGCCATTCATTTTCACTTTAGTCTCCTTGGTATTTTCAAGCCCTTAAGCTACCCACAGATAAACATACCCAGCAGAATGCAGGAAGATCCACAACTTTTCAAATCATTGATCTTTCCTTTCCATCAGTTTTCTCCTACAAGCAGAGAGTTACTTTTTCTACCAAGGGAAATTTTGAATAAGTAAATGTAAAACAGGAGGTAACTTATGTCCCTGTGCCAGGCAGGGGCACTGGCCTGGCTCCTGGCACAGTCCCTGCTCCTGTTACAGAGCTCACATCCCTGGGCCATCATTCTCCTGCCCTGAGCTCCCTGTAATCCCCCAGTTATCCCCTGGCTTTCAGCATTCCAGAATAAGCCTTGCCATATCTGAGCTTTCCCTTCACTGCTTGCAAACTGACATTGTTTGAAGTCAGCCAAGCAGAGAATGCAAAAGACTGAGGTAAATATAGCTGGAGCTAGACTGCATGATTTGGCTTCAGAAAGGGGGTGGAGAGACAAAGAGCTGGGAAAATTACACACATTACAATGCTAATTAAGCCTTGTCTCTTCCATCTCACCAGAATATTTCAAGTTTTCTACAAACTGTAGCTCAATACCAACTTCAGAGCAATCTGTCACTTCCAAGCATCTCAAATACCCAAGTTTAGACTTCTGAGCCTAAATTTAGTCACCTGATTTGAAAATCTTTATCCTGAAAGGGATTCTGGAGGAAGCTTCTGGATTGTAAATTAGGGTCTGGGTGCATGTTGAGACTGAAGCAAAGGACATCATTCAGGAGCAGAGCTTGTCTACTTTAAAATGTCTCTATGTCACTTCTGTGCTTCAAATCACACATAATTCAAAAGGGATGTAAGATTTGGGATAGGTGGGGTAGGAAATGCAGAGCACTGCATTTTGGAGAACTCCCACACACGAATAAAAAGCTTGCCCTGTTTGGTTAGAAATGCTAGCAAGAAGGCACATGAAATCCCATGGAGAGAAGTTATCCTTAATTAAGCAGCACAAAGCTGTCTGTGACAGCCTGGCTGGTAAATCACAGCAGTGACTGACTGCAGCCCCAGCAGAACAGAGAAAGGCTGGAGGAGCTGGATGTGACCAGCATGCAGGGGCAGAAAGGAGCATCTTGCACATGGAAAAGATGCCTTGGTTTGCTGCTCTTTAGGGCCAGAGCTGGTCAGGAAAAAACAACTGGGCTCTCAGCAAACATTAGGAACAGTCCATCAGCCTGTGAGCTGCATATTAAATAATGCTGAAAGCTCACATTGGAACTTCAGCTGTTTGGAGAAAATCATGGAAACTGTGCATGGACAGCAGCCAGAAAGGATTGGATTGCAAAAGAAATTATCTGAATCAGTGAAACTGTAAATGGAACATACTAAAAGAAGCCCCCCAGCTGGCAAATCTATTTCCACTGAGAAAACAAACCCCCACTTTTAAAGTTGTTTTCTACTTTTTCATGAGTTTTGCAAGATCCTCCAGTTTTGGCAAGACACCTTTTGCTGATTCAGCATTGCTAGTGTCACTGCTGGGTTTGTGGGAAGTTCTGAACACCAGCAAAGGCAAGATGCAAGCCCCAGGAAGAGCCAAGGGCTGCTGCTAAGCCAGTCCTCTAGTTGGACACCTGAATTAAAGCTCTCATCCCATTCCTGCCTTTGCCACTGAGCACAAGCAGTGCTGGATGCTTGCACAGCAGATGAGCCCTGAAACTCAGGTTTTTCTTTTATAAAAAACACTTTTACAAACTTAATTAGACTGAGGATGACTCATTTGTATGATTTTAGTAAACAACTTTACATTTTAACTGCTTTATTGTTTTAAAATAACAGAAGTTTAGGACATTTTAAAATGTGAAATTCATAAAAGTTTCAAACATCAGGCATTTGAAATATTTTCCTCATTTTCCAAGGCAAACAACTGGGCACCTACAGAACAGTCTTAAGATGTTTTTGAAATTATACTTTAACCAGTGTGTAAAGCTGTCAATTCCTGACCTCACAGAGCAGACAGGCAGACAGCTAACTAAGGATTTTGCCTATAATGAATTGCAAAAGATGGATTTAAAACCAAAATTGCTTAGGCCTAGCTTTAAAATTAACTGAACTATGGTTTAAGTTGCATTATAAACTGTGAATTATTATTTTGTAGGTCTCTCAGCTTGTTTCAATCCTCTTCCATCACAGTGTGTTTAGACTGTTCTAACACCACCATGAAAGCCAGACAGTGTTCATTCCTGCTCCACATCCCTGCTCATGGCTCTGCAAAGGGGAGCACAGCAGGAGGAGCATTTAGGAGCACTGTGGTGGAGAATAACCACACCTGGCTCCCAGTTTCCAGGTCACACAGACCATGAAGCACTGGCAGAGGCAAAAACCCCAAACAAAGCAGCTTTGAGGGGCTGGCCCTCAACCTCATCCACCCACATCTCATGTGCATGAGGGACACTGTTCACCCAGGTCAGCCCTGGGGTACAGGGATTGGTACTGAGCAGCACAGGGAGCAGCCTTTGCTCCTTCCAGTTCACATTTTCTTCACAGGAAAATCACAGAGGCAGTTTTAAATGTCTGGGGGAATTGCAAGGGGTTGCTGCAGCTGAAAGATCACCCACCTGATACAGAAAAATCTCAAGATAAAAGAGCAGAGTTGATTTAGTTTGCAGTGAAGTTAAGGCCTGTTCCTCCCATGCCAATCACATCCAGGGGAATATCCAAAAAAATCACATCCATGTGAATATCCCAAACAATCACATCCAGGGGAATACCCCAAACAATCCCATGCATGTGAATATCCCAATCACACCCATGTTAATATTCCAGTCACACCCAGGGGAATACCCCTGCATGTGAATATCCCAATCACACATTTGATGGTCACCAACTTGCAGAAATCAGGAGGGAGCTGCTGACTGACAGGACCCCTGATCTGTTTCTGGTCCACCCCCAGGATTCCTGGAATTGCTCCCAGGACACAGCCAGGGCTCCCCAGCCCTGTTAGAACAGTTCCCAGCTGGAGCCTTTCCTTGGCACTGAAATACATCTTGGTGATTGCAGACATAAGCACACTGCTCTCACCTTCCCCTGGCCTGATAAATGGCATGGTGGTTTTCCAAATCCACTGGGACAAGTCAGGTGACAAATGATTTCCATTAGCTTCAGCAGAATGGAAACAAAACAGATCAATACAAATGATTTGCAGCCAGTTCACATCATAAATTTCCTTTTGCCCAGTTCTATCATTTTAGCATGGAAGCATTCCCCCCACACAATATGAAAAAGGCAGTAGTGATCCAGAGATTTGATCATTCCAGCAACAACAAACTGCTCATGATTTCAGCTCAGAGAGCTTTCTAATCAAGTGTTAATTTTACTCAGTGATACATAATGGTGTTATTTTAAATTATGTGAGACAATAAAAATTGCAATGGCCATATTATTTTTGGAAACTGAATTGGATCCTATTGTTATGTAAAGCCATAACAGCCCTAAATTCTACTTTTACTTTACTAAAATTGCCTGTTAATTTTACTTTTCCCCTTCTTTTGTCTATAACCATTTTTAAATGATTTGGGAGTCACCAATTTTTGTATCTTTGAGATCAAACAACAGATCATGATCTTGCACTGCAAAGAACAGCTTGCACATAACTCCTTGCTCTTCATAGCTGGCTGTACTAACTATTTAGGAAACTAGAATCCCAAAATAAACTCATCTTCTGTACTGCAGAGGACATACACTGATTTATGAATCCACTTCTAGGAGTAAATCATCTGTGCTAATGCAAAAGACATTCACAAACAGAGGAAATTCAGTGAGGCAGGAAAGCCACTGATTCCCTCAGGGCAGGCTCAGAGGTACAGAACACACTACCAGTGTATTCTGTGGGGACAATTGCCTTGTAAACCGTTAATGCAGTGACAGACAAATACAGATGTTTGCCATGAGCAGCTTCAGATTCAGTGTATTGCCTTTACCTCTTTTATCACAAAAAAGAAAAAAAAGGAGAAAGCTGTCTTTTTTTTCTATCTTTCCCTGACATAGAGCAACCCTTTCTTTTCATTTCTGTACTTGACATAAACCGAGGAATTGATATAAATCACAGGTGGATTCAGTTAAGTGGTGGGATCCTATCTAGAAACAAAACCTAGGCAATCTGAACTGAATCACAGCAGTATCATGAGTTAGAAGATACATATCAAGTACTGTCATCTATTGGTACATACTAAATATTTATCTGAAGGGAAAAAAGTTCACCAAAATGTGATTTTAGGATTAATTTAATAAACTGGAGAGGTCTTAGCCAAAAACTCTCTAATTATCTGGAAGCTAATCAGCATCAAATAGCCTCCCCTTCAAAAGGTAGAGTAGAAAAGCTAAGAAAATGTATCCTTAAGGCAGAATTTCACCAACATTGCACAATGCACTGTGCTGTAAATTACTCCAAATAGAAAGCACCATTAAATAAGAAACCCAAATTCACAGATCCAGCACCTGATGAGCATCCACCAGCTGTTGCACTTTAAACCAGGGTATGAGTGGCATTAGCATGATTTCATTTAATGTGGAGAAAGCAGAATGGATTTGAACACAAATTTCTCATGCCACGGTGAGATTTGCTGCTGGACTTGGATTTTACCTGCCTCTCTTTCCCTGCTCCCCCAAGGTTTCCCATCCCCTCTGCCAGTGCCAGCTCCCTGCAATGCTCTACACCAGGAGCCCAGGGTAAATGCAGCCATTTGAGCATTTCAGAGGCACTGATCAGCAGCACAGTAATGAGCTGTTCTCATGCCTATACAGAAATAAATGCAAAGCTGTACCAGCAGTGCTGACACTTTCCAGTGGAGCTGAGGCACTCTCCAGCTTTGGGGATGACAACACCAGCAGCAGGAAGGACTGTCAGCTTTTTCAAAAGCTCCATCAAGATGGGTAGAGGAGAAAAACAGAAGAGATGTGCCCCTAAAACAGCAAGCAAATGGTCACTGGAGGAGTGCATCTGTTTCCCCCTGCAGGAGGTACAGACAGGACACCACAAGAGTATTTGGCAAAGATGTCCAAAACATAGAGAAATGCATGATGTGTGATCTCTGGTGCTCTGCTTTCCCCTTAAACAAACCCCTTCCCAGATGGCCTGCAGGATATTAAACTATTGCTTATGTTTGCAGTTCCAGCTGGAGACTGTGTATAAACAAAACTACTCTGTGTCTCTTTGCAGTACAGTAGAATGCTTATTCTTACTTTTAAATAAATCCCTTGAACAACATTAGATATAGACAAATACAAAATATATCACATTTCAGCACTAACTTATCACTTCAATGCAGTTATTAAAAAGAAAAATAAAATAAAGCAAGGAAAACTTCCCTCTGTCCAGCCTACTAAAAAGAAAATCGGGGTTCTGACTAGGTCCTAACTGCCCTCCAGGCCTTAGAAGACTTCTCCAAACCCCAATCCATGAATGAAAGAAAAACAAAGATCCAATGAACCCAGGAAACTTCTCATTTTGAAACAATTGAATGAATAACTTTACTAAATACACCACAAAGCATACAGCCTGGGTCCTCTAATTGGTTGCATAATCTTTAATTAAACAGTTGCACCTGAAATAAAAGTGGTGTGGGAAAGCCCCACTCTGCAAGAAGAATTGCCTGGGTACAGCACATATTTGGAATTGTTGGGCTCCTAATTAAGTTTCCATTAATGTACACAGGGGGGACAAAAGTGATGTCAGAAGACAACACTGAGAGCATAGGCTGGATCTAGAGACAGCCACGTATTTTAAAGGAATTAGAGGACAGGAGAATGCTAAAAATGTCCTTGAGACAGCAGAAGCCAGCAGTGAGCTCTCCCACCAGAGCCCTATCAGCACCCAGTGACACAGGCAGCTGCTCAGCAAATTAACACAACAAATCACTGTAGGTATGGTAACTAGATAACAAAGCTTGAAAAAAAGCAGGGATTACTCTACACATGTTTTGCTTAAAGCAGTAAATCAAATGAAGGTTTCCATCAACAGAGAAAGCTCAACACTATGAACAGCCTTCAGCAGAACAGAGAGCATCCATCCACTTCCTTCCCTTTTTTTTTTGAGCAGAAGAGTGACTTTTAATTTACATGTGTAACAAGAATTAGCATACAGACACAGCCCATGCTTCCATTTGTCTAAATCCAATTCTGCAATGTATTTACTGCCTGCTGGATCCAAGTACCACTCCAGGCATCTGGTTCTCTCCATTTTCCTGACACCTGTAGTATGAAATTCTTGCAGCATGTGCTGCTCTGCTGAGATGGTTGGGATCAAACACTCTAAAATCTAAGACTGATTTTGCAATTTGATTTTAGTGGTTATTTAAAGTGTTCTCATAACCTCATTGCAGTCAGCAATACATTCTGAGCACACTCTTTCATGCAGAGTGCAGCAGCTCTAGGTTCTTTGCTGAATATGTGCATATTAGACAAGCTCTGAGCTGCAGGCAGCCCAAGGACTGCAGGAGCCTGGGAAGAATGTGGAGCCCCAAGGCTGAGCCTTCCTGGCAGCTCTGGTGCAGGACACCAAACTCCAGATGGACACTGGAAAAACAACCTCAAAGACAAACAGAGCCACCAGACAACAAACCAAACCTCACAGTCAGCCACCTTACTCAGCCACAAAAGCCTTGGAAAGCTTGTTCATAGGCTTATGTCAACTCCAAGCTGATCCCATTCTCACCTCTACAGCCAAAACCACTGCAGGAGACCTTCTCAAGATTAACAGGGATGTGGGCCTTGCTCTGGAGTAAGGAGCTGCAGCAGGCACTTGGCAGCAGCTAAAAGGAGCTGTGACCACAGCCCCATCCCAGCAGAGCCCAAAGTGACAGGGAAGAGTTGAAAGCAAACTAACAAATACCAAAAAAGCCCACACAGAAAACCAACAGAGTAATGGAATACCCACAAACAATCCCAAAGCACAAACCCCCAGGATTTTATGCCAAGGCTCAGGACAGTAACATCCCCACCAGAGCAAGCAGCCCAGTGTGAAATTGCCATTGAAATGAGGGTACCAGAGCTGCAAGAGATGCAGCCCCTTGCACACACAGAGGCCATGCCCTGACCATCCCCACCAGCTCTGCCTGAGAGCCCACAGGTCCATCTCTGCCCCAAACAGCTTCAAAACCCAGCCTGCAATTTACTTAGTTAGCTCTCAGTGACCTGAGCATTCCACAGCTGCTGCTCTCCTGCCTTTTTTCTTGGTGACAGTCAGGACACCCTCTCACTCCCCTCTCATTGGCATCATGAACAAGGAATAAACTGCCATATGCCAGAGGACTGGTGTTTTAAAAGCCAAAAATCTCACCATTCCCTGCCCCTTCAAAAGCACAAAACCACAAACTGTGACATCAGTCACAAACAAGTCAGTGCAAACACTCACATGAGAGCAGGCAATGCACATACAGCACCACAAACACTTACTGGATGTCAGAGTAAAAACTATAATTCTGGTCACTCTAGAAGTCTCTATCTTGCCACAAACAAATATTAATGCTTGTGGAAGGTTCCCAGAGTTTAGCCCACGCTAATATGCCTTTTGTTTGATGCTTGCCCTGTTGGCAGACTAAAGTCTCTGGAATGATGATGTTATCTTTAATAATGCCCATTGAGAGTAAAGCAGCTAACACAGGTAAACAACACTAAATATATACCCATTCCTATTATAAATGGGTTTGGAGTTTGAGTGCAGAGTAAAACAAACTACA
This sequence comes from Erithacus rubecula, assembly GCF_903797595.1. Taxonomy (NCBI): domain Eukaryota; kingdom Metazoa; phylum Chordata; class Aves; order Passeriformes; family Muscicapidae; genus Erithacus; species Erithacus rubecula. The sequence continues at coordinate 5,014,384 of NC_136660.1, forward strand.
TCCCCTCAACAAACAGAGATTTGGTTAATTCCTAGCACGACCTAATCTCCACCCCAACTCCCAGAGCTCTGTGAAGAAACTGTCTAAGGCCAAGCAATTCAAAATCAGGGAATTCTCTGCATTTTCCCCCATAAAAAGGGAGAATGAGATACCTACTCATCATACTATCCCATCCTCTTCAGAAAGGAAAGATAAAAAACACACAAATCTGCATCCTGAGAGGAGGGGAGGGAATCATATTGGAACAGCTGCATTATTTTATCAGGTAAGAAGTGTGAGAACCTTACTCAGTTTTTTTCCCTGCTGATTCTTCAGCAGCAGGACTGGAGTTCAGCCCTTGGTTCAGCACAGAGAGATTTCTGACACAGAAAGGAACATCTCAGTCTCCCCACACTGCAGCTTGATTTTCTACACTAAAACAGAACCAAGTGTTTTGAGGAAAAAAAAAACTCTTCAACTTTCAACAGGATCTACAGATGAGAAATGAATCTTTTTAGATACAGCTTCTTAGATAGCATCTTCATGTAAGATTCCTAAAATAGAAGCCAACTTCTTATTTTATTAGCAGAAGAAAAGCCAAAAACAGAGTATGATCTACTGAAATTCTTATTTTAGGTTCATATGAATAAACCAAGGCACAACCCCACTGGATCCCTTTGTTTCTTCCTAAGACCAGAGAAGTATAATAAAATATTCAATGAAGATCAAAATCCTAGATTCTGTTGTGGAAGAGCTCTAGTTACTTCATTAATGCATAAGCCAAGCTGGACTACAGTCCAGTTTAAAACTCTACACAAAAAAACATTTTTGTGAATTGCAGTTTCTGTGTAAAAGTCGGTTTGTGATACAACCAAAATTGTAAGGAAATGTTTAGTGGCAGTACGATGGTTCTTTGTCAGTTACATTCCTCACAGTGTCTCTATACATTATTTACAAAGACCCCAAAACCAAGCAAAAAACAGAAGGGAAAAAAAAAAGAAAATAATTAAAAGAAGTGCCTGTGATTCCCCCTCCCAGAACACAAATATTTTTTGTAGACCTGACTTTTTCCTGTCTTCCCTCTGAATATCTGGTCTCCTTCAATGTAACAATCACTAACATTTTGAGAAATAAATGTTATACCCACCACACACAGAGCCATAATTAAAATGGAAAATTCATCATTCTGGTCTATTAATATTCACAGAAGCAGAATCCAGTTCTCAACATGCCCTAAGCCTCAGTCTACAAAATGCTGAACATAATTTGTTAGAGGTGAGCAGTTGAGTTCTTGTAGAATTGCTACAGATGCTTGAAGGTTAAACCAACAGAATTATAATGGATTTAGCACACAACCACTAACTGATTGCTGCAGAATTTGATAAGGCTCTTATCTTTCAAGGGAACCGCACTATGGGATGTGCAAATCATAAGCTACTACCCTTTCAGCTTCCCCTCCTTCCAGGCCCATGTTCAATATGGATGAGGGCTCATGGTATCATCCCCATTCCAATTCCAGCTGCAGCAGGTTCGACACTCAGTGTGCTCAAACTGAAGGTGTGGAGGCTTTTTTGTTTGTTTGTTTTTCCCTTAACAGGGCCCTACTGTGGACAAACTGCCCACTGCACACAGAGAAGCAATCCTGGCATGCGCAGTGCTCTCTTTTCTGGCAGCCCATCTTCAGAAAACAGGTCTGTATTCAAGGAGGAATTGCATTAGCCACCAAGACAAAATACTGAACAGAAATGGAAAGATGCTCAAATTGACATGAATCAATCTGATATTCTAAACTCTCTCTAGTGACTTAAGAATAGAAAACTATTTCCCCTTAGCTGTCTATGGGAATTTAAATTACCTCAGCAGCCACCCGCACCCAAATTGTCAGTATTCTCCAATACACAAACCCTTCTTTCCCTTCTCCACCTGTTAGCACAGGCTCCCACCCCCCTGAGAGAGCATTAATCGTGGCTACATTCCAGTAATGATGCACCCTGGCCTTCCCAATTAAAGACAGACAGCAGCCCAACCACAGTGCAGACAGCACAAGTACAAATATTGGCTTGATCCAAAAGCCTTGCTGTGTATCCCTCTATAAAATACACACACAGCTCCTAAACAGGTTTTCAGGGCTGTCCTCAAATGTTCCTTTTCCTTGTGCTTCACATGGGCAGCAGTTTTTCACAATTCATACCAACCCCAGCAGGAGTGTTGCCACATTCCATCTGATCCAGCACAGAGCTGCTGCAGCTCTGGACCCCTCCACACACCTGAGAGCCCTGCACTACATCAGCACCCATCCCTGTGCTCTTGCTCTGCATTTCACCTCTCCCAGCCTTTTACAATGAAAAGAGCTTCCTTTGCTCTCTCTGTGTTTTGAGGAGATGAATCTGCCACACTGCCTTGGGTTGCAATACAGCATGTGGCCAGCAATGTGAATTCTGTCACCCTGATCTCCTGGCACACATTATCTGCTCATGGGCCATCTTTAAACCAGCTGGGCAATCATCTTTATCTTCCCACAGCCCATCCTCCCTCCAGGAGATATCTCCTATTCATGGCCAGTGAGTCCCAGTGCATGACTGATAAAATTCCATCATCCCACTGGGAGATGCTCCAGCCAGGGGAGCAGCCAAGCCTTTCCTACCCAGATAAAAACTGAGATTTTGGACACCAAGGCACCTTTTTTCCACTGGATTCCAGAGGAAAGCCAGAACTTCCTACATCATCCCTGGACCTTCAGAGGAAAACTGCACCTTCTCCAGGAGCACTGCTCCAGCTGAACCACATCTGCCACTGCAGGAGGATGCAGCCACCATTGAATGGGACTGCTGCCAACACCCTGACTGACTGACAGGGTGTCAGCTTGGATTCTGACTCTGTCAGGGTTGGGATTGTTCTGTGTAATGCTGCATTTCTATTTTAATTTTCCTATTAAAGAACTGTTATTCCTAATTCCCATCTCTTTGCCTGAAAGCCCCTTAATTTCAAAATTATATTAATAATTTGGAGGGAGGTGGTTTACATTCTCCATTTCAAAGAGAAGCTTCTGCCTTTATTGGCAGACACCTGTCCCCAAACCAGGACACACCCAGGCCACAGTTCAGAGATCAGAGGCTGGAGGACACAGGGCAGGACAGGAGCCCCAGGGCAGCCATGGAACCAGCCCAGCCCCTGGCAAAGCTGCAGAGCCCTGTCCTGCCAGGGCAGCTCCGAGCAGGGCACCCTGGCAGATTTACACAGCTCTGCTTTCTCAGCCAGCCCAGGTCTGCTGCCAGCTCAGACATCTCTGTGCAGCACTCCAGGGCACAGGGAAAATACACACAGCCATTTGCTTCAATTCCACAGCTTATGCTAAACTTTGGCTTGTCAAAGCACCTGGAAGACAAGTTGTAATGTGGCTGACACACGGGGAGGAAAGGAATTATTCTGTCCTCTTTCTAATACAGATCTACCACTAATGCTGCAGAATATTTCCTCCTGCAGCTCAGCACCATCTCTCTTCTCACCACCCTGTCACTGCCCCTACATCTACTCTTATGGAAGTGCTTTATCACAGCTTGCCTTAAAGTTTTTTCCCCATGAAAAATCTCAGTGTGATGGAGCATTCCATCAAGGGGCCCAGGGCACGCAGCCAGGACTCCAAAGGGGGTTTGGTGATAGATAAAGGTAATTACAGTGTAACATTTGCCACACCACAATTTAAGGCTACCTCAGCACTTTCCCCACTTTAAGAGGCTTACAAGTCTGAAAGCCTGTGGTCTGAAGCTTGATAAATACACCCAGTGAAAAATAATCTGAATTGTGGAGTCAATGAGATGCCTTGAATTGAAAAGCAGCCATGCCAAAAGTTGTCTTGAACTCGTAGTGGATGGAAGATTAGATGTGAGTTGCAAAGAAATCTAAAAATAAATCACTGTGTGCATATTTTGAATTACTGCCACTGGACAAGTTTTTTAGAATATATACCTTAAGTTTCTTGGTGAAACTATAACTAAGAATGGAAAGTATGCCTGAACACTTCACTAGTGAACACCTCAGGGAGAAGGGAAAAATATAAAGAGGAAAAAAAAGGGAAAAGGAAAAAATGATGGGAAAAAAAATGGGGAGGGGGGAATGGGGAGGAGCGAACTCCTAATCCCTTCACAGTAAAAATAAGCACAGCCCTCTGCAGCTGCCACAGACTGAGGAATGCTCAGCTTGTGCCAATACAGCTCAATATAGCCTAATTGCAGAAATCCTGAGTGGACTATCTGCAATTGGGCTGCAGGCTGCCATGAACAGCTCCAAGCAGCTGAATTCCAGCAGAGCTGAGTTGAGAGCTGTACCCAGGCTCAGCTCATCTGGCACCTTTATAAACTCTACAGCATCTTCTGGAGCAGGACAGGAAACAGGAGCCATGTCAGCCCCCCTTCCCCTCCATGCAATTTTTTTTGGTGCTTTCAGAATAACAGCAAAAAATGTCACCACTTGTGCATTCAATGCAAATGAGAAAGAAATTTCATGTAGTCATAAAACGTTGCCTATAGCTGCAATCTGTCCTCATCAGATATGGAACAGAATCTCTCCTTTTCACAGGAATCTCTCATGCATTGGGAAAAATGCCACAAGTCAGTAAAGTTACATTTTTTTGGATCTTTAAAACTTAAAGAAGAAAACCAGTGCTCAGAATTGCTCCTGAAAAATCACTCTAAACAGGAGGAACAGCTCCACCTCACAACCAACCCCACAAAACACAAACTAAAAATAACCCAACAAACCCATTCTAACAATCCCATCACTTCTTCAGAGCCAGTTCTTGAAGGAGCATAGGCTGGAAACAAGGACAATGTACAAAAATAAAGCAACAGTTAAAAAATGGAATATACTACCCAAGCTTATATATGAAACAAAAAATGACAGGAAGTTTATTTTAAGTGAAACTCCATGACAGGAGTAAGAATCAAGTTACCCTTCAATTTCTCTCTTCCCACTTTCTGTTTGAGATAGCCCACAAGTGGCACAATGAGACAAAAGGCACCTGTTGACAAAAGGTCTTTTATTGTGCTCTTACAGAGTTAAAAGAAGACAGCACCCAGTAGTCAAAGAAGGTCCAATTAAAATTCACAGAGCTATTGATCTTAGCCCTGCTCCAGTGAACCCTCTTTCTGCTTCCAGCTCATAAACAAGGTGACACAGAAAAGAAATATCGATTTTCATATGATCGCTTTTGGAGACCTTTTCTTAGAATCTTAAAATTGCATCAAGTGCTGGTAAAACAGACTGAACGTGGCCACACCAGGCAGACAGCACAACCTGCTTGCCAATCATTCTGCATGGGGGAGATAAACCAGACAGATGGGTTTTGCTAAACACAAACCCCAGTTTTGCACCTGGAAACCAACAGGCACCATCACTGCATTTCCACTTGTCCTGCATGTGACAGAGCAACACAGCTGAGCTGAGCATTTGAGAGGGGAAAGGCTGTTGGAACACCAGCACCAGAGAGAGCAGAAATGTCAGGGTGCCTCTGCTGAAGAGCTGAGACAATGACTGGCTGTGCCCAGAGAGTTCTGGGTGAGGCCAAATCCCAGCCCCTTTCCCTGGCACCATCTCCCACAGGATTTGGGTCCAGTGCCCACAGGGTACCCCAGGAGTTGTGTCTGTCAGCTGGGTCACAGCCATACACTGACCCACTGATAAACTGCACCTAGGGGAGAGGCATCCCTTGTTCTTGTAAAACAGGGGGGAAAGCCACACAAGCAATGGCAGATTACTTTGACAGAATTATTTTGTGACCTCCTGTTTTTAAGCAGAGACCCCTTCAAAACATTAATTTGCTTCAGGGATTTGTTTAAAGCTGAGCAGGTTCCTACACAGTTTCTTTTCAGAGCAGAGACTAAGCTGTGGACTGTTTTGATTCCCCTTTCCTCATCATCCTGCTCCACATAGTACAAAATAATTACAGAAATAATTACAGAACCTGCCTACATACAAATCAAAAATACTCCTAAGCCTTTGCTTTCTGCTGTCCTAGAAAGCAGCATATAGCCTGATTCCTAGCACCAAAATTCAGTTGGAGGGATGTACTTACTGGCAGGTTTTTCTTTACCCTTGGGGCTCCCTTACTGCCAGGAAGCTCCCAGCCCCTACCTTGCACCTTGCCAAAAAGGACTTTTTACCTTTTTTGCTTGAGCCAGTACAGACAGAGGGAAGAACACCTGAGGCTGTTCAGGTGTCAGAACCTATTCTGGGCATTCCCTCCCCATCCCAACACTCTGCAGCTCCAGGCTTCCTTTCTGGACAGTTTTCCCCAGCCACACTCACACCTCATCTGTCCTGCTGCCCTCCTGATCTGCCACTTACTGCTCTGCAGGTAAAACTGTGCCTAGCTGTAGTTATTCCAGGAGGGTTTCCACTGCTGGTTCTGGGGAATCTTTTATGGCATGTCAAAAGCTTTTCTCAAATTGTGCCACTCTTCCTCCTGTAACAAAGCCCTATTCTTCTCCTTAGAAGGGAGTTAAGTGTGTTTACCAAGGACAAATTGTCAGTGTGGGCTACTAATTCCTTGTCTTATCAAGAAGATTAATTCTTAAGTCCTTTGCTTTCATTTATCCTCATAGTTAGATTGGATATAATACACTTGTACTTGATCCCCGCATGTTCCACTCACCCCCAGAGCAATGGGAAGATGTAATTCCTGTGAATTGATAAAACAGCCTCAACTGAGGTGGAAACCAGGAGCCACAGACCTTGCACCTCTACAACCTTCTGATTATGGAAATACTTCAGCTGGAAGCAGAAGAGCAGCTCCTAGCACAGGAGCAGCTGCATTTCCTGCAAGAAAAGCACCACAAACCTTAAAACAATTAAATCCTCAGGCCAAACAGTTCAACTCAGCATTAACCCCATTTACACTGCAAACCAGTGACTGTCCTTCCCTTTGCTGCTCACAGCTGAGGGCACACTAAGGGACAAAAGGAGGGCAGGCTGTGAGAATGTGGGACAAGTGAAAAATATATTTTTATTTGTTTTTATTAGTTTGATAAAGGCCTGACTCTACAGAGTGCCAGGTGCAGCTAAGAGAGCAGGAAAGGTATAACAGGCACTATTAGATTCTGTCAGGTGAGAAGTACACACTGCTTACCCAGGCACCCTCCAATCTCACATTGCAGCTCCTAGGCTCTGTTTTGATTAATGGACTCATACTTTCTGCAGACTGAAGCTTTGAAACATATTTAAGTGTAAAAAAAACATGCACTCAACAGCAAACACAGCAACAGAAAAATTACACAGCTCAATGGTCACTTCCTCCATGTAGTTTGTGCTGGTTTCTCTTATCAATATAGAAGTAAAAACTGTGTTTAATGAAACAAATGGAAGATTTCTCGATTTTTTTCAGACCAGAAAGAAGTAGCTTAACACAAATAAAAAAGGCAACAAATCCCTGAGATTTCCACTCTCACTGTACTGGAGAAGATGTGGACTAAACCCTGCATGGGTAGGAATCCTAAATTGCAAAAAAGGTGTGAAGAAAGACCACATGCTACTTGGAGTTTTTTAAGTCAAGCTTCCCAAGCTTGCCTTTTTCTCTCAGTAGCTGAGAAATGTGTTACAGCCCAGAGACTCTGGAACATTGACCATTGCTTTATTCAAGCCCTAACAGAAGCACAGACCCCCAAGAAACAGAACAGTGTTAAGCTCCTCTGAATATACCAAAGTGAAGATTCAGGAATATAAACAAACATCTGTAACATCATTGCAGAGCCAGGAGCTGCTGCATCCAGAAACAAACCAGCTATTAACAAGCACACAGGCAGGAAGATTCAGCAAGGACTGAAAATGTGAGGTACAAGTCTGATTTGAAGAACCAGAGCAGTGTCACCCAGTGTGAGCTGGCACCCAAAGCACATTTGAAGGAAATGCAGTGAAATACAGCAAATAATGTGTCAGCAATGCTCAGGCACAGCCAAGGCTTATCCTTCCTACTCCCAGATGCACATCTCACCTTCTGTAGGCATTCTCTCAAGATAAGCATGAAAATACATCACCTTCCTCATTCCAGCCATGCAGCTTGAAAGAGAAAAAAGCGAGGGTGGCACAGGGTGAAGTGTGCATGAACTCACAATTCACTGCAGCAGCCAGATTTGTCTGATGTGAAAGACCACTGCCACCATCTGGTGCCTTCCAAGCCTTGAATCTCTCTTTCTGATCTAAAAGGAATTCAGCCCTTATCAAATTCAACACAGGAGAAAGGGAAGTGGAAGAGGAGCAGTTCTGAACAATAGATTGGGAGGCTTAAAAAGCCCTTTCAGCAAAGCTGCAAAAAAGGAGGCCAATATTTTGATGGAGCAAAGCACAAATACTGCAGGTGGAGAAGGATTAAAATGATAAAACAGACAAGCAAGGTCTTGTCAATGAAAAAAGGCTAAGATTTAGAAAAAACTAAGACCATGGTTCAAATTATATCCATAAACACCTCAGGAGTCATGAACTTTAAAAAGTATTTTTCCCAGCATTGCTGAGAAGAAGGTTGGGAATTATCTAAACAAAGTGTTAGCTATTCTTATGAGCTTCACACACACACACACACAAAAAAAAAAAAAAAAAAAAAAAAAAAAAAAAAAAAAAAAAGAATCACAGTTCAAAAGTTCTTATTTTCCTTCAGTTATTACTCTCAGGGAAAAAAAATAAAAAAAAAAATCAGTTCCTGGTTCTATAGTCAATTTAGGAATTTTTCCTAAAAGCCAGACAAGCATCTTGCTTTTAAAACTGTTTCATATGTCTTCCCAGTGGTTGTACATGGTATCTGAGGATGTTTGAGAAGTCTCTGGGATAATCCCACCCAGACCATTCCTGAGGTCAGGTCAGGGAACATGCCAGCATTCATACTTCTTCTCTCCCTTCTTCAAGTGGGACACACAGACAGACAGCCCAGTTGCTGTTCAGAGCCCACATTTCCAGCTCCATGCCCTTCCTCTCCCTTCCTCTGTGGCTCACCCTGCCCAACAGCTGCAAGGGTGCAGCAGGTACCTGGGGTTTGCTCAGCTGGCAGAAACACTCTCCATTCCTGGTGAGTGGTGGATCTGAGTGTTAGCCATGGGTAAGGTCAGCAGGCAAGGCAAAGCTGAGAATAGGCACACACACAGCCAGTAATGCTCTGCTCTGGTTAGGGGGATCCAGCACTCAGCATGCACAGACACATTCACTGCTCCATCCTCCCTGCACCAGCTGCAGCTCCAGAGCCCCAGCAGGACACACAGCCACAGCCCTGGCAGCTTCCAGAGGTGCAGCCCCTGCCCAATTAACCAGCACCTCCTCATGGCTGTGGCTTTGGCATCCTGGCTCCACCTTCAGATTCCTCCTGGAGGCAACCTCAACATTCTGCACAAAGCTGCAAGGATGAATTACTGGGTGGATGTTGGCAGTACAGCTTTGCATTGATTGTTCATAATCACAGCAAAATATTTCCCATATTCATAACTTAGCAAATTCCTAATTTGGGTGCATGCTAGTCTGACGGTGATGATTCACACAGCAGCCCACAGGATATAGTGCTTAATCACTCCCTGGAAGTTCAGACACCTGTCCCAGGAAGTTTTCACAAGAGCAGTGTCTAAACTGCAACAGGTTTATAACTAAGTAACACAATGAATCTATATTCATATCAGGACAGGTGGATCCATCTCTGTCATCTCTGCCCAGCAGCATCATTTAATTGCTTTCCACTGCTCACTTCTCATTGGGCCAGCTTCATTAGGAGTGCTTTATGTGAGCAGCTTTTTTAAAGCATTAACTTCTAAAAGGCCTAAAGTTGGAGAATGATAAATGGAGATTCACATATACCACACATGCTGTAATTGCTATGCCAGAATAGCAAAGTGGTGTTTGTTAATCTGCAGGTCTGAAAGGTAGAAATAAGCAGTATTTATTTGCATCAGCTGTTAGCAGGTACTGGTATTCTCAAAAACACCTAGTGAAAATCTAAACCACTGCAGTAAATGGAAATATTCTGGGTCTACCCAAGTAAGATCTGAAGCCCAAAGCAGTGACCTGTGGATACTTTCCCTCCCAATGCCATCTAAGGGTTTTGTTATATATTAACTCCTAGGAAGTTTTTTCTTTGAGCAAAAGGCAAATAATTCCAAGGCCTACACAAGATGTATCTTATAAAAATCTGATTTTGTTTTCCCCAAAACTAGAAAACACTATCTTTCCTTTATCCCTGACATTCAGGGTTTTGCTGTTTCAGAGGCAGGGTTGGGCAAGTCCAAGGTCTGTAACACTCAGGACCTACCTCATGGTTTCCATGATAATAGAAGAAACAAGCTTCTTACAGCCTGAAAAATCCTTCACATGATCAACTTCCCCAAGGAGGTGGCAGAGACAGCATCACTGGCAGTTTTTAGGGCATGACTGGACAAAGGGCTAGAGGGTGCAACCCAGCTTCCCTTTCCCACAAAAGCTGAGGCAGATGAACTCCAATGTTCCTTCAAACTTGGGCTTTTCTGTGCTGTGACTTCTCCCCAGTGTCCATAGCACAATCCAAGAGCCAAAAAACATTCTTTATTATAAAATAGGTTTATCACTGGTACACTTTTCCTGCTGTGTGGCTCAGTCCTGCATACAGGAGCTGTGGTACATTATTCCCTGTCTCTGGACATGAGGAGGGGAGCAGACCATCACCCAGAGCTCCACAGATCCCTCCTGCTTTGGATGTCTTCTCCAAACCTTCCTGGTTTGTTTTACATTTGCAAACCTATGCAGGCACAGTTCTTCCAAGATCATATTTCATGCACCTCTCAGCACTTTCCTCTTTCCTCCAGGCTACTTTTGCCTGGCTTTTCAGCTGCTGTTAAACCAGAGGCTGAACCAGCTGCAATGCTCCAGGCTGCCCCTGGCAGCATGAGCAGGGTGGGCAGGTACAGAAAGAAACAGGAATCTCCTGGTGCATCTCAGCAATGCCAGCCCTTTCCACAAAACCTGGCCTTGCTGGATTGGGATTCAGGTGAGCAGAGCACAGGAGCTGCCAGGTTCCCTTCTGATTCTCCATTGGAGCTCCATTTGCAGCTCTCTCCCCAACAGGTTTTGCATGGTGCAGAAGGGAAGGGCCTAAGGGCACACACAGACTCCAGGCTGAACACTCCTACAGCTGCAGTGACTGATTGCCTTCACAGCAATCACACTCTGCCAGCTTCATTTTTCAGGGAAAAAACATCAGATTGGAACAGATGGGGGAAGATGAAAACAGATTGCACAGAACAGCCACGGTCTAATGGTGAATTGGGAATACTGAGCAAATAGAAGGAGCCCATGTGCTTTGTGTCTGAATTGGAAACTGAGCTCTTCCATTGCAGCTTTCAAGGGCTGTGTAAATGCTGCTCTATCTGGTCTGACAGCTAATGGCAAACCATCACATTTGCAATAGCTTTGCTTGAGACTCAACGCTGCAGTTGTGACCAGGACCACAGATTTGCATAAAGATGGGCACAGACTTCTCCTGCTGGCAGAAAGCAAGGAGATGCAAGCACAGAGGTGTCCTCAAGCCACAGCTGCTCCAGCTGTGAGCTGTGAGTTCATCTCACCTGCACCCACAGAGTCAGCCATGCTCAGCAGTGCCATTCCAGCCACAACCACCTCTGGATGGACACAGTCAACCCTCCACTTGGGAGATGGTGACAAAGAAAGCAGTTCTGCTAAAGAAAAGTAAACTTTTTAATGAGGCTTTCTACATCAATGAAAATATTTGCTGGTACAGTGAGGCAAACCAGGAATCCAGATAAAAAGTGAAGTAGCCTCTCCATTCAGTCAGTTAATTTCCATTCTTTCCTCCACAGGATTGCTAGATGCTGGCTCTACCCCCTTGCCTTGTATTGCTAAGGTGTGATGAAAATTTCCTCTAAAATCTTCATTTTTGGTTTAAGTACATTGGTGGAGTGTGGCAGTGAAATGAGCAGCATCAGATTGTCTTGTGCTCTCACTCTGAGTGATCCTACTCAGGGCTGGAGAAGGGAGGGCTGCAATCACAGCACTGACTTTTTCTCTAGTTACTAAATCTGATCAATCAATCCTTTCTTTACATAGCAGGCTAAACAGTGTTTTCACCCAATTCTACACAGTTAAAAAAAATTAATAGCTCTTTGCCAAAAAATTGTATCAGCTACAGCATTTGGACCCACCTTTTTTAAAAAGGAATACACCATGGAGCTGGAATTTCATCACCAGATACACCAAAAGAGATTAAAAACTTCCAGGAATCCATGTGGGAAAAAAAAAATAAATTACAACAGCAGGCTATCACTGAATGCAGCAAGCAGAAATAATTAACATTTGTTTCTCTTTGTGAATAATGCATAGCTGTAATGAGAGTTTTGCTTCCAAGCAGTCACTGTGCCATGCAGTCAGGAGATACACTAGAGCAAAAAAATAAAAAAATACAGCAACACCTCAAACCAAACATTTTAATCCAAACATCTTCAAAGAGCAAGGCTAACAGCACTTCTTTCATTCTTTTTCATTTAAATTGAACAAAATGGTTTGCTGCATACATGCTGCTCACTTCAAAAGACCATTCTTAATCCATTAATAAATAGCAGCCTAGAAGGAATCACACAAAAGTAAATTTTTAATGCATTAGCCAAAACAGCAGCCAGCAGAGGGGCAGGACTGAATTAACTGTGTGCATCCTTCTCACAGGTATCTCTGCAAAGGGGAGATTAACAGCAGGAAACTCCTATTGGAAGGCAGAAAGTTTTTTAGGGTTTTTTGTTTTTAATTAATGAAATAGGGTTTATTGCATTCCAGGTATGAAACATGAATCTGTTTTTAAAAACACAACACAACAATACTAATCAAACTGTATTTGGACCTGACAATTATATCAATTAAATTACTCAAAAGAGTAATGATGACATGAAAATGGTAATGAAAAGAAAGCAAAAAACCCTAATCTTGCCACATAATTGCTCTCTGATTTCAGTGACTCCTTCTGGCAGATCTAAGCCAGACTATTTTGGGTATCACACTTTACAATAATCTGAAGAGAAGTATCTGTATGAAGACTGGCTTAGCAGGTTCATAAACTGATAATTCAATAGAAAAACTCTTTCCAGTCTTGGAAAAACTCATCCTTGGCTCTGAGAGCTTTTTGCATTGCCTTGTCTCCAACCACCCCTGTGACAAACAGCTGAAATCTGAGTTTCAAAGGAAGGTTCCCTCCAACAGAAAAGATGAAAATTTCCTTATCTGCAGGAAAACTTTACTTTCTGCACACCTTAGCATGTTTATACACAGGCAGCTCATGAGCTTTCCAGCACAGAGCCAATCTGCCCTAATCACCCACTGGCACAGAGCCCTGGCAATGGGCTGACACCAGCAAACCCCAGCAGGGTAAACACCACCACAAGTAAACACAAGATTTGGAAGAACTCCTTCCAGCCCTTTTTGGAGGCACCAGCTCTTGAGGCCACCACCACTGAGTGCTCATCCTGATGGAAAGGATTCTGAGCTGTGGCCCCTCATCCTCTGAATTTTAAGAGCTGTGGTGAGCTTCAGCCACTCTGGAGATTATCACAAACCCACCCACAGCTCCAGTGGCCTTGTCTCTGTTATGGAGGCAGCACACATCTGCAGCTCCTTATCCCACATGCCTCCTCCTGTGCAGATCCAGCCTCCCTGAGAAGCACACTGTGGGTTTAGGAAAGCAGAAGGGTGGAGGAATGACCAGTTATCTGACAGAGAGCCAAAGCAAGGAAACACCAAAACTCCACAAAGTGCCTGGGCTGGGAACTCACTGCCATGCTGGCTGCAATGAGAACATCTCAAAGGGGTCAATGAGCACTCAGGCACATGAATAGGTTTTTTTAAAACCCCTTTTGGCCCCAAGTGCAAAGGTGCCATCACCTCTCCCTGAAGCTCTGCTTCACTTCAGGGGACAGAGTTTTCTGAAGCATCATTCCTGCTCATTTTCTGTGCCTCCTCAGGCACCTGCCACCAGCCACTGCCAGACAGAGCCACTCTTACACCTTGGGACAGGTGTGAAAATAGCCTAGGCCTCAAGAAAGAGTCTAATCAAACCTGCAGTGAGTGCTGGTGCAATGGGAGCCTTGTGATCCACACACAAGGCAGATTCCTGCTTTGTGGCAGGCTGTTCACTTTCCATGAAAAAATCAGGGCGAGCTTTTTTTTTCCCATAGTAGCAAGACCTCCTTTGCCCTTAAAGCCTTGGGATACAGAAGTGATTTTCATTTAAAATGTCCATCTTACATCATATACCAAAGCCATTTGACTGGCACTTCTTGTGTTTTTTTTCCTCCAACCCAATAAACAAAGGACTTGTGCTCTTTTCTTTGTGGTCATTATTTGAACTGGATCCTTTCAACACAGCTTGAGTATAATTTAAATTTTGCTTAGCTGATTTTTATTCTATTATCTCTTGTTCTCTGGACAAGAATGTATTTGATCTTGAGAGTAAAATTGTTATAATTAAATCTGTTTTTTCTAGGTAATATGAATTAGAGGGTAGAGCTGAAGTAATATGTAACACGTTGCATGGTTTTCATTTTCATTATTCAGATTCTAGAACCCATTGAAATACTATATGATACTTAAATACATTACAAAAGCCTCTCCAGAAATACAAACCTGTACCAAAGATGCAGCTGGAAATGTCAGCCCTTCAACCCAAACTAAGCTTTGAGCACTCACCTCCCAGCCCAAATGCCCAGGGTGATGGCCAAGGTGCTGCCTGAGGCAGAGACAATCCTTCAGCCCCTTCATCCCTCACTGTGACCTTCAAACTAATAAACAAAAAGGATGGGTTCAAGGAAGGAAGAATGAAATCTCAGTTAATTACTACAACCCAAAATTTCCTGTGCTTTGTGTTTGGGACATCAGGCCTCAGCATCTGGAATTTGGCCTGGAAACAAAAGTTCACTTTTTACTTTGAAACCTGCACTTATTTATGTGAGCACAGCTATGTGAACATCTTCACAGCATAACACTAACAAAGGAACATCAGATTCACTTGCACTCCTTAATACAAATTATATTTACATTTTTAGTTCCTTTCCATATTCCTGACAAGCCAAAGAGAGTGAGGCAAGTGCATGGGAGGCCTGGACTATTACATCAGGCAATTCAGCTTCTGAAATGCATAAATCTGTACTTGCACATGTTTTTATTTATATAGCACATGTGAATTACATGTGACTTGTGTATTTCACAAGTTAAATTATGCCCCTAATTGGTACTTCATAATACAATGCCTGAAGGAGACCAGGCTGCTCTGATATGAGAGCAATTTTAGATTTAAATTGCGTTAGGGATTGATTTCCATTTCAAGAGTGTTTTCTAAATTTAACAAGTGAAATACAGATACTGTTCTGCAAAAGGGACAGAAAAGATGAGAATGCAAACTGTGTGGTCATGCAGTTGATGTTTAGACAGCAGAAGTGTCACACAAGTGAAAATGTTTTTCATTGTGTTGCTGTCCTCTTAATTTAAGAGAACAGCAGAGTGGTCATTTTAATAACTCTTCTACATGAGCACACACTGATGGGTGGAGTTGAATATTCTGCTGCTTTATCTAACTCTGACACTTATTTTATAACCTAGAATTGCATTCTTTCTAAAAATACAAGAAGAAGCTGCAAGTTGTGAAATGAAGATCATCAGGTGGTTTTCAACTGCTTAGTAGGACATCCTGTAATGACCAAGAAATACTCTCACTCTGAAACTGTTGGCTTTGATAGCCACTACAAAAGGCAGTTTCCCTTTTGGACACTTTGTCCTTGTATGAATTCTGGTTGCACTTCCATGAACTCCACAGCACAACTGCTCTCCTCCCAAACTCAGCACAAGCACCAGGCTGGGTTTCTTTCATTTTCAAGCTCAAGTGGTGCCAAGAAACACTCAAGAAATTTTAATCTAATGCTGCTGAGAAGGAAAAGGCTTAAAAAAGGAAAAGTGAAGGAAGATTTGGCCTATTTTGTTCTGTTAGAACAATAAGGAAAAAAAAAGCAGGGTTATCTTTTGGAAGACAATGTTTTACTGGTAAATAGAAGCATATGTTGTTACAGAGGAGACACAACTGAAGAAAAATGAACCTGAAATGATTAGAGGTTCCTTTAAGAATCTAAAGCCCCAGTGTTTATCCAAGCATCTCTGTGCAAGAAGCATCAGGCTGATGGAAAGCAATTTTAACCTGGTGGAACTTGAACCACACAAAAATCTCAACTTCCCAAGGCTTCCAACACCTCTCTCTGCCTTAGGCAAAATTTTAAGCACAGCTTTAAAAAATAAAAATGGACAGGGTTTTCTGAGACATAAAAAACTTTGACTTGGAATAAGATCAATTTGGACTAAATCTCTTTTATTTAGACACAATGTCATAAATTCTATGTTGAAGTAAGGGAGAGGGGAATAAAAAAGGCATGATAAAAGCATGAATCAATCAAGAGCAACAAATATAACAAGAGAGCTGAAAGCACAACAGATTCACAATTTCTGGATGCACAGAATTAATAAAAAAAATCTCAATTTTTGTGCAAAATTTAGGCTGAAAATTGTGAGCACACCACATTTTTATTAATAACTTCAGAAAAAGGAAGAGGCAGGTGCCCAGGTCAAGTACCAGGGGCAGAGAGGATTCCACACAGAATGTGTCTGGGCAGCCCCAAAGAAGGATGAAAAATTTCTCAATTTTGCAAGCACAGTAGTCTCATGACACTAAACATACTTTGCATCAGCTCAAGCTGCTGTGTATACCAAAATGATCAATGTTGAAAGCTGCTGAAATTATTTCCACAGCTAGATACTGCATGGCTTTTTCAAGGCTTAAAACAATTTCCTTCTACATTTTTATAGATTGGGAATCAGCCATTAAAATGAATATGTTCAACATACTAAGTGCTTTTCTGGCATTCTCAATTTCAGAGTGTACAAAAATACTCTGAACGTGCCAAAAGTCACACTTGCAAATAAACTCAAGTACCTAATTAGCTCCAAATAAACAGGAAATTTCCCACGATGTAGCCCAATAATCATTTAAAATATTTGAGAGGTTAGATCATAGGTGGAATTCATTCAGTATTTTATGAAAAAACATAAGCTGACTGTATTTATTGAACAACAGCACCAGAGGTAAAACAATTTTAATTTTGAAAGGACAGGTGAGTCCAATTGAGACCAAAATTTCCCACAGCTGACCCACAAATAATGAGAACAGGTAACTGCTGTAATGCTTCAGCATCTGATCCCTTTTTGCTTTTACAACCTCTTCCTACTCCAGACACAGAGAACTTGCCAGGATAATTATTCATTGTGACAGACATGTCTTGGAAGGGAAAGAACTGCCACTGCTTTCCACATGGAGATATGTGCTGCAAATTTCAGTTGTAAAGGTGACAAACCACGCATTTCCTCAAAAGCTTCTGCTCCACACTTGGTTTGTGCAGAGCTGGGTTGCTCCCTTATGCATGTAAGTGTAGGTAAAATTGAAAACTTATGGGTTAAACTGGGGTTCTTAAACATCTCCCTGATGTGCTCAAATTGTTCACACAAGACTTTTGGTTTTGGTGCAAGGTTTAACTGCATTTCTATTAGAGTTTCATTCCATTAATTTACAGTAAATGCTGTGGGCTTGGTCACTGATTAAAAACATTTTTGAAAAGCAGAAGCTACTCTACTGTACTCACTTTTCCAGCAATAAGGTAAATAGTTATTCCAATTCTGTACATGGGGCAAAAGATAACCAGTCAATACTCAAGAATGGACTACTTAAGTGCCTTGAAAATTAAATTACGTTGCAGCTCAATGTAATTTAAAATGCCAGACAAATCAGGGGCTCTCACAGATTTTAATTAAAGTAATCTCTGCATTCAGACCTTGCCTTTTTCCCACCCTGCTGCTATTATTCCCTTAATATTTATTCACTGCACAAAACCATAAAAACAACCAAATTTATTTCATCTTATTTACAGTAGGATAGATTTTAAATAAACAAGGACAGCATTTCCCATCTCAAATAAAGAACTGTTTTGGACATTTCAGAAACCCAGGCACGCTCGTGGCACCATTCCATGGACAAGTTGCCATAGAAATGGCCAGCTCAAATGCATGCTAAATCCCAGCCACAGAGCCAGGAGCACTCCAAAACTCCCAAACCACTTCCAAGGGGGGGCAGGAGGCTGATGGACAAAGAAAGCCACAAAAAAGCAGAACTTGCAGAGGAGCCAGGAGACAGCACTGGGGGAAACTGCAGCTGGGGGGTCACAGGGCACCCCAAACCTGGACCCAGGGGCTGCTGCTCAGGGTAATTAACTCAGTCAGGGGTAATTAACTCATTCAGAGGTAATTAACTCATTTGGGCCCAGCAGAAGCCCCCAGGGTTTCCCTGAAGCTCCTCCCTGCAGTGTGGCAGCAGCACACCAGGGCTGATGGTGCCAAAGGTGACTCCCAAATTTGTCATTCCCTATGACAAATTCCACAGCTTGCTCTATTTTTTAATAGATTCCAAATTAATTTGCTATTCAGAACCATTCTCCCAGCCCATTCTGCTTTTCCAGCTTGTTTCAATTCCCCAGGTGAGACAGTTGTGATTGCAAACTTTGTATCTGCACTCTGCAAATATATTGAAATACCTATTTTAGATACACAGGACAGCCTGGGAGTCTGTATTATGGAGATCAAATTTAGCTCACAGTCAACAGAATTATAATAAATTGAATTAGGAATTCAATATTTTTCATAGTGTGCAGCCCACTTAACAGCACATATAGCCAGCACCATCAACATTTATTTGCAGAAAGTGCCCAATTGCTGCTTCCTTAAGAAGTCACTGGATTTCTGCTACAGTGTATTTATCTTTTTCTACCTTGCTTAACACATTTTGTGTCCTTTATAGTGAGAAGTAATCTGTTTTCCTTCCTTGGTGAGGTTTTGCTGGTTACAGCTGGCTGAATGATAATAATTTTTTGCTGAGTAAAAGTTCTTGGGTTTTCAGTTTGACTTTGGCAACATATGCAATTAGGAACTATCAGGCACCACAGCTTAATCACCCTCTCATTAATATTCTTATCATAATTAAAAAAAAAAATTCATGTGCAATAATCCAAAGGGGGAAAAAATGAGCCTTTACTTAAGCAGTGGATAAGCCAGACACCTGGATTCCAAAGAATCATGTGCCAATATTGATTTTCTTACTGGTAATAATTCACTCCCAGTAGCAGCAATGGCAGTGCAGTGAGAGCTGCTTTCATAATTGTGTTTCAACATCTGGGGACATTTTGCAATGAAAAATACAGAATCTACAGTCATATATTTACCTGCTTAAAGAGAAGACAAATTAGATTGAATTAGACTAGATTAGGTTCAGAACTTAGCCTAGTCAAAAGCACTTTAGAAAAAGTCTACGTTGTGGCAAATGGTTTTGTGCCTAACTTAAGCAGGGGTCCACTATGGTTTTAGCATATGGATTCACAGTTCAACCTAGAAAAAGTTCAATTTTGATATTTACCACAAATTACCATTTGTTTTTCCTTTTGTAGGTTTCCCCAGCAGTTTCAGGGGATGCTGCTTCCTTGAAAGTTCATTTTCAAGGATGCACTAACAATCAGTACCTTTGCTAAAGCAGCACGCTCCTGTCAGAGTTGTGTGTAGCCATCTCTGCTGCCCCTTCAAACATTCTACACTGCAATCCCACAACACAAGATAAAGAACACACACCTTAGTCCAAAACATTTCATTTCAGCAGTTGTGTGTTCCTTCACTCAGTAGTGAACATGGGCTATAAAAGTAGGGCTGTGAAAATGAGACTGGCAGTGAAATGAGCAGAGCTGGGGATGAAAGCAGAGAGCTGTGGGGAAGACAGGCAGAACATCAGTGGTATTAGTGTTGGCATGAGATGATGAAAGGGTGAAAGAATAGGGAAACGTGAGAAGATGGAAAAGACAGTTGCTTTTGATATAGAACACAGTCTGAGTACCCTGGTGAATCCAACCATAAAAGTCAAAAGAAAAACACTCAACCTTTATTTAATAATTTTATGGCTTAATGCTTGCCTAGTTTTCATTGAAATTTCCTTATCTGGCCCTAGCAAAGCCAGATCCTGGAGTTTGCTGGAGAAGCTGGCTGATGACAGGGGTCTGGCTTGGAACTGTGCTGCCAGTGTGCCACAAAGTGCCTCACCTAACCTGACAATTATACCAAGTCAAAGGGCAGACAGTGGATTTGAGCTGGGACTGAAAGGAAATCCATAGATAGTAAAAGTGGAAATGCATAATTCGGATGTGTATATATCCTTAATTACAGCATGGAGTGGCACAGTGGAGAGGAGGATTAAATTGTCATCCAAGACAGATCTGTAAGTTTCTCTCTAGTGTGCAAACACAAACACTGAGATGCCTTAATTGGAGCCATATGGCCAGAGCATGGAGTCACTGCAGGGTATTGCTGATGCAGGTGGAGTGCCCAAACCATGCTCATTCACACAGTGCCCAGTTGCTCTGCATAGTTACAGCTAACTGCAATAACTTTGGAAACACAGGTGCAAAGGTCGTTGGGGTTCCAGTAATGGTAACACTCCTGTGCTGTGTCTGACCAGAAAAACCCCCAGGAACAGGGTAAATGACTGACCCAGGCAGTGTCAGTGTGCCACAGCACCATCTGGAGACAGTGCACAGGGGCACTCAGCATCTCCCAAAATTAATCCCTTACGTATTTCACAAGAGTCAGGTCAACAGACAATGAGGTCAGCAGCACAATACATCCCAAACAAATCAGGAGACTGGTGGAGTGGCTCAGTAGAGAGCCAGTGCATGTAAACATTGATTTCAGCTGCCAAGACAGATGAAAATAGCTTAGAGGTAGCAGAACTTCATTTCTAGATTATATTCTGAATGCTGCTTTGATCATGTATTACCTCTTCACTTGATGCTCCAGAAGACAGAAGTTTCTTTAACTGGCCAGTAACAAGGAATAAAGGCAAACTAAACCAGATGCTTGATTGAAGGTAGGGAAAAGTCCTGTGCTATAAGGCAAAATTTAATAATGGATGGTGGAAAAGTGTCTAACCAAAAAAAAAAACAAAAAAACAAAAAAAAAAAAAAAAAAAAAAAAAAAAAAAAAAAAAAAAAAAAGAGGAACACTTACCACAGGAAGAAAACAGAGAACAGTTTCTTCACAAAATGAAAAGATAGGGAAAGATTTGTAAATGCCAAGTGGTAGCACAAGTCAAGAATGATGTAAAGAGATTCCTTATTCCATCATCTAGGATGTTAAAATAGGGGATAACATTGCAGATAGCAGAATGTTTTGTTTTGTTTTAGCTTTCATTCAGATTTTAAATTAAGGAAGATTAAAAAACCTCCAAGAGCAGCATTTCCTCTCCATGTTGACTACCAGACACCACAGTAAATCAAACACAAGCTGCACCTTCAGAGCCCTGTTATTATCAAGAATTGCCTGTTATTTCTATCATTGTCCCTCTCTTTATTTCCCCTGTGTGCTTCAGATCTATCTCCCATTAACTAGAGGGAGTAAAAAGCTGAGAAGGGAGACAGCAGAAATAATGAAAAGAATCTTTCTGCTCTGTGGCTGCCTACAGACTGTGAGGACTGGCACTGCTCACATGCCTGCAGCTCCTGTAGCTGCTGTCCCATCTCTCTGGGCAGGATATTAAGGAGCTCCTTGTTTTGGCTTAAAAAAAGATATATATACATAAAAGAAAAAAATCAGAGAAGCTAAAATCTCCCCAAAGTACTCTGCTCAGCAAAATATTCTGGTTTGCAAAATTTTCTTGTCCTTTTGGATAAATGTATTGAGCCAGACAATCTTGTTAGCACACTTTGATGTACTCTGGAGCAGTGCACATTGGGTCATCATGACATTGATAAAGTGGACAGTGTATGAGGAAACACTGTTTCTGAAACCTGCTCCAAAACCCACATATATTTGTGACAAGAATTCCTGATTTAGTTCTCCACTAATTCTAGATCCATCAAGCAAGCAATGTTTGACTTCCACAGAATTTCTCCCTATATTTCCTATTTCTCCCAGCTGAGTTAATCTGGTGACAGTGAAGTCACCCAAAGCCCTGCTGGGTGCTCAAACAAAACCCTCTCTGTTTTCTACCAAAGAAGCTCTGCTAAGTTATAAGTAATTTTCAAAGGATGATTTCTTCTAAACACTATTTAAATGAGTCATTTGCAATTTAAACAACATAATAAACTATAAAAATAGCATTTCAAATTGCAATTGCAATTCAGTGTGCAGGAAAAGGGTTTCACTGGGAGTGTCACTGAGCTATAATCTCCATCAGAAGACAAGGAATCCAATAATAAACATCACCAAGACCCAACTGACAGGAGAGAGACCCTGAGCCCTGGACTGCTCTGAATGATGTGTTGGAGGCATTGCTGAGACAATTTAACCCTCAACAAAACCTTGCTGCACACAGGTCTAACTAAATTCTCTCTCTCAATTGTCACAGTATAGTAAATGCTGCTGAAGAAAATCATGGGAATGTGCACTCAATAGAATCTTGCAATACCTACAAAGGAAATTTGTATCAAAACTGTCTCCCAATGTGTCTTTAAATTAATTTAGAAATTAATAGAGACTTTTTTTCCCTGCTAGGATATAACTGGCCTCAGAAGGAATGTGCTAAATTACATGTTGAAAATGTACAAACCCAGCATCACACTTCAAAGTGTGGTGTTAGTCTTCCAGTAGAAGTTCTGTCTCCTATTAGGATGGTCTGCATGACAGAAATCTCCCCTTGATCACATCATTTTGCTACTAAAAGATCATTATCAGCAGCACTGGTGATAAGAACTGCCAAAGTGGGGACAGGCCCTGGTATTTTAAACCCCTTCATGCCTTTGTTAATGGAACAGGAGCATTTCTCTCTGGCCACATCTGATGGGCTCTCCCACCATGGCTCAGCTTTCACCAAGCCATCCCACCCCCCAGTAAAACATTATCTCAATGAACTCAATAAAACATGCACACGCCCAAAACTGAGAATATCAGCCCGAAACTGGCTGTCCAGATGACTGTCCCCCTCTGGCAGCAGGATGTTTCCTGGCAGGTGTGAATTGTCAGGTGGCTCCATTCAGTGACACTGGCTATGTTAATTTAACCTCTGCTCGTGTTAATTGATTCTCGCTTCCTCTTTGCTCTCTTAATTACAGATCTTAGGCTGCCCATATCTGAAAACAAAAAGAAAAACAGCAACAAGCCCAAGAAACAGAAGGACGCATTGGCAGTGCTTCTGTGTGCTTACCCCTAATCCTCCTTCTTTGGAGGGCTAGAACATCCTTGTTCTGCAGCCAGCATCCACATCATAGCAATTTAAAACCTCATTTCGAGATACACTGACATCAGCTCTCCTCTCTGCTCTACAGATCCAAAGGATACAAGCCCTGGCATTGCAGACTAAAGCTGATCTACCACCCCCTGCCTGCCATTTATTGATCTGCCACCCTCTGCCATTTATTGATCGACTACCCTCTGCCATTTATTGATCTGCCACCCCCTGCCTGCCATTTATTGATCTGCCACCCCCCGCCATTTATTGATCTACCACCCCCTGCCATTTATTGATCTGCCACCCCCCGCCATTTATTGATCTGCCACACCCTGCCACTTATTGATCTGCCACCCCCCGCCATTTATTGATCTGCCACACCCTGCCATTTATTGATCTACCACCCCCTGCCATTTATTGATTAGCCACCCCCCGCCATTTATTGATCTGCCACCCCCCGCCATTTATTGATCTACCACCCCCTGCCATTTATTGATCTACCACCCCCTGCCATTTCTTGATTAGCCACCCCCTGCCATTTATTGATCTGCCACCCCCCGCCATTTATTGATCTACCACCCCCTGCCATTTATTGATCTGCCTCCCCCCGCCATTTATTGATCTGCCACACCCTGCCATTTATTGATCTACCACCCCCTGCCATTTCTTGATTAGCCACCCCCTGCCATTTATTGATCTACCACCCCCTGCCATTTCTTGATTAGCCACCCCCTGCCATTTATTGATCTACCACCCTCTGCCATTTATTGATCTACCACCCCCTGCCATTTATTGATCTGCCACACCCTGCCATTTATTGATCTACCACCCCCTGCCATTTATTGATCTACCACCCCTGCCATTTATTGATCTACCACACCCTGCCATTTATTGATTGATCTACCACACCCTGCCATTTATTGATCGACCACCCTCTGGCATTTCTTGATTGATCTACCACACCCTGCCATTTATTGATCTGCCACCCTCTGCCATTTATTGATTGATCTTCCACACTCTGCCTGCCTGGTAACATTTAAAGGCCTGGAAGCAGCAACACTTCAGATTTCAGAGTTTTATCCCCTTTAGTAATTCTAACCAGTTCCATTTAATTCATCTGCAGTTTCCAACCAAAATCTTTCAGGAGATTCCTTCATTCAGATTGCTACATTTTTTCATTTTGGAAA
This sequence comes from Erithacus rubecula, assembly GCF_903797595.1. Classification (NCBI taxonomy): domain Eukaryota; kingdom Metazoa; phylum Chordata; class Aves; order Passeriformes; family Muscicapidae; genus Erithacus; species Erithacus rubecula. The sequence goes on from NC_136660.1 coordinate 5,038,834, forward strand.
TACAGAACTACCAATATTTGAATGCCTAACTCAGGTCTGCTTTCACTTGACCTATGGATTTGCTCTAATGGGATGTTTGACACAAATATTTCAGTTTAGGGTTGCTTGACGTCTGCAAGAATTTTTACTTCCATTAGTTTGTCTTAGTAACGTCTAAGTTCCAATTTCTTGATAATTTATATTAATGAAGAAAGCCATATTCTTAGAACAATAAATATATAAAAATAAAAAAACACAATTTCAGCAAACAAAAAGATACAGTGTCAGTATACCAATTTTATATCATTTAGGTACTTCAGATTATTTTTCAATTCTTGTCTCTGATTGTTATGTTCACTCCTGCTCAAAAATTTGCAAGTTACTCTGCTCTTAGTGCTGCTGTTCTGTATATGCATATCCTCATGTATCCTCATGCATATACTTTTAAGAGAAATAAAATACAGAAAACACTCCAAATCTTGATTTTCCTTCTTCTTAAAAATACCATAAATTGCAAATACTCTTACTGTACCTTAGAACTGGCCAATTTAATTAGTATCTATTAATAAAAAACACTGACAAAGATAGGCATGAGTTTGAATCTACATTTGGAAAGGAAACAGGTCAAGTGCTTCTCAAATGATGAGAAATTACTGAACCAGTTTAAACAAAATAAGCACACCCTTGAGACAGTCCATCCAAAAGTTTCCTTTAAAACCTCGGGGAGTGCTCAGTACCTGGCAATTTCCAGCCAATTTGCCAGAAGGAATTAGCAGCTGTGCTCTCACTGTGCATCTCAAATGCACAAAATTCATCCATAAACGGCCATTAACACAAGTTAAAACATTAACACTTGCAGGGGGCCAAAAATCCCTTCAGAAGAAAGAAGTTCTACTATTTTAAGTGGTATTGACAAAATCATAGGTTCTAACAAAGTAAGTATGATGTGCTGGGAAGAATAATCCAGCCAAGCAGCACACAAAAAATGTTTCAAGAGCCTCACTGACACTTCACAAAGTCAGCTGCAATTTAACATGCATGAAGATGTCATTACTCATCAGAAACCTAGTTAGCCTTTGCATTAAAGAGGAGGCTGAGTAAACTACAAATATGTTTTCCATCCTGTACTCTGGGACAATTCCAGTTCACTGCTTTGACCTTTCTGAATTGCCTAGTGTATTCTTAAATGCATTTTATAGCAAAAAGAAAATTTCACAGACACTAGTACACTTAAATATTTATTCAGGTCACCCATCATTCATTGAACAGCAAGCAGCAATGAAAAACACTGTTTACATTTTTCCCTAGGTGCCAGGAGGGGAGGGGGCTCAGGAACACCCCCTGTGCTGATCTCTGGTTATCAATCAGTTACCAAGCTCAGAGCTGAGCAGGTTTTTCTGCTGGTTGGACATTAGACCTTCAAGCACCAAGTGTCAGTCCTGAGTGCACACTTACACTCTCAATGAGGGCCCTAGATTACAAAGGCAGTGTTTCAAACTTCCTCAGATTGGTAACTTAACTGGTTTATGCTGCTTGGAAACTTGGGAGGATTAATACAACTCACAGCTTTGCTCCCCAAAAACACCACACTCAGCCTCTTGCTCCACACACCATGGACTGATCATTCTCAACCTCCAGGAGTGGAAATCTGGGGGGAGGCACCTCTCTCAGAATAATTGCTAGAAATGATGTGTAGGAAACTGCAAATACCTCTAAGACAGCTCTGGGAAACACAATCAAGATGCAGTTTAATGAAGAGGATCCCTACTTCAAACTCCTGAGAAAGTTTTCTACCGCAGCAGGGAGATGAAACTGCTTTCCTCTGTCACCTTGAGCCCTGTGACAGTGGCCACACAGCAGCTAAGAGGTGCTGTGAGCTCAGCTGTGTGCTGCAGCACTCATCTCCAGACAAGCCTGCTCCTGCTTTAATGCCCCACTTTTAACACACAAGCCCAGGATTAGCAAAAGTGACAGATTTCCTGATCAGCTACAATAGACACACCTAGTTGCTCAGAAAGACATTTGATTAATAGAACATTCCTCAGCCTTTCAGAGGTTAAAATAACAAACAGAAGAGGCACAAGGTAACTGCTCTGGTGGAACAATGGCTTGGGGCTTTTTTTTATCCTTAAAGAGAGAAAATTTCAAAGCTCTATCGTGTTTTTGTGCATTAGCCTCCAGCTCCCCCTTTGCAATGCTGATAGATAATAAATTACAGTACCAAAGGCTTCCAGAAGGATGAGAGGGAAAGGAAATTGTAATGGATCCATAAGCTGTTTTCAAAGTTTTGGGCAGAGCTTTTGTAGATTTTTTTTTTGTTTGCTTTTCTTAGCTTGGTCAAAGAAGTGACAAATTAATTATTTGCATAACTGTTCCCATAGAGCAGGCATGGTATTTTAGTTAACCTGACAAAAGGCACCATCTGGCCCAGAGGAACAATTTGTTTCATCACAAGCATTATGAGAACAGTTGAGAGAAAATCCTAATTAATACACAAGGCAAGTCCAATTTTCAAATCACTTTTCTAGAATTTATCAGATAGGAATTTAAAGTAAGGATGGCACACTTGGTGCTGTCACTTGAATACCAATAGCCTGCAATGTTTTTCCAGTTCAGAAGTATGACACAGCAGCTGAAGTTAAGGAACAAGTTTTACTAAAATTTCAGATATGTTTATTTCCTGTGGGGTTTTAATGCCATGTAATAGGGGATGCTATAAAAGGAAATTTATCTTCATGCCTTAGCTGCTAGCACTGTGTGCTAATGGATTTCCCCCTAATTTTATATCTCCTATTCCTTTTTCAGGATTCTTTTTAATTATTTGCAAATTGGCATTAACACTCCTTCCTGCTGTAATAACAGTTCTGCTGTTTCAAGTGAGGTTTTAGTTTTACTCCTGGGATCAGTCTTCAGAAGACACCACCTCACAGAAGGTGCATCATATACAAATAAATATAGAATGATGCAGAGTTTAATCTGAAATTTTAAGTAAGAATCCTGCAAAAACCAAAACCAAACAAAAATCTTACATTGTGAAACAGATTCCTGGATTAAAAACAAACAAACAAGTAACACAATTTTCTTTCAAAGGTAACTTGTTAAGGTGAAGAATATGCTTGTGGGCTTTTGTGTCCACCTTCCTGCAAAACAAAGGTTTAAATGCCCTTCCTTTTTACCTAGCTTTTATTCACTTTTAGACAAACTGGTTTTGCTGATGGCATGGGGCAGGGCAGTGATTCTGATTCATGACAGCTGATTTTTTTCTGCTTTACCTACAGGAAAGATGAAGTGAAAATGATTTTCCTCCCAACTTCTCCTCTAGGGAGGTGGTGGCTGCCTTGGAGCACAACATTCTCTCACTGGAATACCTGGCAGCTGATGCTATTTGCCTTCATAATGTAACACAACTGATTTTTGGGGGATTTAAAGGATGGGGTTGGCTGCACTTCTCTGGAACTTTCACCCAGCATTTCTCTGTGATATTCCACCTCTGCTGGGTTTGCTAATAGTGTAGGGTTTGGGTTTTTCCTCCCTGGAATGGAATACAGGTTATTAGAAAGGTGCAAGAGTGGCAAATTAATAAAATCAAAAGGCTGAGTCACTGAGATGTGTGCTACCAGTCCTCAGGGTCTGGGGCGACAGCTGCAAAGGGGAACATTGAGATGATAGAATGACAGAAATGGCACAAAACAGAGACATAACCTGTAGCTTCAATTTATGCTTTGAGACTGGGAGCCACAGAAATGCTGCACCTTGGAGAGCAAACATGCTGTAACCCTCCTGCTGACCTGTGCATGCAGGTGCTGAGAAATTCCATCCTTCAAAAGGGTGCAATTAGCCATAGTGACTGAGAATCATACAATAACTAGTGCTTAAGAAAAACACTTGGTCTTGAGAGTGTTAACAGTGAGAAAAAGATTAGAGCAAAAATCAGGAATATGATACTTTGGAACAGAAATGGGGTCTGCTTTTACCTTTGGAAAGTCAGGCATGTTCTAGGTTCCAACTGCAATTCCAGAATTGGAAAAGACAAGGGCAAAAAACAGAGAACACAACTCAAGAATATTCCCAAGAAATATATAAGCAGGTATTGCCTGATATGCAAACTTCTGAGGGAAAATACCTGTACAGCATTTAGAAACATAATATAATGAATTGTTAATTCTAACAAAACTTCTTTGCCACTGCAAGATGACCCCCAGAGAGACCACATCCTATTCCTGGGATGCTGTGTCCAGGGATCTCAGCTTCCTCCTCTGGCTCCTCACACCCCAAGCTCACTCACTGACTTGGCTCTCATGCTAGCAGGCACTGCTACAACCCTGGCTCACCAAAGTTAATACTCACCACTGTCAGTGCCAAACACACATCTCCATCTCCTTGGTTCATAAATCTAATCCCTCTCCTTTGCTCCTTACTCTGACTTCAGTAGTTTTTCACTGAGTTCTATCTGCACTTTGTCTGTGTCTCTGCTCTGCCCATTTACTCTGGTGGCTCCCAAGCCTTTCTGAAACTCTCTTTTACTGTGTTATATGCTGCTGCTCCTTGGAAGACAGAAGAGCTTCTGGACAGCTAATAAAGGCACAGGGCTGCTCATACTCACACAGCCACTCTCTCAAATCTCTTTTTGTATAAAACTGTGAGGCAAATATCAGGAAGGGAATCCATCAGGAGCACTGCTAGGGTGTGAATCCAGCCTATTTCACCTGACAAGCCATTGAGAAAACACAAGACTATCAAGACCACAGGTTTTTGTGCTTTTCTCACAGATTTTTTTGCTAGTCTTCTCTTCAGTTAATGCACCCTGCAGGCCAAGACCCATGTGCTGCCTGAGTGACAGGCTCAGCACTGCCTGGCACATTCAAAATTCACAGACCAAGGAGAGTTTGGAGCACTCCACGTCTAAAGTGATTTCTGGAGTGAGTGTTTCACACACTGTGCAGAAACTTTTTAATAAAACAGCCAGAGCATTCACATAATTAAAGCTAATGTCAGGTCCAGGAGGTTTCCAAGGCAGAGAGATTGGTTTTATGGCAGGCACTCACACAGTGCTCCAGCCTCATTCTCCCTTTCTCAGGATCTATGTTCATACCTGTCCAGAAACTCATTGCTTGCTTTTAACCTAAATGCATTTCTCTTCTTCACCATTTCCCAAGCCTTTAAATCTGTTCATTCCCTCACACAATTTATTGCCTTCCTTGACTACTGCATTGTTGAGCAGCTTTTGGGCACTATTTCTGGTTTCAGACCTCTTTTTAACACTTCACCTCCTTCTCAGAGCTTCAGAGTCACTGCAGCCAAAACCCAGAAACTCTCTCCTCATCCATGGGCACTGTCCCACACTTGAGTCACTGTCACTGTTTCAGAGTGATATTATATAGTATTATATTATATTATATTATATTATATTATATTATATTATATTATATTATATTATATTATATTATATTATATTATATTATATTATATTATATTATATTATATTATATTATATTATATTATATTATACAGTATTGTATTATATTATATAGTATATATATAGTATTATATAGTATATTGATATGATATGATATGATATGAATACTGGAAATGTGGGAACAAGGACACAGAAAATAAAAGGCGAAAGAACCTCCTGATCAGATTCACATCTCTTCCTGTGCATAATGTAACAAACAAAAGTTATGTGGGTCACCAAGGGGCAAAATGTGGAACCTTTGGGACACAAATAGTTTGGTCCTGCCCTTATTTCCACCATGAGGTGGGGCACACACACAGAGCAGGCTCAGCACAGCAGGGCTGTTTCTTTCAACCAGCTCAGTATTTATGGGCTGGCTGGAAAAGAATCTTATCCATTATTTATAAACATTGATTCTAAGCAAGTCATTCAATTCATAACCGTGAATTACCTAAGAAAATAGAGTGTTTATCTTATTTTTTTCTCTCCAAAGGAAATTAAGTGTTTAATTATTGATGGGATTTCATTGTCAAATTCAGCAAACAGGTCCTTAAGAGTAAGAAAGGGGGACAGAGATAATTACCCATTGTACAGTTAAACAATGTCAATAATAATTCCAGTGTTTACTGCATTCCTTAGTGTAAGGAAGTATTGGAGCTGATTTAGGAAGAAAGGTACAGAAATGGTTAAACCCCCTGAAGGGCAGAGGGAAATGGCACCCACAAAAATGAAATTACTCTGAGCTTTATAAAAACCCATCTAACCTGAATGGAAAAAGGCCAGTGAAACACTTAAAGAGCAAAGCACAATAAAACAGCCCAGGCCCAGATCTCTGCCCTGACCATGCAACCCTGTGGTGAGATGGTTTTGCACAGAATCTACAACATGAGCCAATGAGCAGATCAAGAATATCCATGCAACTCTGCCAGAGTACTGCCTCTCCAGCACTCTTTTAGATAATACTTTTCTTTCCTTCCATCTTGGTTGTTTACAAATTCACACAACCCCAGTTTGAATTTCTTGGATTTTTGGCTACCCCCAATTTCTGGTTACCCTTAACCTGTAAACATTGCCATCATCTTTTTGTCATATATAGCCAAGAGTACACACAGCTGTTCTACTAACACTTTCCTCTGATGAATCTGTTGCCTTAGCAGTCCTTAAAATGTCAGCTTTTTCATTACTGCAATATTTTTTACTCCATTAAAAAAACTTACAGCTAACTATTAATTTTTTATGGCTTATCAGTTACAATCCATTTATACCCAGGCAAAGTGCAACAGTTTATAAAATTATGTGTTGTGTGGTATGTGACTGATGGGATGCTGTAACCTATTAAGCAAAAAATATTTCCCTTAGTCTGCTCTTCTGAAATTATTCTTACAGCTGAGGAAGTGCCACGGTCAGGCCAGAGCCTGACTGCCTACAACTGCATTCCTGCTTGTGTTTATTGCCCTGACTCAGGAATCCATCAGCAAGGAGAGGCAGCCTGCCAAAAACAGGATAGCCTCTAGTACAGACAGTGGCACAGCTGAGAACCTCCGGGTAAAAATTAATAATGTGGATGCCACTGTGGGACTGTACCACAGACCTCCTAGCCTGGATGATGATGATGAATTATTCTTTGAGGAACTAAAGGACACTTCCAACTCAACTGTCCTTTTCCTTATGAGGGACATCAATAAATTGAGAGTATCATACAGCTGGTAAAACCCAGGACAGAAGATTCCTAAAAACACTGAATGCCAGCTTCATGGTTAGCATGCTGCTGACCTGCTATGCCAAGCACACAGAGCAGAGGCACCTGGGCAGTGCCTCTCACCCTGTGCATCACAGCACTGCCCATCACTTGTTCCCCAACACTGCTGAACCAAAAGGAATCCTCAGCTGCAGCCTCACCCTGCTGTGCTTTTCACCTCACCCTCTCTCACCTGCCTGGAAATCTGCGCCTTAAGGGCCAGATTCTGCAGCCCAGCTGTCCTGGTTTGAGAGACAGATGTCTCCCAATAAAGGCAGGAGCTTCTCTTTGGAATGGAGAATGTAAAACAATCCCTCCAAATTATTATAATTTTGAATATAAGGGGCTCTCAGGCAAAGAGATGGGAATAGGAATAACAGTTCTTTACTAGGAAAATTAAAATAGAAATGCAGTATTACAAAGAACAATCCCAAACACTGCCAGAGTCAGAATCCAAGCTGACACCCTGTCAGTCAGTCAGGGTATTGGCAGCAGTCCCATTCAATGGTGGCTGCATCCTCCTGCAGTGGCAGATGTGGTTCAGCTGGAGCAGTGCTCCTGGAGAAGGTGCAGTTTCCTCTGAAGGTCCAGGGATGATGTAGGAAGTTCTGGCTTTCCTCTGGAATCCAGTGGAAAGAAGGTGCTTTGCTGTCCAAAATCTCAGTTTTTCTCTAGGTAGGAAAGGCTTGGCTCCTCCCCTGGCTGGAGCATCTGCCAGTGGGATGATGTAATTTTATCAGTCATGCAGTGGGACTCAATGGGCCCATTAGCAGATGATATCTCCTGGAGGGAGGATGGGCTGTGGAAAGATAAAGATGATTGTCCCAGGTGGTTTAAAGATGGCCCATTAGCAGACAATGTGTGCCAGGAGATCAGGGTCACTGCCCCACCCAGTTTTTAACAATGGCTCATTAACAGGAGATATCTCCCACAGTGATAAGAATCACTGCCACACCTAATTTTTAACAATGGCCCATTAACCGGTGATATCTCCTGGATGAAGGGTGGGTCATGGGAAAGATAAAGATGATTACCCCAGCTGGTTTAAAGATGGCCCATGAGCAGATAATGTGTGCCAGGAGATCAGGGCACTGCCCCACAGGCTCTCACAAACATCCCTGATACCTGCCTGCCTCCCCCCTCAGCCCTCCCTGAGCCTCTGCCCCTTCCTTCAGGCTCTGCACTGTCCCAGTGATGCTCCCTGTTCCCATGTCTCTCCCTGGAGAAGGGCAGCCAGCCACAGCTTTATGTCCTGAGAAAAAAAAACCATTTCCATAAGGCAATGCTTGAAGGGCCAGTGGAGAGAGTTATTTACAGCTGTTCACTAGAACAGGCACAGGCACCAGAGGGACTGGGGGCACCAGGGGGAAAGGTGTGTGTGTCACCTGCCCACTGAGCTCCCCAGAGCTGGCAGGATCACTCCTGCACAGGTAATTCCTCTGGAAAGGAGGGTTACATGCTGGGTTTGGAGTGGCAGGTGTGCAAGGGGGAAATGACAGCTCAATCCCAAGGGCAGACTGCAATGCAGAAACAAACTGAGCATTACTTTGAAGTCTCTAATCCAGTGCTCTGGAGCTTTTAATTTGAGTGAAGGGTGCTTTTAGAAGGACATAGTGTGGGTCTGATTCCTGAGCTGAGGGGACACTGAGAACAGAAGATGGTCACATATCTTAGGGACTCGGGGTGCTCCAGGGTTTAATCCAAAACCAGAAATATTAAGAAATTTACCAAACTATTCAAGGTGGTCAAAACCCTCTTCATGTTGGCTGGAGGCTTCTCTGACTACTTCTCTGCTCCATTTCACACTTTTTGCTCATCTGTGTCTTCACAGTTCTGTAATTTGAAATGCAAGGCTGATTTTCGATTGGCAAAAGATTCACACAGAAATCTTTCTTCTTGCTTCAAACCTCTTTTGAATCCAGCCCAAGACAATCCTAGGCCATTGGATAAAGAAGCCTGTCCTTGCTGTCTCTGTCAATAAAATACAAAATCCAAAGAACAGGTGCCTCCATACATTTGCATCAATAATGTTTGAAATTATTTCTCTTTCTATTAATATCTTGTTAACTGCAACACTTTGACATTGCTTCTGAAAGCTACTGCATGCAAATAACCCAATGCATTCTTAACTAAATGAGAACAAAGACAGCAAAGTCATTTTGTTTGCTTTGTTTCCCACCCAGTTTCATCAATCATTACTGCATATTACCTGTAAATCTGTTACTTTCATAAAAGCCTTTTATTCACGACTTTGGGGATATATTGTGAGAAGTTACTAAATTTAGAAACTGACTGTCTGCCCATGTAATTTTTTAATTTACCAAAAATTCTTCTTTGTTCACACAGAGGGGGAAAATATAGGAAAAAACCCAGTAGGTAACAGACTAACACAGCAATTGGGGAAGGATGTTGGTTTAAAAAGCACAGGGTAAGCCCAGGAACAGGTAATGTGCTCTTTACCATCCCTGCTCTCCTCTGCATTTAGGCACAACCACCTTGATTAGAGGTGTGAAATGCATTTTAATGTGTCTAGGAAGTATTTTCCCCTCTAATTTTAGGTTTTTCTATAATTTTACATGTTCTTTCCCAGCTAAACAAAAAGGTTCATATAATGCATGGGCAGATTTACTTAATGTTGCTGTAGATATGGGTTCTAACATACCTTAAACATCACTAAAAATAGAAGAGAGCAGTACAGAAGTTGTTCTCCTTAAGTGTTGTAACATCTCATGGGAATGCTTGAGAGGAGGAAGAAGCACAATATTCACACTTGGTATTCATAGCCTGTTCATTGCACATTTCTAGAAATGTGCCCCCCCCAGTCCTTAATTAAAAAGAAAGCTGAAAGAGTAGGAGGAACAAAAATGTTCTCAACTTCAATGACACTATTGGAAAATAATTATTTCCAAACTGCTTATCTGTTAAAAAAAAAGCTGGCAAGCTACCAGGATCTTGATTGCTGTAAGCAATTTTATAACTGCTCTATACAGATAAATTCAACAAAGAAATTAATTTCAGCCTCATAATAAGTCTCATCTCATTACCAAACTGCCTGCACTGCAATGGAGCCTTTGCAAAGAGCTGCTGCAGTTGTGGACAAGGCTCTGCTCTCAGTGCTGGTCCTGCCATGGCACATCAGCCAGGCTGTCCTGGTCTGGGGTCTGCAAAAAAGGCAGGAGCTTCTCTTGGAAATGGAGAATAAACCCCCTACCTCCAAATTATGGTAATTTTGAAATTAAGGGGCTCTCAGGCAAAGATAGGGGAATTAGGAATAACAGTTTTTTACTAGGAAAATTAAAATAGAAATGCAGTATTACAAAGAACAATCCCAACCTTGACAGTCAGAATCCAAGCTGGCATTCTTTTTTCTCAATAACAGAATTATTCTGTTCATCAATTTTGCTTCCTTGGAATAATCTCATCCACAGTTTTACAGACATTTAATACAGAAAATAAACTTTTTTTGTTCTTGAACTTTTCCACGGAAAATAAAATCCCCCCCTAAGATTTTTTTTTGGCTATAACTACATGTGTCTGATTTTTAACCTAACCTTCCTGACCTATCTCATCAAAGATGTTTTTTTTTCATTGTTCCTTTCCCTGTTTCCACAGCAACCTTTCCACAACTCTCATTAAGCTTTTTCCCCTGTTTTCTTCTAATTCTATAAGGAAGTCATGACTTTTGTTTTGTTCTTTGTGTTGTTACAAATGAAGAGAATTTTTTTTATTTTATTTGTGTCTTAATACAAACCAAGCATTCCACTACAGTGGTCACCTCCATCTCTTTTGCAGTAATTAGAGGATTTAGTAATATTTCATTTGAATGAGTAGTAGCATCATCAGCCTGTCATTTCACCAGGTTCCACAACCATCACAAGGTTTTTACAATCACAGCTTTTCTTGCTCTCCTCCATCAAAAGCAAATGCAGCACTCAATGTCACTTTGGAATTTATTGAAAAAAAAAAAAAAAAAAAAAAAAAGCCTGAGCCTTCTCAAAAGCATTCTCTTTATGGACTTCTTTTTTCTGAGCAGGTTGTTAATGGGATCTCTTTGGGGTTTTCCTACCCCAGAGTCAAGTAGTTTCTCAGTTTCTAGACCTCCTCATGTTTTATGCCACTTGCATCAAGGGGTAGATTTGCTGTAGCAGCTGTTTCTTCAATATTCACAGATTTCAGGCTTTTAAAATGGTTACCTGTAAAACCAGAACAAACCTTAAGGACTGGTAATTTCCCCAGTTTGGAATGTACTGATAGCTATTTTAAAATAAAGTATTCCTATACTGTGTGGAAAGCAAAAGCACAGCTAAATGAGAAGTTATCTTCAAAGAATTTTCTCTGCAAATATACCTTTCTGCTGAGGCCTGACCTTTTAATTAAAAAAAAAAAAAAAAAAAAAAAAAAAAAAAAAAGCTTCAGTGACCAGAACATGAGGAATTGCCCACAGTCATACCTTTCCTCTTTTTTTTCTTTTTTTTTTTGGTTTTTGTTTTAGGTTATGGTCTGATCTTCAAAGTCAGGGACAGTTTGTGCAGTTGGGAGTTCTGTTCAGCAAGTCCAAATACTTGTGCAGCTTTTCAAAACCCATATAAAAACTATGGACAGTTGAAAACTTTCTCCTGTCAGTTACTGTAGATATTTTCTTTATCTTCATAAGAGCAATACCTGTTTAAACACCTTTCATTCTAACTTCAAAGCTTATCTGCTCTTGAAAATTGAATTACAATACCTCAACTGAGCCCTGAATAATTCTTATGAAAGTTAACACCTGTCCATCAAAAATAAAGGTACACTTAGACATCTTAGGTGGAATTTCTTGGTGAGTTTTTTTTTCCATGTAAGCTAATTTTAAAGAATTCTCCTGGTTGAATTGTCCTGCTGCTTTCTTCAGCTCATGGATTATATAGAGATAAGTAAGCCATTTCTTTCAACAATAACATCAGATCTAGAAATAAGCTTAAGGTTAAATAAATTAGTCTTAAAACCACTGGTCCTTCATTGGTGCCAGATCAGGTCAGTTCAAGGCACTTAATTTGCTTTGGCTTTCAGCTTTAAATCAATCATTCCAAAAGTTCAGAGACATTGCTCTTGTAACTTTTTTTTAGTTAATAATGAAAGACACAATGACAATTAGATCTAAAATAAAAAAGCTTAAACATTCTAAAGCCTTCTCATCTCATTATGCAAATTAGATAACATGTTAATAACAACACATCCCATTTCAGTAATATGACTTGACTTTGTACTTAAGTCATTTCAACTCCATTAATTATGTAGAAGGTGGAAGAGTCAATTTAGGTCATAGTCAGGTAGCACACACATATGGAAATACACCATAAGGAATACCTGTGATAATCAAATAAAATTTCCAATGTATAAAAAACTTATTTTGATTTAAGGCAAGGTTAGCTTGTGTTTATAGAAACCCAAAAATAGACATTCAGATCAAAGTAGCATTAGAACTTTCACTTACATAAGCTGCAAAAGCTTTTCATAAACAAGGGCTTAAACTGAAAAGTGTCAATCAGTTCTGCAGTAATATGATAATTTTTTGGGTTGGCATGCAATAAAAATCTCTCACACTACCAAAAAGAATATTTTCAATATAGATATAAGAATAAAGTGCTGGAATATGGGACAAAAATTGACTTATAATCCTTTACTATACAGATGCAGCCTTTCTGGCTTTTTTAAAGCCAGTTATTACTCAGTCTCTGTGGGAGGCAGCCCTTGGCAGGCTCTTCAAGGACAAAGTGCTTCCAACACAGGATTTATAACTGTGACACAGTTGTTTGTTTTCTGCATTGTAAGAACTACATGTCAGAGTCCTCATATGGCATTTCCAAGCACATCCTGTTTGCCAAGCAACACCTGGATTTTGCTTTTCCTGAATTATCTCATTGCTAGTCAACTCAGAGGAAAATATCAAAATGTCACTCTGAGCCATGGAAAGCTAACCTGAATTTTTAGTGTGAGGACAAACAGCACCATCCACTAGGGAGAAAGCTGAGCAAAGAAACATCCCATTTGCCAAAGCTCACAGTGAAGGGAAATGAATGAACACAGCATTTGTACCACAGGGCAAATATTGCTCCATTTGACCAAAATACTTGCACAAAGATGCAGACATGATGGAACTGTAACTGAGGCACCATTATGAAAAAAACCTCTCTCTAATGTTATTTTTGTTCCACAGTAAGAATTCCTGCCTGATGCCAGCACCTTACTCATCCTGCATAGAGATTCTGATGTTGAGTGAACACAGGTTTTTAGTATAAGAACATCTTTAATATTGCCATTAAAATCTACTCACAATAACTCTTAGGTTTCCCAGAGAGGATGGTGCCTTTACCATTGATTGTCAAAGAAAAAGAAATAAGGACACATTCTCAATAAGATCCTCTATAAGTTTATATAATTTCTTAGTGGGACAGATTTGCAAAGAAAAAAATATTAAGAGAGTAAGTGTCCATAAACTTCTTTTTACCAAGTTACTGTTTTATTACAGGATTTGGTCACACCACTGAAATTCCACCTGAAATTCTTCATTTTCCTTCCCTCTTACTCTACATCTGAGTCTGAACTCTCCACAAGGCCAAAGAAACTGGGAATATATATTTAGCAAAGGACCCAAAGACAACATCCTGAAAAGCTGTGGAATTTTGAGGAGGTTGAGAAAACTGTTTTAGGCCAATCCTTGAGTTGTTTCAAATTTCTGTGCTAGTCACAGGTTTTCTAAAGGCCATGAGCTCTTCACTTTTGTTATTTGTGTAAGTCACATACACACATCCTGCTCCATGCTGCAAACTGTGAACTCCAAGAGACCTTTATTTCAACAACTCCCTGACTGAGCCAGAGGAAAGAATACCCAGAGGGACAAAAGAAAACCATTTCACATCAATTGTTAACTACAGAACAGTAATAGTTAAGCAATTGTACCAATTGTCCTTGACAGAAGCTCATTCAGCCACAATATCAGGCTGATTTTTTTTTCCTGCCACTTTCTTACATATAATTCCAAGTTACACATTAATTCTTTTCCTTCATCCCCAACAGAATCTGTGCAATAAGCAGGTTTCAGAGCACTTGGCAAGTCTGACAGGTTTGTAAAAGAAACATCTGGCAGAGATCTACTTGTTGTCAGCTACACCCAGTGAAGTTTACCAGGCCGACAGGTTTGGTAGTGGGAGAATTATATGTAGTAATTATTATAATTAATCATTAGGATTATTATATTTTTTACTTTGTTGCAATTACTAAACTTCTCTTTTCTGAACCCCCAAGTTTTTTCCTCCCTCCTGGCTCTCCTCCCAGCCCCAGCAGCAGGGATGGAGTGAGTGTCCATAGACATAAGAGCACAGCACCTAGCTGCCTGCTCAGGTGAAATCACCCCAGCCCTTTCTGGCAGCCAGGGCAGGGCTTGGAGGTTGGATGTGACAGCAGGTATGAGCAGAGCATGTCAAAGAATTTCTGCCCTCCTTCCATCCCTCATTTTACTGTCTTTTAAAACTTTATCAGAGGAAGCACTCAAATGATTCTGAGAGTGCCACATAGAATTTATCCAGTGCAGGCACAAAAAGTGCAAGAAGTGCAAAAATCATTCCTAGAATGCTAAACCATCCTTCAAGCAAAGCAGCTCCCTTACCATTGGCATCTTACAGTGACAGCAAATAAGGAGTTTCAAAAAAAGAGCATTGTAAAACCTGCTTTGGCTGTGTCTGGTGTTGGAAAGAAATAAAGGTAAGAATGTATGTTAGAAAAGAAACCTCAGGACCCAGAGTCCATGTGCAAACATCACTCAGCACTGAGGGTTGCATTGTTCTAATCTCTAAGTTCACTTTTCTTTCTGCCTCTCTTGCCATACTAGCAAATCCTCATTCATAAATTATGGAATTTTATGGCTGGAGAAAAAAAGCTGGGAACATGAACTACTGATGTTTTCCAAGTGAATCCTGTATTTTTGCACCACTCTGAAGATGGCTCAGCACTCATGGCACACAGGCAGTGCCCCCTCAGGGAGCCTCTGTCAAACACCACAGAAAGCCCTGAACTCCTGCTACTCACAAAAAAGGAACCTGACCCAAAACACTTCCTCCAAGGCCACCAAAGCTCATGTGCCATCAGGGGACACAGCATCAGGACATGGTGTGGTCTGGCTGGTGACATCCAGCCACATTGAGGCATCCCCAACAGCCTCAGCTCCAGCATCCCCAGCCAGGGAGCATCACCCCAGAGCCACCCCAGCAGCACCTGCCCCATCCCAGCTGCCCACAGAGCCCTGGCACAGAGCACTGCCACCCCTCTGCCCCCACAGAAACCCTGCCAGCTCTTGTTTATGGGTTCATCTTAAAGCATGCAGGAGCTTTATTGTCACAAATAAGTTTTACTGTCGTGTTCACTCAGCTCAAGTCAGGCTGCATTATAATTATGTACAAGTAGGGGGTTAAAAACTACAGTTCAGGGTAAAGACACTGCAGGTGTGCAGCTTAATGAGTTCTTAATTGAGTAGTGGGAGAGCATAAAAAGGAAGTGCAGAGGGTGATTACAGGGCTCCTTCTGCAAAGGGAGCAGTGCAAGCACTGAACTCTATAATCAAGAATAAAGAAAAACGAGTTCACCTCTAATTTTCTCTGTGCTACAGCCTTTATTGTTCATGCTCAGAATGCAAGATTAAAACTTGTACCATCAAGTTAACAGACAAAATTAATCTTTTGTTGAGATGTACTTGTTTTAAGACTAAGGTTGCAAAAAAGATAAAAAAATAAAAAAATAAATCAAACCAAAGAAACAACAAAAAAATCCAACAACACACAAAACCATAACAACTTAGATCTGAAAAAACATTGCCTTCACTCCTGTTTATATATCAGTCAGATTCCTCTCTGGCTTCTGCTATTGAATCAACTTCAGAGTGTAACTGCAGAGGCAAAAATGGAAAGACACCACATGGAAGGGAAAAGACAGAACAATAATTACTTGGGGTTTACTTTGATCTCCCTCCTGTCTCCAAGAAACAAACACCACAAAACCCCCAAAGCCTCTTCTCTCTGTTCAGGGCAGCCACCCACAACACAACAGGGCAGCACTGCTCCTGCTTTGGCAGGTGCTCACTGCAGTTCAAGTGTTACCTGAAATGTGGGTTTTTTTTTTTAATTTAGTATTTAGAACTATGAAATTCATGACAATTGTCACCCATATCAGGATTGCACTTAAACACTCCAGACCAACACTCAGCTCACCTGAGCTCAGCTCAGATCAGGGGAATTATTGTTATAAACCCCAGCCAGATAAATAAAAAAAAGGCAGCTCACAGTAACTCTTCAGGGAGTAAAAGAAATACATGAGGCCATTTCATGTTGACTGTGCTTGCTGTTTTTTCCTTGATACCTTACAATTGTTTCAAATTCAGCTCTAGCAAGTGAATTCCCCCATTCTGGTAATATTGATGTGAAAAATCACCAGAAGACAAGATTTTAAGGGTTGTGCCTCCCAAAAGGTGTTTTATTTGATAAACTTGACTTCTTCATATCCTCTCCCATCCTAGAAGCTTTACTGAGCAAGACTTAAAAAACTGGTATTACACACAGTCTCTTTAAACTATGGGTTTTTATTTCATTATTAAATCAATATGAAGAGCTGATTTTTTTCCTTACATCCAATTAATAGATTGTAAAACTCAGGTTCATGGAGTTCTAGTCTTGAAGAAAAAAAAAAAAAAACCCTTGACCTGTGTATCTCCAAATTCAGGACTTCCTGCCAACTTTTCAAATCCCAAGAGCAGTGATTGCAAAAAGCATTGTTAACAATTGCTGAAATTATGTCTGGAAATCTGCAGCATTTAAAGACATTGAGAGAAAAGAGAGTGTGAAACAATAACAGCTTTTCTCAGCCACAAAGCACTGTTGGACAAAAGAGAGCTGCTCACAACTGAACAAGAGAATATCTAAGTGGAATCTAAAAGTCTAAGTGCTAGGCTGGCCCTCAAAACCAATGTAAACACTTAAAAGAACAAAACCACTGATCTGCTGAATTCACAAGCACCAATCTGTAGAAATTGCAGTGTTTAGTTACACATCCCAATTTTAAAAATTCAATACATTTAATCTTCACTGTGACAACATCTAGGTATTTGTAAAGTGTGTTATTACCCAATGAATAAACCACAACTTTGGAGTTAAATATACCTTACACATTCTTATCACAGATTGATGAGTCCTCTTATATATCCTACCTTCTTCCTCTGTTGGTGTAACTTCATGCTAAAAAAAACCAATTCTGCATAACACATCAGGTTTTAAATAGCATTTTCTCATTTCTGCCCTAAGACATTATCTCTGCCTATTTCATTACATCAATCAATGAAGGTTCTACGTGGCAATGCCTGATGTGGGACACCATTTATAAGGCAAAATTACAAAAATTTTTTAAAAAACCTACAAAAATTATAAAATTAGAAAAAAATTATGTCATCAGCTAATGCAAATTTTTCCATATTAACTCCAGTTTACAACAAGGTTATTTTACATGTAGTTTTGTGCAGTTACAAAGCAGTTTTTCTATTTCAATCAGGCACATTGATTAATTTCAGGCTTAGACAGTGGTGTCACTTAAAATTTTGCATCACTGGGGTATGTAGCTATTTTTTCAGCATCCCACTTACATGAGAAAAATTTGGAAAACCACAAAAATGTGGGCATGATAAAGGTTGTCAGGGTAACAAATTATGCACATAGGCAAAAGGGTAAAATATAATTATGCAGATGGCAAAATAAAAGAAGGTAATTTACAACTGATGCAGAAAATTACAGGCATAATAAGCATATCCCATAAATCAGATAGTTAAACACCTAATTTATAACTTTCTGAAAGGGTGCAAAGACAAAGTAGGGACTAGAAAGGAGTTTAAGTGCCTCGTGTCTTTCCTCTCAGCAATGCACCTACTAAGGACAACACTAATAAAACAACAGCTCATTAAGTAATTTAATGCCACATGATTACCTCACTCCCCTCTGCCCTAACGAGCAATTACTACTTCTGATGATTGATTCTGTTCAACAGGGAAAACAGGAAAACATTTTGCCACACGAAAAAGGCAGAAGTCCATAGGTGTGAGATTATTATCAGAAAAGCTTTTATTTTTTACAGAGACCAGCAAACACTGCTCAGGCCACAATGACTGCATTCTCACAAGCCCACTGGAAAGCACCATAGGAACTGAGACCTGCACACCAACAGGCACACCTGACTGAGTGTGCTTTTCTGAAAAGCTACACAAAATTAGTTATTTTAATAATAAGATACTTAGAGGGATAAAAAAAATATTTTAGAAAATTGGTAACTCAGAAAGAATGAGTAAGGTCATGGGAATTCCTTAACCCCTAACTTTTCAAATTAATCCAGCACAACATAGAAGTTAAACTTGTCTCCAAGTCCTACAGACTTAATGAAAATTCAGTCAAAGGTCTGATGGGGAAAAGGGAAAAGACAAAGATGATTTTTGTGCACGAGGATGTTTGAGGAGGAGTGAGTACAGGTGCTAAATTCAAAACCACATGCAAGAGCACATGGCACACACCAAGAGACTACCTGAGAGCAAGGGGCTCAGGACAGGTTTTAAATTTCCAAGGAAAGAGTGGGTGGATAATGCAGCAGCAGGTGCAGGTGGGGATCCAGCATGCAGCCCTCCACTGGGGTTAGAGCTGCAGCATTTGGGATGGATGAGGGATGGAAGCATTTGGGATGGAAGGAGGGATGCAGCAGCCCTTAGAGTCTGGGTTAAGGTTTCACAAACAGCCTTTCTGAAATGAGCAATAGGTAACTGCCAGGGCATTTCATTTGTGGCATTAAGTCATTAGGCTGATTGTGTGTCCATCTGCTCTGCTTTGCAAACTGTCCTGTGTGCTCTAGCAATCCCAAACCCAGAGCTACTGTGACACAGGCTGGGACATGCCTGAACCCACAGTCTGAGAGCACCACAGCCACTCGGTGCCATGAGCACTAATGACTGAAACATGCAATTACTGACTGCAAGAAAGCACCTTCAGAGCACAGCACGAGGAAATAAAGGGATTCCAGTGTAAACACACACAGAGCACTGCAGCCTAGCAAAGAGAGAGCTGCCAAGTGAAGAGAGGGCTCAGCACCACTTCTCACTGGCACAGGGGATTGCATAGACAAAGGCAACAGACATTTGGCTCTGCCTCTCCTGGCTCTCAGCTGTGCTGGCTCCCTGCAGCAAAATGCAGCAATACCAATGCATGGCACAGCTGCTCTTGATTTACCAAAATGAGAGTATTGGTCTGATACTGATACTCAACTGTGACAGACAAAAGACTCTTAACAGTTTAAAGTTAGAAAGTGTGTGTTTATTGTGAGGTAATCCCTTAATACGCACTGCAAAATCACAGGTGATCACAGAGTCTATTTATTGATAAAGGATTCAAACAAACACATATTCACAGTAACAGCCCCTCCCATCCCATGCCTCCTGTAGTAATTAGCTTGAATAGCTATTAAACACTGATTGACTTCTTAAATTATGTCTGGGGTCGTTTTCGTGGGGAGGGGTCTAAAAGGAGGAAGTAAGGCGAGTCACCCTCACCCTAAACTCTTGACCTTTTCTATCACTGACAATACAAATGATATCTGGGGATAGTCCAATTTTTGAAAGAATGGGTTTCTGGTTGCATTGTCTATGTTCCTTCGGGCCTGCTCACTAGTTTTGTCTTTTCCCATTGCAGCTGAGCAAACATGAAATGACAATCAATTATTTAAGTTTCAGATAACTACTCCCTTCTAACTTGTAATTATTTTCAGCAAGGTAACTAAAATCCTAATTTTCTAAGATTAGTGTTTCACTCTGACCCTGCCCTGGAACACAACCACACTCCTCTCTCCCTCCCCCTGTTTATGCACATGCAGCAGGGCTGTGCTGTGCTGGCATCAGGTCAGGGAGCCAGACCCACCCGTGCTACCTCTACAGGGAGGAGCCTGGTGCAGGTGCTTGATTCCAGTGAAAACCATGATCAAGGAGCCACAGCTCCTCTGGAAGTGGAGGAAGGAGAGCCCCTCCATGAGCCTTTCAATGGTTTGTGCATTATGACAACAGCTGATTTACAGAGAGAGCAGTTGTACTGTAACACTGTTTGTGTTAGCTGTGTAGTCATGCCAAGGGAAGCAAAAACAGTGCAGTTCCAATGGATACATTTCCATTCCTACATTCTATGTTTTTCTCATTCTGCCCTAAGGCTATCATCATCTTTAGTAATGAAGGAAATTAAAATTATTCCTGTTGCCTCTCTTCTTTATTAATCTTTAATGATTTTTAATTTGAAAGCTTTAATCCATCCTTTCATAAGAAGGATAAAGAAAAAGCCTTTTGCCAATTTTTTCAGTCATCCCTTTATGCAACAAATTTCCAAAAACCTCACAGGAATTTTGTTTCTGGTGCATAACTTGCCTGTTTTATCAGTATTCAGAGAACTAACTAGGGGCATGAACCTGCACCCATCACCAGCACAAGGAGTGATTCAATACAACAGTATGCATGTTTCTGTATAAGCAAATAATTATGTTGTTTCTTGTTCAACAAAGCATTAAAGCAAAAGCTGTTTACTATAAGCTGTGCTCACTGCCAGGAATAATCTTTTTGTTATTTAAATGAGACTAATAAAGGTAGGAAATGTGCTGCCTAGGAGTGGTTTATGAGGAGAACCCAAGCTTGATGAGCTTTTCTTTGCATCCAGCCAAGAGAAAAGGAGAGGCAAACACGAATTTTGGAAGCCCAAATTCAGCAGCTGGCTCAGGGGCTAAGGCCAGGCTGAATTAACCCCTCAAGCCAGAAATCACTGCCTGCTGAGGGAGGTCATTGCTGGGTGCCAGAAGCAAAGCTCTGCACAGCCTCTCCAGAGATCGGCTGTCACAGTTCTGACCTGACCCACTCCCCATCCTGACCCAGGCCTGTGCACACTGCTCCTGGGGCTCAGCACAAGCCTTGGTCACTCCAGAGCCACGTGGAAGCAAGTGTGGGACTGAAGGAATAAACCACTCCCCACCCAGAGCCAGTGGAAGCACATGAAGAACTGAAGGAATAAACCACTCCCCACCCAGAGCCAGTGGAAGCACATGAAGAACTGAAGGGATAAACCACTCCCCACCCAGAGCCAGTGGAAGCACATGAAGAACTGAAGGAATAAACCACTCCCCACCCAGAGCCAGTGGAAGCACATGAGGAACTGAAGGAATAAACCACTCCCCACCCAGAGCCAGTGGAAGCAAGTAAAGAATTGAAGGAATAAACCACTCCCCACCACCCCAGCTTAGGAGCCGAGGCAGGTCTGAATATTTCACCCATCTTCATTGAGTGCTCAGCCCTGGAGCCCTCCTAGCACTGCCCAGAACTGAAGTTAGAGTGGCACACATAGCCCAAACTACTCTGCTCCTGGAAAGTGGTGTCTGAGTAACACCCAGAGAGCATTACAGCACGAGAACCATTAGCTGTGCCTGGTCCTGCATGCATACTGCATTTCCTCAGGACACTTACCACAACACAGTCAGTCAATCTTCTGAAATTATTTCTTTAATATATTAAAAATTTTGCAGTCACAACAAAAGTTTGGAACGATTCTCCTCTGGCTACAGATGAGCAAACTGCTCTTTCCCTGGATCCAGGAGCCATGGAGAGTCTTTCTGAGCCCTGATCAGAGGGGGCAGGGGGAGGACCACCTTCCAACCTCAGAGCAGAAGGGGTGTGTAGCAGAGGCTGGTTTTAACAGGCAGGGTAACTGCCTCCAACAAATTTATGTCAGGACATTCATTTGCAAAATTCAGATGGTTCTGATTCACCAACCTTTCCCAGTGGAACTGTTCCATAATGTATAAACACCCACATATTTGTTTATACACATCCCTTCTGCAGACAGAGAGAAGAGGAGCCTGAAGGCTGGCTCTGTTTTTGAAGTGGAGGAAAGCTGAGTCAAGTCTGCACTCCAGGAACAGCAGGATTCTGACCCACACTGGTACCTTCCCTCCCCACAGGTCATCCTGCACACTCAGCTGCTGGGCTGCACCAACACTGACTGCAGTTACTTCTTGGAACAGAACACCTAAGAAAAGCTTCAAGTTCAATTAACTTGCTTCCATTTCATTTATCTATCTTGAACAAGAAAAAAATTAAGAACCATGACCCAATTATTTCATACATAAAAGGAGCCTTTGTAGCAGGTGTAATATTCCTAAGAGGTGGTTAATGAGAAATATACATCAGAGCTTAACTGGGATGAGGCTTTGATGTTGGCTGGATTACCTGTTGTGGCACCGAAGAGAAAGATCTCAAAAGAGAGAGAGCAGGCATTGCATCTCTGCTGGGGGATGCTGCAGTGGGATGGGACACAGGCTCCTTCCTGGGCTGCTGCATTCACCCCACAGGCAAACACACACCAGGACACCACAAACCACAGAGCCAGGTTCCCCAGCTCTGCCCATAAACCCCAAACCACCTGCAGCTAACCATGGGGAGCTTTGGCCCCAGGGGGTTTACTTCAGCACCAAACCCTGCCAGGTTACACAGTCCTTAAGGTAAAATAAACAACATTCACAGCTGAGGTGGAAATAAAATACATGATAAAAAAACAGTCTCTGAAAAATGTAAATTACGTTTTTAGTTTCTCCAGCGCACTGAACTTACCTGAACCAAGAGGATGTAAACAGATTTCTCAGAAATGTAACATTCAGAAGAGCTGCTTTGATCAGCCAGTCTGTAAAAATGCACAGTGACAGGGGATATGTGTGTGAAGGCCATTTGATCAGAGTAAGCACAGCACTACTGCACAAAACCATCATGGCTAACCAAGGCACCAACAAAATCTCCTTCTCCTTTCCAAAAGCAGAGGGAACTTCTGCCTTGGGCTCTCCAACTTGCTTAAACTTAACTTTGCCATCTTTCTTTCTATTACTTGACTGGCACAGTGAGAGTTCTCCCACTTTGATTTTTTGTAGCCACAGGAATGGGAGCAACTGTAAATTCATGTCTTTGTGCATACAGCAGTAACCACAGCAGGAAACTCATCTTTACAATAAAACCTTTCCAAATGCAAAATGCAAAATGGCCACATGCTCCACATGCAGCATCCTGGTAAAGAGGTAGATGACTGAAAAATGTAACAGAAAAGAAACTGTACATCCTTTTATTATTTTTCATACTATTTGAAAAGCCTACAAAACCCCCTCCAAAACACAGCTTCCTATTGCTGCATCAGAATTAATATTTTTCAAATGCAACAGCATCTGAAAGTCTAAAAGTGTTTTATTGTTTCAGTCTCAAAAGCGATTTTCATCCTTGAGTACATTACCACTGCTTAACAAGGAAACAAAAGCATTTTCTGAGTGAGCATCTAATTACCTGTGTGGCAGCAAGCACAAATGAACCAAGCCACCAGCCCCCAGGAGAGCTGCTGGGGCTGCCATGCTCCAAGACAATTCCTGAGCACTTCCCATAAATTGGCAGCACTGTGCCATGCTTTGTGCACCTACTGCAAAATGACTCAAATCTGTGCATTGTCCCTGCTTGGACTTGAACCTGGCTTAAGTTCAGCTGAGTTTGGGAGGGCTAAAAACATTAACAGAATACTAACACCCACAGGGCAGCTGAGATTTGAATCTTAAAATAAACAATAAATGATGGCATAGGGGCAAGGTGCAGGAAGGGGGGAAAAAAGAGGAGGACAAGGAAAAGAAATGAGCTTTGTGCAGTAGAACATGATGAAAAACTTGCCACTGAAGCATCAGCTTGAAACACCCACACCTGCCCTGTCAAGCCCTGTTTAGGAACTGCACACAGAAGTGTCTAATATTGTACTCACAGTGGACAGTGCTCTCCAACAAAAATCTGAAATGTGTGTGTTGATTTTTCATTACAATGTGCTTCCATCTGTTTTTGACTGTATTTGAATGACTCTTGCATAGAGGTCTCTTTCCTGTGGTGCAGTGCAAGAAAAAGCAGTTTGAAACAGAGAACTGCAGAATTAAAATCTGCCTTTATGTGCATGGTTTCCAGCAGTATTGCAGATTTCCTACTCAGTTCAAACCCAGTCTAGACACCAGTGCTCTGCAGAAGCAGATAAATAATAACAATAATAAATAATTTTGCAAAAAGTACTCTTTGATGCAATTGCTCTTCACCGGCTTCAGCACAGAGTCATATGCATTAATTTGTGGCTATTTAACATAAAGACTGTTTAATTTGACTTAGTGACTTTGCAATGAAGCAGAAAAGATCACTGCATGATCCATTCCCCAAGAAGGAGATGACACAGCTTTCAGCATATGGGGAAACAAGAAGCTGATAAGAAAATGAGGGAAAAGGCAGCATTATCTGAAGTACTGCAGCTGTTCTTAGACTGGACAAATGTATTCCATACCAACTGCACTTGAGCTTTCTTTTCCAAATGCTCCTCAAACTTACTGCACCTCCATGACAGCAGTCTCAAGAATGGGATAATCTGAGCCCCTGCACTCATTCCCCCATCTCTCCCCAGAGTATCTATCATTAGAAACTCAGTATTTATACATATATACATATATATTCATATCTATGCACCTTCCCACTCAGTGCTCACCTTCCACATTCTGCAAGAAACAAGGCAAAACACCCAATTTCAAAATGAAATTATTTGACACGCTTTCTTCTTTCCTCCACCAACAGATCAGTGCTCTATATACCAAATAAACTATTTGGCAGCTGTAAAACTACAAAAACCTCCAGCACTGGCATATTTTTCTCCTATTTACCTGCTCCTTTCTATTTGCCTTAAAAAAGGGAAAATGTAGTTTACAGAAATGGTTTAGCTGTACCATTTTCCAGATTTTTAGGTGCTTGACTTCATAACATTAAAGGTGATTCCTTTCATGCCCGTGTTCTTTGTGTCCACTTACAATTATATATTTGAAGCATTC
Source organism: Erithacus rubecula (assembly GCF_903797595.1). NCBI lineage: Eukaryota > Metazoa > Chordata > Aves > Passeriformes > Muscicapidae > Erithacus > Erithacus rubecula. Next base: position 5,063,955 of record NC_136660.1, read on the forward strand.
ATGGTTAGGATGTTGCTATTAATACATTACCTAGCTCCAAACATCTACAAATTACAACTCATATTTTCAGGCCATCTCTTTTAACAAACCAAAATACTATTTTATGACGCACAATTAAAAGCCATCACATCTGACAAATGTGATGAAATCTATAATCACAGTCTTGTTATAATTAAAACAGAAAAATTGACATGAAAAACTGATACCCAGCATTCTTGATAATGTCTAATTAGGCAACAGCTTTTAATTGTTGTTTAGTAAGGCTTGTACTTCTGATTGAAAATGAATTAATTTTTCAATGCAATAAATTTGAAATTAGAAACCACACACCAGGCAGGAACAAAAGGTTATTCAGTGAGCACAAAGCCCCAGGCTACTTCCAGGCCACTTTTCCTGAGGTGCTTTTGGAATGAGGGTCCTGCAGCTGCAGGAGCTCCTGGAATAGCAGAGCTGGTGCAGGAGGTGACCATGAACATGGGTGAGCATAAACAGCACAGATCAACTAAAATGCATGTATGATTCTTTCTGGAAAGAAATGGAGCAGTAATTAATTTTTTCTCTGCACACAGAGTCTTTATACAACCCCCCTTTTTTCCCCCTCTAATTAGAAAAATCTAATTTAAGACAATTTGAGTGTTTCCTACTTATAAGGAAATATACTTGACATAAGTTTATTGCAGCTTTCAATAAGGAAAAACAGCACGTGGTCTTCAGCAGCAGGAGGAAGGAAACTCTAGCAGTTTAAGGGAATAGCAATGGAAGGGAGAACCCCCCTGTACACCTAAGATAGCACCAACCATTCAGATTTACCTGCTCAACAAAGAGTTACTGAGCACTCTAGACATTTGAATGAGGCAGTAATTTGCCTCCCTACTCCAGGAGACCTGCAGGAGCTCTTAAAGATGCTTATGGACATCTTGGTGCCTGTAACCCCTAGAAAACATATTTATTGCTTTTCCTGTGTTGCTCTTCAGCTGCAACCTCAGATTTGCACAGGAACAAAGGAGTCTGTAAGTAAGAGCTCTGAAGGGCAGCCTGAGCAGTGCATTTCAGCACTCACAGGAGCAGGACATCCAGAGAGCCACAGCACTCCAAAGGAGAGGAATGGGAGCCCATGCAGCCCCTCTTCTCTCCCAGGGCCACACAAGAGCACTCAGCAGTGCCCTGGGTCACTGTGCTGTTAAACCATCAAGCCCAAAGCACAGAACAGTGTTACTATACAGAAACACACAGAAAATGTAATACATAATCCACATATGTGTATATGTATGTGTATATATGTAGGATAAAACGGGATAAAAAATCCTTGAACAAGCAAGGAAATAATTTCTCAGGAGGAGAGGCAAAAAGTTGGATGAAATGAGTGTTAGAATGAGGAGGAGCTGGTATCCATGTGGAAAAGAGAGCATGAAATACAGTTTGCAGTGAGATGGCAAACAGAGATATTTATGATGTGCAGTTCCTCATGCAGCAAACCCATCTCAAAGGTGGGAGCATGTGGGGGACAGAAAAGCACTGACAGCCTGAAGGCAGCACTGCAGAGTGGCTACAGCTCCCATGCTGACTCTTTGCAAAGCAATTTCAAGTGCAGACAGTGCCCTGCTGAAGGAACTGGAGACACCCTCAACCCCCATTTCAGAACCCACCTGCCAGAAATGCTGTGCCAGGTGAGCAGCACAGTGCCCACAGTGATTTGTCACAGCAGGACACAAGCAGCCTGGCACACACTGCAAGGCTCTTCATTGAAACTCCTCTCACTGGGTTTGGGGAAAGGCTCCCATCTGTTTCTGAACTACAAATCCTCATCGACCCTGGCTGAGCCAGGACAGAGCAGATTTACCTCACAGTGTCTGAAGTATGAAGGAGCAGAATTTATTCTAGGCATCCATGGGCCAGGAGGACCAGAAAACACAGAGGAAAGATCTAGAAAAAGCCCTTTTCAAGGTGCCAAGAGCACAGGGGGATTTCCCTGCATGGGAGGGAAGTGCCAAGCACAGCCTGTCTCCCCAGGCTGAGTTTAAGAAATCACCTCACAGACTGATTCTCACAAGTGTTACAACAGCCCTGAGGGTCACAGGGCTTTCGAATCTGCTCCTGGGTGGATCTTGGTGGCTCCTCAAGGGCTCTGTTAGTGCAAACCCTGCCTGAGGGTTCCCCAGCCTCAGGGAAGGAGCAGAGGTCACATTCTGCTTCATCTCTTCTGCCTTTAACAGCCAAGGAGAAAGAGACATTTGTGCAGATTTAGTGGGGGAAAGTCTCAATCCAGAACAAAGGTATCTCAAGGATAAGTGTGGGAGATTTGGGAACAGGGGAGTCATTTGTTCTTCACAGACAATTATTGGCTATGAATCATTTACAGGGAGGATAATGAGACACTGGAGAGCGTGATACTGAATTAAAAATTATAGTCTTGATCTTTATCCTTTTCCATTTTCCACCTTAATAAAATTGCATGGGATTTTCCTAGAGAGAAGCCCTTGCTGCTAATTAAATTATCTTTAAACATTTGCAGGTAAGACTAAAACATTTGGAGAACTAACACACAGAAGGAGAAGACAGCAGAACAGCAAGCCTCTACCAAGACACCATTATTTCATGTTTTTGCAACTACCAAATGGTAGTTTGGATTTTGGCTTGTAGATTTTTCATATATTTGTAATCCTGTAATTCTTTAGTGTGTAACTCTAAACTCCATATATAGTGTTAGCTAATGTCTTCACATTTCAGTCAGACTCAACAATTCCTCTCTGGGCTGGGAATCAAGGACACATCAAAGGCAGCAAACTTGGGATAAATTACCTCATTAAGTGAAGCTGTAATTGGAAGGTTAACCCCCAATATGCAAATGGACCAAATTTATAAAAGTGTGAAAACCTGTGACACATCTATTTTTGAGTGTAGCCACTGGGGAGCTTCATCTGCTCTCAATAAATGGAACCACTTTTTATTCTCTTCACTTTTTATTTTCTCTTCATTTTGTTTGGCATCTGTTTTTAGGTAGTCTCAAAAGGGCATGAAAAATACAGGTTTAGGAAAATACTGGTTTTAATAATATGTAGTTTTATAGGAAACCAAAACTAAATTATCTTGTTTCAATTAGTTTGAATCAAATCAAATTGCATCTGCTGGGTGGCATGCCAGGAATAATTTCTGCTTTGAATTTGACTGTGAGCTGCTGCTCAGGGAGGGTCAGCAGGAGCAACACATCAGGGGCTGCTCCTTTCCCTCCCCAGACTCACCAAACTCCCACCCCACAAAGATGAGGCGTCTGGTCACCCAAAATACTCTGCAATACAAGCAGGCTGGGCTGGGGGCTTATTTCAGATCAGGAAGAAAAATGAGACAGATAATCAGCAGGTAAAGAGCAGAGCCAAAAGGGCAGGCCAGGTTTCTCAAATGTATTTCCTCTTGGGATACACTGCCTGCAAGTGAATGATTAACAATCTCACAATGCCAATTTTTTAAGCCAATGATGCCTTTTGTGTCTCTTAACCATGAGGGTTGTTATCAGGTAAACTACATTTGTGAGAACTGTTCCAGTCATTCTTGCATTCGACTTTATGGCAAGCTAGCACATTTCTGATAAAGGAAAAATATCATGTTCTTTGAAAGGGAGCACTTAAAGAAAAATTCAGTTTTCAGTTTACCCAGCTACTGTTATAAACCAGTTCTGTCAGTGACAGTTCACCACAGTTCCAGCTTTGTCCACTGTTTTCTACAATATACTGCAACATAAAATGTCCATTAGTGCCATTCTGAGAGAGTAAGCAGGTTCAATACCACTCAGCCATGCAGAATTCCATATAAATTACCTGCAGTGACCTCTCCATGAAGAAATCCAGCTAGTGGCAAGTGAAACCAAGTCTCAGCAGAGAGGTGGAGACTTGAAGAGGATGCAGCACAGCATCCTTTGCTCTGGAGCAAGATGCCCAAAGCCAAGTGAGTCTGAAATGCTGCTTTCCCTAGGCTGAAGGACTTCTTTTGAAACTGTCTGAATTCCACAAACTGTGTTCCAAAACACAGCACCAAGGAGGAGCAGGTTCTGGGGAATATTTCACTTGGAAAGACTGAGTTTCATTTCTAAAATGCTTTTTCCTTTTCTGCCCCAAAGGAGTTAATAAAACTCTCTGGAAGTGGTCCAGCTACAAAGCAACAAACTCTGTGCACATGCACTCATACATTCATCCCAGCTAAATTCCACAGGTTTCACTGGTTTATGTGTGACTGCTTCAAAAGCAGTGATTCCTTCTGCCTTCACTTGCTTTCATTGCCTTGTAAGAGGAAATCAGGCACCACATCACCCTGCCCTGAGCACTGATTTTTGGAGAAGCTGCCAGTGCACCTGCAGGCATTCCCTGCCCTCTCCTAGGATATGGACAGACTGAAATCAAAGCAGTTTGCTCCTACACACCTGAATCAGTCCCTACACCACAAACACCAGCAGAGGGGGAGGGTGATGTGAAGAGGGAGTCAAGACCAGTCTAAGTTTTTTCTTTCACTTAAGCTTTAAAAAGAACACATCACCTCTAAGATCCCTCTAGCATCTCAAGTGCCATGAACTTCTTTTCCTTTTCTCTGCTTCACTTAGAATTCACATTTGGCCTTTGCTGTATTAACACCACACTTTGATGCAAATCTAATCAGCTTATCTGCTGTGCAAGATGAATACATGCCCTCCAAACACAAGTCTTTTGAACTGGTTATTGGGAGAATTTTTTGAGATCTTTCTTCATCTTCCTGCCCTTGACTCAGGTTAAGGTGGCATTTAGAAGCACTGATTGTGACTTATAAGTACTGAGTGGTATTTAGCTTGCAATTACACTCAAGACCTGATTTATGTATTTATTTATTTTTAACCTTGGAAATGTTTTCCCTTTGATTGCTCCCTGCAGCTGAGTGTCTGCCTGGCCTGTTAACTCTGCTTCTATGGCTAAACTGGTACAGGTCCCTATCCAGACAATTTGACTACACTTTTTCCTACTGCAAATATCAGCTTCCAGGGGCCAGATCAGTCCAGGCAGAGTCATTGAAGACTAGACTTCAATCCTTCCCTGCATGGCTTCTACTCCAGGTTTCACATCAATGAAGAGAAACTGATGATGCCAACATCCCAAGGCCTAAGATTTCCACAAAATGGTCAAGTTATCCTCCTAGAACAATTTCTTATTCTAATATTTCCTGTCTCTTTTGATATCTGTGGGGTAAACAAGCAGAATCATTAATTTTCTCATTTTGGTGTAAACTCTGAAAATTACTTTTTTCTGTTTCCTAGCTTTCTTTCTGCCTCCTTTGAGCCTTCCTAAGTGATAAAAATTTGTAGCCTTGTTTCTCCTTACACCAGTTTTAGTCTATTTTTTTTTCCATCAAGGTGACACCATTGCAGGCTGTGCAGAGCACAAATAACAGATGTAATTGAGAGCAGCAATACTGAAGTTTATGGACCTCTGAGAAGGATGAGAGGAGGCATTCCAGGCTCACCTGAGGTGTGCATGGTCACTAACTCCCAGTGGGGGTTGTGCTCTTGCTGCCCTTTCTGCTCACTGTGCCTCTCACAGTGATTTGCCAGCACTGTCATTTCACATCCTCCTGCCTTGGGGAGGTGTGGCAGCCCCCCCTTCAAGGCTCCATGTGTTTTCCATGCTGCCCCCTTCACCTGGAGGTCTGTCCTTGGTTTTGTCTCCAGGTGGAATCTGTGCATCCTTCTGCACACAGTTCAATCTATTTCTGGGCTGAGAATTACCTGAGGACCTAAAGAAACCTATTCCCTAGTCAGAAAGCTGAGAGGCTGGCAGAGAGCAGTGCAAGGCACTGGTGTCTGAGGTGAATTTTCAGTGCCAGTGACACCTGTGGCAGCAGCCCAGCCCTGGGAGCAGGACAGGGGATGCTGTTCTTTAGTGACACTTACCCAGCCCAAAAAACCAACTCCTTGGGCTGCTCCCTCTGCTGCTTGATTGTTCCAATTAAATGTTTCATTTGGAGCTGAACTCTGCAGCAAATGAACAGGAAGAGAGTGAGGAAACACTGCAAGGTCGTGTCTGTGGGCAGCAGGGACTCCTCAGACTGCCCACACTGTCTGCTAAGATTTCCATGGGTTCCCTTATCACAGCCATGCAGACAGCTTGCCAAGGGCTACTTTAATTTCATATACAGAACCACACACTTCTGACACACTTAGGAGAAATATTCTTGTCATAATGCATCTCTACATTTATATTTAGCAGGCCAAACTGTAGGAAATAATTGTTAAAAAATATGCCTGCATTTCTGCTTGAAATCTAATTTCTGCAATGGAGACAGTTCCTCAACAAGGCAAAGGGAAGGTGGATGACTGACATTCTCTCCCTCTATTTTTAGCTCTTTAAGATGGATTTTTATGGGGTTATGGTCGGGAAGATGTGGATACAACTCAGACAGCAGATACTCTGTAGCTGAAAAATGAGCATGAAATAAAATTAGAGAATTTATGCAACAAATAGAATTTGAATTCTGCTAAATATCTATTCCTGTTGGGAAGCCTAAAGATCCCAATCCATGTCATGGTAACTAGGACTTACTTCTGAGACTTTTTTCCAACTTGCTGTATTTATATCTACACTAACTGAATAGCAGTACATCAGGATGAATCTCAGGCTCTGGCATGAGTGGATTAACCTTCCTAATTACTGATCAATTTCTCTTTCAGCTCATTTCTCATTCCAGTGCCCAGTGATCTCCCTAATTCAGACAATATGGCCTTTAAATGTCAAATCACAAGTACAAGGGGAAAAAAGGACATCTGATAAATGTGAAAGCTGTCTGTAAAATCACTGGGCAGGAAGGGGCTGCCTCACCAAACTGCCCTGCTCCCCTCAGCTGCAGTGTAGGGATGGAAGAACACATGTCCCAGACAGTTCTACAGATAAAATGAGCCAGGACAGATAAATTTCATCAGCATGTCCTGATCATCTCAGCCACCAAAGGGACAAGCTGGAGTCAGCTCTGGCCAGAAATGACTGAGAAGAAAAATCCTTTCCTTTTCATTCAGCCTGGGTTACAGCCCAGTGATCAAATTTCAGAGCAGGAACAATCTAGTGCCCACAAATGGGAGCTCTACAAACACAAGGCATTTATCCTTCAGGTTTTATTTTGTGTGGACACAATTAACCTCCTGCTGGGACATCTTCTCCAGCAGCTTACTCTTCTGAACTGATTTATATAAACTGCTGTGGAAGCAAGAAGGGAAAAAGAACCCCTCCATCAACTCACAAAAAGAAATCCTCCAAACCAACAAAGTCCCTCAGAATAAAGAATGCAGACAACTTGACAACTTTATCACTGTTAAATTCAACATACAATACAGGCTTTCTTAATACCTAAAAATAAATAAATGAGTAAAGCAGCAACACAAAGCATATCTCTTCAGCTCAACACATAAAGCACATATTGTCCATTGTGAAAGGCTGCACTAAACATCCACTACATTACCAAAAATCATTGTCCCAGAACACTAAATTTTCAGTAGAAAAAACCATCTATGTCAGAAATGTTTTAAACTTGCATTAGAGGAAAAGGAGCTACTGCATGTTGTCAGCTATTTCTCAGACATTTCCCAAGGTTTTTGTCTGTATTCATTATTTATCAGTTTACTCAGACTTGATTGTAACATTTTTCCTTTCTCAGTGTAAGTGCTCTTTTCATATTTGAGTACATTAAGGATCTCTGGGTGGCATTTATTTTGGAACTCTGATTTCCTCTGTTGTTTCTATGAGAAGAATTTCATCAGCATTTTCTGAGATCTCTAAGGTTATTTTGACAGTTTGCATTTTCGTTAAAATTTGCAAGGAGAAGTAAGAGATGTGAAAGACACCTATCCATCTGGCTAAGCTCAATCTCACAGCACTGTAGGAAAAAGATCACCAATGAGGAAAATGAAATTGCCATACAGGAACTTCCACTTGGTTAATGTAAAGCATGGGTAAAGGTGCAGAGAATCTAGGAAAACTCCCTGGAAACTCTAGGGAATGCAGGGGCAGGATTCCATGGCTGGAAGGGCTGGGTGCCTGCACAGCAAACCTTAAACACTTTGCTGCTAAAAATCAATACCTGGAGAGGTTAAAAGAAAGGAGAGAAAAGCACTGCTTAGAGCCAGTAAGACATTAAGTCCAAACTCAATTTATTTTTGAAATTAGATTTCCCAAATGCAGCAGGTTGCATTTCAGGCAGCTCTTACAGCTTCTGTGCAGCTGCAGAAGGCAGCCAGCAAAAGCACAGCCAGCAGGGCTGCTCCCTCAGTTTACAGGCACTACCAATAACTCATTTATTGATCACAGGAGTGGTGAATGCCTGTCTATCCTTGAGAGGAGACAACAACAACACACAGCTCCTCACAAAATGATTAATGGGATAATACAGTCTGCCCAGCCAAAGCTCCAGAACACAGAATATTTACATGCAGCCTCACAAGATGAATGAACCCTTCTTTATGAGGCTCCCCCAGCTTGGCTGTAACACTGTGACCTGTGAATCCCAGCTTTGATGAATTAACATCCAGATCACAATCCCCACAAAAAGGATTTGGAGCAGCAGCACGGGGCCAGGTGCTGAGCATAAATCAACCCAGCTCCTTGGGCATCAGGAGCCAGTGGGCACTGGCAGAAATCCTGCCACTGTAGATGACTCTTGAGTTAAATGTTAAATGTGGTGTAAGGCATTGCCTGGCCCCAGGGAGCTGCTCACAGCTCTGGGCAGAGCCCCACTGCACACACTGCATGCACACAACTGGGATCCCAAGAGCAGAGAGACAGAACAGCAGTTTGCAAAGTGTGGATCCATCCTTCAGGATGCACAAAGCACACCAGGAAATATTTCCTTCTCAGCTGAAGAGTGGGGTAATTTCACAGACAGACAAAACAGAAGAGATAAAAGCCTTTGAAGACAAAAGGGCTGAGAGCTCTCCTTTCTCCAAAAGCAGCAATGCTTCCTCCACTCTGAGAAACCTGCTGCAACTCCTGAAGGAGCTCCCACTTCCACTTACATGCTGATGAAGTAAAAAACAAAATAAGGAGCTTAAAGAAATGTAACATTACCACTAAACAACACCTTGTCCTTCACAAATGAAACATTTCCAACCCAGTCTAGCACTGTACCACATGGACATTTCTTTGGTTTGGGCTCTTTTACCTATTTCTAATCTACAGTCAAGCAGAATTACCTCCCAGGATCTGACATCTGTACAAAGGGATGGCAGGATTTTACTCATGCTACTTTAAAGTAATCATCCTTTTTTCCATTTCCTGCAAAATTGCCTCCAGTGTCACGTTGTTATTGGTAATTGTACATTTTGCTACCTTAGCACCTCCAGTAAAAACACGTTCCCTAAATCCATTTATATATATGAATTACAGTGCAACAGAGGAGCAAAGTGTCTGTGCTTTAAAAATTATCTTTAGAACTTTGCTGGAAAGAATACCCAGACTGCAACACTCCTCCAAACCTCTATGAATCGATAATGCAGCTGGGTCATAAATTAATTCCTAATGGTATTTTGCTAAATTGAAAAAAAGACAGTTCCATTACTACAGACAATAACCTAAATCCACTGATGCAAAATGACTTCCCATTCAGTTATAAAGAACTGGAAGACAACAGCTAAGCTCTGAAATGGGAATATATTTGGAAGATATCCATTAAAACAGTAGCATTGAGGGTGCTGAAAGGAATCAACCTGACAAACCTTCCCACACCAGTGGCACCTGTGTGTGTGGTCTTTGCAATTTCACTCATGGCAAATGCCATTGCATTTCCCACTTTAAAATATATTTGTACCAAGATATAAAGCACTGAAGAAACTAGATTAGCATAAGAGGGTTTCTCCATGTATATCCTTTACTGGAAATAAAAGTGAGCAGATAAAATAAATGAAAGTGTGTGGGAAATTACCACTACCATTAATCTACATCTCTTGCACCTTTTGATGTTGGATATAAACATATTTCTTGAGGGATAGAGAGCAGCTGTATCCCTGTTTGTGTGGCCTTTCCTGCCAGCAGCACAGCACCAGCTGCTGAAAGCTGCTCACTAATGGGAAACTGCCAATATTTTTGACATGTGTATGGATTTCAGAGTCTATGACCTTGAGTCTGGTCAAGGGTTTTAAATTTCCATAGATCAATTAAAATCAAATACAGTATTCAGAAAATTTAGAGAAGTAAAAAAAAAAACCAAAAAAACAAAACAAAACAAACCCTCTGCCCACTTTTGAAAGCCTGAGTGCAAAGTCAGAGGATTAAAAACAAGCCCAAGTGTCAAATTAAAACAGCAATAACTGTGAAGTGCTTTGGAGTTGCAGAGGACACAGAGTCAGCTTTTGAGTCTATGCAGAAGCAGCAATTTTTTTTTTTTCAATGCACAGTGAAAACAATTCATAACAAATGAACTTAATTTGATCTGCTTAACAAAATGTCCAATTTAATAAGGATTCTCATATCTTAAGCATGCAACAGAGGAACTGCAATGTCTAGTGCTAAGTGAAGGCACTGACAAGGAAAGTGTATGAGGAACTTGGGGAAAGACAGTAAGCAAGGCATTTTATTATCAGCAATAAAAAATAAATTATAAAAGGACAACAAACACCCAGAAATGGAGAAGACAGGACGATGAGCAACCTGCACTGCAATATTGTATGCTCAGGAGGTGTAGGGGTGGAAACCCCTCAGAACAGTGTGGGGTTCTTAGAAGAAAGATGGCAGACTTAAAAAGCTGAAATTGCACTGAAATGAGGAAAACATGAAATGGTGCCTCAAATGCAAAACTTCACCAAGACTGGCAGAAACTCAGGCAAGCAAAAGGAGCCAAAACCAAAATGAAACTCCTCCTCATTGGGAGCACCCAAGGCTCATCAGACACAGCCAGGGCACAAAGAGCACCCAAAGGACAGCTCTGCATGGGGAGCTGACCCTGTTCTTCCCAGAGCTGCTCACTGTGAAAGAAATTGGAAAGTGCATCTGGAACTGCAGGATCAGATGTACAGAAAGTGGTCAAAATGAGCAACAAACCCAGCAGCACTGAACCCACTTCACCTGAGTGGCCAAGTGAAGTAGGAAATCTGATCTACTGTGCAGGCACACTCTGTGATCACTGGTGTGTACCAGGGTGGGTGCTGTTTATATTGCATATAAAAACAGGAGCTGGGATAGAATCAAGGATAATATCATCTCAGTATCTATCAAAAAATTGGGAGAATGCAATTCCTTTGCAAATGAGAAAAAAGGATATAACATCCCTAAACTAGGATTCACAATTAAAGCTGGTAATTCCAATTAAAATACAAAGACCACAAGCACAAGTAAAGCAATTCTCTTTATTACTAGTCTTTTCTTGCTATTTATAAGTCTTTATTAATAGAAGATAAACCAAATAATTGACCATAGAGTTGCCCATAAAGCATAGAAACAAACTGGGAGAAGAAGGAATCAGGTCCCTGCTCCTGTGACATTAATGAGAAAATAAATGAGAATTAAAGAGAAAACTTTCTGTCTTTCAGCAGATTGGGTCTCACACTGCCTGCACAGCTGGGAGAAGGTGGTGATTGTTTGCTTTGTAGGGTTTGAGGGGCACAGAAGGGAAAGAGGTTGTGATCAAATTGTTTTACTTTTCTACGTCAACTCCAGGCAATCAGCATATTTCAAAGGTAATAGTTAATATTGAAAACACCAGTTATCCCCCAAACCTTAAACCATCTGTAGAACTGAATCTCAGCTAAACCAGGTCCCATTTTACAGAAGGATTTTGCCTTTTCCAGGAAGGCATTACTGTAGTTGCACTGAATGATCCCCACCATCTAACTTCATCTGTACACAACACTTCTGCCAGTTCAGGATCAGGAAAGAGTGTCATTCACTGCTCTGGTGCAGAATAGAAAACAGGTTACTTCCTTGCCTTGAGTTCTTTGCTTTTTACAGGAAGACAGGCTTTTTCTATTTCAAAGAAACTGAAACAATTGACCATTACACAATGATTTAATTAATGAATTACACATAATTCTATTTCAATTTCTCAGTGAAGTGCAGAGTCCAGCTCAAGGCCAAAAAATAAGAACAAAACAAAACCCAGAAAGCTCAAAAGGGGAAACCATTCCCTCCTTCAAAGGGTCCATATATGTTTATTTGTGGTTTATAGCATCACACACACAGATATAAAGACAAACATAAATAAAAAGTAATCTAGGAGACCTTCTCAAAATTCATCCTGATCAAAATAAAATACATTATCTCCTGCAAGAAGGCAGGAGATGCAACCATACACTTTTTGTCAGAAAACAGACACAAATATTTATTCTAATTTAAAAAACCCTTGCAATAATTAATTTTTTAAACAATTTACTGTATTTTCTAGAAATGTAAACAGCTGATTTTTAATATTGTCCCACATAAACAGAAATGAAATCTAAATTAACATTAATGGCTTTTTAAAGTGCTGTAGTTCATTTTGGTGAGCTGCTTTGCATCTGCTAGAGGTGGTGTCAAAAATTAAAATGTTACTTGTTTTATTTTTTTCTGTAGCTGGAACACTTGTTCCAGAAACATAATTTTGAAGACACTTGTACTCTAAGTGACCTTGTCTTTGGGGCTTTACTGGCAGATTATTTTATGCCACCTAGCTGACTCTTATATCATAATTATGCTGTCACACAGGATCTCAAATGAAATTAATGAAATACTATCAACCCGAGACAAGAGCTGTGAGAATCCGCAGAACTTTCCCTGAGATCATTTGCTTTCACTGTTATTTAGCTCCATCGTTTAAACTCCTATATCAGGTATCTAAGGAAATAAGTAAAATCAGGGGAATTAAGCTGAATGTTTTGATTAAATGCTGTCTTTGGTTTCAGATTTTTCACTGCAAGTTCATCACAGTTCTCTGCAGCCAAGAAAGAAATAAATTGAAACCGGTGAAGATAGAAAATAGAGAAGATAAATTAGGCTGGGAATTAACAAAAGCACTGTTCTCTCTGCTTGATTGGTCTCAGACAAATAGGAGAATGAAATAGCTCAAATGCAATGAAGTTCTTCCTCAAGACTTGCATTTGAAAAATCTGTTAAATGTAATTATCTGTAGGAATGTGAGCACAGCAAACCCTGATGGTTTGATTTGGTTGCTAACAAGAGGAAGAGGCAGGCACTGCAAGGTCTGGGTGCTGTTTCCAGGACCTGTCCCCATGAGTCACATTTTATCAGGTGATTATTTTGTCTCCTTTTCCCACGGCTCTGCACTCACACCCCACATCTCAGTAGAAGTAAAAAAGTAATTTGAGCAGCAAGAGCTATGAAAACCTATGAAATATCCCCTCAGCACCTCAGGATCCTTGGGTGATAAAGCAAATTATTCCATTAAGTGCACAACCTGAAAATGACTTGAATAGCCTAAAAACATTTCCTGAAGGAAGTGTTTGTAAACTGCACCCTGTGCAAATGCTGGTAGATGCATTAGTAAATGACTATTCCAGCAAATGTAATTGTTCTCTAAGGAGCTGCCTAATTTTGAGATTAAATGAGAGCCACTGAAGTGTAAAATGCAGGAATTGTAAATGCAGCTCAAGTGCAGCAGCTCCACAGCATCTTCCCCTTGGAAGAGGAGCACAGCCAGCCCATGTCTGTGCCTTCCCCAAGAGGAGAAAAGGAACTGCCCTGCTAAGGGGGGGAAATCAGTCACTGAGGATGCTCAGGGTCACCAGCCTGTGTCTGCTGCAGGCCTCCCCAGCTGTGCCAGATGTGAGGCACTACTGGACCTTCGCCTTGAGAAGATCTGGTTTCCAACCTAGACTTTGCAGACACGAGCCATCCCTATCCAGGATATAATTGCCAAGAGAGACAAATTAATTTCAACCGGTTAAATTCCACCAATTTACCAGCTGCCTGCATGGAAAAGCACCATGACCTCAACCATATCTGGTGGTGCTGGCTTGCAACACTTGCTGGGCTTTGGACAACACCTCTGCCACCTTGTCAGGCATCATCACTGCTCCTGAGTCAGTTTTATAAGCCTCAAACAGGAGTGCACTGCATTTTGTTCTTCAGACACTCAGAGTAGAACACCAACCATTTCCATGTATCTTTTTGATACTTTCTGAACATTTACTGCATTCTGTTTCTGTGTGAAACAGGTATTTCCAACCATCCTAAGATTTGTTCTGTAAGTTCAGGGAAAAAAAGGGTTGCAATTCAAGTTTCACTGTATAAATCTCAGTTTTAAAAATGTTGTTTAGGAATATTGTTATCACCACCTGGAGAAATCCCTCCAGTGTTGAGTGTGCTCCAAGGGGCTGGGAGGGGACACAGCCAGGACAGCTGAGCCCAGGGGATGTCCCAGAGCACGTGGAAGAATATATTTTCCATACTGCAAGGTTTTCTTCTGTGTTTTGAAGATAATTTTATTTGTTGAATCTAATGAGATCTGGAAAATTTAGTGAGAAGTGGAAGTTTACTTGTGTAGTTGCTCAGCAACAAGCTCATACAAGAGCTGACTGATCATTCCATACAGGATTTTCCTATCAGCAAATTACCTAGCTGGTTTCCTCTTCCACTTGTGCAACTAAAACTATTTAACAATATTTAAAATACATGAGGCATTGCAAAGATTTTTTTTTATTATTATTTCTGCTCTAGCTGTTTAAAACAATCTGGCAGCTGTCCCAAGCAGCAGCATCCATTTCAGACTGCAGGGCACATTCCCAGGCATCATCTAATAACAGAGCTCCTCTGAAGCCACTGATCTAGTTCAAATAGGCACTCCCAGCTAACTCCTGAGGAAATAATATAATCAGCATTGCCTGGCCTCCAAAGCAGTGATTTACCCTTAGGGCACTACTGTCTCCACAATAGCTAAAGCAAAGATTTTTATTTTTTTCCCAAACCTGAGACCTTTCACACTCCTAGGACTGTCAGCAGTGTTCAAGGCTTGCAGGCAGCCAATGGTCACCTCTAGCAGGACACAGCTCCTCCAGCCCCTGACACACTCAAGAGGGAGAGCTAAAGTGCTGTGCTGGTCAGGGATAGACACAGTCATGAATCAGGGTCTGATGAGTTTGCTTCACTCACCTGCACAAAAAAAAAAATTAATTGAAGAGTGTGTGGCTAAGTCATTTCTGCCCAAGTAACCAGATGGTCCTTCTCTAAACCACTGTACACCACATAAAATGCTAAATGAAACTTTCTCTGAATCTCTATTGCCCTAATTTCACCACCCAACCCCCAAATAAATAAATAAATAAATAAATAAATAAATAAATAAATAAATAAATAAACTCAACTTCCTGGAACATTTTGAAGTTGCAGGCATTTGCACAGTGCTTTAAGGCAACTACAAATAAGCAGCCATAACATGAAATCAGCCTTGCTCTCCTTTGTGGAAGGAGTTCTCAGTTTTTTGGCACCCAGCTGGCAGCAGCCCTCTCCTCCCTGCCCCTCAGTGCTGTCCCAATATCATGTTCTCATCAAAGCACAGGGACATCACCATGTCACCATTAGAATGCAGCAGCCCTAACTAATATTTCCAGTAATGATTTGGACATATAGAGGTATTTGGCAGAAGACATCACATAGAGTGGAGCTGCAGGTGTTTGGAATAGAGTAATAAAGGGGGAGAAAAGCTTTCAAGAACAATAAAATGTGAAAACAGGAAAGAACTAAACAAAAGGACTGGCATTGATTGATCCAATAAATTTTTTCCCCACTCAGTCAGTATTTGAACACAGAAAGGGAGCCTCATTTCATTTCTGGATCTCTGCAAGGCAGGAGTTCAAAGTCTGTATCTAAATTCTGCAGCTAGTATCAACTGTTTTGGGAAGTTGGGAAAAGGATAACTAACATGAGACTGGAATCAACATTCTGTACCCCTCTTCTGGTTGAAATCACTCCATGGCTTAACAAACCCAATCTTCTCCAAACTGTCTAATCTTGCAAGGATAATTGCATTTTCTGTTGATGCTAATTATCAATTTCTGATTCCCAAGATAATTTCTTTTCTTCATAAACTGCAATAGAAGACACTTCGTAAAAGCAACAGAATGTGCATAGTTTGGCCACTAGAAAAGCCATAAATATCAGACCATCCACTGCAATATTTCTGTTGTGCTGCTGTGATTGGAGAGTGTAAGAGAGCTTCCTTTGTTATTTTAAAGAGAAGCTAAATAAATGCACACCAAATTATCTTCTGCAATTAAACAACCACGTGTAAGGCAACATTTGAATACTTGGGCACAGGCAACACAGAGTGATGTACAGCATGGAGTGGCATGATCATCATCCAGGTTTTCAAGGGCATTTTTTGGAAGTGCTGCACTGGAAAAGGAAATCTAATTGTTCAGGATATATGGGTGTCATGGCTCACTTGTCAGCATGCAAGATGGACTGGAAGAACCACAGGAATATAAGAAGTCACTTTTCTTGCTATAAATTAAAGTTAAAAGTTTAGGACAAAATCTTAGCTTGAGTACAGCAACAGCAGGAAAAGTAAATCACATCTAAGTAGAAACTTTGCACTTTCCTATTCTGGTCAAATCACTTCTAGAGAACACTCTTCCCTTTCATCCATGAAAATGAGCACACAAAGAGAGGGCAGCACACCCAATCCCACCAACACCCCTCAGGTTTGGAGACTCATTTCAGGGCCACTG
This sequence comes from Erithacus rubecula, assembly GCF_903797595.1. Taxonomy (NCBI): domain Eukaryota; kingdom Metazoa; phylum Chordata; class Aves; order Passeriformes; family Muscicapidae; genus Erithacus; species Erithacus rubecula. The sequence goes on from NC_136660.1 coordinate 5,080,606, forward strand.
GAAGGAACCTCAGGAAAATGTGTCTGTGAGAGGAGCTGGCAGGGCTGCAGAGCAAGGGGCTGATGAACAGGTGAGTGCTGCAGGCATCCCCCAAACTGCAGCCTGGGCAGGGAGGGCCAGGGATCTGACAGGGAGCACAGGCATGCTCCAAATTCAGTTTGCCCATTTTCACAGCCTGCATCAGCAAAGATAAAAGGTTAATCACACAGCTATATTTATTCCAAAATCTTTATGTGCCATTTATTTACTGCCTGCATTGTTTACACTGGCTTAGCAGATGCAGAACACTTCCCCTGCCTGAGAGGCATAAAGAGCAGTACAAGCATGTTTGTTAATTCTGTCCCAAATCCCACCCAGCCCATGCTTTGTGTCCTGTGTAAAGCATACAAATGAGGCTGGAGACTGGAAAAAGCAAGTACAGAAGTCTGACAGGGAGCCAAAATCATCCCTTGCAACCCAAATTCTTATGTGCTTAATTCACTCTTATGACTAAATCAGTTGCAATCCAGAGTCCACTTTGCAGAGAAGAAGAGGGGGGAAAAAAAACCCCAAGAATTCTGAGCTCATATGTATAAAATAACTGAAGTTTTTTTTCATGCACTTACCTCTGCATTTTTCTCTAACTTCCAAGGACTGGCAGTTACTTCAATGTAGGTGGTTTTACTTCAAAACTCTTTTCACAAAAAGGATTATACACTGCTACTTTGCTGTATTTAAATCCCTGTGAATTGAGTAAGGAACATCTCCATAAAATTACAGCATTAAATTTTTATACTTCATATTTTAAGAAAATAAAGACAGCAGGTCCTAAGATCACTTGACTGTGACAAATTGTCTCTTCCTGCTCACATGAAATTGGACTGTGAGACTTATCAAATCCCCAGCTTTGTTACTGCTAGGAGAATTTATTTTAAAGTGCACACTGTCATTATATACTTACAGAGAGGTATATTTTAGGATTATGCAAGTGCTTGATAGATAATTGGGTCTGTCTTTTCTCACCATCTTAAGTTTTCCCAGAAAACAGGAAGATTAAAATTGCACAAAAAAATCTGAGTAATCTTCATACAACAACAGTAGAAGGAGTGAATACAACTTCTAATTAAATCAATATGACCTTCTTAAATCTGCCAATCAAAATTAATTTTTCTGCAAAACACAACAGGAATGTTCCTTCTTCTATCTGGTGGGTTTTTCTGAGTGTGCTGTTATGTGCAGCTTCCTACAGAAATGGGGAAAAAACCTCACTGCAGCCACTGAGTCCATCACCACAAAGACACAGGTATGCTCTGATCTCCTGCTCAAACTTCCCCCAAATACAGGTATTTACAGCTTTGCTTACTCTTAAAAGTATTGACTGTGCCATTAGGCATGGTGACACTGTGTTAAAAAGGAAGAAGTTAAAAATCTTGGGAAATAAGGTAAGATTTGAAGGAGCTGTAAAACTTGTGTTTCTGAAAATTGTTTTTGTCCAGAAAAAAAAATTAATCAAAAAAACTTTGTATCAAAAATTATAGTGATTGGATGATCAAGTAAGAACACTCCTGTCAAAGTACATTGATCTTTTTTATTTTTTAAGGAGTACAAATGACTTAGAAAATTTAGTTTTGAACAGACATCTTGAAAATTTTCTCATTTAAAGAAATGCTACCAGGGTTAAGCTCAAGTTTCCAAGAGTCAATTTTACTGCACAGAAAGAACAACTTGATTGGATAACAAGCACTTTCAAATACCTCACAGGAAGCAGAATGTGCTTACAACCATAAATGGACCCTGTAAGGATTTAGCAAGAATGTAGCATGTCTAAATTGTGAAATACAGCAATCAAGATAGATGAAGAAGAGATTGTTTAATATTTAATACTCTTTATGTCACAGATTACAGGTGCATTACAGCTGGGCTGCAAAGGGACTGTCAGAAGGATTGTGCACTCTAAAAATGGAGTAGAAATTAATTTGTTTGGTGGTCTCAGTACTTTTCATTGAAGTTTCCCAAGAGGCTCCTGTGCTGGAACAGCCATGTAAACCTATTTGACAGACAGAAAATTAAATAGTCATTTTTCATGGCAAACTTCATGAAGTTTTATCTTCTGAGTCACCACCACCTTTGTTACCTCCTCTGGAACATTCTAAGGTGCCACTGAGTTTAGTCATCACTTTGAGGGGTGTAAAGAGCCCCTGTGAGCCCAGAGTGTGGGGTGATTGAAACCCCCCAGCAGCAGCAGCTGGCAGTGGCTCAAACCAGGGCAGAAGTGCAGAATCACCTGCTGACAGTCAGGACTCTCTTTTTAGGCTGCACACACATCTTTTTCCAATGGGGACAGCTGGAATCTCACCAGTTGCCAAGCAATGCTGCTCAGTTCCCACTGTGAAGGCAAAACTGCATTTACAAGTGTTTGTTAACCTTCCAATCACTCCTCCCTCTAACAGAGCTGGGCTGGTTAGCTGTGGTAACTTTGCTTTTTTTATTCTTGTTTGAGATTTGGAGCACGTTTTACATGTTACAAATCAAGTACAGTTTAGTAGGAGTAAGTGTGGATTACCCACTTAATACTCTCAGTGCAAAAGTCCATTCACAAAGTCTTTTTTTGAAGGAAATCCATCACCTTCAACATGGCAACATTTTCAACAACCCCTCAGCCATCACCTGAGATGTTTCTATGGTCAGCACATTTCCTAGCAAGTGAGTAATGAGTCATAATTTATTGACCTTCATTATCATAGTAACACTGAAAATATCATTACATGTGATAAAAATGTCCTACATTTCTGATCCATATAAAAAAAGTGATTGTAGTTTCTGATGTTGCCGAATTTTCATAGTTAATTATTTATCTCAGACTATTCTATTCTATTCTATTCTATTCTATTCTATTCTATTCTATTCTATTCTATTCTATTCTATTCTATTCTGTTCTATGTCTTGCTTTTAAAGCCTTTTCATTCCTTTTTCTTTTCTGTCACCTCCCCAGCTCACAGGGAAAGCAGACTCAAAGCTAGACACTGAACATGATCCTCAAGTTATGGTGAATATTTTCAAAAGTATGATAATAAAAGTGGGCTGAGGAAGCAGTGTTTCTTCCTTTCATGATTTGGTACCATGAAAGAAATTTAAATACATTTGTTTGTGAGAGAGATAATGAGCTGGTCAACAGCATGAAAATAAGATATTGTAGCAGAAATGTTCTCCATGCAGGAGGAAAAAAAAAGGAGGGGAAAACCCTCAACATAGTATAAAGAATGTATCAATCAACACAATAAGAGATTAAGAGTGGGAGGGAGAAAAAAAAAGGAAATTTAGGACTCCAGCAGAAATAAAAATGTCCATAATGATAAATATCTTGGATAATTACTGTTCCTAATATTCCCACATTTATGTGTTTTAGCAGAGTGTAGTGCAAGAAAAGCATAATTCAGCACCAAGATCTACACATAAGGAGGAGATTTAAAAAAATAGACACAGTCAGGATGCCAAGAAAACAAAAGCACTGCTGGTGTGAAGAAATCTTGAAGAATTATTTTCAAGAGAAGCAAAAATAACCCCTCCCCTCGAAACCCAAATCATGCTGTTTCTGTTGACACTGCTACAGCAACATTTCAATTACTCACAGAGGGAACCAGGCTACCAGGATATGGCTGAGCTGCAGCCAGCATTGGAAATCAGAAATTAGAATTAGAAATTCAGTCTCATCCCATGTGGATATAGCAAAGTGATGTTATTACACATTACATGTTCTATATACTCTCATTCTTCATTAAAAAAATTTAAAAAATAAAAAATTAGGGATGCAACTAGAAGCAAGCACTGATCATTAAGCCAAACTGTACTGCAGCTTTAAAAGGACATAAATTGGTTTGTTTCTTTTTTAAATAAAGGAACAGCAAGAGCAGATTAAATATTTTTTCAATATTTTATGAGTACCCTTAGGCATAATTTACCCAACTATTGTTTAACAACATGAAAGGACACTTGGGAATTCCTTAGACTAGAGACAGACTCAGCACTGGTCAGGCAAATTTCAGATGTTTATTTAAATCCTACTGCATCTCATGAGGAAAATCAGTAACTTTTAAGGGTCACTGTGTGATTAAATTAGATTTGACAAATTCTTCTCTCACATTCCTATTTCCTACAATTAATGACAATTCTGATAAAAAGTGTTGTAGCTTCATTGGAAAAAAATAATTTCAATTCCAGTCGAAGCAAGGTGCATTACCAGCCTAGCAAAACTAATTAATTTTGCTCGAAGCATTCTTTACAGAGATGCCTGTTTTGAGCAATTTTCAGTTTAATGAACCAGCTGCAAGCAGGGGAAATGCAGCATTAATGAAAGGAAGACTACCTGCCTTTTGGTTTGTTTTGACAAGTTTCTGTTTTGGCCTTAAGATGGGTTATTTAAAGTTAATCCAGTTCTGGTGGTGGGGTGCCTCTTGAGCAGGTTTCAGCTGGGAGTGCCTGCTTGTTTTCTCTCCTTCACCCTGGAGGAAAGAGAAACCAACCATCCTATTACCTCACAGTCCATAAAACCATCTAATAAATAACATTTATCAGCCCTGCAGACTAACAGAATCAAGAACACAAATAGAGCATGTGGCAAAAGGTGCAAAAAGAAAGGGTGGCCACTATTCCTGAGAATCTCCCAGTCACTTCCACCCTTGTCCTCTTCAGAGCATGTCCCTGCAGAAATCCAGAGGGATCTGCCTAGCAATGCAAGGGACATAACTTTTACTGCTAATATTTCAGATCAGAGCTTTAGCATCAAACTCTGTGCTCAAGAGAAATCTTCATTTCATAGAGAAAGCCTCAGTATTCAAGTTGCAGTGGTTGTAACAAGGAAAGAGAGGTCTATAACAGGCTGAAGTTATTGGCAAGGGAGCCCTTTCAAACAGACATTATTGCTGGTGCTCAAGGAGAGCTCCTGCAATCTGGTGGAAGTGAAAGTGCACAAACCCTTCACACCTTTCAGGATTTCCTCTCTCATTCCTGGTGGAGCAGTGGAGTAACCCATTTCAGAGTCAAACCTAGCAACTATTAATTACTAACCCTAACAAGCAATTTCAAGCTGTTTTCTTAAGGAAACAAAGAAATGCAACCACTCCATCACATTGCTGCCTCCCCCCCCACTACATGTTCAGTGAATTTCACCCCACTTGGGACACAGATGGGAGTTTGCAGCAGCTATGCCAGTTTGGTGCTTCTGAAATTATGGATTCTGTTTACAGGCTACCAAAACTCCACTAGGAACACACAGCACTCTAGTTTTTATAAAACCCTTCTCTACTTAAAAGTGTTTACTCAGGGAAGTTCAGGATGTCCCTTCAAAATACAACAAATGCCTGTTTCTGCAGAGATAAATTACTGTCTAATGATTTCATCTTCCAAAATGCTACACCCAAATGAGTGGTTATATGTATTCTGAATTCAGATACTTTCCTATTTATGGAGCATTTATTTATGCTTGAGATGCATTTAAATATAAATTGCAGTACCTGATGCCAAGTTTTATAACATGTCATTCACAATCCATTAAATATTTTATTACATGTATTGTAGAAGAAAGAAATTTATAGACTCCATTTATAGTATTAATAAGGAATGATGAAACCACACTAAAAATGTCTTGCTTTTTGGGTTATGTGAAAGTTTACTGCTAAAGCACAGTTGCCAATCATGTTTTTATGCTTTACTATAATAAAAGACATTATCTGAGTGCTGTAATATATGTAAAATTAAAAGAAGCCTGACTAAAATGACAGAGGCTTTCCTATCCACACAAACAATTACAGATTCAGCATATTCTCAGCTCCTTTCTAAGGTGAGCATGTGGAAATAAATTTTTCTTTGTTCTTTTTAAAGCATTTGCCAGGTGCTTCTTCATAGATTTCCAAAACATACTTCACTTTGTTGAAAATGTGGGATACACACAGACACAAACTTTATTCCTTGCACCCATTTTCCAAGGTCATCCCTGACCAACTGTTTCTTTTCCATTGCTTTCTGCCTGTCAAAGTCAGGAATCAGCAAGGAAAGAAAAACTTTCCTTTTTATGGGTTTTTTTTTTTTTCCACTTGCCTCTCAAAATTTCATTTCCTATTACTGGCTACAAAAGGATCATATTTCTGGGAAAAATTTCTTGTGCTGTGCTGTCCTCAGTTGATGCTGTCTTCCCAGTTCCTCAGTGTCTTGCCAAATAAGCAAAGAAGATTGCACATGGATGGGGGAAAGCTCATTGTTTTAAAAGGAAAAAAAAATTTGGGAAGCACCAAAGCCAATGAAAACCACAATCTCTGTGATAAAGCACCAAGATAATGCTGATCTCTGGAGCAGTACTTTTTAACTAATGCACAGAATTCCGAAACTGCTTCCCTGGAGACTTTAGAGGAAGGTTGGCAACCCTGAAAGATCATGAGGCATAAATCCTTGGATTTCTAATGCTATGGTTTAAGAATCTTTAAAGGTATTAAAGCAGAAGTGAAAACACCTGCCCCTGAATTTATCTTTTTTGTTGGTTGGTTTTGTTTTCTTTTTTGAGGCACAGATCTTCCTTTTGATAAGTAAAGGTGGGTAAACAGAGGCACAGAGAGACTAAGCAAGTACATCAGTCTTACAGTGAAGTAGATAAAACCAGAGGAACACCAAAGCCCCAGTCATAAATTCTAACCAAGAATCCAACTGCTAGCATTGCTCCAGTTTACCTACCAGGTTTATTTTTACTGGGCTGTACCAGTAATGCTATTGCCTTCTCAGTTTTGCAGATAGATTGACAAATTGGAGAAATTCATCAGGATCGTTTTTCTTTTCTAATTTGCCAGGCACATCCTATATTTATGTAGTAACAGACAATATTTATTTTAAGTAAAGAGAAAAATTACAGCTTACAAAGAGATTGCTAGATGGAAATGCATCAGTGCCTTGATACTGGAATCACCATAATAGCTATTTCAGCTTGCCCCATTAATCCCACTTTCTTTATCAACTCCTTAAATTCCATTTGCTATAATGTTTATTTAATATTTGCACTGGGTTGGCACCTGAAATTCCTTGGTCCAGTCTGTTTCTCCTTTGTTACAAGATGCCCTTGATCTTCCAACTCACTTCCTCCCTTCCTAAACTGAAATCCATTTACTACAGGCTATCCAACCCCATGCTCACACTGAGCACTCTCTAAAGAGAGGGCTTCATCACAGTTTAATGCTTTTTTCACCACTGGTCTTAGGACAAGAGTCAAGTCTTGTACAAATGCACAGGAGTTTTCACATTTTCCATTTGTAAAGAAAATTGTCTTGGTAATCCTTGTAAAAGGATTTATTGCCTTGTGTCTATTAGAAAGAAACTGCTCATTCTCATCAAGAAACTCAAAACCTTCTTTTCTTCAAACTAAGACTTCTGCTTCCAAATGTTGCTCCTCTGGAATGCTCTAGGAGCACAAACTGCAATGGGGATCACACAACACCCGTACCCTGTACAAAACAACAAGAAGAAAGGGAAAAGCTGAAGCAAAAGCTGCTCTTACAGCCATTTTCTGCCTTGGTGAGCCAGGGAAAACCAAGAATAAATTACTGCAGAAGGCAGTCTCACCAGCACTTCAGATGCAGCATATTCAGGGTTTTGAATGTGACCAATCTCAATACTGTGATTAGGAAGGCACCAGTCCTATTCCACAGGATAGAAATTCACAGGATTAGTGTTAGGAGGGCTGGACAGACAAGGCAACACCTGGTTTAGCAACATCAATCTCCCATGCATTATTTGCACTCCCCAAACAGCCACCACAAGAAGCAGGAATAACATTCCTCAGCATTCCTAGGCCTTCTGTAAACTCTTCAATTTATACACTTTAAACTACATGAGCACTTAAATCCCAGCCTCCTGATAGAGGACAAACTGGCTGGCCAGGAGCCTGAGAAAACCACATTAAAAAATACTAAAAGGTGAAGGAGGAAAAGAAAAGGAAAAAAAATAATAAAAAAAGAACAGAACATTGACTTTTCTTTTGCTGGAACGTTGAAAGTGTTGGTCTCTAAACAAGGCTACTGAGGAACAACTAAAGGTGTCTCCACCACCTCTCTCCAAAGGAGATTTCAGCTTTGCCTTTCCAGCAAGTATTTTTCATTCTGGTCATTCTGCCTTTATTGATGAAAAAAAAAAAAAAAAAAAAAAAAAAAAAAAAAAAAAAGGTAGAGTCAACTACCAAGGAATTAGGAGTGGAAGTGCATTTCTTGTGTCCCCAGAGCTGTCTTTTATCTCCTGGTGTCACTCTCTGATGCACACTCAGGCCTCTGCCCAGGTCAGGCACTGGTGTTATCTGTCCTTTCTGAGGAGCTGCTGTTCCATCTGCCCTGATCAAGGGATGTCTGGGCATGATTACATTAGGGCAGATAATGCTCTTAACAAGGAGCAGGTTTTATTGCTCTGGACATTTATTTCCTTTCCCTATCTCCTCACTTACCAGGCAGGATGTGCATTCCATTTATTTTTTTAGTGAAAAATAACAGCTTGATTTTGTAACTGGAATATGGTTTAAAGCCACAGAAAGGTGGTACATGGTTAAAAAAGACATTTGCTAAAACTAGATTATTGACTCTACATTTGAAGTAACACATAATTAGTACAGATATAACTGAGAGATTAATTTTCTGCCTCTTCAAAAGCAAACAAAGTGACAGAAAGTACAGGAAGAAATTAAGTAAATATGAACACTATCAAAATACAGATCTCTTAGTTGAAGTTTAGCAGCCTATGGCACTCATATGTAAGGAGGAACAAAATCACTGTTTTTAGAGCATTATCTGAACAATTACCACTCTTAACCTCAACACAAGTTGGGAAAAACTGCATCTCCAATTTCAAAATGTAGGAACTTGTTCACTGGCCATGCAGAGAAAGGAAAGGGATGAATCATGTAATTGCTTCTCAAGTTACACCTTCTAAATAGCACAGAGGAAATCCCAAAACAATAGTACATCAAACATGTAAGCCCAGGGCTTTTAAACTCCCACTTGTTCTATATTTAAAAACAGCTGTGCATGTGCATACCAAGTATATATCCCTAAAATATACCAAGTTTCTAATGACAGGACATTAACAAATACTCTTGTGAAACTTTGCATAAAGGAGAAAACATACTATTTCAACTATATGACCCATAAGGAAAAAAAACCAAAAAAACCCAAAAAACCCCCATACTTTTGCTTTCAGGCCAAGAGAATTGTTTCTTCATTGACAAGAGATTGAAAATATAATGTATTTGCAAATTAATGTAACAATTTCCAGAGCTAAAGTACAGCAAATGGTGGAAAAAAAATTGCCTTCTGTTTTGAACAGCAAATGTATTGTACAATCTTTATCACAGCCAAATTTTCCAAGGAAGTAGTTCTAACAAAAGAAATAGCTTCTTCTATCCAGGTTGTCAGCTGCTGGTCACATGCAGCTATTTTCATACAACTTGGAGTTCCACATGGTGGCTACTCCTGCTGAAGTAAAAAAGAAACACTCTAAAATCACATGAAAGGCATTTTAGTCTGAAAATATCCTTTTAAAGGTTCTTTAGAGCTTTTCTGCTTCCTGTCTGCAGACCAGGGTGATAAATGATGCAGACTATTCCTACAGCTCCAGCTGCAGACATGCTCTCTCAGATTCTGCTGAGAACAATCACTGCACATTTTGAGAAGATGACACTGAGGTTAGCTGGGGTTAATCTCATGTAATACCTGCCAAGCCACTGCACAGATATCCTGACTTGGAAGCAGAGAGCCAGTGCCTGATACTGGAGCAACTTCGTTATTAAAAATTATCAAAAGCACTTTTTTCAAATGTTTCTTTTCTTGAAACATATTGAAGTTAACAAATGTGCCAACTTTTTGCCATTCAGGGCAGGCATGAATTTCTCCCCATCCACACTGGGATGCCAAGGGCTTTGCCAGCAGAGGATCCACTGACCTCTGCAGGGAAAGACTAAGAGAGACCAGGGAGAACAAACTAAAAGGAAACTGCAAACCCATAACTAACCTTCCTGATTAAATTGGTCCTGCAGAAAGAAGTTGTACTATAAATAGCCACACAACTATTTTTTAATCAATTTTCATACACTTGTTTAATTTAACTTATTTTCTTGTACCTTTCTAGGTAATTGCAAAGATGTAAGCTCACACTGCACGTGAATTGTTAGTAATTAACAAATATATATAATTTATATCATTCTGAAGCTTCTTCTCTATCCAGGAGGGAGAAAGATTCCTACATATGTGAAAATTTAGGACAATGCATTTTTAAAAACAAATAAAATCACATTCCTTTACTGAGAAAAAAATACTTGAAAAAGACAACTATTTTATCCCTTAAAATGCATAAAAATAACATCTCTTCCTCCAACCCAAACTCAAGTTTCAAGGTGTGACAAATGAAAAATGCACACAGCCTTTACTCTTCACCAAGAAAAAAAGTCTTCAGTCACTGAAATACAGAATGACTGGCAAAAGAGCATGAGTCAGCCTGATGCCAAACTTCAGAAAACCTTTATTTTACATTTTTCATTCAAAATGTGTGAGTAACTGGACAGTCAACAGCAAACCAACCAAACCAGCAAAACCTCCTTGTGCATAACTACAGAAAAACAGAGGCTGGCTGTGCCTGTGGAGGAGAAATAATGAACAGGCAAGTGTTGAATTTGTGAGTGATGCTGTGCCCTGGAGTGGAGCAGGGACATGGAGGAAGCAATGAGTGGGACTGCTCTTGCCTGAGCTGCTACAAGAACCAACACAAAAACCTGACAGACTTGGGGAATGGAGAAAAGCACAGCCCTCCAGCAGGTAACTGACAACACACTCTAAGCTTTGGAAACTCTAAAGAATTGCTGGGTTCAGGATTCTTCTGTTTTAAAACAAGTAGGTGTGCCAGTGAGCCTAACAAGAGCTCCAGATATTGGCCAAAGTCAGGCTTTCAGAGCATAGTTATAGCAAGCTAAACACCCCATGCAGTTTGGTTTGCAGTATTAGAAACTGCTTCAAAAAAACACTGAAAACAGATTTTGATTAGGACAGACTTTTAAGGTCCATGTGGCATTTGTCTTTTTACCTTGGTTTGCATTAAATCCAATCTCCATAATTCCTCTGACACCTATTTTTGAAGGGAAAAAAACCCCCAAAAAACAGCCATGCACAAAGAACCAATGACAAAACCCCACAAAAAGCAATCACTCAACCAACCAACCAACCAAAAAAACCCCACCACCAAATTTTTCTTTGATGAAGTGCAGAGTCCTAATCTTCTCATAAGTGGAGCCTGGTTCTGGAATCAGGGTGATCCCACCAGAGGGGCCCTGTTTTTAACTTTAAGGATGGTCTAACAGGCAATAGCAGCAGCTGCAGCTGCAGCACCACCATGGGCAGCCCATAGAGCCCCAAGCTTGCTGTTCATCAGAACTTCTGAGAAATAGTGGAGTAGCCTTCCTCAGTTTGGCTCACCCCAGCACAGCTGCACTGAACAGAGCACAGCCAGCCTCAGCAGAATCAAAAGATAGAGCAGGTTATGAATATTTGATGTTCTCTTGTCCAGCAGGGAGGGTTGTTGATGGCAGACAGGACCAGGCTTTCCCTCCAGTGCTCATGCCACTCCAACTCCAGCTGGCAGCAGTCTGACCAAGCCCCAAACAGCACCTGGACCTGCACTGTGCACAGAGAGTGGCTGTGCACCCACCCAGCAATTCTGTCCCTGCTCTTCTGGCACCCACAGCATCCTGCTGCTGTCAGCACAGCACCCACGGAACAACAAACAGATCCCAAGTGACACTGCTCCTCCTAGAGAGCATCCTTAACAAGGAAATCCAGAGAGCCTTCTAAAAGAGGCTCTGAAAAGCATCCAAAACCCAAGGCAATGCTTCCACTAACCCTTGATTTATATTATTTAATCCCTTTCAGCAAGAAGAATAAATTGCAGCAAAGTCACGCTTCAGTTGTTCTCAGGGCTAGTTGTTTAAGATTATTAGAACAGTAAGGTTATAAATATTCACCCTATGAAGGTAAGCATCAGAAAGAAAGATGAGCAAATGTTTTTCTCTTAAGGCTTACCAGTTGCTCAAGTGCAAAAATCAGTATTTTTTTCCCAAAATCCAAGGTAAGTGCATCTTTGTACACAGCATTTTATTGACAGAGAAAGCTTTGACAAAGACTGCACACTGAAGAGTACATGATTTTTCTACCACTTACTGCTTTGCTAATCTCCAGCAACTTAATGCTTCAGTAATCAAATTTTCACTTACAGTGGCAAATTTCTAGTCCTTTTGGTTGAAGGGGAGAAAGATGTACTCCTTGTGTGATGCTTATGGAAAACTCCTTTCATAGAATACTCAGATCTTTTCCATGCTTTAGAAAATGGAAATAATTAACCCACCATGTGGCAATCAGACATTAAATGAGTGTCAGACTGCCATAAAAAGCCCACCATGGGTCAAAGGCTGTCAGATTGCTGAATAATGCAGGTCATAAAAAAAAATACAGCAATTTCTACATTAAGCTTGATGCAGCTGGATTCTTGTCTTCCTGTTAAAAAACTAAGTTTAATACTGAGCAAAGAACTGTTAAAAACATCCTTAAAAACAGCTTTTTGCCTTAACTGGGAAAATGCTTACCCTACTACCTACCAATGTCCAGCTGACAGATTATCATGAATGCTGTTCAAAAAGTATCTATGAAAAAGTATATAAAGTACATTTTTCAAAGTTCAGAAAGTATCTATATACACACTTAAAGACTAAAGTTGAAGAGTGAAGTGAGCATAATAACTGCACTGCATAATGAGCAGCTTGGGAACCTTAACATACATTTTTTTGGGAGAAACCAGGGCCTTTCCCAAGTTTTAGCACCAAAGGCACCATCTGCTGGTTTAATGATGCCCTTTGAAGATGCCCATACCTGTCTGCACCTGGCAGTAATTTATGCTGCATTCTTTTACAGTACCAATAATTTTGCTCTTGAGGATGATTTCATTCTCCTTACTGATTAATATTATAAGGAATTATTTGATCCCACTGAGAACATTCTCAGGGACATCAAGACAGCCCCTGTATTTTTCATAGAGAGGAATGCATCATAGAGATATTTAAAGTATTATATGGTAGAGCAGGACTAACTGAGAAAGGAGAGGATTCAAGTCAATGAAATATTACTGCTCCTGTTACACATGGCCAGGGAAAGCTGTGAGACTGGGAACACTGAAGATCAAAATATGTGGCAAAGTGGCACACACCACATAAATATCCCTCTCACTGCCTGAAGTGCAGTGCTGATCTCCCTAAAACAGCTGCCCCAATAAACAGACAGTGATTTATTACACTCTGAAGTGCAACACACCAAAATTCAGCTGCTATCAGAAGAGCTTGCCCTGACACTTTACACTTCTCTTTTGATAGGTTTAGTACACAATCATCATACAGAAAAAAACATTTTTGTTGCTATCAAAAAACTAAACAAAACAAACAAAAACCCAACAAGACAAGAAGAATTATTGCAGCCTGTGAAACAAAGACCTCAGGAGCACAGAGCAACTTCAGTGCAGGAGCTGTACAATCATTAAGCCATTGCCCAAGCTGATGGGACTGGAATCACTCTACATAAAGGCAAAAAAAAATTATAAAAAATAAATTTGTCAAAATTTACTCTTAAGCAGACTCAATGAGGAAAAAAAAAAAAAAAGAACATAGAAAGTGAATTTAAATTCAAGGTCTTTACTAGAGTGATTTAATTAATTCAGAGGGTTTATTGAGCACTCAGATTTCCAAGTTTTTTACAGCTCAGATAGGTTTTTGTTAAACCAAATTTTCATTCCATCTAAATCAATTTTAGAGAGAGCCACTACTAAGTATTAAATTTTGAGTAATATCTTTCTTTAAAAACTCAGACTCTCCTGAAGAAAGGTTTTCATAACAGTATATTCATTTAAATTTTTCAGAAATTGTAATAAATGTAACTCTAACACAAATGTCAGGTAAAAAAAAAAATCCATTACCAACTGGTTTTGCACTGCATTTTGAAGTAAAAAATACAATCTGCAAAATACTTCCCATTTATTTACTTGTTTCCTCCCTCTGAAGTTTCAAAAAGAAAAAGAAAATACTGTCTCTCCCTGATATTTCCCCTTTTTTTCTTTACTCAGTGTATGGAACAATGTAAAGTAAAAATCACAGTATGTCAAACAAACATTTTCACAACTTGCACTGTAGAAAAAAAAATTATAGTGATCATTCTCAATTGCTTTATGTCATTTTTTCCCAAACTGGAGCAAAACACCAACCCTGCCCTTTTCAAAAAGGCAAATTCATTTTCAGAAAAAATTCATTTATCTAAAAGGAGAGAAAATTAGAACTAAAAAAAACCCTGATGAGACAGGAATGAATTCCAATGCAGGTTAAACAACTTAGGCATAACATCTGACACAAAGCCCTCCCTGTCTCAGCATCCCTCTCTTTGCAGTGCAGATTCCAGGCTCATGTTGGAGGCACCAAGTTTAAGATATTGTAAGGAGAAGGCAAGGTCATAAACAGAGAGGCAAACCTAGACCACTGGCATTATGTTCTTCAAATGGTACATTCCATGAAGAACTTGAAATCTACCATAAATTTTTACCATTTATTACCATCTCATCAACATTAGTACAAAATTTTTCATGTTCAACCCTATATAGAGAAAGAACTATTATGAATTCAGCTAAAAATCACCTAAAAATCTATTATATTGCCTTCTTTTCCCTTATAAAGGCTGAACTAATTTAGATTATATTTAAATAGGGTTTTTTGTGTCAAACATTTTAGTATCACCTTTTACTGGCTGCTCCTGGCATTGACCAGCAATTGAGTTCTTCAGAACTTCTGTTTGCCTGTAGATACCCAGATTCTTTTTCCCCTGGTCATTACTGACTCCAGACTTACTTGTGCTGACAGATGATTTGCCATTAACCATGCACTGTGAGTACCCTCTGAGCCCAACTGTCTCACAGAGACCAAGCTAGGCAGAAAATAATGATATGAACAAACTGAGGAGGACAGCACAACAAAATAAAAAAGCTAGCAAAATAGTCTTTGTTGTCATTTTCTCTAAAAGGTGAAGGAACATATCTGGGATTAGCAAAATAATGGGCATGAAGCACACGTGGTGAGGATAGGAAGGGAAAAAGTTCTAAAACTGATTCTCTTCTCAGTGTTCAAGTGATCTGTGCTTATGGTGATAATTACAATTCTTTTTTTAGCTTATATTTTGTTGTTAGAATATTGCAACCTCCTCAGGAAGCATCTCAATAAACCGAGATTGCGTAAGGCTGTACTTTCAGAGAGCACACAGATCTCAAATAACACATACCTGCACATCCTCAAGCCTTGCTGGGCAGATTCAGTTCAGCCAGTTGCATGTGCTCAACACTAATGTGTTAATTAACACAACCCTCATTTTCACTGGCTAAAGAGTTCTGGGCAGAGAAGACACACACACTCCTGTTGATTGCTGAAGAGCTTGAACCCCACTGAAAGGGAACTTCTGCTGGCTGCACACACAATTCACTTTTCTGAGCAACAGATTTTATCCTTTCATCACAGCCCTATCCACCTGTAACCATCACAATTTGCTTTACAACCTGTGCAACTTTCCCCTCCCAGTAATTCTACAGTCTGCAGGCAAGACAGCAAAGCTGTTCTTTAATCCACAGCAGTTGATTATAAACAGCAAAATAAAAACAACACTTGTTAAGAGATTCTGCTCTGCACAAACCTTTCACAGTGTCAGTCCCATCCAAGCTCCACTGATGCTGTTTGGCAATAAAGTCTCTTTTACTTACTCACTTTGCTACTTTTTAGTTAAGTGCTGTGAAGTGCTGTTGGGGTTCCTGACATAAATTAGGTGTTTCCTATCCATGGACACACTGTCTGTGCAGCAGCACTGGAAACACCATTGAGCATCTGTCCCTCAGGACAGCACCTACCCTTCTTTCATTCCTACAATGGCATTGCCCAGCACACAAAACAACAATAATAACAAAACAACTTTCCTTCTGAGTACTGTCTCCCACAAATCTGCTCTTTTACTGCAGCATTTTCTGCTTTTTGCAGCACGAATCTCGTGCATGCAGCTCCACACTCCACGAGGGAACACAACTGCTCACGTCTCAAGAGAGATCACAGACAGGAAAAAGCAGAAAATGAAGGAGGAGGGGGGAGATACTGCAGAAAGAAGAGGCAGAGAGAGCTGAGTTTGTACCACAAAGGAAGACTAAAGATAGAATAATTCCTTTTTTTATACAGTATCTTCCTCCTAGCTCCGGTCTTTGCTGGTACTGTAATAAGAAGGGAGATGAATTTCACCCTGAGATATCTGACAGCACACTAATAGAGAAAGATCCAGGGCATGCTGGATTCAGATTTAGACACCAGAGCCGTAATCAAAAGACTGTTCTTGCCTCAGGCTCTGAATTAATTCCCCTTTTCTGTCACTTAAATTACTGTTGTTTTCCTTAAGCTGGGCATACACATGGCTATTAGCTAAAACTAAACAAATAAGGACTGGCTCCCAAGGCCATTCCTGCAAGATGCCTGTCAATTTAATACAGAGCCATTCTGGTCCAATGATTCAACAAAAAATATATGTACCAAGGACATGAAAAAAGAATAAATTGCCTTTGACTAGGAAAATGAAGCAGTGACTCCTCTTCAGGCACCTCACCTGACCTCTGGGGAAGTCTGGCAAGACAGACCAGTGGTTTTAGTGTCTGGAAACAAGAATAGTCAGTGATTTTTCTTATTGGGAAGTATTAAGTCCATTCCTGCAATTACATTTCAAACTATATAGCTGCATACACACACACTGCATTTTATTTGGGTAGCCTTTAAAATGTTGCTACCCCATAAGTGTAAATTTTATCAAATGACCAAAGTCTTGAGTAATAAACTATTACCAATATCTTGGTAACAAACTTCTCTGAAGTTGGAAAATGTTGTCATGAGGTAAAGCACATCACATCAAAATCCTACACAGAGCTAAATTAACATAATGTGATAAGATACAATGTGACATAACATCTTCATAAAATTAAACATGTCAGAAAATAGAAGATCCTCCTATCAGGTTATTGCAAATCTAATCCATATTTAATCAATCCCATCAGCAGCCAGGAACTTTGAAAGTTTATTTAATACCACCACCACCAACAGTTTACAGTGTCCCAACTGAACTTCAGAAACAAGACACCAAGACAGAGAATGTACAGGTCTGCAGAAAATATCCATGAGTGAACTAAAATCCTGGTTTCAGGGCTTAGCATTATTTTATCATGAACAGAATTAATGTTTTGGTGATTATTGCATGTAAGAAAAGTCAGGCATATTTCTTTTATTAAAAAGACAGCTTTCCTCTGTGTAGAGCACAATGCAATACACAGAATCAGTGCAATAACACAATTTACCAAAATCAGAAATAACAATAGGTCTTGGTTCCAGGGAACAAATAAAATCACCTGAACTCACTGAACAACAACAGTAAGGCCAAAATCTCAAAGATATTATTTCAAACTGTGACTTAAATACACTTTTTGGCCAGTTAAAAACATTTTGGCTAAAATAACATTGTTCATGGCAATTTTAATCTTTGCAATTTTAATCTAAACAAATGCTGGATAGCAGAAAGGTGTGATAACCCCAGCAAAAACTGTTGAAAAACCCCAAGAAATATTCTGCTGCTCGTCCCAATCAATGCCTTTCAACAGATCTTCACTGCAGAGCACCTTTCTGGGGTTTAGATAAAGTCAGTCAGACCTCCACTCCATCTGACCCACCCACATTTTTTTAAAGTATTTATGCTTGGTATCAAGGAAAAAAAAAAAATAATTTTAAAGGCATCTTTCTATTTGCAAACCATGTGAAGCAAGGCACTTCTCCCACTAAAACCAGACATGTGCACATGTGCTGTTTACTATTTCAGACAACAAACAGGATTAAAGAACCTTCAAATACAATAGATTTTACTAAATTAAACAGAGTGGCAGAGGTATTTTCTTGGTTCTTCATGGCTGTGCTCACCTGCAGTGTTAGCAATAGTTTTTGCTTAAATAGTGCATTTTAAAGGGCAGAATTCAAAGAACAGCAATCCCAGTAAAACAACAGAAATCTCCATTTCAGGAGCAGTCTTTTCCATGTTTCTCAACCAGTATGTGGTCACTGCTTCAATCTCTCTCCAATTTACAGAGTGAATCAAATTAAAGGGAACACGTTGGTCCCAGCTCCATGGGATTTAATTTATACAGAACCTTGTTTAAAACCTGCTTACAAATTAAGTATTGTTATTTGGAGGCAGAAGCTCTGTTTGGAAAAAAGCAGTTAACAGATCCTTCATTGTCATATTCTCTTTTTTCACTCAGATGAGCAGATCTTGCAGAAAAACAAATCTTCTTGTTTAATTTCAAAAACAATGAGATTCCCTTACCTTTAGCAGATACATGTAGGGAAATTGCAGGGAGGTGATGAGAGCAAGACAACATGAGATTTTAAGTGAAACAACCTATTCTTTAAAAATTCAGAATTAATTACTGTATCAACTCTTCCCAGAGAATTAAGAAGAAAAAAAAAAAAAAAAAAAAGACCAAAAAAACAGGACAATTTGATTTCATCATATTATTTTAAATGACTTTGGCCAAAGCCACACTATGATCAAGTTGGTAAATCTGCACCATTTTATTGCAGAATATGTTTGCATTATTCTAAATCATGCATTTTTAATTTATTAGGAATTTTGGCTCTTGTCTTCATGCTCCCGGACCATTTGAAAAATAGGTAATAGAACCAGAGCAACACCTTTCTGAAACTGTAGGTAGGTAAGGTACAGACTTGAAGAGGTGACCAGAGAGTAACTCCTGGGAGGAAGAAGGAAATGTCTGAAAGTAAGAAAATTAAGAAATATACATATTCTCTTCAGATGGTTTCCTTTTAATTTTAAAGCCTTTCAAGTAGAGAGAAATAAAAACAATAACTGTTTCTATCTATTTCCTTTCTGTCTCCCAAGTATCATCACTGGTTTTCCCAAATGCAGTTTTTTTCAAACAAACCCATAAGAGAAAGTTTCTATGCCAGTAAAAAGGACAGTTTACCTAAAAACATGGAAGAACCAAAGGTGAAATAAACTCAGAAAATTCAAAACAATTATTTCAAAAGTTCTTTATTTCCTACAGTAGAAGTTATGCTTGACAGTTGATTTCTTTCATACTGAATTAAATTATCTGCAGTTAATAGCTTCTCAGATAGAGATTATGATAGTAAATGGTCTTTTTTGCATCACAAAGCCTTACTCTTAAACTGTGAAGTACACAAGAGATTGCTTTCTAAAAAAATATTTGATCCTATGGTAATTTTTCCACTAAGATCATCTAGACAAGCAGTTGTTCTACAAGCATAAATATTTGGAAAGTCAAGGCCCAAAGTAAAAAAATAAATTTATATATAAAGCATCCTTTAGAAAGTCACTGAAGATGTAAAAAAAAATAAAATCACTTCATTTGTTGTTTTATCAAGCATGGTGATGTTTTTGCATCTTGCACAGGAAATTAATCATGGCAACCTCCACCTACGTGACCTCGTTTACATTTGCTTTTGATGCCAGAAACCCAACATTCCTGTTGGTAAAATGTGACATTCATGCAGTGCAGGGGGAGTTTGAGCAAGCAGTGACTATGTGGGGCACAATGGGGCTGGGAGCAGTGCAGATTTGCATTTGTGCAATTGTGGATTTGCATTTGTGGAAGCCAAGCTGCTTCTGAGAGGAGGTTTCTGTGAGTGCTCCCTGGTGCAAGCAAACACCTCCCCAAGGCAGGGACAAACCCCAGAATTACAGTTTTCACATCCCCCAGCTGATCCTACATGGATAAAGCCAAACAGCTTGCCAAAGATTGAATATACATGGTTCTTACTGCAGGGTAGCTGCAGGAGCCCATGGCTTGTATTGCTACATTAGACTTACCTGATAAAATTGAGAGCTCATTCTTACTCCATTGGGATTCCACACAGAGTAAATGTTTTATAAAAACAACAACAAAAAAATTCACTTATCTTGGGTGTGGAAACTCATACACAGATTGGATTTGAAGAGTGGAAAACACTATTCTTCACAGAGAAGATAAATGGTTCTGACCACTACACAAAGGTTGTGTGGGCTCTGTACAGGAATTACCTTTCCCATAGAGCTTTCTCTCACTTTTTTTTTTTTTAATGTAAAAGTGTCCTAATTCTTTGCTATTTTTCCTCAAGCTTTGGTAAGCCAGAGCCTGTATCAATCCAGGCATAGTTTTGAATCACTCCAAATAGCATCAATTTGACCAAGCACCAAAGCAATTTCATGAACGGGGTCTAAAACCTCTCTGTTTGTGTATTACAGAGTGCCTAAAACAGCAGATTTAGTTTCCAGATCTCCAGAGCAACCCTGAACTTGATTTTATATCCCAGGATTTCAATGGAAGAACCCAGAGCAGGAGAGCTACAACTGTATGTGTGTATATATATATATAAAACACAATATAACTCAAATCTCAGCACCTTACATGACTGCTGCAAAGCACTCACTGATCCCTGCCCATAATCAAGAAGAAATACTAGCATTTCATCATAATTCTGCAAAAACTATAAAAGGTTAATGGCCAGCCTAGGCAGAGAACAATTACACCACTCTATATTTTTATTAGAGGTGGTATGAGAGGCACCATTTCATAAGACGTGCAAAACACGACTCAAAACCCTGAACACCAACTTAATTTAAAAGTGTCTAGATGAAAAATCCAAGTGACAAGTGCCATCCATCCCAACCAAATATCTTCCACACTGTTAAACAAAGGACAAGATAGTAAAGAAAAATTGAGTTTTGAGTGTTTTTCCTTCCCTTTCCAGTGAAGCAAAATATCTGAGTCCCACTTCTGCTCTCAACGACTTCTGCTAATATCCCATTGATCAAGCACTCCAAATAAGTTTAATTAGTGGAAGGCAATACATTAATTTACATTTTTTCCTCTTGGTTGCTGTTCATTTGGTTTTCAATATTCTATGCAATGTTAAACTGCCAAGATACTAAAGGTATTACTAAACACCAATGCCACAGAGAGAGGCATGTTTGAAAAAGAGCTTTTCAGAAGTGAGTTCTTTTCATGGACAAAAAAAAAGATGGTTTCAAGAAGATTGAATAGGGAAAATATTTCAGGAGGATTTCAGATTAAACATGAGTTTTACCTCTCAAGAGAACAAGCCAAGTCCTCAGTGGATACAAATCACTGGTGCTCCATTTCAACCAACAAAGACCATTTAGAAATTGGCCTTTTCCTCTCTCCAAATTCCCCCTACAGCCTGCATCCATATGTTTGACTTTTCCAGATCCCCTTCTTCAAACTCTGCCTGAAAATTCAGGAAGTCCATGTCAGTATATCTCAAACTCAGAATATTATAATGGATTTGGAACTGAGTGGATACAATTTATTACTATAGTGACAAAATAATTAAAATAAATAAAAACAAAGAAAAATCAACAATTGATAACAAAGTGATTTAAGCAAATATAATGAAATTGGATTTTCTTGTGTCTTATGTTTATGCTTTACTTTGGATTCTGAATTCTTGTTAATATTGATTATAATGACACGAATCACTGTGTAACATCTCCCATAGGCTTACAAACACAGCACACTATTCTAAATATATTTATCACATCACTTTTGCTAATACCCACTTCATTTTTGAGCCAAGGAGCTGAGCAAGATGTAAAAGTGTGGGTTATGCATGGAGGGGTAAGATTTAAAAATATGAGAGGTCTCATTTGAAAATGAGATGCAGGAGCATCCCATCTCCTTGAATGTACCCTACCCAGAAAGAGAAGGGCTGGAGCTGCTGTGTTCTCCAGCCCTGTCAATCACACTGCTGTGTGTGCCCAAGATATGACTGATACATCCTGACACAACATATCAAAATGCCAAAAATAATTTGAAAAAGATAAATTGAAAATTAGCATTATGTGACATGATCATGTTATTTTTAAGTGTCATGATCTTTGGGATGGGTGGGTGTGTAAGGAATCCTAACATTCAGAAGAACTTCTTAACTTATGGGCAGATAATTGCAAAGTTGAGCAACAGCATGAAAGGCACCATCTTTTCATCTGATTACTCCACACCTCCAACACAGACCATGGAGAAGAAAATAAATGACATAATTCATAACCTCATCTATATTTCAGAAAACAAAGTAGGAAACCTGCCAGGGAGCTGGGTATTAAGACAGTGGGATTGGTAGGGGAGAAAAAGGTGTCATGTAGCCAGAAAAAAAATCATGCAAACATGCAGGTTATCATTCAAAGCATGATAGTATTTGGAGTTTCCTAGAGGGTTAATTTACCAGCATACCACCTGAGACTCTTGATCTGAACAAGCTAAACACATTAATACTTTCAGTCTGCAGAACACTGACTGTGAAACAGTTTATCAAATGTGTAAACATTTGAATTACTTCCAGAATTAATCCTCTGCAAGTCCTTTGTTCCTCTAGCAGGTAACTCAGCCTCAGACATTTGTAATAGTAATTTTTATTATTCTTATTTGAAAGACGAGCACCCTGGGACCAATATCAACACCATCAACGTGAGAAAACACCACTAACAAACACCCACAATATAATGATGTGGGCACATTGTCCAAGGTCCTGGTCCTCAGGTGCCTTTTCCCCCAGATTAGCACCTTCAGCTCAAGATGAGACCCAGTTTTTGTTCTTTAGTAATGGGATGCCCTTGCTGCAGGCAGCATGCTCCTGTGTGGAGGGAGGGCAGCAAACATCCTTTTCTGCCTTAAACACCAACAAATATCACCTGTTTTACAAGCAATAAAACCTGAGGAAGTGGCAAGTTTACAGATAGGAATTTCGAAGGTGTCCCAGGTAAGTAAATCTCCTTTTCCCACTGAATTTCAGTCAGATTTAGACACTTAGTTCCCTTAGGTCTGTTTGAAAGTCCCAGCCCAAACCTGATACAATAATGAATAGCAGCATAAACTGTACAAGTAAGTTGAAATCAGTTCAGCCTTAACTATCAGATATCTAAAGTTTGCTGTAATAAAATTATAACTTAATCAAAGTGAAAGCATGCTTCTAGCATTGGTATTTTTCCCAGTTTCCAAAATAAAGCACTACCACTGTGGCTTAAAGCAAGTGTGGGGAGATAAATTACATTCTGACAATTTCTCCAGTCACTTGGAATGCCAGACATAACTAAGTGAAAGAATACTCTTCAGCTGTTCTTTATGTCTTGTGAAATGTTCTGCTTGGTAATTGGTCTTCTTTTATAGGCATTATAGGGCCAGAATGCTGTGGTGCTCTGAGGATCTGCTGCAGAGCACAGTGATTACATCTACTCTCTTCTGCAATAGTTAGGAAATAAATAAAGTTTACAGTCTCTACCCTATATCACCTTCTTCAGTATCAACTCACTTTCATCAAGCACAAGGTCAGAATTTAAGATTGCTGAGGGAGAAATGTGAATAGAGTTCTACAATTATCTAAATCAATATTTTTTTTATGTTGTGGCTTCCTTGACAAAATACCTCAGCAGAAGATTTGATTCAATTATTTTCTTAATGGAGATATCAATAATACTCAGCAAAACAGTCAAAACATAATTTTTTTAATCTTTAGACTTGCACTCACTACATAATGGCTAAATCCCCTCTGAACTCCTTCTCTTGTTCTTTAAGTTAGCACCCACAGTGTGGAGTCTAGTAGAAGAGACAAAAAGGCTATTTTGTTAATGATGCGTAAAGCAAAATAAAATATATTGTAATTTTCTACAACTGCAATGTATTTGATTTTGGAATGATGGTTACTGTGAAAAATTTGGTTTTACAGTGAATTGTAAATTACTTCTGTTTAGACAAACTTTCTACACAAAATCCCACATAACATGAAATAAAATATTTCTGGTTTTCCATGTTAAATAGCTGTGAGACATACTGTAAATTCCACAGCAGTCAGGATTGCCATTACATGGTCAAATCTCAAAAAGAGCATATTTTTCACACAATGTATTCCATAAAGTTCTTGTGGGCATACACTGTGCTTATAAGCATTTTGTCAAGTGTTTCAAATAGCCTATGAGGTAGAAAATAGAAGGCTGTTGGATAACATTTATTCCTTTTATTGATCTAATAGGGTGAAAGGTTTTAGTGTTGCAAGTACTAGTCTAAAAAGTCTAAAAATCTTAAGATGAGATGCTTGAGAAGAAAATTATAATACCCTTTGAATTGCACAGAAGAAAAGAAGAGGCTGTTGTAATAAAATAAATAGTTTGCAGAGCCACAAGAGAGAGGAAGAGGGAATTTTGTGGACCACATTTTCATTTTGGCTGAATATAGCCAGTTCCACTGAGGTCAATGTGGCTGTGCCAGTATAAACAAGCTGAGAAACCCTGTAAGAAAAATAGGTAAGAAATTATATTTAGTCTGCTCTGGATGCTTTCTCTCTTTGTCTACTTTCAGTCAAATGTAAGATAAGGAATACATGATTATATGAGCCTTGACATTAAAATAAATATGACAATCAAAATGATGTTAAATGGAAAAAAATATTTATAGAAAATAGTGGGAGGTGATGTTCATCAATCATTTCTGTAAGGCTCAGTCTGTACGCCTTGGATGTTGAAAATAATTTCAAGTTACTTGGCTAGGGAAGGAACTTGTTATTTTCACAAAGCAATTCAGCCAGACAATGGGGGCTGCATCCACAAAATGTCCTGGGTGTTAAAAATGGAAGATTTCGAAGCTGCACTTCAAAGCATCAGGTTTCCTGTGGAAACTGAACTGTGAGTTTAAAAATTCCTTGGTGTAAGGTGAATAAGCCAGTGAAATTCCAGTCTCCAACAAAGTTGCACTTTTTCCATGCACAGACCCCAAACCCTCAGAAGTACACATTTATTTTTTGGAACTGCTTACTTAGAGAATCCTTTTTTTTTTTTTTTTTTTTTTTAGTTCTTTCTTTTCTTTTTCCATGAGGGATCTTTAGATCTACTTTTCTATATTCCACAGAATCATAGATTGGCTTGGTTTGAAAAGGACCTTAAAGATCATCTTACAGTCTATCTCATTCTCCAGTCAATTTTTGTTTAAAATAAACCACTTATGGCAACCCAAAACTTTCAGAACTAACAAAACCTTGTTTTCTGCTTACCTGGATTTCATAGTTTTAGGTTGATGTGTAAACCCTTTCTGAAGCTTTTATAAGGTTTAGATGCTCAGCACCTTTCTTTGCAGTGCAACATAGAATGTGTTTGTGCTACATCTTCCCCTCTACTCCCAAAAAGAAAGAGATTTTGCTCTCCTGCAGTGTCCTTCACCTTGATGAAACCTACAGGGATTGCATCTGTACACTGCTCCAGCAATTCAACAATTGTTACAGGGAGAGGGGATGGATGCACACAGTGTGAAAACCACCTCTCCTCTATGGGAAAACCAGACTAACAATAACCTTCAAAAAACCCTGAAAGAAAAATTCTTTGCAAGCCCCTTTTCCTTGGGCTCTTTACAGCTGTCTGTTTCTTCTCTGGATAACCATTTGACTTTTTCTCCTGCTTTTTCTGCATCTGATATTTCAAAAACTAATTTCAAAACCATTGTCACTCCAAGAAGAATTCCAAAATTCTTACTACTTTAATCCAAGCTTGGGGTTAATGTAGTAAATTCAGCCTCCTACAACCAGAATATAAATCTCCAGCATTATCACTTTGTTTTTAGAGGGCCAGACCTATCAGCTTTTTGTATTTTAATTTCTCACCTCTGTGTCATATTCCTGTAGCATCTGAGAATCTACAACACTCAGGACAAATCCACCTAATGCAGTCAGTGGAGTTCTGCCAGGTGCAAACCAGTGCAGAATCTGTCTCCTTGTTCCCATGATGGAGTGCTCCATCAGCAAGAGAAATTGCTGTCCAGCTTTGGCAAGATCACCTGGATGCTCCTGCACACAGAATATTCCCTTTAAGAGGACTGCAATTCAAGAACCTTCATGGAAGATTACTTTTTTAATTAACAAAACCACTACATAGGTAACTATAGCATATCCTCCAAAAGAAACTTGACATTCAGTTCAAGTCATTTGCTGAAAATAGGTTAAATGGAGGCTTTCCTAATTCAAATTTATATAACTTGCCAGGAGACTTTTCTTACAAGGAGAGAATGGCACAGAAGGGCAATTTTTGAGAATGTGCAGGATCAGAGCAGCTGACATGGGAAGGCACCTCTGGAAATTGGCAAATCCAGCACCCTGCTCACAGCAGGATGCTCAGGGCCAGGGCCAGTCAGAATTTTAAACATCTGCATGTACTCAGCAGGATGGCCCTTCAGGGTAAGCTCAGTCACTCACAGACTGAAGTAAACTGCTTTAAAGCTTTGGAATGCTAATGTGTCCCATAAAGATTAGCTTGAGGATTTTGCTAGTGACACTTTACATCTTGACTGAACCTCTATGACATCAGTTACTGATTATCTTTAATGCAACTGTGAATAAATGACATCCTTTATCTTAGTATAAAAGAGCAATTACATATTTTTGGAGGAGTGAAAAAACAGCCTGATGAAAATCTTCATTCATCCTATTAAACTCTATTTGGATAAATAAATCTAAGCTTTTTGGAGAACAATAATGAATATATCAAATGAAAAATAGAAGAACTTGACTTTTAGCATTTCACAAAACAACTTTTTCTGGTCAGAATCAAGAAAGTTTGGAAATTTTGCCCTTCAGTTTGTCTGCTCCTACAGTGAGTGCTGTACTGAAGGCTTTGGTTGTGTGTGGGGTAAATAATTTTGTGTAACTAGAGCGTGCAACCCAGATCTGACACACACCACACCCATCTGATTTCACATTGCATGGATGTCTGACGAGTGCCACAAATAAATCACAACACATTAATTGCTTTTCCAAGCCTCCTAAAATCCATGGAATTCATTCCTGAGTGAATTTGGTTCCTCTAGCCAGAAAGAAAAAAACAGCAGCCAGGACTTCCCAGCAGCCCTTTGCAGCCTCCCAAATATGTGAGATCTAATTAGGAGCCCATAAAACTTGTGCTTCCTTGTATAAATAACATTTGAAAGGTCTTAAAAATACCTGGAAAGATTAAGCATGGAGGCTTGGGACCATGACAAGTAATACCAAAAACCAGGAGAGTTTAAAATTCCCTGTCAGAAACTCCAGAAATATCAGAACACAGTGTGCACCTGTGCATGCATGAAGGAATTGTATTTGACAGAATAATTTGTTAGCAGTGCACTTCACTGCCCCTTTCAGCTTTGCCTCTCTTGCACAGGGTTCTCTGGGGCATGGCCTCACTGTTTTGGGAGAAGCTCTCCACAAACACTGTGCCTGTGGAAGAACAGCCATTTATCTCGTGTGCTCTAATCCAACACTGGCACTCCAGTGCTGAATTCGTGCTCTCCATAAAGTTCTTCTCATTAAACAACATCATTCCTTACAGTAGTACAATGAAATAAGATATTGAAATCGAATAACATCCTTCTAAAATTTATTACAGTGCTGATATTGGTTTATGATTAAAATTTAACATCACTCAGTGTCTTGGCATTGTTCATATTATTTTCCAATCTAGCAAACACAGGAAGATTTTGCAATCCACATAGACAGAGGATTTATAGCAGGCAGTGGAGAACATTTCTTTAAAATGTCTTTTCAAATATTTTAGATAAGGTTATCCAACACAAAAGGCTTTAATTTATTCTTTGTCTGTTTCTTGATTCTTTCTAGATTAAGAAACCTTGATCATAGTTTTTAGAGACAACTCCTTCTTAGTGCTCTCCCAGAATGCTTTCCTTTCAAATCACTAATATTACCTTAAGACTGAAAAGTCAGAATTCCTATCATAATACAGTGGGGAAAAAAAAAATCAGTACTTTTCTTCCCTTCTCTACAAAACATCAAGTATCCAGTATAATGTAAATTTTCAGTTCAGTGTAGTGATAGCATGTTTTGGTTATGAAAGATGCTGTTCATCTTCTTCAGGTGCTTAATCATTTTGTACAAAGTCAGTTTTTTCCATCTTCCTGACTTCACAGTCCTGACTTCTTCTTCTACACTAATATATATATATTTTAAATATTTACTCCACTGTTTGCAATACTGCCCTGTCTTTAGTGAGTTTGATAAACTGTAGACCCAATTTTGGTACCAGACCAACTCTTGTTCATATGCAAAGTGTCCCTTTTCAATCCCCAGCTCCTCTGCAGCCTGCAGCTCTGTAATTGAGTCTAAGCAGACTGACAGAGTTACACTAATGGTTATGTATAAGTCCATGTCCCTCGTAGCTATTTGTTCAAGGCATTCTTCATGTCATTTAACTTGCTTCAATTATGCAGATTGTATTTTGCCTACTGATGTTTTTGCACAGAGATTTTATAAAAGTAAACGTGACCTACAGGATTTTCAATATGAGTAACTTAAGACCTAAAAAGATTTGACGTACAACTTAGTTTCTTCCACCACTTTTCAAATTCAACTGCTATTACAGCTACTACCTCACTTAAAACTTAATTAATTTGTACTTTAATTATACCACAGTATACACAGAAGATAGTGAGGAAATAGATTAAGTTTGTTATTTTTTGTAATTTTGATATAACTAACCAAGAAGTTTCAAAAATTCAAGTTTTAGAATGGTCTTTACACAGAAATAAATTCATTATTAGATTAAAGCATATTTCTTGCCTTAGTCACACAAACTGTATTTTACAGACAATAGATTTACCAAATTGCCTGTCTTTGCTTTTCAGGAGCTCTGCTTCTACAACATAAAATTGTTGGATGCAGAAATGTTTAGATGAAACCTGACAGCCTAGCTCAAAGGTGTGTTTCTTGTTTGGTCTTGCTCACTTGAAACAGTACATTTGTTCCCATCTGAAAATTCATCCAGCATTCATCTATTAGATATAAACAAGTCCTGCAAATAAAACAAGCATTGCCCAAACAACACTCAGATTTACAAATGTGAATTCTCATCTTCAGCCCTGCTTCAGTGTTTAGGAGTATTTAATTTCCTTTGGGCCTGGACTCAGCAAACCATCTAAAGCAGTTCCAATAAATGTCATCAAATTGTTACTTACTGTACTCTAGAAAATTTCAGTCTCTAATGCCTAATGTATGTAGCCTAAAACAGGGGAAGAAGTTAAAATGAACTGAAATTAAGAAACTTAAGATGCATGAAGAAACAAAACAAACTTGTATCAAATTGAAATAAAAGGTAGCAGAGAAGGCAAAAAAAACTCACAAGAATTGAACTACAAGAAAATTAATTGTGACTTGGTTTTTGGTAGACATCAGAGGTAAACATTTATGCTCTTGAAGTATACAGAGGCTTGTTGCCTTTTTACAGCATTGTGAAGTACTCAGAGAAGCATTAGGAAACATCATTTTGCTAAACTTCCTTGACACCTACTTGAATGTGCAACTCTGGGTGACAATTATATAACTTTCCCAGGCTTATGTACGGACAACAGTTTCCAAAGGGTGCAAATAAGGAAGCTTTTCCTTTTAATTCAATCCTGTGTGCCAATCATCTATGAAATGTTCTATACCTTGAGGGGAACAGACACTAAAATCCACCACCCTTGATGTGTTCTGCTTTGTTGTGGTTTGTTTACTGCCTTTGCTTTTGGTGCCTTACAGATGTTATTGCTCATTTTGGAATTTTTAAAACACTGGTTTTAGTATTTGGCATGTGCCCTGCAGTGAGCAGAAGTAAGAAGCTGTCAGTCTGACAGGCTTGCTTAAAGATTGCCCTTTCTCTGTGCTGTCATTGCAGGCACAACATACAGAGCCACAAGACAACCACAGAGAGAGCCTCCCTGATGGAGCAAGTCCCTCTGTGCCATTATTGCTGCTGTTTGTGGTGCTGCTGTGCAGCTCCATTGTACTGGGGGCTGTGCAAACTCAGAACAGAAGCCTAATCCTGCTGCAGAGCCAATACAGTGCAATAATGAAATTAGCTACACATCACAGGTGCTGCAAGAGCACAGGAAATAATTCAGCAGGTATGGGAGAAAGCTGAAGCCTGCCTTTCTATTCAGCATTAGCTGCAGGTCAAAATCCATGTTTTTGGTGTAAAGAAATCCTGCTGCAGGCTTCTCTGGGTGACCAACAGGCAACAATCAATGGGAAAGCTGAATTGCCTGCCCTCCTGCATCTCTAAAGACTAGCACACCCCAAATTCATGCAGTGTCCATCTTTCCCACTAACACAGGGCTGGAAGCACAGACTCAATCCTTCTCATCTTCTGTAGCTCCCAACACTATGGACAGTAGTGCTGGAGCTGACCTCAGGAGCCCATGTCAAACACACTCCTGCCAAAAGGCAGGAGCACCAGTTCCTGAAGCAATTTCTGATCTGCTCTGGCTCACAAAAGACAAGGAACAGCAGCCCCAAAATCCGACTGTGGCATTGATCCATTCCAGTCATTAGCAACTTGTCCTGGCTTCTAATCCCATATCTCACCTGCTAAACCTGTTCTACTATATCCCAGTAGCAGAAGAGTTGTAGAAAACAGACTTTCTCTTTGCAGTCGTCACACAGAGAGCTGAAAACTAATTTCATGTTTCCCCTACACTTTCTCCTTCTCTAGCTAAAGCCCTGGTCCTCACTCTGTCCCCACAGGTCATGTTTTTGATACCCTGGGTGGTTCTGGCTGCTGTCACACTCACTGGGACACTTGCCTTTTCCTCAATATTGTTGACTCACATTTGGCTTGTGAGCCATTTACCATCTTCAGATCAGTGCAGTAACAGCTATTTGTCCTATTCATTATTTTGATTTAGGGACTGAAAGGTGTTTGAGTGTTTCCTGCTGCAGCACATTTCTTCCACCTATTTTGCAAGTTCTCAGTTTGTCTTGGCACAGTTCCTCCACTCCTCTGTTGGTGTGGTATTTCATGTCACAGCCCTGTGCAGGGGGTGATGAACTCATCCTTTTGTGTTAGCACTCAAACCCTTTACTACAGGTCTTCAATTCACACTCACCAGGGTCTGGAGCCTGCCAGAGCAGCAGCAGACAGCAGCAGTGCTCTCCTGGTGATCCCTGCCCTGAGCAGCAGCCCCAGTGAAATTATCCTATGGAATACCATGGCAATGCCACAGACAGTGACTGACAACGACTTTGACACCCCAGGGAGGGGTTCACAGTATTGGGGCAGAGACTTCAGAGCCTCCAGAGCCATAGTCTGTAATTCTGAACAGGTCTGAAGGGGGAGGTCTCAACAGAAATGCACTAAAAACGTGTTTTTGGCAGGGACAGACATGCCTGGCTAGAGAATACTGAACCAGACCAGGCACAAAAGGGTCCTGCAGACTCCCCTGACTCCCCTGATATCCAACCACTATGGGGACCTTCTAAGAGGATATTTTAACATGAGAAACCAGTTTAAACAACAAAAACATTAGCACACTTACTGCTGCTCTTTATGGTGTAATAGTCACTTTGTGACTTATGAAAATTAGTCTTTCAGGAGTTCTACAGAGCTGGGGAGATAAAAAGGTCAAGTTGCATTGCTCTGAACTTGCCCCTTTTAATGCCTTGCTGTTGAGATACTGTGACTTTTGGTAAGAGCCTAGTCCTGAATAAAACCCACAAAGCTAAGAACACTTGATCATTCCTTCAGAATTAATTAATTTCCCAGAAACCAATTAATGCATTTTAGAAATAGCTGCAGGCAAATGTTAATAACAGATTAATCTTTCATGCCTCTTAGAAATTTTTAGACAAAATGAAGATAGGTTCAACTTCCCTTTGAGTTCCAAATGTGTGCAAGATAAGTAGTTTACATATTAACCTTTGTGATGAGACATATATCAAAATGGAAACAACTTTTGCCCAGAGTAAAAAGATAATACCTTATTGTTAAGCTATTTAACACCAACAAAAAGATAAAGTTTCAGTAACAAAGGAAATAATAATTATCATAACTGTCTCTTTAGGTGAGATTTTCAGAGCATACTTAAACTTGCTTCTCTATCTGAGACCTGCTTTGATTGTTGTCAAGCAAAAATCCTGCCTTTGCCTTATGACTACTTTATATGTGTGCATATGAGACTATATATTATGAACACCAGCACTGCACCCTAAGGTTTAGCAATCATATTTCTCATTATTCTTGTCTCTTTACAAGGCTCATCCCACTGCAGAAAAATAAACATTTGCATTCAGTCTCCTCCAGAAATAAGATCTCACAAACATCAGGATGATGCAGGTGTTTAGGATGCTGACATATCATGTAAAAAACCCAAAAATTTTAAAATGATTTATCTACCAGAAGCAATAAACACAACTTTCTTGATTAGTGCAAGGCTGTGAATACAACTCTCCTGTTACAGCTTGCATTTGGTAGTTCCTACTCTGTGATTAATTGTTTACATGGTGTTCAGTGTTAAGCACCAGATAACACATTATTCTTAGTGCTGTGACAATATTCCCTGTTGACATCTTTTAGCTGTCTACGCTTCTTGCAGCAAACTTGGCAAACATTTCTTGAATATCTAATGTTTGCTCACTCATTCTGAGTACAATGCTAAAAATCTGGTTGGGTGACATCTTATTTCCCATTTTTGTAGCATGCTTGCTAAGTCTTCTTGCACAGCCCTACATTATTAATTTCAGATTAATCTCATCCACACATTTAATGGAAATCCCTGTGCAAACACCTCAAGCAAAATGCTGTATTTACAGTACTTTTCAGGCACATTTATCTAAATTGACAACAATCCAAAGAAAGCTATTGAAATGTGTGAATTTTTCAGTGAAGCACTAAAACCTCCTTAAAAAAGAAAAAGAGAGAGAGAAAAGAAGAATCAAATGTGCATATTGTATTTCTGCCATACAGCTCCTTGCAGTGAATGCAGCCAATTAGATTTGCTGCTTGCCTAAAGCAGGATTGACTTGTCTGTCTGAAACATCATAACAAAACACCTACTTTCCCACTTATCTTTTAAGCATTTCCCCAGTGAGCAATATCCAGGTACAATAGAACTTGGATAAAAGGCAAAAGCTGTTTTGACCTTTCCAGTGCCTCTGGGTTCTCTGCCTCTCTACACCAGAGAAACACAGGATGCCTGGGCACATCCCATGGACACTGGCTCACTGACTTTCCTCAGATAAATGATGATTATCCTTCTCTTCAAATAAAAGTAAAGCAGCCCAAGAAACTGCCAGCCTGTCATTTGGCCTGCAATGACCACATGGACATCATTGAACAAACTGGGCCCATCTTCCTACCAAGGAAAGGCTGTGTGTTTGAAAAAGGAGCAGGGATTCTCCAGAGATGCAGCAAAATATGGGAGTCAGCAGAGAAGACATCATGCAGGTGTTCTCCAAGAACATCCAGTTTCCTCAGAGATATCAGCAATGAGATAATACTCTGCCCTATGGCAGGTTAATATCAGTCACACAATCCTCTAGCTAAATATTTAAAGGGAAAAAGCTGAGGAAAATGTATACTTAATAATAATTGTCCAGCAGTGGATGATAAGGTAGCCAAGGTTTTAATTCTATACAAAGGCACTGAAAAATTCCATGGGTTGCAAAACATACAAGATAATCCCACAGATTCTGCCATTTATGAATGAGGAAACTGGCTGGAGTATTTCCTTTTGACAATACTACTAATAAATAATATACTAACAGACCCAATTTCATAACACTAAATAAAATTACAAAGATTCAACATTCAGAAAGCTTGTTTATAGAAACCAACAGATTTAGTTCTCAGTCCATTTTCTGTTCAGGAGCAGTTGTTCCCCAGCTCATATGAAGCTTGTATTCCCCAAGTCAAGAGGCAGAAGAGAAAACCTGCAGGTCTTGTTCACATAATCAACAAGCTCCGGGCTCTATCCTGCTGCTCCCAAGTAGATAAATTAAACAACAACCACAGGATCCACAGATTCTCTTCACCAGTGTGATGCCCACACAATTTCTGAATTTCTACTCTCACGTAACATGTGGAAATGACAGAAGAACAGCCTGAAGAACAGAAGCACAAACTAGCTGCTAAGCATTTCTATTTATGGAATATTTCAAGTTGTTTTCCACCTTAAACCAGGATTAGCATTCAGGGCAAAGGAAGTGAGATGGGCTTGGAAATGTGACCTGCTTTATATATGATTGCTTCTCTTTTGAATATTGCAGGGTTCAACATCTAAGTATAACTCTGTGGCTGCTATTCTTTTCTGACAGTGAAATATGAAAGGGTTTATTTTCCTCCATACAGATGCAGATTTCAAGGAGAGTGAATTTCATGCTTTTCTTTGCCAGGAAATTGTTGTGATCTGAATACATTTTAAGAAAAATCAGCATGCTAGCAAGTGATTAAGAAAAAAAAATAATATGTATTGGCAGCAAACAAATGAAAAACAAATAATATAGATGGATAGAAAAGCAGCTTAAAGAAGAATTCTAATCCTGTCCTAAATTAAATAATAAGAAAAAAAGGAGATGCCTAGGGGGGAAAAGAGTGAAATGTAATCTGTTCTAGCCTCTTGCCCCCAGCCGTAATTCAATTTACTGTCTTGGAACTTACCGTGGTGCAAACTAGAGCAGCACAAAGAACTCATGGCTGAGAGAGCCTGGACAGGAGCTTCTGCACTGCTCCCTGTGCATCCCAGCACTGCCCAAAGCATCTGGGAACCCATCAGAACACATGGCTGGGGTGGCTCATGGTTGCACTGCCAGAGCTTCAGAAGGGAACTGAAGTGAATGGTTCCCCCTCTGTGCAGCCTGCAATGGGGAGAAGACCACAGTGGCATAAGCAGCAGTTTCTACAATTTGTTGTGCCACTTGTACAAAGTAGTGACTGTGACCAGGAGCAAAGGGATCTGAGAGAGGGGAGACCCAGTCTGGAAATTCATTTATTGAAACAGATGTTTGAGGGTGACTAGCACAAGTTCCTATGGAATGACCACTGACTCTCTCCTGTGGAAGAGCTGTAGCAGGCTCAGGAAACACCAAATGGGTATTCCTGGCTGCAAGACTCAGACTTCAAAGGGAAATACCTCCTGAGAGGCTTTCCCAGGACTGCATTTCCACAGCTCACTCACAACCCTCTGCACTGACAGAACTCCCTCCAGGTGCATATGAAATATTCAGTCACACACTGCAGAACACATCCAGCTCAGGAAGAACATTTCCATCTTCCTTTTACTACAATCTAGAGGGAAAATATCCTTTTTCAGTTGATTAGCTGATTTTATTGTGGCATTCAGCTATTTGCTCCCTCTTGACTGAATATTTCCCTGAAGAGAGGTTTGCTCAAGCACTGACTCTCCCAATTCAAGGAACATGGAGTAGGTGGAGTTGGTAAACATACTGCACCAAAAAAGCCACAAGGTGCTTGGATCACTTCTCTCTTTCACTGGCAGGAGCTGGAATTTCCATTCGGCAGGAATAGTTCTCATTGTGAAAATTTTTTTTGATACTTTTTTTTAATGAAAAAATAATTTTATACTTTTTTTTGGATGATTTTTGATACTTTTGATGTAATGATGATACTAAGAATCCAGTTTCATTGTCTCAGGCCAGATACATACAAGGGCAAGTGTGGACAGCCCTAAACTTGACTTTTTAAATTACTTTTTACTCCATTTTCTTTCCAATATTCTAGCAATGAGCTTATTTAAATGGAGTAGCTTATTACAGTGCCTAGCACAGAAATAACATTAGGATGATATAAAGGTGAAATATGAGATGATAATCCACCCTAAGTAAGCTGCTGCAAGTCATTTAAAGTAGGTGTTGTTTTACTTTTTTAATTAATTCAGAAAATATTACTTTTACAGCACTAAGTTTTCACTGCAAGCCAAAATGATGGTGTGCTAGAATAGGAATGTGTTTGCTAATCAGAGCTAAGACTAAAACCCTCCATCCTCACAGGCAAAACAGCCTGTACAGCCAAGGAGCAATGTCTCCCTGTGGAAACAAGCATGCCAATTTGGTTTTTGAACTACATGTGGGAAACACCATGTGAAAAATACTTACACAACCAGGAGGGCCACAGGATTAAAATAAATTATTCCAAGAATATTTAAATAGGCCTGTTTCACTCACCCACACCACATATTTCTATTTCTGCCTCAAATAACAGTGATAATTTCGTGACACTTTGGAAACAAAAGCCACAGTTCAGTTTTCAGTCTCCCAGTAACAAACATTAGTGTTGGTACCTGAGGGTCAGGAGGGATTGGTGCCACTCTTAAAACACTGTCAGAGCTCCAATTCAAACTCACATTGCTGGTTCCACTCTCCAGACAAGAGCAAACACCTCTCTGGAAAATGAATGGAGACTTGCCACAGTATGTGCTCTGAAATGATAGATAAGGGAGATCTGTTCCTCTAATGACACAAGCCAGGTGTGAACTCAGACCTGTCTGTCTCCAGCTGGGAGGAGCCTAGGAGATTTCTTCATGATCACTTTCATTTTAATAGTTATTTCCTCAATATATGATTATTATTCCAGTGGAAAGCTGAAGTTTTTTGGTAGAATTCAAAAATAAATGTCAATTCCACCTTATACTTTCATACTACCAATGCATGTTTGTGCTTATTTATGTTTCCAGATTAATAGACAAGGTAAATATAGCCAATAAAATATAGTCAAAATCTATTAATAGATTTATCAAACTTCATTAGCTCACGAATTTCAGAATTCATTGCAATGGTAGTCCTCATGCCCCAGACAATATATTCAGAAGAAGGATAAACAAATATTTTATCAGATGTCCAAAAAATAACCAGTGGAGCAGCACCTCTTGCAAACAGGGGTTTTTGATCAGTCATCTGTTGGCCTAGTATTAAAAAAAAAAAAAACATGGAATGTCCATTTTTCCTCTGACATTTCAAAATTATACTAATGAGGTAATCTATCAACAGGAAACTGTATTTTCCAGCATTAGACCATGGTTTTTACTTTTTGACTAAACTGTTTCTTCACCATCTGTTTTTAATGATCCTCACAGGTGACTGGTTTACTGACACCTCCTGCATTTTGTAATAGTTGTTATTTTTAAAAGGTTTTATCTTAATTTTTCTGAAGTTGGTGATAGTAGTTACCCACAGAAAAGGAAGAGAATAATCTCCATCAGACATCCTAGCAACAGTTTCATTAAAAAAGAAAAAATAGGCTATAGGTAATGTTTGACATCAATATTAACTTAGGTGCAAATGAAACTTTGGAGGAACAAAAGAACATCACACAGAGGAAACCACAGAGCTCACAAACCCCACACCAAATCTTTTCCTCCTTAGAAATTCCAGGAAAACCTTTGGGAAAGGATTAGGGAAAAGAGTGGCCAGTTTACATGCAGAATTCAGACAAGACATCCACAGTGAGAGGTTTCAGCTGAAGCATTCAGCAGCAAAACTGGAACTCCCCCCTTCCCAAACAGCTCTGGGTCCAGGGGAAGATGTGAAAAGCATTCAGCCTGCCCCTCCAGAGAGACAAACAAGCAATGAATCTGTGCAGTATGCTAAACACAGAAAATAGCAGACTACACCCTGGAAGTCTGGGGATGAAAAATAATACACTTGGTTATTTGTCACCCTGACAGAACAGCATCTCTGTCTCCCATGTATTTTGCAGTATTTTATCCAGCCTGTTTTTAAATTCCTCAAGATGGGTACTTCATGCCTTTCAGTGTTCCCTCCACACATTTCACTGCAGGTGCCAGGTGATGCCAGCTGGATTGTTCTCCTCTTCACCCCAGCCATTCCCTACAGAACATTTATTGTTGCAGCTCTGTGTCACTGGCATTGGGGTGTTTGTGCAGGATTGTGGCATCTCAAAGACCTTTGCCATGATGGAACAAGTGCCCAGCCTTTCAGGGGAGCTGCTCTTCCCAGAGGCTGCAGAACCCTGAGGGAATCTCTCTCTTGCAGCTGCTGCAATTCCAGCTCAGCAAAGCACAGCCTTGCTAGTCTCTGCTGTGACCCACAGGTCCAATGCAGAGGATCACTACACTGCATTTGCCCAGAGTTCAAAGCTGCAGGGAGAGATGCCACTATGATTTGCTGGATGGAAAGCTGTGTCTCTCTATTATCTTAATATGCCTGATGCATGTTTCACTTCCCTGACCCCTAAGGGACACAGAAATTGCACACAAGAACACAAAAAAAAGCCAGGCAAATGCATGTCATGATGACTTAATGTTGCCTTTTGCCTAAAGCAATCTGACATAATTAGCCATCTCACAAGTAAAACCTTTATGTTTTATTCTTTTACCAATTTAAAATAAAAAATGCACATTAGCATGAGTAGCTTGTCATTTTAATACACTTTGATGTTTGCAAGCTTTGAAATATCATGCTCAAATTTCTATGCAAATTCGTGTTTCAAATTACATACTCATTAGTTCTTCTGGAATTTCTTCCTAATATTCACAAAATGTTTATTGCTTCCTCTGTTGTTTTCCTGGATTGCTTCAGAATGAAACCTGGTATATAAAAGACAAATGAACACTCAGGAACTTCCTTAAACACCCCATTTAATTTCTAAGGATGTCATAATTTGTCACTTCAAAAAAGTTCCAAGTGTCCATGCAAATCCCATCTGATAGCACAATAAAAATAACAGGGAAATAGTTTGTTGCTGTAGCACTATGAGCCTCCAGAAATGCCCACCTCCCTTACCCACTCACCTGAAAACCCAGTTGCCTTTAATTAATCACTGTCTATAATGAATGTTTTGGTGCCTATGAAATACTAGTTCATATCCTCAAAAGGAGTAAAATTGGGATTACTGCCTAGATTTCAGTGGAACAAAGCAAATTTACAGCAATTATGAATATGATTATAATTTTCTCTAGTTATCCACCTCCATTAAACACATAGGCAATATTTTAAACTCAACTGAAGCAAAAGAAACACTGCTAAAAATAAATACACAAACCCCACTGCCAGAAAGTTCAACTTGAGGATGAAACCTGAAGCTCATTAGCACAGAAAATGCATAAGATGTAGAAGGAGAGGAAAGCAGAGCTGGAAGGGAGCAGTGGGTCACCTGGTAGCTGTCAGCAGCCTGCCCAGGAGTGATGGCATGAAAATGCTCCCAGGCAGGTGCTGGCATGGAAATGCTCCCAGGCAGGTGCTGGCCTCACCTGCTGCCACAGGTATCCCTTCTTGCAGACTGCAGCTCCCCCAGTCTGTCACTAACACCTTTTTCCTAAAGCCTGCTCACAAACATCACTGCTCTACACCATGTGTCAGAGCCTGAGAGTGCTGAACACAGCAGAGGAAATCCCCAGCTGATAATGTGGCACTGCCCTGATCAAGAGGAGAGAATTGGAAAGCAGCCACTCCAAATGATGCACAGGTAATGCTACACCTGTGTGTGCAGGAGGAATTTGGCCCAGTGGCAGCACTTGCCCTGCTCCTGCATTCAGGGTGAGTACAGACCCACTGCTCTCCACTAAATGCCAACCTGCTCAGCCTTTCTTCCCCTCTCTACATTTTAATCTTGCAGTCATAAAAACAGCAAAGAAACAACAAAGATTGAGGCCAAATCCATCAAAATAAACACAGGCCAAATTTCCTCTCTGCTGCACATTTTGATGTCACAGAATCAAACATAACAAAGGTTCATAGGTCACTATTCATGACTGCAGGCTTGAGTGCAGAACAAGCTTTTCAGTATTAATAAACCTACAATAAAATGCTATGGGAGTTTTAGTGACTTTAAACTAATGCAAATCTTAATTAAACTTTTTTCATTACGAAGCAAATCTGTGTCTCAACCAGATCAGTTTATTCCAGTGTGGAAGATTAGAAGTTGGGTGTTACAGAAACACCAGCAATGGAGCTGTCTGCACCTTGCTCCAACAGGGCTGGGTCTCTTCCTACTCCACAGCAATCCCAGCCAGAGAGTGGGAGTAACTCACACAGTATTTGTAGCATTTCCTCACAGTTTGACATTTGAAATGCAACAGGCTCACCACAACTCTAAGAGTTCATTTTGCAGGTATTTAAAAATAAGACGGAATTTTTTCCTTTCCTTTACAGCATCTTAAGGCAAGTAATTACCTAGAAGAGTGGGAACACAGTGACAGTCCACAGGACTAACTTTCTGAAGTCATAACCAGAAATATTTATCAGTGGCAAGTCTAAAAAGAGAGCTATGAAATTATTTTGAAGTCTTTCTGGATTTTTTTTCAACTTCAGGGCTGTTCCATCCCTGCTCTGTGTTGCTTTAGGGTGGGAGCAGTTTGGACAGGCAGAGGAAGTGTGCTCTGATTCACTGTAAACACAGACAAATGCAAAACCACCTGCACAGCAAAACCACCACTGGAGCTGGTTCAGAGATGCAGCAGAGGCTGGGAGATGCTCCCTGTGCTACTGGGCTCTTTCATTTATTCCAGCCAGAATTTTTCACCAACTAAAGCTCATTCTTAAAATAGGAAATATATATAACTTGTCTTATTAAAGATGTCTTGATATTTGAAGGCACAATCTGAGCAATTTTGAAGACTGAATAATATCCATGCCAGCCTTCTACCAGAGTTATAAAGGTAATTATTTTATTAGAAGACATATGCTTGTTACTAATAATAGTCTGGTTGCTTTACTGGAAATATGAGCCAAGTGATTACACAGATTACAGTTTGTGCCAACAGTATTTTATATTGCAACTTCCTCAGAAATTGGCCTGGAAAGGGAAAGGTCATTTAACAAGCAGGCAGAGCATTCTGGAGTTTGGAGTGCTTCCACACATCCTGGGCAACTACAAGAAATTTTGGACAAGGTCCTCCAAGACTGTCTGCACCTCAAGATTTGAAGTTCTGCTTTTGCAAACCCAGTCAAGTTCTCATCTACAACTTTATTTGTAGCTAAATGAGAGGAGACCTTAGAATCAAAGCAGTGTTTTAAACTATTTACCAGGTCACCTAATAGAGATGATCTGGTAATCAGCTTAAAAAAATAATCTTGGGGAAAAGAAGGAACTTGTGTGTGTGTTTGATTATATTAACACAGAGTACACAGACACCCAAAGGGCAGAGAGGTGGCAAATATTATGTAAAGTCAGAAGAAAGGGAAAATCCTTTAATAATTTTTTATTAACAAAAGAAAGACTTATGGACCCATGTCAATACACAATGCCAACAAAGAATAGGGGTGCATCTGTAATAATGATGGTGCTAATTGTTCAACTGTACAGCAAGCAAAAATGCTAAATTTTAATTAAAATTCACTGCTCATCCTTAATGATTTTCATAAATTTGCAAATCTCAGAATCGTGTGCAGGTGCAACTGCACTCCTTTTAGAAAGAAGATAATTTCGAATAACTCATTTTAGGATAAATGGAGTATGCTAGATGTCTACCATCTCAGGGGGCAAATCTGACAGGCTGTCAAGTGCTTTAATCACACTCCATGAATGATGAATAACCTGTCCAGAGCTACCAAGCAAGTGGGAGTTTCATCAGGATTCCCTCTGAAGAAGAGGCAACTGAGTGGGTTATCTGAGACAAACAGGGCTCTAAACTACCTGCTGGGACTGATTATAGAAGAACCAGTTTTATGGGTTGGTGCTTACAGAGAGGATTTTCCTGGCAATATGCAAGCCACAGGCTTGAAGAGACAATCCCAGCTCTCACAGCCTCTCCTCACCTGATCAGTGCCCCAGTCTCTTAAC
The DNA here is from genome assembly GCF_903797595.1 of Erithacus rubecula. Classification (NCBI taxonomy): domain Eukaryota; kingdom Metazoa; phylum Chordata; class Aves; order Passeriformes; family Muscicapidae; genus Erithacus; species Erithacus rubecula. Next base: position 5,122,308 of record NC_136660.1, read on the forward strand.
CATCTCTGTCCTCATTTCCTGGATTCTTTCTTGGGGTTATTTGCTAACTTTATGTATATTCTACCAAGTGAAACAAGTTCAACTATTCACTACTGATTAATGCAGAGAGAATCCAGTATCTTATTCCTGCAGTATTATCCAACATGCACATGGTTCAGATGGGAATATGTTTTGGCAGTGTAGTATACATATGTATATATATATATTTTATTTTTTTTTTCTTCCCTACTGAAAATAAATTGGTCAGTGGAGTTAAAATAGCACCAGGTTGTATAATCTGTCCCACAGGACAGCATTTCTCAGAATTCTCTGCTACACCTTTTAGCTCTAAACACACTCAGGGCTCACAAAAAAGTGAGCCAGGTCTAGGAGAAGGAAATATTCAACCAAGACATGAGTGGTATCCCCCTCCAAGAATTTCAAATTACCCTCATTGCTCTCTGCTGTTCCTGTTTTCACTCATGCATAAGTGTTAGATCATCATAACCTTCTGGAAGATTGATTTATCTGTCCTACTGAAATCTGCTTATTTGTCATGATCTTGGCAGATAATCTGCTACTCACCTTGTCTGGAAAGTTATGGTGTCATTCACACCTTGAGTTGCAATTTTTTACACTAAAATAACAATGAGTAGGGAGGCACATCCTTTCTGCTGCAGATGGGAGCTGAGTGATACACTTATTCACAAAACAATTCTAACCAAGTTAGATAAATGCCAAAATAATAATGATACTAATAATAATAGTGCAAAATCTCCATCAAAACGTCAACCCCAAGGTCAAAAATATTCTGAAAGTTGTTTAACAACATATATAATGTCTCTTCTCCTAAATGCCTTCAGCTGGTTCACAGTGATTTGAGATTTCCTCCCAAACTCAGTGAGTTCTCCCATCTGAATCGCCAACTCCTCCTTGGAGTAGGCTGTGGGTTTTAAAGACTAAATTTGTGCCACTTGAAATATTTGATATGCTCCCAAAATATTTTGATATTTCAAGATTGAGCAGCAAATTATTTTTTTAACATTCAATTGCCTACATAAATGTAACATCAATAAATGGTTTGCACATTGTTTCCATAGATTTGCCTTCACACTGTACCCTTGGTAAACAGGGTTTGTATTCTGGAAGATGTGTCTCTCTGTCTCATGTGAAAAGACAGAGACATGAGAAAAGTTAATTTGTTGATAGTTCATCAGATTAATTAACCTGAAATACTTGATCATTGAGGTATAACCTACTTCTCTACTAAGTGCTGATTCTAGTACAGAAGAGGAGTTACAGAGCAATCTTCCAACAGTAACATATTAAATACCATAATTGGCTTACCATGCTCTCAGTTTTACAGTTTATAAATAAGATGGCATGCATGACAGATTAATCTGCAGAGAGCTCTTTTGAAAAGATGCAAAATACATTTGAGAATGCTCTTCTCCCTATAGAGAGAGAGCTGTAGAGCTCTGGAGTTAGAGCACCATTAGTTAGTGTTTGGGAGCTTTCAGTCAGCCACACAGAAATGAAAATCAAGATCTAACAGTTTGAAATGTGTCTGAGTAAGGAATGGGAAACCAACTGCTGCCAGTTCATCTGAAATGACACATCACAATGAATAATTCCAGACTTTGTGGGGGGAGAAGGAAGTTTTGCATTTACTACCTTCCTCCTACACCTTTGGCCCTGTATCAATTCAGGCAATAGTAACAACTTCCATTCATTGAGAAGAGTATCACAGACATCAGCTTCTTCCTGTAATTCTTCATCCATTCAATTCAACTCCCATGGAATGAGAGCCAGCACTTTTGGAATCAAACACAGCCTGAAAAAGACACCTTTGGCAATTTTATGGAATGTATTTAGCATCTCTATTCATAATGATTTCACCAAAAACTTAAGGCTGGAGAAGATTTCTATTTTCTGCATCCCTCTCATTAGGCTTATATATCATTGATACAAAACTATGTAATCTTTTCTGTGTGGCCCAAAGCACATGAAAATGTGATAAGAGCAGTAAGGAAACATTAAACCTTTGGCATGTTGTAGGGAACCAACCAAAGGGGGGTGGATTTGGTAGCTAAAAGCCTTGGGCAAAGTCAGATCCATTAATAGCTTCAGTTCATTTGTTTGGAAGGAACATAATTGGCTTGAATGTGATTCAAATATATCTGATCTTCTTCTTACCCATTAAAAAAACAGATGAACTTAACTGGTGACTTACACATGATTTCACAGCTTATCACACTCAGGGGATAACAGGATTTCTAAAAGCTTAAAACATCCTCTTAACTCAGCTAACTTTATCCAAATACACATGTTATTGTTAAGAAGCTGGTGCTAAGACAAATAGCTTTAGAACAAGCTTTCAGAAGCACCAAAGTGAGCATCTGAACATGACACCAGCAGTGGTGGGTCCTTTTCTGGTTTTATTTTGGAATATCCTGAACTTCATTTGATGTGTTTTGCAGTCCTGCTCTTGCTCAGTGTTTTGGTATGGTTGAGCACAGGACATGTATCAATGATGTGTGCTATAAACTGGTTCTTTCAGTAGATAGAACTCTTTTTCCCTCCACTGACACATCTTTAAATCAATACAGGACTTTACCATCACGATGGAAGAGAAAGCACAAGAAAATCTGCTAGCATCTGTGCTAGGCTATACAGATTTATCAAAATAAATACAGTGCGCCAGCAAGGAAAGAGAAGAAAGTAGCATTCAGAAAGAAAAAAAAAAAAAAAAAAAAAAAAAAGAACACACAAAAACCACAAAAAGCCAAACAAAACAAAACACAAAGAAATCCCCAAAAATCCCCAAAATCCCCAAAAAATTCTTTGCATTTTTAACCCATTTCTGGAAGGACCACAGGAAATGCCCACTATACTTCACAAGTCAAATCCATTTTATTCATTTGATTGTAATTCTTTTTTGCTGAGAGGGTTCAAAGGAATTTATGAATCTGCATCAGCTCACTGAAAATACACAGAAAGGCAGGCAATGCTTTTCAAAAAAAAACTCCATCAAATTACCCACAGCTTTGGAGCTGCTCCTCTGCCCAGGGTGTTCAAGCCCTTGGTAGTGGAGAAAAGCATTTTTTGGTAGGAAGGTCTGTGTATCTCCATAATACACAGAAGATCAGACTAAGTGAAAACCATTTTCCTGGATGCAGCTTCTAGATCAAAGTTTCTTACAGAAAACTGCAACACAAAGGTTCTCCTGGAGAAAAACACAGTGAAGTCCCTATCGGAGAATGGCAAATAATGCTCTGATATTCTTGAGAAAAGCTGAAAAGAGCTGCTCTAGCCAAACCTGCTGCCATGTCATTGTTAAAATAGATGGAATTCTTCTTTCCACTGCTGGTCTAGATAGCAGAGTAAGGCTATAAAAAATGCAAGTGTACTTGGATTTTCCTTCAGAGGCAATAGAAACAAAGTCATCTCTTAGATGGAGAAGTTATTCTATGGACACCTCCCCTGTGCAGTAAAGGCTGGCTGACCTCACAGACAAGGCATTTGGACTCCTCTTGAATTTGCAAATATCCAATAAATATATTTCAGTGAAACACACAGCTTCATTTTCTCTAAGGGTCTTCTTAAATAAAAACCATCTCTCAGCCTTAAAAAACCTCCCACTTTGTGTACAGATCCTTCACACTCATGGCTCTGTTCTGCTTTATCTCTTGGGGCTATATTGCACTAGAGATTTGCAAAGGCACACCATGATCCTACATTTCACCATTTCATTTCACTACTTCCCTCCTAAGGACTCCTCTGTGCCCGCTAGTATTTATCCTTTTTATGTAATTGTAGATTTAACACAAATTTTTTAATTCCTCCTGTAAATGTTCATATTTCTTCCCACTCACAAAGACTTCTAAAAGTTCTCAAAAAATATCACCAATTGAAAGTTTATGCTGTAAGCATAAACATTTTATCCAGCACTGGCTTATTGTCTGAAGGAGCCATTTTATCTACCAGAAATGTCTTGATGTCTCTGTAAAATAACTCAGAGTTTCAAATCATATTCTTTGCTCCTTTTATAAGCAGCTAGAATTCAACTAGATATAAATGTACACATTCACTTTTCTAAAACCTTCCTAACAACCCAACTTATCTTTAAAGTGTTTAAAAGTGCAGACTGGAGTATGTCATTCAGAAATTGAAAATTCACTTTTTTATCATACTGATAAGAAAATAATCATGTTATTTAAGTGAGGAAAAATAATTTAATGATAGTCCCAGCAACCTTTTCTTGCATCAAGCAGTGCCCAGTCTTGAGCTGAGCTCCCTAAATAATTACATGGAAATGGCTGCTATTATTAGCCTTGGTTGATTTGCCTTTGCAGATCTGGTTACACTTGTATCATACAAAATCAACATTTCCATTTTTATATTTAGTCTTCTCTCTGCCTTCAAATGTTTTCCACAGGTTCTTGTTTTCTTGCGAATTGGGTATTTTTGTTCCACTTAAGCACTTTAAATATCTTCACAGACTATGTATTTATTTATCTGAAGGTGAATTTTCTTCTAAGACTGCTTTGCTTTCCTGAATAGATAATTTTCCTTTTTTTTTTTTTCCTGTAAAGTAGAACAATATTAATCCAGACAAGAGAATCAATTCCTTTGCTGCCACAGAAGTGTTGCTGTTATAAAAGAGGCAATAAAGTTTGGAGTGGTGTCTAAGTGCATTTCACATTCCATTTAATAGACACGAGCTGTGGGCATGCAATTTAAGAGAGTGCTGCTCTGGTCTGAACTGAACTGAAAACCAGCCTCAAAGTGTTCAGCAGAGTAAACCCAAGGCCAATTTCAGGTTTCATTGATTGTCTTTATTGAGCCATCTTTTCTGCATAAAGTATATCAAATGAAGATATCTATTTGGTTACTTATTATCAGTATACACCACAATAATCTGCCAGGTCAAAGCATTTTAAAAAGCCCTTTAAAATCCCTCAGTGTACATTCTAATTGGCCTAACAGAACCAAAATGGTCTAATCATAGCAGAAGGCTCAGAGTGGATCTTCTTGCAGGATCCAGATCACACTAAATAACACACACCCTCACAAAAGGCTCATGTGCCCTCAAACAATCTGCTCTCTCTCAGAAACACTGGGAAGAGCTCTAAGTAGGACAAAAATAGACAGACATCAATGTTATAACTATCCCTTCCTTCCAAAGTTCTCTGAAATTATCTTCCCACACACACCAGTCCCCAAAAGTGTGATTAATGTATTCCATCAATTATCATCTGACTGTAAAACATCCTTTCGCCTCAACAGCAAGCTGGATTCTCCTCTGTAACCCTGAGTCCAGCCCCACGGGGGCTGCTCAGTGCACATCATGGACTGGTGGCATTGTCCCTCAGAAACCACTTTAACCACATTACTGCAGCAAAAAGTGAAGAGAAAATAATTTGTAATGCCTCATGCTTATTTCCTGTCGTGTTTGTTGCTGCTTGATTTGGGCAATTTGGTAATTCATAATTAGTCCTCCAGCCTCAGAGAGATTTTAGCCTCCATAAGGGTGAGTAATGAGCAGTGTAAATGGCACAAAATAAATACTACAGCAGAAGGTAAAAACAGTCCTCGTGATATGACTGCTGAAGGGTTGTTTTACTAGACTGGGATTTTCTTAAATGGTGTTTCTCATGAGTTACTTTAGAGGCTGTTCTCAGATTTTGTTTACTGCAGTCAATCTGTCATCAATAGGTGAGAGCATCTCCCCTCCTAGAGCAAGCCTCAAACCTTCAAGAGTTTAGGTTCATGATAACCTGACAACATAAATGTTTTACACATCTGCCAGCACCAAATATTTACCAGCAATGCCTGTCAGACACTACAGTTTTATGGGAACAATTAGTATTTGTACAATGGTACTATTAATGGCACTACTACTATGGAAATATTTCTCAGAAGTTTCTGTGAATGGTTATGAATTACCAAACCTAATTCTTCAGCATTCTCAGTGAATACACTGGCTTCTCACATTTTCATTGTCAAAAATAAAAAAAAAATTACAGAAAACATTTTTAATTGTCAAGTCAAACTAATTTAAAGAGTCCTACACATCAGTATTTTATTAATAAAATGCTCATGATAGAAACTGTTAGACCTGCTGATTTGTTATGGGTTTTTTGAAATAGAGAGTATCATCAGGTTTTCACTCAATACATACAAGAGAAGACTTTGAGAGAATTTGAGCTGAAATATTGGCAACAGTTCTCCAGTCTGAGCACTCTGTTTTTTTCCCACAACCATTTTTTTGCAGATTTCCAGAAGAGCAGCAAGAAGCTGCACCTGTTCAGATGCATTCTCTTACAAAAGTCTGATTTGCCTGTTTGATGTGGCAATGTTCTCTGACCTGAATTTCTTTTGCTGCTTACCTTATTTAAATGTATCAACAGAACTGTTTCTCATCTATATTTATAAAGCAACAGAAAATAATGGTGTAGCTCTCCCACTAAATAAACTAAATAATAGCAAGGATAAAAAAGTAGATGGCAGATGAATTAGAGACTATGTGAACCCCTTTATTCCAAGGGAATATTCACCTGATGAGTCACACCTCTTCCTTCCAAGGAAAACCCCACAAGGGAGAACAACAGACAAGGAGATCATGCAAACAGACCCTGCTCTTGGCAGACATTTCTCTCCACTCTCCTCTCTCTGGAATGGGAATGAAACAGCTATGAATTTTAGATGGTTTAGAAATTTGCAGTTTGAAATTTTTTTCTAAATAAGGTAAATCATCTTTTCTCAGATGAATAATAAGTAATTCCTTTTAGGTTTTTTTCCTGTATCTATTTAAATATTTGCAGTTCTGGTGTGCCACTCTTGTTCCTTCTTCTTTCTCTGTTCTCCTATTTCTCTCTTGAATCCTTTATTTTATCCTTTGGCATAACAAAACCTGAAACAATATCGGCAATTTAATGATATTTTCTTAACTGAATATTCTGTCTTAACATTAAATTACTCCTTTAAATAATTTGCAGATTTTTCAGAATAGCAATGGATGATATGAAGACTTAAAAACCACAAGGTTCATACTGAGCTCCACTGTACAGTTCTCTTGAAGCTACAGGGTTTGGCAGATTTAGCCACAGGATTCAAGGGAAGCAGCATTTGCTTGAATATTTATTGAAGGCTTTGGTTCAGACCTATTGGATGCCCTATTTAAAACACTTATCTCCTGCTCTGCGCTCTGCTAGCATCTGCATTAAAACAGAAAATGACAAACAGCTCCCCACACACAGGAATGTGCTGGAACATCATCACTTCTGAATTATTCCCAGTTAAACTAGGTGCATGTCATGAAAACTCCCTATATTCTAGAATAAATTTTGGCAGGTGTGTTGTTTGACAACATCCTGAATAACAGAGCTGAACTACAGGAGGAAAAAATGTGGACATTTATTACATGAGAATATCTTGCTGATTTAAAAACACAGTTTTATCACATCCTACACAGGAGGAAGCCTACAAGTGAATCCTGCTAGCTTCTGTAAATACCTCTGATTGTGTAGCATTCTCATTTTACCTGTCATTCCACCCTCAGCTTGTTCTTGAGAAATGCTGTCACAATGCTGCCTGCTGCTGTGAGAACCAGCTGTGGCATGTAGGACACTGATCCCTTCTGCTGCCAATTATTATCTCTAGATTTCAATTAGAGTGGAGCCATTGCTCCAGAAACTTTTCGCACATGGAAGAGCTGCAGAACTTCAGGAAAGCTCCAGCTTAGCATCGTGTCCTGCACTCTGTCACATTCTGTAATGGCTCAATCTCTGCTGTGGGGTGTGTCCTTCTGCCCTGGTTTGGAGACAGGTGTCTGCCAATAAAGGCAGGAGCTTCTCTTTGAAATGGAGAATGTAACACACTCCCTCCAAATTGTTATTATAGTTTTGAAATTAAGGGGCTTTCAGGCAAAGAGATGGGAATTAGGAATAACAGTTCTTTACCAGGAAAATTAAAATATAAATGCAGTATTACAAAGAACAATCCCAACCCTGACAGAGTCAGAATCCAAGCTGACACCCTGTCAGCCAGTCAGGGTGTTGGCAGCAGTCCCATTCAATGGTGGCTGCATCCTCCTGCAGTGGCAGATGTGGTTCAGCTGGAGCAGTGCTCCTGGAGAAGGTGCAGTTTTCCTCTGAAGGTCCAGGGATGATGTGGAAGGGTCTGGTTTTCCTCTGGAATCCAGTGGAAAGAAGGTGCCTTGGTGTCCAAAATCTCAGTTTTTATCTAGGTAGGAAAGGCTTGGCTCCTCCCCTGGCTGGAGCATCTCCCAGTGGGATGATGTAATTTTATCAGTCATGCAGATGATATCTCCTGGAGGGAGGATGGGCTGTGGGAAGATAAAGATGATTGTTCCAGCTGGTTTAAAGACGGCCCATGAGCAGATAATGTGTGCCAGGAGATCAGGGGCACTGTCCCAGCTGATTTAACAGATGAGGACAGAATTCACGTTGCTGGCCACATCAAGAAGGTGTGTTACCTTCTTATGTCTTTCAAATATGGAAAACTCCTCACTTTTATCTTTTAAAAAAAATCAGTAATAATAAAAAGAGAAAAACAAAGAAAAACATTTTGAAAAAGCTCATGCTCAGAATTGTCTTTTCTTTCTCAAATATAAAACACCACAATCTGGGAATTAAAATTAAAGCATCAGGCTCAACTGAAAGCCACAACTGCATTTGAAGTGCACAGATATATAACTTCATTCATGCTCCTTTGGCCATTTATATGCACAGTGCAAGTGAACAAATGTCAGGAATTCTTTAGGGAACTAATCAATGCTGCTGCATAATCTTTGTTTCAGTTGAGATAAATCACCCTTCCATTTCCTCCCCTTCTATTGCAGATACCTACTCACAGTTTGTTTTGAAGAGGTTTTTTTCTCAAGCCTTTTGAACAAAAGCCTCAAATCAAATGGGCTTTCTCAAGTTCTGAGGAGCTCTACCTATTACTGAAAATCCAGAATTCAAAATTGCTTATCCAAGTGTTAACCAAATTCCCTGATCAACCTTTTCTCTCAGAATCATTCTTTTAACCCCCTATTTTTTTCTGTCAGAATTCCATTATTGTATCAAAGGGATGTGAAAACTGAGCTCTTGCAATCTCTCATGCCTTTGCAGCAGAACTGCAGATGGCTCCAATCCAGCCCCTGATAAAATAATAAAAGGTAAATTGCAATATCCACATCACTCCCCATGAGCAGAAAGTGGCAGTTTTGTTTGTTCCATCTACAAACCTGCTGGTGTAATTCCATATGCACACTGGTAATTAGGTAATTATTTTGGTTTATATCTTTCACAGCTCTTCATTGTTTCACCACTTTCATTGAAAACAGCTTGTAATCTCCATCAATGAAAACTGTGTTTGCTTTATTATTATCATTGTTATTTTCTGTCCAAAAAGCCTGTTAAGATATGATGTGAATCATTTAAAAGACCTGTATAAGCCAAATATAAAATAAAAGCAAGATCTTTTGCTCACAGATAGTAAGGTAAAGTATTGAATATTAGTTGATTTACTGGAAGGTTTAGCATGCATGGCAGCCCAAATCAGCTAAGAGAATGAAAATAAACTGTTCAATATTGTTTGTGAGGAGTGCTGACAGAGTTAAAAACCCTTTTATATGAAGGCTGTTTGAAAAGTAGATTAAAGAAGATTTGGTTGTTCAATCCCTGTAGCATTTTGGGTCTCCTTCTAGCAGAGACACAAATACAAGGGCAAAGAGGGAAGGCCAGAATAAGGGAATGCACTCAGAGGACAGTGAACTCCATTAGCCAGGGGAAGAAGCAAGACCTTGCTGTGGTTAAACACTCTTAGACTGCTGTTGCTCCTGCCATGATGGACCAACAGTGAAAATCCACATTAAAAACACTGTTTTACTACTAGATAATATGCACTTCTGTATGCTACTCATAAGGCAGATTCTACACTTCTCTATGCAGAAGTTTCTTAATCAATGATTATTTTTGTTGTTTTCCTCAATGAGATCTCTACACTACATATTTGAAAGTATTCTTTTTGCTTTGCTCATACCAACTAAAAAGCAAATGCATCTGTCTTTATGACTTTTGTTCAGTATCCTCCTTCCACTAAGATGTGTTGCAAAAATCATTTGATTACTTTGTGTAAGGCAGGTTCTGTTCCACTTTCTCTGGAGTGAAGAAGGGGAAGGAGAGTTATCTTTTCTTATCTTACAAATATATTAAACTACTAACTGAGAAATTGCCTGAAAAAATGCATCTTGTGTCACTTTGGACTCATCCCTCTGGCATGAAGGAAAAAAAAAGAGGTGGGAACTGTGTTGGAAATACCACCTCTAGAAAATGTTTCACTACAAAATGTATTTTCTTTACTGGAGGAGAAGACTACAAGAATTTTGTTCTGCAAAAACCTGCCTGAAGCAGAATTTCTGTGCCACAGGAAGGTCACAAATGTAGACATGGATAGTCAGTAAAAAACAGGTTTTGCAGGAAGAGAGGGAGATGCCATTTCCAGAATATTATTTAGCTTGGCAAGTGGAATCCAACCTTCCTGCACTGTCCTTTGGAAGAGGCTGGCTGTTCCAAGCTCCTCTTCAGATATCTAACCCCTAAATCACACCTACTTCACCCTGCCCTGAGCCTTGCAAGGATTGTTAAGGGTCTCCATGCTCAGACAAGGAAGGGAAGAGAGGGGCCAGGGCAGGTTGCTGCACACAAGGAAGGACAGCAGCACAGACAGAAGAGTGTATGGTATTTGGTCCTCGGTTTTCAAATGCCCATAGATCTGTTTGGGCCTTTCTGGGGGGAAAAAAATTGCTTGCAGAGGAAAAAATTCAAGTGGGTTACTTGCCTCCAGAATTGCTCCAGATTTCAGCAAATTTTCATATTTCCAGGAAGCACTTTGTCCTTCCATTAAATGGAAAAAAGTTAAGCTACAGAGTTATCAAAATGCAGCAAGATGGGGACATCAGCTGTTTCTCCTCTTCTCCCCTAAGTACCCACTCACAGTGATTTCTCAGTTCTGGAAAATTTTATAGCAGCAATGGCACAGTATAAATTTATATGCACACACAAACACACACTGTGTGTGGGTAGAGAGACCATGCAAGCATCTGATGTTCATCTCACAGCTGAAAACTGGAATACCATAAAACTAATATTACTAAGACACCAGATACTTTCTCCTATTGCACTATATCATGAGAAAGGCAAAAATCTGTGGTGGAAGGAGCCAGGCACTGAAGGGGCCAGGAGAAGAGAAGAGCTGTGCTCCTTGCTGTTCTGACAGCCCAGTGACACAGTGCCAGGCTCTGGTGGCTCATGGCCCAGGACTGGTTGAGAGCAGATGCAAAATAGCAAAATGTTCCTTTCTGAAATTAAGGGAACTAAGGGAAAAGGAAAGCAAAAGGAAATGAAGCTCAGATCAGTACTTCCTGAACTGCACCTTCTCCACAGTGCTTGAATCTTTGGAGTCCACAGCCAGAGCTCTACTGATTTCAAAAGGATTTGATTCAGAGCTTAAGGAGATGTGTGGCATGGTGCAGAGCTGACTGGCATCACAGCTCTGTGGGAATGCACAGAGCTTTGCCCAGAGCTACACATGCTTATCAAATGTTCCCCTTCCTTGGATTGCCCTTGAGACATGTTCTATCCAGCAGAACCCATGAAAAGATTTAAAACATGGTGTAATTTACACATATTTCATAGAGAATTTAAATGTTCTTCCAGAAGATCTGCAAGTCGAGTAGTGCTTTTCCTCCCCCTATCTGGAATAAAAGAATGCTTCCTTTTTATCCTGGCAAATGTTCCTGCAAGAATATTTTATTAACTCTGAATAGTACTTGAAAATGTTATGTTGTCTTTTTTGTTTTACAAATACAGTTATTACAATCAAGATTTCTTTCCTCTTTTAAGACTGGTCTTGCTGTGCAACAATCATTCCCAGTATCTCATTTCACTCTTTCATAGCTGGAAAGCATTTACTTTTTCCTTCTAATAGCAATATACTCTGACATTAAAATGTCCACCAAAATGTCTGCAACTAAAGTCATTATGAAGTTCCTAATATTTAATTGGCTTAATATCAAAAGAATTTTCACCAAAGGAAAAAAAAAAAAATCTCAAAGTACTCTTAGTCCAGTTTTATGTTTATTGCATGGTTAAAATAGCTCTCTGGAGCTTCATACATCATTCTGCCTGGAAAATAACCCAGCCATACTGCCCTTCCTCCCCCAGAATAACTGCACAGCCTTTGTGAAACACATATACACACATATTTTACAAATGTGATGAACTAAAGTGCTTGATCAGGCCTGCTTACAGATGAAGTTGAAGTTTGGGCAAAGGGAAATCAAACTCCTCCAAGGCTATCAGTGAAGCAAAAAATTACATTAGCTGTACAGCCTGAAGCATATTTGTTAGTATTTAACAAATTATGTGCTTCATTTGAATACCGTTGCTAGTGGCCAAATAAATTAAAATCACCTCATTAGGCTTTACATCAGTTAAAAAATTAAAAGAGGCTTTTCTTGCCTTCTGTCTAGGTGTCTTCCTGCTTACACAGTCAGTGTCAGTGGGGACCTGTGTCACCCAGGCCTTTTTCCATGTCATTTGTCTCCAGGCATCCTGAGCCTGAGTGGATGCAGGGAAGCACAAGGACACATGTGATTCCAGAGCACTGCCACGATTTCACATTCCAAATTGGCCCCTCACAGATGCACAAAATATGAAGTGGAAAGCAGGCTATTGGAATTTAAGCCTTTAGTACCTTCAATTTATGGAAAAGCAAAACACAGTAGAAGTCACCTGCTATTGCAAGTTCATATGACCAGAGTTAGTGTCAGCCCTTTATGTCAATCCCTGAAGGAAGGAATGCCCCTTTTTCCTTGAGATAGATAATGATAGATAGATAGATAGATAGATAGATAGATAGATAGATAGATAGATAGATAGATAGATAGATAGATAGATAGATAGACAGACAGACAACAAAGGCACTTCATAAGTACTTGCAGTATTTGACAAACTCAGTTGAAGAAATAATGGAAAATCAAGGAAAGAAATTCTTTTTTTCTTAAGAACAGTTAATTCTTTCTGTAAGGCAATTTGGAGAAACCAAGACCTTTGAAAATTGCATTGTGCAATAAGCGTGTCAGAGAAAAAAATATTACATTTTCTATGTGAAGCACTTCAGTTTTTAGTTTAAAGTGCTGTTTAAGTTCAGGTTTAGCTCATGCAATTAAAAAAAAATATTAAAGATGAATAAAAATTTTTATTCAATCAAAAAAGTCTTTCTTTCCTAACTTCTTAGTATCTATGTTTTAGCATGGAAACAGAAACATTTTCGTTTTAGATCACCCAGTAGCAGCTCCTGTGGAATGGTTTGCCAAGTCCTGCTTAGGAAATATTTGAAAACTTGCAGAAAAATTCTCTAACTGCACAGCAGAAAAAAAAAAGAAAAAGGCTGCATAACTCATCATATATATCTACTACCAATATGTCTCAACATTTAGAAAATATTTAAGATTTTCTATTCCTAAGTGCTGAATTCCTATTGAAGTTAACAGGACTATTTGCATACTTCTGATTAAATGTCTTCCTAAAGGCTTTGCCAAGTCAAGGTACATGAAGTAAATGATAATGAGAGAAAGCTGCTGAATAACTCGACAGTTATCACAAACTTCTCTGAATAAATTACATGAACACTTTTACCTGATAACACCCTTTTGGCATGAAAGTCTTGATTTAAAACAGTTCCTCTTCTGTACTGGATTTGACTCGTGATGGTGATTGCTCTGTCCTGCTATTGCATTTTAGCCTCTGAAGAGGTGATAACCACTCCCAAGGTCCTGACCAGCCTGGCACCAAGCCAGCAGAGGGACAAGGAGCACAGACTGGCACCCATCAGCAGCAAAAGCAGGTGAAAATGTGTGCCAAAGATGCTTTGCAATGGCAAAAATCAGCAGGACTAAATGAGCTAGCTCAGAGATTCTCAGTGAGGAAAGGCACAGTGAGAACTCCTTGCTGGGTTACTGGTCCAGGTGCAAGCAGTTATTTCTCAGTAGTGGAAGAGCAGCTGCTGCTTGGAGTGTTGCTGCTCTGCTTGGCCCACTGTGGAAACCTGCTGTAAGCACAAGGCTGCCAAAGGTATAGGGATTTTCATAGCACTGTGATGCAGAATTAAATTCATTATGGCTTGAATTAGGCAGTTTTCGGATTGCAATACTGGGGTTACCAATAAAGTGCTATAGATCACTCTCTTTCACACTTCATACAGTGTAATAGGGGTGCTGAAGCACTCACATGCTTATTAAATATAACACTGTGCCTATCCAAAGTTCCTATGCAGCCAGCCCTATTTCAGCAGAATTCCATTGGTATATTATACAGATATTGGTTTGGCAACATTATTGATGTTAGTCAGTTCTTCAGAGTATTGCATTCTCAACTGAGCAGGTATGAAAAACTAAGCACACAGTATCAGTGTGTGCTGTAAATGGAACTCTCATACCAAAGCAAAAAAGAAGGAAGGAAAAAAGAAAGGAAGCAAAAGAATAGCAATAAAGAAAGGCCAACATCCTTTTAAAGGGAATGAGAGGTTAATTCTGGAGGGGGGGACTAGAATGAAAAATTAAAAATGAAAATGCAGTTTATTTCTAGTAGCATATGCAAAACAAACACCATTTCTCATGCTCCTAAGAAGACAGATAAACCCATCCCATCAGCTGCTGGAGGGAAAAAAGGGCAGCTGGACCACAGGGTTACTACAGCCATTAACATTTTTGCCAGTTGATGAGAAAGCATTTCATACCCAAATGTGTGTGGTCAGCAGAAGACAAGCATTAACTTATTGCCTGTCTGATCTTCATCCTTCATTTCAATGTGCTGAATTATTAATGTCATCCTAGTCACTAGCTCAACTCTTTTCAAAGTCTCTATATGATGTTATTACATAGCCTAAAAGCATCCAGGCTCTGATGCAGCAGCCCTCCCAAGGAGGCTTATGAAAACAGGCTAACTCAAGCCAAAATGAACTTTTGTTGGCCTCAGGGGCTGAAGAGCCTGTGCAGGGCCAGAGCTGAGCAGGCAGTCCCTGATCTTTATCCATTACAGAGTACAGCAAGGTCTGTGGTGTAGGGAGCAGACACATAGCTGGGAAGAGTGAAGCTTAAGCTGTATTCACAAGCTTACTGTTGCCATGTCAACACTCAGGGAAAAAAGAGAATTGTTTACCCCCATCACTGCTTAAAAGATCTGGAAGCATTCAGTGCTGAACAAAACTACCTCTTTATTTCTTTATTTATATTTTTTACAGATTAGCACAAGACAAACCAAATATATAAATTTCATTCCAGATGAAAAAAATATTACATGCCTAGAGGGAAAGAATCAAATAGATGTGTTTACCTTAACTCTGCAATTTGAAAAAGCAAACTTGAGAAGAATGATTAAAAGCACATGAAATGGGAAGTGTGCCCTTTAAATACGAACTTCTAATTGCAGTGATGTGAATATGTAAATCTAATTATGCACATTTAAAGATTAGGTACTTTATTAAAACTGCCTTGATTTAAATTGCACAATCAGTCCTTTTATTAAGGACTGTTCATCAGTTTTCCTTCTGGTATTTGTTAATAAGAACTGACAAAATGCCAGAGACTTACCATGTCTAATGTTTACCATTTGGAAACAAATGCTTTCCCTCCACTCTTTCTGTGACTTCTCCTTTTCATTTTCCAGAACAAAACAAACTGCATTTCTCTAATGAGAGCACAAGTTCCACATGCATGCAGACCTAGACATCCAGCATATTCTAGTAGCCAGGGTTAAAAGGAATATTAAGCATAGTGAAGTGCATGGTAAAGCCCCAGTACAAGAGTTAGACTGCATCAGAATTTGAGTTTTACTAGAAATTACACGTGGAGAACCTACACATGCCAGAAGAAACATACTCTAAAGTAACAAGGGAAATGGCAGGTAACATAAATGTGCTATTTATTGTACATAAAATTTCAATTTGTAGGGCCTATTACCATCAGTCAGGACTGGCTTTTGAATTCTCAACATTTTCTGTCTGGCAATACTGAAAAAAGGTAAATTATTCAAACTGAAAAAATATCTCTGCATGAGACCAAGACTAACACACACACTATAATGAGGGAGGGGGAATACAACAGCAAGGTAAAAGCCAGATTGTGTTTGTATCATGTTTGGAAGGAAAAATCAGGTGCATCCTAATTCAACCTAGACCATTTTGCCTCTCTCAGAAGAAAAGGCTTAAGGGCAACCTTTCTGAAAAAAGAAAAAGATTTCACAGACTGTTAAATTTCATCTTCTGAACATCTTTTCCAGAACACTACACCAGTAGTACTGGAATTCTCAACTTGCTCTTTCACTGAATTAATTACTAGTCATATTTCAAGCATCCACGCACAGTGCTTTGAATGAAAGGTGCTCAATTCAATTCCACCATCATTTACATGTACAATTCATCTTTTGCAGTCACAGTCAGTTTTATAGAAAGGTACTCATCCTTACTCTGTTATTTAACTACTGAGCCCAGCCAGAAACAGCAGAGGAAACCTGAAACAAACCTTATTGCTGACTATTTTTACCAGTTAATGCACAGACTCAGTTACTGTGCACATTCCTGAACTGGGGGCAATGGCAGTAAGATCACACACTAGAACTCTGGGTGTGGGGTTTTCACACCACAGCAACAAAGGGTGATGAAGAGAAATGGAGAAGAGACCAGAACCAATACTGGAAAGATGCAAAATACAGGGTCCTACTTTCTGCTAAGGGACAAAGTTCCACACAAAGCCCAGGCTTTGCTTCTCACACTTGAGGAACTCTGGCACTTGGAAACCCATGGGGCAGCAAAAGAGAAACACCATGTGGAATGTGCAGGCACAGCAGTGAGACACATCCCTCCCCAAAAACTTGCACCTCCTTTGGAGGGATCCAGAGCCTTTGGCTCAAAGTGGCTGTGGATAAAGGAGCAGAGCAATGCCTGCCTGCCCTTCACCCTGGCTCCAGCTCTGAGTCAGGGACAGGAAAGCTCTGTTTGCACTCTCTGTTATCTTGAAATTTCCTCTCAGAACACTCAAGGGCATCTGCAGTCTCCTGATGGCCTCTGCTCCATTCCTGTGCCCATGCCAGGTCACCTCTGCTACAGAGGGTGTGGGGTCTTGTCCCCATGGATGCTGAGTACAGGAAGAACAAAACATGGGAGCAAAATCTCCTTTGAGATCCTCAGTTACACAGGAATCCCAAGGTAAGGCAGAACATGACAGGATTTGGGAAGGAGATCATTATTTGGAGGTTTTAGTACTCTGTGTCCAGCCATACTAGAGGAGATAATAGTCTGGATCTTTCTGGTTCTCCTCATAACCCAACAGCTTAGAAAAGAAAGAAAAGAAAAAAAACTGGAAATTACAGATGGCAGGTTTGGAGCAGAAAAATATTCTGACTAGGCCAGAATGCCACATCAGAAATAATATGCTAGAGTTTATAAGTTGAAATACATGAGGGGGAAAAAAAAAAAAAAAACAAACCAAACCTCCAACCAATAGCCCAGCATATCTCATAGGATATTTTTAAAACACTGCATTGACCAAATTCCTTCCTGAATCATGCAGAGGGCAGAAACTATCCTATAAATTATTGCAGCACCAAAGGAGTCAGTTCATATTGATGGGACATATCATTCTTGGGCTACCATATTAACAGTGATGCATCTCCCTGTTCCACAGAGCCAACATCAGACTGATTTTTATGTGGAAGTCATACTGTCACTAGACTTCACTGCCATTAGGAACCAGTTAAACATTAATTAACAGGCATTTAAACTTACTAGGACATGTTTAGTGAAAAATTCTCCATTGGCAGAATAGTAATTGGCTTTCTAAATTTCACAGATCTCTTAAAAATTATTTTTTTCTATCTGCATGGCCCATTGCTCCACTCTTTTAATGTACAGTTCATCTGATAATCATGTACACAGAGACAGACAACTAATCTACTTCTGATGTTTTGTTTTAAAGTTCCATTTAATGTGATTGCTTCCCAAGAGAATGAAGAATGTAACAGGAGAGAAAAAAAGTAAATGAAAGCATTTATCATGCTTAAAAGAAATTGTTAATATTCAGAAACTCACTGACATTCCAATAGTAGTAGTCATTTTCAAGCCCCCTCTCCAGGAGTGAAAACATAATGGAAAATTTAAGTCTGCTGTTCCCTGCTTCATGCTACTGTATCTTCTTATTTTAAAAAATCAGTACAGGCTATTAATCATTTCACCTTGTCTCCCAAGATTGTGAATACCTTAAAAGGTGAGCTGTAAAGGTCTGGGGGAAAAAAGAGAGAGAGAGAAAGAAAAAATCCAACCCACCATAATTAGGAGACAGACATTTCAAACTGATATTTAAATTATATGCTGTCTCCCACCTTCTTTCTTCACATCTCAGCCTCTTCACTCAGTTGAAACATCCAGCCACAAACAAGTGTGATTATTTCTGTGCCCTTACTGACCAGCCCAGGAGCAAAGGAAAGAAAGGCAGGATTGTATTCAACAATCCAGAGCTCTTCCAATTGAGAGCAGACTCAGTGAGCAATGCCACTGCTGATGGGACCATCAGAGCTCCCAATGAATTTTTTACAGGTGCTTTCATGAAAGAGCAATGCCTGCCCTTAAAACGTTGTATTCTCTGAAACTGCACCAGGTTCAACCAGAAACCTTAAAATAACTTTACTAATTTTCAACACAAAACCTGCTTAATACCATGGGAAAGAAAAGGCCACCCCATTAGAAAGGTGACTTGCATATTCACAGAGACACCATGGCCTCATCAGAGTGGCATCTTTCATTTAATGCTGCCTTGCTTTGCCAGCAAATTGAAGCCTTCACATTTTAAACAATTATTGATTTGCCTGATTTATGAATACAAAGAAAGCTAAGCAGTCAGATGCTGTTTGGGCTGACTGAATTGGGTCTATAGCTGGAAATGCTTCCCCCCAGCACAGGCAGAGCCTGCCCTCTAGAGCACTCTGCTTGTGAGAACCTGTCTGCAGCAAACTTTGGGGTTGCTCCAGCTCTTTCTCAGGTGACAGTGATGGATTTTTCAGATAGAAGTATTCGAGTCTTTGAGCTAGGAAAAAAGTTTTCAGGTTTAAGGTTAAATCACAGCAAACCCCCAGCTGTGTGAGAAGGGACATGGGCAAAACCCAGTGTAGGAACTCCAGCACACTGCTTCAGCACCACTGGAGCACCTCTGCAAAAGAGCAGAATGAGCTCCCTCCCTGAGCTCACCAAAGCTGCAGAGCAGGCACACAGCTCCCACAGACACCAAAGCTGGACACCAAACCTGTTCCCAGCTGCACAGCCCAGGCACAACCCCAGGGAATTGCACTGCACACCTGGACAGTGGCTCTGGTTGTCACACTGACAGTGTAGGACAATGTTCCATGCATGGAACAATGGCACTCAGTCCCACCTGGGGCTGCTGGAGAAGCATTTCCCTGCCCCTCTGACAGAACAGCCTCCACCCAAGCAAACCTGGCAGAGCATACAAGAGGGGAGGGACAGACAGGGGATAAAGGGATGCCTGCTGTGTCCTTACCCCACTGCACCATCCTTTGTCAGAGCAGCAAATCCAGTTATGCCCACATGCTACGAGCAACTAATTCATGGGGAGCAGCACAAAGAGGATCTTTCATCCCTTCCATCATAAACTTCATAATAGACCATGTACCTGCTTGGCTAAAGGCACAGCCTGACCCAAGAATGTACCCCTGGAGACAGGAGTGCACAGATGGAGCTCATTGTCTGAGCTCCTGCTGTCTTTGGGGTGGTTCCAAACACCCCTAGAGGATTCCAAGTGGAATACTTTACAGAAAAGTGCAGGGCATGATGTACTTCACAAAAAATGACAGGCCAGATTCTCAAGTCACTTCAGAAAACTGAGTTAAATTTGCCAACAGGACCCTCCTGGCCATGGTTCAAGCCACCTGGATACTGACACTTTCTACACTGGTCCACTTCTACACTTTTCTACACCTCTCAAGAAATGCCCCTGGAAAATGTGAAAGAAGGGTTTTCTTCAAGTGATTCATATTAACCAGTCTTAGAATTTCCACACCTCAGCATTAAAGCTATGGAAAAATCTCAGGTGTGGGAAAAGAGTGAAATCTTAAGCTTTATTGTGGGATAGCCCAGGTAATAGAAGCAGGAGCCAGAGCACTGCCCAAGGTGAGTTACCCTCTTTCTTTCCCTGCTTGGATTGAGCTCCTCACCCTCAGTGGCAGAGCTGGGAGCTGAGCTGCAGACTGCTGTGGGAGGGAACAATGGTTTGGGGTTCCCTTACAGACAGAGCCTGGTTCATAGCCATGTGCCAGAATGTGGGAAGAGCAAGTATTTGGCAGAAAGCGAAGGAAATGTGGCAAATGATAGTGAGAGTTCAGGGCTGGGCAGACAGAGGAAGGCTTGCATCAGGCAGAAAATAAGAGCATCTCAGTGCATATTTAATTTCTCTAAGCTTGTTCTTCTAGGCAACAGCCTGAGCAGCTGCATCCATTTCATGCACAGGCATCTCCAAGGATCCTCTCATACATGGAAATCACTGAAATCACAAATGAAATGCATCTGTCTCCCTGATGCATTGCAAGAGCCTTTTCACCAGGCACAGCTACTCGGTGCAGCAGACTCAGAGAAAAAATAAGCAGCAACACACAGAAAAACTGCTCAATTGTGTTCCTCTGAGGCTCTAGGAAACCAAAACTAATTACTGTTATTTACAGAGGAAATGTAATTAAACCACTTGGGGTGGACAGAGCTGTGGTCTGATGGGAGGAGGGCTGTGCAGCCACAGCAAAGTGTGCTACATGAAAATATTTTTTTTTGCAGACTGGCTGATAGGTATTTTCTCTACCCTCTTTCTCACTTGTCAAGTGAACATGTTCCTGAAACTTGCCCCAAATGTCATCACCATTTTCTGTTAATCCTCTCAAAGGTGTAAGAGGACCTTGCAATGACTACAAGTCACTTCTACAAACTAATGTGAGAACTGATGCAGAAAGCACCAACTATCTGAAATGGACAGTTTCTGTTTGGACAGAAAGAGAATGGCATATACAAAGTATGTGCCTTCCTTAAAGTGCTTCTGCACTTTTGTGAGCTTTGTTGATGTAATTTCATGACATTTCCCTTGCTGCTAGAAAGGCCACCTTGAAAGTAACCATAGTGCTGGACTTTGAAGATCTCAACCATAAGACAGTGACAGAAAAAAAGACATATTGTGTTTATCTAATCCTTGCCCTTCCCATCCAACTTGAAAATCAGGCATTTAGCAGCAGAGGGTGGCAGTTCTGCAGATGCAGATGTGGATTCATTTTTTTGGTTTGCTCAGTAAACCCTAATCATCCTCAATGTTTGGATTTTTGGTCTTTTTTCCTTTTTTGCCTTCTTGACTAACTTGAAGGTCTAGGAACATTTCCATACTAATAATAACTGCATGGCATTTTTCAAAAATGCTCATTAAGGTGAACTGGTGAAACAGCTGAGTGATGAAACCTGAGAACATTCTCACTGAGTAATTTCAGATGAACTATCAGAAATATCTGAAATATGATTTTCAATTGAGTAGTCTTTCCTGCATTTAAAGTGTGAAACTTAAAAATTTCAGCAGGAAGATTTCTCAAGTTAGACCTTCTGTATGAAATAATAATGGAAAACATATGGCATGAAGCCCAGTTTAATGAAGTTAGGACTAAGTCTGAAAACAGACTTCCATTCTTCCAACACAGACTCTTATATACAAATCTAGAGAAAAGAATCTCAGTGACTTCCCCAGCTAACACAGTGCTCAAATTCAGTCACTACATTCACTTTATTAAACTGATATTTCACCCTAATTATGCATGGATGACTTACAGTGGAGGAATCAGGAGCAGTAGCAGTGGAAGTTGACTGGAAAGGGATCTTTTTAAATTAATGTCATTCTGCATATATGGTTGGCCATAACATTACCTCCACTGTTGCTGAAGCTGGGGATGCCTTCTTATCAAAAATTCACATTTTATGTAATATTTGTAATTAAAACAAACATTTTCTCTGAGACACAGAATATTTACTTGCCACCTACATTCTGTCTCTATTTTGCACCTCTACAGTATAAACACAGGTTTAACTCATAAAAAGAAATTGGCTTGGTTAGTACCTGAGAAGTATCTGACAACATTAAGAAAACACAATTGGCCATTTCTTGTGGTAACCTAAGCCTGAGAGTACTGAAAATTAAGACATTTGAGACACTTTGTAACGAACCTTTTGCTCAAAAGCCGAACACAGCAAAGCCAAAAGCTACTGCCTGCTCACTGGCATTTTAAGGAGCCTTAAATTTTGCATGCACTGACATCCCCTAGTTTTTTCTCTCCCTGAGCCAGGGAAGGCAGAAGAAAAGCTGGCAATCAGGACAAACCCCCCTCCAACCCACAGCTCATCCCCAGGGGACTCTGTCTTGCCACCAGCTCTCTGAAAATAGGAGGAGGAAAGAAGATAGCACAAAGGAAGTGCCAAAGCCTGAAGTGGCACACAAATCTTGGCTCTTCATCAGATGCAGCTGGAGTGAACAGAAGGAAAGACTGATAAATACCAGCCCATACAGCAGCACTGCTGCCACCCACACTTACCCTGTCCTTCCCTATCTCTCCAGGTCTTCCAGTTCCAGAGAAGGAACACCAGACCTGGGATGTAGCCCCTGGGCAGTGGAGGTGCTTGTTGCTCTTGTATTTGCCAATTTATCCATTTCTTAAGATGAAACAAGAAGAGCACATGATTAGTCATCAATTTATTAGCAGGAGAAATGAGCTGCCTCCAGAAAAACCTGGAAAAAGGAAGAAAAGTCAGGTCCTATTTACTCATCTTTGGTCTCATACTCCATGTAAGACATAAAAATTCATAGAATACATAGCAGTCCAGTTATCAACTCTGAAGCTGATAAAGCTGTGCCTTTTTGCAAGAAAGGAGCTCAGGGCCACTGACTTAAAAAGACACGCAGCCACACAAACAAGATTTCTTTCAGAAAGCTCTGTTGCCTTTGAGCAGACCATTTTTTCCCACAGAAAGTTCTGTAGGAAGCACAGGGAAGGTAGAGCTGCTTAGGTGTATTCACAGTCCATCCTTGTGAAGGGAGAACTTGACCTCAAGAGGTCTAAGAAGAGATTCAGATGAAGGACTGTGCTCTTCCCAAAAATCTAAAACTTTCCTGGACTCTCTGAGGGGAAAAAAGTGAGTATGAAAACAGGAGAGAAACCAAAAAATCTTTGCTAAGTTTCCATTTCAGTGTTTGACATCACATGCTGTATGAAACAAAACCAGAGCTTATGCAGGCTGGTGGTGAATGAATCTTAGCAGGGCAAGACACCAGTGGCAGAACCTTCTTGCAACAGGCCAGGCCACAAAACTGATTCACATTTTGACAATAAAATATAGCTCATCTATTCTGTGACTGCAGTGGGTGATGCAGGAGGTGTGTGAAATTCATTCTGAACACAATCCTTTCTGCAGGAACACAAAGATACCTTAATTACACAGTCGTACTGCATTTGGATCCTAGCTATCCTAAATGATATTTTTAGGTCTAATTCACGTTCTGCTCATTTAAATTGAGAATACAGTCTTTTGAAGGCACTGTAATTACATCTGGTCAAGCTGCTACGACAAGAAAATCATGCTATTATGAATACAGGCTGGAGCCTGGGTAGGCACTCAGCAAGCAGATTCACTGCCCTGCTGTATTTACAAAACAGCAGAGATTATATTGTTAAATTAAAGTGAAGCTGATTCAGAATAATTTTGTTAGGAGGTCATAAACTACGCTGGTGCCATTGTCTAGGAGTTAAAATTGCAATTGTAAAACTCATTTTTCTAATTTCAAATCTTTAAGGTAAGACTGGAAGGACAGAGTAAACATCAATATATCATCATGCATGCCATATATGACATTTCAGAACTACTGTTATGCTCACAAATTTATGGTAAGTGTATTCCAGGAAAAAACCATCACATGAATCGCACTATGGCAAAATGAAAAATAAAGAGGGTCAGGGATGTTACTGAAAAGCATTAAAGCTTCTTTCCAAAGCTTTTCATAGACTCTAGATGTGATTCTGCTCTTCCTGAAAACAACTTTACATGACAGGAATTAGGTAGCAGTTAGGCCTGTCTCACAGGAGAGAGAAGTCAGAGTTGGGCATTGAGTGCTGTGGGATGCTCTGATCCTCTGCAAGAGCCCACTGAAGCATTAGGGAAACTATCCATCCTCCTGCCCTGCTACGTGTGGGTGCAAAGGTTTGCTCTTACTGCAAGAGTCTGTGTATCCCAGCCCAAAAAGGACATCCCACAGGCTTCCCTCTCAGTGAACTGCTTGTAAAGCACTCCCATAAAAAAAACCTTTTCTGATTTTAATGGATGTACCTGTGTGGGTTTTCTAAACAGGAAAAAAAGGAGAGCTTTTTTCTGTATGTTTCCATAAAGAAAGAAAAGATCCTTTTGCTTGTTCTCTTCAGCTGCTCAGAACGAGCTTGGTCAGGACACAGGGATTAAAAATGCACAGTATCTAGAGACACTTTTTAGGCAAAGACAAATAATGAACAAGCAAAAAATAAACTATCACATTCAAGGCTGAGGTTTATTTAAAAATGCAGACTTCTCTTTTAACAGTTCAGTCTCTAAAGCCAAAAGGCACAAATTCCATCACTACAAATTGTAAAGGAGAGGGAAAAGGAGGGATGTCTGAAGGATTCTGCCTGCCCTAACTCCTATTTGTTTGGGACACCACCAGCACCTTATATGCTCCAGCAAGCCAGGCAAAGTGGCAGGAGACCAGCTTCAAATGGATAGGATTCTGTTGGCCAAGATTTCTGCATGGAACAGAGCTCTCCATGGATATTCTCCTCCATGGATAAAGGAAGCCTTCAGACCTAAAAATACCCATATAGTAGGCACAAACAAACTCCAAAGAGGACAAAACTGATTAGCAGTATTTGTATTCAATTTTAAACCATCCTTTAAACTGGAAGTGACATTTTGTCACAAAGCCAGATTTGCAATTGCTTTTATTTCATTTTTGTGACAAAACCCAGCAGCACGTCTTTTGCAGCTCTCCCTTATTTATTAATTCCATGAATAAAAGATTTTTCTGGTGACTAACTCACCCTGACTTTTTGGCCACCAATCCTGCCCTTTTTATTCCTTTAGGGAATGGATTTCCTTGCAAATTTAAATGGCAGGCCTGAAGAACACTTTAATGATGGTGTTCTACACAAGTGGAACCATTCTTTCTTCAGCAGCTAATTTACCTGCCTCAAGAAAAAAAAAAAAAAAAGACCACAAAATAGTGCTTCAATTAAGGAATTTAAATTATTCATAATGAGAAAAAAATTCCACATCTTGGTCAAATGCTGTCTGCCCCTTGCCTTTGATGATGCTCATAGGCACAACTAAAAAATGCCATTTTTAAACCAGGTAGCACTGAGATGAGAAGAATCACTAGTCACAGCAAAGCTGGAGCAAGCACAGTAAGAGTATTTACAGAGCTTGGACAAAAGGCACTGGCTTAGCTTGGAACAACAGAAATCCACTTTGTATTCCCCTAAGACAGGAAGAGACATCTTTCTATAGATCTCAGCACTCCAGTTACTTTAATCACATCCAACTTTGTTTCTCATTTTTACAGTGTAACCATGCCAAATACCCCAAGGCAAAATGAATAAATCATTACCACAGGAAGTCAGTGACAAGACACACACAAGAGATCCAAAATCTCAGCCTCAGTTTATTATTCTAAACTGGAGAGTCAACTTCTCACAAACTGTTACTCCATAACAATGCAGAACTCAAACACCTGGAGCCAAGAGCAGCCTGTGCTGCTCAGATCAATGCACAGCCCTACAACAGATAATTGTGGAACAACCTGACCATGTGGAAGTTCTTTAAGACCCAGCACTTTCACCAGCATTAAATAAGCTCTAGAATGAGTTATTATCTATTCTCAAAAGTCACAGGAACTGGTGCCAGAAAACTCAAGCATAAGACATTTTTCTGTGCAATAAAATTGAAGTAAGGCATTTATCACCTTCATTCTCAACTGAAAGTCAATGGACTCTCAGAGTCTTGTTTAAAAACACATTCCCTCCATGCTGGGCAAGAGAAAGACCACAGAGCTCCTGCCTGAGCAGAAGAGAACAGTCAGACTGGAATCCAGAGCTGCTGGCACTCCCCAATGAACTCAAAATTGCTCTGAGCAGCATCTCAGCTCAGCTTTCCCCTGCTTCTCCTCCTAAAGAGTGGGGTTAGCTCTGCTCCAGGGGCACATTGCTGGTAGGGAAAGAGGCAGAGGACAAGGAGTGAGAGTTCTGGCACTAAGTTTTCATCAAAGCATTATGCCTCTTTTGCACACTGATGTTTTAGAGTTGTGCATCACATAAAATCAAAGGATGAAAGCAAATTAAAAATGAAAAGGCCATAAATGAATCCTTGTCCTAAAGTAAATGACACAGCCACTAAAGAAAGCAGTCAAACTAAAAAGAGGAAAGCACGCTGTAACAATGCCACTGGACTGAAATGGAAACATAACTTGGTCACATCCATCCCTAGGAGACATGCAAGCAAGCTCACAGCTTCCAGCCTGTCTGTGTGGTCAGAAAATGACAGGCTTGTACTTTGTTTCTTTCATTTTACTAGTTCAGAGAGAGCACTGAAGCAATATGAAACATGATTCTGTGCAGGAACAGAATTGAAGGGATGCTGTGTGTGCACACTGCAGAAACCAAAGCCAGGAAAAGACCTTTCAGATTTCAGCCTTGACATGTTCCTTTTACACTTGGCATCACAAAAGAATGAATGTGTGTGTTAACAGCAACAGAAATGAGAAATGCCATTCCCTATAACCTCTGCTGTGCATGGTGGAAAGCTTAGGTGAGATCCTGGTGAATGCAGCACTGGTTTTAGACAGCAGTGATACCAGCCCAGCTTCTCTTCAAAAGTCCTCAAAGATGCCCAGAATGCCTTCAATACAGGTCCTCCAAGGATGTACTTATGTCACACTCAAGAGCCTCCCAAAAGAGCACAGGAGAAGAGCACAGATGACTCCAAGAATATGGGACACCAGAAAGAGGGCCAAGAAAAGAACAAGCCACACTATTTCTGACTTCTTTCCACAGAATCATGGAATCATTTATGTTGGAAAAGACCCTCAAGATTTTTGAGTCTAACTGTAGCCTACCACTAAAGCATATCCCTAAACTCCACATCTGCAAGCCTTTTAAATTCCCCCAGGGATGATGACACCACTGCTTTCCTAGGCACCCCATTTCAGAAATTTTCCCTACTATCCAAATCTAATCACCCCTGGTGCTGTTCCTGTGGCTTCATCTTTCTTTACATCTCCAAGCCAGACTCTCCTGGTCTTATACATAGAGAAAGCAGGACCAAGGGACTGGTTCCCACTAGTACTGAATTCAGGATTTGATGGCCAGCATCAGTTCAGGCTCAGCTTTCACTAATCTGCCATCTGTGACTCTTGACAAGAGGCTGCCACAGCCCTTCCACAGGAGATCTGGTCACTTCTGACTCCAGGCCACTTCTGCACTACTGCAGAATGCAGATCTACCACTGCCAGCTGTTATTTTAACTCCAGCTAGCTGAGTGAAAGACATGGCACCACAATTGTCATGTCCTGGTTTTACACATGCTCTACAGCAACCTTTCTAACCAGGACGAGGGCCAAAATCCAGTGAATGTGAGATAAATATTCATTGAGAGCACAACTAATAGGGTTTCATAGGGATTAAGTCAGGAAATCACAAAACAGAGCATGAGAGACTGTATTATTGAATTATGCATTTCTCTCTGCTTATGAATAATATAAACTGAAATTGATAAACAAAACTCTAGGTACCACCAGCATTATGCAAAAAAAAATTAAACTAATTGTAAACTGCACAATCATTTCATTAATGGCAGTAAAGATATCCTCAGCTCAATGCCTTAATTTTAATTTACCTATTGCACAATCCATGGGTGCAAAAATATTATTAAATTACACCCCACAAACACTCCCAGAAGATGATGCATCAGCATAATTTAAAGGATAAGAATTGAAAATTAACATTTTCCATTATCAGAACTTTGATGGCTTTAGGTGAATGAAGTCAGACATTGCAAGAGCAGATCCAGTTACTGTGGATATCCTTACTGGGCCCAGTCATCAATGCTCCCTGTAACAAGGATTACCCTCTGCTCCTAAAGGTGCAGGCCAGAAGTGGGTAAAAATGTGAAACACCATCTTATCAGGAGTAATTTTTCTTTCAGAGATTAACTGGTGCATAACAAGATAAGGAAAAATTAAGTCCTCCAATGTAATGTCAATTTAAAAAATAAAAAAAAAAAAAAAAAAAAAGGCTTCTAATAATCTCTCTATCACCTGTAATTAAGAATTATTGAATATTTGCAGCCCTTATTCACCTAATTCACCTCATTCTCATCCTAACCCTGCAGATATATGGTCAGATGACTTTCAATGGGCCCACAGGGCACATTTTGAACAGTAAGTGTGAAAGAAATGAGCAAGTGCTAATGGGATTTTCAGAGCAGGAATTACATCCAGCAAGATCCTGATAAAACTCACTTAGCACCTATCTGGAGTGTTAACTTTTTTAATTTATAAAAAGATCCACATGAACAAATTTTATATGATACCTGTGAAATACTTAGCACATGTATAAATTCCAGTGGAGCCTCCAAGAATCAGACTATGTATACTGATTAATTACAAAAGCCAGTGAGCTGTGAGCCCTTTCCAAACTGGAAAAGGAAAATCCCATGGAAAAGGCTTGTGTATTTCTCTGCTCAGCCATGGTATTTTAGGCACACCCAACAGAAGATGGGACAGCAGTGATTAAAAGATTCCCATCCTGCTGTGGCCAATTGATTTTAGGAGTCAGATTTTCCCTTTTATGGTATTTAAACAAACTTCTGCAGATTTATCAATGATTCCATAGTTGAGCTCAAAGAAGCTGTTTCATGATCCCAGACTGTGACTCAAAGCAGTGGCAAAGCCATCAGCTGTGTCATTTCTGGCATTCACCAGCCCCTCAGCCTGAAAGGTTCTCTATGAGGTCCAGGTCTCCTCCTAAGCATTTATTTTACTGACAAAGTATACAATAACGTTTTAAGAGAAGATTATCAGTTCACAGTTTCAACTGCTTGCCTTTAAAACTAACACTAAAAAAACAAAACCCCTGTTGGATTACTAGTAAACTCCTGACTTAACAAAAAATGCAGCCCCTAACCAAGCCCAAGGAGCATCAGCTTAGGTGAGAGCTCAGAGTTCAGCAGGAACTGTTCCTGCCTCTCAGCCCCTCTCTCTTGTTTCTTATTAGCAGCATCACAAAGCTTTGCCTTCAGCCTGGATGTGTACAGTCTCTGTTATTCTTTCCTTATTTCACCACTGAAGTCACTTCAGAAACACTGCACTTGTCTGGATAGGGACTAAAGTGAAGTAAGGAAAAAGGGGTCAGGATGAGATTATAAAATAAAAGCATATAGTAAAGTAATTCCCAAGTATTTTCACATCCCTTTTATGCTGCTCTGGCAGCCTCAGGCAGCCCCTGCCCTCTTCAAAGTTACTCTGTGCCATTGGGCTGTTGAGAAGGAATCTGCACCAGGCATCACTAACTGAGATCTGCCATTTTCCTAGTCCCTCAAAACAAGCATGATGATAACTGCATTTTTCATTACAGCACTTCAGAAGGAAATAAAGTAGTAACTGCAGCACACCTAAGGGTAATACACTTGTAACTCCCACTTCCAAATATAGGGTAAACATATTGACTTATCTAGAAAGGAAAATAAAGCACCACAGAAGGGTCTTGCTGATTTTCTTGGGCACTTGGAGGAATAAAGAAATGGTACATTGCTTCCTGTTGCACAAACACCAGTCAGTTTTTGACAGTGCCAGTGCAGGTTCCAGCTCTCTCAGCAAGAAGAGGTTTTATCGTCTGAAGCATGAGAAGGATGTCAGGATTCTGCTCATGACTAATGACTTCATGCTGCAGTGCTTCAGGACTACACCTTGAGTTAAATAACTTCAGAAAGTTAACTGAAGAATCACCCAAGCAAGAAGAGAGTGAAAAGCTTCAGGACTGCATCCTGCACCTTGAGATTGGCATCAATATCTGTCTCAACATCTCCCTCCAGCCTGCAGCCACTGGTGGTGTGAGGTGGACAGGGGGGAGGGAAAGAAAAAAATTAAGGGGGGAAAAAAGGAAAGAGAGATAAGTGACTGGGGAAATCACAAAGCTGGCTTGTGCAGTAACAAGCTCAGGATATAGAATCAATTGAAGCTTTCAGCAGAAGGGAACAAGGGTCTCATTCCAGCTGCTGATCAGCTTAGATTCACAGCCACAATAGAAAAGGCTCCATGGCTTCACCTCCTGATTATTGAGAACAGTTTCCACTCATGAGTCTTTGTTTCCTTAAGACCGAGTCACACTTCTCACCTGATGAGCACTATTCAGACAAAATTCACAATCAGAGCTCATAATAGCTTTCACATATTAGTAGACTTTGATGTCAACAATCCCCATGGCTCACAAAACCTAATTCATCCAGGAAAACTTTCCAAAAGCATACGGCCTCCAAAACAAGTCAAACAGAAGAACACTCCCAACTAAAAAGAAAAGGGAAGTTTAAGGAAAGATGTAGAGTTACAGGCACACACAGTTTGCAAGACTAAAAGGAATACAAGCAAACAGAAAGAGCAGCATGTGCTGGTATGGCCAGAACTGCAGCTGATCTGTGACTGTCCCAACTCACCAAAAAGCCAAGAATTGCCATCTCTGATCCCTGGATACCATCAGCAGCTGACACTGAAGCACAGCACTGCCAGACTGTGTCAGGAGAGCTGTTTATCTTCTCTGCCATCATAAACCTGTTAGTGCAGATCCCATAACAATACCTGGCAGAGAAACTGAGGCAGAATTGAAACAGCCAGAGCAATAAAATTTTCCCCATTCTTCTGGACAAAAGCAGGCAGTGAATATCTGCTGAATTTTTAGATAATAAAGGAAAGTTATGTGTGCAGCCTCTTCCTTCATTCAAAAAAAACAAGCATTAATTTCAGTTGCTCTTAAGCAAGAACACAAAACTTGCAAATGCAAAATCTGTGTAGTAAAAATCTATGCTGCAAAGTGTCAAAATGGGCAGTATAGTATTTTTCTCAAACTCCATATGGCCAGCCTATTGTATCAGATCCTCATCAGATTTAAACTGCAGCATTGGTGACATGGAGAGGAGCAGCAGCAATACATTTCTTCCCACATGCTCCTTTCCTAACACATATGGCTTGCTCATTTACATGGAGGAAGCAGAAAAAAGGCTGCAGGCATGTGGTTTTGCCAACAGCTAATTATTGAAAGGAGAATTTCTGCTCTCTGGGGTGCAGAAATCACAGTTGCTCTTGATGCTGGGACCAACACAGACATTCTGCCCTGCAGCCATAAAGGAAGCAAAAGTAAGTTCTCCTGTGCATGAGTTCCTCGTGGCAGTAAATGAGCACCATCACTAATTGCTGCCAGTAAAGCTCACCACCAGGCCTGGCAAACCTTCACAGCTCTGTGGTCACTGTGTGCATGCCTCAGCTGCTGCTCTGTGCTCTGCACTGTTTGTAGGGGGCACTGATGGACTTGGCTTGAGCTCAGAGCACGTGTGGTGTGTGACAAACCATAAACCATTGAATGAATGGTGACCCTCCATCTTATGGTCTGCCATGGTCAGTCAACCCACACTCCTTCCCCTTCTCTCCTGGGGAAAGGAGCAAGGGACACATGCAAAGGCATGTGCTGCTTTTGAGGATGAAAACAAGAGGATGGGTTTCTGCTGCAAAAAGCTGCATTGTGGTCTCTTCTCAGGGCTGAACAAAGAGTCCTGAACACTGGCCAGAGACACACACCCCTTGCATCATCAAACAGCCAACGTGTGCTGGCCTATTCATAGAGAAAAATCACTCATCTGGGTCTAGGTTCCCTCTTGTGACCCCTGGTGCTCCTCAAGGGTAAGCAAAACTCAGAGTTGATGCAGTTCTTCCTGGTGAAGCCCTGAGGGCAGACTAAGGTGAAACAGCAGAACACCCAGCAGGACTATCAAAAGAAGTGGGCCTGACAGCAGGAGAGTGTGATTCACCCTCCAGCAAAAGCCACATAAGGCCAGATCTGTGGATCTTGCTTCAAGAGACTTCAGGGGTGCAACTCTGATCAAGAAGTTGCAGAAAAAAATTTAACATCCCTCCTCATCTTTGCACTCAGATTACACCTAAACATTGAAAGTTCTTCTTGCACAACACCTCTTAAAATATCTACTTGCAAGACCATGTGGTCCCACTCTCCAGGCAAGCTCCCATTCAGCACTTGCAGACATCCCTTTGCTTCCCTGTCTGACACATGCAAAGTGCTGTCACTGCTCTCCTGCTTGCTCCCACTCCTCTAGCACAGGCTTATGCTCCTTGTTGTCACTGCCAAGAAGGCCTTGACAGAGCCATTCTTTCCCTTGGCATCAGCTCTTACACAAACATCCAGGCTGCAAACAGCTCTTGAAGCCTCTTCAGCAGCCTGGGGACAGCAGGCAGAGAGCACCCTGCTCAGACTGGCCAAAGCTGAGACACTCCACAACCACAGCAGGGATGGCATCAGCTGCCTCTGATGCCCCAAAGGGTCACTGGGAGATGGCTTGCTAATGGAATGAGAAAGTATAGATCTGTCTTTGCCCTGCAATTCTCTACAGCTGTACTCCACTGTGGCCCAAGGCAGGGTCCTTGCCAGGCAGGACCACTAATAAAATCTCTTTAGCTCTCTGTAGCATTCCCTCGAGTTTGCATCCAATGCAGTCAGAAATCCTTCTCATATTCCTCCCTGGGTAAGATGCTGATTGCTATGGCATTCCTCCATAATTGACCTTGTTTCTGTGAGCTTGCAGCAATAGACCACAGAGCAAATTCAGGTCTCACTTCACTGTAGCATACAGAGCATTTACAAACATGCAGCTGCTAACTAACCCCTCAACTGAGGCAAATGCATTCAACAATTCTGTTTAACCTCTGGGGCAAAGAGGATGAGAGGGATGGTAAGGTACCTCCCAGTCAAAGATACCAATATTTAAAATAACATTCAGATGTGAAATTCTGGGCAAGTGACAGGCAGCAGCAAGGCTGAAATGTTATTTGAGGCAGCAAAGCCTAGAGTGAGGCTCCATAATGACCTGCAATGATCAGACGGTGCAAATGCCAGGTGTGGATCAGAGCCAGCCCAGGCATCCCCCTCTGCCTCCCAGACCACATCCCATCTGCTGGGAGCTGCCCACGAGCAGCCTCTCCTGGGCACAGACCCACGTGGAACAAATGCTCCCACATCCCAGGCTTCATCTCCAGATTCTCATTTTCCTTTTCTGTGTTGTTCAGGCGCCAGGCAGAAAGGCAGGAGACAAATGTTGACAAGTGAGCTTGGGGCAGATTACCAACTCTGAAATACTCCAAGATATGTAGGTTATGTGCAATTCCCCATGGAAGTGTATAGGAAAACTGCTGACTTAATACAGCACTTGTAAGGCTAAAATCCATTTTAAAAAAACCAACACATAAAGCTGCCAAGTCACTGTCTTTGTTAATATAACACAGATAAGCAACAGGTATAAATGTGTTTTTTTGGTTTTAAGCTAGGAAGTCTAACATTCCTAGAAAGGAAACTGATCTTGATCTGAGGCAAAAGAGAATTTCAGTAATCACATCCGGAAAAAGACAAAATAAATTTTTTAAAAAATGTGTTCATTTTCTCACTTGCATCATGGCCTGAGATAGCACCCTAATTTTCAAATTCATCCATAAATACCAACTTCTGTAACATTCATCTATACAACTATCAATTTTTTGTGTCAAACTCAATGAAGCTTTTGAAAAGCCATTTACTATTCCTCATTCAGAAATGTAATATAATTTTAATTCTATTCTTCCCTTAATCCTGAGAAGTTTGAAAGGCTTACCATCAATAAAAATATAAATGCCCTGCAGTTCTTTTGCCTCAAATAATCTGAGTCTGATCCCAGCTGTATTTGCCAACATCTCTATAACAGTTTAGTATGAGCAGTGATCACAGCCAAGGCCTGAATGTTGATTTTCTGGCAAATTTCCATCTCAATGCAGAAAATGTAGAGGGCTCAAGTGAAGAACAACTGCTACACTTTGTGTGGACATGCTGCTCATATTCCAATGTTTTGATTTTATTGTTTTAATAGGTTTTTCTACAGCTTTAGGAGGTGATAAAACAACTGCATAGCTTTGTAGCAGTCTAGACCCATACACCAGTCATAATACTGTCATCTAATATTCATTTCACTTACTGTAACAAGAGAAGGATTAGACTTTTAAAAAAAAAAATTAGGAAAACCAAAACCACTTAACAACTTACATTAAGTTCCTGGTGTGGGAACTGCTGCAGTAAAACTTAATGGTGAGAAAAGAATTCTGTGAGACTCAACAAGAGAATAATTTTGTTTGAAGTAGCTGGATAAATCCATCTTTATATTTCATAGCAAGATAATGAATGAGGAGCAAAGCACATTTGCTGGGGTTTCCCAGCATGGAGAATGCCTTGGTGAGCAGCTGTATCATTGACAGCACTAGAAAATTACAAATTTCAAAATGAAATGTCTTACCACCACATAACAGAGCGGATACCATAGCAGAGAAGACATTATCTCAGCTGTACTGAAATCACAGATTGCACTGATATCCTGCTCAGTCTCACCCATGGGCTGAGTGCACAGCAAAGCTTCTGAAAACCAAATAGCAATTCCATCTCATCTCACTGCTCAACAATTGCAAACTAGGGGTTTAGGGGCACTTGTGCTGCTTTTCCACTGAGCTGAGTCCAGAAGGGAACACACCATGGTGTTTCACAAGAGCAGG
This sequence comes from Erithacus rubecula, assembly GCF_903797595.1. Taxonomy (NCBI): domain Eukaryota; kingdom Metazoa; phylum Chordata; class Aves; order Passeriformes; family Muscicapidae; genus Erithacus; species Erithacus rubecula. The sequence continues at coordinate 5,157,301 of NC_136660.1, forward strand.
AAATTCTGATCTGACTCCCAGGAGAGAGCTGCCAGCTGTGGTGGGGAAGGGCAATGAAGAGAAGCATTTCTGTGCCACAAAGTTCTCAGAGCTAGTGCAGAAAGCTCCAGTGACAGAAAAATGCAGAGCTGCTTTGGACCTTGCAATTATGCCCAAGAGTGGTACAACAGCCTAGTTAACTCTATTTAAATACAGCCAGTCTAGAGGTTTGAAAAATCAAGTCAAATCTCACAGGACCCCAAAGGAAGGAGTGCCAGCATTCACTGAATACCCTTCCTGTTTTCCAGCAGATCAACAGGCACACAGTGCTGCTCATGCCTCTCCCACAGCTTGTGTTTCCAGGGCAAGAGCAGATTCTATCCCCCTTTACCAGGCAGTGTCTGCAGTGCTCCTTGTGAACGTGCTGCTCCACCATCCCAGCAGCACAAAGGGCACTCAGATTTGCAGAGTGAGTGTCAAACAGGTTTTGGGTGAAGCTGTGTCACAGCTTTGCATCCTTACCACAGCCAGCACATCTGGCTAGAAAAGCAGTGAAAGCAGTACAGCAGGTCAGAGGAAGGGAAAGATTTAAGGTCTGACTCTCTCAGTGCTATTCTGGGCTAGAGAAAGGCACTTCCACATGCTCCAACCTTTCTGTTGGTAGCACTGTGCTCTGGCCAGTGCTCCCACATTTGTTAGGTACTCTCATGTCTGAGGTTTGGTTTTCTAAAGACAATTTGTTTTGCCATATGTTGCTTCTGTGGCCCTGTACAGCATTAGCAATGTCTACAGCAAATAAAGGAGCCAGACAATGCATCACTGCACTGGGAGACAGACATCCCATAACTTTTCCCTGCTGTGTTAGCAGCACTACAAAGCAGGTGAAAGTCTGGGTCAGCCTTCCCTTCCTGCTAAAAAGGACAGGATGGCAACGCTTAGGCATTCACAAATGCATTATGAGCCTAAAGTAAAATGCTGCTGCTTACTTCTGTGACTCCAGACAGTTCCAGCAGACATCTGTGAAGGCTCTCAGCAATTGCTCTATGCTGCAAAAACCAGCCAGGAGGAACAAAAATTATGCCTTGCAGGGATATGATGGAGTGCCACAAAAGAGCACGTGCAAAAATCAAAGTATTAGGAAGTTATACAAAAAACCAAAACCAGACAATACATCATTTTATGTGATTATTAATGAGACTTGATATCAACACTGATCTGAGACAACTTCTTTCAAGGCTTCTAATATTGTCACATACAACTATTCATGAACTTGTGCAGGATCCCACTCTACACTATGCAATCTGCTGCAGAAATCATGATTTTTGTACCATCTTGCTGTTAGTATTGCCAAAACCTGTGTTCTGTTCCACGACAACAATAAAGGTAACATTTCCAGAAATAATAGAAGGATTGGTTTGTTGGCTGGTTTTCATTTAGTTCCAGATCATTTCTGTTGTCTCAATCTTCTACAAAAAGATAAAGAAACTAATTGTAATGAGCAATTAATTGAGAAAGAAAGTAAAACAACAAACCAACCCCCCACACCCTCTAATGCACCCATCTGGCTTTGCAACATGCTCAGTTGTGTTAAGCAGGAAACTGTTCTGAATGAGATTACTGATTTATTCTGGTCTTCAAAGAGAATTATAGTTCCAAAGAAATACATGCATAAACAGGCTTCTTTTTAATTTCTCAAACACAAGTCAATCTGCCCAAGCACAAGAGAAATATGCAGGAAATAGAGTTGAACATTCTTAGGTGAAAATCAGGCCTTTTAATAATGGAGATACTCGTGTCTTTCACACCACAGCTGTCTGCAGACATTGCTCTTTTCTGGTTATTCATTAAGTTATTAAAGCTGTCACTTACAGTCAGTGCAAAGGAATGTCTGAAAAAGGAGATTAGTGCAAATACTGTGAAATGCTGGTGTCCAGTTATTGCTGCCTAGGCAAAATCAGGAGCAAAGGGTGGTTGTCTACCTCCCACAGCTAAAACTTAACTACAACACTTTGGAAGCAGTTTTAAAATCTCAAAAACTATCCCCACTTCAAAAGCTTTAGTTAAAAGTATTTTTCTCACAGTACATCTCACTGAAACAGGAGTATTTTCATTGTGAAGTGTGGCAGGAATGCAGCATGAATTGGTATTAGCTTAGATGTGAGTCACCTCCTGGAGATGTCATTTCATTGATCTCAACTAAATTACTTCAGATCTGTGCTATTATAAGAAAGAAAAAAGAGAAAAAGGAAGAGTTTTCAACTTTATTTTGCACCAAAGAACTCAACAGCATTTGTGCCATTGACTGCAGTGAGTGCCAGATTCAACTCAGCACCTGAAGAACATCACTTTTACCAAGTGTAGTGAATGCTCATCTCCCTGGGAGCAGAGACCCAGATGGCCAGTTCCTGACACATCTTTTTGCTGTCCTCTACTTGGCCTGAAAGCATTAATAATGAAGGGTGAGTTCTAAAAAAGCAAGAAGTCATTTTGGAGATGAGCAGAGTGGAAATGCTGATGTGGCTCCTTGACCAGGCACTAAGCCTGGGTGGGATTTGATCCTGACAACACCACATGGTGGTTTTGCTTTTATCACCCACCAGGGCAGCAATTTCATACCTGAGAGTGACTTGAGTAAGCACCAGTGTGAACCCTGGATCCATGTGGTGAAAGGCAGAGTTCAGGCAATAGTGCCAGAAAGAGTTACTAGCCTTGCTCCCAGATGTGGCTGAAACAAAAGCCTGCTCTTCATTTGGCTGCTTGCTATGAAACTGTTAAATGTTGGACTATTTAGTATGTAGGTATATCCATCTTTCCCAAATAAACAGAGGAAATTTTTTTAACAATCATAAAACAAATTGAGTTACTCAGCCCAGTGTGTTTTCTGGATTCTTAACAATTTGCTATGGCTAATGGTCCTTGCTTTCACCTCACACCATTAATTTTGGAAGTCATCATTAATCTCCAAGAAAAGCATTGAGCTTTGATTATTACTGCTTAATTACATGGAAAAATAGACAGACTGTCAATATTCATTTTCTTTACAATAGCCCAACTAAGTTATCTTCAATTCTCAGCACATTCCACAGCTGTCATTTTATGCCAAGCAATGATCAATAAAATTATTAATTTAAACAAAGCTTTTTACTAGGGAGATAGAAAACCCCTTATTTGAGGATGAGCACTTGTATTTTACTACCCAACTCCTATTGTATTTTGTTTACCATATGTGAGTCCCCAAGGGTAAAGCCATTGCAAGCTTTACTTTGACATTTCTATGTAAATTGCTTGAAGTCACACATGGAAATCTCATAAGACAGGTTCTGTCTCTCAGGAAAATGGGAGAATGTTCCAAAGACTGAAAGGACAAATTTAAAACCAAGGTCATGAGAGTAAAGGTGGACTGAAATATTTAAATCAGAGAAGTCTAGTTTCTCAGACAGGCAGGAAACTCTTTACATCTTTATGCACTTGTTTGGAAGTCTCTGCCACTCCCTTAGACCTTAGCTTTCCACAAGGCTAAAGCCTGGTGAAAGTGTCCTGTTTATTTAATCAGAAAAAAAAAAAATCCTTTCATTACTTTCCACAGCTACTCCCTGAACCACTAAGGGGCAAAAAAAAATTCAGAATTATGAGAATAAAAGACAGTTTTTTGCATGTACTTGTCAGCCAAAGTAAAGTAAATTTTGTTTCCACATCATACCTGCAATAAGGTCTTCTTCTGCTCCTTCATCACTTTGAATAGGGAAGAAGTGAGGCTTGAAATACTCAAAATCTCTATGTTTAAAGAAATCTACAGGCTAAGCACATGAAGTAGGAAAGAGGAAACAGAACAAACCCAAGTGCAATGAGCGGGATTTCTTCTGCAGTATCAGCAGCAAGGCTCCCATGAAAGATAAGCACGGACAGTCGCACAAGGGAGGGAGAGCAGGAGGGCTTTAAATCAAAGTACTCACAAGGGTCAGAATTGGTTTTTATATCATTTATATTTTTCCACCACTTGTGTTTTATGTACAACATGGATCACAGAAAAATGTACTGGAAATGACTTCTGGACACTCCATCACTGATTCAGTATCAATTAAGTTGACATCACCAGATACTCATCTGCCACATTCCTAAAATCCCTGAGGGCTCATGCAACTTCCCCAGGCAGCCTTACACCCTTTTATACCCAGCACTGCAAGGAGGGCATTTTGCTGTTTGTCTGGAGCAAACTGAGCAGCAGCACAGCCCAAAGCCTTGCAACTCAGCCCAGCAGGAACACAGCAAATTCTGCCTCCAACAACCACCGATAAGCTGCCCCTCAATGCCCTTCACTCCCTTCCCTCTAGCAGAAACCAGCTCCACTCGTGTGTCCTTCACAGGTCACCTTCTCTAAAATTCTTATTATTTCCCAGCTGTCATTGCATTTGAACCTTCTGTCAGTCTGCCAAGATGGATTTGTCAGCCTCAGTGAGGGCTGAGAGGCTGTCCTGGTGAGACACCATGAACCTGCTGACCAACAGATTGCTGCTTTGGGCATGGATCTTCCAAGAAAAGCAGCTGCACCACACCCTCCTCAAAGCCAGGCAGGGTTTATACCTGAGCAGGTGACACAACTCCCTTTAACACAGAATCACTTATCAGATGTTAATTCTTGCTTAGAAAATAAGATAGGATGAGGAATGCTACTGATGAAAGCTCTGCAGTGGAAGATGACAGACTAAGATTACAGAGGGCCTTCTTTTTAATGAAAACATTCCTCTTATTTCTTTGAGGTTTCTTTCTTCAGATGGGGAGAAATTGCTCTTTGCTGCGATTGCTTTTTGTTCTCATATGAAGTACACTTTCCTCCCTCTCATTATTGAAAAGCACATTCAGTTGTATTTCCACTTCAACTTCCTTCAGAGGATAAAAGACAACAGCAGCAACCAGAGAGCAAATACTACATCAAACCAGAAGCCGGCTGATTTAATTCAGCTCAGGAACATTGGAGATTTGAAGTGAACAATTTTTGTGACACAGGGAGTAATGAAAAGTTGACAACATGAAATGGAATTCTTTTACCATTACAAGCAAGTGACAAGTTTTGGAGTCACATCCTATGATTTAGATTGACTTTTAGAGGCAGAACCCCAAATCTTTGTCACTGAGGAAGAAAGGGTATACTTCACCTTCACCCAAGTTCCCCAGCAGAATAAAACAACACAATAGTTAAGCATTCTTTGGCAAGATCTCACCCACTGTTTTTCACTGTATAACTTCTAAATTGTTAATGTATTACAGTAAAATTTAAGAGCTAAGTGTTTCCACAGCATCATCTTTTAATATATATTACACATGGCAAGAGAGTAATTTCCTAAGTTATAGTATATAAAGCAAAGAGCCCCAAGGGAAAGCCAAAAGCATACTGAGATCCTACTGATGTATTAGCATTTCATGGGGAAAAGTGAGAAAGGAGAGATTGCCCTCTCTCCTTTTAGCCTTACTCATGTATCATACCAAAATAGCGAGCACCAAATTGACTTTTATTCTAATTAGGTTACATTCACACATCAGACTGTCACTGAACTAGTATTTTGTAATTCTCCCCCATATCTCCAGTGCTGGATGCTCCTTTCTTTTCACTCTCTACCACTTTCCTGCCCCTCCCAATTCTCTAAGTCTTACCACTTACCAAGATTGGCACTCTCATGTCAGCCCATTTGTTCCTGTTCCATTTCACTGCAGCATTTTCACCATGCTGCCTCTCAGGTATTGCTATTGGTCAAGCACAAGGGCAGATCCAGCTCTCCATGAGGTCAAAAATGACCAAACCCAGCTTCCTCAAGGCTCTGTCCCTTCACTGATCTCCATGCAGAAATCCCAGTTAATTCTCATTTACTCCATGCCCCAGCAATGGCAACAAATGATTCTCCTCCTTAACCAGCAGCTGCCTACAAAAAACTTTCAACATTTTTTCTAACTGAAATAAATCAGCTAAGTGCTAAAAATAACAAGCACTTCCCATGCCTAAAAGGAAGCTGGAAGTCCTCAACTGGCAAAGATACACATACTCAACCAGAAACAGCCCCTAGATTCACTGGCCTGTGCTACTCAGCAGCTGCACTGAGTAGCAAAAAAACTGAAAGAAAAAGAAAACAGAGCCTCATTTTTCAACCAGTTTTTCTGTCATTTACTTCCTTAGATTGGTTACTTTCTCATGATCCTTTCAGCATTGAAAAGATGCTCTAAGTTATAGAATTTTTTAGCTCTCCCTTACAGTGAAAAGATCTGTGATGAAAATGAAAGAAGTAAGAAAATATAGCACTTACAACATTGGGTTTTGACATTTTGGGTGAATTCTTTTCATGGTGCTGCTTACAAAACAGATCAAAAGTATATGCTCAATTTTGATCCTAATGACATAAACCCCATTACACTAGATCATTTCCCCCTGAAAGATTTCTATATATATGTATCTGCCAAAAATTGTCATTGCACACATAAAGGGTACTATGTTGTTTACAAAAAAATAAGAGTTAAAGAACAGGAATATAAAACCTACAGAGAAGTGGGAAAGATAAATTAATATCTACTACAAGGCTGGGAAATTCCTAAATGGCAAAGGGTCAGGATAAAAATCTTCAGGTTATATTGTGAGCATTTCTATTATCTTTGTGACTTAGTAGAGGATGGGGACTACTATCAATAAATGTCCATATGTACTTTATTGTTTGGCTCACTACCAGCCTATTTCAATTTTCACTGACTTTTTCAAGAACAAAGGGAAAAAAAAAACCACAAAAAAACCTGCCCAAAAAATCAGGCATATCAACTACATAAATCTACTAAAGAGTAACATACTTTACCTTCAAAAAACCACAGAATTTAAACCTTTTGATTGTATATGCACAGAAGCACCACTATTTTCTTTCATTAAACTAATAAAGAAAACTCAAGGAATCATAAACCATATGCTAAGTTAGGCACATGCTGGGACATGAGTCGTGACTTTGTGTTTCTTCTCAGAATTGCTTTAAAATATTCATGTCATATAATCATAAAACATCTTGAATTTTAAAGAAGTTGGAAAGAAAAACAACTGATCCTAAAGAGTAGGTTCCCCTTTTCCAAGAACAAGCCTGGATTCACTGGGGTCTGTATTATTCTGCTAGGTCCAGTGGTCTTAGGCTGATTTGACTGCAATAGTTGCACTGAACAAGCACCAGCTGAACTGAATTCACAGTGAGTTCTGATCTCTTTGCTTCATTTGCTCCATCCTAATTAATCTCACCTAAAACAAGATATTTATTACAGGGGTCAAAACAGGCCTTGTAATTTTTGACTAAAAATATTTTCCAGATTTCAGCCAATAACATTTAATGAGCCTTCCAAAAAGCAATACAAGGATAAGCTATGCTTTGGATCTGTCACACTGATTGATAACAATCAGCATTATAAAACACTGTCATTGTAACCTCTGACACAGCCAGAACACACACAGAAGTCCATTCTGCAAATCCCAAGGTAACTCCTTGGTTTACACCTTGAAATCTTTTATTGCTTCACTTCCTGAGGACATTTCACAAACTCCTTGGCCTTCTCACAACATAGATATTTGCCTTCTGTTACCAGCTTTTCTTCCTGCCCATCTCTTAGTGAATAGGACTGAAAGAAGGAGGATCAGACCATCTCCATAGTCAGCAGTGGATCTCAGAGCAGTGAAAAGGGTGAATTCACTTCTGTATTTTTCTGAGTCTCTCCCATCCAAGATGTTTTTCACAAAGTTTTCAATAGCAGGCATTTAGGACAGTATTTCCTCACATCTGCCCAGTCTCTGATTTTTGGTTGCCCACTAATACCAATAAAGAAGACAATGAATAAATCTTTGTGGAAAAAGCCCTAGGGATTAAAAGGAAGCACTGTATTTTGCAAGTTTTTGGACTATTCCAAAACAATGCATTTAAGTTGCGTTCTTTTTTCCAATTCCACCACAGAAACTTTGCATTTTATTATCATTATTTTGGGGCAAACATTTGCCTTCTGTGCCATTCTTTAGACTGAGACACAACTGTACCTGCAGTGTTGTCAAAAAGTGCACAGCTGGATTACAGTAAAATGGATAAAGAAATTCAGTGGATGCAAACAGGTTTTAGAGTTAACACACACACTAACAATTCCCCTGGTGCTCCTCTCTGCCTGGAAAGTCAGTGCAGCAATACCCAGGGGAAAATATTACCTTTTCTTTACAAAAGAAAACCATCATATTTTTTGCTTTTAATCCAATGAAACATACATAAAAATATAAACCCTTGAGACAGAGCAAGGTCTACATTATAATAGCTATATTTTAAAATAATTTAAGAAAAATACACAAAAAGGAAGGTAGGCTTGATAAGGTAAAGTTACAGGCATTCCATCCCTGCACTAACATACCACTTCTGTCTCTTGGTCTTTAAATTCATGAGTATTCCTCATAGATCCCTGCAGGTAAATGCTTAGAGGTATGTATGTGTTTAAGTGCTGTGCTGGGTAGGAATTACAGCAGTGTGAGCTCTGCAGAATCAAGGACTTGCTTAGATCTTGTGTGTCTGGTTGTATGCCAAAGTGCTAGTGTTTACCTGAATGTCTTATTCTTCTCTTATTCACTTCTGACAAATCCAAAATGGCTATACTTAAGACTAAATATTTGCTCTTACTTATCACAATTAGAGATTTGACAATAAAGGAGAAAGAGCCTTTTATAAGGCTTGGAAGTGCACATATCTTGACCTGATTTCCAGTATTAAAAACTGAAAACTTTTTGCCACTGATGGAATTAGTGCACAGTCTCTCTATGATGTTAGTTTTCTAGCTGAAGGCCTTTATAAAGGAGCAGTAAAAATAACTCCATTTCTAAACATGAGATAGGATCAAGCCATATGCTGATTTCTTCTCCCACTTTCACTTTGTTTTGTGCTGATGCTGAAGGTGTAGCCTGCCCATGAAACACCAGATTCCCACAGAAGTCATCCATGTAAAAAGAAATGGAAATAGATGTTTTCCTCTGCACAGTGAGGGTGGATCAGATGGTTATGTGATAGCTACACACTTTCATCTCAAAAGAAAACATTCTGAAGGCAGAGACAAAAAGTGACAAACAAACCACAGTCAATAAATCACACAAACAAAACCAGGCACAGGAGGCAACAAAGTCATTGCTACTCTGACACTGCCCTTGTATTGGCTGCACACTCTCACTTTTCACACATGGTTTTCCTCTGAAGCCTTAAGTCTCTGCTAATTGTGGAGGTAGGGAGATCTAGAAAGAATTTATGTTATTTTACCTTAGCACCAAATAAACATGCAGGCAAGAGAAAAAACAGCTTATGGCCATGCTATCAGCCTCCAAATTCCCTGTGTGTTGCAAAACACACGAATGGGGGGGGTTATATATGTGGGCTCATAACAAACAGCTAGTTAACTTGTTTTATAGAAGAAGCTCTCCATTTTTTTAATGCTTGTAAAGATATACTCATAAGACTAAATAACCCTAAGAAAGTAAAATGTAACTTAAGGTCAGTTTGAACCTTCAGGCACCTAATGGGTAAAAAAAAAATATTTACACAGAATAAGAAGCTCACTCTACTTTGTAACTTTTCAGCATCATGAGGAATGAACAGCAATGCAGTCAAACAGTGTCCATTTTGTTAAAAATGCAAACTTGTCACATTTTTTCCTGGGGGTGGGGAAATAAATTTACTGAAAGTAAGTCAAGCTGGTGCCAAAATCCACTCTTAAGCTCAAGGTTTGAATACAAATTTGAGCAAAAGGCCCAGATGTGTGAAGCTGGCCAAAACATCAGGGGAATTTCCATAAACTACATGCACACTTAGAAAGGATGCCAACATTAACCTGCACAGATATCTGAAAACACTGAAGGACTGGAAATGTTTAAAGCCTCTTTTACTTACAGTATTCCACAATGTTTTAATTCTCAAGCAAAACAGTTGCTCAAAATGTCTCTGTAGCCTATTTTCCATGAGCAGCTCCTGCAGAGCCAAAGTGCTTCATTCTTTGATGGGATTACAAGTTTGGCTGATGAAGGCAGGAGCAGAAATACTCAGACTTCTGTAAGGTTTTTAAGGCCCTAAAGTACAGATCTAATTTAATGGATTAAAAACTGACTAAATCACCCAAGTGCTGAAAATAAAGAAATAAATACTAAAAAATCAGAAGTTGTAATGCACCCCCAATGTTTAAATCCTGTGGAGTAAGTCTAATGAGACCCAATGACAAAAAAAAAAAAAAAAAAAAAAAAGCCCCTAAGTGAGGCAAATTGAAATTAGATAAAGCTTTTAATAATAAGAATGGTAAACTGCTGCAATAAGAATAGAAACAGCATGTTCTCTATTTCCAGTATCTTCAAATGATTGGACACCTTTCTGTTAATGGTGAAGGATCACTGGGTGAAACAATGCCCTGTATGGAAGGAAGATGGAAAACTGATCTATGGACCTTGGCATGAGAAGAAATTTCAGTTTACAACCAGCAACACGAACTCTCTTGTTTATGTCATCTCAACAATTGAACCTGTGGGCAATTAGAAAAACTGCCACCCAAAATTGGGGTCTGAACTAAGTCAAAACCTTCTCTACTTAACTCCACTGTAACCATTTCTCAATGCTCTCCAAACCACCAATCCATCAGAACAGTTATAGATTCTGACAGACAGAAATACACCAAGTGCATTAGATGAAGTCTAAAACTGAAAATTCAAATTGAAAATTCAAAATGTGCAGAACAGGTGAAGTCTATGAGAAAAATAATAACATGTTATTTATTACAAAAGACTCAGAATTGTACCACAAAGGTGTCTCCCAATGCTCCATTTTCTTTAATCACAAACAAATATCCAGTTTTGCATAACCCTACTCCAAATATTCACTTTTAGGACAGCCAAGACCAAAGCTGTCTCAATCCAGTGAATCATCACAGAATTCTTGTTCTGCCTTGGTTTCCCCCCACAAATACACAACAATAAGCCAGACCTAATACCAATAACAACCTGGATAACTGAATTTGACTTGAGAGCTTACTGTAGACAAAGAAATGCCTCTTTCCAACACAGCATTTGCAACAGCTACTGCACAAAAAAAAAAAGTTCAGTTGTATGATTGTGGCTATCAGTATTTGAAAGGATTTCTTTTCCCTCCTGGAAGCATCCACCAGGTCAGGTAAAAGAGAAAAAAAATTACCTTGACACAAACAGCATCTGACTAAGGAGTTTTTCTGAAAATCTCATCTAACTTCACATGACACTCCCCAGGTATTAGACAAGACTATACATTTCAGAGTAAAGAAGAGTTTATTTCCTGCCTGGTTCTCAGCTGACATTATTTATTGAGATTGTGCATGCAGTGACTGCATTTCAGACTTCTCCAGGGGAGCTGGAAGAAGCAGGTGGCACCCAGAGCACTGGCAGCAGAGAATACTAAAGAATTCCCCAGGGAGCAGCAGGCACCATCCTCCCCATCCCACTGGGAGCCTGGCCATCTCTCCTCGTGGGAAATGGTAGGGAGGCAGCACTTGCACCCAAGCACCATCAGGTTTTGCTTCTGTTTGGGAAAAGCCTTCAAGGGCAGTCTCACACACAGTGACAACAGCACAAATCTCACAAGGAACCAGCCACAAATCTGGTGCCAAAGCATGAAGGCTGGGGCTGACATGGCACTTGGCTTTTTGGGAGGATTCAAGATATCCACAGTCATCTCCCACACACTACAAACGAGTTTGACTCTCCCAGGACATCCCTCTCCTGACATATTCTTCACTCATTTCTTTGCCATTCCTTGTGTCTCTTGTCATGCTGTTTCCCATTCCCATCTTCTTCCTTCCAGCAGCCTCCTGACCTTGTGCCTTTCCTCCTCCTCTCTCTGCAGTCCCTTCACACTCTGAAACTGGCAAGCTCCTTTCTCTGGCTAGCAAAACAAAAAGCATTTGTACTTAAATTCGGTTACAGAAGTTAATATGAAGGAATAAACCGATTTTTTCCAGCATCAGTATAAAGAATATTTCTTAATTTCTTGATTAAAATCCCACAGTACTGAAGAAAATGTTATTCTTGAGAAAATTATGCTGATCCTGTGCTCCAAGCAGCATCATACATAACACAATAGGAGAGATGATGAGAAGTAATTCATGTATCCATTACAATTCACTGATGGGTGCTTTTTTTAAGCAATATAGTATCTAATGGGCACAATAACTGGAATATGGACAAAAAGTCATTTTCACATCAAATACACTTTACAGTAATGCTTTTGAAATTTAAGTCTCATTCTTAATCCATTTTCACAGGACTTTACCTTAATGCAACAAAATGAAAGTGACCTCAGGGACATTATCTCCTCTCCATCAGAAAATACTGGCAAGCTACATGAACTCCAAAATATGTAGATATTTGCTCTTAAAAGGGACTGTCTCAGTGAGAGCACAGAGGCACTTTACAGCTACTGAGGCAGAACTATGTATTTACTTTCCCAGCAGTTAATTTGCTACACCCTGATGGGTGCTGCAACCATAGTTTACAAAATCATACAACAATAATTCAGTGTAGCTCAGTTTTCAAAACCCTGCCTGGCAACTGGCTGATAGTGATTGACTCAATCCAAACAAAGCACTCTCAGTATTAGTTTCACCATATTTTCTTTCTATTACTTCACAGTTAAGTACAAATTTCTTATCTCTGAGCAGCTCACTTGAACTTCTTTAAAATTGATCACCTTTGCTAGTTAGAAAAATGACATTAGGTTTTCATTCTCTTACAGTGAAGCAACAATTTCCAGTGTGACATAATAAGAAAAATCTAATAGGCATTTAAATGGGAGACACTGTCAAGAGGAAGTAGTTTTTAAAATTTTCATCTAACAATTGTCATTGAAAAGCAGTGTTATATTCCATCATGCAGAGGAAAAAAAAAAAAACTGCTTACTTTTCTTTCATTAAAGCTATGTATTCCAGTCATACAGAACAACATGTGAGTTTGTGAATTTACTTCATTCAGAAAAAAAGACTATGGAAAAAAGAGAATGTAGAAATAATCAAAAATATTATCAATAATTTCAGAAACATACTTCAATTTTTGCTTTATAAAGCACTTGATTATGTTGACATAACTCCTGCAAAACTGAAATAAAGAACATTTTATAAAAAAAATGTATTTTCTCCTGTCTTAATTAGTAGAAAAAACAAAAACAGCTGTTACAGATTGAACCCTTTTCAAGGTGTTTGTTATCTGCTAAAAAAACAACTCATACTCAAAAGCTGTACTCAAAAAATGTGTATTTTAATCTTTAAAGAAAACCTTAATACTTTTTTTCCCCTCTTTTTTTTTTTTTTCATTTCATATGACTGCCCTTTCAAAGGACTGGAGCTGAGCTCAGGAGTTTCATACTCCTATCTACTATCTAGAAATAATTAAGTAATTATTGCAATCCAATAAGGGCTTCCTGTGCAAAAAGAACTGCTTTGTGAGCTCTGATAAGACAAGCATGTGCTGTTTATACTCCTATCTCTCCCAGAATTGCTATAAACCTTTTACTTGAACTAATTACCCTTGACCCCCAAGCCTGAGCTGCCAAGCTCCACTTCACTAAAAGCTGAACCACAAAGCCCTACACAGGTTCTTTAAAAATAAAGAATTATTCAGCCCTGTCACCCTGGATAATGTTGGAGACACCCTCGTGTAGTTTTACTGTCATGGGATAAGTGATAAATTATGTACATGGCACAACATCATGCTGATTTTGGGGAGGGCACTGGGAAGGTGAAATGAATGCCTCCTGCTCATGAATGTCAATCTGACTGAAGTTTTGGAAGCAGAAACTGCTGTCAGACTGCTGCAAAACAAAAAGGACAGGAGACAGGTTGTCTGGGTGCTTGCCATGGATAACAACTGAACAGAAACTTCACTTTTGGAAAAAGCAGCCATTAGAGATTCCAAAAAATGTCTTTGTGGTGTAAGAGAATTGATTTTAAGATGTTTTGTTTCAAGGCTGTGAAATAAAATTCTCCAACCATTGGAAAGAAAAAGTAAACCATCACCAGCTACACCCTGATGTCAAGTACTGATGTTAAAATCAGTAGAAGCAAATACACAATTGGACCTGTTTCCTCTGGATATTCTGTCTTTTCCAGATTTTTCCAGCCCAAGGGCTTGACACAGCTCCTCCAAACAGCACAATGCTCTTTCTTGCTTGGTGAAGATCAGTTGTGTTTCACACACACTGAGACATGGCAAATGTTCTGCAGTTGTGTAAAGTGTAATTAATTAGCAAGTGCCATGACACAAAATAGTGAACAAACATAAGCAACTCTATAAAGAAGTTTATCTTGACACATAGATGAGCATTTTCATGCACACACCTTTCCCCCAGTAATCAATAAACAGCAAATCCCAACTGTATTTTGTGTTTTTTCTTTGACTTGATTCTAGTTCCAAGATCATTTCTCACATACCAAGAGCTGTCATTTCATGACTTAGCAGTAAATCAGTCTGGCCCTCCCAGTATTTTTAAAGAACTTTACAGATTCTGTGCTGAAAACATTTCATCAGTATGGGACCCAAATACAGAGTTTTACAATTTAATAGTACAATGACTATACAACTTGATAAAACACATCCAAGGAACAAAGCTGGATGAAAAAACTCTGTTAAAAAGAAGAGGCACCAAAGATAGGACATCACAGAATGACAGCTTTAGAAAGTATGCAAAACTTGCTTGAGAGCTGGGCCTGAATTTAGCTTCTGACAAAAAGAGGAGCTGCTGGCATAATTTGATACTCTATTCTGTGCAATCAAACATGTAATTGTTGTGTGCATGGTGCCAGATATCCCTTAAGAGCTTCATCTGACATGTGTCACTCATCCAACAGAATTTTATGGAGGCATTTCATATTGAGCTGTGCAAACAGACCCATGAATGCATTATCATTGGCAAAAGGTCAATTTTTTTCTTCATTTTATTCCCTATGCTGTAACTAAAAGAGCAGAACAACCACTTTACCAATATCACAACTTGTTCTACATCTAGGTCTTGCTATCAGAAAAAATATGTTTGATTCCTTTTACCCCTTGCTACAAACAAAAATATTTTACCCCTTGCTCAGATTACCTGTAGCACAGATCTCTTTGAACACAACAGCAGTTATAAAATCACCTTCTCAAAACACCTATCAGCCCTGGTTTTGGCATGTGAAATATAGAACAAGGCACATCCAGAGTTGGAAAATCCAACATCTGATTACTCACTGAACAGCAGTGCTACAGCTCATGGCAGAAGAAAATATGTTGGTTCATGATACAAGCTGAGATGCCCACAGGACACTAGTTGTAAAATACTGAGCAGTAGGGCAGAAGCTCTGACAAAACATATTAAAAAATATAACTGTGATATCAAACAACAGAAATCTTTCTGCTTCTTCCTTTATATAATAAATTTATATATAATACTTTTCTTTCCATTAGGAGAAAAAGACACCCCCCCCCCCCCAAAAAAAAACCCAAAAACAACTAAAAAAAAAAAAAATCAAACAAATAAGCACACCAGTTTGAAAGCAAATGGCTTCCAAGGGACCTCCAAGACTTAAAGAAGTCAGTATTGTCTGAGCTTTGTGTTCCTCTATTGCAGACCTCTACAGGACTGAAAGAATTTCAGTTTTCTACTTCTTGGTTTGCTGGGAGCAGAAGTCAAACAGAAGTAGGATTTAGACGTTCAGCCAACAATTGGCATGTCTCCTGTGCCTTACTTGTGCAAGATCATGGAAAACAGTGAGGAAAGGATAGTGGGCTGCTCATTTGTTTGCAGTGTGCTGCCTGAGAAAGAACTGTCATCTCACATTAATTTTTTTCTCAATTTACCAAAATTCAGGATCCTGACAGCTGCTTTAATGAGGAGAAGGATAATGTGAGCCAAACAATTTTCAGTGGAAGATGTGTTTACTAACTGGCTGCATGAAGTTCTGTTTCCACAATCACAGGACCCAACACTATAGGCTAGCATTACTCACAGCCTTGCCCAGCCCACAGATAGAGAACACAGAATTTTTATCCAGGAGCACAAACCCAATGACTTATCCCTCTAGTTTTTGTTCCCTGTGATGTACCTGGCTTTTCTCATGTTTTCTCAGTCCAACACCTCCCTTTCTCTTAAACATGCTGACATGAAAACAACACTCTCTTCACTGCATGGCTAAAGCCTTTTGCCATCCTTTCATTTTGGGTGAGGTCTGCTGGGGCTTTTGGTCACTTGCTCAACAGAGCATCTCCCATGCCTGCATTTCACATCAGTTGCTTTGGCCTAGCTTGTAAGTTTAAAGTTTTAACAGATATCAAGTGAGATCAAACCCTTCAAATTGTCTTCTGGAGCACATTTCCAGTGTTTCAGCAGGAACAGCCATCCCACAGATAAAAGCCCTCAGATAAGCAAGATTTCAGACAGAATATAGAAAAGGCTATCAGAGCACCACAAGAACAGCCATTCTGGAAAGGAAAACACAAGCATAGAGTGACATTCAGACAGATTTCAGTTTTACCTTTTTACCCTTTTCTTCATCTTTTATTCAAAAGATGGAGAAAAAAAAAATCTAATTTACTTGGGTTAAGAACAGCCATAAAAAAATGGAGTCAAGGTGGTACTGAAGACACTGTGTGTCCTTCCACTTCACATCATCACTAAATCCAGTCTGAATTTCATTCTCCCACAAGGAGCCAATGTGCTACAGCTTTGAGTCAAGAATGAAAGCAGAACCAGCAGCTGCCACCCTCTGTACAAAACTTGTTGCAAACCAAGATACTGTTTTCCTGTCTAGTTTCTTTATATTAAAATAGAGCCACTTTTTTCAATTTTCATTCTGTGCTTTCTAAACTTTCCCTTGAGCTTCCTCCAACTTATCCACATCCTTATTAAACAATGAAATGTGTTTTTTCAAAAATACAACTTCTGCTGTGTCCGGTCCAGTACTTTTCCCTGCCATTCACACCCCTGGGCAGTTGCTGCTCCCCATTTTCCTCACCAGCTTGTCTCTTATCTTCCTTACATAGGGGACATTGAAAAGCTGAACCTGGTCCTGTTGATTCAGCCTTTTCTGTCAGGTAACAAGGTCCTTTGCACTCTGACTTTGTGTTCCATCCTTACAGCTTAACAGAGTGACATTCTCTGTGCATTCAACCAGCTGAACCCCCTCTCCACTACCTGAGTTTTCAATGAAAATACTGAACAGAAACCAGCTGGTTCAGCCCCATTTTAAATGCTCTCTTACTGTGGCAGTGAAACACAAAAGCTTTGAATGGTCTCCACTCCCCTGTGTGCAGTGTTTTCAGGCTGGACATAATTTCCTGTGTAGTACATAAATACACCATGAGAAAAAAAGTCAAAAGCTTAATAGAAGTCAAATTACATATACCCCATGTACTGGGTCTATTACCCTGCCCAAGAAAGAAATTGGATTACATCAAAATTACTTGTTTTACACAAACCTAGAGTAATTTTTTAACCGCTCCATAATCTTTAGCATTTAATAAATTCACAAATTAATGCTTTGCCCCAGAACCTTTCCTGAGGCCAAAGCTGGGCTAACTGCTCCTGGAATTTCTCCAGATTTCTACATTTTTCCTCCTTTTTCCCACCTGATATCATTAGGTGAAATGTGCCCTATTAATAAGCCCTATTCTGCAACAAAGATAAACATAACAGTCTCAGAAAGCAATATGCATATAAATAAAAATACTATTAATTTGAGTGACCCCAAGAGTTTCATGAAATCCAGTGAAATTGCCAGAAAACAGGAACAACTGGGACTACTTATTTTAGTAAGAACATGAATTGCACATGGTGAAAGGACACATGTGAGTGCACATCATGAAGAAGCCAAGCCAAATGCTCCAGTTAATCCTCCTGTGATGCAGAACAAGCAAGCAACAAAACTGAAATGCACACTTTTAATTATAAAACCCCCATGTTCTTATTTTAAAAGGGCAGCACATGGATTCATGTAAGCACTGCCAACAGTCAATTGTGGGGGAAAATGCCTAGCAGATAGGATTAGACAAATCTGAAGATATATTTACAGCACACTGTTCAAAGTTTCCTCTGACAACATAATTATTAATTTAAAAAGCCTTAGGGCTTTTTATAGTATCTGACAGGATAATATTAGGACTTCATAAACATTAGAGGTGTTATGGAATAAATGCCATTTATTTGAGGAGAGAGGATTTCCCCCCCCATAGACACTTCATGTAGGCAAAGTGAAAACAATGCCAATATTACAAAGGAATTTTCTGTGCCCAAATGAGATGCCTCCTGCCTGACTTTTTGAACCAGCTAATGCAACCCTGCTTATTGGTTCAAAGCACATCTACTTGATGTGCAGCTGCAAGTCAGCACTTCTGCAAATTAGGAGCAATGAATCACAGAAGAGCTGCACACTGGCAAGGTAAGAACACACTGAGCCAAGGCACTGAGCACACCCAGCTCTCCAGGGCACTCCAGGAGAGCCTTCACTGGGAGGAGATGATTCTGTGCCCTGCAATCTGCAGCCATGCACAGCCCAGCTCACAGGGAGGCTCAGAGTGCCTGTGCCTCTCTTTGGGCTGCACCTTCATTCCTCAGCTTTCTTTTTCATTATCTGCCCCCAGAAGCAGCTTGAACTCACTCCCCTCATTCATCCCTCCCACTCTGATTCTTCCCTCCTGTTTGCAGCTGGGTAGTCAAAGGTCATGTCCTACCCACAGAAACAGGGCTGCATCAAAGCTTGACTTTACAAATGCAATGTTTTTTGCAAGTCTGTGGTCACACATGCCCATAATACAACAGAATGAATAAATAATCATGCTTTTCACTTTTTATTTATTGCCTTAATAAGAGCCACAGGAAGAGAACAGTACACATCCATCTTACCTTTTTCTTTGCATGTGCACATCCCCAGATTACACAGACTACAACCTAAGAAAGAAGGTAGAGCTCAAGGCTGCCATGGAGCAGCACAGCCTCTGCAGGAGGGACTGGAATGCAAACACTTGCTCTCCACACTTCTCTTCCCATGCTGAGCCATGACAATTCTTTTTTGCTCCCTTTCTCTCCAGACCAGAGTAAGCTATAGCTTTTTACCCTCAAGTTCCTTCCTCTGCTTAATTTACCACACTATCCCTTTCCTCCAGCTGCAGATTCCCAAATCAGCTATTGAGTGGAGAGACTGAAACACCTCCAGGCCACATATAAAAGAAAGTGCCACTTGTATAGTACCACTATGCACAGTGATACCTGCATGGAAATTATTATTATTACCTGTATGAAAATACTCTTTACAATCACTGCAACAAAATCTTTTCTACTACCGTAAAATCCTAAACCAGTATGGAGAAATAATAAAATGAAATTTTTAAAGGCAGGGGAAATTAAGAGCAGAAGGGTTGGGGAAAAAAAAGATTCAAACTTGTGTGGCTCCTATTTTATACTAAAGTTGTTAGTGCACAAAAACTGAAACACACTGCACTGTGTGAGTGCAGAGAGTCATTACCAAGACTGCACATTGCTGGGAGCTGCACAGGGAAGTGCAATAGGCAGTCTGGGCTTTGGCTGGAGTTAAACACACCCATCAGTGAGCAGTGATTCAGATCACTTTGTCCAGTGAGCATGCCTGGGTTTCTGCTGAAGAGAGACTCTGCAGTTTGTGTTTGTGGAGGTGTTCAGTACATTGACTTGACATCAATGTACTGCAGACAGTATGTTTAGAGATTTGCAGAATGATATTTATTCTTTTCAGTGCCCCAGTTCTACCTAGAAGGGAATCTGTGGGAGCAAATGGCTTTTCCAAAAAGCAGCGTGGTTTGTGTTATTAAAGGGAAGAGTTTAGTGATTCCAAGTGGACTTACTCTGCTAGAGAAATGGGGATTTCCCTGCTTGGCTGCCAGAGTGTGTGCCCTTGAAAAACCAAGGTTTGCCCAAGGATTGTGCACATTCACTGCTGTCAGCAAAACTCATACTGATAAATCCATTTAGGGTTTTCCTCCAAGAAGCTGACCTGCTAACTACAGTAGTAAAGAGTATTACCTGATTAACACTGTCCTTAAAATGCTAATTAAAATGCCATTTATTTTGGGAAAGTAAGAAATACATACACACTACTGCAAAATTACTAGTGCTGGATGATGAGCACCCATCTTCTATTTAGGCTTTCCAAAAAAATTGGACAAACATTTTTAGCAAGCAAGAGAGATCACCCTATCAAGATCACAATAATTGGCAAGTTACTAAAAGCATCCCAATGCAAGTAATGATCTCTCATCCAGTGATCTGAAGGATCTTATGAACAGTGTGCTTTGGATGAAACCAAGGAGGGTGAGCCAGGCAGTCCATCTGAAGTGACACAGTAACTGCAGCCTAGAGGCAGATTTACTTTGAATTTTATTGTGCCTTCCCTATGGTTTGCTCTTGAGCACAGCATTTAGTTAGCCAGAAGGTATTTACTGCTCACTGGAAGGATATGTGATTACTCAGCAACTTGCATCACTGCATGTTTTTATTGTTTCAGTTGTGCAATTCAGAGAAGCCATTGCTTTTGGCAAGTCAATAAAAAAAGCTCTCATCCTTACAGGTAGAGCCCCAGCATTTGTCAAATCTATTAGAAGATAGATTCTGTCATTTACAGCCCTTTTCATCATGTGTAGCTCTAAACACCAGCAGCTGGATTGAGATTGCCTTTTCAAAGTTCACAAGGGACTTTTACTGCTGTCAGATCTAAGCAAGACTTAAAAACTATTTCTCAAAGCAAAATGTATTGGAGGGTTAGCATCTGGTGACAAATGTTGAAGGAATAACAAAATCCTTTGTATTGTGGTGTTTCTTGACCTGCCTGTTTATTAATGCTCATCTTTCCTCATAACTCAAAAGGCACAGCTTTGTGCTTCCTATGGAAACAAATAAAATGCTGCTGCTTCTCCACATCAGAAAAATCAGCTTGTTAAATGTTAGTGTGGAAGTTGTCAACAACTATATTGTATTGCTTTCCCTGCTCTCCCTATGCAAACTTAACCAGCAAATCTCTTCCAGCTCCACAACAGAGCTGACATGTCTTGCAGGAATTAAAAGATGACAGCTTTCCAATTTTTCTTAATTGTCCATTTACAGGCTCAGATTTCTGCCTGGACACAGCCTGAGCAGGCATTTCCACCCTCCAGACTCCAATGACTGCATTTAGAAGACAAAGCTAAATCAGCTCTTCTCCAGCCAACTAACAGGATTGTTGTGCTTCACCAGTCTTGAAGCCCCTCTTGGTTCTGTGAATATCTTACTGGGAATAATCCATCTAAATAATACCCTGCATCAAATCACAATTAATCCCTTTGTATAACACAGGCACGTGGTGAAAGCTTCATTCTCTGTGTGTTCTGACATCAGCATTGGGCAGAATTGAATCACTGCAGCACCTCAGCTCTGACCAGCACACTGCTAACAGTCTCTCAGTGGGGCTGCACTATTGCTGCTCCCAAGGTTTCCAATTTGCATGGGAACCAAATATTCCTATCAGTGTGTTAGAAATAATATTCCTCTATCAATCTCTTCAGTGATACATTCACAGACTCCAGTCCCTTCTATTTAAAACAACTAACAACCAACCAAACTCCCAAACATTAATCAAAAGTGCCTGGAATTCCCCCGTGTTCCATGTTGACAGCTTCTAGCCATACAGCATCATCAGATCATACAGCATCTCCCAGAGTAATCTGCTGGCTGGAACCTTCTTTGAAGCAGCTAATTTTAAAGTAAGTCACATAAAATACTTTGGGACATAAAACTCACATTGCAACCAGAACCTGATTCGAGAAAATAATATTAGCTCCCCTCAGGACCTGAGAAGAGTAGACATGTATCAGGAGAAATGAACATAACCTGAATTTTAAAACCTTGTTACATGTCATTTCAGGCAACCTGCTCCACAAATACCTGCAGGTCTACCTAATTTACACCCCCAAATTATTCCCATTGTTTTTAAAAGATGCTGCTGTAGCACCAGAGCCCTCTTTTGGGCCAGTTTTCATGGTGAGTCTGTGGGGGGATTCACTTAGAAGCCCAATAATAATGGGGTTGAATTATTTATAGTAATTTTTGAGCGATTCGTTATGAGCTTGAAAATAAGCTTGAAAAGACAACCTCATTGGCCACTGTAAGGAAATTTGTCAACACAAAGAAATAAATGAATCAAAAATCATCCCATATGAATTACCTGGGTAGCCCAGGTAAATATATAACCTCTTTCCAATTTTAAGAGCAGCTGCCCAGCTCTCTCACATAAAATGCCAGTGATTGCATGTGCAATAAATATTAATGGTTCATAAATTAAATAGCATTATTCTTTTTGACATAACACCATTTTGCAAGACCCCACGGAAAAGGAACAGGCAGTTTGTTGAGCAAGCTCTGATAGAAGAAAAATATGTCTCTGCTTTCACTTCTGAAAGCACTTGTCAGAATTTACAGGGTATAACCACAGAAGGCAATTAAGGCAAGATCTTACAGAAAGCTACTCTATGCCCCCAAATAACAAAGAGCAATAAAAGGGAGGTGTGATTTGTGAGCACAATTTGACTTATAGCATTACATGGACACAGTGCAGACACTTTCATCCTGAACAACTTGTAGAGGAGGAGCTTATGTGGCACAGATAACCCAGGTAAGCTGCATTGCCCATATTGCAGCAGGTCCTGGCCACCAAGGTTTCATTTCTGCGTGATTAAAACCAGGCAAGCTGTCCCTGAGACAGAACTCCAATTGCACAGACACAAAAATGTAGCAGCAAAGCATGGCTGTCCTTAAGTTAGGAAGTGAGAATGAGGGACACACTGGAACAAGCCACATTTGTAGGCTGGGTTACGGCAAAGACACTGAGTGGTCTTGTCTTCAGTGCCTGGAAAAAAAAAAAAAAAAAAAAAAAAAAAGGGTAAAGAAAGCAACCTTTAGCAAAGAAATGGCAAAGGAAAAACATAGCAGGAAAATATGCAAATGTATTTAGATCTCCAGCAAAGGTGTGTTACTGCTGAAGGTATTTCAGATCAGGAATAAGGATTAACTGGAAAGAGTCTACAGGAAGACAACAGAAAGCAGTTCATTAAGCTTTAGGATAAAACACAACAGGATGGAGTGAGGGAAATTGACTGAAGGCTGGGTGGTTTATTTTAAGACATAGGAGATGACAGTGAAATCATATTTTCCATAATGAAACCCTGCAAAATTATACTTGTTAGGAAAATGGGTAGGGCAGGAATTGCTAATGGAGTAGGCTGAGGGACTGTGGAGCATATAAAACATGCTAAGGGAGTTTTTAAGTCACTAAAAAACAAGTTTAGAGTTCCTAAAGTAAAGAGGATGGACATTTCTGATGGTGCAGGTAGACTGAAACTTAGAAACTCAATCAAGGAAATTTTTTTTTTCTCCAACTGTCTGTCACCAGGAAGGATCAAACCAGGTCCAAAGGGAAGGACCAAGCCACCAGCAAATAAGTTTGATGCAGACAGTTTATGAGCTGTCCATTCCTTCTTAGAGATGGGACTTGAACTGGTCAAGAAGGCTGTGGTTTCAGTTAATACAGAGTAATACAGTCAGGCAGATATTCTCTTTTCTCTCTTGAGTGCACACCTAACAGAGGATGACAGAGGTACAGAAATTGAGAATGCCTCATATCCAAACTGAGCTCACATACTCAACACTCCCAGATACTAATGGAGAACAATGCACTTTCCCAGTATTTGAAAGATTTTGGGTGCTCTGGGCACTGGAGTTCAAATCCTCACCCTTTCCTGAGGGTTTCAGATGAGAAGGAACCTGTTGAGATGCCAAGGAATAGAAAAGCCCTGTGCAGATAGCAATGCAAAACTAAATGATATTCACACCTTCCTTTTTTACAAAGCTACTTCTTCTGCTCAGCTAACTCCTTTACAGCATTTCAGAAATATGGAAGGCTGGAAAAGACAGTTTCACATCTGATAAAGGAAAGTATTAAGTAACCTTGGATGTTAGTTAGTTGGACTTTTAGCTTCAGGTTCTCAATAGTGTCAGAGCTCTTAGGGACTCTGGTTTGCAATTTTACCATGACCCCAAACCAGGGCTCCAGTAGTGCTACTCTGGCATTTATTCCTTTATAAATAGAGTATTTCCTTTTGAATTCTCTACCTGGATCAAACCTCAGCATCCAAAGAATCCCTGTCATTTTTTACACTCAGCAGAAAACACAATCTCTAATTGAAAGTGAAGAACATAGATGTGCAGAACACCTGCTTGCTGCAACCTCAACAACAGTCTGGCTCTGAATTGCTGAAATGTGGCAATATTCAGTAATTGATAGAGCAACAAAGACAAAACAGTATGAGGCTGCACTTTTATGACCAGCAAGCCAATAAAACAAAAGTAGGGGGGATCATGATTTGAAGTGATCAGACCAAGCAACACAGATATTTCTGCTTCCTGCAGTAAATAAAACATGCTGTGTCAGCTGGAAAAAAGCCCACTCCAGCAATGATGCCCATCTTGAAAGAAAGGCAGTGCTGAGTGAAGGTGATGTGCCAAGCTCCAGCATGTTTGATGTGGAGCTTGTTCCTCAAAAGGTGCCAGTAAGGAGACAGGAGCTGCTCCCCACAGCAGAGCTTGAGGCTGGGGTACAGAGAAACAAAACTCTGTAGTTTTGGTAAACACAGCACCATATTTAAAAACACTAGAAAAGAAAATAATTAGCTTTTCTTAATGGATCCATGTTGCCCCAGTAATTTTACTGTCTTTTCCTCTAGACAAGGAAAGGAATTTTTTTCTCTGCACTAATTACTATTGTTTTTACAACGTTTCCATCCCACAGCCCAGGGAAAAGGCTATTGAGTTCAGGGTTTCAGGCCAATACAAAAAAAGCTGGACAAGCCACAGAGGAAAGGCTTGAACAACAGTCCATGAAATTTTAGCACAAAGGAAAAACAGATTAATATAGCAAACACCTTATGGTTTCTTCCAGGCAGCTTAAGAGAGCTTGAACCATATGGCCTGCTCCTCCACATGAGTCAGAAAAGTTCTTATTTCTCACAGCCAAGGAATAAAAAAACCCAGGGAACAACAATCTGGCATCTTAAACTGCCCAGCCTCTCCTACAGGCAGGACCTTAACACTCTGCATATGAAAGGTATTGACCAAACTATCAAAGGGCTCACCAGACTAATCTTTATCTAGCCAGATATTTGCAGGCAGTGGGAAACAAACAAGCAAACAAATAATGAGATCATAAATTTCCCAAAGTTATGAGAAAAGTAGGTATTGTTTGCATAGCAATTACCCTGGTTCAATTACATTATGAACAGTCTTCAAAGAAAAGTTGGTCTCCTTCCTCTGAGGGCAAAAATGAATAAGAAACTATGATTACTTTCCCTTACTTGTTTCCATGAGAGTTGAAGTATTTCCTGTAGGGGATGAAAAAGACAGTACTTACCATGAAAACAAGACATTTATTTTGAAGATATATAGGAAATTCTACACACTACACCTCTAAAACCTTCTGTTCATTGCCCCTTATGTTCAATAATTTTTATCCAAAAGCAGTGCTTCTTCTTAAGACTATCAACTGCTCTCCAGTCACATTTTATATCAGGCATGCTAATATAAACCTGCAGTCATTCTGCTGAGGTCCATGTTCTAAAAGCAGTCTTGATTAGTTTTCCATACAATCTCAGAGTAGTTTCATAGGTGACACTGAGAGTCCCCATTTACACAGTGAGAATAAATCCCAAAGATCATAACACCATGCATTTTGAAACCTGCAGGTGACTTTCCCCAAGAAATTGCACAAATAAATCACTTGAAAGCAATAACAGTGCAGGAAAATGACACAGCTCCAGACAATGTGCAATCAGCCAACGCACACTGTGTATATCCTTTGCCTTTATCACACCTGACAAGCCCATGGTTAGAGACTGACACCAGAGCCTGCCTGCTCATCAGGAGCAGGGCACAATTCATAGAAACACCACCTGAAAGGAGGCACTCCAGATGGAGTGCCAAGTTTCCATGTCAGCTCCAGACTGGTAATTTGTGCTCTGTCTTCCTACAAAGCAACTTTTTCTTACAGGAATATTCAAAGGGCTTTTGGAGCTGAGTGTAAATGCTTCAGCCACAGGGCTTCTACTACAAAGACAGTGCAACTATGGGGAGAACAAGCACAGATGATTCAGGATGTGGCAAAGGACACAGAAGTTGCCTCTAAATCAGTGTTAAAAATTATCTAGGTCTACTCAATGGCTGCCCATCAAAATTTACTGCTGAAATTGTCCAGTTTCTGATTCAGAGGAGACAGATGGAAAGATGGATTGAGAAAATATTAACCACATCAGTGAAAGTGGTCAGAGGTTTTTATTGAAGCCAGAGTACAAGAAATCACTGCCAGTAGCACAAGCCCACAGCTTTTACTATTGCTGCCAGCTGTGGAATTAAAAATTCCACTGCACTTTCACAGTCACTGCAGCAGCACCTCCCAGGTGCTATGTGTACACCCCCTGCACTCTGAAGTGTGCATTACAGCCACAGCCTCTGCCAGTGGCAGCTCTCCCTGCAGGTGCTCCAAAAGTGCCTCTGCTGCTGAGGATGGTTTGCTCTTGCACCTCTCAGGTGAGAAGAGAAGAATAAATATTCATGGTTTGGATTAAATACTGAGAAGTCACCACACTAGGAGCAGTACAGGGGAATACAGCAGCCTGCCATTTAAGGATAACATCACCAGTAGGTGAGGAGAGAATAGAAAAATATTAAGTCCTGGTTCATGTGTTGGCAGTTGTTATTATACCTTCCCTATATGTCATTCCATTCCCATAAGCAAGAATTACATGAGGTCTGTTTTGAGAAGAAATTTTCTGGCGTGCTTCAAAAGCACAAAATTCAGAAAGAATTGTATTTTAAAGGGCTTAATAGAGTCTGAAAACTGTTCCATTCATAGTCCAAAGGAAAAATACAAATAACTTATCAACCCTCAAATTACATGCCATTGACACATCAGTACCAAGTTAAAAATTAATAATCCCATGCCCAAAGGAACCAACTCTTTATGCTGATGATCATTTACATGAGTTGTGCATATTCACCCAGATGACAAGAGTACAAGAGACATTTGTGTGGAAAAAATAAATTCTATTTTTGTAGTTGTATTGAGTTTCCATATAGTCACACAGACAAATGGCACTCCTGAGCCATGCTGCATTATGCCAGGGGAGGAAGCTGCATCCCTGCTTCACTAAACTCTGGAGGAGGAGACTTAGTGGGATGAAAAAAGAAAAAACTGAGAACTGATGAAAACAATCCATTCTCATCTGGATTTGTGGGTGGGCTCAGGTTATTTTGGTAACTTGCTTGCACAGTGTATTGCTGCAGTGTGCAAAAAAGGGATTAAATCAGAGTACTGCACCCACCACAGCTGAAAGCCCATGTAGCCAGCCTGCACCAGGAAGGTGGAAATACAGGAGAGGAGCTACCACTTCCCTCACAGCAGGGATGGGAAAATGAGGCACAGGGCTACTGCAGCCTCCACACATCTATCTGTGCCATTGTAATTCTTTGCACATCTGGGCCTAAACTGCTTTGCAGGGTCACAATGGGCACCATGGTCTGCTGCTCTCTGTTCCCAGCCCCTGCCTCTTCTTTTCTGTGAGCCTAGAGACCAGGAAATGGATTTTGAGGCAAATATGAGATCTTCTGACACCTGCATTCATGCAAGGGGCCTCCTCTCCTTTCAGCTGAACCAGCTAGAGGAATTTACCTGGCTAGTGATATCAAGTTCTGCTAAGCTGTGAGGTTTTTTTCCTTTATTTTTGTCATTTGAGGCTTGTAACAATTGGACTCAATTTAATACAAGTATGTCTAGGCACAGATATATGGCATTTCTTTCAAAGTAATTTTCTTCCATTATTATTTGAGTAACTTCTTCTCTGTGTCAGCACAAGACTAAACCTTACCAGGAAAGGACTGTGCCAGAATTAGGTCTTTCATATCAAGTGGATCTTTGGCAGACTCAAATAAATGAGGAATGATAGTTGAACATGAAACTAAGCACACTTGTCAGCTGCTGTTTTTCAAATAAGCCATCTAGCACGCTCACTCTTGGAAAAGCAGAGAGAGTGTCAGGGAAATCAAGTGTATCCCAAGGGCCTGGGCTTGAACACAAAAAAGAAAAAGTAATGCAGTAATGTGATTCTTCCTATATGGAGATTCAAGAAAGCAGCTGTGAAAATTATCAAAGACTTGTTTGGGGAAATTTCTCCAACCAGAATACACAGAAGACAATTCAAACCACTGAAAATTATTGGCATAATAAAAATTAGAGCATATATGGTGTACTCAGCTAACAATAATTTGTAATTGCACTGCCATGGCTGCTCCCAGCATGTATCAGCACCAGTCTCACCCTGAGAGTTCTTCTGGCTTCCCACTGACTCAAACACTTCTACTCAGGTGAATTTATTTATCTATCCTAAATTCCTATAAGCTTGGAATAAAAAGCAAACAGGGCTTCTGAGCAGGGTGCCAGAGGTGGAGCAGAGGTCACTTGTGTCTGGCTGCAGGCTCCCCTCTGCTCCAGGCACTCTCTGTGTGCAGCACAAAAAAACCTGGTGTGAAAAGAAAACCCTGCAGAACAGCAGAGGGGCTGGGTGGGCAGAGCTTAACAGCTGGGTGACAGCACAGAAAAAAAAAAAAAAAAAATCAGGAGTGTGCTTGAGAAATGCCCTTTTGTCAAGTTAATTCTTATCATACAGTCAGATCAGTCAACTGCAAACACAGCTACAGATCTCTGTAATAAAATATTAATGGTTCTTGTATTCTGCTTCCACAAGGTACTGTAGTAAAAAATGAATGCTGCTCACACATTTCCACATTTTCACTTTTGTTACTACTGAGAAAGCCAGTTTACTGTAGTTGTAGTATTCTCTTTTCCCCAGCTGTAGTTCTCCTTTAAACCTTAGAGGATAATTAAAATTCCTTGCACAGGACAATGGTAAATAAGATTTGGGTATGCATTTCAAATGTAGCATACTAATGGCATTTTTGGACTCTGATAAATAATCTCTTTTCTGCAAGCAGTAGAATAAATGGACAAAATCTCTGAAATCTACATCTCCATTTACAAGTCTCATACTTTCACTGGGATCCCATCTATGCACATCTCTGGTACCTTGGTATGGTAAGTACACTATTAGCTTTTTTAATACATCACACCAATCCAATAATCTCATTAACTGCAAATACTGTAGGAACGCAGAAGCCTGGTGATACCCATCAAACCATTGCAGCCTTCCCCAGGCCCAGCAGCCACACACACATTGATCCATCTGATTTACTCCACCACTTGATTTTACAGTTTCTGTTTAGCACTGAACTGGCAGAAGGGAAATGTTTTAACATTCTGTGTGAGGAGCACTTACTTCAACTCACTGAAGCTTTGTTTTTGTAGCTCACCTTTGGGTAATCTCATCTCTCCCATGGATTGCTGACATTTGTGTTGTTCTCAGAGCTGCAGTTTACCCCTCTGCAAGCAGGGAGATCATGGCTGGCTATTTCTATTATCTGATAGTCTCACAGTTTACTTTTTTTCTCCCTCCCACATTAAGATTAGCACGAGCCACTGCTTGTGCTCTCCATCTCCCCTTCACTATTCCATGTATCTTACAATTACAAATTATGCTTCCTGGTAGAGACAAATGCAGGTGTCCTAATTTAGCTTTGAGTTCAGGCAAATCCCAGTTCTCTGTTCAGCCCAGCAAGGGTCAGATGGCCAGGCCTACACTAAATCTTATAAACCCTGTCCTAGTTTGCAAAGGACCTACTAGTCTTGCACAATAGACATTTCTTAACTTTTTTTTTTTTACTCTCTTGGCTAAACAAAGATAACAAACTACTTTCTGTTCTCCAGTTTTCACAACAGCTGGAAATGAAAAAGAGCACAAAAGATTAAGGATTATGGAGCGTGGGTGCATTTATTTTCAGAAAATGCCATTGATAGAGCTGAACTTTCTTCTACAACAAATCCCCTTTGACTTCATTTTTCTGCTCAAATTCCCAGTTTTAACTCATGAAATCAATATATATCAGAAAATTGTCACCCCTTAAATGCTAACTTACACATTTTCTTTCTTCAGTGAGTTCAGGCTAGAGCAGGTAGTCCTCACATGGGTTGGTGTTTGGGGGCTCCACAAGGGTGAAATGTTTACTATGGATTTGTGTTAGTCTTTATTATTGTTTCTATGGCAGTGGAAAGGCAGTCATCAGGGCCAGCCTTGAGAAAACTTGAGCTCGTTTGCAGCAGTGGGAGCTGAGCATGCCAGCTCTCTCAATTTTGGTTTGTAAGGAGGTTCTTTCTCAGCACCAGGAGCACCCTCAGCATCAGAGCAGCCACACAGCCCCAGGGCAGGTGCAGACTGATGGCCAGCACTAAAGCTGGGGCCAAGAAAGCAGCTGGGAGCTGTGAACTTTAGCCAGAAATGCTGCCAGAAGCTGCCAGAAAAATAACTAAAAGCTGCCGAGGCTTTTCTCATGCCAAGGACTCAGAAGCTGCACTTGAGGAAAGCTCAGGAGTGAGGTCAGCAATTCAGGGAGCTGGAGAGTTTGATAGTAAGCCACTTGAGTTATTGTGATTGCAATGGTGATTCTGAGGCTACAGCCACTTCCTAGGTCAATGCAACTGTTTAGGATGCCTGGGCTGGAAGGCCTTGTTTAAAAGTAGCTGTTCACTCTTTGGGAGAAGATTTCTACAGCAAGCCAGCCAAGCCTGTGACCCAGTATTACCAAATCTCACCACATACAATTCCAATTAGGAAATAAATGCACAGCACTCTGGGGGCTGCCCCACAGCACTGCCTGCAGGTCTGCACCTCCCAGGCTGCCCATGAGCTGTTTCAGACACAGCAAACCCCACACACCCCTTCTGCAGCAACCCAGCCCTTCTTGCTGACCCCAAAGCAATGGCATGACTCCTGAAGATATCCAGCTCTCCAGAAGCACTTGAAAAACAGCCACACCACAAACAAAAAACCCTTCATGCTTTCACTTTCTCCCATTTGTAACCCAGCCTTACTCATCATCTAGCTAGAGCATGTCTTGACAGGTATAATCCATTTAACCACAAAACATGGGCACACACTTCCAGTTTTCCTCCTCACAGAAAAACCATTTCATTTAACTCTTTTCACAGCTTATCCTTCTGACAACATACCCATATAGGAGTAGAAAAGACAGGAATTAAGTACAACATTGGCAGTAAATAACTTTTTAAAAACAAAATGCTTCCATTTGTTCCAGAAAATTCACATGTTATCATCCAGTTACTGCTCACCTCTCCCTCCACACCAGTGTGAGCAGCAGTCAGGGGACAGGTCTCAGAGGTACTGCACACAGGGCTGCTTGGAACTGTCACTCCTCATTAAAATCTGCATGTGGATCCCACTCACAGCAGGGGCTGGATCTCTCTCCAGAACTGCCAGCAGTCTGCATAAGACCTCTCCCTAAAACAAAAAGAAATAAATTAAACAATGCAGCTCTGTTTGTTCATCTGGATCAGCAATGAATGTTTAAATATAAAATGTTTGTTATCATTAAGGTGAGCTCTCTGTCCCAAGTCAGGGGAGCTGGCAATCCTGCAAAGCAGGTATATATTTGCAATTGTTCCCATCCAATAGTTTGCATTGTTATGAGCAAGATTTAAGGGTTACACTCTGCATCTATTACCTATTTAAATTACTCTTCCAGAATGTGCATATTAAACACTGCAAGAGGCAGATGAATTCCTGTACAGAACTACTGCAGGAAAAGTTAGAACAATGTTCATTTTAATCTTACAAGATGTTTACAGGAAATAAGCAGCACTCTGACTCCAGTGATGCCTGACTCTTCCCTGCCAATCCCTAAATTGGATGACATTGTTATGCCAGTAAATAAAAATCTTTAATACTGTCCCATTTGAATTCTGATTTATGAGACCTAAATTGTACACATTAAAGTGTTTTAAATAAAATCCTACAAATTGGTTCCTCTGACATAAACAGCAAAACAAAAAGGCAACACCAAGCTACTTCCAATAACCCTTTCCTGTTACAAGTGTCCTGCAGACCACACGCTCTTCTGTGTTTATTTTCAAATCTTTCCTCAATCTTCCAAACCTGAGAAGAGATTCAGCATCCTGAGCATGACTTCAAGTGCCACCTGGAATTATCAACCTGGGGAGTAAGGATTTGTCCCATAAGTCTCAGGTTTTTTTTTTAATCTGATGCCCAGGACACTCATCTTTCCACAGACTACATCTAAAGCTGCATGCTTGGACAAGAACCATCAGGACAATAATCCCCATAAAATGCAATGGCTCCCAGAGGTGTGGAGTGGGGTAGGGAGGAAGCAAACAAAAAACCCAAAAAAACTTTCCAACAGGAACAATTGGAAAAAGATCCCTTGAGTCACCAGATCTTCTCAGTCTCCTATAGACAGTTCTCCTAAATTACTCATTAAAAAGAAAGAAAAAAAAAAGCCCACAAAAAAAAAACGGAAAATGGAAACACCCCCCCCCAAAAAAAAAAAAATCACAAAACCCCCAAGAAACAAACCAAACAAAAAACAAACCAACCAAACACAAAAGAACACACAAAAAAAAATACTAAACAAAACACAAAAAAACCCCCAAAAAACCAAACAAAAAACCCCAAAGAAACACCAAAGAAACACCAAAAAAAATCCCCCACAAAAACCCACCAAACAAACGAAAAAAAAAAGGCAAAACAAAAGACAAAGCAAGAACAAAACCCCCCAGCAAACAGTGAAGGAATATTCTGACATGCAGCCTTTAATGGGACAGACAGGCACTAATTGGCAGTAATTTCCCTTCTCATCAGTTCCTGCAGGATGAGCATCACTGTAAGAATCTCCCAGCATCCTGGAGCAGTCTGGTCATTCTGAGCTCTCGTTTCCCACACCCTGCTCCAGGTGATCCCCTGAGGGGGCAAACACCAGCAAGCAATCCCACTCAAGTCACTGTAGAAGGCAGGGCTCATTCTGGTCTTCTCATACATTGATAGTCTTCAGCCTTTCCAAAAGGAATTAAACAAATAAAAAAGAAATATTTAAACCCACAAACAATTAGCAGAGGGGTGAGCATTCAACTCCTCTGCTTTGACAGTATTACCTAAAAATATCCCACAACTAACATACCCTAGTGACCATCATAAAGAAAACTTGTATTTATTTTACAGACTCCCAGAACTGAGTTCCAATCAGTTCAGAAATGCAAGTTAAAAATAGACAGAACTCCACCTTTTGTTCTGGAACAAGTGCAATCCTTTCAGCTACTGTTAATAATGTCTTTGCCAGGTAGTTGTCCTCACAAGCTATTTGACACCTAATCTATCACCATCAACTTATATTCAACTACAAACGAGATGCAGCATTTAAAGCTGTGTAGAGCTCTTCCAGCTGGATAAAAAAACACATGAATGAAAAGCAAATATGCATTTGCTTACAAGTCTTGCTCACAGCTCAAGTCTACAAAGGTTGCAAGGTGAGATTTTTTTAAAATTCCTACAGTCTTCTCAGAGTTTAAACTCTAAGTTAACAAGAAAAGAGAGATTGGAGCTATCAGCACTGCTAGACCACTATAAGGGCACTGTGACATGACCTCACTGACTGTGGGACAGCAGGGACACAGCCCAGCAGTGCCACCACCCTCCCAGCAGGAAAACCTTCTTGGGCTCCATTGAAAAATTAAGCCAGGCCTAGCAAAAGTTGAAGACAAGGCTGTGGAGACACTATTCCCTGCAAGTCACAGATACCTGCACAGGGATGCACCTGGGACAGAGCAGAAATCAGTTTTGCATCTCTGACAGACAGAAAAACCACTTTTCTGCCTGCTACTATGTCCAGCACAATGACAAGGCAATCAAGAGCCAGGAAACATCTCAGCCTGGATCATCTCTGATCACCAAATGTCTTTACAGGCAAGCTCTGGGCTCTTTCAGCACCTGGGCAGTTTGCTGGAACCTCATGATCCTGTGCCCTTACCTCCAATTCAAACACTCCCTTTCAGCACAGCAAAAAATACTCAAGTGCTGTTAGTACTTGGCAGTAATCATGAGTTAACTTTAGAAAAGAGGCAACCCACAATCTGCAGGAAATAGGCACCACCTCTGATGCCTTGTATATTTTTATATTTGATATTTTTATATTTTATACTTAATACATTATCACAAGCCCACAGTATGTGCATGATTTTGGTTGTAACTTGTTTCTTCTCACAGCTGCATCTGGGGAAACCATTTCTCCTGGAAGCTGTTTTTGGGAGGACAATTTTCCCTCTTCCATTATCTGGAGTTCTCGCTTAGAGAAGGTTTTATACCTAACCTATTGTCTCCAGTTCTTACACCTGCCCATATTTGCACTGAACCTAATTAGTAACAAAGCCCAGACATCACATCTTGGCAAAATTTGTGGGTTCTGACAAAGGTGGAGCTGAATTCCTCACTAATCTTTAAATAGGACCATAACCCTCAGCACCTCTAAAAGAACTCTTATCCTTTAATACCTCTGGGCCATGCACACATCGACTGAACAGCACTCCACAAAGCACTTTAAACTTCCAGGAAATAGATACAAATTCTATACCACATCTGAGAAAAGAAAAATCAGTCCAGTAGCAGAGAAAAAACAGGATTAATTTAGAGTTTATAGCATATCACTAACTGCACCCAAATTTAAATCTCAATGAGAACAATTATTTTGGATTTATAATCAAGTGTGTCATCACAACAATGTCCTTACCAAGTCCTTAAACCACAAAAATTAATTTTGGGAAATGTATTCTTTTTTTTTTTCTCCCTCTAAATGTTGCCTTCTTTCTTCATTTTCCCCTTTACCACAGGATCACAGGCCTAAGAGATGCTCATACTCTGACTTCCACAGATTCATCAGATTTCCCCTGGAGCAGTGGTATCAGCACTAAATGCACAATGCCAGTAAAGTCATAAGAACCAGCAAAACCAGTAAGCACTGGAGATCCCTCAAATAACCTTTTCCCAGCACCCTGAACTCCCTCCCACACAGAGGATGCTGCAGAGGCTTTCACACCTCTCTCAATCACAGGAGTGTTTCACAGGAGAGTGGTGGGGGAGTGATGCTCCCAGGGCTCATGAATTCTCTGTGCTGCTACAGTCCTACACTTGCCTTAATTCAGGTTTTTCAGGCCACGTGCATGAAAGAAATCTCAGCCTCATTTAAAACTAGATCTGTCTCTGGAACTTCTGATCCATAAGGAGCCTGGAAACACTGGCAATACACACCTGCCAGCTCAGAAAGTATTTTGGAAAAATGTTGCATTACTGTGTAGTTTTTTCTTGTTTGTTTGTGGTTCTTTCCCAAGAACTGCTGTATGTTTGCAAAGGTTCAAGGCCCAAGTGATGCATGGAACAGAATTTCTTAAGCACCAGACATAATGAACACGAGGAAATGCTAAGACACAGCATTTTTTTGTCCCCAACCAATCTTTCCTTCAAAGCCAGTCAGTCCAGGGAATTAAAATCCCAGTTCTGTCCCTACACACAGGCTCCTACCAACCCTACAAAGAATGTGTTCCACTCTGCTGCTTCCTTCTCAGACTGCTGAGAGTTTAAACACCTGCAAGATGCTTTCAGCCATCAAATAATAGAGGCTGTGAGCTCCTTCCAGCAGCCACAGCAAGAGCTTGTGCCTGCTGCCCAAAGTCAAATTTCTCTCTTCACAAGGGGTGCCCCAACTTGCCCTACTCTGCAGCATCCTTTCCAAACAGTAGTAAATTGAGGTTATTCTAAGACACTTAAAGCTTTCAAGTAACCAAGCTGAGCTCTGCTGCTCTCCGAGATTCCCCTCTGAGAGCCACAGATGAACACAAGGCAGCTTACCACAGGTCTGTCCAAGCTCACTCCCAAAGCAGGAAGCACCAGAGAAACTTCTGTCAACTTCCTCAGGACACAGAAATGCACCTAATTTTTCTAATCATTACAAGTTTAAAAACCAACAGTTGCCTGATTTCTTGCTGTTTGCAACAGAAGGGATGACTGGAGAACTGTGTGTGCCCTTTACCTGTGCTCTAAATAAAGTTTTGTGAGCAACAAAACACAGCAGCAGAGTTTAAGAGCACTCAGTCCCAAGGTGTACAGACAGCACAGGGATCTGACCATCTCTCAGAAATTCTCTTACTCTGCCATCTAGGCCATGAAATGGCCCTAAAGTGGCCTAACAGGTGCACTTGAGTTCACACCTGACCTGGATGGACAGAGTTTATGGCTGGTGCAGATACCTCATGAATCAACCAAAACCTCCTTGTGGCAGCAGAGCTGAGCACACACATCACACACAACATCCTGGGGAGCAGCCACACACAGTCCAGGCACCAGACAATCCCAGAACCCCACAATTTTGGAAGGCTGACCAGGTCCCTTGCTTTAGCTGGGGACAGCCTGCAAAAATCAAAACCATTAAATGTATTCAAATGCATCATATATAACCTGCAGCTATCAGATCACTTTTATCCTCTATAATCCACAGTAAGAGCAACAAGGATTGAGGTGGCTTTGAAAAAAGTGCATTGTTCTATTTGCTACCAAAACCCCCACTAACAGCACAAACCCCAAAATACAGCACTTATTCCCAATATTCCTGTAAATCCTTGTCTGATCACCTGTTGTCTGCATGTTCATAAAAGCAGAACAGTAAAAAGGAAAGAGATTCTGTGTAAATGGGAGAAAGGGTTTGCCAGGTGATCCTTTCTCATTCAACATAGCATTTGTTGATTTTTCAGTTAACAGCTCTTGCCACTGCTGTATTTAAGTTTTTAATCTCTTCTTGCCCTAAAGGCTCTTTCAAGCAACCAATGGATGCTTCATTGGGCCCAGAGTTACAAGGATGCCATCAAGGATGAGCTGGGCTGTGCTACACCCAGTGACCAGCTGAAAGGATTTAGGTTTGGACAGTGAAATCCTTCAGGCACTTTCCCCTAAGCATTTGATGTGATGATCACCCTGGTCTGATGATCAGGTCTGCTCTCTGGAAGCCCTTTTTGCAGGGGGGATCCAGCAGCACAGATAGACAGGGCTGTGAATTCATTTCCCTGTGGATTCATACTGGTCTTTATCCTGCTGCCTGAAACCTGGCAAACTCCATCTCCTGTGCTGCAGCTGCCATCTGCAGGTAGCCAAGCTCCTGGCTGGGGAGCAGCCTCTCCTGGGAATGGGATCAGGATGTGTCTGGCAGAAAGGCTCTTCCTCCCCTTCCACCTCTCTCACTATTTCTCTGCCTCCCATCTGTTCATCCCTCCTCCCCTCCTGCCCTCTCTGCTTTCTCCATATGCTTGCTCTGCTAACATCTATATTTTTCCTCACCTTCCCATATGTCCATCTGCTGATGTGATGGAGTTGCAGTCTAAGCTTTCAGCTACCACCAAGCATCAGACAGAAATGTAATCCCTAATCCCTCCTTAGATCTCACCCTCCTTCAACAGCAGCAAGGAAACCAGCCATCAGTGCTGCCTCTTTAATACTTGACTGGGACACCTCTACTTTGCTCAGAACCACCAGAAAGATCAAAATCAAAACAGATGTTTTTCAGTTATCTTTCCCCTCTACCACAAAACCCTCCTAAAGAGACATGCAGACCCCAAAGGTAAAGAAGGTGCCTCAGTAATAAAAAAACCAAACAGGCAAATCTTGGCTCTACTTCCTCTCTAACCACCCCCTTCACAACCAGACACTGTCTGTGTTTTCATTTATAAATACAAGTGCTTAGCAAAAGCTTTGAAACTATAAGTGAAATAGAAATTATAGCAGTTTTTGACTGTGGGGCTGAGAGCAACAAAGTGAATGTTTGTGGCCTTTTTATTTTTGTTTAGGCAATGCCAAATGCCACAAATACCAAAGAGCCAGCAGACATTCTGTTTTAAGTATGGCAGGAAAGGTTTAGAGATAAGGTTTATAGATAAGCAATAAAACATGGTAAGATAGCAATTCCTATAGGTGGCATGCAAATATTAAAAAAAATGTGCATCTTGTAGTAGATTGGTGAAAATTAAAATATTTAACATAGAAAAAGACTTATTGTATTGTCAATGGGAAAATTGCTCTTTATTACTTTTACTGTTATTTTTTTTCTTTTTTACTCTCTTTGTTCTGCTCTGAGTTGTGGCTGGCAGCTCTTAGCAGGACCCTATGTACCCACATTCTAACAATAAACTACGAACTTCAAAACAGAATACAAAGAGCTCCCGAGTTTGTCCTGATGACCATCCCCTACAATAATTCCCACAGCAACTGAACTCAGTTATCTGTTTGTGTGATAATGCCTCTGCTCATCTTCTGGCTTTGAGCTGCATTAAGAGCAAAGACTCCTGAGCTAAGAAAGGGCAAAGAACAAGAATGAACATTCTGAAGTGCCTGGTTTTTTACCCAAAACACCACACAACTTGTGTGTTCATTTCCTCTGCCTAAGAACACATTGCTTTAGAGTAACAGAGATGTTGGTTATTTGTATTAATACACGTTGTGCAGGCTGGAATTGCCAAAGCTACCAAAAAATATTTTAACTGCAGAAAACAAAGTTGTGATCTTTGATTACAATGAATATTCAGTGGAGGCAATGTAAAACCATGCTCAGCAGTAGCTCTGCTGCTCATGCCTCACTCTTTGCATAATTCAAGACTTTCTTTTGATAGCAAAAAAGGCACTGTGTGAGCACTGAGACAAACCTGATACAGCCTGTGAAAGCTGGAAAATCATTACCTAATCTAACACAGCAGCAGGAAATATTCTTCCTCCTCCTCCATTATCTTAACAGCACAAGAGTCACAAGGCAAGATCATGCTGACACAACCACCAAGCAAACAGGGTATCAGAAATGCCCCTCTCTGCCATGCCCCCCAGAGCACCTCACAGGTGAGCAATTCTGCTCACCCACAGGAGGATCCAGGCTATAAAAATGGGAAAAGTAAAAACAACCACAGCAGAAAAGGTCCCACAAATCAGCACGGGAAAGGGAGACCCACACAGCTTCAACATCACCCTTTGTAAAGAAAAACACATCAGCCATGCTATGTGCCTTGCAACTGCACTGGGCAAAACACCAAAGCTTGGGGGGACTCTCTAATGGAAGAGAGTAGAAATTAAGTAAAAAAATATACATACACACGTGCTTCTTTAAAAGTTCTTTGTAATGCAATTCCTGGAGCTCAGTAGCAATTTGGTGAGACACAGGGATACTGAAACAGAGGGACAGAATAAGTAGAAGTATGAATGGTGCCATGAAGGTTTGAATGGAAACAGAAAAGGCACTCTTTAACAGAGTTAAGAGAAATGACATGTTAAAGCAGGTCAGGTTTGGCAGCTCAGTGCAGTTTTCTTCATGATCATAGCACTTGTGCATCCATATCTGCATCCTCCAGAAAACTGAGTTCATGGGCAGTGCTCACAAACTGCAGGGAAGCCCTGCAAGGAAGGCAGGGGACCTGCACCCTCCTGGCAAAGAATCACCAAGAGGAAATTCCATAGCTGGATTCCCACACAAGCTGACCAAGTCCAGCATAATTAAATGAGCTCCTCCTGACAAAAGGAGCCTGATAGAGTGCAGCACCTCTCACTTCACAGACCCAAACATGCAAGTCCCTGCAGCCACAGCTGCCAGGATAGCACTGGAGACAATTGTCTCCACACATTGCCATCAGGTGAGCCATGCACAGCCTGCACTAACACTGAGAGCTTTAAATAGCATGGCACAGAGCCATGGCATGGCCAGACACATGTACTGGGATTTTACCCAGAATTTCATCTCTGTGTGAGCTGGGGGCAGCTCAGCCCTCCAGCAATGCCAGGAGCTGCCAGCCAGACCCTGACCCTGCTCCCTCATCCACTGTGCCCCCTCCAATAAAGCACCACTGGGGCACAGCAGCTCCCTCACAGGCTGTCCTCAGCACAGCTGCTATGCCAGCTCCATATTAAAGCCTCTATCACTATTTGCATAGTTAAACATTGATCAGCTCTCCCTCTCCACATGGGCCTCTAAATTTGTGTGAAAGGCATTAATCCTGTCTGCCCTAGGACAGAAGTCCTGCAGACATGATGTGATGCCAGTTGCCCATGGAGAATTCTGTCCATCTTTAGAAAAGCATGCAGAACTTATTTTAAAACATAAAGCCAAGGTGACAGGCCAGGGGCATTTTCCTTTTTATCAGGGAACACAGAAGAGAAACAAAGGGACAAGAGGATTAGCTTCCAGTCTGGCACAGGAGTGGGGATATAATTGTGAGGCTTTGCTACTGCAATGCCCATAATCTTCAGCTGTGGCTGTTTGGACAAAACAGCACACCCAGAGTAAGTGACAAAATATAAATGCCAAGCAAGAGCTATTTTTAAAAATAGATTGCAAACCACTACCAGTGGGCATCACTAAACCCATTTTTTGGCAAGCAGTGATTCAAAAAGTGTAATGCTCAAGCAATCCAAAGTAATTTTTTATTATGAAGTGTTTTTGAGAAACAAGAAAAGAGATCCTGAGACCTGTAACTCAGATATTGGGTTAGTGCTGTCCCCCAGCACACCCTCTTTGGTGACTAAGCCTCAGTGAGAACAGCAGAGTGAGTCCCCTGCACAAGCAGAACAGGCAGTGGACCCAGAATATATCTGACATCAGCACTGAAATGCAACTGGTCACAGAGGAGAACCTGCAAAATACAGTTTTGCATAGGCAGAGTTGGGACAGAGGCTGACTTTCATCCAAAGGAGAATCAGCCCCAGTTTGCCCTTTGGGAGAGAAATGACAAAAATTAACAAAGCAGTTCCTGTAAAAGAGGAGAAGAAATTACAGCCCAGTACAGGTGGTGTGGGGAAAACAGCCTAGAAATAATATTACAGTTAAAACCTCTAAGATAGTTCTGCTGCCCAGCCAAAAATGTTTGCTTTTGTGTCCATACTATTAAAGCATTCCAAAGGGAATGCACATGCACAGCATTCATGCTGAAGACACTTGATGGAGGAAAATTAATAAGATGCATGAAAATACCCAAGTGCTAAAATGAATTGCTTCCATGGGAGGCAACCAGTAGATAAATAGCCAATGTGAATATTTTGAGTTCAAGTTTCTATCTTGTGCTACCATAAGCTATTTTCACATTTAAGTAACAAACTTGTATGCAAGTTAATCAGGGTTTAACAGTTAAACCACAATTGAAAAATAGCAGGGGAATCCTAATTTTGCTGCAAGCACTGATTATTCTGTATTTTCTGAACTGTAATTGGAGGACTGCTTTTTTCCCCTTAGTTATCAAAGAAGAAAATTGCTTTGGGTTTTTCTCTTTCCAAGTCACTTTAGCTGATATTTTCACTAGGACATATCAGAATACCTTTTGTCTTCATCAAGTCCTACCTTCCTTGTATGAATAAATGCTGAGATCATGGCAAGTAGCTGAGGGTCTATTCAGCACAACATTGGTAAATGTTGTTTTGCCCTTTGTTTTGGACCCTTTTATAAAGGTCAGCAAGCATCACACCTAATGTGACTTGTAATTACTCCAGTACACTATGGCTAAATAGATAAATGCCACAAAGCCCTAACTACAGGAGCCACAGGTTTCTGAGCAAAAACAAATAGCTCTCATTCCACTAAACCCCACAGCTACTGCAAATCACTTGATACAATATTTAATACAAATACCAGACTCCAGTCTCTGACTGTGCCAGGATAAAGAATTTACTCTAAAAAATAACCACCACATATTGCCCCACACATCAATATTAAGTGAAATAACAAAAGAAAATCATAATTTTCCAGCCACAACTCTTGTCATAGTATAGCCTAAGAAAATTGTCAGACAGTATTTGACTAATACTCACATTAAAACATTTTTCATTTTAAAACTCTCTTCAGCTGTGTGTGCACTACATCCAACTCATACTTTGTGGTAAGCTTGCACACACCAAATATGATATTTACAGATTAATTAAGTTTTTACATATCCATTAGAGCTGAAAAAACTAACACTGATTAATTAGCCATTTATTCATATGCAATTATTTTCTGAATTACTGCATTATTTAAACTTATTGAATAAAATAGCTTCTAGGATGTTTCTTCTCTGTGTTTATTATAAGCTCTTAAGGTCAAATATTGATTATTTGAAGTGTGTGACTTTAATCATCAAGGTAAATTACAGGGCAGTCTATTTCTCCCTGGATTTGAGAGGTACAGGCACATTCCTGCACACAAGTCCAGTTTGGCACTCTGTCAGTAAAGCACTATATGCACACTCCAAGATTTCCCCAGCCCAAACTATCTGCTGTCTTTCTGGAGCAGATCTGAAAAACTACCAACAAAAGCAATTAGCTCCAGAGAAGTATTTAATTCCCAGCAATACATCTAAGTACTTTGCTATTGCTTTTTAATTGGGAAACGTGCTACCAAAAACATTCAGAGCAAATTTTGAACTGACCCTGCTCCATCAGCATGAATCTCTGGGAATTTCACTTATCATGGTAAAACACTAACAGCAATT
Source organism: Erithacus rubecula (assembly GCF_903797595.1). Taxonomy (NCBI): domain Eukaryota; kingdom Metazoa; phylum Chordata; class Aves; order Passeriformes; family Muscicapidae; genus Erithacus; species Erithacus rubecula. Next base: position 5,199,835 of record NC_136660.1, read on the forward strand.
AGCTCTTTTTAAAGATTGGTTTGTCTGTACTACACCTCACCTTAGAGCTTAGAAATAGCAGCTTTTACAAGTTTTTCCAGATTAATCATAAAACAGAATAACTTTACTTAAAACATACTCATGCACATAACATGCCCTGCCAGCTGATCCCAGCACACACAGAGCACACTGCCATGTGTCTGTCTGCACAAAAACCAAACTGAGACTGCTAAAATGCCCTAAAATGTATTTAGCTTCACTCAGACATATCCAAGGTCTTTCTCTGACATATGACTTCAAAGTGCTACAGTTAACCCAGAGCAGTTGACCCACTGCTTAAATTCAGATAGACAAGTTTGATCGGGGTAAATGTAAGTAATACACCACTAACTTACTTAACTTAGTTGGAACACAGTAAATCCAAGCATAGCTCAATGAACATTCATAGAGCACTGCAGATGCTGTGAAATAAACACTAGAAGCCCCTCCACGCTGGAGAAAAGCAATGCAGGGAATTCCAAAGGGAGCAGGAATTGTCACACACTCACTGACAACACTGACAAGCCCTTGAAACCATGGAGTGTTGCCTTGAGGAGAAGGCCCTTGCAGAGATTCCAAATTTTGCCACAAGCCAAGTTACTGTGGAGAGCAGCAGATGAAAACATGTTTTCTGCAAAACTTATCCTCCACTGCCACCTGCAGTTCCCACAAAATGCACTCCCTGATTTGTTGTTCCCATTTCCAAGCTGCTGCACACACCTGGGTACCAAACATCCCAAACCAGGCAACAGCAAAGACCATCCTTTCCACAATTAATTTATAACTGCTTTATGTTTAAGTGCACATCACATCCTGTTCTCATTCACACACTCTATTAAAATACCACCCAACTCAGTGGAGATGCAGCCTGGATGTGCCAGGTTAAAGCTCTGGATTTGCAGCAGTGTGAGTGAATTGTGCATATTCAGATATATAACCCTGGTGGCTAACAGCATCTCTGTGCATTTCTGCTGCTTCCTCTGGCCTTACCAGCCTGGCATGAATTTTGGCAGGGCTGACATCTTTTGCTGCCCCCTGTTGCATGCAGTTCTCTTCTTCCAGAGGCAGCAAAACACAGAGATCAAGCCTTCACAAATAAGTTCACACATAAACACCCACTTTATGGTCACTTACTTTGTGTTCTTAAGTAATTTTTTTTTCCATCTTTTACTCAGGCTTTTTATTCAGTCATGAAGTGGCTTCCCTGGAGTTTCTTCAAGGCTTTCCTGCATTTTCCCACACTTTCTTTTTCCTCTCCCTCCACTGTTCTAGTGGGCTTTGGGCAAACGTGATCGTTAGCTTGCTCCACCACTAAACTAGTCCCAGAACCGGGGAGGCAAGAGAGCAGTGAGCACCAGCATGCACAGCTTAGCACCAAAGCTTGGTAAAACCAGACAGCAGCTTCCCTGAGAGAGAGAGGGGCTGCACACTGTAAGCAAGCAAGACATAAAACACCAGCCCAGCTGTCACACACATCACCCAAGGACAAGCCACAAACCTGGAACAGGGAAGAAACCAGGGAGGAGGCAGAGCAGGGCTTTCCTTCTCAAACTAGTAAAGCAGAGCTCAAAGCTGAAGCATGTTTCAAGCTTTATTTTTTTTCTCCTCATTCCATCACATAATCCTTACACAAATTTTCACTGCATTTAATGCAATTAGGGTATAGTGCAAAGCAGACCAAATCTACACTTGGGATGATCTGTTAATTATAACCCCAAATGACTGCAGCCACATCCCCTCTGGAGGCACTGCTGCCATCCCAAAATGGGACCAGCAGCTCAGGGAGACACAGAGGCCAGACAGGAAGACCCCTTCCATCTGAAGCAATTTATTCCAGACTAGATAAACAGGCTCCTTGGACAGCTTTTAAAAACTCATGGAGAAAAAATGTGGCTGTCTGGGGAGAGAGTTTTTCTGTGGGGTTATTAGCAGAGAAAATCCCTCCAAACAAAAAACATCTAATCCTGCTACACACACTGATGCATGTGTATTAACACACATGAAAATCTTAGTGTTGTTAACATCTAAACTCGTAAACTACCTGAATGCACACAGCCATTCCTACAGCTCATGGGGTAATATGAAGGGTCACACTCAGGCTGGGGAGAAGCCCCTCCCACATTGCTGACAGAAAAGCAGAAATCACCAGGCTCTTTTCTCAAAGCTAGCCAAATCTCTCCTCAGCTGTCCCAAAGCCAGAGGTCACCCTTCTCTCTGCCTAATCTTGCTTTGATGTATCCAGACATGGGCTACAGCACTGGGAGAGGTCTGGAGGCCAAAGGGTCCTTTACATCCCTGTTCATTTGCCAAGAACAAAGTTTCAGGGATAGAGTACTTGGGTAACAGGAATTAGCAGTTGTTTCTTATGCAGTTCCATTAAAAGTCTATGCATTTTAATGCTTTTGCACAAAGCCTTCAAGTTATAGTTCCATATTAATAAGCACAACAAGAGAACCCACCTTTCTGCCCCAAACCCACTCAAATTACCTTCAGCTTTTCTGTAACAAATGCAAGAGGAAGAGACCATCAACCACTCAAGCAGTAGCCTGAAGGCACATAAATACATTAGCTAATGGGCTGTTCACAGCCTGCAATGGTCAATTAAATACAGAGAAAACACCATCCCAGTTATAGCACACCACCCCACCTTAATCCCATCAAGGCACAGGCAAACAAACTCACCACTGTTGACTTCTAGCTCTGAGTTTTCTTAAAAAAAAAAAAGGTGAATTTTTCCCAAGCCACTCTGAACCAAAAAAATAATATTATTTAGGGCACAAGTTGATTGACTTTCAAGAGGCTTTAAGCAAAAAACAGATATTTAGTCAATATTATTTTGGGTTTTTTAACATGCTAGATACAAGAATACAAACTGCCTGAAAGGCCCATGATAAAAATTTACTTCTATTCTCTCTTATTTCATTATAGCTTATTACTTACAAAAGTAAAAAAAACCAACTCCCAAGTAACCACTCCTACCAACCACCTGCAGCTCCCCATAAATACTAACCACAGGGCACCAAAACCCGGAGGAATTTAAGCACCAAACAACCGCCAGCTGTTGCCAATCCACACAGGACTCAGACCACTCACTTAGAAACACAGTACATGTGTGAGAATAAGGCAGTCTCTTACTAAGAGCAGACTTACAAAATCTCACTAAACATTTTAAATACCACATCTATCTTGCATGCTGCATGCCATAAAGCCACTATGTTTAATTGCACATAATTAGTTGCATGTTTGTAAACTCAATAGCTTAATCATGTTAAATTAACAGACTGTAACAGGAACATTTGATAGTTAAATCTCGTCTTGCTAAACTAATGAACACCTGGAATACACAATTAGTCACACCACCAATAAATTAACTTTAACTAAAATCTGTCATTAGTAATTATTTTCCTTCCTTCCTGGTAGACCACTAGGATTAGCAGGAATAGCCAAATGAGACCCTTAGCAATTTGTTAAAACCACAACTGCAGGATCTGCAGGATCCCTCCTGCTGCTGCTTTTATTTTTCTCTGATATTTTCTTCAGCAGAGATTACCAGCTGTTGCGCAGGTCTTTGTTTTTCCTTTGTTCATTTCCAAACTAAATTCTTACCTGTGTTTGGGTGCTTTTGGTTTCGTTCAGGGTGGGGGTTTTTGGTTTTTTTTGTTTGTTTGTTTGTTTGGGGGGGGGGGGGGGTCTGTTTGGTTTTGTTTTGTTTTGTTTTTGTTTGTTTGTTTGGGGGTTTTAGGGGGGGGACAGGGGGCAGAGGGGTGTGGCCAGGTAGTTTTTAGTAGCTACCAGGTTTAATGTGGCAGGTTATGTCCAGGTGATGAGCAGGGAGAAGAGATGATCCCTCCCTCTGGCCCCATCCAGAGGCCATGGCTGCTGTTTTATCAGCATAAGTGAAAAGTGTGCACATGCTGAGGGACTAACTCCACACAGGCACCTGGAACCACCTGCTTGCCTGTCTCAAGGCACACAGATATAATAGTGACAGACCTTGGAAAAGTGACCACTCAGAAAAATAACTGGTGCATTTTCAGAAAATGATAAACCAGCCCATACAAAACTGCTGGGTGTTTCTGTAGGTCAAGCACTCCTATCCACTGTCATTATTCCCCATCATTGACACCTGCTGTGGAACCAAGAGGCAGCCAATCTAAAAGGATAAAATGGAAATAAACACAATGAAATGACAGACTGCTGAACTGTCACACCATAGCCTTGAAATCATGGGATCAGAGAGCCTTAAAACAGGATCAGGCATTTGTTTAAACAATACTGTTGTAAGGCTTTTTAAAATGGTTTGAAGCAGATGCCACAACTCTGGAGTTGCAGCAGAAAGCTGGGAGAGGGAGCTAAATGTAACATCGCTGCTGCCAGGCTCCTTGCAGCAGCATTCTATTGACACCAGCACTTACAAACCTGGCCAGTCATGAGACACATCATGGTGAAAAGAAAGAGCAGCTTCTTTCAACCTGAGTGTAATATATGGAGCAGCTTGATTTTGTGCACAAAGGTTCCCTAGCTGAGCTAGAAACAAAAACTGCAGTCCCTCTCTTTTCGTTCACACATTTGTATGCAGGAATGAGAATCACTATGGACAGGATAGCAGTGTAAAAAGGTGCAGGGAAGTAGGAAATCAGGTGAGTGAGGCTGTGACAAAGACATGAGCTCCTGCAAATGCAGAATCCCTTCGAGTTTAAAAAACCTGCATACTCACCAGTTTTTCCCAGAGCCTTTCAACATAATGCTGGTAGTACTGCTTCCTAGCAGACAGAGAGCAGTAGAGGAATTTTCAGCCCCAGTGGCTGAAGTTGCTGAAAAAGTTACTTGCAGTCAGCCAGGCCATTCAGCCTTCCTGCTATTAGCATGACAAGGCTGCTATTCCATGCCTAAGCATTGTTTCACACACTCCTTCCCAAGATGAAAAACCATAAGCTATACACTTTCAAGAGTCTTTGGACGCTGTAGGAACCCACCCTGCCAAACTGGACCAGGCAGAGCCATACTGTGCTTCCTAAATCTATCAAAATTGCTGCAACATCTCTGTCTTCTGGTTTATTCACCCCAGTACCACCAGGTTTCCTAAATCAGGAGACTATTCAGGGTGTACCAAGTATAGAAAGGACTGTCACTGCTCAATATCAAGTTAAAAGGAGCCTGACATAATTCAAGATCAAAACACAGGTATGCAGGAGTTGGAAACAGCTTGATTCCCAAATCTCCTCTGCTGCTCTTCAACCACATTCTTTTGATCTCACAAACATCTGCAGCTACTGTGACCTATTAGTCTTGGTGCAAAGCAACAGGGCCACTACCAGGTCATCCCAGAGTTACACACAGTTTGCCTGTAGCAGTGCATCTGCCCACCATCCCACAGATTTAACTCTAATGAAAGGATGGCATCTCCCAAACCATCTCTAGGAAATTTTGCATCTCCTGTAGCAAGTGATACAACAAAAGACAATCTTTCCAGTGAGCTGCTGCTAACTCACTGCATGAAAAGAGTTAGATCTCTTGCAAATAACTCCACCATAGTTATTTGCCCCAAGCAAACTGAAAACTGAATGTCAGAACTAGCTGCTTACAGACAGAAGTGTGAAAAGTTTGCCTCCTCCTTTCTATACTGCATAGCTGCAAGAGCATCAGTCAACCAAGCAAAGAATTATTTGTATTTCACTCAGATTTGAAAGGATGAAGGCTAAATATGATTCCCCAGCCTTCACTTCAAGCAATAACCAAGTGCTTCAACAAAGGAAAAAAGAATTCTGATGGAACATCAAATGGGATAATAAAGATCACTGAGATGAGCTTGACATGAATATTGGGCAATGTTTGCTTTCCAAAAAAAGGAACTCAGGCTCTGCCTTTATACCTGAGCTGTTTTTCACCAAGGTGTGGGGTGTGTATCATTGAAGATAAAAGCAAGCAGAGGATGGATTTGCCAGATGGTACATGGCAGATTCAGCTGCACTCCTGTTGCCTCTCACTGCTGAGTCAGTCACCAGGAGGGCTGTGGAATGACAGGCTGTGAGACAAAACAAAATAATGCAATGAACTGCAGGAGTAATAGAAACTGGGGCTTAAGCAAACCTAACCAAGAGTCAAAGGATAAATATTGCCTAATGACAGCCAAGTGACATTAAAAAGTAGGTGGCATTAATGAATGTTTGAAGCTTCACCTCTGCTCAGCACCCAAGTTAGGAAAAAACCAGCCCAGCACACCTAAGGGAAAAGGACAGCAATATTAGAGATTAAATACAGCAAGTGAAAAAGCTGGAATCAGTTCTAACTTCCGTTCTGGACAATCTCTGAGCACCACAGATGTATTTAATGCAGCCACGTGGATTTTGTGGGGTTTTGGTTTTGTTTTTTTGTTTTGGTTTTTTTTGTTTCTTTCTTTCTTTAATATACATTTTAAATAACTTTAAATTTTTCAGCTGAAACATAAAATCCAGAAAGCAGCAGATTTCTCTCGAATGCTGAAATAAATACTTCAAATCAACTTTAAAACAGATTAGGAAAGAAAGGCAGTTTCATAATCAAGTGCTAAAACACTGAAGACATCGTTCTAACACAGCAACAGATGAACAGGGCAGATGAAACGTTACAATCAAATTTCTACACACAAATAAAGCATGGGGAAAGAGCAAGAAGTGATACCTAAGGATGGAGACAATGACCAAATGTGTACACTTAAGCCATGTGAATCAATTCAGCTCCCTTTGTTCTTTTTACAGAAAAAAGGAAAGCAATAGGTAATGGTCCCACAGTGAGTAAAGAATTTATTAGGACATTGCTTTGTCTTCATTAAACCCAGGGGAAGAAGAAGGGGCTCTACATGAAGAATTTCCAATTCTACAAAGTCAAAGCTTTAAGTGAAGACACATACTCTGAAAAGATATTATTTGACCAAACATGCTGCCTCTTCTGAATTTCTGTAACAGACATTTATGAATTACACACAGTTGTTTTTTAACTTGAGGACTTTTTAAAATTCAGTGCATTGATGACATTACTTCAACTGAAAATATTCCTAATAAAGCTGCAAATAATTTCCCTATTTCCAAACTGGAAAAAGATCTTCCTCCCCCCAAATACTATTATTTCATACAGCAAGTGCAGCAAGGATATGGAAAGTAAAATGCTAAATAATGTCTTAAATTGAATGGAAATCTTAAGAAACAAAAAAATTTTTAACTTCTCTCAGGACACAAAGTTTTCTGGTCATCAGCCCACCAAACTCACAAAGTCACCCCAGGGACAGAATTCCTTCATTGCAGGTAAAATAAAGCAGAAATAAGCATGTTCAAAACACAAATCGTATTCGTTTCCCCTTTTTCACATATTGTTGAGTTAAAGGAAGAGGCAAAATGCACTCCCACTACATAGTGGGATTTTTATGATCCCTCTATCCAGAGTCTTGTCTCTGCTTTGGGAATACAACTTTATATCATTCTATTTCTTATTAAACTTTATTTCCTGTAGTAAAAACCTCAAGTCTACAGTAACAAAACTCAGTCAACCATATCCCCACTGACCCAATTATACCTTTGAAGAGGTGTAATAGTTACTATGGTTATAAATGTTAATGCAAGAGAAGACATTATTATTAGTCAGGAGAAAATGTATCCCAAACTCAGTTCTAATCCTCATGAAACAATAAAAGATCAGAAAATAAAAGCTTGCTGCACATTCTGTTGGGTGTCTGTGATCCTGCTTTAATGCTGGAGTTAAGGATGTGCAGGTATGAAAGAAAACAGAACCTTTTTCTACCAGTACATTAAAGGGCCAAAATCTAAACAATACACAAATTTTTCAAAAACACCTGGGCAAACATCCTAGAAAAAAGTAGAATTCATAACATAGATGTTAAAGTTGGTGTATTTTTTTGTTTTAATAAAATTGTGTTGGCCATCAAAAAACTTGTAACCTTTGTGAGGCATCTACTCCAACAAAACTTCATTAACTGTTAGTCAATCACTGCTCCCCTTGCAAGAATTTCCAATTGATTATGTGAAATGTGGTGGATGATACATCACTACATATATCACACAATATATAATTAATGTTCAATTCTTTCTCATTGCAGAGCTACATGCAGAACTTAATAACTTTCTCATCATCTCCTTTACATGTACCTCTTCAAGTCCTGCCAGTTTTTCCAATACAGTATTATCTCCTGCTCAGGTTTCTTGTGCTAGACACAGTAATGCAAACAATCCCTACAAATCTTTGATCTCTTTGCAGCATGAGGCATATACTGCAATTTTGAGGCAAAAAACTTGTAGAGAAAATCAGCATATACAGGGCACTGTTCCTTTTCACAATCCTAGCCTGACAGAACATATAAGGGATTTAAATTTTAAACTGTACACATCACTCCAATTACAATTATACCTTCATCTGAAGCTAGCAATTACATTTTGTGAAATAAATTAACACTTCAAGAAACTGTAGGGAAGTGCAAACCTCTGAAGTAAGCCTTTGTTAAGTCCTTAATGCACAGATTTCTCAGTTCTCACAAGCTTTGATCAACTTATTCCATCTTTTCCATTTGCCTCCACACAAAAACAGTTGAGCATGCTGCAAACAGCTTCATGCTTGAGGCTTCAAACATTTCATATACTTGGGGCAGGATTCTGCCCTTCTGCTTCTCAGCACAGGCTTCATTTTCCAGACAGGCATCCTCATATTCCAGTATTTTCTTCTAACTGGTTTGCCTGCCAGACAGAGGAGAAACAATTACTGAGCAATGTTTTGCATGCCATAACTTTTCTTGTCCTATTTTATAGCCTTATATTAAATGTGAAAACCAGAATTCATTGATTCTTTAAGAAATTAGAAGTATAATATTATTTGAAGAAGCTCTGGGGTTTTTTTCCGTTTCTGCTGAATGGAGGTCTGCTCTGTATTAGACATAAAAAGAGAGCAGAATAGTGTGTGTAATATGATTAAACTGATAAGTACAATAATTACCTAATAATTAACAAGATAGCATATCAAGAAAAAGCATAAGAAAACCACATATTATTTTATTTCTACACTAAGCCTGCTTAATTCTAAACTAACAATTCCCTTCTTAAATCTCCCTGTTCCTCCTTTTCAAAACAAATTCTTCTGGGAAACCAAACTTACAGGATATTCTTTACATTCTGTTACCTGTTGAATCAAACAAACATTTAATTTCCCATTTCCCACTTCCCACTTTGCAAGTTGCATTTTTTGCCTGTCAACAACAGGAAAACACATTAAATGGGTTAAACCCACCTGCCAGCAATGCACTGATTTCAAACACCACAAATGGTACAGAGGGACTAAGAGACTTCTAAATTCAAAATATATAGCAAAAGCACAGCATTCTTTCCTGCTCTTAAAATACACCAACTGTTATATATGTGATTCGTGCTGATTAAATTGCAATGATATTTGCAAAACTGTTGCTTTATATAGATAGAAAAATTGTATGTAATTGTTATCAAGCAACAAAAAGGACAAAGGAAATGGTTAAACAAAGCAGATGGAATCATCCTTCAGATGTTTGGTGGGAGTGAGGATAGTAAGGGTATAGGTCTAAGAACAGCACCTAGAAATAAAACTTTCAACCTTAAATTGGGCCATTCTGTTTCTATTTCCCTGTTTTGCCCTAACTCTCTATTTCCCTCTATTTCTTTCTCTCTCTGCTCCTCTAACTCTTCTTTCTCTCCCTCTCTGTTTCTCTATTTTCTATGGAAAATCCAGAGGGAGCTAGATCAATCAGAAATTAAGACTTCCAGATGCCATTTTATAAATGAATGATTTGGTTTCCCATTTGTACATGTGCTGATGTAAACAACAATTCTCAGAAACCTCCTAGTACAGAAAAAAACAAAAAGACCAGCAGCATATATTAGTGTTACAGTAGCTCAATAAGTGCATTTATTGCAGTTCCTTGAGGGGTTGTGCAATATGTATCATAGACAAAAATATGTTTTATATGGGCCAAATCCTGCTCTCAAAATTCATCAGAGTCTTTAAACTGGCATAATGGAAAATGAACATGCTTCCTCTGAGATCTCCAAATCACTTTTGAAATAAGGACAAAAATAGGAACTAAAAATATTTACCATATAGAAGACAAATATAATCTAGAAAAGGAAAAAAAAGGATGAAAAGTAGCCACCTACTCATTAGAACTGATTACCTCTTCTAGATATAGAAAACCATCCACCCAAGTTTTCTCCTTTTGGCACCCTCTGTCACATGTTATAACTGTGTTTGACAATGATCAAATGACTGATGATGCCTTCTTTTTTTCTTTTTTTTTATGTTTTTTTTCTCTGAAATCTCACTGAGGTGCTTTATCTTTATTAAAAAGGAAAGGGCTGTTTGTTCTAATTGTACTAGAAATGAATCAGGTGGTTGAAGAAATAAGTCAGATGGTTGCACACCTTGTCTGGCTGTGGTCTCTCCCATCAGCTCTAGGAGCCACACTTATCAAGGTGTCTTGTTTGCAATACATGCAGAAAAAGATACCAAAATTCATCTTGGAACTCATATTTATAAAATGTGGTTATATATATATATTTTTATTTTTTTTTTTAAAGAATGAAAAGATAAAATAACCCAAGTATATTTTTTCTGTAACTTTTTCTCCCTGTACACAATATAGCTGCAGTTATAGAGCAGTTCCACATTGCTTTCTCTGTACAGAACTGATGACACTCAGATTGTCTTCTCTAGCAGCTCCTATGACAATTAAAGCTGAATTTGTTTATTGGCCTTTACAAAAAAAAAAAAAAAAAAAAAAAAAAAAAAAAAAAAAAAAAAAAAAACCAAAAAAAACCCACCACACAAACAAAAAAAACAACAGCAACAAAACAAACAAACACACACAAACAACACAAATTTGGGCCTCTAAAAAGTTTGGAGGCCATTCCAAAATACCATTAAAAAAGCCACAGGAGCAAGTTCATATTTTGCATTTGACAATGTAGAGAGAGGAAAGATAAAAGCAGCATGAGTTGGTGCTTAGGTTTAATGACAGGGTTTAAAATATTTGAACTGCCATTTCACCTTCAGATTAATCACATAATCTCTGACACATTATAGCCAAACCATACCTCAGTTTTACCCTCTATATATTGACAATCTGTAGATATATATATATATCGACAAAAACATTCACTCCTATTTTTGAAGCGGTTTAAAAGTTTTGTGAAAAGAACACCAAATAAGTATAAATAATTGTAATCAGAGAGATTAAGGGGCTCCCTTCACACATAACTGACAGGTGCTTTGGGACGAAAACAAAGTGTTTAGGCAAGATTGTACCTTTTGTTACCTTTTCTGCCTATAATTATTACTTTTCACCTTCTGATAGGCTAGTGCTGATCAGGAAATTTTACCCACACTCTTAAGTGATATATTCTCCTCACCTTTTTATTTGACAGCACTCAGGCATGAGGCAGCAATGCTCTAATGTGCAGCTGAGTATCTCTTTTTTTCTGGAACAGAAAGTTCTTTATTGTTAGTAAATTAGTTACTATTGATTCCCAAACACCTGGTGATCCCAATCTAATCATTAACCTTCCTGCAAGATGGGAAGGCTCCCTATCAAAAGGATTAAATTTTAAATTTGGAGCCTCACTTCAAGAAAAAAAAATATTCTTAAAGTTTGTCATGCTCAGAAGATTGATTGGAGGTACTTTTGACAAAGCAATAAAGATGTAGGAAGATTTCTTTTCCAACATAAATCCAAACACAAGATGCAGATATGTGGATAATCACCACTGCAATGCAGTTGTCTCTCAGGGAGCACTGCAACAGCACAGAGCAGCTCAGGACAAGAATTAACTACACAGACCCAGCTGCTGACACTCCTTCCCAAAACTCTGGCTTCTGTCCTACTGGCAGAGAGGCCTCAAGGGAAAAAATAAATTAACAAACTTCCAACAAACTCAAAAAGAAGAAAGAACAAAGGTGGTGCTTCTCTCTGTAAAAGCCTGTTAGTTCCTTCAGAAATCTGTCTGTATCTGTCCCACCCTTGAGCTCTTCTCTCCTGCAATCCTGCTGCCATCCTAATCACTTCTGAATATCACAGCTGCTTCTTTTACTGTTTTATTAAATCCCAAATCTTCAGACTTCAGGTGCTGGAGGTACTGAACATAAATTATGTTCTGCCCTGGGCAGGGACTCTATTCTCAGCAGCATGGATTTTTTTCCTTAGAAACCTAGCTTGAATTCATTCAATGTGACACCATCACCTTCCTCCCCAGCAAACAATTATCCTGTTGTGAACTGTTATATACGTAATTCATGCTAATTAGAGTTTGTATCTATGTAACTAATATACTTTGATTGTATTCATTTATATACAATTGCTGTTATTAATAAATTGATGCTAAATTTAACTTTGTTGTTTGATTAACTAGACAAAAACCAAAATCTAAATCCATTTATAACAGAACTCATGCCACTTTCTGTTCATTATTTCCTCTTTCCTTAGTTTCAACTGACTCCCAGTCTTAGCAGCTGTCCCACAAACCTCAAACGCATTTTTTCATCTCAACATGAGCATCACAAAAGGAAACTTTCCCAGAAATGCCTTTTAAGGGACCTTGCACTTCAAAATCAATCCAATTCTTGAAATTTTGACTTTAGATATTTTCCCTTTTGAGAGAATATATTCCCCATTAGATATAAAAAAAGCTGAAATACAAAAAAGAACTGGAGTACTCACAAGAATGAAGAGAGCACAGCAACCAACAGCCTCTCTGCTAAGGAACCATCCAAGCTACAGCTGCCCACCTGCTCCAATTTTAATGGGTTGGGTCAAAGAAATACTCAACCTGTGGAGAGAGTTAAGGAATCACATATAGCTGTAGTATATCTTTACAATGTAATTTAAATAGTTCTTTTAATTAAGGTTTCTTGAGGCTGAAACTAAAAGCATAATATTTAACATAATTTAAGTTTAAAGTGAAGACAAAAACCTGAAAGTTTTACCTTTTGTGCCTCCAGTTCTCTCCATCCCACCCCAGGAAGGAGGGAGTGGTTTTAATGGGAAAACTAATTTGGAGAATACCTTTCCCAAACCACAACATGACCCTCTAAAAAAGTGGTGTCTGCAATTTTGATTTTTCTGTCTGTAGTTAAAGACAAAATGAGCAGAACTGCATTAAGTGAGCAGGGAGTGTTTATTCTTTGTGAAAATTGGTGGCTGCAAAAGGCATATAAGTAGTAGGTAGGTAACATGATCAAGCAATATACAGAAAATTTGTCCATGAGTCATAGAACGTTTGCAGAAAGACTGAAAATCAGTTTCAAAAAACCCAATTTTAAAAAGCTGTGGTAATGAGAACCTTGGCACTCAGCACCTATGAAAGGCAGGTGTTTCTCATCACCTTTTTTCTCCCAAATTTGCTAATGAAAAAGAATGCTTAGAGAAAAGCAAAACAGCAATTATACCTCTCTTTTTCTTTGGTTTTTTTTAAGTTCCAAGATGCCTCCAGAAACGGATAACGGACAATGGAAACGGCGGGCTTTAACCCTCTGTGTCTGCTTGTCGGTGAGGCACCGGGCAAGGCTCCGTCCCCCGTCCGGGGAGTACCGTGGGGCAGCTTCTGAGGGGGAGACACGGAGGAGGGGTGGAGGGCGACCATCATGGGACTGCATGATGTTCCGGTTAGCGAGGGGGGAAGTGCTGGAGAAAACTCAGAAGGGCAGCAGGAAGCTGATGGAAGAGGAATGCTGAAATTCCCTGGCATCACCTGTGGGGCACGAAATAAACATTTTGGGGCAAAATTGAGCAGTGTGGGCAAAAAAGCTGCTGTTAGGTGTGGAGGACGGGGAGCACACATTTTTTGTGGGAAAATCAAAAGGGATCTCCAGAGGAGAAAATTGTTTTTGGGGAAGAGTCTGACGTAAAATTTGGGTTGGATGTACTGAGAAAATTTCATGATAAAACCTGAGGCAACATTGAAGGGCCAGAAGGAATTTTGAAATTTCAGTAATCTAAAAAAGAAAGAATGAAAGTAAAATCATAAGTACGTTCTGTGGTATAGAACATTTTAGGAACAAATTATGTGTTGATCTCTAGGAGATATTTTGAAGGGATAATCTGTGTAAGTTTGTGGGGCAGAGAATAAAAATTTTTGTGATAAAATTCTGGGTGATGTATTGGACACAGCTAGGAAACGTGTTAGAGGCAAAAGCAGAGGGAGCCTTTTGGGAGGGTCCAAAGTCCCTTTCTTGGTAGAAAACCTGAGGTAACATATGTGAAAGAAATTAATGATCTTTTTCAAAAGTGAATTTGCAATAATTTAGAGAGGAAAATTGAGCACATGTTCAGGAGAACCTGTTGTAACACAGAAATTAAAGGCAGCCTCTTTGACAAGAAATCTGGGATAATCTGGAAACAGGTGACATTTTTTTAGCTGAAAACGTGGGATATTTTAAGAGGTTATTGTTGTGGCACAGTGGGAGCTGTAGACAAAATCTATTAGAAAAGCTTTTCTGCAGTGTCATAAGGGGCAAACATGACCCCATTGGTTTATAAACTACTCAGAGATGAACCTAGACATTGTCAACAGTTTATGCCTGAAAGATTCTAGATATCCAACTGGACCTTTATAAAATTTTCCCTTTCAGGACAAAGGCTTGCAAACAGCATATATTCATACAAATTTAGTTATTTTATGTTAGTAACAAATACACAACAAAATCAAAATGAGAGTTATTTCCAACACCTGCCGCTTGTAATAAAAAAGTATTGTATTATAGCAAACTATTTTCACTGAGAGTGATTATAGTAAAGATACCGAAATAAACCTATTCAGTAAAAGTTAATGTAACAGAGCCATGCCAAAAATGGAGGCAAATGTCATCTGCTAATCATTCCGAGTGAGCTCAGGAGGGTCTACACGCAAACAGTAATCACTACAAACACCATTGCAAAAACGAATACTGTACAAGACCTACTGCTAATATTTGACATAGGGTGGTTTAAGAATGATCCTGTAGAGCTGGTGGGTGGAAGACGATGGAGCTTGTCAGGCCTGAGTCTGTCGTCATCCATTGGCAGGCGCAGAGGGACGACGGGGCAAGAGCAAGGTGGATGACTGGCAGCTTCAATGTCAAGAGGGGAACGGCGAGGCAACAGTAAGGTCGCATGTGAAGAAGGAGCACGACGGACCCTCTGGGCAAAGGGCCTTTGTGGCATGGCCAGGGCACCTTCACGGTGTGGCAACTGACTTCGTTTGGTCTGGGCGACCTCCCTGCGTGCAGTGCTGGTTCTTTGCTGTAGTTGGCCTTTTGCCATTGTGCTCCTTTGGCTGCCTGGAGAGAGGGACAACCCTGTAAGGAGAGTGAGAGCCCCTGTCTCCGCACCTGAGGGGGGACACAGAGCTCCCCCAGCCCCCAGCCCGGCCACCCTGTAAGCGGGGCAGGGCTTTTCCCCAGCCGTGGCAGCTTTCTGCCTGCTGCTGGCCCCTGGCCAGCGTGACCCCCTGTACTCGGGGCGCGTCACAGCCTTTGTCCCGTGCAGCCCTGAAGTGCCTTGGCACGTCGAGCCCCTGTGCCCTCCCCACGGTGCGGTGCGGTGCAGGCCTGATGCTTTTGTCTCCCGCTGAGCAGTAGGGATGGCTCCCTTGATGAGCTCTTTGGCTGCACAGAACTTGCTCCCTCTTCTGGGACTCTCTTCCCCTCCCTCCCTCCCCTGTGTTTCCATTAGGTGGTGTGAATGAGCCAGTGTGTGTGTGCTTTAGCCTTCCTTTAGAAATAGAGCAGTGTAGATTAGACTTCCCAGGAGAGCAAGAGCAGCTCTGTGCAGCCACAAGGTGGTCCCCAAAATGCCTGCGTGGACAAAGTGTCCGACCTTGCCCCTGCTTTCTGAGGAGGGTACGAAGCCGCTTAACAGTAGCGTGGGCAACGTGACCCACCAGGGCCTGGGTCTGGGCCTATGGTGCCCTTTGTGCTGGAGAACTGGCAGCGTGCGGGCCCCTTACTGTGGGCATGTGTCAGGAACTTGCTTGTCCCTTTGTCCCCAGGAGCAGCCCCAGGTCCCTGTAAGCAGGGCTGGGGAGGCTTCCTTAGCTGGGTGACAGGAACCGCTGAGCCCGGGCCTTTGCCAGGGCACAGGTTGAAGAGGTGCTGCTGCCACCTCGCCGGCGGCCTCGTTATGGAGGCTGGAGGGACTCCGGCAGACAGCTGTGTTGCTGTGCTGCACCACGGCTGAGCTGCAGCCGGCTCCTAAGTGGGTCTCAGGCCAGAGCCCGTGCTCCGTGGCGCTTGTTGGGGGGTGCCGGGCTGCGGGGGGCGGCCCCATAAGTGGGGCTGTGTGTGTCCCCTGGTCTCGGCGGGTGGTTGGAGGGAGACCCCCCTGTAATCAGGCCCCAGCCCTTGAGAGGCGCAGGGCCAGGAGTGGTGGGGGCCAGGCATGTGCCCTCCCTGTCGCCAGGGCTGGGCTCCCGGCCCCTGGGGCCCTTGGGTCCCTTGGCCTTTAGGCCGTGAGTTGGGCTTCCTGACTGTGGAGTCTGGTTCCTGTTGCCGTGGAGAAGGGCCGAGATCCGTGGCTCCCTGGGTGTGGACCGGCCTGTAAGCAGGCTGTGGGTCTGGGCGCCTTTGTGCTCCCTTCAGCTGGCAGCCTGCCTTGAGCACCGTCCCCGTTAGTGGGGAGTGGGCCAGAATTGGAGAGAAGGAGCCTCCGTAGGCCTCAGGGACCAGGGCCGCCTCGTAAGTCGGGGCAGGTGCTCTGGGTTCCCGGGCCCTTTGCAGTGCGGGCAGTGCCTTGAGCCCCTGTAAGCAGGGCTGGAGTCTCTTGTGGGCGGCTCTGCTTTGTGTCCAGCTTCTTTTGCCCGGAGGGCCCGGCTCCCAGCGCGGCGTGGGACTTTGGCGGACGTCGAGGTGGTGAGTCAAGCTGGAGCTGGAGGCTTTTGGGCAGCTGTGGGGGGGTTCTGTGGGTGGTGGCCTGGCGTGAGGGTCTCGATGTGGGGCTGGTGGGTGGCGGTTCCCCTTGGGAGCTGGAGCTTGTCAGACCTGAGTGCGTCGTTGTCGTCCATTGGCAGGCGCCGAGGGACGACGGGGCAAGAGCAAGGTGGATGAGCGGCACCTTCGAGGTCAAGAGGGGAACGGCGAGGCAACCTCGAGCTGCTTTGGGTTCCCTCCTCATTAAGCACTTTTATTGACAATACTGTTCTTTCTTATAAATAAATTATTATTTTTTATTTATGTTAATTTTTATATTATTAGTATAAATACAATATATTGTATTTATGTAGTTTCCTTTATACAATTGGCCAAGATCAGTTTGTGTTTTATGGTACCATTCCCAACATGGGCCCTGTGCAGTTATCCCATATCCAAACCCTTTATACTTTCAACAGGAATAAATATTGGTCATGTTTTTGAAGCCAGCATTTTATTCAAAGGATCTCCTATACACAGGAAACTTTGCCCAAACAACAATAACAGGCTGGTATTATTATTCTTTACAAGAGAAAAAGAGGTTAATAATCATGCAGTTAAAACATATTTCTGTCAATTAGATTTGGTATTCCCAAATTCAAAAGGGCATTTGTCTCTAGATGTTTGGTACAATTTTGTAGATTTGCTTCACTTGCACACCCACATCTTCATGCACTGTGTTTATCAGGTTTAACTCCACAGACCCATCCTTGTCTTGGAGTTAGAAATAATCTTCATTTTACATTTTAAACTAGTAAAAATGGACTAGAAATAGAGTAGCAAGGAATAAAATTACTTCTATAGGTTTGCTTCTTGGGCCATTGTTGGAACTGGTAATAACAACAAATTCTCCTCATCCCTGGTCTAGCATTATTAACACAGGCTCAACTGTATTTTAAACTAAAGTTGTTGGCAAGCAGACAAGCACCAAGTCTAAAATTTGTGTGTCTCACCTGAATGCAAATTTTCAGTCAGTCTTTTGGGTTTTTGTCATCATGATATAGCACCATACAGATTTTTCAGTGTTTATTGGACACAAATGATAATTGTGATAACTGGAGAATGACAATCTCTTGTCTGAGTCTTAGGGAGCCAAACTGAACTGAGTACAGACGCACAAAGGCTCCAGCCTGCATCACAGGTATAATCATCCTGACTAGTGGAATAAAAAGGATTTAGGTCAGACCACAGAAGTATTCAAAAATCAACACTGGCCTGAATGCAAAATGAGAGTGAAACCAATAGCTAGCCTGAGCTTTGTTCACAAATTCAAATTTGCAACAGCCTCAATGTCAGCTCTCACTGTTTTCTTTGAGACTGTTGTGATATTTGTTGTTCTTCTTAAAGTCCTGGCAGCTTGTGGTCAAGGGATTAGGTGTTTATCTCTGATTTCTTCTGAAATAAAGTACCTTTTTCAAGTTGAAGGAAATGCTTCTAAATGTTGCCTGTGCATGGCAGGCTATGGACTGGTTATTCCTGTGCTGCAGGGCAGCCAGGCCCAAAGCAGCTGAAAGTGTTTTTAGTAACTCTTGTGAAAGTGCATGACTGCTATCAAGGTTTTTGGAAAGCTGATTGCTTGTCCTCTGCTGATGTAAAGAATAGGCAGACTAAATTCATGCTTAACTCTTCAGGTAAAAAGATGCGGAAAGTGAATGGAAAAACAATTACCACAAGCTCATATTTACCCACAGGATTTGCTCCAATATCATGGTTTTCTTGCCAGGTGTAATGTGTGTGGGATGCAGGATGTTTCTGCAGCCTAAGGGGTTTTGAAGACACACTTAAATGTGAGAAAGATTTCCAGTGCTGTCTTTTCCATGTCCTGCTCCAAGGGGATTGTGCAAATTGTGTACATTTGGATATGGTTCTGTTTTCAGTCTTGAAATTTCAATCCACTCCTACCTCTAGTCACTTTCCTAAACTTAAGCTGTTGGGAAGAGGAAGAAGATTTTGGCTATGATTTGATAGGCACTCTGATCAGGTGCCTATCATATGCAGTATGATTTATAAAAAAGAAAATAATATTTATGAGACAAAATTTGATGTTATTGTTAATTTTGCTAGGATTGGCTAGTTAAAATAAATAATACAGAAATCAAGGACTGGAGATGACCATTGGGAAGAAGAACAAATAACATCTTCATGCATTTTCTGTTCTGCATGGAGTTATCCTGGAAGGGCACATCTGAATCAGAACAGAAATTGTTGTTATGCTTCTAGAGTGAAGAAGTGTGAATTCTCCTGATGAACAGGGTGTCCCCTTACCCCATAAACACTTCATCATTTCTGATGTTTGAATCCCTCTTTAAAACAAAAGGTTTAAAATATGAGAAACAGAAGTCAAGGATACATTTTTTTTCGAATCTGTGACTTTCACTTACTGTCTCACAAGAAACATATGACACCACTGAAATTGTGCTGGGTTTCCACCTCTATAGGGAGTTCAGCACCAATTCCTGCGTGAATGAATAGTGTGTGTAAAATGTGATCCACCCTGCAGAGCTTTCCTCCAGGATATTTCTGTTCGAGGGACTATTCTCGTGCAGACCTAGCTCCCAAAGTTCAAATTCCAGCTTTCCCAGTGTTTGGAAAGAACATATTTACCAATTACCTTGACATTTTTGAAATTCTCATATACATCTACATCCTGGCACATAAAGAAATATTCCAAGTACTTTATTCTTTTTTTATAGCTGTTTATTCCAAATGAAATAAACCAGCCAATGTAGAGACTAGATTACAGAGGAGATTTTTACCTGCTGCTCTGAGGCCAGGTGTGCACATAACCAACACTGGGAAAGCACATTTCTAATTCTGCTGAACTGCAGGACTGGAAATTAAATGAGAATTTACATTCAGAGAGAGCAGGCTTCCTTTAAGGACATGAAGGGGAGATGCATGAGGTAAGAAAAGTATATTCAGGTATTGTGTGCCTTGTTTGTATCATCTCTTTTGACTTTTCAGAGGAGTAGGAAACTAACTGGCTTGCATTCTCTGCAAGTTAATGAAGTGTAATAGCTCCCCCTGCCAGGTTTAGGTATTAAGCTACATTTCATAAATGTGTAGATACCTTCACACACTCCAGAAATAAATTAACACCTATGTTACCGTTTGCTGTCACTGCTTTAATCTTCACTGAATATTAGATCAAAAGAAAAAAAAAATTGCGCTCCTGATACCTAATGTGTATTAAAATAATTTTGTAAAACTTTTAAAGGAGCAAATATTAATATTAATTGGAATTCACTGTGGGCGAGAGAAATGTTAAATTATTCCTAACAGTAAGGGAGAATTAAACTAAATTACAAAATATTAATTTTGCTTTAATTTGCTTTTCACCCTTCTATCAAATTAATTTATTTTTTTAATCTTAGGCAATTAATTTCATGAAAGATAATTGTCATCTAAAACTGTTGGCTGCTGGCAAGCTGGGGCCAAATTCTTTTTGTGTTGCACCTTGTTTGGTCCATTTTTGTCTTCAGTAAAACTGATGAAAAGAGTTCAGAGCTAACAGCCTTAACCTTCAGAAACCTACGATTATGTCTGAAGGAAATCCTACAAAAAAATTGTACACCTGAACAGATAGAATTCAAATCTCTCATAAAATCCCCAGTCTAAAAAACACTCAGCAACTGTGTGGACACATTGAAATGTCTGAATCCATGTCGGTATTAGAGAGGAGATACAATGGCAGTGGCTGGGCTGAAGCACTTTTTGTCTGAAAATCGCGGCGCTCCCTCTGGAGCTCTTCAAAGAACGAGAGGTTCCCATGGGAAGGGAATAAAGCACAGGGCAGGAGCAGTGAATCTGCTAATGAGGCCACATGGGAGCCTGCCTCTCCTGGGGTCTGCTGAAACATAAAGGAGCCCATGACGCACAGACCCCAATTAAATGGTGCATTTTCCAGGTGTTCAAATTGCTCCCAATTGCTTGGGAAAATCCAGTTGCTTAAAAGCACTTGAAGTTTTCCACTACCAGCACGATTCTCAGAAAACTCTTGGCACGTTGTTTAGCAATTCTTCTAGTGCGTCTTCAATTATCTCACAAAATCCTGTGGAAATCAATATAATGCTGCCAGGGACTGCCCAGATATTGTCAGGGATTCCTGTAGGGATGGAAGAGCAAACATCTTGGGCAGGAGGGTAACCTGCAGGTGCTACCCTGGCTGAAGGGGGCTGCAGCTCTGGGGTTGCCATCTCACACCAGCCAAGGGGAAATTGTAACCACTCCACACTGCATTCCCAGAGACTCGACATGCTGCCGTGGAAGTTGTCAAAACAAACCACTTTATTGAACAGCTTCACTGCCAAGAGGTCATTGGAGCCTTGCATTAATTCATGAGAAAATGCGCAAGTTTCAAGTTTAACTGGAAGATCTGCTGGCTCCTGTCACACCCAATGTGGATTGCTAGTTACAGTCACTGGACATCCCTGGCCTGCAAGGCCTAGAGGGATAAGAAATTCCTACCTGGATGAGACATTCTTTTCTGTCAGATTGACTTACTCAGTTTTACAGGGGATCCAATATTCATTTACTCTGAGCATCTTGAAAAGCATTGTAGAGTACATAATTATGGTCATTTCTGAGGAACTGCTGTAATTAGTTCAATAAGGAATGGTGACACTCTTCTGGAGGTGTATGAATACTTTCAGTTACGGAAAATACCTTCCCCAAGTGGCTTTGGGGAAGTTCCAGTTATGATATCAACACCTATAAAGAAGGCTCTGTAACAAAAAAGTAAAATACCAACTGTGGTTTAACAATGAAGCTGGAAAAATGAGAGGATTTCACTAAATCTTGTGGGCCTCATTCTACAAAGCGCTGCTGCTTTCTAAAGGAAGTAAAACCAGTCCATAGGCATTTTTCTGTCAATGTGGAGGACAAGGCTCTGGTGCATATCAATACAATTTGTACCATAATGGGGTGTTAGAGGATTACGGGATTAAGAGATTTTTATAACCAATTTACAAATTTGGTAATGAAACTTCACTTATTTAAAAGGACAGTATGGTAAAGGTTACCAGTGGCAGAATAACTGGAATCTGTGTCAGAAATCTTGGAAAGCAACAAGGTCAGCAGTGAAGATTAGAGGTCTTGCAAAACTAGTACAGATCCTGTATTGTGTAAACTCAGTTTTCCTCATAACGGAGGGAAATAGCCTGGAAGCTGTTCTCTTAAAGAGGCTGAAAGAGCTCATAATCACTAAGTCTCCTAATCACTAATTACTGTGGACTATTTGGCACCCTAAATATGTCTTCAAAAAGGGGAAAATAGATTGCCAAGTTTCCAAACCAAAGAAGGATACAAGACACTTTAAAGTACCAAATGTGAATTGCATGTAGTGTAATAAAATTCCAGATGCATTAAGAACCCAAAATGGAGAAATGACACAGGAAAGGATAATAATTTGTATTGAATCTAGGAAAGCAGAAGCCTACTCTGTTTTGCTGTGTGACTGAGGTTTTAGCTGCCATGGGAACCTGCTGTACTGCAGACAGAGGGAGGGAATAAGACGGGAAAAGGAGGAAGAATTTTTAACTTTAATACCTTTTTTGTTTATATAATCAAAACCTACAGGGTAGCAGAAGGAGAAGATGAGATTTACAGCCTCTCTCAGCTCAACAAACTACGGGGGGAACTAGTCTGCCTCTTCCCCTTTACCCAGACTTTCAAATAAATATTTTAGCAGCTGTGACCTTGTGGCAGGAAAACATCAGGATGGGAATGAAGTCTTCAAAATTTCATTTCCTTTCCTTGTGGCAAAGGACTTGACTGACCCTCCCATGCAATTCTGTCCTCCCCCTTAGTGGATCTTTTCTCTCTGTTGTTTTTGGTTGGTATTTTTTCTTGTTGATAGGGACATTGCCCTGGGGATTTTGGGGAGCAGGGCATACTGGGCATAGCAGGAAGGAGCAGGGACTGGATAAGAAGTCTTTGTGAATCACCTGTTCACCCTCCAGCCTGTCTTATCTCATGCACTCCCCATTGTCTGTTTTTTTTTTTTTTTCCCAAGTCCATTCCCCCTTTAATTCTTTTGTTTCCTGGAATTAAGCAAATAATAAGATCAGAGTTTTGGGTGTTTTTTCCTCTCCACAAAGCTTTGTCACATGTCTCATCAAACTTAAAGCAACTTGCAAAGAAAAATACCCCCTGGAACTGTTTAGATGCTTCTCAAGATTCCCACCTAGGGCACCCGCATCTTTGCTTTGCTGGTGTGCCAAGTGTCCTGGAATTGATAGGAGGGCACAGAGGAAGAAAAACCTGAGGAGGTGGGGAGGAGGATGGGGGACAGACAAAAAGCAAATTCTCAGGCAAAACAAGACACAAAACAAGTTCCTCCACCCCCATTCTTTTTCTTTCTCTACCTCCAGTATAAGGTGGACATCTGCAGACAGAGCCATTTCTAAGAGGAGGCTTCCCCCTCTGATTTTTCCCCCTTCTAACCTGGGACCAGTGCCTGTGCATGCAAGTGTGGGTATGCATAAGCAGTAGAGGAAGCTTACCTATGAAAACCAGTAGGCACCATCTCTGGAGATTCCTGCTGCCAGGTAAGATTTGGCTTTTCTTCTCTTTGTTGCTCCCTTTTCATAGGGATGTCTTTTATCTGGGTTCATGGGAGAGCAGTGATCTGTGTGCAGCCAGTGCAGCAGTGCAGCTGCTGTGCCTGTGGGCTGACACCCAGGCACACACTGAGGAGGCTTACTGCAGACTGGAGGAGTTTGGAGAGGGGGAAGAATGTTTTCTCATTGCCTGGAGTTTGGATGAGTGAAGGGGCACTTCAGGAACTGCCTGGAGGTGTCTTAGCCTGCTGACTGCATGGTCAGGGACAGGTCTGCCCTGGACCTGACTGCCAGGCACATGTCAGCCCTGGGGACAGTGAGTGCCATGGCCACCCCAGCTGTGTCACAGGTGAGCTACCGGACGTGCTTTGGGTGGCACGGAGAGCAGAGCCACTAGAGAGGGCTCCCACACCCCAGGCAGCTGGAGACAAGGATGGTATGAGGGCTCTGAGCCCCAGCTGGGAGCCCAGGAGACAGTCAGGGACAACGTGTGAGCATGGCCAGCAGCTGTCCTTCAGGCAGTGTTACCCACCTGGACTTAGTTGCTCTAGGTGTGATGAAGCACTCCTGGAATGCTGCAGTGGATGGCCATAAATTTCAGAAGGGACAGGCTCAGAGGGAAGACACTGGTCGTTACATTAGGGTCCTGTACATTAGGGAGTGTTTTGATTTCTAGAGCTTAATGGCAGTGACAACAGGGTAGGAATCAGTGGAAGGGCCAGCAAGGCAGATGACATGGTGGGAGTCTGCTAGAAATGCAGCACAGCAGGGAAGAAGGGAGCTCTAGGACCTCTAGGAGGTTCCTGCTGTGTTTGGAAGGAAACTGTCTGACACAGCTGGTGACAGAGCTGAGAAGGACATGTAACATTTGCAGGCTGTCTAGGGAGCAGTGATCATGAAATGAAGGAGATCTAATCCTTGGAGAAGTAAGGAGGGGAGATCAGCAAACTGCAGCTTTGGACTTCTGGAGGGAAGATTTTTCCCTGTTTAGGAAACTGGTTGTCAGAGTTCCTTGGGAGAAAGTTCTGAGGGACAAAGGGGTCAAGGAAGGATGGACACTCTTCAAGAAAGAAATCCTGAAGGTGCAGGAGCAGGCCAATGGGATTGTGGCCTGTATCAGCAATATCAGCAGGACCAAGGCAGTGATTGCCCCCTTGTACGAAGCACTGGTGAAGCCACATCTCAAATCCTGTTCAGTCATGGGCCCCTCACTGCAAGGGCATTGAGGGTTGGAATGTGTCCGGAGAAGGGCAGTGGAGCTGGGGAAGGATCTGCAGCACCGTGAGGAGCTGTTGAGGGAGCTGGGGGTGTTTACATGGAGAAAAAGAGACTCAGGGAGAACCTCATGGCTCTCTGCCACTCCCTGGAAGGAGGTTGTAGTGAGAGGGGTCAGGCGCTTCTGAGTAACAAGGACAAGAGAACAGGTCCAAGTTGCACCAGGGAGGTTTAGATTGCATACCAGGAAAGTCTTTTCTGGAAGGGTTGTCAAGTTCTGAATGGGCTGCCCAGTGAACTGGTTGTGTCACCATCCTTGGAGGTGTTTAAAAGATGGGTGGATGTGTCAGTCAGGGGCAGAGTTTAGTGGTGGACCTCTCAGTGCTGGGTCTACAGATGGACTCAATGACCTTAGGAGTCTTTTCCAACCTCAAAAATTCTATGATTACATTTTTCTGCCATTCCTGCAATGTTTGGAAAGGAAATGCTTAGACATTCTCTGTCCTCATTTTCTACATCATTGGAGAAATACAGTATCCCAGATATGGTAACAACCTTAGGCCATCACTCTACCCAATTCAGTAAGAGACCATCCTTTCCAGCCAGGTATTTCCTTGGATAAAACCAGAGATGTCCCTCACCTCCCACTGGAATTGACAGGAATACTCCTAGTATAGCACCAAAAGTGCCAAAAGTATTTGAGTGGCAAATTTGTGATTACAGGGAAACAGTGCTGTGTGTTCTGGTGGCACTAAAGAGGAAGGATCACTGATAGTGCAGTTGGCTGTGGTTCCACTGGGCACATTTCTCTGTCTCTGTCTTGTGTTAAAAGTTTCCATCCAAGGCACTGCCAGGGCACCAAAGTGATGCTCTGAGATACATGGCTGCAGGTGTCTCTGAAAACTGCCAACCTCCTTAAAGCCATGCCACAGGAGCAGCTGGGGATGTATTAAAACCTGTAGAGCCTACATGGATATCAGGCCTTCCTTGCACTCTTCTATTGGACAGTCAGACAATAAATACTAACAATTTTTATACTGTAATAACTTTAGCAGAAGTTTTGTTTAAGCTCTGCTGTCCATTTGAGATTTGTTTCAGCTCAGTGGAACACAAGTTTGCATGCTGCTGTCAAGCATCAGATTATCATATTCCACCCCCACACCATCACAGCAAATTTTTTTGTGTGTGTTTTGATCAATCCTGCATGTGTGGTGCAGTGGAGGAGACCCTCTAGACCTCTGCCACACCTTCTCTAGCTGGAAGTTGCTTTGCTCAGAGATAAGGACAATTCATTTATTTCTGATGCATCTGTTTTCCTTTTCCAGTTGTTTTGTTTTTGTTTTTTTTTTTGGTTGGTTGGTTTTTTTAATTCCAAAATTACTGTAAATGTGCAGAGCATTTCAAACCTTATGGTAGAGGCTATTTGATGTGCTTGCATGGCAGTACACTTTATGTGATTGTCATAAAATAATTTATCCTCATGCAAGTGCTGTGAGGTACATGCAGTCTTTCCCCATTGTGCAGGTTCAAAAGTGGGATAGAGAGAGACAGTGTGCCTTTTCCCAAGATATCAAGAAAATCAGAAGCAGACCAGGAATAGGTGCAGTAAGTGGTCAGTAAGCACAAATTAATTTTTTTTAATTGCAAAAAATCTCTATAGTCCTTAGTGTTGATAAGGAATTACCCTAGAATTCCTGTCAGGACAGTGTGAAATGCAAATATTTCTCTTATATGCAGTCATAGCTCTTATTTAAATGATGGAGAGATCTTGGTGAAAATTCTGGTGCCACAAGCAAAGTCCTTTTGTGTCATTCATATGTGAACAGACCTCATGAGCAAATCTTACAATCTAAAGATAAACTTTCATTATTTTCACTTGTATTTCTGGTAAAACAAGTGCATGTTTGGGAAGCCACGAAAACACATGTGTCCAGAGGGGTGTGTATATATATATTTATATACATAAAAACATACATATTTTTAACTTGTGTAAGATCTGTGTCTTCAGACAAACATGAAAGAACAGGAACTGTTCCTATTAGTATTTTCAGGCAGCAGTTCTGTAAAACATGGGACTGCCTAAAAGTGAACACAGAAGCTGGTTTCATAAATATTTTCAGATCTGATTTAGAGATTGAAATTATGAACAAAGTACTGTGGTATGTAACTAGAGATTTAAGAATTACTGATATCTTTTGTTTTCAAAGTATAGTATTTAGGTTTTGTTTACCTCTTAATATTTACCTGCAAAGAAGCAAATTCACATTTTTTTCCTGAAACAATTGACCACTGAGCCCTAAGACTCCATGTAAAACGGTAAAGGGAACTAAACCTCTTTATTCTTGTGTAACTCATTAGCTAACATCAGACGATTAGTGCTAATGTTTCCATCTAAAACAGTTCAAGTGCCTCATTAACAAGGATAGATTTCCTTTGATCTAATTACTCAATGTCCCAGATATATGGGAAATTCAGAGATCAGCACTGAGAAATCTCTCCAGACCTGGTCACATCTAAAAACGTGAATTTACAAGTAGACTTCAGAAATGTCATTTAAAATTATAATGAGCCTTGTTTACTCTGCTGGCAATGCTTGGCCAAACGTTTAATGAAATCACATTGGTAATAGCTGCAGAATGAAAATTATGGCTGTGTGCTGACTGTAATTTAATCTCCATTATTATAGGCAAGTGGATTGCAAATTTCCATAATTAAACATGCAGTGCACTGGTCAGATTCTGTTGTAAATTTTGGTAATTGCTGTTGTTGGGAAAACAGTCCAGCGGGGTGTTGCTGTCACATGACGAGCTTTTGAGGCTGAGCTAATAGGATGCCCTTTTAAAGTGTTCTCCATATTTTCTGCTTTAGAGGCAGAGGATACCATCATGGAGATTTCATCAAAAGAAAACACTCACTTTTTCACAAACAACACAGTCTTGCCCATGGACCGATCTTCATTCAAATCTGAATCATCCGCATCCAAGGAAAAACAGTCGTGTTGTGGAGGTATAAAGGTAGAGTAAGAGTTCTGGATATTCCACTAGGGACTTAGAAAATCTCTCTCTCTCTCTCTCCCTTTTTTTTTTTTTTTTTTTAATGAATGATCCCTTTTAAAGTTGTGATTATATCATGCTGAGTCAGTATGAAATTATTAGAGATACATCTAAGTCACAAGAACATTTTCTTCAGATCTGTATTTGCCTAAATTTTGGCAGTCATCAAATATAATTTGTTGGCTGAGGCTTTCATATTATGAGATCTTCAGCACCATCCTAAAAAGATCTTCAGGACCATTCCTTATTGGTCCACCTGAAGTTGAGAACAGAGCACTGGCAGACACAGGCAGCTGTCAGCATGGATTGCTTTTTTAGGGTAGTAGCCATGGTGGTCTCCTCGACACTCCAAAGTAACATTGTATTATGGTCTGTGTTTTTATATTACTTTCTATTATTGAAGCATTATTGTAATATTCCTCATTCAAGAGAACTCTGCATGAGGTGACTTTGAAACAAAACTGCAGAAATAAAACTGTATTACCACTTTATCTCTTTCACCCACAAGGAGTTTTTCCTGGCCGTGATGAGAGGTCCCTGCTCTGAGGTTCACTGTGCAGCTCTGCCTGCCTGCCTTCATTATCAACCTTCCTATGTCTTAAAATTGCCTTGATTTACCAGAAAAATGTGGGGAAATATCTATTTACAAGCATTGAAAAATGAGAGAAGAATGTGAAAACGTGTACCTTTCTCTCCCAGCCCTAAATCAGGAGTGTCTTTCCACCAGTGCAAACCTGGGACAGTTGCAAACCTAGTGAAAAAAATTGTTCCAAAGACATTCAGAAACATTTCAAGTTTTAGTTTACCGATACAATTTTCCTTTAAAAAAAAGAATTGCTTTCACATTGCTATTTAAATTCCAAGGACATAAACATATAGAAAATGTAATATACCATGAGAATTTTTTTTCCTAGAGAGTTCTTTGAGAGCTGCTGGTGTAGGAAAAAAGAACCAGAGAGAGGTTGTATATGTTTATTTACTCACAGCTATTTCTGAAGGAGGGATAACCAGCCCTGCATAAAGTGTATTGAATGTGACACAGAGATATATTTGACCCTTAACACAAGGATTTGCATTTAGCAGTGATGTTATTGCCAGTGCCTTGTCAAATGAGATGTTGTAAGGAGGTTTGCACTGAAGGTGAACACATTGCTCAGAGCACCTGTTTACTGGAAGTGTGATTGTCAGAGAGGATTAAGGAGCAGACAAGGTTCTAGACTTCTATTCAAATAAAACCTTAATGTGTCTCTTAATTTCTGGGACTGGGTTTTACAGAAAGCATCCGTATTCATATTCAAACTGAGTCAACAGCACCTGTATCTGAAGGCAGAGAGCAATGCTGTGGTTTCCATGACCAATTGCACTGTGTGAGTATCTGTGGAGCACATAAACTCAATTGGGCTGCATTCAGTGAGGGCAAATTTAGGCAATAGATCTGCAGGAACAAAGGACCCTGTGCTCCCACTACATGAATTTCATACCAGCCCTCATTTTCCAGTTTAATTTTGTGGGAAAGGGGCTCAGTCTGCACTTTTGGAGTGTATACCAAAGTACTGTGAAGGGAGATGGAGTTTAATTTCCAAAGCCCTCTCATGATTCAGAAGAACATACTAAAACAGTGATAGCTAAGAGAAAACTGCCTCTGAAAAACCAAAGAATGGGAGAAGATTGTCCCTAGCAAAATGCACGCTGAGGAAAATGCGTGTGTTAGAGATTGCAAGGGGATTGTAGGGGAGGGATGAGCCTAGTAGAGAATTGCCTGGCAGGTCACTGTTCATCTCACAGAATATGTAACATATTTTAAAATGTTCAAAAATTCACCTCCCACCTAGCCACACTTAGCATTTACCCATATGGTTACTGTGTAAGACACTCCCTCCTCAGTTTCTGAGTTTCTGCCTTTCAACAGAGCAGTAACTTTGGCATCTTCCTGAAATTAGCAATGGTTGAGAGTTGATTCAGTTTTTATCAATATTGCTCATAAGAGATAAACAAACCAGCAATCTATCATTTAATAAGAGGTAGGAGAAATACTGGTTTGGCTATTTTGTAGAAGGAGAGGTAGGCATGCAGAACTTGTTTCAAAATAATTCATCTATCATAATACATATTCATGTATCTTCTGTACTGCCTGATTTTAATCACTGTCTTTTTTCACAGATATTTCTTGGTGCATTGTCTTTTGTTTATTTTGCTAAAGCACTATCAGGAAGTTATCTAAAAAGTACTATCACACAAATAGAAAGAAGATTTGACATCCCTTCCTCTTTGGTTGGTGTTATTGATGGAAGTTTTGAAATTGGTATGTGCTGTAGAAACTCATTTTTATTTTCAGAAAAAAAAAGTGATGCAATTTATTGTGAAGAATGATTGTATAAATCTCCCTGAACCATAAAACTGAGCAAGAATCACCTAGTAAAAATAAGTGGGACTATCAGTATGATTATATTCAATAGGAGAAAGTTGCTAGCACAGGCAATTCGGCACAGATGTAAAAAAGAGTAATTTGGTGAGCTAAGCATATGACTAAGTCATACTAATAGACATTTTGAGTGTTGAATGAGAATTTGCCTGCACAGATTTCTGCAGGCAGAAATCCATCTCCCCCCACAAGTGTTTGTCCTTTGTGATTTATTAAGCAGCAGGAGGATAAACCTCTAACTGTAATCTGCATTTCTTGTCCTGTCCCTCTCCTTCCCTCTCACGCTAAGGTTTTCAGCATGTCATTGTGTCTTACAATTTCAGATTACTGAATTTATCTCATGGGTGCTCAGTGGACTGTGGTACCCACAGGAATGAAATCTTAGCCTAAGTGTATAAAGTTCTGTTTGGTTTCTCCTTTTTCTGCTTTTCTGGTTATTTGTTCTCTTCAGCTGGCACAGTCTTTCTCCTCTTTTCCAGCTGTTTATCCAAAGTTTTATGGTTTTCCTATCTCAGAAGGCATTGGGCTCCTCTGGAATGCCTGGAAAGAAGGAGAAAGACCAACCCCATCAGCCATCTCTCCTTGAAATCAGTTCCTATATTACATACTAGAAATTGTTATTTTAGGGGATCTCTTATCAGCAAGCAGTAAAACTCAGTTTTCCTTTTGTACTCTCAAAGGGAACCTCCTAATCATAATTCTAGTGAGCTACTTTGGAGCAAAGCTTCACAGGCCAAGAATAATTGGAGCAGGCTGCTTAATTATGTCAGCTGGAACATTCCTGATCGCAGTGCCCCAGTTCTTCATGGGACGGTGAGTGCAGAGTGAGCACTGTTTGCCAGCTGGGCTGAGCACCCTGAGTGGCAGCTCACCAAAACATTTAGGCACTGATTATGAAGATGGAAATAGGCATATGGGGATGTGGTTACTTAATTTCTTTTTTTTTCAGTGAAAATATTTATTACTGTAAAGCAAATAATTTAATTTAATAATTTAATAATTAATTAAATAATTTAATTTAATAATTTAATTTTTCAGTTGTCATAAACTTATTTTTTTTATTAGTCTCTGATCTTGATTTGCCACATTTTGACATGGTTTAGGAATTGTTGAAATGTCAGTAAGAAAGTGATGACTATACTCAGGAAGACAGTCTGAGTACCAACCACAAGTCAGAGAAGACACCAGTTTTTGATAATCTCTTAGTCCAAAGTCATGTATCATAGCCGAGCAAAGTGCTGCTTAAACTGAATTGAATCACTGACACAAAAAGAACAAAAGGGACAATTTTCATGTACAGCTGCAGTATAAATACAGCTCTGTTTATCCCCTGCAAACCACCACTGGCTGTGGATTCACGTGGATTTATATGAATGCAGATGAAATTTGCATTTAATTGCTATAGGCCCACCTGGTAGTTACAGATCTGATTGCTTTTTCTTATCAGTACTTATAAATAAATACAACTTTGTTTTCTAAACAGATACCGGTATGAAAGATTCCCTTCCACCATCAATTCAACTGTTAGTCCCTCTCCATGTCTGCAGGATAAAAGCCAAACTCCACTCTCAGCCTTGGAGAAATCACAAGCAAAAATAAATGCAGGTGAAAATGATCTCTGTTAAATCTTGGGACTGCTAGTGCTCACTATCATTAATGTTCCCCAAATCTTTCTGTCAGGAGATCTCAGCTTTGGTTAGAAGGAAGTGAGAGAGTTTTCTAAAAAGGGATGTGGTGGAAAATTTATAAAATGAGCAAAATTATAGCATCTTTGAGGCAGCTCATGCTAAAAATTTGTCTACCTTAAGCTGTTTTGCAGTTTTCCTACTGTTTCTCTGACAACAGAAGTATTTTAGAAGCCCTGAGATTCCAATGCTCCTATACATGTTGCTATAAACACGTTGCTGTCTCTTGTTCTGTACACAGGGTGTGAAAAGGAAGCAGGCTCTTTCATGTGGATCTATGTTTTACTTGGGAATCTTCTGCGTGGGATAGGTGAAACCCCTATCCAGCCCCTGGGAATTGCATACATTGATGATTATGCTGTTGAAGAGAATGCTGCTTTATATATTGGTAAAATAAATATTATTTCTTTTTCCCAATGGATTTTTCCCAGAGGAAGCAGAATCATTCTGAATAATGGAATGAATGAATGAACTTGCCCTGATTGTTTTGTTTGCATAATTTCCAGTATTAAAGTTTATTTGACAGTCATGTACACTCAAGGGACCAAGTTCCCATTTAATTATACCAACACAGTTCCATTCTCTCAATTTGGTGAAAGAATTTGACCTTGGGTTCCTGCTGTTACCCTAATCTTTCTAATTCTCTTGGATGTGGACTGCTGAGCCTCTGTGCACATTCAGTTCTCTGGAAAGTGATAAAAACAGGCACTCTTTTAAGCACTTAAAATAGAATTTCAGTGGGCACCCAAAACGTTCTCTCCAGATTCATGTAGAATTATAAACAATAGTACTGAAATTTTAGAAAGCTGGGATCACTGTTTTCTTGTGCTCCTTGTCTGATCACTGCACATTCACCTGAAATATTACCAAAAAGTCCTATCTCATCATAATCTGCTCTTGACAAGTTTCCAGCCAAGCAAAAGGCAAAAAAGTCAGATTCTTTCTGTAAAAGATTCAGTCGTCAGAGATTTCCAGGTGAATTTTTTCAACTTCAAAGTATTCAAAAGTATTCAAAAGTATTCAAAAGTATTCAAAGTATGAGGGTATATTGAAATGCATTAACAGTGGAAACCAAAGCAAAGTGATGTCTCAGCCTATTCAGGGCCTATCTCAACTGAAAGTGGTCAGTTAACTTTAAAAAATGGCATTTGCTTTCCGGTCGCTTTAATCTTGTCAGCTAAAGTGTTTCTAGCATGTGTAGACTGGTGCTGCTATTGAGTTTAGGCCATTCAGGTCCCTGACATTATTTCCTTCAGGCTGAATTTAACTCTTTAATTGGATAACAATAAAAATGTTTGTCGTAGTGAGGAAAAAATTTATTGATGACTGTTTTGCTTCTTGAAAATATTTCAGTTAGTGTATCTCTTGCTGCCCATGACATGCCATAACCCGCTGTTAGGTGCAGAAGCAGCAGTGCCCTTTTTGGCTCAGGACTGTAGCAGTCCCCTGTTTTCTGTTCCAGGCTGTGTCCAGACAGTTGCCATTATAGGGCCAATATTTGGCTTTCTCCTGGGATCCCTGTGTGCCAAGCTGTACGTTGACATTGGCTTTGTTGATCTGGGTAAGTCAGAACACTCAGGCTTTAAAAATCCAGCCAGGCTCCAAAATGCCTATTTTAGGCCAAGAACTATCTGGTTATCTCCTGGGCATGTGGGGCTAGCAGGGCTAGAGTGGGCACTTGATGAAATTAAAAGGATGACAGCAGTGCAGTGGTCCATGCAGAACAGGCTGGCAAGAAGGATGGGTATAAAGGAAAAAGGAGGCATGACTCTTGCTCAGCCCCAGCAGGTCTGCAGCAGATGCCTCCAAAAGATGCTATGGTGAGGAGGCTCTGGGAGCCAGAAGAAAACAGGACTGAGGCTCAGGATCCTGCGTGTGCCTTTTTTATATCCTGTTGTTGCCTAGAAAAGTGTTTTGGCAGGGGGTACCAAGTCTCCTGATTACTTTTGAGAAGGAAGTTTTCTTCCTTCTGAGAAAACAGGAAGGAAAACAAAAAACACCAGGAGTAAAACTGTTTTTTCCTGGGGCTTTTGTGCAGAACAGCCTGACTGGGAGTGAGTGAGTGGCCAGCTGGACTGGCCCAGGTGCTGGTCCTTGCAGCACCTCTGGGGATGTGCAAGTGGCACAGCAGTGTCAGGGTTAGGCTGCTGCTGTGCACCAGCAATCAGTAAATGCTCAGCATGTCCCCACAGCTGCCCTGCACAACATCCACAGGGACACAGGGCACAGCTACACCTGGAGGGCTGGGGATGGAAAGTTCCTGCAAAACCACCTTCCTTACGAGCAGCAAATACTCTCAAAATGTATTTACTTGTTTCTTCTTTTGCACTTTCTCCAGACAGCATCAGCATTAGTCCCAAGGACGTGCAGTGGGTGGGAGCGTGGTGGCTGGGGTACCTGATTGCTGGGGTGATCAGTGTACTGGCTGCCATCCCCTTCTGGTTCCTGCCCAAGCACCTCCCAAAACCTGAGAGCAGGAAGGACTCCAGCACCTCTTCTGAGCACTGCAAGTTCATCACTGAGGAGAACAAGGAACAGTGCACATCCTCTCTGCAGCCAGCAAAGCTTGCCGAGATGGCAAAAGGCAAATCACTTGAGTTGTCTTCCTGATTGTTCAGTTTTTCTCTCAAAGGCTTTTAGACTTAAAAATTTTATACTTTTTGAGTATGTTTTTTCTCTCAGGTTTCACTCTCCAACTCAATAGTACACACCCAAAAAAAAATAAAAAGTCTCTTCAATGTTCCCTGGACTTGGTATTGCATGAGAATGTCTTCAGCTGAGATTTGTAAAAACATAATAGTGGCCCAGCACATATTGTGAAGCTCTGCAAAAGTTTTATATTCTCATATAGTGACTGTTGCAGAAGTGGTGCTCAAAGGAAATCCAACCCTTGTTTTGTCCTAAATATTTTTTTCCTGTCAGTTCATTCACTAGAAAAGCATGTTCAATATCTGATTGGAATATAGTTGGGCACAGACCAGCTACAGTATCAGAGGAGCCTGTCTGGATTTAGACAGGAGATGGTTTGCACAATTGCATTTCCTTGGCCATGCTTTGCCAAAAGCATTTTCCCTCAGACTTGAATCTGTACCTCAGTATGTCTGTGCTTACTGTCAGCTGGGCTGAGCACTCTTTGTCCCAAATTCAGCTAAACACTGCTGCAGCTGTTGAGGACACACAGAAACTAAATCATTCCTAGCTTGTGATGGAAAGAAGGTATTCAAAACAAGATATTTCTTCTGGGAAATTGATGCTTAGTGTTTTGCTGCACTGTTGCTCCATCCAGACATGGGGGAACTTTTAGGAGCATCATGGAACTTCATACATTCCCTCTGAAATGTTTTGCAGTGTGGGGTTTTTTGGAAGGTGCATACATGTTACAAAGCATTAGTTACAGAAATTATTCTCTCTCTGGCCTGCTTGTTATTTGTGCTGTTTTGTCTTACAGACTTCTTGCCATCACTGAAGAACCTCTTTGGGAATCCAGTTTACATTCTGTATTTGTGTGCAAGTATCATTCAGTTCAATTCTTTAATTGGCATGGTGACATATAAGCCAAAGTATATCGAACAACAGTATGGACAGACATCTTCAAAAACCAACTTTGTTATAGGTAATGCTATATCTGCTTCTTCATATCTTTAAAAAGGACATTCTAGGAGTGGCATATACATATAGGAAAAAAATTTAATTTTTTTAGGGTATGTTCATTTCTTCTCCTTTCTTCTCTGACTTTAAACAATAGCTAATAAAAGGTAAGTTACTTCATTTCTGCTTCAGCACTAATTAACTCTGAGCTTATGCAAAAGTTACTGTAAAAGTTTGCATGATTTCATATCTTAATTCCCATTTACCTGGAAATTTGAAAAGTAATATATGTATAACACATGAAAATAACTGAGAAATAATTTTGGAATAGTTCATATAAATTTTTGTCAGACAGATCTGCTGTCTTGATGGCTTCTGATTTATTTAAGCAAAATGAAGATCAATTCAATGAGTGCTATGGGTGACTCTCGGTGTTAAATAGGAGGAAGTAAAGTCATATCCCAAGGTGTCTCATACAGCACAAGAGAAAGAAGATGCTTCAACCTTTGGGTACAGAGGTCAACATTTTTGTAGCTGACTTCAGGAGGGTGGACTTGACTGCCCAGTTGCTGAACCTGCATGTGGTTCTCAGCTCCAGAGGTCCAGGGCTTCAATAGCATTAAGCAGCAAAGAGGTTTACATCTCCCCAGCACAGAGGGAACTGCCTTGTTCCAGGGCAGCATTAGTTGCACAGCAACAGAGGTATGTATATGCAGAAAAGCTGTAATGATCCATTGTGCTATGTTAATTCCATTAAAGATAGAAGCTGGAATTTCCTGGCACAAAACTCCTCAAAGCAAGGAGAAACCTTCAAGTATAGCTGATGGCTGAAGAAAGTCCAGAAAACAATCCCTATATTCAGTATAGTACTTCTCCTTGTATTTAAAGATTTTCTGGAGCTAAGCTTTCAGCTATGTGCCAAGTGAGTGAGGATTAAGGACCATTTGATTTCTCTGAGCATAGGGACTATATCCAACAGAGAGTGTGTGGTGGTTCGGTTAGGGAAGGATCCTGCTGAGGGGCTATCCCTGCAGTAAGGTGGTTTTTATTACTCTTTTTTCTTTCTCTCCAAATCCACCCTTCCTAAAAAACCTGAGGTCTGACTCAAACTCAGTGTTTATTTCTCTTTAACAACCTCTTTTACTCATTCTTATTTTTTTTGAAAGCAGTTCCTATCAGAATCTCTGATAGATATCAAAATTGTCATAGCAATTTGAAGCACTAAATTTTTTTTTTAAAAGGCAGGTCTTGCTCCGGCTTTCATAACATTAGATAAAATTAATTTTGTCCTCTAGGAATCAGCAGATGACTCCACTGACAAACTAGTTGTGGAAAACACACATATCTTAAGAAATCAGAAGAGCATTATCTAAACCTTATCCATAATCTTTCTGCTGAAAAACCAGCAAAGAAGCATGTCCTTGGGAGTAAGTTTTTCAAAGCTGTCCCAGGAGCTTTGTAGCACTCCAAGGATCAGCCTAAGTTGGAAAAAATAAAGGGCCCTGAGTGAAGATCTTCTTTGTTTTGTTCCTTCATCTGATTGCTGCAGCTTTTTCTGTGACTGACAAGGTTAGTCCACTGAGCTTGGGTTTTCATTAATACAGATTTTTCTGTTTGATTTCAGGTCTTATTAACATTCCTGCTGTGGCCTTTGGCATATTCTCTGGAGGACTGCTCATGAAAAAACTCAGAATTGGTGTTTTAGGGGCTGCAAAACTTTCCTTGGGCTCATCTTTCTTTGGTTACCTTCTGCTGCTCTCGTTGTTTGCCCTGGGCTGTGAGAACTCGGACGTGGCCGGGCTGACTGTGCCGTACCACGGGTATGCTGGGCAGCCCATGCTGCAGCAGAAAGGGCTGCTGCAATCCAAACTCCTTCCTCAACGTGTATTTTGGTGAAAAGAGAGGGACTGACCTGAATACGCTTCCCAGAAATCTGATTCAAGTCAGTGGAAACCACTCCATTCCAGCAGGCCATGCCCCTCTCATGACTATGGCATAAACAGTGGGGTTAATGTCACAAGTGCAGATTATTTTTCTGATTACTTTTTAATTATTATTGCCATGGGACCCATCCTTTGAGCCCAGTGATTCCTGGAACTGTGAGTGGCTCAGTAGGGGGGAAGAGATTCAATTAATTGTTTTCTGCCTATGTGTGCCATTGAACAATGAAAGACATTTAATAGTCTTTGAACTCAGAGCTTAAGGACTCCTGGATTAACCATAAAGTTAACCATGAGGTACACCCGAGGCTAACATTTTTGCCCTTGCCATTACTCTGTAGAACTAACTTTTTGGGAGGAGGGTCCAGCACTCACAGGCTCACAGAAGTTCTGGTAGCTGCTCCGCTGGTGTCTGATGACTGACAAGGTATCAGACAACCAGTTTGGATAAATCCCATTCTGAATCCACTGCTAATTTCTACAGAGACCATTTCCCATGAGTAAATCCATCCCTTCTTTGCCATTTGCCTAGTTGTGTTAAAACTATCTTAGAAAATCTGAGAAAATGCATGAATATAAATTATTAGTTGTCCCCCTTAATATAGTAAATACTGTCCGACAGTGGGTGGTGTGGTAGTGTGAAAACCCTAGGATAACAGAAATAAGGATTTACACTTCAGTGTGGGTGTGAGGAGACCGCCTTTAATGGGCTGCAGAGAGGAGGTCTGGGCAGAGACCATCACCCAGAAGGTGATGCTGCTTTCTGCCACATCTGCTGGGCAACACCAGCTTCTCTTTTCCCACAGAGCTCGACCCACGACCGATTCTGAGCCAGCCCTGTTTTCAGAGTGCCACCAGGGCTGCTGGTGCTCCAGGGACGAGTGGGAGCCCGTGTGTGGGGAGGATGGAGTCACCTACGTGTCAGCCTGCCTGGCCGGCTGCCGGGCGTCCCGCGGCGCGGGGAGCAGCACCGTGAGCATCCTGCACTGCCTCTGACCCTCCCTGCTGCTGCCAGCACCAACCACACTGCTGCAGGCTTCTTGGGGGTTTATTTTAGCTATGGCTACCAACACTGCTAGAAAAAAAATCTAATCATTAAATTCATCAACAGTAAATATTTTGTAATTTTCTCTTTCATTGAATAAGCCTTTTCTTTTTGTAAGACATTTCCCACTTGGGACTTAAACATCCAGAAAATCATGATGTGCAATTCCTAAAGATCCACTTCTCCACTATTTAGGTTATCATACACTTTTGCCGAATCTCTTCCAGGTATTTTTTAACTGCAGCTGTGTTGGAACCTCTGAATCTTCACAAAACTCCTCAGCTGTGATGGGACCATGTCAAAAAGGAAATGAGTGTCCCAAAATGTTCCTGTATTTTCTAATCATATCAGTTATCACTTCATACACTTTGTCAGTAGGTGGCACACCTGGATACATGCTGCTTCTAAGGTAAGAAATAATTTCTGCTAGCATTGCCAAATGTTTTCAAAGTGTTTTGGCACTTGACTGGTACTCCCTCCCCTCCTGGTATTCCTAGTACTGGGAAATGTTTTGCAGGTCTGCAAGGCAGCATATTCCATGCAATTGTTCTCCACCAGATTTTTCTCCTTGTTTTAACAATTGTTTTAGCATGAGATTTTTTTTCCCTATTGTGATAATCACAGATTTATTGAATGCTTGTCGCAATGCATATGCATGTGAGCTTTGAAGCTAATTTTAGCAAGTGCAAAAGGCATCAAATACTACAAGTGCTTAATCTGGATTTTTGTCAGCTACTTGCAATTTTTGGTTCCAAGTCCTGCTCTGCTCTGTTTTGGAAACCTTTCTTTCCTGGTTCCTTTTTCCAAATTATTTCCAGATGGGCACATTCTTCTTCTCA
Organism: Erithacus rubecula; assembly: GCF_903797595.1. NCBI lineage: Eukaryota > Metazoa > Chordata > Aves > Passeriformes > Muscicapidae > Erithacus > Erithacus rubecula. The sequence continues at coordinate 5,239,141 of NC_136660.1, forward strand.
AGCAAAACAACAGTAAATTCAGTCTAACTAATCTTTAGTATTATAAATTTGTTTTCTTGCTCCAAATTCACTTTGTTTTTGAATTAAATTTTCTGGACTAGGCCCTATCTCATTGCTGGTGTCTTTATACCACACGGCCAGTGCCAGTATTAGAACTGGCTGAACATAAACCACATGGAAAAACCTAAGTAAGAGATGGGTGAGGTGAGGATCCTTCTCCACAGCCCTGCACAAACACTGCCACTGAGGTGTACACAAGCTGCACAGCTTTCCTCACTCACCTTGCAGTGTTACCTGGAAAAGCACACAGCATCTCTCTCTGCCCAGGGGCTCACTCCAAGAACAGTCATACTATGACCCATTTTTGACCATTTTTACTGAAGCTTCTGTCCATGGGCCAAGAGGAGGATGATTCATGAGAGGGGAGCTTGCAGCAAAGCCATCAGGATTTAGGCCAGATTGCTCTCTGTGGTTGCTCCTGACACATGGGATCAATATGGGCATGGAGCTATGCAGGGATCCAGCTCCCTTCCCCTTTCCCTCTGCATGATGTCTTCCCTCTACCCATAAGACATGTGATGGAAAATGTACAGACCTGGCACCACACAGGACCCCAAAATTGTGGTAGCCATGCTCAACTCCTGCTTTCTTCTTGTCTCCACTGCATAAAATTGTGTCTGGGAGAAGTTCATGACTGAACACATACAAGCTTAAATCACACAGGTTGCCTGCCCTTCTCAGCCCTAAGAACTTGCTCTTGGAGGTCTTACTGCTTAATTGATTTAGATAGAAAAGCTTAGAAAGGTTTTCAATTACCATACTAAGCCACTTTGTTATATGAAATCAGAAAAACAGTTTTATTAATCCTGCTCCAATGCTTTTATCACTGTCGAAAATCATTTTACTTTGAGAGACATTTAACTGCAACTTAGAAGGTCTGTGTTTTCTTGCTGGATTGAAGGCATCTGCCTTTAATGGGCAGCTAAATAAAACATGTTTTGGTAAATTCAGTCCTTTTTTATTTTTATTTTTTTTCTGCACTGCAAATGACCTCTGAGCACAATTCCACTTTAAACTCACATTTACTTTTTTCTTTTCTGAAATCCATCACTGACTGACTTTCTCCAAAAATCGGGCTGAATTGGAAGTGTGCTTCTGTTACCAGTAGAAAAATAAATTTTCTTTGAACACAAATAGTCCCAAGGTCAAATTGCAGGCTTCATTATGTATTTTGTTCCAATGATCTCTTGTAAAAATTATTCAGTATTCAGTCATCTCTGTTAAAATTCCAGCACTTAAGCAAGCTGATGTTTTCAGATGAGCAGATATTGTTGCACCTGCCATGGAGGACAAATAGAGCTAAATCCCTAAAAGCCTGAAAGATTTAGTGAATTTACTTTGATGGTTTGCACACTGAAGCCATTGAAATATGCTTACAGCTGGTGACCAAGTGATGTGCTGAAATGTCATTTTGGTGGTATTAGCCGCATTACACTAGCCAAGGAGCTTGGTAAAGCCCTGAAGTTTTTGAGAAAAAGCCCTGCAGGTCAGATAGCTGTTGTTCAAGCACCAGCTATTAATAGCAGGTGATTAGGCAGTGAAAAGGAAGTCTCAGATCTCCCTAAGAGGTCTGGCTATCACTCAGGATCACAAAGGACTCCTGTTTCCCTGCAAAGACAATACAAAGAATAAAACAATTTTTTTTATCTGAAAGAATATTTTTTTCAGGATATAAACCCTATGAAACACATATCAAAAATCCAGCTATTGGTTTTATTTTCCACTTTTTGCTTTAGATGCCCTCGGATTTGTTTAGGAGGACACTAGTTTTTCTGATTTTTACTGAACAGAATGACTATGACTAAAATTTTATCAATTACCATATTGATCTACGTGATACCCCACATACCAAAAATGTCCTTGTTTAGTCATGTGACTGGTACTCCTCACTTGCCAAAATCAAACATACACCCAGATTGGTGCTGGGAGTAGCAGCTCATTTGAGCAGCTGGTGGGGGAGCAGGTGACTCCGAGGAGCCTGAGAGGCTCCGTGCACACCCTGCTGACAGCAGGGATGGAAAGGCAGCTGCTGGCCTGCCCACCACCTCTCCTCCCTCAAGGAGGCAGGATGATGAGGTAAGGCTGGAGCAGGCTCATCTGAGGAACTGCATGTGTGGGACTCACCCTGCAATCTTAGAGGAGTCCAAATGCAGATGGTCTGCTCCTTCAGAGAATGGTTTGGAGCATTTACCTTTACAGGAGGTGTGATCCTGATCCTAGATAGAATGCAATTAAAAGTGAGTGTCTAAATAGCCTGGGACTAGATCCTGAATTTTAGGGAGTGTCTAACAGAACAAAAGCATCCTATGGATGCATGATTTCACTACCAATTTTTTTGTCTTGTGTTACTATCATCTAAGTGCTGATATCATCTGAAAATCCACAACCATCTTAAAATGCGATGTTGAATATAGATGTTCAGAATTCTACATGCCATTCTGGTTTTATCACCTTTTATACACATTTCTCCAATTTGGTCAAAGTCGATGACATTAAGGAGGAAAAGGTCACCTTTTTTTCCTTTCTCTTGCTTTCTATTTGTGTTCTAGTTATATAAACTTGATGATTTATGTCTAGCTAACACCTCTTTTATTATTCTTTTTAGATGCATTAAACCCCACTTGAAATCATTTGCACTTGGTATCTATACTCTGGCAATAAGAGTACTTGGTAAGTCCATTTGTACTCCCAGATTGGTTCTAATACACTCCTCACTGATCATTTATCTTAGAATTAAGCTGTGGTTGATGGAAAGAACAATTTCTATCTGCAAATAATTACCATATGATTAAAAAAAGAAGGTTGGGAAAAGGAAATTGCTTTGTACTTCATGAACCACATAATTATGTCTTAGGTATAATTAAAATAGATGAGGCCAATATTTCTAGAGATGTGATCCTCTAGACCATGAAGCTAAAAACAAAATTACATCTTGTCCTCTTACTCAGCAACAAGCATAATAGAACACCTATGGCTGTGAATTTGTGATTGCTTCTCAGGCATATATTCACTAGTTTCCAAGGGAATTAATCTGACTGCAGGTGTGCCTGAAGGCAGGGTTTACTGCAGCCCTGTGGTAGAGCCACCTGAAATCAAGGGTAACATGAGATACCAATGGACTGGAAATCCTAAAGTTCTTTAGCTCTTCATAAAAAAAAAATAGCAAGAAGCAAGTCACCTATTTACATGAGCAGAGTTAAATGCAGTGGATGAAATTACATCAAAACAAGCTGTTGGCTGCTTTCTTACACCTCTGAAGGCCAGAATTTTCTCTCCAGGCTCACTTTCTCATTCAGAAACCATGAGTGGCTTCCCAGGTGACACAGAGTCCAGGATGTCCCCATCAGCACATGAAAAAAGGTTTTTCCTTTCCATCACCCCCAAGAGCTGCAGCAGGTTTGCCCCTGCCACAGCAGGATCTCAAGACACATGGAGGATTCCTGCCAGGCTCCCACCCCACTGTCTCTGTCCCTCTCCTCCCCACCCAGCACAGGGGACACCCCTACCCCAAGCTGAGCAGACTCCACTCCCTCAAGAAAGGAGAAGTGTCTCCTCTTTTTGTTTTCCCCAGAGATGTCCTGCAGGGTGAGGAAATCAAACCATGGCCAGCACTGCTTCCATGGACTTCCAGAGGCTTTTTGATGTTTTGTCCTGTTTTCCTGGCTTCCCACAGGGAGGAAAGGGCGGTGTGTGCCTGGGCAGCTCAAGGCACGTCTTCCCAAACCAGCAGTGGAAGTGTTGCTGCTGTCAGAACAAATCATTTAATGCTCTGCCTCAATGTGCCTCTAGATCAGAGCTGATCACCCTGGAAAGTAAATTTCTGACCTCTATTTGTTTGTTAAATACACCCAGCGGGGATTCCAGCCCCAGTGTATTTCGGAGTAGCCATAGATACCACTTGCCTGAAATGGGGAAGCAAAAGATGTGGGGGAAGAGGAGCATGCAGACTCTATGACTCCAGTGCACTCAGGTAACAGCTCTTCTCCACTCCTTCCTTAACTCTTGTTCTACCTGGCACTGGTAGAAGAATTTCTGTTAGAAAATTGGAATGAAAGATTTGAAACTGAATGAAAGACTCTGACTAACAATATTAACAATAATGCTTGCATTTCACCATTCTCTTTTGATTCAATCTCTTTTGAGGGGGAGGGCAGATCACTTGTTTCACTATCACCTGGAAATAATTGTTACTTAATAATTCACAAAAAAACGTTGTGTTGAAACCTCAATTATGTGTGAAGCTCCCTCAGCTTTCAATATCTTTGCTGTCATTTTGTGTGTGTGTGTGTCTGTGTGTATGTGTGTGTGTGTGTGTGTAAATAAGTTATTAAAGCTCACTTTTCTAGCTGTTGAAGCTGGATCAAAAAATGTAAGGCAAAGGTGCCACAAAATACGCTTAACTTATCTGGAGACTAAAGTGCAGAATTGTGTTCATCAATTTATTGTTAGAGGACAGTAGTTGTCTGAAATGCATTTGTGAAACGCTTCAGCAGAAATGAAGAATGGAATAACAGTGGTAAAAGGAAAATGGGAGAACAGATTGTCCCTTCTCCCACCACTAGGAAAATAAACATGAGAGGAGGGTACATCTTGTTTTGAGAACTTGAAGGAAAGAGCAAAATCTCAGCTGGGACTCTTGTTGCTAATAAAACATTATGATGTTATTCTTGCTGCTGTTGTTGCTGCCATTATGCCTGTAAAGCAAAAATGCCATCCATGGTCTTGATATCACTGGTACTGTTTATGAGATGACTGAAAAATAGACTGACTGCTCTAAAAATATTAGTGCTGTTCTTACTGAGGCACATTGGGGTGGAGGTCAGTGAATGCCTGAGATGCTTTCTGACCACAGACCACTCCACACCTGACCTGGGTGAGCTGACACACTCCCCTCTCCAGGGTCATCCCCTTGATCCAGGTGTCCTTCCCCAGCCTTACCTGATGAAAATATGAATGTGTCTCTGATGCCTTCTGGTCGTTTGTTGCCTTTGGCACAGGCTCTGATCCATCATTTCTCCCTCAGGTACGTGTACCTAGGGCTGACTTTGGTCTTGGGCACGGTGTCAGTTCTCTTCAGCGTTGCTGTCCTTTGGGCTCTCCGAGAAAGGTCCCCTCCACAAGATGAGACCCTCCCAGCCAACGGGGACAGAGGCATCTGTGGGACAAAGAGCACAAAAGATAACTTTGTCACTAGTGACCAGTTAATTCAGTCAACTTACTGGCCAGAAAAGGAGACCAGACTTTAGGAAAACTGAGATCCGCACGGTGATTTTACCCAGTGAGTGGTGTTCCAGGCAAAAATCCATCATCAGTGAAGCAGTATCTTAGTAGCTATGCTGAAAATGTTCACCTTCTTGCAATTCTCACTGTAAACCCCCAAAGCAAAGACCACCAGTTTTAGCATGTGAACAGGTCTAACAGCACTGCTCACCATTTTCTCTGCTGAGTGAGGGGTTTCCTATGGCTGGGGAGGTGCAATTATGCCCTCCCCATTTTTGGAGCCACTCAGCTCCCTCCCTGCTCACAGAGCTGCCTAGCCCAGCTGCCCCTGGGTTTGCTGCTGTGTGGGGACAGTGGGAGGCTGCCTGCAGCTCCCTCTGCCATGGCCCAGCCAAGGGCACTCATCCTGACCTGGCAGCCTGGGAGGCAGAGGCATCACGGGCACTGCAGCCCGTCCTTGCCAGCAGCAAGGCAGGGGCAGGAGGAATGGGCTCTGCTGGAAGGAAAAATCAGCCACAGGCTCATGAATTCCATCCACCACACTTAGGATGTCAAGTGTTGTGGTTAGGAGTCCATTTTCCCGTAGCTTTGTTCCAGCACAGCAATCAACTATAGAAGTTGTTGTTAAAAGCAAAGATATCACAAGAGTACCATCCAAAGGAAACTGGAATGAAAATAGAGCTTCTCTTAGATTTCCAGCAGTTTCTTGCTTCTTGCTAGTACTCAGTGTACTAAATAATTCCATGCACTTTATGATGAAATAACAAAATTATACAAGATGCATATGATTTATATTTTAAAAAGCTATGACAAGACAGCTTGGGAAAAATAAAATTATTTAAAAGACCAGGTGACTTGGGGCTTTTCCTTTAAATTTATTGTGTTTTCTAGCTGAAAGCAAGACATTTTTGGGCTTTGTCAATATTTGATATTAATTATATTAGGGGTGGGAAGTGCAAAGCTTGCACCATGATAACCACGGTACCACAGGGATATCCTTTAAAGCAATGAGAATTTCTGAAAAGTAGGCTTCATCCTTCACCATGATATTGGCAAAACAAACCCATATCACATCATTTGTGGCCCAGCAGTGACTGTAGGTATCCTGCTGCCTCTCCTTTGGGGTGCATGAGGAGGGGACACATGTGAGAGTGGGATTTTCACTGGGCTTTATCAGTGATCAGAGTTTGTCCTGTGCCATTAGGGACCAACCTAACCCACTCAATAGCAGCAGCAAAGGTTGGTGCTTAAGCACCAAATGTCTGTGGAAGGTAAAGCTTTGAGTGCATTACTGGGGAAAATGCATTTGTCAGAGGAAGAGCCAATGTCACCCAGATTTGGCACAGGGGTGAGTGTTGAGGCAGTGGCCTGGAATCTGGGACACCCACTGTCCTGTCCAGGTCTTTGTCCTCCCAGGTGAGGGTCAGTGGGCAGTGAGCTCCTGGACAGCTGTGGCTGTTGGCTGGGCCTTGTGAACTGGAGATTGAACTGAACAAACTTAATTAAAATAATACGAGGATTTATGAATATGGGATTTAGGCAAGAGTCGTGGTAGGGGTGGATCACAAAGATTGGCATTCCCATCCCAGGTCTCATCATCATCATAAAAGCAGAAAAAATGTCAAACTGCACCAGCAGCACCAAAGCTTGGAGCCTTCAAGAGCCTCCCGGAGAGGGCAGCTCCCATAGAAATGAGCTGACAGATCCCATGAGAGGAAGGAGGAACCCAACTTCAGTGCACCTGAGATAAAAAAGGAGAAATATCTGCACTTTAGTGCTTGGTGTTGTATGTGTGTCAAAGCAATGGGGATGATTCCTTCTTTGTGAGTCAGTCCTGGCAAGGACACTGATCCTCTCCAGTTATGGAGCTGGTACACTGGCTGTTCTGCACACCCTGGCAGCAACAGGGCCAGGAAAATTCACTGATTTCACCTGGGAGAGAGAACATTTTCTTCTCAGTAGCTGGAAGAGTGCTGTGTATTCGATTCAGTAGGAGAATGATAATAGACAAAAAGTCCATTATTGCTGTAAAAATGATGAGTGGCAATTTAAATGTGGGGCCCTTCAATGGTGGTTTAAGGTGCTCATTACTTAAGCAACATGTGGCTAATAGCAGGAGGTTAGTTAACCAACAGTTCTTCCCAGATTAATACAGTTAATTGAATTTTGAAGAGAGTAAATAAGGAAAGAATTTAGTGGAGAGCACGTGGAGCACCTTCTCCCAGCTGGGTGGTGACCAGGCCAGGAAGCTCTCTCTCATGGCTGTTGAGCATGGCAAGTTTGAAAGGCTGTTGTACACAACCAGAACCCTCTTGTTGATCCTGTGATGCTGGCACTTCTAAAATAAGATGTGGAAAAACACAAACTTGTTTAAACAAAAGCCAACCTGTGATAACATTATACACTCAGCAAAAATCTGTTTATTTAACTGTGCTGACACACTGTTTTCCAGTGTCTGGAAATCAAGCAGGATAAATCTATAATAGAAATAAATTACTTTTTTTCTTTCTTTGGTATGTTTCAGATATCTGATAGATTTTTCTGTCAGAAAAAATCAAGACTCACCCATTCTAGTAAAAGATCTGCTCTAGTGTAACAAGATAGATGAACAGTTTATTGAAGTGGTTTTGTATATAATAGCAGATATTCAATTACGTGAGTCATATTAATTTTTTTGGTCCAGTTATCTCAGTTAATATCCCAGACCATGTGAAGGGGATGGGCCTTGTCCTGGGACTTCACCTGAGGTCAGCATGGGATTTTTTTCTGCTGTTCTGTGATGTAGCTCACATTTGGATTGGCCACTAAAATAGTCTGAGCACTCTCACCTGCCAATGACTTCCACTGCAATTCTGTGTCTGTAATAGCAACTCCAATCCAAGCTGCTGATTAAGACTGAATGCAAAGAGGACCTGTACAACCAGCATTAATATCTAGCCTTTGAATTTTATGCAGAAAAAAAAAAAAAAAGAAAAATAAAAAAAATTCATTAAAACAACACATCATAGTCTACCTTTCCCCAGACAGATGGATGATGTAAATCAATGACAAAATTATCAAGTTCTTTTGAAAGGCAAATGCTCCACTGAGCAGTGGAAGGATAAATTCCCAGACACTGGCTAAGATGGAGACAGCAAATCAACCTCTCAGCATGCTCTCTCTTGTCAGCTCTACAGCACCAAACAGAAACTAGACACTCTGGGACAGGAGCACCAAAGAGTCCTTTTCTATTGTGGTAAATTATATTTTCACCCTCTCAGGATTTCTGTAGACTACAGGAGTGTTTGCTTACACTTCCCTTTTATTTAGTTTGTTACCAAAGGGTTAAATGTTAAACTCCATTGATTTTCTGTATCTAGGGATTAATGTCCTGAGAATAAGACGGCTCTAACCAGAGCTGCTGCTCCAGCTGGCCTCTGCCAGGCCAGCAGCTCCCTGCTGCTGCTGCCTGCCCTGCCAACTGAGCCTTGGCTGCCTCTTGTGGGATCAGCTGCCACCCTCTGCCTGGAGGAGCCTGCACCCAGCTCTGTGCTAAGGTGACTCACTGTGGCTTCTGTAAGCACTGCCTTTAATCTCAGCAGGAATCACAAGTTCTATTCCTTTTTATTTTTTTTCATTCAAGTGTGAGTAATATGGAGGGGGGAGTCTCGGATGGAAAAAGAGATACATCTCTCTTTTTTAGGTGTGAGACCATAGTCTTCAATTTGACTTCAGTATTTTTGTGTTGGGGTAGTTTTAGTCAACAGTTCTTGGCTCAAGAAGACAGCTTTGATTGTGAATGCTTCCACAGACAGTTTGGACAGCAGCAGTCTGAAGATAGAAAAGTTCTTCTCAGCAGTACTGAAAGCAAAGTACAAAAGATATTTTAATCATGAAAAGTTATAAATTAATGGTATATACAGGGCTAGGAAAAATTGGGAGAAACTATTCATTTGTGAATAGTGAAAACAAAGAAATGCTGTTTCCCTTATCTGCAAAATAAAGTAGCACCATTTTCTACAAGTTCTACTACTATGAAGTAACAGATTAAGTTTAGCTCCATCCCTTTCCAGATATTTAGGATTAAAAGGCCAAAACTCAAAACTTGGGTAGGTCTGCTAATACGTCAGAAGACAACTTGAAAATGAAACCTTGGGAATGCAAAGCTCCACCATAAAACGTTGTAAAACAACAGGGAATACTTATCTTGACACAGTCAGAGCTCTAGAGTGGGGTTCAGGACACAGCCCTGAAGGAGGATGAGGACACAGGTGTTTGTGTGTCTGTTCTTTGGTGGAACACCAACAGCACAGAGCAGCAGAATGGTTTGGTAGCCTGCAATAAAAAGGGGACAAGATGCTTGTCTTGTGACAAGCAAATGTCAAGCATGGTATAAGAAACCTGCTGGAAGTGGGTGGTTGATGTTTTCTGCCATGATAGGACATGAAGGGTCACTAACTCTGAAAAAAAAGGGACCCACATCTGTTTTAGAACCATGAATTTCTGTCTCTTGCACATATTTAAAGCTAAGTGATGCTCTCACTGTGAGGACAGCTCTTTTAGAAAAATTGCAGGGATCGCCATGTTGGTTGTTTAGGGTTTTTTTCATTCACACTTAAATATATTGGATGCAATCATAATTTAACATCATGGATTTTCTCTGCAGTGATGAATGAAGTCCCCCTCGATCACATTACTGACCACTTAGCCATGGAAAACTAAAAATTGTTCTGCACAGAAAGTTATGGCCAAAATGAATCAATAAATTGGAGCAGAGGTTTATGGAAGATTATTGAGCAAGTTAACCTTGAAGCAGTTACTGGACACAGTGGACTGGAACAGCCAGCATGGATTTATCAAAGGTGAATCAAAGTCTGACTAAGCTGGGTGGTTCCTATGAGGAAATGGCTGGTGAAAGTGGTGGCAGGGCAGGGGGCAGGAGCTACCAGGAATGGCATATTTTGGTGTAACATCCAGGCAGACAGTAGTCATAGCTCACCTGCCTCAAGAATAACTTACCTTTTAAGTACAATTGCTCTCAGGAATCAGGCAGACTGCAGAGCAGGGGCACAATCAAATAAAGCTCTTCTGTTTCCTTGAACCAGGGCTGTAAGAGATAAAGGACTGCTCCAAAGTACACACAGCCCTAATAGGCTTCCATATTTCACCTGTCTTCACTGTTAATAGCAATAAACTATAAATCTGAACAGTCTTTTAAGCATGAATGATTCTTGAACACCCCCTTTGCTCCATATACCCAGGGCACTATGTTTTCTCTTCCTGCAAATTCTTGGCTGGCTCTAGTAGATCTGAGATGAATGGACTTTAGCCAGACTATGAAAAAACTTCATAACAAAATGCATTGGAAACAGGTTTATTTCTAAAGCTGGGACACCATCTTTTTAAACACCAGGAAGGTGAGGACTATAATTTCAGGAGAAAAAAAAAAAAAATTAAAAAGATGCTTCACAAGAACATACAAAAGGAGCACACTTGCATGTCTTCTTCCTAATTAACTTTTGACCTCTGTGGATAAACATGGATTTTGGGACCTTTAACAGAGGGCAGAACTGGGAGGAGACAAGATTAAAACTTTGGTTTGAGTTGGAAGTTAATGATTCTTCTACCACGTACCAGCAGAGCTTTGCTTCAGGAGAGAATTCTCTGCCTTTTGAGAATTTGTGGGGTGGTAGAGCTGCTGCTGTTGTGGATGCAGAACCTAGGTAGGAACCTCTTTAACATTCTTTCTCTTTGTCTTAACTGTAAAAGGCTGCCATTAGTGTTTGCAGCTATCAAGCTAACCTGGGTAGCATCAGTTGCAGTTTCTGGAATTGGTAGCACCAGCAGCAGTCCTGGTGGAGTGTCAGTGCTCCAGTGATGGCATTGTGCACTCTGTGTGTGTGAGTGTGTGTGTGTGTGAGCATTGTGTCTTGAACAGTGAGCACTGAGGTCTGCACAGCCCTGCAGTAGCCATTGTTCATATCAGGTGAACTTGAAAGGTCTTGCTATAGAGTATTTAAAAATCAATAAGGCAATAGGATTAGGACTGCAGTCAGAGTAAATCATTACAGTTCCATAAATTACTGGAGGAAATGTGGCCCTTGATTTGTGATTTGCTCTTCTACTGTGGGATGTCACAGTCCCTGAGAGTGCAGATGTGGTGACAATCAGCCCAAAGACTTGCAGTGTCTTTGCTGGATTCTTAGAAGTCCTCAAACATCACTATATGTTTCTTTCATAAGACTCTACAAAACCTGCAGCAAACTGTTGTCTTGACCTTTGTAAACTTATTACCTGTTATTCATGTAGAGGTTTTTCAGTTGATGTTCTTATTCATTATAATTTGCATATAATTAGGGGGTATAAAACAAAGCTGAATTTTTTAATGTCCAATAAGGTACAGATCCAGAGTTAGGCCCTGGCCTCTATAAGTTCATGTCCCCTGAGAAACTGAAGAAATCTGTCCTTTGCAAGGCTGGCTGCATTTGCTTTGCAACTGAACTGCAAGCTGCTGCCTGATTTTCCAGATTCCCAGCAGCAAAAACCATGCACACTCCTTTTTAATTAGGAGCTTTGATTTTCTCCCACCCAGAGTGGCTCTCAGAAGAGACTGTACTGACATAAAATCAAGTGAATTTGTCAAATGTTCCAAAAAGTGAACTGAGTGCTAGATTTCATCTCTTTGTACTGCTTAGAATTCTTTTTTGGAAGAGGTTTGTTTTCTTCCCCTAGGAAGAAAGACTGGTTAATTTGTGTTTAGGCTGGTTGACTACCTAAACAATACCAATACCTTGCTTGCCTAATCTTTCTGCAAATGCAACTCTCTCAGATCATTATTACAGAAGAGTAGCTTGTGCAGGCAAAGAATGGAAGTTTTAGAGAACTTAGTGAAAGGGCGTGTTTGCAACAGAAAGCTTCATAATTTTGCTTTCCTACTTCTTATTTTAACCAGACCCTTGGTATATTAAACATAGAAAAATTGCTAATGAAAAAAAATCTAAAAAATAACTTCATCAATACTTAAAATTATCAGGCTCAGCAGCTACTGTGTGCTATCATCAATTGGGAATTGACCTTTTACTTTTTTTTCTAATGGTCTTGTGGCCTGGAATTTCCCCAACCCTTATCTCTTCCATCTCCAGCTGATATCTGTGTAATATATGTGTAGGTCAGGGTCATCTGAGGCTGGGAGGAGATGCTGTCACCAGATTCTAAATCATATTGTACCTTTAAATTCTCAAAAAAAAAGCCACTTCTCCAATCCTGTGACCTGCAATGATATGCTCCCCCAGCATATTATTGTAGTCATCAATGTATCATAATTACAAGGAGAAGTTTGTCTCCAGGTTACACTAAGACAGGGGAATTTCAGAGGACCAGCTGCTCAAAAGTATTTCTGTACTAACTCTTCCTGAGCACCAGGAATTCTATTTAATAAGGTTTTTGTTTGTAGCTCTGCAGTCTTGGAGAAATCCTTTCTCTGCTTCTTGTTCCTATCTGTCTGAGTAGCCAAGGGAAAAAAGCAGCTAATTTTTTTTCTCCTGATACATGTGCTGACCAAGACTTATAGCATAGCCACAATAGAGCTTGGGGAGTAGATATTAGCAGTAGGAAAGCAGATGGACCTTTTCCAGCATTGGAAAAGTTCATCCAACTTTTTTTTCAGCTGCATTCAAGCATATAAAACTTCTCTTTGTGTGATTTGTTCCCCCTCTCTCTCTTTTTCTCCCTTTTCTCAAACGAGGAGAGTATTGTGAATGGCGAAACAAATCAGGCCATGTGAGCTGTGATTGCTGAGTTCTGACTTGAGGGCATTCATTTCAATACTCTAATAGAATATGCAATACTCCTACCTGCAGACCTGAAGATGGCTTGTTTCAAGTGACCCATTTTTTTTCTGAGAGGCTCTGCAGTGGCTTCTGGATCGTCCTTGAGAAATCTGTTCTGAATGTAGTGGGAATTGCACAAACAGGCAAGTGTTTCCATTCTTTAAATAAGCTCTGCAAGCAGATATATAGACTTCCTTTACAGCTTTTCTCTGAAGTGTCCTTTTTAGTTGTTCCATCTCTCAGATACAGAGTTTTTAAAAGCTGAGGGGGGAAAAAAAGAAAAAAAAAAAAAACTATTGAACTATTCATTGTAATAAACCAAAATAAAACTTAGTAACAAAACAAGGTTTTCAACACAAAAACATTATCATGTGTCAAAGCATGTATCATTGTCTATGGCTAGAGAAGTTCCTGAGGGAACTGAAGCAGTTCTGCTGAACTGCTGAGTTGCAGATAATTTCAAGCATGTGGGCATATAGGCAGCACTCTGCAAACAGAAAGAGTTCAGGACACCCTGCATATTACTGCAAGAAGAAAAACACATGTAATATCCTTACAGGAGGACAGTTAGGTGAAATAATAAATTCTTTTGTCACTAAGAATTGTTTCCAGCAAGCCAGTGTAAAGGAATAAATTGGATGGCACAGTGTTGCTACAGATTTTACCAAATCAATGATTGAGTTCTAAGCCACCTGGCCTGCAAATTTAGGGCTTTCTAGGACTCCCTGTGCTTCAGCACTAGTTTTGTGGACCTTTGTAGTTTATTTTTTGACAGAGACTTTGTCTCTTACTCCTCTGTCAAAATTGCCTTTTTAGCATTAAAAGACAGGACAAGGTAGAAAGGGATGTGCTCGTGTCTCTTAAAAAGAAAACAAAATAAAATAAAAATCTCAGAAGTAGATACTTCAGAATTTAAAAAAATGCACACTCTGAAATATGCAAGTCATTGATCCAAACAGTTTTAAGTAGGAAGGTTTGGTTTCAACCTCTCAGCATTTTCCTGTAATTAGTTTCACCAGCAATTCTATTTTGGCATATGTGCTTTTGTATTTATTTCTGTTTTCTCTTGAGTTCAGATCACTCAGTAAAGAAATCAGTCATGGCAGTGGAAACCAAACCCAGCAATGTCAACGGCTCAAATCAGGAAGCAGAACCTGACCAGCTTTTGGATGATGAAGGAAACAGAAATCCACCAGCCAAGAAGATTTCCTCTTGCACTGGGTTGAAGGTTTGGTGCCTTGGCAATATCACCATGAATTACCATTGTTACCTGTTCAGAAATGCTGTTCAAGTTGTGACATGCCAAATTTCTTCATTCCTGTTCCCACTATCTTTTGAGGAACTGGATGCACACTAGAGGTCCAGGGGATAGTCAGATCCTATCTTTTTTCTAAAGAAGATAAAAATTCAGGATCTACTGTATTCACTCACAAGTTACTTGTAGGTGGATATCCTTCTTGGTTATTAGAGAGAGGCAGCAACTTCAAGTGGGAGACTTGAACCAGCCTCCATCAGGTGCCTCCAATACACTTGTCTGGAAGTTGGTGTCACCACCAGTCCTGTAGGGTCAAAAGAAGATGAGGTGAACCATATTTCATCAAGTGTCTTGTGGCTGACCTGAGTAAGGATTGCACTTTAAAACCCAAACCACCCCAGCAATTTTTGGTTGTGTTTGCATGCTTATCAGCAGTTTGTGATTTCAGCCAAGCCCTCTGAGAGTGCTGCCGGCATAAGCACAAATGGCCATTCTCAGAATTTTCACCAGTTAAGCTGAGCAAATACAGAACATGTCAGGAAAAACCCCACACCTGGAAGTTTTTTCTCTTCACTCCTGGCAAAAAGGGAGCAATATACAAATTTTCAAGCTTTTGCTTCTTGGATTGGCATCGTTTGTTACAGTAGATAGTATTGCAATGTCTAAATCTATATTTACTTTTTTTATTTACCCAGGTTTCTGTTGTATTGGAACTCTTACCCAGTGACCAACAAGTCTATTTGGTTTTCAGACTATGTGGAAATCACTGGATAATATTTAAACAAACTTGAACTTTTTTGCCAAATAAATTTTTATTTGCAAAAGCCAGAATGTGTGTTGATGGAAGCAACAGTCAAACTACAAAAGAGAATTCAGCTGTTCCTTGTGAGATATATGGTATACAGGCAACATTTCAAAATATATCATATGACACAGTGATTAACTCAGTACCACATTCCTCATACTGATGTACCATAAGAACTTACTTAAAGCCTTCATTTTGATGCCACACGATTGAGTTAGAGTCAGTTAGGAATGGGCCTAAAATAAAGGGACATGTGACCCAAGCAAATCTGGGTTAACTTTGCCACTCCAATTCAAGTAACAAATACATGTCATGGTGATGATTGTTCCATACCATATTAGACACATTTGATCCCTCTGTGACCAGTTTCCCTGCCTCTCCCTCCCATTTTCTGTCTGCCTCTCTCCCCAGGTGTTTCTGGCTGCTCTGTCGTTCAGCTACTTCAGCAAAGCCTTGTCTGGTACCATAATGAAGAGCTCCATCACCCAGATTGAGAGGAGGTTTGGCCTGACCTCATCTACTGCCGGCTTCGTCGACAGCAGCTTCGAGATGGGTAATGGACATCCCCAACAGGCAGAAAACTGCTCAGAGAAACACCAGGCACCAGCTGGCACTAACTCTGGCTCATTACCTTGCAGGAAACTTGCTGGTGATTGCATTTGTAAGCTACTTTGGAGCTAAGCTCCACAGGCCCAGAGTAATAGCTGTGGGATGCTTTACTATGGCTTTGGGATGTTTTTTATCAGCCATGCCTCATTTCTTCATGGGATAGTAAGTACTAATCATGCTTAACTTGGGTAACCTAACAATTGCATTGTGCTTTCTGTTTTTTAAATGAAACTTGTGTATTTAGCCTTAGATTTCCTGTAGAACATCCCTTCCAAGTGCAATGAACCCCACATGACACACACATCACTATTGGGATGGTGAATGTTTATTTCAAAAATAAACCTCTTCTGAAGTGAGAGTTCAGGTCCTTGAAAAAAGGAGATAATCACAGTGCTTTAGTTTCCACTCAGGCTTTTTCGAAAGGAGGAAAAGAATGAAATTATGCTAGAGCCTGCAGATGGATGAGTGCTGGTAGAACTCTTACCAGGTTTTTCCTCTTCCAGATGCACATGCCTAGTTAAACTGATTTTCTGTATCTGGTTAATTTCTATTCACCTTCTCCAGGCTCAGGGAATTGCTGCATTATGCTTGTATGTGAGAAAGTTTCCAGCCATAGCCTGAGCACAGGCATAAAAAATAGAGTAAAATGTATTTCTGTTGATTTCTTAAATATATTAGAATAATTTTAGGTATGCTACTGCAAAAAGAAAACTGAGGGATGCTTTCTTTCATGTTAGTCGATCTTGCACTAGAATCAGATTTTTCATCAGTTTTTCACTTTTTAAGACACACCATCTATCACACTCATCTACACTGGGCAACTCATGAACCCGAGACTGAACATTTGTGGGGGAACTCTTCTGCCCGTGTCTCCTGGTGACTGCTCTTTGTTTCAGCCTGAAAAATAAGCCTGTCTGGTCTAACAGAGCCAGGGTAATTCCTTGAAGCAGGATGTGTGCTTTGCCATGTTGTTCTGCTAAAACTAATTGTACTTTGTCCCTCAGCAGCTCTTGTTTCTGGGAGAGGGATGGTGCTAAAGCAGCTGAACAGACCAAACACATACCAAAGATGGAAAAGGGACCTCTGCTCAAACTCGACACATTATTTTTCTCCTTGGCTGTGGGGTCAACACAGAGAGCTCACTTGGATCTGACCCTAAATTTAGACAGCAAAAATTCAATTCTATCTGAAAAACTTTCATGACCCCTTTTGAATTTTCCAGCTTAAAACATTGTGTCTTTCAGACAGAGAATCTTAAGTTCTATTTGTTCTTAATTTTAGTATTTTGGTTTTCTAAAATGCTCTTAAATAATCTTATTTGCTCCTTCAGTAGCTGTTTGAATTAATCTTTGCTACTTTTCTCTTTAGGGAAAGAGCAGCCAAGTGGTTCCAGCCCTACCACACTGCTGTTTCCCTAGAGAGCAATGCTTCTGAACCTGCTGTTGTGTGTTTGCAGCTATAAGTATGAGACATCACATACAGCTGCTTCAGCCAACTTAACTTCCAGCATAAATCCCTGTTCCCTGCCTCAGGATGTGAATGGCACTGTCCTGGAAGTCTCTCGATCAGGTACAGAACTGTAAATCAAAGTACAAATACAGGAGCTTGTTTTATCCTTGCTTGCAAGGATTCAGTTACCCAGAACCTGGAGCTGGTGAGTGGAAGAACTAGTGTGACAGGACTGCACAGATTTTAACAGAAATAAATGGAGATTCCTATTATCCTCCTCACAATATGGAATACAGCTGGTTTATGTGTTGCTTGTATGGGACACAGGTTGAGAATTAGCCAAGCTCTGCTCCAGAAACCACCTCAAACTTCTCACATTAAAAATACACGATACATGCCAGGTAATATATTTATAAGAATATCAATAAATTATTTTTAATTAGTATTTTTTCTGATTGGTGATTTAGAAATCAAATGCAATGGAGGTGAAAGAATGTTATTAAAAGATCATGAAAAGTTATAATGGGGTTGACAGCCTTTCATTTACCTTCTATAAGAAATGTTCTTAATACCTTGATTTCTAATCTATAATAATTTATTGTGCACATTTCCTGTGATTTTCCCCCTCTATCCCATTCAAATATTTTATAACAAAGGTGTAAACTCTCATCTGCAGGCTGTGAGAAGGAGCCATCATCATATACGTGGATCTATATCTTACTGGGAAACATGTTGCGTGGGATTGGTGAGACACCAATAACACCCCTGGGCATCTCTTACCTCGATGATTTTGCTAAAGAAGAGAATGTTCCTGTGTATGTAGGTAATCTCAACGTGAAGTAAACTGTGAGATTCGTAGTATGAGAGGTGGATCACCCTCTGCAGAAGACAACATTCATCCATTAGAGGGTACTAGCATCTGCTTCATTGTATTTTCAGCCTGTTTGCACACAATAGCCATGATGGGCCCCATGTTTGGTTTCCTGTTGGGATCCCTATGTGCAAAACTGTACGTGGATATTGGATTTGTGGATCCAGGTAAGCAAAACCCGAGGAAAAAAGAGGAAAAGTGAAAGCAAGCTAATATTTGTTCATAAGATCTCCTATAAACAGTTGCATATGGTTTCATTATCCTAATTATATTAATATATTTTATTATTTGAATCATATCTATTGTACAATTTTTACTGTATAATTTATTACAATTTTACTAAATTGCAAAAAAGCTTTTAGAATAAAGGCAGAATTAGACTGGCAGCGTATTTTAGAGCTGTGCTTTAGGTTAAAGGATTGTAATACATGCTGAACTCTAAGAATCAGTACCAAGAGCTCTCACAGAAACAAGATTTTCTAAACTGAATTTTAACAAAAAGATTCTACTAGTAAAGCAGCTTTACAGTTTGGGGGAATTTCACACTCTTTCCACTGAGTATTTTACATTATTTACATTTCACATAGTCTTTGCAGCACGTGATATACATTTTCTCAGCCCTTGCCACCTTCCAATCCAAACCAATCTATGATTCTGTAACACGCTTCAGGGTATGATTCCTTCACTGCATGGATGGTCCCTCATTAGGTTTTCATTGCTGGAAGTCAGACACTATAAAATGTAGCTGTCAGCAGAAAAAGGTTGGGAAGGTTCAGCTTCTTCACTGGGGTAACTTGTGCCTGTTTCCCTCATTTCTAGGGAGCATCACCATCACCCCACAGGATTCCCGCTGGGTGGGTGCATGGTGGCTGGGCTTTTTAATAGGTGGAGCAACCAGTCTCCTATCTGCTATTCCATTCTGCTTCCTGCCAAAGAGTCTGAAAAAGCCAGAGGAAGCCAGTAAGGACAAAACTTCACATGGCCTCTTGGAAAGCACGGGTGCTGTGAGGAATAAACTTTCTCCTGGAAAAACTAAGCCAAGGAAATGGTCATTAATGCTGAAAGGCAAGTGTTTCCTCATGCTGTACAAATGTGAAAAGCAGTAGGCACAACACACATAGGAAATGTAACAGTTCTGCAAAATATTTTGCCTCCCCTGCACTTCCATCTAAACCAGGCACCTGTCCCCAAGAAAAGAAAGGTCCACCAAAAATTATTAGAAGTGAAAGAGATGAAGTTCTGCATGCATCACCTGAAATAAATCATCACCTGAGAAGCACTTATCTCTAAAATTTTGTGCTGGAAGAAATTTGAACAGTGGAAAAGTGTTCCTGTATCTGAACGTAAAGAAAACATTCAAAGGCTCTTTTTGAAATACAGAAAGACAAATTGTTAATCTGAGAGAGTTCATGTAGACTCTGAAGTACACTGGTGCCTGATGAAAATACATCAGGCTTGAACAGCTCTGTTTGTGCAGTCCTTGGGCCTTTGCTTCATTTGTGAAATTTTTTATTCAGATCCCAGTAGAAGACACTGGGCATCTCCACCAAGGCAGCTCTTACTTAGCCTTGAGCCTGTTCTAATATTCATGCAAGTTGAACAAAGTCTGTGCTGTGTGGAGCCCTTAGTCTTCATGTGCATATCTCAATAGAGCAGCCAGGCCTTAACCCATACTTCTGTTTTCTTTTAGGATTCTCTTCCTGTATCTTAACCTCTGGTGTTTTTCAAGAACCTGATTTTGCTTTCAGATACCCTCATGCAAATGAAGATCAGTACAACTTGTACTTGGACAGCTGAGAACAGGACCTTGCCCTAAGTTTTGCAGGTTACTCATCAGTGATTATGCCATGCATCTTTTAATGCCAACTCATATGTCCCTTTTTTTCAGATTTCTGTAACTCCCTGAAAAAAGTATTGGGTAATCGAATGTACTTTACATTTTTGTGTTGCTCACTGTTACAGTTCAGTGGTTTTATTGGTTTCGTGACTTACAAACCAAAGTACATGGAGCAGCAGTATGGACAATCTACATCCAAATCCAACTTTCTAATAGGTGAGTTCCACCATGCAAGGACTGCTTGTGCTGTTGGCAGTGCATGGGGATAAGTTCTGGTGTGCTTTATCTGGGGCTAATTCCATGAAGAACAGGTTGAGGTAAATGGTGGTCTGACCTGAACCTGAATTATAAAACATGCAGGGTTTTAGTCTATGGCACCATAGGAAAATTTTTAATTATGTTATGTTCCATTGCATTTATGTTATATTTATAGCAAGGGCACCCCAAGTATGCAATGACTGTGCTGTGGAAGTTTTAGTTGCTGATGCATCTGGCAAGTTTATTGCAGATGAAGTGGGTTTGGAGGCTCAGGCACTTCACAAAAAGCTTGTGCAACCCAGGGACTGGACTGAACACAAACCTTCCCAAAATCATAACAGACTATAAAGCTGCCAGGAACAAAAAACTAAGGACAGACTTCGGCTCTTCAGACTATAGTGATTCTTTATCATTCCCCTTCTATAATCTCTTTCAGGAATGACATCCTTACCTCCTGTAGGTCTTGGAATTTTCCTGGGAGGGCTTATAATGAAAAAGTACAAAATGGGCATCATTGGAGCAACAAAGTTTTCATTTATCATGTCATTTTTGTCCTATGCCATCAGTTTGCTACACTTTTTTGTTGGCTGTGATAACTATGCGGTGGCAGGAATGACAGTGTCCTATGAAGGGTGAGTATAAAATAGAAAAGATTGTGTTTTTCTCTATAGTTCCCAAAAATGACTAGCACAAAAGTTTCATTTACCTAGAAAGGAGAAAACATATATTTTTGCTCAATACAAAAAGGATGTCTGAAAGCAAAAGATAATACTGTACTCTTCATATCCTGAATGAACAATTCAGGTAGGCTTTAACAGAGGGGTATTTTTTAACTACAGAGACCAGGAGATCTGGTGTGTCTGTCTCTGGTGCATTTTTGCATTTGTACTTGATAAGACTGTCATAATTCTTTCTAGCTCTAAATTCAGTTAGGGGGGAGTCCAACTGACCTCTCCCTCCTTTCTCTTTTCTGTCTACATTGGTAAAACCAGTAGCAATGTTTTCATTTGTTTTAAAATTCTCTATTTTCTGGTAATGATTTAATATCAGTGCAAGTAGGAGGATTCTGAAACAGACCAATAGAGATGTAGGAACCCAGCTATGAAAACATGTCCTGGGCACATGAGGTGGGTTTCAGAGCAGCAGCACTGTCACGCAGAAGGGACTTCACTGACTTCAGTACTGAATTAAAAATTTCTTGTCTGCACTTACCTTCCAAGAAATCCCATTCCATACCACAACAATTCTTTATTTTCTGCATGCAACTCCCACTGCCAATGTGCCTCCAACACGTGGGATCCTGTGTGTGGAGCCAATGGAATCACCTATGTCTCGGCGTGTCTGGCTGGCTGCACCAGTTCCACAGGGCATGGAAAGAACACAGTAAGACCTGCTTTGGCTCCCCAGCTTCCCTACCAGCTTACTGTCCATGTAACAAGGCATTTAGTAGGATAATGGATTTCAGGAAAACCAAAGTTACCAGGGACTAGTCAGTAAGGTATTTTTGATTTCTGGCTACAAACAGCACAGAAAAGAGAGATTTCTCTTAGTTATTGCACATTAAGCAAAAAGCCCTAACTCCTTGTTCTAGATATTAACTTTCATCTTATGTAGGTTGGACACAAGAGGGGGAAACACACAGATCAAATATGTTTCATGGGTCCTGAAGGCTTTCCATAGGCTCTGCCTTTCATTAACATCATTTTGGCTGCCCTGAGGCTTTACCTAACAGAAGGATAGAGTAGGATCTTCCCTACTACTGGTCATTAATGTTTAAGTATGAAAAATGGGTTAAGGAAAGGCAGCTTGCTTCATCCATGTGAGACTTGGGGATGTCAGAAAGCTGCTTGTTTTTCTGGGTGACTCATTTTTGCTTAGCGTGGAGTGCTGGAGAGCAGAGTCCCAGAGACAAAGCTGCAGTCCATGGATGTAAACCTCCATTGGGCTGTGCCATTTGCATGTTTCCTGATGCCAAGGACATAAATGGCCTGGAGCCATCTCCTCACTCTGTTTTTTCTCCAACAGAATCCCCATTTGATGAGCAGTGCCCTACCAAACCTGTTCTGTGTCTTCCAGGTCTTCCATAACTGCAGATGTCTTGAAATCAAGAGTTCATGGTCAGGAAACACATCTGCCACCTTGGGGCAGTGTCCAAGAAGTGAAGATTGTTCACTGAAGTTCATTTATTACACAGTAATACAGGTCATAGGTGGGTTTTGCTATGCCCTGGGAGCCACTCCTTCATACATGCTTATATTTAGGTGAGTATAGCTGGCTGTTTACCAAAGGCTTTCTAGTGAGGCTTTCAAAGTCATGTTTGTTTCTTCACCTTAGGAAAAAAAGGATTTCCTTGCTCTTCAGGAGCTGTAGTGGTGTGACAAATGGATTCAAACTGAGAGGGAAAGTTTAGATTAGAAGGAATTCCTCCCTGTGAGGCTGGTGGGGGTCTGGCACAGGGTGCCCAGAGCAGTTGTGGCTGCCCCTGGATCCCTGGCAGTGCCCAGGCCAGGCTGGAGGGGGCTCTGAGCAGCCTGGGACAGTGGAAGGTGTCCCTGCCATGGCAGGGGTTTGAACAAGATAATCTTTCACATCCCTTCCAAACCAAACCATTTTGTGATACTGTGCTCTGTAATCAAGTTTTCCAGGACATAGCCCTTTTTCCTGCTTGTGTTTTTAAAGTGTCATGCATTTGCCAGGTAGCCCTGCTACCTGCAACTCTTTTGTCTTAGGATAGCAATAGGATATTTCCCATTAAATATTCTGTCAAGTGGGGGAAATGTATGCCCAAGAGTGAGGGTAGTTGGAGAGCCCATTTCCATAAGGTCGGGACAGACTGTGATTATGACTTTAAAACTTCAATTCCTTAATTATGCAGAGGGAATGGACTTGCCAGCAGCCACTTGATGGAAATCAGTCAATTAATTCACCTTTTCCATGCCACTTAACACTCTTCAGCAGATGAAGGGAGCACTTTTCTTCCAAATTTTGGCTTTCCACCAACAAGAATATTTCATAGCAGTTTCATAACCACTAAACAGCCACCACCTGTTCCCTGCCCCTTTTTCCAGATGTGTTCAGCCGGAGTTCAAAGCTCTCGCAGTTGGTCTGTACACACTCGTTATGAGAACGCTGGGTAAGAGAAATCCCTGCAGATCCACCCACCCAGTGGGATCCCCTCTGGGGAAACACAGAGCCGGTTTCTAAGGAGTCCTTTCCCCTGCAATCCTGTTTGTGCTGTCTCCTTGCAGCTGGGATTCCAGCTCCGGTTTATTTCGGGGCAGCCATCGACAGGACCTGCATGAAATGGGGCAGCAGCAGCAGCTGTGGGAAGCACGGAGCCTGCAGGCTCTATGACTCCAATGCACACAGGTAAAGCAAACTAGGGCACCATTTCAGTCAGTCCAGCAGTCCTGAAATTGAAAAATCCCAAAATCAAACCTTAAGCTCTCCATTTTTTATGTTCTATAAAAGAAATTTTCTGGAATGAATTGTGTATTTCTAAGACTTAGAGCTAATTAAAAATACCTTAGACTTTAGGACTTAGCAAAAGGAGGAAAGTTACTCAAATTTACCTTATTTGCAGGTAGTTTGTTCACACTGGCAAGAATGTTAACTCTGTGCATTGGCCACTTTTCAGAGAAAATTCCATGAAAGAATATTGCACAAAGTAGATGTAGGTGAATCCCAACCACTGTCAGTCTCCTGGGGGGAACACTCCATAGATTTTTCTCAGTTTCACTCAAGCCTTGGCCACTTCTGAACCACTCAGGTGACCTCAGTATATTTCTAGCCCTAAAGAGTCTAAAGCCTCAAAGTGATCCAAAAATTTAAAAAAACAAGCAAACAAAAAACCAAAAAACCAAAAAATAGCCAAAACCCTGAAAGTTTTATTTTGCAATTATCTTCATAAGCAAAAAGAATATTATCAGTTCTTTAAGAGAAATTTTTGAAGTAAAAATGTCCAGGTTTTGTTATCATTTACAAACAATGAGTTTTAATACCTTCCCCTAAGATTTTTTTTTTTTTTTTTTTTTGTATATATGAGAGCCTTAAAGGCCAATAAAGTGATTTTCTTCAGTGTTTTTGAAAAATTCAACACCTGGCCCAATCTTCTATGCTCCATCCCACAGGTATGTCTTCCTTGGTTTAGGAGCAATTTTAAGAGGTCCTTCCTATTTGGTTGGAATCATTTTTTATACATTGATAAAGAAGCACTTTCAAAACAAGAACTCCAGGCCTCTAGAGAATGGACAAGAAGATGCTGCTATGAATAAAGAAGACAACTGCAAGATCAAAGAACGTTTGCCAGGTTCTTCTGATGCAGAGAATGAATCCTCTATTTAGAAACCAATTTAAACCAGTGGCCTGTGAATCAGGTCAGCTTCTTTTGGAAGTACCATTCAAAATGCTGCAACTAAATAAATAATAACACTGTATGGAGAGCACAACTAATAGCAAAACTGCGAACAATAAACACTAACAAACAAGTATGAAAATGCCCTTTGTGTACCTGATTACCAGTCATAGAAATAGATACACAAACTGAACCAAATTCTCAACAGGCAGAGAAAAACAGGCAGTTCTGACAGAGCCAGTCTGGCATTTTTAGTGGGATCAAAGATGCTGCCAGAACATCCTCCTGCCAAAGACCCACCAAAAGTGATCCTGACCCTGTGTGCAGGTCCATGCAGGGGACTGACACACACAGGAGAGACAGGTTCAAAGTTATGACAGGCTTTCTGATTCCACCAAATTCAATAAAAGTTCACAGTAAGTCACAGCATTTAAGCCAAACACCCAATTGCATAATTTCACCTGGTTTTTATCTCAAAGTCGGCAAAAGCATTATTTTTCCAAGAAGCATTATATCTTGCCTCAGCCTGCTTATAATTACACACACGTTTTCATAAAGGGGTTTTTTTTTAAAGCCCTCGAGTGGTGGAATTTTATTTTAAAATTATTACTACTATTATTGAAGAGCTGGCGGCTGCGTTGCGATGCCCGCAGAGTCCGGCAGAGGGCGCGCAAGGGACAGCCTGGCTCCCAGCGACTGTCGCCGCCGTCGATGTGATTTTGATTTTAAATAATTTTACATTGTTCAGTGCTTGCACAATAGCCAAGACAAAAACATAGAAAAGAAGAAAAGTCTCTTCCTGCCTTGTTACTTTGTCTGCCGAAAGCAGGCAAGGGAATTGTTTTTGTCTTTTCTATTAGTGCTTGGGAAAATAACTGTGCAGAACCTTCCCTTTTTTAAGAAGCACCTGATGTTCAAAATCAATGCAAAAATATTTTTAGCTTAGTTTGCTCAAGACGTTACCCTTTTTTGAGTATCTCCTCTTCAAGACAAAGTGGAATACATTAAAAAAAAAAAAAAAGAAAAAGAAGTGGTTTTCCATGTCTGTTTGCAGTGCCATAAGCTTTATGTCTTATCCAATGCAGAACATGAGAAAAGCTCATTCTTTTCTTTATGTGGTGCATACCACCCCGTGGGTGCTGCCATAAATTTATTCCGGAGTAGAATCTACAGGCAATAAAATTCATCACAGATATATGACAGACAAAAAGTCTGTCAGTTTGGTTTTGGTGACAAGGCCTTTACTGATGCAAATCCATCAGTAGTGAATAATTTGACTTTGTCCAAAAGGGTAGGGGAACTCATTATTTGTTATCTAAAGCAGTGTTAATTGTTATCACCATACTTTTTTAAAATTTCAGAATTTATCAATTTTTTGGTAAAATGCCCATCTGTCAAGCATTGTATCCAGTGCAGAAGTATAAGAGAATTGACTTTAGTTTCAAACAAATATATGCATTTTCCTTTCCAATAAAACTCGTGAAATTTAAAGGATAACATAAATTTAATGCATCAGTGTGAAATATGAACACATAAGGGACAGCCTGGAGTTCTGTGCAAGCCCTCCCTGAGTGCCCTGTGGGATTAGGATCACACCCTGACCCCTCAAGGATGTTGTGCTCCACTCACTTCAAGGATAAGTGTCTTATATGCAGTCAGATCTCTCAATTCTTTCAAAATTTCAAATTGTTTGCTGCATTCACCTGAAATCCTAGCAGTTATCGGTTATTTTTAAAATATGTCTAATTGGTTTTCTTGGTGCTCCTTCTTGTGCAAGCTTTCTGGAATTCCTTACTTATACTAAGTAGCTGCAAGTATTTACTTGCAAAAGCTCCTTAGTTTCCAATTATTCATACTATCCTTTTTTTTTTTCTTTTTTTTTCCCCTTCTTGAAAACAGATTTTGAAGGAGAATTCAATAGCTGACTCATTTCTGAATCATCATTAATTTCAGCCCACTAGTCTTTTTTTAATCCTCATTTTAATGAACGGGATTTAAAGTTGTGTGTTGTTTTCTTTGACTTCAGGAATGCACTGAGTTGGTTAAAAAGAAGTGAGAAATGCTTTTTGCCATCCAGGTCTCACAAATGCCCTTATCCCAGCCCTGTTTGACAAATCCTCCAGGGATTTAGGAAATTCAACAGCTAGTTCCTAAGGTCGTCCAAGACCTGTCTTTGGGTCAGGTGTCATTATCTCTATATTGATGACACTAATAGACAAGAGATGCACTTTGCAGTCAATTTGACCTTGCCAAAAATGTCAATATTGGCATGAAAAGAAACAGCAGGAAATTTATTGAACAAATACACTGCTGTTGATCCTTAAAAGGTTTGGGAGGACTGAATATCTCAACAAATGTAGAACTGCAGAATAAAACTGGCCTGGCAGCACTTAAGGAAGTATGGATGGGCCAAAATCAAAATAAAAATGTGTCAATTGATGTATTACCTAATTTATTCTACTTCCAAAAACAGATGAAATGGTGAAAATAGTTATCAAAACACAGTGCAGAGAGCCTACATGGGCAGTCTCTGCAAGACATCAGCTCTTAGGTGTTATGTAGGTCTTTGTAGAGAGCAAAGAAAAAGGACTGGAAATGCAAAGAGCAGAACTGTTGACAGGAATGAGACTAAATCATTCCAACATCTAAGTTCCTGGAACTTGCCCTCTGCAGTGACAGCTCAGTGATCATCATGAACTATTTTTGTTCCTTTCTGCTCCTCAATTTTTCTCTCAGAAGATGTCTTCTGGGATCTACAGGAAAAAAAAGTGAAAGTCATGGTATTTCCACCAAACTTTCCATTTGTATCTTCAACTCTTAGATCAGTGTCCATCAACACTATGGAGTCAGAGAAGAGAGAAAAACTGAGCTGGAAATAACAATTATAGATTGCACATAAACATTTGAATGATTTGACATGAGAAGAATTGTTCTTTATCTTCCAAAAGTTTGCCTGGAGGATCTGTTACCCTCAGGATAGACATTTTTTGACACACTGAAGTTGAACAGATTACCCAGGCATTTGAGATGTTTGCATTCACTTCCTTATTCTGTTGCAATCTTATTTTTTCAGTCAAGAAATGCAAGCTAGGTAAAACAACATTTTCCAAAGCACTTACAAACCAGATTTATAAGTCAAACTCCTAAGACGAAATTTGTCTTTCAGGTTCACTTTATAATGTTATCCCAATGGCTGGAGGTGCCAAAAAGCTTAACTCACATTCAGTAATGAAACAGGACCATGTAAGTGCTTTGAAAGCTTCCATTTGTGTGAGTTAGATGACAGTAAACACACAAGAAAAGAAATGCTTTAGGATATACTTCCTACCCTAAAGAGAAACAACCTCAAAAATGAGTATGTTGTATTCTTTGTTAGCAGTTATTGAGATGTTTCCTCATTCTGGGTGAGCTTTGCATACCTGAAAAATTGTATTATATACAACACATAGGTATTTTGGCAACATTATTTTATCTGAAGTTCCCACCCTTTTATTTCTTGACCCATTCATAATTTTTACCCAGAGACAACAGTTCTGCAACTGGAAGTTTTTAGTTTCAAATGACAGTAGTTATGAACATGCCTTTGCCTTTCCAGCACAGGGAGTGGGCTTTCTGTCCAGTCACATTCCCAGAATCTGTAGCAGGTGCCAGCTGGATTCAGTAGTTTCAGCTCACTCACCTTTGACTGCAAGGTAAATCTCCTCTTGTTTTTTATATTGGTTTATAACTTTATGATCTAGACGTTTTGTCCAATCAACATTAGGTCAGGTATTTGCAGGCTAAAGCAAATACGAGATTGGAACAGTCAGGAATTGGCAAACATTCCTTATCTTCAGAAGAATTGAACCTGTTTGTGTGCTTGCTCTGAAATGACACTTGAAAAATAAAAGTTAAAATGTTTTTGAGGTGCCCTGGTTTGTTGTTTGTTTTTTGATTTGTTTTTTTGTTTTGTTTTTTTTTTAATAAACTGCTGGTACTAGATTTTTCAGATTTCTGAATACTAATGATTTTAAATTCAAAATTGTTACCCAAATTACCTAAAATAATACACCCAAAAATTAAATTCTTCCTCTAAACCCATTATCAGCTTTTAAAGATGCAGATCCATGCTTACAAGCATTGATGTGAAAGTTTTTCATAGTCTCCTAAAGCAAATTTTTCTCTTCATTTGCAATTTTATTCATGTGCTGATGTTTTCCACTCTGCAAACCAAGTATCCTGATAAGCCATCCTCCAACTGATACAATTCTGCATTTGGCCATTATAATCTTGTGTGATTCATACTTTCTGCTGACTGTGAAGAATAAAATTCTATATAGAAATTTATCTATCTGTTATGTTTAGGAGATGGTTTTCTGACCCATGCACTTGCAGCTTTAAAAAAATGTTGAAGTAATCAATACAGAAAACCTGGCAGGACCTCTAAGATATTTCAGATCATAATATTACCATCATTATTACTATTACTATAACCTGCTATTTGTACAGGAGTTTCAGGTTTCATTGATCTTGTCAGTTAAGCCAGGACTCAGCACAAAGTCTGTGATTATGTGACCTGCTGTAACACTAATTTTAGAAGTAATAACATGTAACATTGGTGTTCCATTGATAAGATGATATTAAAATAAATATGCATTCAAATGAGATTAAGTCATTTATGGTTTTTGTAGATAGCAAGAGCACTTATTCATTTATGCAGCAATGTGTCCTACAGAGAAACATGAAACTCTTCTGATGATTTCCTATCTGGTGACTTTAGAGAAGAAAACTCTGCATTTTATATAAACATCTTATAGTGCAACTCAGCTCAGGAGATTAATTACTTAGGTTTGACAGTCACTGACTCAAAATGTCTCTGGTTTAAGATGCAGATCTGTCATAAGAATTTTAGCAATACTTTCCAGGGTTTTTTCCCAGCAAATTTTTTTTTCCCTGACCAAATCATAAAGATTCCATCAGAATATTTTACCATAGCCTGTATTTCTCCTATAACAATTACCTTATTGACCCCAATAAAGTTCATTAAACTGATCTACAGAAATCTGATGACCTGTTGCTTTCTGATATTCTTAGTCACTCAAGACTTGGTTTTGCACTGAAAGTGGTAATCACATTACAACATGTAAAAAAACAACACTTAGTCCCATTGGAAAACAATCCCCAACTTGAACTGTGATTTAGTTATGTTTATGTAGCTCAGAATAAATACATTAATTAAACAGAAAATAGCACTGGAGAAAAGAAAAAAAAATACAAATGTGATTCACATCCATATTAACAGTTTCAGCAGGAAAAAACTTTCACTATATTTCAAAAGCATGGAAGGCAAAATAACAACACACTATACAATGAAAACTGGCAGTCTAAATTTAATGTTACCTCTCTCCTATGTTTTAAAAATATTTAAAATGCTTTAAATTTAAATTGACAGCCTGAGGTATTTTCTGTATATTCTGTAACTACTAGTACCTTATTCCCAACTTATTATTGTGCCGAGATAGACAGGAGTTGTTGATGATGGGGACACAAAAGCCATAGGAGGGCTTGATTTCTGTAGAGTACATGATCCTAATAGATACAGAAAAGTGTGGGTTTAGGAATGCTGGGGTTTTTTCTATTTCTTTCATAAACAACCAGAAAGCATGATAAAAACAGGTAGTCATAGGTCGTTATGTCTGCTCAACTCTATATCTAAAAGCAAGAAAATGTCCAATAACTGAGCTGTCTTCTGTCTTGTATAGTTATTCTGACAGAAGGACTTTGAAAATGCCATTAAAGTGCTTTTTGATATCCTCAAAGAGGAGTTGGGTAAACACAAGGCTCATGCCCTTAAATCTCCTGCAGTCTGATGAAGACTCCCTGCCATTTTTATCTGAGCATTGATTTAAGTGGACTTACCATGATTTATGGCCCCTCTCTATAATGATCCTGAAAATACATGGTTTGTAGTCTGCATTTGAAAGCATGCCTGGCTCAGTAGAGTTGCAAATTTGCCTCCAAAATGGCTTTCTTGGTTTACAATTTCTTTTTTTGTAAAATGCCACTTGGATGACCACTTATTTAATTTTTAGCATGTTCTGTACAGCTGGCTGTTGAAATACAAGCTGCTCCCTTGAAGAAACTTCTACCTTCTGTTCACAGGAGAGTGCTAGATTTGCACTCAAAAAACATTCCATGTTGAAAACACAGGAAAGTGAGACAGCCTTGGAGTTGTCAGAACACAGAGTGAGAGACTCATTTAATATCACCTGAGGCAGGGCTTGTGCTACTATGAGTTTAGGGCTGTTATGAAGAATGATGTTAATTCTTATTTGTTTGAAAAACCTTGCTTTAGTAAGTTTCATCTGGGTTGAATACCTGGGCATGAATCATCAGATCTGACCAGAATCTCATTTCCAGTCTGACATCAACTATCAATGTGCCTTTGATAAAACATTACCTCCTGGCAAAATCAATATACTACCATCAAAAAAATCCCTGTAATTAAAAACAAAACAAAACAAAACAAAACAGAACAAAACAAAACAGAACAAAACAAAACAAAACAAAACAAAAACAAAAACCAAACCAAACCAAAAAACAAACAAAACCTCCACAAACCAACAGTGTACAGAAATAAATACCCAAACAACAGAAGTAAAAGGAAAATTGTGTTAGTATGAATCACCTGACTGACTCTATGTGTGGTGCAGATCAGGAGTGTTTCTAGAACTGCCAAGGCATTTATTCTGTGTTCAAATACTGCTTGCAGATGGAGAATGGCACACCATGATTTTCTCGGTGTACAGTTCCTGAGGTGTCTGGAACTTGGATTTTTATTTATCATTTCCAGATCTGGATGCTAGAGTGCCTTTCATTTCATCTCTCATAATAGGCACACCTTGCCCAGATATGCTGGCAGTTTATAATCAGAGCTGTGAATGTACAAAACAATGTCTAAATGTGCTGGTCACTGTCTTTAAGCAATAAAATGCAAACAGCCCCATCACCAAAAGCCAGGATATGAGGAACTTCCTTTCAGTGAGTATCACACCAATCCTTTTCCCATCCCCATTCTTGCACTTAGGTGGAGCAGATGATAGAAGAAAGGTCATAAAATCATTTAATATGGAGAATCCCTCTCTCTAGCCCTCTGATCTGCTGCTTTCTCAGATAAAGTGTGGTTGGTTTTCTTTATGTCTATTATCACCATTCCACATCCTAAACAAGTTTAAAATTAGGAAAGTTTTAGGGCCCCTGCACAGCACTGAAGGGAGAAGAGATACCCTGCAGAAAATAAAGCAAAATGCCTGTAGTGATGGAGACAAAATCCACAGTGAGCTTTCTGAGTAGGTTTGGTCCTATCACAAAAGTGCTTCCTGAGGGCTCTCAACAAAATATGACACAAATAATATTTTGAGATTTCCTTCCCCATTTAGTTACTGTTGGGAGCTTCCTTTAATAAAGTTTCTCCCTGGACAAGCTTGTCTGTGGAAAGCTGTGAATTTTCAAGTATTCAATATTTCAAGGTTTATTGAAGGTTCCTTAAACAGGGAAGGAAATGTATATGTGTGTGGTACAAATACAGTAGTCCTTAGGATAAACATGCTCTCCCTTCCCTCCACACAAACAAACAAACAAAAAAAAAATCAAAGAAACTTAAGCACCTATCACTTTATTGCATCAGTTCAGAGTAATCGTTCTCAAACCCGTTTCTGAGATGTGCTGCAAA
This sequence comes from Erithacus rubecula, assembly GCF_903797595.1. NCBI lineage: Eukaryota > Metazoa > Chordata > Aves > Passeriformes > Muscicapidae > Erithacus > Erithacus rubecula. Next base: position 5,271,378 of record NC_136660.1, read on the forward strand.
GATTATTACACTTCTTTCTCCATTTGCTTTCCACTTTGTTTAACACTTTCAAGCCAAACCCCAGAGTTGTAGTGAAGTTTGAATTCAGAAAGTGCTCCCTGACAGCCCTGGGGGTCCCATGGCACATGGGAGCAATTCTGGCCATGAACCCCACAGCAAAGCAAACCTCATGGAAACCCCCCTACCTTTCACATCAGAGTAACCCAAGGGAAACTTCATTGGCCATGGAGAGCTGTAGGACTAAATACAGAGCAAGAGGACTTGAAATAACCTCAGTGGAAAATGGCAAAGCAGCTTATTGTGGATTTCTTCTTCTTCATTTTTTAATCATAATCACATTTATGACACTTGCTAAATTTTGGCTTGTCCTACTGTTGGTCTAGAAAGGGACTGAGAGCAAGAGGATGGGAGAGTTCCCCAAAATTTTGAACACCTTTTCCCCTTATTGTTGTTTCAGATGAGAAAAGGAAGACAGGGTAAAGCAAATAAAAAGCCAATGTTCAAAGACACTTTTTGAACTCCCAAAATGTAAACTAGTTGTTATAGTCAGTAATCAAACCCCTTTCGTGCTCAGAAAAACTGAAGCATAGGCAAAATTACAAAAGACTTTGTTTCTTTTTTACATATAAGTTTCCTCACTGTCCTCTGAGGTTCTTGAACCAGGAAGAATTTCTCTTTTGTTGGCTGTATCTAGTTCTTTGCTGGCTGATCTCTCCGCATTTTTCACATCTGTCCTCTCTTTGCCATCTGGTTTGAAGCGTTTCATAATTAACACAGAGAGCACTAAGTACAAGAGACAGCATCCTGCCCTTAGTCCTGCAATGAGGCCAAGATAGACATTCCTAGGGGGGAAAAAGAGACAAAATATATTTATATTAATAAAACTTCACAATTCTGTATGGAACCAAGTAAGATATAAGGAGCAGTTTGACAAAATCATCCATTCTCAGCTAGGTATTTCTTCGCATTTTAAAATAAGAAATAGGAGGCAGAAAGCAAATGACCTCGTGATATTTAGCCCCAGATAGGCTCTAATCAGGTCTGAGACTTACAGCAGAAATGTCTGGAGTGTGCTGCTGTTCAGCAGACTCTATTTTAGGGCTGACAGAAGAGGAGCTGCACCAGCTGGTGCTTTTTGCCTATTTCCTGTCCTTCCCCATCTCCTCACTGGCATAGGGCTCCCAGCCACAGTTCTTCAGTCATTTGTGTCCTCCCTCCAAGTGGATTTTGGGAGGTGTCTTATACAACAGGAGGCAAATAAATGAGGGAGGAGGGAGAGACTCCCCAGAGCTACATGTACCCAGAGTTTTTCAGCATCCCACAAAGTCAAAGTGTCCCAGAATTACTCAGAGCACTTATTTTCTTATTCAGTGTAGACTACAACAAAAGAACTAATTCTCATTACTTGAGGCAGTGCCTTGCAATTTTAGGCATCAGATTGAATAAAAAGTATTTGGCTTATTTACCTACTAAGGTCTAGTCAAAGTAAGGAGCTGTGGTGCTGATAGACCCCAATCAGTCTACAGAGAGCTGAGATGAGGAAAGCTCACCTTGCTCCTTGCTGCCCAGATTCCCAAACCCCAGGGAGGATTACCTGAACTCCTTTGTGTCATATACTCGGCAGGATCCAGATCCCCCACAGCTTTTTGTCCCCCATTTCAAGCAGGTCTTATCTATCAAGGCACCAAAATAAATAGGGGCTGGGAGTCCTCCTGCAAAGAAAATTCTCATTACATGATCTCAGAGGTGAAGAGCTCATCACTTAATGCCATGTAAAGAAATGAGGAAGTGAATCTCCAGGTTTTGAAATTATGCCTAAACATCCAGTTCCAGCTTTGAGATGACAAGATTTGTGAAAATATTTATGGAAGTAGTTAAAGAAAGTTGAAATGATGGACTATTATAGCTTAATAATATCCAGCAGGGAAATGCTAGCAATTCCCTTTAATGGTATTTTTATTAGAAGTTTAACTTCTGTTGCTTAAAGAAATAATATAATCAACATTTCTTTTGCAATCCCTGGTGTGGAATTACATGCCATGACATTTTAATATTTATGTATATTGATGTATCTATTCAGATCTTACACAACAGCTTGCCCCTAAAAGGTGTTCAGTGCAGTGCAAAGGGATGAAATTAAGCATTTACTCCACAGAAACTGGGTAATAAGTGTATATTTATGTAGTACTGAAAGAATTTCTTTTAGGCAATGTTTTAATGTCATCAGTAAGCTGTTTGAGGGCGAGTGTGCAGTTTTGTGAAGTTAATGTCTTATAAAAGTAGAAGATTGATTCCCTGCAGTATTCAGCTAAAATACAGAGAGTGGAAAAGAGATCCAAATGACTCCTTGGGCTGGTCTGCAAGGCAGAGATCTCAAAATCAGCAAACAAGGGACAGTGAGGCAAGGCTTGCTTGAGACACGGCAGACTATGTGTCTGAATATTTAAATGATTGTTTATTGCAGATAAACTCAAGAAATAAAATAATAGGCAAAGTACCTGGGAGCTTTAGGTGAATAATGGTCAGCAAAAGGGAGGATGGGTGCTAAGGATATGCAGACTGATGAAGCTCATGTAGCTGTGTCCACAATTAAAAAACAAAAAACAAAAAACAAAAAAAAAACCAACTCAAAAGTAAAATGAAATTTCCTTACTTTGTCTAATTTATTTTCATTGTACAGAAAAAAATCTGAAGATATAATCAGAATATGCTAATACATACCAGGAAATACATAGCAAGCTTCTCCAACCATTTTGAAATGTATAATCTACTTACAAAGAAAAATGCAATGGCTAACTTTGGTCTGGCTCTTTGGCTTCTCTGACTACCCACTTGAAAACCACAAAGAAATGAAGTCTTACCTAGTACTCTACCACCCAAAGTTTCTATCCCAACAGCAAAGGATTTCAGGTCTGGAGAAACAGATCTGGAAAGGAAAGAAAAGCAGTGTGTTGAGGAACAGAGTAAAGCAGCTACAGTGGTGCTGTGAGCATCTGCACATGCCCCACTCCACTGCTGGGGAACTGTGGCTAACCCAGCACAGCCCACTCAAGCCCTGACTGAAAACATTGGCCAAAATTAGAGTTGAGATGTAGAGTCTCCTTCCACAGAAGAACATTCATTGAAATAAATGGAATAATCTACAGAAACTCATCTTGAGCCAAAGGAAAACAGGGTGTAAATACTTTTGGGAGAGGATGCACAGGGACATGAAAACGAACCAACCAAAACAAAACAGTTCAGGCCCATAAGTTAAGCTCCAAGCAGATGCCTGACTTTATGAGGGGCTGCACTTTGCAGGGGTGACCAGAAGGAACAAGGATGTGCAGTCCTTGTTAGATCAAACCCACCTCTGCATCTAGCATTTTACAGAGACACAGCCCATGTCAGCGACCTTGCCATAACAGCACCTCATTCCTTACCAGTGGAAAGCAGCCTGTGTCCATCAGGTGAGCTGCAAGGACTGACAAAGACCAGAGGGAGTACTGAGCTGGCACAGGGACAGGAGGGAGCCTTGCTGTGCCCAGCCTGCTCCCTGCACTGGAGTTTGTTGTCTTTTCAGCATCAGCACCAAAGGCTTCTCATTGGACACATTAGGGTTCTGAAAACTGGCCAGCCAAGGGAGTCTTGTCCATAACCCAGGAATGCACTGTGCTCAGAAGCACTGCAGGCAGGCAGCAGCTTTGCCAAGTTACTCAGTCACCACTGTGATTGTGATCCACCCCTGAGCAGGAGGACAAAGACATTTCCACATGCCATGCACAGAACACTCTCTTTTCTCCTGAATGTAAAACAGGGGCGCTGCTTTCTAACTGAAGGAATGAAAACTTTAATAAAACATTTCTGCTATAATGCTGCTCCTATCAGCTGACCAGAAAAAGGGAGTATCAGACTTCTCCCAACACAGAGGACATTGTGAGGCCACAAGGCTTAACAAAGTACCTGCTTTTCTCTGAATAATGTGAACAGCATTGGTTATGGCTTAGCATTGCATCGCATTTCAAGTCCAATGCTCTGGTGAAAACATTCCTATCACTAGAATTGATACCCAGCACTGGTAATCAGCACAATGCCCCCCCTTTCATCACCAAAGTATCTACTCAGCATCAAATTAGAATTAAATTTCTGGACAGATATTTTGCTCTGCCTCTGAAAAGAGCTTGATTTCAGAGTACAGGCAAATCCTCAGGGGCACAGTTTGATCCACATGCCATTCCTTACAGCAGGAATGAAATAGTATATATCATTTTCTGCTTCTCTTTCCCCAAGCTTTATGGTCAAGGTTAGGTAAAGTATTTCACCTAAACATAATCATGTATGTAGGAGTGCCTCCTAAGGCTAAAAAAAATGCACATGCAGTCTGTAATGCTAAAAAGTAGGGAAAGGCTTTGGTACAGCTTTCTCTTTGGCATTGTCCCAAAACTGCAGAGGAATTGCCAAGCCTGGGCCCTTGTCCTTCCACACAGCTGCAATTGTGAAACACCTGAAAGGAGAAGATGAGAAGAAGAGTTTATTTATTCAGAATTCAATGGATATAAATAATCACTTCAGCAGCTAGATTTTTCACTCCCCATACCAGCCAGGCTGTTGTTGATGCTGAAAAAACTTCTGTAAGCATCTCTGCAGACTGAAGGCCAGGTCACTGATATGCTCCAGCTTCTCTGAGCTGCTCCAGAGACACAAAGCAACTGGAATCCTAGTTTTAGCTATGCTATTTGCTAAAGCAGAAGGTGCTCTGTGTGTGTTTAAAATGAGTGGAAGCTAACAAAATCAGATGTGAGCTGCTATCCAGCCATTCAGATCAAGTATCCCATGAGGAAGATGGATAACAACAACAACAAGGAAAAAAGAGAGGTGTGGACCAAATATGCAATCATGTGTATATATCATTATATGTTTAAACATCATTTGGGGCTGGACTGATAGAGGGCTTTGAAGTTAGCAGGAGACATGGATTTCAAAGCAAATTTTCCTGAAGGGAAGCCAGACCACTGATAGGATGTATAAATACAAGTCTGATAATGCTGCTTGTCTTTTTCAGTATTGTCAATGAAGGCAATTCTGCATCTGCCAGAAGATACAAGCATTTGCACACTCTTCTGCAAACACAGTGTTTTTAATAGTCTTGCTCAGGTAAGATTATTTGAAGTCCTGGAAATGGCTTTCCTGCTGATAAAAATGACTCCCCTGTATCTAGTTTAAAGCTACCCTCTTTTAACTTAAAACCATTGCTCCTTGTCCTACTGCACAGCCATCTGCCTGCCTGGATATTTACCATATTCCTTCCTGTCCCAGATGAAGATTTGCACCCTGCAAAGCAGGCTGTCATGTATGTGATCCCATTATCCCCACAGACAGGGTCCCACTGGTCCACCTTGCAGCTGCACTCAGCATTGCAGCTGACCACATAGACGTGCTTGCTGGAGGAAATGTGCTTTGTTCTGGAGGAAAACAGAAAGAAATTAAGGAATTATTTAGTGGGATTATATATTTAAAAAAATATTTATATTTACATATATATACACGGGAGTAATGAGGAATAAATGGAGAAATTGAAGCAATCAAAATGGACAGATATCTGCTACCACTCAATGCACTGTGAAGTTGTCATATGGACACTAAGGTGATTTCAGCTAAAACAATAATTTGTTGGGATTTTTCATCAAGCATCAACATTTCTATGGATTGTCACTGAGAAGGCACAAAAATGAAAAGGCTGGGCAGGAATTTCTGGTATTACTTTTGCACTTGAAAACTCACCACAAGAACAAGAAAATCATTCCTAGAATCTCTTATCACAGAGACATGGCCCAAGAAAAGACCATACTTTTCCTCAGCAGCAGGATATCATACCATATCATATCATATCCAGGTGATAGAGGTAGGGATGTAAAACTACATAAAACCAAAACAGCAAGATGTACTTGACATTTTTTTCCCTGGATCCAGGTGACTGTATCAGGACACTCCTAGCATGTGTTAGCAGTGCTCAGTTCCCAGAAAGTGTTAGGAGTCCACCATCTAAAAATCATCCTTGCTGTGAAGTCAATCACAATGTAAGTTAAATATGTTCAGAACTTGATTTCTCTTCCTCCTTCTTCCTTCCCTCAGCCAAAAGCACACATCATGTGGGCTACATTTCCCCTAAGTCTCTTAGAAGGGAAGATAACTGAGGGATTTAGCCCTCATTAGGCTGTTGCTTGTCTTCAAAATATGAATTGTTAAATAGGGAAAGCACTAAATGAGTCACTTAACCAGAAACAACACTAGCATGTGCTAAATTCTCCAGACTCAGTTCTCCTGGAGAAACTGTGATTGCTCTCAATATATGGTCTCTTGTTGTTTATGCTTATTTTTAATTCACTCTGCAGTATAAGATGTTGCACTCAACCAGGATTATCTCCACTGCACAAACCTCTGAAATATTTTCATGGCAAAAATGAAGCTCAAAGTTGAACTGGACATCAGGTTCACCAAGATAACTTAGATATTTCTCTGAGGATAGGCTCAGTTTCAAAAAACACAGGGCTGAGTTTCTGTCTGAACTAAAAATCCAGCCAGTCCTGCTGGATTCAGTTTAATCCTTTAAAATCCCTTGAAATTTGGAGCAGACCGAGCTGAATTTATACAGTAGGCAATTGTGGCAGAGCCTGGAAAAGGTTCTCAAGGCAGCAGGAGCCATGGTCCCAGTAAGGGAGGGGAACCTCTGTTTGCAGCACTCTGCACCTTCCAGATGAGAAATGGGGCAGAGGCAGCCCCAGGGACCACAGGGGGCTGGCAAACCCCCTGTGGGCTCATAAACTGCTCTAGCCATGGTCCCTTCTGCAGGCAGTGCCTGAGGGGGAGACATCTCCAAATTAAAGCTTTGAAAGAGAATATAGAAATCTAATTTGACTGTCATTAAAAAAAATTAATTAGCAATTGGCCAAAATATGTAGGTATTTTGTCAGTAACAGAATTTAGGGAAAAGAAATAGGGAGTTTAGAGAAATGTCCAGTTGAAACAAAATTTGGAAAATAAAATTGGCACATTTTCCCCATCCCCAGCTTTAGGTATGACTTCAGACAGCAGTTCTGTCTCAAAACTTGGGGTTTTCTTGCGTGCATGACTCCCAGAGAAGCAGCTGTGCCAAATGGCTGGAGCACCCCAGAGCTGAGGGGACACAAACCCAGAGTAGGGCACCGTCAGCCCTGCCACCTGCAGCACCTCACAGCTGCAGCTGAAGTACAGGAGGTTCAGCAAATACGCCACCAGGAAGGTGATGCAGGCAAACTTGGCCATCTCAGTGATGTGCAGCTTCAATTTCTTGATCAGGAAGCCTCCTAGAAACATCCCCAGGATTGTGACAGGTAAAAGTACCACACCTGTAAATAGACAGCAAGAAAAATGGTAACTGCTCTCACTTGCATTGACTCTTTTAGAATAAATATCCGGTTCTAGTATTTTTAAAATAACAGGTATCTATTTTTGGGGCTGATTCTTTGAGGTTCTAAGATTTATATTACGTTCTAGTAATTTCACATCCCCATTTTCTTTGTCAAATCATATTATGATTTTAGAAATCTTAGTTCTTCAATATTTGCTGCATTTTCACTGTATTGTTGTTTGTATGTAGATATAATAAAACCTATACAGGTGCCTATTAGAAACTGGAGTGAATGATAATGTCTTAGTTCATATGCACTTCATTAATAAAATAAAACCTAAAAGTTTGTCAAAGCTACAAAAAAGTCTCCAAAATGGAATATAAAGGGAAGTTGCATCTGGTTCTGCACTAGATTCCATTTCAATCTGACAGTGAATAATGAGATGATTTGCATTTAGATTTAATCTGTTCAGTATTTCACAAACACCACTCCTTACATATACTTGCTGAACAGAGAGGTTTCACAAGGTGTTATTGGGAGGGGTTTGCCTTTTCTGGCTTTACACTTTGTTGGTTTTCCTGGTAATTTCTGTCAAATTTTATCAGCATTCAGAAAAAAAGATAGGAAAGTTCATCCCACATCCATAGCTGACTAAGGCATTGTGTCCTCAGATTAAATTAAAGCAATATCAGTTCTGCAGTGACCTCACATAGCCTAGTTTTCCTTCCAGATTATGAGACCATATCAATCACTGTAAGATTAATAACATTTCAACATCCTTTTTTTGTAGAACACTGCAAAGTACTTATTTTTGAAGGAACTGGTAAATAGAAGAAGAGCTTTGAAAGTAATGAAGTGACTCAAATTTTTTTTTCATTTTGGTTCCTTATTGCTTATAAAATTTGGATTTTAAATCAAAATGAAAGAATATTTATACCAATGTGTTACTCTGAAAAGGAAGAAAAGATCAAACATCTTATTAAACACTTTAAATTTCTATTTCTATTATTTTTTACTTAGGTGCAGCTGATGACTGACCTGTGGTTTTCACTCACAGAAACAGACATGTAACCCAAATCTTAATATGAAAAACACTTCCACATACTTTTAATAATGCTCCAGCTTACTGAATGAGCAGCACTAGGAAAATTAACACTAAAATAAACATCAATTTCCAAAATACAGTAAGAAAATTAGGACACAACTATATGTTCAGTTTTTAACCAAAAAAAAAGTTAACATAAGCTCCTAAAACAGAAGGCAAAACATCAAATAAAAGCTTCCTTTTTGACAGTGGAATTTGAAAATAGGGCAGGTACCTACCAATTAAAAAGATGGCTTTTGCCACTGATACATTAAATTGCTGCTCCATAAACTTTGGCTCATAGGTTATTATCCCCACAAGGGAATTGTACTGCAGAATAGTGAGGAAGACAAACACCACAAAAATTGAGTTTCCAAACAGCTTCCTGACTGCTGGCAAGAAATCTGCAATGGAGAGAAATCTGCTAAATACAGAGAAGAGTTGTTTTGGCATCCTTTAGATAGTAAGATTAACTTGGATTTAATTAGTGGCTGTGTTGCAGGTTATAATTCTGTGCCTACCACAACCCATGCTTGCTCAAGTGAGAGTTCTCCTCGTTGCCAACACGTGCCTTACAGGATGAGCAGGGTCAAACAGCACAGAGGATGCTGAGCTGGGACTCAGGGATCCTGGATTATCCTCTGTGGGGCACAGGGCTCCTCTCTGGGGGTGCTGAGCTCCCAGCACACCTGCCCAATGTCTGCACAGAGTTAAGAGCCTCTACCAAGAGTTAAATGTGGTCCCTAAAGCAGGAGCTTTAATCAACCACACAAGAACCCCACATGAGGGTGATGTTTAGAGAACAGAAGCACCTGACTGCTCAAAAAAGGTTGGAATAATTTCTGGGACCCTTGACTGGAATATTAAAATCCATTTAAATAAAGTGAACATAAGCACCTGCATTTAGACTATAGTCTGGCTCTTGACTCAGCTGCTTAAAAAGGTGAGAGTTCAAAACACATCCACTGTAGGTGTGCACAAAAATACAGAAAAAAACCTTGGGTCTAATAATAAAAACATTAAAAAAAAAAGCAATGGCTGATTGGATCTGGAATTGCCTGTATGAGATGAATTCAGCATCCCTGAGCTCATACACAGCAGCTACAAACCCAGTGGAGTGCCTCCTACATCTAATGCAGTCTCCATGTGCTCCATGTTTCCTTCCCAAACGTTTGCCTCAGTGAAACAGGAGCCTGCCTGCTGTGAATTGGGCATTAACGAGGGATGGGATGTTTTCCCCTCTCTCTCTTCATAATCATGGGATTGCAGCTGTAATACATCATTTCACAGCTATGAACTGAGGATCCCTGGGGCTCAGTCAAACAGCTCAAGTTTTTTCCAGCGGTCTGACATCAGGAGAGGACTGAAACTCGCCCTTAACTAGTAATTTTTGTCTGTAATTTGCACTCTGGAAATATGCATTTTTCTGAAGGCTATGTGAGTCCATGCTCAGCTCACAATGAATCCATATTCAGAATTCATATGCAAACATTAGGGCAATCTTTCACCTTTTACTGCCTCTGAGAACTTCAGCTGTGGCTGAGCTGGGGGTTCTATTTTACATTGATCTCCTTGAACAGACAAGTGACTCATCTTCAAGTTTTCATTCTCTCCTTCTTTTGGTAAGGAATAAGGCAAAAACCAGAAAGGCAATGAAGCAATGAAGTTGACTGCCCCACAGATAAGCAATCCAAGCCACCAGGCACCAACCCAACGGGTATCCTTAGGATTTATGCTGATGGCATCTATAAAATACAGAAAGACAGGAAAATATTATGGTGAGCAATTATTACAGATTATTATATATTACTGCATACATATATATGTCCTTGCCACAGTTCTTCAATACTGTCCGAGGGAAATGAGCAAAGGGACCCCTTTACCACAAAAATAACCCCTTCCTTTTCCCAACCTCCCAGAGTCCCCTCCTTCTCCATCCCCAAACTCTACAGTTTTTCCCAAATTTCCTCAAACTTTCCCTGGGATTAGAGACTTTTTAGTGATTTGAACAGCAAAAGGAGTTTTGAGATCAATCTTTGCAGCATGCTTTGTAAGAGATCATACTTTTTGCTAAGTTGAAGGTGTCCACGAGCCTTCCACTATTCCCTCAACATGGGAATGGCCTTTTATTCATTGACTCATTCATTTTATCCAATCATTCGTTGGTTTTATTCATCTCAGCTGCACAGCAAGTGTGTGAGCAAGCATAAAAACGGTGCAGTGGGGATGGGAATCTATTTCAAGGGCTGTCCCAACCACACCACAACACCCGATTTTAACACGCTGCCACCTGAGTGGGTTTTGAGCATGGAAAGCTCTCTGGAGAGCCCCTGTTTTTGGGGCAGAGACTGGTGAGGAGCCTCTTGGCAGGGAGCTGCTGCAGCAGAGCCCTCCTGGCCCCACTGTCACCCCGCACACCCCGCACGGTCCCGTACCCGCGTCCACGGCGCCCACGTCCACCCAGAGGCTGGCGCAGAACGAGCCCAGCAGGAAGCCCAGCGTGGGCCCAAACATGCCCGAGGATCTCACCAGGCCTGGAGAGGAGGGAAACGGGGAAAACATGCATGGACAAGGCAAGCCTTCCTCCCTGAGGGCAAGGAAACAAGGGAGGAAGGAGCAGGAAAGAGAGGGGGACATTCCGTTACGGAATGGCTGAGCAGCAAGAATATACGGTGCAAGCTGCCCTCACCATAGCTGGGGTGTAGATCAGAAGGTGGGATGCCCCTAGGAGCAAATGAATAACCTCTGAAGGCTAACAGAAACCCAGGAAGCTACACTGCATTTTGCTGACTGGATGTGCAAATACAGCACAATTTGATTTTGGTGACCACAACTGGCAATCAACAAAACAAAACCAAACAAAACAAAACAAAACAAACAAACAAAAAAAAAAATTCAAGTGTAGGTTCTCACAGTCCCTTGCCACTTGTGTTGTTCTGCTGAAGTTTATCTGTGAGGAGATAACAGGATCAAACTGCAGCTCAGTAATTTGGATTCGTGAATTCTAGAGCAGAACTGACACCTAGAAGTTGCAGAAGGCTTTGTTCCATTGGAAGAGAAGGAATTCTTTGCCAAATGCCTGTAAGTTCTTGCCACATCCAGCACTGTGCTCTGTAAATCCTATTCTGTTCTACTGCAGAGATTTTCCTCCTGAGAGAGAGTTGGTTTTGAAAAGTCTCTTCTGAATATAGTGATTGCTCAGTTTATCACCCCAAACTTCTGCAATAAATTGTTACATCTTAAGAAATTTGTTAAATTTTCTGTTCCTTCCCATGGCAACTCTGGTATTATTACTTTCACCATGACTCTACCAAATGATTTTAGTTCATTCTATCAAGAAAAAGCAGTCTCTGCCTCAAAATAACTTATGTTCTTACTCAACAAAACATCAAATGACAAAGAAAAAACGAAAAACAAAGCTGAGACTTCTTGTTCAGGGTCAAATAATGAGATTAATGCTCAAAGTTTATTAGGAAGGCTAGACTGACTTTTTTATTATAAGACTTTTTTTAAAATGTTTCTATTTTACAGAAACACTGATTTTAAATTAATTCAGCCAGATGATAAAAAATAAGATATAGAAAAGAATTAAAGTTAGCCAAGAAAAGACATTTCTACTCTATGGAAAAGACTGTTTCAACTTTCACTTTTTTGCAAAGTGGTTCAGTCCACCAAAATAGAATAAGTAACTGAAAACTGCAATTCTGAATGTAAAAATTAAATACTTGAATAAAATGTAAACTAAATACTTTATTTCTCTTGCATAAACCAATAAACCAAGCTGAATCTATGCTATTATCCATGTCTCCTTTATGTTTTTGATCTTACTTGACCAGTAGTCCCCAGCCCAGATTAGATTCTGACAAGAAAAAACTCAGCTGAACTTTTTAAAATACCTTTAATCAGAAGCTCAGAGGCGATTACAAAATATTTTGAATAACTGCTGAGTGCAACACTTGTTTTTGACAGCTAACTCCACAATACTTCCATTTCCTTCACCCTACAGGCTTCCTCATTCCTAAATGAAGACATTGGCTATGCCTTACCCTGTAGCATTATACACTGAGCTCTACCTGAATATGCCTTACTATCTTTCTGACCAGCTGAATTTCACCAAATGGACTTCAGGCCACATCTCTTGAACTCCCTCAGCCACACAAACACCCCATGCTATTAAAACAGTTTGCCAAAAATTAATTAACTGGGGTGTATATGTCTCTGTCTTGGGCAATAGATTATGGGCTGTCAAAACAAGATCAAAACACCAATAGAAAGGATTTGTTACAACACCCTGGCAAGGTGTTGTTTCTCCTTCAGCAAATAGTGACTTTAAAAAGCTTTCAACTGAAAGTGTGCTGCACGTAAAATTCAAAAATTCAGGTAAGAGCTCCTGAAATGCATTCACATTACTGTAATCAATTGTGACTGCAATTCAGATCCTTACATTAAGAATCATCTGTGAAATAGTGATTAGGAAGAATTTGGTTCTCTGAAGATGTGCCAGATAAGACAGATATGACTTTGCACTTTGGGGAAATTAGTACTTTATTATGCTTCTCTTCATCACAGAAGCTCCTCAGGGAAAGCAAAAAGACCATCCTGAAGTTATCCCTAGAAAACAAATAGGATATCTCTTTTGCACTGTTTGGGTTTGTTTTATCTCTCTACAACTCAAAATTATCCAGATAATTTTATTTTTGTTGAGTATTTGCTTGACTATAAAAATGTCTAGCATAAAAATCGCTCATTTGTACATTACCTATGTAAAATGCTGAGTTTTCTTCTTTAGAAAAATCATCAATATATGAAACTCCCAGGGGCATAATTGGTGCCTCCCCAATTCCACGTAGAAGGTTCCCCACCAACACAAAGAGCCACAGATAGGAATTTGTTGTTTTCTCACATCCTGCAGGCCATAAACATTGAAATTTCTGTCACCATAATTCTGACAATGCTTTACAGCAACACCAAAATAACAAAATATGGGGTTTAACAATCATTACAGGTTGGGTTTATGTATTTCATGGTTTCTAGCAGAGGTTTACTCCAGTAAAAAGGGTGTACAACAGGGACAAGCAGAAGAAGGGAATCCAGCATCTCTTACCAGCATTTATCACTGTGCTGAGGGTTTCTGTAGCACCTGTGGCTGCAGGACCCTCAGATGGCACTGGGGAGCATGCTGACACACTCGTGGAGGAGTTGTCCACACTGACAGTTATCCTTTCATAATTGTAGCTGGAAAACAACTGTGTGAAACACAACTGACACATGAAGGAGCTGGCTCTGCAGGAAGCGTGTCTGAGCCTCTCGTGTATGTGCACTCCTGATTCACACACACTGAGTGGGGGGAGGCCCATTTCCAGTGCTTTGCTTAAAATAAAATAGCCATCTTCATGCCATTTTCAAGTGCTCTGATGATCCTAACCCAAATATTTCCCTGAGATAAAGAGCAACAATTCTGCTTCCAGAGTTCATCCACATCTGTCTACATACAACAGGGCTGATGTTTTTCCATAATGGCACCTCTTTCTTACCTTTGTGGCAGATGCAAGGATGCCAAAGCACTGGAAAGCTATGACCTGCATCTGAAAATTATGTGTTATAGCTTAAATGTGAATGGGGTATTTAGATATTTATTTCTCTCCAAGTTTACATTAAAATCTTCAGCATTTTAAAGAGCTTATCACAAGTAGCCACTATTGAGAAAGAAATCTTTCCCATCAACATCTAGGTGCAGTCCTCTTAAATACAAAAAAGGAAACACAGTTTAAATATATATATGTGTATGTGTGTGTGTGTGTGTGTATTCATCCCAGGTGAAAAATTCAATCCACTTTATCCCTAGTTATGTGTAAGTTCTGTAGAAACCTGAGGTTTCTCTCCTGCTTACTTGTATATCAAGAGGTAAGCTTTCAGAGAGGAAATCAGAAAATCAATACTTAAAAATCCACCCCTTTTCCTTTTGTAGTTACTTTTGGAAGTAACTACAACTGTCAAGATTTTAACTCAGATGTATGCTTTAGAAAACACTTCATATGATCAAGCCAAATCAGTGCACAGCACGAAAACTCTCCATATTTACCGTCCCATCAGGAACTGAGGCATCACTGACAAAAAAGCTCCTGCAGACATGATGAGACACCCAACAGCAATGATCTTTGGCCTGTGAACTCTGGGTCCAAGGTAGCTCACCAACACCATCACCATTAAGTTACCTGTATCAAGAGGACAGAAAGCCAGCACAAAAAATAGATTTTCTGGGGGAGTTAAAGTGTACTAATAAGCACTTATCCACTTTCAAAGGAAGTGCATATACCTATCTCAAAGCTGCCATCAATAATGCCAACAATTGATGATGAGATTTCAAATCTCCTTTCAATTTGACTGGACATGCTCTTCATGTAGCTTCCAGAAAATCCTTTGGCAAAAAAGGAAAAAGCTAGAGCTCCAAGAAATATCTGAAGAGAGAAAATAATTGAGTTTGCAAAGTAACAATTTTTGCTTTATGGCTGGATGCCTGAGCAACCCACTCAAGAAGCACAAAAACCATATGCTTTTGCTTTCTAATTTTCTGTCAGGAGAATCTTCTTATTTTACTTTTTTTCCAGGGTGGCCTCCAAAAACTCTGATACTTTATAGAAAATGAAAATTGGTGCTAATGGCATGCACCTTCTGAATTTCAAATATGTATTGGTTCAGCTGTTTCCTTCCTTCATAAACACTTGCAGCATAATGTTGTTCATTTCTGGTTCTTATATCATGGTATATTTTGCTACTTCTCATCCTATTCTAAAAAACAATAATAAAAAGATCTATCTACAACTACCACTGTGGCTATAGCACACCTCTAAATTAATTGTTAGCAAAATATTACCTCATTTCTTTACTTCTGAGCACATGACTTACATGTTCTTGGAATCACAACCATACAATCAGAATGGTTAGATGGGACCTTAAAGATCATCTTGTCCCACACCCTGCCATGGCAGGGACACCTTCCACTGTCCCAGGCTGCTCCAAGCCCTGTCCAGCCTGGCCTTGGACAATTCCAGGGATCCAGGGGCAGCCACAGCTTCTCTGGGCACCCTGTGCCAGGGCCTGACCACCCTGACAGGGAAAGATTTCTTGCCAATATCCAATCTAAACCCACTTTCTGTCAGTTTGAAACCATTCCCCCTTGTCCTGTCACTCCAGGCCCTTGTCAATATTTTCTCTCTCCATCTTTCTGGTTGGCTCCTTGAAGGCCACAATAAGGTCAGCCCTGAGCCTTCTCCTCTCCAGTCCCAGTTCTCCCAGCCTTTCCTCCCAGCAGAGCTGCTCCATCCCTCTGATCCCTTGGTGTCCCTGCTCTGGACTGGCTCCAGCAGCTCCCTGTCCATCCTGTGCTGGGACCCAGAGCTGGAGGCAGCTCTGCAGGTGGAGTTTCAGCACAGCAGGGCAGAAGGGCAGAACCCCCTCCTTCCCCTTCTGCCCAAATCCCTTCCATCCCCCAGATCCCACAGCCCTGACCATATCTCTCAACACAAAGTATCAAACAGTGCCATATACAGTTAACTGAATTTTGATAGGACTTCAAATGGCAATTCAGTGCTCCAGAGAAAGCATGTGGTGAGGGCTCTTCCATACCTTTAGCTTGGAACAATTATGGCACACAGTCCTGGCAGGGACTGCACTGCCACTGCTGTCCTGGAACAGCGATTTTTCTTTAAGCTGGCCAGCAGTGATTGGTCTGTCCATGGTTTTCCTTCTCCTGTTTGAAAAATATTGCTATGTTTAACTATTATTGGCATAAGAACTGTGTGTTCCAATGTTTTTCAGACATACTCAGTGGCAAGACACTACCTGAGATATCTGCACATTCACATCTTTTCTCAGGAAGGACATTAAAGAGTGCTCAAAGCACCTGCTGCAACTATTTAAGGACCAGTGCACCTGGTTTGTGACATCTACTTTCTAAAAGGCTCCAGAACTTTCTTGGAAAGATGGAAAAGTTACAGGTATCTCACTGAAGATTTTTAGAAATCTTTGTGGAAAAGGAAAGCCCCCTGGCAGCTGGAGGTTAGGACAGTTTGTCAGAAAAACATCTTCACCACACTGGAACCAATTCTTTCTGACACATCCATTTTTGATCACTGTTCCAGACTAAATGGACCTTTGGTGTGATCCAGTAGGCTTCTGCCATTCCATTTCTGAGGATTTTCTTAGTAAATACTACTTTTCCGTCAGCATTTGAATGAGTAACATTTAGAATCAGACCACAAATGATGACAGAGGAGAAAATAAGGGTAAGCAATATGATAGGTAAAGACATATTAAGGGAAAGGAGAGCACTGATTAAAAGAAACAAATAATGAAATTGATGTTTCTTAATGAAATTAAAAGAAACTACACCAGTAGGAGAGACTATGGAAAGCAATCATGTCTATTTCAGACTAAGCCACACATGAAATTTCTAAAGGGACCTAACGATCCTAAGACAATCTTCTGCACCTTCCAAATAAGAACAAACAAACAAACAAAAAACTCCTAACAAAAACAAACAAACAAAAATTTTAAAAGCAAGCTACAGATAATTAAAGTATGGTGAAATCAGACTTACCCCAATAGAAGCTGGAAGACAGAGTTCTCTAAAGCAAATACATTCTTTATTGATTTGTATTTTGCTGATGATTAACTTTGTGAAACATCTGACTCTGTTAAATAAACAACACCCAAATGAGTGACATAGTTTTCTTTACAATATATTGAATTTTAAATATAAAATTTTATTTACAGCGCCAGACTAAAAATCTACCTGAAACTCAGAAAATGTTAAACTGTAGCAACACTGCTCTTACATCTAATTGAGCCATCAAATTTTCCATAACCACTCCATGATAATCTGAATTTTGACAAACCAGTGAATCATTGACACCAAGGGTATTTAAAATTATATGAAGCAAGAAAAACTATAAAGGATTTAATTTATGAATTAGGGGCAACAGATCTATGACGGAATAAAATACTCTGCTCCCAACAGTGCTTTTCATTTAATAAAACCCCTTTTAATTTGCAGAATTGTACCTTTGCACTTGGCATAAAGCGTTTCAAGTTTAGTGCCCGCGGGATGCGCAGAAAGGCTGCGGCGGCAGCCAAAGGGACAGGCTGGAAGGGGCAGGGGGAAGGCAGGGAGAGAGCACTTACTGCGAGTCAGGGCAGTGCCGGGGCAGTGCCAGGGCAGTGTCACGGCAGTGTCACGGCAGTGTCACAGCAGTGTCCCGGCTGGTTCCCCCGCCCGGGGCTCCGAGCCAGGGACGCGTCACTGCCCGAGCGCTGCGGCTCCGGCTCCGCTCCCCGCATGGGGTTTAAACCTTGCATTTCCTTCTTACGGCGATTGCAACACTTTCCCACAGTCAGCCACACAAAAGCAGGGCAGGAGAAGGCAGTGCCTGGTGCTGTCACTGCTCTGGCAGCCTACCTGCCAGCCTCTCCCGCCTGGAACAACTTGAACTTGTTTTTTTTTTTTTTTTTTTTTTTTTTTTTTTTTTCTTTTCTTTGGGTTTTTTTTTTTTTTTTTTCCCCAAGCACCCAGGGCCTCCAGCTCTCAGCTGCTGGTGCCTTGGAGGGTCAGCAGGGAAACCAAAGCATGGCCCAGCTCCTGGAAGGGCACGAACCACTCTTGGAGATCTGCCAGGTTTGGGATGAGCCCTCTGTGCCACAACCCCAGTGTTGGTTTGCATGGAAAACCTTGGTTATCTTCTTTTGTATAAAAATGCATCAAGGGATTTGCTATAGACTAAACTAACTCAATTAAATATACTGAATTATAATATTTAGTCAGAACTAAAAAACATTATGAAAGCTAAAAGAAATTATGAAGTTGCTAAGCACATAAATATTCAAGCTCTCACTGTCCCCTGAAGCTTGCAGGTTAACTGCAGACAATTTTATCTCCCATACTTGCACTAGTTATTGAATTTTGCTTGATAGAATTTTACACCTTGTACTATGATCATTATATATTCATTGATTTATTATGGGTCTTCATTTAGAGTTTGAATTTTTCTCTTTTACCAGCAGGACTATATGCTTTTTATATTTGCTCTCAGTGAGTCAATCATAACACAGCTTATTTCCACCATTTCATAAGAATATTTGCAACAGAGCAAAGTGTGATCATTTCTATGACCATTTTAATGCAGTGCTCTTGCATTACTATTTAAATGCTGACTTCTTGTTTAATTAATTTAGTTCTAATGCAAGGGAACAATGTACATGTTGAAACTTACTTTCTCTTAAAAGAGTGCAGAATATGGGAAATCCATCAAACCTATTCTTCAGATAAATTGATTCTCATTTGCATGCTTTTACTCAGGTGAAAAACAGTTACCTTTGCCTACTTCTCAATGCCTTAATTATTTTAATTTTTTTAAATCTTTAAAAAGCTCAGATTCATTTACCAGTAAGGAAATTTCCTCCCCAAAAATGGGACCCTACTGAGTACTCGAGTAAAAACCTCCAACAATAATAGTAGTAGATTGGAAGTGTTATGATCTCTTCAAACAGTGAGACAGGTATTACATGTATGCTTACATGGCAAACAATACTATTAAATTTTGGAGAAATAGACACTAAAAACTATTCCAGCTCTTAACACTTCTTAGCTAGTTGTGCCTTTGCATTTAGATATAATCCGTGCTGGAATTAATTAGGCTTCTGAGAAAGAAAAGGATATCTGGAAAAAAAAATCAAGTTTTGGTCAGAAAGGATGTAGGACTTGCAGTCTGAATCTCTGGCACATGCTGGAACAATGCTTAAACTTGAATAAAGGAATTATTATTTAGATGCACCATAGTCTTAGAAATAAAACATCACAATATTTGAGCAGCCCAAAGAGGGAATGTTTCCAAAGCTGAAAAGGACAAGTTTAACAGCCACTGACAAGCTTTGCAAAAGGGATGCCCACTTCAATGTATGCCATTGGAAATCCCCTTTTACAAGTGTCTTATGTGCAAGCTAAATTAAAAATGAACCTAATGAGCTGATGGCAAAATTTAGCTTCTGAAAATCACAGCTCTTTTTTGTATCAGAAAGTCTGTATGCAAAGAAAACAAACAAGTAAGTCTATAGTGGGATGCAACCCAAAGGAAATCATCTTCAAGTATGTTACTTTGACATTTTTCTCAGGCCAAGATTTCTAAGTCATAGGAAGAACTCTTGTGAGCATTAAGATGGGCCTAAACAGCTATGGCATATCCAAGTGGTGCTATTAAAGTGCTAGCCAGCTCTTCTATTCAAAAATACAATAATAATAACTTATTAAATAATTCTCAAAAAGTTTTCATTATGTTCTTGGCGGGGAGCAGAAAGAACATCTCAATACCAATTTGTTTGTACATTTAGATATTATAAGCTTACCTTCACTTTTTCTAAAAGTGAAGAAGTCTTAAAGTACTTCATAAATATGTAAGTCTATTATTATTTATGCAATCTAGAGCTGTTTTTCTGCAAAATGGTGTTTCAAAAGTCATTAAAGAAAACTTAAAACTTTGTGCTTTCACTTAAAAACCAATAGATGTGTGAAGCTTCAAGGAAAACATTTCCTACATTTTCTTCAGATCAGGACTTCCCTTTGCAGTTCCAAAGAAGGCTTACAGTCACCTTTTGAAGAAAACATGTTACACAGAGTTTTGTTTTTCAATAAAACTATGCATTAAGAACTTTTAAGCATTAGTTTCAGTAATTGGTTTTGAGCAAGCTGGGTTTTTGGAGCTATCTAAAGCAAATTGTGAACTATCATTAGCTTTGTTGTGCAGCATAAATTCAGGCAAACATCCCACGAGAATTTCTTTTTTTTCTACTGAGAAATGTAAGCATATTACCCTCTATGATCTGGAAGAAAGTCAGAGTTGTCACTGATACAGCTCTAAACACTGTTTTGGTGTTCCACTCCAGGAAGCAGCTTGGTTCTTTTTCACCCATGTTTCTTTGTTACAGAACCTCTCTAAAGCAAAAGCAGGAGTCCCTGTGACAAGTTTCTGACATTCAGCTACACAGGACCAATGACAAGTCAATTTGCAAAAAATAGTTCTTTGCTTTTTGTTTCGTTAATATCCCAAATTATTGAAAAATCTCAAAGGTAAAAAATTCAAACAGCATCAACTTGTTAACGCAATGTACCCTAAGGCATTTTTCAAGGAAGCAAAACAAAATGCCACCAAGAAGCAGTTTTCAAAGCAATAGGATATTGAGCATGACACAAATGTAATGGATTCTTGAGACAAATCATAATGTACACATAGGTACAGCCTTACTTTAGGGAGGTTAACACTAGTAAATACCTAGAGAATGTAAAAATAATGAAGAAAAAAATTAATGAGAATTGGATGAGAAATTTTGTATTAAAATAAAAAGAATGAGCACAGCAGGGTGCCTGTGACACACTGGGAAAGGTTCCAAGACAGCAAAATTAACAGAGCATAAAACAATCTCCAGAGAAGTACTAGAAGTCATGCCACCTGCATTTTAAAATTTGACTTGGCAAACATCCATAAATATGTGCCAAGAAATAACCTTTTACTGATGGTAACAATTGTAATTTATTTGCTGTACTCAATTTATAAAGTTAAAAGTGTTAAACCAGCTCAATCAGCACTAGAATTAGAGGCCTGAACTGTCCCCATCTCTTCATTACCATCCCTGCCTGCATTGTCCAGCACCAGCACTTTATAAAGGGACAGGAGTTTCAATCCCCTTGGCCAGCCCAGGAGCTCCCATTTGCAGCTTGCAGTGCAGTTGTTACCCGAGGCAGATGCACCAGATGTTTCTTCTCCTGTTGTAGTGTCAGTGCCAGGGATGTCAGCCACAGCAGCCTCTGCTTACTGCCCTCCCTTCCCAGTGACCACAGGCAACATCTTTTATCCCAGAGAATTACCTGCCAGCCCAAGCGCTGGGGGAGTAGTTTGGTTTTTTGTTTTTTTCTTTACTGCACATCAGGGAGTTACCCAGATCCCTTTCCATGCAAACACAAGCTAATGGATCCTCTTGGTACCTCTTCTCCTACCTGTTGATTTTTTTTTGCACTAAAGGCACATTCAGACTAACCTCAATCTTGGTACTCCTCCTGTCTCTTTATTTAAAATTATTATTGTGAGTTTGTGATAAAAACCATGCAAATAAGCATTGACAGCTCAGCTCAGGTGTCATTTAGGGCACTCAGGCTTTTGAACTTCACCGAGTCATTCCCTATCAGTGACCTCTGCACCTGAAAGACTGAACTGCAGCCCTGTATTGGCTCCTCTCCATCTGGTATTCCATACACTGTGGGAAACTCACAGTGAGAAAATGAGAGGGGGAAAGGTACCAGTTACACCACCTACACCCAGGGGTTGCAATGGCTCACCCTCAGAAGCAGAAAGGGTTTCTGTGTGATATGGATTACTCTGGGATTTATCAGCTGCAGCACCAAAGGAAAACAGCTCTCCCACATGTCCCACTCTTCATGCCTCCAGGTGTTGACTGAAGTGTAATTCTTTTTTTGAACAATAACACTCTCTGACTCAGTGTGTGTATAATAGCAAGTTCATGGTGTTCATACAGAAATAAGATTTGGAGAACTACCAGCTCTTCTCTTCTCTACAAAGACTTGTCTAATTAACACAAGAAAATCCTTTACTGGATCTTAAAGTCTGTGAGGGCAGAATATAGCTGAATGCAGCCTCTACTACTCTGACCTTTCTGACCTGAAAACATGACAAGATAAATTAACAGAGGGACTTGGAAACAATGAATAATTATGTCTTTCCTGTATTTCAACTTAGAAATAACTTCTCTAGCATCCAAGAAGGGATTTCAGATTTCAGGCTTCTACAGAAAAGTAATCCAAATGGGAAGAGAAGTCATTTAGTAGACTCCATCTATTAAATTGTAATGCTGGAAAATTGACAGAGAGCATAAAAAAGTTGTCTACGTCTGAAACAAGTGGCCTGTTTGTCTACATATATATATATATGTATATATATATATATATATATATATACACTCATATCTGAAAGGAATATTCCTGCAAGATGCTGGTCATGGAACTAGAACTCACTAAGTAGCAGTAGTCACATTGGAAATGTTATTATCCTATTATACAGACTCGCCAGGAAGAACATTCAGAGTACAATGGGAGGTAAATTCCATCACCCCATCACCAGAAACAAACAAAAAATAAAACAAAAAGAAAAACAAAAAAAACCCCACGGGTCTTGTGCCCTCTTGGGAATTTTTTTACATTCTGAAAATTTCTGCAGAAACTTAAGCTTGTTTTACACATGATTGTGTCTTTATGTCAGAAGGTTTTTCTGAGAAGGAAAAACCAGGTACCAGCCAGCATGCAGCTGCCTGCACTCTGGCCATCCAGAGAGCTGCCTTGAAACAATAGCCACAGCAAAGGTACAGCATGAACTGGCCACTCTGTGTCTCATTAACCCCAAATGAGAAGTTTGTTTTCTCAAAGCTGGTTTTGGAGCCATTTAAATTATAAACTCACAATGCCAGGCAGCCTTTCCACCAACACAGGGGGGTCAATGCCTTTTAAAAAGCAAAACCTCTGGAGTGAAGTACTTCTTTTAAACCACCATGTCCCACCTGTCATGGGGCTTTCTGCCCTCCAGGTAAGGGCCCTTGTCTTGCTCTACCAGGCTGTAGATCCAGCAAGCTGCCACCCATGGTCACACACATGAGCAAAAGCCCTGAGCACCTCTCCTGGAAATGAATAGATGGAAATTAACATGCCACACTTGTGGCCTGGAGCCACAGAAGGGTCTCTTCTAGAAGGGAAGTCGGGCAATATCTAAGATTTAACCTTCTAAAAGTATCCACCTGTGATTTTAGTCTGCTGTGATTTAAGAAGTGCTCTTGATTCCATGGACAAAGCAAGAGAGGGGTAATTACCAATTTTCTACATTCTCAGAGAAAGTCCTAAATCCCAAGCATTGTATCTGAGAACACTTGCAAAGAAAGGAAAAGACTAACAACAATTCTGGGGGAGGAATGCAGTAGTAGCCAATAACTTGTTGCTGGATATATCACATGACCAGACTTAATTAAACTAAAAAGTGATTTGGCTTCTTTGCCTGCCAAATCCCATCCCAAGTATTCTCAGGGTGTTTCCCTCCACAGCCACAGGCTGAACTGGTTTCTGGTGCCACGGTTTGCTTGGATGAGAAGAGTCTGTAGGGAAGAGCTCAACCTCCACTCAAGATGGAAGGGTTACAGAAACAGCCCATTGTCCACCACAGATGGAATTACAGAAGAAGAAAGTAACCTTGAGCTGCCAGTAATACTTACCCAATATTGCCATGCTCACGTATTCAGAGGCTACACATGTTAATATATATGTATCAAACATGAAGCCTGCATCATATCACAATCAGACCATAACCTCAACCAAATTTTATAGTGTAAGGAAGCAGCTTGAGTCATCACACCTCCCTTCTGTCCACTAATTAAAATCAGCTTGTCAGGTAACATACTTTCCTCCCAAAGGAGTAATTTTGTGTCAAAAAAAAAAAAAATCCTGATCACAGCTTGGACAATATGTTCTGTTCCATTCAGAAATGTTTATCATGTGCATCAACAATAGGCTTCAATTCTTAAAAGTTGGGAGCAGCAGGGGGATAATGAAATTTTATATCAGACACAAGATTTTTCAGGATACAAATAACACTGTAAAATAATGAGACTTGGCAATTAAGCAGCTGATGAAATTAAAATACAGAGAAAATTATGAAAACAAACAAAAAACTACATAGCCTACTCATGCACAGAGATGTGCATTTCAAAAAGCATTGACATTTTTCAGTGAGATTGAAGACTTTGCATTTCTTTGAAAATGACTCAACAGCTGATTGCAGTCAAAAAAACCCAATGGAATATCAAACATCATTAAAAAAGACATTGAGTACAAAATGCTAGATAAACAGTTGTATGCACAGTTGGTGTATCATTGCCTTTAAAATACTTCCAAGATAATCACATTGCCTGAAAAATCTAAAGTGTTTGTTTCTCAGTGTCTGATAGCATCCACATCCAGACCCAAACCCAGCCTTGCACTTGGTAGGCTTAAGGAGCAAAACTCAGCTCTTGGGAAATCTTTACTGGGTTGAAATCTCAGAGACAGGGACAGGTAGTTGGTTGAACTGTGAAAACCATCTGCTGGGTTCTCAGGCACTCAGAAAATAAACCCACTGCCCATTTTTATAATTTAATATTGGACTTTATCAGCTCAGATATTCATGTGCTGTTGCTTTATAAACTGTACACCACTGTTACCTCTACTGCCCTTATTCCCACTTGTGGCTTGTGCTGCCCACAGTGCTGACACAGGTCTTGGTGCTTGAAACATCAAACCAGGACCAGACCAAACATTCAGGCACAACAAATGCCCTCAGTACTTTTTGTGACCCACCCTTGTTCAAGTGGGGGTCACAACAGTGTCAGCTTAAGGTTCACTCTTGAAATGTCCACTGTCATTACCTACTTAAACAACAGATATGAGTAAGGCCACTCACTTTACATGGTTTGCTGAATAAAGATCAACATGATAAAACTTCAAGGAATCCTGCCTAAAGCTTGGCTTTACATGTGAAGGCCTAGCTTTAAGAGTAAATTGCTAACCTCCAGCACAGTCCTGGAATGCCTGTGGTACCAGGCATGGCACATCATACAGGATTGATGAGGATTGCCTCTGTTGCATGGCTTTGCTCTGGAGAAGCAATGTTAACACCACAGGTTTATGCCCAGAACCCTCTCTACTAAGGAGGCATCACCCATGCAGCCTTGCCCTGGGCAGCATGGCCTCCTTCTCTGCTCCATTCTCAGGCAGATGAACCACAACAATTAACATTAATATATCCACTGATATCCTAAATTTGAGACTTGGAAACGTTCCTGCTGAAATGCTAATTTTATAACTTGGAAACATTCCTATCTGCTTCCTTCCACTTCAAAACACAGTGAGTTAACTAGGTCTGACCCTCTGGCAGTGCTCCATGTAAGTGGCACAGATTCCTCTACTGAACAAAGCCCTTTTGTTTCTTAGAGCTGTGAAATTCTGGTGCTCTGTAACTTTTCATGTTTCCCAGGTTAGCTTGCCACCAAGCTGTGACTAAATGTCTGCAAAGGATTTTAACTCCAACTTTGGAGGAAATGACCACAAGGAAGAAGAATGGATTTCAGTGAGTGCTTCATGCTAGCAAGAACAATGCTCAAAATCAGCTTCAAGTTCCCAGAAAACTTCTGGGATATTTCTGGTTTAATAAGGAGCTGCATTCCTCTGTTCTGCTCTGCTTCTGATTGCATCATGTCTTTCTTCCATTCCCCTTCCTCATGTTATACCTATTCAGCTCTATCATGCAACACAAACAGAGACAAGGGCTATGACAGATCTTTTCAAAAGAATTAGTTTTAAGGATCACTTGTCTTTGAAGAAACTTGAAGTTCTGGAGCGGATTTCCTGCTCTGTGGGAGGAAATGGATCTTGCTCACTGATTCCACAAGGACAGGAAACAATTCCAAGCACACACACATATGATGTCAATAACACACCTTGAAGTAAACAGTTTGTACCTGAATTAATGAACTACTGTGGCAAAATATCCTTCCCACTTTTTAGTCTGCAAAAGGTCCCAGGTGGCTTAAATGGGAGCAGGTCTGTGCCACATTTGCAAGTGCTGGAGCACGGGTCTGTGGTAGTTGCACAAGTTCCCTCCATGCCTTATTTAGTAGGGAATAAAAACCAGGATCTTAATAAAAAGCCTTGGGTAGTTATTGCATGGATACTGGCAGACAGACCTAAGGATCCTCTGCACTGGGGCCAAACATGAGGCAGTGCCAAATTACATACTAAACATGGATGCATTAAACCACAAAGACACCTTGTATGACTTATATGAACAGGATTTTCTTTTTTTTTTTTTTTTTCACCTGAGACATTTAGGTGCTTTTTCCTTAGATATTTAAGACATCCCAGGGCAGCAGGTAACTGAAGTAATGAATCCTGATGACCTTTCCTTGTCAATGTTCTATGCAATTCTTTAAAACAAAAATCACCATAACAATGCATTTTTTTAAAAGGTAATTTTTAAATTTGTTATCATTGCCACAACACCCAGACCATGTCAAACCAGGCTGTCAATATACTGAACACCTATACTATGCAGAATAACAAACAATCCCTGCCTGAAAAAAAATTTGTGGAAAACTGGGGCCTGAAGAACTCACAAACACTGTCTACAATCAATGAGAGAGACTCTGATGGAAACTGTGTAAGAATTCCAAGATGAAATCTGGCATCACTTGGAGTCAAATGCAAAATTCTCTCTATTTTCAGTGAAACAGGACTGAACACATTTCTGCTTCACAGCCCTTTGCTCAGACAACTCAAACCTGGCATTTCATAAGTTCTCATTTCTAGTCCTTGTTCTTTTGCACCAAACATTTTTCTCACGCCTTGTGTTTACAAACTGATACTTTTATAACATAAGTAGGACACAGCTATATGTAATTCTATTCATCTCTGTCCAAGTGTTTATTAGTTAAAATACAAAGTTTTTCACAAGGATATATCCAGTATTAACACAGCAATGTTTTTTCCCAACATGTCCTTCTGTGAAATGCTATTTCACTGCTTCTTGTCCTTTATCCTGCATTTCTATTGGGGCATTCATTAATATTGACTTTTCAGATTTCAGTCTCTTCTTTAGAATGAGGAGAACGAGTGTGCTTGGGATGTAGGACACTCCACGTAACACTGCTGGCAGGCCAAGATAGAACCACCTGAAATAAATAAGGAGTTTCATTAAATATATGCATTTGTAAAAAGGGTGCAAAACTATCCAGCAAACATTATTTTGTTAAGCCACTCTTAAGACTTGTGCCCTGATGCTTTTGGATGTCCCAGAAGATGAGAATGTGAGAACAGGGAAGCAATGTGGCCTTTTACATCTCCCAGTTTCAGGCAAATGATTTAGCCAGTGAAGTCAGGCACCTGATACTCTTATAGCTTTATCCATAGGGAAAAAAGACATTCCTGAAAGGGCTCAAACTACCTGGTAAAAACTCCTAAATATTAATGAGAACTTTATTCCAAATCAACCTCAACACAGTGTTACAAGAAATTGTGTGAGTTCAACAAGATTTTTCTTTAAAAAAAAATCCCACAACCATGCTTTAAGTGCTACAGAAACCTGATGTGCAGTATTCTGGGCCAATTACCAACTAGTATCTTATTGAAGCACTGTTTCAACCTTTCTCTGTTCAAAGATACTGCAGTGACTCAGTGACTTTTTCCCACATGAGCTAACTGCTTTTCATTATTGTTATCATAATTCAGTGTTTTTGAGACTTCTTGTCATGAAAAGTTATTAGTGAATGTTATGGCACCAGAACATTTCTGTTCAAAGTTTTTTTCCAATGTCTGTGTCAAAGGTTGCACTTGATAAAGCCAATGCCAAAGAAAATTGTGTCGTGTCTCTAACACAGGAGCAGTTAGTCTGCTAGGAAGACAAAATGCATAACATTACATCTCTAATGCATGCAATAAGAGTAAGAAAGAAGTTAAAATAAAGTAGAAAATTTACCTGTACGCGACAATATCATACATCCTACATGCTCCTTCTCCACCACAAGTCATAGTACCCCACTTCAAGCAAGTGGTGTCTATCAAAGCTCCAAAATAAATGGGAGATGGAATTCCAGCTACAACGAATATTAGCAACATTTTTGTGAATAGCAGTTCTCTTCTGGTTTATCAGATACACCACAGAGCCTGTGCTGTTTGTCACCTATTCCATCTGTACTGTCCTCTTGCAGCATGAGCCACATCCTCTATATATCTTGTGCTCTCTCTTCTTCCTTATCCACCTACCCTCAGCCAAAGATTTTCAACCCTGCTGCCTGTTAAACAACACCCACATACTACAGAGTAGGGACAGTGTTCCTATTGAGAACTCAACAATTGCTCCCATCAATGACAGGCAACGCTGCCTTTGATAAACAAACACTAAGCACGAGTGAAAGAATGCCAAATGGCTTTCCAAGGAGCAGATGCAGTCCCATGTCCTGGTCTCTGCTGGAATAGAGTTAATTTTCTTCTTAGCAGCTGGTACAGTGCTGTGTTTTGGATTTAATAGAAGAATAATGTTGATAACATAGTTGCTGTTAAGGAGTGCTGACATCAAGGAGTTTTCTGTGTCTTGTGCTCTGTCATTGAGGAGCTGCACAGGAAACCAGGGGAGAGCTTGGCCAGGACAGTTGACCCCAGCTGGCCAAAGGGATATTCCATAACCTGAAATGTCATCCTTAGTACACAGACTGGAGAGAAGGGGAGGGAGGGACCGACCGCTGCTTGGGAGCAGGATGAGTATTGGTCAACAGATCACAAACAATTTTCTTCTGCATCACTTTTCTTTGTTTTATTCCTCTCTATTTTCCCTATTATTATTTTACTTTACTTCCATGACTGAACTATTGTTTTCTTAACCTGTGTGTTCTACCTTTTTCCCCAACTCTCTCCCAATTCCATGTGAGAGGAGAATAAATTGATGAATACTACTTTGATCCTTAATGGGGGTTAAACCAAGATACCAGCCTATTCTCCAGAACAGAAACTGCAAACGTTTCTACTTTGCCATGCTGCTAACAGCAGTAAAATAAATTTTTTTTAAAAAAAATCCTAAATGCTTCCTGATCAAAGGTACTCCATAGAAGCAATGACTCATGTGCCACACCCATAGCCCTGCTGTGATTCTTCTCTAACTCTAGGTCAGCACTAACTGTTCTTCTTAAGTGTATTAGATATTTTCTTACCAAATACTCTTGAAGCCAGCCCATGGATACCCACTCCAAATGACTTCTCTTCAGGCTTTAGAGACCTGTATGATAATTGCATTGTATGCTTATTTGTAGAGGTGACATTAATAAGAGATGTTTAACCCTTTTTTAAAAATCAAGTTCTTCATCATATTAGGTCAAGCCATTCTAACAAGAACATTGGTTGAAAGAGTTCATTATGATCATTAAGTGATCTCCAGGACTGTCAAATCACAAAAGGAAATGCTACTTGTCAAGGCATCATCCTCTTACACACAAATCTCAGTAGATTTCTTAAGGAAATTTTACTGTACCTTATCAAGACCATGTATCCAGGCATGGCTGCTAAGGAAAAAATGAAGCTGCAGACTAATGACAATATTAAAAAATAATGGAGCATCTTGTCACAGTTTTCATGCCCATCACACTGGCCCAGAGTTGCAGAGATGTTTTGAGATGAAACCCCTGAGGCTGCAACACAGGTGCAGTTCTCAAATACCTGTCAAAAGAGTATTTTAATCACATAGATTGTCCAGACACACACACTGAGTGGCAAACCCACACTCATCTCACTGTCTCCTGCACTTGACCTTGCTACTCATGAGCAGCATTGCCCTGTGGCCTCTCTCCCAGCCCACAGATCCAGCCATCCCCTGTATTTAGGGATAAAAGTTCAACAATACCTGGTTACTAGTTTCAATCTCCAGGGTAAAAAAGATTATTAAGGCCATGCTATACACTTCAATTTTGGCTGAAATGCTTCTAACTGGCAATACTTTCAGAATAATTTCTCACTCCATGTTAAGCATTTAAGACTCCTTTCGTTCTTAATAGAGAGGACTCTTATTCACTTTATTTTTTAATTTAAACTTCAACTAATTTTCATATGCGGTTTGAAATTTATGGTGCTACTCAAAGAATTTGTTCAAATCTTTCACCTTATATATTAAATTAAATGTACATGCATGGATAGTCCCCACCCTATATTCATATAAGTATTTGTCACCCACTATATTCCATAGGTACAGTACAGTAATTACCACATTTCTTCCAGTTCCTCTTGAGGATTTACACCCAGCAAGACAAGGTGACACGTAAGTAATTCCATTGCTCCCACAAACAGGGTCCCATATTTTAAACGGACAATCACAATCCATGTTGCAGCCAGCCAGTAGAGTATTTTCTGCATATGAAATTTGTTCTATTCTGAAACACATTTAGAAGATGAATAAATATTTCAATTATGACATACCCACAGTAAGCCTTTGCAATGCTTAAGGTCCTATTCTAGCTCAAGTGTTGAATCAGGACCCAGTCCTACATGCTCCTGCCCTGAAGTCACACCTTTCTATGGGACACTAAATCGTATTATATTACATTAATATTATAAATTTGGTATGCATCCCCTACAACATTTTTCTCACCTATGGCATAGAGATCTGTAAGTGTTGCATCTACACCTCCATGTCCATTCTGCAACACGACCTGGTCTAGTGGAAAGTGTCCCTGCCCATGGCAGGGAAGTTGGAAACTGAGCATTGTTAAGATTTCTTTGAACACAAACCATCCTATGATTCCCAGTGATTAATGGCAGGCTTCAAATCAAGAAAATGCAGATAAAATATCCTCTAATCACTTGAGAGTAATCAAATTTGAGTAAACCAGTATAAGATCAAGAAGGGGATTTTTTTCCTCTCATTCTGAAATTGCACTAATGTGAGCCTGATTTGACCAACAATTATTTTCACCTGCAGTTACAAGACTTTACTAATTGTATTGGTAAAAGAATTAATATGGACATGCAATCACATGAGTTTTGACATAGATATACTTTTTAATACATTTTTATTGTTTGAAACAGGGATTGCAGACCTACTGTCTCATGCAAGCAAAAAGCCTTGAGAATTTACAATCAGGAACTGAAAAGGAGCTCCTGGCTGATTCTTGACAAGAAAAATCATCCTGGTGTTTAAAGACTAAAGTCCTCTTGAGTCCCAAAGAACATACCCTTGATAGGAAACTGTTAGACCAGCAACTGGTGAGGTATCACAGACAGTCCAATAGGCAGCAAAGTAGAGGAGGTATTCCAGTAAAGATACCCAAAATGCTATGTTTGCAGCCTGGTAGATATTTATCTTGAATTTCTTCATGAATAAGCCTCCAGAAAAATACCCAACGCACAGAACTGGTAAGTTGTAAACACCTATTCAAACAAGTGAAACTTCCATGTTAAAATGAAGGAGACCATCAAAGCTACTCTACTATAAGGTAGCTAGACAAATAGCTACTACAGCTGCTGTAAGGGAAGGTTGTGTTGGGCAAAGACTGAAAGAGTGCCTGTGACTGGATAATTTAACTACAGCCAGAAATGGGTCTAGGCAAATCTCCTTTCACACCCAAAACCTCTGCCAAAGCCAGGAGCAGGTAACAACTGCTTGGGGAGTAAGCTACAGGGTAGGACTAAAATCATTACTGGAAAATTGCAATCTACAGCTGCGCTCTAGGTTCAACTAAAAATAAAAATGGTTTCAATACAGCCTCTCCAGCTGACTGAGAAACTCATCAGAAATGTAAGCTAATGCACATCTTAATTAATACACATCTTAATGTACTCTAAGCATCACAGAAAGTAGGAACAGACTTTCAGTTTTGAGATGAGATTAGTGAATGTGCTCTGACACTTCTGCACTGATTGATACTTTAATGAAGCAAATTCTGACTGAAAGACACATTGGAAGTGATTTTACACAAACATCACATGGCTTAGTTTCCTATGAGCTGAATTTTCTGAGCCAATCCAGAAGATGGAAACTGAATTACAAAAAATCTGCACAAAAAAAAAAAAATTAGTTGTTTAGCAGAAAATGCCTTCACATTTAGATATGCTTTGTAGTGTGATAACCCTCACCTGTAGAAGCATTTAACCTTAGCATGGATATGCAAATACACATGAATATAAGTATCTATGTAAAAACATTGATCATTTGGATAGAGACATCACTAATAGATAGAACAGAGCAAACCAAAATGCAAACATACCAATTAAGAAGATAGCATCTGATGCAGATTTTCCAAACTGCTGTTCCAGATATTTGGGCAGGAAGGATATCATGCCATCAAAGGCACTGAACTGCAACACAGTTATGCATATAAATAACATGTACACGGGGTTGTGAAGCAGAGCCTTGAGGAAGGGGATGAAATCTGGAATGAAAATGCCATGAGTTAGTGTGATGCTTCATGGAAACAATGTCCCATTGCTCAGCAGGGCTGTGGGGGGGAGAGAGGAGCAGAAATGGTCCTGAACTGGATCAGACTACATCTAGTGCTTTGCCAGACACCATGGGCCAGAGATTAGCCAGGCTTAGCCCAGGGTACTCTGGCACATCTTCTCTACCCAAAGATAACCCTCACATGCATACACACATCCCAGTGCAGCTGTTATATTATAAAAGCTGTTTATTATAAAAGATAATAAATCACAGCAGCAGCAGCTACTGCTGCACCTCTCCTCCCTTTTCTCTGATCTCATGCTCCCAGAGCATTCACCAAAACCCCTGTCCTGCAGCTGGCCTACAAGGAGTGCAAATGCACTACAGACATGTAACAAGCTGCCCCCAGAGACTTGAACACTTATTTTGGGTTTTGCTGCTGGGGCAGAGGAGGCCTGAAGAGAGTTGTGACCACAGTTATTCCCACCATCCTCTCAAAACCTCTGTCAACCAGTTTTCAGCCAAGTAATAATCATCTGAGAAACTAATTTACACAGGTCTTCTCTATGTAATGCCCATTAAGTCTGCATTTGAACCATGAAAAAGCCCCACAATACCCCTTTGTCTAATGTTCTCCTTTAATCAATGTGCTGAGCAATTGTCAATAAACTCTGCAGATAAATAGAAGTATCTACAAAATAACTGGGCCTCACTGAAAGTGGGCACAACTTAGGATGGGTGTATATCCTTCAGAGGTAAGCAAGTACTTGATTAGAAGAAGATCTGTATGCAAATCTTTCAAAAATTAGTCAAATATTAGAAACACTATAAATAGACTCCATTATTTACAGATGCAGTGACATTTTTAATCAGAGCTTCTTAAGGAAGTTTTGTTGTTATTAATTTTATTTAAGGTTATTTTTAACTATAAGAACATCAAGTTGACTTGGAAGCCCTGGTGCTGAAGAACTTTTCTGAATATGTCCTGGTCAATAAGCTGTAAGTGGTTGAACAGGGGTTGGACCAGGTGACCTCCACAAGTCTCTTGCACCAACTCTCCTGTGAGATGAAAAGGTTCTACATTCAGAATATTTAGGGACAGCAAACACTCACATCAATGCAGGGAGGGAATGGCCATGAAAACAAGATCTGAAAGGACCCTGGAGCACTAAGGACCCACATCTGAGCTGGGAACCTTTCCTCTCCAGAACAGTATTTTATTCATGGATTCATTTAAGGCTACATGATGGCAGAAGGATGCTGTGTTTATTTTGATAAACTTGCAGTATCAGCCAAGACCTAAGCACTCACTCTGGGTATGGCGAATTTTCAGGACCAGCTGGAAATAGCAGGCACTAGCTTTCCAAAAATGAAGGTCCTGTCAGAGGGCCCTGAGCAAGACAGGATCAGGAGACTACTCTGAAGATCACAGCCTTTGACATAGTTTACTTACTTGCATTTCCAACCAGGAAATGTGTGAAGGATGTTTCCTTCAAATAAGGAAGGAAAAATATAACCTCCTACAGATACACAGATTTGAAAGACATGGATGTGAAAGCTGCCAGTGGTAACAAGAATAAAAGTGAGTGAAATACATCTTTGTCCAACAGTAATTAAATATTTATTAAGCACTTAAGCTCTGCACAATTTTATGTTGAGTTTCTGCTTTTCTGCACAGAGAATGTGGGGTACAGGCAACCAATATCTGCAACTCATCCACAGCTAACTAAGTTGTAATATTCCTAACCAGAGTTCAGTGCTTTAGTCATCTCACAGGAAAAAAACCAATCTACATACACCTGAAATGCAGGGGGGTAAAAAGAAGGAGTCCAGATCCTAGACCTATGAAATCAGCCATTTTTCCTCTGCAAGGAGCCATTCTAAATTCCTGCACAAAGCCTTGAAACTACAGACACATCAAAACATATCTTGGACCCATCTTTAATTACACAATTACAGAGTTCACACCTTAGGACTAAAGTAAGATAAAATATAATATAACTTGCCTTTAGCAATTTCATACATGGTCTGTTTAGTTTCATTGTTATCATTTTCTTGCAATGGTGCTACACTTTTTTCAGCGGCCTCTTCAGGTTCCCTGGTTTCACCTTCCTTCACAAGTGACTTGGGCAAAAACCAGAATGGTATTGCCACGAGAAGGTTCAGCAGAGCACAAATCAAAATGCCCAGCCACCATGCTCCAACCCAGCGGGCATCAGTAGCTGTTATAGTTACCTCATCTAAAATAAAACACAAAAACACACCTCTTGGAGCACTTCAGAAATATTCTTCACTGTCATTTGTGCTTTCTTAGTCATCTCTGACATAAAAGCATTTTAACAATTCTTAAAGCGAGGCTCCTTAAAATGAAGGAGAATATTCTCCAGTCTTCTTTTCTAATATTGCTAATTTTATGGAAAATGTCAGTGTCTTGTATTAAATTAATTCTAGTCCTTTCCTCTATTAAGCCAGATAACAATTTCTCATCTAATAATTTATAAGCAGATTGATTTGCATATATATGAATTGAATACTTTACACAGACCTTCCATTCCAAAAGAAACAACTCAGATAGGTTTAACACACATAAGCCAGAAAATATACTTTAGTTCTGAAAAATACACCAACAATAGACTTAAAAATAAGGTTTTATATGTTCACCTATTACCTGCACCTATTGATCCAATGTCCACAAACAGCTCTGCACAGAATGAAGCCAACAATAAACCAAGGAAGGGGCCAATTACAGTTGCTGTATGTAGACAAGCTAGAATAGGAAAAAAAGAACATAAATTAGAACCCAGACATAATTATCTTCTTGAAATCGTCACATATGGTTAGGACAGCTCTACTGGAAAAACATTTGCACCTAAAAATAGCCTCATTCCAACAACTTCCTCTCTGGCTAAGCAACAAGTTTTACAATATTCTTATTTTGATAAGGCCATAATTACTGTCTTCTGTCTTCCTTCATTGGACTGAAGAGCATCATAACACTCCTTTCTTTGGCTTTGGTTTATGTGTGTGTGTTTGGAGAAGGAGAGATATCACAACAGGGTAGATTTACCCAGGTAGAAAGGTGAATTCCCTGCTTTGGCAAAATCCTCCAAATAGGAAATGCCCAAAGGCATGATGGGAGTTTCACCCATTCCTCGCACTATGTTTCCAACCATCACAAATATCCACAGCAAGGACCCAGGCTCCTTTTCACATTCTGTGGGCAAAATAAAAAGTCAGAATTAATGTTTTAGTCTCAACTATTAATGAAAACCTAGAGACAAAGAACTGACCAATGGCTTAAGCTTTGGTGGGTAGGCCTGTACTACTTAAAAAAAAAATTTAATAACTAGTCAAAATACTTTTTTACTTCCTTTTTCTCCTTGAACTGGGATTCGTTCATCCCAAAGTCTGCTTCAGTTTCCACTGCTCTCTCCCACTTTGTCATCCTGAGATTTCTCAGTGCAAATTCATTAACAAATAAATCAGGTTTGTTAGCAGCAACTGCTGTCTTTCTGGGTGACTGGCCACAGATGAAACTGGGATCTCAATGTCAGATTGCTGTCAGCAAGCAACTGAAGCAATCCACATGGAGGTGTGGTCAAATTCAGTCCAGTTTTCGCTTCATGCAGGAAATGGACTCATATATATGAATATCACTGACTTGCTTGTGCATAGACAATAGGGAAACAATCACTTCACCAAGTGTATTCATGGCATGAGGATCTGTGGGCACTAATGTGCATATTGAGTGGCTGTACATCATTTCAATGAAAATTATTTATCTTTCTGTGCCTTCATTCTTGCATTTATAAAAAGGGAAAATACAGTATCTGAAATCTTCAAGTGAAAAGTTAATTCCAAGAGCTGTTTGGTGTGCACATTCCACAACTTCTTTTTGCAAAGATGCAAAAAATTAGTATCTTAACTGACTTGTAGCCTTGGAAGCTGTATCCACCACTAAATGGGGGCAGAGCAAACTCCAGCACAATGCTATGGTTTGATGACACTGCATTCAGACAGTGTTACAGCAGTGATTCAGCTTCAGCACACCCTGAAGGAACTCCATCACAAAGTTTAACAATGAACTGTGGGGTTTGGGTCATCTACCTTTGACCATCCACCAGCCACCCAAGCTGCCAGCAATCAGAAGGGCTGCCCAGAGGTGATCTGATGCACCCTGCAGTGCAGAGCACGAGCTCTGTGCTGGGGTGCCTTTATGGTGCTGGCATCCCCATGGCTCTCCTCTTGCCCCTCACAGATGGGACAGGACCTGCAAGAGCTCTGTGGTCTCCTCTGCCCAGCTATCAAGGCAGCCTAAAGGGATGGCTCAGACTGAATGTTTCCCTTTGAGGTAGCTAAAGACCACCCTCAGTGTGATAATTTTGTGTGTGTTCATTCAATGGCTTCCTCTGAGCCCTCTGACTTCCCAGTTGTTCCTTTACATGCACACCCCTAGGGAATTTACATGCTTCAGTCCCACAGGTAAGTTTTAGCCTAGTTTAAACTATTTTTGCTAAAAAGAAGGGAGATCTATATTTTAGTTCTAGCTCTATTTCTCATTCCTTTATCTGTGTGACCCAGTAAAAAAACCAAAAAAAAACCACAAAATTATCCTTATGCCTCTTACCCATTGCTGAAATATACTTCCCACCTCCTCATAGTATCATAGGATTTCAAGTCAAAAAGAGGAACATTTGTGAAAACAACCTGGTGTTACACTACCCCAAAGTAGACTGCCTGGATAATATGAAAACTGCATGAAAGATGTTTTAGCTCAGGAACCAAAGAAACAAAGGCCAGGAAATTTCCTGACCTCTAGTTTCTAGGCCATCAAAAAGTACTGATCAAAACCACAACCCTGAAGCAATTGCTAGTAATAATTATAATACAAAGCTACTTATTTAGACACTATACACACAGAAAAATATTAATAGACACAGTAACAGTCATACCTGTTGATGGTTTCTCTGTAGGCAAAGAGGACAAGTTTTGATTAACAAGGCATAGAGGCACCACTGAAAAATTTTCTTGTTGTGAAATGCTGCTCTCAATACGATACCTGTTGGAATCAAAGGAAAGCATGTATGGGTCCAGAAGATATTTATGAGAATTATCTCACTTGTCTACACTGGGGTAATGGAAATGCCTATTAAAAGAGTGTGTAGCTGTAGGAAGAAAGGAATCATTGTCAAAAGTTAACAGAGGGTGTTGCATTCCACACTGGACACAAAAAGACTGAAGGATCAAAAAATACTTTGTGAATTAAAACCTGCATAAGCTCACATTATTATTTTTTTAAGGCAAGTAAAAAATCATTTAAAAATAGTTGAAGAATCATTATGATCAGCAGGGGCTTGTCAGCACAGTGAGCAGGTGTGATCTGCCATCCAGGTTCCAGAGAGAGATCTTTGAAGTCACCTTGGATTGCCCATGCAAGCAGGTGAAAGCCAGCAGTGAAAAGAGCTCAGCAATGTCTCCACAAGCAAAGCACCCAGTGGAAAGATGTACAGATCAATGCAAGTAAGGATCACAGAAGCTGCTATGAGTTAAACAAAACACTCACCTTCCAAACAGAAAATGAGGAAGTGATATCAAAAGACATCCAAAGGACAGAACTGTGCAGCCCAAAGCAATTATCCTGGGTCTGTGAAGCTTTGCTCCAAAGTAACTCACAAATGCTATCAGCAGCAAATTACCTGCAAAGAGAACCTGGTTCACAATTTACAAACCAAAACATCCCAAGACCTTTGAAGGTGCAACACAAATTTAAGTTTACCTTGTAAGCTCAACTCCCATTTCTTTTCTTGTCTTGCAGTAGTGTCACTAGACAGGGAACTGCCTACATGGTGCAGTAATTTCCTGCTATGTATGGTCTTTTTTTGCAAGAGTTACATCACATGGAAAGAACATGAGAATAAAAGGCAGAATGGAAAAGAGATCACAGTGAGAGATTTTTGAGTACACGTTTATATAGAAAACATTTTCCACTACTTTGCATAGAGATCAGGCTCAGGGACTGCAAAATAATAGCTGTTTCAGGAAGTTACTCCCTTAGGATACCTTATTTTACAATGTGTAGGGAAATACAGAAGTGGTTTTTGTCGTGAAAATAACAAACACAAGAGGACAATCATAAAGAAAAAGGAATAAGTTAAATATTTAATTTCAGTAATTGTTTAAGAAGAAAAAAATACAGGTTATTATACCTAGTACCATTTAAAAGCAAAAATGTACTAAAAACCTTCATTTTCCTCTCCTCCACTTAAAATCAGTTGATTTTCTCCATTTATTACTATGCAACTAAGAAAAGACTCAAGCTTTGTGTTATGAATAAGGCTCTATAAAAATAGCAATTTAGTAATGGCACACCTACTAATTTTGTGATCTTTTTGTCAGAAGAACAAAATCATGTCTCTGAGTGACAAGCATCATGCTCTGAAGGAAAATAATGCCTTTTTTAATGTTTAATTTTTAAACACGCTGTACTGAACCGGAGGCTTGAATGACACTTACAGATGTACATTTAAATTTACCACCGGACAACAAAACTTACTGGCAGGCAATGTAAGGGGCACTGAAAGCAGAACAGGAAACTTTCTTTGCAGGTACACATGTACAAGTATGAAACCTTAAAATATTATTGAGTTTAGGAAAGGATGCACAGTCCACTCCAACCAAGTTTAATTAGAGGAACTGCAAAACGCTAAATATGAACTTAAATTCAAACAAAGTTTATATTGTTTTTTTTTGTTTTCTTCTGAAAGATTAAATGCACATCTCATAAACTAATTCTATTTTGTTAAGTTGCTCTGTCATATGTTGTGATAGTCCAGAAATTAGCTGAAGCAGTTTTTAAACCTAGATTTGCCCATAAAAGTGGTTCTATTCATTTCCAAGACATGAAATGGTTACATATCAGCTCAAAAGAAGGACAGTTAGTCACTATTGTCACACACAGTAATTGAGTGCAAATGAGAGTCACTAATACATGCTCATACCATATATTACATTTCCAAAGAATCAGAAAAATTAAGATGAGAGATTACCAATTTCAAAGCTTCCATTGATGATGCCCACCAAAGAAGCTGGGATATTAAATTGTTTCTCTATCTGTGTGTACATGCTGTTCATGTAAGCACCAGACATCGTTTTCCCAAGAAATGCAAGTGACAGTGCCAGCAGAAATACCTAGGAAGGGAAGAGGAGAATCCATAAAGAATTAAAAAACACATATTCATGGATATGCCATGAACATTTAGTCATTAGGTGTGCTTCCAGTTTAAAAAGTGAGCAGTTCTGTTCCACTGATGTTTGTAAATCCCATCATCTATTCTTTTCTACAATTACGGCTTGGCTGAACAAAGAAATAAAAAACAAACCAAAAATCAAAACAAAACCAACACGCAAACAAACAACAAAAACCCCTTTGTTCTTCATCCTCTCTAATTGACCAAGACTTCAGAAGCCCCATGTCCCATTTTCCCAGCCAAGGGCTGTGTGCCTGCTGCAAGGTTGCCACCTGCAGGGCCTTCCCACCCTCTCTTCATTCCAATGGCAAATTGCTTGCAGAACTGAGACAATTCCCTTTGGCAGGATCTGCTCTCCCATCTCAGCAGAGCTCATGAGGCCACAACAAGTAATTTCAACCAAAGGGAGTAAATAACATGTCCTTTTTACAAGGCAGTTAGTAGCAACTGACAGTTAAAAAGTGAAAATTAATGAGTGCAGTAGTATTCAAATCCTTAAAACTTCAGGCTTCTTTATAAATAGCATTTATGAAATTAAATCAATATTACTTTTAAATGCATCTGCTGCAAAAGCTAAAAAGCAAAAGAAGTGTATTTGGGTTTTCAATTACTATTTTAAAAACCTATTTTACAAGATTTTTTAGCATTTCTTGACAACTTGAATTACTACTCGAAACCAACAGCCAATTTTTACTGCCACATCCCAGTCAGTAAGGCTCATTTCACAGCTTTAAGAAGGAAGGATAAGCATGTGAGATGGGGGGGATTACACAAATTCAGTAGTGGAACTTCAAAGCAGCAACCAATCGATACCTCCAGCACATCACCGAGTGTAAAGTTCAGGGAGAGCAAAAACCAGCACAGCTGCCTATGAACTTTTTTGACCTTAGTTAGGGCGTTAAGGATACAAAAGAAAAGGTTATCCATTAATTTAGTCCAGGATGCAAGGATACTGTAAATGCAAGTAATTACAGTTGTGTGTTCCTGCAACATTGCTAAAATATTGCTGTACCTTCAGCTTGGAAATGCAGCAGATTTTGTCCTCTGCATGTGGCTTCTCAGGCTCCTTCATGTTGCCTTTTTTAACTGATGCTGATGTCTGTTTCTGAGTCTGTCAGCCATGCCATTACAGTGTTAAAAAAGATGAGAGAAAAGAACAAATGTTTTTTGTCCCATATTAGCAAAAATACTACATTCCTTCTAAGAGATTTCATATTTTAGCATTTTCTTTGAATTGCAAACTGGATTGCAACAAAGCCTACAAGCCAATGGCTTTTATTCTAAATTAAGTAACTTGAATAGAACAGAAACAACTTTTTGGCATTAGAATTAGAGGAAAACAAAACCAAAAGCATCAGACCAACTCAAGTTCTAAATGGACACAAAACAGACTTAATTCTCCTTTCCCTCCCAAGATTTTAAAAAATATTCCTCTTTATTCATCTGCCTTGTTTTTACTTATCTCCATCTCAACTTGATGATTAGAGTGTCTGAAGCTGCCTGCTTTTTTAACATTTTACATATATTTCAACAATGTGTTCCAAGAAGGAGGAATATATTCCAGGACTTGGATATACTTACCTGTAAAAGCCCAGACACATCTGAGGGTTTGCACAGTGAATTAAACAGGTCTCAATCTAAGCACTCCTATAGAGACTCCATGAAATAAAGTTATGCAATGCAGTTCCCTGCAGCCTGATGGAGTGAGCTGAAGAAAACCAGGGCAAATCAGAGCCCTACCTGACAGGCAGGAGGGATGCAGGTTAATTTCCTCTTTTTTTTGTCTTGGATACACTTTGCAAGTGATCCTGCAGCACCTGCCCTGCTCTGTGCTTTCCACTTCAAGGATCCAGGGCTGGGGGGCAAGTTTGACAAGCCCACCAAGAGGACTCAGCTGCCTTTCAAATTCTTCCACTCGGCACCCTCCTGGTCAATCTCTTCAGACATTAATTTCTACAACAATGTTAATCCTCTCAAATGTGTTTCCTAACTAACTTGATTCCTAGCAAATTCACAGGCATTAACTCCTTCTATATAGCTACCTTCTCACTTTCAGTTTTTAAAAGCATAATTCATTATCACAGCATTCCTGAAAATACTTTACAATTAACTGTAGGTGGTCAGCACTCAGACAATTAGCTATGATAGATACAGAGTTTTTATTTCTGCTTTGCTCACAGACACTCCCACACACTGTGTTCAATTACAGGGCTAAGCTGTGCACATACAGCGGTTTTTTTCCAATTTGAAATAAGATTTATATCCCAAAATACTGCTTTTCTCTGAAACCCACCAGCAATACCAAAACTCAACAAAGGGATTCTTTCCCTTACTGCACCAGTCCCTGCATTTCACTATCACACATAGGGAATATCATCTGGCTCAATGCAGGTTTTCTGTTCTGGTGCTCCAGGATACAAGACAGCAACCTGTTACCATTTGACTTGAGGAATCAGACACATCACACTGCTCTTCATGCAATTACAGCAGATAACACAGAATTGTTGGCCTTTCACTATTTATACCTTCTCTCAAAGCATAAATAATGTTCCAGAAAAAAAAAAAAAAGTATTTCAATCAATTTTTTACTTTATTAAGATTATTAATTGAATAACAAAGGAGATGGAATTATTATTTCCAGCTCTGTTTCCGAAATTATTTTCCCCAGCTTTTTAATATTTTGTGGTCATACTTCATCAAATGTTACTGAAGCCAATGCAAACTAACAGCCTAAATTACCAGAAAGACACAGGTGCACAGCTCAGGTGCATCCACACCACATTTCAAGTCCAGGTTAGAATTTAAATTTCCATTTCTGTGCCTAAAGATGAACCAAGTGTGCTCCCACTTTAGACTCATCTGCAAACGTCTTTAGCCCATTAAATTGGCTGAAACATAGCTATATTAAAATACAGTTCTATTAAAATAGCCATGCAAAGTTTGCCCTGAACCCCAGTCGTAAGCCTGCAATGTTCACTGGAATTTCAGGGAAGAGGGCAGTGAAATTCCTCTCTCCACTTTTGATCTGAATTGGTGCCATATTGATGGCAGGCTGGGCAGTTAGCAATGCCACTCCACTGTCTGACCAAACCCTCAGGGGCAGCCAGGAGGGCAGAGAAGTGATCAAAAACTGCTCACTTTGCAGAGGGCACGGAGGTTTCTCATGTGGGCAGCTCCAAGCAGCTGCAGGACACAGAATCTGACGGGAGCTGGGCTGAGCAAGGCTGATCCAAACCAGAGCAGATCCCTCCTGTGGGGCAAAACCAGCAGGGACAGCAGCAGGCAGGCACTGAGCTGTCACCGGGGTCCCCTTTGTCCCACACTAACCCAGCAACACATCTTATAGGTTTTAATCACATTTCACTCTGGTTAACTAATAAAAAGAACAAAAGCTCCCAAATATCTGGATTAAGTTGATGATGCAATGCTTTGCGAGTTGTCTTGCCTAAGTCCCAAGAGGATGTGCTACTTTCAGTATAAAATTCATCTTCCATTTAGCTCAGCTTAGTCATATAGATAAACTGCCACATCTTTATTTTGTTTACAGGGTAAAAAAAAAAGTCTCAAAACACAACGATTCGGAAAGCAATTATGGTGTCAATTTTTAACTAATTTATTTTTCTGGTAGCAAAAAGCTTTTTGAAATCTTGTTTCACTAGGTACAG
Source organism: Erithacus rubecula (assembly GCF_903797595.1). Lineage (NCBI taxonomy): Eukaryota > Metazoa > Chordata > Aves > Passeriformes > Muscicapidae > Erithacus > Erithacus rubecula. The sequence continues at coordinate 5,314,791 of NC_136660.1, forward strand.
TTCAAACTGTTACTCAAGTGCAATTAGACTGAGACAACGGAAAATATTCTCACAGAAAACAAATTAGGTACTTACAGTTTTGAAACGGTTTCTGCAAGAAATCACTGATAAGGCACACTTGAACTTTGACATTAAATCTACATTGTTGAAAATTAACCAAGCATGGAGTCAAACTTGTGTTTTTGCCAAATTGTTTCAGCTGTGCATTATAGAGAGCTCAGATGTGACAGACATGGACTGAGCGTTTAGCAGGAAAATTAAGCTCATAGCTTCCCTTAAAAAAAAAGAAAAGGAAAAAAAAAAAATAAAAGAAAGAAAGGCCGAGGGCTACATCTGTGTCAGATCTCTGAGCATGAAGTGCTGACACTCCTGTCCACTGAAGACACCCAGAGAGCACCCACAAGCCAGAAAGGAACTTTAGGAGTGCACCTAAGTGAGTAAATTTACAGGTGAGTGGAGTTCTGGGAAGGGTGACAGGGAATGAGATTACGTTACTGATTACTGGGTGTTACAAAATCAGAGAGTAATTTGACCAAACACAAATAGCTCTAGTTTATATGACAGAAAGGGATAATTTGACTTCAATTAAGTCCATTAGACATCACACCTACAAATCAGTAGTTTGCCTTCATGTTTTTGCACTGAGACAGGTTTCATTTGTGATCTTAAATCTCTTGCTGACACTTGTGTTTGTCTCCCTCCCAGAAAGAACTACTAATACACACCAAAATCCTAAATGCCATGTGTAAAAGGTGCAGTGAGGGTGGGATTGGGATTCAGGAAAGCCTTAATTTCTGATACAGCATCTTCTCAGCTCTCACACGTGGGAAAAAATCTCAAGTACAAAGCTCTGTACATGCTTTGAATATGTGAAAAACCTCATACTCCTCCAAAAAACACACATTTTCTTAGCGTTATAGCACTGCTTTCTGTTTTCTCCTTCTACTGGTCTCCAAATCACACCTCATGTCTGCCTGACCTGGGATTTGGCCTACACAACTTAACAAGAAGTACAAAGCATGTTTCCACCTTTGATCCTCTAACAAAAACCTGAGGTAAATTCTTATTTCTCCTTAAGGTATTTCAACAGTTTTCTTGCATTTTTTATTTTCTTCGCTTACCCACTGCCATGTTTAGGAAATTTGAACAAGCTAATAAGACAAAAAACTATAGTCCAAGCTGCAAGAATACTGCCCATTGAAATGAGCAAAAGGGAAATAAAAGCCATTGTCCTGGAGTTTAATAAATTATTAAATACATAACAATTAAATAAACATTACTGACATTAAAAAAGCCAAAACATAGTAACATCACACATAAGACTGTGTAATTCTGCAATCTCTGTAACATTATTTTGTTCAATAATTATTTCCTCTCAGGGCAAGTAAAGTTGAAGATTCAAAAAGGAACTTAAAAAAAAAAGAAAATAAATTTTTTCAGTCAAATAAACACCACCTTGTATTTGGAACTTAAAAATTTCCTTTAAATACTTATCTCCATGGCATAAAAATTAACCCTGTGTTATTTTAAAGGGCAGATTAAGTGTTTTATAATTGCCAACAGGTACAAATAGAATACCTCTCCAAGAAGAGAGGAGTAGGTATGTAAAGTTATCATATGCTCATAAATGCATAGTTTACTATTAGGTAAATATATGTAAAATTCAATAGATAGGGAATTCAGCATTGTTCTTGACTGTGATTAATTAATGGGTAATAAAGAATTACAGAGTATTTATGGCAGCATGCAGAATTCCCTTCTTCTCCATGGGATTTCTTCTAAAGGGGTACCTCTAATCATTCAAATGCTTTTTTATAAGGAATATACCTCAAAAACACCAAGTATTTGTACAGAATCAGGTATAACCTATTCTTAGAAAGGAGTTGTGTTGAAGATACTCATCCAAAGTCTCACAATAGGCATTAGAGTCAGATATTTCCAGAGAGTAATTTATCCCATTTTAAGACAACTGTCCAAAATAAGTGGAGGAAGAACCTCTCTGGAGGTGCTTCTTTCTTCCCTTTGATTTGGAAGTCTTGAGAGCTTACCTTAGTCTGGCTAACAAAAGTTTAGACAGATAAAGATCAGGTCAGCTGACCCCTATCCTGATTATCTCTCTATGTCATTTTAGATCTACTCATCTTAGCCAAGGAACAAAACTCCTGTCAGCCAGCATCTCCCAGCCTAAGGTCAGGACCCAGTGACAGCTGCTTGTGCAAACTCACAGGAAATTCAAATAGATAAACAGTGTTCTTATGGAAATACATAAAAGTCCTCAGTGAAAAGTGCAGATTAGAGCTATTTGTCCTAGTCTAAATGTTACATGTCAGGATGATTTACCTACCTAAAGCACAGAAGATATTTATCCCCTCATTCTAAACACATCACATTATTTTGAAACCACTAAGGACCGAGTAGCTCTTTCCCTGCACTTCAGTTGTAAGCAACCACTTCTAACCCATTAAAAGCTGGGAATATGAAGTCTTTCTCCACAAAACTACAGTATCCATAGGATTCACATGGCATAGGACATGGCAAAGCAGATCAGGACACCATGACACAGAGTAGGTTCACCATCATTTCCCCCCATCAGTTCAGAACTGGATTCAGGGCAATGCTTAAAACCATTTTATTTCTCAGAAGTATCTGCTGAGATCTGCTTCTCTGGCAGTGTGACAGCTGAATAGCCATGCACCTCCCAGTCACATGGAGGTTAACAGGGAGAATTTCTTACAAGGACAACACAGAATTTGCTTCTCAGGGCTGTGTCCTGACCTGGGTACATATCCAAAATCTTTACTGCAAACTTCAGCCTCTGAACAGACAAGCAGAACTGGGCATAGGAAAACCTCAAATAAAGGCTCTTTCACAACATTTTCACTCCTTTCACCTGCTTGTAGGGTTTCAGAATCTGCATAAATGAAAAAAAAAAAAAAAAAAAAAAAAAAAACCTGCTCAAGATATTTAGGGAATCTAGTTTCTCAAAAGAAAGAGAAAAAGGACAAAAAATAAAGAAATATATAATAATTCAACTGATCCTCCATCAATAAAAAAAGCATTTATATAGGCAATGTTTATACCAAACTAAGGTAATCAATATAGGAGCCACAAAGTCTCCTTGTAGTGACTAGTGAAGAGACTCAGAGGTAAGAACTTGACCTACTGAAATCATGTAGAAAAGTATTGACCTACTGAAATCATGTAGAAAAGTATGCACCTGCATTTAATAAATGATGGGTGATCTTTACCCCATATGTGCAGAAACACAGAGAGGCACAAAACTTTCTTCCCATTTTGAGTCTTAATTCAGATTTCCTTTGACAATCCAGTAAGACATTCTTCCCTTCCACCTTAATAGAGTTCATGTCAGCTACAGCCTAAATAAAAATTCAGATCTGTCTTCTGTCCTCAACTCTGCCATCTACTCTAGTCATCCCTTTCAACTAGTGATTGCTCAATTTTTTCCCATGTAGCACAAGGACAATAAAGAGACTTTTCTAGAAAGCATTCAGACCCATACCTTAGAGATAATACTGCATAGGCACAAAACACTATTTCTGTCTGGCTTCATAACTTGTTATTTATTTAATACTGTCATAACAGTTTGTCCTTGAAGAAAGCAGTTTAGCACACTGATTTGCACTTGTATGGATTTGGAGGCTTGGCTTTTGTTTTGGCATGTGTTCTAGCCTTGCAGCAATATTTATGGAGACATGAAATTCTTTGTTCTTCATAAAATCTGCAGAAAGTCTGGAAGACGTTCTGTCACACAAACTCGTGGTTTTAAATGCTAGAAAACATAAATGTTTCAATTGTCAAAACAGCTTATCAGAAGGTTGAAAACCTAATTATATACTTTTGGGCAGTACTTCCTAGTTAAAATACAAAGGGATTTGTTGTGTGATCAGGTCATCAGCTTACCAGCAACGAGGCAAATAGTCTCAGGAACATACTTTGAGGAAAAAAGGAACAAATGTACTGCAGGTTGACTGGCAGTACAAAGCTTCAAAGTCTCTCTGGAGTCTTTTCCTCTGAAAAATTACATTACCTATGATTCATCAATCAGTGGTTTATGTAACCTGATAGCAGTTTACTTTCACTACCCACCAAGTCCACAAGGTTTTTGATGTGTGATAATACACTTTGTAGGCAGATACCATCAGGCTAGATGGTTAAAGGTGATACTCCTGGTCTTTCTAGGTACCCTTGATTCACTCAGCCCTAAAAGGTGTGGAACACCTGCATGGAAGATCCAGGATATTTCGGGAATGGGGCACATAGCTAGGCACACACCTGTAAGCACAGCTTTCTAGCTACAAGCATCTCATTTTTAAAACACAGGAAACTTTCACAAGATCCTCTGAAATACATACTTGCTCAGAAAGGTTAAAGTTGAGTGAAATACACATCCTCTTCAGTGAAAATTAAAGTACTGACTTCAAAAAACAGTGTTGCTTTAAGAGTTTCCAATAAAATATACCTCACCTCTACGGTGATAACTTCCACAGTTCTTTCAACAGTGACTTTTTTAACTCCTACAATTTGTTATGAGTATTACAAAAGGCAGCAGGATGATGCACGACCTAAAGCAGTGATCCATATCACCATGAAGATTATGCCTGCTTATGACAACATCCTAAAAAATAGTTTAAGAATGTGTTAGCCTCTCGTTCACATGAAGTGGTATGAAATGTTCTGTTGACATGAAATTATATGTGACATTGCCAACATTGCTCATTGTTAAACACGATGCCACTAAGCATGAACACAATTCCAATAAGCATGTGGGAATGTGATAGCTCTCTAAAATAAAAAGAGCCATGTGCAGCCCAGGGGAACCCTGTGAAAACTAACATAATCAAGCCTACAGTCACTAGAATCACAGTCACTAGCCAAAGTGGAAATGTGTAGCAACCCTGCAAATCAAGAAACATAATAATAAAAAAAACTACCTGTGCAGACAGTAATTTATATAACAGAAAATACTCCAAAATCAAAAGCAGAATTCAAGACACCCATTCTAAATATATAGTAGGTACTCAATACCTATAGATTTTAAAAACACTTAAGTCTGTGCATCTCTGCTGCTCTGCACAAGGCTCTTTTCTGAATCAAATGCTTTCATAAAGTGACTTTTCAACTTTTTCCCATTGAAATTTATCATTTATTGGCACAATAAGTGTTAGTATGAAATTATTTCAATATGTTAATGACAGAAAGGTTTCAGAGCCTCATTTCCCCCCCTTTCCAATAATGCTGTGATTTCAGTTTTCCACTGGGTGTTTGGCTCAATAACAATTATGGCAAAAACCACCAGCTTTTGGACTAGCCAGTTCACTTGCAGCTCCTAAATTATTGTGAGAGCTCACATGTAAGTTCTGACTTTTTCACACCATTCCTGAATCCTGTTATCAAGGATGAGCTCAGCCAAAACTTGATTTGTTGCTAAATGGAAGAAAACAGCAATATTTGGTTTAAAAGATACTACCAGAGCAGACCAAAAGTTCACTAAATGTTTTCAGATGCATATGCTGAACTCCTAATAAATTTTTAATTACTTCTTATAGTAGAAAGACAATTTCATGTACTTATTCCTGTTGCATGTGCTTGTCAAAGTCTTTTCTCATCTCCAAGTACAATGAAAAGGTCAGGTCTTGCACTCACACAAAAAATGATTCAAGCATACTGTAAATTCAGCCCTACTGGCTCTCTTTTTGAAGAAGCTATGTGTGATGACATACCATAAATAAGTTAATTAATGTTTCATGATATTGTCAACGTAAATGCTCCTACGTAAGCTCAGACTGCATCTACGCTTAGGGAAAAATTATTACGAACATGACTGATTCTCAGTTCAGCACAAGTCTCCTTTTTAAACAGCAGGGAAAAAGCCACTATTAATAGCAGAGCTGTCAAGACAGCATCATCTAAAGGACTCAGTGTTTCAAGACAAAGCCAGATTGTCATTCTCTTGCAGCAGCTGGCAGAGAAAAAGATAAAACTGATTTCTTTAAAAGTGGGGTAGTTTAAAAGAAAACCTAGTTAAAACTTATGCACTGCATCAGGTATGAAGGGCTGGCATGAATCTGTGTAGAATTCTTTTGAAAACAGCACTCACAAATGGGATAGACACATCTACTACCAAGAGTCTTAATGTGTCTTATTAACGTTATTATGCAAATGTAGAACTCAGATGGTGAAAAGTAGCCATTAGAAGTGGGAACCAGCTGCCCAGCAGGTACCAAAAATAGCCTAAGAAAAAGGTCAATGTGAGAAAGAAGGAGACAACCATCTTTAATCTCAGGCACATAAGACAGTTGAAGCACCCCTGATGGAATTAATTTCATTTGCATTTAGACACCTTCAATGTAAACATCTGCACCTGAGCAAGTCGCCCAAGGCTGCTTTTGTAGGCAAAAAGGAGAAACAGACACACATCATGTAAGCTGTTTTAGACTTCTGCACTAGAAACAGGCATCTGAATGGTCTCTATATTCATTTGGCATTTAGGGATACAAATCCCACTCCCCAGGACTTGAGACAAGGCTGGTTCCCTGTTCCTCTGCTGCCAGTACATCCCAGAGCAGAGCATGGTCAGCATCTCTGGAATTCCAGACATTGTGTAGGTAACTTCCAAAAGGAACCAAGGAATTGGGAAAACATTACTTTTGGATTGTTTTTAAACCTCGGCTCTGGTTTCATCTAACCCTCTTATAGGCACAATTCTTTAGAAAAATCTTTGCATAAAAACTTAAACACCAGTATGAATATCTAAAATTACCATGTAACTACTCAGAATAGAATTGATCACAGATTTCTTTAATGAGAACACTTGATTTTTTTTCTTTTTTCCTTAGGAAGATAACAGTTGTAATTCACATGAATACAAGGTTTTTTCTAAGATCAAGGTTAAGGAACTTTGTCAGTGGTAAAAATAGCTTTCCAAGCACTCATTGAATGGCACTAACTGGAAAGTATTTAGTGCCAGCATCTTGAAATTTGAGTTACTAATTGTTTCTGCTGTCCAAGAGATTCCACAATTTAATATTCCATTCCTGTTTGTATAGGCAAACACTACTCCTGCTTAAGAGAACTTGCAACAGGAGCTGCAATAGCTTAATTTGGTTAACTTCACATGTGACTAATTGCTGGATAGACTTCTTGCTGACTCTGCCAAGATGCTGAGCAGCCCAGGAGGCTGGCAGTGTTCCTGGGACATCATGAGCCTACTTTCATTTCTACAATGCACTCAAGAAGCAGCCTTTCTCTTCTTCTCTCAAAGCACTAGTCTGCTTGCAGGACAGGTGCAATTAGAATTTGGGATCAATATTTATCTGAAGATTGGTATTTCATTTTATTTCCCTCAACCCATAGCTTGTTGATTCAAGTTTGATACAGAAACCACTCACTTGGATGTCTTAAAACAGAGGAGATTCTGAGTATTAAGTTCAGTCATTTAAAATCTTAAACACAAACTGATCTATCCATTGCTTTTCAGGATTTAAAAGGTCTCTCACACAGGCTGAGCATAAGGGCCACTGCTGAGTGTCAGTGGCACTCGGATCCACCCAGGAAAAGCACACTAAGACACTTTCAAGTTCAATATCCAAGCAGTGAGGATTGGCTAATGTCAATACAGAGTATCTGTATAATTGTTTTTTAGCACAACACTATTTCTGTAAAATGGGTTTAATCATGCCTTCAATTCAGGGAAGAGAAATTGCCACAGTAAAAGTGACACCAGAATGTTATTTCATCATAGTAAAATTCTACAGTGAGTCTTTAGAGAGATAAACTTGTTTCAGAAGTTGCACAGAACCTACTGTCATGCTGAAGATAAAATACTGTACTTACTTCTCTTACACTGGGACTGTCCATTCAGAGAGGGAACTGCAGGAACCTGGTGAAAAGAAGTATATGATCATATTAAAACCAGAGAGAAAAATATCCAGCAGTAGCATCCCTCTAAAAACAAACCAACAAACAAACAAACAAACAACCACAACACACAAAAAACCCCCAAAGCAACATCTACAACAACCAGCAAAACATTTTATCACATTCCAGACTATTTTGTGCAGACTGTTGTAATCAAGTAAAGAAGTTACTGTCCAGCTGAATATCCCTTCAGTATTCACCTCAAGTAGCACAGATGCCTGAAGTGAGCCAACACTGGAACTGGAGCCATTGCAATGAAAATCTGGTACTACACACTAAACCAACAAAGAAGAGGGATTCCAATTAAGGCAGGGCACTTGGCACTGAAGCAGTTCTGAACTAATTCATGTTCTTGAGGATAGAAAAATGCACCTGGTAACTCCTTATCACAGAGAACTTTTGTTCAGCTTTTGAAAACAGCCGGAATCTTGATCTTTACAAATAATTAAAAGACCTGTTTTCCAAAGGCAATGAAGTACCTTGCAGCAACTAAGGAGCCAGAGGGGGAGGAAAAAAAAGTGATTTTCCTAATTTCCACTGAAATCAGAGGTAAATGGTTCTAATTCTTGGAACTCTGCAATTAGGTATTCCATTAACACTGGATTTAGTCTGTTAGAAGCTGTACATTTTTCCCTGAACCATACTCAATGCGTACCAGAGAAATAAATTTGCACAGGTAATTTTCTTCTGACATTTCCTGGCTTTTTAATCCGAGTCTTTGCCTTCTGAAAAGTATTAATTGACTCAATTTTCACTCATGACAATTCCACCTGTGTTAGTAAAATATGATATTTAACATTTGTAGTGACAGAATTTTCATTCACATTTAGACTTCAGTGAAAAATGTACATGATTTCTACCGTGTTACCCTGAATGAGAACTCTGCCAATTTAAATTAAAAAAAAAAAAACCTTTCACTCTTTTCTTATTCATCATACATCTTTTATCCCTTCAGACACCTTTTCTTTCCATCTATATTCTACAGCAAAACTCCACAACTTTAACTTTTCCCTTTTTTTTTTTTTTTCAGCTATGTTTTCTTGTATTTCAATTACCAGCGGCCTGGTGTTTCATTTGCTCTGGCTTTCTTTATAACTTTTGTTACCTTATTTAGCCCTCAAAAACACCCACAGGGAATATTACCTCAGCAGCTTACCAGAGCTGCAAAATTGAGGCTGCATTTCTGATGTGCAATAAGCTACTGCAGTGCCTTCACCAGGGCATTCTGCATCCTCCAGGTGAATGTTTGCTGATGTGCTAGTGCAATAGTGACCCACCTGCCCCTGCTGCTCTCTGGGACCCTTTCTGTCTAAAGGGGTTGGAATTAACGACAGTCTCTCTGTGCTGCCTGATGTCAGAGCTGAGAAAGGTGTCAAGGATATATAAGAGCCGTATGACTTGCCAGAAAGGAAGAGGGAAAAGGATACTCCAGAGCTAGATGCAAGCGTGGAATTGTTGCATGCACACTTCTTGCTAACCAAGAGGGCTTGCTGGCTTCTCCAGTTAGATCCGTGACCACAAAAAGGTAAATGATTTCCCTTTTTCTTACTTTTCCTGCAGTGCAACAGATGTGCTTTAGAAAAGCACAATATCCCTTATTATTAATCAAGAGCATTTCTCAGGAAAAGACTGAGACAACTTTAAAGCAGACTGCATGGGGGACCAGAATTTGAGACTGGGATATAAGGAAACCAGAGGTAAGGGATAGGATTGAAACTACTGGATGGAAAATGGGCATTTACTGCTGAGAGCTATATTTCTGAAATTGAATTTTGTTACTAAACTTGAAGGGATCATTTTTCTCACTCTAGCCTCTGAAAAAGACTAGCTGCTCTTGATTTAGGACAGAATGGGCATCAGGGATAGGGTGTGCTATGGGTTAGCTTTCAGTTCTGAATCACTGTTCTTTTCAGGAAGTTTGGAAGGGAAGATGTGCAACCTAAAGCTGTCAGTTTTCTTCATTGCACTTTCTGTCACTTTGAGCTGTTTGGAAGCTACACCTATTGAGAGGTGAGTAATAAATAATCATATTTATTTCTCTTTTTGGGAAAAAAGGTGTTCAGATTATTGCACGAGTTGTTTTTGTTTTCTTGTCTCAAATAGTACAAAAATTGAGTTATTCAAGCTCACTCATTTATTGTTGTTCAAAGACTACTGTCTGTGGCCGATGATCTATCTGACGGATCTTCCAAGAGACAAGGATGGATGTTGCCTGCAATGTCACAGAATACACTCTCAGGACTTAGTGAGGAAATGCCAGAACAACCAGCAGCAAAGACAAAAAGGTATTGATCTTCCTTGTTTCTTCCAACCATATCAGATTGAATCATGAAGCAAATTTTGTTCCAGTGATATCCTGCTACTTGAGACACTTTGCTTCTGTTTTTTCTCCAAAAAAAACAAACAAACAAAAAAAAAGAATGAGATTAAAATATTCTTTCACTAAAAGAAGCTTTCCTCTAAGCATAAAGATCAGCTTTTCTGTAATATAGAGATCAAAGCATTCAGGGTGGAAAGTGAAATCCAGGGACAAAGTTGCAAATCATTTGATCACTTCACAATTGTAACCCATTCATAAATTACAGTGGCTGCAAATACTACATTACCTTGAGAAGAAATGTATATTTTGCAAATATCTTCCTTTTTAAAAAGTTCATCAAATTTCCAAGCCTGGAAAGGGAAAAAAGAGAAAACATATTCTTCTTAATAATATTACAGCCCTCCTAGAATGGAATAATTTTATAGTATAAATGCTTTCAGGAAATAAGCAATTTTTAAGTCACATAATTAAATATTAATTTAATCAGAGGAAGAAGGAAAATAAGAAATTGGTTCTGATAGAATTTCACTTGTCTTAAATATATTCTTATTTATAAATTCAGTATCAGGCAACTTTTTAACAAATAAAAAATATTTCAAGATTTATTTGTACTAAAAGATAAGCAGCCTGAATCACCCGACTTTTCACAGAACCATCAAGGTTTGAAGAGATCTGCAAGTTCAACTGGTTTAGTCAGACTTTTGAGTGAATTTCTTCCAATGACAATTCTGTTGTAGATGAATTCAGTAAATACACATATATATAGCTGACTGCTCCTGTCTCTTTGAACATATATTAAAAAACATATTATTATATGGCAATTTTTGTACTTTCCTAAGTATTTTCATAACAGAGACATTTTTACAGTTATCACTTAAAAAAAAAATACAACACCCCCCCACCCCCCAAAATGACAGTAATTCTGAAACACAAGGCATCACCTTTATGAGTGTGGTGTGTCCTATCTGCTTTTCTGGAGGCTAGAACCATGTCTCACTGGGTGAACTGTCTCCTGGCAGCAGATATTCACTTAAAGGCCACAGACCCATCAACTAAAAGGGTTGGTGGGTTCAGCCAGGCTAGACATGAGATGGAAACCCAGCAGATTCCTTTAAGGACTGGAATTTTGAACTTGGGGTGTCAGGGCCTGATATTGTAGTTTTATTGGAAAAGAAAATTCTGCCTCCACAAACAAAGCAGGATCTCTGTGAGAGCCAGTTGCTATCTGAACCTCCTGAGTTAAGGACTTGATTAAAACCAATAGAAATACCCATGAAAGTCAAAGAGAGGTTATATAAAGCCCTATCCAACAATTTTCTTCTAATGCAATTACACATTTTATATATTAATTGCTTGAAAATTGCTGCCTATCTACTAATGAAGAACCAGTATAATACAGACATTTGTATCATGCCACTTGTATGCTCAGATCAATACAAATAACTTCAAAAGGCTATGTGACATTTTAGATGATAGATTAAATAATCAGAAAGCAGAGGAACATACTGGCAAATGGTCAGAGTTTAAAGCTGGGATATTGCTGCTCTTCTCAGTAAATTTTAGCCACAAACCAGTGTCTAACTCATGCCATATCAGCATGAAGAAGTCCAAAGTAATAAGCAACAACTCAGCATGCAATCTCAGCAAGCATTTCTGTCTGAAGCACAGCATTCTAAGAAACTATTTTGGAAACCTAAGCTCTCTGAAGCTAACCATTTTATTGCAATTTAAAAACCCCCTAATGCTACGTAAGTTTTACATGGAGTTCTGTAAGTCGTCTGTTAGTTCTGATCATAAGATATTTTTTCTAAATATGGATTCTTCCTTGATCACTCTTTAAAGTATCATTCAGCAAAGGATTTTCTCTCACCACAACAGAACTTTCAAGTTGCTGGTGTTTCAAAAGAGATGTGGCAGTTTTTCAGTAGATGAAGCCTCTGTTTAGTCAGAGCTAAGTGGGAGTGAGACAGAGCTAAAGACCATCCTGAGTGGTTCTGAAGCTGGCAGAAGCTGGCAAAGCCTGCTACTTCTCATGGTATGTGGTGCAGACTGGAGAAAGAGTTTTTGGATTTAAACCACATGGTATGGACTGGAATATTAGCACTCACTTCTGTGAGAGCAGATATGATTCTGTGGAAACCAGAGAACTAATTAAATGCTAGTGATCATCATGATGTTAGTAATCCTTGTGATATCAGCAAGAGCTCTAAATAGATTTAGAAGTTCAGCTGAAAGTTAAACATTTAGTCATTGCTTTCACTTAGTGCCTTACCTATACTATCATTACAGGCTTTCTAGATGTCATAAACTTCTGTGCAGGATATCAATAAAAATGGCATATGACTGTTCAGGTCTCTGCATTTGAATAACCCCATCATTAAAACAGATAATAGCACCCAGCACAAGGATTTTTTTTTCAGGCACAAAGTAGGCGGTGGGAAGATTCTAAGGTTCCTGTATTTGTGCACACATTGAAAGAGCTCCCACATCAGCAGAGCTATGTGGCTGTGAGAGGCGGCGCACTGGGCTGAGCGCTGTGTCTGTGCTCCCCGCACACTCGAGGCTGGGCTGAGCGCTGTCTCAGTGCTCCCCGCACACTCGTGGCTGGGCTGAGCGCTGTGTCTCAGTGCTCCCCGCACACTCATGGCTGGGCTGAGCGCTGTCTCAGTGCTCCCCGCACACTCGTGGCTGGGCTGAGCGCTGTGTCTGTGCTCCCCGCACACTCGTGGCTGGGCTGAGCGCTGTGTCTCAGTGCTCCCCGCACACTCGTGGCTGGGCTGAGCGCTGTGTCTCAGTGCTCCCCGCACACTCGAGGCTGGGCTGAGCGCTGTGTCTCAGTGCTCCCCGCACACTCATGGCTGGGCTGAGCGCTGTGTCTCAGTGCTCCCGGCACACTCATGGCTGGGCTGAGCACTGTGTCTGTGCTCCCCGCACACTCGTGGCTGGGCTGAGCGCTGTCTCAGTGCTCCCCGCACACTCGAGGCTGGGCTGAGCGCTGTGTCTGTGCTCCCCGCACACTCGTGGCTGGGCTGAGCGCTGTGTCTGTGCTCCCCGCACACTCGTGGCTGGGCTGAGCGCTGTGTCTGTGCTCCCCGCACACTCGTGGCTGGGCTGAGCGCTGTGTCTGTGCTCCCCGCACACTCGAGGCTGGGCTGAGCGCTGTCTCAATGCTCCCCGCACACTCGAGGCCGGGCTGAGCGCTGTGTCTCTGTGCTCCCCGCAGGCAGCAGCTGGCCAAGCGGAGGTGCCGCACGGCCTCGTGTGTGACGCAGCGCCTGGCCGATTTCCTGGTGCGCGCCCGCAGCGCCGGCGCCGCCCGCTCCGCCACCAACGTGGGCGCCGGCAGCTACGGCAAGAGGGGCACGGCGGGCACGGAACCCTAGCCCGCCCGGATGGCTGCTGCACCACGAGCTCAGCTTTTAACGCATCAACAACCTCTCGGTCGCTTGTTATTTGTACAGTCTTACCGGTGCCTTGTTTTCTGTGTGTGTGGGGGGGTATGTGATTTATGTTCTTCATGCCACTACGCATGCACAATGACATGCATTTCAACTTCATTAACAACTCCGGAAATCTGCTTGTTAAATTCCTTTGTAAAAATTTGTCATGACAATAAATGGAAAAGTACTTGCAACGAGGTTTTTACTATTATTGTTATTATTATTAAAAGGATGAAAAAGATAACCCATGATGTGTATGTCTTTATAGTCACAGTTTGCTAAGAGAAAGAACGCACCTTAATTAAAGGACAATAAAAATCAGAATGCTAACAGAAGTTATGTCCTAATGAAAGTAAAACAGAAGAATCTTCTGGTTTTGAAACATCTACAGCATCTTGTTTGGTACAGTTGAAGGAAAAACTAGAGGAGCAAAGGCGCAGATTGTGCACCATAATCGTACAATTATGCAGGTAACTGACTGGTCTGCTTCCACTATAACATACAGCAAGCAAGGAAACATGGTCTTGCAGCATAGACTTTTGTGCCTGGGGATTTTAAAGACTTGCAGTTCTTATGTTAAGATGTATCAGTAAAATGTAAGCATAATCAGTATAAGTGCTTTTAAATCTGAATAAGTGAAAGCTCTGATAAAAATCTAGCAGAAACTCCAGTTCTTGGGTGCTACCCCCCAAAGAACTAAAACACTTCATAGAAACTCAGTCATTTTTTCTACTGGCATACTTACATTGCTACCAAAATCCAGGGAAAATATTTCAGAGATGGGCAAACCTTAATGAGAGTCTGACAGTGTTATTTTCCCCTATCTCAGCCCAGAATCACTGTAGGCTTAAAAACTTTTAAATTCCTTTAAATTTAAAGCAAATTTTCATAAAGGTGACACCATCTGTCACAGAAATGGCTGTTTTGTCCACACTTCCTCAGTGAAGGGTTCACTGCCATAAGAAAAACATAATTGTCCAATTATGAAAAACGTGAAGCAGAACCTTGGTTCTGGAGAGGCAAATGGAAGTTTAATAACTGCCTGCAGTTGGTTTGTTTCTGTTACAAAGTATACCTTGAAATAAAAACTTTTTTGCTAAATTTAATGTTAAATGGCATATTAATTTAATTTCACAAAAAATATGCATGGGAATAAAAATTACTGCTAAAGATTCTTACTGTAAAAATGTTACCGATTACTCTCTTTATTGAGGAAAGTTTCAATCTTCATTAATGTTCTAATGGATACTAATTCTGAATTTTGTTGAGAAAACCATTTATATGGCATTAAAATTGTCTAATATTTCTGCCAGCTTGAAATGCTTTCCATTGCAGTTACTTTTGAGTTACGTTGCAAACACACTGTGTGCTTATTTTGTTATTCAGTTAGAATATTTACATTCCAGAAAACGAATGAGAAAGTGAGGACAGCTTTGAAGTGTCACTATGACATTGTTTGTACAGAGCAGTAACCAAGCAGCCTTCCCTGTGGGTGGCTGCTGACCTCTAGGCTGATCCCAACTTGGAATATGAGCAGTGCTTTATGCACCAGCTTTTGTTTTTTCAGCTGCCATTTGACAAATCTCAGCAAAGCACAGGCTGCCCATGCACAGGACCAGTGGAACTGGGTACGTTAATTTCTGCCTTGTGCACTCTTGAATCTGGTGGATTTGATACCAGCATCCATTCCACGCAGTCAAACTATTCCACAAACACTGAAAAATGTAACTCATATCCTAAATCAGGGAAACCACTGACAGAGAGATAGAGAAGAGGGGGACCATCTCACCTGTCTTTAGCTCCTCTTTGTCTAACCAGTTGTCAGTGCTCTGCTATTTGGTGGAGGAAGATAGCTACTTCAATTCATCCCAGTTTAGACACCTATTTTAGGATGGGATTAATCACTCCTGAAGTGCCTCCATTTCTTCATTGATGATAGAGAGTGTCTAGACAATTAGGTGAAAATGAGCACTTAACTTTAAGATAACTAGAGTTAGGTGACAGGAATCTCATCTGCATTTGGTATGAACCGTTCAAACTAAAATTAAAGAGAAAAAGAAAAGGTAAAAAAACCCCACACCACCAACACCTGAAACTCCAAGTCAAGTTTCTATCTGAGCTACATTAGTGAATTCATCAGCCAGAGCATCTTGAGAAACTTCCTTCAGTTGCTCTCCCCCCCCAGTATTTCCTTGACAGCACAGCTCTGCTCCCTCCTTCCTGCTGTTGCTGCACTTAGGCCCCTCAGAGAAGAAGGATCTAGCCATAGTAAACCTGGATACAAGCACAGTCCTGAGAAAATGAGCCAGGAAAAGAGTGGGCTGTAAAGGAAAAAAAAAAAAAAAAAAGTTTATTTAATAATTAATTAATTACTAATAAGCATTTAATCATTACTTCATCAGCTCTGCAAGCAGCATGACTAGAATTTTCAGAACATCTAAGAAAAAAAAAAAATAAGTGCCTCTGTGAACTTTTTTAAATCCCAGTATGTATTTCTCAGCTTTTTCAGGGATGTAAATGTTATTTGAGAATTGAGCCTTACATAGCTTGGGTTCTTTTTCAAATCATCTGGCTTCCCTACACCTTTCAGAGAATATGCACGTAAACAAAAAAAAAAAAACAAAAGAGCAAAATTAAGAATACAATGTGATAATCACGGCTATATTCCTTTTAAAAAACTAAAAATACTAAACCTCTGCTTTTTACTATGTTCTTTTAAGTTGTGGTTAAAAAAAAAAAGAAAAAAAAACAATCAGAAAAAGGATATAATATTGAATTTCACCAAAAGAGAAGGGGAAGAGTAAAATTCATCAAACAAGCAAAAGGATTGTTATAAAAAAAAAGATTGTAGGAATATGAAGAATGTTTTAAATGGAGTAGTGGGCCCTAGGGTCTAATATTTCTTGGGAACTATGACAGCTCCATAAAAGACAGAATTTATATTTTCCCATGATGAATAGAGTTGAGGAAAGAAATTGATTTCACTATTTAAAGCTTAGGCTGAAACTAAGAAAGCACACAATATTCATGAAACATAAATTGTATTTTACTCAATAGTAAATTTGGAATTAATAGTTTCAGATTACCTATTTTTCAAGTAAATAAGTCTCTTGATGAGAGTTTTAAACACTAGGCTGACAAATCTTCAAATTTAGCTCCAATGGGATTAGTTATTAGAAAGTCTGGATTTTACTGAATGGCTTTCAGTATTTGAAAGGTAATATATTGATACCTGAAATAAAATCCTTTTCCTGTAATGCACTACATCTTCAGTAGCTGCCATCTTCACTCTAGATTCATGCTGGGTGTGAGTCAACCAGCTCATTTACAAATATAGTTTGACAGGTATGGTAGACTTTTTGTTCCGAGGTTCAAGGTTTAGTAATTTTGTTGTCTAAGTTTGTTATCACATAGGAAAGGGACAGCTCTGCGTTGCTTTTGCAATGCAATGAGCAAAAAGCTGTGGTTAGGAATGACACATCTCCGTGCTCTACATAGAATAATGGTTGAAGTCACATGAAACAGAACCAGACTCAAGCTTAGACATGAAATCCACCATTTAAACTAAGTTTCAGCTTAGGAACAAAAATCTGGATTCTCTAGTTTTCCTGAAAACTTTAGATAAATTGCTTTCCAGCTACAATTGCTATGAAAACTATTTACCCTTTATTAGATTCAGTTAAGAATTATTTCTCTAACTAAAAGCTATCTTCAAATCAAGCTCTTAACAAAGTCTCAAACTCTGAATCATACATGCCTAAAAGTCATGTCATCAAAAGCTCACTAAAGAATGAGATAGCGATGATAAAACAATCGTTAAAACTGCTGTTCATTGTGCAAGAAATTGTCTCCTTGAATGCTAAAACGTCTGGATAAAAAGAACAAATTCAAATGCATTTTAATGCAAACAATAGGGCTGACTTGAGTAACTCATAAAGTCACTATTTCCTAGAAATGCTTTTAAAAATACAAAATAGGTTTAATTATTCAAATAAGTAATCGTAGATCTGTCCTTACTCTAACAGCATTTTCCTCTCCACCTTAAAAAACTCTCTTTGATCCTGCATTAGACACAACGAAACTGTTTCTTACAGGGTCTTTTACAATATCCTTAATAGAAATAATTATAGCACAAGTAACTTGAGATCTGCTGCAGAACAGCTAGTGACATTTATTATTTTGCTTTTCAGAAGGGATTAATATCCTGGGATGTATCAAAATAATTTGAGTTGTAATAAATAAACCATTACACATGTGAATTTAAATAGTTGGAGTCAATTTTAAATGAAGTGCTATTCAATAGGATTAAAATAGCATTAAATCCAGAACATGCTTATTATTATTTACACTCTCAACAGAGGCAGACCACTATTTTTCAAGAAGAATCAGTCATTCATTAAGCAGTCCCTTTGGAAGGAGTCAGACTGGGATTTGCTTCCACTAGGGGAATTGTGATAAAATTTAAGCAGCCTGTGATTGATTGTCAGTCCAGCACTGAAGAAGCTGAACTACTTATCCCTCAGAATATGGGGCATTTTAAAATTTCATTCGTGAATGAGCCCACTACCTGTGTCGTGGTGGACACAAAATGTGTCCCAGGGACTCACCAGCCCAAGAAATAACACTTCTGTCTGACTCTCAGGACTCAAAATGCCTTGGAGAGGTTTTCTACACAGGAGCTAGTTTCATTCTAGAGGTGAAAAATTTCCCTTTCTTCATTAATCATCATATTAGGTAACAAGTTTGAGTAGTGCTGTTACATACCTACAGAAAGAATCAAGATTGTGCATGTTTTAAGAAATTGTTTTCTTTACCCTCTATTCAGCATCACAAGAAAGAGATACGAGTGACATCAATCAATGATCATAAATCTTACTGCTTGTGTATTACACTATATTTATTTATATATCCTGAAAGGGACTGGAGATTGGGTAGGTGACTAAGACTCAGGTTATAAATTGCTGAGAGGAAAGAACTAAACATAACTGTGAACTTTCATGTCATACAAATACATCTATCACATTCTAATAATATGAAGTGCAGTTCTAATCAAGACTGATCTGAATAATTATTTTTTAATTCAGAATAAATATGCATCCAATGAATCTGCATCCAGTGCATATTCACTCAGCAAGTAAGACTCTTGAGTTTGTTGGATTGTATTTCTACAGAATTAAAGACCTAGAGAACTAGCATAAACCTCTGTGGCATCAGCTTTTCCTGTGTCTTCCATATCCCATAAAATCTCTTTTCTCCTCTCATAGTTTGCATAATATCTGATCACTGAAATCAAAATATCCATCAAATGAGTGGCCATAGATTGTGAACTTGTTATTTTATATTCTGGGTGCCACTCTGTGCCTCACAATCTCTCTCTGAAATATCTGTTTGAAAAATGCCTGATGTTTCAAACTGATTAAGATAAGCTGGAGACAAGACCTAAAGAAATTGTGCACCTGCCTCATCTTTTGCTGTGGTGTTTCACTCTCAAACCTTTTAAACACTGCTCCTAAATAAACACTGTTAACTATTTCACTGTGGCTGTAAGCAGGCAAGAATGAAGACATAAAAATTACAGTGGTGGTGTGAATATGCTTATAAAGCCATTTTCTTTGGACAACATTCTGTTATCCCTACCAGCTTCGATTGTCAGAGTTACTGTGGAATTCTTTGCAAAACGGCAAGTTTGATAGTGAAATCCACATAAGTCTTCAGATTGTCAAAGCAAAACTGAGTAACAAAGTCACACACACCATGTATCAGGCATTGTCTAAATACAAAGCCAGTCCCAAAAAAGCCCAAGTGCTCAAGGCTGAAATAAACCAGGAATATTTTGTCTAAGGATATATTACTCAATATTACCAATTATCATTCCCTGATTAAGCTTTTATTGCATCTACTTATGTTAGTCACTTAGACACTCTCTAAATCTCTGTTGTTTTTCCCCACTTTCTACATAATGCTTTTAATTCTCAATGCATTAAAGGCTATTGTTGCAGTCACAGAACACTCCCATTGCACTTACCTATGCCCAGTATGCACCAATATAACTAAGAGAGCCTTCTCCTGCTGAAATGACCCCTGCTCTCCTGGCCCTGCAGCCTCTTGTCCCCAAACCCTTCTCAAAACTCATGGCTGCTATCCTGCTGTGCTGCATCTCAGCACAGATATCTCACTTGAAGTATATAACTCAGTGCCAGCTGGAATAGGATTCTGCATCAACCAGTTGCTACTGCCTAAGGAATCAAAAGAAAACAGAGGTGTCCAGGCTGGCTGCACGCTTGAATACAGTTACACAGCTGAATTCATACAGTAAAATGTATACAAGTAAATGTACACAAGAAAAATGTAACCCAAAGGAAAGAACAAATACCAGTTTTCTGGTGAAGCACAGAACAGCATCAATATCCACAAATGAAGCTTAGCCTTAACTGGACAGGGAATGATTGCTCTGAGCCTGTGGTGTGACAAGATGGCAAGTCACTCCTGATGGCAAGGCAGAAGGGATCCAGTGCCTTTATCACCTCCCCATTAGCAAAACTGACCCCTCCCTCCCTTCTACCTCCATTCCAGCAGTTCCTCACTGGCAAGCCACGGAGTACTGATGGCCACCCACACTCACCCTTGCTCCAGGCTGCACCTGACAGATGGCTGGGAACCAACTAAGAGCTGCAGCCTCACACTGCCTGGAGAGCTCTTCACTCCCCCCACACCCCAGTCCCCTCTCTCCAGCAGAGCAGACACGTCCAAGCTCAGGGTTCCAGCTGCTCATCTCCCTTCCAAAGAAAACTTAGGAATAAAAGCAGCTGTGAGTCAGGAAGACAGCCAAGTTTGGTTGCCCTTGAAAGGAGGTGGTCACACACAGTGAAAGACAAAATGCACAGAGAACTCCTAAGGAAATTCACCCACCCTGCTATCTCCTCTAGGCATTAGACAAAAGCTCCACAAGATGGGCAGCAAGATACCATTGTCACAATCCTGAGGCACATCTCTTTTGTGCTTTTTCAACATAAATAAAGGAAGCCTCAACCTAAGGGGATATGCATTGCCAAGGGGGAAAACACCTTACTCGCAAGCCAAGGTTCCCTCTCACCATGTGTAAAAGTCAAACAGTTTCTTCACTTAGTGCCAGAAACCTCCATAGTGACAACCTCTATAAGCCATAGGGTCATCAAAGAAGGCTTAACATGCTTTAAATACATTTCAGAGACTGAAACTGTGATCAAAAATATATGTGTACATTTGCAATAACACCCATTCTGCAAGTCAGCAGGAGTGTATTTCTGGAGAATGAAACTTGGAAAACAGAGAAGACAAGGGCTAAATACTTAAACAGTAGGAAAAATGTTTTCTTCCTGAGGTCACCCCTAAAGTGTGAAAAATGGAATCAGAAGCCTGACTACCCACCACTTTCCCTTGAAATTTTCAGATGCTTACAGTGTTTAGGCTATAAAATGAAAGTCAGGGACACTTTCACACTGTGAACCCTCCAGCTGGAAAAAACTTCCAGGTAGGTGACAAAGCACCCTAATTCTCAGCATGAGTGTGGCTCATTCACCAGGGCAGAAGGATCCTTTGCCTCCTTCCTTCTGCCAGGAGCGCAGTTTGGAGCTGTCCTTGCTGCTCCTGCAGACACAGTCCTTGGGAGCCAGCAATGGGGCTGTTCCACACGGGCCACCACCTGCAGCCCTGGCTGTCCTGATTTAACACCTGCATCATGGAAAAGGGAAAGACAACCTCCAGGATCCTGCACCAACGCTTGGCCTGTCTGCAAATCTGAACATCCTGATCTGCCTTGCTTCTGCCATCAGGCCCACGAGATTAAAGAAACACAGACAGGTGGAAATGCGGTTTGTGAATCCATAAGATAGACGTGAGCTCGGTCTCTTCTTACAGGAGCCCCTGATCTTGCACTGAGCTCTTTTTTCCTCCACTAGCCACTATCTCAACAACCAGCCAGCACTGCTCAGGCCATCAGGGAAGTGATGCTACCCAGTAGGGAACTGCTAAGATGGTTGTGAATATGGAAAAGTCCTTTATTATCACTGTGGCTCTATTCTTCAGTGATAATCTTCCAAACCTTCCATTTTTGTTTAATCAGTCTGAATCAAAGTTTTCTTACTGAACTAAGAAGGGGTTTTAAAGGGATTTTAAAAGGGAAATTTGGGGCTTTTTGAGGTTCTTTTTAAGGCTTTTATTAAGGGGTTTTTAAGGGACTTTTGGAGTTTTTTTAGAGGGTCTTTAAGGTTGTTTTAGGGCATTTTTTAGGGATTTAAAAAAGTTTTTGGTGATTTTTTTTTTTTTTAGGTTTTTGGGGATTTTGGGGGGCTTTTTTATTTTGTTGTGGGGGGGTTGAGGGTATTTTAAGTTTTTTATTTTGGGGGGTTTTTGGAGGTTTTTGTAGGGGTCTTAAAGTGGAATTATGGGGCTTTTGGGGGGGGATTTTTTTGTGGCTTTTAAAGGGGTTTTGGTGTGATTTTGAGAGATTTAAAGGTTGTTTTAGGGTATTTTTAAAGAAAAATTTTAAAGAGTTTTTTTAGTTTTTTGGGATTTTTTGAGGATTCTTTGGCAGGGTTTTTTGAGGGTTTTTTGGGCGGTTGGTTTTCAGGGGCAGTTTTGGGGGTTTTTTGGGGATTTTGGGGGGGTTAGGGGGTTAGGGAGATTCTGGTTTTTTGGGGGGTTTAGGGTTTTAGCAGGTGATTTTCGGTTTGGGTGGTTTCTTTGTTTCTGTTTCCTTGTTTTTGGCCTTTTATTGTTTTGGTTGGGGTTTTTTCTTTGTTATTTTCAGTTCTTTCAGGATTTTTTTCCCCTTTTTTTGGGACAGATTTTTTTCATTTTAAACTTTTTTTTTTTTTTTTTTTTTTTTTTACTTTTTCCCCCAAAATTTCCCTCCCCAGGTCAGTTTTATCAAGTGCCCCTACAAGGAGATGCTGAAGGGCCATTTAGAGCCCCAGGGAGCCCCGCGGGGACCCCCAGGGCTGAGCAAGAGAAGCCCAACGTCTTTGGAAAAAAAATATGCATTGGATCCAAGTACTGACTCTAATCCCTGTTACCTGTCCACCTGTAGGATCAATGTTCAAAATAAACATTGGATCCTTAAGGGCAGAGTCTGTCACGCTCTGTAAAACCCAAGGGAACAACAAGGCGCAAAAGGCAGCTCCTGATACCTCCAGCCCCTGCTGCTGGAAACACTGCCTAGGATTTTGTACAGACAGGACGGAACTTTTGCGCAGCTCTGTCCCCTGGAACAGCTCAAACAGTTTTTGAAGGGACGGGACTTGTTGCTTTTTCCCTTTGCTTTTCTCTCTGTCCCCAAAGCTCAGCCCCGAGCCGGGGCCGGTCAGTGCTGCCGCCCTGTGGGCACAGCCCGGTACTGCAGCCATTCCCCGAGCCGGGGCCGGTCAGTGCTGCCGCCCTGTGGGCACAGCCCGGTACTGCAGCCATTCCCCGAGCCGGCTCCTGTCAGTGCTGCCGCCCTGTGGGCACAGCCCGGTACTGCAGCCATTCCCCGAGGCAGCCGTGTAAGGGGCGCGGTTCCATTCAGGCTGCTTGTCCAACACCTGCCAGGTGAGATGCTCCCCCTCCCCCTTGCTTTGCAACTCAAAAAAGCTCTGCGATGGCAGAAACCTCTTTTATTAAAACTCAGCTGATTATTTTCCTCCTAACGTCCAGATTACAGGTTATATTGGGGTCGAGAGGGTTCCAAAAATCTGACTCTCAAGATCACATCCTATGATGGAGAGGGAGATCCCTCTATTGTCTGTGAGGGAGAATTGAGCT
The DNA here is from genome assembly GCF_903797595.1 of Erithacus rubecula. Classification (NCBI taxonomy): domain Eukaryota; kingdom Metazoa; phylum Chordata; class Aves; order Passeriformes; family Muscicapidae; genus Erithacus; species Erithacus rubecula. The sequence goes on from NC_136660.1 coordinate 5,338,269, forward strand.
CACAGCCTGGGTGTTACCAGCATTCTGCTCCAAGTGACTGAGCTAGTCTCTGGGTCACAGGTATGCAACTTCGAAAGCTGAGAATTCTTGGCACCAGCAAGGAAAATGCAGCTCCTTTTCTTCTGCTAAAGCTGCTTTACACACCAGCCCCTGCCAGGCTATAGGGTAGAACTGGCTGGCAGCTGACAGGACAGCACCAAATCTTCCCATAACCCTGATTTTCCTGCTCTTTCCAGGATTTACCCAGCAGCTGTAGATTTGCTCTTGCAATGTCTCTGTAGGGAGAATTGAGCAGAACAAGTCCTGAGGTTCCCCTTGCTGCATGACCAGAATTCTTCTGAAGAGTGGCAGGTGGCATTTCCCACAGGTGAGTAACTGCATTGTTTTGGGGATTTTGGGGCTGCTTTTTTTTCTTTCTTTTTTTCTTTTAAGGGATTTTAATTATTTTTATAATTTTTTTTAAAGGGATTTTGAAAGGAGTTTCTTGGCGGAATTTTGGAGTTTGTACAGGGGGTTTGTGGTTTTTCGGGGGTTTTAAAAGGTTTTCTGGGGAGAGTTTTAAATGGGAATTTTGGGGCTTTTTGAGGTTCTTTTTAGGGGTTTTTAAAGAGCTTTACAGGTTTTTTTAGAGGGTCTTTAAGGTTGTTTTGGGGTATTTTTTAGGGATTTTTAAAAGTGTTTTGGGGATTTTTTTTTCCTCCCGTTTTTCTGGGACTTTTAGAGGATTATTTTTTATTTTTGAGGCGGGCTTTGAGTGATTTTTAATTCTTTGATTTTGGTTTGGGGTTTTTTTTTTTTTTGTGATTTTGATGGGTTTGGGGGTGTACAGTGCAATTTTGGGGCTTTTGGGTGTTTTTTGCGGTTTTTAAAGATTTTTGGGTCACTTTGGAGAATTTTTTAAAGTTATTTTGCAGTAATTTTAGGGATTTTTAAAAGTTTTTGGGGATGTTTTTAGATTTTTTGGATTTTGAGAGGTTGTTTTTGTGGGTGTTTTTGGGTTTGTGTGGTTTCTTTAGTGGTTTTTTTCTTTGTTTTTGACCTTTTTTTTTTGTTTTGGCTGGGTTTTTTTTCCACTTTTCCTGCCCAAAATTTCCCTCCCTAGGTCTGTTTTTTGGGCTGGTCCGCACCTGGCGGTGATTTAGGGGCGGTACCGGGGGCGGGGCTGGTCCGTACCTGGCAGTGATTTAGGGGCGGTACCTGAGTATCTGAGTTCACCTACAGGGAAAGAAGGAGGGGATGTTTCGGAGGGAAAAGCTGAGGCGATGAGTTCACTCACGCTGGCACAAGTTGTGTTTGCACAAAGTGGGACCAGAGTTGGAGGTCAATCCAAAGCCAACCCCACTTGACCTCTGAATTTCAGAATAGTCTGTGAGTACACAAAGCTAGGGACTGTTGGGAAAAATAAGACAGCACTGCCATTCTGGACCTCTGCATGATATTCACACAGAATTTCCCTTTCAAGGAGTGAAATGGAACAAAAGGTATAAAAGAAATGCAATTCCAAGAGGGAAAATAGTCTGCTAAAAACAAGTCCCTGTGGGCCTGCATGCTGATCCCTATTGCTGGTCCATGGCAGCATCTGACAGGTCAGATTTCAAACTGTTTTATGTAACAGGAAACTGGTATTTTCCTTCTTGTGGGCAGGATCATTGGCTTTGCATGGGCAAAGGTACTGCACATTTTCCATTTAGGAAGAGTTAGGGAACTATTTTAAAACATAGTCCTGGAGGCAAACAGCTTTGCTTGGTATTTCTGTGTGGAAATAGAAGAATAGCTCTTCTGATTTTTCTCTGATCTTTCTCCCCCAGCTGTTTCTGTGTTCCTGATTTCTGTTTATGTCAGGGACGTGTGGCTCGGAGCCCAGGAGCTGGATATGTTACTGACACACATCAGGTAGGTCTGCACTACTGCAGATGATGAATTACAGGATGGCAGAATTTCAGCAGGGAGAAACCCAGTGTAAGGCACAGGCCATGGACACAAACAGGGGCCCTTTTCCCTTTCAAAAAAAACACATCCTCCCAGTTTCCTAATAACTTATGGATGAAGTTTTTGTGACTCTACTTGTAACCAGGGTTCTAAGTGGTGGCATCCTTAGTCTGGGAGAAATCCTGAAGCATAGGGAAATTTAACAAGCAGAAGCCAAATCTCTGTCCTAGGGCACTGGACAAAAAACGGGCTGGTTTCACGGTACAATAAATATCACTTGATCACTTTTGTAATGTCTATTTAGAGGAGGCTTTTGGCACTCAAAGAACAACCAGGCTTCTGTGTGGTGTCATCTTTAGTCTGCAAGAAATCCTGATCCATATGGAAATTTAACAGGGAGAAGCCTTGTTAAAAAAAAATCCAATACCAGATGTATAAGGAATGAAATAAACTACAAACTTTGAGAAAGGCAAGTAGCCTCTTTTGAACCTTCATTTATGTCCTGGTTTGAAGGACAGGTGTCTGCCAGTAAAGGCAGAAGTTTCCCTTTGAAATAGAGCCTCTAATTCCACTCCCTCCCAAGTATTATAATTGTTTGAATCAAGGACTCTGAGGCAGAGATAAGGGGGTAGGAATAATATCGAACCGTATAAGCAGAAAACAACAGCAGTTGTTAAAATTGCTAACAGAACAGAATAGATAACTCGGTGTCAGTCCCTTCTTTAGCTGCAGGCACGCTGTCTCTGTGCTCGGTCCCAGCCCGGAGCTGCCGAGGGCAGGCGGGAGCGCAGGCGGGAGGGGCGGCAGCGGCCACGCCGGTCTCGGTGGGAACGGGCTGGAGCGGCGGCTCCTCGCTCACCGTGTGTGTCCGGGGGATCAGCTGTGTCCGCAGAGGCAGGAGGCTGGAACGGGGCAGATGCAGGGCAGGTGATCACAGACCCTCTGGCTCTCCTGGGTTCCACAGCAGGGGCTGCAGATGGGGCGTCCTGCTCCGAGCTCACCAGAAACACGAGAGGCCCCTCTGGAAACACGAGAGGCCCCTCCGGGAGCCACTGCCACCGACCCCTTTTGTCCAGAGACATCAGAGACCCTGAGTGTAACCCAGCCAGCTCCATTGGCATGATAATGGGAAAAATTCTTTAAATTGACACAGTAATAGAAAAACACTCAACCCCCAACAACTCACACAGTGCACTCCTAGCGTACAAAAACCCATGATTAGCTATAAATCTATTACATTTTTAACATTGCTATTTTGTAGTGTTTTCTGGCAGTAGACATCTGAATAAACTTCCATTAGAGAAGGAACTGATCTCCCTTTAAGATGTACACCTCAGCACATAAAAACAAGAAAAAACATCTTTATCAGTATAAAATAAACCAGAAAATTTAAAAGCCTCATTAAAAATTACACATATATATATATATGTTCATTTTATTTCATTAATAATGATTAAATGAATGCTCACTGATGACTAAGGAGGAAAGGACATCATTTCTTACCCAGTATCACGATGCATTTCTAGTTGTTGCCTGATACTGCTGCAGTATTTCCAATGGGATGACCGTGAAACTGATTGCTGAGGGAAGAAATTAAGACACTTCATTTTTTAGATCCGTGCAGCCTTGACACGTGTGAATCCTCTTCTGGGCAGCAGGCTGCCACCCTGTGGGCCCGACTGCCATGTCATGCGCCCCCGGGGCACGCCGAGGGCCCGGGCCAGGGCAGCTACTCCCCGCCCTTTTAGACACAGATGGGAAAGAGGAGCAACTCGTGGTAACTCCCGCACCTCCCTTACTCAGTTCAGAGATTCTCCTTTCCTTTAGGGCACTGGCTTCGAGGGGAGAAGGTCTCTGCCCATCCCCTACCTCTGGCTGTGGCTGAAAGTCATCGGTCCCCACTGCACAGCCCGCTCTCCCCGTGAGGGAAGCGCAGCAAACGCTACAAGCCAGGCTGGCAAATGGTGCCCAGAGACTACTGAGGCTCCGGGACACACCCTCTCCCTCATGGATCTCCTGAGGAACCGCTCTTACAAACCACCTGCAGCTCCCCATAAACAGTGACCCCCACGGCGCTAAAACCCAGAGGAATTTAAGCACCAAACGACCACCAGCTGTTGCCAATCCACACAAGACTTACACCATTTGCTTAAAAACGTGGCACATGTGTAAGAATAAAGTAGTTTCTTACTAAGAGCAGACTTAGAAAATCTTATAAAACATTTTAAATACCACATCTATCTTGCATGCTGTGTACCATAAAGCCACTATGTGTAATTGCATATAATTAGTTGCATTTTTGTAAACTCAGTAGCTTAATCACGTTTTATTAACCAGACTGTAATAGGAACATTTGATAGTTAAATCTTGTCTTGCTAAACTAAGAACACCTGTAGCACACAATTAGCCTCACCATCAATAAATTAACTCAAATCTGCCATTAGTGATTACTTTCCTTCCTTACTTGTAGACCATTAGGATTAGCAATAATAGCCAAATCAGACCCTTAGCAATTTGTTAAAACCACAACTGCAGGATCCCTCTTGCTGATGCTTTTACTTTTCTCTGATGCATTCTTCAGCAGAGATTACCAGCTGTTGCAGAGGTCTTTGTTTTTCCTTCGTTTATTTCCAAACAAAAATTTTACCTGTGTTTGGGTGCTTTTGGTTTTGTTAAAGGCTTTTTAGGCCCCTTTGTTTTTGGTTTTGGGTTTTTTTGTTTGTTTTTTGTTGAGGGCTTTTTTTTTTTTTTGTGGGGTTTTTGGTTTTGTTTGTTTGTTTTGGGATTTTATGGGGGGAACAGAGGACAGAGGGGTGTGGCCTGGTATTTTTTAATAGCTACCATGTTTAATGTGGCAGAGGCCATGGCTGCTCTTTTATCAGCACAAGTGAAAAGTGTCCACATGTTGAGGGACTAACTCCACACAGGCACCTGGAACCACCTGCTTGCCTGTCTCAAGGCACACAGATATAATAGTGACAGACCTTGGAAAAGTGACCACTCAGAAAAATAACTGGTGCATTTTCAGAAAATGTACCAGCCAATACAAAATATATAGCACTAACTGCTGGGTGTATCTGTAGGTCAAGCACTCCTATCCACTGTCATTATTCCCCATCATTGACACCTGCTGTGGAGCCAAGAGGTAGGCAATCTAAAAGGATAAAATGGAAATAAACACAATGAAATGACAGACTGCTGGACTGTCACCATAGCCTTGAAATCATGGGATCAGGCAGCCTTAAAACAGGACCAGGCATCTGTATAAACAATACTGTTGTAAGGCTTTTTAAAATGGTTTGAAACAGATGCCACAACTCTGGAGTTGCAGCAGAAAGCTGGGAGAGGGAGCTAAATGTAACATCGCTGCTGCCAGGCTCCTTGCAGCAGCATTCTATTGACACCAGCACTTACAAACCTGGCCAGTCATGAGACACATCATGGTGAAAAGAGCATTTTCTTTCAACCCAGATATAATATATGGAGCAGTTCCGTTTTGTCTACAGAAGTTCCAGTTTCCTTAGCTGAGCTAGAAATAGAAACTGCAGTCCCTTTCTTTTTCTTCACACATTGGTATGCAGGAATGAGAATTCAATCAGGTTCTACATCACTATGGATAGGACAATAGTGAAAAAAAGTACAGGGAGGTAGGAAATTAGGTGAGTGAGGCTAAAGACAAAGACATGAGCTCCTGCAAATGCAGAATCCCTTTGAGTTTAAAAAAACCTGCATACTCACCAGTTTTTCCTTTTCAACATGCTGGCAGCACTCAAATGTTGGCAATACTGCTTCCTAGCAGACAGAGAGCAGTAGAGGAATTTTCAGCCCAAGTGACTGAAGTTGCTGAAAAAGTTACTTGCAGTCAGCCAAGCTATTCAACCTTCCTGTTATTACCATGACAGAGTTGCTATTCCATGCCTAAGTATTGTTTCACACACTCCTTCCTAACATGAAAAACCATAAGCTATACACTTTCAAGAGTCTTTGGACACTGTATGAACCCACCCTGTCAAACTGGACCAGGCAGAGCCATACTGTGCTTCCTAAATCTATCAAAATTGCTGCAACATCTCTGTCTTCTGGTTTATTCATCCGAATACTACCTACTCAGGGTGTACCAAGTAAAGAAAGGACTGTTGCTGCTCAATATCGAGTTAAAAGGAGCCTGACATAATTCAGGATCATAACACACATATACAGGAGTTTGATTCCCAAATCTCCTCTGCTACTCTTCAACTACATTCTTTTTCTCTCACAAACATCTGCAGCTACTGTGACCTATTAGTCTTGGTGCAAAGCAAAAGGGCTACTACAAGATTATCCCAGATTTACATACAGTTGGCCTGTAGCAGTGCCCACTATTTTCACAGATTTAACTCTAATGAAAGGATGGCTTCTCCCAAAACCATCTCTAGGAAATTTTACATCTCCTGTAGCAAGTGATACAACAAAAGACAACCTTTCCAGTGAGCTGCTGGTAATTCACTGCATGAAAAAGTTAGATCTCTTGCAAATAACTACACAAGAGTTATTTGCCCCAAGCAAACTGAAAACTGAATGTCAGAACTAGCTGATTACAGAAAAGTTTGCCTCCTCCTTTCTATACTGCATAGCTGCGAGAGCATGAATCAACTAAGCAAAAGATTATTTGTACTTCACTCAGATTTAAAAGGATAAAAGCTAAATATGACTCCACGGCCTTCACTTCAAGCAATAACCAAGTGCTCCAACAAAAGGAGAAACAATTCTGAGGAAACATCAATGGGATAATGAAAAAAATCACTGAGATGAGCTTGACATGAATATTGGGCAATGTTTGCTTTCCAGAAAAAGGAACTCAAGCTCTGCCTTTATACCTGAGCTGTTTTTCACCAAGGTGTATCATTGAAGATAAAAGCAAGCAGAGGATGGATTTGCCAGATGGTACATGGCAGATTCAGCTGCACTCCTGTTGCCTCTCCATGCTGAGTCAGTCACCAGGAGGGCTGTGGAATGACAGGCTGTGAGACAAAACAAAATAATGCAATGAACTGCAGGAGTAATAGAAACTGGGGCTTAAGCAAACCTAACCAAGAGTCAAAGGATAAATATTGCCCAATGACAGCCAAGTGACACTAAAAAGTAGGTGGCATTAATGAATGTTTGAAGCTTCACCTCTGCTCAGCACCCAAGTTAGGAAAAAGCCAGCCCAGCACACCTAAGGGAAAAGGACAGCAATATTAGAGATTAAATACAGCAAGTAAAAAAGCTGGAATCAGTTCTAACTTCCGTTCTGGACAATCTCTGAGCACCACAGATGTATTTAATGTAGTCAGATTTTTTTTTTTTTTTTTTTTTAATAACTAGATTTTCAGCTGAAACATAAAATCCAGAAAGCAGCAGAATTCTCTCAAATGCTGAAATAAAGACTTCAAATCAGTTTTAAAACAGATTAGGAAAGAAAGGCAGTTTCACAACCAAGTGCTAAAACACTGAAGACATTGTTCTAACAGAAACAGATGAACAGGGCAGGTGAAACGATACAATCAAATTTCTACACACAAATAAAGCATGGGGAAAGAGCAAGAAGTGATACCTAAGGATGGAGACTATGACCTAATATGTATACTTAGCCATGTGAATCAATTCAGCTCCCTTTGTTCTTTTTACAGAAAAAAGGAAAGCAACAGGTAATGGTCCCACAGTGAGTAAAGAATTTATTAGGACATTGCTTTGTCTTCATTAAACCCAGGGGAAGAAGAAGTGGCTCTACATGAAGAATTTCCAATTCTACAAAGTCAAAGCTTTAACAGAAGACACATACTCTGAAAAGCTATTTTTTGACCAAATATGCTGCCTCTTCTGATTTTTCTGTAACAGACAGTTATGAATGACATCCAGTTGTTTTTTAGGTTTAGGACCTTTTAAAATTTAATGCATTGATGGCATTACTTCAACTGAAAATATTCCTAATAAAGCTGCAAATAACTTCCTTATTTCCAAACTGGAAAAATACGTTCCTCCCCCCAAATACTATTATTTTATACAGCAAGTGCAGCAAGCATATCTAAAGTAAAATGCTAAATAATGTGTTAAATTGAACGGAAATCTTAAGAAGCAATAAAGGGAAGTCAATGTTTCTGTCTGTATTTTATTTTTTGTATCTCAGAGATGAAAAAAACAGCTTTCATGCTGGCCTAGGTTTATGAAAATAGCTCCAGGTAGCATTAGTCATGCCAGGGCTGCTGGGGAGATTAACTTCTCTCAGGACTCTCAGGACAGAGCTTTCTGGTCATCAATCCACCAAACTCACAAAGTCACCTCAGGCACAGAATTCATTCATTCCAGGTCAACATAAGCATGTTCAAAATACCAATTATATTTATTTCCCATTTTTCAGATATTTTTGAGTTAAAGGAAGAGGGAAAATGCACTCCCACTACACAGCAGTATCTTTATGATCCTTCTATCCCAGAGTCTTGTCTCTGCTTTGGGAACACAGCTTTATATCGTTCTATTTGTTATTAGACTTTATTTCCTGTAATAAAAACCTCGAGTCTACAGTAACAAAACTCAATCATATCCCTGCTGACCCAATTAAACATTTGAAGAGGTGTAATAGTTACTATGGTTACAAATGTCAATGCAAGAGAAGACATTAATATTAATCAGGAAAAAATGTATCTCAAACTCAGTTCTAATCCTCATGAAACAATAAATGATCAGAAGATAAAAGCTTGCAGCACATTCTATTGGGTGTCTGTGATCCAGCTTTACTGCTGGAGGTTAAGGCAATGCACATATGTAAGAAATGTAAGTGTAAGAAAACAGAACCTTTTTTTACCAGTACATTAAAGGGCCAAAATCTAAACAATACACAAATTGTTCAAAAACACCTGGGCAAACATCCTAGAAAAAAGCAGAATTCATAACACAGATGTTAAAATTGGAGGCTTTTTTTAAAAATAAAATTGTTTGGCCATCAATAAAACTTGTAACCTTTGTGATGCATCTACTCTAACAAAACTTCATTAACTGTTAGTCAACCACTATTCTCTTTGCAAGAATTTCCAATAGATTATGTGAACTATATTGGGTGATACATCACTACATATATCACACAATATATAATTAATCTTCAATTCTTTCTCACTGCAGATGTACGTGCAGAACTTAATAACCTTTCTCTGAAAGGTTACTCATCGTCTCCTTTACATGTACCTCTTCAAGTCCTGCCAGTTTTTCCAATACAGTATTATCTCCTGCTCAGGTTTCTTGTGCTAAACACAGTAATGCAAACAATCCCTACAAATCTTTGATCTCTTTGCAGCATGAGGCATATACTGTAATTTTGAGGCAAAAAACTTGTAGAGAAAATCAGCATATACAGGGCACTGTTCCTTTTCACAATCCCAGCTCGACAGAATATATAAGGCATCTAAATTTTAAACTGTACACATCACTTCAATTACAACATTTTAGCTTCATCTGAAGCTAGCAATTACATCTCGTGAAATAATACCTCACTTCAAGAAACTGTAGAGAAGTACAAATGTTTGAAGTATGCTTTTAAGTCATTAATGCACAGATTGTCAGCTCTTTTCTCACAAACTTTGATCAACTTATTCAATCTTTTCCATTTGATTCCACACAAAAAAATGTTGAGCATGCTACAAACAGCATTATGCATGAGTCTTCAAACGTTTCACATACCTGGGACAGGATTCTGCCCTTCTGTTTCTCAGCACAGGCTTCATTTTCCAGACAGGCATCCTCATATTCCAGTATTTCCTTCTAACTGGTTTGCCTGCCAGACAGAGGAGAAACAATTACTAAGCAATGCATTGCATATCATAATTTTATTGTCCTATTTTATAGCATAATATTAAATGTGAAAACCAGAAATCGTTGATTCTTTAAGAAATTATAAGTATAATATTATTTGAAGAAGCTCTGGGGTTTTTTTCTGTTTCAGCTGAATGGAGATCTGCTCTGTATTAGACAGAAAAAGAGAGCAGAATAGTGTGTGTAACATGATTAAACTGATTAAGCACAATAATTACCAGATAATTAACAAGACAGCATACCAAGAAAAAACATAAGGAAACCATATATTCTTTTACTTCTACACTAAGCCTGCTTAATTCGAAGCTAACAATTCCTTTCTTATATAAATCCTCTCCCTGTTCCTCCTTTTGAATAGAAATTCTTCTGGGAAAGCATTCCCAAACTTACAGGATATGCTTTACATTTTCCATTCTGTTACCGGTTGAATCAAACAAATATTTCATTTCCCATTTCCCACTTCAGAAGTTGAATTTAGTGGCTGTCAACAACAGGAAAATACTTTAAATGGCTTAAACCCACCTGCCAGCAATCCACTGATTCCAAACACCACAAATGGTACAGAGGGACTATAAGACTTCTAAATTCAAAATATATAGCAAAAGCACAGCAGTTTTTCCTGCTCTTAAAATACACAAACTGTAATCAAAACCAAAATACTCCAACTTGTCACTCCAGAAGTTTGTGCAATTTCCCATATGCTGGTAGAGCAAAGGATACTAGACGAGAGCAGCCCGGTCACTGTTGGACTGCCCTTCCAAAGATGGCAGGAAAAGGGCGGGAAATGAAGGACCCTTCAATTGAGCCGCTGCCTGTCAGCGCCTGCCGGACTCCAGCGTGCCCGCGGTACCGCTGAGCCTGCAGCCCGTGTCCACACGCCTGGGAATGCCGCGGAAAATCCCGCCGGGTGGGGCGGGGGGTGTCGGCATCGGGGTGGCAGGCAGGCAGGCAGGCAGCCTACAATACGGACCGCGGGCCTTCACTGCCCGCCATCTTTGAAAGGTCAGTCGAGCAGTGACCGGGCTGCCATCATGGGAGTGGCATCGCGTGACTCCTGCCCTTCCTCGCCGCCATCTTTGTTGTGGCCTACGTCACTTCCAGTCGGCCGGCGTCTTTGTTGTGGCCCCCCCACAACAGGCTCCCGCCTCACAATGGCATCTCACTAGTCTGATGCCCGAACACGACCCCGACACCGGCTGATGCCGCGCTCTCAGTGCGGTATTCCGCCGCCATTCCCGGCGCTCATCCTTCTCAGCCATGGCGTCCCTTTGCACCGCTGCCCTCTGTGTACAGACACCGCCCCGCCCGCCCCCGTTCCTCGCTCCCTTCCCACGCTCAGTAGCGACGGAGCGCCCCCTCCGCCATCATCCAGCAGCGGCACCCTTCGGATATGAGTAAATATGTATATTCATAACTGTATTTATATTCATATTAATAATTTATACATAATGTCTTATTATGTATAAAGTACATCGTAAAATGTAATTTATTATTACCTTTTTTCCAGACTACAGCAAAAAAATCTAAGTATACTTACACCTCCCAGATGATTGATTGATTGATTGCCCACTGGAAAAAAAGTGCTTATCTAGATCTTTGTTATTTAATTAAATATTCGTGGTGCAGCTCATTTTAATAGTGTCTCTGTGACAGTAATTTGCTCTGTAGCGTTTAATTTATGAATAACTGGGCTGGAAATTTATTTTTCCTAGTTCATACCAACTCTCTGTGAGGTTACTCTGTTATTCCAAGATAAATCTGAGATAGGAAAATATAACACGTAGTCCTGCTCTTCTCACCCCTATCTATAGTATTAAAAAAAAAAAAAAAAAAAAAAAAAGCATGTGACTTTGGGTTGCTTGGGGTTTTTTTTCTGTTGGATGGCCAATGCAGCTTTTGCAGTAACACTGGTGTGGATGAATGTTTGGTTTCTGGATATTGAGCTTGAGACTCCTGGCACAGGTTTGGGTTGAACATGCAAGTCCCAAGTACAGTGACTGCAACTGGATCTGGATTTTTTTAATTATTTACAATTACACAGTTGTTTATATTTCACCATCCAAACTTTTGTATCCTTTAAAAATTAATGATTTTCCCTTTTGTTTGTTTTTGTTTGTTTGTTTTCGTTTGTCTAAATGGCTGTGTTTGATTTTTTTGTTTTGCTTTCCCATCCCCTTTGCTTTTCTGGAGTAATAATCAAGAAAATGAAACTTGAAAATGGTTTAATTTATTGGCTTCTGCTTTTTTTTTTTTTCTGTTTTCATGTTCCACTGTTTTCTGAATACCTGTTGGTGTTTGGTGCCAAGGATGTGACAGCTCATACCTAGCAAGAATTATAGAACTGCTCCAGGGGGTTTGAAACTAAGCATTTGTAATTAGGAATTGTTTAAAAAAAAAATCATCAAGTAAAATGCTGCTTCATTTGAGAATCTGCAGTAATATTCTGGGAAATAAAGTGCTTTGTTTGTCAAATTCACAGACCACCAGTGGAGAACATGGAAGAATAAAGGTGGTTTAAAAAATTAGCAACCTTATTAGGCAAGTAATGTTTAATAATGTGGCAAATTATTGCATTAAAGCATATGAACATTTCTGTCGTGACAATTTATACATTTAACAACGTTCAACACCTCCCTGGTACTTTTAATTGCAAATATAGTTTCTGCAAAAGAAGTGGTGATGGGTATTAAATTTAAAGCAAAGCAATAGGACCACCTGGTGGTCTCTACAAAGCTTTGCAGTGCTCCTGGCACCACTGTGCACATCATGGCACGAGGCATGTACCTTCAAAGGCACAGGAAGTAGGAGAACTCTTTTGTTTGTTTTTATTTTTTTTCCCAGTTGGATATTCTGCAGAAAAAATAAGTATTTAGTCTTACTGCATTTTATTTAAACCTAATTATTACTTCAGGTGTGAGGGCTGTTAGGCACTGGGTCATGCAGCACTGACAAATCCATCTCAAGCTAGAAATGGAGCAGTGCTGTAGGCTGGTGAGTGTTTGTGCTTTGGAATTCTTTCCTTTTTGATGCATCATTAAAATACTGTTGGGGGAAAAGAACATGAAAAATAGAAAACTTCACTGCTCTTGCATTTTGGACAAAGAGTAAAGTTATCTTTGTTGGGGGGGGATGTAATCATAGCTCTAGTAATACACCTATCAGAACATATTCTTTTTTTTTTTTTTTTTTTTTTTTTAACAAGAAAATGGTTTCAAAATTATTCCCTTGTATGTGATAGGTGAAATCAGTGTGGGCATTGGACTACCTAGGATAGCCTTTTTTGCTCATGTCCAGCAATTGATAAGCTATTTGTTTTTTCTCTTGCACATCATTCTGTAAAATCCCAACCCTGCTGAATTCTGAATTAAAACTGTCATTTTATATAGATATATATATATATATACAAGTCCAGTCTAGGTGAGATTCTTTTAAACTTGTCCAAAAATGGATGGGAGCACAGAATTCAGCAGTTTATGAACACATGTGGCCAGATGTTTTCCAGCTCCATGTTGACAAATAGTGACTTTCTGTTTGGAGGTGAGCACTGTCTTTTCAGCTGTGCACCCTGAGGCTGCTACCTGAGCTGAGACTGCTTCAGCCTGAGCTGCACACAGCATTCAGCTTCTCTCTGAAAATCCTGTCACATTTTGAAATAATTCCCCATTCAGCACAGGGATATCCAGTTAAATTGCCCTGTGTGGCATCTTGGAAAACCTCTTTGTTCAAACTGCTTTGAAGGGTGGTTTTGTGAGGGTTTGAGCAATTGTGATTTTTATCTGACCTGCAATCAGTTCAGGAAAACCTTTGGAGGTCTTTAAAACTTCATTTACTTTAAAGACTACTGGTAATTTATCAGTAAGTTGGCTCTGACAGTGCCACCACATGTTCATGCATGATTCAGGTTTTGTGTATTCTGGGAGTACAAATCTTTTTTCCTTTGCTCAAAACTGAGGAGAAGATACTTTAAATAGCACAATACTAGGAATCTGTTAGGTATCTGGTAATTGCACTTGAGTCAGTATGGGATCTGTGTCAGGAAAAAAGGCTCAGGACTGCAGGTAGTAGACAGAGCCCCTGTGGGGTGGTCATGTCTTGTGGCATTGCTTATAAATTCCAGAAAAGAAGCAGCTGAGGAGTGGAGATGTTCCCTTGTTGCACAGCCTGCTGCAGGGGCCTTCTGAGAAGATTGCCAAGTTCTTTCTCATGGATGGGGACATGGAAGAGATCAGCAGTGATGTACGTGTATCTTCACTTGTTAGAGTTCATAGAATTTTTCTCAATGCCCACAGTTGGTAGTGCCTTTGTTGTCTTCTCCTTGTTAGGTTGCTCAGTACATTTCATTTCATCTTCCCTTTTTTGGAGTCGATTTTGCACAGAATAAAAAGGAGAAGCAGGAGATTGAACAGACATTGTCAAGGTAAACAGACACAAAATGAGGTGTCACAGAGTCCAGGGCAATCTGTACAATTGTGGCCTGGCTCATGAAGAGAACACACGAATATGCAGAGTGCAGGTAGAACACTGTGATGGGAAGGCTGAAGGGATTGGGAGAGTTTACAATCCTGTTGCTCTTAAAGCTTCCAGAATTAATACTGACTATACACAGAGTGGGCTCTTCAGAAAATTTGGACCTTCAGGGTAACTTCTCTTTATTTTGTTTCCCGCTTGCTTTCTGAGCCTTTGACTGGCTCAGTTTGTACTTGCTGCTATGTATACCCTTGGAAAGGATAAATGCAGTACACACATGGTACTATTTCAGCTCTGTAGCATTTAAGCCACATCAGTGCCAGTTGTCCCTTTAGAACTTGAGGTGAATGACAGGATAGATGCTCCTGGCAGCAGCTCAGAATGCCCCCAGGTACAAGCCAGAGGGACTCCCATATTTGTGAGCCTCAAAGTCCAAGAGCACTAAGAGGTTTCAGCAACCACAGATGTGTTAGAGGATGTGATGAGAAAATATGCAAATTAAGAATATGGTTTTCCCTCTGTTAGAGAAATATTGTATTATATTAGCAGAAAGTTTTTCAGTAGAGCCAAGTGGCAGAAGATATTTATGTATTTAAGATTGCAGGTGGAAATTTTCATTTAAGTTATAAAAAATCCATGCAAGATGTCTGAAATCCCCTGCCTTCAGGCTGGTGGATGCTGAAAACTGCTTAAGCTTTGAGCTTCTGTTAGAAAAATGTAACTGGAAACCCTCCCACTTAGGAGCTGCTCAACTCTTAGCAATGACAGGGAATTTATCACTAAAATACCTTGAGAACAGCAAAGTAAGAACTGACTAAACACTCTCGGGTCCTGAAAAGGCATCTCAGTGGTTTTTGTAGTTTGAATAAATGATGGCATGTTTTCCTGTGCTTTCTGTTTGCCAGGGAATTGAGAAGTGCTCAGTGAGAGGCTGCATGTTACAGCCACGCAGGGTTGGACTTATGGACTCCCCAGGGATGCAGTTTGGGTCCAGCCCAGCCCCACCAGGGCACAGCAGCCAACTGCCAGGTCCTTTCTGGCTGGGTTGTGTTCAGTGTTAGAGCTAAGGTTATAGAGATGTAAATAAAATAAAACTGTGCACAGTTCACTGTCCTCCTGCAGTAGTTGGTGGTTTTTACCTGGAACTTGTGACTTAGCTCAGCTGCCTTTGTCTTATGCAGGTAACAAATACTTGTGAGGGAGGAAAGGAATGTGCAGAATACGTTGCCTAGAAATTATATGGAGTAAATCAAATTGTAAAAGTTTAGACTGCCCAAAGTTTCTGGGATGTGAATTCAGAAAGTAAAGGCCAAGGTGCTGATTGAAGCTCCTCAGGTTGGAGCAAGTGTGTTATTTCCGAGTACAGTTTATAATCTTGCCTAGGAAAATGGTTAGGGACAAGGCACTACAGAGGGCAGAAATAAAAATAATTCCAGCTTAAGAGGTAGGAATTAAATGACAGTTGCCTTGCAGCTGCAAATGAAAGCTGCTTGAAACAGCAGGGTGTGCCTCCAAATGGAAGTATTGGAATATTAAATAATTGCTTGCACAGCCCATGTGGAAAAGAGGTGTTACCAAGCAGGTTCTCCAATCCCCTGTGTATGTCCACTCTTCCTAAGATAAGCCTTTTTTGCCACAATCTGATGTTCAAGACTTGAATCCTTTCCATTTCTTTTGTCTTGCCAATTTGGGGCTGCAAACTGCTGGAAGACAACTCTGGGATAGAACACGGACCTGATGCCATTGGCCAGGATTTTAGGATGAGTGAAATGATGCTGTGACTCTTGTGGAGTTGGTTCTCTGTGAGTGCTGTGCTGTCTAAATGAACCATTTCTGGCATATACAGACAAGAACAGGGGAAGAATTTATTCCAAAGCATTACAAGACATTCAAGGAAACACCGCAAGGACACAGAGGTGAAAGAGGAAATGGGGGTACTTGAGTTTGGACCTGAAGCCACTAATCACAGAAACAGTGATTACAGTCTATATCTTACTAGAATCTGTATATTTCCCTGCTGCCCAGATGCTTTAGCAGTCACTGTCCTGTCCTTTTTGTGACATTTTATTTTTATTTTTTCTTTCTCACCTAACTTGGGGTGCCCAAGATAATATTTCTCTGTTTAAAGGCTACATGAGAACAAGCCAGAGCAGCCCAGATTGGTGAGTTCACACTCTGTAGTTCAAGGCCATCATTACAAAAAAAATTATTATTCAGTGATTGAAAAGTAATTTACAAGTGGCTGCAGGCAGCTTTTCTCTAATTTGATCTCATTTGCACTTACACTTCATAAGCTTGGGATTTAAAATCTTTCTTTGTTTTGGTCTATGACTATTTGGGATAATAAAATAACATTGCATACCAGAAGATGGTGGCCACAGCCAAACCCTGAATTTCTGTCACTTTGTTTCAGTGGGTTTCCTTAGAGGGGGTTCAGCCTCTCTCTGACCTAAATGTGGCTTATTGTCACTTGGTTTGGTTCAAATGCTTCCTGTGCCATTTGTGTCACTTGTCCAGCGAGGACTGTAAAAAATGGAATAATGATACAAAATTTAAAAAAAACAAAAAAGTTTAATAGGGAATAAAGTGACAAAAGTCCAGCGCTGGGGTGCTCCTTGCAGCAGCTTAGTGTTACCTTTATACTGTTACATTACTGAGGTGCATGCATATTCATACAGTCCATACATTACTGAAACATTCCTGTGAACTCTGATGCTCCAGGAATTCTTCTGTTTGGTTTCTTTATACTCTGGTTTATCTGCATGACATCCTGTGTATCAAATTAATATATTTTATTCCTCCTTCTGTCTCCATCCTGTTATTTTACATCCTCTGATAAGGATTTAGTATGTCCTCTTCAAATTTAACATGGTATTTTCTAACTGTCCTGGTTTGTGTCACAGTTATCTTCTCACTTGGAGAATTCAGTCAGTGGTGAAGGGGAGTAACATGATTGCCTTACACCATTTGTTTTGATCACATAGAGGTATTTAACACCCAGTGTTTAGTTAAGGCCAATAATAGTGTATATTCACCACATTACTATTTCTCTAAGCTATACAGTACATAAACTGGTAGATTGTGTTATACTAACAAACAACTATTTAAAGGTATATATGATACTATATCTAAATACTTAAGATCAATGCAGAAAATAATATATAAATGTGAAAGCCCATCTCATACTGCAGTTTTTTTTTAACAGGACTTTCCCATGAACTGTGCAGCTCCTTATGCCACAGCATTTTCTCTCCTTTGATAAGTTCTGGAGCCTGGAAAAAGGAAAATCTCTTGCTTTATTTTATATAGACAGAGCAATGCAGCACTGGGGAAAATGTGAGTTGTCACAGCTCACTCCATGCTCCACTGAACCTCAGCTTTGCAGCTTCTTTTATAGTCTGGGGTTTTTTTTAGTAATCAATAATTGTTATTTTTTTGTTGTCAGAATTTTGCCAGGTAAGCAGTGATGGTCAAAAAACATCCGTGGGAGTCTCAGATAACCATCTGGTCTTGGTAGATAAAGAACAACAGAAGTCATGAAGTCTGGTCTTGGTAGATAGGCAGCAATTGATTACACAAAGACAGGAAATCTGAGTTTGCAAAATCTTTCAGGTTGTGTGAAAGCCTTAGTTTGCAAATTGTTATTAGATACAATTTACTTAGAAAACTTAATATTCATAATAGAGGGATTTAAAACAGAATGATTTAATCATATATTTTCCTTTCTTTAGTGCCATGCTTCATTTTAGACCTAAGTATTCTGATTTATACAAACCCCAATACTTTTATGATTAACAGAAATATTTTATCAATTATCACATCAGTAAAACATTACAGTGAAATCTGCTTAGCTTTTCCAAGCACCATGTCATGCACCAGTGACACAAATCCCAAGAGAAGGAGAACTGATTACGAATGAGAGAAGTGCTTGCCTCAGTTACAACGGATGTGAAATTCCTAGCAAAACAAACATTCTTGGCAAGCTCAGCTCTGCTCACCAGAATTCCTACTTGGTCTCCATGCTTGCAGGGCACAGCTCCTACAAGCACAATAAGCATCGACTGACAAGCCACCTATACCTTAAAGTAAAACATGATCATTTACCCTGAACAATCCCACGAGACCTGACAGAATACTGCAAGTTTTTCATTAAACCAACAATGAACAAATTCCCTTTACCCAGCATCACAAAGAAACACAGTCAGTGTTTAAATAGTTGGGTGTGGCCATGGATTGGGAGCAGCAAGTATCATTTCAAAGAGGCTGGTGCACCTCAGTGAATGCTCCTACCTGTTGTAGAGTTGTTCAGTTTATTCTTGCAGTTCTGTAGCCAGACGTGGGAAGGGAAGGAATGAAAAACGTCATTATGGTTTCATAGGTGAGATCTAAGACTAAAACTTTTTATATAATAAGGTTTTGCTTACTATATTCTGAAGAATAAAAACTGCAGTAAAAAGTTAAAAAAAAATTCCAGGATTTTTTTTAGTCTTTGCTAGTTTTTCCTTTTCAAAGATTGAATTATTAAACTGATTATCAGGAAAACTAGAATGTGCAGGAATAAAATATATTTTCATAAAGAAACCCATATGACAACATTGATTCATTGAGATGGGTCTCAAGATGTTCTGAACATCTCCCAGGCTTTGGATGCTATTTTATCTTTTCTAATCTAAAATAACATCATTCTTAAGCCTATCCATGTAGTAGTGATTTTTTTTGAGGTTACCACTGATGGAAATGTTTTGGCTCTAGAATGGCTCTCTTCATTAGGCTACAGTGCACTTGGCAGAATGTTGTTTTAAACTACCATTTAAACCTGTGTTTACTGTGGACACTCTTGCAGAAACAAGCTGCAAACAAAAACCTGCAATCAGCCCAAGCATCCAACAGTTTTGAATTCAAAATACACAACTACACTAATAGGAGGAAGACTGATACGAGAAAATTAAGGGAGTGAAATGTAAATGTTTGCATGCTGGGGTGTGGACACTTTAAGGAGAGCACCCTGCATTCCACTTTCACAAGAGATTAATAAGAAGAAGGGAAAAAAAAGAAACAGAAAAAAAAATTGGTAGGGTCAGACAGTAGGTGTAGAAGAAGAGATTACAGCTGCCCTTGCCCCTAAGTCATAGTTGTACTAATTACCAAAGAAGAGGAACAGCCTTGCATATATTGGGTCACAGCTGTGACTAATAAAGATAAAGTGATAAAAGGGGTGGGTTGGTTGGTTGAGAGGATCTTGGAGGCAGAGGACCTTGAGGATGTAGAGGAGCCCTGAGGAAGAAGGAACAATCCAGAGAGACGCAAAGAAGGGCAAAACAAGGAAGAGAGTTGCTGCTATCAAAAATTTACTATGAGGTCAGTCTAGGTGTGATGGAGTTAGAGTTGCTGTTGGAGCATGTAGTCATAGTCGAGCTAGGTGAAAGCCTGTGTTCGGAGTCTGCAAGTCAATACTTGCAGTCATAATCCAGCAAGAAATAAAGCAGTCAGAATCTGCAGTTGCACCCTATAGTAGGAGTTTACTGTAGTCAGTCTGTAAGAAGAATAAACCGGGACCCTTGGCATGTTGAATAAGAGTCTATCTTGGCTCGTTTCTACCCCTAACGAGAGGTCTGCTGCAACAAGACTCCATTTCCCTCCAGTCAGCAGAAGTTTAAAAGCCACTCTCCAGGAAAGATGTGCATACGAATAGGAAAAGTAGATGATAAATTTGAACAAGTTAAGCATATAAGACATCACTGAGGTAAACAAGATGCTTGACAGGCAATTTAGCAAAGAAACAAATCCGTTTTGGAACGCCCATTAATCCAATCGGTGCTCCAAGAGACCGTTTGCCGCCACGGAGTGGCGAGGGGAGGGCTCCTGTGCTAGCCCCCGGAGGAGTCAGCGGGGCAGCCCATGGGCAAAACCCAGCGGCTGGGACCAGCAGGCGAAAGGTCCTCAGAAGCGTAGGAACGAATGAGGGGGGCGGCGGGGCAGGACCTCGGGCTCCTGCGAATCCGACCCCTTTTTCCCAATGGAATGACCGAGCTACCAGCAGCTACCTGCGGAGAGGGGGTGCGCGGGAGGGCGGGAAGCAGACGCGAAACATCTCTGCAGAGCGGGGCCGGGCGGCCGCGCCAGCAGCGAGCAGCCTGTGCCCAGGAGCGGCACAGCCGCCGCGCCTCTGCCTGCGGCTGAAAGGGAAACTAAAACCGCGCCCCAGCTCCCCAAACGCCGAGAATACGGGCGGCCTCACTTGCAGCAGCAAAAACAGAGGCGCCGCACGTCACCGCCACTACGAAGGCCTCCCCTAGCACCATGTCCAACCCCAGCGACAGGACCCGCCCGCAGCCGAGCCGCGCTGGTAAAGCACTCACACACGGTGGGCAGAACCAGCCCCTGCATGGCCTGAAGCACTCGTTTCTTTACAAGCAAGCCCGAACAGCTGCGGGGTGAGGGGCATCAGTCGATGGGGAAAGCGTCGCCTCTGCTCCAGAAAAAAAGGGCTGCCAAGAGAGGAGCAGGATGCACGGGGATGTGGCCACATCTCTCCAGCAGACAGACACTCAGAGGGGAGCTGCGAGAGCCATCCCAGAGAAAAGCACAACAGCGTGGCAGTTGTTCCAACGTGGTTTGAAAAGGTAGCAGCTTTTTTTTTTTTTTCATGACCTTGATTTTAAGAGAAGTACTGTTTTTCATCAAGATTTAATCTAGACTAGGTAGTTGCAGGTCTCTACCAAACGTTTATTTTGCTTCTCCAAAGGCCAGGAGATTGCCTTGCCAATTCAGTGATCCATTTGAACTACTATAAATGCTCTTTTCACTCAGGGGCTTGAGGAGTAACACCTTAAAAGGTCCACATCCTATGAACAGCACAAGAAACTCCCTTCAAGTTGAGAGGAATGTTACATGTAGATCTAGTAGTAGATAAAGTTAGCACCTAGAGATAAAAGAAACAATGGAGGGGTTGCACTGATTGATGAATGGAAAAAGAGATTTGTCTTTACAAACAAACTGTAGGTTTTCTAGTAAATGAAATTGGGTAACAGAAGATGAAAGAAGCAACGGGGGGGGGGGGGGGGGGGAACTATGAATTCTACAAGAATTAAAAATGAAAAGGAAGGGTTATACATTAGAGGGGAATGTCAGGTGTCAGGCGTTCCGGGAAGTCTGTGCCTCTCGAGTACCTCAGCCAATGGGGAAAGAGAGAGGGAAAAGCGGCCGGGAAATTGGGATAAAAAGGAGGCTGCGTCCTCCAAAAATCCGAGAGATCCCAGGGGAATGCCCCATGGCCTCTCCCTTTATTCAAATAAAGCAAAAAGGACTCCTCTGTCTCCTTTTTGGACATAAACCTTTGGCGTTTGTGGACTAATTTTCCTTACAAAGTTAGCAAGAATAAAGACATTAACTATCATTAAACCTGGAAAAGAGGGGTTTGGCTGAAGTACAGTGCGTTGCCTTTCCTACATTTCCTTCAAGACTAGCGTGGTTATGGCTGCATTTTTCCTAGTATTACATTTGTTTATAATCACACTAACTTTATACAGGTTTTAGGTTTGCTTTGGGGCTTTTTAAAAAACGCTTACTCCTCAGCCATATAAAGAAATTCTATTGTTTAAGGCAGTAAGGGTAGGATGAGCTTCTCTCAGTACTCTTAGTTCAGGAGAAGTAAAATTAATAGAAAGATTGGTTGTGATGGTGCAACTCCCTGAGGAAGCAGTGACTGTCATGCAACATAGTGAGTGTGGTACACTGGAAGAGCTAAGTGAGAGTCAAAGTGCTGTTTACCTTGGAACTGCTACAGCCTGGAAAAAAACAACTTTCTAAATAATTTCTAAGCTTCCCCATCCATGGTAGTCACCATATGTTAGGAGACAGTAGTGAAATCATACATTTTTAACTCCTTGTACTCTCTGTTCCAGCTGCTTTCATGATTTGTATGCTAATACAGACAGAGCAATTTGTTGCTGAACTTTGGCAAAGGCAGGCATACATAAGACAGGCTCCAATTCAGTTCCTGAATGCACCTACAGAAGAAGGAAAATAATTTTGGAAGTCTACAGCTTCCACAATACATATTAGATTTCCCCTCATATTCCAGCATTTGTTTTCCCATACTACTGAGGAAAATACACAATGCCCCAGAATTAAAAAAAAAAAAAAAAAAAATTAACAACAAAACCCCCCCAAAACACCTGTCACCATTGCTGCTGCTGAATATTTAACATTTTAGCCTAAGATGTATGTACCAATACTTGTTTTGAATTATCAGATTATTAGTCCCTGACTGGATCTTACCAGCATCATGTTAAATAGCAGAATGACAGCTTTTAGCTCACATTTGGGCATGTTCCCACTACCTGCTAAACATAGGAGAAATAAAGGAAAAAAATCAGCATTGCTTTCTGACATCCACAGTTTCCTGGTGGGGTGCTTGTACTGCATGAACTTTTCTGACATCAGAAACTGTATCACAGCAAGGCCCCTTAAGAGTCAGTCTGTGTTTTTGAGATTTTCACACTGCTTAAAAACAATTTATTGCTACTGTCTTTTAAATCTTTCTCCTCAACGATATCAAGAAATCATTTTATTTTCAGGCAGTAAGCCAGGAAATCTTGCAAACAAGGCCCAGAAAATGTGGTTACTGAGGCTTTTGCTTAGATTTTGGTAATGGTGTAAACAGATGACTCGAAGGGAGGTTTGAAAAAGGAAAGGGCCAAATTCATCTATGCATCTCTTCTGGATTACTGGAAGAATCCCGACTAGGGAATACAAGACAAAACCAGTTTGATCTCCAGCAGTTCCCCAAGAAGTTACACTCCTTTGAGACACTGAACATCTCAATTTTTATTGACTCTGAAACAAACACCTAATCAAACCAAGTGACACTATAGCATGTTCAAGTTGCCTTTAGCAGGGTACATTTTATTTCAGCCTAAATCAGCTTCAAACTTCATGGCAGAACCTCAAGGGCAGTTTAGCCACACTTCAAAGTTTTAAAGATCTCTCCAAAGTTCAGATAGGTCGTTTTTGTGCTTGAGCCATTATAATAAGTAACAGAATACAGATTGCATAGTGCCTAGTTTGTTAATAGCAATTCAGGTAATAAAGTATTCACTGCATCTTGCTCAAAGTAGCATTTATTTAAGATAGCAACAAGACAAGTCAATGCATAATGAAGTTTCCATTCTACAAATGTGTAAACAAGTTGACAGCAAGTTATTATTACAATATAAAAATTAAAGCTTACATTGCATTTTTTTAAAGCTACTACCTTCAGTCCAAATGTATATTCTCTGGTTTGTAGCATTTAAAAATACAAATTGTTGAAAAATATTAAAGTATTGCTTTTGCATACACATTTTTGTAGAAAAAATATTAACTTCCCATTAATAAAACCAACACCAAAAATAAAATACATTTTTGTCATGAACAGCACATTGCATGCGTCCAGCATTTTCTCCACCATTTTCTTTTACCAAGTTATTGTCTATTTCAAAATTAATTATAGTTTGCAAAATATATGTTGGATAGTATTTGGTTACTTTTCCATACCAAAGGAATTAGCAATATTGGCAATTACACTGTAATCAAGGTCCAGCCTAAGGTTATTTGCAGCTGAGGCCACCAATTTAATCTTTATCTCAGACTGGGTATTTTAACAAGTAGAGTAGGTTCTTGCTGAGAAAGTTGAATTACTTCAGATATATTTTGGAAAGGCTTGAAAGCTTGATATTATTTCAGCAGAAATACATATTCTCTTTTAAAACACTTTTAAACTTAAAGTCTTTGTTCAACTGCATTAGCAGTCCTGTTTGTGGCAGTCAATCAATTCTCAGGAAACACTCTGTTCAGAAAATTAGATAATTTGACATGAACTAAATTTTACATTCTAAATCCAAAAATAATATTAAACATAGATTTTTAGTGTTTTTTTTCAAAAGGTTTCCTGGCAAGAGTTAAACAGATGATTTCTGCAGTTGCTAAGGCAAGAAAAGTTTGAAAATTCCCTGTAACCAAAGGTAAAAGATTGTAATGTTTCAAAACCAAACTAAACTCAACAAGGAGAGAGAACTACGTATCATTGGGATGAAAGCTAATCATGCCATTGTGCCCTGACAAGCATCAACTATCAATGAACAGTAAGAGGAAAAAAATGAAGATAATCCAGTGAACGAATTTGAAGATGAATTTAAAGATCAAAATCGGGCTAGCAAGACAATATTTTTATAGCTGGCTATTAGACTGAAGAAAGCAGCTATGAAAACATTGAAGGTTTGATCATGTAAGACAGTTATCTGAAAGAACAGGAGTACATTTATATGCAAACAGTAATGAATTTGAATAATACTGCCAGCCTTCTTAATTCCATACAAGTTCCATAAAGGGGAGGATTTACTTAGCCTTTATCACTACTGAGTTAGCAAGTTAAGTCTGCTAGAAGTTACAGCCTCAGGCACATAGAGCAGCTTCCTGACAGGAGTGTGGTAGAAAATTTTCAGTGACCTCTAACCATAGAAATCTGTTAAAAACACAATCCCCAAAACTGGATCTACATTAATCCGTAACAGGAATTGTAATTCTGAAAAAAAACAGCTTACTCTACTCCTTCATGCAGGATTATGATTTGTAGAAAGATGATCTTTTTTATTTTTGCCATGCTTGCTGGTAAAACAAGCTAGATTAGTTACAGCAATATGTGTCAGCAAGTGTTCAAGTGTACACTAAGAGTTAGAGATTCCATCCATCCCAAGCCCAGGTTAGCCTACTATTCAGAGAGAGGTCATATGCAAATACAAGAGCTTCAGGTTCCTTCATGTCCTATATACCTTAACACAGACAAGCCTCAGGGAAACAGGCAAGAACCACAGACATTTCTGGGGCAGAAGTCCCACACTCCTGGGGAGGTTGCTTTTGTGATCACTCCTTGCCCACAGCTCCTTGAAAAGCTGCATAACAAGGTACAGTTTTGGTAAGGGGATGGGATTTTTGCACTGTACTAATTTGGGAGAGAGCAGCCTTCCTTTCTTCTGGTATCAAACTGTGTTTCTGAGTTAAGTATTAGAAGCTTTAGTCTTTTAATCACACATGGCATGCTGGGACTTCTTACTAAAGCATTGAGGCTCCTCAAAGATGGTGAAAGTGCTTTTGCATTTGAGCACAGCTTTGCACAGGGCTTGCAGACACTTCCCGCAGCCAGGGAGGAACAACACCAACACAGACCAGCTGCATTCGTACCCACAGAATTCAAACCCTGGCCTAAGTGTACAGAAGACTGCTTTGAATGCCAGTCTATGCTGCAGACAATCAAGTGCCTACCAGCAGTGAATTGCTATGGCTGTAACAGAAAAAGAACTGCAGCAGGTCCAAGCCTCAGGAATATATCTAAAATCTCTGCAGTTGACTTGAAGATGACTGTCAATACCTGGGAGAAGGTCTAAGGATTGAAGTCAGAGTTCCAAGGATCAGAGGAATCCATGCCATTTTCTCTTTGAGGGAATTAACAAGGTCTGTCACAAAGATAGATAATAATATACTGCAAAAAGTATGTGGTTTCTCCCTGAATCCACAGTAGAAATACAGTCACACAGAAAACTAAAATCAGCCTAATTCTCAGAACTGCAGAAAATAGTACAAAAGGTGACCTAAAAAAGTAATTTTGACAAGTCACTGCATTGAAAGGCATTTTGAAATTAATCTCTGTGCAGATATGCCATGGGACTCTAGGTTATAAAATGACTGACTAAATCAATTAGACTTTTAGAAGAAGCTATTTATATGCAAATATTTTAGTAATAACTACACAGTCCATTTCAGAATCCACATATGGTATGAAATATACACTCACACATGTTCTAAAGTACATATATATATAAATATACTTGTTGTTAAAGTGGAGTAGAGCAAAACTAAACCAGGGCCTGATTAACCTATCATCCATGCCTTTATGGTAGCATGACTTTCACACGCAGCTCATGACCTGATCAGATCCCTGAGGCGTATCACCAGAATTGCTACAAGTTTTATTACCACAATTTTAACCAGAAACTGACTTAAATCATGTTAAGTCTCTTTAGATGAAGACAGACACAAACAAAACAACTCCACCAAAAAAAAAAAAAAAAAAAAAAAACCCAAGCCCCCCAAAAAACACACAAACAAACAAAACCCACACAACCCTGTAATACACAGAAAGGCACCTGATAATATCGTTAGTAGCAAATATCTACAGCATCCTAAGTGTACTTAGGGAATCAAGATAAATTTTTAAAAGATCATGAAATACAAGAATTGCTAGCATTCAAAATGTAACTCTAATCTATCTAGGAAGTCACTAAAATGACACGTGCAGTTGTAAATCATCATGAGTGTGCAAAACTATGCAGTTTTGCATAAAGTGCTATGTGTACTCCCAGTTTGCTAAGCTTGGCAATATGATGCAAGATGATGATGTTATGGATATATCCTACCTACCTCATCTTTCCTTTTTCTTTCCCACCATCACCAACTGTCCTTTAAACTGTACATTTAAAAGTTACACAAAGGCCTTTTCAGGAACTGTAGTTCAGAAAAATATTTCAAGTATATGTATATTTCAATGTAAACTTGGGGACACTAATTTTCACAAGCTCTAGATACTTATAGCTTCAGCTAATTCAATTTGAGTTGCAATTATTTCAATCTGTTCAATACCTCTGGCAAAAGAGTATTTCCTATTATTCATTTAACTCCTATTTAAGGAGTGCTGAAATTCATGCTCTAACTTGTCCAGATTTAAATCTAAACAATAAGCAATATAGAAAAACAGACTAACACTTTATCTGATCACTTAGGTTCACAAAACCAAGTCCTATCTGTCTGTATGAATCTGTTCATACAGACTCATTCTAGGAATTGTACACAGATCTTTAACACTTGAATTCAAGTTATTATAGTACAGCAGTTTCTCTTGCATGCATTGTGCAGTACACTTAGAAGTATACAACAGGTCTCTTCTTTACTCTGTATTTCAGTGATCCGTATCGTATCTGAGGAGAAAAATAAAATTATAACAAAGAACTGAGTCACACCAACCAGAAATATGATTCACCTCCTCACTAAACCTATTTAGCAAATGTCTTTCAATGTGCTTTGGACACCCCAATTTTACTACGATAATCTACCTATGACTGACTATGATAAAATTTCAACAGAATTGGGCAAGAAGAGTAAGTATCAATTGTTTTCTGGGAATGACCCAAAAACTTTTATGAGACTCCACAGAGATTTACCCCGAAGTATCTTTAAGTTTTGTGATGCATGCACATGTAAAGTGCATTGAACAGTAACTAGGATCTTCTCTTTGTAGATCACAGAGAGTCAGGCCATGTGTCTGTGGGAACTAAAAAATTCTGAATATTCTTTATCTATTAAACATCAGATGTTTAAGTGTGTACAACATGCAGTGATAGTATTGCTATCCACACCCCTTTCAAGGTGAGCAGTTCCTGAAATTGGGCTTGGAGATGCCAGAATTAGCATTACAAGCACAGAATCTGTTTCATCTCCTTTCCCTTGGTCCTTGCTTAGTTCATTTCATTCATGTATTTCCCCTGAACACTCCAAACTACAAAAGCTCCAAACTTAGATATTGTTATCACATACTTCCTTCCCCATTTAGCATCTAGAATCCACTTATTGTTGACAACCACTCCAAGATTAAAAAAAAAAATAAATTTCTGCACTATGAAAAATGCTAGTATACACTGAGAAACCAAACTCAATTAACCAGGACTATACTTGCCTCTTTACGGCCTTTAATAGTTTTCACAGATTTCATACTCTGAGTTCTTCGAAGGCCTCTCTGAGTCAACATTTCATCCTCTGAATGTGTCCCCTCCATCTCTTCATCTGTTTTGTCATCTCCAGGATTTTTTTCCAGTGGAATTTTGTAACCTTAAAAGAAAAAAAAAAAGTAGCTATACTTTTTGACTTATAAGAAAGCCATGATTTTCATCTTTAACACACATATACTTTATGGTTTTAAATTATGTGCTCATTTCAAAACAGAAACAACTATTCTGCCACAAGTTTGTTACTTCTAATCCTGCCACTTGGTTCCATAGGTATGTAAAGCAGTGATTCTTCAGTTGTCAAAACTGAAACCACAAATCTGCTGACATCTTCTTGACACTGAACTGCAATAACCTTAGTGGTCATCTTTGGAAGTACAAGATTTTTTAAACACAATTCACATGAGAAGGAGTTTACACTTGTATAAACCTTTAAAAGGTCCCTTCCAATACAAACCATTCCACAACTCTCATTCATAGGATCTTCCTTCATACTCTCAGCCTCCTGCATTTTTAATACCAAAGCTTCTTTCAGATCGGTAACACACCAAAGTACTGTTAAGTGTTGTTAACATCCTGCAAAACCAGGACCAGGTTTATTACCTAAGACTCTCACTAGAGGGCACAAACTGCTTAAAAACACACCCCAAAAACCAACCTCGGGGTCCACTAGCCCTGAACCCCCATCACAGACATATCACAAAGTTCCCAAATCCAGTCTGGATCCTTCCTCTGCCAAACTCCTCTTTTTATCCTGGAATCTACAGCCTATAACACTCAGGAACACCTTTTCAAACCAAACTTTATTAATGACCTGTGTACATTTCATCTTAGACCAGTATTTTATTTAGGCTTAGTTAATTTTTTTCCTCAATTTTTTTCCTAGAAATTAGAATCACAATCTATTCCACAGCTACTTGAGGCAGACGTTCTGTCATTCTCTTTGCCATTTTAGAGGCAATATGTCTCCCCTTCCAGTACAGTTTCAATTTATCTTTTTTGATATGAAAGATTTGAATCATACCTGTTTCTCTGCTTCGGACTAGCAGTGTTTGCAGTGACACCAATGCTTCCTCATGTCTGTTTGCAACACCTGATGCATCAGCATCTCATCCCCCTTTTTTCACAGCAAGCACACTGCCAGCTTAGCATTCATTCTGTGACCCATGTCCTACAACTAGGCCTTTTCAACCAATTTGCACAGAACTCCCAGCTCAGACCACAAAAAAAAAGATCCTGCTAAGCACAACAGAATATTGCTACACAGTGTTCCTAAATTTATGTATACTTTTTTAAAATATATTTTTGAAGTTCCTAATGCTGAAGAAAATTTAAACAAAACATGAGAGGTGTATGCTAGATATGAGATCAGGAGCAGAAACAAGTTCACCTAGCTGTAAGAAAGCTTTCTGACATTTGAGATTGAATCTCACAATCAGTGGTTATTTATACAGTATAAACTAGAGGATTATTTAAAAAAAAATTTAGAGCATTTTTAAGCTATTTCAGATAGGTAAGTAATGCTCTTACTGAGGAACAGACCCTGCACAACAGCTGCAGTGACATCATGTCTAGTGCATCTCTTCATGAATTCTTGGCTTTCCCTCCAGCTAGAAGCTCCAGTTAACACTGTCTTAGACAGAGTAATTTCTGGAAACAACGTGGAATTCAGCTTAGGTCCCTTCAGCTGGCCATCCATTCCATAGAAACATCACGGACTACCATTTTATCTGGAATTCATGGAATTCCCTGGACCCTACAAATGTTAGTCTGCCCTAAAATGGAGGGATGAGAAGGAATGACAGGCTTAGGTGAAAAGAAATAGCCCAGATCTACTTCCTTTGTGGGAAACATCAGCTCCTTTATATTGTAGCCTTGCCATTTAAAAAGGTGTAGTTACCAGACTTCCAGCAAAACCTTCCTTCAAGCATCACATACTCAAGAGCAAAGGGATGATGACAATACCAGTACATGTATACAATAATGAAATAATAGTATCTCTAAACAAAACCATGTATTGGTCACCACACACCATCTTCTGAGTGCTGATGGGCATCAGTCCATTATGACAACTTGATGCCTTTACTATTCCTATCACCCTGTACAATTTTATATTTTGATCTATTACTACAAACTTGGTGAATTAATTTCAATTAATTTTCTGTTCTATTTACTGAGCTTCCATATGCTTTCATGTTTAACTTCTTGCACATTTGTCACAGAAACACCACTTAATCACATAACGTTTGACTTCCAAATAAGTTTCACTTTGGTAATAAATTCATGTTGCCAATTGGCAAGGACACGAGTAATGAATACACTATGATTAAACTGAGAGTGGTTGTGAGAAGAAAGTAATACAGCAAGGATTTCTTAACTGTCATAATTCACTTGGCTTGAGTGTACAGTCTTTAAGTGTACTGGAATTCTTTGAGGCCTTTCCCATTTAGAAACAGGATAAATGTATTTCTGCTCTTCAGCTTTTGCTTTGGGTGAATTGTTCTTTTAGGCAGGGAAAAAAAATACATACCTGAAGATTCACTTGCAGAAGCTCTGGTTTTCTTTTTGGCTTCTGGCAATGTCTGATAAGGTCTCTGTCCTACAGGCTCATCTCCTTGAATAGTAGTCAAATCATGCATACTGAAACTTCTCAGTTTCTCAGTTATTGCACCTTGGCTCTGAAATACAACAACAGTATATTTGAAAACCAGGAAGAGGTTTAACTTTGCTGCTCAGCTTGGGTTAGATGTTTAAGCCCATGCTTCCTTGCTGCACAACAAAAACACATTGAACATATGCATGCAGTTGCTTTACATTTGATTTAGGTATTGCTTTCAACCATGCTTAACTATATGTTGCTCCCAGATGACAAAGTTACACAAACTAGAAGCTTAATTACAAATGCTGCATTTCACTCCTTTAATTTGAGCAAATAAAGACATCTTGGGTGAGGGCAAGTGTTTAAAAGAGACACACATCAGAAATGTTCACTTCAAACATGGCAGTTCAAGGTAGCATGACAGTAACACTTCTGCTATTTTGTATTTTATCCTCCACAAATTTGAATAAGGTTAAGGAGAAGAGTGTTAAAAATACACTCCATAACATTAACTCAAATAACTGAGAAACTGGCAGCACTACAAAAGCACTCCAGTTGACAGAAACAAACCAAAGAGGTCCTGACTGGACTATAGGCTAGCAGGTTCTCTTACTAATATAACTTTACTGCCCTAATATCAACCCAAAATCTAATGCTACACAGGAGAAGAGTTAAACACATATGAACATTACATATTACTTCTCCAATTGTCTTCACTTCTTTTTTATATGGAACATATGAAAATTTCCCTGTTGGAAAGAAAGGTCATACAGCAGCTCTTTCATCTCACATCAGATGATGTTACTATTAAAGCATTAAAGATTAATTTATTGCATAAGCAACTAAAAGAGTAAGACCATGACAACAAGTACTTAAAGTCATGTTAAATTAACATTTAATTCTTCCCTCTCTGGAGTAAGACAAAAGATAACCAGTTCAGGAAAAGGCTGACAAGCCTGTGAATGAATTCCACTTCAAGCAAGTGTTAAAGACTTTGTCTGAATGAAGCTTTTATCTTCATTTGATCAGTATGTTAGCAAGCAGGAGCAGATA
This sequence comes from Erithacus rubecula, assembly GCF_903797595.1. Classification (NCBI taxonomy): domain Eukaryota; kingdom Metazoa; phylum Chordata; class Aves; order Passeriformes; family Muscicapidae; genus Erithacus; species Erithacus rubecula. The sequence continues at coordinate 5,369,955 of NC_136660.1, forward strand.
CTTGAGTACAATTCCATATACCTTCTCTGCACCAGCAGAAGGCAATTCTGGCACTGCTGGCCACAGCCATTTGTTCCCACTCTCATGACCACAATTGTTCGCAATTGGTAGACCAGTACATTGAATTATTCCACATTAAAAATAGCCATGTAAAATGAAGAGACAGTTGAATTAAAGCTCTTTATGTTTGTGTGGATACCAAAGGGCAGGGGAAAAGAGGCTGAAACCTAATATTAATTTTCTACTGACTAGTTATTATTACAGAATATAAAACGAAGACAGTAGACAGTGTGCTACTAAAGCAGGACAAACCTATTATAATTCTTACTCCACCATTCATATATTATCACCAAACAATAACAAAGAAAAGGATTCTTGTGAGAGAAGTAGAAGCCTTAACTTTTCTATCTCTTCCTACATACTTGTAGGATGACTCAGTTCTCAAATCATAAGTACAGCTTGCCTTTGAATCAAAATGCACTATGAACACTGTACAGTGTCTGTATTAAAGATTGTAGAAATCCTGAAGTCAATTTTATTCACCAAAATAGCTTTACTTAAAGCAGATCTCCTAAGGTTCCTCCTAAGGCAGGAGAAATACTACAAAAAAAACCATTTGGGCATGGCATAGAATAATGCAATTAAGATTATAACAACTAACATACTAAGAAGTCACATAACAAGTCTGTATTTCTTACTCCACTGTAGACAGAGGATTAGATCCAAGCTGGAAACATTCAGCCCTATTTTCCAATGCAGCTTTTGGATTTTGTTTTTCAAAGGGGGAAAAAAAGTCAAGTATGTGCCATAAAATAACACTGTGCCCTTAACCAAACTGCACAGTTGAGCTGGAGCTCCTGTGGAGCACTGCCTCATTCACGGAGGACATAAGGGATTTATACAATGGGCCCTTCATTCCAGAACTGCTTGCTAAGATGGAAAGTTTTACTTGAGTTACACACAGAAATCACTGAGAAGTTTGAAAGGATATATACACAAATAAAGATGCAGCACACATGCCCGAGCGTCACAGTAGGAACAGGAGCTGCACAACCACTGCTGTGCTAGACAGTCCTCATCACACATTATACTAATCCTATGCAGTTACACTCTACAGTGCCCCTAGTCTCTATCCCATCCCTGGGAACATTCAGTCTAGGCAAATGAAATATTATTTCATCTTTAACTCCACTGTATAGACTGAAGGACAAATTTCAAGGTGTTGTGTGGGAGTATGCGTATCACTGTGCTTACAGTGCATTTAAGACTTCAGGAGATTCTTCCACTACCATGTCCAAAAGCAGCAGTTCATTGCTTTCTGCTAAAATAAAGCATTCTGTGAAGATCTGGATTACTATCAGCTCAGGATGAAAGTCTGGCTGAAAAATATTAGATTCCTTCCTGCTGCAGGAAATGTGAGATTAAATACCCTCTACTGCAGGAAATGTGAGTCCAACATTCACATTTAGAATAATAATGCTTTACGAGCTCTCATATTTTGGTTGAAAGGTCAAAGAGTTACAGCTTGAAAGCAACATGTTTCCCCTAAAAACTGAAAGCAAAGCAATTCAATTGTAGGTGGAGGTGAAGAGGATCTCCTGCTTCCAGTCCCAGTCATGGATGTGGCAGCAGCCATCACCTCTCCCCAGATATACACACCCCAAGATCACCCCAAGATGCTGCTCAGAAGATGATAGCAGGGTAGTTACCACTGCTACTGCTACAGCTACCTCTGTAATGGAAGCCCATTATATCAACAGTTCTTGCCAGTAAGGAAGGAATGCATCAGGCTGCATTCAGCCCAGAGTCTGGTAACTGAATTACAGCACAAAAGATTGAGATACATGCATTTACAATTAAAATGCTGGGGAAAAAAAAAATTAATCACACAACTTCACTAAAATTTCTATGTAGGCAAACATCAAAGAGAGACGAACTGATGAACTGTGAAGTCTGGGTGTTGTCTTAAACAAAATGCAAGTCTTAAAGAATGATTTTTCATCACTATTCAGTGCATTTCCTTAAACATACTAAATGTTTTTCGGAGTCCACATTCATTAGCAATGTCCAGTGTGAAACACCAATTTAAGTCATAATATGTTTCTAAATCAATTTTTAAAAATAAACATAGCCCATTTAAGGGTCTTCTTTCAAAACTACTCTGCTTCTACTAAGCTGTTAGTAAGCTATAGTATGCAGTCTCATCAGCTGACCCTCAAATATGAAATGCCATTTTCTATTCTGTTATTGAGCACGTACTTTTATAGTGTGTATGCTTAACCCAGGGAACTTGCTGCAAACAAATATCGCATTGTCTGCCTCAGGGACTGTTGTTTAAATTGGACTTGCATCCCTCCAGTGGCCAGGATCACTGACTGAAGCTGCCTGCTTTCCCTGGACAAGTTCTCAATGGACTCTGCAGCATGCAGCACCCACATTCTCAGCTGTTCTCTCCCTGATCTGATCCAAGACAGGGAATGACTTCTGTTCCCTCTCTACCTGAAGAGGGACTGCTGTCCCGTGCTTGACCTCTGCAGCACGCCAGGCAGCCCCAGCAGGGAAGAGGATGAAAGCAGTGTTGCTCCCATAGTGATACTGGCTGTGTGCCACAGACAGCTCCTTCCTCTGCCATGCCCTAAGTGGGGATAAGGGGAAGTGTGAGCAAGGTCAGGAGAATAATACTCAATCAGCAAAAAGGCAGCATATTCAGGATGACTAGAAGGCATGCAGAAAACACAGTCCACAAAACATATTATAACAACCAACACCACTTTACAAATAAACACTATTTGGTTGTGACCTCATAAAGAGGGACAGAATATTTCACAGCTTAATTAGCAGTCCCCCTGCTCATAGTGATAAAGATACCAGTTTTCACTAGTAGCTCAAGAAATCTGAATTTATGGGCTGGCAGAAATTGAAACATAAACATAATTTCAGAAGACTTGAAAAGCAGATGCATCAAAGTATGAGATGTATCATTGGAACTTAAGTGTTGTGGATATAATTTCCCCAAATCTATAACCTACAGAGCTATTGAGGCACCTTGTTTCTGATTCTTTTACTACTAAAAATTTCTTTCAGTATATAAAAATTCAGCACAGACTATTTTTCATCTCTAAACCTCCTGAAATCAGGATTTTACAAGAATTGTTTTCTGACATGCTAATTTAACAAAATTAATTTTGCTAATGTATGCTACTTAGCAGGTATGAAACTACTTTTTATAAGAACAGTGGCTACCTAGTACCAGCTAAAAAAATTCAGTATGAGAATGTAAGCTATAAGCCACTACTCCTGCCAAATACATTTAAATTTGACTATAGGGGAGCAGGTTTAAATCTATGTCAAACTCAGAAGACTGACCTGGCTGGCTGCTCTAACCTCCCCAAGAGAGTCAACAAGCCTTTTAATGGTAATCACCTATTCCTTTGACAATCCTTGAAGAAAATCACTCTCTCTCACATTTGATATTCAAAATATTTTAGCAAGTTTCCAAGCCATTTTTAACACCCTCCTAAAGTCAGCATAAGCAGTCTTCTGGAACACTTTAGTGTCTTTTGACATAGGTTTAATCTTGCACAATTTTTTAGTCTCTCCCCCTCTCCTAATTTCAGATCTGCTATGTCAGAATAAGCATATGTGCTCTATTTAAAAAAGAAAAGGTACAAAGAAGAGTGATGAAAGTGTGTCCTCTGTCCTATTGAAACTGATCACACTACTACAATTCCATTCCTGGAATCCTTATAAGCATGCTCCACCAGCCCTTGGTGAAGGGATAATCTTTTTAAATGCTGGAAGCAGCAGTCAACTCTTGAAAAACCGGGAACAAAATCAAGAACACATGCAGTGTGTCCATTTGCTTGCATGGGGCAGGCATGCTCAGTATTTTGGAATGACAAACCAAAGAGGCTTACCATGTCAAACTAAAGATTTTTTTCAGTGAGTCTTCTCTTTTATACTGTTCAAAAATCATGCCTATTTTAGGTCTTTGGTATTGCAGTGGTTGTTTTTCCCAAGCATCTGATCTGCACTGAATTAATTCTGTACAAATATTCATGAGCATTTTTAACGAGTTTTAACAAATACAGCAGGCATCTTGCCAGTCACAGCTGAATAGCAATGAAATCTAAACAGAGACATTTCAGAAAAAGTTATTCAATATTTCAGAAGTGGGAGGAGATATTGGTGTTATTTATTTTACAATATTGTTGTTACCCCCTAAAAATAAACAAGGAAATATCTAGTCATAGCCACACATGAGGAACACACACAAAGCATAAGTATCCTCACAGATGCTTATTGTAATAAATTTGTAATGCAAAGAATTTGCACTTTTGCATTTAGCAATTAAACTTTTTTACCCAGTAGAGCAATTGGGCTGTTTGTTAGATTTGTTTAAATGATCTATTTTCACTCTGGATACTTCCATTCCTTTGGATGTGCACTCTATCACATCCCAAATTATTTCACATCTCAAGGCAATATTAAGAATTTGAATAACAAAACCAAAAAAAAAAAACCCCACAGTGATCAAATGTAATCACTCTCTCAATATTTCAAGCTCATTATGACCATATTTAAAACCAGAAAGTTATAATGCTACCACCCACATGCATCTTTAGAAATAGAGAAAATGAATAAACAAGATACACATGACTACTTTTCCAAAGCTTTTTGAGATAGCATGTGAAAATGTAGTTTTTAGGAATGTCTTTTATTTATAATGCAGGAAGTTCACATAGAAGCCCAGACATTTAAGCTAAATACCAGCTGTACATACTCAACTTTGACAGCCAGGGATCTCTACACTGTTTCCTGTTATCTACTGACAGTTTTGAGGTTTTCAGTGCTGTTACTTTCAGCACAATGGTTCCATTTATTCCCTAGAAGAAATTAATTCTGATTGTCTTAAACCAGTGATTTCACTTGGACATACACCTTTTTCTCTCTCTACTTTTCTGGTGTGTTTTGATTTAAATTCCTGTTAGGTAGGATACACATTGTCTGAAGTATATTCCTTTCAGTGGTGCACAAATTGCTTAGAATCTTACATATAAGATTGTATTTTGTCTTCCTATACCCAGAGTTCTCTGAAATACTGAAGGTGATGAGTTTTTGTAGGAAGGTAATCTGGGAAAAACAACAGATTACTTCATAATTTAATGGAAAATACATGACAAAGCAAGTGTATGCTAAACACCAATAGGCAAGTTTATGCTTAGTATATTAATTTAATAGTTCACTCAACAGGTTGCAAACGGGTTAATTGTGTCAAGATAATTTTTACCCATGGTAGTAGTCTTCCATGACTTAATTAATATGTGTCATTACCTCAGGTTGATTGGAGAAAAACAGCAGAAAAGCCAGAAATCCTTTAAAAAGTTTGTTTATCAACAAGGAAACACAACAGAGACAGAAAAGAAACAATGGTCATCTTTATTAAAAGCCTGCACAGAAAACAGAATGGTTTTGAATCAGAATAAACTGATCTGATGATCCAAGAAATAACTACAAGCCATCTTAAACAAACCACCAAACACAGTATGAGGAAGAAGGGCTGCAAACTTTTGTGTCCCAGGTTTTCAACACACTTGCAGAATGTATCTTTTTATATAAGAGTGGTAAATCCTCAGTAATATTACACTGTTCTATATCAAGCCTCAAAAGCAATTAATGCAAGCAGAAACTTACCTTTACAGCTGCTGTCACTGCAGCAGTTGCTGCCAAATTTAACCCTTGCCTTCCAAAATTCACCATGGTCTCATAGCCTCTTTCTTTGGCTTGGACAATGTACTCATCAATCTCCTAAAAGAAAAACATATTTAAATTTTAGAAGGCTGTTCATAAGAGAGCAAAGTTACCCCACAGTATTATTTTTCCATCAGTAAATGAAGACAGAAGAAATATTTAAGAAAATATTTAATAGGATTTATCTTCATATACAAATGTTTTGCTCATTATTACTCATTTAAAAAAAGGATTATATGTGGTCAAACAAGAAGATAGAGTAGATCACTTTTGTACAGCTCAGAAACATAGCAATAAGTTCCTTACAGAGAATAAGCCTAACTTGTTGGACAGAAGATTTTCAAGAAATAACATCATCTAACATGAAGAAGTCAGCAAGCTCCCTAGAGAGGCAGAGCCAACATACAAAGAACTTCCAAAGTCACAGCTTTGAAATAGTTAAAGTAGCAAGGACAATACAGACATGACATTTATCTCCAGCTCTGGCAAATGCCTGGAGTTGAAGTCAAAAGTCTGCATGGTACTTCCCAAGAGCTTGCAGACTACAAGAAATATCCCTTTAGCTTTACAAAATGGCAAAATGTTTATAGCACAACATTCAGAAGATCAAGATGAGCTTACTTGCACCTATTAGTGGCCATCTCGTTAGCTACCTGCTTTGCCAAATGAAGGCCAAGCCTGTAACGACCTCTGGGAATGCTATTTTCTGTAGTGTGAGGTTTCTCAGTGCTTGTCTTCATGCCTTTGCTAATTGCTTTTTCCATACATCCAAACAGGATGCTAAAAAAGAGTTAAGCACAGCTGTGTCCCTGTCATACTTTGACTAAAGCTAACCATCTTCTAGCTATTTTTATATTTGGGTATTTACTGTTGCAGACTGGTCTGCCTTTAAAACTCAGTAACAAGTTGCTCCTCTTATCTTGTCAGTTTACAAACCAAAAAAAGTCATCAATATCAATCATTCTGAGAAGTGTTATTACTAGTTTATGCTAGAAAAAAAAAAAAAAGGCAACATTAACAGCTTTTAGTAAAGCTGTGTTCATACTTCTGCGCATAGAATACTGTACACATGCTTGCACTATGTCAAGCTGCATCACCTACACTCAGCTGGGCTCTTCAGAGTGCATCAAGTAGAGCAGGGAACATCAAGCTCTCATGGCAATAGGAAGCAGGACCTTGTCTGCTCAGGCAAGTTAAACAGAAGCATCAACATGGACAGTCATACGAACTTGCCACTGCTAGTCCAAATTCATGCTGCCTGGCAAGACAATAACAAGCTGCTCCACTTTTATGGTGTATCTAGCAACAGCTTTTATTTCAGCATATGGTGTTTCCATATTAGGCTTTAAAAATCTGAGAAGTCAATTCTTACCCTTTCTTTAGAAGAAAGCAATGGGTGGAGGAATTTTCTGTAGATTAAACTTGCCCCTCTAGTATATGGGGAAAGGAGCCAGATAACAAAAGCTATCTTCAGTTCATAGTACAGTGGAAACCTACAGACAAGTTAAAGGTTGCACAAAATTAACAACTGCAGTAAGAAAATGCACAATAATTAATCATTATGAAGAGATCTTTTCAAAAACCACAATTATATTAGCATATAGGATTCTTCAAATACTAGAAGTTACATTAAACAAAAATTAAAGTTATGGATTTATGGACTACTGCCATTCAAGAAATGAAAACTGTCAATATACTTGCTTTTCATTATACATTTCTTCACAGAGAAATTCTAGGTCATCCTTTTAAGAGTTCCATTATCCTATTCAGTTTCTACAGTAAAAGTGGAAATGTTACTGTCCCTACTTCAAGTGACAGTGTACAGAAAACTTCAAAATAGATGCTGTTTATCTCTGCACCAAGATATTTTCCTGTAAAAAGGGCTATTCAACAAGTATAACTTCTTTATACAAAATAAATCAGTACAAATCAAAAAACAGAAAAAAATACTGTCTCCTCTAGAGTTAATAAAATGTGGGGCTTACCAAGAGACTGTTAGGTCAGTTATCGTTTCAGTAACTGTATAAAGAGCAAACACAATCCAGTACATCATCCAGCGAACCTGAAAATTAAAATACCATCTTCACTAAGAACTTTGATTTCACCTCTACATGTAATACATTATATATTGTACAGTTTGTTCAGAGTTGTCAAAGCAAGACATTCAACAGAATCTCAGTCTTCACAAACCAGGTTTCAGGTGAAATGATCAGGTGAAGATCCTGAAAAGATTTCTGTTCTTAAGTAGAACTGATGGCAGCTGCAAGAAGCTCAGTGAAATGGCTGTGTCACCAGGGTCACAACCTCACCTAGGCTGGTTTCACAGATTTGATTCTGTCTCTACAAAGTTTTAATGATATGAAAAAAGCCAGTGCAGAACTGGTAGATTCTCCTAATTATGAAGAGCAATTCCCACCATAACACTAAGGATATTTCATTCTCTTCCTCACTCAACCATATGTTCACACTATGCACATGACAGTCAGCATTAGTGAAGCAGCCACTGCTTTCATTTCACAGTATGTGTTATTCAGTTTTACATTGCCATTAAGTTCCATGTGGGTGATTACTGGGATGGCATTAATACTGAAGAAAGGCAACATAAAAAGCATTTTCATGGAGATTTTAATTCTGTTTATATGCCAAGAGCTACAAAATTCTTGTTAATAAAAAAACTCACATATTAATGCTTCAGGGGTTTACAGGTACAAACCTTTTTTTGTTTAAGGTTTATACTATATATCACTGCTTTGAAATCAGACAACGTTCTTAAAATAGGATAGTTCGTTTTGTAACAATTAAGAGAATAATTCATTTTTCTTGAACACTTGTTCAAATTTGGTTGCCTAAGCTGATTACATCTTTCAGAATAAACACTACAAAAATAGTTCACATGCATTTGTCCTCCCTAAGCTATCACATGTCAAATGCACTGCATTTCCAAAATGGGCCACTGCAAAATATCACTGGCTATTTGCACAAACTAAATATTCACATGTTCTTTAAATTCCTAGAAAAAAACCCTGCAACAGAATACCATTTGAAAACAAACACCCAAAAAATCCAAAGCAGCAAATAATCCAATAAATCACACCACCACAACTGTTAGAGACTTGTTTGAGCCCTAAATTCATGGTACTCTCATTCTAAGGGAGGATATAAATATATTCCTCCCTTTGAAGGTCCAGATATATATATATATATATACATATATACATGTATATATATATATATATATACACACACATACACACCTTCCCACAGAGGACATGGCTCAGATTTAATCTTCACTTTGAAAATAATCTTTTTTGAAGTGGATTTAAATAACTACTCAAAACCTAACGATACACTGCTGCTATTTAGTGGATGTTATAGTTTAAAACCATTTCTCCTGTCAGAACCTGAGACCCATTTATCTTAAATGCTTTTCTGTGTTTCAGTTTGAAAAGAAACTCAGTCATGTGGTAACATTCTTCACTTCCATCTCTCAGAGGATTTAGATATTTTAGGCTTGAATAAATGAAGACAAGTGTACACAACAGCTGAAGTAATTGCTGACAGGCCATGAGATATTTAGACTGGTGACCCTTCCACGAACCAGAGTCAACACCTGAGTGAAAACAGAATTAAATCCAACCTTGCCCCATCAAGTTAAGCATAATGCAGTGCAATTTTTAAGATGCCATGCAAGACTGTATTTTTCTCCAATATGATTTATCCAGGCTCTTCTTTCTTTAATCAACATTTATTTATCCAATTAAGAACAACCGGCAGTGGAATTTCTCCTGGGCCACTAGGAACAGTAAAAAATGTTCCTGCAGAGGGGCACATGAGATCTGCCAGGAGTTCTGCTGAGGACTGGGCAAAGATTCTATGAAGTACAAATCATATTCTGGTACAACTAATGCAGTAGGCACGATAAATATCCTTGACAAATGAAACTAAGTTACTTAGGGGGGTTTTCATACCAGAAAAAACAAAATAAGGATATGAAAAATTGTAGGTCAGATTTCACTCTGCCCAGAACACTATCATCTACTTTAAGTAACAGAAGCTTTGACTGAGTTTAACTTTTCATGTTAAAAGAGTGATTAGAGATTTGTTTTGTTGAGAGCACTTTTTCCTAGCATCCAAGTGTTAAGCTCATCTTTGTTGGCTCTGGCTGAATTTTGAAGGTCAGGATTTTGAAGCCAGGATTTGAAAGGCTAGTATGTTCAGACTCACAAACTACATTTCTGATGCTTATTTCAAGCTCTTTGGTGTAATACAGTGAAAAAAGATCTCAAATACCTTACTCAACTCCATTAAACCAGGGTAATTACAAGAACAAATAAATCTCTTCGAAGGCTGAGATTACATTTTTTATCATTGATGTCCATAAGTCTTTTAAATTACCATAATCAGCACAACACTTTTCTCCCCCAGAAATAATCTTTGACCAATTTGCTGCATCATGACATACACAAAAAGTCAAGATGTGTATTATTTAGTTTGATTGGTTTTCAGCAATGGAAGCAGTGGCTGAGTATTTTACTGTTACAAAGCTCTCACCAATCCAGCAACAAACACAGATGGCTCCTGAGCCACACAAAACCCTGGAAAGGAAATTGTGCTTGGGCCATAATGTCAGTGGCAGCAGACCTGTGCCACTTGGAAAGCTTCATTTAAAACTAGAACCTTTATTGTGAAAGAAAATGACCCAGTTGGGAAAATGGCAGCCATGGATCATCCCTAAGACCTATCTGACAGTTAATCACCAGCAAAGGAGTGATAATTCCTGATGAATCATTGTCATGCCCTGCTAATGAAAAAGTCACTTCGATGGGTCTTATTCATCTGGGCCCCAGGAATATTTTGTATGCAGCTGCAAGTTCTGGGCCTATTCAGAGACCACAGGTTTGCACAAAAAGTTGAAAAAATATAATTCCAGGCCCTACTATCAGGAGTCCTGCATAAGGACACCCAAGAAAGACAGTTAGGTCATAGCTAACTGGACAGCTGAGGTGAGAAAAATATCTCAGCATTCTAAAATATTACTTCTCTTTTACTAGAACACATAGTACAAGAGGCAATGGTAACCTCTTAAATTAAAGTGATTTCCTTTATTATAGTTGAAAACTGCTCTGCCCTACTTAACCTGTGGATCTCTTTTGAAGGAGCAGGGAGGAAAAGCAGACTATAAATTCCTTGTATTATAGACTTTCCTTACAGAGTAATATGAGCATGAGAAAGAAAATTCTCCTCTTAGTTTTGATGACTTTTTTCTCCTATGACTTTAGCTCTGGCAGGCACCAGCTCTGTCACAAATAAGCTCTAATGAGTTTGTACACAGAAATCAGAAGAAATACAAATATTATGTCCTTTGAGGCCTTGATAGGGTGATCAGCCTAAATTAAGACATTCAAGGGGAGGAACAACAGCTACCACATTCTACAACTATAACCAAATAAAAAGTGGAGACATCATACATTACTCAACAGCCTTAGGTCACAGCTATGGCTGCTGAGTTAAAAGTAACTGATGGCCCTGACTCTACCCTGAGTCAGGCAGCCAAGTTAAGAACAAGATCCAGGACAGGTTGCTGAAATCAAGTCAGGCTGTCTATTAAAAAAGGGAAGTAGCTCAGTGACTAAAGTTCCTTGTGACTGCAACTAGTTAACATTCTCGTGATTATCATCATTGCTCACACTGACAAGTAAAAAATTAAATAGCTTAATTAAAAACGGATGTACCTGTAATTATCTCTCTCTTCTCTTCTATCTGACATCTCTTCTTCCATCTTGTCTGTTTCTTTTCTCCACACCACCTTAACCAAATCTTTTCCTTCCCTGGTTATTTTTTTTCTCCTCCTTGAGGAACAATAGATTAACAAGAACTACCCTTTGCTTAGGTAGATTTTGAGTCCCCTATTGAGCTCCATGCAATGATATTAAGCTGCTGCTGCTCTTCTAGTGGTCATTGTGAATCAGTTTGTTAATACTTATACTTCAGGTGTCAGTAGAACTAGGAAACTTTCATTATGTCCCCTGTCTAAGAGTGCATTATTTCTTGTACTTTGCTGAAATGGAACCAAGACTTTGCAAGATTTACATTAAAAATACTCATAAACTCACCCCCAAAACCTCTATATACAGCATAGTGTGTTCAACATGTTTCAGCATAAAACCATGTAAAGCATGAGATACCCTAACTTTAGCCCTCCAAACAAAATCATAGGTTTACCACTAGGTTCACACAAGTGTTATATCTAACAGTATGACAGTAAATTCAAGCTTTCACATGATTTATTACACAAAGAAATTGTCACAGATCTATGACGGCAGAGGCATGTAATTAAACAATTAAAAGGAATGTGACTTACATATTCCTTCACGTTTTTTGTCTTCACAGCTTTGTAAGAGTAATATGCAGGATATAACATTCCAAACACCAGCCTATTGGAAAACAGAAAGAACCTTCAAGATCTGTTACACCATATATGACAAAACAGTGACAATATATCATCAGAACAAAGCAGCCAACTTAATAGAAAAAATCCGGTTCTCTAGCATTAAAGGGCGGAAAAAAAATAAAAAATCAGTGTTAATAGGTTCCTTGGAGGAAGTTTTATGATAGGTAAAACTAGAACAACATGAACAGAAAAGGTTGTATGCCCTAAAGACAACAAAGTGTTTTGTAAGACTGCTTCTAATACATAATATAAAACCGGTTGTTCTGGTTCATTTGCAAGTAAAACCAGTCCTGCAGCCTGCCCACACTAGAAGATAGCACTGGCAATGCTATCCTACTTGAAGAGACTCTGAACCTATCAGTAGCTAAGCACAATCATCTACTTTTATCAGATTACCAGAAGTTTATCTCCAAAGGAATTTTAAGAGAACACTGACTTTAAAAATTTCATCTCCTTTTGATAGAACTCTGCAACACCAGCATTTAGAAATGGAGGAAAAGTGGGAATTAATCCACTTTTGCTCAGACAGCCAATTACTGCTGAAATTCATCAAAAGAAAGGTGCAGAGCAAGGTGAGAGGGTGCCAAGCAATCCATGCTGAGAGCAGGGTCAGAAGGAAGATCTGCTCTAACTCAACTTTGTTACAACACAACACTTACTAGTAAAAGTCTTGGCCACATATTAGAACAGTCCTTTATGAAAAATGGAACAGCACTAGTTACCATTTCCTTGATAAATGCAAGAGCTCCATATTTCAACACGGGAAATAAGAAAAGCCTTACAGAATAATGACCTTTTAAAACTTTGTTAAATCCTGGTCACTTCTGTTCAAAAAGCACTCTGAGAAGGGTTCAGCTGCTGGTCCCTACAATTTACACTTGTAGGGATATCCAAAGATCTTCAAAGTTCAGAACTTGCAAGTAATTTAACACGTCATAGTTAGGCAAAGGAAAATGCATCACGTATTTTGGTTTTGTTGATTTTTTTGTTGGTTTTTTTGTTGTTGTTGTTGTTGTTGTTGTTGTTGTTGTTGTTTGTTTGTTTGGGTTTTTTTTAACAAGTCCAGACAGACTTGGGGCAGGCTTGGCATATGAGATTTTAATCCAAATTAATTTATCAAAGTAAATAACTGAAATTTCATATTTTATTGTTGTCCTAGGCAGCTCTAAGTAAGTACCTACCTACACAGCTGGAAAACTGCATAATACTACCACAGAACTCTGTGAGTATACAAGACAACAATGTAAGCTGGAATTCAACCAGTTTGATATACACCATTTTCCAGGCATCATGCTAGTATTTATGCAGAAGTCATTTGCTTGGTAGCAGATGATGAAACTGCTTGCAATTTAGAGTACAAAAGTCATCTCTGTGGTAACTGTAAATGAGACTGACAGTACTGTAGATTTAATTAGCATATACAGTTTGATAGCCAAGATGCCTTGACAAGAGCAAACAGAGCTTTGAAGATTACAAGATGACTGGATCAAGTCTGGCTAACAGAAGATTTAACTAAGTAGAAATGTAAAGTTTGTCTGTGTGATGTTTAACTAAATGATTGTAGTAAAAATTACTAGCCTTCCTGAAAACAGTATAGAAGCATATGTAGCTCACAGTAAACTTTGGATTCTGATCACAAATCAGTAGTCCCAGTCTCTCTCAATTGCTGATACATCTTCAACACATAGTACATAAGTGGGGGAAAATGGACTTGCTAACAACAAAGATGAAATACTTTCTTCAGCATCAGACACCACAGAGAGAATGTTTCTCTACCCCTAGTGCACACCAGTTATCCCTGGAAGGAAGACTCTGGCAGAGGTTCTAAAGTTAAGCTGTAAATGCTTCAAGTGAGAGAGGTTGATAAAATTATGGAAGCATAATTGCAGAACCTTTCATATTTGGAAGGGTCTTGTGAAGTCATCTAGTCCAACTTCCTGCTCAAATCAAAATCAACATCAGATTTGGACCAGGCTTCCTAATGTTCCAGCCAGTCAGGTCCTGGAAGCTTCCAGAGAGATTCTTAGTACAAAGACTCAGTTGTATTCAGCCAGAAGCAAAAGTTTGTAAACATTGTCTCTCTTGACTATACAGTATGGCAAGAGAATGGGCTTGGCTCTCATAACCACCAAAAATCTACATGAAAAGGCTACAAGTTCTCCTCAAAGTCTTCACTTTTACATCTGAACAAGTCCAAGTTATTCAGGTACTCATCACAAGTCATGTGCTGTGGTCACCTTGATGGCCTTCACTGAATTAAATAAATTAACACCTTACTTGTATTAAGAAGCCCAAAGTTAAGTACCTAAACTCCAGCTCAGCATATCAACCTGTAGAAGCCCATTCAAATACAGCTCTGCTGCAATCCTCAGACCTTTTAACCTAAAGCCAAAGCAACCAACGGTAATAAAAAAAAAACAAACAAACAAAAAAAAAAAACCAAAAAAACCAAAAACCAAACCCTGAATGGTTTTATTCCCAGCTATGAGAAAAACCTGACAACACAAGTTAAAAATCTCACTTCACCCTAATAATGTGATATCCAGAAATAGAAGGAATAGGAGACAAACATCTTTCATTTAGCTGAAATTCTGTAGACAACAGCTGTTCCTTTGATTTTTGTCCCTGTAGAAAACCCTGTTCAGTAACACAACAACTCTAGCATCTCTCACTTTCCCTTGTTCTGGCTGAAATTATAACCATTAAGTATCATAGATAAGAAAAGTCTTTGTTAATCCTTTAACCCATAAGGCAGACTTTAAAAGGGTGGAAAACATTCATCCAAAGAGAAGATACAAAAGAAGTTCCTGAACACCATAACCACCACCAACTGTCAGACATGCATAATAACTCCACCAGATACTGGCCATCTCTCTCTCCCTAATTCTAAAACTACCACTCAAAAGTTATTTAAATAACTATTAGTACCCTGCTCATGTAAGTGTCTTGTAATGAAGCATATGAAAGTGAAACACCTTGAGTCTTTTACTTTACAGATTTTTCAGCTACACTTTTTCACTCTAATGTCAAGTAGTATCACTTCTATGCAGAAGATAAAACAATGTATTTTTAAATTTAAGCAGCACTTTATCCTGTGAACATATCATTCTCAAACTGCTATAAACATGAACTGGGAGAAACAGAATTTTAAGAACACTTCTTCAGAAACAACTCATCTTAAGCAGAAAGCTTATTACAGCAACAGTGAGACAATCATAAAACAAAAGATGACCTCAGGTTAAATAAGAGCACTAGCATAAGACAAACACAATAAAGGCAGCTAATTTTTCCCATCTAGAAAATCTGTTACTCAATACTAGTCAAAGCAGAAGTTTAAAAAATACCTATTTTAGTAACCACTTGTTCTTTCAATGATTTTTTTCTAGAAATCACTTTAAAACTACAGAGTGCAGAGTGGTTAACAGAACAGTATATCATAATTATATTATTCCATAATATTACCATTATTATAATATTCCACAATATTTTTATTATATTAGATACACCAATATATAATAATTTAGTAGGGTTTTCAGGACTGCTGTAAAATGGAAGTGTTACAAAAGCTTCTGTTTGTTCACTAGAAGTTGGTAGATAGGATTACAACAAAACATCAGCACATTTAGTCAGTAATAATAGGAACCACTACCATGAAGTTTTTATCTCCTTACAGCCAGAGCTGACATCAAAAGTACAGCATGATGCTGCTGCCAACTCTGGCACTACAAACTTCTTAACACAAAGTCCTCTGACTTCAGTTAAACCTATCAAGCAATTTTGCAGTCCAAAAGCCAACTTGTCAGCAGTGAGTGTAGCTGAAGGCCAGTAAATTCCCTTTTACCTTCCATCTATGCATGATGGATCAGTGTAGTGGCAAAAGAAAGATCACTGCAGCTGACTGAGGCAGAAACACCTATAACAGGAGCAGCAGGGAGCCTGGGCACACAGATGGCTAGAAAAGCCCCACATGATGAAGACATCCTAAAAAGCTTAAAGCTGTTCAGCAACACCTACTGTAACACATTAGAAGCATGCAATGACTTGAAGGATGTTCTCAGTTAATCTGTGGCTTTTCAAGTGTAAAAGTTCAAATGTTATTTTTAAAAGTGTGGTTTGCATTTCACACTGAATATCAGCACACTGCACAAATGTAGTAGACAAGGCATTTTCCACAGATGGAAACAGATTTCAGCTGAGCATGACGTCATTTACTTTATTTTACTAGTAGATAGATGGATAATCCAGTTTACCAATGTTATTTCACTGCCAGTTGTAGCCCAGCTATTTCAGGTTTTCAGCTAGACTCAGTAAGCTATCACAGCATTCTGTTTTTGGCACAGCCACCTCCTCTACAGACATTTTGCTCATGTAAAGAGAAATATTTCTCAAATATATTAGAAGATTAAAATATTTTGTAGTTCATGCTATTAATCTTTTAAAAAATCATATTCCAAGAACAAGACAAAATCTAGGTTTACAGTCAGAGTACACAGTTACATAAAACATCACCTACATGCTAAACCAGGTATTCCTGAAAACAATCCAATCAACACAGAAGCTATGGCTTCAGCCACCCATTCTTAGATATGTAGTGTAGTAAAGGCAGCTGGACATCTGGAAATGTTGAACAGCAAAAGTATTAAAAGTAGAGTAAGATAATGCCTTGGAAACTACCATTAAAGAAACAGCTCCAACCTGTAAAGCAGCAAAGGCTGAAAGAGATTAATACTACACCTAGCCTCAGGTCATCACCTGTGTCCCCCAGACAGTCTTTGCCTGGCTTAAATTATTTAGTTATAATCTAATATCAGAATCAAGAAATATTTGCAAGACTCTAAAACTGAGGTGGGGAAGACAAACATTATAAATACAGACAAACAGAAAGCTAACTACTAGTACCCAAGACAAATACAACATTCTGTGGAGCACTGCAACCTTTCCTTTCAACACTCTTTGAGGCTGACCTACTTAACTGGAAATAAACCATGTACTTAAACATGAAGGGAGAGACTGTGTTGCAAAGCAACACAGATGGGGGAACTTTCATTTTTAAGTCAGAAAGGAAAAAAGTTAACAGATTACAGCAGACAGTCTGCTTTAACAGATTGCAAGAACAAAATGGCCATCTACTTTGTATTTAGGATGCTTTCACATCTTTGCTTGGCACAAGAGGATGGCCTGACCTCATCCATACCAGGCTGTGACTGACAAGTATTAAGTGTGTTTACTATTAAATACTGTCACAGCAACTGATTTGTACACAATCAATCAGACCTTACAAATGAGAAGAATGACCAATCCAAGTGGACTAAAAGGCAGGCACAAGCTCTATTTGAAGTTAAGATGAGCAGTCACAAATTTAAAATATTATTTCCACCATTAAAAACTAAGAACAAGATGAGCCACTCTAAGAAGTTTTCTGGGACTCTGAATGGTTGGTTTTGTTATGAAAAATAAAAGGAGAACTCCTGCAGTAAACACTCCAAAAATCGTTGCAACAGCCAGTGTGTTTTAAAAATAATAATGAGCTATACTTACTACAACAGCGCCCAACAGACACAGAATTTAAAAACTGAAAGATATTTTAATTATGAACTTTAAGTCTTCTGCTTCTTGACACACAGACACGCAATTTGTACAAGGTATTTCCAAAGTTTAAATGCTTAAGAATAATAGCATTGATAGAGCAAAGGAAAAAAATATTTCATTAAAACAAAGTTCTGCTGCAGATTATTATGTGGAACAGTGAATTTGAACCATGACTCTGCAAGACAATTTATATATAAGATAATAAGATACTATATATATATATATATGTAAGAATTCAAATTCTCTGTTAGCTCCATTCCCTAGGTCCTTAAAGCATTAACCAAACTATTTCAGTGGAGTTAATGAATCCCAAATCACAAAGTCTCAAAATTGAATCAGAAGGCAGTTTGCTTGGGACACGTGTGTCAGGACAAGCCCACCATGTCAGAAGTCAGCAGGGGTCACTGCAACACACCTACAAATGAATACTTCACTGCTTTTTCAGCCCTGAAACATAGGAGGTCAGGCAGGAGTGGTGAACTCTGCCACAGACAGAAAAACTGCTGCTTTTTTCCATCACCAGTCAAGATGACAGGTATTCTTCATGGCTGCACACACAGAACAGGGCTTCATGGGCCTGCTATGGACCTACACACCAGGAAGTCACCACACCAGGATCAAAATGCTACTTAAGAGAGAGCCTCAGGTCTTCACAGCTACATAGTATTTAAAAATATGTTTCTTAGGGCTTCTAATGGAAAGTATACACCTTCCAAACTTCAAAAACACCATTCAGAGATCCAAAGTCACTGAAATGGTTACCTCTGAGAAGAGACCAGGAAGGAAAACAGATTAAAAAAGGAAGATCAAAGGGACACTGAGAAAACAGGACAAGAAGGACGTTCTCAAGACCATTGAAATGAAGACCTCTCATGTCACAGCACATCTTCTGTGCTACTTCTCACCTTCTGTTTCCACATGAATTTTGCTTTATTGGCAAAGTCAAACAATAATCTCAAAGCTGTCCAAGTTCTCATTGAACACTTTTACCTTCCTAAGAAATTGAACACAGTCAAACTATTTAAATCCCACATCTAGGAAACAAGGACACAAGAAGGTGGAAAGGATTTATAAATAATATTTAGGACTCCCTTTTTAACAAAAATAATTTGGGCACACAGGTGAGTGACCAGTGGTGACAAGGAAACCAAACTACACACAACTGCACAGTTCATTATCCTTTACTGCCTTTTGCAATAAATCTATGGAGAACAGTAGCTGTTCTCTTCATTCCCTGTGCTATTGGGTTAGGCTCATAGAGGACTTTAATTTATGCAAATACAACCCTTAGAAATTCAGGGGGAAAAAAAACCCCAACTACACAAGAATTTGGTCATTAGAAATTAAGGTGCTCAGCAATGCTGCCATTTCCCTTGAAACCAACACAGTCTAAATAGACAAAAAATTCTCTGGTTGGTGCTCCTACATAACAAAGCAGAAACAGCTCCATCTGATGTACAGAAAGAAAGAGTATGTCTCTTGCCTACATAGCACCATGTACAGCTTATGAGAAAACCACACAGGCAAAGTGACCAACAGCAACTCCTCCCACAGACTCTCTTCCAAACCTCTGTTGTCCTTTGCCACTTCTGGAACATGATGTTCTACTTTACAAGTTGCAATTATGTGACAAGTCTCAGGGAGGGCTGCAAGAGGGAAAAGGACTGCTACTTATCTAGGTGGTTGGACTGCAGCAGGAAAATATACGTGGCAGTATAAGAAAGCTTCCTGGCAAAAGTTCTCAGATGAAATGACACCAGACAGCTTAAGAGGTATATCTGTCATCAACAAAACAGAAAAATCCTATTATGCCCTGCTGTGGGTCACACACTCCTGCTGCATACTTTATGCTAATTCGGATGTTTGTTGGACTGCTTTGTGAGCAGATTCACTTCATTTGCCTGGCAAAAACTCACACACAGCAAATCTCAGCTCAAGCACTGGGGATCCCAGAGGCACACAGCTACCAGCAAAGAGCATGAGGAAAACTCTTCAACTTTAACAGGTAGTATTATTCAAATGAGCACAATAACTCATCAGTTTCAGGAAGGAACAGTACAATGCCTATGAAAAAAATCAGGTTGCACTGCAGTTTATTCTTTCTCAAACAGAACTTACACAACACGGAACATGATGCTTCTCACCTAAGAAAGTTTGTCTCTTTGGCTTTCAAAAACTCAAGTTTATAAAGTCCAGTATACAACACTAACAATCTATCTCTTGAGCTGATAACCTATATTCAGCATAGACTGCCATCTCACGCTTGCAAGCATTCTTTTTTTCCTCTCAACTCTGCTACAAGTTAAAAAGGAAAAATTACCAGATTTCATATGTCACTTTGGATCAATTTACAAGTAACAGCTACAATCTGTACGTGACAGGTACACTCCCTAAGCCCGGGAAACAAGCACTTAGAACAGGAGACACACCGAGTAATCATAAGTCCGGGCCTTGCGGGAATTTCTGGGAGCGCAAAGCCACTTTGAAGCACACAGATCCCCAAGGGGAGCGCAGAGCACCCGGCTCAGGAGGGAGGGAGAAGGAGAAAAGGGACGCCACCCCCCGCTCATCGCGACCACCTCCGCCCCGGGAAATAAGCCGCCTCCTGCAGCCCCAGCCTGGCACTCACACGACCGCTCGGGAAATCATCCAGGACACCATCGCGGCGGCGGCGACGCTTCTCCTGAACCGGCCGGGCCGCAATGGCCGCAGCCCAGCCCCGCCCCGCCCCACCCTGCCCGCCCCATTGGCTCAAGGGCTGCGCGCCTGCGCCTTGGGGCCGCGCGGGCGGGGCCGGGGCTCTGTGGAGACTTCGGCTGGCCGTGAGGGGGGTCGGGTCAGACAGGCCTGGGCGAGGTGTCTTACTCCTACTTCTTCACCCAGGACCTGTCTAAGTAGCGGTGGCGTTGATCCTAGACCCCCACATGGACACAGCCTTTGCAAATGACTCGGAAGAGAGAGGAACAGATAGAAGTCGTTAAGATTGCAGTAAGGCACTTTTCTGCACTTCTCCCCTCCCCTCTTTGAGACAGTAAAGAGGAGTGGGACACTCACCCCTTGCCTTGGTGTTTGCCCTGTGCTCCCCATGTTTTGTCGCAATGCTATAGGATGTTTAGTAAGCCAAAACATCCGTGTCATACACTGAAGTCACCTCAGGTTGGCCTGCTGCCCCGGAGTATGCTGGAGGGGTTAGGTAAGGGTTCTGTACATCACCCAGGGACACCGGCTGGAGCACTGCATTCTGAGCAGAGTTTGGGTCAGCCTGCTCCCTGGGCTCCTGCACTCCTCTCAGGCACTACGAGAAGCTGCTTCTCTTCTGCACTTACTGACAAGCACTCAGACCCAAAGACAGTATAAGATCACGTCCTTAGGTGAGTGACACAAGTTGCTACATGCAGTTAATCCAAAAGTGTAGATGACCAGGAAGGATTAGTGTCTGTCTGTCTTGTTACTTTTGTTTCTTCCCCTATACATCTTGAGCTGTTGCCCAAGGCCCGACAGCAAGCAAGGCAGTCAACAGAGTAACCCAGTCCAAGTACTCTTGCCAAGGTCATGGTCTGGCAGGTTGAGACACACAGGAGAAGCTGATTGCTCCCTGATACCTTATTTAATCCATTGCAATCTATCTCTGCGTATTAGTTTTACTCTTCCTGCAGAACTGTTTGCACGCATAAAAGGACAATATTTTGCTGAGACTGACTGCTTTATTGTTTCTCAGAAGACTATGTATGAACTGTATGAAGATCTGCCCAAGCCTTCACTGAAAACATTCCATTGTACTCTTCTGATTTCAAGAGATGTAACAGAGCAATATCCAAAGTGATGGATGTCAATGCTACTGATTATGCCACACAGAAGCTAAGGTAGGGAAAGAGTAGATTACAGTTTCAGCATCATTCACGCTGCCTCTCACAGTACCACATGCCAAAATCAGTGTCTCAATCACTAAAAGAAATTAGTTCTTTAATGTATCTTTAAGTGGGGATTATACAGTTTCTCTGCCTACCATACAGAAAGAAGAAAGAGCTTAATCTGCATAAGCTTCTATGTTATTCAGATGAGAGGTACCAGGTAAATGCAGGATGGTTTCTGTTCCACAGGCAAGCACCATTAATCCTCACTACTTACCTCCTACCACTAAAATCCAGTCATGGGCTTCCTCACTCCCCTGCAGCCTTCAAACACACCACGCACAGTCAAAAGGCCAAAAGGAGGGAAAGAAAGAGGGTAAATAAAGAATTGTTGAACATTTAAACAATGACATTGTTTGAAAACTGTTTTTACAGTTGTATACTGTGAAATTTGAAGTCTGAAATGGGAAAGTAGACAATGTAAAAAGAAATTATTTTTAACCATGCAGAAATTCTTACAGACGATATTGTCCATCTTGGGTATCTCCTCACACTGACCTTTGTAGGGGCTTACTGATGCAGGAAGAGAAAAATTTGTTTGTGAACTGTTTAAAGTACAACAGTCATCAATCTTACTTTTGAAACAGGCCTAACCTGAAAGCATTCTTCCTTTCATTCAATGAAAGGACAAATCCAAACCACTACTGTGCTCTTTGAATAACAAACCTCTCCAATAGTAGACTGTGCAGAGGAAATTCACACATCAAAGTATTTGCAATACAAATTACCTGGCAGAGATTAGATTTCAGGCTCCAGTTCTGTAAACTCCTGCTGCCTGCCTGATGTTCCACTGAAGTTTGTAGCATTCCAGTCCATTTAGAGCAAGCTGAAGGATGAGAGCTCTAGTTCACAGCATATGAAATTAAGTATACAATGTATTTCTTTAATGCAAGCAATTATGTTTGGTACAAACTCAGAGAACTATTCCAGGAAAAGACTGATACCCTTTTTTGCTGTCTGAGATGGTATATACAATATTTCCGTAGCTGCCTAATTTATTTTATATTGAATATGTTTGCACAAAATAAAAAGTGCTTTTTTCTCTAAGAGATATTTATTTTTCTTCCATTTGCTACCATGGCAATACTGTCTGTATTAGAAAGCTAAATTTACATTTTTTTAAAGGGTCAAGGCAGATGGCTCCTGAGAGTAATTTATCTTGCTCAGAAGATTACATTTAATTTCACAGAATGTTTTAAGACTTAATTTAGTGCAACAAGCTGGGTGATGGTTGCTGGGCTCTCAGCAGACAGGCACAGGGATGCCCCATGAACTTCCCTGTATCCTAGTTCCCATGTAATGCTAATTGGAGCTCCTGCATGGCAGAAACACAGGGAGCAGCATAGGGATTAAATCCATGCCATGTACTTACTCAAACTTGGCGTGTCTTACTCATACGTCTATTTCTGTGTAAGGAAGAGACTTACAGATATCTCATTATAAGATATTTTTAACACCCCTTCCAAAAGTCACTTAATGTAGTTAAAAGTTGCTTTAAATAGTTTTAACAGTGTTTGGGAATCAATTTGTAAAGGCCTCCTAACTTTGTCCATGTAATACAATGTATGTATGCAAACATCAATGTTTAGCTTTCACCTTTTGCAAAGGTAAACAAACATTTTAATTACATTGCAGCTGTACAATCAGTGAATGATCAACATTTAGGAAGACACAAGCTAGTCTGTGACAGAGCCATTCAGTTTCCTGCATTACAAGGATATGCTCCCCAAAGACAGCAACATGTTAAAAATATGTTGCATCACATATGTTAAAAATACACATAGGTTGATCACAGGGATGGGTTTTTCTTCACTTCACTCTTTTCTATTAATCTATCCTAGATGAGTCTCAAATGAGTTTCCAAATGTAGAATAATTAGGAAAAAATAAAGATTTCTTTCAGTCCTGAGTCATACTGCATACATTTGTAATTTTGAGATCAGAACACAGAACACATGATGCCAGTTTATCTGTTAGAACAGCAGTACAGAATGGGTGAAGATAATTATTTTGTAGACTACTCTAAGCTGATGTTGTTACCATAACTGATTATTAATTAATATGGTTGAAATTTATGGTTTATACTATCTAAAAGTATTAAACTCTTCATCTGCCTTTCCTATGCATGAAGCAACAGCAAAGGTAGGCTCTTATCTCTGGAAAAAAAAGCCCTTCTGCCCTAATGGGGTTTAATTTGAAAGTAAGTGTTGGGCAATGCTATGGATGTTTTAAGAAATCAAAGCAGCTGAAGCTTTTGCATGGAATTCTGGGCATGTCACTTCTTGCTCATAGCTGTATTTCAATCTCCCAGCACAACATCTTGCTGAGGAACATGGCAAAACCAGTTGGTGTCTAATACAGCTGTGTCTTAAGTTTTTTTACTCCAGCACACAGACAGAATGCTAAGAGGCCATAAGTTTATTTCTTTCAGAAATGTTTGTGTCACATTTATTATCATTCCAAATTAAGAATTTAAAGCACACAACTTAATGAAAAAGCAAAGTTTTCAAATGCATGTTTCTGGTTTGTCTTTTTTTTTTGTTTGTTTCATTTGGCAGGTTTAACCACTATTGTTCTCGGTTTTATTACAGTCTGACATTCCTTTTAAAGCTCTTGATTCAATTTGAATAAGTGAAAACCTTAGGTTTTGAATAATTTCTTGCCCTCATGTTCACAGATATACCTGCAAATGCATAAATGAAAGCCTTAGGTTTTGAATAATTTCTTTACCTCATGTTCACAGATACCCCTGCAAATGCAAAACCTGAAAACACAAACTGCAATATGATGTTAAATTCATGGTTTAAGGCATTTCTTGATGTCAGTTTCTCCTGATTTTCAGGGCCCTTACCATTCCAGTTAGGAGTGAATTTTAAGCAAAATAAAATTTGGAATTAGAAAGGCAGGTAGCTAGAGCTGTAGGATGACTGCACTGTGTAGAGGGAAGTCCTTGCAAGCAGAGAAGTTAGCAAATGCAGCAGGCCCAGACACTTTTTTTTTCAAGACTGTGAAAGAATGATGTCTAGCACTGTTAATTATGTAAGTTGTAGGTCAGAAAAAGCAGATAAGGCTGAGACAGAACTCTGAACAATCAGAACAGCCCTGTCAATATAAAGCCAAAGCATTTTCATCACTCCAGCACCTGCCTCTTTTGACTGCAGCAGTCAATTCAAGCAGAATTCAAAAAGTGGTATAAGTACAAATATTAAAAGGGTATTCTACTTACTATTTTAAAGAAATTTCACCATGCTATGAAAAGGTTTATCATGCAACTGCTGACTGGTTTAATAATTTTTTAAGGGTTGCAATTGGTTAAGTGCCTCCAGTTCTTTCTTACCAGAAACCTAAAAGCAACCTATTAGGATTTTTTTTCTTAAGGGAAATTTGATCTGAAGTGGAAGGGGAAAGTTCATAACAACTCCATCTGAGACTTTCTCCTGGCAGCAGTTGTACATCCATCCTACCTTATTGCTTCTCTTTGGAGTTGAAAGCATATAAAATGCAACCCCCACAAGGGCAAGCTGAGGCAACAGAGGAGCTCATTTCCACCTCAAGAGGCTCTCACAAAGCCACTCTGGTGTACCTGTCACTTCCTTGCTTCTGTGTTGATAAGCTATAAACAGAAATGTCTGATATGTATTGATGTGGATCTTCAAATATTACTCTGTAGATAAGTGTAAGCGTGCCTGTACATCCCACCTGGGCAGCCCAGTGAAAAGATTTATATGGTTATTTCTCCCATGTTCCCAAGTAGAGTGGCATTAAAGCTTTTTCAAATGCTGTACCTGAATGTTTCAGTAAATATACACCTCCCTCATGAGAACAGACCCATTTTAAATTATGGGCTACACATAATCTGGCATCTGATGATCCACTCTCTGGTATTTAAAATCTGCATACAGAGATGGACACCAAAACCATATTATTTCTTTCTGTCTGGGTAGCATCATCTCAGCTATAGTCTGTCACTACTTGTGGTGCATCATATTTAATAATTATAGCAATCTGTTGGAGATTGTTTTTATATATGCTTTCTATTTTTGATGTTTCTGATCCCTATGGAAAGCTTATGTTATTCTACAGTCTGCTGACTGTGCTCATGTACACACCAGCTGCTTTTTATCAGGGAACAATGACTGCATTTTGAACCAGCTGATAGATTTTACTTAAAGTGAAGAGGTGATATACCTTCTTTGGCAATGTTGTTCAGCACAGTATCTATTTGCAGAATGTCATAGTCTCCAGATAAGCAGTGCTTGTTCAAAATTGTGACCACCAAAGAGGTGGGAAAAAAGAAAATTAGAAACAGAAAGGACCCAAAGATTTTCTGCTGCATAAGGATTGCATGTCATTTGGACAGATGTCTTGTCCTACCTATTGCTGAAGCCTTTCAACTATACAGCTTTTCCTAACTATGTTTTCTAGTCCATTATCCTACTGGGAAGCTTTTCCTTGTATCAAAGTTAAGCTGAGTCAAGGAGTATCCAGAAGTTTTTATCCTGCCTCCCCTAAGTGTGGAAGGAAATGTGTTAATTTCCTTTGCAGAAACTTCAAAAAAATAAATTCAGTACCTAAGTTATCAGATCTTCTTTCTAATGAAGTATTCCTTATGGAAACACCTTATGGGGTGTTTTCTAGTCCTTTTGACACCTTTTCTAATCCAACTTTTTTGAAATGCAAAGCCCAAACTCATACACAGAGCTTGAGAGGAGCATAATCAGCACCAAGAGCTGAAGAACTACATTGGACATTATCCAGCAACTCAAAAGGCTGTCAGCAAAAGACACTGGGCTATCAGGTTTCCTTTTCTTATTTCCCACACTCTCAGGGCAGCACAGCCTGATTAGCTGGGAGAAATACTCAGAAACCTGTGAGGCAGGATGGCAATTCCTATGTACATACCCATGTTAGCCTTTAGCCAGCTGACCCCACTATGCCTTGCTTTCTCATTCCAAGACAGGTCTTGTCAAAACTATTGACCAACAAATGCATTTAAAGAAGCTGTTTCATTAAACAATATCCTGATTTGTTTTTCCCTTGGAGCTATGCTTTCTGTCTTCTCATTACTTGGGTTCCTTCTTCCCCCAGGAAGTGTCATCTCTCTGCATTCTCCCCTGAATTGGGGGAAAGGTCTCTTTAGATTTTAAAATTGGAAGGGAATATCAAATCATTTCATCTGACTTAAACCCAAGACACAGAATCATTAATTGATGTGTTGTGTTAGATAATCTTTGTTTCCCAGAAGCAGTGCTGCTGACAAGGGATATTTATTTGAAGGCATCAGAACAATAAATTTTTAAATTTTTTTTGTCAGTAAATTTTTTCTCCCTCTAAAAAACTAGGCCCATGGTTTTAAACTTTGAATTTGCTTTTAGTTTTCATTTTAGTTTCCCA
Organism: Erithacus rubecula; assembly: GCF_903797595.1. Classification (NCBI taxonomy): domain Eukaryota; kingdom Metazoa; phylum Chordata; class Aves; order Passeriformes; family Muscicapidae; genus Erithacus; species Erithacus rubecula. Next base: position 5,397,050 of record NC_136660.1, read on the forward strand.
CTATGCTTTAAGTGATAGTTTAGAGATGTCTTTCATACTCATTAGGTCTCCACAAGGATTTATGCATGCATAAGTCACATTTCAATCTCTTGATAAATTAAACTGCAAGTTTCTTTGAATTTTTTTTAGCCCCTAAATGCTTTATGGTAGATTTCTAGCTCTAACCCCAGCATTTTCATATACTGAACTTTGTTACCAAATTCCTGCTAACTTTACGAACTTTCTGTTTAAGTGGTGTAATAAATCTGCCACCCTCTTTTGTTCTCATTAATAGAGAAAACAAAATGTTCTTGGATGCTCATATTCAGCTGTTTGTCCTCTAATCCAGGTACCTTCCTTGCACGCTGCTTCTCAAACTCCTAGCTACCAGTCCAAATGTTTTGTTGATGTCTGTTTTTGGAGTGGTCAACCAACACAGGAAAAATTCCTTTCAAAAAGCCCAGGTTATTAAACACTTCCACAGGATGCTATTCTGCCTTACTGGAAATTGAGTTAGCACAAAGTTTCCCAAGACTTTTCAGGCAAAGGGGAAGTGGGGTAGACTCCAAAGGCATAGCTGGATAGGAGCACCCATGGCTCCTCACTCCTGCAAGTACAAGGACAACTCCTGCTATGCCAGCTGACTGCTCTCCCCTCCTCTCCACCTCTGACAAAGCACCCCAGGCTTATCCTGAGGTGCAAAATCAAAGCATGTTTGTATTTTGTATATATCACAATCATATAGAGTTTGTCGTAGACTAACAGCAACAGGATCAATAGCCCTTATATGGTATTGAACTTCCAATTTGCAAAGCTTCTAGAGGCAATATTCATTTCCACCCTGCAAGAAACAAGTACTTGCTTCTTGCTGTGCAGAGTGACTCAAGTCAGCACTGAAGAAAAGAAAGATTACATAGAAAAATAAAGTTAGAACTTCTGTTTGCTTTCTTGTTTGAAATTGCCAAAACCAGCAAATATAAACAACAAAACATCTCTCTTGGTCCACAGGTCCCTACACAGAAACCACTTGTTTCTGCCTCAAAAATATTTTTCCCATGTTCTGTAGCAAGGAAGTCGCCCTTTAGTTTTCTCCTCTGTTACCTAAGTAGAACATTGTCAGCTAACAGAATATGTTTCTATGTAGTCTGGTGGCATTAGAATACAAATGTAAGGTGTTTAATACATTAAAAATAACTGTCGAAAGTTTGAAGCCTCTCTGGGGGGCAGCAGGAAGTTTGCACGTGAATTTTGTGCACTGTTAGAAATCCCTATCAGTGTGTATTACTAGCCACTCAGAAGGCAGCCTGAAAAATTCTCTCATACTCAAAACTGCCACCTTTGCTTTCCAAACAGCCGTTTAGTTCTTAGGAAAGTTGACTCTGAGAAAAGGAGCATAGTCTTTCAGCCTTTTTAGACAGTCTGGCTGCTGAATATTTAATAGCTGGAGTATAGCAGTAGAAAGTAATGGAGGCAGGAAAAACTATAGCAGAACTTCTGGTTTGACAGGCATAAATACACTGTGTTTGCAGTTGCTCTGAGCTGGTAGCCTGAAGGAGGTTAGGTTTTGTAATTTGGGGTCATCTTTTTAAGATATGGTCAAATAATGACTATTTGCAAGTTGCTACTGCTGCAACTTAGTAATGCCAAAACAAATTTCTGGGAACATAATTTTGATTAAAAGTGAAAAGATGAAAGGGAGGGGGGAAATAGAGGACCAAAAGAAGAAGATATATCTTCATTTACTTTAATTTTGCCTCACTTCAACTACTTCTAATATTTAAGCTAACATGTATTTTGGTCTCATACTCAGAAAGTAGGATCAGTATCTAGAAAGGGTGGCACAGTGCTTCTGCTGGGACCTAGTAGGTTCTTGGTTTAGGACTCAGCTGCAAGAGCAAGCCCATCTTCACTCACTGAAAGGAGACAGGACTTCTGTGACCACTAGAGTGTGTTCATAGTGCATGGAACCACCTGCACATACCTTACTAAAATTTCTTCAGCAGGTTTTGTATTATGAGCATTTTTTTAATATTAAAAATCTGCACATGCTAAAGCAGATTGTTCCTTTGGCTTCTTGCATATCATCCTACAAAACAGTATGGGACAGGATCAGGTACTTTCCTATATAGATAAAAATTCAAAAATACTAATTTCTGAGCAGAAGCTTCAGATTCAAAAGTTATATGCAATGGGAAAATAATGATACAAAATATGATTGAACGCTGGGAACAACAGCAATGCAGATACCTGCAATTACTGGGGGCTAAGCACATCTCTCTCCACAAATCCTTTCCAAAACTGTTTTTCCTGATTCAGTTGTGTTAACAATCAATGGTGCATCAGCTACAGAGTATATGCTTTTCTAAGTTTTACCTGTAATTAGGACTTGCCTCAGTGGGAAAAACATCCCCCTAACTTGTATACTAGAGTAGCTGGTGCTTGCATTAAGAGAGTTTATTTACTGAACAAAAAAGAGTTTTCTGTTGGCTGAACTTCAGCTAACTGGGCAAGAAGAACCAATTTCTACTTCCACCTTTTGCAGGAGGCACTACAGGAGCAACAGCAAGGATACAAATGTCGGAAGCAGGTCCGGCACTTCTGGGATGGAAATCCATGAAGATAACCTTAGGGAGATGGAAGATGGAGAACTGGATTCCTTTGGTGCCACAAAATCAATAACAAAAGTGTCATACATACCTGGAACTAATCAGGGTGTTATATACAAATAGCAGTGGTTGCTAGAATCTTTTTTCAAAGGCAAAATAGAGGAACCATCTTTTCACAGGGTGCCTGGAAAAAGGACAAAAAGCAATAAGCACAAGCTGAAATACATGAAATTCCATTTGAATTTAAGAAAATACTTCTTCTGCTATGATAGATTGTCTAGAGAGGTTCAAGTCTGCACCTTTGAAATATTTAAATCTTGGCTGGACATGTCCTGAGGATCCTGCTGTAGGTGGCCCTGCTCTGAGCAGGTAGGGGTCAGACTAGACAATATCCAGAGGTTCCTCCTAGCCTCAACAAATTCGTGACTCCAAGACAACCTTCTCATTCAATTAAATGACACAGCAACAGCCAAACATAATCTACTGCTCTTAAATCCAAGATGACATGCAAGTCCCTTCTTACCGCTGTGCTTATATAGGTTTATTCCTTTCCAGATTGTCATTATAAGATGCAATGTTTGATTACAGTTCTTGTAGTAAGGGCAGACTTAAATCAATTCCCTTGATAGTGCCAATTTTTAATGTAGCCTGAACAAATGTGACAGACCCTGGAACACTTCTGGTGAGAAGAGTAAATGAATCAAAGAAGTTACTGGCTGAGTAGAAAATTTGTGATAGTTTCAATTGAGATAACAGTGGCAGGAAAAATACAGAAGTACTACTGATCAGCACAGAATCTGTAACATAATTTGTTTACACCCTATGACAGACAACACTATGAAATATTAACACTTAATCCTTACCAAAGAGATAAATATTCTTAAATATTCTTAAATAATAGCTATTACTGAATTGCAGAACACTGTTAACACTAATTTGTTAGCCTTTCCTGGTGCACAAAATCAACAAGACAGGCAGCTGGAATACAGGAAAGAGGCCTGAGTGTCAGTTTTAAGCCAATTGGCAGATGATTTGCTGGCAGGAAGAAAGAAGTAGCATCACATAAAAATATTCATCAGACAAGTTTGTTAAAGAGTGTTTACCACGTGATAAGCACTGTTACTGTTTTGGACAAAACTGTCAATCAATTATACTTGATAAGATATAAGGGAAATACTATAGTTGCATTAAGAAAATACAAAGGAATTTGGATAGCAGAGTGAGTAACAAGTAAGGCTGAGAATGGATGTTACAGAAATTTCAAAAAGAAAAGGTGACTAGTTTGTTGTTTTTTTCTAAGCCATTAAAAGTTTTCCTTTCTACCTCAGTTTCAGAAAGGCCCCACCATCTTCCTGTTAATATTTTTTCTTCCCCAGACAAGCATAAGGGACTGTCATGTTCCCCATCTAGCACACATTTCAATGTAGCTGAAATCAGCTGCTTCTTACCTCAACTTTAGACCCTTCTTAAACCCCAATGTCTCCCAAATGCTTTTCATTGTACATATTGTAGAGCAGCATTGGAAACCATTTCCTTACCATAACCATCACTTATTTTAATTATGTCAGGATAAGCAATACCAACATCCAAGTAATTTCATGTTGCTGTGACAGAGTGCTGCAACCTCCCCAAAGAAGCATCTTGAAAAAGACCTCGAGGGCATAGGTACATCTGTGCTCCTGCCTAGCAATTTCAGCTCTTGTGAGGGGGCAATGCAGAAGGAGGGATGGAGTCCTCATCCTCGTTTAGAGTTCCACAGAGACTCTTTATTACACCTCTGCTGTAAAGGGGTCCAGGGTTAAAATAAGACTCAGTGAGGTCAGGAGGAGCAAGGGTTTATATAGGGATAGAGAGAGGGTGGTACAAAGGCAGGACAAAGGGAAGGGCCAATGGAATAATTGAATCTGCATAAAGTAGCAAAGTATGTTGGCAGACCCCCTCTTGCCACAAAAAAGGAGGTTATCACCTAGAGACCTTCCTTTCAGGGGAGGATTACAAGAGTCTTGTTTATGAGGCCCACTGACCTTCACATTTTCAGTCCCAAGCTGCTGTTAACAGGAGCCCCTGCTTTTGAAGAGGGCACCACCCCAAAACATAGAGAAGCTAGAGGTGCAGAAGGGAGGAAGCTTCCTGCACTGCAGCACCTGTACACAGCTTAATAGTTTCTTTAAAAAATGCATAAGAAGTTTTAAAGTAAACATGAAGAAATTACTATTAATAAGATTAGAAAACTTCTGTTCCAAGTACTTCAATGCACTTTATGTGGGGTGCTATAAAGACCTTTAAAAACTAAGGAGTCAGAAGACTCCAGCCAGATAGTTGTACATCTTTTTTTTTTAGTTATTTCCCTTCTTTTATCTTTGCTACACGGTGTCCTAGTGATCTCCAGTGAGGAAAATAACTCACCTTCTACTTAATTCAAAGAAAATCTGTAAGGTTATTTCAGTGTTGAATATATCCTGCTCTTTTTATCAGTAACAGTGTCTACTCATAAAATGATCTACTTAAACACCTTTCATCCAACACAGAAATTCCTCTACAGTATTCTGGGAAACTTTAGTACCTCTTAAAACTGAGATAGAAGTCTGATATAAAAGCAATAACTGCTTTCACATGACTATTTGTATTTTCAGGTATTTTCTTATTAGGGTTTTTAGGATATCTGCTGACCTTCAAAGGCCACTAATTGGAAAATACACAGAGATAGCAACAGACAAACACTTAGCAATAGGTAAAAATACTCATTCACTGACTAATCCACATGTGGAATCCCATGTGAGAGAAGCCTACATTTCTATACACTCAGTTTTCTCTCTAGTTAATGCTACTCCAGCAGCAAAACATGTCTTACTGATTGGCTTTTATACAGCTTAGGTGTGAGTGAGGAAGAAGCACCACTGGAAGCGAAGGTTCATGGGAAGGTGATTAATTAATTTTAACAGTGATTGGTTTCAGGATTTATGTGTGAGTGATTGACAGGAGAAAGGCACATTGTAGCTAGGAGCAATCTAAGGTAAGGTAGGCCCTTTCAGGAGGACCATCAGCACTGCTGAGGCTGCTTAGGCTCTGAGTAGCATCTTATATGTTTTGGCCAAGACACTGGAGTTTAGTAACACCTTTAAATTCCCTTACGGGAGTTGAATGAGCTGTCCTGTGTTTGCAAAGGGAACACATGGTTGTCATTACAGGACCAGGAAGAAAAAGAAAGCAACATCATCCCTTTGCTGTGCAACACCCTGACATGGTGTGGGGAAGAGATCTCTTGTGTCAATAGGGAGCAAAAATAAAAATATTTGGGTAATGGAGGTTCTTGATACCTTGATAATTAATTGCTAGGCTAGTCAAAAGAGTCCTTAATAAGAAGGATGGCCTTCTTTGTTACCAGAGGGCCATCCAAATGGGGAGAAAAGGCCAAGCAGCCTGCAGATGGCATGAGTCACAGAATAATCAAGGTTGGATGGTCTGTTGGATAGATAGAATTTAACATCATGAGTAAAAAAGTTTTTAAAAATAAGTTTACGCATTCTAGCTATCGTAATAGTAATACTAATCATGGTGCCTTGTTTCCTCCATTACATTCTACAAATAATTGGTAAAACTATTCAGGGAATCCATATAGTTCAAAGAGGTTTGTTCTGTAGGTGGATCCCCTCAACTAAATAAAAATTTGTTCTCAGCTCATATGCTATCTTCTGGGCATTACAATGTATGTTGTGGGAAAGCTGTTATGGGCTGACCAATATACCTAAAGTTCAGTCTGATTCTTCAGAAGTGCCAAGCCTGAAGCTGGCACCAGCAGCAAGATGAAAAGCAGGAAAGAAACTTGACTGGAAATCTAAAATTGCTAGAATGGCCTCAAAAATGTTACACCGCTGCTACCGTGCATCATCCTTGCTGTTAAATCTTGTCGCCTGGGTTGAGTGACCAGTAGAAGTGGCATCTTCCATCTGTGCCTTGAAGAAACTGAGTGCATTTTCCTTCAAACAAGTTGTTTTAGATGGAGATATTATGTTATAATGCCAAAGCAGGGCCATGCAGTTTTACCTTAGGAATTAAGTCCTGAAGTATTCAAGGAAAGGAGGAGACTGAGAGCCTTGCTATCTCTATTCCCTCACCCTCTGGATTTTACCTCTATAAGGTGTAAACCCATCAGGAGTAGGAGGGACTGTTTGATATCAAGGTCTAGAGCTGGTCTGATGATGCTTTACCCTCAAGCTGCACTTAAAACACTGAAGAAAACAGTGGCAACTGTTGAAGGTGGTGCCACACCCACATGAAGGGAGGTAGCCAATCCCAAGGCGGGGTTAAGGGGTGAGCACATCTCAGCAGTTCCAGGTCTCAGTAGAACTCTCCCCTGCAGCTTCATTGGGCTGAGCTGGCCAACTTTGTATTTAAAGCAGAAAAGGGGTACCCCAGAGTCCCGTTTGCTGACTCAAGTGTAAGGCAGTGGTTAAGGGTGGCAGGAAAGGGGGCCAGGAGTTGTATAGGTTGATATCTTAAGATGCCAGCAAACTCCTAAGGAGCAGAATGTATTGATGGCAATTTTTATTCAATTTGTTCAACCATTTTTTGGTGTTATCTCATAAGCTGGAACAGAAAGAAATGTTGAAAGTGGAATATGATATATTCATCTGTTCTAGGCTATGAATTGACTGAAACATCACATGAAGGCTCAGTAGTGCTCCTTGCTGTTGTCAGCATTGGTGGAGTGGCACCCTGTGAATGACAATGTTTTCTTTTGCAGATATGGTCGGAGTGATTCACAAATGCACTAAATTTAAATCTTCCTCCTTTGTGTGCTGTAGCAACAGCCGGGATGGTATTAAAGAAGTCCTGAGGATGACACAGTGAGGTGCTATATTCACCTGCAGTGTGAATGTAGCAGTAAAATTGCAGCCTTTTTGCAAATGCAAAAGCCAAGACACAGGGAAATATTAGGAGTGGTCAGTTGCCAGACCCAGATGGAGAGTGACTGTAGATAGTTGGAGATGTGATAAGTCACCATATAGGATGTTAGTGGTAGAGCTGGGGAGGTAATGCCACAAACCACAACTTTCACTCTCATGCACCTTTGTACCCCCCGGTGTTTAATGCAGCTTTGATATCTACATTAAACAGCTGTCTTCAAAGAATCATGTTTCCCATTGATTCTATGTCCCTTTCAGTGTTCAAGAACTGCCTCACCACTCAAATAATTGTTCTTTCAAGGAGGATGCATTAAGAAAAGCCCATGGACTCTCTGTAGAAGATAAAACAATCAGAAATTAAAAGTTGGTTTTATTTTAGAAATCAATGATGTTTGATGAAAAATTTTTTCTCTTGACTATGAATTTTAAAGTTACAAAACTCCTAAACCAACCTATTAAACATAGATTCCTAATTTTCTGCTGCTGAACACTGGAAAATATTAAATGTGACTAATGGTTTGAAAGCAAAACCAGTGCAAGACTCCAAGTCAGAAATACAATTTAATAGGAAAAGAAAGAAAGAAAAATAAAATACATGCAATACAAAAGAAAAAACACTGACAGCAGCAGATTATAACCTGACATTGTGCTGTTTAGCATGGTGGTAGCAGTCCAGATAAAGTGGTCTTGTTGAGGAAGTGATCCTATAGAAAGGTCTGGTAGCTCATCCTCTAGAAACCAGTAGGTAAGGGCTACCTTGGTGTTCCAAATCTCAGTTTTTATCAAGGTAGGAAATATTTGGCTTCTCCTCCTGGGTGGAGCATCTCCCCAATGGGATGATGTAATTTTATCAGTCATGCAGTGGGACTCAATGGCCCATTAACAGAAGATATCTTCCTGGAGGAAGGATGGGTCATGGAAAAGATTAGGAACACTGCACCACCTGGTTTTTAACAGATGGCCCATTAGCAGAGAAAATCTCCCACAGATACAAGAATCACTGCCCCACCTGGTTTCAGCAGATGGTGATAGAATACATACTTTTGGGCACATCTTTACATTGAAACCTAGGAAGTGACTTTCCAAATTTCCAAGGAATTATGAATTCAGAGGAAACAGATGCTACATCCCAAGGAAAGGTAAGATAGATCTAGAAGTATTTATTTTAGAAATAATTCATTCATTGCTAGTTCTGCTTAAGAGTTGTGATGCTGACAAGTCATTTTGTCTTTCTCTCTCAATTTTCTTTCCTGTAAAACAGAAATAAGAATTTCTAAATGTCGCATTTATCTGTATGGAGCGGGTGCAATTACTACTATTACATGCTGTGCTGCATTTCAATCTGGAAGTTAGAAAAAGCTCTCAGCAAATATCTCAATTTTGTACTTAACCAATGTGTATACTTTCAGGGAGTAAGAGGTGGGTTTGTCCATAGTCAATGTCCCAACAGAAGCTCTCCTTCCCTGGGGCTCAGCCTAGAGCACTTTTGCTGTATTTTTTTTTTTTTTTGACTTCTCCAGCCTGAAGGCGTCAGCTCTCTTTTGTTGTTCCCTATGGGCATCTGGCTCTGAGTGTTGCTTGTAAGCTCCAAGAAGATGGTTACTCTGGTCTTGTCAGAGTAATTTACGATAATCTTATGCCACTTTCTTTAGAAGATGCATGACATATCATCCCTAATCCTTTCAGTCCTTGAATTTTGATCCTTTGACTTTTCAGTTCAAATATTCCTTAATATTTATTGTAGAAATAAGGGTGGTGTTGCTTTGAAAGGGGAGTTAATATATTGGTTTGATGCTTGCAAAGGCTTTTTAAAAAAGAAGAAATCCTAGTGGAGGTGATACGGGACTGTTTAAAAAGTTAGTGTCTAAGATGTTTTCGGGCCTTGGGCCACAGCAATATGACTTTGTTTTGTTGAAGATAGAAGTTCTGAGTTGATTTATCCATATCCTGAGCATTTAGTGCTCTCCCAATTTCTACCACTTCACAGATAAACAAGGAGAGAAGGAAGCAGCAAATAAGAAATTAATTAGTGAAGAGACACCAAGAAAATAAGTTGCTGGAGGTGGAAAATATTCAGCACCTGTGGATCTTGTATGCTGATCTACCTAAACATAGTAATTTTGACCTTTCTAAAGCACCTATGAGTTAAAAAAGCTGCTCCAAGATGACTAAGGGAAAGAAAGAAGAGCTGAGGTGTGAGTTTCTGGGGAGTGAAGCTGCCCTGCAATATGTTAAGGCTTTCCCTTGAACTGTCTCCTCCTGGTCTAGCTCAGTGGTGTTGTGGGGAGCAAGGCAAAGTCCTGCCCATCTGACTTGGCATCAACTGGGAACTGACAGCTAAGTATGGAAATTGCCACCTCAATGTTGATGTTACTTGATCATACTTATATTTTTAGGTGATTAGCAACTATAAAATGGTTCTGCATTGAACAATAGCCTTTAGTGAATTCTAATCAATACTAAAACATTATTCTGATGTCAGTGCCTTGGTGTAAGTTTTTGGAATAAATTAAAAATATTCTTAATAGTTTGGTATTCTGTGATAAATTCACAAGTTCAATTTACTAGAAGCATGTAAATTTAATTTTTTGGGGTATATTTTATATTTTGTTGCACATTAATGTAATTTAATTGTGGAGTTCAGTAATATCTCAAATTACTATTTGATTAAACAGGAGGGAACAAATACAAGAACTTTGATATGATTAATGTTTATTTAGTTAGTTTTGTAACTTCTCTTTATACCCTTTACAGATAACTGCCCTATACTTACATAATTTTTGTTCTTTCTGCAGGACTGCACTACACTTTTGTTGTAGCATTATCTTGGAACATGAATGAAGATCTCATCAAGCTCAAATGCATTATAGTTGACTCTGCAGTTTCTAAAAAGCACAATTCTAGCCTGGAATGTCTGACATCTATAGGTTCTAGTATAAATGTAATGTCTTGTAAGTTATTCTAATCCTGTGAACAAACTTATCGTTATGAATGATGAATTGATCTATTTTTTTTTGTTTGTTTTCTGTTAATTAATTTATACCAGAAGTTATTTGCTCTACTAAAATGTGCAGGAATGTGGGAAGTTGACACTCTTGATGTATGGCTTTCACCTCATAATCTTATTTTCAAAAGTGCAGTATTCAAATTTGCTTTTAGTGCTAGATGAGAGATCATTAACCTGCAGTCTTGAGGGCAAGCATACCAGTAAAGGCAGGCAGAAGTTTAGGAAAGCTACACCTCCAGATAACGTGAACGAAAAACTCTTAAAATGCAAACGTGCGATTACCACAGCATGACTACAGGATCCACGGAAAGAACAACAAACAGCAACTGATAGCAACTGCTACAGAATGTGGCTGCTGTGCTTCCTCAGGAGTTGCAGCCCAAGCTCTCAGCTGGAGCCCCTGTGAGTCTCTGAGCTGACTTCTTGGATATCCACTGTTTGCTGAAATCTAACAGAATTCAATAGTATCTTCTAGCTCTGAAATGTTCTGTCTCTAAAATCCTCTGAGCGACTAAACTGACAGTACATTCCCAAGGAGTTCTGTAGTCTTTGCAGTAGGGAAAGGTGGATGGGTTGGTGTCTTTGTTGAACTCCCCAACAAACTGATTCTAGAGGGGAAGGTACAGCAGATAGCAGACCCGGTCCTGGCTCTCCCAAACCCTGGAGGGCTGGGACATCAGCATGCTGGTGCCTGGCTCTCTGGATACCTTTGCCAGCCTGGGCTCTCAGAATGGGTCAGGCTCGAAGGGACCACAGGGGACCAACCTCCCTGCTTAGTTTGTCCTAGACGACATGGCACAGGGTTGTGTCCAGACAGTTCTTGAGAATCTGCAGCGAGGGAGACTCTGCACCCTCTCTGGACAATCTGGTTCCAGTGTCATTTGCACGGTGAAGAAGTTCTTCTTCTGGTGGAACTTCCAGTGCATGACAGCAACACCTTGCCTGTTGCTTCGTGTCCTATTGCCTGGTGCCGCCGGGAAGAGCATGGTTCCATCTTCCTGCCAACCCGCCTTCACACATTTGTATATATTAATGAGCTCTCGGAGCGGTGCGCTTTAGGACGGTGTAGTCGAGCCTGCGGAGGACGGACAGCCGCTTCTCCCAGCCAGGGGAAGTACTCCGAAGAGGCTGTGGCCGAACTCCCGCCCTGGCACCAGACGCTGGGAGCAGGTACCTTGCCAGTGTCAAATCAGCGCGGAGCTGCAGGCGAGGGTCGTGTTGCCCCGGCCGGGGCTGGGCAGGAGGCGACGGGAAGAGCTCCCGCGGGGTCCCGGTGCCACCCCAGCCACCGCGGACTCTTTGCCGCGCTACGGCCGCTGTCTGTGAGCTGCCTGGCGGAGGGAGACATCGCGCGGCGTCCGTCTCCATGGCAGTAGAACTGCGTGGGCGGAGTGGTTGGGGCCGCAGCGCGGCGGGCGGGCGCGCGCGCGGGAGAGAGGGAGGGAGGAGGTGAGGGAAGGAGCGCGCGCCCCCGGTCCGCCCCGGCCCCTCGCTGGGTGTTTGTGTCGGGCTGTGGCGGCGGCGGCGCCGCGGTCGAGGGGCTCTCACCCTCCCGCCGCTGTGAGCCCGACAGCCCCGCGCCCGTCCCCGCCCCACGCCCGCCATGCGCGGCCCCTAGAGCAGTGGGCTCGGCGGCTAGTGCGGTTTCTGCGCAGCGGCGGCAGCCATGGCGGTGGAGACGCGGCCGGAGCTGGTGGGGAAACGGTTCCTGTGCCTCGGCGGCGAGGAACCGCCGGAGAGTGGGTGCTGGCGGGCTGGGATAATCCGCGCCGTGTCCCAGCGGAACTCGCACAGTCCCGATCTGGCGGTAAGAGCCGCGGCTTGGGCCGGGCCGGGGGCTGCGGCGGGGGGCGGCGGGCCCGGCGTGACACAGCCCCGCGCCCGGCCGGGCACAGTGACGTGGAGCCGAGGGTCACGGCTGGCGCCAGGTGCGGTTCCTCGCGGCGTTTGCGGCCGCTCCATGCCCCGGCCGTGCAGCCGCAGTGAGAGAGGGCCGGTGCCTGGCCTGGGCACCGAGGGGCGATTAGGCTGGCCCTGGAGCAGCAGGGGAGAATCGGCTAATCTAGGGGAAACTGCCGCCGCGTAGCCCTGTTCGTCTGGGTCCAACGCGCCGGTGAACGTTGTTATTAAAGGAATGTCATTGTTTCCCTTTCTTTCCCCGCTCTCACTGTTTTTCTAAGGGGTGTAGGAATGTGCGTGTAGGTTAGTGAAGGAGCCAGGATATGCTCTGTTGTGTTTAGACACACTCTCGGTATGGGGGGAAACACGGCCAGGATTTCCTTGGGTTGTATTCTGAATACATAATCTGTAAAATGGAGTTTTATTGTGCTCCTCGGACTTGGTCGTTATATTGTTCGCGAATTCAGCAGTCAGAGGAGTGCTGTGCTTGTCTCTTGCCATGTTATGTTATTTTGTGCTTCTGAAAGCACATTTAAAAATATCACGACTATGTAAATGGTTATTACGTAGGCTGAAAAAAGGAATCACCGGACTGCGCTTGGTAATCCGTATTGCTGCTGGCAAGGGGGAGGCGTTCACAGCCCGACACTGGTCGGGTTGTAATGTTGCCTTTTTTACAAACTCACCAGGCAAACAATTGTCTGATATTAGAGATTATCGATTGCTTACTTTGAGAAGTGTGAATCACAGAATTTAGAACTCTCGTTTACGTTCGTTCCAGACTTCAAGCTTTGTTTCAAAAACAGAAAGTGGAGTTGAGATGCTACTTTTTTGCTATATTCTGGGTTAGTTTTCCTGGTTTTGGGGTTTTTTTTGGCATGTTGTTCCCATTCTCCAGCTATAATTGATTTTTTTCCTATTCTCCACCTATAATTCAAGAAGCCCTTGAATTCAAGTTAATGCTCTTCTTTATGAATTGGTTTGTGTTTTCAGCCTTTGCCTATATGTGAGGATAATCTAGAATGCTTCATTTTTAGAATCTATTTTGGATGTTATTCTTGCAGGGTAGTCTTTAGGCTCTATAGACAGTTATGGAAACAATGAGTAAGGTTTAAGGAGGTATTTACTAAGATTTACAAATCAGAGTCATAATTTGTAAACTCTCGGGGCAGAGCTGGCATAAAGGCATTTCAGGGGCTGTGTGTTATGTTAAATGAAAGATGCATGCTACAGATTGTAAAAACTTGCTCCTCTTCTTGACTTTGGTGTCTGTTTTTCTCTTCAGGTGCTCTTTTGTTACAATTCTTGGTAATTTAAGGAAGAACTGTCATGTTACAGCTGGTTTCTAAGGCAGGATGACTAAGGGTGTGCTTACGTGTTGTAGTGAAGTATCATTTGGATAGATCCAAACTACCTGAGAAGGCGGTGGATGCTCCAGCTGCATTTCTGCACTTAGCCTAGGTGCATTGCAGTGCTAACATGGCCATATTCCTTCTGGTGTTCAAGATAGCTGCACAGCACTGCATTATCCTATGTAGATACACGCCTAGTCACCTATGAGTGCTGGAAGCCTGGGAGGATTTTGAAAATAATTTCTGTTTTCAAGAGTACCACAGTAGTACTTAACTACTGGAACATCATTGCTCTCTTTAAAGGGAGCATTTGGGGTTTGTGTTACATGTTCTCTGGCCTCAAAGCACAAAGAAGTGGATAGAGGAAAAAATGGTAAGGTTTCTCTAAGCAACAGGTAGTTTTTGTATGTTAGACTCTCTTTCTGCATTTATAATTAACATTAATCTTCTTGTTAGTTGATATTTGCTAATGTGATTATCTTCTCCCTCCTAAGCTCAGCGAAGGACAGGGATGTTTTTTTTGTTAGCCCTGTTCTATGTACGCTATCCTAGCTGGAGTAACTATTGCTCTTATCCTTCCATGGATTTTGTTTAGAGGTGGCCATCCCTGTGAATAGTTCCAGACCCTTCTGCTCCCTGTCACTTGAGTGAAGCGGTAATTCTTGTTGACGGTTTCATTGCTGCCCACAGGGTGCAGTATAAGAATGCTGAAATTTACTTTTTGTCAATTTTGTGTTTTCCTGATCCCACAAGAGTGGAATGGATGAATGAGAAATGCACATGCTACCCTGAACTACAGGACAGGAGGAGGGCAGATGTGAGCATTTTCAATGTGAATTGCAAGTGGCTGGAAGCAAGTATGCTCCTAATCTTGGCTTCCAAAGGAAGTACTATTTACATTGACTTTGTGTCAGGGAGAGGTTTGAGGAAGGCTGCCTTCCCCTAGTTGACATCTGATAATCCTCTCCCCAAAAATCCTTAAAAGCAAGGAGGTCATGGCATTTGATGTTCTCCTGGAAGTGAAGAGGCAATCTCCAGCTGGCCAGCCAGAATGCACTCAACTTCAAATCAGCTACAGTATATGCTGTCTTTCTTAGCACCAGTCAGAGATAGATGATGGAACTGAGGGAATAAGAAGGTGGATTTAAGGGCATGACCAAGAGCTGAGCTTTACTGAAAGTGTGAGAGCAAGCCTCAGTGTGTGCATATGGGAATATATGGACAAATGGGGAGTTTTATGGGGTGCAGGAGCTCAAGGAGACATGGGTGAGCTTAGAGGCAGTAGATATAATTAATGTTGCTTGGCCACAGGGCTTATAGGAGCAAATCCAGAGGAAACAGAGCTTCATTAGTTCTGCTGTAAACAGAAAATTATGAGCTCCAGACCTGAAGGCTGGACTAGCTCCTCGCCACCTTTGAGCAAGGAAATCAAGAGGCCAGTCTTTATATGCTAAATTTGTTTCATGATTGTATTTTTATATCTAAATTAATGATTATTTTGATAATCATTAATTATTAGTTGAAATTATTGTCCTGGTAGGAAAACATAGGAAAAAACTCAGTTTTCTAGTATTTTCTTCCTGCTAGGTCTTCTCTACTCCATGGAAGTATATTAAATAAGTCTATCCTTATACTTTTCATGACTGCAATATTGCTGATATGTAGTATCTTTTTTTTATAATGTATTTGTCTATAAAGAAAGAGAAGTCTATCAAAGTATCTTCTCTCCAATTGCTTTATAGAAATTTTGCCTTATTCAGCTTTCCTATTAATTTGCCACTAGCAGGGAATATGGTGAGAACAGCTGGCACTGGTTGTGAGTGCTGATGGTCTCCTGGAATATAAATGCTCTTGCCATTATGTGAGACCATCCATGCTAGGATTTGAAAGCCATACCTCTTTCTTAGTCATCCTGTAATGTTTGCAGATGTTGTAAACACCTGCCATACAGGTATAATGTGTACATTGTATAAAATCTAATCCAATAAAATCTAATTCTTGCTGATTTTTGTGGTCTGAGTTACAGCTTTATAAGTCAGACCTCTTGACCTTTCTTTCTTGGACATTGCTGTTGCATGCAAAGTGTTTGTTTAAAAATAAAAACAAGGGTCAGAAATTTGCTATATGTATTTGTGTGTATATGTGTGCCTGTGTTCCATAGCCATTGACAGAATTCCTAACTATATTTCAGCTTCACAATAAGCGTTGTTAGAGGAAACAGAGCGCTCTCTTTTTCCTTCCTTCTAAGTACCTGGAAAAGCTTGTGTGCTGCTCTGATTGCAGTGATAACTCTGGGCAAATAACAAAATGATCAAGAAGAAAGAGGTGGAGTCATTGCCATATGATTTTCCTGGTATTTACTGTTCCATAAGAATTGCTTTCTGTGCCACAGGGTGCAAATCCTTGATGCGGTGAAAGAAAATGGAAGTAAACTTTTAAACGTACAGTGCGCGACTCTTAATAAAGAAATCATATTAATTTTAAAATACTGAATTCTCAGTAATTTCTAAGTTCAAATTTATTGATGCGTGAGTTTTTCTGCCATGATTCACATAATTTGGAAGACAGCATAAAAATTGAGTTGATAGTCTTTAATTCATTATGATAGGCAGACTAATATCTAATAATTGTGCATAGGGAAATATATTGTGGCAATAAATCACCATATCAGATACTCTTCATAAAAGCCTAAATATTAATGATAGTTTAAAGTAGCTATGTGATTATTATTTACAATAAAGTCAGTAAGATATAGTGGTGTAAACAATACACTAGTACTTTTGGTGAATTGTAGTTTTTTGGAATCTCATATTTGGTAATTTACAAACAGGCAATTGCTAAAAATTCAGTAAGTGTGGTATAACCATATGAAGAGAATATCAGCAGATTATGGATCCGTTTTAACTGAATTTGCCTTCACTTAAAATGGAAGTCTGCAAAATGTGATAAAAACTTACCACTACTGTGTTACAGTTAACATGAAAATAATTTTAAATAATTTTGGATAATTGGAAAATAAAAGATGTTTTAGACAAGTACTCCATACGCTGATTATTTTCTCACTAAATGATGAAGTTAAATTTGCCTTTGCTGTGTGTGGAGCTGCTTTTACCTAGTCTTTTTAAAATTTTAATTGTTTTAATCTTTCTGCTTCTGCATTCCTAAAGTTTCTGAATGCGATCTGTCTTTGTCATAAAGGCACAGAATTACACTTCTTCAGGTTACACTTGATTTTTTTGCCATATGTTGATTTTTAGTGCTGTGTGTTCATGTTGTCTGTCCTCCGTTCTCATTTTGCTAAGATTGTATTATAAGGAAAAAGTAAATGTGTTAATTTTTTTGAACACATTTGAGCTGATCTGTTTAAAAATGGAATTTCTTTTTTCATTCCTTATTTTAGAAGTACATGCTTTGCAGCTTTGACTTGTTAGCCTTGGCATAAAATGGAATACGCATAAAAATCTTCAGTAAAATTAATGTAGACAGTAAACAAATAAATATGCTTTAAACTACTAGTTGTGCACAGCTTGTTGGTGGTTAAGGGAATTTAAAAGTTCTATGTGTTTTTGTACTACTATCTGAATTCCAGATAACGAGCAAGTTGTTGGTGAGGATCCCCATCACATAATTTACTTCAGCTATTGGAGATGATACTCAAGACATGTCAGAGATTATCACATCACTGCCATCTCTGAATGAAGGAATGTTGTTGTAGGATGTGTTTTGTATGTGCTTTGAATCTGTTTTGAAAGGAGTGGGAGAAGCTCGAAATGTGCCAGGGATTTAGACAATTTTCATTTGTTTCTGCTATTCTGTATCAGTATTGATGCCAACAGGAGTCTTGTAAGTTTGGAGCATGTCAGTTGGGGAATCTTTTCTTGGCTAAGCAGTAAAGAAAACTTCCTATTTCCTTTTGTGTTTCTGGTAAGGTTGAGATTGTCATCCTGTGTCTGTGAAAATTTCATCATCTGTCTACCAGAGATATTCCTTCCTGAACTATCCTTCATAGTAATTTCACAAAAAGATCAAACAGAGGGGTATTCTTATGAAATTGACTGCAAGGATTCAGTGCTTTATACACTGCCTTTCCCTCTTCTCTTCTTTTTGCTAAAAGAAACCTGAGTTATGATGTGGTTCAGTAAGTAAAGGTACCTGCACTGATGGATTTTGAGTAAGATTTGTTTGAACGTCAAGGTTGCAGAGAGTTCAGGTGTCCTGAGCTAGGGATGATTCATTTAATCGATTTGTTGCCTAGTTGCAACACAAGCAGCAATGAACAAAGTATGGAAAAAGAAAGGTTTTATTCCATAGTTAAATCTTTCATGAGGCTCTTAGGAAGACATATTAGATATTAATAAAAAAAAAAATTCTTTTGCGTTTTATATTTTGCATATAAATACTATGTTATTCCACTGTTGCCTTACCTCAGATATTTCTTTTTCTGGAACTTAGTGTATATCTTTGGAGCTGTCTCAAAGCATGGCATATCCATCATAAAGAGTTGTGAAGAATGAGCAACTATTTTATAAAGAAGCCATTCTTCTTGTGCACCTTACAGGATCTCTGAACCTGCTTGAGAACAGCAGAACTGTTACTTAATATCAAATTGAATGTATTTTAAAATTCATTGTACTTGTGAAATTTGACCAAAAATCAATTTAGCCTTCTTCTAATCGCACTATTAGTGAACTGTAGAGATGCATAGTTCCATCAGTGGTCTTGAATTAGGGATTAGGCTTGACTTTCCTGTTGAGTTGGATTTGGTAAACTGTGCTGCTTTGGTGAAAAAAGGCAAGTACAGATTATCCAAGAAGTTCAGCTGAAGTTGGCAGCAAGTGTTTGCCTCGGAAGACACCTCTGTGAAGTGCTGTTACTGTCCACTGTTGTGCTCTGGGCATTGACATCTCATGTTGCTTTTATGATGAGGAGAGTTTCCCTCCTCACCCTGCTGAGTAGGGACTGAGACTACTCTGCTTGTAACCAGCTTGTTCTTGGAAGTTGATGGAGAATTCTAAGTTAAACTAATGCTATATTGCTTCATTGTATTGATTCCTTTAGAAAGTTACTATTGTTAGTTGATGTTGTATCTGTGCACCAATAATTTTTAATGTTATAAGAGAATGAGAGCAAGGGATCCAGAGAAGCTTCCAGGATTTTGCTGTGTTTCGCTTTCTAGTAATTTTCTTCAAAATATTATTTTACCTAAAACAGTTGTTGCTATGTTTAAGAATTAAGTGGAATGAAGTAACTTGATTTGCTTCCGAGGAAGTTACTTTCATGTACATATAGCAACTGGCTTTGAGCTAAATCACATACTCTATTTGGAGCTTCATGGGCACAAAAGATGCAGCATGAGCATTAAAAGCACCTAGCTGGATCCTAGATTGGCAGTGTTTTTAGAAGTTTTGGAGACTGTGGTTCCACAGACATTTCTCTTGGTGGCACTGCTGGCTTAATTTTTTTTTTTTTAACCCTGAACATTTTCCTGATCCATTCAGCATATGACACTTCAAGCAGTTGTACTGAGGCTGGAGGAGGTAGTATGGGATCAGTCCAAGAGTAGGAGCAGCTTAAGGTGGAACTGTGTCTAGGGGAAATGTCTCTGGACAATGGCCTGAATGAAGTTGAAAAATGACTTAAATACCTTTGGGGTATTTGAGGGTTGCATCCAGTAATTAGTAGATGTGTTTAGTTGTATTGCAGTTGAATTAGTGATACTTATTCACATATTATGAGTAATTTCTTCTTTCAGTTGAATAAAGAAATAAATGTTCACATAGCGCATGATATGATCATTTGATGTCTGCCGATGCAAGACTTATTTACAAAAGCAAGTTTTGGAAGAATAGATGTGAAACTAAATGCTCAGGGAAGCTAAGCATCCCTATGTTAAAATGCATAAACTTCTGATGACTTGGTAAAGTATTGCCTATGATACTTTTGCATCAATTAAGATCTTTTTGAGTGTTCTGAACAGCACTATAACTGATGCAGATATTGAAATTATTGCAGCGAGGCTTCACTGCAGGTAGCTCAAGTAGATGCCACTATCATTATTTGGGTTGTCTCACCATGGTTTTAGTTTTTCACTAAGGTAGCAGGGCTCTTCAATCAAATGATAGTTCAAAATCTGAATTTTGATTGCTCTGTGAAAAAGAGAACACTTGCTGAGTCATTGCCAGGTGGTCTAAGTTGTATCTCTGTGTGTCTGGTGAGGAGGGGCTGGAAAAGCTGTATTTTGGAGGAGTGTTGGCAAGGACAGTTCATTTTGAAATATTCCTCCAGCTAATTTACTTGTATTTTTGCTTTTCTTGGCTTCTCTTCTTTCCTGAAACATGGAATGTAGATTTGCTACCTTTCAAAAACAAACAAAGCAGCCCAAAATTTGAAGTCAAGCAGACAAAGAAGCTTGTTGGGGTAATAATTGAAAATATGTGATCTAAACTGTTCAGTCAATATAGAAAATCTTGGAAAAGGAAAACCAGGAGGTAGTATTGAAGTCTTAGGCTGGCGTTTGTCATTAATCAGTACTTTTTCTTGCACCCTAATTCTTCCTGCTAACGTAACTTGGAGACTTCAGTTTTTCAGCCTTGGTATTCATCAAAGACAGGAGCAAGTAAATATAATCAAGACAATGGTGCAAGCACTTTTTAGAGGGGAGGTTAATGAATTTTAGGCTATAGACCCATGCTGAGATTTGAAGAGTTAGGAACTAACTGTGGTTTAGTTGCCAACCTTTTAGTCAAAAATACAAAAGCTGATGTAGTTAAAGAATGAATGGAATGAGGTACTGTGGTCTTCAGAGCCGTTGTGATATTTTGCTGTCATGCTCTACAATTCTAGCATATGGCTGCACTTCCTCAGTGTTTTGTTATAGGCATTTAGAGCTCAGGGACAATTTTAAAAAATTGTAATCTGTTTTTTCACTGGAGTATATAGTGGATTTTTCTTTTTTGTTTTGGTAACAAAATTGTCTATTCCAGGTGCGTTTGCATTTAATATACCCAGATGTTGGTCAAACCTTGATGGTAATCTATTTACTAGCAGTTAAGCAGTGAGTAAGGTTTAAAGAAAATATAGATGTGATAATGAAATATTTCTGGCTTGCTAACAGTTAATTCAGTTAACTAGTGTTCAGCTAACAAGTGTGCTGTCCTGAATACATCTTAACCTCCTGTATATTGTTGTATTTTAAAATTTGTATGTAGGTCAGAATGTGATATGTGAATATTTTTAGATAATGTCATGATCACTTCTCAATTAAATAGATAGCTTTTCTGTGTAACACTTTGACTAATTTAAAGGAAGTTAAATTTGTTTTTATAAATAGACAATGTTTTGAGTATGTTGCTACTTTGTAGTATTTTCCCCATTAACAGTTAATAAGTTTCTGCTGTAACTGATTGCTATTTACGATACTACAATTTAGTGAGTCAGTGAGTTAGTAAGACTATAAAAAATTAAAAATCTTGTTAATAAATTATTCACTGACTAACTTTATGATTCCATCAAATGGTTTATTTTAAAACTGAATATAGTACTTTAGTAAATGATTGTAAAGATTTTTAGATTTAAAATTAAAAGATTTGGCTTTCTGTTGATGCTTGAAAAATGCCTTGCTGATACTGCTTAATTTGGGATTTTTTTTTTTTTTTTTTTTTTTTTAAATTCTGTAATATTGCCTTTTCAGGTAAAGTGAGATGTGTGTGTACACTGTGGCATATTTTCCCCTGTCAAAATTTTTTTGACAGTAAGTTTTCTGATATCTGATTTTAAATTTATTTTAACTTTTAAATGCATTTGAGCATGGCTCATATTTCAATAACATGGCAAAATTGAATGCTGCTCAGTGGCTTAGTTTCAAATATGGTACACAGAATCCAAGTGTTAAGTTTGCTCATATATTACTTTTCTGCTAGAATAATGGCAGGACTTAATAGGGCTCTTCAGTTAGTTCTTCTTAAATGGAGAAAGTTTTCCTCTCCAGTGGGTTCTTAGGTTTGTTGGCTGAGGTAGAAGGACTGCATTCAATACCCTCACAGGTTCTTTTCTTTTCTAAGATGTAATTTGTATTGTAGCTACCCATTTCCAGGTACCTGGAACCTGTGTTCCAGGAATGCTTACTAGTTTATTTGAGAGAGTTTAAGGCTTCAGTTGACATAAGCAATTCATTCTATGTCTGTGGTTTTCCTTCCTTTTTTACAGAAGTTTGGTTTTGATCTTGGTCTGCCCTTTAGGAAGTCTGTCTTCAGTTAAGAAGAGGACATTATAAGGACATGCAGAATGGCCCTTGGGAATCTCAGGATTGAGTTAGCTAGTGTTTGGAGGCAGGAGTGAATGGAAAAACTTTTATTTTTGCTTCCTCTCTTTTTTTTTCCCTTTTTTTTTTTTTTTTTTTTTCTTTTTCCCTTCCCCCCCCCCACCTCCTTTGAGAACGTTTTTATCAGTTCTTGAGCTTTCTTTAATCAAGACTTCCTGTGAAAAGACCAGGCAGGCACATATAGAAACTAGAATGTATAGGTCAGTCAACAGAGGAGGCAAGGAAAGAAGAGAGGACTAATGGCTTGAATGCAGAAACCCATGTGTAGTTCGATGTAAATTGACAAAAGGAAGGCTCCTCCTCTCAGCACAAAAGGCAGCATTCCTTCCTGGGAGGCTTGTGGCTGCTCTGGGTCCATTCTCTCTGGGTCCATTCTCTATCACAAAGAAAGATTAAGAAATTTATAAACATGGGAAATCTAACTGTTGAAGTTCAGCAGCTGAATTTATAGCTTTACTCAAACCTAGTGGTTTCTTAAGCTCAGGAAAAAAGGAAATCTCAAAAAGCGTTGATTATTTAAGGTCAGAGCAGAGATATGAAGCTGGTATTGCTGTGTAGTTAATTACAGCTTGGGCCATGTGCAGTTCTTGTTCCTAAAGCTGTCAGTTTGGTATTTCTTATGTCACTTGTAGAACTGGGGGGTTTTGTGGCAGTTCTTAGTTGCTTTGTTTACTTCCCTTTCCAGGACTTAGCTGTATCTGCTTGTTTTTTGTCAGTTCTTGGCTGCAAAGGGAGACTCGCTTGTAACACAGCAGGCAAGTGCTGCTCTTCCTTGAGACTGCATATGTAGGACAGAGTGCTTGAGCTCAAACCTCAGAATTGCAAGGGTTTCTGGGGTAGAGAGCTATAGGCTGGTGATCTAAGTACCATGGTTAGTAACACAGTAGCATAATTTTGGGAGTTAGGAAAGTTTCTGGAAAGTTAGGCCTTGGAAACTGATTCCTTAAAACATATTGTGGTGGAGCAAGATGATGCCTGATATTGTGGTAGGTTTGGACTACTTATGGCACACAGAAAAGTGGTTCTGAATGTGTCTGTGCTAATGAACACACATTTTCTCTGAATATTTGCTGCTTGATTGGCTTCCCTTTCAGCTGATTTTTAAATCTCAGATTTTAAGTAAAGCTGCTGTTGAATTTTTTTAGTTATGAGAGCTCAAACAGGCAGGTAGCCTTGAAGGGGATTAGTTTTCAGATGTCTGGTCAAGTGCAAACTCTTTCTGCAGCTTTATCCACCTTCAGGCTATTCAAGTGTGATCTTACAGTTTGAACCAGTGAGGCAACAAAATTACTCTTTTTCTTCAGTATGGGCAAGTTGTTGGTTTTTTTCCCCTTTGGGCCTTAGGAGACAGTGATGTCTTAAATATGTGTTTTGCTAAAAGCTACTTTTAATTAATACCAGGTGTTTTTTTCCCCACATCAATATTCCATACCTTTCTTTATTGAGTCTGTCAGTTGGGCAGTTAGCTGCATGAGGTTTGGAACTGCAGTTGTGCCTATTAGGCAAGCAGCCAGCTCACAAACAGTACAGTATACAGATCTGCAAGTTATTTGTTTTGCAGGCCTCATAAGAAATTCATTTGTGGGCAGAAACATCCAGATCCTCTGAAATTTGTCAGTAGCTAATAAGGAAATCTTGACTGGAAAACATGCTTAAAAATTATATATATGTGTGTATATGTATATATACATGTCCTGCCCCCTGCTCTCAAAACAATAGTAGAAAGTAATACATTTGTGTGATAATGGTGTATTGCCTACTAGTATTGGCATTTATGGTGATAAAAAGTAGAGCTATTTCATAAGAAAATTGATATATCCACTTTACAATAGAACTTGAATATTGCTGCTGTAGTACTTGTGCAATGGACCGTGCAGGCCTTTCCTTTGCTGTGTTTTATTGACATTGTTGATTGGGAGAGGAGATCTGAGGGGATGGGGTTTGTGGTCTATGGCACTTGTAGTAGTGGTGAAGGGTGATGTGGGGAGCAGTAATGATGGACTAGGGGCAATACATGCCTTTAAATTGTGCTTTGAAGTATATTTCTCTATTGGTTGCTTCTGTGTTGCTTTTATCTGTTTTCCAACACTACTGACATTATTTAAAATGGAAAGTACTTACTGAGATACTCTTAATACTCTAATTCACTAACAATCTGGAAGAAAATGAAATCCTGTTTTAGTAGTGATGCCAAATGAGTTAACACTTTGAGGGGTGGCTAGCCTGTGACACTGATTTGAGCTTGCAATGGTCTGTAACTTAAAGTGTATGTGCATTATGGGAAATGCACTCCTGGGGAAAATAATACAATTAAAATCTTTCTACAGTTGTAATGTATAAAAGTAATTCGCAAAAAAAATCTTTAAACACTTTCATGGAACATTTAACATCACAGTCATTGCAACTAGAAGGCATTGTTGATGTGCTTTAAAATGAGTGCTGGTTAATAATATCTCCATGCATCTTGCTGTATGTGGTTTTTTTCTTACCTTCTAAAGGTAGCTAGCATGAGAAAGCTGGCAATGGAAAGTGTTATGTAGGGAGAAGGTGTCTTAAAATGGCATATTAGACTGAGATCTTTATGCATACAAGAGTGAAAATTATTTACACTGCTTTTAATCTCTCATCCTGTGCAAAACATGCTATCCTGTTTAGCACCAAAGCACCATGTCCTGTTTAGCATTTCTTGTAGCCTACCTACCCCAATGATGAGCTGTATTTTAATTTCCCCTTAGACTGTATCTCTTTATTGCATCATTCTATGGTTAGAGTACTTCAGGATTCTCATAATCATCTTGTCCCATCCTTACAGTTGGAAGACTCCATTAACCTCTCTTCCCTCAGGAATAAAATATGGTTAGCTAACTAATAACTTTTATTTTTATTGTGAAGATCAAACCTACTGAAACTACTGATTTATCATTTAAAAATTAAAATACGTAAATGTTGCTTCCGGTAATGGTAGATGGTTACACAGGTCTGTTGGCTCTTTGTTTCTGTGGGCAATAAATTGATTTAGTAGTGGTATATTTTTGCTGAAGGTGATCTGACATGTTGGGGGTGGTTAACTTAAAAAATGGATGAAGATAAGACTGAGATGTTCCAGGGTAAATAGACTGTGTATTGCATGATAAACTTTGGCCAAGTCTCAGTTTTAGAATTGCTGAGATTAGAGTTTCTGTATCTGTGCAACTCTGTTTACTTTATAAGACACTGTTTGACCAAGACTTTACTGTGGTAGGTGCTGTGCAAAGGCAGAACTAAAATTGTCACTCCTACAGAGTTTCTGAAATCCTGACTGGATTTCAGAAGGAGCTGAAATGAGGTTATATTGATGTGTTGTTTGTGTCCTGCTGCCTGACCTTTGTTAAATCTTTTGACAGGCCAGTGTAGGAGACATTATTGAGGTGTATAGCAAAGTAGCTCTACTGGAGTTTCTCACTTGTCTGTCAAACATGAAGGACAGCCAGGGATAAAACTCCAAAGTAGCAGGTTGAAATGGAATTTTTCTTTTTGCCCACCTTTTTCTTTTGAAAAAAGAAAAAAAAACCCCAACATAGCCAGTGACAGGTTCTAAGTATACAACAGAAGTGAGACTTGGCATTTTGTAGCTGAGTCTGAAGTCTTTGAAACCAAAATCCCAGTAAGTTGCATTAATAAAGGAAGGAGACAAAATTATGTAGAAAAGACAGTTACTGTCATTATGAATGATTATACGATAATTGTGTAAAAGCATTGTGAGGTGCTGTGTGTGAGCAGAGTTCTGTCAAGTCCAAATGAAAAAAATGATCTAATAACAGTCTGTAACATGGTATGCCTGCGGTGCAAACTATGCATGTTGCTATCACTGAGGAGAATTTAATGGATTTTGTGACCCTAACCATAGGACTATGCTAAGAAGTTTGATTCAGCACCTTTTGTAAGTACATTCTGAACTTATTTCCCCTCAGCACAGAGAATGCATTTTTTATTTCTATCACACTTCTTTTGTTTCTGTGGTATCAACTCAGGAACCATTTTTTAAAAATTGATTAAACTCATGACTTTTGGAATCTGTGCTTATAATTTGTGGTGTAGAAAACTAAGTGGTAAGTGAAACAAGGTATTTCTAATATAAGTTTAAGTGAATACAGATCTCAAAGTTTGGACGCTACTTTTTTCAACCCTAAAGGCTTTGGAATAATTTCATTTGAATGTTTTTGTGATGATTCAGTAGGCCCACCATCATTGGCATCTTTATGACAGAGGTTGGTGGCAGCTTGAGTTGCCAGCAGACTTTTTTATTTATCACTTCTGATGCTAGTTGTGTTTTTTGTTATAGATGCAGCAAAGACCCCTTGGTTTTGAGTTTATTGTAGAGGTTTTAATTATTGGGAGTGACAGAGGAGTTGAGTAATAATCAAGTTAACCTGGATTGGCTTAACATATAACAGTTGAGATCCTTTTTGTGTGAGGAACTGATTTGATTTGTCAAGATGTCAAATTGGTCACAAGCCAAGCTTATCACTTCTGTGGGTTGTATCAAGAAAAGCAGAAGTGCTCCATATGTTCTGATCTGTATTCATTCAGTTTTGCCTAACAAAATTTAATGTGTTAAGTAGGGTTTGTGAGGCCCTCTTATTTTAACATCTCCAACGTTAAACAATGTTAACATTTGTAATGTTTAGCCCTTGTGTAAAAGTGGTAGAACGTGGAGAAATCTGGACTGTGCTGTTATTAAATGCCCTCACAATTAACTTCTTAATTCTTCTACAAGGGGACAACTTTAGGGAGTTGCTAAGGGAAGGAGAAGCATTGGTGTGCTGCTTGTTCCCTGAGACTATGCTTCTAGAATTCGGAGGGAGTATTTATCCTAATTTGATAGATTTGGGAATACTGCGAATATTTTATATTGAGCAAGTTGTTGGAACGGCTAACTGTGTGAACATATTGGTTTAGTTTAATGGGAAGGAGGAGGTGGAGGTGTCTAGGGAAAATAGGCAGGAGCAGAAAGAATTTTGTGTCTTGGCAAGGAATTTGAGTCTGTTAAGCAAGTGGCTCTGTCATCCCTTGTGCTTTGGGTTTTTTCTTTGCTTTTCTTAACTTCTTTGTTTTTAATTGAGCTTACAGGAGTGCTGTTGCAAAAGAAGATTTTTTTAAATTTTTTTCCCCATGTTTTCAGCTCCCACTCACAAGTATGAGTTGTAATAGTTCAAGCATTTAGACTGAGATGTAGGAGTCCTGAAAAATGGGTGTGCCTGAAAAAAACAACATAGTTTTAAGTATCACCACAAGATGTTAAAATAGACATTCTCTGGACTTCTTTCTCTCATTGTACTTGAAGAAAAATACGAAATCAGTTTGGTTACAGGTTCCAGAAAGTATAATCTGAAGTATCAGTTAGTAAACAAGTTAGAGCCAGTAGGTGATAAACAGTGCTTATGGGCTTTGTTAAAGAGTACAGTCAAAGCAATTGCATGTATGAATAAGTTCTTTTGCAGCATCTGGGTCTCTGGAGGAAGATGTGCTGAACTATGAGTGAGAGCAAAACTTAGTTCTGTAACTAGACCCAGTTTCTACTTTTCTTCAATTCCCTGCCCAGAGAATTGGTTAAATTTTTGTGCCTTATGATGGGAGGATTCCCTTTATTTAAGGGAAAAACTTTGGTGAATCTGCAGCTTTTGTATGCTGGGCTTATGGTATGTTTATGTCAGTTAAAATGGCTACTGAGAAAGGAGGTCATCTAGATTTTGCAAACATGTTAACAAAAAATAGAAGCTCTCAAAAGATGGGGGTTTATTGTGTGACTCTATTAGAGTACAAGCAAATCAAGTTTCAAAGGTAGCACAGCAATTATTAGATGTTATGCTGTAGGTGTTGGGTAAAAAACTGGATACGCTTCTCATCATCTGAGTCTTTGAAATAAAAGCAGTGGGGTTGAGGGGATGTGAAAAGGGAGAAAAAGCAGTGCTAAAATGAGTTTTTTCACCAGACAAAAAGCCAATGAACAAAACAACAAAAAACACATGAAGAGGGGAGTAAAATTACTGGATTTATGGCACTTTACTGAGTTTAGGGTTTTTGACATTTGTTGAATTTTTGTCCCTAGGCTCATTGTTTCAAATAAGTTTTGTAGACTTCCTTCGTGGATAAGAGCAGAGGGGGCCGAGATTGTTATTTGTTGAATGATGTCTTGCTCTGGCAGCTGGGTATTTCTGTCCTTTGTAAATGTCTCTTGTTGGGGGTTGAGTGTTTTTCTATTACTGTGCCAGTTTAAAGAATTTTTGCCATTATCATGCTAACGAAGCTGGCCGGGTTACACCCAGGATCTTTGACGACTCTAGACGAAAGGGGTTGGTGGGAGCAGCTTCTGGAGGGGTTACTCATGTTTCTGGTGAGTGGAGCCGAGAGGAGGACCCCCGGATCTTCAGCCTGCGCGGCCGAACCCAGGAGAGCCAGAGGGTCTGTGATCACCTGCCCTGCATCTGCCCCGTTCCAGCCTCCTGCCTCTGCGGACACAGCTGATCCCCCGGACACACACGGTGAGCGAGGAGCCGCCGCTCCAGCCCGTTCCCACCGAGACCGGCGTGGCCGCTGCCGCCCCTCCCGCCTGCGCTCCCGCCTGCCCTCGGCAGCTCCGGGCTGGGACCGAGCACAGAGACAGCGTGCCTGCAGCTAAAGAAGGGACTGACACCGAGTTATCTATTCTGTTCTGTTAGCAATTTTAACAACTGCTGTTGTTTCTGCTTGTACGGTTAGATATATTAGTAAAAGAGCTGTTATTCCCACCCCCTTATCTCTGCCTCAGAGTCCTTGATTCAAACATTTATAATACTTGGGGGGAGTGGAATTAAAGTCTCTATTTCAAAGATAAACTTCTGCCTTTATCGGGAGACACCTGTCCTTGAAACCGGGACTCTCTTTAATGAGCTCCACTATTACTGCGGCTTCTTAGCTTCCATTAGGCATACAGTGCATTGGATGAGGAATGTTACATTCTGGGAAGTGCAGGTGCAAGATCCCAGGATTTTGATGTCTGTGTTATAGAATGTGTTTACTGTGGTGGAATTAGATGTGGTGGTAAGTCATTGTCTGGCACTAAAATAGCTGCTAAGCATTGGGACAGAAGCCAGCTGAGTATTTTGTGTGAAAGAGAACCCTCTAAAACAAAACTGTAAACTGATTCGTGATCTTCTGTGCAAAATAATCTGTTTATTCACCATCAGTCCTTCTAACAGTTTAACCTGTTGTTGTGCATTGGTTGAGAATCCTGACAAACCATAGGTTGCACTAACTTGTAGGCTTGAATGCTCAGATATCGCATGTGTTTGCATTCACAGATCACCCTGACCAACTTGTGTCTAACGTTTTCTTAGCTGGTCTTTGCCCACCTTTCTTCTAGGGAGTTGGTTTTGCTAAGTTATTTTCTGGCCTAATGAATCTATTGCCAGTTAAGTATCAAAACTCTTGAGTTTACTTAGGCAAATGAACTGCTGCACTCTAGATGACAGGCACCTGCAGATCCTTTATAATTGGCAATTGCTGGTGGATCCTGTTCTGGTTTATTGATGAACCTAATCACAGAAAGGAAAATCTATGTTTCTTCCATTAGAAATGGCTATTTACTTGTCATTTGTGGTATAGCACAGCAAAATTCTGAGCCATAGTGTTCAGGACTCTTGGCAATAAAAGTAATCCATTTAAATAACCTAGTAGTAATTGTCTCTTGAATAATTGAGGCTATGAAGCTTTACTGTAGGTTGTCTAGCTGGGTTTTCAAAGCACATTTAATGCAAGCGTATTTTCCAGAAAGGGCATTTAGGCTTGATTTGATGGCTTTAAGTAGTGAGTGCATTGTCCTTTGTTAGTTAATCGTTGTTAAAGTACTATTGAATCTCCTATTGAGAAGCACCACAGGGTGAATTTCAAATCTTATGATTTCCCTCTCACTGCTCTGCTGCCTGATCCCAAAATTGTCTAATGCTTTTGTGATTCTCACATTTAGTTCTTTGAGCAGAAGCCTTAACAAATTGAAAAGTCCATGAGATCTTGGAATTCTCCAGTGCTGTCCAGAGGCAAGATTTGAATGCAAAACAGATAACTGAATTTTCAGGTGAATAATGTGGCATTTAAGTACAAAGCTTTTTGAAAGATACAAAGCATCAGTAATCATTGCTAGTATGTTTGGCTTGGTTTTCTTAGCATAACTGAGAAGTAATGGAAGAAATCTGAAGCCTATTAGAAAGAAACTCACTTGCTCAGTTTATCTAGGCACTGTCTTCCCCAGACTGGAGCTCATATGTAGACAAAACAGCTTTATGAAGATTGAGTGTACATGTTTGTTGTGAAACTTCCTGTTGCTTGGTCTGTATAATTAATGACTTGGGGATATAAATTTATTAGCATTCTGCTAATGAAAACCTGTCTGGTGTAGCATTAAGTTTTTGTCATGTTAGAAAGTCTCAAATCCTGGCAGCTGAGACAGCATTATCACTCATTATCACTCAGCAGATGTCTTCTCAGCAGATGATTTGTTTGGGTTATACAAATATACTTTGCCTTCACAAGCAGCAAAGGAGAAGAAAAGTTTCTGTGAAACTTCAGTTCCTATCTATGTAAAAAACTTGAGAGCTGCTGACTGTGTAGTCATTTTAATGATGATAGCAATATTTATTCATTATTTTAGGCAGAGAATAACAAGAAGTAAAAAAATGTTGAAGGTACTCTAGTTGTGACATTGTCATAGTGTCCTATTACTATCTAGTGTTTTTCTGTGAAGTATACCTGGTGGTAATTTTGGCAAGTTAAAGTCAGGTTTTTCTGTCTTTATTAGTAATTTTATGATGCAGTACTAAATGTATTTTCCTGCTCATTTTCAGTAGCTTTTCAGCACTCTTCTGCATTCTCCATTTTTTTTTTTTTTTTTAGTGTGCTTCTAAAAATGTGTATCTCTGAGATGCAGTACTTTAGCTTCAGTATCAGAAAATGTTGGGTAAAATAATTTTGTTGTTTTTGGTCTCTGATGTTATTCAGAGTTTCATTGAAGGAGTAGGAATTCACTGTCTCGCGCTATGGCGAGGTGCTATAAATCATTGATGCCTTCTGGTCTCTTGTGTCTCTAAAAGCTGAGCCTTGGGCTCCTGATGGGTTCCAAACTTGTAGGGAATGTTACCTGCATGCTTAACTCCAAGTGTAAGGGAAAAAACCAATACTTTGTTAAGCACTGCAAGAAGTTCCAGTTTTTCTTATGGAAAAAGAAATGATAGAAAGCTGTGCTGGTTTCTCAGCCTGAGAAAGTAGGGGATTTTTGTGAGTTTCTGGTTTGTTTGGGTTGGTTTTGGTTTTTTTTTTTTTTTTTTTTAATATATGTTTATTACATTTACTTTTTTCCTAGGATTTTTACTTTTATTCCCAGAGATACTGTATTTCTGCATTCAAATCCACAAAAATTAAATACCAGAAAGAAGCAAACTAACACTTGTCAATATCTTTTTGATGTGGTTGTGACTTCAGATTTATTATCTCTTAATCTACTTCTGTTATAGAAAGTGGACCACCCTCCTACTGTCTCTAGTTTTTGTTGTAGAACTGCCCTGATTGGCTGTCCATGCTGACTTTTCTTGGTGTGTTTCTGTAATTAATTCTCTACATGTGTTTTATTTCTGAATCTTCAACATATTTCTTATATGAGTTAGCTTGAAACCACGTTGTAAATTTCTGAATAATTTGTGAATTAAAGAACTTCACAAAACATATTCTGTTAATGGTTCTTTGCCTCCTTATTTTCCATCTTTATGCAAACACCCATTTGTGTGGGCAGTTTTCTCCACTTTGAGAGGCTTGACAGACTAGGAGCAGCTGTGATCAAATAGACCCTTTTTCTAAAATAGATTCCAAACTACAAGACCCACCTTGGTTGAGAAAGGAGAGCACATAACTGATGAGGTCCAGCACTAGGGCTGGACTCCTTAGCTCTGTCTTGATGAGTGGGGTGACAGCAGGGGCACAGGACTGCACAACTCCAGTGCTGTGAACCAACTGTAGGAAGGATGTGGTGAGGAAAACAGGAGATCTTAAGCACTCCAATGGCTGCATCTCCCCTTCCTGGAGCATCCTCACTTTGCTTCAGCCCAGACATTCTTCATCCCAATTTGCTCTTTCCCCATCTCACAGCTCTGAGACCGTGGCATTGCCTGTCTTATCCTCTGACAATAGCTCTAATGGGATCTAACCTTTTGCCCTGCAGATGGTCTTCCCTGCATTCCTTTAGCCCTTTGTCCTTCTGTCAGTCAGAAAACAGCAGTGACTTTAGGACGAGTGCACCTGAAAGGTCGCATCAATACTCTTTGAAATGTCTGGATGGAAAAAAGTAGGATTAGCTAAATTTATTTGTTTAGATGTGAATAGAGGGTTCCACCTAAGCCACCAGCATACTGAAAGTAGAAAAACCAAAGCAAACCAGCCCCAACTGGCACTTAGTATCTCTGCTGTACCTTGCTTACTAGTTATAGTATGAACTGCTTAATGATTGCCAGTTCTCTGAAGTGAGGTGCAAAGAAGTTGCACTGTCTTGGCATAAGAAGTTGGCTTTCATAGGGCTCTTCCCAGAGGAAACTAAATTGTAATTTCTTCCTAGTGAAGAAACTTTGTCATGATGATGAACCTTGGTATGTATGATGTGCATTTCATTTCCCTCCACAGTGTTAGACACACTCAGATCTTATGCTTTATTAAATAGCATCTGTAAATTGTTTGGCATAAAACATCCTGTTTTAGAAAGACCTACTTTTAAAATGAAATTTTTAACTAGAAGAAATCCTTTTGAATTTTCTGAATTTTCAAGCAGCTATCAGCATTAGAAGTACAGTATTTCTGGAAACACATGCTGTGTCGTCTTCATATAAATGTATTAATTTCTCATTGAAAGGGCACTGTGGAGCTATTACTGGTATGCTGTAGTATAATGGTCTCATGCAGTTGTGATTTAGTAAGCTGTACCAGATTTCAAGCTGTCTGCATTGCAGCCTTTTTGTTATTAATAGTTAATGATACTCTGTCTGTAAGCACATCCTTACTTTCAAACTTCCCCCTCCCTCAGTCCTTAGGCCTTAATGTTTTTTCCTCTTAAATGGGAGAATGGGTACAATTGCTTTCAGAGCTATCAGGGCTGTTTTGTAGGTAGTCTGGACAGATTTTGCTGGAGCACAGTGTGAGCTGCCCCATCTCAGGTCTGCTAGGCTTGTCTTGGCTGTAGGCACATTTGTCATCCACACACTGATCATCTTGCAGGGCAATGCAGTATCCTGGCCTGATGATGACCCTGGATTATGTTCTTGTTCATGACATGTCTGCAGTGGGACAGGTTGCAATTATATTTGCCTTCAGGCAGTTTGCAAGAGATGGTGGGGGAAGGAGAGGGGTGGAAGAAGAGAAATTATTTGTGTATCTTAGAAAAGACTTTGGAAAGACTATTTCAGGGAAGAAATCTACATTTACAGTCCTCTTCTAAGACTTGTAAATAACAAATAGAAATAAATTCAAAATTTGAGACTGCCTCTTGGGTTATGGTTTTTTGTTTTAGATTTTTTTTTTTTCCTTCACAGAAGAAGGTCTGTTAAAGTGATCTGGTTTTGTTTTAAGGATAATTTAAGGAGATGCAACATTGCAGAAAAAAATCACCAATTTCATGTCTTGTGCTTTGGAAACAAGTAAGATAACAATGAATTCTGAACTGGAGCTTGGAAAATGTTGGGTTTTGCCACATTTTCTTTTTTGCAGATTGAATAATATCACCAAAAACTGCTTGGCTAGTGCATTCTTTTTCATTTCCTCTCTGCTTGCCTGTTATCTCTTCAGTTTAGATTACCTTCAGCTTTGTTACTGCTTTTACTGGTAAGTAATCTCTTTCAAGACCTGGGGACAGAGAAGACTTGAACTCTTCACATAGCAGTGAATTGGCAATACTCTTGTATTCATAACAATATGAACTATAACTGAGTCATCAGTGAGACTTTTTAAGACTTTTGACTTTTCATAGCTTTTCCTGCAAACAGACATTAAAGAAAAAAGACGTGTTTTCAGTTACAGCAACAGTTCAACAAGCTTAGTTTGTAGTTTCAGTTAGAAGATTTTCCTAGTAAAAATATTAAAAGCAACTTGTGAAGAGAAGACTTTGCAAAACTTTGGAACCAGTTGATAATAACTTTCATGTTAGCGTTCAGGTGACTGATGCAGTTGCTTATTTGCATTTTAAAAACTAATTCAAGTGGAAAGATGTTTGATTTTTCATTTTCAAAATATTTTCGTTCTTATATCCAGAAGCAGTGCAAAATAGTGGCAGACACCCTGTGCATGAGAGGTTTGACAAGTTTTCATTAAGAGTACCCATGAAGGACTGTGTGTGGAGTCAGGTCCTTGTGATGTTCAGAAGGACACAGAAAGGACTTTAAGCTGTCAGTATGTCCTACAGTTCTTGGGCAGAGAGTTGGAGTGAACTCATTACGTCTTATATTGGGAAGGTTTGTTCCTTTGAACTGTGGCTACAGTGTTTCATGTAGTTTTATGTGAACAACTAGAAACATCTGTCTGATATGTGACAGTGTGCTGGTTTGGCATTTTCTCTTCTGGAGAGATATATGTATCAGTGGTGGGCCCCAAGAAAGCAGGAAAATGTGTGCAAAACTTCATTGCCTCTCTATTTGAAAATACTTAAATTTCATTAATGTATTCTATGGATGATACACTGGATGCTGTCAGTGGTCAGAACATTTGGGAGCCACTTAAAAGAGATAGAAAGGTCTAATCACTTCCCTTAGTGAGATTTTATAGACTGTTCCTCCTGCTGAGTAGGACTCCATGTTTTTATTAGGATACTCAAAGTTCAGAGGCAGATTTCTAATGGAATATATGAAGAAGGCTAGGGAGCCTTCTGTGATACTGTACCTCAAAGAGTAATACAAATGAAAGAATTCAGATGTCCCAGAAAGCCTGTTTAAGGTGAACCAAGATATCTATAACCAGCATATCCCTTCCAGATCAGTAGAACTTTCAGAAACATCAAGAAAGGGGGCTGTGACCAGTGATTTGATGGCTTTAATGGATAAGATTCATGATCAGTTTTTTGCAACCAGGGATTCTCTTTGCTTTAAGGGGAGACAATCAACCTTCAGTGTTATGAATTCTGTCCCAAGGACAAAGGAATAAAAGGCCTTTTAATTGCAGATTGCATCTTGCATTGACTAAGACAAAGAAAACACAGTTCTTTCATGTGCTATTGTATGTGTTTTGATGTTGCAGACATCAGTATTACAGTCACTGTGCATTTGGAATTGCTAGCAAGAGTCTTTACTTATTTGCAGTGCATTAGCTTGTGACTTGTGTCCTAATCTGAACCGACTTCATTTAGCAACAGGGCATGCAGCTGCTTTTTTACTTTGAGCAGCTTTAATTGGTACAACAGCTCTTCATACCTCAGATTTTGATGTGTGGCAAAAAAGTAATCTGCTTTTTCAGTCTGACCTTTACCTGTAGCAGTCCCCTACCTATATCAGTGCTTTTGTGAGCTTTCAGGCAAGGCAGTGTCAGGCTAATGGTATTCCCTCACTTAGGAGTTGTGGCTTGAGGGAATCTCTGGCAGTAGAAAGTCTGGGAAAGCTTATATTCACGCCTTTTTGGATGTAATAGGGATGAAATGGTAAAGAAGCTGAACTGAAGATAGCTAATAAAAAAGAAAGGGAAGGAAATGCAAGTTTGCAGTGCTGTCTTGAGCAATAACTGTGCAGCTAAGTGACTCGAGTTAGAATATACCCTGCTCAAGATCTTAATTTTCCTTGATACTCTTTCAGGAGATGAGGATCTCCAAATGCCTCGTGTTTTTACAGGTTTTAAACCAGACAGACTGTAGCTTCTAAAGCAGGTTTTTTATGGTTCCCTCAAAGTTGACTAGATAACCAATACTTTGTTCATTTATTCTCCACTATGGCCCCAGTACAAAGAGTGGTATCAGTGAAGTAAACAGGTGGTTAATCCAAGTTGTTTCTTAGCCTTACCCTAACAGAGATATCCATGTCCAGATAACTGCTGTGCTAGGTAGATAAGGTTAAATAGAGGACTTGGAAAAATTATTAAAAAGAGCCAATAATCTTTTAAATTCTTCTAGAAATGCAGCAGTTCTCTCCACAGCAGTAGACATCAGCCCAAATGCCTTATTAGCACCTTTCAATCACCCACTTAAAATAGAGTAATTTAAAACAGAGTAATGAAAAATGCTATTTTAAAGCCTGCCCAAAATCTATGTGCCACATTGTCTTCTGTTGCCACATCATCACACCATATGAACCACATAAATTGGATACCTTCCAAGAGGGTGGAGTATTTTTACAGTACTCTCCAATTCTCTCTAACAGTCATGGCAATTAAAAATTAAAATAGTGCAGAACTTTGGTCTCATGGGCAAATGCATGTCAATTTTTTTTTCTCTTTCCCTCCCCGCCCCCTCTTATTTTCTAGACAGAACAGTTTAATATTAAGTTACACTGTCAAAATTCACTGGGGAAACATTGACCAGTTCTTTTGTCAAACCAACAGGGAGCTTGATACCAAACTGTGGCAGCTGGGGGAAGTCCTTGCAGGTCTGTTGCTCTGACCTGGAAAGCCACAACCTTCCCAGAGAGAGGGTCCTGCAAGGGACAACCTTCTAAGGGGCTCTTCTGGCAGGTCTCCTAGCTGCTGGATAAACCTTAGCAAGCAGGCAGCCCATGGCTGCAAGTGATCTGCTCTCAGTGGTACTGGCTTTCAGTGATTTCATCTCTGCTTGCCATCCCAGGCCAACACAGGGACAGAGAGACAGAAGCGTTGTATGGCAAATTCCAGAGAGGCTCTTTATTATCCAGCAGCTCTGTGATGGGGGCCAGGGATGACAGCTCCCTGTCTGAACAGGGCAGAGGCTGAGGTTTGTATGGGGGAAAGCAAGGGTGAAAGGGGAAAGGCCAGTGTGTTACGAAAGATTGACATGGGTACTAAGGCATGGCGGGATAACTAAAGCCTTTGGGGTAGCTCACCATGATAAGAAGGATGTGCCCGCCTAAGGGGTATCTCTCCAGGAGAGCTGAAATAAGCTAATCACAGCCCATTCAAGGGACATCTCTCCAAGGCAGGGCTGTGGGCAGAGGTGTAGTAGGCCCATTGGCTTTCACTGCAAACTTTTCTAGATTATTTTGAGTTACAGTGTGCCAGAGCAATGTTTCAGTTTCATGGTGTTGTAGGTACTGATGTTACTATGAAGACAGATTTCCAATTTGCAGTACTTTGCTGTGCCTCGAAGGATACTAGATGATAATGCATTAACTCTCCTTTGAACAAATTTTCATTTAGTGCAAAAACAGAGAAAACTGATATGGTTTACAGACTCAAATATTTCACTTATTGCATGTCTTTGTGGTTAAGCAGTTCACAAAATTTTATGAGCTGTCTTTTGGTAGCAAAGTCTGTAGTCTATCATCCTATTGACACAAGGATGCCTGAAACATCCTTAGTCAGAAAACAGCACAATTTGCAATTTGTAGAGACTTGTAGGTCAGTGTTACAAAGTTAAATCAGGCTGTCTCAGTCCATAATTTTCTGCAGCAGTTGTGGGGTTCCAGAAAATGGAAGATTTCCATCAGGACACATTTGAAATGCAATGTTAACCTTACAAAGCTACCTGCAACTAGTGCTAAATAGGTGTCACTGCCTGCATTTGGTTTATGGGCATATATGATACTGCTCACAAGGATTGCATTGGTGCATCAGCCTTTTTTTAAAAAGGCAAATGTATGAGAGGTTGTTTTTCAGTGCTGAACAAAGTGAGAAGACATTTGTTGCAGAAATATATTCACTCTTGCATTGCCTGACAGTCATTCGATCAGTGATTACTAACTTTCACATGGGCTGTTTTGAAAACAATCACTTGTAAACACGAAGATCCTTCTGTCTGATTCTATGTGGAAAACAGATGTTCTGAGAAGCAGCTGGCTTAGGTCAGTGTTACCTGAACAGGGAGACAAATACCTTGTCCAAATCAGTCCAGGTGTGGGAATGGTTGGTTGTAAATCTGCAACATTTTATAGCTATGGAATGATTGACAAATGAGCCAGTCTTCTTTGTAGCAGGACCTCTGGTTCATAAAATAGAAATGTTCTGAGCCTGCTGCCCCTCAAATGAGTAATTTGTTAAGTAGGTCAGCTGCTTCTCGAAAGGCCTGTATTCTGGCAGGAGAAAAGACCAGTGTTGGTGGTGGATCTTGGCTGAACTGTTGTGTGTCTGTTAAATGCCCAAGTAATCTCACTAATTCTGGCACAGCCTCACTGGTTTTGTTTATCAGATCTTGTACAGCAAGATGTTTGTGGTTACTATTTTTTGTAGTAATCACACATAAGATTTCTCAAGTTGTCTTTGAACCTCTCTTTCTTCAGTACAAAGTGCCTGCCTCTTGCTTTTCAGGATGAAGCAGAGTGATATAGTCTGATTTTTTTGAAATGCTGGATTTGTGTGGAGAAGAATCTCCACACAAAAAAAGAAGCCTAAATTGTTTTGCTTCTTTTGGTTGTAGAAGGAGTAGTTTTTGGCATAGTCTACTAAAGTGGATTGAGGCATAACAAAGAATGAAATCAACAAATACTCCGCTGTATATTGGAAGTTATTCAGCTGGGTCTCAGTCTGCCTTCCTAGCTTATTTTGGTGAGTTCCCTGTCGTGAGGGGTTGGAGAGAGACTATGTGGTCTTCATGTGTGCACTAACCAAACAATGTGCTGATGGAAGCACTGAGAACAGATGCAGTGAGAGTTGCTTCTCTGATCCTTCGGATGAATTTTTAACTTCCATCTCCTACATGACCAAGCTGCTAAGTAAGAGTCATATGAACGGATTCTTGAGCAAAAAGCTGTTACTTAATATAACAATTGTGCTTAGAAATGTTGTGTATTTGTTGATACAGCTATTTGCCCTGTGCTCATGCAGCTCAGTTTTATTTGCCGTGGGTTGCTTTGTGGATTGCCTTGACCCTTATATGATTGAGCCTGGGAGCTGAGGGGAGGGAGAGTGCTTGTGTGACCCATAATAGAGGCTGCTGAGGAGAATTGCCTGAACTTAGATTGAATTCATACATGTGTTATGTGTAGGATCCATAGTTACTAAATAACTGGAATTTTAGTTACTATTTTAGCATAACTTTGGGGTGATTATAATGTGGTATGAATGCTTTTGGCAGAGATGAAGCAGATACACATTTTTATTTCAGCTTTTAAGTAGATTAACTGAAGCTGCAGAATCATCCTTATGATTTAATGTAATTTTTAAAGATAATTCTAGAATATTAATTTAGTATAATATAGTAAATATATATATACACACACCTGAAAAAGCTTCCTGCAACTGATATTCTTTACTGCAGTAAAGTAATGTTGTTGCTATCTTTGTTGTGTTACTCAAGAAGTTTAAACTGACTTTGACAGGGAATTGTGATCTGCTCCCTGGAGGTTGTCTAGTAGAAGTGGTAGACAGCTTTGTTCACAAATTTGATGGCAAATATCTTCAAAGTTTTATTGGTAGGAAAGTTAGAAAACCTAATGAATTTTAAACTAGAGTGGTTTTTCTTGTTCTCCACTTGTAGATCTACATTTTATCACCTTCTCAATGTTGGCAAGCATTTTCTAAAGAAAATAGTGTTACTATATTGAATCCTTTTTTATGATGTCTACATGATCCAGTTCTTCCCAGTTACATTGGAATATATGATTTTACTGAAATACATCATTCAAGTGTGGTGGGTTTAACTTGCTTACCAGACTTAAATAATCCTTGCCTTTCACATGCAAAACCTGTTTCCTTTTACTGCTTGACTACTCCATCTTCTAGCATGAGTTTTCCAAAGTGTGTTTAATTCCTTCCACTTAAAGAAAGAATTAATTGTTATTTTCCTGATCATGTAGGCATATATTTTGTTCCTATTGACTGCTGTTGCATGCCGATGTAGATTCTTAGCAGTAGAAAAATGAGATTAATTAGGAGAGTCTCTTTTTAGACTTTGCTTTCACCTGTTAGGTATGGTAGTTTGCAGATTAATGCAATGATGTTCTGCCTTTAAAATGCTGGTTTCTCCTAAAAGTAAATTCCATTTCTTCATCATAAACCTACTGCTTTTATGGATTTTTTTTGTTCTCTGAGAGGAAGTTGATTGGTAGTTTCTGTCTGGCTCATTAAATTGTTGGAGGAAATCTGATGCCTGGCTCTTGCCATTTTGGCAGTCTCACAGAAGGGCTAAATTACACTGCAGGTCCCGACTTGCCAGTTGTATGAAAATATCTTTGTCCACAGATAAATCCACAAGCTCTGTAGTATTTTTGTATATATACCTAGTATATACCTAGTACTGCTGGGCAGGCACAGTGTTCCTATGTAAAGTTTCCTTTTACAGAAGGAAACTTGCTAGGTTACCAGATTTGCTGTTTTTCCTTACTTTTTGAGTTTCTGGCTCTCCCAGACATCATGCTGACCTATATCAAAATGTTTTAGGATGCTGTATCTGAAAGGGGAAGAATGTGTCTTGTTTTGTGTGTGTGTGTGTGTGTGATATGTATGTGGAAGTGACCTGGCAGCAGCTAGCTGTTTGATGTTTTAGCTTTTACAAGATGTCTTTTTTTCCTTTTTCCTGAAAAAAAAACACCCCAGTCTTAAATGTGGGAGTTGGGATTCATTGTTGTTGAGGATTTTTCTTCTCCATGAAAGCGTTTAAATCATTACCTTTTTTGTGTTCAGTTTTTTCCTGGAAGTATTTCAGAACAACTGACTGTGATTACTTTGGGAATGCCTCTATCACCAGTGTTAGTGCAGCACATGGAGGATCTTGGTTCCAGCTGACCCCCAGCAGCTGTCAACTTATGAATGTTGTATTGCTTGAATTCCTTGTGGGATCAGTGTTGCTGTTGGTTGGCAGGAATTCTTGCCTGCTTGAAAAGTCAGACTTGAATTTTATTGGGTAGAGGAGTCTGTGAGAGATTGGGGAAGATGTTCAATATGCTGCTTATATGTATGACTTTGTATAGATTTTTGCTGTTTTGCAGGTTGGATTCTTCTCAAAGAAGGGTATTTGAAGTGAGTTTGTGCCTCCCCTGCCAGGTATAGTCATCCATCCACCCAGGAGCTTCTTCTCCTAGTGTATTTTTGTGTGTTATTGCTGCTTAGACATCCCCCTTAAAGTGATTAATTATATGTACCATAGTCACACATTTGAGGAAAAGAGATTTCTTTTCACCTTCAATTGGCAAAAATGTAATTTTCAAGGTCTGCTTTCTAAATTATATGGGTGTTGGCCAAGTGTTTGTCAAGAATGCAGAGAAACCCTGTTCTTTCCTGCTCTATAAATGTTAACATGGGTAGATAGGAGGCGGTTACTAGGTAACCAGTAGATACAGTAGATACACTGTCCTGAAAAATGGTTATATAATAATAAAAAATAATGCTTTAGACCTCCAGTTGTGCGATTTTTCACTTTTCTTTTTCCATTTTTACAGGCATTTCAATTTGTAGTAGCACAGTTTGAAGTAAAGCCTGCACACTGTAGTAGATACTGGGTGTCTAAGAGTGTGTTCTGAGGTTGCTGCTTTAAGACTATTATATGTAATAAGAACTATTCCATCTCTCCATGATTAAAGTAGAAAATTGGAAAATTTTCTAGACTTCACTGGGAAAAACCATCTGTACTTGAAGAATCTGTTTTGCTGTGCTTGTCTGTCTTGATAGACGAGAATTTCCTTTTTTCTGTAACATTTAGATTCACAATCTCTGCCCCTTCTACTCCAGCTCTATCAGCTTCTCTTACTGGTAGTTTTGGAGGACTGTGTTAGTGTGCATATCTACCTGTCCTATCTTATGCTTCAAGGGCAAACGTTTCCAGCTGTTTGCTTTAATAAGTTTATTTCAGGTATGTGTTGTTTGGGTTTGTTTTTTTTTCTTCCAGACTGGTATGAGGACAGATGCAAAGAAAATTATGACGGGGTGTTGAAGCTTAAGCATTTCCATAATTTTGCCTTGTTTTTCTCCTCATTCTTGCTGATGTTTGAATCCTTTGACCATTTACAGTGCCATATATGGTGCATGACACCATGGTAACTAAACACACAGAGAATTCAATGAAAACTGATGTTTAGTAAGTGAATGAGAGTCCAGATGATCACTTTGCATACAATAGCACAGGGAGCTCAGCAGGTGGTGATTTAGTTTGGTCACAAAGCAGTTGTGCATTCATGTATGTTCTTATGACCCAGCATGTGCTGTCAGTCACATCCCCAGCATCCAGGCCAGATAAAGCTGCAGGATAGTGGAGTGTAGGTAAGATCACAGCATAAGAGAAGAAGAAACTTTGGGATGTAGTAAGATACTGGAATGTGTTGTGGGAGGAAACTCAGTTTTGTTACTCCTGGGAATTCAGAGTAATACAATGAAAATATATTTAGGAACATATGAGACCACACAGTTATCTTCTGCTTCTGGGGAAAAAATGTTCTAAAAAACCAAAACTGTAAGAAGGCAGTGAGTGATGTGAAAGATGTCTCTTATAAGGTACTGCTATTCAATGCAAACAATGAAGCAAGATCAAATTTGTGAAGTAGTTTATTTATATGATGTGGAGAATATAACTGAGATTTTTTTTTTTTTTTTTTTTTTTTTACCTGACTCTGCACTCAGGTAACATGGTTCAGAATTGCACTGCCATAAATTTTCTTGGTAGTGACTACTGTGAAAATGTAGTGTCCTGGTTTGAAAGGACAGGTGTCTGCCAGAAAAGGCAGAAGTTTTCCTTTGAAATAGAGACTTTAATTCCACTCCCCCCAAGTATTATAATTGTTTGAATCAAGGACTCTGAGGCAGAGATAAGGGGGTGGGAATAACAGCTCTTTTACTATTATTTGTTCATACTTCCTGAAGTCTTTGCTGTCAGGTGATGACAAATGATTTTTCAATGTATGGTAGTATAAACTGAGGACTAAACGTGATTAAATAAGCACATGAGTCCCTTCTATATAGAGTATTATTTTTGTTAGATCTTTAGTGCTTTCTCTTGCAGGTGGAACAGAAATTTAAGTATTTAATTTAATTTCTTTAAGAATTAAAGACTTGGAATTTGTCCATACTGCTTGTCAGGCTTGAGCTATGCACAAACACAAGCTAGGCAAACCTTCCAATTCATTGTTGCCAATGGCATACCTTAGTATTTCCATTCATGCCTTTATTTCTATCAAGTGTTGAATGCTGTTTGGGAAGGTAGACTTGAAATATCACAGTAAAGCTCTCTAGAAAAAGTCTTGAAGTGCTAATCTTCGGGCTTCTTTTCTTCCTTTTTTCCTCTCCACACGTTGAAATTTATCTGACCAAATGATGCTTCTTTATCTCCGCTCATTTCTTCAGTGAAATTGTACTGAAGAGGCAGGCCAGCTAATAGATGG
Organism: Erithacus rubecula; assembly: GCF_903797595.1. Taxonomy (NCBI): domain Eukaryota; kingdom Metazoa; phylum Chordata; class Aves; order Passeriformes; family Muscicapidae; genus Erithacus; species Erithacus rubecula. Next base: position 5,440,578 of record NC_136660.1, read on the forward strand.
ATTAAATAAGAAATCAATGATTACAGTTTGTAAGTTTATGTGATGCTCTTCTGAGAGGTTATTAAATGCTGCCTGGGTATGTAAAGAAATATGGAAAGATGCTAATTCTGGAAGGCAAGAATAAAATAAGCTTTCTTGTCAGAATTGATAATTGCAATACTTTTGCCTGTCTGTCAAATACTCCTGAATACGCTCGCATTTCTAGAAAAAGGGAATTGTTACCATACCAGAAATGTTGAGGTACTGCACAGGTACAGGATGAACAGCAGTGAATTGAATAGAGATACAGGGTATCTTGAGGCTGTTTAGGTGCTTCCCCTTTGTTTTCTGGGGATGAAGAACTGAAGTGGAAAAACCAATGCAGCTGTACAAGTAAGTAGCAGTTGCCATCTTGAAGTTTGTTCCTTTAGTCTGTGAGAGTCTGGGTAAGAGACCTCTAAGATATCTCAGTGACTGGGTTGCAGGTGATAGTTCTCTAATTCTTGGAGTTGATCACTAATAGATTGTGAGTATAATTGGATATATTAAGCATAAGTTATCCTAATTTAAAAAAAAGATTTTAATGTTTTTGGATTGTATCATAGCATAGAGTGTATCTCAGCTGTGGTAGACCTCTTGGATGTTGGTTAACTTGTCACTTGTATAATTAATTGGCCCTGCAGAGTCTGTGAATTACTGGTCACATAATTATGCCAGAGCAGTGATGAGATTTGTCATTTGCAAGCTTGTGTATGGTGAAATTTTTTCCTTGCAATAAACTTGGATTTATTTCATTTGTGCATCTGTTGTAAAAATATTCTTTGTACTGTGTGAACCATACAGAGTGATCATTTAATTTCCTGATCTGTGTAAGCAGATGATGTGATGCTAATCCCATTTTATCTCCAGTGAAATAAGAGGCACCATGTGTATTATGGCAGTTTGGCTGTATCCATTGGTGTTTGTGTTGCAAGCACGTGTTCTGCTTTCTGGATTCTGCCCAGCTGTTGGACATGCAATGTGGACTTTCTCTTAGTTTCTTTGTTAGTCTGGGGACTTTGGCTTCTTTTTCTTTTTTCTTTCCCATTCTACTCTTTTGTCTTCTGAAGGAGTAAATGGGTCTAATTATTACTTTTTATGACATGCTTGATTAACTTTACAGACTGCTGCCTTTTCTGAGAGTTTAACTAGGAATCTAAGTGTTTGTGTGCTCACAGATCAGAGTGTAATTATGCTTTCTAAATTGATTTAGTTCAATTAAGCTTTCTTATAACTGAGTATTCATGTCCTTGCAAGTAAGGAGAAGAAGGGAGTATCACAAGTGCTACATGCAAGAATATTTAATGAACATTAAATTAGCTGGCTGCCTAATATGCTTCTCAAAATTTTCAAGAAGGTATGAAATTAAAGTGCAAAAGTCTTGCAGGCATCTCTATAATAAAAACATCTTGACAGATCTAGTTAAGAGTATAGTGTATCAGTCTTTAGCTTTAATTTCATTTTGCGCTGGAATAACAAGGACTATAAAATAATATGAATGCAATTAAAGATAAAGACTACAAAATGTAGCACTAGAATATCTGGAAATGGTAATGCTCTGTCAGCTCGGCGGAATAATACTTACCTTGCCACACTTTGTAGTTCTATGCATTTCAGTGAAATCTTAAGGGCTGCTAAATTAAGGCAGAGAGTTATATTGGTATTTTAGGATGGGGGAAGAATGTAATAATCACACAAACAACTGGAATACTAAAACCATAAATTTCATAATAGTATTTTGCATAGACAATTGCATGGCAATTTTCAACAGAAATTTAGAGAAAAGTGGAATTGCCATCTCTGTTGTTAAAGTGTGCATTTCTCTGTCTGTGCAGTTAATTATGGAAAGCACAGTTGATGATATTTTAAACATCTAATTGTTGTTCTGTAAGTCTTTGTTGTTTTGTCCATATGTTGGTGTTTGCCCGACCCCCAGTTTTTCAGTCTTGCCCCAGTAAAATGCTCCCTTTGATTCTAAGTGAGTGACTTGACTTCAGTCTTTATGTACTTCTCTTGTGGCACTTTCTTTGGTTTGATCCATCTTTCACACTTCATGTAGGCAGCATTCTTATCTGGTGTTCATACAAAAGAAAATCTTTAGAGTCAATCTGTGTTAAATAAAGTAGACTTCTCACAGTCAGAGGGTCAGATTGACTGGCATGTGCTGGTTGTTTTGTACATTCTAGAGCTACAAAGTAACTGGAGAATGCAGAGCTGATTCAGACAGATTTGCAGCTGCTTGGCCTTACTCAGGGCAACAAGACCTGCAGTTTTAGTTCTTGATACTTTGTAACTCTTGAATTTTCCTTATTTCCTTCCCCCCTCCCTCCACTTCAAATACATCTCTCTTTCCCTTTTCTGTGTCCATCTTGTTGACGAATTTCAGATGTGGAGCTCTGAGGATGTTTAGGACTGAGATTAATTTTTGGCAAAAGGATACTAAAAGTGCATTTCCCTCCATTGTGCCTGCAACTTCTCATTTTTCAATCTGACTGAAGCCACAACTGCCTGAACCATCAGATGGTCACTACTTGTCTTCTGTTTTTGCAACTGGGAATTAAGCCAATTGCCCCCAGGGGAGAAAGTGGCTTCCTATCAGTAGGGATATAGATGATGACTTTGAGAAAGGATGTTAAAGCAAAATAAGTTACTCTTTGCTGAGAGGCAGCCTATGGCATCCATCCTTCTGAGAGTGTAAGTAAATGGCAGCTGTTGTGGGAAAAGGGCAGTTGTTTTTAAAGGTTCTCTAGAGAGCATTAGTCTTCATTCTCTCATGAGCTGTGGGAGAAAATTACTTCTGAATCTAAAATTTTCTCTATTTCACTTAATAAGCTGTAAGATACTAATCTTAAATATACATACATGGAAATTATTTGGGGAGCAATTCTGGTAGCACATATTTAAAGAACTTTTTACATCCTTTGAACTAGTGAACTTCTGCAAATTCTTTTTAAAAATATGTTTGTCCTAGTTGAAGGACAGGTTTCTGCCAATAATGGCAGAAGCTGCTCTTTGAAATAGAGAATTTAAGTCCTCTCCTTCCTGAGTATTATAATTGTTTGAATCAGGAACTCTAAGGCAGAGATAAGGAGGAGGAATAACAGCTCTTTACTAATATATCTAACCATACAAACAGAAACAACAGCAGCTATTAAAATTAACAACAAAACAGAGCAAATAACTCAGTTCCAGGCCTTTCCTTAGCTGCAGACACTCTGCCTGTGTCTGTTCCTGGTGGTGGAAACTGTGGCAGGGCCCGCACAGCTGCGGAGGTGGCAGACAGGAGGGGTGGGAAGCAGCAGTGGCCGCGCTGTGTCTCAGGTGGGAGCAGGGTGGAGGGAAATCTCCCTGCCCACCCTTTGAGTCAGCTGTGGTCTCTGAGATAGGAGGCTGGAGCATGGCTGATGGGCAGTCCTACCACAGAGCACTTGGTTCCCCCGCGTTCCCCCCGTGTGGGCTGGAGATGGCAGTCCTTCCCCTCCATCCTAGCTGGTGAGCAAGTAGCCCCCCGGCAGCCAGCCCCCACCTACCTCTTTGTCTAGAGTCCTGGAAAGAGCCTGGGCGTAACCAGGCAGGCTCCCTTAGCATAATAATGGGAAAAATTATTTAAACTGGGACAGTAAGAGAACAAAACCCAACCCCCAACAACTTTCAGTACAGAATAAGTAAGTGCTGTAATTCTGTAGAGGATAGCTATAGCTATGGGTGACTAGAAGCTTTAAATCTTAGATTTAATTAATGAACTCCTTCCCAACTACTTGAAGCCAGGATATCTAATGGTGACCTACTTGAGTTTTCCTTGGGTTAGTCATTCATTACACAGCTTTTGTGGAGTTGAGGGTTGTTACTGACTACTTAAATAGTTTGCTTCTCAGTGGATTCTCTGGAAGCAGCATGAGTGAGTTGCATTAGAGTAAAGCAGAGCAGGCTGACAAGTCTTTTATTTGAGAGATGTATTTAAATTAATTTTTAATAATTTCATTTTTGTGTCTTGAATAATACCAGGTTTTATCATACCATTAAAACTTTCTGGTAGGTGTCTGTAGAATCAGCCTATACTTCATTGTTTTGCTGTTTCTGCTGTTAAACAGCTCTTTCCAGTGAGTCTGGTCTTGCTATGGGAGTGCTGTTCCCTTTTCCCATGCTGCACTGTATGTGTCCTTTCACACAGGACCACATCTTCTCTGACCCATGGATAGTCCTGATTCCTGGCATGGTGATTTTGTTAAAATTTGCCAAGGGAGTAGCCCTTGCTGCCCCCTAAGGAGTGTGGTGTCCCTTGAGCGCTGACTTTGGACCATTTGGTAGGTCTGTCCCAGCTGCAGCAAGGACGACTGGGGGTTAGGATCTAACTGAGAACCACTGGGCTTATTTTAGAAAAGAAACCTAAATTTGTAGTTTAAAGATCACTTAGCGACACATAACTAACATAAAGTAATGCTCTGAATTCCATCAGATTGCTTTGTTACTGGCCCTTCTCTTCTGTGTGCAGAAGGCTTTACTTGTAAATCAATGCCAGATTATCTATTGTCTTGTGTTGCAATATAAGATGTGGCCAGCAATGTGCATTCTATCACCATCTGTTGAAGCCAGGTGGGGCAGTGATCCTCATCTTCATGGCACATATTATCTGCTAATGGGCCATCTTTAAAACCAGCTGGGACAATCATCTTTATCTTTTCCACAACCCATCCTCCCTCCAGGAGATATCATCTGCTGCTGGCCCATTAAATCCCACTGTATGACTGATAAAATTCCATCATCCTACTGGGAGATGCTCCAGCCAGAGGAGGAGCCAAGCCTTTCCTACCTAGATAAAAACTGAGATTTTGAACACCAAGGCAACCTTCTTTCCACTGGATTCCAGAGGAAAACTGGACCTTTCCACATCATCCCTGGACCTTCAGAGGAAAACTGCACCTTCTCCAGGAGCACTGCTCCAGCTGAACCACATCTGCCACTGCAGGAGGATGCAGCCACCATTGAATGGGACTGCTGCCAACACCCTGACTGACTGACAGGGAGTCAGGTTGTAATCTGACTGTCAGTGTTTTGGGATTGTTCTTTATAATACTGTATTTCTATTTTAATTTTCCTAGTAAAGAACTGTTATTCCTAATTCCCCTGTCTTTGCCTGAGAGCCCCTTAATTTCAAAATTATAATAATAATTTGGACTCTTCCTAAAGGACTGGTTTTATGACATGTGATAAGGTGTTGAAATTAAAGAGCATGTTGTTTTCAGCAGGAGCCAACAATTCCCTAATCTGTTAGGATATTTGGTTTATATTTGTGAGGTTGCTTTGTAAAGATCTTAGGGCAGAACTTATGATTTCAGACTTTCTTAACTTTGATCCCATTTTTAGAACTCGGGGAGGGTGGTGTTGTTGAAGTCACTGAGTTGAAACAAAGAAACCAATTATTTCAATATTGAGTTTTCCGAAACTTTGTTTTTCTGTTAGCATTTAAGTAAAATCCCCTTTTTTTCCCCTTCATAATGTTGAAAAACAGGGTGATATTAAGTAACTTGGTTCTGCTCTAAAAAGCAAAACTAGAATAAATCTTAACAGTCACTGCCAGGTAGACAACTACAATGTGGGGATGGGAGCAAAGACTTCGCTGCTAGTGTTTTGGAAGATTTCAGGCTGAGGTTTTTTTTCTTATGTAAAACAGTGGTCTTTATTTGGCACTTCCAATGGCACTGGGGCTTTTGTGTAGCTTCAGTCATTGGTTCCATGCAGTAGAAATCTGACCTTTAGCAGATGTTTGAGAAATTGCCAGCATTCAGAGTGATCAGAAGACTAGACAGTTTTTTACTTATGTTGATGAGAACTTCCGCCAGATTAGTAATGTGTGTGACAATGTTAAGCTTTTAAATGACTAGTAAACTTTCCTGCAGCATAGAGCTGCATCAAGTAATTTATTTTTGTATATGTATCATTTTGGTAATTGGTTAGCTAATGGAAATATTTTGATAATGTAAGTGGTGTGGCTTTTTTTCTTTTTGTATTAAAGACATTTAGATTTTAAGTGCGATTTTATTTTTTGTTATTTTTACTTTTTATTAAGTAGATTTTATTTTTCTTAAAAAGGTCGGTTTTAGCATGCTGTTACAGCATCAGTTTGGGATAAATGCTTTCAAAGAAAAAAGAGCGAACTTAAATAGGCTGGGGAGGCAGCAGTGAAAGATATCCCATCTGGAGCATTTGGCTTGGAACAGGATGTTGCATGACTCCATGTGAAGTCTGCTCTCATGAATAGTATCCTAAGCAGTGTAGGAGATTCAGCTGCTTAGTGGTGGGAGTTTAGCATGAAACAAGGTCTGTTTTCTCAAACTCCAACGGTTAGAACTACAGGAAAGAGATGGGACTTAATAAGAGATTTATATGTTGATTAACTCAACAACATCAGCAGTTACCAGATTAAACCCTTTCTTGCAGGTGCTATCTTTCTTCAGACCTTTACAGTTGTTCAGTGTGATGTATGTGGAAAAAAATTACTTAAAGGATTACAACTTTAAAATGAGACAAATACAATTACTAGGTTGTCTATTTCTGGTTTTAAATTTACAAATCAAATAATTACAAGAGAATTGATCTTGTCTTGGCATTAGATATCCTGTATACATGTGCTTTTTAAAAAAATTTGACAGTGTGGAGTTTTAAAGTTTTTTATTATCATTTTAGGTGCAGAAAACATATTAAGGAAATAGACTGTATTGAGAGCAAGGGGTAGTATTGACAACCAGTCTTGGGCAAAATGTATCCATATCCTGTGAAATCTTTTTTTTCTTTTTTTGGGGGGGAAATGGTGATTAGTTGTTTGTTTGGGTTTTTTTGTTGTTTATTTTGTTCTTTTTTTCAACATGAATATTAGGAGGGAAGGGTTGTGATGGTAAGAGAAGCCACACACATTATAAAGGCTGGAAATCTTTGCTTTTTGCTCTCAGTGCTCAAGAACACTTTATTTTTCTAGTGCTATGGAACTTGTCAGGTATGTCTCTTTATTTTATGATTCTCACGAGTTTGTTCCAAAATTCCTTGGCAGGTCATTTTGTTATCTAACAATCTATATACCAAATCAGATGAAGTTTTTTTGGGGTATGACTGATATTCTGATTCCTTTTTGTAGGCAAAACTAACAAAGCTGTCCTTGCTTGTATGTAGCACACTTAATGTTGGTTCTGCATCTTGTTTATTCAGCCTTCATTTTGTGATCTAAACATGAGGTAGTGGGAGACAGTAGAACTGAACTGAACTGATTCCCCGAGTGGGTGAAATATTTGTTTGTCTGGTTCATCAGTGGTGATCTGCTTCTCACCCTGAGAGGGTAACTTAAGAAAATAGTTTTAGCTGTGGCATTCCCCCCCCCCCCCCTTTTTTTTTAATTTATTTTTTTATTTTTAATGCAATGGCTAGAGACGAAAGACTCTTGATCTTACTAGTTTTGTGGCAAGTGAAATGCATGGGAAAAAAACACTGCTTTTCTTCCCTCCCTTCCCCCCCCCTTCTCCCTCTCCATGCAGTTTTTATTCAGTGCATGTATGAATATTAATATTGGTATATGTACTTGTCTAAAATGCTAGCAACTGTTGTCTACTCAAGGTGTATCACAGTTGCAAGGTTGTGGGTCTTGGCTGTGCTTAAAACTCTTCATAATAGTGGTATGTGAGTTATTTGTATTACAGTGACATAAATGAACCAAAAAGCTGTAAGGAATCCAATAATGAATATTACTTTCAAAAGTATTTATTGCATATTCCTTTAATGTATTCCAGTATTAATGTTTGTTTAGGGTAGGAGACAGACCTCTGTCTTGAATTTTTGTCTTGAATGCCAAATGGAGTTTTTTGCATGAATAATTCTTCCTTTCTTATACACAGTAAGTTGATTGCAGCGGAAGGTGTATTTTTGCATACAATTCACAAGGAAATGAGACTGACTTAGAAATAATATCCAGTTTTTAAACAATTTATAGAGAGAAGCAGAAGGTGTTTTGTAAAGCAAGGTAGAAACCTCAGTTGTCATTCCCTGATATGTTTTGAAAATAGATTACCTTCTTTACCACTGTCAATGAAAACTGCAGTTATCTGATACTACAAAGAGTTCTACAGCTGATGATTATAGTTGAAAATAGCATCTTACAGTGTGTTCATTTTCCTGAAGGGAACACTTATTTCCCTTAACTTGAGCAGTAATTTTATTGCTCATTCCCTAAGGCAGTAGGAACAAATGTGACATGACTATGCTCTATCTTCTCTTGCACTGATTTATCATAATGCAGTAAAATTGTCAAATTCTTCACTGCAGGAAGGCTGGGGTTGCTTGAGTTACCTCTGGAGGTCATGAAGGCCCTACTTAATTTCCTGATGTCCTTAAGAAAGTCTTGTCTGTATTCTGTGTAACTATAACTGTAGGTACACAATCAGTTGCAGTTTGTGGGATGGTTTTGTTTGTTTTCAAGATGCTTTCTGATTCAAGAGCTTGGAGAAGATAAAGTTGTGCTAACATTTGTTACAAAAAAAGGACTTGCTTATATTCATACTTTTTTTTAAAGATTCTGAGTGTGAGTGATTATTGGAATTCAAGAAGCTCCTCAGAAAATAAACTTGCAAATACAGACGGGTGCTGAAAACTTGGGGGAAGTTGTCCTGCATTTTTTATATCTAGGAATGGTTCATTCAGGGAATTAAAAAAACCTCTATATCTTAATTATAAATAAGCAAGATGATAGTGGGGAAATAAAGGAGAGAAAAGAGGAAGTAAAGAGTGCCAGTCCTCCTTTTGTGGTACATTTATTGCATGTATAATTTCTAGCACTAAAAGCTGTCTTGGACATACAGTAAACCTTATTTTGTTCCAGAAACTTGAACAGATGGTAAGAAAATTATGTACAGTTCTAAATTAATGCTTTTTTATTCTCTTCTCTGCAGCATTTTTGATTGCAGGGAGTACTTTTTTTTAAATCCTAGTCACAGACCTGATAGTTACAGTCTATAAAACCACTATGCATAAACAAACTTTTTTTAAATTTATCATCACAATCTCTTCAAAGTGCCCTTTATTCAAAAGTATTACCCTTTTTGTTGTGACAAGGAGTGTCTGACATTTTCACTAGAAAGTTACACAGAGATGGATATGCAGTAATTAAGGTGATTAATTTGGTTCATTAGGCACCTTTTGATGTATACTCATCACCAATATTTTGTTCTAATGTCTTTACTTCTGGCCTTAAGCACTAAGGGTTTTATTATGCTGTCTGTTGGATCTGTTGTTGTGTTGGTCTTATCAATGGATCTATTTTTCCTTCTTTGAAAAGATCTTTGAAAGCTAGGAGAGCTGAAAAGGCATAATGTTTCATTGCTTTCACTTTTTGAGTTGAAGTACTTTGGATATTTCTAGGACAATTGCTAATTAACAAAAGGTATGCTATAAGCTTTAAAACAATCATAAAGGTAAAAAATCATAAAACAATCATTAAGGTAAAAAGCAAACATTTCTCTGTAGTTTGGACAATTGCAATACTGAAATAAGTTTTTTAATGCTCAAGATGTAAAAGGTTAAATGACCTCATATTTTTGAGAAATTTTGTTCAGGGACAAAATGTGATGTTAGATGACAGAGCAAAAGTCTATCTTTGGAAAAACACTAGTAGACAAACACATTGAATTTTCATGTATGTGTCATGAGTGATTTCTGTAACCTTAAGGGCTTTTCACCCTTGTTTTCCTGAAGCTCTTCTGCATTAGTAATTCTGTCTATTTGAAGCCATTCCTCCTGTGTGTAGCCTTAGCAGCTGCAACAACAAAGTGGGCAGTTGCTCAGAGGAGCTGGTTATCTTTGTAGTTCTATGATCCAGCATGATTTGTCTTGTAACACCTCAGTTGCACCTGAAATCCCACCAACATTCGATCTGCAGTACATTCAGTGTCATGTAAACATAATCTCAGTTCCCAAGGAATTTGTGGTCAGAGGAGGCAACACTGGGCTGAAGTGATTGTACTCTTGGCCTAGAGGGTGGGTATGAAGCACAGACATTGCCACTTCCTTGCTGCCATGGAGTGAGGGCATCTGACTCAGTATCAGTGAATGAAGTTTTTGTTTGTTTTTTGTTTGTTTTTGTTTGTTTGTTTTTATAAAAAAAGCCAAACACAAGCATATTACTATTAAAAGACTTTTAAAATACATAGACAAAAGATAAGTGCTTTACTAAGTGGGGACCAGACTGTCCATATTGCTAATGTCTTCATTCTGATGTAAACCATCTCCTTAAGATTGTGAAATGAAAAAGATGATTTCCTAAATTACTTATCATGCTGCTGTATTGCTGTATAGTTCACCTATTATTTACAGAGGTGTAATTTTTCTGCTCGGACACTTAGATATCTGTGACTTAGGAGTGGCCATTATGGTAAAGAGGAGATTGAGGATATGATTAAGACTGCCCAAAACCCTAGGAAGCTGTGGTTGCATTTCCTTTCTTGCTCCCAAAATGTTGCTTAACTTTGGTAGGCTGTTTTCTGATGTCATGTTTGCCCACTCTTAATGTCCTCTGGCCTTTTAGTAATGGTTGTAGATATCTCAATTCAGAGTTGAATGAACTTTGATCCCGGTTTGTGGACATTTATGCACTGGTGAACTATGGACTGTAATGACCCAGTTCTTCTCTGTAAAGTCTAGCCTTGCAGTTTGGTATCAGATAGAAAAGTAAAGGAAGATCACAGAGACCTTAAAAGTCTATGTTAACCCTTTGAAGCTTCAACCTCTTGAGTACAGGTTTTACTTTTCTGTCTAATACTGCACTTAACCTATAGGAAAGAAGTAAGTTTTGTTTATTAGTCTTTTATTAGCAGGTATCTTCAAGTTTTTAGTTACATCAGAAAAATGATATGGGAGTCTTTTTGAGTGAGTGATGACTCTCCAGTGTGAAGAACTATATAAGTGTGAGGGAAACAGATATAGTATTGAAAGATGACATGTAAAGGAGGTTGAAACTCAAAGGCTGGAGTGAACATGAAGTTGACTCTTAAACAACAAAACAGTAATTCAGCTTGTGAGATAGCACTGAATATAGTCTCAACAGTACAAGAGAAGACTTTAAGAATTCAGATTTCAAAAAAACTAGAACTTGAGCAAAAAAGACCTAAGTCAGATATCTCCGCAACATAGGAAGAACTTAGAAACTGTTTGTCTTTATTATTCTACTTAGATGTGGTTTTGCCAAGACTAGAAAAAACAGTTTGGAATGTGGTTATAGATTGCATGGGAAGTGGAGGAAAGAGGACAGCAAATTACTTTACCTCTAATAAGAGATAAAGCTTTAAAGTAATTGGTATAGTACACTAACTTCCCTACTCAAATATTTTAGTCCTCTTATAATGGGAAAGAGGCCTAGAAAATATCTCCAAAATTTTTAGCAGATGGTCAATGAAGTAGACAAATATTTCACTGACATTTTGTCTTGCTTCAGAAGATTATGATTATTGTTACTATTACTCCTGTTTTCTCATCTGCTTGCAAAGATTTATTTGGTTGGCTTGTTGTTTAAGGTTAACAGTCTAGGTTACAAGAGCAAATACTGTGTTGTTGTTGTTGGAATACAGAAAATTACAGTTTGTAATTGACAATAAATTATAAAAATTCCAATATATGTCTCTTTTTGGTTGCTGAATTTTTCTCTTGGTTTACTGGTTGCTTGTGGAATAGTCCTCTGTAGTTCTCTTACTACCTGTAAGGTGACCAAAGAAAGCAATGAATTGAGTCAATTTGTCTGCTGGAATGTTTGCTGTTGATATGAGCTAGGCCTTGAGAAAATGTCTCCAGTACAAACAAATTCTACTGGCCAGATTCTTCTGGTGATTTGTCACTATGCTAAGGATTTGCTGGTGTCTTTTTGATATCTCTGGCTTTATCTGACAAAAAGGAAATTGTGAGTCCACTCCTGGTTTGTTTTGCTTACTGTCTGGAGAATGATATGGGCATGCAGAGCAGCTGAGAGGCATCTTTCCTAGGCTGGTTTCCAAAGTTGAAGTATCAAAAGTTCATTTCAAAACCTTGCTTTTCTCTTACAGTCTCTCTTCTGTTTCACTTCAAATAAAGATTTGCTCCAAAGTGCAGTGTGTAATCAGTATCTGCATTGTGAATTTGGGAGGACACCACTTTTTCTAGCAGCATATAAATCAGGTTGAACCTCTGTCTGAGTAGGTACTGATAAGTACTTTTAGGTCCTTAGGGGTCAGTCCTTTGAACATTGGAAAGATTGCTGTTTTGGCTCCTCACCTATTGAAGATGGCTGATTGGATTGTCTTGGTAGAAATAGGGAAAGTCCTCTGCTTTTAACACTTCTCTTGATTCTCTTAAGCAGTGCTTCAGATTTGGGCTATTCAGCTGGGGTGATACATCAGAAAAACTCCAGTAACTGTGACTCCCTGCTCAGGTCCTGATCAAAAGTGCCAGCTTTGTGCATTTAGATTGTGCATGTTGACTCTCAGGACTGAAATGGAGCTGTTTCCTCATTAGTGGTTTTGTAGTCATACCTTGCTAACTAAAGCAACAACCAGGTTGTTTTGGTTAAGTTTCCTGCCTCAGGAAGGCAGATATCTGTTTTTATCTCAGATTGGGGATGAGGAACAATAGCAATTGATGAATTCTGACTAGTAGGTGACCTATTCCTTTCACCATTCACTTTAATTTAGCCTCCTGGAATGCATTGTGATTGCTGATGGCCTAGTAGACAAGCTGTGTCTTCATTAATAAGCCATTACATTGTAAAAATTGACTTAAATACATTAATAGTTAGTATTTGGTATAGTCTGATAGTTATTTTTTTGTTGGTTTTAGTCACATCTTCAAATGACAGATATATACAGTTTAAAGTCAGCATAATATTTTAAAAATTGAAACATAGCAATAACGGTTCCTTATTAAATAACAGGTATTGGTCTTTTTAGCTTGACATTACAAAAGTAAGTATAAGCACAGATTAATTGCTTTTAACAAGTCATCTAGATCACTCAAGTTTTTAATTGGCTTTTAGTTTACCTTATTTAAAATCACATCTGATTTGAAAACAAAAATTATTTTTAAATTGCATGTGTAGGCTTTCTATAGAATGTGTGCTTCTTAACTACTGTATTTAGACATGATCATGTAGAAATTTAAGTATAGTAAAAGCTTCTTATGTTGTGTAATAGTGAAAAGAATTTGGAAGATTTTTTCAAGCCTGAAGGGCCAGGAAGTTTTTGTGTGATGTGCATGTTTTACCTAGTTATGATTCAGTAGACTGTAATTTCTTAAAATAGTAAGTCATTTCTATTTCTCACGTGGGATAAGTAATTCAGTAAATGTCTGGAAATGTCTTTCAAATGGGACTACTTGACTTTGGTTTCTTTTTAAGTCCAGTAGAGTCAGGATTTAATTTCTGGTTTGTGTGTCACTTCACTTTGCTGTTAAGATCTGAATTTGAAAAAATATTTGCAAAATAGATATGCCAAATAATTTAAACACAATGATTTAGATAGCCTGTAAAGTAAAACTTGGCAGTCCTGTAGGGTGTCTTTTTATCAGAGGGAAGTCTTTTTCTGAGAAATTAGTTTAAAACTCACATACAAGAAGCATGGGATTTTTTTTTTTCCTTTTATTTCAATGTAGATCACATTTTCCCCCTTCATCTTTCTGTTTAGAATATGCATTTTAAACTGTGGGAATGAAAGTCACATACTTGTGTTAGATGGTTTTCTTTATTTTAAAGGATGGTATTGGGGCATGCAAGTAAGATGCTTTTTTGTTGTCATCTTCTCTGCAATCTACTTCGTGTTCTATGTAATGTGCTTGTTGCTTAGCAATTCAAGTTACAGACTGCAGCAGGCTGTTGCAATAGTACTGCTATTTGTCTTCAGTTTTGCTATCTTTTTTTTTGCTGCATTTTTATTTTGCAGAGGCTACTTTATTGTCAGTGTTGAAGCATTCATTTTTGGAAATGCAGAATTAAGATTTGAAAATTAACCATAAATTGTACATGTTGATTGTTTCTTACCCTGTAATGCACCTTAAGACTACTGTTTTCTGGAAATAAATAATTGTTTTTGTTTAAAGATCTCTCTGTATTTGTAGGATATTTTTGTTTTAAAGCTTAATATAAGGAAGCTACCTGGAAAATCCATGTTTATTGGATCATGTATTTGGTACATCTGGCCCTGTTCCCTTCTGCACATGGCATATATTTGACATATATGTCAAATGGCATATATGTCTCCAGTGAGTGTGTATCTCTGGTTTATTCAGTAGCCTGTTGAGAGAGCAGAGTTGTCTTACTCTGCCATCTCAAAAGTGTATTGAGCAATGTTGGCAGTAAAATGTGGCCTCAGCTTGAGTGTGTCTGTCACTGTGTGACTCAGGCAATGACACAGGCTCCTCTATAGTTTTACAAGTTTTGATCAGATGATCCTGTGGCTGCAGATTTTATTCTTCCCCCAGTAATGAGAATAGTGGTTTTGGAGGGATTATCTCCTTGCATTTCTGAGGAGCTGTAGCTGGATGCTGTTATGTGTAGTCTTTCACTCCATAGGGAGGAAGTAAGTCCTGATGCTTTCCTGCATAATGCTGTACTACAAAAAGAAAAGGTTTCCAAGAGGTTTCCAAGCAGTTGTGAATCCTGAAGTAATAGAGACTTAATACTCTGCAGATAATGAACCAGCCTCTCTTTTTGTACACTTCAACTTTCCAGCTTAGGACTGCTGCTGGGATACTATACTTATTCCATTATCTTTTAAATCAACAGAGAATTTAAGTCTTCAGAATTATCAGTATGATGTTTCATGGTAGTAGGGTATATCAAGCAGGATTTAATTTTTGAGGAATTGCCCCTTTGATTTCCACAACTCATCTGAAAGTAACAGGGCTTTCTCTTCTCATTTAATAGAAAATTAAATCTTCTGCCCTTAAATTTGTTACTTCTTGGAAACTCCACAAATAATCAAAACAGATATCATATTTGAATATTTTTTCAAACAATTTAATGTTTTAAGAGCTGAAATAGCATAAAATAATTCACACTACTAATTTATCCCATTTTCTAAGGAGCTTTCAGTGTTCATGTCTGTACAACATCTGATTCTACAACCTTTTATTTTAGTGCTTGAGAGTTGGAGGCAGGGCTCTTGTATTTTATAGACAAGCTGTTATGTTCCTTTAATTGTGGAATACTAGTTTTGTCAAGAACATCTTCAGGTCTTCTAGAGACTTTCTGTGGTATTGTGGGTATCTACCCACCCAGGGCTAAAAAACAAATGGTATGTTTAGTACTTTTCATCAAAACTAGATACTTTCTTGACTGCAAATATAAATGAATGGACATGTCTGATCTGCAGTAAAAATGCTGGCTATTTTTGAGAATATATGGAGGTAGTATGCACCATCTTTTAATACTAAAATATTGACTAGTTAACGACCAATCTATTGCTATTATTTCAGCTATTTCAGTTGCTTTTAGCTTATATGGGGAATGCCAATGTATTTTAAAATGCTTTTTATGAGCTCTTTTTATTGTGGAGTAACTGTGAAATGCTAATGTGAAATACTAAGGAAATTTTGGTAACGAAAAGCAATATTGCAAGCACTTTATTAAAGAAAAATCCTGACTGCTGCCTTTGGTTGCTATTTCACCACTTTTCCATGAGAAAATGGGTAGCCTTTGCATAAGAGTGCATTAAGCTGTTTTTCTTTATAGTAACTTGTGCTTTTGATTAGGTTAACATATATTCAGAAAGACTTGACTGCTGGGCAATGACATCTTCATGAAAGAAACAATTTGTAAAAACCTGGGAAGTCTTTGATATAGAGAATAGGATGGGAAGATGAAGTTTTATAAAAGCATCCTTACTATCTCCATTCCCTATGTACTTACAACTAGCCTTAGCTTATATCTAGTTTGTACCAGCTAGATGTTTGGCAATCACATCCATCTCAGTCAAGAGATGGACAAGTTTTTCAGAGTCTAGTGTACTTTGTTTTAATTTTCAACTGCATGATTCTGAGAAAGCACACCAGAACTGAGCAAGATAGGTGTCACATTTGTCCAGGGTTCAGAGCTCAGAAACATTCCTGCTGATTTCAAACCTCCATCACTGCCACTGGTGGTTCAGTGTGGGATCCCTGGACTCACTGCTTCCATCCACCTCTGTAGGCAGCAGCAGGAAGTACTGCCTGCTCCCGTGGCTGCCTGGATTTTCTTTCCTGTAGGTAGATTTTTCTTTCAAAAACAAGAAACTCCCAGAACCCTTTTTACTGGGCCAAGAATAAGCCTTTCTGAAGCATCCCATAGAATGTTTGTTCCCCAGAATTAAAATTTGCAGGTTGCAGTTAACATTGGGGAATATGGAAAGGGAAGAACTAATTTGGACTTGTATTTTGAATTTTGCCATGACATCTTGTAATGTAGTTTCTGATTCTTTTGGTTACTCTGTATAACTTGGAGGTGTCAAACAGAAAACTGTTTTCCTTTGATGATGGTACCACAAATTATAAAAGTAAAACACCCCTCCCATTGTGAAAATACTCTATTTATTGCCACTGAAACATGCTTTTCTATAGTTGTGTGTTTGTTAGTAAATTTCTGTTAAGTTACATACAAGGTTTACATTTGTATGTTTAATTAACCATACATCACAAGGTTGGAAAATTGACAGCTAGTTTTTGAATCTTGTTTACATGCTAAGAGGTCTAGGTCTGTCTTAAGTTGCATAACTAACAAGTTTGAATTGCACGGATTTTTAGCATCTGAGTCTGGAATTCTCAACACTTAAAATTTGCTTATAAAGTATATATGTATAATAAATGAGCATGGCATAATATTCTATCTGCTTTAATATAAAAGTGTTACGAGTGAAACCCAGTGTGATGCACTCTGAGGCTCTCCTTGAAGCCAGTAGCCAAACTGGTGTTGATGAAAGACTATTCATATTGTACAGAAGTAGTGTTTTCCTTGCCCTATTGAAAACATCTTCAGAAAGGTTGCTTGTTTTTTTTCTTCCTAGAAATAAACATTTTGGTAGCAATTATAAGGTGATAAAGGGGAAACTGTGCTGTCTTCCCTTAGGAGAGCAAACAACTTGGATAACAATGCACTCAAGTCATTTTAAGATTTAAGTGGATGATGCATGGACTATGCTTTCTAACATTTTAAGTCAAATTTTTTGGAAGTCAACATTGTTTTGTGACAGTTCTAAAGCATTTCAGAATTTGTTTGGTCAGGCATATTTATTTGGACCAGAAGTGACTGGAAAACTCTGGATCTCAGCACTGCATGTAGAGTATTTCACTATTGTTGTTGTGTTTGGGCTTTGAAATAACAATATTTTGTTGCAATTGATTGGCTGACTCCACCGGGAATAAATTTGTTGTCTTGCTGTAATTGGAAAAGCATGCTAAAAGCTTGTGCTGCTTCCTGTTGGAAAATAGAGTGAGTTACAAAATAAGCTTATTAATGCCAATTATAAATACAATATCATACCAGTGGGAGTATCTCCTTTTAATTCAAGAGAACACATACGTGGTGAGAAGACTTCAGCTACTCTGGGAACATAAACATAAAATATCTATTCACAAATAGCTGACAAGGCAAGGAAACAAAATTTGGCAAAAAAATCTCAAAATGAACGTTCATTCTTAGGGAGGCCAATGTCATAGAGTTTCTTGCTGTATGGAATTCTGTCAGTGGAGAAAAAAAGATGAAATATTTTTAGGCTTTGCACTCCTTAGAGGGTCTAACTTTGGCTCTATATTTGATTTTGTTGGCATAGGTTGCTGCATTTCTTTCTTTCCTCATCTTTTTCCCTTTTTACTCCCTTTCATAAATTCTGCTGTTTGAGAGTCCTTGTTTCTGTGTGGGAGGTCAGCATGCAGAGAAAGCGGAAGCCTCTATTTTTCAGAGCCTTTACTGTTGCCTTAGAAAAATTAATTTTCCAGGCAAACAGACAATGTGCAATAACTGGGCACTGCATTTTGTCTCTCTTGCTTCTGCTTTTCAAAAATAAACATTAAAAGGCCAGCAGATAGTTAGCAGTCTTGGCATGGAAACATGAAAGTGGTGGAAGCTGGCAGAAGTAATTCCCAAGTATTGCGTGTGTATCGTACTAGAGGCGAAATATTGTGCCCTGAGCAATGACAGACTGGCTCTGTGCCACGCTGTATTCTCCACTTTTCTTGGAACTGCTCCTTTGCAGATCTAATTATATGGTGCCAGGAGACTCTGCAGATAGCTCAGCAATAACTCCCACTCTCACTGTACTGGATTTCGGTTTATTTGGGGTGTAAAACTTGCACACAAACACTAGATTGTATCACAGCTTTCCACAAGTTTTGGCCAGTGTCCAGAAGATACAGTATGTTTTAGTGTGGCTGTTTCTAAACTGCTAACTTTGCTTTATACTTATCTGTGTTTTTCAAAAATATTTATTCACTTGATTCCCCTCACCTGCTATTTTTTAAAAATCTGCTGCTGTGTGAAATCTGGTGCTTAACCTCTTATAGTCTTGCTACAGACTATCTACATGAAGTGTCTTTCCAGATACTAAAACAAAATTATTTGACAAGTCTGAAATAACTGAGTGGAATTTGCAGGAGGAGAGGGCAGGAGGAAGGTGAATTCAGAGAATGGTTTTTAACTGTCACTGACGGCTGCCTTTACAATTGATCAAGTGACAAAATTTACAAATAAATGTTTTTCCAGAAGGGTTCAAAGTAGCTGCAAATACAAGATAATTAATGCTTCTAGAATGATTTGTGATATGACGTGCTTTCCTGCCAGTGTTTTAAAGTCTTACTCTGTTTACTGTTTCTTTTAACTCTTTAGATTAAGAAATGAATATTCTGCAACTTTAGTACATATTTTAGGATTAGTCTCTAGAAATCAGTTTTTGCTGCTGTTTTCTATTTGCTTTGTTAAAATAAGAGGTGATAGCTGTAGTAATGAACAGGGGAGGTGAGAGGATCTTCTTGATCCAATGCTTTGAAGAGGGAAAGGAAAAGGAAAGTGTGTGAGAATGGAGTGGAGATAATATGGGTTTAAAGTATCTGTGGGGGAAAACTGGGATGATGAACTTGGGTATGGGAGTGAGAAGTGCCTTGGTGGAAATTTAAGTTGTGTGCTCAGAAGGTAGAAGAGCTAGATGAGAAGGAGCACATGTTTGAAAGTGTGAGACAGAAAGTCTAGACAAGAAAGTATGTTATAGACCTAAAATTAACCAGAGTTAGAAGAATATTTCTGTGACAGTGATTTTAACTTCTCAGAAGCAGATAAAGGAAGAAACTCCAGTTTTGGAAATTGCCTTGGGTGCAGATGAGGGCTGAAGTTCAGAAGGGCAGGAAAGCACTTCCCTCCTTCTCCATTTAGTGTAACAAGCAGTGACTTTTTGTTTTTTGCCAGCAGATTTTTCTTATGAAATTTCTCATAAATGGGCAAAGAGAACAA
This sequence comes from Erithacus rubecula, assembly GCF_903797595.1. Taxonomy (NCBI): domain Eukaryota; kingdom Metazoa; phylum Chordata; class Aves; order Passeriformes; family Muscicapidae; genus Erithacus; species Erithacus rubecula. The sequence goes on from NC_136660.1 coordinate 5,460,061, forward strand.
CTTGCTATGCTGAGTTATTTTTAAATATAAAATAAATTCTGTAACTTTGAAATGTAATTGGTTTAGCAGAGTTGTGTTTTAGTAATGCAGATAGTATTTAGATAGCTTTGAGATTCCTCTACCCTCTACAAGACGAGCCAAAAGGTTTGGTGTATTAACTTAGTAGTTTAGTGAATGCAGATGAGGCAAGAAGGTACAGGTGTTCTATGTTGGGGAGAGACAGGGATAGCACAAGATGAAATAGTTATAAAGTGGATCCACATTAATATAGCTGGAAACAAAATGTAGTGGTATTGTTTCTTGTTTGGTTTGGTTTTTTGAGCCAGATTGCAGGAAGACAGAAACAGCAAGAAACTGAGCTGCTCCTGTGAGCTGCCATGTGTTGGACTTGCTTGTAGTAGCAAGGTCTGCAGCCTCAGGATGTCCTTTGTGGTGGTGTTCCAATTTACTTCTTTTTCCCTTAAAACCATTTCGTTGGTTTGTTTGTATTGCATGACATATATTTGAACTGAAAATGAGAAGTATTCTTAAAACTTACAGATTATGTAGATAGCTGTATGTACTGCTTAAATGCAACTATTAAATACTTGCTGCAATTCACATGTTCATGAGATAAGACACCCAATTTTAGTGGTAATGTTTTAGTAAATTTAGCTCTCCTCTCTTCAGCACAAATGCACTGCCAATGAAAGTGTTTTCTGTGGTGCAGAAACTGATTATATAATTTCAAAATCATAGCATTAAAATGGGTGATAAAAACCCCCCTGCATTAAAATTTTTAATGTATGCATTGAAAAGCACATGTGGATGTACACATGCTGTGTATATGCAATAATATATGTCCTTTCCTTTCTTACATTTCCCCAGGTATATGTGGAATTTGATGACCTTGAATGGGAAAAGCGAGAATGGGTTAAAGTTTATGAAGATTTTGCAGCCTTCTTGGTGGAGTACCAGCTGGTCTGGGCAAAAAGAAAGGATCCAAGCCAGACTCAGGGATCAAAGATCAAACAAATTCAATGGCCTGCATTGGTAAGATACTATAACAATTGCATTTACTAAAACATTTAATTCTCTTTAATTTGGTCCTTAAGAAACTGTCTAGGTTACTCCAGTGATGGTGGGAAGTGGTGAGCATGGAGGGGAAGAACGGTAAGAAAAGGATAAGAAAAAACTAGTAAAGCTTGTTTGTGTTGGAGGAGTGGAGTGATATGATAATAGTCACCCATCTTCCTTTTTAAATCAACCTAAAGCACTGCAGAAGTGTTCTCTGAGTGACATGATAGGATTAATGTTATGTTATATTTGTAAGATGCTTTGACTATGTAAACTTACCAGTAACACATCTTACTGCTCTGGGGAGATTTGAAATTAAGGTGAAAAATAAACCCTTAAGCTTGTGATAACCTTAGCTTCCACAAACAAGTTATCTGAAATTCAGGTCAGAGTTCAGAAAGATAAGAAAAGATTAATGACATAAGTGGTAATTGTTTGCCTGGTTTATGAGGTGATACTTGTGACTCTATTCTTTCTGGATTGGTGCCCAAGCATCTAAAGCTGTTAAGATAACCCCTAGGAGGCTGTGTGCCTTTGTGTGACATGCCTTTAGATATATCTGATGAAATAATCTAAAAAGCAATAAACATCTATGCATTTTTTCTCCAAATAAACTAGTAGTGCTATCAAAGTCTTCAAAAGACTCAAATAGATGTGAGATTCTAGGAACCTACTGTATTGGATGGTTTTGTTTTGTATACTGTTGAGGAAGATTCCTCACAGACTGGTAGGTGAAAGGGGGCTCCAACACATTTGTGAAAAAGGTGAAGGGAAGTCTTAGATATATTTGATAATAAGCTTAATATCTGTAACTTTACTCTTGGTTTTTGAGGTATTTGCAGTCATAATGAATTTAGATGATGATATTTTTTTCCTCTGGCTTTTGCTGTATCTGTCTCATTTCAAGATACTCTTCATATTCTTGTCTCTGAGCTCCTGATGGATTTCTTGGAATGCTGTTGCGGGATAATATTTTTATTATTATAAATAACAAAAATAAAAAAGCTGAAGTGGGAACAGTCATGCTGGAGGTCATGAAGCAGTCTGGTCAAAAAAAGCATAGATGATCCACTTACTCCTTTTCAGTTAATATTCCTACGGGACTCAGCTTGTATGTTTGTGCTAAGGTACTTGAGCAAAGCAAGCTGACTTTCTGGATGTACAAGCTGAGTCATATATTTGCTTGTACAGGCAAGTGAGTATATCCTTGAGCAAGAATTTTTAGTTTTAGAGAGCCATGTTATTTGCTCTTTGAAGCCACCATCTCTCCTTGATTGAGACAGGTATTTTAAAATCTGTTAAAATCTTAGTATCTAAGTACTCTGTTATTTTACATGCTTTTAATCTCATCCTCTAGGATAGAGATCCTTCTTGGGTTTAGGAGGGGTATATTTCTATAAAGTATTCTAGTCTAGCTGCTGATCCTGTCCATAAGTTGAAAATATGTATTTGCTAATGTGTGAAAGTGTTTTGGTTGAACCTTTCTCCTAGCAGACACCTTTATCAAACTTGTGCTGATCCAGCAAAAGGCAAAAGCTTTTTTCTTCCATCTCTATCTTATAAATTACTTTTTTAAAAAAAATAATATTTGCATTCTTGAGGCAGCTGATAGGCATGAGAAGGAAGATTTTCAAAAGATCTGCCTCCTGCTTTTACAAAGCATTGAAATTGTATAGTCTGAAGTGAGACTCACTTGTCAGGTCACAGTTTTCAGATGTTAAGGCTGGCAAGTTCTCAGTATTCGTACTTGGGCTCCCTACAGATGTTCTAGCAGTTGTTTCCTAAGTCAAACCCTCTAATCATCCATTTCAGAAAAAACCTGTTTGAGGGAAAGTTCGGATACAGGATATTAGCTGTAGTTAGAGCAGATTCCTTTCACAGAGACCTCCCAATGTTTTGCTCTGTATCAATAGCAACTCTGAGCACACCATGGCATGGGGAACAATGAGGGTGCTCAAACTGGTATGGAACTTTTGGGTTTTGTTGCCAGACTATCAAAACACTGTGTTGGAGTGGGTGAGCTCCGTGAAGGTTTGTGTGGTGTGTTTTGGCTGTGGGGTTTTTTTGTTTGTTTATTTTCCAAAACAAGACTTGCTAAAAATAAGAAAACATGAAAAAGGTGGTAAAAATTTTTGATTTGTCAAACAGCAGTAGGAATATTTGCACTTTTATGTGAAATCCTTTGTGTGGACATGGTAATATGCACATTTTGAAAAAGTGGAGTCTTGATGTAGCCTTTAAAGGAAGAGTGTCAAGCATTCCCATGCATGCGAACGATAATGAAAATATCATGCCAAAATAAAAGTTTTTGGTACAGCTTTATTTTGGATGCTAATGTAAATGCATCAAAGCAATATTTTAGAAAATTTTATGTAGTATTTCTCTAGGATCTTTGCCTTCAGTGGAGTAAATGAAAACTGCTTGTTTATTTATACGGTTCTTACCACCTTCTCTTCTTCTTTGATTAATGTACCCTGTATTTACTGTATGGTATTCAAGCCTGAGCAGAAGAGAAGGTCTGCAACTGCTGTGGAGCTTTCTGTGGGTAGTTATCAGTCTAGTGTCTGAGTACTTTACAGTTACTGATTGCTTTCATCACTCAGGTGAAGAGTTGGCTGTAAATGAACCTGGAGCCCTGTTTGCAGTAATAAGCTTCATTATGATGACTTCGTGTGATGACTTTGACTGGAAACCTCTGCCTCTGACAAAGGCTGAGAAGTAGGGAAGAGCTGTAGTGCCTCAGGTTGTTCATGCTGTAAACAAATGCTTTTTCTTCCTGTGAGATGATTTCCTGGGAGCACTGGAGGTCTTGGCTGCCTAGCTGGTATTATTGGAAATCACCCTGCATGTGAGGTGTTTGCAGTCATAGAAGAAAAGACTGCCAAGAAGCCTAAAGAAATGGCAATAAGCGATGTCAGTGTATGTAGCCTGGATGTTGGGGAAGAGGATTTTTGGTAAACTGTGCTTGTTGTTTACCTTAAAGTAATAGATGCTTTATAGATGTCACTGGAGGAGAAAACTTCTTGGCTAAAGCATTAGCATAGGAAAAAAATGGAAGTATGGATTCTGAAAAAAAAGTATGGGCAAGTAAAGTGAGTGGTGTGCATTTCCACTTCAGGGATTTAAAAAAGTAGCCAAGATAAGGTTGAAATTGAAGGCATCGGTGCATTTCCCAAAGATACAAAAAGACAGGAGTGGTAGGCTTGAAGTGATGGGTTAGGGGAATCATCAATACTTCCAAAATGAGGCAGAATAGGGTTTTGAAATTCTCAGAAATAACTTTGCAGCAATTGATGTGATGAATAATTGACATGAAATTTTTTTACCTGTAGGTAGATAAAGAGTAGTTGTATTTTAGGGACAGTAAATTAATTTACCTGTGTAGAAATAATTTGGATACTGTGATGTTAGAGATCAGTGATAAAATCATGCACATGATATAATTCAATCTGAAGTTTTAGGAATGTGGTCATATCCCCTCAGCAGCCAAGAGGGGAGATAGAATTACATGTGTGGGCAGGGTGACAAATTGGAGCCAAGGTTTTAATGTGGTCTGAACAGAGTGCTTCTGAGAGCTGTCAGTTTGAATTTAATTACTGCCTCTCTAATTGCACATTAAAATATCTAGAAATTAAGCGTAGAGAGAGAAAATGAGATGACAAATAATAGAAGCAGCTAGAGACATTTTAGAGAATAGTAGAATAATGTGCAGGAGAAGTTTTTAGGTGATATACTTACTAGCAGATGGCACTATGGTAGAAACATAGATAGTGTTGGGGGTTGGTTCCTTTTCCCTTTTCTCTCTGTGGAGTTTTTCCTATTGTAATGCTGACGGCCCGTTGACTAAGGAGCACGGACGGGGGGCGGGCAGGTAAAGGAAGTGGCGGGGAGCTGCACTTGCTGTTGTGCTCATCTGCTCGCCTGGCTCAGAGGAGAAGGGTCGCTGGAAAAACCGCACTCTGTCACACCGACGCCGGCAGCTGCCTTTCCTCGGCTGGGGGACCCCGCAACCCCCTGCCCGGGACATTCCACCGCCACCACCACGCACTCTGCTGGACCGACACTGAGATCCGCGAGCAGCGTCTCTCCTCCACCCTTCCCATGCGGGACAAAGCCGCCGTCACCCCCCGTGTCCCTGCGGGATCACCGCACCTCCCCCTGCGCACCGGGGCTGCGGCGCTGCCTGCGAGCCGAGACGGTAACTGCACCGCAGGGGAAAGGTGCCCACAGCCGAAAGAACTGCTACTGGGTTCCTGTTCTGTTTACTGTTAATTTTCTAGCTGTTGCTGTTTTGTTTGCCTTGAGATATATATATGTGTGTATATATATATGTATATATATATACAGTAAAGAACTGTTGTTCCAAATTCCCATATCTTTGCCTGAGAGCCCCTAAATGTCAAAATTATAATAATTTGGAGGGAGAGATTTTATAGTCTCCATTTCAAAGAGAAGCTCCTGCCTTTATTGGCAGACACCAGTCCTCCAAACGAGGACAGATAGCAGTTCGCATTTTTTCACACCATCAGCTGTACACGTTTTAGGCATAGGAAGGTGTGGGCTTTTCTTAATAATTTTTTTTGGAAAGAGAGTTTTGGAAACCTGAATGATACGCTGAAACGAAAATTTGTTGTTGAAGGTCTAGAGATAAAAATGAAAGAAAGATATTCCAGACAGGCATTTTAAGAAGCATGTTCCATCATCCTGAAAGAAAAGAAGGAAAGAAGAATAATGGAAAATGCAGTTATGATTAAATGAGTTTAAAGTGGGTAATTTTTATGGCAAGTTTATACTTTCAGGTAATGGATCTAGGAGAACACAAGAAGTTGGAAAGAAAAGGATTGGAATTGGGTATAGGAAAAAGTGGATGCATTGAATGACAGCATGCATGAGAAACTTCTGTAACAAAAAAGGAAGAAGCTGTTGTAGAACAGAAAAGTATTATATTGGCCTTTTCCTTTTGGAAGAAACTGGTCTTGTGCAGCGTAGATGTCAAAAGAGGAAACAATTTGACTCTATAATGAAAAGCAGGACTGGGGAATAGTACATTTAGCTGGCAGGCGCACAACTTGATGCTTGGCATGATGGTGAGTCAGAGTGTTTCATGTGTTCTGGGTATACCTTGTTTGTGAAGTATGTGTTGCCTTTTTTAATACCTGTAAACCAACTAATGCTGCTTGTGAATTCATTATGAATCCATATATAATAAATCAGAAGAAACCCTATAGTATTTTGTTGCTCTGAATATGAAGACAATGCTTCATTAGCTTTACAGTACTCACCTTGTCAAACTAACAACTTTGCCCTTTGATCTCAACTAATACAAAGGTCTTCTGTAACTATCACTCCCAGTTTCAGGACTGGTTTATAGCAAGAACTGGTTCTTCTGCAATTCTGTGTTTCTGAAGAATATATAGATAAAAGCTAAAATACATTTTCATTAAGAGATCCTGAATGTGCATATCTCCTGAGCTAGGAAGGCTGCAAGAACAACTCAATGTCCCGCCTGCCCCAGTAAAATAAAGAGCATGCCTGTTTGCATGTATCTCTTTCTTGGAACAAGTGAAATCTTTGCTAAACCAGCACCTTGAAGAACCATCCTTTCCTGGGAGTCTGAGCGGGGTTCTGCAAGAATATAGAGATTTAGCCAGACTTATAGCAAAAACAGGAACAAAGACTGAATCTTCACTGGCAATAATGAACTCTTTTTCGTTGTGAGAATCTGATTTACATTGGCCAGTGCCAGTGGCTCATGTGGGACTGTGGGCCTTCAGTCTGACTGTCATGCTAATGATGAGATCATCTTAGAGAAGAATTGAATGACATTTGTTTTGGGTGGCAGTGGATGTGTTTGTTCTGGTTAGATGTTAATGAGCCAAATATATTCATGTGCTGACTGCATGTTAAGGCACTTAGTGATAAACTATGTGAGAAGTGTTCCTGAATACATGGAAAACTCCTTTGACCTTATGTAGCCTTTCCCCTCCTCCCTCTCTGCCCCTCTGTTCCAGCTGTCAATTGTTAGAATCCCTTTGCTAGACTGCATTCTGCTACAGATGGCTTGGTTGTGTTGGACTATGAAGCAAATACTTTTAAAGTGCCAGTTTAATGCCATTTCTGTCATGATTAAAGAAGAAAGTTTGCAGTTTGTGCAACAAGCTTCTATAGGGCTTCCAGAGGTTCTCGAGAGAATTCTTTATACTTGGTATGATAATGAAAAGTAGAACAGGCTTCTTGTTCGTTTCTGTTTATACTGTGGCACACTACTAGTTTTTCACTCTTTCGAGGATTTATTTTCTTCTTTGTCTTCATGATCTAATTTAGCATTTCTGAGTAAGTTTCTTATTGCAACAGGTGACGGGGAGGTGCCACAACCTTCCGAAAGCGTCTCCAGTAAGGAAAGAGTCGCTTTGGTGGCACAGGCTCACTCACAAGGGGGAAAAAAAAAACCCCACACACCAGGTAGCTCAGGCAACAGATGAAGAAGAGGCAGGAAGGGTCCTTGTATAGGGTTCCAAAGGCCAGATTTATTCCACCCAGGCAAAGGGTCTAGGGAAAAAGACTAGGAGCATGGGAGGGGCTGGGTTGCAATATGGGGAAAGAGGGGTGGAGAATGGGATCAGGGTCCAATGAGAATAGGGGAAAATGGTGTATATGCAGTGTAAGGGACCAGGGAAACCAATGGGGTGATAAGGGTGGGATACTGCAGCAAACTGAGGCCAGTGGGGATCAGGGAAAGGGAGAACGGTCTAGGGAAAGGTCGTATAGGGGAGATAAGGGCAGTCCAGTCTGGGCCAGTGAAGAGAACAGAACTGGGGTATATTAACATAAACCTGCAAAGGACTGTGGGGAGAAGCCTTTCGTCACCATACCCTAAGTGTATCTTCGACAACTTCAGTGTCCCTCCTTCCAAGGTATGATAGCTGTCATTTCTGTGGCAGACCCCAAGGCCTCTGCAGTTTCTCTTTTATATGTTGAGCTCATGGCTCAGTTGGATCCCTTTCAAAATCAGGAGCTTCTGTAGGTATTGCTGATGTTCCTCTGCCTATTCAGTTACTTCATTGCAGCCTGCTCTCTCTCTGTGCAATGAAAAATAGAGATATACACTGCTAGATACTATAATTAAGTCTTCAGCAGACACTCAAAATACTCCAGCAGTAAAAAGAAATTAATTCACAAAGGAATTACTGTGTATATGCAAAGTAAGGCATAGAGAAGACTCAGTCTTCTGAGTCCTAAAAATAAGTGAAAACTTCGAAGATATTTCAAATTTGAGGGGAGGAAGTACTGTCATTTCCAGGGAAAACAATAAAAAAGATAGTGAGTTTTTTTTTCAGGTACTCCATTCTCTGCATCAAAATTCTAGTGCTTGAGATGAGATATATGCAATAGAGGAGAAAATGCTTGGAAGCTGTCAGCTTATGGAAAACTTTAATGCTTGGGGAAGAGAAAATTTGAGTAACTGACTCAGCAGAGCATAAATGACCCAATTTTTGCTACGTTGTGAAAGACAGTAACATGCAGAAACAGCACTTGGAGATGGTTCAAAGATTACTTTGTTGGAGATTACATTACTGCAATATTCCCACAGAACATAAACATCTCAAGCAGTGCCACATCCCGCCTGTGTACTTTGGTACCTGCTTCTTATAAACTCCTGCTTATTGGGAGTCACTGCTCTCCATGCAACCTTCTAGGGAGAGGCCATTACCTTCCCATGACATGTCCCAAATGAAGAGCAATAAACTACCTTCCCAGATGCTTTGTTATGAAATATGGGTGTTTCCCTGTGGCTTTCCACTCTGGAAATGAGTGATGGGATGGAAAGCCTCACTGCAGTGGTGTTTCCTAGGTGGCCCTGGTACTTTCTGTGCACTTTACACTACTGCATTGGTTGTTCCAAAGCATTTTCTCTTGAGATGTTGGCTAATGGCAGGCTTTCTTTTTAAACTTGTAAGCTTTTTTGTGATTTAGTTTTGTAAAAACATGCTTGCATATTAAAGAAAAAAATTTTTTTTGTAGTTAGGTGCTGTGCTAAGGATAGCTCTTAATGTTAATTTCCTTTGTAGAAGTTAGAGAATTCCAAACAAAATTGAGTATATTCTAGACTTCAACTGTAACCACAACTCATGTTGATTATACTGGCCTGGGAGTTGCCATTTTGGCAGCTCATACAGAGAAATCTGCTTTAGTATGTCACAGCATCCTGGATGTCTTTGTAGCTCAGGTTCTTTCCTGCTTGTAAAGCACTTCTTGTTCTTCAAGGGTTGTGCCACTTAAAAAACCTTAGATAATGTTTAGCATCCTCCAGCTATAGCTGAGCGATGCTCCCAGTTATGTGCCTCTGTCTCTTGCACCTGTTCCCGAGTCAAATAGCAGTGAAATGCTGGTGATGATTTACATGTCTCTCTGTAAAAGACAGGCATAAAGCATCTTGAGGTTCCATATTCAAGCTCAATAAATGAAGCTGAGCAGTTGAAGCCACAGCTGCAGGGAGCTCATGGAGGGTGACTGCTTGCATATTGATATTTATAACTGTTGCTAAAACCCAGACTGGTTATACTCCTGTTCATAACCCAGTCAGCTGGATAGGAGTTAGTGTCAGTGTATCTGAACTGTATTCACAAAATGGCTTCAGTGTTAACCTACTGCACAGCTTCTTTATGTAGAAGAGCCATGAGGTATGCTGGATTCTCTGGAATTCACTTAAGTATTTGATTTTTTTTTCCCAACAGCATTTATGAGAACAAAATTTTCACTTGTGCTGAAGAAAACCAATTGCTTTGTAGCTGTGTAGATCATCTGCACTTTCTTCAGTGAAAAAAGGAAAGAAAGCTCTCTTTGAAGATACGACAATGAGCACGATATAGGTTGAGGGATGCAGGTGGTTATTTCAGCACAGCATTGTGGAAATTCAGCTTCCAGAGCTTGAGTTTTGGAAGGTGACTGTGTATCTCCATCAGACTCATCACTCTCAGTCTTACTTGTTGCTGTTTATATAAATTATGACTTATAAGTCTATACATTATATATATATATATGTGTGTGTGAGAGTGTATTTATAGATCATGTGTATAGATCATGAGGTATGCACACAAACAGAATTTTTGTCTCTGTATGTTAAAAACATTTTTAAAAGTCTATCTTCTGAACTATACCTGTTGAGAGTCTGTATAGTGAGGGAGAGATGTCAGCATGGTACTTGTCCTCCATCCCAACAGTGGCTGTCCAGTTTAAGGAAAGTTGTGCCAGGAGACCTTCATCCCCAGATATTGCTCAGTGTTTCTCTTGTGATGGCAGGAGGAGCAGCTGAGCTTTACACTATCAGATCCATTTAGCAGTTAATTTCAAAAGCCACCCACTCTTCAGATCTCCACTGGTGTTTCTGTGCATTAATAATGTGTCAGCTGTGCAATAGTGAAACACTGATCTCATTATGCTTGAGTAAGATAAGTTATGGAAAGCATAATTAGAATTTTATGAGCTTCATATTCTTCTTTCCCAGAATTACAGCAGTTCTGTGCTTAACGGTGAATACTATGATGTGTTGTATGAAGTCTCAATATCCAACTTACACAAATAGCAGTGTGGAAAACCCACCCAAAATGTGAAGTACTGTTGCAAAAGGTACTTCAGTAGATTACATGACTGTGTGGATACATAGGGCCTGGTGCATTCCTGTTCCTCCCATTCTCATACAGCTGAGACATTGGAGTTTCAGTGAAATTCATGTCAAAATAAAGTAAAAATGTTGCAGTCAGGACCAGACGCTGTTTTCTTAGTTTAGGGCAAAAGTTCTGTATTTTTCAAATGAAGAAGGCCTTTTTGGCATTCCCAAGAAAGCATATCCTTCAGCTCCCCCTGTATTTCGACAATTGACGTGCAGTCAAGGCAACTGTTGCTTCTAAGGTCTTTTAGTAATGCTGAAAGGGCCATGCTGCTACCTCCCCTTTTTGGCATTGTGGCTTAAACCCACCACAGTCTCAGATCCAGAATCTCGGTCCCTTCCATTACAGAATTTTTTCTTTTAGTTTGCATTAAGCACTTGTGAACTAAGCAGACTTACATGTGAGAGTGAAGTGTTATTGTTTATTTCTATTATGCATTGTCCATACTTGAATTGTTTGATCACTTCTGATTTTTTTTTCTTCATTTTGTCATTCTCAGGGCTCTGCATTTGAAAAAGATTTTGAAATGAGATATTGGTAATAACCTGCCATTAAGAAAAATTTATTTTGCTGACAGATATTGCAGGTCTTCAGCTACACTAAAATAGGCTAAATCAAGTATTCGGTTAAAAATCATAGGTGCTGAAGCATTATAAATGGGCTGTTAGTGATATATTTATCGTGAGCAATCTTTTTCGTACATGGCAGTTTCTTGAGGACAGGAAAAGGCAAATTTCCACAGCAACCTCATACACTGCTGAAGTTGTTCTAGCAACAATTTGACATTTTACATCTTGTATGTTTGCTTTTTAAATTTATCTTAACTGAGAAAACTGAACATAGAAAAGTTCAGGAACAGACTGTCGTCTTGAAGTATTTAATTTGCATGAGGAGAATAGCTGAGTGGAATCTGTATTTTGTATTTTTAGCATCTCAAACTTTCTGCTAACTTAAGTTTTGTAGCAAAGTGACTATCGTGTGCATTTTTTTTGAAAAACAAACCCTGAAGTAGTAAACCCTCTATGTCCTCTATTCCTGACTTCAGTGTCTCAAGACCAGTCTCCTGATGTACTTGCCAGTTCCCTCCATGTGCATTTTTGTATGGGAACATGTATTATTTTCTGAATTTTTTGTTGCACTATTTATGTTGGCATAGATATGATTACTGTTTCCAAAGCCCTTCTTGGATTTGGTGGCTCTGCCTTTGTCCCAGCTGGGCAGGAGGAATGGAAATGTTGGTTGGCTACAGGTCATACCATTCATGATGACGACTATGATGTAGTCACTGTCAAATCACAGATTACCTGGAATTGTGAGGGAGTATTGATGGGGAGAGAAGGATAGAGGAGAAAGCTGCTGAAGGCACAGGTTGGTTTCTTCTGCTGAGCAATATTCCTGTCCTCACTTAATACAGTTTTTTTTTTTATATGCAGTGTGTTCAAAATCCATTTGCTGTGCATATGCAGAGGCCAGGGCTGGGAGCATATTGTTTTACCACTTCCTTTCTCATACCTTTGGATTAACATCCTTCCAGCTGCTGGCTAAATCAGGAAGTTAAGTCAAGGGCTAGAAATGGCAAAGATAAGTCCAATGACTTCTTGAAAGAAAAAGCAAAAATTTAAACTGAAGACGCTTGTGTTTCTCTTTGCAAAGTCTGTCCTGTTAAGGTTATGTCTGTCCTGAACAGATGGACTACACTGAAACAGCAGTGAAACAACACTGAAACCATTTAATTTTTTTAAAATCATCAGATATCAACAAACCACTTTGTTTTCTGGGAGTTTAGAACACTTTTGGTTTTCTGGAATCTGCTGCATGATATATTAATGTAAATATGTTACATGAGGTTGTTGATCAGAGACAGACAAATGACATGAACTCCGAAGATTGTGAGACAAAACAGTTTTATTGTTTGGAACTTTCTTATATAGGGGGTTTGAATTTCCTGGGTTTAGACAGCTGTTTGGTTGGATCTTGGACTGCCTAGCTCTCTGACCAGTGAGAGCTCTGCATCTTAGGGCAGAATGTGATTGGGTGAAGTCCCTGTTTGGGTTGGAATATATCCTATCCTTGTTCACCCAGGGACCTGTTTATCGACCAAGCTACCTAAACTGGGTTTCTTATTTATGGCCAAATTATTTGCCCAGCTACAGACCAGTTGTGCTGTGACACCACACGCATAGGGGAAGGACATACAGTGAAACTTTGGTTTTGGGACTTTTTTTTTTTCCCCTAACTTAATCTGCACTTCCTTGCAGTAAAGCCCGAGGTTACTTCAACAATAGTTGTTATTAAGACTTTGAGGTATTGTATCTTATTTAATGTACATTGCATGTCTAAACATTTTTACATACAGTATCTTTAATACTAGAAGGTGAATGAGTGTTAAGAACTATAAATTTAGGGCTATATAAAGTCTTGGAGAACCAAAACAATTTCAGAAGAGTATTCGTTAGGGTGATTTTGTAAGCAATCAAAATAGACTCCTGCTGATTAGGGAATTGATCTTTGTTTGAAAGTAATATCCTTTTGCAGTAATTAATACATTACTAGAGAAATATGGCAGAACTGATCTAACCTTGAGCAAATCTGACTTCTTATTTACAGATAGGTGAATTATTAACACAATAAATGATATAGTGTTTAGTTTTTGTCTACCAACTCTCAGAAGGTCCACCTGTCATTGCTAAAAAAAAAGAAAAAGCATTGTATTCAAATTTTTGGTCTTTTATTAGCTGCTATTGTGTGCCATTTTGACTGCTTTATGGAAATGTCTTGGTCTATTAGTTAGCCAATTTTTTAATAGATCTGTGTAAGAAAAAGATTATTTATTCTTACATATAATGCATCATTCTGAAAAAAATCCTGACTGAATATTTTAATTTAAAATTTCTCATTAGTTTTGAGACTAGGGCATTGGGCAAGTACCTAATTCCTTTTAATAAATGATGCAAAATTGTATTTCCATTCCTGGCTCTAGTTTCAGATGGCTTTGAAAAATTCTTGTGTATTTTGTTTGAAGGGCTCTACTGAGATTTTAAATGCATATACTGAATTGCTGCAAACTGTATTAATACCATCACAATAGGAATAAACTACTGATTAGTAGGGCCATTTGTGAGTGAATGTTATTGGAATCACTGGAACATTAGGTGATAGCACTTCTTTTCACTGGCTGATATATTTAGTTATTTTGAAAGTATAAAAATAGAACTTTATATTAATATAAATACAGCCAAAATCTCTTTATGTGTTCTTGTGATAGTTTTGAAAGCAAAACCAATGCAAGACTCCAAGTCAGAAGTACAATTTAATAGGGAAAAAAAAAGAAAAATAAAATACATGCAATAGTACAAAAGAAAAAACACTGACAGAGTCAGAATACAACCTGACACCCTGCTAGTTAGGGTGGTGGTAGCTGGCCAGATGAAGCATCTTCTAGAAGCAGTGATCCTATAGAAATCCTAGCAGTGATCCTGGTAGCTCTTGTCTTCTGGAAACCAGTGGGTAAGGGCAGCTTTTGTGTTCCAAATCTCAGTTTTTATCAAGGTAGGAAATGTTTGGCTCCTCCCCCTGGGTGGAACATCTCACAGTGGGATGATGTAATTTTATCAGTCATGCAGTGGGACTTAATGGCCTGTTAACAGAAGATATCTTCCTGGAGGAAGGATGGGTCATGGGAAGGATAAAAAAAATTGCCCCTTCTGGTTTTTAACAGATGACCCATTAGCAGAGGAACTCTCCCGTAGAGATAAGAATCACTGCCCCACCTGGTTTCAGCAGATGGTGATAGAATACATACTTTTGGGCATATCTTTACATTGTAAAGTAGGACAGTTCTACAATTTTTTCAGTGTAACTGTCTTTTTAGGGAACTGTGTTCCTGTGTGCTTTGGCGTATTTGCTGGAATAGAATCATCTTTGTAGGTCCCTTCCAACTCAGCATATTCTGTGATCCTATGATTCAATGTTCTGTAAGGCTCAGTTAGCAAGCTAAAGCCTGTTGGTTTTGTTTTCAGAATTTCTGTTTTTCCACATATGCTTTTGCTTGTAGTAGTACTTTTGCTATTCTAAATTACAGTACTTTTAGTACTTGTAGTACTTTAGTCCAAATTATTCATTAATTCTTTTCATTGCTTCTAAATTTAAAATCAACTGGGTTTTTTTTTCACATCGTAGTTGCATAAAGTGCTACAGAAATGACAGCTATATCTTCGTAGCTTACAGAAAAGAGTTTGAAGATGCACCATAAGATGTTTCCTTTCAGGAATCTTGTTAGTAGTGAACTGTACATGATTGCAGAGTACATGAAGAAGCATCAACACCTCTGTAAACTGCTTATATGATGTTGCTGATGTCAGATGCTTTATTGAAATTTGAGGCAAGATGCTAATCCTTTTAATTCTGAAAAATGGACATCATCACCCCCGCATCCTCCCCTTTTGAACTATCTCCTGTTAGATTACTTAGGACAAACCTAATCAAATCTGTTTTACTTCCTGGGTAAGACACATTTACAAGGTAGTTTGAGAGGTGGTAATGAATTGATTGTTTATTGGCAAGCAGAGTGATAGGCATTTGTGTGCACCATCTTCTAAGATTCCTGGTCCTTTTATATAGGAGCAGTACTTGAGGCAGTTATGAATAATTGTGGAGGAATTACAGCAAGTCTGAGATGTCTTTTAGAACTCTGTCATCTTGAAAATAAGATAAAACTAAAATAGAATCACCGTGTGTGTTTACTTATTGATGTTTTTCTACTGTTTTGTAAGATGCTGTCCTGTGGAAAAAGCAGTTACAGCTTTGAAATTGCACCAGAACTTTTCTTGAACTTCTTGTTAAACTGATGTCAGGCTGTCACCTAGACAGGCAGAATTGTGTGAACCTCCACCAAGTGCTATCAGCTTTGCTGGTGAAGGTAGCTGCAGGCAACAGCAGTATCTGATCAGTCTGGACTCGCTGCACTTGCAGGAGAGAAATCTATCTGGATCTAGTTTGCAGGTGGAGGGATCATGGATGGTTTTTATTGACTAGTTTGTGCAATATGCAGAGAACTTGCTGTGACTCTGCTGCTTTTCCTCCAAAATTGTGAAATGACAGAAATGCAGATCTGATGTACATCTGAATATGCAGCACTTTGTGTTTCACCTTGGATAATTTCAGATGAGCTTTTGTTAAGAATTTATACAGTTTTCATAAGGTCTCTTATTATTAGTTTTGATTTTTCTGTCCTTTATATATATGAAAACTGTATCTTGGAAGATAACCTGTGTAAGTGCTGTGTATACATACTAATAGAAGGTTATACTTCAGGGGAGCTTGGTGGCATTCTTAATTGATCATGTGCTTTTTCTAGGCCAAGCTATTTTCCTTTGTTACTATCAAAACACTGAGTGAACTGTAATTAATCACATTTTTGCACGCAGCTCTGAAATTACTGCCACTGTGTAGAATGAAGTTTTCAACATCTTTGGCTGCTGCAATTGGTCTTTTAATGACAGATGTACTTGGAGTTCCTTCAATACAAATTACAATATTGGCACACATAGGATTGTATGCTAGATTATTTATTAGAATAACCAGTGCACTTTTTATTGTGCTGTTTAAACCCTCCTCAGAATATCTAACCTAAGCTTCCTTTCACAGTGACAAAATGACCAGTGCCATATCCTAAAATGCTACAAATGCACATACAATGTTCAAATGAAAGCAGGAAGAGCAACCATTCCAAACATCCAGGCAGGGAAAGTTGGTGCAATTAGATGTCATTTGACTGTTCCTGTATTTGCCTGCTTTTGGGGATAGTGTGGATGACATCTCATGTGCCCAGAACACTGGAAAACTGTAAGTAACTGACTTTCTGTTAGTGTTATTGTAATCAAATTTTGGATAGCAGGGAAGACAGACTGGCTTTTCCCCTGGTTTTACAGGATTCTAACCAATCCTTTTATATGTTATTGGTATTGTAATGTGTTTTAGTATATGTGTTTACAGTGAGACACAGATGGGCTTGTTTTTTAAGCTGTGTAATTTAACTGTGTAAAGAAAAGTACAGGTCTGTTACTTGACCATGGATGTTTCTGGCATGGTGATGCTATGAAAGGTAGTTATTTTCTATCAGGGAACTGGTTCTCTTTAATATGTACCTTTTTCACTGGTGTTAACCAAGGTCTTAGCATCTCCATTATGAGTTTAAAACTCAAGCTGCAGTTTGCTTTCTTGGTACAGTTTCAGTATAGATTTTTCAACTAATGTTGGCCAGATTTTTTTGGTCACATTTAGAATTTGTCTTTGAAATGAACTAAAAGATCTGTTTATCTTCATGAATGTGAGATGAACATGGGAGATAACAGGAAAGTCATTGCAAGATTTATAAAACACAATAAATAATGAATACTGTAATGTTGGTCAGCAAAAACTTTTTGACTATAGATAGTAAATGGAGAAAACCCAGTAAATGTTTATATCAAATTTCTTATGGAAAGTAAGTCATTAGGCCAAAGCAGATACTTGCTTCTCCCTTGAAATTCTGTTTCCAACTGTGATTCTAAATTGTGAGAAGCCAAAGGATATTGGTAACTATGTATGCATGCAAACACAAATTTTTATTTAGCAGGAATTGAGCCTTATTTTTAATTTCCAAGGCAGGCATGAGAAGATGGGGATGAATTACCCACAAATTAACTGTGATAAGTAAGACTAGTAAGATTGGAGTTTCTTTTAAAAGCAGTCTTGTGTTCAAGCAGTCTGCCCATTAGAGCAGTGAAAAGAAGTTAAAAAAAAATCCTTATGTAAAGTGATTTTCAATCCTGCATGTTTTCAGCTTTTGTAGTTCTTGGCCATTGGTTTTATCATGCTCTTCAAGTAATTTGTTGTGCACAGAATTGTTTGGGTTTTCTTAATGCAGGGTTTTGGGTGTCCCATGTCACAGACTGTAGCTTGGATCCACCTTCACTGAATCTTCTGATATCCTTCCCTATCCTTGTTGACTTTGAGGAGTTCACCAGACCATATTTCTGCGTCTTCTGCCTTGCAGACAAAACCTGTGCACTTTGTTCTTTACATTTTACTGCTCATTGAACTATCCTGCACATTAGTCACCCTCTGAGTGAATGAGTTTGCAAGTAGGAGCAGTTGTGGAGTGGGGGAAATAATGTAGTTCCTGTCTGAGACCAAGTGTACTGGTTTGAAGGACAGGTGTCTGCCAGTAAAGGCAGAAGTTTCCCTTTGAAATAGAGACTTTAATTCCACTCCCTCCCAAGTATTATAATTGTTTGAATCAAGGACTCTGAGGCAGAGATAAGGGGGTGGGAATAACAGCTCTTTTACTAATATATCTAACTGTACAAGCAGAAAACTACAGCAGTTGTTAAAATTGCTAACAGAACAGAATAGATAACTCAGTGTCAGTCCCTTCTTTAGCTGCAGGCACGCTGTCTCTGTGCTCGGTCCCAGCCCGGAGCTGCCGAGGGCAGGCGGGAGCGCAGGCGGGAGGGGCGGCAGCGGCCACGCCGGTCTCGGTGGGAACGGGCTGGAGCGGCGGCTCCTCGCTCACCGTGTGTGTCCGGGGGATCAGCTGTGTCCGCAGAGGCAGGAGGCTGGAACGGGGCAGATGCAGGGCAGGTGATCACAGACCCTCTGGCTCTCCTGGGTTCCACAGCGGGGGCTGCAGATGGGGCGTCCTGCTCCGAGCTCACCAGAAACACGAGCCCCCTCTGGAAACACGAGAGGCCCCTCCGGGAGCCCTTTTGTCCAGAGTCATCAGAGATCCTGGGTGTAACCCAGCCAGCTACATTGGCATGATAATGGGAAAAATTCTTTAAATTGACACAGTAATAAAAAAACACTCAACCCCAAACACCAAGCAATGAAATTCATTAGCCAAAATTTCTTTTTCATACTGTATATCGAGAAAGGCCAGAGTCCTACCTCATGGACATTGACTCAGTAGTGCTTGGCTTATTAATGAAGCAATGATTTGCAGCCTGTTCATAGTTCAAGGCTTAGCTTTCAACCATGAAGTCTGAAGTTATAATTTTATTTTTGAGAAATCATTCTTTTGAGTAGTTTTGTGACAAGAGATTACTTCAGTTATGATTTCTTATGATTCAGAGGCACAGAAATAGTAAAGATAAATTATTTTCCCACAATTTGTCCGATTTACAATTTTGGTAAGATTTTAGCAGTCATGCAAAAAATTTGGCTATGTGTTGTTCTATAATTCCTTTGTCTGCTGGGATTGCTGCTCAGCTGAGAAAGGATTCACTGCATATTTTGAGACAAGAGATTGTATCTCACTGTTTGCAAGGAGATACCACCAGTAACAGGTGTGAAAGCAATGGAGTTGTCTACTTAAACTGCTGCTCTTTGTTTCCAAGCTATGACTGGAGCCTGTTTAGTTCTCTGCTGCTGTTTGATCACATTTCAAGCAGTGTTGATTCTTCTAGAGCTGTCTGAGGGGCTTGCACTGGGATGGAGGCTGCTAGCAGAGGAAAAAAGGGATTTTAGAATTCATTGTCAAAAAACAAAAATACCATGGGTGTGAGGAGTAATGGGGAAAGAATGCTCTGTACTTGTGCTATTTACCACTTCTTCAGGTTGTTTTGACTTTTTCCTTCTGTTTCAGCATCAGCTTTTTTCTATATTGAATCTGTTAACACAAAAGACTCAGTCTCCTGCCTTTGCTGGTTTGCTCTGTTCCCATAGTAGCCAGAATGAGGTATAAACTAAAACAGCTTTCTCAGGTAAGTCAGAATATAAGGTCATCATCTTCCAGTCCGAGAACTGTTGCAGGAGCTCACTGATGTCAAAAGGGGGAGTCTTTGTTCTCCCTGTTGTTTTCTCTGAAGGTAGTTAAAATGATTCTGCTCTTTCACTAGAATAGAGCCAACTTGCTAAGATAAATAGAATCATACAATATCCTGTGGTAGCCGCTCTATCCATTCTCCCTTCAAAAGGAGAATTACTGCTGCCATGGAAGAACAGAACAGGGTGAAGTACAGTACATTTTTCCTTTTGCTTCCTTGTAGTGATGTTTTCATGTTGTCTCTTTTTGCCATTTTTGGAGGGAAGAATGGGAGAGAATCCCTTGCCTTGATTCCAGGTGGCGAGTTGAATAGAGGAGTGGATACTGAAAGAGGTATATATGTTTGTGCAGAACCCCAGATTACCAGTGATGTACTTCTACAGCTTTCATCATAGCTCTAGAAAGAAAAACTGAAAGCAGGAAACCTCTCCCACCACTTCTGCATAATAGAGAAGTTATATATAATCCAGGTTTGAGGAATCACTGGTCCCTTTTCTGTGATCCCTACAAATCCCTCACGTAAGAGACATGACCAAGTCCATTCTCCTCTTCATCCTCTGTTTTCACCCTCCTTTTGCCAGATCTTGTGCAAGGATCTTTTTAACAAGACTGATGACGTAGGGACGTCATCTCAGCCACACTGGATACGATTCTCCATGTAACACAGAGAAAACTTTTTGTTTCCAGCCACACAACTTTTCCTGAAGTCGTTTTAGAAGAGGCTAACCAGAATTCTGAGGAAATGTACAGATATATTTAACAGCCTTGTGAAGAGTTTCTTCCTGTGGCCATAACAGATAAAAGGCCCTGTGGACCACACTTTTGAATCCTGTGCCCATAATTTGGTTTTTCAGGGCAGTGTAAAGAACATGCTTCTTGAGGTCAGGTCCAAGGCTCAGAGTTAGACACCTTGTCTTGTGACACGTCCTGGTTGCTAGAGCTTTGTCTTGGAAACAGTTCTTAGGACTCTTCTTCTTAAAGATTTCTAACTAGTTTCAGAACTCCCCTTCTAAAAGTGCTCCTTTTGTGGAAGGTTCTGCAGTTTGCTAACAATTCAGCTTCAGTAACCTTAATTTTTAAAAGAAATTTGAAACCGTAATAGTCTAGACACACACACAAAAAAAAAGTTCACATGCAGATGCAGACACAACGTGTCAATGTGCCATTTGTTCCTTTTCTCTTACTCCCTTTACAATGGCTGAGAGCCATTTGGTAGTTCTTCACTTTCTTGGATCCTTGATCCCCTTTTGTGCTCCTCAGCTGTGTTTTCGTGGAGCTGGTACCTGCCTCCTGCATAGGGTACATGTCCCTCTTATAGATGTGCTTTCCATGTGAGTTGATCCAAGGACAGTGGAATGAGAGCTTTTTGTTTTCTGTGGAATACAGGATTATTAATGAGAATCTCCTTTATGTACTTTATGTAGTCTTTGTTTTTCTCAGAGGACAGGATGTTTGATTTGTTCAGTTCCTCTCCACAGCTCCCTTTTGGAGCATGAATGTTCCAATATTGTCTGTACATGGTCAGTCACATCACTTCACAGGACACACAGAATGCAGCTGCCTCCAGGAAATGCATCTCTGGAGTCATGAACGGCACATTTGCATGAGACAACTCGTGTTCAGTCACCTGACAAGGGTGCAGTTACCATGGCTAAAATGAAGGCTTTTCCCATGTCTAGTCATGTTCCTTTGCTACTTTGGCTAGCTGCTTGAACACCTTCAGTGAAAGGAAGTGGGTTGTGGCTGGTTGAACAACTCTCCTGTCGGTGTCCTTGTCCCTGTATAGCTGGAGAGGCTGGCAGAGATGACTCGCTGTCAAGTGAGAGTCACAGGTGGCTATGCTGTTCTTGGGTATTGCCAGGATAGGAGCTAACTCCTCACAAAATCCTGTTCAGGGCTGGTGGTGCAATCCCCAACATGCTGTGCTGACATGTCTCAGGAATGAGTAACATCTCTGAGAGGAGCATTCCTGGGAACTTCTAAGAGCTTGAGTACTACCACAAAGCCCATCATGCTCCTAGGATGCTGAACACAATGTTTGAACTTCTTTTACATCTCAGTTTGAGAGAGAAAGGATCATGATTTGGAGGGAATAAGTTACTTGATGAGTATAATCAGCTCTCACAAATACATTACAAAGGTGAAGTATTGGCAGGTTATGTATTTTTAGTGGCAAAACCATTGTAAATTGATATTTATTACAGTATGCAGGCTGTCCTAATTGGCAAAGTTGTCATTAATTAATCTGTAAAACCAGAGGCACGAAAAAGCTCTGTGAACTAAATGCCAAAACTACACAATGCCTTAACACATCTTGATTTTATGGAGCCCAAGTTGGGGAAAGGAATAAAAAAACTAGAAGGATACAGATATGAAAATAAATGGGTATTTCTGTTTATTAAGTCATGGAGTGCAAAAACCTATATGTCCTGGTCATACAGTTGGCACGATCTTTTAACAATGACTGACTGTGGAAAAAAAGAATAGATGTAAATTTATATTCATGAATTATGGTATGGATTTCAAGTATTTCTGGACAAAATCATTATAGCTTATAAAATGGATGCACAGTTGCTTGCTGATCTCCATATTAAGAACAATCTCAAAATTTATTTCCTGACCAAGTTATTAATTGCTTTACTAGAACCCCCCTCAGCTTACATTACTGAAAACTGCAAGTTAAACCCCTTGCTAGTGAAACCTTTAAATCTAAGCAACAAGATGGATTCTTCTGGTTTAAGAGTCTGCATCATACAGGGACTAATTAATCATATATAAGAGTATCAGCAGATGAAAACACTTGATTTAGCACACAGAAGTGTTCTTTCTTGAAGAAAAAAATACTGAGTTAGGAAATGCTGCTCTCCCTGGATTACAGTATTTTCTGGAAAAATAGTGCAAGTGATAGGTAAGCCTGTAGCAGCTGTTTTGGGGGTGGTAATGAGCAGTGGAAATTAATGCATTTTTCATTATTTATTTCCAGCACTGTAGGTTAATGGAGTCAATAATGTCTCTTTTATTGTAGAACCACATCCTGGCTGGTTGAAAAGGATGGAATTACTAGGCAAGTCTGTCTCTCTCTCTAATTTTTTTGTCAAAACAGGAACTGCTTCATGCCATGCTGTCTGACAGCATTGCTCAAAAACTCTTCTGTCACATGTCTTCCCTTCATCCAAAGGCACTGGCTTCTTTTCTGAGGGATAGAGATGAATGCTAGATTCTCTCAAATCTGAAGGTATTTTTTGGACTTTTACTGTTAGTGCTTTCACCTGTCTGCTAATTAACAACCAACAATTATTATTATTCTGTAATACCAGTTGATGCAAAACACTGGCATGTATTCACCTTACTTTGGTGTCAGGCATCTCTGTTTGTTTTTCTTTCTCTATTTCTTTTTGGTGCTTCCATGGTCAAACTGACTGTGTATTTGTACTAAAGGTGGTAAATTTGTTGCATCCTTACTGAGGTTGAGGGGCAAGTTGCTATATGCAGCATTATACCAGGTTATTTACATGTAATATTCAAAGAAGAGCAGACTTAGAATTTACTGTCTGCTAATGTTGATCTGTTCTTTTGATTTTGGCACCGTGCTGTGTATGAATCATTTTTAATGGCACAGGGAAGGCACTGTGCTTGGCAAGGGAATGAGGCCATACTGCATCTGTTTGAGTCAGCAGCCAGTGCATTCTGCTGCAGCTCTGGTTGGAACAGTCTGGGGGTTATTTGAGGGTACAGTGAGTCACGGCGGTGCCTTCTTCACTCATCACCACTCTGCCAGGTGACACGTGGCTCTAGTGCAAACCTCTGAGTGATTGTAAGGAAGTGATTTAAAACAAAAAAGGAAGTGTCATTACTTGAAAAGAAAAAGATTTCTGGTTGTGCAGAGGAAAAAAAAAGCCGTATAATCTAAGTCAGTTATATTTCTGGGTACTGAGGGTCTGCAGGTAGAAAGATTTCCTTAATGTGCTCAAAGTCTAGCCACTCCATTTCTGTAGAACTTGCATTTTCTTTATGTAAAAACAAACCCTAATACTGTATCTGAATTTACTGCTTGAGCTAATTTTGTTCTTAAAAAACCCCAGAATTTTATAGAAAGCGTAAGTATGAAATTAATTCTGTTTGTGGCCACCTCTGCTGTACAAATCTGTGTAAAACAATGCAAGTATCAGTTTATCCCCATTTCACATAACCATTATGGGAAAACCTATGAGCAGCTGAATGGGAGGTACTGTAATTTCTCTTGCTAAAGTGGTAAGAACGGGGAAAGCAGAAAGAGGCCAACTGGGATTGACCATAAAAAGCATACTTCCTTTCAGAACTAAAAATAAAACCTGCAAATCCTGAGTACCAAAGCTTGTCTACCAGTTAATTATGGCACTCATTTACATAGTCTTTTATCTCCTTCTAGGGACTGGTCTGAACAGTCGTCTCTTAAATACTTTTCCAGCTTCTGTGGTTGCCTTGCAGCACAGGTTTTCAGGCTCCTTAGCTCAAAAGACATCTGACGACGTAGGTTGGTTTTAAGCAAGGTCTTGTGGGTTTGTGTTATGTGGCACCCTGCCAGGGATTTCTGGTGCCTTAGTTACAGGGAAGAACAGAGCTCAGAACAGAACAACATTTGGTATTAAGTTGTGGAAGCTGAAGAAGATCCTCATCTCAGGCTGTCATTTTGTTTTAAAAGAGAGAGTATTTTAGAGTAGGCGAATACATGTAGTTCCAGACAGGGGGCCCCATTCCTACTGTTCTTCACATCCACTTAATTTGGCTAGTAAATGAAATACGAAGTTCAAATTAGCATTGTGAGCTCTCTGGGATCACTATGCTCCCATATAATGGAATTTCTGTAATACCAATTTCCATTTTGAGTTTAGGAGATCACAGACCAAGACTTGTACTTTTCAAGCTGTTGCTCAGGTTGCAAAGTCAGCCATTGAAAAACTAGAAAATGCTGTTTTCCTATGTGTGGGTGAATCTGGAGATGTAAATTGTCTGTGCAAACTTCAATCCTCTGTTCCTGAACTTCAGAATTTTGTTTCAGTTTAGCTGAATAAAATTATAATTAAAGCTGCATATGTAATGAAAGGATAACAGTATCTATCTCTAATATTCTTTCTCAGTCATCTTAAAATCCACCAGTTAGTGGATAGATGATCGATCAGTTTTTCTGTCAATGGTGCAAGATGGTCCTTACCCAAAGCCGACTGATTCACTATGCTTTTTCCATAATTGTCAAACTCTCGAGCATTTTTTAAATTGTACATAATGCAGATGATGTGTTCTTCCTTCTGCCCATTACCCTGCACACAGTTATGGGAATTGCCCAGAACATGCTTGTTCCTAAAAAACTGAAAAGTTTACTTAATAGCTAGGCTGGGTAAAAGACAAATGAAAAAGTTATTTTTGCTGGAGTTCTACAAAATTCCATGGGGGAATATATCAGAGAGCATTATATAAGTTGTAGGTTAATGACTAGTTGAGACATAATTGGTTGAAGTATTTCACACATAATAGAATTTAGAGGGCCTCATAGTTGTTCTGCATAAAAGTACTTGAAAATATTCAGAGGATGGATTCCGACTATATTTTTGCACTCAAAAAAAAGGCAGCTGAGCAGAGAGCATCATAACACATGATATATTAAATGTTATTCAGGAATGGAATTAATCTCTTCCATCACTGGTGCTATAAAAATAGAAGTTGTCAGTTATCTTTTTAATATAAGCATCACTTTTAAAATGTTTACTTTAGGTCAAGAGTTATATAAGGCTTATTCCTAGTACTCCTCAAATATAATTTCTGCTCTACTTTCCAATGCCCAAAGCAGTTTTCTGGTTAAAAGGCATTAATTATGAAGATGGTTATACCTTGTTGCCATCCTTTATAAACTTCGTATCAGTAATGCTGTATTCAGATAAAATTGAAATCAGGCTAATTGAATTTTTTTTTTATGCCAGTATAGTAGAGTTCATACACATTTTAAGCTCTGAAAAGAAAAAAAAAAATATTTATACTAAAAACCTAAGTTGGAGAATCAATTGCAGTATTGTCTTGATTTGAGACAAATTGGGAGGAAACGTTCTGAAATGAACGTCTCTCTAATAGAAGGCAGATTTCAGCAACCCCTTCCCCACACAGATTTGTAAAAGAATCTCTAGAGGAAAGTGAAAAAACCCTGTTTATTTAACAAGCAAGTCCTTTCTGCAGGTGTGGCTCGGCTCTTTCCAGGATCTGGAGCTGGTCTCTGGGCTGGCACAGGGGGCCCTCGGGGTCATTCTGGTGTTTTGGACCAGAGAAAAGCTGAGCAGTTCCAGAAGAAGAAGAAGCCACAGTCCCAGGAAAAGCTTCTTGCCTCACTAACTAAAACACCAGCTAAAAAAAAAAAAAAAAAGAAAAAAGACTAGCAAAGAAAAACTCTGTGCCTCTCTCCAGAGAAAGAAGGATGGGAGAGCTGGAAAAGACGACTGAGTAATCTATGTTTTGAATACAGCCACTGAAAGAATTTCACTGCTTCCCCCCTTTCAAGCTTAAAGCTACAGAACTCATGCCTGTGCACAAAGCACACCAAAGGGATACAGGACCATACAGTCACCTGATGACAAGTATGTATGATTCCCCTTTTGATCCAAAGGGATTTTTTGATAGATGCTCAATGGGATGTAGCTACCATTAAGAATGCACTCTTACAGCTAGAACCTGTGGCTGTCTTTAAATGTTCAGGAAATATAAAGCAAAACTTTCTTTTCCTTGGCTAATGTGTGTATGGGTCTTTTGTATGATCTTGAAAATAATATCGGAGTATCTTCTGCTTAGTCTGCATTTGTGCAAGCTGCTTTGTTGGCAAACATCCTTTTGAATAGCCTCAGGAAATATTTTCAAGCAAAGTTCACCCAAAGCAATAATTCAAAATGCTGTTTTGGTGTTTGTGCAGGACACTAAGGTAAGATTTTTCAACCCACAAAGACTTTGTGAAATAAAGTAACAGAAATGGAAAAAATATTACTTTTTCTCTGGTAAGTGGTATGGATTTCTGATGGTCTAAAGGTACTGTATTCTTTCTTGATGTTCTGGGTCATCAGGTTCAGTCTACTGTCTTTTTATAGTTTCACCTTTTGATACTCTCTCTATAAGCCTTGTCTTGCTAAAGCTGGGGGCTTTTTCCTAGTATTTTGTCTGTAACAGTATGAAGATTTTACGACAAATTTAATAAAGTTTTTGTATGGCAAAAATAATTTTAATATTTTTGAGATGTATCAAATAAATGCATCAAAAGTGTTTACCTCAGCCATATTTTTCAATTATGACAGTAAGAAAGGAATCAAAACCATTACTGTAGCCTTCTTTCTCAAACATGGGTTTTTATAAAAGCAGGATTGTTTCAGGACCCTGGAGTAACACTGACAACTTAAAATGTTTTGTTACTTTGGCTCATACCCACCTCTCAAGTGAGGCAGACATTTATTTGATACAGGTGTTGACAGTGTCAAGCACTAATGGAAATACACTATTCTGGTAGATCAGCTGTTAATCTAAAATAATATTATTTCTAATTTCAAATTTTTATGACCCTGGAATTCCACGATGTGAAGAAATTTCTTTGTCAAACTCTCCAATTTTAAGTAAGCCTCTCTGTGAAGTTCTTTATCCTGGTTTAGGGCAAATTTGGGAGGAAACCTCTGAAGGGGTCCCTCTAGAAAACAAATTCAAGTGGCCCCTCCCCCCACTGGTTTGAGAGACACAAATCTCCTTTGAGAAAAGCAGGAAAAACTGTTTATTTAGCAAGCAAAATATTCAAAAACATGAGAAAATGAATAACATTAAACAATGGAACCTCTCATTGTTCTGAAGGGATGTCCTTTTTGTGGGGTGTAGCTTGGCTTGCTCAGTCTCTTATCAATCTCTCCTTGTGCTGGAAAATGCTGTGTCCTGGGCCCTGGTGGGTCACAGGTGTGAGCTCCTGCTGTTCTTCTGGGTCTTCTGTCCAGAGCAGAGCTGATGAGTTCCAAGAAAAAGAAAAGCCACAGTCCAAGGAACTTCTCTACCTCTAGGAAAAACTAAAAGCAATGGAGAGCTTTCTCCTGCTGTCCATGCTGCAGACAGCATGCATGGAGAGAGAAGGAATTCCAGGGGAGCAAGAATGAAGCTACTGCACACAAACTGTGTGCCACCACTTCCCCTTTCCTTCACTCTTGGATCTAGTTTTAAAGGTACAGAACTTATTTCTGGGCTAAACATATGAATACAATCCAGCATCATAAGGTCACCCCAGGACACACTTTCATTCAGAAATGCGTTGGCAGCCTTTAAAAAATAAAAAATACATTAGGTAATAGAATATGACTAGCCCTCCTAAAGAGATGTCTAAATTCTCACTCCAAGTTTATGAAGTGTTTAAGCATTGTTCTAAAGAGCAGATAGTGTTTACATGTTCTCAGTTGGCCTTAATTATGGCTTGCCTTTTCCATCTTGTTTTTAGCTCTAGTGATCTGCTGAATAACAACAAACAGTGGAAAAAGACTAAGTGTAAGGACAAAGCAAAACTTAAAATCATGTTCCAGTAGAAACTAACAGTTCATGTCTACCTGGCATAACAAATGCAGGTTATCTTAAGGCTTGTATATTAGAACTGTAGAAGTAAAGAAGGCCAGAAGAAAATATTCTTGTCAGGACTTGTAAATAGGCTTGTGTTCTCTGGCTTGGAAGAGGGCTGGTGGTGAGAGTAGCCTTTTGTATAGCCATGAATACTGGTGAGGGAGCATATCAGAAATGACTGCTTGGAAGTACCAATGCATGCCCAGTGAAACGTGGGAGCAGCAGGTTCACAACAAGCAAAAGGAAGTACTTTATCAGTAAAGGGAATGATAGTTACTGCCATGATGTCCTTGCTGCTGAATGCTGTGGCACAGTGGCAAAAAAATGTTCAGGGATATGGTAAGTGGTTATGGTGACTCAGGGAGAGGATGATGAAATAGGATGAATAGACTCAGGGTGATGGATAATGAATAGACTCCTGCTCAGGAAGTCAGTCCATAAACTGCTGTTTGCCAGGAGCTGCTGGATCATTTTGGATGGCCCTTTCTGGTTTCAAGGAGGGGAGGAGTGTGTGGGAATTGCTGAGACCAGATACTGACCTGGTGTGACGTAGTATCACTGCTCATAGCTCTTGTGAGAGAAAGAGTGGAACATAACAGTAGTTAGCAGTTTTGTCTCCTATGATACACACACTTGGACAATATTTGACCAGTTCTTTGGGAAATATTTCTTTTTTTCTCTTTTAGTCTTTTTGATTTCTTTTCCTTTTAACATCCTTTGTTTTTGGTTATCTTCCAGGAGCTCTGTTGTGTGGGGTCAGCAAGGGGGGCCAGGGATTATGCTGTTCCAGTTTGATGTGCCTTTCCAAGTCTCTTTCTGTTTTTTTTCCTCTTGGAAGTTTCTCTCTGTACCCTTCCTTCCTTCCTTCCTTCCTTCCTTCCTTCCTTCCTTCCTTCCTTCCTTCCTTCATTCCTTCCCTTCCTTCCCTTCCTTCTTCCTATCCTTCCTTCCTTCCTTACTTCCTACTTCCTGCCTTCCTTCCTTCCTTCCTTCCTTCCTTCCTTCCTTCCTTCCTTCCTTCCTTCCTTCCTTCCTTCCTTCCTTCCTTCCTTCCTTCCTTCCTTCCTTCCTTCCTTCCTTCCTTCCTTCCTTCCTTCCTTCCTTCCTTCCTTCCTTCCCTCCTTCCTTCCTTCCTTCCTTCCTTCCTTCCTTCCTTCCTTCCTTCCTTCCTTCCTTCCTCCCTTCCTCCCTTCCTCCCTTCCTCCCTTCCTCCCTTCCTCCCTTCCTCCCTTCCTCCCTTCCTCCCTCCCTCCCTCCCTCCCTCCCTCCCTCCCTCCCTCCCTCCCTCCCTCCCTCCCTGTCAATTAGCACTGCATACCTAAGACCTCAAAACGTGGCATGTGGCTATCTGGTAAATAAAAGTCTCATCCAAATCTTCTCTGACCAGTTAGAAGTACACTTCACCAGGAAAAAATAACATACCCATACAACAAGACAACATAATCCATACTTTTCAGTTTGTGATTGTCATTATTTTTTGCAGGAAATCCATGTAATCCATATCTTTGGATATGGTTCATTTTGGGCTTTGAAAATGGGTAACTTTTCTGGCCTGAATTAGTCTATGCCAAAAAAAAAAAAAAAACAAACAAAACCACCCAACAAATCCAAAAAGCTGTTCCTGAGGTTTAGCTTCAAAGCTGTCATTCTCAGCCAGTGCTGAGGGCTACTAGCATATGTTGTGAGATACAGAGGTAAACCCCGTGTTTCACCAGCTCCCTGATGGCCTTGAACACACAGAGTCTTGTCAGCTCTGAGCACTTCTTATGAAAGAGTATTTGGTTGGAACATACAATTTTCCAGTGCTGCTCTGAGTACCTTGAACAGAAAAATTGAGTGAATTGAAGATGAGTTCCTGCCATCAGTTAATAGACGTGCAATCATCTTTCTGCAACCATCAGAAAAAGCAAAAGAATTAGTGGGGTTTCTAGATGAAGAGGAGGTACCAGCTAACCTCATCACCACAGCAGTTGCAACAAAGCCTTCCCAAAAGGACGGTTTGAAATCTCAGTGCTGAGATATTAATACAAGAAAGCAATTTTTATTTTTGCAAAAAATGCAAAATTAAGGGTAGTACATGCTACTGTCAATACTTACAATACTTTTGTAAGCTGTTTTTAAGGAATGGTAGCACATGGTTTCTCCATGTACCCTTGGCAGATTTTTTCTGTCTCGGGTACAAGGTACAATTCCAGGGATATTTATATGGAACTCTTGAAGTGAGCCCAAAGTTGTCTCCTGTGCCAGAAACTGGGCTGTAGAATTCTTGTGTGGATCTGTGGGCTGCTGCAGTGCATGCACTGGATCAGCACTGGATAAACTATACCTAGAATTTCACAGGTAAAATAAGTAAGCATCCACCTGGCATGCTTTGTGATTTATCATAGTAGTGTGGATGCTGCGATAGCAACTCTGCATGTTGAGACCTATGATTAAATGCTGCTTTTTATCAGCCTCACCTGGGTTGCTTTTGTCAGTTGGAGCAGTTCCCTTGTTTGAGGTTTCTCAGCTGGAGTGATTATCTTCGTATGATTGGAGAAGGCTATTCTAAATCTAGAGAAATGTGAAGGGCTGATGCAGGTAGTGCTTTGGCCTGCTACCTCACACCTGCAGTTTTGAGGAAGACAGAATTAATTTTTTTCCTTTAATAATTTTGGAAACAAAACACGAAACCTCATGTTTGGAAATGAAGTCCTGAAATGTGGTGTGAATGTAATAAATACAAGGACATCTGCTTGTTGCTTCTGATAAGTTGTAAGAGGAACCATATACTACCCTAGAAGAGTAAATGCCTAAACACCTGACTTCTCAGGGAAACTTGCCAGTACCAGTCCAACATGATACTTCTTGTAAGGTAAAGAAGGGTGCAATTGCTTGCCAATTGCTTACCAATCTAGCCCAAGATTTCTGGCTTTATCATAAAGTTAAGATTTCTTTACATCAAAAGTATGCTGGTAAAAAGGCTGTGAATTTTTGCTACCTGCAAACAAAAGAGATGCTGCCATGTTTAACATGTGTACCCCATAATGCTATCTCTGCTTCTATAGGAGAGGAGCACACTTGCTAAGACAGCTTTAGGAACCTGGAGCAGCTTGTGAACCTGTGGGGATAAGCAATAACATCAGGGTCCAGCTGTTATACAGGCAATGCTCCTAGAGCAGGTGATGTGGAGCAGCACAGCAATGTCCTCAAGGCATGCTCTGGCATTTTCTCTGGCTTGCTGTTGTCTCTTCTTCCAGGTAGGAGCTCCCAGTGGCAGTGGGAGCTCCTCAGGAGCTTGGTGTGGATATTCTGTGGGTGTGTGGCTTGTGTTCTCAGGGTGAATTTGTTCCTGAATATGCTCTGTCACCAAACTAGCAAAGTCTCATAGACCTGACTTGCAGACAAGGGGATTGTAAATATGTTGGCTACATAAGCCAGCTGCTGCTGCTACCTTTGCATCATGAGCAACTCTGATGCAAAGAGATGAATTTTATTGAGACACTCTTGGCACAATTGGTTTAAATCACTTGTGAGTAAGAAAGTAGATAACCTACAGTTAAAGCAAATCTGACAGGGAAGTTAGTTTATTTCTAATTTATTCTCAAATATATTTACATGGTAAACTTTGTTGCATAGGATATGTGGGAAAAAAAAATCTGGTTGCTTCTTTCCAGACCTATGTTAGCCCAGCTTTTAGTATAGGAGTATATAATTTTCTGAAAAGCATTTAATCATACTTAATATTCTTCAATGTAACCTATCTTTTTTTCTTTATCTATTATGGGGGGTAGAAAAGAGCCACTCATGTACATTCATGAGCTATTGCTAGCTAAATTGACACTATAACACAGTAGGCCTTTTATTAAAACAGAACAAAAATCTAAAACACATTAATCTGCATAGTTTTTTCTTACTTTAAGCACTGAAAAGCTAGTATTTACTGTAACTTGGTGTAACCTAGAAGAAAACATATTATGGAATAATTAAATTTTTAAAAATAAATGTAATTATTAATTTAGTAAGTTTTGATTGGTCCTACTTAACTCCTTTTCTTTGTAAATATGATAATTTGAGCATTCAGTTAACAAACATGAATGCTTCTGAAACTGATGGTCATCCAGGCTCCACTTTTAGAATGGGAAAAACTGTGGTAATTTCACATGTCCCAATGTAGTAACTGTTGTTAAAACAGACTGCCCATTTGAAATCCTTTTGCAAAACTTGGTATAAATATCTGTTTTCTCTGTATTACATGCTGCCCTCCACTGAAGACTGTTCAGATTTCAGGGCTGATGGCTGATACCCTCTAAAATTCAGTATGTTGTGCTGTGAAAAATAATATTTAATGTTCTAATGCAATAATTGTAGTCAGTTGTAATAACAGTGTAGAAATCGAAGTAGCTTTAACTACCAGTTGAGAAATTGATTTAAATTAGTAAAGCAGAGCAGATGGATTAGACTATTAATCATTGTTAAATGGTTGAGGTTGACAGAGAAATGCACATTTTGATAAAACAAACTGTTCTTAAACCAGAGAGATGTCTGATGGAAACTTTTAGGGAAAGGTTGTTTGGTCAAGCAATCCCTTTGCCACCAGAGAGTGGTTTTGATGCTGACATTGGAGGTAGGAGAGAGATGTTCATCTTTCTGGTTCTGAGTGAAGGAGTAACAGAAACTCCTTTGAAGCAGATGGAAAGGGACCTTGAAACTAGCCTTTCCCTTTTCAAACACAGGCATTCTCTCCTCTACTGCCTGCTTGTGCAATAGGCAGAAAAACTAACAGGCATGCCCATGCTTTTTAATTTTTAGTGATAGGCAAAATATATTCAAGTATATTTATTTGAGCTGTATCCTTTAGGAAATATTCATAAGCATCAACCTCTTGCACACAACATTCTCCTCTTGAATGAGAGTTTAGTTTTAAAAATGTTCCTGAGGAACAAAAGAAAGTTAATTTATTGCAATTTGAAAACTGCAGTAGAGGTATCCTGTGGATATCCTGTGACTATTTAGGAAGGCATGCTCCAGTAAGGAGCACTGGTGAAAGGAACCCTGGCACTCCGTGGTTACTGTGGTGTGACTGGCTTCTGCTTTCCACCACACTGCTACAGAGAAGCAGGTGGGAGACTGGGTGTGCCTCTGCCCTCTGCTTCCTGCCACAAGTCAAGGTATGATGGTCTTCCTTCTGTGGTACAAAACCTACACCAGCAAAATTTGCATGGGGGAAAAAAACCCACTATATATATACATATACACATATTTTTCTCCATATATTTTGCTCATCCTTATCAAGCTACAAGCTACTGTGATCCTTAATAGTTTTTAGCCCAGTGCTAAGGGTTCTCTGATTGGAAAAGTAAGATTGTGCAGCAGAATTTCAATTCAAATGAAGTATACATTTCATATTACAGTCTAGAGTTCAGTGGGGTGTGTCTGTGCATCACAGAGGAATGACTTCTGAAAATAAATCATAAGTTTTTGCATCTGAGAGTAGGGCTGCAGGATATTACCAGACCATGCAACAAACAAGAGGGTTTTCTCTTTTTCCTGAAAATAATTAAAAATTGATAATGAAATGAATAGCTTTGTCCTTTTAATTTCTTTAAAGATCTACAACTCAGCTAATTAAACTTCACTTTCCAATTTCATACGCCTCCCATCTTCTACAAATTGGTTTTAATGCTGGTGTTATAATTACATTTCATATGCATCATCGTTACATATACATTTCTTTGATTGTACTTTTTTTGCTACTCACTCATGTACAGGAGCTTCTGCACTAGCTTCCTGTGAGTTCTTTTGTCCTTCAACTGAGGCACACTACTATCCTCAAAAGAAAGGTGGTACTTCTAAATACAAAAACCTAATTTAGATTCTGCTGTGACAACCATTTCTTTTTCATTACATTTATGAGGTATTTATTGCTGAAGTCAATTGATAATGTTACTTTGGCCATTATCTAGCTTGAAGGCAGACAAAAAGTTGCCAGTGTGGGAGTTTCTTCTATTATTAAAACTACTATTATAGCCACTTAGTATAAAGTATCTTTACTTTATCTTTACTTCAAAGCTGTGGATGTATTTTTCATTTTCCCTTTTCTTTTCAGGACTAGTAATCTTACAGAGAAAGTCAGGTATAACTCAGTTACAGAGAAACCTAGCATGTTTCAGAGGCTGAATAATGACTGAGAGAGAATTGAAGCTTTTTTCTGCAGGTATGATTTTGTCATATGGGAAGGTAGTCTAGAAGTAACTGTGCTTCTTTCTTAAAATGTTCTCAGCTTTTATATTCATTGGAAAACATCACACTTATTTCTTTTTTCTGTACCAGAACAGGTTGGGGGTTGAGGATGTGGGGTGGTGGGGCACAGGAAAGGTTATGTTTCTTGCTTTTTATAGGCCAAATGGCTATGTGATTCACAGCAGGGATTTTTGACCAGAAATGGGTAATTTATTTTATAGAGTCTCCTGAAGTAATTCAATGTGCAATGGTACAGCACTATGAAATTGTGGGGGTGAGGGAAGAAATGTCCTAGAGATTTAGTGCTTGCTCTATTGTCTAGCTCCATTTGTGAGTCTTGGTCTGATGCAGCTCTCTTTCAGAGAAAAAAACCTGTCACTGAGAGTTACTCTTCTGTTCCCTCAGTATCTGGTCTTGTTACTGTGGGGTTGAGAAAGAGAGTAAAGTTCTTAAAAACATTTTACATGAGACTATAAAGGTATGAGACTATAAAGAGGTATGAGACTATAAAGAGCAAAGGGAAGCTTTGTTTTTAAACTTCTATCCATTGTTTATGTCTTTAAACTCAACTTGAGGTTCTCTTAAATAGTAGTAAACCCCCCAAACTTTTGAATACTTCTAGATTTTAAGTTGTTATCTGATTTATTGATAGTTTTGTGTCAGTTATGCCTGGCTAATTGGACCAAAAAAGAATAATTTTATTTAAATAGTAAACTGAAATACTGTTACAAAAAATTGAACATGAGCAGGAGAATTATTTAAAATAATTAATCACTACACTAAGTCAAAAAGCAAAATAAAGGACAATATTCTTATCCTGACATATGTAAGTGTCTTGCAAGTAGCGAAAATACTCAGAAGTGACAAAGGCCAGGAAAGAGAGGAAGGTGTTGAGTAGAACAGTGTATGAGGAGAGTGGATGATACCTGCTTTGACACTGTCACAAGCAGATAGTACTTGTAGAAATAAAAAGCCACTCCTTCCAGTCTGTTTGGGTGTGGGGGATCCCTGGAGGATGCCTGTTTTGAATGATGGAGAAGGGAATGAGGTAGAGAGAAGCTTAATCCCTCTTAGTAGGCAAGCATTTTACAGAGGAAAGTGCTATTTTCCACATCAGTTGGCTGGCTGGTTTTGTGGCCCAGGGACAAAAGAAGCTGTAAGTTGTTTTTGTACAAGAACAGAGGAATGTTGCCTGGGGTTTCTAGGTGTGCTTCCAGCTTCCAAAGGGGGGTGTGTGGTGGTAGTACACAGAGCTTTCTATTCTTATTCATCTATTGGCAGTTGTTTTGTGTGTTCATTTTTTCTCACCCACCTGGTGGTCCTTTCCCTACCTCTGTGCCTTTTCCTCCACTTTTGTGTCCCTTTTTCTTTAAGGCTGGGTGCCAGCAATGGGGAGCACTCTTTGTCCTGATCTCTAAGGCCACAAACCTCAGTAATCAGGAACAGTGATTGTCAAGAATGGAAACAGCACCTTGCTTGCAAGTATTTCTCAGTCACGCATCTGTGAACTCTTTTTTTTTTTTTTTTTTTTTTTTTTTTTAAGGTCTTTACTGGGCTAAATTTGGATAGACTTCCATGGGAATAACCAAAGCAGACATCTTTGACACATCTAGTTTGTTATAAAGCACCAAGCTTATAGAGGAAGTCAGCAAAACCAACAGAGCACCCTCTCCTGAGGCATTAGGAGGCAAATCTTGTCTCTTGAGGACCAGTGACAAGTGTTTGATTTGACTGTAATTTATGGACAGCATTTGAACTTGAGCATAAGACTGGTTCCTGCTGCTACTCACTGCTCATCTAAATGAAGGGCTGAAATTTCTTTAGACAAGAGGCTTCAAAAATCAAGCAGCTGATAAATAGTTCCTGTGTAACTGGTGAGTATATCAAGGGAGTTTAGTGTGTGTCCTTTTTAAAGGTAGGGACTTGAAACAAAGGAGAGTTAATAATCAAGGGAACAATGGAGAAAACCTGAAAAATGACAGATTTACTAAAGCTAAATACAGTATGCATGAAATTACTAATACAGTTCAAGAGTGAAGAGGAAAAAAAGCCAGAAAAACAGGGCGGCTCAAGATGCAATTGGTAATGAGGCTGGAACTTAAACCAGATCCAACAATTAAGGGAAGGCTGAGGAACTACAGATTTCTTGGTGGGACATCTGATGTTGCTGAATGAGAAGATAAGGAGGAAGGAGAAAGCTAAGATCCTGAAGGGATTGGAATGGGAAGGAAAGACTCCATAATTAACCTTCATGATAGTGTAAATGACAGTAGATTTTCTGCTGTGGTGAGTTACAGATGTGCATACCAACCTGGAGAAGACAGAGCAGATGCTCTGACAATCCTAAGTGGAAGTATGGTATCTGGTGGAGAGAGCACTGAAGAGGTAACTCATAGAGAGGCTCTGATCCCAAGTACCTAGAAAAACTGCCTTTGGAGAAGTGGCTAGTGCAATGGCTGGGAACTTCAGTGTAAGGAAAAGCTTTGACCAGCAATGCAACCTCCATTCAGATCTTAGTTTTTAGGAGAGAGCTGTTGGGTAAACATTGTTTCTCTCTTGACATATGGAAAAGTGCCAGTGGGTAGAAGACTAGTACCAGCTGAGAAGGAAAAGAGTTCCAAGATTAAGGAAAATTATAGGCAGGCATTGCAGCTAGGGAAATACTTCCACTGGATAATGGTGTGTGATTACTATGAAATAACTGGAATGTTGAGAGCCTGTACAACAAAATGGAGAAATTTGAGCTTCTCATAGAGGTCAGGATATAAAACATCCAAGTATCAGAAGATTGGTAGAATGCTCTTACTAACTGGACTAGATGTGTTTAAAAGGCTTTGTGCTGTTCAGAAATAACTGAACAAAAACAAAAGTTGTGTAGTAGTAATAATATAATGGACTAGAAAAAAAGGCTTTGGTGTAAAAAGGTCAGACTGGAAACAGTTTGGTTGAAAATCACTTTGGATAAAGATGACAAAGGAGCAAAGAATCTGTGTTAGCTGCAGGGTTAGACTGGTAGGGGTAGGGATATTTGTATGTAGTGTTATTAGATAAATGCTGCCTTATTATCAGGTGGTTTATTTTGCCAGGTGAAGATAAGAGAGGAAATGATAAGGACAAGCTACTATTTGATCGCTGGCAAGTTTCTTCCTCATACTAGTCACTGAACCAACAGGAAGAAAGTGTTATTTTAGCTTTCACTATGAAAAGCAGTGAGGATATTCTAGAAAATAATTTTGGATTGAGTATTCAGTTTCCCTTTTTGCTTTATCATCTGTTGAAAGAGCTGATGTCCCTCTCTCTGCCTGTCTAGCTCATCTGTGCAGTCACCCAGCCAAGACATCAGTTACATCAGCAAGGTGACTCCAGTGGGAATAAGTCAGTCAGATGCAGGGATGAGTTCTGATGG
The DNA here is from genome assembly GCF_903797595.1 of Erithacus rubecula. Classification (NCBI taxonomy): domain Eukaryota; kingdom Metazoa; phylum Chordata; class Aves; order Passeriformes; family Muscicapidae; genus Erithacus; species Erithacus rubecula. Next base: position 5,497,808 of record NC_136660.1, read on the forward strand.
ATCAGACCTCCAGAGAGCTGGAGCCACTGCTTGAGGCTGGTGAGGCAGTCAGGCATTCCCAGTCGGTGGCAGCTTACAGTTCATCAGATGAAACAGAATGTAAAATTGCACCCTTAGTAATCATGGGTTGATTCAGTTTGAAATATGTGAAAAAAATATAGAGAAGTTGGTTTGGAAATCTATGTTTTGAATCTTAGGGGCAAATTTAAATAAGCAAAACTGGTCACAGGTGTAAGGAGCCTTAGGACCCAGTTTCTGAAAATTACAGATATGTAAAGCTTGCCTGGAAACTCAATCCCCAGCAAAAAGTCAGCCTGGTCTGTAGTTCAAAATAGATGAATAGTCAGCCTGAGAATATATAGTACAATTAATGCAGGAATTGTGCAAGCAATGTGGGGGGAGAGGGGAAGCAGAGGCGGGGAAGAGGACAGGACAACTTAATTCAGGTTTGTTTCTAAAAATTAGACTTGATCTTTCAAATGCTCTGAAAGCAAATAAAAATAAGGTTTTGTATGGTGAGAAGGATAGAGAATAACCATAATAAAGAAATAAAACATTAAATATTTTGGCTTATTCAGTAAGGATAATGACAAATAGAGGAAAATACTAGATGTATAAGAATAAGAGAATGGAAATTGCTACAACCAGAGGGAACTTAAGATTGTAAAATACTCAGAGACCAAGAGAAATTTTCATCTCACAATAAGAAAAAATTTGTGTTGATTGTAACTATTTTAGCTAATTGGAGCTAATAATTGGAGAAAGCAGTGCCAACATGAAGAGGGAGAAAGGAAGAATTAGGCAAGCAATTAAAAGCCTAGTCTATATTCACAATATGTAAAACTTTAGAAGACATTGTAGCGTGTGGGTGAGGGGCAGTCAAGGATTTGGGAAAGAAGATGAAGTAAACTATAATATATATTACTTCAGAAAGTGAATTTGATTCACCCTATACTTGTCTTTGGGGAGAATTAATCTTCAAGACAAGAAAGGCCACTCTATAGCATTCAGGTCAGGCATGATGTGCCAGAACCTTTCCCAAGGTCTGCAGGTAAATCTTCCAGCTCCACTGGTGGGAATATGGAGGCTGAGATCAGTGCAGCAAGGGAAAGCTGGTACCTCCCAGTTCTTTAGAGCATCAGAATGCTGCTGTCAGGAAGTGAGGTCTTGAGACTCTTTTTGCATTACAGCCCTCCCAGGAACAATCGTTTGTTGCTGTTGAGAGAAGCCATGAAGTAGGTGATGTTGGGCAGAGAGGAAAACAGCATAATAAAAGCAGACTTACATATATTATTAATTTGGCTATGTGTTTCTAATGCAGTTTGATTTGGGAGAGTTAAGTAACTTGGCAGATACACTAGAATTGTATGATTGAAAAAGACCTTAAAATCATCTAATCTAAATTAAGGCAATTAAAACTTCTTGTTTCTGCTGTAGAGATTAAGAAATTATTTTTTACAGCATCCTGTTTTCATAACTGGAGACACACCCAGCTGTTTTCCCCTCCCTGTCTCTTCAGTCTGTATCCATCTATGATATTTTCCAAAATTATATTCATTTTATTGTACATAACTATCTTGAAGAGCAATATCCAGAACTTTGCTCTCTTTATAGTGCTATAACTGAGGCTTTATGAATGCTGAACACAGGTTGTACAACATTCATATATTCCAGTATTGTTTTTATAGCATGATACTGTTAGTCCATAAATTGAACCTAGCCTCTCTTTTTCTGTGAAATTCTTCCTTATCCATTCAGTGTTTTTGCTGTTGACTTCTGCCTTCGTGCAGTGTTTGCATTTCATCTTTTTTCTCAGACCACTTGTCCAGTTTTTGGGGTTTTTTTGTCCTTTAATATAATTTGCCGTCCAATCAAGCTGGCTGGTTGTCAGTTTAGTAAATGTAGTCTCTGTTCCACGATCTGGATCTAATAAATATAGTAAGAGCAGACCCAGTGTAGGTGACTTCGGGAACTGCATTATACATATTTTGCATATTTTGACAGATAGTAGTGATCTCTGAATGTTTGAAGGTGGTTTTGTTGTTGTTTTGGTTTGGTTTGGTTTTTTTTGTTGGAATTATTTTGTTTTGTTTGTTCCTTCTTTTTTCTTGATATGCATCTCCATTAGTTTCATTTGGGTCTAATGTGTTTAGCTTGCACACCTAAGTATCATAGGAGGCAAAGTGTCAGGTGTGTTGGGTTGATGTCGCCAGGAATTTGTATTCTATCACCATTTGTTGCAGCTGGGTGGGGTAGTGATTTCCTTATCTCCATGGCACATACTATCTGCTAATGGGCCATCTTAAAGATAAGGTGAGGCAATCATCTTTATCTTTTCCACAACCCATCCTCCCTCCAGGAGATATCATCTGCTGCTGGCCCATTAAATCCCACTGTATGACTGATAAAATTCCATCATCCCACTGGGAGATGCTCCAGCCAGAGGGAGGAGCCAAGTCTTTCCTACCTAGATAAAAATGGAGCTGTTGGACACCAAGGTACCTTCTTTCCACTGGATTCCAGAGGAAAACTGGACCTTTCCACATCATCCCTGGACCTTCAGAGGACAACTGCACCTTCTCCAGGAGCACTGTTCCAGCTGAACCACATCTGCCACTGCAGGAGGATGCAGCCACCATTGAATGGGACTGCTGCCACCACCCTGACTGACTGACAGGGTGTCAGCTTGGATTCTGACTCTGTCAGTGTTTTGGGTTTGTTCTTTGTAATACTACATTTCTATTTTAATTTTCCTAGTAAATTAGTTATTCCTAATTCCCATATCTTTGTCTGAGAGCCCTCTTAATTTCAAAACTGTAATAATTTGGAGGGAGGGGGTTTACATTCTCCATTTCAAAGAGAAGCTTCTGCCTTTATTGGCAGATACCTGTCCTTCAAACAGGATATCAGGATATAGATCTGCTTCTCAAGTCTGCTCTTCTATTTGGCAAAGAAATTTGTTTTGATGTTTTTGATTTAATGCTGCCTTTTACTCATGGTCTTGTATTCTGTAAAGTCGTCACAAATAGACTGATTATAGCTACTGTGTTTCCTCCCTCTGCCCTTAATCCCAGTCTACTCTTACCATCAGCACCTTGAAATGCTATATCATGGACTAACGTGAATAAAAACTTTGGTTTGCTTTGTTGTGAGGCAAGAAAATGTAATTAATATCATTCATCTAGACTTTGTAATGCATTCCACATATGTCAAGCAATGAACAATCAGAGGACGACTGGGATTAGTAGAGTGAACTGTAAATTAGGTAGGAATGAGTTTGTAAGATGCTGGCTATGTGGTATTGAAACAGGTGGAGTGTTGTGGTGAAATATTTTGTCTGCCAATAGCTGGTATCACATTTTGGGAATGACTTGCTTCACGTTTTTACTAAAATGTTTGGATTAATTGATTCTATTTGATTAAAGCACTAGACGGTGCAGAACAGGAGAAGTCCTTAACACAGATGATGAGAGTTTTTTATGCAACTAAAATTTAATATCCTCGAGAAACAAAGTAATAAAAATGGAACAAAATGTCACTGCATGAAACAGAAAGTGGTGGATTTAGGAGCAGATGGCAAATGTAGAGGAGAGCTTATCCAGCATAAGCACTGGCAAGGACAAGGTTTGAGCACTCTGGCCAGCCAGAGGAGGACTGTGAACTGGGTGTGTGATGCTGAGCTGATCACAAGTATGACTTTGGGATGTGTGAGCTTGTGTCCCTCTGGAGCTGCCCCTGAGAGCCCTTTTCTAGTAACAGACATAATTCTTCTCATCCATGCTGGAGAAAGAGAATTTGAAGCCAAACAGGATACAGGGGAGTTTGATGAGGATAACCAGAAGAGTAGAATACAATCTAACATTAGAGCCTACATGGAAGTAGAAAATGTAGGTTAGTAGCACTGCCTTGTATACTAGGATGGGAGGAATGAGGGAATGTAATCACTGCTATAAATAGATCTTGGAGGTAACTACTGTCTGATATGGTATACAAATAGATCCAGAAGATCCCAAATTCACAATACAGACCTTAGACATAACCTGGAAAGAATGCAGAATAATACATTGCTTCTTTCTAAAATACCAGTAAGTTCAAACTTAGAAAAACATATCATATTCAGTAGAAAATTTCTGAGTGAGACATGTTTGTGTGACCTTTCAGAGACCCTAGAGAAAGGAGATGAACAAGATCTGGATAATTTTGATTTTATTTTTAAACTCACAGTTGTCACAGTTTGAAGATAAGTGAATTTATAAAAAGCAGAAAACTTGTTATCTCAGAAGGAAACACTTTGAACACCATCTGTCCTGTGTTTTCCTGAATGAAAAAAGTGTTTGTCCATCAAGGTTGCTACTGGACAAGCATGTAGGGCAGATGTGAGAATCTAATCATTGGGTGAGGGAGGAGAATCCATTATGATATTTAGGTTATTTTCTGATTTGTTTACTAGATAAACTGATGGTGTTTCAACTTTATTTCAGCATTATCCTGATGCTGGGATATATTGACTTAAACCCTGTCTGTTCCATCAGACTTTTTATTATCAAATGTAAACTTTTAACCTCACCGTCTCAGTGGCTTATGCCTAGAAGGTTTTTTGAGAAGGTCTCCCAGGCCTTTTATGCTGTAGATTCAGGAATCAAACCATTGTATTATCAAGTGTATCTGTGTAGGAGGTCTGACAGAGTTACAGTATGATTATAAAATAATCATAGCAAGAGAAAATACTGCTCAATAAGGTTAAAATACATATCTGTGTAGTCTTGACATTGGATTGTTTCTCTCCCTCCCTCACACAGGTGAGGTGAACAGTCTGGTGTTTTTATTTGAGGAGTATATATTGGCACATTGTCTCAGTAAGATGGAGCTTTTTATAAAGATAATTAAAACTCAATGCACCACTGTTGCTTAATACTTAAGTCTTAGTGTTTGGAAATTTGAAAATCCTACTTTTAAGATGCCCTTATGGGTAAAGTGTGCAATGTTAAAAACATAAAAAAGATATATTGCAAAACACAGACCAATGTTCCAGTATGACCTTTCTCCCAACAAGCTGAGACTAAGAGCAAAGAGGCACTGCGTCCAGAATGAGTAATCTTCTCCTGCCATGAATGGCCTTTTCTTGTAATGAGAATCCATAGACAGGCACATAGAAAGCCTGAAGAACTGGCAAATGGGATTCCTGCTTTTCTGGAGACAGTGGAAGTAGAAAAGCAGGAAGGAGTAGAAGTTTCAGCCTTTTAACTATTCACCAACACCCCTGGACCGTCCACTTCTCCCCTTTTCAGAGTATGTTGCAGATTGAATATGTTTATTCTACAGCTCTTATTGTGTCTGACAAACAGTGAAATGCACTGCTATCAGTAAATGGGAGTAAATGTAAACTTGGAGGAGGGCCCTGGTCTTTTGTTTCTCAAAAACTGAATCCAAATTTTTTGTGCAACTTTATTCACATGATAACATGATAACATGGTAACATGAAGTAGGTATTTCCCTATTTGAGCTTTTACAATATGTGTTCTTTTAAAATACTGCTCTCTGTTTTGATATTTTTTCAGTATTTTTCTTCACCTTCTGTATGTTTTTGAGGCTTTTGTTATTGCAAATAGCAATAGCAAACAGGAGCTCCTGTTTAAACATATCTAGCTCTGTTTCAAGAGCCAGTTCCACTCCCCATAGAGACTTAACTGAGTTGTCCCAGCCTACTACTCCAATGACCATTTTATAGCATGGTGTCAAGAATACATTGCATGCCCTGGGTGTAGCATCAGGCATATAGGGAGCATTTGATGTTACAAGAGTCCTGTGGGGCTATAGGAAAATGGAAAATACCAGCATGGGTGCTTGCTCACCACTGTTGTGAGAGGAAGTGATGCCTGGAGTGAGGCTCCCTCAGAAGCGCAATGTTATTTGTCTCCGGTGGAGCCAGTGGCTTGTTTCCAGGAGACATACCTGCATCAAAGGGCCTGCCAGAAGCCTCAGCAATCAAGGAGCCTCAACTTCAGTGGGAAGCTGAGTTTTCTGTGGTAAGGATGCTCCCAAGTTATTTTGGTGAAGAGCAAGTAGAAAAATGCAAGATAAAATACAGTCCATTTAAAAGACAGGAAGATGACTAAGCTGGTGAATAAGATGCACTAGACAAGGGACAGGGAGTGGCAGGGCAAAGGAGCTGAAAAAGCAGCAGAATTGTGGAAAAAAAAAATGGTGCTCTGGAAATCCAAGTTAACAAATATACAGGGGATAAGATGGAAAAAGGTGAGGCAGATATTTAAGTTCTGGGGAATAAGAACAGAAAGAGACCTTATGAAAGCTAGATCTGGGTGACTCAGGAAGCAAGATGAGCTTCTGAGAGGCAGCTGGGAATGTAGTCTGACAGGAACAGGAAACAGTAGGAGAGTAAAAGGTGGACTCCTGTTCTGTAATGGACTTCAGTTAGTGGCAAGAATGAGAGGGACACGACAGTGCCGCTGAATCAAAGAGCAGAAATTCGGTGGATGTTTAGAAGCCTGAGGCTGATTTTCTTAGTAAGGTTGTTTTTCTGGAAGTGAGGCTGGAAGAAAGCCAGCTAAATGAATGTTACATCCAGTAAATTATAGGGGAAAAGGATGCAAGAACATTGTGAATGTCGCAGATAGGGTTAGAAGAAGAAAGTAAAGCCAAGAAATGAGTTGGATGGAGTTTGGCATCACCGTGATGGAAGCAAGAAGGCTGGAAAAATGAAAAAGCATGAATACTGCAAAACATGGATGGCACCCAAGTTAAAAAGGATTTTATTAATATTAGAGACAGAATGTGGGTAGAAACATTATGAACTTAAAGCTGTTGTGCTTGCTTTGTAGAAGACAGAATATGTCCCAAGGTTAACGAATGTTATGGCACATTACCATGGCACTCAAAAACTTATATGAAAGTCCAGTATTCCCTTGTCCAATAAATTATACAACCAGCATAGAATTAAAAGGTTTCCTTTCTACACAGAGTTAAAATCTGAGAGTGAGTCAAGAACAGATGACACACAGAGACAGGAGGTCTCAGACAGGAAATAGAAGGCAGTGCTTATGAGGGAAGATGAGGCTTCCATCAAGCAGTGCCCAAGTCATTGTCAAGGTTTCAGAGGTCAATACAGCAGGCAAAGTTTTAAGGAGAAAATGGAAAGATGTCAGTGAATTCACTTTGCTAGTGTTGCCAGTAAATTGTTCCTGAAATTGGTAAATAAGTGATACCAGGATTGGAAGATGCTGTGTCAGAAAGTGCAGTGTAATGTGATGAGGCTGCTGTGGAAAGGAAGGCAAAGAGTGGGCTGGGAGTATTTGTAACAGCATTTTGCATGGTGGGAATATGTGTGCATTTATTAGGCCAGAATGAAATGCAGAACGAATGGTGGTGCTCCGAACTATGGGGATGGGTAGAAAAATTGATAAGCTTTGGCACAAAGACCTGCACATAGAAGTGAGAGAGCAAGTCACACATAAGGTGATATTGATGTTACTCAATTGAGTGAGTGGCAAGGGTCCCAGCATTTTTGCTCAATTAATGAGGGAAGGGGGCTTAGGAAAACACAAGTCTGTTACAGTGATGTTGGGCTTAAAATGAGACATCCACAAAGTGATGCCTGAGAGACTGCTCAGTATTTTGTATTTTAACATAAATCTGGAGGTAGAGCACTGTCCAACAAATAAGAAAACTCATACAATACTATTGACTACAATGATGATGATTTATGTTAAGGCCATGCATCTGGTTTTTCTTTTACCATAATTACTGGTCTCCTGTTGCAGCAGGGACACTTATTTAGCCACAGATATAGCACCAGATCACTAACAGGGCATATTCCCAGAGCTGTGTTTACAGTACTGTTATGATGAAGTAGATGGGGATGCAGTTACAGGGAAAATTGCACAGTCATGTTGATGCATGCAGCATTAAACCCCATGATGCCTGCCCAGGGAAGGACAAAATTGGTTTCAAACATTGACTGAAAACATTAAAAAGATAGAAGCTTAAATTGGACTAATTTGAAATATACTGTAAATCATTTAGCACTGATCTGGTGGGTCTGCTGTGACTATTATGTCACATGTGTTCCTTCATGTACATTCTTGTCCTCAGCTTCTCAGTTTTGAAAAATTGCTAAAGATAGCCTGGTGAAGTTTTTGCATGTCTGATGTACCCACCTCAATAACCAGAAAAGGAGAGTTAAATGAAGAATTTGCCAGATGAACTGACACCTGAATGCCAGTTACTAGATGTCACATGTTGCAGTTCCAGTAGTAATGACTATTTCATACACATTAATTCCTCCTTTGGACTTTGGCTTCTGCACTGAAGTACAGGGTCTGAACTCGATGGGTTGCACAAATGCGTAATGAGAAAATTAATTTCTCCACTAACATGAGGCTGACCGTATCTCTGCCCTTACACTGCATTATTTCTGCAGGAAATATCTGCAGGACTATCACTGTGAAACAGTTCTGCTTGCTAAGCAAGTGCGCAGCAGCACACACAGGAAGAAGATAAGTAGGAAAAAAAAAAAAACTAATTTAAATGCTGAAGACCGATTTAACTAACCTTTATTTGTTTTAAACTTTAAATATTTACTCCTTTGCAATATTTGCATGGGCACTTTCCTGGCCCACAGCACTGTGCATGTGGGTTTCTCTGGCACAGTGTGAAGGAGTACGGTTTGTTGTTCAAGGGGTTTGCTGCCTGCAAGAAACAAATGGGGGTCACACCAGAAGGCCTGATCCATGTGTGCTGTCTCTTCCCTAGTGCCAGTGTGGCATTCCTGGTGGTGGTAGCTCCCACCAGGTTGGTGCCATAAGACCTGGGCTGGCTGCCAGCCAGCCCCCAAGTGCAAGGGCTGCAGCTGCCACCAGCCCCTGCCCGCTCGGCTAGCGCCACTCCACTGAAAAACCTGACAGACTCCAAAAGGGGAAAAATAGCAGGGGAAAAAAAAGAGCAGCGCTTGCACAACTGTGCCAGCATAACACGGCGTGCCTTCTGCGTCAAAGCAAATAAAAAAACAAACTGAAAATGTCCAGCAGAGGATGTCAAAGCCATCCACCACCTGGAATTTTTCATGCAGTCCCTAAAAATACAACACTTGCAGTATTGCTATCCTCACATGCATAGCCTGAGCATGGGCTGTGCTGCAGTACACTGGGGAAGTTACAACTGCAATTTTAGGAAGGGAATGTTTGCATTTTTCCATTAATTTTCATGATTATCTGTAGCTCTAGCGATTATCTGCAAAATAGGGCACGCTGTGTTACCAGTAATACATGTACCCTGTGGCAGTGAGCCAAGCCAGTAATTGAAGGTCAGGGATTGTTTGTTGAGTGCAGTTCAGTGTGCTGCCTGATTCCATAGGGGACTGGCAGTGCCAAAGAACAAAGGCAGCTCTGTTCTGCAAGCATATAGTATGGCTTGTTTGACAGAGTTCAGGCCCAACTGTGTGAAGAAGCAAACACTCGTGGAAAACAGTGCTAAAATAATATGACTATTAAATAAACCTTTTTTAAAGTAGTATTTTGCAAATGTCAAAACCAGGCTTGGATAGACATTAATTTTTAACATTCTTAATTAAAAATTGGTTAATACCTTTACTTGGCAAATCTCTGTTTTGTTAAGAACATACATATATATATTGTAGTAAATTTTGTAAATAGTAATGATGTAAATGTCATTTTATATTGCCTTAGTGTACTTAACTTTTTTTTTTTTTTAATGATTGTACCAGTAGCAACTTCCCTTGGTTTTTTTTTCTGGTTTTTTGAGGTTTTTTTACTTCCAAAAGGTGTTTTACCACATAGTGGATTTTTCCTGAGGATGTCTTTAAGTAAAGCTCTTGGAAATAGAGTTGCTGATTTAGTATTCCATGCATACTGATGCAACTTGAGAATTATTAGCAAAATCCCTCTGTGGCAATGAATTGGTGGTGCTGGGCTGGGTATTAATATTCTTTGTTACTAAGTTGCAATCTATTAATAAAGCTTTGTCCAAACGGGCAAACTTGCGTGTCCTCCAGACCATCTTGTGATTTGTATTTTAATAGTGCCTGTCTTGGATATTATTAAGGATTGCCTGCTTTGACAGTTGCACTACATATCACACAGCCATCACAGCACCATTAGTTCAAGAGTAGCATGAAGTATGTTCTGCTCTGTAATAGGCATTTTTCATTCGTTTGCCCTTCCTGAAATAGCTATTAAGTGTTTGGGCTCTTAAGAGTAATGGTAAAACAAAACCTAAAATTGTATGAGAAAAGTGGGAATCTAGTGGTGGAAGCAGTATGTCTTTGGGATGCTTAGTACTTCTTGGAGGTAATCTAAAATGTGCTTTAAAATTGAAATTGAAGATCATACAAGTACAGAATTAATTTTGGGAAAAATACTTTATTGATTACTTGGCAACGTCTGAATTCCAAGACATTTTCTTGTGTCAGCTGTTACTGATAGGTCAATTTTATTTTTTAGAGGTGATGAGGCCTCTCTAGGACCAATTCTGTGAAAGACTGTCCTGCTCACTTAACAAGTGGCCCTGTTGCTGTTGGGTGGCAGATAAGAAAGCACACTTTCACTCTAAAGGGGAACAGCAGTGCAAATTGCAGCTCCAAACCTGGAATAAGGTTGCGTTTTAGTCTTTGCTACTGCATGACCTCTCATTACTGACCAAAGTGACTGAGGTGTTATTCCCCCCTAACCAGTGAGAAGTGGTTTGGAGAAAAAGGAAGTGTAAGGAAATCAGGTCAGAATAGTGTCACTAAGATGTTTAATTTTTTCTCTGCAGAAAAGGCAGTGCAGCCCTGCCATGGCATGGCTGGGGCAGGAGGTGTGTTTTGGGGGAACCAAGAAGGTTAGTGAGCCATGTTCTGCTGGGGGCGAGCCCTGAGTGAATCTTGTGAGGGGCTGTGCCAAGGGTGCCAGAAACCAGAGGAACAACTGTCCAGTCTGGGTGGTCAGGAATAGATGAAGGCTGCTCAAGGCACTGCTGCCTCCTTCCAGCCTTGCTGCCATATAAGGCTGCTCAGCTGCCTTGAGCCAGACAGGATGGAAGACCACTAAAAAAGGAAAATCAATACAATAAACTGCCTCTGCTAGTGTCCTTTCCAAGCAAAATCCAGGAGTCTTGCAGCTACGTGGTTTGAGCATAGGCCGGGTGGTGTACAAACAGCCATGTGCAGGTGGCCTGGTTCCTCTCCTTGCTTGTGTGCATGCAAAGTCATGAAATGTTATGGAAGAAAGCCAGTTTGCTGGAGAAAAGTCTGTGGTGGGTAGAGAGCCTTCCAGTTTAACTTTAATGTTTAGCTGTACTTAAGTATTTTATTTCAGAGCTTAGTATGTTATAGCATTCCAGTGCATCTTTAAGCTTACATCATTTGGAATAATTGAAGATGAGAACAGAGATGTAGTCATGCATTGATTTCCCATTATACTTTCTTGGCAAATGACACACCTTTTATTTCTTTAATGAAGTGAAAAATGTACAGTGGTTTACGTTTAAAGAATTTGGGGAAAGCAAATGTCTCTATCCCAACCACGCTTGTGATTGTGATTATTTTTTTTTTTTCTCTTATTAACCACGTTTGTGTATGTGAGCTAAGCTCAAGGAGCGTATTACAGGTGCTTTTGCTAAATTTCTCTCTGGAAATTATTTTCTCATTGCAAACTGTCCCCTGAACTTTTCCCCTGGACTATTCAGTTGAAGTTTCCACGTGAACTGTAAACAACTAGTTAGTGACATTAGTGTTGGAAAGTGGGAAAACACGTGGGTTTGGTTTTCGTTTTTTCTTTTTTTTTTTTTTGAAGGGGGCGGAGGGGCATCGTCAGGCAGAAAGAAGTTGTATACTAAAAATGAGAAAATTGTATTTGGAGTTTTCCGTGAGCTCCCGGGCTCTGGGTCCCCGCTGAGCACCGTGTGCTGTTGTTGAAGGCTTCGGGCAGCGCAACCCCGGCTCTGGCAGGCAGCGCGGGGGAGAGCGGAGCCACCCACCGCCCTCCGCTGCGGCTGCTCCTGGACCCAAACCAGCCACTGAGATCATGCCTGACTCGCCCTTCCTTTTCATTCCTTTTTTTTTTTTCCCTCGGTTGAACGTGGACGAGCTGCAGCCTTCGCTTGCTAACTTTCTAAAGCCCACCCGCGAGAAGGATAGGGAACAGCTTTGCAAGGCCGGGCTCAGCTTCGCGGGGGGAGGAGGCTATAAACAAACTTTGAAATTGTAGAGCGGAACAACGGCAACAGGAGGCTCTCCGCCTGCGGGTGGCTCGGCCGCGCTCCCGAGTCACCGCCGCACGGGTTCCGGGACTCCGCCCCCGCGAGACGTGGCCGCGAGCCGCGCCTGCCGAGCGCCGCCTCTTCCCGCGGCGTGCTCTCTGCTCCCGACTCTCAACCCGGTGCTTCCCCGCCCGACTCCTCCCGCCCAGCACTGCACAGTGCGCGCCCGCACTTATGTAAGCGGCAGCATCGGCAGTGCTCCATGACCCGGCAGCGGGGACGCGCCGGGGCTTTCGCAGAGCGCACAGCTGCGCGATAGTCTGCGCCGGCCCCACTAAGGGCGGGCGGTGAGTTGTCGTCGTCGTCTTCTTCTCCCTCCCCGCCGCCGCCTCCTCCGTCTCCGCAGTCTCCGCCCCCGGCACGGCCGCCCGGCCCGACCCGGAAGCGGCGCGGCGAGAACCATTTTCCTTGTGAGTTCAAAGGCGGAGGCGGGCGCGGAGGTCCTGCGGGCTGGACCGCCGGGCGAGGTGGGTATCGGCCGATGGGGTGGGGGGCCGGCGACAATCTGCCGCTGTGGTTCGGGGAGGCGGGGGGCACCCCCGTGGGATCCATACCCGCGCGGACACTTTAACTTTGCGGCGGGCGCCTTTGTTTGCCGTCCGAGGCTGCTGAGGCGGAACGGGCCGCGCCCCCGGCCCGCGGGGCTGTCGCGGCCCTGAAGCCCTCTCTGCCCTATCCCCGCGGAGCGGCGCACGTGACGAACGGGCTCCCGCGGCGGCGCGCGCGGGGGGCACGCGGCCGGCGACGGCGGCTTTGTGCGCGGCCCGGTGGGGACGGGAACGCGGCGACCCCGGAACGACGTGAGTACCGGGCATCTCTTGTACCCGCGGGGGCGCGCGGGGCGTCCAGCACCCCTCAGGAAATGGGAGAAAGGGAGTTCAGAAAAAAAAATTGAGGTTTTTGTGGTTTTTTTTTTTTTTTTTTTTTTTTCCTTTTTTCGGTTAAGTTAGTGCCGTTAAGGCGGGGTGCGGGAACGGCAGAACTCGGTGGCGGCCGTTAACGGCATGGAGCCTGCCGTTAGAACAGCCGTGGGCGCCGTTGGTGCGCCCTGTCTATGCCGCAGCTCCGGCGGGCAGCGGGCTCGGCTGGCACTGCCTCCTCCTTGCGTCCCGACGGGTACTTCCTTCTGCCCTCCCCCCGCCAAGAGCTGCGAGAGTTCCGTCCGGAATAGCGCCTTGCCTGGAAATGGACGCTTCCATAGGGATTGCAGGCGGGGTAGTCCGCGACTGAGGAAACCCCGTGCACGATTTTAACGTCAGATCTGCTTTACTGCTTGTCCGCTCTTTTCCACTTGGTAATTCTGCCTGTGAGTACACCATAGCAACAAACAGGCGTTGGAAGAGGGCTAGAGCTGTTTGGAATGATGAGGTGCCATAATGAAAAGGTGCCAGTGTTTGTGCTATTGCAGACTAAACAGCAAGGTTTAGAGGAAAAGTTTGCTGAATAATACATTAAAATTAGGTTTAATTGACATTTTCAATTTAAAGAGGAAGGAGGATAGAATGTTTTAGTGTACGAATAGCTTTCTAAATTGCATTAACTCTTTAAAAGTGTTGGGCATACAGCAAAAATTCCTCTAGAAAGATATATTTTTTTAAAAACGATCACTGCAGTATGTCTGCATAGTAGGATGTGCTTTTGAGGTGAGGGAGCAGGCTTGAGGCGGAGAGTGCCGGGCTAAGCAGGCGGTAAGCTCGGCGTTGAGCGAGGCAGCTGAGGCAGTGGTACGTGCGGGATGAGCAGGGGCAGCAGCTGCGAGCTTAGCTGTAACACGAGCATTTGCTGCATTGAGCCTTCTGGGTGTCACAGCCTGGCAGCGCCGAGGCTGCAGCAGTCGAGATGCGGCGGCTCCTGAAGCGCCCTATCCAGTGCCGCCAGGGAACTGCTGAAGGCAGATTACCATCACTCCAACTTCTTAATTGCACTAGGCAGAGGTAAAAATGCGCTATGTGCTTGCTCGCTAATGCTTCCTTGGGAAAGTGGGTGATTACTGTGGGGGTTTGGGAAAGATTAATAAAGAGATGACTTGTGTTATTGGGTGTTAGAAACAGCAGTCACCGAGTAATCTGCTGTATTGGTATTTGATGAATGCTGTTGAATAGTGTTGTGGTTGTTTGCTGTGCAGTGATGGTAACTTATGTCTTCTAAAAAATTATTTGAATTTCTAGAAGGTCTAGAATCCAGTTCTCAGACTTAGTGCTGTGCCAGCTGCCTTTTGTAGGCAGGTTATTTCTGGCATGAGCTGGGGCAAAATCATGGCAAGAGAGCAGAGTAAGAAATGCACTTTATATTCAGCATCAGGGAACTTGTTAGCAAAGCAACCGAAGAGAATGTGTGTGCATTCATGGAGCTCCCTTTGGCTAAGCAGGGAAATCTGGTGGGGGAAAAAGTGGGGGTTGTTTTGTGTGGGTGTTTTTTGAGATTTTTGTTTGTTTGTTTGCTTTTTTGGTTTTGTTGTTTGGTTGTTTTGGTTTTTTTTCAAGCAGCCAGTTAGAATAGTGGTATGGCCAGATGTCACTTAAAATTGAGTGCTTAAGTCCTTTGCTTAGGACTTAGGACAGTAATTGTGGTCTTTTTGGAATTGGGTTAATGTATAAAGCTTCCTTTTATAAGCTACAGGTTTGATAGGGAGATTTTAATTTAGAGGCTTAGCTTTTTCTGGTTTTTGCCAGTACACTTGGTTGTCCGTAAAGTTGTCCTCCGCTTTGGGAATGGAAAGAGGGAGCATCTGCCAGGGGCTTTTGCTCTGAAAATCTGTGAGGAGCTTGTTGGACCTTCTTATATAGATTTTCATGTCACCATGTGCCTCACATGCTTACTTCTAATACCTGACTCTTGTCTACTGTGCTCTCAGTCTGTTTTTCTTTGTGCATGTGTGATATGTAGTGTGAAATTCAGTTATGTCTTCCATTTAAAATTTTTTAAATCTCTAACCTGTCCCAGCTTTGGTGGCCTGCCTGTCTGGTGGAATTGATGGAGTCTGGACTTTTCTTTTCCAAGAAGGCACTTAAAGGCGTTTTGTTGTTCTTTGATAGTAGGAATGTTTTTTAATAGCGTCTGAAAAATCTCAAGTTGTGTGCAGCTGAGCAGCTATTCGCACAGGAGGAAGTGTGTTACTTGGCATGGTTTTGCTTTATTTATTTACATATTTTTCCTCTGTGCTTGTGGGATAGCCTGCATCCTCCACATGAGTATTTTGGGGGCATTGACTTGTCTAGAGGCATAGATCTATGAAAGTAAGGGCGAAGGCATTATGTTTCTCTTCTCAGAGTAATCACACGCACGGATCTATATTTGGAACTAGTTCTTTTAATACCTGTAGAAAGATAAACCAGTGGTTCACATGTACCTTAATCTGTAGTATTGTCTGAATCCTGAGAGAGAACTGCAAGCCACATTCCATACAGTTTCATTTCAGCTGATGTGGTATGTCCTGTTGTTTGTAGTTGGAAACTCATTTCTTGGACTGAATAGGAGCTCAGAAAGTTTTAAAGAAGGCAGTGTGGAAAAAGTGAGGAAAGACATGGGGGCAGATTAAGAGCTGAAAGACCAAAATGTTGGCTTTTGCAAAGCAAAATTTGTCTGCTTGTGAGTTTATACACTCAACACTTCACAATTTCGTGATGTGAACTCTGCCCTCTTGTAACCATTAGCAATACAAGATCCATTATAGGAAAGTGACGCAAGAGCAAAGGCCCTTTCTTAATTATTAGAGTTTAAATAATTATTTGCTATTTAGACTCTGTAGTTGGAATATTATCATACATTCTTGCTTCTTAAGCCCTTTCATCTAGTTACTTATTATTGAGATAGCTGGTGGAGAGGTTTGGCTTTTTTTCCTTCCTTGTTTGAGAGTAACAGCTAAAGTGAAACGTTAAATAAAATGGAAACAAGAATGCTGTGCGTTCAGTTGGAGCATTTGTGAAGTTTGATAGATACATTATACATTGTAATCTATCTCCCATGAAGTAGTCTCTCATTTGTTTAGTAAGTGCCAAAGCTGAAGCTCCAGAGACGTTTGGGTTATATTTAGCTTAATCTCGAGGCAACACCTTTGAAAGTAGGTAATGAAGCCTGATAAAACCTTGAGTGCTCTCTTATGAGCTGCCTGCAGACTGGCTGAGAGCAGGTCACTGGCTCTGCTGCTGCCCTGCTTAGTAGCTTTTGTCAAGTTAAGGGGTTGCTTTGTGCCTCAGTTTCCCTATCTGTAAATAGGTCATGGTGATCCTGCCTTCTCCTTGTAAGTACTTGGGGTCTGTTGCTGCGGGGTGTTGCTGCAGGATTTTTGCATGTGAGCTGTGATAGCAGTATTTTACAGATGTTGGTGTAGCATTTGCGCAGTGCTGAATGTGGTTTGACCTGCCCTTGTTTCTTCTCTTTGTCTTTTTCTCCTGCATTTTAAATTTAGAATTGGTCTCAGAGGGCTTTTTGCTTTTCCTGTTTTCTCTCATTACTATTTTTTGGTTCTGTAAAATAACTTTCCTCTTATTTTTTCTGTCCCTCCATGTTTTTTCCCCTTTCATTCTGTGTGCTCTTTCTGCCAGTCATTTCTTTTGTTCTCACTGACGTCTTCCTCTTGCTGTTCCTGTCTGTCCTCAGAGGAGCATGTCTCTCCCCTCCATCTGCTGGGATTTCCTTTTCACCTGACTCATCCCCAGTAGGTACATCTCTGCTTAGTTCAGCTCTCCTTGTGCTTTTGTTTCATGAAACCCAGCCTGCAGGGAAGGGGACCTTGTGCTTGTCCCCTCTCAGGGGAGATCCACTGGAGTTGTGTCACCCTCCCTGCTGGCCTGCTGCATCCTGCTGTGCCTGGATAAGGGCAGGGGCTTTGGGCAAAGACTGTACCAGGGTGTCAAGGGGCCTCTGATTCCCTGCTCTCCTTTCTCTGTGCCTGGCTTTTGGAGCAGAGCTGGGAGATTTCTTGCTTCCTCTACCAGCAAGGGTGGTCAGCTCCTTGTTGCTTTCCCAGCAAACGGGGGGAATTGGGAAACCTGCTGTCCCTGCTGCGAAATGCCCCTGCCTGCCGCTGTAGAAGGCGTTGTGCTGGAGCAGCCGGTTGCTGCAGGGAGGAGTGTCTGCGGAGGCGGCAGCAGCAGAGTCAGAACAGTTCAGCCATGGGCAGGGAAATGAGATGGTTGACATGAGGCAAGGTGAATGATTTCAGAACAGGAAGCAGGGGGAGGGATTTCTCTGCCGTCTGCTTCCACTTGAGCTGTCCTTAGTATAATCACTGCTGTGCTAGCTGGTCCTGCAGGCAGACAGAGAGGATCTGTGGGCTGAACTGTGTGTTCAGGGGTGGAATGGTGCTCCTGTACTTTGAGCTTCTGTGGTAAACAATATTGCTCAAGCATAGTGAAGGAAAGGAAGTATGTATGGTGTAGTTCTCTTTTCTAGGCTGGTTTTCTGCCAACCACACAAAGGAAAAAAGCGACTGAAGACAAAATCCTCTTTTCTTGTATAATTAGTAACTGTTATTCTGTTTCAGCTTATTTTGATGGAAGAATACATTAGTATTTATACAGTTTTGGCAGTTTGATGTGCTGAGGGTTTTTTTCAGTTGCCTAATTTTCTCCTTTTTCCTTGATAGACGTTCAAGCCCTTGGTTGGAAAAAGTATATACAGTTCAATTACTGCAGTAGAGTTCCTTGTGGACAAACAGCTGGATTTCATAACTGAAGATAGTGCCTTTCAGCCCTATCAGGTAAGAAATTTGACTAGTGTATAAGTACTATCCATTAAACTTAAAAACCATGATTTTACTATTATTGAAGTGCATTTTATGTTCAAGTTCTGTGTTACAGGAATTATTTCCTGTTGGTTATTGGCAGAGAGTGTTCCTTGTTTTGTGAAAGATTATATTGGTATTATATATGATTCCAGTTAATCTGATCATGTCAAGGAGTACTGTGCCACGAATATTAGTGTAGCACTTCACATTAAAATACTTGACCCCTTTAAAGGTTAACTAGTACCATTAATTATAGAGTAGATAGAAGATGGTATCCCTACTTCTAAAGCTTTTCATTCCCAGGTCTTTGCATGATTATAGTGATATTCCTCTTACTGATTTTTTTTGTTCTCTTGGTAAATGAACAACAGAAAATGCTAATTTCTTGAAAAAGAAACCCTTTTCTTACTGTTGTTTTTAAGCCTGCTAAAATTTCCAGCATTCTTGATTTTAATGCCTCTCCATTAATTAGAAACACATTAGTATATTAATGTGTCTGTATTCAAAGAACAAGAGAATTAGTGATCCCCCTCTTGCTGCTTCAGAAGGTCTAAAAATCTCTTTTATGACAAATAGAAAAATACATCAACTTGTGCTGAACTGATTGCAATTACAATAGCCATAAATTTTTCCTTATGGCTTGGATGGTACACTGTGGTGATACAGAAATAGTACTTAGAGGCTTGGAATAACAGATGGCCCTGAATAAATGCTGTAATTTTGTCCTGACACCCCTTCTTCCCTCCTGCCTCACCAAGATGTTTTTTTTTTTCTCAATGCCAAACAGAGCTAGAAAAAGAGAATGGCTGAGAGAGAATCCTAGGGAAAGGAGAAGAGAGAGTTTCAGTTCATGGAAGGCTGTGGCTTTTGTGTGTCTATGGTAGGGAGGCCAAACGAGTTGAACATTTCTCATCAGGGTGAGGTTACGTGTTATGGAGCTGCTAGAACAGCTTGGCTCTGCTGCAGACAACAGTTCCTACTATCAGACCCCATGCTAGTGCTTTCAGTCCTCTGAGCTTGCTCAGCCTTGTTTTTTGAACATGGAGGGGGGACATGGCACGGGGGAAAAGCCTGTGGTGTTGATGAGCTGAGCTGGATTAGCCCAGGGTGCATCTAGTGCTGTGGCTTCCTCCATGGAGAGGGTCAGGAGGACGCAGCACAGAGTGAGATATCCGTGTTTGGCAGCAGCAACCTCTTAAATCAGCTGGGCCGTGAAGTGTAAATTTGCCCTCATTTTACAAAGCAAATACTTGTGCTAGTGTCTGTCCTTTGCCTGAAATCTGCCAAGTTCATGTGTCTGATGATGCTCATTCCAGTAACAGTAATCAATCTCCTTTTGGCAGTGGATCATTTCTGATCTGAACAAAGCAAACTGAGCATAGGAGGATTGCCTTTTATCAAACAATGCTATTGCCAGGCAGTGACATAACAATGTTCTATGCATTTTAGGCCCTTGAAAGAATATTAACTGGTAGAGCATTAGACGTGGAAGCACCTTAATTTGAGAAGGCGCATTCAGGTTGAAGGTGTCATTTTTTAAAGTGTCAGATGAACAGCTCGCTTCATACTATCTTGATTGGTAATACTGAAATTAGCAGTGTTGGCAATTTCACTTCTCAAAGAGATATGCACCTCTACAAACTGCTACAAAGCAGTAGCTTGTCAAAAATAGTTCCAGACACAAGCTTGCTCTCCCTAACTGTTGGCCTCTATTTTTGACACATAGTGCAAAAGTTTCTTTATTTGAATGATTATAAAAAGCTTGAGAAATGTTTTTCATAGAATTTTTCTTTGCAGGGCTAGCAATATCTTGATGCCAAGTTTTACAAATTATTTGTACAGAAGAGAGCTTTGCTGAATGATAATGTCTTCAAGAGAACAGAAACTATATGTACTAACAGTATGTTAGACAGAAATATTAGCTTTATTACTGATACTTATTTACCTGGAGTTGGAGGATTGCTTCTATTCCTTTTGCATGCTGTTTTTTGTTAATGCTGGAAATCATAGGCCTTTCCATTAGTCACTTAATGCAAGGTAGTTTATATTTGTATGTTTTTTCTGAAGACCTGCATTTTCTTTGGTCTCCCTTTTCTTTGCCCTAATACCACGTCCCAGATAATTCTTTGGTAAACTACCTGTTACTATCTGCTTTGCAAATAAAAAGTGGTTTTGCTCCCTTGTTTAGTCTGGAATAGCATTGAGCTGCTTGTAAGCAGAAGACAGAACTTTCAGAGAAATCATTGAAAGAATAATTCTTTGCAGGGATGAGTTAAATTTGAGTATTCTGAAACGTGTTTAATTTTTTGTTTAAACTCACATTGCTGTGCATTTTCAGTATGAAGTCCTTAGAGACCATAGTGACCTAAACACTTTTATATTGCATTTTGCTCTTAGTGCCTAAAATTCCAGTATCTTTCTGCCAAAACAAACAAAGTTTGAATTTGTGTGGGAAGATTCCATAGATAACAATTCTTAACTACTGACTAATTTTTCCCATCATTACATAGACCCATAATACTGGTAATGGGCAGCAGATGAGTATTTGGTAATAATTCTGCTCACATCAGTTCTGATCAAGAAACAGTGGTGTTTCACATAACTCTTGGGACAAAAGGCCTCATGAATAAGGTGCTACTGTCCAATGTGAAGGTGACAACTGCTCAAAGCAAGGAAAGCAGCACACTTGGCATCCTTTCAGGCTTGGCAGGAAAAACAAAGTTTGAGTAGGCAAAGAACTAAATTACTGTTGTACCAGAAGTGGTTCTTCCAGAACAAGATTAAAGTGACTTAGGCAGGACTTCTGGGGAATTGTGACCCATGCATTCCCGTGCCCTGTCTGCTCTTTGCAAAAATAAACATGTTTCAATTGTTAAAAGATTCAGTGACCTTGATAAGGGCTAGATTAATATCGTTATTAAAGTTGGGTATGCATTTACATTATATGAGCCCATTTCCATGGGTTTACGAGGCTTGCTATACCAACTATAAAGCTTGCCAGTGAATTTGCTCTTTACTCCTAAATGTGCATGTGATTCTTCTTTTGTCTTATGTGTGTACTGCTTAGAAACCTGCCCTTCTCTTTAGAAATTGCTTGGATTCTGTATGTGTGGTGCCTTGAACACCAACCTACAACTTGTTTCCGGTGGCTTTTATCTCTGTTGGTTCATGGAGGATGTAAACTGTATTATTCTCTATGTGAAACCTAAGAGTGTGTGACTGAGTGACTCATTCATTATTCTGGGATGGTCAGACCATTTAGTCATGTAGTTCTTTTTATGGTGATGACGAGGGGATCTTGAGAATAAAGCAGATGTGAACGTTTGCTGTGGTACTTCGCTTAGCAATGGAATGAAAATTCTGTTCTTTGTAGGAAATAATAAACAAAGTTTACAACATGCATTTTTTTTTATGTCAAATTAGTATCTGTAGGAAGTGTAGTCTTGAAATGGACATGTAGATTAGGTTCTTAATGTGAATTCCACCTTGCATTTATAATATATCATGTATGTACTTCACAAGTGTTAGTGGGTTTAATAATGGTTCTTGCTGTAGTCTGAAAATAAAATAGCTTTTTGGAAGAGAAAAATTCAAGGAAAAGTTAGTTAAATCTATACATGCAAGTGTGACCTAAATCACATACTTTTTGAACTGAAGTGTTTTTTTATAATAAGTTATTTGTACTGTTTGGTGGTACACATACTAAGTTATGCAGCAGCAAAGCTAATCATGCCTTAATTTGTTTAAGCACTGTCGTTCACTTGAAGAAATATAGATGGGTATGTAAAGCATTAAAGCCCAGCATATGGTATGCATGACCTCATCAGAGTGGTGTTTTTGTATGGGTGGTGTTTGGCAGTGCCTGTCATGGACAATGTTGGACTGAAGTGTGTGATTCTGCTGTTGCTGGCTGAAGCAGCTGGAGTCAACTGCATTATACTTTAGATAAGCATATGAAGAATAACAAAAAAACTTTTATATTGTGTTTTTTCGTAGTAAGATACACTTGTGGAAAGATCTGGAAAGGCTGCTTTGTCTGAAGCAGTGAGTGCATTTCAGCTATGTGTCTGGGTCAGGCAGAGCAAGGATGCATGATTGATTATATGCTTCCAAATATGTACATACTGTGTGTGATAATGTATTTCCAAAGGATTTCTGAGCACACAGCACTGGACCAAATGTGCACAGTTGAAGGCAGAACAGAATTCAAATGAACTTCCTTCACAATCATTAAACTTCATGCAAAGGGTATTTTACCACTCGGGGAGGAAAATGGAAGGGTGAACAGTCTTTAAAAAGTCCTCTTGCTTATTTGATTTTTAAAAAAATCTTGTTAAGAATGAGTGTTTATGGTAAACTCTCTTCAGGCCTTACACTCTCCCTCAGAACTTCATTTGTTCCTTTTTCTGGAAGGCAAGCGTGGTTGCTTGAGTTTTCAAAATGGTACAGTCTGCCTGTCTACCTCTATGCTGAAGGTTGCAGATGTAAAGATAGGGCAATGAGAAATCCCCCGTGGGAGGTGTTGCATGAACAGTGATAGGTGCTTGTACTTAGTTCTTTTTCTAAATGTGTGTGGCACGTCTGAGTGCTGGCAGGTCAAATGTCTAACACGCCTTAAAGATTGTTGAAGTAATAAACTTGCTCACTAATCACAAAGCAGGTACATCAGATACAGGACCTAATATACTCTTATCTTGATCTATTACAAATTCAAGGCATATATGCCATTAAGAAAGACTTGACTGAAGGGCTATGGGCATCTCCACTGCTCTCCTTTTCTGTTCATTATGGGCAGACATTGGATATTTCAGATCTGGATGCCTTTGGGGTTCCATGACTTGGTTGCTTGTAAGAGCAAGTAAGCTGGGCTTTTGTAGTAATGATATGTGCACATTAAAAATTCTTTAGACATCTTGAAAGAGGGATAAAATAGTATTTTTTTGTCTGTATTTTAAGCACCCCATAATTATATGTGGGCTCATCTTTCAGTCTTCTCTTTATTTTAAGTTTCAGGCTTAAAAATAACTACTGCAGCTGAAAATTGCTTTTCCCATAAACTTATGTCTCCACTGACGAGGCAGGCAGGAGCTTTTGGGGTTGGTCCCACCCTTTGAGGTTACCAGAAGCAGCTCGGGAACTCTGGGTGCCAGCCACGGAACCTCTGTTCTCCCCCTCCTGCTTTCAGTTCCTACACGGGCAACCCAGGCACACACAGCTTTCTGCATCTTTAACTCCTTTCAGTATTGTGCTGAAGAGTTGTCTTGATTCTTTCCCATGGCTCTGGACCACCTATGAGTCCAGCTGGCATCCATGGCAGCCTTGTAAAGAGTAATGGTGTAAACAGTTTGTTACCGACAGATCTAAGTGTACAGCTCCAACATGTGGAGAAGCAAAAAGCTTCTAGAAGTGGGTCAGATGACTCATTCCAGCCCTCACTCCCAGTAACGTGTGCAAGGACAGAAGAGTTTCATTGGAGTTCTTGAAAAAGGAGAAGAATAAGGGAGGAGGGATTGGCACTCTCCATTTGTGGTCAGAGGGATGTGCAGATCATCTGCCCTAAGCCTTTATTTGTGCTTCTCTTTGAAAAAGAGCTTCTTGTTTGGGAACTTCCTCTGTTTTCTCAAAAGAGGTGGAATAAAATGGTACTTTTCTGTTTTACCTTGATCTGTTAAGAAGTAAGGGCTACTCACTTTTTTTTTGTGTCTCTCAGCAAGGTTTGAGGCAGGAGTGGAGTTCTTCAGATCTGACAAGCCTTAGGGAAGTGAGCAGCATGTGGGAGGCCATCAGTCAGCAGGAAGGTGATGTAGCTGCCACAAATAGTGTGGCCCCTCCAGATGGGAGGGAGTTCAGGTGGAGCTGCTGAAGCTGTGGGAAGGTACACAAGGAGGAAGGGGGAAACAGTTGAGAGGTCCTTGGGATAAGCTGAGGTTACTACAATGCAGATGACACTCAAGTCCACAGAAAAAGTTTTCCTTCCTCAGTCATATTCTTCCTACAATTTCTGAGAAACCAGTCAGTTGGATGATTTGATTTCATTAATCCTACTCTAGGAGGTAGTATTTAAGTAACTAATTAAAAATTTGGATTTCAGAAAGGAAGAGATGGAACTAAACCTGCTTCTTCTTTGAAGGTGAATATCAAAGTATTTTGGTATGTCTGAAAAGCCATGCTTGAGATTACGGAGATTAAAAATCTGGGTAAAAATTTCCTGTGTTTGTTCACTAGTGATTACTTTTTCACAAGTAAAAATTCATGGAAAATACTACTCAGTAGTAAGTGGAAGAAGCCTTATTCATGGTTCTGTGTCCTTAAAATTTCCATTTCATCTATTAAAAATGAAAGTTTAAGGTATTTTTCTTATGTGGCAGTCTTGACTAACCCTGCTTCTGTAATCCAGACTCAAAGTCTGCTCCTAGAGAAGTCTGTTTCATGTTATACCCAGCTGCAGCTTTACCCCTGTGTTCTTGGTTTCCCAAGTTGCTCTTTGTTGGGATTGGGAATTCTTGGTGCTTTAAGAATCCCAGAAGTGTGAATACAAGTAAACTCTGCCATGTTGCAGGTGGGAGTTGGTACCTAGAGCAGGAAGAGAGTAGGCATTCCTGCATTTCAGGTAGGGGGAATCTTGAGTTTCATGAAAATGTGTTCTTACCCAAATTAAGCCTTATCTTGACATGATTATTACAGTAGCTCATTTAGTGAAGTGCTCATGGGTTTGTTTGCTTTTGTTCCTCCCTTAGATGCAATGTCCCTTTGTTCTGGCTGCCACTCTAGATCTTTTTCTTACAGAATGTATTTTTGAAATTACACTGTTAGAAGTAATAGTTTTGTAGTCTAGGTTTACTGCTTCAGGGGAGCTGCTCCACAGCCTTCAGCAAGCTACAGTTAGTAGAGGTTGAGAGCTATAGCAGTTCTGGGTCTGTGTATCTAATTCTTTTTCCAGGCCAGACATCTGGGGAGAAACTCAAGTAATTTTATACCAACTCGAAGTTTTAAAATTAAAACTAAGTATGAATCTTGCTATTTTCTTTGACACTGTAGTAACTTTACTAAGGGCTTGTAGAGGTCTTGGTGTACAGAATATTATTTATTTTTAACAGTATACTAATAATCAGTGTTAAAAGGTCTTTTAACTACTATTTGTAAATACTGACGCCCTCCTTAAATCTAGCAAACATCTCCTGTCTTTCAAATGAAATTTAAATTAACTATTCCCATTCTTTCCCTGTAACCTCTTCTGCTTGAGTGTATCTGCTAGTATTATTGAGGGCAGTATTTTAGTGTTTTTGCTGAGCAAGTGAGTTTGAATCATAGTAATTTCTGTGCATCTCACTAATGATTACTTTGTTTTTTGATTTTGGTTGTGAATTTTAAACAGTTTAGAAATTACATTTCAAGCATAGATGCAGGGTTTTTACCCCCTTTGAATGTTTTCTTCCATTTTGTTGTCTTCTTATCACGTTACACCATTTTTGTATACAGCAGATTAAGTCAGGTTAAAGCAGGTTTCAGAATGCATAAGATTTGGTGGTTAAGTTATGGTGCTTGACAGGCTTGAGCTTTTTTCCTTTTTTTGCTTCCCCAAGTGATGTAGTTCAGTTTTGAATTATGTCTTCTTTTTTGGTTCTGCATGTTAGGAGATTTATCTATGAAAAAATATTGTGAAATAGAAGGTTATTGTATCAATTTTAAACTCTGAATTACTTTCTTAAGTCAGGGAATTTATTGCAGCAATAACTGAAACATCCCTGTTTTCTGATTAGCAATTTAATCTTTCCTCATTGCAAGACAGTTATTCATCAATTCTATAAAAGGCATATCCCCTGCTTTCTCCAGAGTTGTGGAGAACTGTAGTGTTAATCCAGCTGTATGTCCCAGCTGGTCTGTTATTTATAGGGAAAATTCCTAAAATGGCTCCAGCAGGTCATAACAGAGCTCTGTACAGGAAAAAAGGACAGTGCTACCTTAACTCCTATTAGAAATTAACATTGAAAAGTTCTCTGCAGATACAGTGACACTTATAAAATGTGAGAAAAATGAGTTCTGTTTTGATCTACTTTCGTAATGCCAGCATGTGGGCCAACATCTATGTATTTGTATTCTAATGAAACACATTATCAAATAAATCCCTGAAAGCCACTTGAAAATAAAACATTAATGTAATTAAGTGGATTAAAACACACTGGGTTTCAAGAACATTTGGATGGTATTTGGTATATTCTTTCTGCCTTAAAAAAGAAAAAAATAAAATGTTTTTGTTGTTTGTAGCTATTTGTTTTCTTCCATAATCCTCATGAACTATAGAGAAAGGAGCTGGAAAGTTTATGTTTCCAGAGTTCCTATTTGGTGAATAGGATTGAGGATATCCATAGAAGAGACTGGGTAGTTGCATGATTGCTGGTGGTAGTTCAAAGTCCAGAGCAGGTAGTCATTCACAGAGTGATATGTTGATGACTACCTCTCTAGGAGGTAATGTTGATTCTAGGATCTGTCATCACACTGACACATATTGGACAGCTTTCTGCATAAGAGTTTTCTTCTGCAGAACTGAATTGAGAGGCGTTTGCTCTTCAGTAAGCTCTCAGTTACCAGTAGTCTTCTAAAGGAATAGGGTATTGCTGAGTAATGCAACTGCAAAAAGATTCATTGGAGGTGACTACTGTGAACTAAGATGTGGGTTGCCTGGTCAGTCATTTTCTGTGGTGATGGTACACAGCCTTTCAGCTGCCACTGCCAGCTGCCACAGATAACCTCTGCTGTCCCTCATGCAAGGAAGACATGTCTGTTGTAAAATGGGCAGTGTCTGAGCAGTCTTGGCCTGATTTCTGGTTGATTTGACTGCCTTTCTAGCAGCTCAGTGATCCAGACAACTAGCAATCAACAGAATGTACTTTCTTTTTTGTTTAAAGATGCCTTCATCCATACTGCTTGCCCTTCAGCTGATGTGATTTGGGTCGTGTTGAATACCTTCTGAAAGCTGTTCACAATTCATAGGATGTCTGGATCTCAGTTTAAATTTTAGTATCAACTTACAAAAAGGATTTCTTCGATCTACTTACTTAGTAGGTCTCCTTGTTAGCATCAGCTTCCCTCTGCTAATTGCTTGCTTCTGCACTTTGAGGTTTCTTTTCCCACAATGGCAGTGAGTTGCTTAGTGACTCAAAGGCTTGTTCCAGTATTGCCACATGACTGAGTAACTTAGGACCAGTACTCCTTCTCTGTTTCTCTTGCAATTAGAAAAACCAAAATGCCGAATTAGTACAAGTCGTATATTGCTGAGAGGGGTGGTGATAATTATGTGGAGCCTGCTGTGAGGAAGCAGAAGAAAATATGCTTCAGTGGAAGATGAAAAAAAAGCATATCTGCAGCTGTATCATCAAAATGAGAGAGAAGGTGGACATGGAGTAGTGTAATTCATTTGACCTTTATTTGTCTGTATGTGGAGAATGTAAGTAGTACAAACAGTCACCACAGTGTTCTAGATGGAAGCTGAAAGCCCATCTGTTTTGTGGATAGGAGCCACTTTTTTGGGGAAGTCTTAGATGCTAAAAGATACCTGACTTTGGGGGGAAAGTCTGCTTTTCTGACCCATGTTGTCGTAGCTGCTCAGAGAGAGAATAATATAATTTGTGAGCATAAGAGACATCTATTTGCTAGTGCAAGGCTGTTTTAGGTGTCACTAGAGCAGATTTTAGGCTGGTTATTAGCAATATTTGTCTAGCCCAGGTTTGGTTTTGCTTATCCAATGGTTGTTGCTTTCTTTCCTGATGTATGTTCATGCTGTTCTGATTTCCCCTGTGCCTTACCATACCAGATTGTCATCTACAGATAGGAGAATGATAAACTGACTTGTAAAATACAAACTTTACACCATGCCCATTTCACCCGAGGTATTGATAGTTTTACAGAAAGGCAAATACCTCTGTTGATTTTTGTTAGTAAGTTAAAATAATGGAGATTATTAGACTATAAGTCATATTTTTTCCCTCTTTTATATTTATGTTCCTAACGTTAGTATATCAGTTACGCTTCCGGAGCATAACAAATCAGTGTAATAATGCATCTTCAAGCCTGAAATCAGGACTTGGAGTAGTATTTGTAACCCTGATACCCTGATTTTCAAACCTGATTTTTAAACTTTTCAAATCAGTTTTAACTGCTGAGGTAAAATAAGTAAAGGGAGTAGGAGTGTGTAGGGAGAAGTATCATGCATAGGGAAGAGTGGGGAGCAGCAGAAGAATTGTTGATAGCTTTTCCTGAGAAATGTTAACTGTACTGACAGTTGGAAAATCACTAAATTTGAATTCCTCATCTTTGTTCCCCTTGTAATTTTAACTTCCTACTTATAGAAACGTAGTCATTCGTATTACACACTGAAAATAATCTTCAAATCTTTACCTAATCTTTAAATGTTGGTGGTCTGAAATATCTATAAACATTTGTCCTTGAGCAGTGCATTCAGAGCCCCTTGGCTGGGTGGGGATTAGTTATCCCAGTTGCCTGTCCTGGCCCCTGAATGCAGGGCGAGCATCGCTGCCCATCTCTGCTTTCCCCTTGTGGCTATGCCTCTGCGCACGTGTAAGCAGGACTGACCTCGGCTCGACTTTGTTTCTAGTTTAGGGGTCAGGGTTGTGCCTTCAAGCTTGACTTAACTGGTTCAGATGTAGCTCAGCAGCTGCTGGGTTTGAATGAGGTAAGTTGTGACTGCGCTCAGAACAGCAGAAAATAGGTCAAGTGTGGGTTGGGTTTACATAGAAAGCACTGGCGTCGCCTGGTAAGCCTAAGCCTCTTCTCTCAGCTCAGACAAAGCCGTTTAAGGTAAACTAGGAAGTTACAATCTTCCCAGAAAACTTTCTAGCCTTTCTAGCTTTCCAGCCTTGGTGTTTGCGGGTGGCATTGCCCTCAGTGAGAAGTGTGGAGTGGGAGGGAGGTTTCCCTGTTGGGGTCATTGTGTTCCCCAGAGCAGTCCCCTCTGGAAAGGCGTTGCTGCTCTGGCTGTGCACAGCCCTGCAACCCTGCCGTGCCTCTCTAACCTGCCTGCCAGCTGCAGTGGCACGGCAGCTGGGGTAGCCTTTCACTTCTCAGAGAGAAATTGGGAATATACTGTTTACCAGTGATTTATGCATGCTATGTGTCTAGAAAGAAGTTACAAAAGATCTGTATTTAGTATTTATGCATCTAAATTTGGTTATTTCCCTCTTAAGTTCTGGTGTGGTCTGTGTGGCAGCCAAATTGCCTGCCTGATAATGCTGTCAGTTAGTGCCAGTTTTTCTGTGTTTTAATTAGATCCTTATCTTTTGCCAGTGGAAAAAAAGCGGTAGGAGGGCAGAGGGATACTGTACGTTCATAGCTAATTTTCTTGTTATGATATTTGGTATTCTGCCTGTCTGCATGTTATGTGTTTTTCCTTACTCTGATGTCAAGCAGGAAAATGTTAAGATTTGTTTCTTAAAAATTACAGTAGGTGAAAGAGATCGGAGATCAGTGACATAATCACATATGCCAGGTGACATGATCAGTGAAAGATGAAAGAAAAATAAAAGGATTTTGCTGGTTATCAAGAAATGAAAATAAGGAGAGAGTGGTACAGGCCTGCTTTCAAATGAGAGGCAAAAATTGGCATGAATGTGTTTGAGGCTGGGTTGCAGGTACAATATTTAGTTTTTTGGGGTGGGAGAAAATAATCAAAATTTTGCATTAGAGGACTAGTATAAATTCTCAGCAGTTTAGATTTTAAAAAGTGCTTTTTGCTTCCACTGTTCTGCTCTAAAGACTTGCAGCAATCAGTAGGGAACTGTTGTCTTGTTTTCACACTGCAGTTCTCATACCTAATTTCTATGCAGCTGAAGTTCAGTGCAGTTGCCCAAATGACTTGCTGCAAAAGGAAAGAAAAGGGTTGGGGGCTCATTTTATAGAAGCTAATATTCACTTATGAAACAAGAACAGAACTGAAGGTTCACGGCACTTTGATCGCTCAGGTTTTCTTTTGCACGGTTTGAATTTAAATGTGGTCCCTCTACCATTAAAGTTCTGACAAAATACGTATTTCAGTGTGCAGTGCAGACTGTGTAGACATTGTAAACAGGACTGTCAAGTTGGTTATGTACTAGTTTTCATCTAATTCGTGTCCTAAATTATCAGAAAACCTCTAAGCAGCCAGAGGAAGCTATAGTTAATTAAGCCACAGATGGTGAGGACTAATGTGGCGTTGACCTCTGCGAGGACTGCAAAATCTACTTAGTCTTTCTCTGGAAAACACTAGTTGAAATGAATTCCTACTGATACTAGAAAGATGTTCTTGATGCATGAATCCAAATGCAGAGACACTATGACCAAGGAAGGAGCTTTCCCAAATGAAGGTTCCTAATGTGTGATGCATGTTGAGATGTAGTCTTCAGGGCTCTGATTTAAGCATTTTAATGCCAAAAGCCACTGTTTTTCTAGGACTGGCTTACCTGGAATGTGTATTGTCAGTTCTTCTCTGCTGATAGTGGAGAGCTGACAGCTGATCTGTGTGTGTACCCTTCCATAAGCAGTGTGCATGCTGTATGACTGGGGGTAGGAGCAGCTACTGGAATCCACTTTTTTTGTTCCTCTTTGCTCCAGGGTTTTGTCTCTCAATGAACTCATTTCTACCCCTTAAGTTTCTCAACAATGACTTGGAAGGGTATTTTAAAACGCTGAGGAAATGTGTTGCTTCAGTAGTTCAGGTCTTGTGGAGGAGGTAGCTGTGTAAATATATAGGCTGTCCTAGCACAGTCATACCTGGCTGCCCAAAATGCAAAGGAATTTCTGGTCATTTGAGCCTTTCGGAGCACTTTGTATAGTCTTTGGGCAATGGGTAGGTTCAGCACATCTGGGGATGGCTCTCAGTGTCTTAGACAATATATTTTTTGTGGATGTAGAGTGAGTAGGAGAATTCTCATTAGGATTTTGACTTGTTTCTCTGTGGGTACTATCTTGAAATTACTTTTTCATCTCTGTCCAAGTTTAGGACAAATTTGGGGAAAGACCTCCAAAGGACCCCCCCCTTCCCCCCCCAATTCCTTCCTTCACCGGGCTCAGAAAAAATTTTCTGCAGGGGAAAGTGGAAAAAACTTATTTATTGTCAAAAACACAAGAGAAACACTTCCCACCACAGACCCAGATGACCAAAAAATTTCACCGAGAGAGAGAGGAACTCTGCTGATCTTCGCTGGGAATGGCAGCAGAGCTTCTTTGGCAGATTTCCAGAGGCGGTCTCTGAAGTTCAGATTCCTCTCCTCTGGAGCCAGTGCAAATCTTGGGGATGAAGAGAAGGGAGAGAGGGGTAGCCAGGGGCAAGCAAAAGCAGTGGGGGGCAGCAGCAGGGCCAGCAGAAACAGCAGCCTAGCTAAAGCAGCCCGGGAGCTCCATGGCGAGGGCAGGGAGAGGAGCTAGTCACAACATCAACCAGAACAATCTCAAAGGAATTTCGATGCATGACAACACTTGCTCACCTGTGACTCTGTATGATAAATTATTTTTGTCTGAATAAACTCTGAAAATGCTGCTCTGAACAAAAATTTCTTCCTGGTTAGACCAGTGTGGTATCTTAACCTGATGGTCTATGGTTTCAACCTGCTTGTATCGTTTTGCACAAGAATAAGGAACTGTACTGTAAAGATGCACTCAGAAAAGCACAGCATCTTTTTGATACTTGGGGGAAGATTTCATACTCTATTCTTCTCAGAACGTCTTGGAGTTAAGCACATCCCCAGCAGGTAAGAGTGATCACTTAGAGACATGCAGCTGACCCAATTCTTTGGATAATTAAGGATAAAGTCCAGAAGTGAATTCCTCTTATGATCTAGAAAGAAAGATGAGTATCAGCAAATATGTAAAAAACTTGTCATAGATTGGCAAGCTTCTGGTAGTCACATTCCCTCATGTGACTCTTTTCCAGAAGGGCAGGAGGGGTAATCTGAACCATATTTCTCTAGCCCATAGGCCCTTTGTTTTCTTCCCAGAGTTGTGTATAGTCAGTTGTGGAGGAGGGAGCACTGCCATTTGAAGTACATAAAGAGCTTCCTACAGTAGACATGAAGAAGAATATAGCAGCCTTCTTTATTTGATTTGCATCCTGATTTGCGTAAGGATTTCAAACCAGTATTAACATCCTTCTGGAGGAAGTATTCCAGGACTTGTTGAAAAACTAGTCTAGGAGAGGGTGCCATACTTTTGTTTTTAAAACTAATTTCAAATAAGGAAAAGTTTGGAGGAAAATCCTGCAGGGTGTGTAAATTTTCTGGAGGTTAATCTGTCAATCATGCTACATCAACCAAGAAGAGGAAAACTGAGGGTTACAATTGCCAAGGTTCGAATCTGTAGACAGTAATTGTTTGTTGAGCAGTATAAACGCAGGGTAAGGAAAAGAACTGGGAACTGAAGTCATCTTCTTGTCTTCAGTGCTAAACTAGGGAAGAGATCCCAAGTCATCAGCCTTGCCTGTTGTCTTCTCTCTGCTTTTGCCAGAGTTTGTGATGTGTGCTGAAACAGTGTGGTCAAGGCCACTGCTTTATAGTTTAACACATTATGCAATTAATTTCCTGGGTTTTAGATACTCAGATTTAAAACTAAAGATGGAAAAAGGTAAGTCATGGTGCATGCAGTTTTTCATAGATACATGTACACAAAAATCCAGAATTTTTGAGATTACAGAAACTTGCTCTGTTATTATCTTCCCTCTACCCTGTGCTTGATATGTTAAATGTGTATTGTGTGTATATTTAGAAACTTTGGGTTCTGTTTGATATCATCCACATAATCCCAGTCACACCTGCATGCAGTTTGTGTAATGAGTGTTTGACCTAACTTGGGCCTTTTGTAGCTCATCTTTGAGCTTATCTTTTTCCAAGAGTGAGGACATAAATACAAAATGGACTTCGAAGTCTCTTTTTTTTAAGTTTTCACATGAAGCACTTTCAGCCAAAGATGCTGATGGCACATATCTAAATAGGAGGTAGAGGTTCAAATGTACTATATGTAGGATGGACAGTATCTTCAGTGTCAAGTTCAAAGGAGGCCAAGATGCTTAGGAAGGATGTGAAATCTAAAACCAAAAAAAGCACCAGTATGTGTTTCCTTCAGGAAACAAATCAAAAGTGGCTTAAGGTGGCATAGAGACTCAAAAACTTTGTATTAAGAATTCATGAAAATAGTATAATATTAAGAGTAACAGTTTTGATTTCGTAGTACTTAATGTGTATAATCTCATAATGAAGATTTTCTTAGATGCGACTGAAGAGATTACTCAAAATGTACAGGATTTGCATGTTAACTGCATTTCTAAGTCAGCCAAACTCAGTATTGCAGTCCTCAATCTCTTGCTTAGATCCTGTGCATGTGGATCTGAGTGGGCAAATATTTGGTGCAGGAGTCTTGTGGAAGTGAAAGAAAGTGGTTGGGAAGGAGGACAGATGATTGATCATCACGCAGCTCCAGTTCCAGGATCTGTTATGTTGCCCTGGCAAATAATTTCCTCTTTTGGTCGTGGTGTTTCTGCGTGTGTGCTCATTGCACAAATGGATTTTCACGATACACAGAATAGCTAATACTCCTTTGTAAACTGCTTTTGGAGAGGTCATCTTTGAATAAATATTAGTTATGACCTTGTGCCTCTGATAAGGCTAGCAGCATACTTATCTGGTTGGTATTTTGAACTCTGTGGTAGAGGTACTGTTGATCTTAATTTTCACTTTGTTCCAATTTACATGTGTTAAAATGGTCATCTTGACCATTTGTTCAATCCAAGGCTATATCCTTTGTAAAAGCATAAGGATAGAGTGAGTAATTTTCTCTAATAACCAAAGGATTGGTGCAATCTCCATAGTGGAGCACAGCAGATCTCTTGAGTGTCAGGAAGTGACTTTTGGATTTGAAATAGATATTCTGTGATCAGTGGGTTAGTAGGAATAATCTCATTCAGGTGAACAGAGAGAAATTGCTTGTGTCACTGGAGGGCCTGGTAGCAATGCACAGTTCACTGGGTGTTGCTTGTATCTTTGTGTTCTGTGGGTGGAGCTCTTCATAATAACTTGTGAAACATCAAGTAACTTGGATCAAGGAAAGAAATTACTTTGTCTCTATGGCAGTACTGAAAGCATTCTACATTTTGTATGTGGAGAATTGCACTCATTATTTTAGCTATCTGAAGTTCTCTTGGTATAAATTAATATTGCTGCTGTTCACAGATTTTCAAGGCCATCTTCTGTGTGAGGCTTTTTTTCTCTGCCACAGCCTCAAAGACAGAAATAGCAAGTTTGCTCTGAAATAGAGAAATAGGTGTTCTAGGAGTCCAGAGATGAATGGTGATTCTTTAGCCATGCTTGCAAGGATATACACAGATTCCGTGCCTAATTTTTTTCTTGTTAGAAAGACAGAGCCATTGAATGCATCTTATTTTGTCAGATTATATCATACAAAATACTGGAAAATAATATTTTCCAGGAGAACTGATTGTAATGAAAACCAAAACATTGACAAAGGCCAACATATTTGAAAATCAGCAATGGTATTTATCTCAGAATGCTTGTTTCTATTAAAATACTGCTTATATGTTACATTTGTTGGTTTGATACCTGTTTATGCTCAAACATGTCCATCTTACATTTTACAGATATGGAAAATAAAACAGATTTTTTTTATTTATCTAACTATTGTTTAAACAATTTTTTGTGCACACCTGTGAACATCTAAGTCTTTAGAGGGTGTTTTTAGCTTGTAGTAAGACAGTATGAAAGTGTGATCCTATTAATAGCTTACAAGTCTGGCTACATGTGGGATCTGATATGCTGTGTTCCCATGAAATAACTTCTAGCACTATGTTACACTTTTAAGTTTTTTCTAAAAGTAGTACAGGGATTTATAGGAAATCAGTAAAATTAGCATCTAACTACTTAATATTGTATTTTAAAATACATCTAGGAAAATAAATAAAAATGTTACAAGTAAACATAACATATGGTTCTTTTTTTAATCTCTACTTTAGGACGACGTAGACAGTCTAAACCCAGTTCTCAGGGATAACCCGCAGTTACATGAGGAGGTAAAAGCCTGGGTAAAGGAACAAAAGGTTCAGGAGATTTTTATGCAAGGTAATTATGTGGGAAATTATGTTATTTATATTCTGTGTTAGCTAGTTTAAGGCCATTACTTGTGTGGGACTCATCCCATAGCATTTGTGATACAATGGAGAATATATTTTTTTACTTGGAAGTTGTTTTTTTGGAAGTACTTGTTAATACAAGAAAACAAGACTGTAAGAAGCTGTTGGTGTTTGCTTCAGGCTGTTCTTATTTGATGTTTTAGTGATTACAGCAAAAGCTGGATATCATTCGTCTGAATGTAGATATTTTATAAAGTTTGTTGTGAAAACAAGTGTGTATTGATGGCATCCACACACATTTTGGCATGTTTAAAACGTTCTGTGCTCTGTTAGTGTTACTGTTACATGTGATAACTTCTGAGATACCTGTCTGTGCTTGTAGTTCTTCACAGTTCTTCTTCTGTCACAGATGAAGAATACTTTCAGATGCCCACCCCAACGCTCTCACCCGCTGACTGAAAATTTCTTTTCAAATCAGTTACAATTTGTAACTTGATTCTAATGTGGGAAGGTTGCAGGAAAAACTGTGTACAATAATATTTACACTGTAGGTACAAGTTATAAAAAAACTAGTATGAATTTGAAGAAATTATTTTGCTGCTATCTTGCTGATGGTAGAAATACTGTATGCATTTGCAGTATATTCATTAAGTTTCAGGAAGCTCTGCAGAGGAGTTCCTATTACTAAGAGGAAGAAACCAACCTCCGCGGGTCTGGGCTAAAATCCCCAGGAAAGCACTTTCAGAACAAAAATACTTAAGCAGTCATCTTATAAATGAAGATTAGGGGGGAACCTGTAAATAATCAGATATTTTAAGGATGGCTCTGAGGTTTCCTTGCTGTCTAGTCTCTTTGGTAAAACCAAGATCAGAAGACAAAAGGAATATGGTAAGTAGAACACTGAACTTAGATTAAAAAAAACTTGTATCTTTCCTTCTGTGGAGTTTGTCATTTGACTGGACGTGATTCTTATGTGCCACAGAAAAAGAGTGCTGAAAAAACAAACGTGGAATTGCATAGATAGTAAGTTGATGTGTTGATGTTAGTAATTTTAGATTTTACTTTTGTTATCATCAGATGCAATAGAAGTTAATAGTCTGTTGATGAAATTTGCAGGCAAAACTGGATTGGGAGGTAATACAAATCAAATCAGGGCTATATGAAACGGAAACTGAAGTTGAGCTTGTTTATTGTATTTCATTAGAGTAACAATAATAAAGCTGTTGTAAAAGCCTCTCTCTAAGCTGGTACAGAATCAATAGTTGAGCAAAAGTCCAGCAATATTGAAATAGTCATCTAAATGAGACTGCCAGCCCATCACCCACACAACTCCCATCATTCCAGGAGTTGTATTTTTGTTTTTGTAGACCTAAATTCTCGAGCAGAGGTTTCTGTGCTTAGAAGTGCACAAATGAAGAGTAATATAGATAATGAGATGAATCTCATGCCAATGTCCTTGAAGGCTAGCTCTCCTCATCTAAGGAGAAGCTTTAGATCACTTGCTCCCCTGATGTATCTGAGGAGACACATGTTTCCTCACGGGGGCCGTGTCAATGCCACCACCTCCACCCCACAGAATGGTGGTCAGCCACCTGAGACTGCTGTCACATTCTCCAGGTGCACAGTCTGTTTCTGGTCACACAGACTTAATGTGAACCTTCCAGAGGCTTATGGGCAGCCCTCTGGCAGTGCTAGCTGCTTTAATCTAGTCATGTTTTCTTCCTTCTCTTCTCTCTTCTCTGGTTTGTTTCACCTTCTCCATTACCATTTTATTGTTCCTTGCAATTTAAGCTACATTTTTGGTTCTGCCTTGTCTAGATGCATCTGTTAAGGTTTTTAACACATTCTCATATTTCATCCTCTACAACATTTTTAGAATCCAGCCTTTTCTATTTTTTGTGATGCTGAAACCTTCATATCATAACTTAGTATTTTCCACTTTGACTCTTGCAGTTAAAACACAGTTTATCTGAAGAAAGAGGAGAATCGGATAGAAGCATTAAAATCTGGTTCCAAATATTTGGAAAAAAGCATGCCAATTTGAGGAGAGAGAATTTTAGTCAAAACCAGTCCACTTATTTACAATAATGAGACTAAAGAAAAAGCTGGCCCATTTAACTCTTCCCTTGGCCAGCAGTCACAGCAGCATGCTTTGCAATAGAGATTATAGCTTTGGCAGGAAATTAGTTTATTCCTTGTTTAATAAAAAAATGAAACTCCTTCCAAACTTGGCCAAGTTGAAAGCTTTTGGGACAAATAAAACTGGTTCAAGGAACACAGTGAAGTGTCTTTGGTTTTTAACAATTAAAATATTTGATTTCTTTCTTCCAATTAGATATTTTTTTTATCATTGCAATCTCAGGCTGCATGTATAATCCTCTTGAAACACTTGAGTGTGCTTCAGCTCTGAACATATTTTTCATAGTACTGCACAGACTGTTCAACAATGTGTATCTGGCGTGATTCAGCCAGGGACTGGAGACAAAGCCAGGCTTTTCCTGTAATGGCTGCTTGTGGCTGGGCTGGGCTGGAGCTGAGCTGGTCTGTGTTGTGTGACTGCAGAATAATCTTTCTCCCTTGTCTTGTCACCCCATCATGTAAGAAAAAAGCCTAACCCACTGGTTTTAAAGGTAGATAAATTATCTTTTAAAAATAGATAGGGTAACAGCTGGGATGAAGGACAGACACAAATTAGAACAAGGAGTAAGAGGAAAGAAATTGGCACTGTTTCAGTGTATGGGGGAGAGTTGGAGAAGCTGGAAGCTGTTGGAGAAGGAAGGGTGGAACTTGTAAGCTGAGAAGACTGGAGGAAAGGACTTACAAGCTAGTGGTCTGGAGTCACAGAAATGCTAAAATGAGACAAGAAGCTGGGGAGATGCTGGCTCTGCTTATGCAAGAGACTGAAAATCATTGTGGAGTTAGTGGGATTCAAGAGAGCAGGAGCTTGGATACAAAAGTAGGAGTGGCAAACTTGCACGAAGAGACACAGGCAGATTTTTACTGAGTCTGTCTGAATAAGGCAGAGCTTTGGGACAGCCATTAAAAGTTCAGGATGTGGAGAATGTGGTTGGGTCAGGCAGTTAGAAGTGTGGGAGCTGATCTGGAGGCGTTTTGCAGGGGCATGTGGAGTAGGGGTTGGAGAGAAGCCATCAGGAAATGTGTCCCCATGGGAACTCTGTCTGGTCCAAGACCAGAAATATGAGACATAAGCTTGTAGATTCTTCCTCTTTTTCTGCCCATATATACCTGTGATTGGCAGTGCCTGTGCTGACATGCGTCTGGTCCTTGTCTGTGCTGCTGGCATGAGGTAAAGCTGGTGGCTCAGGGGGTTCAGGAGGTCTGGGATTTCAGTTGTGCCATGATGTGGATGAGGGTAAGAAGGCTGCAATGGTGTGGTGTTTCTCTTCCCAGCTGGTTTTAAAAATGAGGTAGTCACATGCAAAAAGTATTTCTAGAGGCCACTTGGAAATTACTAAATAATTACTGCTTTTACACTTCTCTTGAGCTCTCAAATGTTGGCATTAAAATAATGCTTGCAGTAGCACACTGTCACATGCAGAGGATATCACAGATCCAGTTGTGTGATCCTGGATATTTTTTACTAGAGAAAGCTGTCACCTGTGAGGTCCCTGTTTGCTGCAGATGTTTGAGCTTGCTTAATGTGCTGGGCAGGGCTTGGAAAAACTGATCTTTAGGAAAGGTGGGGGAATTCTGGCCCTGCCTGTTTGGTTCAGTAACTGAGCAGTCTTAAATCACTTAAGTTAGGCAGTTTATAGGTTGTCACTGGCTGGTTTTCCCTCCCTTCCTATTTGCCGTTACCTAGGACCTGGGATTTGATTGCAGAAGTAGCAAAAGCCACACAGTTGGAACTGAACTTGGTGGCAGTGTTGTTTGATCATACAAAATGCTATATAAACACCAAGTACAATGAAACTTAAGAGTTCCAGTGATGAAGTGAGACACTGAATTTGAATGAAACTGTTAAGTTTTGATTTCTGCGTCTTGAAACAAACTGTGAAATTGGTACTGTATCATAATAGCTTCCCATGGGCTTTTGGAGGTGAACTAAACTGAGCTTTGCAAAACTTGTGAGGTTTGGATATGGTATGTCTGAGAACAGGAGCTGAAGTCTTCATGGTGTGTGTGCTTGAATGTTCTGTGTGGCCATAGCAGTCATGGGATCATTGTACTGCCTTTCTGCTTGTTGTAATGGAGAGAAGCTGTGTGGTCACTTATGGGAAAGACTTGGCAGATGCAGAACCTAACCACCAAGATGTAAATCTTTTAGCCAGCAGAGCAGCTGGGCATGTGAGTAACCTGTGTAATGGCTTTTGTATAACCTGCTGCTGCCGCCACTTTCTTCAGATTACTTTTCTGTGTTTGCTGTTTGTAGGCAGGAATTTTCCCAACATGAGGCACATGGTTGCAGAAAGATTTAGTTAGATAAGAAAATGGTGTGTTGAAAATACTAGCAGAATTAACCTTAAAGCATACTTACATGGACCATTTGCATTTTAGAATGTCTTCCTGAATCTGTGGTTAGCTGTCCATGCCATTTGCACTATATGTTTTGAGGAGCTTAAAAAAAAGGCAGGAAAATACATGTATGCCTATTTTTTTTTTTTTTTTTTTTTTTCCCCTGCATTCCTCAATGGCTTTTTTATTTCTTCCCCTTCCAAAGGTCCGTACTCCTTAAATGGTTATAGGGTGAGAGTGTACAGACAGGATTCTGCCACCCAGTGGTTCACTGGCATCATTACTCACCATGATCTCTTCACCCGCACTATGGTGGTTATGAATGACCAGGTGAGTTGATGGATGATACTCAGAAAACAAGCTGCAAGTAAACTATGCCTTGGGGTTCTAATTTTTGTTGGTAGCAATCAGAAGGTTGGTTCAATTCCAGCAAGCTGAAGGTATCACTGCACGGAAACTACAGCACAACTGTGTTGGACTATCAGTTAAATCCTCCTGAAGCTAAGCATTTGTGCAGTGATATGGTTAATACTAGTCTTACAGTTTGTTCTGTTGTTGCTGTTTGACTAGTGAAGTCTTTGGAGTGAAGCAATCCAGTTTGAAAAACCGGTCTTTCCTGTCCTGTTGAGAATTTCTTTTCACAATAATGAAATCTTTCAGCACTGCCATAATGGCTACTTTTCCCAAGCACTTGAATTAGTCACTTTCTGCAATTTATTGAATTAAACATTTACTGCAGCCCTAATTTATATTTGCTGTGGTGGGTTTTAGTTTTATTTCAGAAATTGATGTTACAAGAAGAGTTAATAGTGGTACTTTTAATGGCAGTAATGAATTCTATTTCAAGAGAGTAGAGTAATGACTCAACAATAATAGAGTGAATGAACCATCTGCCTTGAAATGACTGACAAAACCATGTGACAATAGGAATTTAAGACTAGTCTATTACTCAGATAAGTTCTTTTCCTTAATTTGCTCAAATTAATATTCCCCAAATATTACTTTTCTCACTTTGTGCTGTATCCTTTGAAGATTTGGTTAGTATTTCCTGCTTTACGAAGTATTTCTCACTTAGTAACACTCAACAGTTCTAGCATTCTTCTTTCTAGTAATTTTGATTCTCTTCTTGTAACAGTTTTGCTTCTGTTGAAAGCAGTACTTTGTGCTTCTGCAGTATAATTTATAATGTATTAAATTAACTTTATAAAATATTTGTGTATTATAATTACTACTTAGGGGTTATTCTAATTGC
Source organism: Erithacus rubecula (assembly GCF_903797595.1). Taxonomy (NCBI): domain Eukaryota; kingdom Metazoa; phylum Chordata; class Aves; order Passeriformes; family Muscicapidae; genus Erithacus; species Erithacus rubecula. The sequence continues at coordinate 5,538,659 of NC_136660.1, forward strand.
TTGTTAAAGCTCAAGTTTGCAGGTCAGTGAAGGGGAAATGAATGGGTGGTGGGGTACTTTTTGCTTTTAAAATAAAATTATTTTTACAATGACATGTAAAGACATATTTGCTTTGCTATGACGCTGATCCCAGCATTTGTTGTGTCATATGTCAGTTCTGCTTGTCAGGATTAAGTAAGCTTTTCTCTGATTAGTCTTTAGCACACAAAATAGACTGGTGAACACTGGTACAGAAAATACAGATTAGGCATTGTCTGAACATCTGTGGATTGTTATTTTTTTCTCTTTTTTTTTCTTTTTTTTTTTTTTTTTTGTTAACCAGGTGTTAGAACCTCAGAATGTTGATCCTTCTATGGTTCAGATGACCTTTCTTGATGATGTTGTTCACTCTTTGTTGAAAGGTGAAAATATTGGCATCACTTCACGCCGGCGGTCTCGTTCCAACCAGAACAGCAACACAGTTCATGTAGATACATTTATATTTTTAACTAAGTATTTTTGTATATTGCAAATGTTAAAAATGCATGTTTAAAGACGCTAATTAATATTGCATTTAAGTCTATTAATAACAAATTATTTTTAGGGTCATTATACTCGTGCACAAGCAAATAGTCCCAGACCAGCAATGAATTCCCAAACTGCAGCACCAAGACAGAACTCTCACCAGCAACAGAGGAATACTCGACCAAATAAGAGGAAAGGCTCTGATAGCAGCATGCCTGATGAAGAGAAGATAAAAGATGAAAAATATGATTATATAGGTCGAGGAGGTAAAAGTGGTTAAGGAAGAGGGAGGGCGAGCTTCCTAAAACTGTATTAGACTGAAAATCTGATAGATGTGTTTTTATCTTCTGCAGAAAATCCCAAAACCAAAAATAAACACTTTCTTAATAAAAGAAGAAAACCTGAGCTGGATGAAAAAAAAATAAATATGAAGAGACTGCGGACAGACAATATCTCAGATTATTCTGAGAGCAGTGACTCGGAGATTTCAAATAAAAGAATAACAGATTCATCCTCGGAGCAAAATTCAGAAAATGAGTTAAAAAGCAAGAACTCCTCAAAGGTTAATGGAGAAGGAAAATCCCAAACTACTGAAGAAGTGGAACAGACACTAACAGATAGACAGTCTCCATGGAATGAATTACAGCAGGATAAAAACCATGAAGAGACAGAAAAACTGAAGTCATCAGTCATGGATCATCAGGACAAGTCTTCACTCCATGCAGCGGAGCAGCCAACACTTTATGAGCAGAATGCCAAGGATCCACCTGTTCAAGAGTGTAATGCAGAAAAACATCATACTATGGAGTTTAAAAATGAGCAATTTTTACCCAGACCTCCTACTCCTAAGTGTGTTGTTGATGTTGCTAATAAAAACAACTCTGAAAAGGAGAATCAGGATAATGCTGCAAGTACCTTTGGTTTGCAAACAGTTCAGAAAATAGAATCTCACAGCAGTGATTTAAAGCAGCAATTTGCAAATGAAAATTTCGTTGAAGCAAGAAAACAGGAAGCTGATCGAAGTTGGGTTAACAGTGTTGGTAAAACGGATTTGGTACAACCTGGAGTTGTAAAACCATTACCAGTAAATGAACACTTAAACTCTGAAAAAGTGCAGTATGGCTCATTTATGTCTTTGTTAAATGTAGCTTCTCTAGCAGAAGAAAGTAAACTGCGTAAACAAAGTCCAGTCCCCGATTCTGTGAAGGCAAAATCTAGTGCTTCAGTTGATCATCCTAAAACAAAGTCACCTGATGCTAAACCTAAATTCACCCAATCTTCTGATACTGTGAAGTCAAAGGTTAGTTCCCAAAACAGCCATGCTACTGGATTAACAAGGTCAGCCAATAAAACTGATCATGATTTGCCTAGGTCTAGTTTTCATCCAGTTCCAGCTAGAGTTAGTGCTCTAGAAGCCACTAAGAGTCCTCTTATCATTGACAAGAATGAACATTTCACAGTATACAGGGACCCCACTCTGATTGGACAAGAAACAGGAACTAATCACATTACACCTTACTTGCATCAGCATAATTATCCTCTGCATTCCTCATCCCACCGATCCTGTTTAAACCCAAATGCACATCATCCTGCATTAACTGGTTCATCCCATCTGCTCGCTGGGTCTTCAGCTCAGGCTCCCTTGTCTGCTATTAACACTCACCCTCTTAGTAGTGCATCTCACCATTCTGTTCATCACCCTCATCTACTTCCTGCAGTGTTGCCTGGAGTGCCTGCTGCCTCCTTGCTGGGTGCCCACCCGCGACTAGAGACTGCTCATGCTAGCAGCTTAAGCCATTTGGCATTAGCGCACCAGCAGCAGCAACAGATGTTACAACACCAGTCTCCACATCTTCTTGGACAAGCTCATCCTTCTGCTTCCTATAATCAGCTAGGGCTTTATCCAATTATTTGGCAGTATCCAAATGGAACACATGCTTACTCAGGACTTGGTCTGCCCTCCTCCAAATGGGTTCACCCAGAAACTCCTGTTAATGCGGAGGCTTCCTTGAGAAGGGTAAGTTAAGATCCTTTCTTAATTATATATTTAGCTAGGCTTGGTGTCTCCCAGCAGTGATTTCCTAGGTACAGATGTGGTAGTTTGTGTCACACTGAGCGTATTGTGATGGTGGGATTTTGAGCATGCAGAGAAACAGGAATGGAACTGCAGCAGTAGCCACTGTCTCATGGTGGATGTGTGCAGGGAGTTTTTCCAGACCTCGATTTCTAAGAATTCTAAAGAAAGATGAAATGTTTGATTTTAATTTATGACTAAAAGTGAGGTCAGCTAGCTTGTTTGGCAACTCAGGTTCACAGGGTATTTGCTACCTCGAACTGTGTAAAGTGAAATATTAGGAGAGGCAAGACAGTCATCTTCATAGTGAGATTTTTGTGCATGCTAGCTCAATATTGGTGAAAGACAGAGAAGGAAGGAATACTAAATCCAGTGGGAAGTTCTGAAGAGAAGTACTCTTGAATTTACAAATGTTTCATGCACACTGTATACCCGTTTCTCTTGTCTTTACACCTATTTGTGTACCCTTTCTTGGCATATAGTTTTCTCCCCTTCTGTTTCTGTTGATATTCATCTCTGCCTTCCCATCTGCTTTCTACTCCTCTGTATTCAAGTCAGGGTGACTTCTCTGTGTGTTTGCTGAGTGTAATCACTGAAGTCTCAGGAGAAATGGTTTGTGTTTTTCAGCCTAATGCCCAGTGCAGTGGTGTGGTTTGACAGGCAGATGTGGCAATTACAGGAGAAGTTTTCTTAGCTCCTGAAGGCTTGGGATATGGCATGCTCATTGCAGGCACCTTATAGAGGAATAGTGTAAGATGCAGCGTGTATAGTGCAGACAGAAACTTTGGAGAGCTTTAGTGCCAGCTGCAATTAAACCATCACTGAGCATGTGCATACTGATCTTTAGAGGCTTTCAACTTGGCCTAATTTGGTCAGATTTTCACAGGGATCACAAAAGGCATGTCACTTACAGTGGTCCTTCTGCCAAATTGCAAGCCTTTGTGTCAAAGCTTGGCAGTGTTCTGAATGGTAAGAAGGATTTTTCTCTTCTTTTTCACCATGGGGAAGGCTGTCCCTTCTCAGATTCATTATTAAAAAAAGCCAAACTGTTGTGGCTAAATCTTTCCCAAAACAGTTAGTTTGAGTTGCCTTTGTAATATGAAGTGAGTTTGATCTAAAATGTGATAAAATCAAAATGTAGGAGTGAAGAAAAGCCTAAGAGGAAAGGATAGGTGGATTTGTCTTTTTGTGTTGCTGCCTGCTTCACCCCATACAGAAGTCCATTTTAAAAGAACTCAGGATAGATGTTGTTTTCACTTTGAGTGCCTGATGAATGCAGCCCTGCATACTGAGGCGTGTAACTTTTTAATTACATTGATATGTGGCAATTGCCTTATGGTGACTTGTCTTCTGCCTCTTGCACTGGAGGCCTTTTTAATTAGAAACCTGGAGTGGGCATTTCCAGGGTTGCTTTGCAAGGATGCCACAATCACAGAAAGGGATCAGTGTTTCAGCGGTAGGAGCAGCAGCAGCATCCTCCCTTGGCTCATGGTTGAGCCATGTCTCTGAGCTGAAGGAAGCATGCCCAAAGCCCACCTTTTCCTATTGTCCTTGAGTGGCTGTGGCAGCTCCTGGATTTGGGCTGGACAGTAGATGATTGCAGGTGGAGTCATGAAGCTGTTTGAGCAATGGTGGCTTCTCAGGTAGATGTTGCCTCGCTCCTCTAGGAAGAAGGTGACAGGCCTTCTTTGCATAATACTTTAATACAGCTTACAGGCTGTTTGTGGGAACTTACACAGCGTGGGAAATCCTGGTCTAGGAAACATGCACTAAAACTGTGAGCACAAGCCCAAGTAGCTGCTTTAAATATTCAAAACCACAGAAATCATAATTTCAAAGTTGTAGCACCTGCAGATCTATTCTGTGCTGTGTGTGTGTGTCATGAGAGCTCTTGGCTCCCCTTCTACTGCAGCAGTTCCCAACTGGGGTTGCCAAATCTGGGGGAAAAGGAATAGGTATGGACTGGTGAGGAGTGTAGGGAGGGGAAGAAGATAGGAATGGAAAAGAATCCTAGGGTTTTAGGGTGTGCACAAAAGCTCACTCTTGTCCCCAGTCCCTTCCAGGTTTGTCCAGCACTTGAGCCCCACTTGAATAGTTGTTCTGCTTTTCCACTCTGCTGTGTGCACTTCTTGTGAGCAGGTCTCCTAAGCAGAAGCAAGAGATAGGGCAAGAGGAGAGAGCGAGCTGCTCCTGGTCTTTTCTGCAGGCTGTTACACAAATTTCAGTAAAGATAAGAAAACAGAAAATTAACAAAGTAGTAGATTAAAAAGTAGTTTCATAGATTAGGATTTACCAGTGTGTCTAAATGAGGAGATCCACCTTTGGAGTGTTTAGGTACACAGCATAAAATTGGGCTGTGTGTTTGTCATGCTGCACAGTATGGCAAATGTGTGCATTTAGGGTTTTGATAGTGTTTTGATGATGATCAAGCCAAATAAAAGTGCCTGACTAAATAAAGCAGATTAATTAGGATTATCATACTTAAACATTTGGTTGGGGCAGGAGAAGAACAATCCAGGAAAGCAATACTTATATCTCTTTTATTGAGAGTTGTCATAAGGCTGCCGATAAAATTGCTTGCAGAAATATAAAGCCATATTTGTAGTTTTAAAGAAATACTTGTTGCAATTTTTTGAAGAGGTAATGGTCTTTTTACTGCTAACTGAATTTAAGTATTGTCAGGTTGTCATTGGTTTGTGAATTTTGATGAGCTTGAGGTGCTGTTTTAGAATTAACTGCTCATGCTGGGTACTTGAAAATTAAATTGTTTTAAGAATGCTTCTGAAATGTGTGATCTGTTTTGTATGCTTGAAATCCAGGGAAAGTACAATTGTGTTTTTGTTGGTTAAAAAAAGGAACTTAATGTTAAATTTTATTTACTATCTATGATTTGATACTGAAATACATCACTTCACTTCATTGGTAGGACCTGGTAGAGTTACTCTTGTGGTCCCATGATTGTTTTGAAGCCTGATTTTACTTTTTGCTTTGGTTGGTGTCAACAGAATACTCCCAGCCCCTGGTTACACCAGCCCACCCCAGTGACCTCAGCTGACAGCCTTGGTTTACGGAGTCACGTTCCTGTGCGACCATCCAGCGCAGATCCCCTTCGGCCTCTCAAACTGACAACCCATTCCAGCCCACCTTTGTCCAAAAGCATTGTAGAGCATCGCAAAGAGTAAGTTTGCTGTTGAACTCTGTGTGTGAGGGTACATATCAGCAAGTGATGTTTCCTTTTAGCTTCCTTTTAGTTTATTTGTAGACATGGATGCCTGTGGGAGACGCAGGCTTGTCATTGTGTTGCCTTGTTGACTTGGTATGGTACTTGAGTTCATGAGTCATTTAAAGATTTCTGAAAATTGTACTTAATATAGAGGAAAGTTTATTTTGTGTTAATAGATAACTTCGTTCAGGGCATGGGAAGAAAGGTCTTCTGTCTAGCATGTTGTACTACATTCAGCCTAACCTGAGTTTGTTTAACCTTTCTTCAAACAGAGAACTGGAGAGGAAAGCTTTTGTGGAACCTCTGCGTTCTGTTACCACTGCACCAGTGAAGAGTGAGCTGGAGCACAGCAGAACGCAGACAGCAAAGGAGAGCCATATGCACAGACATTATGCAGATCCAATGTTGAGCCAGCTGCCAAGGCCACCACAGGAGTCTGGGGAGCGACTGAGCAAATACAAAGAAGAACACAGACGGATACTCCAAGAAAGTATTGAAGTTGCTCCATTTACAGCTAAAATCAAGGCACTGGAGGGAGAGAGAGAGAACTACTCCAGGATAACATCTTTATCTTCAAGTCCCAAAAGCCATTTAGTGAAATATGACAAAGATGATGAACGCTCTGTGTCAGAACTGTATAAAATTAAGCATTCAGTTCCACAGAGTTTGCCACAGAGTAATTATTTCACTACCTTGTCTAACAGTGTAGTAAATGAACCACCAAGATCATACCCGTCAAAGGAAATTTCAGGTGTATATGTTGATAAGCAAACTAATTGTCCTTCAACAGCAGCTAGTCCTCAGGCTATCCCCTCCTACATTTCTTCCCTTTCAAAACCACCACCTTTAATTAAGCACCAACCAGAGAGCGAAGCCTCTACGAGCAAGATTCCTGAACAGCTTTCACAGTCAGTGCAGTCTCACTCTGTAAATTCTTTCAGAAGTGACAGCAGGAGCCCTACTCAGTTGTCAGTCTCATCTTCAAATACACTCCGGAGTATGCCTGCCTTGCATAGGGCCCCCGTGTTTCACCCTCCTGTGCATCAGAGCCTGGAGAAGAAGGAGAGCAGCTATAGCAGCCTTTCACCTCCAACTCTAACCCCTGTTCAACCTGTTAATGCTGGTGGTGGCAAAATGCAGGAGTTACAGAAACCGCCAACTTTAGTACCTGAGCCCAAGGAAGCCCAAACTGGTTACAAGGGCACTTCTGAACAGAATTTGTCAGAAATGTGGAAGTCTAATAATGCCCCAAATAATGAAAAAGTGGATTGGCACAGCGAAAAAATGAGTGGAAAGTCGCAGTCCGCTACAGCATCTGTTATTGTGCGTCCTCCTTCTAGCACAAAATATGAGAATGTGCCAGTAATGCAGTCTGCTTCGAAAGACCGAGTTAGTGAGAGATCTTCAGCTGTGACAAATCTAGCAGATTGCCTGAAAATGGCGGAAGCCAGGGAGACTGGAAGAATCATACTGCCAAATATGAGCTCAGACAGTTCTCGCACGCAGTATGAAAAGAGGTTTGCAGCTGTCTCGCAAGGCAGCATTCCTCGTGCTGTCACCCCTACCACAACTATCATCTGTAGCACCAAAACGGAAGTCACTGCATCAGCAGCAATGATGACCAGCACGTCGAGCCAAGGGAGCTCTGAAGTGACTTACTCGGTCTCAAGTGCAGTGTCTTGCCCACTGCTGGAGTGCACAGTCCCAAGAGCGGCCAGCCAGGCAGTGGCGCAACCCCAGGAGTGCAAGGTCAACACTCCAGCTCCGGTTACATCCGCTGCTGGCAGCGTTGCTCAGCCCAGCTCGGGATTCTCCACCTCTACTGACTTTGTCCATTTGAAAAAGCACAAGGCAGCGCTGGCTGCAGCTCAGTTTAAAAGTAGTAGCACCACTGAGACAGAGTCCAACTCTGTGAAAAATCAGACATTTTCAACCTCTCTCTCCCTAGACAGTGCTATCGTCTGTACTACAATAAACAAAGCGAACTCTGTAGGCAGTGGGCAGACTTCCCAGACAAGTCAGCCAAACTACCACACTAAACTGAAAAAGGCTTGGCTAACAAGGCATTCAGAGGAAGATAAAAACACTAATAAAAAAGAGAGTTCAGGGAACAGTGTTTCAGAAATTATTAAGCCGTGTACTGTCAATTTAATAGCTTCTACATCAAATGATTTGCAAAATAACATAGATAGCAAAATCTTGGCAGATAAGTTTGTAAAGGAAGATAAGCACCCAAGGAGAAAAGGAAAACGAGCTTACGACTCTGGCTCTGAAAGTGGTGATTCTGATGAAAGCGGGAGCAAATCAGAGCAAAGGACTAAACGGCAACCCAAGCCAACTTACAAAAAGAAACAAAATGATTTGCAGAAAAAAAAGGGTGATGCTGAGGAAGAAGTGAGACCAAATGGTGTTCTTAGCAGGAGCGCCAAAGAAAAAAGCAAGCTGAAGTTACAGAGCGGCAGTAACAGCAGTGAGTATATTAATCTGATTTGGAAGACGCAGAAGTGTGTGAAGTCCAACACTGTTAATCCTGGAGGGTTTGTCATGCACAGTAGCTGGGAAAAGAGCTAAAAAACATGCCTGTGTAAATGAGTAGGTCCAGATTTATCTGTCTTGAGGTCTTTTGAAATATCCTGGTGTAAGAAATAGAGCATTTGTGCATGTGTTTACAAACTGGTTTTTCGCCTAAAAATAAGCCATAAACAATCTTGTTTATGCTGTCCATCAGAGTTGAGCAGGCTGGTGCATATAGTTGTGCCACTTGTATTGAACTGTATATATATATATATATATATATGTATGCACACACATATATTTGGGGGTTTTTTTAAGATCTAATGCATTTAATTTTAGAGCACTGCTGGAGGGAAAGATTCTCTGTTGTTGAATTCTAATTCTCCTTTGATCAGAAAGCCAGAGGCAGTTCCTTGAGACCCTGATGCCACTCAGTTATGATTTGGTTAATTGAACCAAATTTGGTTAATGGAAGGTTTAAGGGAGAATAATTTCGCACTCCTAACTAACATGTGTAGTACATGGTGTTAACATCCCTCTTTGTTTAAGGAATAAAAAGATTGAGGGGAATACAAATTTCCATTTAAATATAATACTGTAATGTGTAGCAGATTGTAACTAGATGAATCTGAAATGAGAAACTGGTCTGCCAACATAAGGGATTTTATTTAAAAACTTGCCTCGTTTTTTATCTCAATTTATTATTCTTTGTCTTTGATCTGGTTAGGTATTAGAGAGTCTACCATAAGACATTTTAAGTGCAGGTAGCAAGAAAATGAGCAGTACTGCCTGTAATTGCATTCTGTGGCTTTTCACTGTCTGGTGTATAAAGTTATTCTGGTACCTGACAGTACTTGATCCCTGAATTATACTGGGTGCTGAAAGTGTTGTAGTCTGTCTGAAGTATTCTGAATATTTGGTCCAGTGGTAATAGTATTACTTTTTCTTTCTGCTCCCAAGTAAAGGGAGGATCAAGGCTAACATACCTGTAAAATCTTTTTCAGTTTCCCTTAAAGTAAACTGTGAACATATACAATTAACATGTTAAGTGTTTATGACCTTTCTGTTGTTGCAAAGGATTTTTTTTTTTGTGGTAAATTCCTGCAAGACAGCTGGTCAGAGATTTTGCTTTCAAAAAGAACTTTCCACAGAGTTTTACACAAAATCATAGTCAACCTCGAGGGAGCTTTCAGGAATGATGATGTTCCCTTGGAACAGCTGCCTATGTTTTCTGTAGGTGGCTGAAGATAACTAAGTCTGCTTCAGGGTCTGGGGTTCCCTGGCAGTTTTGCTGCATGGGTGATATGTGGATTCTGCCAGGGTTGAAGAGTGCTTTGTCCTGCTGCTGTTTCAGAAAGCTCCCTGGGAACTCCTGTGCTAGCCAGAGCCCTCAGAGCTCCAGGCTGTGAAGCTCCCTCCTGCAAAGCAAAGCATTTCACAGCTCTGCCAGTGTTGGGGGTCTTCCAAGTGCCTACCCAGAGATCTTGAAGTCTAGCAGCTTCCAGATGACACCCAGAATCTCTGCTTCTAAGGCAGAAAACATTGTTTTGGACTAATAAACCTGTACTTGAGCCTTTATAGGTTTTAATACAGTTACTGTCATGCCTTGGGTGTGGGATTTCTAGGCCAAGAACTGAGGCATAGGTAGTCTGTCACTTGCAAAGTTTGTACAAGTCATGTCTGGCAAAATACCAATCTGAACTCAGGTACCAAGTCCAAAGTTAGCACCCTGACCCTTTTATCATCCTACATCAGATCCCTGTTTACAGGGCATGAACTTTCAAGAGCAGTGGTAGATGAAATGACAGATAATTCTCTCTATCTGCAGATAAGGGTGGTGCTACTTTCAAGACTCCTTAAAATGAAAGCTTGGTTAAGTAGCAACAGGGTTCAGTTTCAAAACCTGTATGTGAAAATTGCACTTATTACTCAGTAGACTTGCTCCTTTTGTTACTTGGTGTCTGATTTGCTGACTTCAGCATGAAAAATAGAGTTATACTCTTTGGCCTTGCAAAGCCAACAAACCATACAGGATGTAAATGGATTCTGTGAATATAGCTGCTATTCTGTAGTCAGAGCTGTAACTTCAGGAAAAAAAAAATTGAAGGAGTTGGAATTTGGTTGGAAGGAGTTAGAAGGTGGTTTTTAAAAGCTCTGCTTTTTATTTATTAAACTGTGGCCTTTTTTGACTGTACCTTCACTCGAAACAGAGTTCAAACCTTTATTGCAGTACTGTATGTCTTCTTGTCAGAATGAGATTCTGATGATGGTTTTAGTAGAATACCTGGTGAATTATACACTTAATATAAGGGAAAATGTAGTGTCTTGGCAGCTTAGCAGTTACTTAACTGTGCTCCTGCCTGTGTAAATTTAATTGGTCCCTTTGCTTTTTTAACTTTGGTGCTGACAGGCAGGCAGGTGGAAATAAAAATGAAATACGTTATGCAGGTAACAAATGTACCAGAAAAAAAAAATGTTGAGTGCTGACTATCTTGACTGTGGTCTGTGAGGAAGCAGTGCCAGTGCCTCATCTGAAACTCTCCTTATTTTTGCAGCTGGTATACCTCGCTCAGTGTTAAAAGACTGGCGCAAAGTAAAGAAGCTGAAGCAAACAGGAGAGTCCTTTTTGCAGGATGATTCTTGTTCTGAAATAGGACCAAATTTGCAAAAATGCAGAGAATGTAGGTTAATAAGAAGTAAGAAAGGAGAAGAACCAACTCATTCACCAGTATTTTGTAGATTTTACTACTTTCGGCGGTAAGTATGCCTAGTTTCCTGGTAATGTGGTGCTTCAGCTTTTAAAAATAATATTGACAAAGGACTGGCATACTTGAAAGCATGTCTCATTTTTCTGGTTCAGTCCACTTGATAAAAGACAGCATCTATTTACATTTGCATTTCTTTTGTGGATTGACTTCATTGCTGTTTAAAGCTTTATAGCAGAGACATCAGAACATCTGCCTGGTGTACCTTAGGCAAGCAGAAAATACTGCACATCACCATTACACAGGTGTCTGACATTTGAAGTGGGATTTTTAAAAGGCAAGCTTCAGTTTTTCAGGATAAGTCATACAACCGCAGAGTTGCACTTATGCCAGTATATGGTGGGAATGTTACTCAGGGTTTTCTGGGAGTTTTCTGAGGACAAGAGAGGAGTTGTGACCTCATTTTTTGCAATTAATCGCCCCTCAAAGAAACACACAAGGAAAAAAATTCCTGGGGTGCAGGAGGTGCCAAGAAAGGGTAAAACAACTTGAATTTATGTATGAATCATGCTGTCAGTATTAATCAAACTTGTTATTGACAAGAAACTGTTTCCTAAATGGGGTTTAATTTTTTGTCATGAATCTCTATTTACAGGACTTAGTAGATGTATAGGAATTTCAAGGCTGGACTCTGAATATCTTCTCTGTAAGAGTGTTTGCCTCCACATTTAGCAGAGTTGGAATTTTAGTTGATTTTCTTCCCCCTGTATAAAGGAGAAAACATAAATATTTTTTAAAAAATGTATGGAATTAAAAAACTTGGGTTTTTTTATCATAATTGTAGGAAATTTTACAGCAGTTTAATTCTTTTCATTGTGTTTAGATAGTAGGTCTTAAATTGCAAAAGTTTACGCTTCTTTTGGAAATTGTTAATGTTTTGAAAGCTGAAAGTTGATAATTTCATCTTGTTCATTTGAATACATATCTAAATGTTACTTTTAGTACTTCTGAATTCAGGACTGTTTCGCTGACATAAATTCCTTAAGTGTTATAATCATATCTGTATAATGACTTATCCTGTTTGGATAAGATGGAATGATCAATTGTTACCACTTAAAAATAGGCTAAGTATAGCTGGGGTTAGTGGAATGGCCCTGGGTAGGGTAACAGGAAAGCCTTTTACAGGTCAGTTTAGTGGATATAAAAACGTTAGCTTCTATTGGTGATTTGTTGTGCCTAGAAAATTTTAAATGTAATGTTTATATTTTCTCAGTATGAGAGCAGTAGGGTATAAAAATCTATGAAATGTAAGTCAGGGTGAGTGACTGCTGTCACAGACATTCCAAAAATTGAAAGTGAGGAAGGAAAGTAGGTACAACCAAACTTTGAGGGAAAAAAACCCACCAAAACAATCTGTGTGCAATTTTAAAGGAGTAATAAAGGTTAGAGAGTGATAATGATGAGTGAATGGGATGCAAAAAAGTTCCTAAAAGGTCTGTTTTAATTGTCATGCTTCCTTATTGATAATTTTAAAACTCTTTTCATCAGTAGGACTTTTTTAAAATTAAAGAAGTATGTAGGTTAATGAGGTGAAAAGAAAACTTCGATGTTGTAAGATCTAAGCAGCAAGGAAAGGTAGCAAGTAAATTGGAAGTCACAGAATATAATGATATATGCAGTCAAACTATGTTTTCATTTTTAGGTTGTCTTTTAGTAAGAACGGAGTGGTTAGAATAGATGGTTTCTCCTCTCCTGATCAATATGATGATGAAGCACTGAGTTTATGGACACATGAAAACTATGAAGATGATGAACTGGACCTAGAAACTTCTAAATACATTCTAGATATCATAGGGGATAAATTTTGTCAGTTGGTAACATCTGAGAAAACAGCCATGTCCTGGGTGAAAAAAGACGGTAAGGAATCCTCAAAGCTCTGAAGTGTTCTGTGGTTTTTCTAGGATGATTGTTGCTTCCTTTTGCATAGCTCTGTTCCCCTGGCTGTTGGATTTTTCTAGGCTGTTTGGTAAGAGGATATTCTGGGAAGGGTTCCTTCCTCAGTGGGCCAGCCTGATCCCCTTGCTGTGCTGCTGGCTCTGCTGAGCCAGGGCCAGGCTCCTGTTCGGTTTGGAGTAGCCTCCATTCCCAACTTGGTCTCCAGCCAGAGCAGCCAGCTCCCAGCCAAGGCCTGTGGTGAGCCAGGTACTGACTGCTGCCAACAAATGGTGTGTTTCTGATGTGTCTCTTTCCCAAAACAAAGGAGAAGAGTGCAGCAGCGTGGGCCCCACAGAGCATGTGCTAACATTGCCACCTCCTCCCCACCAAAGCCACCGTCCATCCTTCTGGCCCACAGCAGATGGGCACAGACTGGTGGCTCTACTAGTTCCAGGCTGTATGAGGAAGAAGTGGAGCAGAAATCACATACTAGCCAGGTCTCCTGAACAGGCACCTGCCTCCCATCCTTTCAGGTTCAGCTGTCCAGCTCACTGTTTTAGATCAAACATGTTTTGTGGGCAGTCAGGTGAAAAACCCTCTTGAGTGCATGGGGTTAAAAGTATGTGCTAGAAAAGTTCTTCATTCTTGCAGCAATAGCTTTCCTGTGTTACTTGAGTCTGTGTTTTCTGAATGCTTTATTTCTTTATAATGTGTTGATAGTAACATTGAAAGATAATGGTTTGTAATAGAACCAAGGGGGTGGCTTTTGATGGCCTGTTCATGATGGATCACTTTCCTCCCCCAAAACCCAGCTGAGTGTGAGGGGAAACTTACGAATGCTTCATCTATAAAAGACTATTAATTTTGTGCTTTGCATTTAAATTTCAGTCCTTTTATTCTGCTTATTTTGTATTTCAGCCAAAATTGCATGGAAGAGAGCAGTGAGAGGAGTCCGTGAGATGTGTGATGCATGTGAAGCCACATTATTTAACATTCATTGGGTCTGCCAAAAATGTGGATTTGTGGTCTGCCTAGATTGTTACAAAGCAAAGGAAAGGAAAAGTTCTAGAGGTCAGTTCCTTATGAACTAGTGTTGTATAGGCTGTTTATTCTCATTTGTTGCAGAGCCTGCTGATCCACTAGAAGTCTTTCTCTAAAGTGTTAAATTACTTCTTGTGTGTGTTGGTTTCTCTTAGATCTTTTTTGCCTCCTTTTTTTATCAGTAGATACATAATTAGTCATTCAGAAAGCAACTGCTGTGGGGGCTATTTTAGCTCTTTGTCCACATTTCAGTCTTTTTGTGTGGATTGTTGTGGATTGCTTCTGCCTTGCTCCTCAGGGTTAAATCTTATTCTTTATTTCTGAGACTAGTGCTCAGTCACATCTCCCTGCTTATGGTAACTCGTTGCTGTTAAGACTTGCCTTGATTTGAATGCTTTCTGAAGTCTTCCCTTTGGAAGAGGTAACATCCTATTTTGTAGTTTCATCATAAAAAAAGAGAGTTGGAGATAAATAATCTGCGTGGTATTTAAAATGAGTATTAATGGAAGTTCCACGATCCATAAGCCTACACATATGTGTGGTTTATCCTGTGCTCTAATGGGAATGTCTACTTTAGTTTGGAGAGAGGGAAGTATAACAGGACTGGCTTGCAAACCTCTGATTTCTGGGTGACCCAGCTGAGTTGCAATTGAAAGGAGGAGTTACTTGGCGGATTGATTTGGGCTTAGAGCCTTTGGCTGTGACACTGGTGTGCAGGCTGCTTGGTGGAATGCATTGCCTTCCCTGGGAGGCAGGCACTGTGCCCTGGCACAGTTTTGCAGTCACATGCTGTGCCAGGAAGTGATGCAAGGATAATGCTGTTTTGAAAAGCAGTTCCATGTTTGTCATAGTCGCATAATGTCACAGATGGGAAGAATTAGCAAAATCAAGTTTAACTATTAGGTGGCAAATCTTTGCCAAATGGATAGACTTAGCCATTTTGTCCCTGACTTGCAGTGACAAGCCTCCTACACTGAAGATTTTAGGGAGCTAATGTCAGTATTTTCCCTTACTGAGAACAGCTGTTAATGCTGGACGCTGCTTCAGCAGCGCTTCACTGGCTGAAATCTGTGTGCACGCATATGTGTGCATCCATCTGACATGGCTTGGGATATATGCCAAACATTATTTACCCTGGTGGGAACACACAGTCAGAGGCTTTTTATAGTATGTGTTAAGCAGCCAGGAAAATTTTAGTAAAATGTCTCAGATGTCTGAACAAGCAATATAAAGAAGGAGGCTTCTCTTCCGTTTTCTTACAAGGAGGACTTTCTCCTTTCTGTTGATTGCAATTCTACATGTGAAAGCAGAAGTACGAGAGCCTCCCTCACTGTGGCTTAGTTTCTGATGATGTAGGATTCATGTAAACTGTGTTGCTTCTTTGGCATGCTCTTAAAAAACATCCTGAACCACTCAGCCATCTCTATATAAAGAGGACTTTATATTGCACCATTTTTTCTGGAACCAGTAGTTGTTTTTACAGTTGCTGAATGTAACAGAGAATCCCCTGGTTTTTCCCTGCTTCAGTAGGAATGTTAGAGGTTTAAATATTCCAGATTCAGATACTTACCCATGACTTCACTTATCACTTCAGGATCATAGGAGGGAATGTGAATGAATATGCAATCATTGTTACCTTCAGACAGTTCATGGCACCATCAATTGGGATGCCATGTTACAACAGTTCTGTGAGAAAATAGATTAAGTAGATACATACTGTTTTGTTGTCTTGATATACTTATGTTTGTGACCAGTCGGATATTTAGATGTTTTAGGTGCTTCAAAAATTACTGAATAGCTTATAAATTTAGTATTTATCTGAAGGAACATTTGAAAACATTGTGTGCCTACTACAGTGTTAAAAAAATTGCCTTAAATGTGTTAAATGCTTCCTATGGTGTGTTCCTTAGTTTAAATTGCTGGAGTGAGCAAACTGGTAAAAGGCTTGGGAAAATGTCTTAAAATTAGCAGTTCAGTGGATAGGACACAAGACGGGGGATTGAGTGAGAAATTGCTTTCTTTCTACCCCAAAATCACATAGCAGGCAGGTGACTAGTTGCTTGTCCAGACATTTTTTGCTCTTGTGTGTTTTCTTTACACTGTATATTTTGGGAGAGTCTTCCTTAAACGTTTTAGAAAACCTCTCTCTCCCTTCATTTAGGTCCCTCTCACTGGCACAAATGATTTTCAGCCAGTTTTAGGGTTTCATAGATGCTTTAATGTGACATAAATCCATGATGCAACTTCCCTCTCCTTTGTGCCACCAATACCACTGATGCAGATGCATTGTAAGCTGAATCAGAGATATGACTTGGTTAGCAGTTCATCTTTTTGGCTTGTCTGGCAAACTTGGGTTGAAAACAGGCACTTCCAGTTGGAGTGTGGATTGTCTCAAATCAGATGAGCCATACAATCAGCCTAATTATGTCTCTTTTCCATGGCAGGATTCATCAAGGGAGGCTCATGGCCTTAATAGCAGCTGTAAAGGATTTCAGCCTATGATAAATTGGCAACTGACTTAATGTGGTAAAGGGAATACACTTTGAAATTTGGAGGTAATTGGCGAGGGCCTGTGTTACAGATACAGCTATTTCAGTATTGTTAAAACTCTTTTTGTTAATGTGAAAAGTAGCTGTTGAATGCAAGTCCTTGTCACACCGGATACCCAGACAGACGGCCTGTGTATGCAGAGAAATGTTTCTAACAAAAACCAGTCTGAAAGACCTTAGCTCTGTCTGTATGTAACATAAGGGAAGTAAAACATTGGCAGTACTATTTTGCAGATAAGGAGTTGTATGCCTGGATGAAGTGTGTGAAGGGACAGCCTCATGATCACAAGCACCTGATGCCAACACAGATTATTCCAGGCTCTGGTAAGACCATTTCTCAGGTCTTTCTGTGAAGAGGGGCCAGTGTTGTTTCTTGGAACTTCTAATTTTCCTGGGAATTGGGTTAAAATGTTGCCAAAAGGCAAGTGGTTCTGGGCAGTTGGCACAGATGAGAGGAAGAGGAGTGTGCTGGCAGATGTGTAAAGGGGTTCTGGGGATAGTGAAGAAATTGAGGGCCATTTTCGTGATGGGATTTTTTTTCAGAGCAGAATAAAACAATCAGAATGCACTTAATAAATCTGATGTTAGCTGTTAAAATTTTTAAATAGTACTACTGAGGCAACAGATTTTTGGGTATTTGTTTTTTACTGCTGTCTATCCTGTACCCAAAAAGAAAAGAAGGGTTTTGATTCAGATGATTGAGCAAAATGCAGTGAATGAGCTCATGATAATTAAAAAACTAAGCAGGAATCATAAACCCAGCTAGATTCAGAATTCTGCTTACAGCCAAGTAAGTTCACTGAAGTAGTGCCATTAGGTCTGGTGTAGAGGTTGTTAGCACAAAATTTCTGTCAGCATTGATATAGACCAGAAGATAGAAAACTGAAGTGTGCCCTTAAATGCACTAAGTAAATTCCCAGGTTATTTTAAGCTGAAAGTACTAAACCAATATTCTATGGGTTGTTGCATGTTAGTTCAGATAGAAATAAAGGCTGGGTAGATTTCATAACAAATTCAAATTGTGACATTTCCCAGAACAAGTTCTAGACTGAAACTGGTTTTAAGTTGTGAAAGTGAACCACTCATCTGGAAACAGCACAATGAGGACTGTCTACTTAACCTCAGTTTTGTTCTTCTGTGCATACCCATTACCAAATAGCCTTTGTTTATGCTTACATACTGTTTTTTTGTCAAGACGTGGCTCACTTCTGTCTGTAGCTGATGGTTTTATTGAATGAAGCAATTATATACCCATTGAACAATGAGAAGTAAATAATTAATGGCTTGCCTGATGTATTCCATGCAATGGGAATGCAGACTAAAGCTTACATTATTCAGAAGAGTAGTGTGCAATTATTTAATTTAACGTCTCTCTGCACAAGCTTAAAGATAAACTGGGTAGTCATTTTGGAGTAGTTTTTGGGGGTAAATTCAGCATTCTTAATAGTTTAAAACATCACAGTGTGTGTGTGTTGCAAAGAGAGTCACAGAATGACTGACAGCTACTGATGGTTTTCTTCTTAATTGTGTTCAGTTTTGACAGATCTTTTAGATGCTATGCACAATATTAGAGAAAAATTTGAAATTAAATCCCATTGTCAGTGTACCACCAAGCAAAACACACAAGCTGGCAAGCTCCCTGCAATGAATGGTGTGTCTCAGGTGAGTCTAAAATGTATGTATATATTGCATCTTGTTCAAGTGTTCTGGTTATAGTGGATTTTTGAATTTAAATGCTACTAGTTGATTTTAGTTTGTGTATGTGAGGGTTAAATGCTGGCCATATCTTTGAAATGCATTAAAGTGAAGCTATGTAGTTAAAAATAAATTTGTTCTTTACAGGTTTTGCAGAATGTCCTTAACCACAGTAATAAAATTTCTCTGTGTATGCCTGAGTCTCAACAGCAGAGTACTCCTCAAAAGTCTGAGACAAATGGTAACACAAGTCCAAGAAGTGATGTGAGCACAGACAGCAAGTTAACACCACCTGAATCCCAGTCCCCACTGCATTGGCTGGCTGATCTTGCAGAGCAAAAAGCCAGAGAAGAAAAAAAAGGTATGTGTTTGACATTGTCATATCATGTCTGTGACTTTGAGGGCACTACTGGTATGTTGCAGATGAAACTAAGCTGGGAGCATGTGTTGATATGTTGGAAGGTAGGAGGGCTGTGCAAAGAGACCTGAAGAGTTGGGTGGATGAGCAGAGTCCAACAAGATGAAGTTTGACAAGTGCCAAGTCCTGCATTTTGGCCACAATAACCCCTTCAGCATTATAGGCTGGGGACAGTGTGTCTGCACAGTGCCCAGGCAGAAGGGACCTGGGGTACTGGTCAGCAGCCCACTGGACATGAGCCAGCAGTGTGCCCTGGTGGCCAAGGGCACCTGGCCTGTGTCGGGAACAGTGTGGCCAGCTGGACCTGGGAGGTCATTCTTCTCCTGTACTCAGCCCTGCTGAGGCCACAGCTTGAGTGCTGTGTCCAGTTCTGCCCCCCAGTTTAGGAAGGACCTTGAGACACATGAACGTGTCCAAAGGAGGGCAAAGAGGCACTGAGGGGCTTGGAACACAAGCCCTGTGAGGAACAGCTGAGGGTGCTGGGCTTGTTTAGCCTGGAGAAGAGGAGACTTAGAGGTGACCTTATCACTCTCTACAACTTCCTGAAAGGTGGTTGTGGTCAGGTGGGGATTGGTCTCTTTTTCCAGGCAACATCTGACAGAATGAGAGGATACAGTCTTAAGCTGCACAAAGGGAAATTTAGGTTGGATGTTACAAAAAAATTTTTTATACGGAAAGAACTGGAATTGTCTGCCTAGGGAGGTGGTGGAGTCACCATCCCTAGATGTGTTTAAAAAAAGATTGGATGTGGCACTCAGTGCTGTGGTTTAGTTGAGGTGGTGTTAGAGCATGGGTTGAACTTGATCTTAAAGGTCTCTTCCAAGCTAGTGATTCCATGTGATTCTGTAATTGAATTAATAAAACAAAGTAACGCCATTTGCTGTTCACAAAAAGAAAAGATAGTGTTCTTTTCTCTACTGATTGCAGTCTTGAAACTGCAATGCCTTTCCCTGGTGGCATCAGAATCTGTCAGTCTTAAGATCCTCAGGGTGGAATGCATGGTGTCCTGTGGAAGTATTGCCAGCTACAGCATATCTCACTCAGCTGGTCTTAAAAGCTGAGGAAGGGCCTTTGCTTGGTCACATAGTTTGTGTTTTGAAGGATATATTTCATCCTCTGGTGTGTTTCCAGGTGAATAAAGCACTAGTGCTGCACAGTCTGTTATCAACACTAGGAAATGCAGGATGTTGGTGCTGTTCTATGTGTGCACCATGATACAACAGTGTAAACTTGAAATTATAATTTTTGTTTTAGAGAACAAAGAATGTCCTTCTGGAAAACATTCAAAGGAAGGGAAAGACCAAGATAATTTGGAGTCCCCAAACTGTAAAAGTTCCCCTCCTGCATCCCAGAACAACGAGCAGGGCTCAACTTTACGAGATCTGTTAACTACAACAGCAGGCAAACTGCGTCTGGGTTCTACAGATGCTGGCATTGCCTTTGCTCCAGTTTACTCTACAGGAACAGCAGTAAGTATTTACAAGATGCAGTTTTTCTCTTAGGATCTGAAAATCTCTATCAGTCTGTTCTGGCACATTACTATTAGAGCAATCTGAGATAGGTATATTGCTTTAAATACTCATTCCTAATTAAAACTTCAAATGTGCACACATATTAACATTTTGGTTTTATATATGATGATAATTGATACAACATCAGAAATGTTATTCTCATTCAAAAGGAATTGCATTATGTTGCTTTTACATTGTTTTAAGCATGCATTTGTTTTCTAATAGAGTGGAAAGAGTGGAAGGACTATGCCAAACATTCTTGATGACATAATTGCTTCAGTAGTAGAAAACAAGATTCCACCAAATAGAGCACCAAAGATAAATGTAAAATCTGAAATAAAAGATGAGCCAAAGGATGATAAATGTATTCAGGATGACTGCAGTAAACGGTACAGTGATATCCAGTATTCGTGGATCTGTGATAAGCATGTTCTATGGCTCAGAGACCATAAAAACAGCAACAACTGGAAGCTCTTCAAAGAGTGCTGGAAGCAAGGAAGGGTAAGTGTTAAGCAGATTGGTCGGTGAAGTGACATCCGCATGAGCTCTGGGGAATTGTGTATTAAAGGACAGAAATGCCTAACTCCGTGTTTGAAACTGGGGGCAAAAAAAGGTTATCAGGTGTACCTTTCATATATACCTGATACTAACCTTGTGTAGTTAAACTTGAGTTAACCAGTAGTAATAAATAGGACATTTCTGTTGTGGAATTTCAGATTCCAAAAAGAGGTGACACCTTTGGATATGGGTGCTGCTGGAGGAAGTGTTAACAGCTCACTAAGGCCAAGGTCTTCCATGTGTGTTCCAGACACATTTGTATTCCACTTCAGTTAAAGAATTTGTTTCCATGCAGAAGGATAAGTTCTGATTTCAAGAATTATTTTGTTTCACTCTTTACAGCCTGTTTTGGTGTCTGGTATGCATAAGAAAATGAACTTCAGCCTGTGGAAAGCTGAGTCAATCAGTCTGGATTTTGGAAACCAGCAAGCCGATATCTTGAATTGCAAAGACAGTATTATCTCAAACACCAATGTCAAGGAGTTCTGGGATGGTTTTGAAGATGTTTCGAGTATGTTCCTTAAAATGTACTATGGTATTGATTCTGAGCATGATCAGTGTTAGAAACTGCAGTTAAAAATTACCATTATGTATCTTGAGGCTTTGAAGAAACTTGAAAAAAAAAAGTTCTTGGTAATCTGTTTCCAGAGAATGTGGTGGAAACTTGCCTTTTGTATCTCTGCAGAATTGAGAATGCACGATTATACTGGCTAGGTCTGACTTAAGAAACCAGACAAATGTCCTCTTTACTTAAATAGCTGAGTTTGGTTTGTACCATTCTCTAGTCTTGAAATAAACTATTTCCTGTTTATACATGAAATTTTGTTTGTTGGCAGGTTTAGAGTTTATATTTTAGTTAAGTAAAAAACCTACAGTATATTACTTTTCAGTTATTTTTGTTTTACTTACAGAACGGCAAAAAGTGAAAAATGGAGAAACAGCTCTACTAAAACTGAAAGACTGGCCTTCTGGTGAAGATTTCAAGACCATGATGCCAGCAAGGTATTTTGAGTTTAATATTAGATGTTCTTAAGTCAGTATTAATATTATTCTATTTATTGTTTAAACACAAATTCAATTACATTTTTTTTCTTTTTTCCTCCAGGTATGAGGACTTACTAAAAAGTTTACCCTTGCCTGAATATTGTAGTCCAGAAGGAAAACTAAACTTGGCTTCTCATCTGCCAGGATTTTTTGTCCGCCCAGATTTGGGACCCAGGCTATGCAGTGCATATGGTGAGTTTGCCCTACAAGTGCAGCACTTGCCTCTTCCCTTAAACTTGTAGAATATCACACATTACAATGGTTGATACAAAGTTGAGCTTTCTTGAAGGATAATTGTTCACTGAATGTAGTTGAAATACTGACTGACTTGGCGTGCACCTGGGTCTGACATGCACCTGGGCCATGAGAGTCTATTTGCTTCTCCATTTCTTTCCATCTTTTCTTGTGCTGCTCGAGTATTCTGAAGCATATAAATGGCTAGCTGCTGTATAAATGGACAGCAGTAGAAATGTCTTTAGTAATGCTATGTGACAAAATAGTTCATGAAATACCATTGTGTTCATAATTCTGGTCATAAATTATTCTTATCATACTTCTCATAATTTATTTTGTGTGCTGTACACTCAAAAGCTTGTTTAGAAAAGGTTGATTTCCTCAGACACCTTCTATCTGCTCCTTCTTTTGCAAAGAATTTTGTTCAATTTTGTTTTACAAATTATTCTGATAGGACAAGAAATCAGTAGTAATTTGTGACACAGTGGCTTTGATTTGAAAAGTTCTCCTAATATCCTATGAAAGAAGCATATTAACAATGGTGATAATGGCATGGGTCTGAGAACTGTGTCATTAATGCCACTCTGAGATAATACTGCTTGAAGGCTTAGTGTTCCAAAATGACCTTTTTATTCTAGAATGTCCATTTCCACTTACTAAAACTAAAAGTAATTTTCTTCTTTGGGTGTTATTTTGATTAAGAACACTCTTACAGCCAGACATAAAAGTGACAGATTTGATAATCTTGTGTATTCATTGTACCTGTATTCTGCCCTGAACAACCTGAAGGGTTGAAGAAGAATGGCATGTAGTGATCAGGAAGTGTCTCTGACTGTTCTGCTGAAATGTTTTGCTCTGACACAGATGCTGTGCAGGGACAGGTACCTGGACTAAGAGAGAATTTCAAAGACTGTTAAAAAGTAATGTTTTCTTGTTTAGCAGGTGAACTAAAACCATTTTTGTACATCTCAGTGATGCAAAGTATATTTCAGAAATTTCCATTGTTGCATTTCTGATTTGAATATGCAATACAAACAGATCTTAATTTTATCTTGTAACATAGGTGTGGCTGCTACTAAAGACCATGACATAGGAACCACAAATCTCCATATTGAAGTTTCTGATATTGTGAACATCCTTGTTTATGTTGGCATAGCCAAAGGAAATGGAGTACTTTCTAAATCAGGTAATGTGAAACTCACTCACTGTAAGTGGTGTAGATGGACTGAATGTTCTGCCCCTTCTAAAACTGAGATTGTTCTTCAGAAGGCAATGAAATAAGTCCATAAGAACTTTCATACAGCTGGGAGATTCTTTGTTTCAGTGGTTTGCACACACATTAGTTCTATATAAAATATACTGCAGTTCATAAATTATGAAATAGTATTTCACACTCTTTATACTTTTTTTGCCATTACATATAATTGATGCACTGTTCCTGTGCTGGGACTGGCATAGCTAATGAAAGTGCAGGGTTAAGGATTTTCTCTGGAAGCTGTATTAGTTCCAGCAGTTATGTCAGGATGATGTACTTGCCAAACCTTCTGTTTATGCAGCTTCTTCTGGATGCACTGTGCTTACTCTGTTGAATTTGGTTTGTAATATAATTTTTCACTGGAGAGCTTAAATTGGTGTAGGTTAGTCATATCTATGAGGTTTATTGCTTATGTGAAACAGTCTTTAAATCAATGAAAGAGTTTTGTTTCTTTGGCCTTTTTTCTTTCGTCCTCTTATTCTGTAATCAGCAAATGTAGATTTTGGGTGTGACTAATAAGAGCTGCAGTAAGGTTTGTCTTTCATTTGCTTTGTTTTCACTTGTGTGTGCACTGAGTTACTAGCAGCCAACTTTGAGCATCCTGGGAGAGCTCTGGCTGCAACAACAGCATGGTAAATGCTTGTGCTGGCTGCAGGAAAACACCTTTTTTGTAGTTCCATGTTTTTAGTACTAACCCCGTTTGGTTTTTTTAGCTAGGAGATTGTGTTCTGTTGAATTCAGGAAATGTGAAAAAGTTAAACATAAAAATTAAACTTATTTTTGAGGCATTCATGGCATTCATGTTCTAGTAACAAATTACAAAAACTGAACAGAAAGATCAGCTGGTGGCTTCTGTTGTATTCAGCAAACTTTTATCTGCTCAGTCTCACTAAAGAAATTTGAAAATAAGGGATTTAGTTTCAACGTTTTCTTTCCTTCTCACATTTAAAGAATATGTTTTTTTAAACCCTAGGAGTTTTGAAGAAGTTGGAAGAGGAAGATTTGGATGACCTTTTAAGGAAACGGTTGAAAGATTCAAGTGAATTACCTGGTGCTTTATGGCACATTTATGCTGGCAAAGATGCTGACAAGATAAGAGAGTTTCTGCAAAAGGTTAGGTTTATTACATGTAATTTATAAATATAACCTAAGTAATTGGTAAATCAAAGGGAGCTGGCAAAAACCACAAACCCCACCTTGATGTTAAAGTAGGGAGGAAGGCAAAAGTGTTTCCTTTATAGTACATACATTATACTTGATGTGCTGCACTACTAACAAATAAAATATGTAGCACATATATCTACTTTGTAAGAGTGACAGGTGGCCTGTAACTGAAGGCTTAGGAGGGCATGGAGATTTACTTTTGCCCTGCTCTAATACAAAAGATAATTGGTGGGATGATGTTTTTCTGTCGCTGATCCATTTTTACTGCTGCTGTATTTTTGGTGAATTTTCCCATGCCAAATCTCCTGACCTTACCACCTGGTGGCCACCAGTCTTTCCCAGGACTCTGTCACATCAATAAGCACAAGGAACATGGCTGAGCTCTTGGTGAAGGTGGAAGCAGTGGGATAATGTCCCCAAGGGCTGCAAACTTGCCTGGCCACGTTGCAGATCATCCTTCCAGCAGCATGTGGTGACCAAGTTAGGGCCACATTAGAACCTTTCAGATTGTTACCTAGGATGAATATCCATCAATGCATTCAATGTAGGGATACATCTTGGAAGCAATTTTCTGTGCTCTGTCCTTAGTACATTTGTGTATTCTGGAGGGTGGCCTTAACAGATGACACAAAAATGCCAAAGTATCACTGAAGTGATTGCTTGAGGAGGTGTCTTTACTCTTTTTCTGTGAGGAGTGATCTGATGAGTTTTAATTGGCTGCAGCAAAGGAATCCATAAACAAGCCTGAGGCTAAGGGCTCTGCTGAACAGGGAAAGCCTAAGAAATTTAGCAGTGACGATTCCCTTTGGCAATAAAGAAGTGTTTCTGTAACAGGGCAGCTGCCCTCCAGTGTCTCAAAAATTTGCTCTTTGGCAGGCTGAACTGTGGGGAAAAATGAGCACTGGTAAGTAAAACAAAGCTAGTTCCAGGAGATCATGAATTCTACAGCAAGACTTTTTTTGTTCATTCAAAAAGTAGATGCTCATAAGTTAGATGGTGGCTTTTCAGCTCTAAAAAGAGAGTTAGGAACAGAGTCTTGAATGCAAAGGAATAGGTGGATGTAGGGAGTATTCAGCATTTCCTCTTTCAGAGCACTTGTGAAACTATTGTGAGTAGCTGTGAAACTATTTGAGCAGCAGGTTTAAAACAAAAGCAATTAGAATGCTGTGTAAAGAAGTTGATCATTTGCTACCACAGTTTGCCCTGGTATCCCAAATGAGTTGTGTACCTCCGTGTATTTTAGGAGTCGTAGTATTTGGGAAACACTGTATTGGAGATTAATTGATGGGTAAGCACTGGGACTGCTTTGCTGCTGATAAGATATAAAATCTAGGTGTCTTGTTAGGAGGGTGATAATACCCAAGGAGAGTTTTAAGCTCTGCATTGCATATTATATTTGGTTAATAAAAGCAAAAAAAAAAAAAATCTTTGTTTTTAATGAGGTACTTGTTTCATGATTTGTGACAGGTGAATTAGGTCTGTGTTCTGTCTGTTTTTTCTTTCAGTGGCTAGGATTGATTTAAGTAGTAGTTAATTAATATTTGTTCCTCTGTGGCTCACTTGATGAGAATGGCCCTGCAAGTCCGTTTACTGACATCAGGAAGTACTTTTATGTATTCATAATTTTTTTCTGAGTACCTTCATAGGAGGGTAGGAGAGCAGCTTCTTATCTCAGCGTGGTTGAGGTTGGAAGGGACCCCTTGAGGTCCATCTGTCCAGTCCTGTACTCTTGCAGAGTCAGCTGGAACAGGTTTCCCAGGACTACAACTCTTGAGCTAAGGTAGTGATGTTGCTTGTCTGTGTCAAAACTGAAGAAGATTGTAAGACTGAGGAATTGGCAGCAACTCCTGAGCTCAGATTTTGTTTTCTGGATGAAAGAAATCACACAGAGAGCATGTTGCTTATTAATAGATTATTGTGCTGAGTTCTTTAAAGCTCTGCATTTTGGAGTGGGAGTATTGCAGATGTCTTCAGTTCAGTGAGACTTCCCAGATCCTTAAGGATTGTTTTGAATCCCTAGCTAGAGTTCTTGTTTGAGTATTGGGAACTGAGTGACATTGCTTGGTGAGGTGGGTATACATAAAATTTATCAGCAAAAGGTTCATTTATTTTGGTAATGATTTGGGATCTTTTCTGTACTTAACAGATAGCAAAGGAGCAAGGCCTAGAAGTTTTACCAGAGCACGATCCAATCCGAGATCAGAGTTGGTATGTGAACAAAAAACTTCGCCAAAGACTTCTGGAAGAATATGGAGTAAAAACCTGCACAGTTATTCAGTTCCTTGGTGATGCTATTATTTTACCAGCAGGAGCACTTCATCAGGTAATGTACCTTAGGCTAAAGACGTACAGGATTAAATAGCACACTTTCTGTAAAAGAACTTTTTCCAAAGACATGGATACATCTGTGCTCAATTGCATCTTATTTTTTTATTAGTATCTATTGGAATGTAGGACTGTAAAATAAGGTACATCTGCTGACGTAGCTGACTAACATACAGCAAATTGAAGTGCCTTGAGTATTAGTTCCTTTTTTGCTTTACAATTACAAGTGAAGAGATCATTATTAACCATTGTTTTCCACTTCATTTCTGTAGCAAATTTCTAAACAAACTTGAGTCTAGTTATGGCAGAGTCAGGTTAGTAATTTTTTTCTTCAAAGCCAGATGTTAACCTAATTGAGGAGGGGCAGGGAGAGCAACTTGAGCAGGTAAAAACACCTGGATGTCAGATGCCATTGTTTTTGTCTTTAGCTGTAGGAGAATTGTAGTGGATGTTCTAGTGTGTCTGTAACAGATATTTGGTTGTTTTCCCATGCCACATATAAGTTCTTTTAAACACAGAAGGTACATCAATCACAGGGAGTCATCACTGTCTCTTCAGCAGCTTTTTTTACTCTGAGGGTGATGCCAGTCTTTGCAGCAGCTGACCTGATGTAATCTGTAGTTGGGTAAGAAAAGTACTACCAGTGGGGCAGTTCTGGAGAAAAAGGATGAATTTGTGTTAGTCAGCCGTAGTTGACCCCTGGCACTAAAGATTTTATTACTGCCCTTAGGCCTTTTATTTTTTTTCCTCACAGTCTTTAAACTGCTGCTACTTGGTGAAAAGAGGAAGAAAGCTCAATTGTTTGGATGATATTTTTGGGCCATTGTAGATTTCTTTACTGCTCCAGCAGGAAATGGAGCCTGATGGCTTGCTGTCTTGCCAGCTGTCAGGTATCATTAATGAGGGTGCTGACTGTCAAGGAATGAGGAGGTTGAAGACCTGTCATTGATCACAGTGTGGGTTCAAGTGAGGCTGAGTCTTACTGAAGAAGGTGCTGTTTGGTTTCCAATTTGCAGATCAGCTTCCAGCTGTGGCAGAGAGGAAGCAATGGCTCACAATGTCCCTGTTGGGACTGCTGGGGCAGTGGGGTTTTTTCTGTGAAAAACAGGGTTATATCCCTGCTCTGTCTCTGGCTGTGTCTATTGGTGGGCATTGAAAACAACTGGTACCTTACTTGGGCTAGGCTCCTCCTCATCCCACTGAGTTTCTGGGTGGGTTTGACATGGTATTACATAGATCTGGATGGTCTATGCAGATTTGTTTTCTGGCACAGGAAAGAAGAAACCCAGACAGCCCCAAACAGCCTTCTCCTGTACAATAACTCACAGTCTGATACTGTTTCACAAATGTGGAGGAACATCTGACATTGCTGCTGTTCTTGGCTCCTGTTGGGCTAAAGAGGTTGACACTCTTAGAGTCATGTACTGCGTCCTTCAGCAGCCTTATTCTGATCTCATGAAACAGGACAGATATATCCCAAATAGAAGAGTGGAAAGGGAACCCAAAGGAAATAACAAATGTACTGGGGAATCTGTTCTATATAGCATGTGCCATTATATAAAGGCATATAGAATATAAAACATGAAGCAGTAGAAGTGTTGCAGGCTTCCCTGTACTTTATCTGTTTAAGGACCAAAAATAAGACCAGTCTTACCTTTATCTCCTTGGCTTTAAACTGCAGATTGTGTTTGAAATGGTAATGTTCTAGCTTCTGGCATCAATGAGTTAATAACATAATGTTTTTAAACCTTAGTGGATGAAGATGAGAACCTTTTCATTTTCAGTAAGAAGTTTGAATCTGAAACGTAGGAAGAAATAAAAGCATCATGTTCTTTCATGTATGTGAATAGTGCTCTCTCTCTAGAGATGTGTAAATATTGACCTTAGGGATCAGCACCACTTCAGAGATACAAAGCACATTTAAAAACTCAAAAATAAGTCTGCACAAGAATACATACCATGTTAAGTTTACACATTAAGTGTTTCAGATTTACACGCACATTATGAACCTTTTAATTATTAAAACTGGGTAAGAGTTGATGCTAAATTTGCTGGTAAATTAACGTATTTATTTGCTCATGAGTAATGTTGTGAAGCAGAAGAAATCAGACTGAGGGCTGGAGCCAAGGAGCCTGGCTGCCTGTGACACCTCAGTTCTGGAGCCAGTTATGATTGTTAGGACACTGCTGCTTCTGACATGCTGGTCTAGAATTTACTGTTCTAACATGGAGAAAGTTGTGCATATTTCTTCTGTATATTGTTTTTCCATCGCCCCCCCCACCCCCCCAGGTTCTATGGATTCGTGTCTGGCTTTTAAAGTCAGTTATTCTTAATATTCCCTGGAAACATATAGCATTCCTCTTGCTTCCTAGCTTTCTCCCTTCTCTGTGTACTTGAAGACAGCAGTCACATCTTTCCTGTGATGACTGCAGCAGGCAAAGTCAAACTGTTCCCGGGTGGGATGGGAGGTAAAACCTCTTCTGTGAGCTGTGATGGGCAGGGCAGCCTTGTCAGTTCCTCTTGTAGAGGGAATTGCTCTCTTGGGAGAAGAATCAAGAAAGCAATAGTGTTGGACTGGTCAGCTCTGCAGATGCTTCCCGGCATCTCTTTTGTTCTTGGCTGTACTGGTTGGGATCTCAGCAGTTCCTGCCTTGCTCATGGTTTGGCTTTGTTCTGTCTGTGGCACAGAGCACTGTGAGAGGGAGCCCCTGAGCTCTCCTTGGAACTTCCCCAGCTAAAAAAGGGTGTTGGTACTGTTCTTTTGAAAGATTCACTCTTTCTGGTGCTCCACTGTGGGTTATGCTGTATCATAGACATCTCTAGAGATAGCCTCCCTGGATTTAACTTGGTAGCTCATAATTGGTAAAATACTTAAACTAAACATAAAAAGCTAGAAATACTGGAGTCAATAATTGAAATGTGGTGTTCAGGCACCCTGCAAAACTTGTTCATAGTGGAACAAGTTATTACAATGTTGTTGTTTATAGAGGCATTATCTTGATTTAACAGCAGGATTATTATATTGTAAAATAACATGCTTGGAGGCAATGTGACATCCTGGCAATGTTCCCATAAGGATTGCAGGGTAAAGGTCTGGGTGTTCCATATGCAGAGCTCTCAGAGCTCAGCCTTAGTGGCTGAGGAAGTGGCTCAGGAAGTGGCTGATCCTGCAGCCATCAGGATGGGTGGGTGGCCCTTTCTTCCCTGCCCACTCACCTTTCCCTGTCCCAGCCAAGTCCGAGGCTTTTCCAGCACTGCAGCTGCCTCCTGGGCCCTGCTGGAGAATATCTTCTCTGTATGGGCTGGGCTGTTCTCAGTTCAGCTGGAAGTGGCACATGTGGGAGTGTTGCACTTCTTGCCCCACAAACCTTAGGGGAATCGTTGCTAAACATTTTTGTGTGTGTCACGGCATCAGCTTGTGTTATAAATATTATAAATAGAACTGCCTGGGGCCTGTCAGTGGGGCATTCCCATGCTAAATACCAGACTAGTCAGGTAAAATCTGTCCCTGCAAACTTTTCACACGGATAAGATAGGCTCTGTAAGGGAGGAAGAAGAAGGATTAAAGCACAGCAGAATTAAAGGTGTGAGGGAAGCAATTTTTTCCTCTTCTGCTATGGAGGGATAGGGAGTCAGTAAAAGCTTGTCTTAGTGAGGACAAAGTGAATGAGTGGTGTGGGATTTGCATGGGCTGGCAAGAAAACCAAGGGCAGGTAGAGACTTGAAAGAGATGAGAAGCTGGTGAGGGAGGGGAGGGTGCTGGAGCTGCCAGCTGCACAATGCAGAGGCACCTCACCCCAAGCTGTAGGAGATTCCCTGAGTGCTGGTAGGAGCCTCATGGTGGCATTTTGCAGCTGCTGCCTCACCCCAGGCTTTCTGCTGTTTGTAGACTGTGTGGCATCAGCAAACCCTCCTCATGTCCAGAATAGCTTCTATTTTGATTAATTCTTAGGAGGGACCAGCACTGCTACTGCTGAGCCATCAGAAGCCTTGCATGTAACATGAGTACTGAGCTGGGGGGGGGGGGGGGCAAGCTGCTGTGTAAAATCAGACTTGGGCAGGGGTTTGGAAGAAGAAAGTAATTTTTAAATGAAGTCTTGTTCCTCAACTGTGTAGACCCCAGTGGTTTAATTCAATATCAGATACCATAATGGAAATTTTAGAGTATGCATTTAAAAACTCTAGATTTTGCTTGGTTTCACTTTAAAATACGTGGATCTTTGTCAACCCTGAGCAGAGTGGGATGGGTGTTTGATGGCTGAGGCTCTGCCTCCACACCCCCAGGCTTTGGGAATTTGAATTGATGTTACACACCTGCGAGGAGCTGTTGGAGTTTGGGGAAAAGGGGGTTTTGACATGCTGAATTACAAGTAACAATGTGATTTGTAAGGGTTTAGGGGTGAAAACACAAATGTTTCTGAAGGGAACAAACTGGAGTTGGTTGTTGGGTCACAGTGAGGAAGAAATTTTCCTTTCACCTGTCCTCCAAGTATGACCTGGGTGGCCAGAGATGGTATCTGTTCCTCAGTAGTTATCTCATACCAGTAAGAATAAATGTTCAGAGAAAGTGCCCTTTTCCCGCTAGTTCTCAGCCTCCCCCTTTCTCTGTTCATAATAGTTTCTTTCAAGTATTTCCACTGGCAGTTCCTTTTCCATGAATGTGCCAGTGTGCATGTGCATGAGCAGAGGAACCAGGTTCTGCATGGCAGGGCTGCTCCCAGGTGGGCTGGCAGATGCAGTGTCTGTGCAGTGCTGGGGAGGCTGTAGTGGCAGCAGCAGTGCCTGTGCAGCTGCTAAAGGGAGGAACACACAACGGTGTGGGATTAATGCCAGAGCAGCGTTGAAAGTGTGCCTTTTGCCAGAAGCCAGCTTAGATAAGTCAAACACACATAATTGCTCTCTACCTGTAAAGATGCCCATTAGTCCAATAAGCCTGTGGTTAAGGGATCTCAAGAACCACTCTTTCATCAGGTACCTCTGCCAAAGAATAACCCCAAATACTAATTATCAGTCTCTTCTTGTTATTTTGGATAGGTGCAAAATTTTCACAGCTGTGTTCAAGTAACAGAAGACTTTGTGTCTCCAGAACATCTTGTACAGTCATTTCACTTAACGCAGGAGCTGAGGCTGTCAAAGGAAGAAATCAATTATGATGATAAACTGCAGGTAGGAAATGTATTCTGCTCTGGAAATGGCTGGGAAGGCAGGGTGTGCTCAGGCTTATTGAATTGCTGAGCAGTGCATGGAGCTACTTCCTTGCTGCTGTTCACACAGAATAACAATGAGCAGCAGCACGGATGCCAGGGCTGTAAATGACTCTCTCTTGAGCTGCTGGCTTTATTTCACATTACATTTTAAAATGTGTAAAAAGCTGTTCCTTTTGCACGGGCTTTATGAAGCCTTTCTTTTTTCTATCCACTAAGCTTAGGGCTCAGTCCTAAATTTTTCAGAGTTCCTCAGGTCATAGGCCTTACTAAAATCTGTCCCGTGTTCTTGCAGGTTAAAAATATTTTGTATCACGCAGTTAAAGAAATGGTGAGAGCTTTGAAGATTCACGAAGGTGAAGTGGAAGATACGGATGAGAACTGAGCCCACTCTGCTTTTTGGAGGTAGCGTCACCCAGAGGTTATTTCACCTGATCTGGGAATGGTATACACACTAATTTAAGCTTCACAAACCATCAGTGCCAAGAAAAGTCATTGTATTTACTTGTTAATGACACTGCAATGGGTTAGAGCTTCATATCGCAGCTGCTGTGATTCCATGTTCCATCCACTTGCAAACAGTTGAACAGCGTTCTGCTGTCTGTATTATAATGTACATGAAGTTTGTGAAATGTCAAAAGATTTAAGATGATGTATTTATTTTTGGAAAAAAACAACAAAATTCTATGCTATATTGTTGATCAAATGTAAATGTGATTTGTACAGTTTGCTAAAATAATTCAGATCTTTTTCACTTCATTGAGACAGTTACTGTGAGAGTAGGACACAAACACCAGCTATTGCCTGCATTTGGGATCTTGCTGAGTGCGCACAGCAGTCATGTCATAACCTGAAAATTACTGCCAAATAATTGTAAACTTTGTAAAATATAAAATATATAAAGTAGATGTTAAATACAGACACTTCAGTATTTTATTGAAGCTATTCAGTGTACAATTAAACGTTTTCAAAAGGTGTAATTTATTTAAAAATTGTCTCATTTTGGTAAAATTTATGTGAACTTTTAAAGCTTAAATATTAAACTTAATATGCTGTGTAAATATATACATATATACATTCAATGATGTATTTTTTTAAAACATTGGCTTGCTTTAATTTGTTAAAAGTGCAAGTGTTACACATGCTTTGTACATTGAAGTTGAAAGGGGTTTTACATTTTCCATTAAAATGACTTTGTCAGATGTCATGGTGTGGGTTTGTTCGTTCTGCTGGCACCAGCGCTGCCCTCTGCGGGCCGCAGCTGGGACTACAGGGAGGTGCTGCCAGGAGTCTCAACCCCTCCCCCCTTGCCCTTTAGGAATCAGAACTGCTGCTGCAGGAAGGGGAAAGGCTTCTGTAGAATTATTATTTTTTTAACAACTTGCCTTTAATAGTTCAAGTAATACGACAAAATAATGGATGTTTAAAAAATGTATTTTTTGGGTTTTTTATTTAATAATGATAAATGTTAGTAGTTGAGGAGAATTCTAGATTTTGGAGGGGGTTTGAAAAGCTTCACAAGAAGTGTGCTTGAAGTTATTAAAACTGTTCAAATACTTAGATTGATTACCAAATGTTAGACAGAGCCAGGGGCCAGCAGGGAATAGTAAGTAGTCTGGTTACTGCTCCCAGTCTGATACATCCGTCTAGACGGGGGGGGTCACCAAAAACCCCAAACCCCATATAAGTTACCTTTCAAAATAGTTAAGTGTGAAGGCAATTTCTCATTCCAAAAGTCAAAATATTTAACTGGCTTGAAAACTTGAAATTTGTCAAGTTGCAGAGAAATACCAGGGAGTTAAAGGTGCTGCACTCAGCAATTGCTTCTTAGCTTTGTCCCCTGTTCCATCCATTATCATCTTTATTATTCCCTGCAGCCTTAGAGCATTGGCTGAAAGTGGAGGATCTGCTACTGTACATTTGCTTAATGAGAAGTAGACTCTAGTTGTAAATGCTTTTATTCTTTAAGTATTTCTGTCTTCAGTTGAGTTTTTGTGAGGTACTTTTAACACATGAAATTTCTGAGGGATGCTGCAATTATCATTCCCGCTGCAGAGAGTCCCATTCCCCTTGGTTCTTTTCCTGCAACTCAGAGCAGTTGTTGTGCCTGGGCCATGGTTGCCCTCACTGCTCACCCCTGTGCTGGTGTGTCTTGGGCAGCTGAGTGGGAAGGCAGGGTTGGTGTCCCCTGAGTAACTGTCCCAAACTGTCACGTTGCTATGTCTGCCCTGAGCAAAGCCGTGGGTTTCCTGCTCTACCTCTTCTCCAATGCCTGTACAGCTGACAGCACCTGTGCCTTGAGGTCTGAGCTTTGGTAACCACCCTTTGGGCCCCACTGACAGCCACCCCAGAGTGCTTAGAGACCTGGCCAGGGATCCCTGTCTAAACACGTTCTTCCCTCTTTAGGGAGATCAGGAAGAGTGACTGAACAGTACCAGAAATTGTTGAAGTTCACAGGTTCTCCAAATACTACTAAAAGACACCAAAAAATTGTTTTAAGTTCTTAGTGTAGCACATTCTGCTTACTTAGTACCTTAAGGTTTTTGGTTTTTGGCTCGGTTACAACAAAGCCAAGCTCCCTGCTCCCCTGCAGGAAATGGGAGCTGGAAGTGGGGCTGGCATTGTGCTTGTGGCTGTGAGCATGACCTGAAGTGTTCATAACTAATATCTGACACCAGAGAAGGGTTTGTGGGAAGGTATTTTGTTTTCAGGTCAGTTTTTTCCCTCTTGACCATTTCACATTCTGTGAGGTGCTACTGGGCACGTTTTTCCCATCTTCCTTTGCTAAAAACTCTTAGGTTTTCTGTTCTACGATGTTAATTATTTTAATACAGCCAAAAGTATTCAGTGGGATCAGTTGAATCTGTTTGAGTGCAGGAATGCAACTGCAAGAACATGGATGTGAAACAGTGCGTCATCTTTTGCCACCTTCCCATTGAGGACAAGCTCTATGTGTCTGCTTTGCTCTCCATGAAACTCCTTTTTCCTTTCTTGTCCTTCAAAATATCATACCTCAAGAGTCATCAAAACTGTAAGCCCTACTCTCCACACCTTTCCAGCTCTTTATATCATCATCTCTATCCTCAGCACTGCTGTACAGTAAATGGCCATAGCAGTTTCTTTGCTGTTGTAACTGCAGAGGTGCTTAAGTTTTTAGCAGAAAATGAAGCAGGGCTGTGATGACCTGAAGTATTTCAGCACAGACGGCTGCTGTTTGTAGTTTAGCTGGAATTGCTGGCAGGTAAATAGTGGTCCCTGTGGTGGAGGTCAGACACAGGAGTTTAGAACAGTCTGATTTGCAAATCCATTTATTCTACTCCCCCAGCTTCATGCAAGTTACTTAGATCTGTGTGTGCAGCCTAACCCCCGTGCGATCAGCACTACATTCTCATGCTCTCTGACTTTTTTGGTAGGTGGTAATTGTGTTTGTACCCTCTCCTGTGACATCCTGTCAAGCTCTTTCCTGCTCTCACAGCTGACAGCCTTCCCTGCCCTGTGCGTGTAACTGGAAATTTCCTTCCTTCCTCTTTCTACAACTACCATTGCCTGTTCTGCTGCTTTCCAGAGCAGAATGTTTGTGCTCTCCCCTACATCCATGCTGGATGAGCTGCCTCACCCTGTTGAGATTCCTGGAGTGGAGCTTTGCTGTGCTTTTACCCTCCTAACCCCCAGCTTTGCTTCAAATAGTGTCAGCTCTGCACTGGGCTCCTGCTTTCCACACTTTTACCTGTGCTTTGTTGGCAGGAGTGCTGGATCTCCTTCCTGCTGTGGTGTTGCCATGGTCTGTGTGCCCCAGCAGGCAGCAGAGCATGCAGTGGCTCTTCAGGGGGTTCTTCAGATGCAGTGGCTACCACCATGTTCTTTTCTTCCCACTTCAGCAGGGTAGCCCAGGAAACTGCCCAAGGAGCAAATGCCCTGTGGCATCAGCAGCACACACAAACAAACCTCTGTACTTTTTTCATTTGTTCTTATTGGTTTTGAAAAGGAAGTCACCATCTATAAATAGCTGGTAGGAAAATCTTGCCTCATAGCAAACTGAAGATGTGATTCACCTGATGTGTCATGTGCAATTAGTTGCATTTTAAACATGCACTACAGTTTCTAAAGGTAAGTGGTAGCCTGAGGGATTTTTGGTGTTAGTTTCAAAGTGAATTGTTCTGGTACCTGCCAACCATGCCAAGGCTATACAGTCTTGTCCCAGGTGACTGTTTCCAGTCCCTGGGTCTGTGCTACCTCAGTGAAAATAGAGTAGGCTTTAGTCCTGATGCAGGAAATCCTGCATTCTCACAGCTCTAAGGATTTCATATTGTTTGATCTCAATAATACCTCAAGTCCTGCACCAAATGAGTCTGAGGGAACACTTCAAATGATACAAGACAAAAGCCCTCACTGAGTTGCAGTTACTTCTGGTAAAACAAACATGAGAGAGAAAGGATATGGAGGAAAAGATGGCTGTTGCTGTTGATTCTTTAGGGAACAATGAACTTTTTATACAATTGAACTGTCAATTGCACAGTCCTCATACTCAGGCAGAAAGGTGTGGCAAGTAACATCCAGCCTGTACCTGGCTTCTGGCAGCCACACCACTGCTCTGATTGCTTTTGAAGTTTGATTTTGTTTTCTACTCTCCTTTTAGCCCAGCTCAGGATGTTATTAGCTGTTTTGGCTGTATTTGCTTTTTTCCACGTACAGTGCTGGGTTAGAAGGGATCTCTCAAGATCCAACCTTTTGTGGCAAAGGAGGGAGTCTAGGTAAGGTGTAGCTCCTGTCACTGAAAGTAGGTCACCAGGAACTGCAGATGGCTAAAGAGCTGCTGCTGAGAGGACAGTAGGAAGGAGTTTGCTACCCGAGCTCCTGAACATGGAAATGCTCTCAGAGGAAGCAGTCAAAAAAATCCTTTTTTTCCCCCTTTTAAAAAAAGCAAAATGTAAAACCCAACACTTCTGTATTTTGGTTTTAGCCATCATTTTAAGTAGCAACTGCTAGTGGTGAAGTCTGCACATTTTATTCTCAAGAGACTCCATATTGCTTCCCAGTTGCCTTTCTTTGGTTTCTCTTTTTGTGGTGATACAGCCAGAGACTGGATGGATTATTACAGTTTCTTTTGGCATAGCATATGTTGGCAATATGCAACAGGGCCAGTATTTCTGTGTGCCAAGACAAGGGTGGTTTCTGTGGTTAAAGCAAAGTCTATGAATAGAAGTCAGCGTCTGGATATATATTTAAAATTGGTTCTTGGTGAGACACTTGGAAATAACAGACCACAGGATTCCTTAATTCTGTCCATTATAAAACAATGCAGCCCAGACTCAGCACCCCGGGAATGTTTGTGTGCTGTGCCAGGCTTTGGTGACGCGGCGTGTGACAAGCAGTGTCTCACGGCTCCGTTGCTGCTGCTACAGCTCTCCGAGCATGGGTCGCCTTCTGCATTCCTGCAGCACACCTCTTCCTTACTCTCTCCAGGCTGGGCACCGAGCCCATCAGTTTGGGGTGACAAAAGCGGGGGCATGGCCAGAGAGAGAGGTCCCTGTGGCGTGGCAGAGCCGAGCCAGGCGCTGGATTCCACCAGGTGGCGGCCGCTGGCAGACAAAGGCTGCAGCGATCTGCGGGATCTGGCGGGACACTGGACACCGGCTGCGGCACCGTGGAACCGTGCCCGCCCACACCCCGCTCGGAGGTTTAAAAACTTGAAACAGTTTTACATTGTAATGACACAAATTAATTGCTGACAGCCATGGGAGAAGAATTTCCTTAGGTTTATTGCTATGAATCTGTAAAACCTGTCCTCTAGTGGTGAGTATTCTCTGGACAACCTACCTTTCTTCCAATGCACTAATTGCTTAGCTCTGGATTCAGACTGAAGAATCCCTTACTTAAAAAAATTCAGCGTTACTTACAAGAGTGGAACATGCCCCGTGCTCAGCCTTACTACCTGGAGTTGGGATTCAGCAGCAGTTGAGTATGCACACTGCAAGAGCAAAGAAACATTTGCACTGCAGGAGAAAGGTTTTAACACCACTTTCAGAAGTGGCAGTCTGGAGTTTTGCCCCTACTTGGCCATCCTTCCAACAGAGAAGCAGCTTCTTTCAGATCTGGTATTTTGTTTATGCAGTTACACATGAAGGGACAATTTAGTCTTAAAATCAAGAAGGTAGAGCTTGTAATTCCCACACTCCCTCCTCTGAAGAATCCCGACTTCAACAGATTTAAAAATTGCTTCAGCTCCTATAGCTGCCATTTGCAGACACCACCAACATGTTAGTCTTGTACTTAACTCTGAGCTACCAATCCAGAAGTAGCATGAGTAGGTGCTTAAATAATTTTATTTCCATCTTGTGAGCACATGCTATTTTATTTGCTTTACTTACATGACTAGAAACACCATGCTCCTCTGGAATAGTCAGCCAGGTAGGGGCCAGCAGAGACTGGTGGGAGCAGAGAGCTGGGCCTGACCTGGAACAGGTCACCTCATCTCAGATAGAGAGAGCTATTTGCTAAGCTGCTCCAACTGAAAAATAGCTTTTTATTTTTTATTTCCCCAGCAAGATTAGATTCCAGCTACAATTCGGCACAAGGTACCTCCTCTAAGGGAGTTGTCTTACCTCTGTTTCTAACCTCCAGTCCCTATGTTCCTTCAAGCACAGAAGACACCATGCATACAGAGGTAAGGGGAGAATTTGCACAGCACTAAGATGTTCTTGCTGCACTTTTGAGTCTACTCTGAAAGAAAAATGCACTCTTAGAAAGCACATTTAACATCACAAGTATAACTTAATATGGCATAGCTTGCAATACTGAACACTTCACTAATCAGGAATAGCAGAAGGTAATTAATGCCTCCACTATATACTGGAACCTCTTGGGAAAGCCCTGGCTGGGCTCCAGGGCAGCAACTGAGC
This sequence comes from Erithacus rubecula, assembly GCF_903797595.1. Lineage (NCBI taxonomy): Eukaryota > Metazoa > Chordata > Aves > Passeriformes > Muscicapidae > Erithacus > Erithacus rubecula. Next base: position 5,577,511 of record NC_136660.1, read on the forward strand.
CATGCTGGAAGGAAAGAGTGTGAGGAGGCTGCACGGCTCTGCTCAGACCCAGCACCCTCAGCACTGTTCCCACAGCTCCTGCTGGGCTGCACCCCAGCAAACCCATGAAGCTGACACTCCAGCACTCTGCAGGGCTGAAACACAGCTGTCAGCCAGGTCACTCCACAGGTGGGCAAGGTCCTCTGAATTCATCCCAGCTTTCTTGAATTTGCTGGATGAGAAACATGGAAGCTTAGTTGTACATGTATCCTAACACGTAGCAGAAGTCTTAATTTGTTCTTTATACTTGGCAACATTTGTACAGATGTAACAGACGGTGTCAAAACACCTGGCTTTTATTTTCCTATCCTTTTTGAATCAGGTTAAGCTGTAAACAATTTCTTTTTCAATCAAATACTGCCAGCTAGAATTACTCCATTCATGCATCACTGAAAACAAAAAGGGTATTTCACCTTAAGTATAGATTTTTCATTTTAAACAATGTCACTTTATACAGAAACCAATAGCAAGATTCAATGCACCCTGATTAGTTATGTAAACAGATACCCCCCAAAAAAAACCCCACATTGACAGAATGAATAAGTTGGTTCCTTCATAGAATGGAAATTAAAATCTCTCCTGACTTGAGGTTAATGTGGTCAGGAATACAGAGTGTGGCACATAAATCCATCTAGGAGGTGTATAAATTGCACTGTATCTGAATTAACAAAGTTATGCATAATGAAATGCACAGTTTAAATTCATGCTAGAAAGCATTTATCAATATGAAGTGGCGGCCGACTGGCAACCATAACAGTTAGGTTCTGTGCCATGACTTATGGCATTATAGATAACTATTACTTATGGCATACTTTAAAACCCTGAAGGTTTGTGTTACTTGAAACATTCTCCAGGCAGTCACTTGGTTTGAAATACTGGGAGAAAGACTAAAGAGCTCACCATGTTATACCAACTATGGTACCTTTAACTTACATGAAGTAAATCAGATATGATGTGTATTTCACAGTAACAAAGTTGCTTAATGCCTTTTCTCCAACAGTAGGATTGTGGTAAATGTTTCTGCCCTCAGATCACCACTGTCCTAGTGGTTTTCCCTTTTCTGAAGTTTGGGTAACTAGACTGAGCACTTTTCCTGGGTTTTAACTATTCATCAGTCCTTTCAGTATATCGTCAGAGAGTTCCAGTAGGGGGAGTTCAGGGGACGGGATGTCCAGGGGAGGAAGATTGGGTATTGGAATGTCCTTTGCCTTCCCAGCAGTTGTTGCAAACTTCTGCCAAGTTGCAGCTGAAGAAGCAGATTCTGAGTGCTGCTGTAGACCCCACAACTCTGACTTCTCGACAAAGTCAGTGTCTACATCCAACTCCTTGTCTACTGGAGATTTTTGGAGTCTAGCTCTTTCTGCTTTTAACTGCTTATTCTCTCTCCTTAATCTCTCATTTTCAGCTATAAGAGATTCTATGAGCTGCTTCAAATCTGCAATTTTGGTTGCTTGCTCTTCTATTATTGTTTTGTCATCTTTTGGCGCTTTACTTCCAATACATGCTTCCACTGGCTCCTTTTTTTTCTGAAGCAGAAATAAAAGTGTATCTGGGTCCCTGTCAAAGACACCCCGAATATCCTGTGAATGTTTCTCTGTGGAAGAGCGATATTTCTGAGCAACAGGAACCAGTATGTTTTGATCATCAGAGTCTTCAACAGATGGCTTGTAAGAAGTCTGAAGATGTGCAACTGCCTCCTTGTCAGCACTCTGCTGGGCTTTCAGCTTTTCCTCCCTCTTTGCCCTTTTCCACCTCTCCTGGATGAGCAGTAACTGTTTCATATGACTATCCCTTTGTAATTCCAGTGATAGCTGAGCCTGAGTAAGAACAAGATTAAACAATTTAGTTAATGATCCCTAATCCCACCCACATATTCACACACACTGAAATACATGTGTGCAAATATTTACATAAACAGCATCACCACATGCCAGAGGGGGGGGAGCTTTTGTTATTAAATCCAACAGGAAGTGCTCTCTGCTTGTACAGTGCAACAGATTCAAATATGTCAAATTTAGCATAACTACTAGTCTTTTTGTTTGTATAACCATTAACCAGGCTACAATTCCTCTGGGCAGAGGCACCCAGAGTTTAACTGACCTATGACCAACACCAAGAATGAAGAGATTCACTTGGCATGCACAGCCACACTCTGATGTAACAATGCTAACTTTTTGTAGGGTTCTACGATGGTATCTGTGCAGACATATCAATAACACCCAAAATGAAGCAGCAAATTGCACCAAGGCCAGGTATGGTCCCAAGTGATTCAGCCATATTTAATGAAGGAAGTGGCACAGCAGTTATTAACTCACCTGGGTGAATGACCATTTTTCTACAAGAATGACCCATTAGAGCAAAGACAGGTGTCTGATCTCCAAGGGTTATTTGATTTCATAATATTGACTAAATTCAAAGCCTGCTGGTACAGAACTCGTGAGCAGACCACACTACTACATCTATGGATAAAACTTGTGCAATGAATAAAAAAAGGTATCAGGGCTGTTGTTCTAAAGGTGGTCCACATGAACTTGGAAAAACTGTCTATGAAGATTAGTATTACCACACTTGTGAAACTCCTGGTGGAGTTGCCAAGGGTTCAGAAAATGTTGCAGAGGCTAATGCCCAGGAGGGGTGTGATCAGACACAATGGGACACATGGGCAGCCCACGGGGCTGTGGCTGGTTCTGGCATCTGCCACGCTCTGGTCTCACCTGCTCCGACTGGGTCAGCTTCATTGCATCTGTTAGGTACCCTGTGGGACAGAACATCCATCAGCACTTATGGCATGGCTGAAAAACCTGAACGCTTCCAGAAAAGCTAAGAAAAGGCTTCAGACCTGTGTGCTCAATCCCCACATAAAGGCAGCAGTCTAGAGGGAAAGTATTTACCAAGTTACAGTGGCTAGAAACACCTGCTGTTTTTCAGAAGTCTGAAAAAATTACTGTAAGACCTTGTAATACCAACTACACCTTTCCTATGGTATCCTGTTGGCTTGGGTCACTCCAGTTTGTTTTTAGAACAGCAGCAATTTCCAGAAAAGCTTTGAGCATATCTTACTAGTGCTGAAAATGACAACGTATGAAAAATTCTCAACCAAATTTAGAATGATGCAAAACAATGGCATAGAACCACCAGACAAAGAAAAGCAAGAAATATCCAGTGTATTTATGGGTTTTGTCTTGGCATATGAAATGAAAGAAAACAAAAAGTATGCATTTTAGAATGTAAGTGCAACCCCTCATCACTCTAAGTATTCATAAATACCAAAGAAACTATTAGTTTCACACCTTACAGGGTTTTCTAGTATTTATGAATGGAGTGAAAATGCCTGGTTTCTAGATTACCATGTTCAGAGCAGCCATTTACTTTGTCTCTACACAAGCCCTATCACTGAAAATGTCCTACTTGTTGCACCAGTTCAGACCTCCTTTATTCTTCTGCCAAGTAGCTACACACTGTCAGAGAGCTGAAGGACTCCAGCACAAAAAATTAAGCAGGATATTTAAATGAACAGGTAAATACAAAAGATTGCACAGGGGACAGACTGTCCCTGCAGTGTTGAGGTCTGTGATGCAATCTGCTGCTTTGCTTGAGTTCTGGGGAGCTCATCACCTGTTCTTAGCTGCCTTGATGCAGACATTAGGAAAGGGAAGTTTTGTAAGCAAACATTTGTCCTTTACTACTGTGACCTGGCCCATGAAAGCAGTAAAGAAATTGCAAAGTATACAGTGAAACTGGCTTAGAGCAGGTACACAACTTCAGCCTGTGCATACCACAAGGCACTGGCTTCATCTTCAGTCAAAAATTGCCTTCACAGTGATAATCACCCCCAATCAAAACAACTTTGGAAATGTCTGACTTTAGCTGCTCAGACAAGGAAAAAAAATTCAAATGGATTTTTGATCTGGACTGAAAAATAAACTCACATTTTAAAAATAAAAATTTTGCAAGTAACTAGACATTCTACTTACAGCAGGACCATCAAGGCTAACTCCTGGCCCTGTGAGGGACACCCTAAGAATGCCATCTACCTGAGAGCATTGTACAAGCACTTCTTGAACTCAAGGCAGACTTGGTGCATACAAATCTAGAAACTGATTTTTAGAGCTAAAATGTGAGAAATAACCTACTCACCAGCAGCTTTTTTGTGACAAGAAATTGCTTCTTCATATTTCCCTGCTGCCAACAAGCGGTCTGCTTTTCTGCTTTGCTGGTGAGCCTTAAAATTAAGAAAAAAAACCATTACATCTATGAGGGTTAAGGGACAAATAGTTATACCTGTCTTAAAAGCAACCAGTATATCTGAAAAACCTGTACTGATTCCAGTTCTCAGGCTTTTAGTTTCAGATCTTCACTCCCTTCCAAGTTTTGTAATTGAACTTTTTCAATACTATCTTACAAGAGTCTATTGAAGTTTGTTAATGCAGCAAAACTGTTGTGTACACAACAAAATACTTTTGAAGCTGCTCCTCAGAAAGCAAATGTTGCCTTTCTAGGCAGATATTTACCACAGTGATGCAAAAAGAATATTAGGCCAAAAGAAGTTATGAGGAATTTTAAGTATTTTGGACCAATTTGCCTGGCAGAATGCAAGATATTTGAATTGTTCTATTACACCTTAGAGCTGATTTGACATTTTCTGCTGCCCCAAGACATTTTGCCCCGGGTGAATAACTTGCTTTTTTTTGTCTGCACCTTACAAAAATTAATGGTAGCAGCACAGCCACAGTAAAAAGTATCAAAATCAGGTTGCTGCTGTACAACAGTTAAATCTATACTAGTATTTGTAAACCACTAATGTAAACAACCAACACAGACTAATGCTGCTGAAAACAAGCATTTGATGCAAGTATTTGCATATGCTCAGTGAGAAACTATTGCATAACCAGCACTGCAACATTCACGAAAGCAAATCTTCTTTGTCATTACTACAAGACGTTGATTTTAAGTCCCTTCCTCCACGACAAGCTGCATAATGTGAAAAGCTACAAGTGCTAGCTGGTGAGACTGTCAGTTACACACACAGCTCAGGACTGCTTTACTACATGTTGAGCTTGAAGTAAACAGACATCAGGTACTGATACTTACATGGTACTGATATTAACATCCATTTAAAATACAAATCCCAAAATGCAAGCCAGTTTGTCATTTTTGTCTGACAAGTGGAGTTATGTTCTACAGTATTATAGTAAGTCCAGAGTTCTACCAGAATCTTAACAACTCTGACATCACAGAAGAGAATGACTTGTAGAGAAAACACCTGTTTGGGCAACAGCTGTCATTAAGCAATCTCTGCAAGTTACATCACACCATGAAGACATTTGGCTTCACTAAAACTGATTTCATATGCCAATATGGTATGTACTTAAAAAACCTAAAACACAACTCCTTGATTCTTCACAAGAAATATAATTTGTTGTATTCTTCTTCCTCACTTTCATTGAATTATCAGAGCATTGTCATCATTTCCCATTTCTTCTACCATTAGGTTAAATAATCTTAGCAGAGAAAGAGTTTTTCTATTGGAAAATCATCTGTTTTATGGCCTTTTTCTATGGACTCCTACAAATGACATATGGCAGAAAGATAACTTATTTCCCGTTGACAAGAACAAACAGTATCAGCACAGATAGAGCCATGTCCTTGGTTATTCCCTGGCAGCTTGTCCTATTACAAATAGTTATGTCATGGATATAAAAACACCTGAGCTAGTTCTGTGCAAAACAATTTTTCAGTAAATTAGTATTGATACAGCTGCTTCTGCAAACTGCATGGGCAGGTCTAAAAAAAACAAGGAAAGAGGAAACAGAATAGCCAGAGACAGAAGAGCTAAGAAAGCAATTCAACAAGTCAGAGGAAAAGTTCCATTTACTAGTTTCTACATATAAGAATTTGAGTCCCATTGTTTTCAAAGATTATTAATGTATGTTTTAAACAGCTCGAGTATGATCTTATTCAAATCACTTATGCATATGCAGAACATCTGGGGACATTTAGTTCTTATTTGATTGAGCAATTATTTCCATTCTCAATGAACTTTCAGTGAAGCTGAAAGGAGTCTGAAGAAGTTGGGCTGAACTCTGAATAAAATGAGGAAAACTACAGTCCATAGATGTTGGCTAAACCAAAACCTAGGGTCCTCTAATGACAAGGTCACAATGCCTTTCTTGCCCTTACATCAAAATATACATATCAGCCCATCCTACTCCGATGCAACAGATTTCCCAATGGAAACAACAGGAGCCATATCAGAAAAATATCAGTTTTAAGCACAGCCCTCTGTGAGAAAACTAGCTGTTTTGCAGTCAGTCATGGGCAAGGAATTCCTATTTTTCTATCTTTTCCTGACAAGTTGACAAGAAAATACTTGCTCATTTATTCTAACCTGTGTTTATTCCAATCAGTTGATTGTGGAAGGACCAAGGAATTTCTTTCACTTTCACAGTAGCTTATTTAACAACAAACAATTTGAAGAAAGTAGTAGTGCTGTTTCCTAGCAGTAAGTGATGAAGCTGCAACAGAAGTAGATGCTTACTAGCCATTATCATGGATGAGCTTCTACATCTTATCTACTCTGAGGGTTTAGTCTTAGTGCTCAGTTACACTCAGCCATGCAGCTTCCAACCACTGTTAGAATATCTATTTTGAACTTAGAGTGGTCTGCATCCCATTATAAAACTGGCAATGGAAGAACTCGTCCTCTGTCATAAAGAGAAGATTACTCTCAAATTTATCCCTGGTCTGATGTCATGCTAGAGGAAAGTATTTACACAACAATGCTGGAGTTGTAATGCTGGTTCCCAGCAGATTCAAGCAGGATTGCTTTGACTATGGTCTCACTGCTGTGATTACAGAAACACCTGCTGCTTGACTGTGGTGGGTTTACAGATCTGATTTCTCTTTCCTCTTCTACTTGCAGTGCTGGAAATTGATGTAGGATGAAGTGTAAGAATAATCATAATTTATTAAAAAGCTATAGAATGGAGAAGGGGAAGCAGGTTGACAACTACTCTCAAATATCCCTCCCAACCCTGGTGAGCAGGAATTGCCAGCAGGCCCAGTGGACAAGTGTAACAACTTGACTCTTGTAAGAGGAAGCAAGTGTGAGCAAAGGATGGCCAAGCTAAAAAGTTTCCTCACCCTGCTACAATATATTTGGTACTTGAGAGATTTGTGTAAGCCTTGCTGTATGACTACAAGCATTCTGAACTAACTGCAGAAGGTAAGGCAGATGTTTTCCCACACACTTTCTAAATGCAGTTGAGATGCTGAGAGATGACACCTACTTTAGTAAGTTTGTACTGCTATTCTAGGGAAGTGCTCTTATTTGATCTTTCCACCTGACTAGCCCAAACCATTACCTATGTAATCTCTGAACAGCAGAATAAACCCCAATCAAACCTCTAGAACAGCAATGAGAGTCTCATCTTTACCTTCATCTTTCTTTAACCAAAATTTAATGCCCCATTTCTTTGTTGGTTTTTTCCCCACTATAGATTAAATAATGATGTGACTGTAGGCTGTGAGAAATAAATCCACAAGGCCCACTTGCCAGATTTATTACTGCTCCCTCAAAGGAAAAAATATCAATGTTTTCTTTCTAGACATAGCACACTGTTAGGACTTAATGGACTACCACAGTATAATTCTGGCTTAGGTTGCAAGGATAAGGAGGGAAAGCTGCCACTCTTTCCATAATTCTAGTTGATGGCTAGCTATTGTGGAAAGGAGCATAACAGGAAAAAGCCTGTTTGATTCAACACTATTTTTAAAAGGCAGATTTAGTAGTACTCATTTGCAAATAGAGTAGCCTACTGTCCTCTCCTAAGAGCAGTCATTTGCAACAGTGGTCCTGTAGCTGAGACAAGCATGTTTTGTTTTTTTCTGTTCCACTAATGGGAACAGCTCTTCACTGGACAAAGCCTTGCCTAAGATGTTAAGCTTACAGCCTTCTTTGTATATTACAAAGGACTCACCAGAAAATGATGTATTTTAATGGAATTATGGAGCACAGATAACAGCACTTTACTTAAAAATGCCAAAGGCAGGAGAAACACAGCTGATAAAATGATGGGGCCTGATGAAAGTGCAAAGAAGTTTCTGTTTGTAAATGTTTTAAATGAAACCATGGTTTGATGTTGCTGTCATCTATTTCATGTTATGGACTGTGCATACCAGTTATTCTTGCCAGAAAATATTAATACCTGTGCTCTCCTACTGCTGAAAACAAGGAGGAAAGGGGTTTTTGAGAGATGAGGGATCCATTTTAGGATTTGTTTCCTTAAGGTATATAGGTCTGATTTCTATTTTAAACAGTCAAAGTGCACACTGCATTGCTTCTCTATTATCCAGAAGAGTGCTAAGTGTTTTCCATGTGGGTGTTTACAGCAGCACCCACAAAGGGTGGGATGAGGTGATGCACCATGGTTCTTCCCATCCCACACACAATTGTCAGAGGCTACACTGACAGAAGCCTCTTTCAAACCCTTTCTTACCTAGAAATGGTGAATTTAGAAAGGTTTGAATGTGTATGTCCTCAAATGCAGTGAAAAAATGTAATGAAGAGAGACTACAAGTACAAAACCTGATGTGATAGGTCCAAGAATAAACTATGGCCATCCATTTATTGTAAAAAGTGCAACCTTGATCAGGGTGACAATGGAAAATGCTTGTATTTACTGGCAGTTGCACTAAAAGTAAAAATAATAAAAGAGTTGTACTGTAACTTATGCTAAATAATTAGAATATATTTGCAGTAAGACTGAAGAAATGGTAATGGTGTGGCTTTACCAAGAGAAGCAAACCCCCATTTTTAAATACTTGTATTCTGTAGAGGAAAACGATTAAAGATCAACCAAAAAATGGCAGAACCCATTGTGGCTGTTCAACCAAGACCACTAGTTGCACGTTAGCTCAATTTTCTGTTTATGAAAGCCTGTAGCCAGGTTGACAGAAGAGTGACTCAACTATGTAATGATAGGTTAGTGTACCTAAAGAGCAAAGCAAATATGTGACACTCTCATGAGACTATTAATGTTGAGAATACAGACTCCTCACTCACTTTGTATTGAATTGTAAAGATGTTAAAGTTTAACTTGCAGGTAAGCAGTAGTATTAGACTTTAAATATAGAGGCAGACAAGCAACCAGTTGTTTAGGCAACTTCCATTAATTGACTGAATGGCTCTAATTGACTACATGTGTGTTAACAACACATTCCAAGTTTCAGATAAAATTAGTTCCTCACCATGCAAATGTAATTAAAAGATATGGAATGAACCCAGCTTGCATTCATACTGCCCAAGTTAGTTGGAGTCTTCAAAACACCATACAGGCAGAGCTGCAGCCCTTTCCCTGGTCACCTGCACCTTCAGTAAGGTGTTGTCTCCCTTTACCTACTGCATAGTCAAACCAAGCTCATTCAGTTCCTTTTCATCCACTTAGTATGATAAAAGCACTAAATGCTTCAACTTGTTTTTCAGAGCCATTTTCAGACTCACAGAATGAATTAGCTTGGAAAAGACAGTGAGATTGAGTTCAGTCTATGACTGAACACTACTTTGTCACCTAGACCATAGCATTGAGACTATCAAAAGCTTTGTCAAGTCTTTCCTTATCCAGGGACAGTGACTCCATCACCTCCCCCTGTAGACAGTTTGTGTGCCTACAGTTCTCAGCTGCCTCTGCAATGTTCTTCTTATCCCTGTATGTATAATGTGTCACAACTGGTGCTACACAAGTCTTGCTAACTGCAGGTTACAAGCTAAGCAAGAACCCTTCCATTGCCCTGATAAACAAAACCAGTTTAGGCTTCTGTACATAGCCCTAAACCACAAGGCTCAAGCTGTTACAGCAACTGAGCTATCTCTCAATAGGAGCATCTGAACTATTACAACAAATTGTCCAGTAAACAAGCTTCCAAGAGCAACAGTTTCAAAACAAGTGGGGCAGAAAGGCTTCAGCCGCGCCTTCAGTCTGTCTCACCAAGCTTCTCTGAGACAGCTTCATTTGGGCCTTTAAACTGCAGGTCGTGCTTACTCAGAGCTGAACTCTGTGGCCTGATGACAGGCATATAATGCCAGTGTGACACAACAGAAAGGCACTGCTGGTAGGTACCCAAACAGTACAGGTACAGTGAGGAATAATACCTGTCAACCACCCATCACTTAGCTAATTATGTTCTTGACTGGGAGCTGCTGCAAGTTGTTTTTTATGTGCCTCAAGGAATAGTTTTGTGTTGTGCTTTTACAGCAGTTACGTGCCTGCAAACAACATGGTCGAGCTTTTCCAAGGTGGAAATCTGATCTGGCTGATCAGCTGAGTATCTGAAGCACCTCCAGTCCCTTTACTCAGATACACTGCTGTGTCTATGGATTTACACCCTTCGGTTCTCCCACCACCACGTTAAAAACAGACTTTGTGTTATGCATGTCTACCTAGTGATATGTCCCCTTTTGTTACCTTACAAGCTTGTTCTCTCTAATTTGAGTCCAGAATTGAGTGCATCTGCCTTTTTTTTTTGTTTCATTTTACACTGGAAGATCAAGTATAGCAGCTGTCAGGTTAAGACTGAAAAAAAAATCCAAGAAAACAAGTGGGGTTCCATGGATGTTTCTGTAGATTAACATAATATTCCTGGTTTTCCAATGAAAATAACAGACGTGTAGCTGGCATTAAATCTCAAACACATTAGCACGTGTGGTTTAAATTCTTTGGTCTCCAGTATAAACTTTCATAGGTGTTTTCATAGGTTATTTTCTCCTCTTTCACTTCCATATTGCACATTGATTCTGCTTGATCTTTTGCCTTTGTGTGTATGTAGTAATAGCTCACTTTGAAATAATTTGTTAAAGTAAACCATTGATTGGCTTGCACTAGAATGGTTGCTATCAATGGCTAGCAGTATTAATATTAAAAGCTTTCATTATAAAGATTCTTGGAAAACACATTTTGCACTATTCTCACTCCAGCTATTGGTCTATGCTTTCTGGTTTTCACTTAAACAGCAGCTCTTCAAGCTGGGTCCTTTATGCTTCAGCAAACTTAGAGGTGATAAATATTCACCAGATTTTGGACTGCATTTTATTATAAACCATACAAATACTACTACTTTACAGGAAGAATACAAGGTAGAGGTGGTATGGTTCCTTAGATACAAGACAATTCTGAGCTGTTAAAGTAGAATCTACAGATTTATGAAGTCCTGGGTGTCAAACTCTGTTTAAGAAGCAATTTCTAGTCTCTTTCTGAGGTTAATACTATTTACCTCACTTTTACTGTGTTACTTTCAAGCTTCTGACAGTCAACAGCATGTGATTGTGCTTCCTGACTTGTAACTTTTGCTCCTACACCTAAGGGTAGAATTAGATCTGGATGTGGGATCAAAATTCTTTGCCTAAATCATATAGCAGTAGGAATTGCCCCTACAGTAAGCAGCAGAGAGAAGTAATCAAGATGTTCTGTAAAAACATGTATTGTTCATAAAAACACTTATCTTCACACTTTTACAGTGTGAAAATAATGTTGAGTTTCTTTGCATCTGGATTATGTGTGAAATAAGTAAACAACTGGGCTAGGTACCTGCTATATGGCTGTCTGCTGGTACAAGGACTGCACTTAGTTCATGCTGGTTTTAAGTTCCATGGCATAACCTAAAAATTTTATTTGTGAGGTTGAAGAAGACTCAGTTCCAAAAAGGTAAAATATTATTTTAAGGGAAATGTATCATTCAGAAATTTCAGAAAAATAGCATAATTGAAGCCAGGAGAATATAAGATATGGCATTAAAGTGTAAGGGGTGGAATGTAGGTTGCTTTCTTTTTGTTTTGTTTTATCCTTTTGGTGTTTTTTTACTTTTGTTTGTTTGTTTGGGTTTGAGGTCAGATCAACTGGCCAGGAAAATGAGGACTTTATCCATGCTTTCCAGTAACTAAGACTAGATGCTCCAATTCACAATTAATGAACAATTTTTACAAGACAAAACAAGATTCAAGTACTGTGGTAAGTTCTAATGAAAAGCCTTAACTGATGAAAAATCAGTTTTGTGAAAATTGGCAAGCCGTGATATATTGGGAGAGAGAAAGTATCTTGTATTTAAGCCATTGATAGCAATTAAATTACTATGATCACTGTATCCAAAAATCACTTTGTAGTTTAGGTGTTGGGTGATTTGGTGGCTTTGGTTGGTTTTCCTGTTTTTTTGGTTTTTTTTTTTTTTTTTGTAGCTTTATTTTTTTTTTTTCCTCATTGGCATTTTTGGGAAAAGTTGTGATTTTCCAATTCACAGGAACTACATTTAGGTAAGAGAAGAAATTCATGGGAAAAGAGTGCAACAGGTAACACTGGATAGTATCAAAAACTTAAATGAACATTCTTATTTTGGAAGTTGGCACCTTCCCTGAATGTTGCTGTCAATCTAAAGCTCCATAGCAGAGAGGGGCTGTAAACAGAAGAGCTTTGCAAAATTTTAGTTACTCCTTCCTGTTTACATCCTTGTAAAAATGTAGGCATGACACTGTACCCATTCAACCCTCTTACCATAAGGAGTTTCCATGATGCTTGACACAACCTGAATGGATGTGTCACTTTTCTGTATATGATGATCCATTACTATATTGCACAGCAGTTTCAAGAAAACTTGGGACATTCTCAGGCAGTAGGAACATATTCACAGTCAAATTCATAATTTTGTGTATGAAGTGTGTAAAGCAACTCTTTTTCCTGTATCATCCATTACAAAGAGGTGTCTTGACCTTATTGTCAGCCTGGAGCTAGACAGGCATGGTAACTGCATGCTCCTACTGTGGTCACAAGATCATAAACCAGCCTTTAGTCACAGTCATGTCACTCCCACAATCCTTCAAAGTGGTCCCAGTAAGAAATATTACTGACTGGTGATATTGCCAAAAAAGTTGCTACTTTCAGACATTTACTAGTGAATATACAATTATAATTTTCTCTTTAGACTCTTATGCACCAGACCTACTTTTTAAAAGGTTTTTACAATGTCTATGAAATAGCTATAGTTTAGCTGTTCTGCATTACCATGCTGTGAGTTTGCCTGACTTGAACCTCGTGATATCAACAGCTCACAAGAGATTTCCTGCTGTTTCTTATTTCAGTTAGTCTTTCAGTAAACAGAGTAAAGAGTGAGACAGTGTGATGATAATGCACCCCGAGTAGGTCTGCTTCACTGCACAATCTACAGATCTAAACAGACCATCTGTCAGCCCTAATTCCATAGGTGGTCTGCAATGAGAGTCTTTCTGAAACTAGGGAGAGCAATCCAGTAATACCTGACTGATTCTGTAGGCAAGAATTTGTCAGGGCTGACGCCATCCTGGCATAAATAAGATTTGATGAAAACCTAAGCTGTTACAAGTCTCTGAGGTTTGCATGGCAATGTCTAAACAATTCCTAGATCCAACTCATTCCTGGAAGCAATGCAGCTGTATTTTCAGTGTGCTGCCTCTGTTTAACTGGACTGTTGGACCAAAGCTTGTTTTCTAAGGGAATGGAATGCTCTGTGTATCACCACATACCCAAGATACAGCTTGGGTAAAATCCACAAGGTAGCAGACAATTAACTCTTCTTGACCTAGATCTTGTCTATGGGACACAGACCCATAGGTTGTTTAACATCTAATTAGCTTGTGAAGAAGCATTTTTTAGACCATCTGTGTTTCAGTTCAGGTTCCTTAGAAATTTAGTTTAAGCAGAGCAATTACTGATTTAAGGTTTCAAAACATTTCAAGGAAGCACTTAGCCAGTAGTGGGCCCTGACGAGCCTCCAAAACTCTTGATACTCTCATGGACATGGCCTGTGTCATCTAGACCTTTCCTCTAGAGGCTTCCTTCCTCAACTTCCTTGTCCCTCGCCTTCGCAGGGCGAAAGCACACACGCCTCCAGGCCGCCCAGGGTGGCTCCGCGCCCGCCGCGCTCCCGGGCACGGAGCGGCGCTGCCTCGGCGGGCCAGCACCGGCCGCGCTCCCCTCCCTCCCGGAGCCGGGCCCCGCTCCCGCCCGGGCAGGGCCCGACACGAGACGTGAACAGGTGCTTGGGGCGGCGGAGAAAGAAGGGCGGCAAAATTCAGGTTCAGGTTGCCTCTCCGCCTGGTTACCTCCTGGGGGTAGGAGCCGAGGGTGTCACCCGCTCCCCGCCGTCTGAGAGGCGCGAGCAGCGGCGGCACCGGCTGACCCGACGCGCCGCCCTTCCCCTCTACTCCCCGCACTCACCAGGTTGAGGGGTCCCTCCATCACTTCCATGGGCGGCGGGGGCTGCGGGCACATGGGCGAGGGGGACTCCGCCGGTGCGCCCGGCCCGGCCCGGCGCGTCCTGGCCCCAGCGCGGGGTGTAAACACGGCGGCCGCTTCCGCCCTGCCCGCGAGAGCCGGGCGCCGCCTCGCGAGACTACGGAACCGCGTCGCCGGGGCAACGGGCGGCGGCGCGCCTCAGCCCTGACGGCAGAAAGGCGTGTCTGTGGGGAAGGCGGAATAGAGAAGGATTTGTTCATCCTTCCCATAAGGGTGTGCCAGGCAGCGAGGCTGCTGATAAATAAAGAAAAACATCACCTTCCTTGCTTCTTGGAGTAGTTAAGCCCTAAAATGGTGAAGAAAAAAAGAAGAGAGAAGAAAATCTTGGAATCGTAGGGTATGTTGAGTTGGAAGGGACCCATCAGGATTATCGAATCCAATTCCTGGCCCTGTACAGGACACCCTGAGAATCACACCGTGTGCCCAAGAGCGTTGTCCAAATGCTCCTAGAGCTCTGTCAGGCTTGGGGCTGTGACCACTTCCCTGGGGAGCCTGTTCCAGTGCCCGACCACCCTCTGGGGGAAGAACCTTTTCCGACATCCAACCTAAACCTCCCCTAATTAACCTGCTCTGTTTTCTCGAGCTCCTCAGTTTCCTCTCATAAGGATGTTGCAGGCTGCAATTAGGGCTCCCCTCAGTCTCCTTCAGGCTAAACAAACCAAGTGACCTCAGCTGCTCCTTGGGCATTGCTGTTTATGATCTGCATTTAAAGTATTTCAGCGCTAATGGTTGTTCTGTAAGGATGATTAGTCTTACAGAGAATTTCCAATCCAAGTTTCTAGCCATGTATGCATGTTTATCTCAACTTTAGTATAGCTTTGACTATCTTCTGTAACATAACTGTATTGAAAGTGATGAAGTATGATCTAGATAAACAGATGCAGAGATAGACTGAAAGCTGGCTGAGCTGCCAGGCTCAGAGGGCTTGCTTTCATTATGACCAGTGCCAGAATTTCACTGGTGTCCAGTGGCTAGTGACATACCCCAAGATATGATACTGGGTCCAATATTATTTAATGCCTTCATTATCAGTATTACTTAATGTCTTGTGCCATCCTCCTGTGCAGAAGACATTAAGTAATACTGATGATGAGCCTGCTGGGGCTTTGATGAGGGGAAGAATGGGGTGTCAGTGGGGAAAAGTGCCCCTAGCATGGCCCATAGAGGTTCTTAGTGCAATGCTAGTTAAGTAAGTGCCTTTGCCATGCTGCACAGAGAAGATTTAAAGAAACACATGAAAATATGAATGTCTAGTCAAAAGCTTGCCTTGGAATAGGTGACATGGCTCTCAAAGAGTAACAAATACTTGTGTTCAAGTTGCATCGTATTCTGTGCAGTATCAAGTCAGCATTTTGAGGTCTTTAATAAATGAAGACCAGCACTGAGTGAGTTTAATTGAAAGACTTTAGAAAGAGAACTATCTTGCTCACTTTTTGGCTATATTCTTGCTATTTTTCTCTGGCTTCAAGTTACTGTGATAGCTCTTTCTTCCAGACGGTGCTCATTGATGGGAATAGAGCAAACTTTGAGGGTAATAAAAAAGGCCATGCTACTAAACACTTCTATCCCATGGGACCTCCAAAAGACACTTTAAAAGTTCAAGGTGGAGGCTTAAGGGGCAGACCCCAAGGGCTGTGATGAGGGGTAAATGGGATTCCTATGGGGAAAAGTTCCCCAGAAGACTCATGAAGCAGTAAAAGTGCAAGGCTCCTCATGGCTTTTCATTGTGGAATTGGAGTGCATGGAAACAGGTGACAATGGCAGTTGGTACTATTATTGCCATGTCACCATGTGTGTTCTAACTTCACAGTAGTGTCAATTCTCACACTTAGCAAGTGATAGAATATGAGGAAATGGCCTCAAATTGCACCCAGGGAGGATTAGATTTGATATTAGGAAAAATTTATTCACTGAAAGGGCTGTCAGGCATTTGGTACAAGCTGCCCAGGGCAGTGATGGAACATCAGTCCCTGGAATTATTAAAAAAATTTGTAGACGTGGTACTTGGGGTTTAGTCATGGACCTGGCAGTTTTAGGGTAATGCTTGGACTTGACCTTTTCCACAGCCTCAATGATTCTGTGATTAATTATTCAAGATCACTGTCTTGAGGGGGACCAGTAAAGCACCACTGAACATGGTGAGAGTTGTAGTCCACACAACTTTGTGCTTTGTGAAGACCAGAGAAGGATTGTGTGTAGCTTTGTCAAGTGGAACAAAGGGTGGCATGAGTTCATATAATAGTCTGAAAGTGGAAAGAAGGCAAGAAAAAAAAAAAGGGAGAGAGAAAAGAAGATAGGGTTGAAGCTCAGACATCCAGAAGATAAGAAGTGAAATAAATAGCTAATTAGCAGCAAATAAGGAAAGTCAGAGTTCCCTTTGTGCCCTCTGTAGCTGCAATCCTCAAAGGTGAGTGACATCCATGGGTCTCTGAGGGAGCCCACATGGCCTGATATGCCATAGCTCTCAACTATGCCTGTGCTGTAGGGACTGGCTCTGCAACATGGGAGTGCTGGGGGGAGTTTTCCTTCTAACATATGTGGTTAGATAAGATAGTCTCTTCTGGCACAAAGTTTCCCAAAGACACCTTGCTAGCTCCCATTTTCATTTGCAAGAATTTATCTATCACTTGGTTTCATTATATATCAGCAAGTCAGATCCCATGTAGTCCAGAGGGGTTTTGATGAAGAGCCAATTGATTGAATAGGAGATAGGTGAAGTTGTCTGTATCAGCTGTTAAAGGTTGAGGGAGAAAGGGTAGTTGGCACTCCACAGTCAGCACTTACACTCAGACATGAGGTGATTAGATTGAATTGTTTCATTGCACTGAACTGTGTTTCCCTTCCTTTTAGCTCATGAGTACACACATATGAAAAAGCAATATTTGGCTCTTATCTGTGGGAGTATCGTACCCTTTTTGACCATCCCACTTGGTCACTGTACCTCTTCAAAGTGACAAGCCCTTCTCTAATACTTAGCCCTCTGCAGCCTGGTCTTTTCCTCTCTCTTCTGGCAATGCTACAAAAAAAAAAAAAAAAAAAAAAAAAAAAAAAAAAAAAAAAAAAAAAAAAAAAAGTTTGCCGAAGGTCTTTACATTTGAGCATAAGGCTTGGTTGCTCAGTTGCTAATGAGGTTATACTGAATTAAATGTGTCACAATTTACTGATTTTCTTGCATCTAAACATCAGATCTAACACTTAGCTGGCTGATTATCTTTTTCCATACTGCATTAATCCAGAGGCAGATGTTGATGATCTTGTTAAATACTATATAGAATGAGATTTTCAATGCCCTGGAAGTTAAATTGCATACTGTCAAGCTGTTATTTCTAGCTGCTTGACTAACTTTTTTTTTCATCCTTTGTGAGGGAACTGGAGATTTTAATTAATTTATTTATTCAAACTGTATTCCTGATTTATTTGTGTATAATCTTTAGTTTTGCATAAAATATTTGACTTGTGACAGATAATTGCATAGCTGGTTTTTGCTGTGTGCTTATCAGTTATCTGTAAGTCATAACAATTTGCTAAAACAGATCATTAGGTCAAACACTTCTGTAGAAATCAAACAAACTACTTCTGAGAAATGCTTTCCATTACTCCTGCTGCTACCTGAGGAAAGACAATTTAATTTATTGCATTTTTAGACAGCCAATGTTCATTTCAAGTCACATTATCTTCAGTGGAAAAAGGAGAAAGATGCTAGGCCAATTTACCACTTGTGGAATGTGAGCTAAAGGATTAAGGGATCTCTATCAACAGAAGGTTTTAGAGGCTGTGTTTTTGAATCAAGCCAGTGTGTGGATAGGTAGTACTTTTTGTCTTTAGAAAAATGAAAATATCATTGTTCCCTGGTTCTTCTAGAAGCATCATGTTGCAATGGCCTGAAGTGGCTGCAGAAAGCAAGTAAAACCAGTAACCTCATCTTCGTAAAATTAGCTTTAATGTAATTATTATTTGTATGTAATGTTATGTAATGATGTTATTGCTACTTTAAAAAATCTATATTTATATGGAAGTTTTTCTTTACTTAGAGAATAATCTTGGGGTGCTTTGTGGATTTTTGTCCAAAATCCCAAGATCCTGGAGTGCTGAATGTCACATATTCACTCCAGATGGCATGCCAACCTCAGCTGCACTGGAGTGAAAATGGCTCCTGTTTTCTGACAGAGCCTACAGAGTTGATCCAAAAGATAAAAATGTGCCCTGCAAAAAAAACTCCAAAAAACCCCCAAAACAAAGAAACAAAAGACCCCCAAACAAACAAAAAACTCCCCCAAACAAACAAAAACTATCGTAAATGCTCTACTACATTATCTGCAAATTTATCAATGAATGCAGATTGATTATTTCTTTTCATTATCATCCTTTCTGTGTTTTGCATGTTTTGCTCCTCCCAAGGGACTGCATGGGAATAGCATGTTGACTATAAGTATAAATTAAATGTTTGTCTAAAAGAAAAACTATTAAAATGTAATTCTAGGCAGGATGTGCCTGTCAGCAGGAAGCTTCCTAAAATACCCTCTGTTTTAAGGGTGGAATTTTAGAGTAGGAGGGAAGTGTAGAATTGCTATTTACCTGTCTGATGCTGCTTTTGACATACATGATGAGCCAGCTTCATTTGACTGTCACCTCCTTAGGAGGCAAAATTCCTCGGCCCACACTTTCCTCAGCATTGACTACTTCTTTATTTATTCTTTGTGTCTTTGCATTTTATCTGGACTGTGCATTTTCAGTGAAGCTCCAGTTAAAGACAGGCTTCTCAGTCACGGCATTGTAGGAGGGCCCAAAGAGCCTCCCACACAGTGCCTTCCTCAAAGAGAGATAGGGATGTCTGTTTCTTTGAAGAAGCACTTTGGAAACAAAAAGGGATTCCCCTATGCCTCTGACAATTTTTTTTTCCCACCACACATGTACAGAGCCATCAAACTGATGGGCCTCCTTCCATTTGCCAGATTTTTCAGAATAATCAGATTTTAGGATTTCTCCCTGGGAGATGCTGCATGTGATGTGTACACACTCTTTGGGTTGCCTCTGGGGAATGCCTGAGAGGAGCTGTGGGCAAGGCAGTGGGTGAAGGAGGGCTTTGACAACCAGGGCTGAAGGAACCTCATTCAGAGGGCTGGGAGTTTCAGGGCAGGGAAATCTTGGAGAAGAAGGTGTAAACTAAATCAAAACCTTTTCCAGTTGCCTTTATCCCTTTTGTGTCTATTTGGATTTTGCCTTCTCAAGGTCCTCAGTGACTTTTTCCTTTATAATTATATGTGGCCAAAAGAGCAAGTCATTAGAATGAGCGGAGAACTTGCTATTACAATGCCTTGGCATGAGAATTTTGTCTCTGAAAGAACTTAAGCACAGCTTAGAAATCAGCAACCACAGTTGACACTTTTCTTAGCTACTAGAGCAACGGACAGGATTTGAAATTAGTCAGATTTGCAGGGAGGAAAAATTGGTGAGTTTAAAAACAAGAACACAGCAAGACCATGTCTGAATAAATTTCCAGTTGTCTGTACATAGACCATTTATTGAGAAAGATAAGAAAAACTAAATTTTCATAATCCTGATTACATGCAGAGGATTGACCCAGATGCATGATTTTAGCTGTATTTATTATATTTAAACACAATGAATGCCTTCACATGTGTTTACTGAAATGGGGATCCACAACCACCTAAATCCTTCTTAAATATTCCTGTTTGAAAAAGAAACTATTGGATTCATGCATATTAAGAAGTAATGTATATGGCTGTGGTGCTCTAGAATTAATTAGGCCTCTAGTTTTAGAATCAAGAAGATATTTTCTCATTGCTTACAGAATAAAATAGTTAAATCCTCTGCTTAGATCTGAAAGTAGTTTTGCCCACAGCAATCAAACTAATATTTTCTTTATAGCTCATTCTCTCTGTAAGCCTTATGCTGATTTCATTAGACTTTAGATCAGGTTCCAAGTAACTAATTATATTTATAGTGTGATTTCTTGCTCAGAATAACTAATTTAGTTAAAAGAGATGGTGGGAATGGTTAAAGGTTAAGTGGTATTCCTTTGCATTACCTTGTCCAGGTGCAAAATACCAGGAAAACTTTGTGTTCATAAGCCCTCAGTATTAAGCTGAGCAGCAACCTTCCTGTTTTCAGTATTTTGTGAGAGCATAGTGATAATTAGTTAATACACTGACTTTTTCTTTTATATTGAATAGGGCTGACATATTTTTGGCATCAAAAATGGGGTCAAAAAGAACTGGCCATCTGAAAGTGATGACAAGTAAAAATGTGAGGATCTCCATGTTTTTCACATATGCCTCATTGCTTCAAGTCTCTTCCTAACATTTCTTAATAGATTTTCTCTCATACAGCTCTATTGTAAAGCCACCACTGTCCCTTTCATCACTTTCCCACCCTTGCCACACATCTTCTCTCACCTACAACCCACAGGCGTGCCGCTATTTCCTCAACCCACACCTGCTGCTCCACTCCTCTTTGAAAGGGCCTGAGCTGCATATGTGCTTCTGTTACTGCCTTCCTAAATGCTGCCACAGGCTTCTCTCAGCTGGCCCTATCCACCAACATAGAAGACCCTTTCAGATTTGGTTTCTGGGATTTAAAAAGTTTGGACAAAAGTAGGTTTGTTTAGCAGCTTTACTTTGCTAAAGGGTATGAAGGTATGCTTGCATCACTAGCACTGATTCTGTTTCTCCAAACTGGCTCTCTTATCCTAACTCCACAGCTGTGTTTTTCTCTGGACAGTACATTATTGCTTTCTTTGCCCTTAGAAATTGACATGTTTTCAACATACAGTGAACATCACGTATCCAGAGTGCTCAGTCAAAAAAATTTCTGGATTCTTTTGTTTTTCCTTTCTGAGACTGTAATGCAAAGAAATAGGCCCATTTCAAGTTCTCTTTCTGACAAGAGGTCTGGTATTTGACACAAATCTGTAGACTACAAAGATCTGTTTGGTCATTAAATGGTCTGAGCCATAACATCATGCTCTGATCTAAAGTTTACTGAGAACCTTAAGTTACCTTCTTTTTTTTTTTCCCCTGGTATGTTTCCATTCCTGAGAAAAGCAAGAGCTGCAAGACTGGCTTATATATACTCATTCAATTAATCAAGTGAGAGTGAATCAAACCTTTCCAGACAATTTTGTTTGAAGTGTCTGCACTCTTCTCTGTATTGCATGAGGTGCCAACACCAGTGGGAGTTTGCCTGAGGTAAGAGCTGTGGGTTTGGATATATTCTTCCATTTTTATTAGGCCTTACACTCACAGGAATTTTGTGCTTTTTAATCTTGTAACTGTACAAAACTTATCTGGGTATGGAAGAGAATAACTTTAGTGAGTTGCTTTAATTATTCTCATAGCTGTTCATGTTAGGTTTTATGAGCTAGTCACACTTAAAAACTTCCAAACATACTTTTAGAGCAAGAAGGTGTTTAAGTGAAATTATTGTGGCATACATCTAACCAGTAATAAGCTCAGCTGAGCTACTAAGATACCTCAGTACTGTGTGTTTCTTCCCATTTGGTCCTTAATTTCATTCAAGCATTTTAATTTCCTTTTCTGCCTTTATTATCTGTATGCTTTTCTTTGAAACCCTTTATATAGAATGACTTCTAGCAAAAAGCAAATTGTCAAAAAAAAAAAAAATCCAGCTAAGTATGTTAAATATTTATTGCTCTTAATATTCAGGGTATCGCTGCAGAATTGAGTAGTATTTATTTGCAGTTCAGTAGCACTGAGATTTCCCATGCTGGTAAGCATAATACAAGGCAATATTACATTTCCTGTAATCTTTCAAAACAAGAAAAGAGATTGAAAGTGAGACCAGGACATAAAGAAGCAAACAGTATTTTGGAAAGGTCTTGTGGCATGTACTATGCAATGCATTCATTTGTGAATACAATTAATTATGCAGTTAAGCAGGACTTGTATGCTACTTCACATAATCAAAATTAGATCCAGTAACATCTGATATCTTGGCATAAGAGTCTACCAAAAGGATGGTAATATCATAACTGTCTCCCTTTTATTTTTATACATGAGATATAAACAGAAAGAGACCTGTTTAGTCTGTACCATGGGACTGTAATTCTACACAAGAATAGTAATAGATTATTATACTGCAAGTTTTTACTTAGCACTTCGGACTAGCTATTTCTAGGAGCTTTAAATTCTTTGGAATAAGTTTTTCAGGACAGGTTAATACTTGAAATGTTTTGTTGCAGTCTTTTAGCTATTCCCTCTGGAATTGGTTTTTAGGATTCATCATTTAGCTTCTAAAGGGTCATCTAACTCTCATGAGGTGGAGTTTTACTCTGCATAAATAACTTGTTATAAAGAGTAATCCTCAAAATCATAAGTTGGATCTTTCAGTTATTGGAGTGGGGAGGCAGACATTCAAGGCAGACATAAGACAACAAAAGCAGTTCCCATCTGAAATTTTGCTAGAATGGGAAATGTAAGCAAATGAATACAATTAGTTCTCTCACAGCTTCAAACACAGCAATGAAAAGACAGCTCAGTGTTTTATTTCCTGTCTGTCAGTTAAAAGTGCAATATAGAATTATGGCCAAATACTAGTACCGAATTTTCATATGAACATGTTAACAACTGGTGTAAAGCTGAAAAGAAAGCTGCTGTCTGCAGCAGTAAAGGCACATTCTCTGGTGTTCCAGAGTGAAACCATCTTGCATTTGTAGATCTAGGCTGTCACCATGAACCTCATCTGTCTCTCTGCACACCTCCTGCAAAGCCACAAAGGTGTAATTTCGGTAAAAATGAACAGGCCAAGTGCATTCCATGTGCCTGACACTCTGCTGCTCAAGTCAGAGCAAGATTTTAAATAAACTGGACTAATTCTTCCCAGCTGCAGTGGGGAATCATGCATTTTCTCCTATATCATCTTTTGGTAAAGGCCCTTGTGCAGAGTATATGTTAATCCGTGCTTTTTGAAGAGTGAAACAACTTGCAATATAAAAACCCACAGCACTGATACCAGAATGCTATCTAGTTACAGACACTGGAATACTTTTGATGGATCTAATATTTATCCTTTTGCTGGAAGGCAATTTTAAAAGAACCAACTAGTTAAACTTGAGATACTTCTATTTCCTCATAAGATTTACTTCTCCTCCTTAATCTGTAACTCCATAGTGAGTTTCTCTAGCCATCAATACAACAGTACAGCAATATTGCCTCATCAGTCATGATTTACTTAATGTTTTCTGAATTTAGTAATATTTGATTAAAATTTAATGTGAACATATCATATCATGCCACATATATTATTGCATCCATTAATCAGGTAACTATAATAATGAAATGTCGGAAGATTGGATGAAAAAGGAGCTGAAGTCTTTGATATATGTTTGGCATGGGTTTGTGAGTGATTAACGAAAAGATATCCAGTCAATTGTGTAAAGCTTCATTAATATACATTTACAATAATCTACGTACTGTATCATCAGATATTTTTAACCTTAGTTAAACTTGATTTTTTAATTTACTGAATGACACTAAATATTAATAATCCTGAAAAATATATACTATTCTATTAACTCTCATAATGCCAGAATGATTCATAATGTGTCCTAATGTTTTTGTAGCAAACTATGTACTAAAAATATGGTCAGAGTTAATGGATCAATTTTATTAAAGGTGAAACAACAAAGGCTTTGTGCATGGCTCTATAAACCTCAACTTACACAATCATATTAAAATAAATGTAAGTTGGTGTTTCCATCTACTTTTTTAATATTCAAAGCTATATATGAGCTAATCTAGCAAAGCAACTACTCCAGTTTGGTAGAGGAGATATTGATAACTGTAACACCTGAGCTCATACTCATAACTATTTTGTTAAACATATGCAAACATTTTAGATTAATAAAATCCCAACAAAAGTTGAAATGCTTAGGCTTCAGCTCATGAAGCAGGATTAGGACCTGTTCTTCAGGTAAGCTTTGAGAAATATATCATTGTTTTCTTGATATTTGTGAAAAGAAACCATTAAAACAATAATCCTACAGCCTGGATCCATGTAGGAAGTTCTTTATTGTGTGGTGGATCTTGTTGGGGCTGTTTGTCATGGCAGCAGTGCACACGTGGCTCTTGAGTCATGTGTTTTTGGACTCAGGGCTGGAAACAGAACAGATTAGAATACATGTGCTTCATTGGTAACAGTGCTGAATGTTCCCAGTGATTTGCAGTGCACATGTCCCTCATTGCATACAGCATGGAGCACACTTGAGTGTGTCCTAGAGGTACTGTTTGAGAAGCTACAGCTGTTATATATCTGATATTTGTCTCTTATCTTGTCTCTCTTTTGGTGAGAATTCAATTTATTTAATTTTCATGTATTGATTACTGTGAATCATAGAGAACACAATCACTTTTTTCACTACAGCTGCAGGTAGCTAAGTACATGTTTACACTACAACTTCAGAAAAACAGATGTCTTCAGAATAGTTTCAGAACACTATTGCCATTTGTCTTTTAATATGGCCTGTGATTTTGAAATATGTGTGGTTAGAAGCTGGATGCTGATCTCTAAACTGAAATACTATCTCTTTTGAAGGGTGCTTGGAGATGGCTGTTGTGTGGTGTTGATCTGTATAAGCACTGTGCAGTATAAGGGGCATCCAGTTTATATTTTCATCCTACAATGTCTTGTCTTCAAATGATTTAAGGATGCTTTCTTCAGTAGTGTCTAGTGGGCAAAAGCAGTGTCTGGGTACTTGGGTAACAGCTTAGTTCTGAGCAAGGTGGGTGAGCATGCCTGCCAATCAACTGATAAAGGATCTATGGCTCTTCTAAACAAAAGTCAGGCAAAATAAGCCTATGTACCTGCATCTGGTACCCGTTCTGCTAAGAAATGTGAAACTATGTATTGAAAGAGAAATTGAGGCTGTTTACTACCAATTTAGTATTTGTAAACAGTCTCACTGAGCACTATACAGAACCTGCTTACTTGGAGACTGACAGAGACATAAGTAAAATAATTATTATTCCATCTAAATATAAAATTACCTACCTGTGCTTGCAATATTTTAAATACATGCTTTATAAAAAAACTGATGTGAGAGCACAGGCTCTGTATTTTGTTACACTACTTACTTTACACCACCTAGTTCACATACTGCCTTTGGCATCAATAAATCTTAGCATATATCTTGAGTATGCAGACTGGTGATGAAGAAAAATACATTGTGTACTTTCCTTATGTACCTGTGAAGAAGAATTAAGAAGACACAGGGTGCAGAATTCTTTCTTGGGCTTAGGTGGATTTTTGAAAATGAATTTGCTTCTGAGTTTCTGTCAGCAAGAGTAACCATAACTCATTTTCTGTGGCTGTTAATCCTGCCTGTGAGGGGGGAGGGATAGTAATTTTCTTTGTAGTTGAAGGCAGGAACTGCATCATAACAAATAATGACTTTAGGATAAGCCTAAATGGATGAAGTGCCATTGCAGTTGTCCTTCAAAATTAAGAACAGTAGGACAAAAAAATGCAGAAAATATGATCTAAACTAATTTTACTTTCAGCTTTTGTTGAGTGTTCTTTAGCCTAGGACCAGTCAAGGCTTGCAAATGCTAAGGCAATGGATGTTGAAACATCCATGTTAAGCAGTTCTTTGTTCACTTTTTTACAGGTGGGGAAATCAGAAATATAGGATTCAAGTGTCCCTCATACAGGTAGCAGTAATAAAACAGGGGGTTGTACCCCAGAGACCTGTGGTTGACTTTTAGACACTGCAGTTCATCACTGAAACAGCACATTGAATATAACATACATTCCCAATCTTTTCAGTAAAGCAGGCTCTTTTTCCTGCACATTCACAGATTTCATATAGAAGAAATCCCATCAGAGATTTGGTGATTTTTAAATGGTGTTTCCTCTTTTCATCTTTAGTTATAGCTGGGCAAATGGTGTCAAGTGTAGGTATTGAAAGCCACGGATGGGAACTCCTAAGAGTCTATAGAAAGATTCTATTTTGGTAATTCTTTTTGATGAAAGGCATGAGAAGTTGTCTTTGGGAATGTGACAATTGATGCAGAGCACGAAGTTATTTCCTCCTAGTGGCATCTTGTTTTCAGGAGAGGAAAATATTGAGATTATGCTACAGCCTGAAGCTCTAGCATGTTGATGAGGTAGAAGGAGTCCAAATAAATTAACTGTTGTCAGACTCTGATTCCAGTGACTGGGATTTTATGTGATTGGGGAAAAAAATGGTCTTACATATTTTGAAAATCATAGTCTGCTTTGGCAAGAAAGAAATTGAGCAGATCAGAGCCTGTTTCTCATGTCATTGAAGTATCTGAGGACTTGCCTTCTGCTGAGATGGGAGAGAACTTTCTTCAAAGTTGAAAGTGTTTGTTACGTCTATCTAAAATGTATAGCCCTGTTCTTGATCTAAGAAGATTTACATGGCTTCAATCTGCTCTTCTGGCCTAGGGAAGTCTACCTCTAGCAGTTAAAGGACGTTTTTTTCAGGAATGAACTCTGACAGTTCCTTGAGTTTATGTTGCTGAATTATGTAAGTATTGATGTGAGACTTGAGGAAAAAGGGCAATGTGAATTTGCCAATGCTAATGTCCTTGCCCTGTCTTTCTGCAGCTGTCTCTGATATGATGACTGAAGTATTGCAAATACTTTTAGTTACTCCTTAATATTATGGGTACAAAAAAGGGAGGGGGAATGGGGAATTGTTTGCAGCTGAGTGCACCTTGGAAGTTGAGAATTAGTTGCTCATGTTCATGCTTCTGTGTTTTTATATTCATATCCAGTGTCTCTGATGGGCTTATGAGAATGATGGGGAAATGTCTCTTATACTAAGATTTGGATAAGAAGATGAACTTTGAGTTTGGAATTTCCATTTTTATGGACTTGCACCTTTTCAGCATGGTCTTGGAGAACCTAGTGGTGCTTTAAGTGCAGGTTCTCCTCACCCTTGCAACTAACTGGGAGACAAACTGCATGCATCATAGGTCTTTGTGCACAACATAGGTAGACTTTAGGTAGATGCTGTAGAGCTTTAGTTTGTTTATGTGGAAATGAGGGTGCTGCTCTGTGTAAATCAGGAAGACCAAGGTGATGGAAAGTTTCTTAACAGAGAATGATTTAGTTGGGATAACTGGTAGATAACAATTCATGCTGCACACTGTGAGTGAGAAATTTCATTGAGAAATTCCTCTCTTCTGTAGAAATGCATAGCCACTCAGTAGAGATTCATTTGTGCAGCACTGAGTTGACTTACAGTACCTGAGATTTCAAATGACAAAAGAATCTTGCCATCAGACTCTCTCTGCTGAGCTGCTGACACAAAGGGCTGTGGGAGGTGAATAGGAACACCAGTATCTCCAGTTGTTCTCAGATAGCTCTTCACAGAAAGGTGTTCCCAGAGTTTGCTGCATAGAAAGCACAACCCACACGTCATTGTTACTCATTTGCTCAGTTTAAGAGGCTTGTTTTTCACAGATGTGCTTTTCCTGTTTGGCATTTGTAACTGAAGATTGTAAGTGTCATCCAGCTATAAAATGAGATTTTCAGCTGATTCATGAACATGTTTTTAACTGTAGCATAAAAAAGAATATGGTTGAGTATGGAATGTATGTTAAGCTGTATTTCTACCCCAGTATATTATACTACTCGGGAAGGGTGAAAAAGAAATTTTAATTAACAGCTATGCAAAAATTCCCTCCCCACTTTATATAAAATAAAATTAATAAAGCAATTAGAAGATAGAGTTAATTTCTATATGTTATCCTGTATTATTCATGCCTATATATGGAGCTGTACATACATGGATTTTAAAATAATTAATCAAAATTGCAGTACATGGTAAGTAAAGTAAACAATCAGTATATTTGAGTAAGGCTTTCATGTGAGAAAACTGACCAGACGTTATAAGAAAGGGCAGTAAAACTTGGGAGAAGAGGAGAAAATGAATTATCTCAGAATAAGGGGACCAGGACCATTCATGTCTGTATAACAGATAATTTGTGGAGCTTATAGTAATGTAATTTGAAAGTTTTTATTTCTACGTTCATGCTACAGCCAATTAGGATAATCACAGATAAGCAAGTGTTTATTGCTGTTCCAGGGAATAATAATAATGATCAGATGTGTGTTATTTCTGCCGAAGTTTTCTTCAGTATATACTTACCATCTCATGTCTAGCTTCAGAAAAAACATCTAGATTAAAAACATAGTAAAAAGGCCTTTTGAAAGTGATTTAAAAATAATTCTTCATACCAAAGTGCAACTGTGAAAATACTTCTGAATTGAAAAAGCACCTTCCTTTTGGCATATGGATTAAATGTGCTCTCTAGTCACATTTGTTTCTGGCTAGGTACTCCATCTCTAGGAATTTGCACTCTTCTAAAACATTAGGCATGAATCTGGCTGCTTATCAGAAGGCTATACTTGCTTAGGCTTCCTTAGCTCACAGAGAGTTTTTAAAAAGTAAGGGTATTTTTTAACATGTAAGTATCCTCCTAAAACTGATAATCACATAGAAAATGTTAACTATTAAAACAAAAAAGCCAAATGACAGCATTTGCCAATATGTTCACAGCAGAGTGAGAATCCAATACATACCCCTTGAAAGTTGGTTTACTAAATTAAGTGTAAAATAACTATTCTGAATTATCTAGTTGCCTTTTCATTCTCAAGGTTTTATTTTATTGTTGCAAGATTCTTTTTAAACCTACAAACAAGGATCTAATTTCTGCTACCTGAGCATTGGCAACACATTGGAGAGAAACATCCAGGAGAGAATCAAATTTATTCGCACTATAAATTGCAGCTATATTTAACATTGAGTGTTCTGGCATTCTTGAAAGTCTTCCTTTTCAGTGAAATTAGGACAATAATGCCAGCAAATCAGTTTTAGTGGTATTGATATGATGTGTGTTCAATTGGAAAGAATATATGGAAGAGGGAAGAGACATCTGGATAGTTGTTACCTCTGCGAAGAAAATATGTACCCTCTGTCATAAAGGCAGAATGAAGCACCAGAGTGGATTTTTCTGATGCTATGCAAATTGTGGTTGTCCTCAGCACATTCAGTTTCTGTCCTGAGTCATAGTTTTGAAGATCTTTTCACTACTAGATCCAGACATTTCACACAAGGTTGCTCTCCTTCAAGTTTTTAAAGATGACTCAGCTTAGGCTGAGAATTACAGGGCTGTAATCTTCCTGGCAGCTGCCCCCAACTTGTGACCTCCTGTCTGTCCTGGGGAAGAGGGGCACTAGCAATGTGCCTTTCCAGTCAGCCCTTCCATTACCCACATTGAGGTATAGTTGGTTATGCTTCCTTCCCAAATATGTGTCCCACAATGTGTGTCCCACAATGTGTGTCTGGGTGTCATACCAGTGTAGCATAAGGAAATAGTCCAGGTGTGCTCCCATTCCTTCAGGTCACAAATAGGATGACTATGGGACTCCTCACCCTCAAAAACATGAGAGCTCTTTTACATTAGCTTTTCTCACAATGACTTTCCCAAATATGCAGAGTAACAGGGAGCCCTGAAGCTGCCTGTCTCCTCATCCCTTTCCAAAGCCACCTCCTTAAAGGATCACCTCATAATGGGGCCTGATTTCCTGTTTGATCTTGGTGAGCCTCATGGTTCACACTAAACCATGCAGATACCTCAGGGGCCACCACAGAAGCACTAGTGATGAGGGGATATTAGTACATACCTGGATTCCTGCACATTATCCTCTCTGTAGTTAAACACCTTAAATAACCATTATTATTCTGGCTGTATTAAAAAGTGGTAGCTTGGCAACTGTGGTTGTGGGGTGTTTTTTTTGTTTGGTTTGGTTTTGGTTTGGTTTGATTTGGTTTTTAAGCCAAACAGTAGAGGAAATGAGTTCTAATCCTCTTGAGGGTGCTGTTTATTAATAAATTTCCACCATGGAAATTAATATCTTCTTCTTTCCCAAAACAATTATGAACTAACTGTAACAGAAACATGCCTTTTTAGCTGAGGTGACAGGAATAGATGTTAGAGACGGTAAACAAAGTTGGGTTTTTTTTTCCAGAAAACTGAAAAATATATGAGGTTTGTTAGTGCATCTGTTAAATAATGACTTTATGAGGCCAGATAGGAGAGGATACAGGCTAAGTCCTCTGTATAATGGGTCAAAAACCCATAGTGAGAATTAGAGTGTCTTGTGTGTGGTAGTCACAGCATGAAGATTAAATGGTATTGCTTAATCAGCAATGTGGTAACAGGGAGTTGATGTTCTTAAACCCATTTGGGATTTTGCTTTCCTGTGGTTGGTAAGGGTTGAATTCCATGGGAAATGATCTGCTTATAGGCCATGGAGTAGGGGAACTAGATGAATGTGAATTGCCATTTTGGATTTGGCCATGTTATGTTCCCATCTTAGAAAAAGGAAGTGATATGGTTTGTTTGGTTTTTTTTCTCCTGATGAATATGTATATTCTCTCTTGCTCTTTTTAATATGAAATGTCTTAATATAAGCACCTTTGCACAGTGTATACATCTAAGTGTCAATCCATTGAAGAATTTCATCCCATCATATTATCCTTGACTTCAAAAATGCTTCTGGCTTTGGGGAAGTACACGAAAAGCTACAAATAAAGCTTAGTCTGTGCTTTACTCTGCTACACTCTGAGATGTTTCCTGTGCAGACAAATTTGTACTTGGCTATGTATCTTGAAATTTGTAATTTCACACCTATTGATGATATTGAGTCATTTTCACTATATGTACAAGGTATTAATAAATGTACTCTGTTAATGATTTGTTTCATATTTGTGGCGTTGAAGCCAATTAGAAGTCCTTGTGTGTTTTTTGTATGTTTGAGATGTCACTGATCCTGGAATGGCACCATTTGGTCAGTTAATCACTGTTTTTTGTATCCTCCTTCTCTTTTATAGTGTTTTATTGGTGTTCTGTAAGGATAGAATTGAGCTACAGGCTGTGGGGTGCACCTGCAGAACATCATGGCAGCTTAGAGAAGTACATGGCAGCACAGAGAAATTTGTCTCCACCTGACTGTGGGGGGAGGAGGTGTCATGTGGCAGACTACTGTGGAGAGGAGCCTGCTGGAAGCTGATAGACCCTTGACTAGTGGGTGATCACCCCATATAGGGGCAGTATGAAATCGTGTTGCTGACATGGCAATGTGTGATAGGTCGCTTAGTGAGGACTGCTGTATAGGGAAATATTGTATCTTGAAGAAGTGTATAAACCCAGCTTGTTTCTTTGAATAAATGATTCAAATTCCCTGCTGGTCTGAGCCTGAGTCTCAGTCATTTACAGTGTTCCCTGCTTCAGACACTATCCATTGAAATTCTGATTACTCACTGTAATAGATTACTCTATTACATGTTATAATAATTTCTTCCTCACACTTGTTTTGCACCCATTAGCATTAGGTTATTTGGAGTATGCTTTAAGGAAGGAAATGCCAGAATAAAAGAAGCAGGAGAAAGACCAATGATCAGTGGTCCCTCTTGACCACTTTAAATAGAGATAATTGCAATAATCATATCTATAGCAAATATGCTAAATATCAGTAGTAGGTTAAAATTATAAAATTGCTTTAACTCTGTTGATAGCTGAGCTGTGTCCAAATATATAGTAATAACCTTGTTATTCTGAAAGCTTCTCTTGTACCTAGGGTGCCCCTTTTCCCTCCACAACATTAACAATGTGCATCCAGTGTCAATCCAGAAAGGTTTTTGGACTAAAGGTAAAATAAAGCTAGCTGTGGTACCTAAATAGATGTTCAGGTACACACGGAAATGCATCTGTAACACAGGACATGGTAGCACAATCATGTGGATAACCATTGCTCCCTACCCACTGCAGACCATACCCAGCTCCAGATACTCACACCTGTGCCAAGCCAGTGGCACAAAAACTGTTTTTCATTGGGAGAACTTGACAGTCTCTGGGCTGGAAAGTGAGGAAGGGTACCAGCGGGCTCCTGGACAGTTTCTCCCAGCTCTTGCCAAATTGCTGAGTTGTGGTGCCACACTTGCATGTATGTGCCATAAACATATTATAGGGCATAAAGCATTGAAGGCTCTGACAAAATACCTGTGCCAACCTTGCTGTAATACTCAGAGGCCAAGATTTCACAGGGTACTTATGTCTCCAACTCATCACCTGAAGGACTGTAGTTAATAGTGCATAAATTCCTGGAGTGTTTCTGTCTTGCAGCTCTACAGATAAAGCAGGAGACAGCGTGGCATGATGCTATGGCAGGGTGCAGTATCCAGAGGAGCTGTGTGAGGGAATATACTTCTCAGCTTCAGTGGAACAGGGAAGTCCCTTTTATTGTGTGACCTGGCAAATGACCTACTGCAGGTCAAAACAGAGGGTCTGCATTTGCTTAACTTTAAGTGGTTATATAGATTACGAACATTCCTACAAATACTTCAGAATAGCATTGCAACTCCGTAGTGTTTCAAGCTCACCTTGCTTAACTAACCTCTGGCAAACCCATGCCCAGGGAGAAATTATTCTAAATCTCCCATGTCCAAATTCCAGATCCGAGTGGAAAGAATTACAAAATTGCATGCAAATGTTTTGGATTAAAATGGATTTTTTCAGTGAAAAAAATACAATTCTAATAAAATAACTACGGTAAGCCAATAAATTATTTTAAACTAGTTTGCAAACAGAAGTAAGGCATTGACTCTTGCTTCAGAATCAGAAAATGAATCAGAAATCAGGGTTTCTGAAGGGCTTTGCTGTTAAAACTCAAGGACCATGTTCCATATGAATTGGAAGAAGCTGGTATCAGGTACTGTCACTTGAAAAGACAGTTATTGAACTACCTACCACTCATCAGGACAAAGATGCCTGGCTTATATTGCCAAGGTGGGAGAAGAGAAATCTCTTCTCTCTCCCTTGGCAATGGTTTATGGTGCTTACCTGGAACAAGCTCTTCCATTTGAATATCTCCATAGCCACAGGCTAGATGAGAGCACAAGATTAAAGCAGAAATCTTGTTCCTCCATCTCAAGAGACAATCTGTCATCTGCACAGCTTGTTTTCATAACACAAGCATAAGTGAAATTCTGTAAATACTTTTTATTTCAGTAATTAAAAGTTTTTCCTGGTGAAGGAAGATGTTTTTAATAATTTTGCTTTTTAGGGCTGGGAAGGGGAAGCGGAGAATATGCCAGAGGCCAAATGGGTGGAATTTTTGTGTGAGTAAAAGAAACATGAAGGACTTGATGGTCCAGCCTTATTAATGTTACAAAATATTGGGCAGGTGCTTGTAGTAGATGCAAACAGCATTAACTCTGTAAAGATCAAATAATTTTTTAAGGGGACATGAAGTCATATAAATGTGACAGAGAACCACATACTCCTCTCAAACGTTTGAACTTCAGAAGACTGCATTAAACTGCATTACACACAGTTACAGGACAAAATGAACTCCATAACTGAAAAGTATCTTGGCTGTCTATCTCAGTAACGACATAAGTCAGCCTTGGATTTATCATATAAGTACCACTTAAGAAAACCACCTGTGATGTAATAAAAATGTTCTATCTAAAACAACACACCAAATTAAAAAAGAAAAGGTTTATGTCCTTGAAGAGGCCTATCCTCTTTATATCTTGTGAAGAACAGAAAACTTCACAGATTCTTGTGTTTGACATTACTTTTTAATATCCTTGCATTAAAAATGAATTATTACTTTTTAATATTACTTGTAGCCAACTATCCCCTACTGTATAGATAAATTTCTTGTATGATTTTATTATATGCTCAATAATAGTACCTATAAGCTCAGATTTCTTTTGAATATAAATGACTGGAAACAATATCTACCCTAAAGCATCTTTAATGTCATTATAGATGGGTGGGAGTAAATTAAGCGGTATTTAGCCACCAAAGTCTTTAATTTCATTGCATTTGAGTAGGAGTTAGACATTATGAGGTCCAATTTTAAAAGTCACTAATGTTTTTACATCTGAGTAGGAGTAAATTAAACAAAATCACTCCTGAGCTGCTAATATCATTTTAATTGAATGTCATTCAGTTTCTAAGTGCTGTTACAATACAGTAGATAATGAGTCAAGCTCAACAAATCATCTGAGCTCCAGGTACCATGGCTACTAGGGGTGATGGAAGAGTTTAGGGATGGAGAAGGAAACTGTTGGAAGTTAGGAAGCTGACAGGAATGATAGCAGGCCTGACATGTCTTGGCTGATGAGACCTATGTTCATCTAAAAATATCACCCTAACAAGAGCTAATCTAGCAAGGCTGCAAGCCAGGTCATTATTTCTAGTGTTCAGATATATATTAAAAAAAAAAAAAAGCCCCAAAACCCAGGCATTTATTCAGAAGATGTGATTTACAGAGTGAATGGTAGAAAGGCTAATTCCATTTACTCATACCTCATGAATAATTCACTGTTTGATTTAATGTTAATCTTGATGATGAGACAATGGTGAAACAATACTAGACAATACATAGATTTATATATGTGAAAATAAAAAATCATATCCTATCACAAGCATTATTTTTCGATTTATAACAGATAATGTTGCATTTTCCTCATCGTGGAAATCTTTTCACTTTGGTAAACAGCAGGTTTAAGACGAGCTGTGGCCCTTTGTACAGCAACAGCTAAAGGGACTAGAGCGAAAAACACCCTTCATTGTAACTCAAATTACTGTAAAACGATAGGTATTTTGCCCTAAAAGCAGTTCAAGCCATTATACAATGCTAGGCTTCCATCTGGAAAAACTGCAGGGTTTTCAACTTACTATTCATTTGTGAGCATCAGATCTTTCTGATGTTGCTCTATATGTATGTGTTTGACTGCTGGGAGCAAATACTCCTTTAAAGTGTGAATGTAAGACCAAGAGACCACATTCTCCTGACTGAAGCTCAGTCCTTGTTCCAAACTCAAGCTAGGCATTGGCTTCAGGTATAATACATACTTGAGTATAGTTATGCAGTTTCATTTGGCCTGTGTGATATGTTGTTCTGGTCTCTCCTGAAAATAGTGAGGTTAAAGGGCCACTATGGACTATGCGTTTACATGTATCTGATACTACTTGCTCATGCTCAGAAAGTCCCATCAACTATCTCTTGGCTATCTTGGCAAATACCATAGGACTTGGCTTTTCTCTTACCTCTTGCAAGACTGAGGCCCCTTCAAAATCCATACACCTTGTTCTTCTTCCAAGGGTAGAGAGAAAGAAGAATGTCACTGCTGCTGGACAGGGAAAGCAACTGCAGAAGTCAGGGCTCTTACAAAAGAAAGGTTGCATGTAGCCACAGCAGCATTCTTTTCCTCAGGGCTTTTCCTGCAACTCCTGTCTCCAGATAACAGAATGTACTAAGGCAGCACAGAGTTGCCACAGGAGAGATATCTTGTGCCATTTCAGGATAGACTTCCCTATATTCTCCATCCTAAAGGTTAGTTACTTAGCCCAGGCACTTGTAGATTTGAGGTATATTTCAACAATGTCCTTTTGGTCATATGTCATTCCTCAGTTTTTGCAGAGAGCAGCATGGGTCTGAGGGGGTAACTGTAGAACTTCAGTGGTAGGATAGGAAATTTACAGTTCCTTCTTGACTGGAAGGACAGACTTCCCATTGCCAAGGACACTGTCTTTTCCAATATGATGCTACGACAAAAATGATGATTGTCAAATTCTGCTTCTTCCTAGGTATTTCTCATATTTAATTGTGATATTCTTCATATACTCTTTCAACTACAACATGCTATGTAGTTCTGCTTTTACTTTTCTTGCAATAAATGGATGTCTGATACGACATTCTGGACAAATTTAAATAAGTGAGTGAAATAAAAGAAACTGTCAGTGGATGTAAAGAGGAAGGCAATACACTAGACTCTGGTGAACTTCTTAAATAAAGGGCTGGAGTTTGGATCTGACAGAGAAAGAGGATGGGAGGTAAAATCATTCATTAAGTAGGTTTGGCATCTAGAGCTGATTTTCTAGTGAGCAAATACAAGCAGAAATTCCTGCTTGGGATTCAAGTCTGGCTACTTTTTTGCATTCACCTTCCATGACGTGGAACACCAAAGAGCCCCGGTGCTGAATTTTGGTTCAGTATACTCAACAGGCAAAAGAGTGAGATCTGTGATTTAAGAATTTAAGCTTTCATGCAGGGTGTGTGAAGAAAAGTTTAGAGATTGAGCATGGGCTAAACTCTCTGTGTAGATGTACTGTTGCAACATGCTCTGGGACATATGGAATGATATTGTTACCTGGGGGAACACTAATGAATGCTTTGACATAGCCTTTTGTCTTTTCTTTGTAGAATGCACTGGAACATGTTTTAACTAACGTGCTTGTTATAAATAATGTGCTACATAGGTTGGTTGTGTCTTGTGTCTGTGAAATTCCAATGGTAGCATTGCAAAAGTAATTGCTAACAAAACTCTTACAGCATTTACTTGGAGAACTCCTAAGAAACTTAATGACTTCCATCATGTTAAAATACTTAAAGAGGTAGGATTTGAGTTATTGAAAGGCAAGGATATAGACTTTACTTTGGAATACCTGCATAATGCTCTGCCTGTGCCTAAACACTGTGAAACACTTTGCATCTGCACAAAGAGTTGTTCCACTTAATCTCTGTGTCTGTCTATCAAAGAAGAACAAAACTTCAAGGGGTCTAAAGACTACTAATTCAGTATTAAAATATTAGACCTGGATCTTATTTCCTGAAAAAAAAAATCTCATTGCAGTCTTATATTGCCATTTTTCTCATTCTTGCACTGCACTTTCAACCTCCCAGAGTCCAAGGGGTTTGTGAATTGCACTTAGAAGCACTATGGACTAGGATGCATTCCTGGGCAAGCAACGAAAATGTGTCCCCTGAGGAAGTATTGCTAGGCTAAAGGACTGCATGGCTGATACTTCTGCTTGCAAAGACAGCAGTTTCCTTCAGTAAAGAAAGTTGTCACAGTGTAGTAGAAGATAAAGTAATCAATGTTTTCAGGTAATTCTTTTTTCTTCTGACAATCCTGATTTGAGCGTTTGCTTCCTTGAATTGCTTTTGTTGGTCAGGCATATTTCCTTAGCTGTTCAAGTCTACTCTCTCCAGTTTAGCAATCATGTTGGAGGTTTTTATCTTAAGCTTAAAGAGGCTGGTCAAAATCATCTTTCTTTTCAAATGGGCCAATTTAAATAAAAATTGATATGTTTTTCAAAATTTTCTAGTTTTAGATGGGGTTAGGCATGTCTAATGTAAATTTAGATTACTAATGAGTCTGCCTTTGCCTCATGTTGCTCTTGCAGTCAAGTAGTTTCCTATCTCAGAAATATTTATGTTCTTCACAGCTGAAAAGTCAAATTTTGCTTGGTGTCTGTTAGTTCAGAGCCCAATTACTTTCCCCTGTAACTGGAATACGTAAGCTATTCTCTGCATATAACACGCAAATACCTCTGAAGTCTGTAGGCACAAATTTTTTTTTTTTTTTTTTTTTTTTTTTTTTTTTTTTTTTTTTTTTTTTTTTTGTAACTATAAGCTATGGAATTAGTTTGATGGTAAAGTTTTGTTTACAGTGTGTCCTTAGTTTTTGCTTTGAAATGTGCCGGTAAATATAAAAATCAAACTACTCGTATTAATCACAGGCAAATCTAGTTTGGCTTTTTGCAAATGGC
Organism: Erithacus rubecula; assembly: GCF_903797595.1. Lineage (NCBI taxonomy): Eukaryota > Metazoa > Chordata > Aves > Passeriformes > Muscicapidae > Erithacus > Erithacus rubecula. Next base: position 5,615,507 of record NC_136660.1, read on the forward strand.
AATACATTCAGTGCTAGCTGAAGATAGGAATGGTGATCTTGAGAAAGCTATTTGTTCACAGAAATCATAGAACTGGCTCTTTATGGCCTCTGCCCAGCCATGGCCTACAGAAAGCTGAAACAATAAGATACTGGGGACTCTGTGCTTGAACCACCTCCCCTGTAAACTAATGTTCTGGAGTTGATGAAGTTAAACTCTTTGAAGGTTTTGCATGGTTCTGAAAGGTGAAAAAATCATTGCAAGCTGTGATACATGTAATTTGCTGCAGCTACTCACTTCATTTGTATTTCAGAGCACTTAGAGTTGGAGCCACATGAGGCCAGCCTGGGTTTCACCTGGGCAGTCTGGGTATCTGTGTGCTTTTGAAGTACTTGGGTTAGAGAGAAACCTGGACCATTAAAAGTCTCTATATAAAGAACTCAGAGCAGGTCCTTTTAAGGAGGAAGGACTGCTAACCCCCTTCCCCCATGTTTGGGCATGGCAGTGATGCCTGTGACCCACTGTCCTGAGTCTCAAGGTAGAAGAGCTGTGACTTTGCCTGTTCAAGCAACAGTTCTAGGTGGGACCTGTCTTTCTTTAGGAGTACTTGGAAGAACATGCACACACCACTTGCATCCTAGATTTGAGCTCAGACAGGCAAATTCTCTGCATATGTACCTGGAGAAAGATGCCCACAGAGTACAATTTATGGCATTTAAGTCAGATGCTTAAAATTGTCTGCAGGCATCCTGTGTCCGTATTTTGTATATTATTCTGAAAATCTGTATGATAGGGATCTAATGCTTCCTAAGCCTGTGGGCAAGACTGCCTGAATGATCCACTGCATGGAAACTCACTCACAAATACACTGTGTTGTCTTTCATCAGCTCTGCCAGGGATTTGTGAAGTTTGCTGTCCCTGCATCTCTGTCTTTCCCAGGTATGCAGTCATCAGAACTGCTGCCCAAACATGACTGGTTTGCTTATCATCTTACAGGATGCAGAAAAGCAAAATTTTGCCTGAAATTATTTACACAGGGTTTTCCTTAGCAGTTAGGAGTTTTTCCACAGCTGAGAGATTTTGGTATTAAGTTGGAATGCAAAATGTAACCAGAAGTATGATTTTGATCACCATCTGTTGAAACCAGGTAGAGCAGTGTTTATCTCTTTCACAACCCATCCCTCATAACTCCAGGGTGGGGGCGGGGGTACTCTGTTAATAGGCCAGTTGTTAAAACTAGGTAAGGCAGTTTTCTTTATTTCTTCCACTATCTGTACAAGGAAATATCTTCTGTTAATGGGCCATTGAGTCTCACTGCATGATTGATAAAATTACATCATCCCATTGTGAGATACTTCATCCAGGGGGAGGAGCCAAGCATTTCCTACCTAGATAAAATCTGAGATTTGGAACCCTAGAGCAGCCTTTCTCCACTAGATTCCCAGAGGAAAACCAGACCCATCTACACCATCACTAGACCTTCAAAAGAAAACTGCACACTTCTACAAGATCATTGCTTCAACAGAACCATATCTGTCACTCCAGGAAGACTGCAACCACCACTCAATCAGACTGCTACAAGTACCCTCACCAACAGGGTGTCAGGTTGTATTCTGAATCTGTTAGTGTTTTTTGGTACTACTGCATTTTAATTTTAATTTTCCTAGAACAGAACTGTTATTCCTATTCACATATCTTTGCCTGAGAGTCCCTTAATTTCAAAATTATAATAATTTGGAGGGAGGAGAGTTTACATTTTCCATTACAAGGGAGGCTCCTGCCTTCCTTAGACACTTGTCTTTTCAAACCAAAACAGGTATGACACTACTGACTTTGGTTTGAGTATCTAATTCTGTATAAAAGGAACAGAAGTATTTTGTGCACTTTGGTGCATTTCTAAATGTTGCTTCTTTGCTTCTTCTTAAGATAAAACTGCAAAATGACCTTTTAAACTTGAACAAAGCAGAGAAAGATACAGAGTAGTGCATTCTGAGTAAAAGTTAGACTAAAATTCTTTAATCAAAGTCCATAATGTATCACAAATTTAAATAGCTCTCTTTGGAAAGCAAGTCATGAGCTAGACTTTGAAATTATTTTAATAACTTGCATAGGAAAGTACATACCTGTATTTGTAGTTATTTTCCCTGATAGCATCTCAGCTTCCACAGTCTGTGTACCTGTGTAATAAACATGAATAGATACTTGCAAAGGGACATCACACCATAAATATCCTTTCCCTCTTTATGAGGTTTAGATAGACTCATTCTTGTCCAAACCATTAAAAGCTGAGCTCAGGCAGTCAACAACCTAAAACATACTTTGCATTGCTTTTAACGTCTTGTTCTGAGTATCCTGGGTATGTTTAGAATATGTTGGTGCCAGCTGGCAGATTGCTGGTGAGGCTGAATACATGAGGCTTCTGCTCTTGCAGTGTAATTGCAGCTCTGCATCTCCACAATTCCTTCATCCATTTTTCTAATTTCTGTAATTCAAGACAGTTGCTTTGCATGCACCTTCACTTGAGTTTGCAGGAGTGCTTTTCTTCATCAAACCTCACCTTTGCTGCAAATTTTTATGGCAGGATTTTTAAAAATTTCATATTAAATCTAATTTGTGGAACAAGTTGTTTTTTTCTCCCCCTCACTAATTGCTTTTACGTTAGTCTCACTAGTCCATAAGTGCCAGTAGTCTCTGAGATACTGGATCTCATTTAATTTCCAAAGAAGCAGAAGAGAGCTAAAACAAGAAAATGTCACAGCATAAACAGACAACAGAAGGGAAGAAAAAAACGAAATAAAACAGTTTTATCCTCCCACTTTACATTCATTCACTCAGCCATATCACATGTAACATCAGAGCATTCTCATCTTTTGAAACTGGACTTATCACTCAAGAAGAGTGACAAGTTGATCTCCCTTCATGTACGTAATTGTGCAAACGTCACAGAGCCTGAGGAGAGAGGATTGTCATCCTGCCTGGTAACCATTACAGGTTTAAAAGTTAGTAAGAGGCAGTCAACATTATTTCAACATTTTTCCCCAGAAATGAGAATATAAATCAAAGATTTTTTTTTTTTTTTTTTTTTTTGGCTTTGTTTTTGTTTTAAGAATTACTTTTAGCACAGTATATTTAAAATAAAAAAAAATACAGGATAAAAGCCTTAGAACTATGGAAATATTTTGCTGAATTCTTCTTTTAAGGTTACATTTTTAGTCCAAGTGTCTTTTCATTTAGGAATTTAAATTGATTTTTAAAAAATCAAAGTGAGATGTTTAAAAATCTTGAAGGATTTATCTTGAAGGACTTTGATTGACTTAATCAGTGTTGTATCTGGATCTCCATTTGTGGGGAGTTTCATCTTTTTATTCTGACTCCATTATTTTCTAAAAATAGAAGGCATATTGAAGAAACTTGGGTATTGTAATTTGAGCTATTGAGAGGAAGAGTTAATACTCTTGAAATTGTATTACCCCATTTACTTAAACAGGTAGCAAAAAAACTTAAGATTTTGCACAAATTCTATCTAGTTCATAGGAGTACTTAGTTAAAAAAATCTTAGGTTATGTATATGGGGAATTTCACTGAGAAAAGAAAATATCAAAGAATCAGAAGGTATTTTCCTTGTTTAATCACAAGTCCCTTTTTAGCCAGTGCTACCTCATTTTTTTTTTCATTTTGATAGGTTCTTCCAGTAGCTTCCCAGGTTGGCAGATTTGGATTTACTCTTAAGCAGTGGGATAAGCTTTATTGTTTCCAATTGGTTAAGTTAAACATTGATCTGTTTTATCCATCCCAATCATAGTTAACCTAACTCCACAGTTATGTGAGACCCTAGGTTAAAAATATGTAGCTAAGGATCACCATTTTTAAGTATAATATTCATTTAACCTTGACAAACGCACTAGAACTTAGATTTCAATCCTTGCCTTTTATAAATCAATACTAGTAGCAATCATTTTACAGTTAAAAAACTGTGCTGTTCAAAGCAGGAAGATTCTATTCAAAGCCAAATGTGAGGTAAAAAAATGTAAGATGTTGTCCATTTTAGAAATTAAGTATTGTACATTTAATGATTGAAATCTTATGTTGTTTTCATTAAAAAAATATAACAAGATTTTTGGGATTTTGCTTACATTTGAGACAGAAACTGTTTTAAAATATTATATTCCCTCAATATGGAGAGAACATTTTATTCTAGGTAAAAATTATGAAGGTAGTGAGGGTAGCTCTATGATTTTTCCTTCACAGAGGCATTGACTTAGTGGATGAGTCCAAGAGTGAAAACTTAAGAAATATTAGAGACAACAAACATAAAGACAATTCTTTATCTGGACATCAATCACTGAACAGTTGCATAGTGGAGAAGCTATTTGGCTTGTATCTGCTTGATGCTTACCATATCCACTGTTGCTCTTCATGTTTTCTAATCTATTTTTCCAAATAATGTGCTTGCATGGAGAAGTATTCTATTGCCTGAAATGATAATATGAGCCTGAGAGAAATGGCAAAATTAGTTACTGCACAAAATTTCAGAAGTGAAAACTGGGCACAGTTGCTGATAAAGCCAAAGGTAAATACCAGAGTATGAGAAGAAGTGTAACTCATAGTATAATTTTGAAGGTTGTTATCTAAGTGGATCTATAGATTGAGGAGTTTTTGCCTGCTGTGGATATACATTCATTGTAGCAGAAAATAATTTTGTAATCAAACTGTTAACACAATACAAAACCGCTTGAAGAATCATCAATCTGAGGAGAATTGCTAAGCAAACATAAGGGAAGATACTTATGTTCACAAGCCTTTGTTCTCAAAAAGAGAAGACAGCTGTAGTGTAGTGCTAATGATTAGTATGGAACGGCCTACTTTTCTCATATCAATATAAGTAATACCCATAAGAAGTACTCTGCCTCTAAATTTCTTTTGATGATTGCCTACATGGTGGGTAGCAGTGCCACCCCTCTTTCCTCCAATCCCCAAATGGATATAACAGCTCTGTTATATAACAGTCTGTCATGGACAGGATTAGGCCATCTCAGCAAAGCAGAGACTCTTGTTTATCTTCACCAGTAAGAAGATGTTTAAAAGCCCCTCAGCCCATAGGCTGTCATGTTGACAATCAACCTTATCCTCATCTTACTACTCTGACTGGAGGGCTGGACTTGTGATCATCCTACAGTAGCTGCAAAATAGCAGATGAACATGGGATGGACATGTTTATTGCTAGAGGAAAAAGACTGCTCTTCCAAAAAGCTGAATATTTACCTTATACCTGGGAGCTATTAGAGCCATTTAGCCCCTCACAGGAACATTGCAAATCCAGCTAGCTAATTAATATTGCTAATATTTTTTGAGCAGGTCCACTGAAATTTATGATTATTTGTACAGCAAATGAATGTAAATGAGAGGCTTGCTATTTTAAGTTTAGAGCATGTTTTATGGTGTAATGGTTTCTGACAAGCAATGTGAAAAAATGTTAAATTGAAAAAGCCAATAATATATGGAAGCTCACAAATGTGAGTGTCAGTGGTAGCAATTTGTTCTTTCTTGTTTTCTACTCAGCCGCTTCTCATTACATTATTCTTCATGTCTTAAAGTTGACCAATTCCAGGAACAAATCAATACCAGGGAAATCCTTCTGTTTTCTTCTAAGGCATAACATATAAAGAAAGCTCAGTTAATGTGTGTTTTAAGAACATCTAATGGAAATACCTGGATTTCCCTTCATGTTCTATAATTAATTGAGCTCCTTGCCACCCACAATGTATAGTTGTTCCCCTCTATATTCTCTTTTGGCTTAATTGTAATTTGTTTTTCTGTTCAATTTGTCTTTAGTTTTGGTTTTTGTTTTTGGTTTGTTTTTTTTTTTTTTGATTGGTTGGTTGGTTGGTTGGGCTTTTTTCTTAAATGGTGTTGGACGTGCTTTGTACTTAGTTTTATCTTCTTGTGCTTTTGCTTCTAAATGTCAGCATAATTTTTCTGCCTTATAATATTGGAGAAGTTATAACCATCAATCAGTCCAATAGAAGAGCAGAAAAGATTAGATACCATTTATCTGTATTGGTTGCCCATTGTAATGACCCAGTGGACAACATGAACAGATAATCTGTTGCTTTGATGGAAACTAATTATTCTTAGGAGTGACAGCATCGAAATAGCTTTTGTGACATTGTTTTTAAAAATGATGACTACCTAGTCATTACTAGTGTAAGACTGCCATTTCTGTGCTGTTTTCCGTATGTAAGCAGCAGGAAACAGAATTTTTTTTTTTAAAGTTAAGAACCCTATTTGCAGAGACAAAAATATCTGACATCCCATGTAAAATGCCTATTAAATTTAATACAGAAAACACTACTCTAGCTGCTGAAAAGTAAAAATGCACTGCCATCTTATTTCTGTCACAAGTACTTGATCTTGTTGTTCTGTGAATATGAAGCCTTTTTTATTTTGACAGCTAATGGCTCTGCTAGTGTACTGTGCTGGCATCTCACCTCTTGAAAAGAAAGTTTCCTGAAGCTAAAAATATATGTCTATTGAATTATGGAATTAAAAGCAAGTGATAGAGTTAAAAATAGTTGCTTCCATCCTTTCCAGGCACATGTAAATCACAAAACTTTTACTGTGTGTCAGTTAAAGGAGGACTGGAGGCCAAAAAGTCAAAAAAGCAAAAACTTTAAAGAACTTCCTTAAAACTTGCCTGTATGAGAACTTGGTAAATGACAGGATCCTTCAGTGGGTCCTGAAATTCAGTACATGCAAACCATCATTGACTTGGGAAGCATGGGGAAAGTGTATAGGGAATGGGGTGTCCTCACTCGTACAGAAGAGTCTGTGACCTCAGATCCTAATGCATTTACAAGGCTGTGTATGCCATCTATTGGGTGGGCAGTGCTTGCATGGCAGGTGCCACATGCTTTGGCCAGATGGGATCTTCTTGAGTCTTCTACAGCTGATGCTAAGCTTGTGAAACTTCTTAGAGGCAAAATGAGTGGGTGAGGTGCTGTTTGGTAGGTTTACTTTCACTTGCACTTTGGGTGTGAGCTGGGCTGATGCTGTGCCCACTCTCAGGGGTGTGCAATGGGTAGCTGGAGATGCCAGCGTTTTTATCTCTGCTGTGTGGAAAATGATTGACATGTCTGGGAGGATGCAGACCAATATCCCTGTCTTCCTAAGGAAATGGAGGGATATGCTAAGTCAAGAAAGTTCAGCTGACTCCCCCTAAGTAGATGAGTGCTTTTTCAGTACTGTCATTCAGTACTGTCATGCTCTGTGGGATGTCTGGACACACTACCTGGCCTGGTTAAAACATCATTTTGGGCACTTGGTCAGCTCTGATGTGACTTAATCTCACTTGGGCTGTTGAAAATCAAGATGTCAGTTCCACCATTCTGCAAACCCATGCAATTGGGAGCATGGAGCTTGGACTCTGCCCAGTACTAAGTGCAGATCACCACCAAAGATCTGTGCTCTTCTGTGGTCTTGGGCAGTCCAACCACAACTTGAAATGGCTGAAGAAGTTTTAAGGCTTTGAGGCATTATCAAGCCTTGATTGCTGTGCCCTTCTCTCTGCTTTCTTGGAGGGATGGGAAAAGGAAGCTTAGAGGTCAGAAGAACTGTCTGACTAATTTGAACAACTAAAACTGATACGTACTGTGAATACTGTAATAGCCAGCACTAGACTAGATTTGTTTTCATGGGCACTAATGAAAATTTCTTATTTATATAGTTGTTTGGAATTGGGAGCAAGTAGTAAGTATAAAGGTATAAAGCAGTATAAAGACTGCTAACAAACTAATTACATAAAATAAGTTATTTGTATATCATATTCCGTGGCAGAGCACCTATAAATCCTTCTGAAGCATCTGAGAATTAAATTGTGATGATATTTCAGGATGAAAAGAGTGAATGATAAAGAGGATTCAAGTGTTTCTGCAGTGAACACAGCACACTGAAAATACATATTTTAAGCAGCACAGTAAGTTCATTGTGGCTTCTGAAGACAGTTGCCTGCTATTCAGTCAGCCCACCTCTACCTTTTCTTCCACAAGTGTCTCTTCTTCTGCAAAAGCAACATAATCCTATGGACTGAAAAATTTTGCTGATTGCTGGAAACTGATTTTGCATGAATTCTCAGCAAGGTTTGCTTTAATCCTGCAGATATATTTTATTAGAAATACACTCAGTAGAGACATCTCTACACACTTCTCAAATAGGCTTGTGCATGTGTATATACTTTTTTTTTAAAATTCTCATAGAAAATTCACCATCTCTTCCTATACTTTTCTTATTCTTATATCGCTCAGGTGGTAGAGCTTGTGTAATCAGCCCTTTCTAAAATACACAAAGCAATCTGTCATCTTCTACATGGGCTTTCAGGTCTTTCCAATGTGTCTATCTTAGCATCACTGAAAGACAAAGCGTCCTGATGTTAATAACTGCAAAGTTAAAGGTTAATCAATCGTGTCTGGTCCCCATCCATGGCACCTCTTGTAGAACAATCAAGCCTTGCTCCTTCATAGTCCTAAGCAGTGATTGCATCTGTGTCCTATGAGACATGAGGCACTAGGGATGAAGATGGAATACCTCAGAATCTAATTAAACAAGGCAACTTACAACTAAAGTACATGCCTGCCTAAATAGGCTGGAGTACAGAATCTGTCAAGCTGATCTGTCTTTAAGTCCTTTGCACTGTACCTGGTTGAACATTAACATCCCGAATTTGCTGATTTTCACCAGTATCCTGCCACATGCAGAGAACTTGCTGAAAGGAAGCTGGTACTTTTTGCAAAGTAGCTCCTTGAACCATTATCCTAAAAAAGACATCAATCTTCACTGTTGCAAAGAAAGAGCTCAAGATGTTTTAAGCATTTTGAAGGCAAAATGCACTGTCTGTACTTTCCTGTTTCTCTTCTACCAGTTCCTTGCTCACTGGGATGCATATTTTTATAAGAATTCAGAAAAGGAGTATCATAAATAAAATGAAGGAACAATAAAAAAGCAATTTCTCTGCTCTTCCCTGCCTGTACACAGATTTTCTAACCTTATCTGTAGCTGAGCCTTCTAAAATTATATTATCCATGAATTTCAAGGGTCACCAGTACTTCTTTCCAAAGAGTTGATGAAAAGAGTCATGCAAAATAAAAGCAGGAATAAATACAGGAGAAAAGCTTTTCTCAAAGCATTTTATCTTCTTCTCCTGATCCTGTCTGGATCAAAAGAAACATAAAGAAAAGAAACAAAATCTAAAGGAAATAGTCAAAATTTTTGTTGGAAATATTCATTAAAAAGATGGGAAGTGTTGATAAGCAATACAGATGTAGAAGCAGGAATGTGAGGAAAAACAGCACCAAGAAGCTACTGGTACTGAGGTTGTAATACTACTCTTCTCTGAGTGAGGACAGCAGAGATCACAGAGTGGTATTCCAAAAATCTGTGGAAAAATCTGTGCTGTAACAGAAAGATGTCAGTGTAGAGAAAAAATATTTAGCAAATTTGGCAATAGTTACTGAAATAGAGCTGCAAATTAAATTCTCCTTTTTCTAGCAAATACTGCACCTTTAGAATAAATTATCTCCTTAAACATATGTGTTGACCCTGGATAAAAAACTGCACAAAGCAATTGGAATATACAATACTGGGGCTCAAGACTCTTAGAAGATTTTGATAGGGAGCTCAGTTCTTGTTAAGAGTCTCAGAGTAACTGAAGATTTTGGAAGGTTTGGGATGAACACCCAATTGACATGGGCAAACTTTGTTGAGAATTAGTATTGAGTGTACTAGTGAAAGAGTAGGAATGTTTTGAGTGGAAGATTTTTGAATATCTATTATGAGACATGTGAATTTTAAAGGATAAAAACAGCATAAAACTTGTGCAGATTTCTGGTGATTGTGTAGAGGTCATACACAGGCTGTGAAAAGGAACTGTTTGATGTGGTGGAGAAATGGAACAAATATGGCAGGATAGAAGTATAAAAATTGCAACTATGCACACTAGGTATTCCTAGGAAATACCAGCAGTCTGGGCAGATAAAAGTTCTGAAAGTTTGTGAGTGAGACTAGGAACCAAATTCTGTCTTCAAAAAGGCCACAGAAGGATCCATGTTGTCTGAATGTCATATATAGAGTACACAGCTAGTCCTTGAGCAGGGGCTGGGCTCCAAGCCTTGCTGCAAGTGTTGTATTATAGCTCAGATGCTCACTTTTCTCTAGCCCTTTTTGTAAAACAGCTTAAATAGGAAAGCTGGAAATTGCCTTTACTGCTGAGGAGGTGGGGTGATAGATGCTTCTCAGATGCAGCTGAACACATTTCAACCATTTATCAGTTGCAATCATAAACATGCATATTATTACACCAAAACCACCAAATCCACCTCAGATGCTGAGAAGGAGTGTACAGAAGGAATAGCTTCTGTATTGTTTGTTGCTGAAAGACACTCTGAGCAAGTCATTCTCTGGGCACTTTGACAAGATCTTGGCTCTGGAGTTCCTGGATGTTTCTGCCCCCAGGAAATTACTTTGGATTTGTTTAAATGTCTTAATCCTCAAATGTCTATTTTTTTTCCAAAGCTAAGATATTTTTAAAGCTACATTTGAGGCCTTTTATAGAAAATAGTAGTAAAATGGAGAGCTAAATTTTATTAAACCATGGGCCAAGGCACTGTAGAAATACTGACACAAGCTGAAGTCTGGAAGTGCAGATGCATCCTTGCAATAACTTTCATCTTAATTGTCTGTTTTCAGTTAAATCAGAGAGAAAATGCAAATTGCCATGACATTGGACTTAATTTATATTCTGTGTAGCTGAAGTGTTTTATGAATATTTTCCCCTACCAAAAATTGCCTTTTTAGATATAGAAAATATTCACAGCTGTTTTCATATACATGGAGATATCCCCACTTTCAGTGCAGTAATTCAAAATGAAAAATGTTCTAAAAGATTCTGAATCTAAAATCAAAGCATCTGGGATTTGATTTGCCCCAGTAATTCCCCTTCTCTCTTTTCACTAATGGGAAGAGGGAGGGAAGGGAATCCCAAAAGCAGAAAACCAAACTATCAAAACTTTGTTTTAAATTTAGTTTGTTTCAAGTCCTCTTTCATACCTGTGCTAGACTCCTAAAATTAAAAATACTCACAAAGTAAATAGAAAAGGTTTTCCTCCTACTGACATTTGAACTTTGCTACTTGTTTTCTTCAGAGCAAAACTGGCAGAAGACCAAGCCAGACCATCTCTGTTCAGGAAAAAGCACCTTTCAAATCAGCCATGGTTTCAAAGGCAGTAAGGTGCTTAATGCCCCTGTATGTCCTGGCAGGTGTGAAGATTTATCTAATCATTCTGCATTACTGTAAATAACTGCACAAACCATGATTAATAGAGAATTTATCCCTAAGGCTTAATCTTAAAGCACTTGCTATAGAAGTGCTATAAGAAAAAATAATGTCCCAATTGTATACTGGAGCTCAGTTTTGGTCTGAATACTGAATGGGCAGAGTCTGACTAATAGCAGTCAAAGTTTTCTCGTTATGTGGATACTCACTGAAACACCTAAAGTAACCCTGAATTGATAAAATTAGAAGTGGAATCAGCAGAATGCTGCAAGACAATATTTCATTTCCTGAAAATGTTTTTCCAGCTAATAAACATCTGCCAGATAAGACTCCATGGGGGCAAGAGCATCTAAAAATACTGAAATTTAAAGAAGTGTTCTTCCATGTTGCTAATGACTTGGTCAACTGAGAGTGTGAAACACAGCTCATTTTTGTTTGTTGTTAGGCAAAACATGCTTGATTTCTAAGTACAGAAAATATGAGCTTTTGATATCACTAGTTAGTCTAATTGACTCATCTGAGTCCTGTTTGAGCTCTATGATTCATCATTTTTCAAATTAGTAGGGACATAGGTAGGATAATATATGGGTATAATCAGTAAAACATTTACAATGCTTTCCACTGTAATGGATTATCCTGTCATTTACACTATTCCTTATTTCTGCTATTATCAGGGCTTCATATCCCAATTAAAAGCTTCATTAGCTCATTCTTGAGGAAGCTGCCCCTCTGCATTGCCACTGACAGCTGAAGGAAGTGTGTCAGCTTGCTGTGCAGAGCATTATTTTCTCAAAGATGGCAGCTCACTTTAGCATAGATGTCCTCCTGCTACACAGGAGATACTTAAGTGTCAAGTGTTTTCAGGCCATCCATCTTCTTTGGCCATTCCACCCACCCATGCTCGAGCCATGTCCACCAGTGCTGCTACCCCTCTCTGCCTTCCCTTTGTCATTATGTCATTGTCAGTTGTTCAGTTTATTCAGTGATTAATCATCATTTGGAAGGTTCTACTGGGAGTAAACAGAAAAGGGGGTATTCCTGCAGGTGGTTTCTCTCTGATTAGTTAAAGCTACAATGGCTGGCTGCTGAGCCTTTGTTTCGGCTTCTTCTGAAGATTGCATGGGGTTTTTCCTTAGCAGAATCTAACTGGGATAGTAACTGCAGGCCTGCCTTGGGTGTCCTACTGGTGAATGCTGAGAAGTAGGTCTGTTAGGCTCAGTGGATTTGTGTCACTCCTACAGAGGAATCAGCTCTTTTCTAGAGATTGCTGGAGAGTTTTTATAAGGAGCCACTTGCTATATGCCTGGACTAATCCTGTCACAGGTTTAGCAACAGAACTTTTCACTAGTCATTCAGAAACACCTGCCTGGCTACTTTGTGCATAAAGGATAAAATGTCATCTGGAAGATGAGGGCAATTCAGCTTCCTTTGTATTTGCACCAACTATTTGACGAGCTCAAGTAATAATAATTTTTGATAACCTTTGAGAAGTGAGAATGATAATATTCAAAATTATGGAAAACAAGGGAGCTCTTTTAAACTTTGCTTATGTCTTTTGCACAATGGCCTAAATGCAACTATTTCCCCATCTAATAAAGCATGGTTAATTTTGCACCTCTTTGGGTCACATGAAAAATAATATAAATTCCATGCAGTCTCTCTATTTCTGTATTCCTTGACAATCATAACTTATTGAAACTTATGCTCAGTTAGAATGGTTGATGACAGTAACAGCTATGCCATGGTTCCAGATCTGTTGGCTTGCCTGAGTATTAAATTGCTCTTCATATTTCTCTTACAAATTAATATTTCTTTTTATGCTGCAGCAGCTTTTAATGTCATCAAAAGGAGACAAGATGAATAAGATATGTGTGGGAGGATGAAGCAGTGGTCATTCAAAGTATCCTGCTGTTTACTCTGGCTGCAGAGTTTATAGTCCCTCCCACAAGGCAGCTGGCACTGGGCTATGATTTTAATACTTGCATTATTTGTAATTCACAGCCTCCAGTTATGAAATGACAAACTCTGAGCAGTGAGGTAAATGCTGCATCTGTATTCTGACAGGCATACTTGTGAATGTGATGAGGTAGGTCTGAGTGACATGGTGAAAGGATTCTGGGTTTGCATGTTTACTGTTTGTTTTATTATATGCATAAGAAAGGGTGGATGGGTGGGTAGCTGTGGGTGGAAAAGGTTTGAAGCGCTGTGCAGCTAGACTGACTGAAACCTGAAGATGCAGTCAGTAGCTTAGGTGGATGTATGTTTAATTAAAACCATTCTCAACTTTTGTGCAAAGAAAAGGCCTTCTTTTAGTGTGTTTGACCAAATCACTATGTGATATGCAAGGGCTCTGCTCCACCCCTTCTCCATATGTAGGAAGTGAGAGGCAAGAAATCCTAGGCAAGCAAATAGCAGTGGTGAACGGGATAGCTTTGAGAAGAGTTTTGTCATGCAGACCTGCTATTCTAGCTCTACTGGGTATGGCCATAGTGAGCATTCCTCTGCCTGGGAATGTTTCTCTGGGGGTGTTTCAAAGAGTAAAAAAGCAGCCTACATGCCCTTTATTGTCCCAAGGCCTAAGCTAGGACATTTCGGGGGAGGGAGAAGGGATAAGACAGGCCAGCAGTCGCATGTATAAGTCTGTACACAGTCCCGTGTCCGCACCAAGTATCCAGGCATGGGTGGTAGGTAATGTGCCAACAACTGCAGCTCTAAGCTGCACCAGCAGCTCTTCAATTCTGCTGAAAGAGTGAGTCAAATGAAGGGGGGGAAAAAAAGAAAAAGCGATCTTAAAAATCATTAAGGTTCTGAAAGCAAGTTGTTTGAAAATTTATTTGCCCATACTTCTGAGAAGTGTCTAATATTTCTAACCAAGGCTGAATTTGCTGCCTAGTAGCATTAAAAAAACCAAATGGACATGGACTTTTCCTGTACCAAAAGCCTCTAAGAAGGAGCAGCATCTTGTGGTAAAGCACCAAAATCCACATGGCTTTTAATATGAATACAAGACCTGATATTACCATTAGCTATTGGTATGAGAGGGCTCACCCACCTGGTTGCTTATGCAGAGCCCTCTTAGAGTTTGTGTCTGTGAAGCACTCCCAGGGTACCTCCACACATGGGGACTGTGCATATGCTAATGGGAACCCTTTGGCTTTTGCAAACCCGTGTAATTGTTCAGCGCAAAACAGGAGCTTTGGGCTAAAAGTAGAACAGGAGGCAGTCTTGAGAGTCAGGTCTTGGTAACCTGTAAGACTTTTCTTCCAGGAGTTGCCTGAGTCACATGCAGAAGGAGCCTTCTTTGGCAGTTCTAGTCTTGTGCCTTCTTTGCATTTTGCATTATCAGAAAAACCTGTCTATAAAACACATGTTACTCACAGTATTCATGTTTTGCCAGTTAATAATTGACTTTTTTTATACCCCAGCTGTTTCAGAGTCTTTTGCAACTGCTGTTTATTGTAGTACGCAAATTAATAAAAATTCAATAAAAAGGCCTAGATAGCAACAAAACTTCCTAGAGAGACAAAGCACAGTGCTGTAGGAAAGACTTGAATTTTACTTTTAGAGTTCATGTGGATCCTTCAGATAAAGTTCACAAAAGTGCAGTTTGTTTTTCCTGAAACATAAGGAAATGACAAAGATGTTTGTGTAGGGTAGCTACCAGAGGACCCCCTGCCCTTCTGGTACTTCCCCTCCCTTGTCATCCCAGGGCCAGCATGGAGGAGAAGCAGTCAGCAGAAGGCAGGAGCCATGGACACTGGGGATACAAGGGACCTTTCCTCTTTGGATCAGCAGGCATCTTCTCTTTCTCTCCCAAGGCAAGATCCTCCAGGAGGTGTAGTCAAAAGTCATCCTGTCTGTTGGGGTCCCCATCAGCCTGACAGGATGGGGTGTATTCACTTATACTGCACCTAGTTCTGTGCTTGGTGGGGTAGTGGGTACTCCCCAGGGCTGGCAGCAGTGCCTCCACCCTGGGACCAGACTGTTCCTGCAGCCTCAGGAGCTGACACGGAAACAAAAGCTAATTAATGTTTTTGGCTGGATACTTCATAACATTAGCATTTTCCTTTTATGACTATTTTTGTTTACTCAAATTCTACTTAGGCCATTGTAAAACTATGTGAATATGCCTTCACCCTATTGGAATGATTATTGTCTGTTAACCAAGCTACATAATCAGGTGGACTTTGTATGCAAGCAGAGGTTTTACATTTTTCAGTGAAAGGTAGGTTAATTTTAAAAACGTGACAGTTAAGTTGGTGTGTTGTCCATAAAGGGTTATCTAATTTGCCAAGGTTTTGTCTGAAAAATAACATTGTGTTTCTGATTGAAGATGATATTGTGGAATTTTTTAAAGGCCTGATTTAAAAGAAAAGCACTTAAAAACATAGAAATAGGGTATCAGGGAAAGAGAGATCAACAAAGCAAGCTGACTACAGGCAGCAGATACTAATATAAAAAATAGAAAATTATTATTACATTAAATACACAAAATATTTATACACAAAATATTTATGCAATGGCTTATGTCAGAGAACCTGTACATACTGAGGGATTTAAAAAGTTTCTGGCTTTGTTTTTCATGTTTTTGTTAGTTGATTAATGCTGTTAATATGCCTGGTACTGTATAGTGAGCTCTACCCTGTTGATAATAGCCCCCTGAATGTTAGGACTATACTAAATGAACATATAGCTGCAGGTGACATGACATCCTATTTTTACACAAATCAAATATGCACTGTGATCCATCTATTAGATGCTTTTCCTCCGACCTCCTGTCACCGAAGCCATTTGGGGAATGGGCTTTAATGCTGTAATTAATTCTAGTTCAAGCAGCTATTTTTGGTGTTTGGATATTTCCTATAAAGCAGAGTCCAAGACTTCACTCAGATGAAATCTGAACTGATCTGTTTTGCATGTGATCTGTATCTGAAGGATACTGGAATAGTAAAGGAGTGTCATGCTTCAAAATGGAAGAACAGCCATGGATCCTAGTCCCCTCAATTTTTAAACATGACTAAACAAAATTATTTTACACACACACACCAACACACACACACACACACACACACACACACACACACACACACACACACACACATATCTATAGTATATAGAAGAATATTTTTATGTTTTTTTATCAGTCTGGTGGGAAAGAGGGTTTAGCTGGTTTTGGCCAGATAGTCCTCATGAGTTGACTTTTTGTGGCAGCGTATCAACAGTACAGCTACATTATGGAAGAGCTGAGGGTACTTAATCCTCTCACCTCTTACTCTCAACCAAATTATACATTGTAAATGGCACTTAGTTTGTCAGAAATGGGAACATCTCAATATAGTGAAAAAAAAAATTCAGTTATCAATATTTTACTTCAAGGATAATTTCCCCCCAGTTATTGTCATTGTTTGATCATAAACCCCCAAGAAAGCTCATTAACACGTATTGTGTGCATCAGTATGTAAATAGCTTCTACTGCCTGTAGTAGTCTGAACATGTTTCTAGGCTGGAGCAGGCAAATAAAGCTGGTTGTCTTTATTCACTCCTCTCAAAGTTTATGCTTGTTTGTTCTCCCCATTGATGCAATTTTGACTGTGGTGATGATGGAAAGTACAACTTTTGGTTTCTCAAATAAAATAATGAAGTCAAACAATTGGTTCATTAAGTATTGTTCTATATGATACTGATATGATATGAATTTTTAATAGAAGTGCGATATGGATAAAAGTACAAGGCTTGTTAATTAAGGGCAGTTTATTTCTGGGAATAAGAGAACAATGCAGCATAAATGTGTGCACAAAAGTGTGTCCTGGAAAAGATTTGCAAATGTGTTTATTTGTGAAGAGAAGGAAGTGTATTTAGCTGAGCCCAAGGAAGACTTTGATCTGCATGAGGACTATTTCTATATAATAAAAATATTTCTATTATATAGAAATATTCCTCATGCAGTCCATTAAATACTTCTTCCTATAATGGTGAAGCACAGTGACTGGCATCTCCTTTATGGTCCAGTAAAACTGATGAAAGTTTTTCGGTCAAAACAATATCCAAATGGAAAATGGATTTTTTTTTTTCAAAATTGTATTTTCCTTGTGTAAAGGATGCAGATTTTGGTGGGAAATTTTAAATAAATGTAAGAATTGCCTTGGGTTTATGGTTTTGGTTTTGGGGTATTTTAAAGTCAGAACCCCTAATTACACATCTAAGTCTTAATTTCATTATTTTTTCTCCCTTCCATCTTTAATGACTTTTCAATGTACCTGTCTGCACAGTCTTTAGAAAAAAAGACAGAGAAAATGAAATTATTTCTCATTCTGTGAATCTTAAAGGTTGATAGATGATGAATTTTTACCTCTCTAGGATCAATCTCCAGCTTTTAGGCAAGATGCCTCCCCAAACTGTACTGGAGTGCAATGATTAAGAATCTAGAATAAATAAAATCTTACAAAATTGAGAGAATTACCCAATTAACTAAGAATTATTCATATGAATATTTAATGCAGCTTGAAATACTGTCCCTCAGCTGATAAAATGTTTTAGATTAATTACCATAAAACCACGTCATTTCCTTTGTGTGTATATTCTTTTAGAGCTTTGAGAATACACTCCAGAGATTTTGAATTGTGTCTCCTGAAATGACAAACCTCTGCAATTCGAGTGTCATGCGATAGGTGTATGAAAGAGCGGAAATCTCCCAGATCCTGCTGGCGGCGTTGCTGTTAATCGCGTTGGCTGGAGGTGTGAATGTTCCTACTGGAGCCGCAGTGCTGGAAATGTGCACCAGATGAACAGCTGCCCTCCTGGCTCTGCAGCACATTCGGCCTGCTGAAATAGCTGCCACATAAAGCACTGAGAGAAAAGAGCACACAGGCACAATTTCAGCTGGAAAGAACAGGAAGATGTGTTTCCCGTTGTAACTGTAAAAAAGTATTTGAATATTTATGTAGGATTTATGCTCATCTCTATGAGTGGGGGTTTTATATAGATTATTTACTGTACATAAAGATAGGAAAATATCCCAAATATTCCATCATGTTAGTTATTCCTCCACAAGCATTCATTATGCAGTTCATTTTTCGATGAATCTTTACTGTCAAACAAATGTTATTCTCCTTCTCCATTCCCAGCAGTAGCTTCTACCCTGTGAAACAGTTTTGCAATGGGTGAATTAATGAAATTATGTAAGTTGATTTTGTTTCCTATATATATTGTATAATGGCTGCCAGGAACCTTGCTATTGAAGAATGACCGTCTACAAAAAGACAAAATACAACAGTCTTCAAAAAGATTGTTTTTGTGGCAGAGTATAACTGAGATTTTCCCTCTGAAAGAGGGAAAATGTGAGATAAACAAATGGGAAAATGGGAGATAAAGAAATGGAAGTGGTTTGCTATTTCTCCTTTCTTCTCTTCCCCAGTTTTAGACTTTTAATGTGGCTCCTCCCCAAAGCTTCCCGAAGAAGCTGAACTGTGAAAGATGAAGCACTTCACGTGGATAAAGGAGTTAATTAAAGGTAGAAAACAAGGAGCAAGAATACATTATGAGGTTGCCCAATGAAGAGACATCATGGGAGAGTCATTTGAGAATGAGTGCTAGTCCTGGGCTGTCCTACATCATCACAAATAATCATTGTAAAGTGGGTGGTGGTGTAGTGAGAGTATTCACGGATGTGACATTATCAGGGCAGTTAATTAAAGATATTGAAGGAATAAAAGTTTTAAAATTTATATAGAACAGTTTCATCCTATAGAATGTCTAGGAAATGAAAAAGGTGAATGACATTCAGTCCACATTAAAATGAATTAAGGTACGTGAGGGAAACACCTGATGCTGCATGCACAGTAATAGGTCTGAGCTACTTACTGTCATGATGGCATTATCACAGCTCTTGAAAACATTTAATCAGTGTTCAGTAGCAGGTAAAATCCACACAAAATTAGGGAAAGAGCAGGAAACAAGATAGAAAAGCAGTTTGATTATTGCAGTTGAACAGTTAGCACTTCTCTGCACAGAAGAGAGGGAATTGAGAAAGGAATTATAGAAAGTTGTAAAATACATTAAAAAAATTGAATTGGGAATTACTGTTCCTTGTCACCTATACAACTCCCAGGAGCCATTAAAAAAACTCCTCAGGATGTAGACTGAAAACAAGCAAAAGAAGTAACTTCTTCCCGCAGTGTGCAGTTAAGCTCTGGAAATCGCTACCATGGATGCTGTGGATTGTTACAAGCTAACATATTCTAAAAACAATTAGAAAGAAATCAATGGAGGAAAAACCATCTACTGTGTCCAAAGGTGCCCTGCCTGGCTTAGGAAGCTGCTATATATACATGTCCCCTGTCTTACTGGTTTTCTGATTCTCTGCCACCGGCTGTGGTAGGAGCACAGGAATTTTTACACCTGAATCAGGGTGGTTGCTGCTGGCAGGTGGTGGGTACATCCAGGAAGGTGAAAGAAGCACGTTGCCTTTCCTCAGAGCTCTGGAGGTCCAATTACAACAGGTAACAAAAAAGTAAAAGGTAAGACAACTGCTTGATGCACTTTCAGGAATGAAGTGGTGATTTTGGTAGAAGAAATTAAGTAAGATATAGTGAGAAGGGAATTGAGAATTGAGAATCATCCTGACTATTGATGTTGGTTGTTGTAAGGAGGCGTGTGTCACTGCATTTTCACAGAGTTGTCAGTTTGAGGTGTGAAAATTGCTGCTGCACAGAGCTGAGGTGTGTCATGACCTGCTATGGGGACCATAGCACGGTTCAAAGTCTGGGGCATCTCACCTCCTGTCCTGCACAGACAATCCTCAGCAAGAAGCTCTTGTCAGGGCTTTTTGCATGGATATAGGACTGACTTCCATGAGTATGGTGAGAGTTCACAGTCCCACTGCCTATGAAACCTCATGTGTGTGGAGGATTGCAAGGCTGGATTCACAAAGATCCTGGCAGACTTTGGTTATATTCTTGTCTGCTCAGGTAAGGATTACTTCATTTTAGTCAGTTTATTATTCAAGTTTATATTTATCTTATGAAGAACAAGAGTTTTGCTATAGTCTCTGAAGAAGAATGCAAAGAGATGAGGAGTGTGTTTTTTGCATATTGAGTATCTGGTGGCTTAAAAGTTGAGCTCAGTTGCATAACTTGAAGTCTGTATGTCTCAATGTACTGAACAGTTAAAAAGAAGTCATTGTTTCTGATTTTTTTTAAGCAACATTCAAATTTGAAATACCTTTGAAATAGAGTGTAGCTCCCAGAGGTGGGTAATCTTCATGCTAATTTACTATACAAAAATGTGCATTATTCAAACACATATGAATGATTCATGCACTGAATGAAGAAAAATTATTCCAAATTATTATTGATGAGTTAATCAAGATAGCCATGTCAACTTTCCATTGTCCATTAGTGTGAACAGTATTTCACAATCATCATAATAAGAGCCATATGTTAATGGCTAAGGTAATCAGACTCTAATGAAGAGATGTGAAAAGTGCTCTCTTTAAATAGTTTACAGTTTTCCTAATCACTGGAGTGGTCAGTTGGTCCCATGATTCTTCATATTTCATAATGTATTTCACTATCAGCTTTTTGTTTTAATTTACTTTCTCTTTCTTCAGAAGGTGAGTGAAAAAAGTGAGAAACATAGAACTGTATAATGGCAAAGCAAATAGAAATGTTTTTGTAACTTGAATCCTTTCTAAAAGAAAATGCTTTTACATCTGAAATTACAGGTATCTGGGAACTTCCTTCTGCCTTTAATTTTTGTTCTTTATATAATTATTTCATTGAAAATAATCACTGTAATTTTTAAGACCTCAGCACAAGCTTAAACCTCTTCCAGCAGACAAAGATCCTTGACCAATTTGGGGAAGAATGTTTTTTCTGCTGTGTTTCCCAAGCAGTATGCATGTGATCCACAAATAGGCAGCTGAGGAATTGGTTTGTGTGACTGATCCTATGAGGAAATTTACTCAAGTGTTTTTTCAGATTCTATGTCTTTGTCCTTGCTTGTATACATGTCTTTTTCTCCCTGTAGTATCAGAGACTGTTCTTTGAAAGTATGTTTTCTCCTTGAATGTAATATTTAAAAAATAAATAAAAATTATATAATTATTTGTCATTTTAGACCTACAAACTTGCCAAGTGCTCGTAGTTCTGACTGGTTCACAAAATACTCATCTAGCTTCCTCCTCCTTTTCCCAAGAGATTAAACTTTCTAACAGCATCTAATAAAATGGAGACCGTTAGCATAGAAGACCATAGCTAGAGTCACAGAAATGTCCTAGGTAACTGCAGTGGTAGTAGATAGCAATAAAAATGGAAAAAGCAAGCTTGGCCTGAGGGAGAATGCCTTTCTGACTCCAGTTCTTCTTTCTAGTTCTCTTCCCTGGACAAAAACCTCAACATCCATAAATTTCTGATTTGATGGATTGCTCTGAAGGCTATAAGGAGTAACTTGAATAGTCCAGTATACTCACAGTTTGTAGGATGGGACTAACACAGGGTTATTTTGCTGTGCCACATATTTACACCAATTCTGAAGACATTTGGACGAGGACATGGCATCAAGTCATTCCTCAGGCTGCCAGAGACCAAGCAACAGTCATGAGTTCAGGGAACAGCTTTCCATCAGCAGGCCCAAGCACAGCTATTTTCCAGGAGACAATAACCCTGCACTTGCACAAGGCTGTGTCAGAGCAGAAGGTAGAAACCTTCTGCTTCTACTGTCAGATACATGTCCAAGCCATTTGCCCTTGAGGGATACTACTGGTAAGGAATACAAAATCCCCAAGTGTTGAGAGCCTGCCTAGGCTTCAAGGAGGCAACTAACATTCTTCTTTTTGTTTAAAATATTTTATCTCTTTTTAAGATGAAACTCTTCAAGAATGTTCTTGGAAATCTGAGAGAATAGTAGTTTCTGGGGATGCTTAAACATGCCATTAATTACAGGAACTGTTTGCTATGGCTCTTACCCACTCCAACAACCTGAGATAGTAGAGATGGTGTCAAATGAGAAGTGAGAAAAAGAAGGTGTGAGAAGCCCCTATGCAGGCAGTACATGTACACTGTATCTAGCATGTCTTGCTTTTCCCTCCCTAAAGAGATAACCTCTTGGATTTTTCAAATTATCAGTCCTGTAATGCAAGTCACAAACAAAAAGTAGAGGCAAACATTTGTTTTTAAATTGTTCAAAACTATCTTAGATATATGTCCTTGTGTATACACCAGCATGGCATTAAGAAGGCTAGGGGGAAGATGGTATTTTTCCTGTTAGAGGCTTACCAGTAATAACTTTTCATTTTTTGTTAGCTTCTATTGCTAAGCTGAATTTGCCATGGTGTGTGTGCATTTAATGCACTCTCTAGGGATGGAGGGAAAATGCAAGCACAGTTTGTGAAACTGTGGCCTGTCTAAGGCATAAGGCTACATGTGACACGAGGCACTGTCACACATACATCAGAAGGACCAGCTTGCCCTGGCCTGGCCTTCAACTTAGGAAGTCAAGCTTGCCTGACAAGCTATAGAATAGAGGTAGTCTTGTAAGTTCAGAATTCCTCTTATGCTGGATACTGCGGGTTTTGGAAAGTGAATTTCATAACTAGTTCTCATTTTATGTCCTGAAATGACATGTTCAAAACATAGGATGTGGCCTTTCCCAGAGTCTGGTGGGAGTGAAAATCAGGTCTGGAGCCAAATCCAACGGTTTAACACATGGAATGAGAATGTTATACTTTTATGTTAGAATCATTTGCTATACTTGTATACTGTATACCCAAGAGTAAGCTCTTTCATGCTGTTTTATACAACGGTAAACTTGGGAGGTACTGCCTTAATGGGAATTTCCTGAGTTTTAATCTCAATTCTGTTATGCTAATTATCCTTTCTCACTTCCATACTGTTTTTCTTTAAATTTTATAAACACCATTATATTGTATAAGTTATTAGTAAGATACTCAAATTATCACCTGGGTAAGCCTTTGTATCCTTTTTAACTGTTCTTTGTATTATCTGACCTTTAGAAAAAACAATTAAAATACAATTTAAGCTGTACATAAATGATTTTAAATGAATTGTTTACTAGATATATGACATTTACATGCAGTATGAGTTACTTGCACATGTGAAAGAAGAGATTAAGAGATCTTTTTTATATTAGGTATACAATATCAGGTTTGTTAGGTGTCTACCTGCCATTGGTGGCCTTGTAAGACCTTTGATTTGCAGGTTGCAATCAAATTTCTTGCCCATTTCTGTGCTGTTGATGGTTTTACTTTCATAAACCCTTGTTGTCTTGAGATACTTTTTTGTGAACTTAGTCAGAGATGCACCATGATACTGAATTTTACTATATCTCTGTGAGCCAGTAATTTCCACCTACTAATGGGCTCATCTGGCTCCTTCAGAGGCTGCTGCCTTTGATTGAACCAAAGCTTTGCTTTCATAATACAGTTAGTGTAGATGTATATATTGTTCAGCTCTTGTGCTCTTAGGAATCAATTAGTCAGTAGCAAAGGCATATCTTACCTTAGGAAAGGAGGTAGGGCAGCAATGGTCTTCTGGAAGACAGCAGCCTAGGAATGCTGATGGCTTAGAGCAGTAGCCTGATGCCAAATTTCTGCTGGAAGTTCAGCACCCTGAGCTGTAGGAATAAAATAAGCAGGTCTCCAGCTTCTGATAGGAAGTGCAGCCCAGGAGATAAGGCAAGCCTGCACAGAGAATTTCATGCCCATTCCCTGCAACCCCCTTTTGTATATTCATGCATGTCTCTTCTCTGTTTGGAACAGTCCTGTTCTATAACATGACTCAAACATGGCACATAAGCAGCTGGCTGTAAAGCAGCATGAGACTGGGTGTGTGTGTGAGAAAGATAGAGGTAAAATGAGGTGGGTGAAAGCCCTCCCCAAGTTTTTAAACCACTCCATTGTCTTCCAAAGGCATCAAAATCATGTTTACAAAGTGACACTGCTTCTTCCTGTCTTTGGGGTCACTATCATCAAAGTGCTTATAAAAATCACACAGAATACAATATTGGATTTTTATATTTTTCTTTTATTTCTGTGCTTGGCTTGGCAGATGTTCCTGTGTACCCATTGAGTCTTCTTCTATGCATATTCTGCAGATACTAATATGCAGAATATAGTCCTTGTAAGATGTTGGCTCCCATTTATAGGCTGCTCTCATTTCTTTTGCTCCTCTGTTTCAAAACCCTTCACAAACAGAGGTACAGTGATGCCCAGTATCTCAGAACTTACTGAATGGGAAACTTCATACTTAGAGGACTGTCTTTGCTAAGAATCCTCTGCCAATTTTCTTTGGCTGTGATAACATTAGAGCTTGCTGTATTTGAGAAAAATTCTGTCAAATGATTCAGTGGTGTTTTTTCTTTCTCCAAAGGTTCATTTTTTTTCCAAAACAAGAAGGTAACTGGTGCAGGGAATGCCACCAACCATCAAAGTGTTTGTGCTTCATGGACTTATCTCATGGTTGGTGTTCATATGTCTTTGCTGCTTTGATTCAAGCAAACACTGGGATTGAATTTGGCTAATTAATATGACAAAGTCAATGTCAAGACCCATTGCAATGAAGAGAGAGAGAGTTCTTATCTGCAGAATAGTTTCTCAACCAAAAACCAGGCTGTGCCAACTCAACACACGTCTGTTGACTCCTGCAGTTTTTATCTGGTAAATATCCTTGTACAAACAAAGGAGTAGTGCCCACACTTAAACTAAGTGACCAAAGCAGGGCCCTTAGCATCTGTAGAGGTGACTTAGCAGGACCACTAACTAATGTCAGTATTCTTCATGTTGTTACTGGAAATACCACATTTTGTTTTTATTGTACATAGCTAAAGAGCTTTCTGGGTGTTAACTATTGCTGGAGCAATGTCTAGAAAAAGTGCATTTAGGCAAAATTCCTAATCTGTGTCCTTAAATTCACTCTGCCAGCATCTTGGTTTTGTGGCAGGTGTGTGTTGTAGGACCAGACTAATTGCTGGTATTACCATAAAGCTATTGGCCTCCCTTTGCCTGGCAGAAGGATATTTGCCATTTTTTCAAGGTAAATGCAGGTGGTTGGCCTCCCTGAGGCTACTGCATGAGGACAACAGTGGCAACATTTGTCAGTGAATCCTGGGGCTGAGAATGAGCAGTGTTGGGAAACCTGAGCCATCAGCTGTCTCTTCATTTAAGAAAATTGTACCATGTTTGTTGTAGTTCCTCACTGCAGAGAGTTAATTAGTTATGAAATTAAATGCTTAAAAGGGTTATTTTGGGACTTATAAAATCTGTATAAAGCCAAATAGGAATGATTCAATTGTTTGTATAAAGAACTTCTTCCAGGAATATTTGATCTCTTTACTGCAGTCCTCACTATTTCTCTGCTAAGGGAAAACAGACTCCTAAAATAATAGTTTTAAATCTTCTTCACTATCCCTTCCTTTTAATTTCTTTTTACAATGTGACTGTGTAGTTCCATGAACACAGCATGTTAGCAACATGACACTGTCTTCCAAATACAGCTTTGCTGAGGGATGTCTTTTTCTGACAGTTGATATTTGGGTTTGTTGCTCCTTTGGTCCCTCCCTTTGGAGATGTGAGTCTATTCTTCCAGCTTTGGGTGAAAGGAGTGTGTGTTTGTAGGTGTGTGTGAGTGTGCATGCAGGAAGGGGGGTTGTCCTTTTTGGTACCACTGAGTCAGTATAATAGGGGTTTTGTTATGGGTTTAATTGATAAAATAAACGTCTCCTATTTGATAACAAATACTGCAGTGGTTTTTTAAACTTTATTTTGCAATTTAAGATACTATGTTTCATTACTAAAAAAATATTACTAGTGATAGCATTTTAATTCTCTTCAAAGTGCTGTGGATTCCAGTTCTAGAGAGTTAGGTTTTAATAATTTTCTCTTCAATGACAACTACTCTGTTTTATGGTTCAGTACCAATCTGCATTTTGAAACAAGCTGAATACAAAGGTTTTGAACAAAAAAGAAATAGCAAGGTAGCTACGAAAATATCTTTTATGACTAGTTTTTTTTAAGCAGGTAACTCTTTGAAAGGCTGTAATCTTGAGTCTCCGAAATATTTCATGTGAGCTCCTGTGAGAGAAAGGAAGAGAGAGAACTCAAGTGCCTCATTCTTATAGTGCAAAATAAAGTTTGTGGGTGGACTTTTCACAGAGCTGCTTTATGCCTTGTCTCCATGTGACAGGCTGGACAGGAAAAGCCTTTGTAGTTTTGCAATGTCCCAGTGTTCTTTAGCACATAAGAAGAGTGCAGTATGGTGCAGCTGTTCATAAACTGGTGATTGAAAACCTTGTTCAGGGCAAGACAGAAAATGCTACATCATAATTCTAAATCTGAGTTTTGAAGATGCTTATGCCAATGTTAAACACTCCTTTTCCTTAAAAACATGATTACCTCTAATCCTCGTTGTGTGATGCTGCAGATGGAAGCAGTACTAAGCATCTATTAGCAGTTCTGATACACAGGGCTGAGGTTGAAGTTTTGATCTTTTATGTTCTCTGCGGATGTCTGAAGAGTATTTTTGGCCTGGGGGTCTTACACAGCCCTATTTTGTGAGAAGTGCTGAGCTTCCATTTCTTTTCTTCCTGCTTTGCTGAGGGTGGGGTTCTGAAAGCCACTGCTGAAAACTTCAGTTGTAGCTTGTCTTTTTGAAGTAGTTGCATTTTAAATACTTAGTAGGCTTAAAGTATTCTAATTTCTCTGTTAATAATAATCACCTTCCTTGAATGGTAGCTGAGAGGATACTCACTAACAATTCTTTTCACACTCACTCCTTATGCATGTAAAATCTCATACATCAGGGTACAGTGCTGACCTGGACACTAACCACTTATTTAAGGAAGGAAGGAATGGTTTGGCCTGAACTGAGAACTGGAGATGTTTTCTAGAAGGCTGGAGTGTATAAACCAATAATGAGATGTTATCTGTTGCAGCTGCCACCTTGCATCAGGTGCTTCTGTGAGTTTTTGCTGTTTGTAAAGTCCCAAACAGTTGATGCCATGCAGGGAGAGCAAACTGAAGGGCCAAGAAGATGTCAGTTATGTGCTCGCCTGAGGGGTTGTCCTGGAAAACCCATATAAAAATGCTAGGGATCATCTGATTATCATCTCGTATTCCTCCCAGATTGTGGAGTGGGGGAACACCACTTTGTGGCATTTTAATCTTTTCTGGTGAAGTCTAGATGTTTGTCTGGTAGTTCTATGCTACTGATTTTAAAATTTTCTGTTTAGTGCCTTTTTTCTGCATTCTTCTGAGTTTTATCATGATCATTGAAATTCAGTATAAGAAGACAAATCTGTCCTTGCTATTATTTTTTTTTTTCTCATGGTTCTTTGGTTCAGGAATCAGCTATCATAGAACAGGGTGAAAATATCAATTGGCATGTAGATCACATGTGAAGTCTGTATTTCATATATGTATTTTGTCTGTTGGATGAGTCCCAAATATGGGACTCGTGAGATTATTTCTGTTGCACTGGCTGCTGTATAAAAGATTAAAGCTTGGAACAGTTTGTTTAATTAATTCCACCGTAGCACAGCCCATTGCTAATATGTGACCAGAGGCACAGAGACAAAGGAGGGTCTTCAGAACGTGTTAACTGCGGGGCAGCGGGGGTGGCTTCACAAAGGTCACAACAAAGAGCCCATCCCAGCTCAGGGGGCAAGTCATCTCCCTACAAGAGAGAGCAAATGCTGCTTTCACATGTGTGAGGCTCTTATTTGCCCATGATGTGACACTACAAAAGAGAATCAAAACCAGTTAGTATATTCATTCTTTTATTTTTTTTCTTTTTCTTGATGACTCCCTGTCATTACTGAAAACTACTATGTTTTCCAACATTAAAATATTGCATGTGCTGCCAATATTCCAGTTTACTCTTTTGTGTTCAGAATGCGGAAGGGAGTTTCTAGAAGACAAATTCCTGTATTTAATAGAGCAACTTATGTATACATGGTAGTTTTCAGAAAAATGAACTGAATAATCTCAGGATATTTCAGGATGCATAGTATGAAATGATATATTGCACCATCCTACCATACCAATATTTGTTATTAAAGGAAATCTTGAAAAACAGCAACAACCCCCACAAATAATGATTATTCAATAATTTTACCAGATAATTTTCTCACATCTGTTTATTTGGGTTTTTTCTTACAATCAGAAAATAATGCATACAAAATCTCTGTTGGTCCTTTTATCTTTGCACAGGGTCACCTGGAGGGATCTCAGCATTTCCATACAAGCATCAAAGAGCTGTTCATTCTAGTGTCAGACGTGCTTTTTCGCCCAACAGGTACTGGATTACATGCTGAGGTTCTATTACTGTCAATTGTGTACTTATAATCTTTAAAGCATCTCTTTTGAGAAGAATTAAACTCCTTGGGCAGGATTTGCAGTCTGAAATGCAGATAATCTCTAGCTGGGATTTCCACGAATTGGGACTCCCATATATGTCTGAGAATCCAGGTTAGTACACTACTTGTATCTTTAGGCCAAATGAGGCCTCACTTTTTAGGATAGCATTTAGGAAATGCTGTCATTTGGAGATGTGTTCAAAGCATGCAAACATTTTGCTGAGTAAGATCAGACTTTAAAACCTGACTTTATGTTTTGTGTCATTTGTGTGACAGGCCATGCTTTCAGTTCTGGGGGATGTGTATGCCTGGCTGAATTTCAGCTCAGTGTTTCCTGAATATGAAGGCTTTATGCAGAAAATGGTCAACCTAGCACCAATGTATGAAGGGAAGGTTTTATTACAAGCTGCCTGATGTGTCACCCAACGTCTCTTAAGGAAACTACTCTGCTAGTGAGCCTAGGCTTGCCTGAACTTCATAAACAAGCAGCTTTATACTCTGTTTTTATTAGGTCCCAAACAGTCTGAGGTAATCTCTCAGACTAGTGTTTAAAGACTTACATAAATGCTAAATATTCCCAAAAGTCTGTCTTTGTGGACATCCTTGTTCCTTGCTGAAAAATTAAAATAATGCCATTAACATATTTTATAGAAAAAGTAGGCCATCTATATTTTTTTTTTCCCCACCTATTTCCTTCTCAGTCATAAGAAGAAAATCAACCTTTTGATGACCAAGGTATGTTTACAGGTGATGCATATTATGGCTTTGGAGTTCTTGGTATTGCCA
The DNA here is from genome assembly GCF_903797595.1 of Erithacus rubecula. Classification (NCBI taxonomy): domain Eukaryota; kingdom Metazoa; phylum Chordata; class Aves; order Passeriformes; family Muscicapidae; genus Erithacus; species Erithacus rubecula. The sequence continues at coordinate 5,644,962 of NC_136660.1, forward strand.
GGACAAGAGGTTTAGGATTATTAACAGCTTTGAGATTCATCTCTTTATCAAAAAAGTTCTCTGCAAAACTGCTGTTGCAGTATCTTTAAAGGAACTGAACTATTCTAGCCTTGTGTTTGGATAAGGAGTAAGGATTAAATTTGTCTAACTTTCTTCTGTTTTGGTTTTGGGTTTATTTATGGTTGAATATACTGCCATTGGAACATTCCAGTCAGTGTTTCATGACAAAGTACTCATTATTAGAAGATAACTTAGATCTGATTCAGAAACACATTGCATCCACGAAAGTGACAATGTATTTCTTAGGATTAATATTTATAGAAAATCCTCAATACAAGAAGATGAGCAACTTGGTGGCTGAGACCTGTTTATTGCCACAATGCACATGCAGGCAGCACCCACTGTTCAGCATGTGCCACATCCAGTGGGTCAGCCTGGAGCTCTGACTCAGGTGAAAATGCAGTGTGGCAGAGCATCCTTGCTACCATGCAGCAACATCCAGCATATGGCAGGTCCACCTTCTCCCATGACTCTACGAGCCTGGCCTGAGAGCACATGCATTGGAAGCACAAAGTTTATATTATGCACAAAGAAAGAGTACCTATTCAATTATCACAGCTCATTGAATGCAGATACAACTATTGAGGCACTGAACTGGGAATTCTGATTTACTTGCGTGAAGATAATTTGCACATCAGTCCAGTGCAACCCTTGGAAGAATATTTATCTGTAAACCTGGGAGTCTCTCTGAGGAAGTATCAAATGGGACATTTGCAGAACCATTTATAAAATCTTGGTAGTTAGTACTAGTGAGAGATGAGGAAGGATCCTTGTTGGTGGACACATGTGATTGGGTGGCTGCTTTTTGTGTTTTTAGAAAAGAAACAAGCAAACAAACAGTTTGTTAGGGTAGAATAAAAATCATAGTGGTAGAAAGATCCAGCAGAAAACCTGACATTCTTCCAGTGTTCAACTAGAACTCGTAACAATAAATGCTGTTCTACTGCAGTGTGTCAGCCATCTAGGGTATTCAGATCAGCAGTGGTAAGATTCATGGTCCTGCAAGAAAATTTATAATCATGACAAAAATGGAATTAAATAAAATTTTCCCCATTTTTACAGATTTTATCTTTAATTCTATCTTATGGACTACAATTAATATCTCTTAGTAAACAGAAGGCTCATTAAATTGGTCTTGTTATGGTTGCTGAGGTGCTGTGCTGCTGCTGAAAGTGATTCCCCTGTTTTCTATGTTTGACACATACTTCTAATCAACCAGGCCAATTCCCAATTCTGCTTTATCAAAGGTCTGTCACTTGAGTGGAGATAATATTTATTCTGACTTGTACTAGTTTAAAAAATGTAGATTGCATTGGAAGATACACAACCCTCTGTCAGACCTGGTCACACAAAACATTAATCGAGGTGTTCCCTTTCTACAAAGGTGATTCCAAATACAGCCCACTTCACCTTTCACCACTGGGGATCCAGGTCATTCCAGTTCTTTAAAATCTCTTCTTTCAAGGAATATTTATGAAATGAAATCTCACAGCAAGAAGTGTCAAATGGGAAGATTAATATCGATTCTGCAATTTCCTCCACAATTTATTGAAGAAAAAAATCCATCAGCCCTACATATCCAGCTTGCTTTGGAAGCTTGTTACCAATATATATATATTCCTTTTTGAGAGGTCTTAATATGTGTCACAGTATTATCTCATTTGCTGAAAATTTTCTGAACACTTGGTTTTGCTTCATATTGATACTCAATTTATCAAGGACAATAAGTTTCTCTATTTACAGAACTACTCATAGAAAATGGATGAGGTTTCACAGGGGTGATGCTGTTTCAGTCCATTTGGTTTAGCAACACTAATAAACTAACTCAAGGCTTAAGAACATCACCTGTGAAAGGCTTGCACAGATACTTTCATACTATTACAATGCTAATTGCTAAAAATAAATGTTTGTAGCTGTAATGCAGCATATGTTTGCATGAGAAATCACTTGCCCCTAACCACAATCCAAAAGCTCTCTTATTTACATGTAAGAAATTTTGGATAAGAAGCTAGATCCGTACAAATTACATGTACATATGTGTGTGTGTATATAGATGTATGTATGTATATACAACCTATAAAAATGCTAGACATATATTTGATTCTTCATTCTTTTCCTTGTATCTTACAGCTTCTCTAACCAATGGAGGATGCTTCCTTGTCTCCAGTAACACAAAGCATTTTCTGATTTGAGGGAAAAGCTAGGAACTGGGGGGAAGGGCAAGTGACAGTGCTCGTGCAAAATGTTGGAATGATGGTACAACACCCTGTCCAGGACTGCTGAAAGAATGTCAGAGAATTGAGGCAGAAGGGTGCTGTTTTCTATGCAAGTCATTATTTGGTTGTTTAAACTTTTTCTTTTCAGCAGTACAATTTCTTGGATTATCAGGAAACTGAGAAAACACCGACCTGCATTTTGCAACAGACCTCTTGGTACAGCAATACCAATATGTACCAATATTAGCAGATAATTCAGACACTGAAGCCAGGAGAAGACAAGTATCCTTCCTCCCCAGAAAGAGGTGCAGGAATGTGCTTGCTGCAGAAGTTGCCTTCACATCAAGGAGGAAGGTGAGGAATTGTAAGGGTGCTGAGCCTAAATGAAAGCAGATACTGTCCTACAAGTGCCTGGAAAAGGTTTTGCACCAGAGTCCTTATGAGCACAGCTTTGTGCCAGAGCCCTTGGCCTCCCCCTTCCTTTTGTTTTGGGGCCAATGGCTGAAATACTGGATGTCCAGGCATCAGATGATTTCCCAGTCACTATTCTATTCCTGGAAAAGCTGCTTCTGCTAATGAGGGCCTTATGTTTCTGATTTGCTTTGCTATGCAGAAAAGCTTCTACTGAACTGTAATTCAGAAGACATTTGTCTCCTTCTCCAAGAGATTATTTGAGTCAGTGAACTGACTAAGAGATTGGGTCCTTTATTTGCTATTGAGAAGAAAACTTCCCTTCTTTCTTTCTTTCTTTCTTTCTTTCTTTCTATCTTTCTTTCTTTCTTTCTTTCTTTCTTTCTTTCTTTTTTTCTTTCTTTTTCTTTCTTTCTTTCTTTTTCTTTCTTTCTTTCTTTCTTTCTTTCTTTCTTTCTTTCTTTCTTTCTTTCTTTCTTTCTTTCTTTCTTTCTTTCTTCTTTCTTTCTTTCTTTCTTTCTTTCTTTCTTTCTTTCTTTCTTTCTTTCTTTCTTTCTTTCTTTCTTTCTTTCTTTCTTTCTTTCTTTCTTTCTTTCTTTCTTTCTTTCTTTCTTTCTTTCTTTCTTTCTTTCTTTCTTTCTTTCTTTCTTTCTTTCTTTCTTTCTTTCTTTCTTTCTTTCTTTCTTTCTTTCTTTCTTTCTTTCTTTCTTTCTTCTCCTTCTAAGGGGAAGCTCTTTAGTATTTCTCTCATCCCACAGAGAATAATGAGGGAATAGTTGTATTTTACAAATGAAGAGAGACTGAACACTGTGTCAGAAGGACTTCAGTTTGATTGTTCTTAGGTACAGCATGTAGAATGTTGAAATGTCATATAGAGACATCATATTTTAAATCAGTTAGTCACAACTTGGAAATTATTAACACAATTTTCAGGCAAAACATCCAAAACAGATGAAGCTAAAACAAATTGAGGTTTCTGATCATGTAGATAATAATCTTTCATTTTTTGCACACTCATCTTCCATGAGCTCCCAGTACTGTGTGTACTTCTAACATCATGTATCTAGATGCATAATTAACGAGCTTAGTATAATGCCATGTTTGTTTATTCATGTCTACCTCAGATTTATTAAATGAGATATCTTGAAAGTCAGTGTTGGAAACAGAAAGCATGGAGCTAAGTTTTTGGTGAATGATTTGTTGTGAGGTTGATGCTTTTGTGGACATAGATCATCAGTTAAATAGACATGATAACAGACAAAAAAATTGTCCTGGTGGGGTATTCTGTACCCCGTGAAACATAACCAGTCCCATTTGCACAAAGTTCTTGCAGGCTTGCTGCCCTGTACTTGCAATGATCTGCTTGTCAGCTGCAACATCTGGGGCAGCAGAAACTGCCCAGGCATTGCTGCACTGGGAGTAGTCAACACCTGCACCTTGAGGTGGGGAGCTGATCCTGCCTTCAGTAAGGCTTGGAGCCAGACAGGCCTCTTCTTAGTTATATACAGTACTCAGAGGTGACACCTACATGAACTGGAGTTTGCATGGACTATCAGAGCACAGCTCTGCTTGTGCTTTCAAATTTTCATTCATTCTTGTTGCACAATGTCTTAAGCATCCTGCAAGATGTGGCAGGAAGGATACAGAAACATGTGGCCATGTTTCCTGCAGTATGTCTATCTTTCTCACTGTATTGGACTGAGGTCTCAAAGGGAAAGTCCAAGAATTGATAATGGCTGGGAATAATTCAGTTTCTCAAGACTGAGTGAGCAAATGCTGAGAAAGTTGTAATTCCAAGCATGGTCTGATGCAAGAGGTTGATGTACTGTAGGCACTTCTTAACATAATTAGCAGACAACAGCAGCCAAATTCTTTCTCTGAGTCTTCCTAATCTGAAGGAAAGAATGGAAAGGAAAATCTTGCATATATAAAGCTCAGAGCAATGAGTTATTCCAAAACAGTGGGGCTAAAAATACAACTTTAAGTGTTTAGAAAAAGATAACCCTTTAAAGAGTCTTTCATTTGGAGATCTGGCAAACTAGAGAAATGGAAGCTAAGATCTCTGCTTGCACTAGGAGCTGATTTTTTGAGGTCAGTGACACTGGGGTCAGTTTTAGATTATTGTGAGGAACTTACATTTTTTAAAATAATTGCACAGAGGCATCTCAATATTTTGTTAAAATAATTTAATGGAACCAAATTAAGTGGTTTATCTGGAAATACTGAGGCGAAGTATTTGTGTTTTGAATGTTAGACTGTAAAAGTCAGACTGGTATTTTGCCAGAAAATGTGATTTTGGGGGATTCTGTGGAAATTTCAAGAGATTATAAACAGAAGCTGACTGGCAAAATATATGAAATCCAATGTTTTTGTCAACTGAAATACACTTATTTAAGAAATACTATAGATGTCAACATTTGAACAGTGCAGGGAGTGGAAGAATAACTCCTGTTTATCCTTTAATCCTCATTAATTTCTTTCTGATCAATCTAAATACCAAGATGACTGATTTCTAACTGCACCCAGCAAAAAAAAAAATTTGTTTCTTTTTACTCTTTAATTTTTAAGCCTGGTGTGGATTTTTAGAAAAGAATGTTTTTATGGAAATTGGCTGTGCTAATGGACATAGAATTTTTGAAGGATGGGATTCAAAGAAGCTAGATTTCAATGCAGCACCTTATCTAAATATTCCCCATGTGTTCAGCTGACTGCTGCTAAATTAATAGCTCCTGTAAACACTGTCCTTACACTTCAGAATATCAGAAACACTTTCTGCTTTAATTCCTTATACATAAGGAAAAGCAGAATGAGTTCCAATAGGAATAGGAGAACTAAATGGGATGCACATATGTGAGAAGTTGAACATATGTGTAAGTGATCAAAGTACTGCAGCCTGTACTAATGAAAATTACAGATTTTTAAATTTTCAATTACTTTTTCACTCTGAATGGTTTTTGAATGGCTTTCTAGTCATGCTTGGAAATATATTTTCTTTTAGAGTCTATACAGTATTTCAGACTGCACGAAGTATACAGTTCTTAGTTGTAAAGCAGAGAACAAGTCATTATGCTGGAAAAGTACTCTGTCTGAATTTTCTCCCAATTTCTTTTAGCTATTACAGACAGCTTGAAACACCTTCCTTTTTTGCACTTATGCAACCATGTGCACATATGCAACCAACAATCTTGCATCCATATTTTCTATCCTATAGATCATACTATGTTAAAACAGTATGGCAGTTAAAAGTTATGCCATATTGATTGTGGCAATGTATCAAAGTTATTTCAGGAGTAACTTGCTTTTTATTTTTTTATTAATAGGTAGTATTTTTACAATAAGTTGTTTTTTTCTGACAGTCATTATTCATCAAAAATTGTGATTAATTGTGAAACATTCTGTGTATCTCCAAAAGCTCAGTGCTTTTTTTATTGGCTGTAGGCCTAAACTTCAGCAAGTGTGTGATCAAGTATACTGGAAAAATCCTTTTCTATTGCTAAACCTCATGAAATTATAGATCAAAAGAATTTTCCTATCTTACAAGGACTGTGGTACCATTCATGGGCTGAAAACGATTGTCAAAGTAATAAAACAACTATTGTTGTCAGGGAAAGATTAAAAGCAGCAGCTGGATTGTACACAGTCAACTTGAAAATCTCTAGGAAGGTAGATGCTTTAGAAAATGGTCTGGCTTTTTAGTTGATATGCCATGATTGGCAGCCCCATAAAATGGCTACTGATACAGGAACTTAGAAAAGAAAGAAGCCTTTTTTCCCCTATAAAGAACATATTCTGCTTCTTGCCTTCTCCCAGACTGGACTCTGCATTTGGAAGTAAGATGTAATGCAAGTGTCCTGGTGATGATGGCTAACAGCCATACCTCTATTTTTCAATTTACCTAAACTAGGTTTTCTTCTGAAATCATTCCTGCTGTCAGTTTTCTGCAGCTGGTGTTTTAACCTATGCTCATTTCACTGTTTTAGTTTTATTCCTTGAGTTCATCTGTAAATTTTGCAATTCTTCTTAAATTCGGTTTTGCCACATCTGTTTCCATGTTATGTTTCCAAGATCATAATCCACTGGAATAGTACTAAATACATTTAATCTCCATTCAAATTCTACCATTATCACTGATATAGAGGAGTGAATATTTTTAATTGTCTCCATTCTTCTAGCCATCCTGCTCCTCAAATTAGCATGTGTGCAATCTTTATTTATGCAAAGTCAGCATTAATTATTTCTTTAATTAGTTCCTTTCTTTCCATTTAACTATCTCTCTCATTTCTAGCCATCCAGACTGACTTTTTCTTTTGAATCAAGTAGATTATCTTTCTATCTGTATCACAAGATTTGGCATCTGCCTTCCACTTGGTGATTTTTCCCACATTGTAGTTGTCTTTGGGGTTTTCTTTCCTGGTACCTTTATTATTCATATCTATTTCTTAATGTCTTCCCTCAGATATTTCTCATTAACTTGGACACTAGTTTATCTTCCTTACTTCTTGATAACACCATTGGAAATGAACTCAATGGTTTGCCAACCCTTTTCTCCCTTGTTTCTGATTCCAGTGCACCTTGTATTGTAATTTTAGACTCCACATTCCCCTGTGAGCATTGCTGGACATCTCCTCACCTCTGCTTGCCAGATTTTCAGTTATAAGACCTGTTTGTGCTGTTTTCCCTTAGAATTATGTGAAAATGAGATAGGAAATGGACAGCTTTTTTTTTTTTTCCATTATATCCCATTTTCCGTGCACTGCTTAATTTGGTGTGTTTGGCTTTTGTGGATCTAAGAATGTGTGTGTGTGACAATTGGTCACATCACTGGTGGTGGCCATGCCAGGCCTGTAGCATGCACAGTTTGTGAGCAAGTAGAAGTTTCTATTGCCCATTCACATGCTGGGCTCAGGACACGCTGCCCCAGCTTCATCTAGGGTCAGTAGTGTTATTCCTATCTGTGATGAGAATGGAAAATTTCAGCTGAGAGCCAAAAACTACTGTCCCTTCTGATCTTTTTTTCAGTGCCCTGCCTGAGAAACATAAGCTTCCCCAATAGGTGACAGTTTCAGAAAGAATGGTGTTCAGGAGAGTTGCTGAGCAGGAGAGGTGCTGGATGCAGCCTCTGGTGCAATGGCAGGCACTGATGCACCCCCTTGGCAGTTACTCTGCTTAAAACTCCTTTATTCAAATCTGGAAGGCACTCTCTAAGTGCCTTTAGCTTCTTTTGGGGCTCAAGCTCTAAAAGCCCCACCAAGCCTTGCCCTTGCTGACCATGGACCTTGACAAAGAAAAGAACAGTATTGATGTTATTTTCAGATCCTTCTGAAGGGGAAATACATATAAAAGCAAAGCTTATGGTGACTGATTTATTTCACTATATACTTGAAAGGCAATGGGTCAGAATTAAGGCATTTTTGCTGCGGAGGAAACGTGTGGGATGTTGGCTGCAAGCCAGTAGCCACTAACATCCCCAGGAATACTTGAATGAAGTGGGCGTCAACCTCGGGAGAACAGGCATTTGGTAACAAACTACCTACATCAGAGGAAAACCTCTTCATTGAGATTCAAAGAGTAAAAATCATTGAATGGAGATAAACTGGTTTGGTAGATTCTTCTGAGGGGAAGTGAAAATGGAAGAAATATCATCCAGTCTGGAAGATCATCCTCTAAACTCCTGTGTTTGTCAGGTCCCATTTATCCCACAGAGAAGAGATCCATATAACTGCTGAATTTTCTGACAATATTAGTTTCATCTTCCAGCTCTGTTTCCTCAACAGAAAAGAATGATGAAATAACATTCTGAGCTTTCATCCAGTAGTCCATGCTATCTTCAGTCTTCTAGGGTTTTTTCCCAAAACCAGAATTAAAATCTGAAGTGTGTCAAATGCCTCTATAAAATATAATTTATTCAGACACTCATTTTTCTTGTGTCCAGCTGGATATCCACTGGGAAAAATAAAAATAATTTCTAGAGTTTCTTGGTATCACTAAATTATGAATCTGAACTATCAAATAAAATACTGCCAGTGTTATCATTGTTATCTGACCTAGTCAGAGTTAAACATCTTGTTGAGTCAGTCACCAGTGCTATCCAGTCAAAATATGAGCAAATTTCTCTTGAATCAAGTCCATCCTCACAACATGACACCTATGAAACAGTTTCTCTTTCCATTTTCAGTAACATGATAGGTAAGTAACAGATTTTTTTGTCCAAAAGTGCAAATCCTGTTCTTGATTTGTGTAACAGAAAGGAGATTTTCATCTTATTCCATCACTGAATTATTAGAATGTAATTGTCCTGGTTTGAAGGACAGGTGTCTGCCAGTAAAGGCAGAAGTTTTTCTTTGAAATAGAGACTTTAATTCCACTCCCCCCAAGTATTATAATTGTTTGAATCAAGGACTCTGAGGCAGAGATAAGGGGGTAGGAATAATATCTAACCGTATAAGCAGAAACAACAGCAGTTGTTAAAATTGCTAACAGAACAGAATAGATAACTCGGTGTCAGTCCCTTCTTTAGCTGCAGGCACGCTGTCTCTGTGCTCGGTCCCAGCCCGGAGCTGCCGAGGGCAGGCGGGAGCGCAGGCGGGAGGGGCGGCAGCGGCCACGCCGGTCTCGGTGGGAACGGGCTGGAGCGGCGGCTCCTCGCTCACCGTGTGTGTCCGGGGGATCAGCTGTGTCCGCAGAGGCAGGAGGCTGGAACGGGGCAGATGCAGGGCAGGTGATCACAGACCCTCTGGCTCTCCTGGGTTCCACAGCAGGGGCTGCAGATGGGGCGTCCTGCTCCGAGCTCACCAGAAACACGAGCCCCTCTGGAAACATGAGAGGCCCCTCCGGGAGCCGCTGCCACCGACCCCTTTTGTCCAGAGACATCAGAGACCCTGGGTGTAACCCAACCAGCTCCATTGGCATGATAATGGGAAAAATTCTTTAAATTGACACAGTAATAGAAAAACACTCAACCCCCAACAGTAATATATTCATTTCTTCAAATATGGACATAATGATGGAAAAAGGGAAGGAAGCATTTTGGCTAAGTGTTGGCAATGAACAAAGGTGGCCATTAAAAGACTGAATGGCTAGAATAGAATGTCCCAAATATTTTAAAAAGCTCTTCTCCTTGTTGAGAAAATAAAGAGATCCTGGAAAAGTGATAAAATTACATCCATGTAAATCTAAATCTTTACACAGTAATAACAATTTAGATTTTGGATGCAGTTCTGCATGTTGGCTCAAACATGTCTGGTCTCATCACACTGAGGTAACAGAAAGCTTGGGAATTTATGACAGCTAGGTGACATGGATGAAAAATAAGTGAATTTGAGCAGGATTTGGGAAAACTAGACCCATGAACTGAAGCGGGTATACCAAAGTAAGGTAATTATTGGTTTTAGTTTTACTGTGGGTAATAGCTTCATGTTGACAATCTGCCTTTCAAACTCTGGTTTTGGAAATGACCTGTACAAAGTATTTGTGGGCAGTTGATTTGCAGTGTCCTAGCCCCTGGGCAGAATGCCTGGGGTGGGGGGAAACAGCTTTAATGCCTCACCTACCAACCAACAGAGCTCTGGATAAGTTGATGGCTAATGTCTGATAGGAATCAAGCCTGAAATATTAAGGAATGAAATGTACTTGCTAGAGCAAAACTAATTGTTGGACTTATAAGGAGTTGGAAAAGTGAATTAGGGTTGGAGCTTGAAAAAAGGTATGAGGCTGAGCGAGTGCAGCCCGTGGACTGATTAATGTGGTGGAAGTAGCAGTCACCAGCATAAATGTGGACATCTGTGTGAAGACACAGAGCAGAGCTGGGAGTCAAAGTCTGAGACGAGGAGAAGCACCTGGAAGAAAGCTTAATGGCAGCAAAACAGGAAAGAGGGAAGGAATTATGTAGAAGGTTTGGATACAATATTGGAAGATACTTAGACATTTCAGCAACAAAAATGGTCTGAGGTTAACATGCTCAGAAAAATGGAAGAAAATTTAACTGTAGTGACTTTTTCTGTAAAAAACCCTTCTTTTTCTGAGATCCCAGAGTGGCAAGCAGCAAATTAGCAAATCCTCAAAATTAATTTGAAAAGCAGCCACACTATCTGCTCTGAGAGGAAAGTTTAAACTGTCTAACACAGTTTTTAGGAAAGGAAAATGAAAATGTGCTGGAGGGCTCACAGTTCTTAAGATCAAGTGATGAACCTTTGAAAATAGGATTTTATAATGGAAATGCAGAGATCATTAACTATTGTAAGCATCTCTAAGAATGACACCTCTATAGTAAATTACATTCAAATTAATATAAAACTGTAAAGATTCTCTGACAGCTTTGATTATATAAGTTGATTTTAGTAGTTAAATGTTGACTTTCTATAATGCATTCCACAAATATTATACTGAATGCTGGATCATATATAACAATTACCATGTCACAGTGTTATTTTGTGTAAATTAAATTATTGATAGCAATATAATTTTGTATTCACTTTATTATTTTGATCTATTTTTCTGTCAAAATATACAATGACTCTTCACTAGATTTAGAAACCAGAAAAACTCTCTAGATGGTGAAGTATTATTCTCCATACATTATTTTTCCTTAGCCTATAATGAGATTGGAGAAGGAGGGGGAAGCAACATTTCATTCCTCCTCTGACACTGTGTGTGTTTTTAGACACATTGTCAACTTTAAATTGTGTTTTAATAATTGTGCTTATCAAAAAGTCTTCAAAGTCCATGGCAGCCCTGGCCAGGCTGTTCAGGCATGTGACAAAGATAATGTTTTTGGTGTGCTCCAGCACAAGTGCTGTCCTGAATCACAGCATGATGTGGTTATGATCATAGGCTGTGATTAGAGATTAGACTTGATCATCTCCAAGGTTTTTTCTGACCTAGCTGATTCTTTGATTCTCTTATTCTATGGTTGTTCAACCTAGCTTTAAGGAGATTCTGTTGTCCATCCCAGACTGAATACTTCCTGTTCCTTGATATCTCTTACGAGTTAAGGTGAAAAAACATCATCTGTGTGGAGCAGCTCTTTCTTCACACCTTCTTTTCTCATGTAGTTTTGGGGGTGGGGGGTTTGGGCATGGCAACAGTGATTGTCCATTCTTGGAGGCCTGGAAAGTACATGCAGGTTGTGGTTTTAACTACATGTAATGCAGCAAGTAGAGTTCTCTCATTCACCTTTCTACAGATGCACAATCTGTTAGCTCCTCGCAGCCTACATGACACTAGAGTGGAGAAAAGAGAACACAAGCTCTGTCTTCCCATTGGATCTCAGCTCTTCTCCAGGCAGGTACCCTGACCTCCAATATAAAGACAGTCCAGCTGGCTCACTTCACATAAAGCCCAAAGCCTTAATCATGAACACACGGTGAGGCACTGAGAGTGACTCTGAAACATGGTTTTGTGTACTATCCTATAAGGTTGAAGAAATGGGCTGAGATGCTTTTAAGGAGAAGAGAGGACTGAATCCAGAACATCACACACCATGGGCAAGGGCTCTAACTCTGGGTACAAAAATTCATTCCATTCTGAGTGGTGATAGAAAGACAAAAAATGCTCATTTTCTCAGCTTGTCCAAACCAGGGATGTTGAGGTGCACATCTCAGTGGGGTTTAGTTATGTCTTAGGTACAACCAAACCATAATCACATCTACATCTGCTCAATAATAAAAATCAAAGACACATTTGGACTCCTGAGAACCTGGGAAGCAGTTTCTGGTCCCTGGGCCAGTGAATGCAGACTTGTGGACAAACTACCTCATCAGTAAACTGGCCCAGGTCTGTGCCTTTAATGTCCTGTGAGCCTTAAACTTATTTTTCAGATGCTCTTTGCAGTTTTTATTCAGCTGCACTGAGTATGTGGAATCAAGGGGACTGAGAGGAAAGCTGCAAGTTGCAGCATGGCAGGGATGGGACAGGAGATGAGAAGTAACAGGGGTGGGTACTCTGAGTTCACCATTTTTAGCAGTGCTCTCTAAATATGCCAAAGCTCATTTGTCTATTATCCTTGGGTTGGGAATACATAAATAAAATATATGTCCTTTCTATGGCAGCACAAAATTACAAAAATTCATCTGATACTGATTAAATGCACTTAACCATTGCACATGCACTTAATTCAGTATGAAATGTTACTATATTGTTATGTCTGCATGCACCAAATTGCCTTGTGCTCAGTTTTAAGGGACAGAAGCCCAGAGACACTTGGCAATCTCTCCTGGTAATTGCTGTTTATGCTGAAAGTGGATTCACTTCTTAGCCTGGGTCATTAATTTTTCTCTTTGCTTAGGCTGTTTGTTGTTGATCATTGTTTGTTGTTGCACATTCAAGATTGCACTGTGGTGGCAGTAGTAGTAGTGTGAACATGGAGAACAATGTGTTTGCTTGAAGACTGATCTGGTTTTATAATAGTCTGATAGAAAAGTGTTGTAGTTCTGTCAGCCTTGCCCTCCTAAGATACTGGTATTGACTTATATTCTGTAGGCAAACAGAGCTTATTACCAATTATTGCAGACACAACTGTTGTACTGTGTCAGAATTACTATTTCTGTTAGCTTGGAACATTTATAAAATGCCAGGAGATCATCAATGGGTAGAAGAATTACTTCCTTCTAGTTTCTTGTTGAACATTAATAGCCATCTCTCCTTTGAATGGTTAACTTGTAAGGAAAGATCTTGTCTTTGCACCTTTCAGCATGTAATCTTATGTATTTTCCCCTACATGACACCCAAACACTTTACAGGAGAATACAGTTTTTAACAGAATCAACTTCACCTGGGAGTAGACAAATAGACTTGGGTCTTTCTATGGCACAGGCACACAGTGCTAAGCCATGATGCTGAATTTCTTATTTGGCCTAATTTCTTGTCTGATCTGCCAGTGTGGGAGTTAATTGTATAAACATAGAAATATGGGAGATAGGGAGAAATACATTCTATGCTGTCCTGTTCGGGTAGCTCTGTTTCTTGCTGGCTTTGTTAATGTGTTGCTTACAGCAGTTTAAATGGCAAGGGGCATGAAGAATAGTTGGTGATGAGAAGGAGTTAATGTGAGAAAACATGAAGAAATCGTATTGCTTGATAGGAAATTGTTCTTCCCAGCTTATTTCTATACTAGCCCATGTAAGTGTGACTATTATAGTACCTCGTGACTACACCAGGAGATGCAACAGCATTGAGTTCAGGTGTTAAACAAATATATAAGAAAGTTAATCTAATTTTGGAATCTGAGATTTTAGGTGGCAGTCATTCCCCTTGATGTCTGAGAGCCCAGACATTGTGGTGATGAGCTATGTCTATGTTAGCACCTCAGGTTAGTAAGCTGGAGAGAGAAACTATGCACAAAAGGAAGATTTAAAGCTAAAACAGAGCAAACAAGAACTAACACCTGATTAAATTATCCTGAGAGCTGGGAAAAACGAACCTGCTGGGCAGGTATTCCCTAATGATGCAGTTTTGACTTTACTAGCCTGTTTTCTCAATGTATCCTCTATTTATTCAAAGAAAATTATCTGCTCCTCTCAGTTATTTCAAAGTCACAAGAATAGCTTGTTCCCACTCTATTCCAAATATAGATGTTGGCAGCAATTGCTTAGCTAAGGGGGAAGGAAAGGAACTACCAAGGAAGAGGAAAAACAGAAGGAGGAAGAGGGAAAAGAGAGATGAAAAGGTTGGGCAAGTGAGTAGAGAGAGATACATGAAGGAGAATGGAAGTGAAAGAACAAGGACAATATATCACAGCAGAGAAAACAAATCAAAGAAAGCAACCAACTTCTGTGAAACAGGTGGAAGCAGCCCAAATATAGGATGAAAAGGACTATGCCTGCCCTCAGGAGAACCTGGAGTTTTAGCCTTGAAAAGTAACCAAACTGTAAATAAAATCATGTCAAATTTTTTTGTTCACTCAGATTGTAGGAGTTACTTGATCAGAAAACTTGAGCTAACTTACACCACTTAAAAATCTGGCCCTATAAATTTTAAAGCAAAACACGTTGCTTCTTTTAATCTCTTGGGGGGGGGGGGGGGGGGGAAGGTGTTTGTTTTTTTTATTTCATTCTCTGCTGCAATAAAATTTGCTGTCAGTTCCTGACAGAAAGCTATCCATTAGATAGCTTTGATGAAAATGAATCTGAATCCCCTTGTCCTAAAGAATTCACAGTCAGTACGGTCTTCTGGTGAAACTGGAATATGTAGACACCCTCAGGAGCAGAAAATAAATGCTGATAAAAACTAAGGAAAAGCCAGAACCACACACAGATTTACTTGCCCAGAGCAAAGAGCTGAAAGCAGACTTCTTTAAGACCAAAACACAGAAATGAGACACAAATGGAAAGAGGTCCTGAGAAGTGGCACACAGATCAAATGCAAACAAGTGCTTGGCAATTTAGAAGTCCTGTAAGTGGCTCCAGCTTCCCTGGAGGGATGAGAAGTTTCTGGGAAACACACCACAGAGCTCTTCTCCATCTCTTCTCAAGAGAAAACTGCTTGGAAAATGGTGTTAGACGTTTGCTTTCCCTCCTGTTTTGTTGGAGAGAAATGTTATACCTGACTTTACTCATCACTTGAGGATAAAATGCTATGCCCAGTTCTGGAGGCACTGTTTCCGATAAAGTGAATATGTCCAGAAACCCTTCTGGCAGGCTTTCCAAGCACTCAAACATCAGGTAATGGCACCAAGAAAACTGAAAATGTGACTTTGCTATACTTCTTTTATTGCAGTCCTTCAAGGAAGAAGGCAACTTGCATCACGAAGGCATGTGCTCAATTGGGCTCTGTTTGGAGTGAAGGTCCAGCCATGGGACAAGGCAGTATTTATACAAAACACAGGAGGCACTTTAGAGCAGGAAATACAAGGGAATACTAGTAAGTGAAACTAGTTTCAGAAGAAATTACTGGAAAATAGAACTTTGCAGACAGACTATCACTATTTAGAAACAAAGTTGTCATTATTTTGAGTCTTGTCTCATGAATGACGTGTATCAGAGTAATTTTCGCAACTGAGAAGCAACTTCTTTTTTTCTTTTCTTTTTTATTATTTTCTTTGTTCCCCCAGCAAGCAGAGCTGATGTTTTAGCCTTTCAGCAGGGATGCCCTTCTGGAGCTTGCTCTCAACACTTCACTGCGGTACATGATCCCCCATTGACACTGTTGAGTTTGTGAGGATCGCAGGCTGTGGCCAAAGATCTGCGACTCAATAGGGCTATACTCTCTCTATAGGTAGCACGACTGTGATGAAAACCTTTAGGGGTGCTGTTATAGGGTGAAACTTCATCAGAGCTCAGCCCAAGGCATTGCTCTTTGCAGAGCTGCCGTGTCCCCGCTGGCTCTCGGGAGCGCCTTTCCCCAGGAGAGGGCAGTGGAGCCCGCACACGCTCCGGCGGCGGCAGCGGCGGCTCCCTCGAGTGTTCGTGGGAAACTCATGGGGTCACTGGAAGTAGCACTACGGATTTTATTTGCTTATTTCATATTTACAGGTATTCATCATAAGACAACAAGCAGCCTTGGCTAAAATGCAGAGAGTGGTTTCTAGGTACTGTAATTAATGGCAGACTGGGATGCCTTCTCTGCTCCTTAACCATCTCCTTCCCCTAGCAATGCCAGCAGTCAGACAGATGTTTTCTGTAGGTTCATGTTTGCAGCAGGTTTCCCTGGCTGGATTCCAGGTTTTGATAACTGGCCAGTGCAGACTAAGAGCCTATATCAGCTGTCTGAGGGGCTGGCAGGGCAGAATGAAGGGAAGTGGCTTTTGCCAGCAGCCTGAGAATCCAGCAGACACCCCTGGCCAAAACAGAAGGTGAAGTAGTAAACAAGCATTTCCTCCTGGAGGACATGACAAATCTTTTTACACCCAGTAAAAAGGGGTAAATTTAGGAAATTCTGAAATCCAACTTTTGGAGATATTTTCTCTTTTACATGAAACTTAAAAACCCACCAACCCCAACGTTAATCTAGCCCAAACTTATGACAGACATTGTTTGCTGTTGTCAGGGTCATTTGTCTCCAATCTGTAAATAACTCCCTCTTCCCAAATGAGTTCCTGCTCCCTAGGGCACCTGCTGAGCTGGGGCCACCCTAATCTTCCTGAAAGCAGCACGATACAGAGTTGAACACACCAGCAGGGTGTGTTTCCCATGCAGGTTGGCACAGGAGGTCAGCTGAGTTTTGCTGCAAAAGCATAGCAAACCCCTGGAGAGATTACTCAAATGTGTGATGCTAAACTGTTTAAATGCATTGCCAGCTCTACAGATGATAAGCAGCCTTTTCTTCCTCAGCCACTCTCAACTCAGGTATGGAGGCAAAGATGATTTGATTTCTACAACTCCTGTCTCAGGTACTTGTGGGAGAGAATGACTGCAGGAAAATATACCTCCAGTGCAATGTCAGCTAGCAACTTGCTAAAAGAGCAAATGCAATAAATCCAAAGGGGCTCAGTTTCAGAGAAGTTGGGGATAGAAGTTCTGCCTTTTAGCTCTCAACCCTCCTCAATTGCTGCTATATCCAGTAAGAGGTCATGCATATTTGAGGCTCTTGGTGTGACTCTGTCTGTCATACGAAATCACGTGGTTTAGAGGAACCACAGAAATCAGTAGGATATTTCTGCATGTAAGCGCCATTGATGTCAGAGGGAGCTGGACAGTCCAACCCTCAGAGTCTGCTGTAATCAGCCAAACGGGGATCAAAGGTAGAAAACACATGCAAAGCAGTACAGCAAGGATATCCGAAAATGACCCAGAAACATTTGAGTTCCATCTGTCAACAACTTCCTGAAACTGAGCATTAATAATGCTTCCATCTTGCCCCACACCAAATCCTGCTGCCATTGAGACAAAGCACCCATTGAAAGATGCTGAGTGATTTGATTGTCCCTGGAAAGGCTGGAAATCAGACACAATTCTGTTCTTAAGAAGCCTTTTAAAATTAATCAAGTCAACTTAAATAGTATTCCACAGGTGAAGTTAAATTTTATTTGTGTCAGTCTTTCATTGAATCCTTTTCCATAATGGAAGAGCATTGAATTGGCCAAGTTAGCTCAAAACTAGTTGATCCATGGGGAGATTAAGTTGGGGGTGTGAAAAAAAACCTTGGTTCTTTCTTTTTTGTGCATGATGATTTAGTGTCATCAGTGGGCATGTAGTATTTTGAATTAATGCAAGATTAGGTAGCATATCCATAAGCCCTAAATCTGAGATATCTGCAATGTTTTGCAGTAAGGAGGACACTTCGCTTAAGAGATACTGTTTCTCAAATTCATGTAAAGTAACTCACCTCATTGCACAACAGATTCCAATATTTTATTCTTTCATAGTAGCGATTAGACCAATTATAGCACAGCTGTAACAGAAAGGTACAATACAATTGCTCTT
Organism: Erithacus rubecula; assembly: GCF_903797595.1. Taxonomy (NCBI): domain Eukaryota; kingdom Metazoa; phylum Chordata; class Aves; order Passeriformes; family Muscicapidae; genus Erithacus; species Erithacus rubecula. The sequence goes on from NC_136660.1 coordinate 5,663,005, forward strand.
ACTTCTCAGTCAGATTTCCCAGAACCTATTCTCTGTCAAAATTTTAAATTTAACTTTTAAATTGAGATGGTTTTTAAAATGAAAATATCTAGAATCCCACTGAAAGCTTACTTTCAACTAAATCTCATATGTCAAACTGTATTGGCTGTACATTAAGTCTAGAAAGGACTGGTAACAAAAATCTATGTTAAAAAACACTGTTACATATTTACTAATTACTATGCATACTTCCCTGATCTCCCACCAAAGAAAATATCTAGGTTTATGCCTACTATTCCTTAGCAAATGCCCCTAAAACCTTTATTTTTCCAAGGGTGTTGCTGTCTAGTCTGGACTCCGTGGTGCCTGGACAAGCAATGAACCCAGAGTATTACCAAAGGCAGTAAACGGGATGAACTGAAAGAGCCTTTCTCAGCTCGGGTGTGAGGTGTAGCATGGATAAAGAGGGTTTTGAGAGACACTGTGACAGTGCTTGGGAGCCAAGTCAGAGGTAAGTCCATGCACCATAGAGATGTCTGAGCACACCTATCTTCTATGGCACAGTCTGTAATGTATTAAACACATAAATATTGGTATCTGCAGTTAAAAATGAAAGTGAAAGGTTTTTAGCATTCCTGTGTATTCTCTGGCTTGTTGCTTTGGAACAGGAATGCACTGTCATAATATCTCTCATATGTTACCATGTCTTGCTGCTGCTTGGGTTGTCAATGGGTTGTTTTTTTCACTGCAGATTATTGAAAAGGGGCCTCGCATGCTACAGACCATATGTGAGAGTTGCTTTCCTAAATGCAGCAATAAACAGCCACGAGATGAAATATTCCCCAAGTAATGAGATTAGTGACATGGGATACAGCTTTCAAAAATAATTACATCTGACACCCTCATCAGCAAGAAGTTGTAGGGGCTGCAAGCTCTAAGCTTAGCGTATGAAATTGTATGAAAGATTGGCTTCTCCTGGGATGGGAGGCACAAGGGGGGTTATTTTTAGTACTTTGGAGAAAAAAAAAAAAATCCTGAATTAAAGCACTTCTTGGTTTGGTACTCTCGTTATGGAGGAGATGAGGGAGAAATAAAGCAAAAACGTCAGCGGAAATGTTACTGAGGATAGAAACTGTGGGAGCAAGAGGTTGAACTGAGCAAAGTGGGAGCGGTGGGGTTAGAATGGAACGAGTTGGGGCGGAGGGGGGCACTCGTGTCTCCCCGCCATCCCTCCCTGTCCCGTTTTCGCTTGTGCCCGTCGGTACAATAACAACCCAGCGATGGCGGAGCAGGCGGTTCCGTTTTCGCGACGGTATATATAGATCAGACACTTTCCAAAACAAGCAGCGCCGCCGAGTCGCTGTGTTCGGTGGCTCTTTCCACCCGTAATTCAGAAAAAAAAAAATAAAAAATATAATTACTTTTTCTTTGAGAAAGGAGAAGCTCTATTCCGTGAGTGCGGCTGTTTCCTGACCCGTCGCCGGTTTGCGGTTACAGGCTGCTGAGAAAGTGAGCGGGGTCTGACGGGGCGGCCCCGGGACCTCCTCTGTTTTTCCGAACCTTTTAAAAATTTTCCGGAACGAGCCCTAAAAGGGCAGGCGGGGCGGAGCCGGATCCTCGCCTTTTTAGGACAAGGACCCCGCCACCGGAATACCCCTCTGGGCGGCGCGGCGGGCGGTGGCGGGGGCCGAGCGCGGCCGGGGCGGGTCGGGGCCGCCCCCGCGGGGCGCGGGGGGTGTGCAGGGAGGGGGGTGGGAGCGGGCGCGGGCTGGCGGGTCCCGCATGCGGGCGCCCACGTGACCGCCGGGCGCCGTTCCTCAGTCCTTATATGGGCAGTGACGTCCCGGGTATTCAGGGGGCCCCCATAAATAGTTACCGCCAGACTTGTCCTCCAGCGCGAGCTGCGGCGGGAACGCGGCGCTCCCGGGGCACCGCACCGCCGCGACGGGGCGGCCGCCCGCCCGCACATGCCGCCCGGGCTCCCCGCGATCCCCCCGCGCTGGTAGTGGGAGGCGGCGGGAAGCGCCCCCTCCTCCCCCTCCCCGCCCCGAGTGCCCACCGCCGGCCGGGAGCGCCACTCTCCCGGCCGTCCCACTGCCCCCATGATGACCGCCAAGGCGGTAGACAAGATCCCGGTGACCCTCGGTGGGTTCGTGCACCAGCTACCCGAGGGCATTTACCCCGCGGATGACATCTCCGCCGCGCTGCCAACTTCGGTCGCGATCTTCTCCAATGCCGACCTGGCAGGGCCGTTCGACCAGATGAGCGGTGTGGCAGGAGGTAAGCGGAGCCCTCGCAGGTGCGGGCTGGGCCGCCCGCGGAGAGCGGCGGGGCGGCGGAGACTCGGGGCGGCGGTCGGGGGTCGGACTGGGACGAGGCGACGGGACCCTCTCCGGGGCTCTACCGCTGCCCGGTAATGGGTCCTCGCCGCCCTTTCGTGGCAGCCCTACCTCGGCACCCAGCACGGGGAGGAAAGTTGCAGTCGGCACGGAACCCCCCTGCATCCGGAGCGCAACATGTGCGCACCGCATCCCCCTCGCTGGGCCGGGGCGGGCGGCGGCTGGGTCGGGTGTCGGTCGTCCAGCGAGTGGCGGCGCGTAGGGCTGACCTGATCCTTGCTCCCCCAGACGGCATGATCAATGTGGACATGGGCGACAAGCGGGCCCTGGACCTGCCCTACGGTGGCGGCTTCGCGCCCAACGCCCCGGCTTCCCGCAATCAGACCTTCACCTACATGGGCAAATTCTCCATCGATCCGCAGTACCCTGGCGCCGGTTGCTACCCCGAGGGCATCATCAACATCGTGAGCGCGGGGATCCTGCAGGGGGTCAGCACACCCTCCTCCGCCACCTCCTCCTCCGCCTCCTCCGCAGCCTCCTCGGCCACCGCCGCCTCCGCCACCTCCCCCAACCCGCTGGCCGGGGCCCTCGGCTGCACCATGGCACAGGGCCAGCCAGCCGACCTGGAGCATCTCTACTCGCCGCCGCCCTATTCGGGCTGCGGTGATCTGTACCCGCAAGACCCCTCCTCGGCTTTCCTGCCCGCCGCCGGCGGCGGGGCACTGCCTTTTCCCCCGCCGCCCTCCTACCCCTCACCGAAGACGGCGACGGCCGACGGCGGGCTCTTCACCATGATCCCCGAGTACGGAGGCTTCTTCCCGCCGCCTCAATGCCAGCGGGAGCTCCACGCCGGCCCCGACCGCAAGCCCTTCCCCTGCCCCCTCGACTCGCTCCGCGTCCCGCCGCCCCTCACGCCGCTTTCCACCATCCGCAACTTCACGATGGGGGCGCCTCCGGCGGGCGCCGCCCCCGGCAGCGCTCCCGGCAGCGGCAGCGGCGGGGGCGAGGGTGCGGGCGCCCGGCTGCCCGCCGGCGCCTACAGTCCGCACCATCTGCCGCTGCGGCCCATTCTGCGGCCTCGCAAGTACCCCAATCGGCCCAGCAAGACGCCGGTCCATGAGCGGCCCTACCCGTGCCCCGCCGAGGGTTGTGACCGCCGCTTCTCCCGCTCCGACGAGCTCACCCGGCACATCCGCATCCACACGGGCCACAAGCCCTTCCAGTGCCGTATCTGTATGCGGAACTTCAGCCGCAGCGACCACCTCACTACCCACATCCGCACGCACACCGGCGAGAAACCCTTCGCCTGCGACTTCTGCGGCAGGAAGTTCGCCCGCTCCGACGAGAGGAAGCGGCACACCAAGATTCACCTGCGCCAGAAGGAACGGAAAGGAGCCGCCGCCGCCGCCGGTGGATGCCCGCAATCCGCCGGCGGGAGCGGCACCGCCGCCTTGGCCCCCTGCGCGGCGCGGACGCGGACGCCCTGACGGCGCGGAACGAGCAGCACCCAGCGCGGAGCCGCCGCCGAGTGCGGCGGGCGCGGAGCGGAGCGGAGCTGGGCCCGGCGGGGCGCGACGAGCACCTGGCGGCGCCGCGAGGTTCCCCCGGGCCGGGCCGGAGCGGCGGGTGTACATAGGGTCTGCGGTGGGAGGATGGATGCATGCAGTGCCGTCGTGGTGAGGTGTCCTTGGTGCCTTGTGTGGTGTAGAGCCCCGTCTCCTGTCTGCATGTGGGGGGTGCCTTACCGATCCGCTCCGACGACAGCGGCGACACCGAGACCGGAAAGTTTTTTCCTCCCTGGTTTTAGTATGGCTGTACATTTCTGCCTATTAATATTGGGATTTTTTTTCTTTTTTTTTTTTTTTTTTTTTTTTTTTAGAGACTATATTTTTGTACGCACTGGTTTGGGGTTTTGTTTTTGTTTTTTGGGGTTTTTTTTTTGTGATTTATAAGTGTTCCGTTTGTAGTAAAACTTGGGACGAGATGTAGATACTCGGGCTGGGACCGGCGCCCGTGGTCGGCCGGGACCCAGTGCGCCGCAGGTAACACGAATAATGCACAACCACTAACGGAGGCTGGAAGGAGGAGGGGGGGGTTATCTCTCTGGCCGCTCTGTAAATAAACTTTTCGACAATAGGGTAGGTGCTTACAAAATTTATAAAAGACGACAAATAAATCTCTTAATTATGCTAAATTGACATCTTTATTTCCGTAGGTTCCCTGGCCTGACCCAGGGAGGGGATGTCGTCCCCGACCCACGCCAGGTCCCTGCGGCGGAGGGCTGCGTGGCAGCCTGGCCCAGATCTGATGGGCGCACCGCACCGCCCCGCAAAGCCTCGGCGTGGAAAACCTGCCTCGGCCCCAGTGTACAAACACTCGCTTTTGGGCGCGGGAATTTCCCTCGGAGACGAGAGACGGATAATATTAACGAGGGAGCGGGGTGGGTTTTTTTTGACTCATTCTGTTTTGTTCCGCGGTTACGATCCGCCCCAGGCAAGCTCTGCGAAGTGGGCTCCGGAACAGTAAGTGCCGCCGCCCCGACGGCCGCCGCTCGGGGGAAGCGGCTCCCGGCGGCGCGGGGTTGCGCGGGCGGCGGTGCGCCCGAGGACTCCGCAGCGGCCCGGGGCGGCGGGGCTCACCTTCGCACCACAGCCGGACTATTTTCGCTGAACCCACACGGCCGCAATATCGTGCCTTTTTTGTTTTGGTTTGGTTGTTTTGGTTTTGGGGTTTTTTTTTGGTTTTTTGGGGTTTTTTTTTTTTTGGTTGTTGTTTTTTTGTAAACTTATTTTAGTTGTTGTTTTATAAGATGTTATCCCGGCCTCGGCCCACCCTCGGACCCTGCCGTCGGTGCAGGGCCGTAAGCAGAGGCTTGCCCCTCTGCCACACAGATCCCCGGTGCGCCCGCACTGCAGAGGTGAGCACCACTAATGCCACAGCCCAGCAGAGCAGGGCCAGGGGCTTAAGCCCTTTCTTGGTGGTTCCCAGCTTTGATTGCCCAGGTGCCACATCCTGTAGTGCCCCAGCAGCATCTGCCTTTTCTGTCTGATAGAAATCCCTGCTCCCCACCTTCTGGAACTCATGCTGGCTTTTGGGACAGCTGTTCTTCAGTGGGAGCTGAAATGACATGTCTGGTTCTGAATCTAGACAGTTCTAAAGTTAGGCATGGACCTGCCTGTGAAAGAGAAGCACACTCACTGTCCTTCCATTCACCTTAGCAGCACAAGTAACCTTCACATCCCAGTTTGCAGTTTTGCCATCGATACCATGTGATCCTGGCCCACAAGAGACCACAGCCTACTGCTGGAGGGATGTCATGCAGAAGCTATGGCCTGCTCACCTGCTGGGCTTCTGCAGGCACTGCCACAGCCTTGGATAACCACAGCTTGGTCACAGCCAGAGCATCCTGAGCAAAATTGATATCTCAGCTGCCCAGACACACAATCCAAGGCTCCCCTTGCACTTTACAAACTACTCTCTCCAGCCATGCTACCAAGTTAAAACCCAAGCCAAAAATAATACAAACAACACATAAATCATAAAAGAGGTGAGCTAAGGAAACTGTCGGTGACTAGTGTACAGTTACAAGAACACCTCACAGGGCATAAGTATCAATGGTCCTACACTCCTGTCTTTGCCTTACAGTGAGAGCCAGTTTCAAAAGTAGCAATAGCATATGTGCTTGGATTTGCCTGCATGATCCAGGCTGAGAATCCAGTGCTAAGCATAGCCTCCCAAGGAAAAGCCAGTTAACACTGTTCACACTGTCTGGCAAAAGAAACTAGAGCTCTGTATCGTACTTGGCTCGAGGCTATTACACTTGTGCAGGAAAGTAACGACTGGTCAGTGGTGAGATATCCTGTATTTATTCTACAATTTAGCAATAACAGTTATTTTGCTGTGTGAAAACACAGTAACCAGAGTGCAGAGAGAAGGAATGGCATTACAGACTAAAACCTTCTGCTTACAGGTATCCAAAACATAGGAAGTAAGCAAGGCTTTTTAAAAAATGCATCTCAGGTTTTCTTTGTTATTTTCCAGCTTTAAATACTTTGATACTAACAGTTTAATTAAAAAAAAGGAAAATAAAAAAAGTTTTGCTATAGTTACAGCACTGTGCAGCATAGCCATACTGTCTTCTTCAGAAAGATGCATTAAATAGTGTCCCACTAAACATCTTGACTATGTTTTACACACGGAGGGAAAAAATAAAAACTCAGCAGAAAGACCTAAGGGGAGGATAGAGCAGATGGGATACAAAATGCTCATCGTCGCAGTTTGTTTTTCCAATACAGCTGTTTGCATGCACTATGCTATCTTCTTTGTGGACTTCTGAAAAAGGATAACTGCCTTCATTAGGCTTGGAGAGAGGTAGAAACAGGCTGTAACAGAGGGAGGCATTGCCCTATAATTAATGACTACATTCGATCAAGAATTGTTAAACATTAACTAAAGCTAAGCTGCAGGGGAATTCCTAGAAAAACAGGTAAGCCAGCTGCAGAAATATCAGACACCTTTAAGTGCTCTAAGAATAAATTAAAATCACCTGAAATAATTTCTACCAATTTTTCTTTGCAAAAGAATTATTCCATGCATGCATAATGGCTGACTGCATATTACATTCATTCTTTCACAGGCCAGGGGGGAAAAAAAAAAAGCAGCAATGCGATATCAGACTAATTTAAAAATTCACACATACAAGCCACTGTACAGGAAAAACAAGTCTGCTTTTATAAATACACAGAAAAGTAAAGCCAGTTGTGAAATGATTACTGGAGCAGGTTGGAACATCACTTAGGAGGTTGCTAAGTTGTGTTTTCTTACTCAAATTCTCACATCCTGAGTAAGATGGCCAAGGCAGCCCTGCCCTGGCTTTCTGGTAGGAAGTGTGCATTAGGATGGACAGGCATGAGACCAGTTCCTGCAGCACAGATACGGCATTTCACCTCTATAAAAACCTTCTCTCATGTTAGAAAGATTGCACTCCTGCTGTGGACAAACTGCATCTCCAGACCACTTCCATCATAGCAAGGCGAACCTCATGGTGTCTCTTCTAATCTACATTTATTTAAAAGCCTTATGAAAAAGTAGTCTTTATAAATAGTATAAAGAGGGAAACTGCAAGGTTTCAAAAGCCCAAAGTGTTCATGTATAAAAACACAGACCACACGTTAAAGAGAAGACACCAGACCGAATCCTATCAGTACCTAGGGTATGCACTGCAGTATACTGAGGGTTTGCAAATATGCTGTTTCTACAATAGTGTCCACAACAGTGGATAGTTGTTTTTTTTGCCCAGTTTCTGCCACCTTCTGCCACTGCTGCGTTAGAGGTTCCAAGCGAGGTTAATTAGCAGCTGTCTCCTTCTAGCTGAAGGAAGTATGCATAGATGCATTCGGTAATTCTCAGTTGCAATAGTGAGATCTTGTATACAACACTTCAAAGAACTGTTGAAAAGTAACTCCGAACCTGACCGTGTCCATTTGGAGCAGTAATTTCCTTAACTCCAGCCCTGGGGATTGATCACTGGCATTTACTGGAGGAGTATGTCCTGGCTCAGGAGCTGCTCTGGATTTGTTTTTTACTAGCAGGGTACAGCTCTTCTTGAGAATTGCCCTGGAGACAGTCCCCAAAGGCTGTAGCCAGATCAACCCCCCGTCCCAAACACCGTGGGTACAGTCCCCTGGTCCTGTGGTGCCAGCTGGCTCTGGCAGTGGGAGCCCCCTGGGAAAAGCCGGGCACCCTGTGACAATTCTTCTGGCATTTACTCTCCCTTTGGAGCCTGAACCCCCCCTCCCTGATGCGTGGCCCTAATTATTTACACAGGATACTGGAATATTTCCCCAACCCTTCAGCTGAGCAGCTTAGCCGTGCTGCTCCCGCACATCGGTCCCAAGGGCATAAACACGTTCTGGCGCTTTATTTCCCCGACTCACGAAGCCCGTGATCAGAGGAAGGCTCTGACCCACGGCACTCCCGCGAAGCTCGAGCCGGCACGAAACACCGCGTCCCCGCGGTGCTGCTGTCCGGCGGGCTCGGAGGGGCGGCCGGGCCGGGGGCGGCGAGTTCCCCTCTCGGCGGGGCGAACGCACATCGTCCCTAGCGGCCGCCGCCCGGCACAGGCCGCCGGCGGCGGCTCAGAGGCAGACGCGAGGCCCAGGATAGGGCTCGCCCCCGCACCAGAAGTCGGCGGCCTGCGGGGTCTCCACCAGCCACACCTCCCGCGGCAGCGCGGGCGGCTCCGCGCCCGCCGGCGGCCCCTCCAGCAGCCGGTAGTAGTGGCAGTCCCGGCCGTGCTGGGGGTCGTAGGGCGGCGCTAGGATGTCGAGGAAGGCGGCAGGCCCGTCCACGGCGTCTATTTGGTGAAGGTTGTCGGTGTGCGGCGAGAGCAGGCAGGGCGGTGAGGCGGGCGTGTAGTGCTGGCGGGAGCGGAAAAGGGCGCGCAGGCAGGGCCCGCTGCCAGCGGCGGGGAGCGGCGGGGCAGCGGCGGCCCCGGCGGCCCCGGCGGGCAGCGTGTCCATGCAGGCGATGCGCAGCGTGCCGTACAGCACCTTCAGCATGCCGTTCATGCCCGGGTGGTCGTGCAGCGGGATGCAGGCGCCGCTCCGCAGCAGAAATACGCCCATGCTGAAGCTCTCCGTCTCGCAGATGTGCATGTAGCTGACGGGAGGCACCACGCCGGCCCACGGCGGACCCCCGCCCGCCGCCGCCGCCGCGGCCGAAGGCCCCCGGGGCGCCAAGTGCAAGTCCTCGGCGCGCACCTCGTCCAGCAGCTGCTGCAGACGGTGCAGGTTCTCCCCGAAGGCTGGGCCCGCCGGGCTGCGGAAGGTGATGCGCGCCTGCCGCGCCACCCGCTGGATCAGAGAGGCCATGTTGTCCCGGGGCATGGCGGCAACAGCCCGGCCCGGCCCGGCCTCGATGGGCGGGGCCCAGCTCCGCTTCCGCCACCGCCCCCCGGCCGGCCGCGCAGCCGCGCCGCCGCCGGGCACCACGGGGCTCGTAGTCCGGACCGGGGCCCCGCCGGGGGAGCGCGGAGGAAGGAGAAGGGGAGCAGCGGAGGTGAGGGGGCGCGAGGGACGGCGGTGCCAGCTGGCTCCCAGAACTTGTTACGGCTGCCACCGAGCGGCGAGGGGAGACGAGCGTGAGGGGAGACGGGCCGGCGGCAGCGGCCGCTGCCCCGGGCTGAAGGGTCCCGCTCTCCGAGGCTCTAGCACGGCTGCCCGGGGGGCTGCGCTGGGGCTGCGAACCCGCGGCAGTGAGCTGCCCCGTGCCACGTGCTTCCTTCCGCACCGCTGTGGGGAGCTGAGGAGGCACAGCAGCAACTTGTTACTTTGGCTTGTAGTTAAGCCGCGTAAAATTGAGCGAGGTAGTGCAAGTGCAGTGTGTATGGACGTGTAACAGCTGCCCATAGACAATTTATCTTTTATCACTAACTGCGTGATATAATCACACAGTTTGGGCAAACTTATAAGATCTGAGCTTTGTGGCACCTCCTCTCTCATTTCAGTATTGGGTCGAGGTCATGCAGCAGGTACTGTCCTTCATGGTCACTTCTTATGGTCACTTTTGAGTGTGATAGTGTCTGAATTTGTTATCTTTATCCACAGGTGAGCACCGACGAGCACACACAGTTCCAGATGCCGATCGTCAGAGAATCCACGTGTAACTGAAAGGATGGATAATCTTTTGGCTCAGCTCCAGCCTGACGGAGCCTGCGTGTGGTTGTTTCAGGCTAATGTACAAAAAGGGTACTGCATTTGTTCTGCCAGGTTTTTGTTTAATTTGTGTATTTGTGGCAATGATCTATTACTTTCTTTCTAATTGGCGTGGCTGTGCGTAGCAGATCATGCCTAAAAATCTTTGCTTTTGAACTCAGAAATTCACCTGTTAGTGCTGGGATTTTTTAAACAAGATTAGGCTCTGCTCACAGAAATATACAGATTCATTCCACCTTGAGTTCACTTACTTGCAGAGGTGTCCAGCATTTAAGTACCATGGTAGGTCTAGGTTCTGAGAAACAGCTGAATGATAGTATTTAATCAAATATGACCCCGGAGGCTGCAGCCTGCCTGGTTAAAAAATTTCATTTTAATGCCGGGTAAACCAATGTGTTTTCTTGATTAAAGGCAAACTGAAGTTGTAAGATATGCATTAAACTTAAGTAATATTTACATGACTTTACAGTATTCTTATACTCTATCATAGAATGGTTTGTCTTGGAAGGGACCTTAAAGATCATCTGGTTCTTGGAACATAGCACCATGGGCAGGAATGCCACCTGTTAGATCAGATTGCTCAGGACCCCTTTAAACTTGGCTTTGAACACTACCTGATGTGGGGCATCCACAGGATCTCTGGGCAACCTGTTGAAGTATCTCACCACCCTCACGTGAATGATGAATAGTCTACATGAATCAGAAATACAAGTGTTGTGGCATGTGATGGCCCAGTGGAGGATGAAATACTGACGCTGTAGACAAAGATGTGTCTTGGATCTCTTTTTCCAAAACTATTTCCTGCCCTCTATAAATAAATTTGGGGCACAGAACACAAGTTCAGATCTATCTGCACAGAAAAGGATGTTCATTTGACTTTCTGCATTCCAGTTCAACCTGAAGCTACAAAGCATTGCAATCTTCAGCTGTTTGTTAAGTGCTGAGTGATTTGTTAAGTCTGCCCAGAGCCAGTGTTGGGAGCACAGGGTGAAGATTGGGTGTGTATTTCTGTACCTGGTAGGAACAGCTGTGTCTGGCAGGATGCTTAGGATGAGGGGCCATTATCCCAAGTGGAGAGGTAGAGTGTTTAAAGGTCTGTGAGCCTTCCTGTATGGAAATGAACTGCTGAGGACACTCTCATTGCTGTTGCTTTTGGTGGTAACTGGCATTTTGTCAGAAGCCAAGGGATTTGAAGGCTCCATGTTCAGTGTACTCTTCTATTCAGCCCCCTTCACAGGGGTAGTCAGTTTAATTGTGAAGATGTGCACTGGAATTTTTGGCAGTACTGTTACCAGTGATAATGCTAAATTCTTTATTGGCTACCTATCTGTATCCTGCCCCAACGATTGCATTTTGCTTGCAAGTGCTAGAATACTTGTTTTTGGACACGCTGGTTCTTTTTCTATGCAGCACAAAAATCAACTCTTTTGTGGAAACAAATGCTTGGTATTTGTTGTACATTGTGTGCTTGGAGTAACTTGCAGCTCAAGGAAAGATCAGTATGAAAAAGCAGGATTCTGAGTCTGAACTCAGCTTGCTCTTGCCTTGCTGACTGCAATTAGGTGAGTTACTTGACCCTTTCACTACTTATCACTCTGTAAACCATGAATGGTAGGTTCTACATACAAGGATATTTATTAAGATTTTAAGAACATCTTGATGTGGACAATCCTGGTGCCATGTTAAACTGGTGATGAGGTTTGTATTTTGTGTAATTGATCATCCTGTGGTTGCCAATGTTTTTAACTGTTGTACTGATTGCCATTTCTAACAGATAGAGACAAAAATATATTAATATTCCAGTTAAATCCTATATCACACCCGCATTTTTTTCAGTGCAGTAATATTCAAACAAACCAACCTCAAAAGAAAAGTAAACTGTCCAGCCAGCTGACGATTAAATTGACATGTTTTTTCTTCTGAAAGGCCATATTCTTAGGTCTCTACTATCTTGAGCGTATGTGTGAAAAAAAAATCATGATGTAGTTGCTTGGCTAGGCTTTGGGACTGTGTTGTGTAGGTAATGCAATGAGCAAAGTTCAGCTTGGAGGTTTTATGATACAACCAGTGAGTGGGAAGTCAGGTTCACATTATGGTTTTGGTCTCCTCCTGTGTTTATTTTGTTTCTCCACACACTGAAAGAGAATAGAAACTGCCACAGCTCTTTTCTCCTGGTCAGCCCCACTACTTTCAGTCTTCTCCCATTTCTACCTGGACTCCAAACTGTGAACAACTTGTGGTCCTTTGTTGCTGCTACATATTGCACGTCCCTCCAAGTTTGTGAAAAACCATCATTAATTTTTGCTTTCTTCTTGAGGTTGCTCCCCATACATCCTAATTTCTTTTGAGAAGTTAGAATTCTCTGTAACCATCAGATCTAACCGTCTGTAATGGATGAAAATGGCAGTTGCTTGTGTAGAAAGTCAGTGGTTGCCTGTTGCTAAATCTTGTCTCACAATGCCAGAATACTTTACAAGACTCAGAATTTGGACAGGCAGTACAGAAACCATTTTCTGTTATAATATTGCTAACAGCTGCAGATATGTATTTACATAGGACAAACCCAAGATCTCTGTCAAAGAGCATATTTTTTGCACTGATTCTGCTACTGATTCTTCAAAGGTGTTTTTTGTTTTGATTTTTGTTGTTGTTGTTGTTCTGTTTTGTTTTAATAGCTGCCACCAATGAAGAAGCTAGATAAGAATGCAGCCAAACGTGATTCAGATGAAAACAGGACTTAAAAGAGAAGACAAACAACATGTCTGTAATATTTGCTGGCTCTCCAGTAATGGCTTACATAAAAGAAAGTTGGTTGTCAATTATTCATCAGAGAATTTATATATCTGTGGAAACATAGGGGAGTGCTAGATATAACTGCACTGAAATCAAAAGGAGAATTAGGTTCATATATATACCAAACATCAAGCAGATCTATGTAACATTAAGACTCCCACCCACCTTTACAACTTCTTTACTGAGTTGCATCCTGCATTCCATTAACTGCTGGAGAGAGTCCAGAGGAGGCAACCGAGATGATTAGGGGGATGGAACAACTCTCCTGCAAGGAAAGGCTGAGAGAATTGGGTTTGTTCAGCCTGGGCAATGGATGGCTTAGGGGTGACCTAACTGTGGCCTTCCAGTACCTGAAGAGAGGCTACAAGAGGGATGGTGATGGGCGTTTTACCGAGGCATTTAGGGACAGGACAAGGGGGAATGGATTCAGATTGAGAGCAGATATTATGAAAAACATGTTTACTGTGAGTGTGTTGAGGCCCTGCACGGTTGCCCTGGGAGGTTGCCCTGAGTGGCAGGTGTTCAAGGCCAGGCTGAACTGGGCTCTGAACATCCTGGTGTAGTGGAAGGTGTGTCTGCCCATGGCAGGGGAGTTAGAACTAGATGTAGATGATCCTTAAGACCACTCCATACTCAGGCCATTCTATGGTTCTATGAACCATGTAATTCACCCCTTGCTGCACTCTTCGTGTGTTGTAGCTCCTCAGCTAAATGCACTGTTTCTGTATAAAGCACGTAATTAATGAGTTTTATTGACAGTTTGCTACAGAACAGCCTAGAGCAGGAGTTGGAGTGACTCAGAGTAGGAAAGGCTGTGCAGCATGCAACTCCCTGAGCATGAATTTGCAGGAATAATGAGTCTTATTCAGATCATCTGAATTTAGCTCCATCGGCTTCATGCTTTCCACTGATGCAAATCAGATCTGTTCTGATGTCTCTGGTGCCACCTAGGTTAGACTGTGGTGATGGGTGCTGTGAGTTAGCCATGGCCATACTCCTTCTGAACTCACTGACTGCCTAGGGCTGACCCGGGATGTGAGGAGGAGGGAAGCTGCTTCATTGCAGGGAAAGCCTGTGTCTCTGTGTGCATGTCTGTGCTTTCATTGTCACTGACCTCAGTGTCATATATTTATTTTCACCTGATGTGTGAGAGGTGCAGTAAAAGAGCACTTTTGCCCTAGGCTAGGCTGTGACAATTGGCAGTAGGTAGAAGTAGGTTGCTCACTAACTGGAGTTCCAGTGGGTGCGAGCTGTGGGTCTGCCACTGCTTGTGCTGTGCTAAGTGATGGTCACACACCAACTCTGAACAACCTTATTGTCAAGGTCTAAAGTAATCCTGTTTCAGTGGCTTAGAGAGTTACTGCCATGCCACTGAGTCACACTCACTCACAGCCTTCCCTCACTGCCAAAAATGCTTCAGCACAGAATATCTTGATGGTAAGCCTTTCTCACAATCATGAGTGAGGACTGGGTGTAGCTGTCACACAGGTAAAGCCATAGTAACTTGATTGCCTTTGGTTATGCATGCAACTTATTATTTTAAGAATAATTTTTCAGCAAGAGAGAGAAACTTAATTTCTTAATGATTTGGGATCAAGTTTATCACGGTGGGGATTTATATAGGGTAATCATGGATGATGAATTTAAGAAGGAAAGAACAGCGAAAAAAACTTTTCTATTTTAAATAAATAGTCGATTTAATTTTTTTTTCATGGAAAGACTTAATGTTCAGCAGTAAAAGAAGTTAATGGTAAAACTTAGTGGGTAAAGTTTTTAGTGGGATGGAAATTTCTTTCATTGTTTTCAGATGTTTGTAAGGTTTAGGTTAATTGGTAAATCAAAATTATTCTCTGTCCTATAGGTAGATAGTCTGTGTTAGACTCCATGCCTCTGTGAGGAGGAAGGAAATTTTATTCAAGTGTTAAAACAAGTGAGATTGACTGAAGGAAGCAGAAGAAAAAAGGCCAAGACTGCAGAGCTCTTACAGCCACCCGTGCATAGCACTGATCTCTCTTTGAGAGAGCAACCAGTGCCCAAGTCAAAGAACATCAATTAGAAATCATTGGCAATTGGTAGAGAAAAATATAAAGGAAAAAGAGAAGGAAGAGATGCTAGAGTGGGTGAAATGCCAATGAATGAGGTCAGGGGGATGTTCCAGAGAAGCAGCATGAAGAGGTGAGTTGGTGTGGTGCAGGAAAGGAGGCAAGGAGGGAACAGGGAAGTTTGATTCCATGACATACAGCTGCAGATGGAAGCTGTTAAAAGGGACATATGAAGGAAGACCTTTGGAAGATCAGTGCAGTGTGTAGGCTGGGTTTTGAAGTGCAGATTGAAATTATATAAAAATTTTAATTTCTTTAAAAATTAGGATAGTAGTGGTGTGTTTGAGGATAAAGTAACAAGTCTCAAGTTTGGAAATGACATATCTTTTCCAGAGCCATAAACATGACCTTTGCTGGTTGTGGTTTAATGCTTGGAGTATTTACGTGACCACATGCCCCTTTTAGGGTAGAATAATATAGCTGTCAGTAACATGCCACTTCTGTATAACTTAGGATGATTGAGGAAAAAACCACAAAGTTATCGAAGTACAATGGCAAGTTAGTTCAGATACTAAATATCTTGATTTTACTTTTGCACTTCACAACATGGTAACAGAAGTGTGGTAGATTTTTCTTGGAAAATTAGAATGTTCTAGCAAAATCTGATGCAGAAACTCCACTTTTTCCTGAAGACTAGCTTCTACTATTTCCCATAGCAGGATCAGGGCCTAACAAGCCACACGTTGTTCTTACTGTTGGTTTTGGGTTTTTTTTTAAATCTCTCAGAAAACAAAATTCTCCATATCTCTGTGTTTAAATGATTGGAAATTAAACTTAGGGGGATCTAGCATGTGATTACTTTTTTAGAGAGGATTTTCTTCATAGCTGAATTGGACTGAGTTTTTTTCCCCTCACAAACCAGATGGTTAGTGATTCAGTACTTTTAGCAATAGAAAAATCATTAGTTTTCTTTCCTCAGTAGTTGGTGTGAATGTACTTTTCTTGATCTATTTACATATTACATAAACACTGTACCAGTATTTCTGTACATAGGTTGCAGTCCTGATCCTGCAGAGAGCCTTGCACACGGGAGTTGACGTGGCTCATGTAGAACTATTTGCATGGAACTCATGACAGTGTCGTAACTTTATTTGTATCCTTATGTGTCTACTTAAATTTACAAGACTCTATGAAGATTTCACTACAATTTTAAGTCCACAAAACAATTGAGTAATTTGGCACACTTGGCTTTCTTTTCACCTAACAAGGTCTCTGATCTCTTCTGCTGTGTTCCTGTGGCTTTTGAGTTATGCTAAAAGCTTTGTCTTTATTATAGAGTCTAAGCTCTTCCTGATGTGCAGGGGGAGCAAGGTCCTCATTCATGTAACCTTTTAAAAGACTTGTACTGGTGCTACTCCCTTTGGAAGGGATTGCAATAGCAGTGACAAATACTTGCGAGAATATTAAAAAAATTCACGAGTACTTGATTTATCAAGGTTATATGTATCTATATTTTTTGGTGTATACATAATGTTAATTAGAACGTACGTTTAACCCATATATGCTGTGTCAGCATGTGGGTATTTAAGATAGAAGGTTCTGAAGCTGTTACTAGACTTACTGTATTACAGTATCCAGTCACTCCTTCCCTATACAAGAAGATGCAAGTAAGGTTGTCCAAGCAGCCTGACCAATGTCCTTTCCAAGCAGTTAAGAGCTGTTTTGTAAAGCTTTTACCCTAGCTTTACCTGAGAATTAAAATGGTGAATGCATAGTCTCCTACTGCTGCTTTATTGAGATCATTATACTCCAAATACAGTGGCCATGTTCTCTATTTGCAAATCTGGCTGTATACAGTTGGATCATAATTATCTGATTGTCTTCTTGGCTCCTGCCTCATGTCAGTATGCTCTGGTTGAGTCACTGAGGGATTGTGCACAGAGGAGCTGGCTGGCCCCTTGCCTTGTTTTCCAGGTTTACCAGAGTTAAAACCCATTTACTATGATTTTTGCTTGAAAAATGTGATAATCTTCTTCTTCCATGTGTTCTAAAAGGGGAAAAAAGGCACAAATTAGCATCAGAGTTACTGTACTGTGACACATCAAGTTTTTCCCTTCAATTAAATTATTCAGTGGAAGGGTGTCAGAAAGAAGTCTTTGAAACTAGCACTGTTTGTTTGGCATGGATCAGTAGTCAAACTGGGGTGATTCAGTGTGCCTTGTATTTGTGAAATAAGTTACTTTTCCCTTTATGTAAGGGGAAGCATTTGGGGGAGTTGGCCTCTCAGGCTGTGTGGTCACACAAAAGTGTGTCTGTAGGGTATGTAATCCTGCGGGATGCTGCTGCAAGGGGTGGTGTGTGGCTACAGTCAGAGGTCAGACTGCCCAATGGGAGGAACAAGAGCTTCTTCAGCCACAGCTCTGTGTGTTTCATATGAAGGGTTGTACCTTCTTTGAACCTCATCATGGTCGTAAATGGTCACATTTCTTATAACTGGGAATTGCTTTGTTACATTACCAGAAAGAAATAGAATCACAAAGCAGTGGTTATGCACTTCCAAACACTGTGTCTGTAGAAGAGCTGAGTAGTGACTCCTAATGCAGCTGTTGTGGGCATGTAGAGCAATGTGATCAGGATTTCTGTTCTCTCAGGCTGGTTGTGCTTGCTCTTGTGCTTGTTGTAATTGATTGGCTGGAAGCACTGTGCTTGTTTCTTAGTGCACTTGTCCTGGTGCCCACTGGCACTGTCCAGCTGCCATCCCTGGCTGGCCAGGTGTTACACTGGGAATGTTACTGTGCTAATGAGTGTGACAGTGGCTGTAATGTGTAGCAAAGGGGGTCCGGGAGAAGTTAAACGAGGTTGATCCGCCAGTCAGGAAAAATGGGCAAAAATTTGCCCTCTATGTGGAGTGCACTGAAGAAACAGTGTTGGAGATCAGTTATCTGTTGACACTTTTGAGTTCCACAGAGTAAATGCTGTGTGGAAAACTTGGCTCAGAGCTTTGAGGACTAAGTAATTGAGGTAAACCCTGAGTTACACAGGACATAGGCATGCTTTTATAAGTACTGGAAGTACTGAAGAGCATTTCTTTTGATTTCAGTTAATAATAGGGAACATTGTATACAATTGTTTGTTTGATTGGTTAATTTTATTGGTGTAAATACAAGTTTGCCTTTTATTCAGTGGTACTCAGCTGGTGTGCTTTTGGTAAATCCAGTGAATTAAAGGGAGTAAGTAATGTCCCCTGGTCTGTCAGTAAAACAAGTTCATTTAAAATTGAGGCCATGAGGGATATGGTGAGGCTGAAGAGGAGTTAGAAAAACAGTGAGCAGAACTGGTCACCTGTGCTGCAGAACAGAAACCTTCAGGCCACATGTGTCACAGGCACACAACTGGTGCTGTGAGCTGCCTCAGTGTAAAAGGAGGGGTGCTCTCCCATGTGTGCTATGAAATTCTAACACCACTGATCTTAATGAAAATGCACTGGGTTTTGCACTGGGGCAGATGAGAGCAGAATCTGGCCAACTGTTAATAGCTTTTTGTATTTGAGGCTGAAATAAAGTGGCTGTGTATGCAAATAATTGTGCAAGCATGACTTCTGAATGACTCCCAAAAGGAGAATTCAGTATTTAATTGCTGGAAATACAAACTGTTTGGCACAAATATCCTGGTTTGGCTGAGCTATACTTGACCTGTGACAGAGAGAGCAAAGGTGATTTTAAGTCCTGGGATCTGAGGGGCCAGTGTGTAATGTAACTTGAGTTAGAGTCAGTGTGTTGACTGCTTTGTAATTGCAGATACTTATTCTGTGTACAAAACCAATTGATTCATTATCTTTTATTTCTATTATCTCCATCTTTATGTGTGAATCTGAGCTATTTGAGTTCAAGGGAATGGCATATAATTAGAATTTTAAAAAAGGGGCTTGATAACAAAAATTTGATTGCTCTGATATAAAGATGTTCTGGTGTAATCAAAATGATGAAACTGGTTAAATCTATCTTCAGAATCTGAAAACTTTGCAAGAAGTCTAAGAAGTTCAAAATAACCTTCCTTCCACTCCATGACCTGCATTTCTTGCAGTATTTTGATCCATGCCTTGGAACAAGGATAGTATAGCTCTTAGAATATAAGAGACAATTAGAAGCAACCATGATGCTGTAGCTTAACACTGTCACTCTTCAGCTGTACTTCAGGAATCAGCTGAACTCAAGGAACTCTGCTCTTAGTACAGAAGTCATGTGGGGAAGATGGCTTAAGCCATCTTCATTTTGTTAAATTCTGAAACTGTGATAATCTCACCATAAATTATCAGATGTCCTTACACCTAGAAATGTGGCCATCCCACTTTAAACTCTGGAGAGCAGAGAATGTTTTTCCTGGAGCCAAGATCTATAAATGCTTTCAGCTTTCAAAGAGTCTCCAGTATTTCAAAGGAAGTTTTACTTACACAAGCTAAATATTGCCGCTTTTAAGTGCAAGTGTTGATGGTGTGGAGAGATATGAAATTTTGTTGGATACAAGTGTGAGCCCAGAGTTGATGGGGTATGTTTGAAAATAGTTCCTGGCAGAAGTTACGCTGGCTGAGAATCATCCTCACACTGTGTTGACATCACTGGAAGATGCACACATGAAATGAAAGTACTGTGTGGCCTTTAAGCTTCTGTTCCTTTGGTACCTGAGGTTTCATAATACACAGAAGGAACATTCACTTTTCCAGGTAATTGTTACAGAATGGGTGTCTGATCTATTTCAGTCTGCTCTGTCTGGGGAATGTCTCCATGACTTTAGTGAAGTGCTGTGCATGCACAACAAAGAGACTTTTTGGATGGAATTTGTAATGCAGGACTCATTAACTGATAGTGGATAATTTTGAAAGAGATTAGTACAGCACTTGCTGCTCACTTAGATCATAGAAATAACTTGAGGGAATATGTTCACCATACTGAGATGTTCTCTAAAATGCTTGCTAACAGATTACTTATGCTTCTGTATGCCAAAAGCAGTAGCTTTTTCTCCAAACCAAACAGAAAATTAGATTCTTATTTTTTTTTGTATGAACAGTAAGCGTGAAAATTGTTATGGATGTTATGTAAGGGTCACCAGTGGGAAATCAGGTCCAGTGCTTTGTGTGTTTGTCTAAGGCAAGTGGCATTTCCATTTTGTTTTTCAAGACCACTGAGGTCTTGTCTGCAACTATATCAAGAATATAGTCACTCATTCTCTATCACAGAAAAATCAGTCTAGTTTCCTGTTGGTGTGTGTCTCCTCCCTTTGGCTGCTTATTATTTTAGGTACAGCTCTGTGGGACAGGAACTGTCGGTCAGTACACATGAGCCTGTGGGCACTGCTGGAACAAAGAGAGCAACTTTCCTTCCACTCTGCTGTTTTGTCTAACTGAAGGCTGAACTGGAGGGCTGGTGGTTTGCTTTTCCAGGTGAACCTAGGGAAGCAGGTGGATTGCATGAGGAGTCCTGCATCGCTCTGGCTGGCTCTGAGTGTGGCTGGATACATCAGAAATCCCAGAGCTTCTCAGCTTTCAGCCCTGTCTCTGTGTCCTACAGCACCAGTCTCCAGGGAACTATGATTACTAGATTGGAGGATATGCATTGCATAAAAAAGTTCCAGTCCCTGGGAGTTTAGGAGAAATATCAGAATAAATACTTATAACTTGCTTTCATGTTACATGGCATGGGACTTGCTCTTCCTTGCAGATGACTTCTCCAGTGCTGTTTGGATGTGCCTGCTGCTCTGTGATTGCTCCTAAAGCCTTGATTTGACAGCAGCCTCTGGCATGCTGTGGGCCAGCAGATCTGCATAGCAACAGACCTGTCAGTCTTCCTGCAGAGAGTTGAAGGAATTTTGGAGAAAATAAGTGAGTCAGAAATTTGCCATTCTCTTCTGTGGCAGTTCCCTGGATTCAAAGTGTCCCTCATCTCTGGCACAGGTGGGCAGCGGGCTGGGAAGGAAAGCAACACAAATTCTTTCGTCTTTCCAATGCTTGGGGCTGCTGATACTGGGTGTTTTAAGTGTAGGTTTTTGAGAGAAGAGTTATAGGTGAGGGAGAAGCATCACAGTTAGGTGAACTGGAGGGATAGTACTTGGACCTCTTGGAATATAGAACAGTCTGAGGAAAAGGAATAAGATTAAAAGAAAGAAAATCCTCTTAATTTGGGTGGTGTCATCTTGTCATTGTCAGTTCTGTAGTTATGTAGCTGCAAGCCTCCAGCTGCCTGCTGTGCAAGGAGCAGGTCATTAATTAAAAGGCATGGCAGAGTGTAACATGCTTAGGGTTTTGAGGTGCCAACCAGTTAATACTGCCCAGAATTACTGCAGCGTGCATGTTGAACACAAGGTATGGTTCTAAGAGCTAAAAAACCTGTTATCCACTGTGTCATCCTTGAAGACAATGTGACATATATGCTGAAACCTAAAACTTCCTTGTTCTCTGCCTCCCTAGCAGCTTCATACATGCATCCAGCTTCTCCTCAGTGTAAGCCACAAGGTAAGAATCTATCTAACACAGGGACTGGGAGAGCTTTGGGGTTCCCTATGCCACCTGGCTGTGCAGCAATCCTATGCCTTTTAACCTAAGAATTGCTAGAGCAGCTGAGTAATGATGCTGGGCATGGCAAAGGATAAGAGCAGGTGTACTGCTGGGTGTATAAATCCTTGGCAAGACTGAATGCCTGTTCTGAGATGGAAAGATGGGTCAGAGACCGTGGGACTGAGGTGAGAGAGTGTGAAAGTGCGAAAACACACTTGCTATATGGCTGCTGAGCAAAGAGCAGGAAAGGATTTCACTGGTTTTGGCTTGAGGGATTAAGCAAGAAGTGGTGGATCAGAGAGAAAATAATCTGATTGGACTATAATTTGTACAATATACTCTCAGCTTGCAGTTTATCCCAGACCAGATTATAAATGTTCAGTAGTGTTTACAAGCATCTGGTCGTCACTGCCCAGACAATTTTCCTCCTCTCATTTGTCATACACACTTGCAGATTTAATACTTCAGTCGTGTGAAATAATGCATCCCTTCTGCCATTCTCATGGAGATGTGTTGCAATGATATCACTTCCTAGTGAGAGACTGGTGAATCATTTTGTTGGTCTTCATGAATCTCTTCTTTGCGAATAGTTTCTGCACTAGCCTTAATACAATTTTCAAACGCAAAATCATAATATCAGGGACTTTTTAAAAAAAACTTTCTGTTAAAAAGACAATAGTGCCATTATTTGTTGCATAGCATACTGAACCCAAGTTCTCAGTATGCTGCTGAAATCTCTCCCAACCAAATATATTTATGTAACTCGATGTATTGACACCTATCCAGTCAATCCCTCTCCAGCAGTGGGAAGCTTGCTTGCAACAGGGTGGGATACAGAGGACACTTATTTGTCTCACAGACTCAGGTGGATGGTCTGATAATTGAAAGTTTAAAGCTCTCCTGTGGATCTGGTAAACTTGCATGGGAGCAGAAGCACTCTGAGCTGTCATGGCTGGGTGTGCAAAGACTCTTCTACTAATTGGAAGCCTCTAATTGTCTGCCTAGGAGGTGTGACTGGTTGTTCATCTCCATCAGCTTTGCACCTCAAGTGGTGTAAAGAAGGTGGAAATCAGGAGTAAGTAGATCCCTCAGAATTGCCTTGTCCTGGGAAGAAGAGATGGCAGTCTGTGTGATTGTAGTGAGGCAATGTGCAAGGCCTTTGACATTTTATGCATTGGCGAGGGCCTATTCCTGGGGAAAAGGGAGTTGCTTGTGGTGTGAATATGGTCCTGTGAAAGTAAAGGCACTTATTCTTTACTAGTTTTTTTATTACTAGGTTTATTCTTGGCCAAGCCTGAAGTTTCTTGAATTGTCTTTAAGACAACGCTAATCTTCTGGCAGCTGCAGTCAGGGAATTGCATGGGAAGCACAAAAGTGCCTTTGCACATTTCCTTGTTTGATGGGCCAAGTGTCCTTCTGTCACACAGATATCGCCTGTTTCTTCAAGCAAGCACAGAGCGTGCTCCAGCAAGCCCACTGCTGGAGCCCTCAGAGGGTGTTTCCATGTTATTTGTACTGCTCATTGCGCCTTTCCTTTGCTCTCTGATACATCACACATTGCCAGGTGGTATTTGTAACATGTTCCATAGAATTCTAAAATGAAACTTCTTTGGAGGAGGTCAGGATGCTGTGCGGGACACATCCTGTGTGTGGGCTGAGTCTGACAGATTCCTGTTGCTGTTATCCAACAGGCTTGTCAGAAACGACAGCACTTGCCTGTGGACTGCCCTAACACAGCAATACCAGCCTAAGTGGGAACTGTTAATAGTATTGTTTGCCCCTGTGCTCACATTTGTAGTCTCTCTGCAGTAGGAGAGACACAGTGTCTCTCCAATATCTGGATGGATAGTTGCATGTTTTGGAATAATGATACCAGGCACCATTCAGTTCTGAGCAGTCAATGTACAATTGTTGCAATAGAAAACAGCACAGAAGGTTGCTTAAGAGTTTTTTCAGTTATCAATGACTTTTCTACCCACAGACAGGTAAAGAGGCAACATGTCTAAAAGTTTCGTCACTCTGGAAATGGTGCCAAAGTTCAGATCTTCCTAATTCATTGCTGGGAACATCTATTCTCACACTTATGCCTACATGCTACAGATTTTTCTGTTACATTTCTTTTTTTGTGATGGATTAAATCCCTTTTTTTATCATTATGTAAGGTTGTTTGACTCCTGCCTTTGTTGCAGCCGTTAGTGCATTTGACATGTTATTAGCACTCTATAGTGACCAACAGGGGTTCTCAAAACAGCCATTGCTTCACCCTCTCTGTAAGCTTGTCTGCATTCCAAGGCACTTATTTTTCCATCTGGTCCACTGTTAGTCTCCCATTGCAAATTATCTGATCTCTTAACGCACAGCCTAATTTTTCTTACTATATTCAGTGGAACGACTGACCACTGAGTTTAGCAGATCCAGATTGGTATTATACCTGTGAGAATTTCCTGGTTGCATGATTTCTGCTTATTTTGCAAGGCTTTTTGGTTCCCTGCTGCCTTGATTTCAAACATATGACCTTGAAATTGGTTGATATGAACATGACTTTTATTTTCATTTGCAGCCCCTAGAGCATTGTACTTGCAGAATTACCTTGTAACTGTGCTGAATTAGAGCCAGAGCCCAGCTGATATTCCCAGACTAAAGGATATGATAATTTCTAGTGACCTTGGTGCCTTTCTTATGCTTTTTTCCTAAACAATGCCTTTTTGCCTTGTATGTGATCAGTGATTTTGAAAAAAGTATTTCCTTACTTACCTATTACAATTTAAGAAAATAGTGTGCCCTCTTATGTGCACACTTTTCCCATCCTTTGGTGTTGTAAATTGCTCATCTCTTTCCATTGTTATGGGAAAGCATTTAATAGACACCATTTTATAGAGAAAGTAATGGAAAATCTAACAACTTGGTACTCTGCCTGTAGGAACTCTCAGTCTGAGTATGGCAAAATTTGCAAATATGTGGTATAGGCTAACAGCTAAGGAGAGGAAGGGAACAGAGTTGCAGACACTAAAGACAGGATGAGGGCAAGATGAAGGACAGGGGATAATGCTTGGCAAGAGATCCCAAATGATGTGGATCAGCTTTACTCCCATTGAATTTGAGTGTTATCCTGAATTTGTTGAGATAGAACATCCAAAGCCTTCCCAGGGGGAGAGATCTTAGCCCAGAGAGCAGCATGGGTAAGACTCAGAGCACAGAGGAGAAAAGGAAACACTTAAGGACAAAAGGAGTGAGAAAAGCAGAGTGAGTGAGTAGGGAGGAAGAAAAGCAGAGGGGTTGGGAACAGCCTGAGGTAGGACTTTGTAAAGACAAACTGGAAACTTCAGCACAAGAGCTTGAATTTGACCTGAAAGTCAAAGAGAGGATGACAGCATTTCTGCTCTTAGTTCTGTGTTTGGAATTTCAAGATTGTTTTGCCTCTGGAGTCTTTGGTCTTGCTCAGTTCCATTACAGTGGGAGTGGGTAAATCAGGTTTTGGTGACAGTGAGTTTTTATCCTTGGGCAGGTGCACCTGTCATGCCTTTTAGTAAAGGTTACTGGTGGAACTAACAGCAGCTTTTTGGAAAGCAGCACTAATACAATAGTTTTGTTTCCCCCAGCCAAGAACAGGGACTGTGTGGAGAGCTGTGTTTGATGGCACCTGGGTCAGCAGAAGGGCACACAGGTTATTCTGCTACTTGCATGTCTGCTGGAGAAGGTGGAGGTGTCCCTGTGCCATACTGATAATACAACAAAACTGCTGTGAAAGCCCTAATTAGAAGATGAATGTGATGCTATAAATAAGGTAAGTTCCTGACTGAAGAAAAACCTAATAATGAGATGAACAATTAGCTTATCTTTCACTTTTCTAGATACTTTAAGACCTAAAGATTTAGAATTAATCTAGAAGAAGCTGGAGAATTAATTTGAAGCTGCTTAAGGCTTCCTGATTGATTTATGATACTCTTCTGGAAGAAGAGACTCTTAACTTGAAATTAGCTTAATCCTCACTTTATTATTGTTACTGGTCAAATTAATTGCTGTCTTTGTCAGAGATCATAAACACTCAGCAAATCTGATAATACTTAGGTGTTTTTATTTCTTGAAAGGTGAAGATGTGTAAAAAAAAGAGAATTTTTGTGGAAGTTTGTTAAAATGAAGAATCTTAGTAATATACATGAATCTATAGAACGTGATCTGAAATCTTATGCCTTTTGAGGTTTGCACTTGTTCCACTTGTGTTTTGTCTCTTTTTCCAGTCATAATTTCAAAAATGTCAGAGTAGCCACAACAGAGCATTTCTCCCGTTCCCACCTGGGCTCTGTGATGTGAAAAAATGTTAGCACACTAGTAATGAGCATTGCCTAGATATTGGACTGGGCTGCTAATAATTTTACATATTTCAGAAAAGTTGAAAAACTAGATTAATGAAACAGCACTCATAAACCATTACCTTACCCCAAAGACGTTAGGGTGGTTGTGGCTGTGCAGAGTATCTTAATCAGACATCTTTCACCCTTTCACAAATCTTTTCTTTTTGAAGGTAACTGGGGTGGTCTTCCTTTGTTCAATTTCTGTAAATTTGGTACATCACTTTCTGGTTATGCAGCTGATTCTTGTGTTTATGTGAATGGCTATTTAAAAAAAGGAAAGATCAGATGTTTGTTGTTTCATTTCAACATAAATCAAACTTTGTACTCACAAGGCAATTCTAGTTTAGTCCCAGGAATAGCTTTAGTATTGCTAAGTGTCTGGAGAGTATTGACCATAGAGACATGATTTTAAACAGGCTATAATAGTTTCTACAGCTGTTAACAGTTCTCAGAAGAAAGGCAGTATTATTCATCAGTATTTAAAATGTGCATGACTTGCATTGCACAGAAGTCAGATTGGGAGAATGTCAAAATTTTTTTTCTGAAATTCTGCCAGGAAAGTCTTCAATAACTGGAGAAATTCTTTTCACTGGTGAAATCAACATGCAGCACATTGTGTTATTATACTTGCTTGTAGCTCACCATGAAAGTTGTCTTTGTATGCGTGGATGTACGGCTTGTACTGTTTTGTTTTTATTTATTCTGCATTCTTTATTATAATGTTCTTTCCTTTTTTCCAGACTAAAAAGATTGTTATTGAGCCTTCCACAAAGCTGAAATAATGCTGTATGTTAAAAAAATGTTAAGAATTCGAAGAAGTTATAAAAATTTATAAGTTGACTGAATACTTTGGAAATTTCTGCATATTTTAATATAAATAGGTAATGCAAATGTTTGTTCTTTGCATTTAGAGGTGGGTCTCTGTTTTCTAAACGTCTTGTATATAAATTTGATTCTTAAAATTGCATTAGAACAAAACCAGTATTTTTTTCGGATTGTATAATAGGAAAAATGTATTTGCTAAAGACTCAGAACATACACGGTTATCTCTGAATGTCATATAGTCATGAAATTCAACATAAATATCATCAGTTTGAATGACTTCATTTAGTGCATTTAGGGGACTGCGTCTTTCAGTCAGCTAAGGTCCTTTCATTCAGTTCTGTGGGTCCTGGGTTAGCCCACGAAGAGATGCTGCAGTTAATGGAGAGAGAAAAGGACATGATTTCTTTATAGGTAATGTGAAGTTTCAGATTGTGCTGGTAGAACTTACACAGAAATTTAGTCACATGAAATCTAAGAAATCACAGAAAATTGTGCTACTTCATAGTAATTTGGTTTTAGTGATGAGTTTGAGATTTATTCATAGCTAAAATCATAATAACAGGACAAGTGAGTCCAAAAACAAGAATAGAAATAGTAAAAGAGGTGAGTGACAGAATACTGGCAGATGGGCAAGGACCTAAATGATGACAATTTTAATGACTAGTCTAAAAAATATAACAGTTCAAATGTTATGATACAGTGGAGGTGCTGGCTAGGTAAATGTCTGAAAATATAGGCATCAAGCTGTTTTGGGACGGGGAGGGGTTGGAGGAGAGCAAAGTAAGTTTGGCATCATTGTACAGAGTAGAAAAGATTTGTCAAGTTTGCCTGGAAGAAAAAGAATGTCTGATACTCCAATGCAATTTCTCCACAAGTGAGGGTGCTAGGAACCAGCAGTGCATCTGGAGAGCTGCAGTTCTGCTGAAGTCCCCTGCCCTGCACTCTGTGTGAGGCCTGTGTGCTTTGCCTGAGCTGCTGGGGTATCTCTTCCAGCTTAGTTTCATCTGAAAGAAATCTGGTCTGTGCTCAGGGACTGGAGAGTAAATGGGGCATTCTGGCTTCAAAATAACACTAATAGCACACTGCTATACCAAACTTGAACACTGATGTAATGGGAAGGGGAAAGAATACTCAGAATACTATTTCATGTTACAGGTGCTGGCAGCATGTGGAACTGAAGGCAGTGAAAGTCTGAAGGACTAGGGCAACAGAGGAGGTCATGAGGAGCAGTCATGCCTTATAAGCCCTGTGGAAAGAGAAAGGGAGAATGATTCATTAGTTGATGAAAGCCTCTGTAGGTAAAGTTGGTGTGTATCTGAGGTCTACAGTGATTTAGTACTTCAGGATGGATTGCCTTCTGACATATTGCCTGTGGAAATTTTGATAGGGCTAGAAGCACTTTGTAGCACCAGCTCTGTTAAGTGTGCAAAACTAATGCACAACAGTCCCAGGCTTTTGATTTTGCAGTTTTTATAGATCTTTTTCTCATGACATCCTGGAACGTGCTTTGCCGAGCTGAAAGGCTTCCATAGTCATTGACATCAGTGCTATGAAATAACATTGCTGCTGACTGGCAGTTTACTCTGCAGAAGGATGCTTATAATTCTCAAGGACTGCTTTCCAAATGGAATCACTATGGTAAATGAACCCTTTAGAGCATATACTCACAAAACTGAATTCAGTTCAGGAGAGTGTTGATTCTTCAGTCTTTTGTGAGTCACTTCCACTGTTACATTCTCTGGAATCATTCATTTTTGAGTGTTTAACTTGATTGGTAAAATGATTGGTAATGTGGAGTTATCATAGATTCAAAGGTATTCCCATGTTCCCTGTCAATGTGCCACTTCATACCATATTCTCACAGAGACTGTTATATAAAAAGAACCATTTACAGAGCAGAGGCACAGAGAAAGAATGAATGATGGAGATAAGTCTGTGTAAAGAAATTCATTGCAGAACTGCTGATCCTAGTTTACCTCATGTTACAATATTTAATCTCTGGACCAGCTCTCTTGTTCTCAGCACAGGTTCATCCCCCTTGTGCTGCAGCTCTTGATCACCCCATTCAGCATGGACAAAAAGGCTGCAGAGCATTCAGGTGAGTCTGGAAGCTGATAGGATTCTTTGCTTTAGTGACAGCATTATGTCAAATAATGTGATGGTTAGCTGAGACAAATGTATTTAGAAATGTATTTAGTGCCTAAGTATAGTGTGTTTCTGTGTGCCAGTACTTTGGAAACAAGGAAAGCAAAAAATACATGTTGAGGTTGTTGTCAAGAGCTGTTCCTGCTACAAGCAATGGGCACAACGCTGCCTTTTAAAGTTTGCTAAAATGATATGCTGGTAAGATTTTGGCTTGTGAAAGGCGATGAAATGCACCAGCACAACACAGACATCGTTACTAGATCCTATCAGTAGTTGTGAAGACACATTTTAATAATGTTAAGATTTTCCAGGCCTCTTTCAAAATGGCTGTGATGCCTCTCTAAATGTGCCCATTATCTGTCCTAGAGCAGTTGACCTTAATTGCTTCTGAGCAATATTTCCTTGGAACCTCTCAGATAACTAGAGGCAATCCAGAGAAGTCTGAACGAATCTCTACTTAGCAACTGGCCATATTCAGTCGGTAAAGTATGTAGATTTTTTTTTTTCCTTCAGGAAAGGGTGAGGAGGGCAATAGGTGGAGGATGTGGAGGGAAGAAGCAGTGCTCTGACCTAACAGCATTTCTGCATGTTGAGTCAGGGAATGACATTTAAGCAATTCTCACTGCACCAAATATGAAAAACTATGGTGCTGATCAAATTGCTGGCTGTGCTCTGAGAGAGATGAAAAGGAAAAAGGTCAAGGCATCTGTCGATAGGTAGCCTTTTTATGTTTTAGATGTTGAGAGAGCTTACCAGCAAGCTAAATGGGTCTTGAGGGCCTCTTTTTTCTTTTATTTTTTCTTCTTTTCTTTCTTTGAGGTAATGAATGGCTCTGGACTTTCCATCTTTAGAGCTGGTGGTTTCCACTCCACAGTGATTCAGCCAGCATGAACTCTTGACCAAATCCAAATTTATTTCCTGGTTTTGTTTTTCTAAAACATTTTGCATTTAGCAGGGCATAAAGACCTTCTTACTATGTGACAGGGTAAGAAAGAAAGCCATGACCCTTCTACTGGCTACCTCATAGGACAGCTCACTGTTCTGAAAAATTTGCAACTGAAGCAGTTAAAAGGATTCTCTGAATTTTGACTAAAACTCAGACTAAATTCTTACATGCATCTGGCTTTTTTATGCTGTGTTTTTATGTGGAATTTCCTTTGAGGGTTAATAAGGTCTGATTTTTATTTGAGAAATATGATCTGCCTGAAATGCTCTAAGTTTAATCGGGGTGCTATTGCATGGGAAAGTCGTGTGCATTTGTCTACTTGCAAGATAAATAGATTAGTATTGCCAATGATTTCAGGGGATAGTAGGTTGTTAAAATAACATAGAGGACCCTTTCCTTTGTCTTACTGGATGTGTTTTGGTGACTGAATTCTCTGGGGTGCCCTGTTTAGGGAATATGCTGGTGGTTATCCCTGTTACCTTATAAGTAGTAGGCTCAGTAAGGATTTAGAATAGCTTGGCTGTGGAGTTTTAAACACTGAGAGAGAGATGATAGACAGGAAATCTATAGCCTGAGAAAGCTACAAATAAAAGAAATTGTGCCCTGAAAATTAAAACTTCTAAGTGTTAACTGACTTTCAGACTTCCGTGTTTTGCAAAATCAGGCATTTCACTGAAGGAAAACATTCCAGGCTGCTTTTGAGAAACCTGGTGTTTGTTTCAGGTGACAGAGAATATTACTAAATTGACTTAATGAAAAAGATCCTTCAGGATACAGTGCTGTCACTGTATTATAGTGGTATGGCCAGAGGTGGGCCTTTGACAGCAGAGCCAACACAGGCAGCTTTTCAAGCAGTGCAATGTCCCAGACTAGTCAAGGCATAAATGCTCTGCTTCATTACAGCCTCACTGCCACTCCCAGGGAAAGAACTCAGGCCTTGTGTGATTCAAGCTGGTCACCCTAGCTTGCTGGGTCCCTGTCCTGAGGACCCTGGTGAAGCTATGACTGTACCAGCTGCTTCCTCTTGGCTCCTGCCAAAGGCCTCTGGCTGTCCATTGGGCTGTGTGTAAAAGCATCTTTCTGCCAAGAAAGTGTGAATAATCTTGCCCAGCTTCTCGGCATTTCTTGGCATGGAGTTAATCTTATGACTCTGAAGGAGGTTTCAAAGGACATGCTTTAACCCAGGGATCTAGTGCTTCTGGGGGTCAATGAGGCATGAATGGTCAGAGCATGGTTAGGTTGGTTCAGAGGTAGGAAACTGGTAGGAGACAGCACCTCTGCATGAGGATGAGGAGTTACTGCTCCCACTGAGGGTTGGGGGTGAGCAGGTAGAGAAATGTGGACCTCCATATGTGGAACTGGAATGGAGATGGGAGAAGCCAGGGGCCAGGGTGTGGAAGTCTGCCATGAAGCTGGAACAGATCCAGGGGTTTCAAAAGTTATTGAGGGAGATGATCGGAGGGGGCCTTGGGGTCAGTGGTCCAAAGAAGGGCATCATGTGCTTGCAGGACTACAATACAATATATTCCATTCAGTACCCACTTGCCCCTACAAGCAAAAGAGAGATTCCTGTGTAGGTCTGCAGTTTTGAAAGCATCTATTTATTTTGTATACCTCCATGATTAGGAGGCAAATTTAGGGCTTATCTACTTGGGGAAATCCCTGTAAAATAGGTTGGGTATGAATTTACAGCCTACTTAAGACCCAGAATAAATGCAGTGTAAATTCACACTTCAGCTTACTTCACAAGAGCTCCCCCGCAGAACCAAACCCTCAGAGTCACCTCTGTACCTCAGTCTGGTGCTGAAAGTGAGAGGAAGCTTTTCAGAATGTGGGCCTCCAGTTCCATTTTTATAGCTGGGTTTTTCTGTCTCCTGGGGCATTTTGCAGCTGCTGTAAATCACTGTTGCTTTGCTGAGGTTGAGCCAGTTTGCACTGCTCAGGATCTGACCCTTTGCCTCAAGTAACCTTTTATTATCAATTGGCCAGAGAGTAATTTCCTTTTTACTGGCTTCATTATTAAGCTTGTTCATT
This sequence comes from Erithacus rubecula, assembly GCF_903797595.1. NCBI lineage: Eukaryota > Metazoa > Chordata > Aves > Passeriformes > Muscicapidae > Erithacus > Erithacus rubecula. Next base: position 5,694,722 of record NC_136660.1, read on the forward strand.
CACTCCCACCACTACCGATGTCTTTTTTTCTTTTTTACTATTTTTCTCTCTGTGAATTTTATGTGAATTGTGTCTTTCCTGCCTTGTAATTTCCTGATAGTGAACTAGTGACAGAGTGGGCTGCTGGTATTTAATCTTGTGGCTGGAGAGGTCAGGGTGTTTTTGATACAGACAAATACTCCATTACAGTAGACTCACAGAAATTTTCCTTTTCAACCTGAAAGGAGAAGGAAATGCACTCTCCACTAGTGGGCTTTCAAGAATTACTTCTGTGAGCTAAACTTATACTAAAGGCCAGTTTGGTAATGTTCTTGAACAAGGAGAAAAAAAAGAGGAAGACAATATTTTTTCTTCCTCTTTTTGCTGAGATTTGGCTTCAGTCTTGGACTTGGCTGAGTTGCCCCTTATTAGAAAGGGCTGAAGGAACAGAAAATGCAAGATAATAGATATTTATGTCCCAAACATGACATAGCATCATAAATCATTAATTTTTTAAAGACATTAAATTATTCTTTCTGCCTAATTACTTTGTGGCACCAGTTTGCTTTAGTTTGTTTCTGTGGTAACGTGAGTTATTTTATGACTCTTTCTTCTACAGAAAATCTAATATTGATTTGCTGATTACCTCTTTAAATGCAGTCAAAAATCCTGTTTGCTAAATTAAGAAACCTATAATTGGAATGAAAACATGCATTACCTTGCATTGCCTAAGCTATTTGATTGTTGACTTTGACATATGTTTTATTACTGAAACACATATTTTTGTTAAAAAGATACTCTTTCATTTTCCCAATTATTCTGGCATTAAACTTGTACACAAAAAATAGGCTGAAGTGTAGTTAAAAGTTTGGTTAATTTAAGTGTGGGAGCATGTTATCAGTTGAAAAACGTTATTTAAAAGATAACTTTGAGGTTGTAGCTGTTCTATTACTGGAATGAATATGGCAAGGTCAAATGCAGACCAAGTGAAAAGAAAGTCAATTGATGTGATGTGTTGGCACACATTTCTGGTAGGTGTAAGTCATGACTGTTGCATACACTTGATAGTCTTCTCCCATCATTCATAGTCTGATTTGTATTATTTATGATATACTTGCAGGGAAGAGACTGTGTCCTGCTGCTGCTCTTGGTTTGTGGTGTATCTATCCACATCACATACAGAACTTGGTCTAGACAGCCTGGTTAACTTATAAGCCTTGGAAGCAGAATCCTACAGGGAATTGTACAGGACAAAGTGCTGTAAGTAGTGCTCTCAAAGCATTCAACTTATATTGCATAATGAACATATTTCAGTTGGTGTCATATACTTCAATGTGAGTGATCTTTCAAAAGCTGGTTGATGGGGGATGTTGTCATAAGTGTTTGGAGCTCAGGGGAGCAGTCAGTTCCTGGCTACCTAATTCTGTGTGCTGACTCAAACAGAAACTCTTTTTCTTTCCAGATGTAGCTGACATAGACATTTGCTCTTCTGCCTCAGCCACAGGGTAGGTACAAGCCCAGCTAGATAAATACATCACTGCCATTGCAGTCTCTATGCCAAATCTGTGTGTAAAGACATCTCAATGACTCTGGTCAGAATTCCCATGTAAAAAGAATAGTTAGGGTTTTTCAAAGGGAGAAAATTCAGAGATCAGCAAAATGTTTAATGAAAAATTATGTATGTCACTGGCAGTCTTCACACCTACAAGAAGTTTTTTCAGAGCCTGAATGTGCTGTATTTCATCTAGCTACCTGCTTTATGTGTTTAGAATGAAAATACATAAAGTCCTTTTCTCCCCAGGAGATAAAGGGACATGTCACACCACAGTTTGATGTTTTAGAGCCATTCAAACTTGATCCAATGCCTGGACCTGTTCCAATAGGCCTTGAACAGCCCTCTCGTGGACGTGGCAGAACCCTCACTGCAGAAAGGGCAGCTGCTCTGGGAACACTGGAGCACAAGGTCTGTGCATGTAAATATTGTGCCTCTGTATGATGTAGTGGATTCCTTGGGTAATTTCTGGCAATGCAGCTCTTGCTGAGAGAAGCCTGGCAGCCTGCCCTGCCTGGTGTGCCCCTGGAGAAGCTCTGAGACCTGGAGGAGAGTCTGTCTTCTTTCCCACTGGCAGAGCCTTCTTCTTCCCTGCCCTTCCCCAGAAGTGCAGCTTGGGCCCAAGCAGGCCCTCTCTGGAAGGTTTAAAAGTACTGCAGAGGCCAAGCAGAAGGTATAAATCAAAGCTCTGGTGAAAGCATGAGATTGCAGGTGTATATCTGGACAGGAATTTTCATGCAGGACACGAGGATCATGCAGAATAAATCTCAGACCTAGTTTTCAGACTCTTGTATCAATGGCATAATTTCTTTTCTGTCTGAAAACATACATGGCATGTGAATTGGCAGTGGCCTTCATATTGGGAAGATGTGTGATACATATCTACACACAGGCTGTGGCCCACTTGAGTTTCATGTGGAACAGCTATTGACTTCTACAGGAACTGCTGCTTGTCTTACTGTAATTAATACTAGTGCATTTGGATTACTGCTTTCATTTTATCTTTGTAAGTTCATTATGTCAAGAAGACACAGTCTGAGATCCTTTTTTATTTGCCTTGACCACTGGATACATTGAAAAGAGAAGGCCATTCAGGTAGGCTGTATCTTACCCTTCTTGAGCTATCTGGAGGCCAGGTCTGTAGTCTAAGCAACATGTACAGGCAATCTTTTGTGTCTCCTTCTGAAGGTGGCCAGAGTGATTCATTATGTATTTAGGAGAGTGAATCATATAGCAGCACTGCCTGTCTCTGTTGGTGGTGGAGAGAGCCAGGACAATTAGCTAAGCCTAGACATTAACTCTAGGCTAAAGGGATATGCTTTTCTTGCTCAGAGCCAGGGAAGTATGAGTTTGAGTTCCAATTAGTAGTATTTAAATGCAAATGAGCATTAAAAGAGCCTGGAGTGCTGCATGTTTGCAAAGGCATCTGTTGCTTGCAGACACACTGATTTTCTGCAGATGCATGAACATACTGCATATGCCCAGAGCTCCTCTTTGCCATGTCTTCAGTGAGCATCTCTTGCACGATGAGACACAGAGAAATGTTAGCTTTTGCTGACTCTGCAGGGGCAATTGTAAATTCTGGCAGGATGTGCATAAACAACTAGGTTGGACATATCTTATAGCCTAGTAGCAAGTGCTAGTAGAGTTCATCTATCAAAAACCTCACTCCTAGTTTTCTTTTGCCAGCAATATGTCTAGGTCACTTAGAGGCTGGAGAAAAGTATACCAGTGTGAAGATGCTCTGCACTGAAAATTTGTTCCCCTTCGTGTGGGATATATCAACACCTCTTAGGTCAATGTTGCTTCATTCATTCAACGAGCAAAGCAGGGGCCACCTCAGAGACCTTTTATGTTGTAAGCATGGTGCAAAAAATGCATTTCTTATAATTGCACATTGGAATATTAAAATTATATCTTTACAGGTCCTGAAAGATCTCTGTCTGAGAAAAAGAGGGTTGCTGTGAGTCTTACTTCACTGTGATCAAGTTATTTCTACTGGAGAGTGTGAAAACAAATCAGGGAGTCTTAGATACCATCTCATGGAGAGAATGAATCTGGATCCAATGCAGCTGGATGTAGAAAGCTGAGGCCTAGCAACATCTGCAGGACACAGTTACTACTTCTTCTTATTATAGGTAGGTAAATATGGTCTTAGGTTATTTGATTGATCTAGTTTAGGCATGTTTTAGTTTTAGGATTGGTATTCAAATCTAAGACTTCTTCTGGAGATACTCATAATTCTTTCATAATTATGAGAATCTCCAGAAGAAGTCTTAGATTTCATAATTATGAGAAATCCTGGGGAGGTATCTCATTGTTTACAGAGGAATATCTTGCTGTGCCACACTTCAGATATATCAATACAGCCTAATCTCCTTCTAGTATGTTACAGTTTAATTAGCTCCAGTTCTTGAGTCATAATCTGTTTCTCTGGGGCTAAAGCACACACATACACACGCAAAAGACAAAATGTGAAATGTGAAGAAATAATTGTGATCTTTGCCACTTGGATTTGATACTATCTTGTAAACATGACTTCTTGTAAAGTCAGTTTCCAATTTGTTGCATTAGAGTTTCATGCCATGGATAACATTTCCTTTCATTGTGAAGCTGTCAGATATAGCTCCCCTTAGAAAACCATCCTACCAGTCTGAGATCTGTGCTCACCAGGGCCACGGGGTAGTCTAGTCTCGTGGCTGGGGTGAAAGTGATAGATTGCAACACCAGCATCTCTGGTATTCCCAAACCATCCTGCTGTGGAAAAATAGGGTTTGAGCAACCTGTCCTCATATCAGTTCCTCCTGGACTTCCCCCACTTCACAGCTAACTGAGATCAGTGGTACCTATTGATCTCAATAGCGTGGTTTGTTAGTCTGGCTGCTCCAGACCAGTCTGTCCCTCTGATACAGTGTTATTCCTCAATCTGTTCTTACAGCCCTCCACTCTGAGCCCTCTGCAAGTAGCATCTTCTGATGCTTCAGTGTTGCAGCAGACCCCTCCTTAGGGGTAGAAATGAGCCAAGACGCAGACTCTCATTTAACAGCATGAAAAGTATCCCGGTTTATTCCTTTTGCAGAGTATCCATCCTGACTCTGACTAACTGCTGACTTAGTGGGTGCACACAGCGACTGCAGGGTCTAACTGCAGACCCAGACTGACCTCACAGCAGATTCCTTACAGCAGCAAGTCTCTCTCCCATTTACTCAGTCCTCCAGTCCTTTTGAAGCATTCCTTCAGTACCTTCTGTTCCTTCTTCCTCAGGACTCCTCTACCTCCTCCATGTCTTCTTTCTCCAAGATCCTTGGCCAGCCAACCCATTGCTTTTCTCACATTTATTTTTATTAGTCACAGCTATGACCTATTAAGGGCAAGGCTATTCTTTAGTAACTAGTATAGCTGTGACCTATCAGGGGCAAGGTCACCTGTAATCTCTTCTTCTACACCTACACTTTACTTTCAGCTTTTTGGAAGATTTTCTTTGAGTGTCCACTTTTCTACATGTTGGTTACCACTTTTCATGCTTTTCTAATTATTCTTACTGGTTTGCTGAGTCATGGCACCATATATGACAACTCTGTGCTCTGTTACTGTTAACCAGCAATCACATTTCATTCATCTTGTCCTTACAAGTTGTGGGGGCTAATGGCATCAGGCTAATGGCAACATTTTCTGGTCCCATTTTCTTTCTGGGTCATGTGGTGATCAAGAAAGAGCAGAGGGAGTATGAAGCAGTTAAATGAGATCAAAGTCTCTCTTGTAACCTGCACAGAGAGTAACCACCATTCTAAAAAAGGAACAGAAAATACCAGCTTCTGTCACTTTGCGTAACAATGATTGCAAGAAAAATGGGAAATAGTACACTTCCCTCATGTCTTTTGCAGCTTCAGGAGTAGATGAATGAAAATTTTTGGTTCCTTCTCCTCAGATTGAGGAGTGGATGACTAATATCATTGTGACTGATGCCATCTAATTGGCTCAAAAGAACTTTCTGGTGGTTCTCATGATTAACATCACTTCCCATGATGTGCAAACCATTGTAGAGCAAAGACCTCCATTTGAATTGTTATGCTATGAAGATGTAAAAGTGCTGGGTTTCTGAAGCAATTCAATGTATATAAAGTATGTATGAATCAGTGTTCTAATCTTCCTGTGCAGCAAGTTATGATGACTGATCTGTTTCTACAGTTGCTAATTATATTATGTTAAAAAATACTTGGTGTTCAAGTGACTTCTATGCACAAATTCTGCGAGATTGAAATTTAATTAAGACTTGCCAGGATGATATTACTGAAATACTTTGCTTTGAATCAGTTTGATCCATTTCAAAACAGTTTGTTGAGCTGAGTTGCTGTGTGTTACTTAATATTGAGTCTGAGCCATTTGTGTGAACTGCTGTGGCATTTTTGGGACAGGAAGCATTGTATCCTGATTATTTTTTACAGCCACTCCCATTTCTGCATTATCTAACCAAGGGTGTGTTGTGATCTCTCCTCTTACCTACTGTAGTGCTGGATCATGGGGATCATTGGACACAGAGGCTCACTTCAGACAGATGAGAAACTGAAGTCAAACCGGGTCAGCTCAAAATATTTTGCTTTGGTTCAGCTCACTGAAACTAAGTGTTTCAATTCAGGAATACGAAACCACTTCATTTTCAAATCAAAAGTGTGGAAACAACATATTTGGCTCTTCCTAATGTTGTACTTCGAAGGCAGGGATGTGAATTTCTCTCAGAAATAAGGCTCTATCACAGAGCAGCCTTCACCAACCTAGTGTGAAAATGTTGTACTGAGTTTGAAAGAGGTCAGTGCAAAGGTTTAAAAGAGTGAATGTTACAGCAGCACCTTTGGAAGATTAAGAAGGAAACATCAGAACAAATATGGGAAAAGGACCTGACATTGTAGTAATAGTCAAATTAAATATTTCATAAATATGTTAGAAATTTGCTGGGATCAGTTGCAGCATTGGAGCATTCATACAGCTCCTTCTGTAAGGACAGGTTTGGAGAAATGGAGAAGTGTTATCCGTGCTTGTCCTGAAGTTCTGGAGAAATGAAGGACAGACTTCTCTGGGTAAGGATAGAAAGAGCAGAGCCTCTTTGACAGGTGGGTGTAATTTAAGCTGCCTGCCTAGGACAAGTGCAAGGATGCTTTTGAGCAACTCTTGGAAGCACTCATTAGTGGCAAAGACACTTTATGTGGATATTGCTTGGAAAGGCAAGAGGGCAAAACCTCCTAAATGTATCACCATGGTAGGATATATTGAGGCAACTCTGTTTCACAAGGTAGAAGTTATTAGGGTGATACTTACCAAGGAAGATTTACTTGTCCACAGAATCACAGAATGGTTTGGGTTGAAAGGGACCTTTAAAGGCCATCTAGTCCAAGCCCCCTTCAGTGAGCAGGGATGTTTGCAACTAAATCAGGTTGCTCAGTGCCCAGTCCAGCCTGACTTGGAGTGTTTCCAGGGATGGAGCATCCACCGCCTCTCTGGGCAACCTGGATCATTGTTCTACCACCTTCGTTGTAAAAAATTACTTTCTCACATGCAGTCTAATTCTGACTTGAGTTTAAAAATAACACACCTTGTCCTATCCTACAGGCTTTGCTAAAAAGCTTGTCCCTAACTTTTTCACAAGTCCCTTTTAAGTATTTTAAAGAAGGAAGTGTTAATGAAGTTGGGGATCCGCTCAAGAAAGAGATTTGGAGTCCTGAACAGATAGTAGGACAGATTTGTCATACAGTTTGTGTGAAACCTCAGTTGTAAAATGATTTGAAAATGTAATTTCCAAGAGTAATTAATATTTAACTAATGTAATTTCTCAGTTTATAGGGCAACTAGTGTGCAGTAGATATCATATAGATATTCTGACCTTAGTGCATCTCTTGATCTTTCAACATCTTTCCTTTGTTATATTCTCTGACTCTGCTACCAGTCAAAATCTGGGGGATAAAACTGGGTAATTTGACCCATTCAAAGTTGCCTGGTTGGACAAATATGAGGTCATAAAGTGAAGAAACACAGCTCAAGTATTAGGAAAATTTTCTCTAATTGCATGAGTAGTAAAATCATGGCACAGATTACTTAGGGAGAAAGGGGTATATTCTTGTCTGAATTTTTGCTAGAAAAAGTGTGAAGAATGTTTTTCAGAGATGGTCTCAGTTATTTATTCTGTTTTAGAGCAAGGAAAGAGATTAAATAATCCCTCCAGATTGTTTCTAGGCATGAGTTTTTAAGATTCTCTTAAATGGGCACTTTGAGGTCCTTTAAGATCACTGCTTCTTGGGTGGGGTCAGGGCAAGGATGGACATTGTACTGGGGAAATTTTCCTTAGGGCAGGTGATCATACAATAAAAAGTTGTGAGTTTTACTGAAAATAATTATTCTTTACCTGCTCTGCAGAACTTCAGACAAGAATGCCCAGTTTCTCAGGTTGAAATACTGTGCATCAGACCTGTATAAACATTCCTGGAAGCTACAACAGATTATGTGAAAGTGTTGAAATGTTTTTGCATGAACCTAATTTTTATTGAAGAGTTGTGCTCCAATGATGAGGAACAAAGGAAGGGCATGTGATAGAAATGTGCAGTGTAAACAGCTCAGATTGCTCCTAGCAATTGCATGGTTTTAATCAGGTAACAGATCATAAACTGTATTTGTAAAGATTATTCAGCAGTTTCAAGATGCACAAATATTTAAGAAAACTGTGCCTTTCTGGAGGCACCTGGCAACCAGATTAAGAACCAAAGTTCTTAATAGATGAATCATTGCTTCTATTCAGTCTTTGCCTGAGATATCCACGTAAACTCTCGCTGGCTTCAGCAGGTAGTGTGGTCAGACTAAAGGGGAGGGTGGTGTCTTGGCCAGGTTCTGGCCTGACTTCAGGCTCACACTGATTTGTTGGTGATTTTAAGCAAACAGAGAGGAAAGAGTACTTCAACTGGCAAGGTTCATTAGCACTCCTCTTTCTCCCCTTCCTCTTCTCATCCCATCCCTCTCATTGCTTCTTCTGCTCCTCATATGGGCAGAGACCTGTCCTTTTTTCTGGGTGGAGACCACATGGCTAATCTCTCTGCAAAGCCCTGGCTTCCTAGTGATAGCCACATAAATTCATGGCCATCATGGGTTTCTTCCAGATTACCTTGTCCTTGCTACATGGATGATTGTTGCTCATGAAGCAGGGTCTGATTTGCAAACTAGTAACTTTCAATAATTCTCTGTATTTTATGTTGAGTTACAGAAGCACTGATCTAGTTGACTGCATGGATTTGCAACCAGCAGCTCAACAGCTGCTTCATGAACCATCCTTTTAGGAGGAGAACATCACAAAGATGGAAGAGTTAGATGCTGAGGAATGGAAATTGGTCTAGTCATCCCTAAGAGAAATCCTCCCCTTTTGTGAGTCAAAGCCTGCTGTCTCTTGCCTGAGATGAAGGGAATCTCCCAAGGGCAGCTAATCTTGCACTATCTCATCACTTGAGATCAAACATCATGATATTGGGTCATTTTGTACTTCTAAAAGTGCATGCAAACCTCATTCAAATTCCCATATAGCTCTAGCCAAAACACAGGCCAAATCATGATCCAAATAACCTCCTCCTCAGCCCACCTTCATTGCTATTCTGTTTCAGTGGCAAATGCAGCATAGAAAAGATGCCTGAATGCTTAATTCAGAAATTTACTGTTTAAGGCATTACTTGTATGAACACCAGCGTAACACATAGAATACCAATGCCCTAAATTTAGTAGTTTAGTCTGAGTCATTTTCACTATGTGGGAGGGCTGTGAAGACACTCCACAGAGTGGAGAAACTTGCTGGTAGTGTCTGTCCAATGAGATTTTTTTTAAAAAAGTCAGAACACAGCAGAACTACAGATATGTTTGTGAGTAAAATGCAGTTTAGTTGCAGGCTCCAGCACAGGAGAGGGGTGGTGTTGCTCTCCACCCACTTCAAAAGCTGAAGTCAAGTTTGACTGATGTGTATCTCTGACACTGAAAAAGGTACAGAATTTGTCATGACAGTAACACACAGACAGAGGTAAACACTCTGGCTGTGTGATTTGGAGGGACATGGTGTGGTGTAATCCCCAGATTTGTCTGTGCAATTACATCTTATTTTCAGTTTTCCTAGTGATAGCAGTTGAGTTGATACAATCCTACGTATAACCAACCAGCAGGCAAAAGTTATCGCTAGGTTCATTCAGTGAGGGGTGAAATGTTGTTTTACTGAAGACCAGGTCACTTTTGCTGCATAAGTCATCCAGCAGGGCTAGAGGTACACACAGAGCCTTTGAAATAGATGGGCACGAGTCTTTAGGTGTGGATGTGAAGGAGGCATTTAGACATGGTATTCTGAACTGGTAACACCTTCCTGCCAGTCTGGATTTTATTATTGCTCCATTAGTCTTCTTCATGAATGCAGCTGATTTGAAGTTGACACAAATTTAGCAATTCCATTTTGGAGCTTCTTCCTGGGAACCTATGGAATGAAACTGCACCTCTCCTCAAAGGAAAACCTAACTTATTTCAGTCAGAATTGAGAATGTTTTTTTTTCTGAATAAAAGTTAGTTCTAGGTCAACCCCTGCTCTCTGTGTTGAGAAATGAAGCAAGCAAAGGTGAAGGATGTTTTCTTGCACTGTATCGTGTCTGATATTAGCCATGGCAGATGTGTAAACAGACTGAAGCTTGATCCTATACCTTGATTCTCCTAAGGGTACCACAGAGATCAGGACTCTGCTTAAACTGACCAGAGGATTGGTGTGATGTGCTTAATGCCAATGAGATGAATTCTGTTCCTAGAGAAACGCCAGTAAAATCAAAAGCTTGCTAATAAGAAAAGTAGTTAGCTGCTGTCCTAAACAAAGCAAAATTCCAAACAAAACCCTGTTCTGCTATTTGTTCTCATGCCAGCATTTAGCTGCCAGGAAAGACCAGTCTTACAAATGTGAAATCATATCCATGGCAACATGCAAGCCATGTTTAACTTTGCAGCATGTTAAAAGGTACATTAAAAAAAAAAAAAAAAAAAGTATTTTACTGTTGAGAATAGCAATTATGACTTTTAAGTCAGCTATTTTAACTCAGCCTGTGAATGTTGAGTGGTGAGGGTAAGGGCCAGAGGCACAGCTTGTTCCTCAGAGTACTTGTTGCTAGACATTCCCAGAAGGTATTATTGCTTAAATACAGCTTGTGTTTTCTTTAGCAAGGAAGATGACAGGTTGTGATATTGGACTGCAGTGAAGTACCCCTGGTGCTATTCTACCCTTCATGAGCGAGCAGTGCTGGGCTGTGCAGCTGGCAAGCTCATGTCCTTTTATGGGGCAAGTACTGGATTCAAGGAGCCTACTGTGTGGTGTGGCATCCTAGGATTATAAGCACCCTTCTCAGGTGCTGTTTAGTGACTCCTGCCTAGTGCTAAAAAGCCGACATTGCTCACAGAGTAGGAGAGCAGCTGAGGTAGGGAGTAGACTGAATTAGTGTCTGGGCTTGAAAGTGTATTGGAAAAAGTAACAGAAAGATCCCAACTTGGAGCAAAAGCTGAAGCTGAAAACTGCAGATGGTTTTCTTGTCTGTACGATAATGTCAAACCCCAAAAAAGGGAGTTTTCACACTCTGATGTCTGTTTAGCACAAAGTAAAAATTATGTACTGGAAAATGGAGCCCTGTGTTGAGAAGGCAGCTCTGTGCCTATACAATACCATACAGGGCTCTGTGGAAGTTGAGCTTGACTGCTTTTGCAGAAGTCTCTGAAGCCTTGAGCTCTGAAGCGTTGTTTGCTGTGGAGTAAAGGGAGGGAAAAAGAGTAATGGGATGTGTCCTCAGTAGTTTTTATCTATTAGCAGCTGCATGATTGTGCCATTCAGAGTGAATTGTGCTAGGAATCTCTTCTTAAAACCAGAAGTTTCATCTCTAAGGGTAGCAGAACAGCCCATGCTGGTAGTGAGGGCAGTGCCAGAGGTCACAGTACAGCTGGATTCCCAAAGGCAGGGTGGAAAAGAAGAACAGGATGTTCTGGTAGCTACTGTCATGTGTGTCTTGAAGCAAAAGGACTGGTAGATGCCTGAGTGTCTGGTTCTGAAAAGACAGCATCATCTTGGAATAACAAACACGTATTTGCTGTCTTCTGTCACTGTTTGTCATAGTTCTGGTTTCTCTCTTTTCTTATTTAGCTGCACAGAAGTGAGGCAAACATGATAAAAGGTGCGCTTCATGTAGAAATTTAACAGCATATATATTAGCATTTACCTCTCTTTACAAAAATATTGAGATAATGTATCAGTACAACCTGTTGTCTCATGTTTTAGGAGAGCCTCAGACCTGTGTCTAGCTGGGCAACGAAGGCTTGGACTCTTCTGTACTTTTCCACTTTTGTAAAGTGGACACAGATGCTATGCTGTAGCAGAATGAATGATTTGACACTGTACCTCAGATACTGGAGGTTCTGTGTTCAGTCTGGGGAGAAGAAGTGTCTGAGATGCCTTGCTAATAAGCTGTCTGCATGTTGGTGTGAGGGGAGAGAAGTGAAGCACCAGGCACTTACCAGAATAGCATCCTGAGGGCCTGAATCCACAGTAACTCTTTACATGGGACTTCAGAGAGTGTTGCCTGTTCCATAGTCTTTTGAAATATTTTTATCTTTGGGTGACTAAAATGAGAGCCTAGGAGCCTGAAGTACCTAATTTTAACAAGAAAATTACTTTTGGTTGTGGGAAGTTTCCTAAAAGGACTTCAGGAATGATTCTGCAGGGAACTTTGGATTCTGTCTCGGGTGGTAATAACCCTTGTGGATTGTGTTGCTCAGTCTGTGCAGTTGTCAATACAAGGCATGTTGGTATATCAGCCCTGTGTGTGCTTTGGCCTTTGCTCTGGATCTTACTGTAGTCATGCAACTCTTCTTTTGCAGGATGTTAGTATCTTTAGATCTGTCTGCTGGGTTCTTCCTGCATTCATTCTGAAGAGTGTGTGGGAGCAGGTGGCCAGGAGTATAGTGTTGGAACGACCTTTTACTGATGGGGAGGCACGGTGCTGGTGTATGCTGCCAGCACACTCTGGCAGTGCATGCTTCTATTTCAGCAACACTGTGCCTTCTACTCTGCTACTGCTCAATCTTGTGAGAGCAGGAGAAAAATGGTACTTGCAGAAGCCTGGGTGGAGGGCAGTGGGGTGTGTGACAGCTGTGCAGGTGGACACCCCAAATGGGGGTGCCATGTGAGCCATGGGTTTTACCCTTCTTATTCTAGTGTACATAGCCATGCCTGCTGAAGTCAGTTGTGCCCATGTAGCTGGGATGTCTTCTGCTGCTATCACTTCTTGGGGAAACCTCCTTTAACAGGTCCTTGAAGACTAGCTGGAACTGTGGCACCCATTGAGACACACAGGGGCTCAGAGACCTCATTAACTTGAGGACTTTCCCCTAACCTTAGCAGACCTCAGGGAAGACCTCCAGCACTTGGATCCTGACCTCAGATCAAATGCCTCTGTCAGGTATCTTTGAGGTGAATTTGATAGAATTTTCCTCATTCCATCATTAAGTGCCCACTGGTGGTCTCTTCTTTTGAAGAGACAATAGGATCCACTGAAAGGCTATTTTTTTATGAGGGTAACTTCAGCATACTGATGACAGCTATGGTGGGTGTCTACTGAACCAAGAGTGTCAAAGCCAACATCTAAAATGACCTTTGGGCTGTTTACTCAAAGCAGTAACAGACTCGCCCCCGTCTTCCTGATAAGGCCATCACTTATCAAGAAATAAGAAGAGCAAGTGGCTAGGTATGGAAATCATTGTGGGAGTTCCTAATTGAAAACATACAACACTGTACAGAAATAATGCTATACACCAGTAACCTTTGCTTCTTCTCTGGAAGATGTGTGAAGAAACCAGGAGAATTACCAGGTACTGGAAAAAAGTTTATTCCAACACAAATAAGAAACCTTTTCTTGGAGAAACAGATGTCTGTAACTTAATTCAAGTGTCTCCTCATGTTTCATGATTTTGTTTCCTAGATATGTAATAAATGATCAGAAATCAACAATTTTCATCTCACTCAAAGAAACATTTTAGAAGAGGAGTCTAAAGTAAGCCAAGAGATTAAGTAGACACTGAAAATTCAGTAAGGTCTTAATTTAATAGCTAGATATGTAGAAAGCTAAGTGCCAAACAGAAGCCAATGAGTTGGTTTCCACTCTAATTTAGAAAATCAAGTTCTTTTTTACAAAAAAGTTTCCACATAATCATGAGATAAAAATATTCTTCAATACATGCTTTAGCAAGTATTGATATTTTGATGGATTTAACTCATTAAACTATATTGTAGCATTTTGCCATCTCAAACTAAGCCTTGTTTTAGCTAGTGTTCAGCTGATTTAATTGTTTTTTTCTTTTAACTGATTTTTATTCTTTAATTTATATAGATTTTTATTTGGGGTCAGAATAGGAGCACCATCTAATCCCTAATTTGCTACAGAATGTCTAGACTGGCTAGTATGAGGCTTTTCATCCTGGAAAGTTTTAGTAAGATCCCTCTCCACTTGGTATATACGTCACATAGGTACTGAAACTGAAAGCTTTAGATGTGATACAACACCTAGTAATAAACTGTTTCTACCTCTTTTTTTTTTTTTTTTTTTTTTTTTTTTAAGAGGAAGGAAATATCATCTTTTGGCAGTGTTCCCTCTCAAACCTCAGAGACTTGCTGATCTGCTGTGTAGATCTGTGCTGTAGTTGCAAAGTATCAAAACAGAACTAAGAATTTTTATATCTACTCTTCCCACCCAGCACTCACAGCTTCTTCCCCCTTCCCTGTCTGTCGTGCAGTTTCTGAAGGCGTTGAGGAGACAAGACAGGAAGGGACACAGGACTGACCATGGATAGATAAAAGGAGAATAGTGCCAACAACTGAGCCTCGTTTCTTTGGGGACACAGCCTGAAAATGCTTTGGTAATTAGAATGGATTGTGAATATTGCAGGTTTTTTGAGGGGAGAGGAGGGTAAGCAAAGGAGAAACAACCGGTTTCCATGTCAGATGAAGGAATTTGCAAGTGTTGGGGCAAATGGCCCATTTTCTTCCTTACACTCTGACCTTTTTTTAATGAGAATGATGGTTTTCTATTTTCTTGTGCTGTTGTGATACATCATGGGAACATTTGGCAATGACACATACTGACCATGGAGCCCAGTTGCAGCTAGTTGGCCATGAAGGATAATGAGATCCAAACCAGAATTCCAGTTATGTCATTGAGATGTTAAATTTCTTATTGAATTTTGGAGTTTTCTTTGCCATTTTCTATGCAAAGCAGGCAGTTGGAGTGGAAAAGGTCATTTTGATAAAAATCCAACTTTTCACTAAAATCAGTTCTCTTCAGCACCCTGTCCCAAAATCTGTTATGTTCACAGTGTTCCAGAACAGTCTTGCCATCTGTCAGAAGCATTTTTAGGTAACAAATTATTCAACCTAACTGTGCCCTGTCTTTACCATACCAGTTGTGTTGTTTTTGAACTTCCTTGGGATAGATGAGCCCAAGGCTCGCCAAAGGCATCAGGAATCTCCAGACACTGAAGGGGGACCTCTAGAGCTCAGAAATAGAAATGTCCTGAGGAGGTGGGTGTTTCTGAAGCACCAGTCATCTTCTGAGTAGGGATATCTTTACGTACTACTGCAGAAACCAAGTGTATTCCAGCACTGAGGTAGTGCTGTTCCAGGAAGGAGTGTATGTCTTGCTCTCCCTTTAAAATGGATCCTTTTTTGCATACTTTGTATTCTGGTAGGAGGTGGGAGGTCACACTCAGACTCTTCCTGACAAGATCCAAATTCGTATTTTCCACCCCCAGTTACTACCTAAAACATACAAAAAGTTCTCAGATAAAGAAAGGATTTTTCTCTTCCAGCCATGTGTCCTGATCATGAGGCTGAGGATTCAGCCCTCTTAGGATCAAAGCTTGAATTTTTGTTTAGAGTCCCCATATCCAAAACCCCAAGGTTAAGGCATTTCTTGAGGAGGTGAGAGGCAAGGGTTTGAGCTGATGAATACATCTCTCATGCTTCTTTTCAAGATCATGCTAATTACTAGACTGTGATGTGAGAAGCAGATGGTGCTGCCATTGGTTACTCGACCTGGGTTTCAAAAGCAAGTGGCCCCAGCCAAATTTTAAGCCCCAACAGTGCTTGGTCATTGTGCTTGCAGCTGTGTTGCCTCCAGTGTGGGCTCTCTGGGGTTGGCTCACAGGCTGGAAATGAGTTCTGTTGACTGTCCGAGGCTGGGGAATATCTGGGGCAGGCAGGGTGATGTGGGAAGCAGTTAAAGGGCACAGATTGCTCTGGTGGGGGTCAGAGTAGAAGCTTTCTCTAGCCACAGTTAGGGAATTAACTTTCTCCAAATGCTGTTGTTCATGCAACGTGTCACTAAGAGAGCTGTTGAATATTTTGTCCACTAATGAACTTGATAGTCACCACATTCACCAGTTGGTGGAACAGATTTACCAATCATTTCTGAGTTTAAGTGAATGTGACTTGTGGTTAAAGTTTTGGGGTGTGTTTGTTTGTTTGTTTTTGTTTGTTTTTTATAATACACTTCAGTCTCTTGCTGGACTGGAACTTTTAACAGTTTTATTTTGTCTCTTCAAGTCTTCTTCAAGATAAGGTTTTCTTGTATTCTGAAATTATGTGGCAGAAGGCAAAAAATAATCTTGTGACTCATTAGGAAATAAACAGAGGCATAATTGCCATCTGTGTTGCAGTCCATTTAATCTTTTCTCTCTCCAGTCATGGAAAAAAAGTTCATAAAAAAAAAGTTGAGGTCTGATTTTGTGATATTTTTGAGAGAAGCTAGCATAAAAAAATTACAGAAAAGAAAGGGAAAAAAAGCCCCAATACGGGCACTATACATTATCTTAGACAAAACGGATTAAATTTCTGACACCCTACTCATCAAATTCTGACCTTGATTTGACCCCATTGGCTTTTTACTGTTTGATGTTCTCAAACGATTTGGTGCCACTTTTCCTTAGTAGTGCAGTTAATTTTGTGTGTTAGATAGAGATCAATAGTCATAGCTTGAAATTGGCACTTTTGGACAAAAAATATGTTGTGTGGCAGTAACATAGATTTGATCATAGTTCAGCTAAGAAAATGGTGTACTCTTTCATTATTGTTTTCAATGACAGTATCCAGAGTGTTACTTCATTCTCCTAGCAAGCTTCTGACAGTCTCTTGTAATATCTTATCTATCAAAGAGTTTTCATTCCTCTCCTTTCATGCTTGGCTTCTGGAGTGGAACTTTATTTAAAAGGTCCCTGAAATTAGAAAGAATGACCATGGCACTTCTGCTATCAAGCTGCTCAGTAAGAAATAAACCCCCTTACTTCTAGACTTGTGTCTGGCCTCCTGCTTGCCCACATTGAAATCTCATTTACTGTGCTGGCTGTATGGTGGAAGCTTGACTGTCAGGAGGAGGTAAGTGTCCTGTTGCATAAGATTTAATCTTCTCACAGGTAGGTGGTTTTGTGCACTGTCTTCCCCACCTTCGTCCGTGTGAAAGGTCCCTGTGCCTTGCTTTCAGCCCATTGCTGCAGTGAGAGGTGGGCCTCCATTCAAGGGGTGTTTATTCCTCAACTGCAGCTTCCAATATCTGCAACTGCTCTGGAGTGCTGGCATGGGGCTCAGTCTCTAGGGCACTCGATTTGCCAGGACTGTGCTTGTTTCTGTGTCCCACTCCAGAACACTTGGTACTGTTTAGATGTAATTAAGCTCTTCTTCAGGCTTCCATTAATGCAGTTACTGAACATTTTGGGGAGTTTTCTGCATGCCACTAAAATCTGGCCTCTGGTGCAGGTATGCCCTTCCTCCAGTATAACTTTGGATATCCTGACTAGTGTAATCCAAATTTGACAGGTGGTTAAATATCTTTTTTACTAAATTCAATTAAATTATATATTGGGGGGGGGGGGTGGGGGAATACACAGATTGGTTGAGGAGAGGCTGTAGAGAGAGACACTTGGGAGAAATATGTCATGACAGTCTCAGGGGCAAGGAAATGTCAGCCATGGCTTGTGCCTTCTTCATGCCAAGTAAGAGTCCAGCCTTTGGACACAGATGAATGAGGAACCTGGCTGCAGCATTTTTCTGCTGCTGGAATTATTTGATTAATTTTGACATATTTCCTAGGAAAATTGTGAGCACCTCTGTTTCAACAACTACTTGAACAGCATTCCTGTAAGTCCCTGCAAATCTTGGTGAAGGAATTTGTCGGGTGCCTTTTGAAGAGCTTTTTAAATGCCAAGCACTAACAATTTCAGATCAGAAAAAGCCTGAGTTTCTTCTGGACTGCTTATTTGAGAACCAAGTGCCAAAGCAGTTTCACACAAATAATTTTTTACTACTTGGAAGCCAAGATGCCCAGTTAAAAACTGCAAGTGATTGTGTTTTCATTTCTGTTTTCTTTAAAATTCAGCCTCTGGAAAGTGTGTGCAGATAAAATGTGGACAAAATAATTCTCCATGATTTTCTGGCTGTTTAGCAGAGGAGCAATTGCAGTGATGGATAAAGACTGCTTAGAAGGGATATTGTAGGTACCCATGACTCATGCTCTTTACCTGGCATCACCTCTGGGGCCTGTAGATATGAAATGAAGTTAGACCTTGTACTAAGGAGCTTCATACTTTTGTTCTCTGACTCAAGTCTGGAAATGCTTTGTGGACTGCCTTCCTGACATTTAGCATGTCCTGAAGGCAATTGCATGTAACATGCTTTTTCATAGGCCTGTGTTCTTCCACCCATAAGCCCCAGCCTGCTGTCAGGAGGGCTTGGAGATGTACCAAAGCAATGCTCTCCACTTGTGTGACCTGAGTTTAGTTGCATCTGTTTGAAGAGATTTTCCCTGATGAGCACACAGCAAGTGTCATATATGTGACTTCTCACATATGTGGCTGGAATTCAAACATCACCTTGTAGACAGAAGCCCATGGGTGCATTTACATGAGGGCTGAAAGCTCTGATTCCTTTCAAGAGTGTGTCTTTGTGACAGTCTCCATCTGTAATCAATAAGCTCGTGATAAATCACAGATTCCTCTCCTGGAGACCAAGCATCAGTGGTGCTGAGTACCAGCAATTCCCTTTAGCTTCAATAGTCACTGCAGGTGCTGAACATCCTGTTTACATCTGCTCACCTCCCAGGGGGCCATGTTGTCCAATTGCCTTTGGGAATGTGCTGTTCTCATCGGCTGGGATTTGTTACTGATAAAGTTACCACACGGCTTTAAATCCCATGTAAAACCAGGAACAAAGATTTGGTGAAAACAAACCTTTAATAAAACTTTGACTACAGTTTTCGCTATCCTCTGAAAGATTTTAGGTAGGCCATCTTCTCACCTCTTTTCTGTGACTCATCTGCAACCCTGAGCAGCTACCTTCCTTCCCAGGTTCAGTTTTAAACCTAAAAGGAAGGCTCAGCCTTGCCTTCCAACAGCCATTGAGTGTGTTTTGAAAAGCAGTGCCACTGTAGCTGCTCATGCTTCTCTTGTTTATACTTTTCCTGACTGATATATAAGTTTCAGTGCCTAAGTGCATTACTTGTGAGTTTTTTCTGGAGCAGCTCCAAAGCTGTGCCAGGGGATTTTTCTAGTTTATAGCATCAGCTATTCAGACAGGTGTGTAACAACTTGATTGACTATACTTTTAGGTGATGCCATTGATTACTAAGGCAACACATGCACTTATAGGTAAGATATGCTTAAAAATGTCTTGCTCAGTCAGAAGTGGAGCCTTTAATCTGCTCCACATCCTGCAGTTCACCAGGAAGACTGGATGCTCTATGGGAACAGAAACAAACTCCAGAGCACTGAAGAGGTGAATTGAAGCAAGTAATCACTGGAAGACTTGACATAGGAGATTTGATCACCTTGATGAATTCTGGGTATTCTTCAGGGAAGAGATCTTTGAGAAATCCCTGGCATGCTGCTGGTTGCATAGAATTGATATGAATACTGAATTGTTTTTAGAAGGGAAGCTGGGATATTGTGAAATTATCAAATGATACTGCTATGGTAGTTGATATACAGAATGTGTGTTTGTAGCCTGGATTGTTACATGCTTCTAGGTTTGCTTGAAATTTTAGGTACACACTTACTGCAACTTTTAATGTAGGCAAAATACCCAGCAATATTTAAGTAAATTATTTGGAACAGGAATTGCAAAGTCAAAATAAATGGCTTATTTGCTTTATTACCAGGGACTACACATGTGCTGCAGTTGGGCTGGTTTATTAGAGCCAGATGTAAAAATGCTGCCTTCAGATAACTCCATCCCTTGCACACTGTCTTACTGTGATATGTTCTGTGTATACCCATGTAAGTGTGGCATGGTTGCACTCTTTGCTTGACTGTACAAAAGGGAGTGCCTGCATTTGGGGATCTGGAAAGAAGTGTTTTTGTGGGCACCCAAGTGGTATGTGGGGCATGAGTAAGCACAGCTGTGCAGTTTTATAGATTGAGAGCAATATTCTAGGAAGCTCAATGGTGCTGTTTTGGCTCAGCTGTTTTGGTCTATGGCTGTATTTGTCTGAATTGTGGTTATAACCATGTTGAACAGTTGATTGCAATATCATCCTGGGGCTGATTGTAGCAATGGGATAAAAGAATGGATTGTGGTAAGTGAAGGAAATACTGCACTTTGGTGCTTTTAGGAGTAATAAAATATTTGCTCTGCAATATGTTTAGCAATACACACAGAAACAAAAAATCTGTGAGGTTGCTTAGTGTTTTGCCAAGCTTTTTTAAAGTTGTTAAAGGTAAGATCTGGGCCATCTTGAATACAGTGGAAAACTGTCTTTGCTTTTTTTGGATCAGAATTCCTCCCTTGTGTCTGTGCCTACTGTACTTGGTAAATCACCCGAACCCCATCACAGCTAACCTCAGAAAGCAGAGAGCAACTGAACTGTACTTTCAAAATTCAATGCAGTACCCCCAGGTAGTGCTTAGGGGCAGATATTGTACTTGGGCACTCTAATTGCTTTTCTCCATACTGAGGGTCTTCTGAACAAAGAGGTGGGAAGAGCCAGCAGGAAACATAGCTGGTTGAAAACAAGGCTGAGAGATGGCAAGGGACTGATGGCAAACCAGGAGCACAGTTGGGGAGAGACCCTATTGGCCTGACCACCCCTGATCACACAGCAGTCTGTGTGTGCAAGGAATTTAGATAGGGTCACAGCTAAGTAAAGTTACACTGCATTAAATGAATCCCAAAAGAAAACAACTTCTGCTCCAAAATCCTTACAAACAAACTAACTAACTAACTAACCAGGAAAAAAACTCTAAATTGCCCAGAAGTCTTGCTTATAATGGGCATTAGTGCATGCATATTCTCCAGATGTAGGTTACAAATATTTGAATTGGAGTGTGTGAGATAGTGCCATACCTAATTTCTGAGTGATGCAAACCTGGACCAGTTTGGCCATGGGCACCTTTCCTCTCATGCCTTAATTCTAAGTAGATAGATGGTAGTGACTATTTGTATTTTAAATGCTGTTTTTCCTCTTTTGACCTCAGTACACTTAAAAAAGGTGGGATACTGCTTCAGGGCAATTGTGGGCTGAGAATTTCTATACTGAATTTTAACCCAAAGAGTAATTACAAAGCCCAGTTTATAAATCTCTCAGAGATCTTAGAACAGTGCTACTGATCTCCAAATGACAGTGTCCTGCATATTATTGCTGAAATGTTCTGGAAGTAGTGCAAACCAGGAGGGAGCAATTAATCCTTGGAGTAACCTCATTTACTCTAGCAGTTTGGCCCTGAGGGAGTAGGAGCACTTGATGTCTGACAGCAGCCTCAAATGTCAGTATTTCTCCACTTGTTCATTTGCCTGCTTGCTGTGGTAAATTTCATGCCGTTATAAGCTGTTTATGTACAGCCTGATCAAAGTACTTAATGACAGGGTTAATTTCTGTGTATAATGAGGAAGTCAAGACAGGAGACAGGTACTGTGTAATCGAATTTTTCATTTTGAAATTTGTTTCTCTTCGTGTGGGGCTAAGCTTTGATTTTTATTACCATTAATATCTGCATTTACTGTTCTTTCTAGTTTCTCAGATGAGCTAACCGTACTGCAGAAATAGTGGACGCACTGAATTTTTCCAACAGCCTCCATGAAAGTATAAGGATAAAGTAAAAAGAGTCTATAACTTCTCTGCAACAAGACCTCAAAGTACAGTTTGGTTTGGGGGACCCATAAAATTGCACTTCTTGAACAGTCTACTGAGACATCTAATCCTTTTTTTCTGACTCGGTAGGTATAGGCATAGACATGGATGCTTAAATACCTCTGTACACAGCCAGAGAGACAAAGACTATGTTAAAATCCAGAAATCTTGTAGTCTATGAAATGTGTGTCTTCATCAAGACTGCCAAGACTTAGCAATAAATTAATCTCAGGAGCATCCCTTTGAAAGAGCTGATATTGCAAAGAGATGGGTAGAAGTAGAGCATTAGATGTACATTTGCCCTCCTTATTTAGGTTTTCATTTTTAGGTGCACTGAGCATTGTAAAAATTTCTGGACATTCAGAAATCTAGGGGTACAGAAGTGATGGAGGCCTTACAAAACACATCTCTCTGTGGTAGCCAGCTTCAGGAATCAAGCTGGAACTGGGGGTGAAATTAAACCTGGATATATATTCATACTACCCTGCATCCACTGTTTTTCTGTAGCACTCTGTATTTCAGAAAAGTAGGGATTTAAAAGTTCGTGCTAAATTCTGTGGACCTCTGTTATACAAGTTTCCTTATGGCTGAGGTAGAAATCCTTTGTGAGGAAAGTGTGCAGCTCTATTAGCACTACTGTGCAAGCTGCAGTTTGCAAATTCAGTGGGAGGTTTTGCTCATGCTAATTTGGGCTCAGTCATGCA
Organism: Erithacus rubecula; assembly: GCF_903797595.1. Lineage (NCBI taxonomy): Eukaryota > Metazoa > Chordata > Aves > Passeriformes > Muscicapidae > Erithacus > Erithacus rubecula. The sequence goes on from NC_136660.1 coordinate 5,717,152, forward strand.
CCTCTTTTCCTCTTTTACATGCAAATAGCAGCTGTATCAGTCTCTGAGATGCCTGCTTGTTCCTTTAACTGAGATTCCAGTTCATACCTTCAACCAGTGCATTTGTACGTGGGCAGAGGTTTAGTGGTGCAGTTGCTGACGAGGGGAGAGCTGTGATGGAGGTTGGAACAAGTTAGTGAAATAGACAGGTCTTAAAATAAGACACTGAGCTTTTTTGGTATGTTTTCATTTATTTTTTTTTTAAAAACAAAACAGACAAAAAATTGTGGGAGTGGAGAAGAGCAGAGATCTACACAAAATTATAATCTATAATTCTACTTCCATAAAAAGGAATCTCTTGACTGCCAGAGAGATCCATTTCTTTCTTCTGACCTCTAAGGGTTCTGGCAGCAGCCATGAGGCTGGAGCTTATCAGCCACCAGCCTGTGTAGCTGGGATGGCTGTGGTCTGAGTGCAGGTGCTTGGATTCCTCATCATGGTGCCCTGGTGCTGATGGAGCTGGGCTGGTGTGCTCTGCTGGTGCAATCTGCTGCAGGCATCATGCTCCAGAGGGTCCCTGGCCTTGCCAAGTCACTGGCTGTCCTGTGCTCTGCTTTCCCAGGGTTTACATGGTGGAGTGCATCACAGCTGCAATCCTGTGAGGAGGAGGAAATTCATGGTACTCACTTGGACCAGCAGGCAAATATTAGTATGATGTTATTTCTTCCTCTGTCTTCAGCCTTCTCCTCTGTTTATGGTTATGGCTACCTGAACCTAGCCACCACCTTACTTTTCTTCTCCTGCTCCTCTTACAGAAGTCAGTCCAAAATTAATCAGGTGAAATAATTTCTGTTACATCACTTCTGATGCTGTTGAACTAAAGAAAGTTGGTATTTGCACCACGCAGGCTACAGAATTTTAAGTGTTGTACAAGGACCAGTTTAAAAGGGTGTTTGATTTAAGGTGCAAGGTTTTCCAGAAGTTTGGAGTACAAAGATTCCTAAGAAGGTCAGCTCAAAAAAATATGATATCTCTGGAAGTTCTCAGTTAAATCTGTAGGCAGCTTGTCACAAGGGTTTTCAGAAGATGACAGCTCACCTTTTGAAAAGCGTTTTCTCCCCTAAAAAGAGTTCCCTGGTGTCAGTACCACAGTAGGACTCAGTGTATAGCCAGGATTCAGCTTACATTTGCTTCCGTGTGTGTCCATGGAAAATCCTTGGGGGCTGTAAGATGATAACTGTGAAATATCTGTGCCTCTCACCTGCTTTATAATCTACTTGATCGTATCCCTTCTGTGTGTGGGCAAGTGGCAGAGGTGGGGTCAGGGATAGAAACACACGTACATGCTTTAGTCATAGTAATGGCATCAAAGTGATGCCACCTTTATGTAGGGAAGGCCCTTAAACCCCTCTCTGTGACCTGTAAAGTTTCCATTGACTTAAGGCTTGACAACATTACATTAAATGGGTAATATGTTGTGATGCAATAGGATAAAATTCTGGGTCTAGTAATGACTGTGGATTTTGCTATTGATTTTGGAAGTAATTTAGGATTTCAGATGTAGAAATTAGTGGCAAATTCCATGAAATAATCTAGTTATTTCCTATCAAACAAGGTCTTCAGCAACATGGCTATTCCAAAAAATGCTTTTCAGATTGAATGTCTTGAGCTATTGACCCCACAAAGAAATACATGCATACAATAGAATTGCTTCCTGTCTATTTAACACTCAAGTTTAACAATGTGGGTGGGTCCGGTTATGTTGCTCTCAACCAGAATGACAATTTATCCAAATGTGGGTGGGTCCGGTTATGTTGCTCTCAACCAGAATGACAATTTATCCAAAGCAATTTGTTGCCTTGCCTAAATTTTACAAAAATACCCAGTCTTTTGAAACCTTTTGAGAATGGGTGATATTTGCACCTGACATATCTACAAGTAACTTAGATCAAGTTATTGATCAGTCCTGTATATGTTGCTTTCCAGTGGGAGGATGAGATGGAGGGGCCAATCCATTACTGCAGCCATCTACCACTGGAAAGCAATAGCACTAATGATACAGGTTTTCAATAGCTGATTTATATTATCCTGCAGTCAACAAGAACTCATGATTTTGTCACTGTACTATTGAAAAGAATCCTCCCAAATGCTGGCAGGCCCCAAATCAGACCCACTGTAACACAGCTGCTGTGTTACAATCTGGTGAAAACTCAATAAAACCCCACCAGTCCATCCAGAGTATGGTCTGGACAAGCCCGTTGCTCACTAAGTGGCAGATCTTAATGAGTCTCTTGTTCACATGAGGCTCGTTCTAGGGAGTGATTCCTGTTAAGATTTGCTTTAGTTTCACCAGCTGCTGCCTGGCATTGTGCTACCCAGAGGAGAAGATGGAGTTTCAGTTCTTTCTCTGGGCAAATATTGTACTTAGAATCTCAGTGACCAACTGCTAGTTTGGTGGTGTTTAATGAGAAATATTTGTCAGTGTCTGCAAATGAGAGTCTGGTTCCCCTCTTCTTCCTTCTAGTGATATGAGTACATTGGGCAGCACAGAGGAAGTGTGTGCAGAATCCAGCATGGAGGAGAGCTCCTGAGGGAGAGAGGCAGCAGCAGCAGCGAGGAGCTGAGTTTGCTGGAGAAAGCTTTTGATGAGCCATGCAAGAGCTGGCTTGGGCAGTCAGTGGGCACAGCCCCATCTTCTCTTTGGATCATCTTTGAACATGGCAACAGTCACATTAGCCTGGTGAGGCTGGGGTCTTGTTTTGGAAGTTTCTAGCAACACAGGCATGAAAGAAAGGCTGTGTGCAGAGCAGCTGGGCACTGAGACAGGGGAGTGGAGATGTGTGGAGCTCTGCATATGCAGATGGGCTGACCTGCAAGGACAAGCACTGTGCTTTTGGACTTGTACACACCCTGTTTTCACACAAACATTTTGTGTAGATTTGTTAAATGCAATAGCTGCCAAGCCTGTTTTACACAGTCACAGTCTAGTGACTGAAGGATCCACTAATTAAGAAGCCTCTAATTAGGATTTTAAATGATAAACTGTAATGGCTCTCGTGCAGCTGGTGTAAACTATAGAGTAAATTATATCCAGTTGAAAGAGGCCTTAATTATGTAATTATATAACATACTCTAGAGACTTAGAAAGATAAAAGAATTTTTAGTATCTGCAATTAAAAAAAAACAAGGGAGTAACAATAGAGCTCTTAAACCAATGAAAACAAGGAAATTCAAAGTTAATCTGAAAAGCTGTGCTGATACTTTCTTTTATTCTCATGCTCTTCTAATTTTTGGAGAATTGTTTTTGTTCTTTTTTCATGATGGATGAGATAAAGAAGTGTTGTCAATCAGGAGTTTATGTCCTCTGCTTTTGTTTTTCTTGCTTTATAGGTCCATGTGCAACATTAATGATACTCAGCAAACTTTCTGGGGCTTCACTCTTGCAGAAATCCCTAGCAAGAACACACCAGCCAGCTTATCTCCTTGCATTTTGATTTACAGAGTGGTTGGTTATTACTTTTCTGAAGTCAAAAGGACCTCAAAAGTTAATCATATTTGACCCTTGGAGACCATGTTTAGGCCACATCTAGCATGCATATTGTTGGTGCAATGTTGGCAGCCATTCTCCATACTGGACTTACCAAGTGGAGAAATGGGTTGGATGTATCTGGGACAATTCAGCTAAGTGGTGATTGCACTCTGGGCTTCTTTTTTTGCAGGGCATTTTTCTGCTGCACTGAAACTGAGGAGAGTTTAGCCCTTGCCCACACTGGGGCTGGGCCAGACTCCAGTCTGCCTAGCCTTTAGACACCAGCATTCTCCCTCTCACCCCAGCTCTGCCTAATAGTGCCTCCTTGGGAGCCTCACCAGCTCTGTCTCCAAACCTGCATTTGCTCTCAGCCTCCCTCATTTACCCAGCTCTGTCTGCTGCGCTTCCTTGCTATCTCCAATCACAAATGACACTGGTGAGCTGCAGTGAGCCAACACCTCTTTATAGAGAAAAGGAAAGATGTCTCTGATATGAGCCTGGTGGCTTTGCTCATCTGCAGTTCTTTTAGTTTCTTCAATTACTGCTCCTCAGGACAAATGCTGTGTTTTTTGTGTCTGTGAGCTGCAACCACATAGAAGATACAGACAGTAGGCTGTGATGTGGAGAGAGCTTAGTTCCTATACCTGTTTTAGGGACTGGCTTTCATAGCTGTAGGACCAAGCACCCCATGACAGCCAAACGAGTAGTGCCTTTTTTGCTTATTCCAGCCACATTAAAGTATTTTTATCGGGAAATGTCACAGTGAGGGAAATAAGGAATACAGATCTCATAGTAAACTTTTATGGCTGATTAATTAGCCAAAAGAGTATTAAATTGTGCTAATATAGTTTGCCTCTTCGATGCTGTCTTTCGACTTCAATGGAACTAAATACATGCTTAAAGTTAACTACATGCTTAAGTGCTGTGGTGAATCTGTACCTAGGGCGTTAATTAGAACTTGGCTCAGATTTGCTTTCAAGGCTTTCCCCACCCCACCCCCCCCCTTTTTTTTCCTCTCTCTTTTTTTTACTCAGCGCTCAGCAGTTTAATTGGTATGCAGATGTTCCCCTTTATTGCTGGCAGAGGCCTCTGTCACTGCTCTGAAGGTACTCAGACTTCAAGGCTGGTACAGTGGGCAGGAAGAAACCCCTCCTGAGGGCTTTCAAGCTTTGTGGGAAATAATGATATATGAGACAGGGATTCCTTTGGAACCTGAAGGGAACATGACAGACAGAATAATATGGGAGGAAAACATTGTCTTTACAATTGAGACTGATGTTCTCATCTTGTCTCCTTGTTATTGTTACCAACCAAGACTGAGATGAGCTTTCTTATGAAGAACTTCATTTTGTGGCAGGTTCTGTATGTTGGGCACACTGCACTCAGTGGTAGCTTTCCATCCAAAGTACAGATACTGACAGGCTCTGAAGAACCCTTTGAGGTGATGGCTTAGCTTAAAACCTAAAATTCCTTCCATCATTGAGATGCATTTTGTCAGGATTGACAGTTGCAATTTGATAATCTTTTACTGCTTTGCTTGCCTATATAAAGAGTTGTTGGGCACAGGAATGTCAGCTTTATGAATCAGATTTTCTCACACTTTATTAATTTCACTTTCCAGTGGTTAGTGCATGTTTGCAAGAGACAATTGACTTGTACAGATCTGTGTAGGATGGAGCAAAGCTAGAACTAAAGCAGGATTGCAAGTTGACAGCAATGCAATAGCTCTAATTGACAGATACCAAAGGCACTGGTATTTAAACGTATTTAAAGCAACATCTCTGATGTTTAGGTTAAAAATTGCCCTCAATTTGTCCTCAGGCTGCCATATCCAAAAAGAAATGTCTTTATGTATACTCACTTCAAATGGATTAGCCAAAATATCAAGTGCTCATTTTCTATACTTTTATTTTCAAGTTAGATGATTCAAACAGCTCTTGTGCAGGGTACTGGAAGATGGCTGTTTCTTAACTCCTCCAGAGTAAAAGCTGTCTTTCAGGGGATGCTTTGCACATGTGAGATTTATGTTAGTATTTTTTGGCACCCACAGTTTGCATTCCAGCTAATGGGAGGTAGAAGGACTCATATACATACTGCGTGTTACGGGTGCAAAAATGCAAATGGAAATTACACCCAATGTGGAAAGGGCTAGGAAAATGTACCTTCTTGGATGTGAGCAGGGCAGGTTAGGAAACATCATCTTCCTTTTACAATGGTCTGCTACTCTTTACATTTTTGGAGAACTGGGATCTTGCTGTTAATCTTACAAAAATAGATGCTGTGGTAAAGCCTCAGGCATGAATAAAATTGGATGTTAATCTTAAAGCAGATATTTTTACAACTATGCACTCAGAGCAGTGAATCCAAATGATTTTGGAAACTGTGGGTTTTACTTATTTAGATCAAATATGGGGGAAAGGTCAGTGGCACAGGTACATATTGTAACATTTGGGGCTCAAATCAAAGTTGAGCAGAGAAGCACAGCAAACCTTAGACATCTCTGACTTGACACAAATAATAGGCAAAGCTGAAAAAAGCCTACTGACGAGGAGTGGGTGTTGGTGGGTGACTTGCTGCAGTTTTAGAGCTGTTAAGTGTAGGTTTTTTAGCATTTTCATTATTTAAAAGTGGAGTGGTAGTTTCTCCACTCCTTAAAAGTTACTAATTTACTCTGAAATACAGGGTAAGCCACAATGATTTAACAGATTTGTAATATGCTTTAAAGTGACTTTAAGTAAGATATCCTCCTTTTCTCTAAGTTTCCCACTGTCTCATTTCTGCCATCACTGCTTTCTCTGTATACATCTGCACCAAAATGCAAAGCAAAGGTTGCCCCATGCAACCATGCCCTCATGCCCCATAGACTTTCATCTGTATCCTGTATCAGCTGGAGTTCCTGGATGGCTGTGGCCACTGGTGCTCATGCAGGTTTGCCTCATTGACAGAGTTCAGAAAGACTGACAGTAACAGGCTAAGCTAGCTACATTTGGATGCTGTGAATAGCAATTTAGACTGTGGAATGGTTCAAAAGCTGCTGCTCTGCAGGTTCTACTGCAGGTGGACAGCCCTTTCTTGGAGGAGCCCCGACATACAGAACCTGCCTTTTGCCTAATGCATGCAAAATGCCTAGTGGAGCATGGCCAAGGACTGAAATTAAGGTCCCAAGGATATTCCTGGGATACAGGCAGTATTCATTAATCCGTGGTCTTCTGTGTCTGATTCAGAGAAAGCAGCTGTGTTCTTGAGGGGCTGTCCAAGAAGGTAGGCAGCCTGCAGGGATGGAAGGTGCTCAGGACATCTTCTTCTGCTGTCAAGCTGAAAGGGGCTCAGCTGTGTCATGCCCACTGCTGTGCTGAGTAGCCATGCCTATCCCAGGATCTTCAGCTGCAGGCCTTTTGCATGGATGATATTTAAATCTGATGGAGCCTTGCTGAGTAGGAGTGGGTCCTGCATTTACTCAGAGAGATGACTAGTAGTTTGTGGTAACGAATTGGGATCTGGGGCTGAAGCCACAACTTTCAGGACCAAACCATTGAATTTATACTGCTGCCAAGGCCTGCCCTGATGAAAGTCTGTCATCACACAGCTTTTGCATTTCTGTCTGCTCTAGTCAATATTGGTGGAGGGAAGAATCTGTTTTGTTCAGTATAGCAGTGATGTCTAGCTCAGTTTAAATTTATTAGCTGCTGCAGATTTATTGCTATTCAGTGTATCTGTGGATTTGTTTAGTATCAATAATCAAGGGTAGAAATACTTGAATAGAAAGTTAGGTGGAAATGCTGAGTTTCTGGAGCACTCCGTGATTTCTTTCGCTCTTCTTTGTTTCCCTGTTCTAGAAGGTGTGAAGAGCACTTGTCCATTTGCAACTGAAACTGTTCAAGATGCATGGGCCTGTAAGGGGACTATGTTTCTCCTTTCTAGTGTAGTAGAGATCTTGTCTTCTAGCAAACATTATGAATGAAAGCTTTTGTTACAAGGAGAGATGATCAGTTTGTGTACTCAACTTCTATTTGGAAGACTATTTTGATATGAAACCTTTCTTTATCCAGAGGCTTGAGCCAACTGCTTTTAATCTGCGACCTTACAGAATGGGTAAGTTGTGCTGGGTAGATGTCACCCTCAGGGATTTGTGCATGGATCTTTCCTTGGCCTGAGCTGGAGAAGGGCAAGAGTTTCTTCACTTTCACTTTCTGTCACTGAGAAATATGAATGCTGTTCCACATAATCTATAATTTCTTTCCAAGTAAACAATGACTAAAGAAGGCCTGAACTGAGTATAGATAATCTTATATTTACTTGAAATGAATGTAGCTCATAACTCTTACTTTAGCACTAATCTGGAACACTGCTGTGAGCAGATATACATCTGTCTCTTCCCTACCTTGGCATTCTGGCACCCATTGCACTGGTAGTGCACATTCTTGCAGTGGTACTTGGAAGTTCAGTGAAGCCCAAGTGTCTGAAAGGTAAGTAGGTAGAAGGTAGATACTTTGAGAGCCAAACCAATTCCTTCTGTGTGCTTCACAATCTTATTTTAGTTCTTAAATATGGTTTCATTCTTCTGATGCTAAGAGTGAGCACTGATTTCAGTATGTGAATCATCAGGAGAGTTATTAACTCTTTTCTAGTTGCATGGTCCTTTGTCACAGCATTGAAAATATCTAACTTCAACCATGTGGTTTAAAATGAGATACTTATAGGAAGCCTTTTCTGTGATTATAGAAGAGCAGATTTAATCTGGAAGTCATTGAGAGAAACCAATAAAGAACTTCCTTGATGTGATTTTTGGAGTTACTTGCTGGAATTGAATTGCATGTTTTTGAGTATTAAGCATAAAGGCACTTTAAAGCTTTAAGAAGCTTAAATGTACATGACAATGAAAATGTTATTGGTATTTATAGGTCAGTTGATAACGTCAACATATTAAAGTGATATGAAAAATCTCGATTGCAAGGATAGTGCCTTTCTCTATATAATTTATTGTAATAACATGATCTTTGATATACACTGATGATAAGTTAACTTTATAAATTTTTTTTCGTGATCCAGTTGCCCTGGAATGCTATCAAAAGTATGTTTATTACAAAACATATACAGTGTTATCTCTAAGACAACAACCTAAGCCTAGAGAGCACATTTGGAAAAAACATGCCAAGCAGAGATAGGGATTTTTTGTTTGTTTGTTTGTTTGGGTTTTTTTCCTTTTGTTAGACTTTCTGGGAACATTCATTAGTAGTTGGAGATGTGGTCTTTCAACTAAATTTCTTTCACCCAGATTATGTGCAAAATGCAGGATTCTTCAAGAATAAAGTCATATGCCACAAGTATGATATTAGCATTTATTTTAATAAAAATTACCTTGTTTGGTGAATTGCCTTCCTTGTCATTCATCACTGTGTAACATCTTTGTAGAATGACAGTAACTAGAAGGAAGAAAAATACTGGACAGTGTTTCTTGGAACTGGGATTGGCAGAGGCCTGACTTTCTGGAAAAGAAATGCTGATTTTTGTTTGTTTTTTTGTCTTGGCCTTTTTATGCTGCTGTGTACTGGAAGAAAAGAATAAAAGTGAGCACTAGATGAGCTGTGAGCTCCCTTTGGACCAGACTTTGGGAGTCTCTACTCTGACATGTATTTTGAGGTTACTTTATCCTGGGGGACTTTATTCACAACATCTCAGAACATATTCTTCCAATAAGATTTCACATAGTTTGATAAATGTTTGGATAAATTTCATACCATCTTATCAAAGCAGACAATAGCTCTTTCTTGAGGAACTGAGCTATAGTGAAATGCTCATTTATATTTGTGGAATAATAATTAAGAATACAAGATCCAAATCAGTACTTTGTTATTCTGTTGCAGGACTAGGCTGAATCAAGCCTCTGTCAAGAACTACTGAAATACTGAATTAACATACCCAAGACCAGCACATCAGGAGGATAGCCTTCTGCCAAGAATAGTGTGAAGATTTACCTTGCTTTTGGACAGACACAGTGCATCCTCAGAAGGCAGAGATGTTGCTGCTCTCTGAGCACTCCATGCACTGTGTTCATGATTGATGTCCAGTTTTGGGGGAGCTTGGTGGTACAGGAGACAGTCACAGCAACTCTAATAGAGTGGCTTACTGCTTTCTTGTGGAGCCAGGTACAGTTTCTATTCTCTTTGCACTTCCACGTCTGGTATAATATTAAATAGATTGTCATTAGGTTTCATTAGTGAAGCTCTATAAAATAAAAAAAAAGGAAAAGTTTTATAGTCATGCTAAAACTTGGTATGAGATTTATATGAAGGGGGTGAACAGAGATCAGTAGCCATGAAACACTGCTTTTCCAGAAATATGAAATATTTAGCTAAAATATCTAGGTGAAATCTAACAGAAATTTGGTTACTGCCTGATAAAATGGTGCTTCTTCCCTTCAAATAGGTTTGAGCATCTCCTTAAAGGAAATCCTGCACCTTCACGTAGATTCCTTCCCAGGCAGCTACAGTGGATCTGCTCACCAAGGGAATTTGTCCCACTGGATTCCTTTTTTTTTTTTCTGTGCAGTTGAATGAAAAGTGTGTGTCTTTTGAAGAGCAACAACTGAAAGAAATATTGATGACTGCCAGGGCATCTACAGAAAAAGATAAGAAAATTACTCTACTGTAACAGTGAAGACAAAGGGGCTTTGTTAAGTCTTTCTTGTAGGTTGTATATATTAATAGTAACAAGTAAAGTTTTGTATTTTTTCAGAGAAACACACAAGGCCTTGAATTGTATTGTTTTAATTGCAGCTAACTGAATGAATTAAGTGGAAAATCACACACAGTGCTTTGATTGTCTAATTCTCTGTATGTGAGGCTTTGGGAACAGTTTGTTATTATAAAAGAACAGCACTAACCAGAAATCAGCCAACATGTAATTGCTAGGCTGAGGGGCAATTTGGAGAAAGCTGATACTTATTTATAAGTTATTAAATAAAAGCACATAATATGAGGATCATCTCTCACTGCCTTCACACTTCATACATTACTCATCTTCCTAAATTTCATGGTTTTGTACTCCCTTAGTACATTGCTGCTTATAACCATTGCAGGCACCAAAACCACCCACATCCAGGAAAGGAGATGCCTGTGCATTTGTTGTGATGGCAGTTTTTGTTATGGGACTCATCAAAGATTATGGATCTTCAGTTCAAGGAAAGGAATCTTGACTCAAGTTTTAAAGGTTGTTTTCAGTACCTAAAATAGACCTGAGTGCCTGGGACTCTTCAGGTGGCTGAAATTCTGGTTGGTGTTTCCATTTGACTATGTACCTTAATTACAGTCAGCCAGTACCCTAAGTAGAAGACTTAAGAGCAATTTTGGCATTAAATTTGACAGAGTTCTCAAAAAAACGTTGATCATGTGGTTCCCATCAGTTTTGGTAAGAATCAGGTAGCTTCTGGTTATCTTGAGTGGTTCTCACTGCTGGCTTGTGCCTTACTACCATAGGAAGCAGCCACTTGCAAGACAGAGAGAGGAGGTAGGTGGTGATTTGACTCATCAAGAAGGTAGAGCAGTAAGTACTTAATTCTCAGTGGTTTTTGCTATTTCAGTTCTCCTGGAGGATGGAGCTCCCATTTGTTCCTTTAGCACAAACTTGAGGGCTTTTTTCAAGGAAGGCAAGATCTATTTCAGAGGACACAGAAGCAGTTCCTTGTGCCCTGTAACAAGGGGTTGAAGAATGTCTGGCCTCTCAAGTGAGGTGTGTCTTACAGACCAAGATGCCCTTGTGACCTGCAGCAGAGAGTCTGTGGATGGGAGGGTGTGCCAACACCTGGGGTGTTGGCAGTGCTGGACACACCTTTGGACTTGCTGAGCTGCTATATCTAACATTTCTGCTGTACAAACAAACCCTTATTAAACCAGTTAAACACTGTTCATACAACTTCAAAATGGTAGAGACTTAATTTTATGATTTCATCTCCAGGCTTGTTGAACCTTACATGTCCATGCTAAAATGGTGTGAAGATTAAATTGCTAATCCTAGTTACCAGCATAGACTGTTTCACAGAAGGTGCCTGAGAGGTGGAACTGGGCAGAGTTCAGCTTTGCACAGCTTTTGCCAAGAGTTATTTGGTATCCCTGTCGTTGTTTTGTAAAGTAAAAAAAATTATTTTCCCCCAAATAACTTATTTTTCTGCAAGGGAACAGCTGCATTTATGAAAGTTCTTGTCTTTTACAGTAAGTCTGGTTTGTATTGTTTCCTCTGTCTATGTATGTTGTCTACATCAGAACCTACAGTCATAATGAAAAACACAGTTTTGCTACAGGAATTTCAACAGCGGTTTTCAGTAGTTTAGAAAACATTGGAGCTACTTCCAACAAATGAAAAAAAATCAAAGCAGCTTTGAAAATGTTGATACACTTTGGCAAATAAATCTTTGGTTTTAACCCTGCTCTATTATTACTTCTCTGATACTAAAACCAGGATAAATCATTATTGATTTCAACCAGCTCAACAGAAGAGATCATATGGCTTTCCCCTCACTGTCCCCTGCATTGAGGGGGTAAATCTTGCCTGTGCTCTTGTGCAGCCTTTGGCTGAGTGTTCTGAGACAGCCTCTATTCAGCAGTTGTGTGCAGTGTTAAAGCAGTGTTAAAGCAGTGTTTGCTACACCTTTTTCCAGCATGACATAGGAAGTTTCCTGGGTTGGAACTCATATGGGAGGCACTCAAAATGTAAGACTTTTCAAACCCTTGTGAGTTCACAGCATTTAAAGATAAAAGCACAGTATTGCCAAGAAATGTGTCTTGTCGGAGCCCACAATTAACTTTATCAAAAGAAGTAATCTTATTTTTGCCTGCTGCAGATAGAGGTTGTATCTCAAAGCAGCCTAAACTTAGAGATAGCATCTGGTTCAGATCACGATATGATGAAAGATTCAGGTTAATTAGTATTTATTCTTAGTTGATAGTCATTCCTTTTGGCTTGAGCTAACAAGCAGGAGTTGGAGTCCCACAAAGTTGCATCTCCTGGGATAAGAGATGAGTGAGGGAGATGGTCTCCATGGTGAAAATGTATTTAGGGATGGGAATGTCAGTAAGAAATACTGGCCATTGCCTTGGGTTCTGATAGCCTGAAGGGAGGATGCTTTGAGGGATGACTCAGTGCCAACAGGGAGGGTTGGATACAGGCATGGACTGAGGCATCCCATGGGACCATGGACAGGGGGAGGTGCCCTTGTTCCCTGCTTGATCCCGTGCGCTCACATGTCCCTGCCCACACAACACTTGTCCATCACCAATGGCCCTAACTGGGTGGTTTTGGCCACAGGGAGCAGCTGTGGAGAAGGTGGCTTTCTCAGTGCTCCTCCAAGGCTTTCAATTCCCCTTCCTTGCCACTGTTTCCTGCACCATCACACAAGCTCTGCTTATGCAGCCAGGAGGAGCCCACCAGCTGTACACTAAGACACTTCTAGCAGATCTCATATATCTGGGCAGAGTTGCTCTTCTCCACTAACCTCATGGACTGTTTTGTTCCCTCAGGCATTCGCAAAGAATTGCAGAGAAGGTAATTTCTACACTGGAAATTCTTTGACTTCCCAATTTCCAGTGGCCTGGGCAAGGGCAGTCCCATAGTGGGCAGGCAGCGGGCCTCCTGCCCCACAGCTCCACTTAGGGCTGCACTTTGGCACTCTCTCACATAACAGTCTGGGTCTCCCCAGCACGCAGGCCTGTTGGTATAGAGGGCTGTGGGGAGGCTATTCCTGTCCTGAGGGGCTCAGGCAATGGCAGGAGGGATGTGGGTGTCTCTAGACTGAGGTGATGGCAGGAGGACTGTGGGTGTCATCGTGGCTTGGAGCATGGTATGGGTTCAGTTGGGCAGCTTTTGCCTTGTGGACATGGCTGCATAGGCCAGCCACCATAGATTTGTGACTCTCTGTTAAGGTTTGACTTGGGCTTGCCAATTTTAATATATTCAATTTCTTTTAGAGATAGGATTTAGGAGCAAAAACAAGGCAGGCTTAAAACTTAAAAGGACATAAGAAGAAATTTCTTAATAACACACACACAAAAAAAGAAATTCAGAATAAGATTTCCAGATTATTCCCTCCTCCCCCTTCCCTCATCTTCCACATTTAACAGCAACATACAGAGAACACTTCAGTCAGTTATCTACTTAAACAATCATTTCAGTTCACTCTAGAGAGAAAAGTTCCTTTTTTGGGTTTGGGCTTAGGGGGTGTCTTCCCTTTCACAATCTGCATCCACCCGGAGAAAAACTGCAAATTATGAACTTCCTCTCAACCCCACAGTCCCTCTAGAGCCATGTTATGGGTTATGCTGCACACTTGGGGTATTACTTTAAAAGGCAACCTGCTGAAAGACAAAATTCTCTTCATCTCTCTTCCTGTTAAATGTCACTGTCCATATTTCCAGTCCCAAAACAGAGAGCCCCATTCCTCGAGGCAAACGATCATCTTCTCATGCACTTTAACCTCCACAAGTATATTTCACAGTTTAAAGGAATTTCCGTGTAGTCACAGTCCCTTCGTAGCCCACTAAAAGGGTTTTCAGCTACTTATCAGTGGCATCTCTTCAGTCTCTTCCCATCTGGAAACTTAATCTTCATTTCACTGACTTCAGTAGACTCCTTGCTTTATTCTTCTCATTCAGGGGAGCTCAGGAGATCTGTAGTGTCATCCAGGCATTAAAAGGCTTAAAACTGCATCCAAATGTTGAAGGAGCTGGGCCAGGCCATGCTGGCAAAAACGAAATTCCTAAACTCAGCTGCACCACCCCATGCCGAGTGGGGTCAGCTGGAGGCTTCTATCCCTCTCCTGGTTGCTTCCAAAAAACAGCGGCAGAAGCCCGGCCGAGTCGTGGCCACACTGGGGGGGACCAGGACCTCAGCAAAAGCCTCTCCCCACTCTGCCACCAGGGCTCCCCAGCCAAGAACAGCGGGAGGGCAGGGGGCTTCGGTGGCTCCCCCATCCCCCGCTTGGCCAGGCTGCATGGAGAGGGGAGCTGGGCCGAGCCGGAGCCCTGGCCGGAGCCCACCTCACCTCCATGGAGGCCGGAAATCGAAAGAGAATGGATTAACTTTACCAATGTGATTTATGAAAACAAAACAGCTTTTAATTGGTTACTCAGTTTGTCAGCTCTCTGATTGGTCCCCGTAGCTCACAGAGGAAGTTCCCAGAGAGGGGACAGCCCTCCTGTTTCCAGCCCCTCTCAGGTGGCTTCCCCCTGCCCCCCTGTGAAACCAGCGCACTCTCCCCTGCACTTCTTTCTGAAAGTGCTTACCTCAAAGTCTCAGCAAGACCTGAATTAATTCCCTTAACGTGCTTTTGGCCGTCCCCTTCTCACCAGCCCTGTAGAAGAGCTGGAGAGGTGCTGGTCCCTGCACCTTTGTGAGATGAGGCTGAACTTGCAATCACCCTCTCATGCTTCTCTTTGCAGGGCCCTCACTGAGGAGCTGAGGGGTTGAACTGAGATAGAATAGCACAAACTGGGGTTTTGGAGGAAAGAATGGGGGCAAAAGGACTCCCAGAGTTGCACATAAGTAAGATAGGTGGCAATTCTGCCTTGGAAACATCATGGTGGTCTCTGGAGAGATTCCTGAGCAGTGAGCTCCTGCCCTGAAGTACAGTGCTGGGCTTTGCAAACCCTTGGTCTCTCTGCTTTCCAGCCTGGAGCAGCCAGATTGGAGCCTCAGTGGACAAAAGCTTGTTGCTTTTAGCACAGGATTTAGCACAGAAAAATTCCAAATTTAAACCAAACCATATACAATAAATGTTACGAGCAATTTCAGTGCCATCGTAAAGAAACTGCTAAAAGAAAGAAAGAAAATCAGGAAAATTGTTTTGTTGCTCACTTAATTGTGGAAGCTTTATCATGTCCTGTTGTGCTGATGACAAAGGCCTATTACCAAGGCTGAATCCCAATTAAATCAGGTGTGTTGCATGTTATTATAGTCTTGAGCATCAGCTGTTTCAGTAGTGCAACAAACTGTTTGGGCTTAGCAGCCCAGTTCTTTGAGAGTTTGCCCATGTGGTGGCAGCTCTTGATTTGGCCACTGCTTATTGTCAGCATGGCACACTGACATGGCTGTTGTGTATGCAAAGATGTGGACAGATGGCTTGGAGATTATTAAGCTGAGTTAAAACTGGCTCTGTTTCTCCTTTTCCTGCTTCCTTTTCCTGGTCATTAATTAAATGACTGGAATGTGAGTTAAGTAAATACCTACAAACCACCTGTGTCTTTCATTTGCTTCCCAGAAAGAAGAGAACAGCACTCCTATCTGTTACTTCTGTGATGAAAATGGCAAGACAGCTATGGATCTGCAGTAAACTCTTAAGATATGTGGCAGCTACTGGTAAGCTCAGAAATTAATCTGTTACTATGAAAAGCATAAATATCAGAAGCAATTTATTCCTTGTGTTTGTTCCTCATGTTGACTGCTGAAAAGTAAATTAAGTTTTGTGCTGTGCTCAGATAAAGTTCTTTCCATCAACTAGGTGTTCTGCAGGTTCACTGATCAGAATGGACTCTGTTTTGGAGATATGGAGGAGGCTGGATGAGCAGATGTGGGAGATGGAGTCAGGAGGTTCTGCTACCCTGGAAAACATTGGAGCTGGATTACAGTTATGAGATGCTAGACTTGAAAGAAATTCTCAGTGTGCCTTCCCTTTCCTTCCCTTCACTTGGAGTCTACAGCCTTGCATTATTAATTCCTGTTCTTTGTTGTTCCAAAGAGATGGTGGTCCTCCTACAGCCTTTGCAATGTCTGACAGCTCTGAGAGAGCACAGACCTGTTCCAGGCCTGAACATGGACATAGTCATTGAGTATTAATGTCTAATTATTATAGCTGGTTTTTCAGAGGGAACCTTTATTTTAATATGAAATGTATGTTTATGTGCTTTTCTGAACTGTTGTCTCAGACTTTGTATAGATTCAGGAAGACTGTACTGAATGTTGGTAAGTACTAAAGATACTAAAGAGGATGTGGTAAAGTTCACATTTTGAAATAGCTTTTCCACCACAAGGATTAGTATTTACTGCCTTCCTTTAAATTAATGACTTCTATTCTTAGTATCAATTTCTGACAGCATCTCTGGAATATATTTGTCAAAGTTATATATTGGATAATTCTTCTGTTTCTAGCATGTCTGAAATGACCACATGCAAAATGTAATTAAAAATTAACGTGGTTCATGAATTGCATGTTCCTATCAGCTTTTAAACATCTTACTAGGAAATACTTTCTTCAGTTTTAATATGTCTTTTATTTTAATTACTAATTAATAAGTTACTAATTAGTAGTTTATTTAAATTGACGTGAGGAAAATAAGCATATGTACTAAAGGGGACTGGCTAAAACTATTCTTTTGTTGTAGAATATTATAAAGGATTTTTACCCTAACAGCCATTACAAAATCCAACTAATCCAATAGCATGGGAAAGCCTGTGGTTTTCAAGTAGTTGGGGTGTGTGGAAAGGAAAAGATTATAGAAGGGGCGTGTGGAAAATAAATGAGGAGGAAAAAGAGGCTGACTTTTTTGTTTGGTGTATTGACACCAAATTTTGTTTGGTGGTTGACAATTAATACCACAAGTATTTCTCTGTCCTCCTGTGACTGGTCAGGATTAAGTTAAAGGTCTCTTGAAAAAGAAGAAAGTGTCTTAGATTCTCAAATATGATTGAGTTTCCACCTGATGATTATCATATACCTTGCTTTGTAGAGTGCTAAATCTGATTTAGTTTTCTCCACAGAGAAATGAAACATGACTGAAGCAGACATTTACACTATGGCAGGTTTCAGAAGGTCTATGAGCTTTCAGCAATGCATTACACAAACACAACATAAATGCCAAAGTATTTCTTAGATAATACTTCAAGGTTGAGTTCTGAACTTGTTTATGTTAATTGCTGAACTCGTATAATTACTGAAAGCACTGGGAAAAAAAATCTTTTTCCATAAGTTTTCTGCTGATGATTTTTGTTGACTCTACTTTACTATACAGGCATGTTCTTATTACACACCCTGTGTAAGTAGAGCACTCCATAATAATAAAAAATAGCAGGACACAAGGGGATATCATACTGTCCTTTGCTTCTTCCTTTTGTTTGAGCTTTCTGCCATCTTGTAGGAGGTCTCCTTTTTATGCATATTTCTTAATACTTAGAACTGAATGTAACTTCTGTCTATGAGTTTTGCAGCATTTGGAAGATGACACTTTCCCATTGCATTGAATACTTTGCTATTCTGTATGAATGATGTTACACAGTGTTGGGGCATATGTATTTTTTTCACCAGAAATAAGTTATATTTTGTGAAAGTAGGGAATTATAGAGAATATTATATATTATTTGTTGACTACTAGTGCAACTTAGGCAGATGTGTAATAGGACAGCACAACAAATATGTGCTTTGAAATATTTCCTTTTCTCTCTATAACCTGCTTCTTAACTTTATTGAAATTCAGCCTGTCAGTGTTGGTACCCTGCCTTGTTGTTAGCCCTTCCAATTGTGTTCAGTAAACTGCTGAGCTGAGTACACTTAGGAGGGTGGACACAATGCTGGTGTCATTGCAGTCTGTGCTAGAATGAAAATTGCTTTTGGAGCAGTATGCTTAGTGTTTTTATTCCCTGTGGAATCAGGGAATAGATGCAGATGCTTTAGTGGGCATATATAGCCTACATCATGTGGACGCTCACATGGATGAGGCTACAATTGTGTGGGAGTGACTGCTACAGGCAGCAGTCCCCTTCAGTGCTGTGAGCCCTGCTTTTTTTGGAAAGAGGTAGAAGAGAGGAGATGCAGAATCTGCCATCCTCCTGCTAGGCTTTCCTGTCTTCAGGGAACCATCAGAGCAGCCCATTACTTTCAGGTATTGCCAGTACATCACCCTAGAGAAGGTGGGTGTCTACTTTGAAGCATACCACTTTCTCTTTTCAAAGATCTTTCTTCAAGCCTTGTGGACTGTATGCTTCTGTATTCACCAAGGAACTGCAGAAATACCAAACTGTGCAATCCCCTCTCTATATTTTTGGGAGAATGATGGACAAGGAATTCCAATAAAGCTGGCCTTGTGCTTAGATGATCAAGCTTTATCTGTCCAGGCATATCCGTGAGACTAAAGAACTAACTGAAGACTTACACTCCTGGGACTCAGGAATTTACCTTTCAGCCTGGCAAACTTATCCCTGGAAGAGCCCTGCTTTTTCCTTTGGATATTGTGATATGCAGAATGAAAACTTCTAAGTGTTGGAATAGTCATTCCACAGACTTCTACTGAGCTATGAATTCCTCTTCTTAAGTTAAGAAGCTTCTCCCAATTCTCTGTCTCCCCCAGCAAGACTTTGCTTCAGTAAATCCTTTGACTGCATTGTCTGTTGTGTGGCCCCTATTGTACCACACCCAAAATGTTCAAGATCTTCCATGAATTTTCTTCATCCTGCTCACTGCAGTTAAAGTGATACTTAATTGAGAAAACATTAAAGCAGCTGAGGCTTATAGAGCACAACAGACAGCATTGCCAGTGCTGTCTGGGATCCCTAGATGGGATGTCCTAGAAGCTGCAGCTGCTTTCCCATCTTACCTTAACTCTCTGAATAAGGGTGGAGAGGAAACAAGAAGAGAGAGACATTTCCGCAATGATTGCAACATATAGTGATAGGCAAATTCACTCACCCTGCCCTGTGACAAGCATGGTGTAGGTCATAAAGTGCTGCAATCCTTATCGGGGCTTTTTGTTTTTAAAAATAATTTCATCTTTGCTGTCACATCTTCCTCCCTCACTGAACAGGGACTGACTAATTAGCAGTGGTTCAGTGGCAGATGCTATTGTGAAAAAGGCTTGATGGTGATCTAGCTGGGAATAAAATTGTCTTAAAGGTCAAGGCAGACATTTTCTAACCTCTCTGTGATACAGGCTGTGTTGACTGGTGCATGAAACCAGCCCACACAGTCGTGAAGGATGGACCCTTTTGCATACAAATGGCTGCTCCTCTTCCAAGGTGATACCTGTGGCCTTCTAGTTGCATGCTGCGCTAGTCCTCACTGGTGTATTAAAAGCAAAATGGTGTTGACTGATCTACCTACTCACATTTTCTACCAGGAGAATAGAATACCAGAGTTGATGGTATTTTGTTACCTGTGTCACTCCTCCAAACATAGTTAGCAAGCAATCGACATTGGTTGTTTTCTCCTCAGTCTGAAATCACATTAAATCACATTAGTCATGTAGAAAGCTATACTGTTTTGAAATAAATATTTATCAACATATCCTATGTGGTTTATTTCTAGTCTGCTGATATATTTGACTACTGTCTCATATGATCATGACATTTGTAAACAGGGCAGGGAGGATGTGTCACTGCCCTTTAGGTTGGTATTTTTCTGTTAATTGTTATCAGATCATGATGTTCACTTATTGAACCATAAAGTCTAATTTTGACATTGCAGACAGGAGAGCTATAACTTGAGTTCTTGTGGTTACCTGCTCTTCCAGTTGTTTTTAGTTTGTTTTGCAGAGGAATAATTCAAGTGTGTAAATGTAGAGGACTAGTGCCATTTAAGGTGTCTGAACTTCAGCTATTGCTGTAGAGGAGCAGTGGCCTCCCAAGTGCCCTGTGCCATGAAAACCTTGTAGATGCCCAGAAGTGGCTCAATTGTGTTTGACAACTTGTGAGGCAATGTCCCTCACCCTAAGTTTCTGCCAGCTGTTTTCTGTGGGTGTCACCAGGGAGATACCTTCAGCACCCAGCCATCTGCTGACTCCTTGAGGAGATCCTCATGCCTCCTACGGAGCAGGCTCAATCCTCTCAGTTACTCCCCAGATACTGCATCACTCACTGCAAGCCTGTTGATTTGGGCATCCTACAGAGAATGATGTATATAGGGTTTTTTTTTTCCCTGTGATGATATTTGGGAAAGCTTCTTCACATGAGCAAGAAAATACAGTGGTCTTGCCAGCAGAAGTAGGAAAAAGCCTGAAAGTGTTAGGTTAAAACTGCCACGCTTCAGTGTGCAATGAATTTTGGCTTTTTTTAAACTGAAATACATCTATGTAAGTCAGCTGTACCTATTGGTTGCAGGCTCCTAGAGCTATCTGGCAGATGAGTGAGCAGTTTGGTGGTACAGAGGCTGCAGCAGTGTTGGGCTGTGGGAGGCCACTGTGAGACCCAAGAAAGCAGCTTGGGTTCTTGCATTCCTCCTTGTTTCTAATGATAAACTGGAGAGAGAGATTTACTGCAGTGCTTTCTTGTGCTGAACTGTTTTTCTCCATAGTAACTTCTGCAGCTGTCACAGGAGTGGAATGAGCTTTGAGACTGGGGGATGTGTTCTCCTCTATCCGAGGTGATGTTCAGGTGTTAGGCTGGAAGATTTTATACGCCAAACAAGAGGCTGAGGGCACCAGTGGCAGTATTTGTGCAGTCATCTCACAGCACTGACATAGTGTAAAATTCTGTCATGTCTCTCTGAAGGACATAGGTCTGGCAATGCAGTATAGACATCTCATCTTAGATACTTCTCACCAGTTGTGCCCTCTCAGAAGAGGGACAAGAACTGCCTTGGTAGGACATGTCCTATGTAAGGGACTGCTGCCTTCTGCTTGTGCCACTGCCAGGCTACCCAGGAAAGAAGTTTAACTGACATTGGTGGTGTTATCAAAGTAAATCAAGGGATCTGTCCCTGCTCATTTTTATTTTCATCCTGCAACAGATTGCCACACACCTTTTCACCTTGTGTGAGCACCTAGATGTGCCATCCAGACTGTGCTATGTCAGAGCAAGTGCTTAATATGCTTTTTCTAGCCTGGTTGATTTTGGTAAAAATCTGCCCATCTGCTACTGCAGGGTGGTTTAAGTTCCTAAATCCTTTTGTCTGCTTCAAAAAATCATTAACTGCAGAAATAGAGAACCTAGTAGATGGAACTGCCAGTTATGGAGTTGAGAATGAATGAAAAAATCCCAAAGAAACATCAGTGATTGAGATAGTCAATCAGTTTGTTGCCTAGGAGAAGAGGATTTTTGGGATGCCAGAGTTCCTCCTTCATTAAAAATATGTAATGACAGAGCAGCAAGGCAAGAGAGAGCCAGAGAGGTTTGTCACTGTGTCATATTGATGGCTTGGTTCAGACTTTAGCTGGGTTGAGTGCATGGTGCCTACCACCTTTGCTTGACAAACTCCTGGTCACCAAGCAAAGTGATTGTTAAAACCCTTCAGAATATTTTACGGGGTATGCATTTGCCCATGTTTATTGCAGTTTTTTTAAGCAGGAGTGTCATGGTGTGACTTGGATTTTGCCAACTCTAATATATTTAATTTCTTTTAGAGATAGGATTTAGAAGTAAAGACAACGCAGGCTTAAAACTTAAAAGGATATAAGAAGATATTTATTACTAACACAAAAAATAATTCAGAATAAGATTTCTAGATTATTCCCTCCTCCCTTCATTCCACATTTCTTAACAACAACATACAGGAGAACACTTCAGTCAGTCATCTACTTAAATAAATAATAATTTCAGTTCACTTTAGAGAGAAAAGTTCCCTTTTTCGTTTAGGCTTAGGGAGTGTCTTCACCTTCACAATCTACGTCTGCCTGGGAAAATATTGCAGCCTATGACTCTCCTCCCATCTCCACAGTCCTTCCAGAGCCGTGTTATGGGTTATGATGCACACATGGGGTACCACTTTTAAAGGCAGGCTGCTGAAAAAAAAAAAATTCTCTTAATCTCCTTCTCTATCAAATGTCTCTTCATATTCCAATCCCAAAACAGAGAGCTTCATTTCCCTGAGACAAAAAGTCTTCTTCTCAAGCAACCAAACCTCCCCAAGTATATTTCACAGCTTAAAGGAATTTTAGTGTAGTCACCGTCCCCTTAGCCCACAAAAAAAAGGTTCTCAGCTACTCATCAGCTGCATCTTTTCAATCTCTTCCCATCAGGAACTTTATCTTCATTGTGCTGACTTCTGTGACTCCATGCTTTATTTCTTCTCATTCAGGAGATCGAGAATCTTATCCAGGCATTAAAAGAAGTTAAAACTGTATCCAGATCATGAGGAAGCCAGGCCAGGCTGTTGCTGGAAAAACTCTGAGCCCTGAGCATCATCTCAGAACGGGGTGGGGGGAAGGGAGAGCCTTTGGTGGGTGCGCCATCCCCCGCTCGGCCATGCACCGTGGAGAGGGGAGCACAGCCGAGCCCGGCCGAAAGCGGCGTGGGGCTGGGGCTGAGCCCGGAGCCGGGCCGGGGGCCACGGCCAGAGCCACCTCACCTCCCGGGAGCCGGAAGCCAAAACAAAGTTAGTTAGCTTGATCCAATGTGATTTGTGCAAGTGAAATAACTTTTCCCGAGCTGTCCACTACTAAATCAGCTCTTCCATTGGTTGCAGGCAGCTCACGGGGGAATCCCCCAGAGGCGGGACAGCCCTTCTACTCCCCAGCCTCATGGCGCTTCCCTCAGGCGAATCCACCCGACCCCCTAGCACGTGAAACCGACACAAGCAGTGTTTATGTAGTCTCTGTTATTTCAGGAGGGAATTCCTCCAATGTTCCAGGCTGTGTGAGATAGGGGAGCTGTTTGGAGACACCTGTGCCAGCAGGGAGATAGGTGCTTGGCACACAGCCCAGATGCTCTTGGTTTATGGGGCATCCTGACTGGCCCTCCTGCAGTTCCAGCCAAATTGAGAATGGCAGGAAAAGCCACACTCCCTGAGGAATGGAGATTTTAAAATTCATGTCAGTGCCATCCTTCAGCTCTGCTTAGCTGAAGATAAATGCTAATTGTCAAGGCCTTTCTCAATATGAAGGGGCGTACATCAACTCCTGAAAAATGCACTTGCTGATTTAGTTAAAAAAATAAACAAATCAATTCTTGGGCTTAAAATTTATAAGGAGGCAGTCCAGTGAGGAGCACTAGGAGATCCAGATTCAAATCTTGGTTTTGCCATAATTTCTCAATATATTCCTACGAAAAAACTAAATGGTTTGTTAGACCAGAATTATCTTTCAGTGTATTCACAATATACCTTTCTGATAAACCCAAATTGATGACAGGTTTGTTAAAGCAGGAATAAAATGCACCTTGCTGTTGGGGTAATATGGTAGCTAAATAGATAAAATGTTTTTGTAGTGATTTTGTACCAGTGAAAAGGCATGTGCTGTGAGTTTACTAGTTGCCTGAAATCACAGAGGAGAATGGCATGTCTTGAAAAAAGCAATTGCTGAAATAACCCTGTAGTGCATCTACATTGATTGAGTTAAAGGATGATGCTCTCTGTATAATCTTAATATTTTTATCTGGTTGCAGTGAACTGAGAGGGCTGATGGAGAGGCACTGCCTGGTAAATGCTCCTGCTATACACTGAGATTTTGGTTGTTGGAGGTGGGGTCCCACTCTACCAGGACTAAATGGATATTGGAAGAAAAGAATAGGGAAGTTCCAAAACAGAGGCACTACTTTTCAAATAATCAAACAATAAAACTCCAGAGTTTTTTGGTCAGTTTGAGGCAGCTGTAGCATTTGTTTCATGGAAATCTCTGCAGTTGATCAAGACAAGTGATGAGTAAAATTGTGCTCTGTTCATGGAAGCACCTTCTTCCAGAGACCAATGCCTGCTCCCGATCTGCTGCTAATTAGTCTCCACCCCGTGATGCTGAGTCATTATATTGTTTGCACTTTTCCATGGCTGCCTTTGGTGTGGAAACTGAGAACTGAGACTAATGTTGCTCCCCTGCTGCAAATCGTCATCGTGTCATCAAGTTTATCAGTGCCTGTAAGCCCAAACAAAAAGGGAATAGATTTTCTTTTTGGCCAGTGATCTCTGACAGGAGTGTTTTGAGGTTCAGACTTGTTATGTGTTACAGTGATGCACCTTAGATAGAATCTGGCTAGTTCCTGTAATGTCACAAATTATTTTATTTCTTAAAACATCAGAGCTATTTATCAGCCTTTAATGCTACTGTCAGTAAAAGGTGGAGGGATTCCACACTCAAGGCCCTTCAGTGCTTCTCTCAGTAGCAGGTGCCTGTGCTTGTGCTTTTGTGTAGCCTACTAGGAGGTGTATTGCCTCCAGCCATGACTTCCCAGTTCATAGGAAGATTGTGCAGGAAGTTGCCCTGCAACTTGCCCGCTTATTCCGTGTATCACTGGATTGAATGCCTCCAGCCTCATAAGGTAAAGTTCTGTTTTGGTCTGTTTTCTTGGTGGAGGAAGAATGGGACAATTTTCCAGGGTCACCAGTGTCTTTCCCTGGTATGACTAACTTCCTTGATTTGGTAGGCATTGCTACCACAGAGCTATTCCTGACAACATGTCTTCCTGCTGATCTGTGCTTGACTGGATCTGGTTCAGGCTTGGTACAGTGACTCAGATGCACTGGAGAGAGACCCTCATGACTTATGGAAGCAATTAGCTTTAGATGACCGAGTTGGAAAGTTGCTTAGTGGGTTGTATAGTAGGTTTCTGTAGCAGGTGCACAAGCGTCCTGTAATGCCTTAACCTCTGAAGTAGGACAAGAGCTCCTGGCTGTGTTCACTGTGATGGGTGACTGCAAAGCTGTGGTAAGTATGCCTAGGCAGCAGAAGCAAAACTTGGTAATTAAAAACTGTAATTAACAAGTAACACAGATAACAGTTTCCCAAGAATCCATGTCCCGTACTGTACTGCTCCTCCCCCAATTATCTCTGAATCCTGTGTCTGCTGTTTTTCTTTCTTCAGTACTTTGGGGCTAGGTAGCATTTTACCTTTCTAAATGGGCTTGTCAATTGAAAAATGTAATTTGCCTGGATGGCATGCATGTGCCTTTGTTTTGGCTGCTGAGAATCCCATGATGCACTACCTCTTCAACTCTTGGTGGGGAATCAGAAACACCTAAACATGTCTGGGCAGTGCAAAGAGTGTAAGGGTGTTTCTCTAGAGGACTGGAAGGAGTCTGGTGAGCCCTCTGCAAAACAGCAAGTTCCAGCTTTTTTTCTTTGTTGTATTTCTGTGGGAATTAGGATGGCTGTGCCATTCTGGTAGGAGCATTTTCCACCTGGTACATACACTGTGCTGATGTAGACTGTGTCTAAAAATGCCACATAAATGTTGACAACTGTTGGTGACTAATTCAAGGAAAGCATGAGAAGATCATAGTAAAATGATTTCTCTGTGGCACAGCAATTATAATAGTTGGAGTAGACCAAGCATCCAATAGCATGGAAGAGACTGGTGGTTTTTTTCTACTTTCTCTGCATTCTTTTCTTAATAAGTGTTTGTTGCAGTAAAATCAAGATGCAGGAAGAGAGAAAGAGAAGAAATGTCTCTGTACTTGTGTGAAATGATAAAATAAAGGCAGCTTTTTTCAAACATGCTTTGTGAAATGGTTCTATGGTAACCCCAAGAGTTATGGAAGGGGCAAATCTTCACCATAAATATTTGTTCCGTTTACAGTGAGCCTTGACAAAACTCAAATCATCTCTGACCTTACAGAACTTAGTTTACTGTATCAGTAGTTTCCTGCCATGACTCAGTGGCTGGAACAGTAATATCTGACTGTCATATTTTTTCCCTCTCTATTTCCAGATCTCTTTTGAAGCTTCTCAGAGTGGGTGGAGAGAGATGAGTGACAGATAGAGTCCTGTTTTTTTGCCCTTCCTCTTGCACTCCCTGCTTTTTTTTCTTTTTCTTTTTTTTTTTTTTTCCCTTTTTCCCCCACTTAACAACCTTCTCCTGCATTTTCTGTTCCTTTCAGTCCTCTTATCCATTGGGTTTCCCTTTCATACATACCCTGGACCAAATCTTACTTTCCTTTCCATGCCTACTGGTAGTGTCTATGCCTGCTGATAATGCCTGGGAAATACTGAGATCATTCCCCTGCTGGCTTTTTCCCCTCAGCAGTACTTTTCTACTCCAGATCAAACCTTTTAACATCCTCCCTTCCTCTGCAGTTATCTTGCTGAGCCTGCACTGCTGTAAGAAACTCTGCTACCAGCAGAGATTGATTGAGTTTTGTATAGTCTGGACTGGATATGGTCTACAAATAAAGTCAGAATAAAAGTTGGCTGGAAGATTGGGAGCTACCTGGTCTTTGTCTCTGGGTCTTCCATAGCTTGTGTGGGAATGGTCTGAATTCTGTCCCCTGGCCTTGATATCACAAGATTCCCTTGCCTCAAGGCTAAGAAGCAGTAGTTGATGTTTAGTCCTAACAATTGTCAGCAAGCCCTGAGATCTTTCCTGGAGCTTAGAGTGAAATCCTGCTGCTGCTGCAGCCTCCAGCCTAGAGGTGACAGGCCCAGCAGATAGCACTGGCTCAAGGTTGGAACAGCTGGGAATGGCGAGGGTGTTTCATACACCAAAGGGATGATCCTTGACCCTCTCCCTCCCCCCCTTCCCCAAAGGAGTAAAACCTACAGATAGTCCTGACTGTGCCTTCTGACCCTATGTATGTTGGTCTGGACAAGACAGCAAAATGACCTACTTGTCAAAGTTAAGTAAAAGACTCCAGAGTCATGATGTACTAACATATATTGAACTTCCAGATTTTCGAGTACTGTGTAGTACTGACCCTTCTCTTCTGGAGAACTCTAGTCCTACATCTCGGAACAGCACCCTGGGAACTTCCACACTCAAGGAGTCCTTTGAATTTGCAAGTTATTGTCCTGAGCCAACCTTCTAGATTGGCAAAATTATTTATTAATTTGAGTTGTGTAGTTTCTTTTCTACTGAGCTTAACCCTTGTGTAGGATATGAATTAGGAGTCCAGCTAAATACTGGAAAATTTAACTTGCTTCTGAAGCCTTGGAATAATAATCACAGCTCTGCTGCAGGTACTAAAGATGTGTGAATCTGGGAGACTGAAAACAGGTAGTGGCCAAAATTGAGTGAAAAGTATTTTAGTCTACTCAAGGCTACCTTCAGCTTTGTATGATCCTTTCAATTTCTGAAATTTACAATTTCTGTGATCCGAGGATGTTTGTGGGAAAAAAATGTAGATAGAATTATTACAGGGTACTGAAATTTTCCCTCAGTTCAGCTGTGCAGTATTTGCCAATATGAGGTGTATTCATGCCTTTGTGACCTACATTCAGGGGAACACCTCATGGAGAAATAGACAGCAGAGCAGGACAAGCTGCTTTTCATGTGGAAATACTAAGAACAAGTAATATCTGGGCACAGGGACCAGACTTCTCATTAGCTTGCAGGACTCCATTCAGTTGTTTTTTAGCTGTGCTCAAGGGTAGTCTAAAGTAATTACTTGGATAAGAAAAGAGGAATGCTCTTCAGTTCTATGAAATATAAACTAGTTGAATTTGTTTTATTTGAAACTGAAGAGGCCAACCACAGAAAATGTGAATTTTTCATAAAATCTGCAATGGCACTTGGAAATATCTACTTTTGTGGCGTTCACAAAATGGATGTGTACATTGATATTTGGGATGTGATGTCCTTGAGCTGTGGTGGCTGTTGGAGCTTCTCTGATTCCTTCTTGGCTGAAGGGAGAGGCTGTGAGCAGGCAGAGATCGCCAGCAGCTCTGCACTAGGAGTGTGTGTTAGGCAAAAAAAATGTTTGAAGCTGTTTTCAGTGTCTCTAGACTAGATATAAACACATGGTGAACGACTGTGCTTTGAAATTTGCTTTTTTGTTTTCTTTTCCTACACATCTTTTTTTTCCCCCCCCCCTTTTCCTTTTTTACAGTATGTGCAATTTCCTATGAGAATTTAGCCCTTCAAAGCCCTGAAAGACGCTTGTGTATATACTTAAAAAAAAAAAAAAAAAAAGAAAGAAAAAAAAAAGAAAGCGGGCATCCCGTTTCCCATGGCTTGGATTGCGATGTCCCCCGCCGCTGCCGTGGCTCCAGCGCCCTCTGTCGGTCCCGCGGGCGGGGCGGCTCCCGCCTGGCCTCGCCAGCCCCGCGCCCCTCGCCCACCCTGCCCGCCTGCCCGCTCTCCTCACCTGCATGCAAAGTGCATGCTTGTTTCAGCTGGAGAAGGACCAGGGATGACGTTTTGTCTTCTGCTGGTACGTATGTGTACTAGAAGGAGTAGAAACCTACTAAAAGTTTAGGTCGTGGTTAAATTGCTCTGGACAGAGAGAGGCTGCTCTTGGGATGTTGGTAGCAGAATTTGCCTTGCCAGCCCTTTGCTTGATAGCTCCTCTTTTCCAGTTACTTCTTCAAAACCAAGTTCTAGTCAGTGTAGGTCTTTCGTTTTAATAAGGAAACAATTTATCAAGGTCTTGATGCCTCTCAAATCTATATACTACTAGACCAGTTAAGGGAGTGTCCTAGAGACTTCTCGGGAGACATCAGAAACTGAAAGCAAGTATGTCAGGTCTGGCTGATAAATAACAGCCGGTTTAGTGATCTAAATTCTCTACTGCAAAACACTCTTCTACCTAGCCTGAAATTTTGGGTTTGACAGTTTTTAAATAGTGTGAAGTTGGTAGTACCATGGTGATTTCAGAATTTTTTTTCCTTCTATTACTGTCTCCAAATTCTCATGTTGAATACCATCATTTGCATGCAAAATCTTTTATATTCCTGAAGGTTTTGAGAAAATTCAATGAGTCCTGTTGCTTCAGAACAGTATTTTGTGATTAGGAAAGTATCAGGTCTGCTTTCTCTGTGGAGCATATTAGGCCAAAGCATTGTGGAATTATAAAGCAGAAGTCAGACATCCCCTTCAGGTCTTATCATAAAGGTGTCTGTGTGTTTCTGTAGCTCTGTGCTATGGCTACCATCTATCTGAATGTCTTTTCATGACTTCTGGTCTTTTGGAATCAGAGTTGCTTGGCATGGCCCCATAAGCTGCTCTGAGGATGATTCTCTCACAATGTGTTGGATGTTTGCACTCAATGTTGCACTTGTTGTACTACAAAAACATTGATTCTGTGAACGGGCCTTTAGCATGGAAGCGCACAAAGGTAACTTGCAGGCACAAAAGGCTTGTGAGTACTACATCAACCAATAGTTAATATTTTGTACTTTATACTGTGGTTTTTATTATAGCTGAAATAAAGATGAACAGTCAATTCAAATCTACCCTTTTGCTAATTTCTTATCTTTAATACAGTACATATATTTCTGGTATAATTTTTCTTGTTGCTATAGATCCTGCCTTCATTCTTCTATTCCTGTACTATTAAAGGACTGTGAAACAGGTTTAAGAGGTCACCCAGGAGTTTCTGTGGCATGGCCCAGGCTCAAAGGTATCCAGACTGTACTAATTCCCCAGTAAGGCCACTGTCACAGTGGGCCTTTGCTGTTGTAGGGGTCCTTTGAGCTTTGCTAAAGCCAGCCCAAGCTCAGCAGCTCCCTGGTGGCCACAAGGTCTAAGATCTCACACGGGTGTCATTCTTCTTACCTGGTGTCTTTGAGGTCTGAAAGCTGAGAGAGACACCATATCCTCAGGACCAAGTGGGATCTATAAATCGTACAGAAGCTTTGCTGCATTATCCAAATCAATTTTTGGGTTTAAATTGCTTAAAAAGCAAGTAAAACCTATTTCTTCTGGCTAAGCGCTGAAGTGCTCAAGCAAAGGACTGTCTTGCACAGAGAGTAGAGATGCTTATACTTCTAATGTTTTCACACTCCAGAAAGATATATAAAACACGTTTTTACTGGGAAAAATCGATTTCCCAAATGATTCCCTGGATTTTGGGAGAGTTTTAGGGTTTTGGTTTTTTTTTGCTACGCATCCTTCAGTCTCTTGTCCTGTTTACTAGCAGGAAATGGAAATAATTTTGTAGGAAGAATCTATTAGTGATCTGGATGAGGTGATGAAGGACACTTTCAGTGAGTTTGCAGATGACACTAAGTTGGATGGGAGTATTGATTTGCTTGAGGGTAGGAAGGTTCTTCACAGAGATCTGAACTGACTGGCTTGATGGTCCTGAGGTACTGGGTCCTGCCCTAAGGTCACAACAATCCCATGCCTTGTTACAGGCTGGGGGAAGAGTGTCTGAGAAGTGACCCAACAGAAAAGGGCCTGGGTGTGCTGGTTGACAGTGGCTCAACATGAGCCAGAGTGTGCCCAGGTGGCCAAGAAGGCCAATTGTACCCTGGCTTGTATCTGTGAAGAAACAGTGTGCCAGCAGGTCCAGGGCACTGATGGTACCCAGCACTGGTGAGGCACCTCAAATCCTGTTTAGTTCTGGGCTCTTTGTGACAAGAAAGGGGTTGAGGAGCTGGAGTGTATCCAGAGAAGGGCAGTGAATCTGGGAAAAGGTCTGGAGCACACATGATGAGTGAATGAGGGAGCTGGGGCTGTTTGGCCTGGAGAAAAGGAGGCTCAAGGGAGATGTTATGGTTCTCTACAAGTACCTGGAAGGAGATTGTAGCCAGGGTGGGTGCATGTGTGGGTATGTGTGTCTCTCCTCCAAACAACAAGTAATAGGATAAGAGGAAATGGAAGTTGTACCAGGAGGGGTTTAAATTGGATATTACAAAAAATTTCTTTGCAAGGAATTGGAACAGGCTACCCAGGGAGGTAATGGAGTTGCAATCCCTGGAGGTATTTAAAATATTTGTAGCTATGGTGTTTAGGGACATGTTTTAGTGGTAGGCTTGGCAGTCATGGAGTAATGGCTGGGCTCAATGGTCTTAAAGTATTTTTCCACATAATTGATGCTATGATTATATCTTAGCACTTTCTGTTTTTCTTCACTTCCTTCAGGAAGTAGAAGTCCATGAAGCTTTGAATCTTTGACCTTCTGGTCTCCAAAGAATTTCTCTTGACATGTATATTCTGGGGGCCCTATGTCTCAGTCACTGAAAAAAGAGTAGGTGGAGTTGGTGAAAGTGGATTTTTTTTGTGTAGTTTGCCACATATCAAAATGCCACCCATTATAGTTTGTCAGGACTTGGTGTGTCACCTAGTACTGGACTTTGCAATTAAATCTCTCTGTTGCCCCTGTAGGTTGAAAGATTCTGCCAACCTTGGGAAGACTCTGCTGCTGTTGTCTCACTTGAAAGATCTGCTCTGACTGATGAGTACTGAGGATTTTGCATTAACTCCAGCATTCCAAAGCCATGGAAACCTGTGGCATGTTCTTCCTCAAATGCCTGCCTTTGGTATCTTTTCCTCCATCATGGTCTGTGTGCTTTCCCGTGAATACATTTGGTATGTTGCTATGCATTGGGATATTCCTTCTGAGTTGCTTTCTGGTACATGCTCCCTTTTGTGGGAGCTCTTCCAAGCTCTAAAGCATAGAGAAATTTTGCTTCAGAAAATCTTGTCACTTTGGGTTGAGGATGGTTTAACATCTGGAGCAGCAACCTAAATATTTATATGTGTATACATACAGAGAGTTGCCTTGGTAAATCATCCCAGTTAATGAATTTTCAATATGGTTTTAGCTGTTGTTTTCATAAACAAATGGATTTGCTGTGCATGTTTCTTCCTAAGGGATGGTTTGAGCCAAGTGCTGCTGACAGTTGTGAGCAAGTAGTGGTGCCATCTCAGACATTTCTTGTCCCTTTGATGTCACCCACTTTGTGGTAATGCAGCACAGTGCAGGTTGTTAATGAGAAGGTGGGGTGCACTGTGTTCTGTCATTCCCACACAAGAGCTTCTGTTGCTTGCACATGTCTTTAATTCTGTGTATGAGCACCCTGCTGAATCAGTGGGCAGCTTCAGTGAGACACTTTCGAGTGATTTGTTTTATACAGTAGCGAACAAGCAGCCTGGCTCAGAACAGCTTCAAAAAATGACATTTTTAATATTTTGATTGACTCAATCCAAAAAGGGATGAGACTCCAACAGCTTGGGAAGATGCAGTCACTGTGGTAGGTGTTACCCAGTGATTAATGTCTCTTACTCTAAATACAAACCTCTCAGCTCCTTTCATACATTTTTGCTAGCAACAGCAGATTCTGTGCCAGTCTCCTTGGTCTAAATTTCTCTAGGTGCAGACACAATTGCCAAATTTGATTTCTTGGCAATTTTGGGCTTAGGAGATCAGCTCTGGATACACATTCAGATAACCAAATATGTTGTTGATTCTTTGAGCTGATTTACAGAATGCGTTATACTGCTTTTCTGAGGCATTTTTACTGTATGGAAAACATTTTGTGCTTATTAGCACTTGTCACATGCATTTAATCTATTTTTGGTAATTCTTCAGGGCCCATCACCATGGTATCCTAGCACCAGTGAACATAATGCTGATATCCATTCAATGTGAACCAGTGATACACAGCTCCTTCTAATATTAACACAGCTTTGTTATGTTAGTGCTTTTTCATTTTTCAAATACAAAGCATTTATGCTTTTTTTATAAAAGGGTTAAGGGTAAGGCCACATGTACTGCAGACAGAACTGTTTTTAAAGGGCCAAATGGAATAACAAAAGCAGCAGATCAGGCATGCACATTGCTGCTGGCTACTCCTCCCTGCTCTCTTGGTGACACACTTCATAAGGTGTTTTATATTTGGTTGGTGGTTGGTTGGTTGGTTGGATTTTTTGTTTGTTTGGCTTTTTGTTGTTTGTTTGGTTTTGTTTTGTTTTTTGTTTTTTTTTTTTTAAATAGAAGTCTGTATCTCTGTAGTTACGCTAAGTGGGCAAGTGCCATAGATATCCATGTCTTGTGATATTCTCTAAATAATATTCTTCATACAGTAGAACACTCTAGTGTGTAGAGGATTTAACAAGTTGCCCATGTAAGGAGAGGTAGTGGTCTAACACACAGGGGCAGGCAGTCACTAAAGCTGATGCACAGCATCAGGACAGTGCACAGCAGTGGATCAAGGTGTGCTGACTGCTGTCAATCACCAGTGTTACTGTCCCACTTGAAGCCTGGATGAGTGCAGAATAGTAATTCAGTCATTTCTTGCTTTCTCAGAGCTCATCTGTAAGAAGACAAACTGTTTAGGGAACTGTGTAGAAGACAACACTGTAATAGTTTGCAATTCAGCTCCTTTTTGTTCAACACAACACAGAATTTTACTAAGGTGTTTAACGTGTTCAGTATTTCTCTTGTTGCTGGCATTTGCCTCTTGCTAAATCATTATGCAAATGATTCTGAACTAAGTACTTCACAACTAAAATATGATGAAAAGAATGTTATGTTGATTATTTTGGCAAGTGCAAGCTCAGGTTATATTTAGAAGACATCAAAGTGGACTATGTGGGAAAAGTGTTAACACCTTTCATTTAAAACTAAAGTGGGAACCTTGTGCTGCTGTGAAAGTCTGTGGTGGGAATGCCTGTCTCTTGTAAATGCTGGGCAGGTATGTAGAAAACAGGCTGTTCTGAGAGCCAAGAGGTATCTCCTTGGGCTAGTGCTGAGTCTCAGCTGGGTTCTGTTCCTAGTGTGCATATACTACCCAAAAGTGGAAGGGGCTTGGTATTTTAAGGTCAAGATCCAAGAAAAGCTCCAAATGACATGCATGCCAATTAAAAAAAATTCTAAAATGAACTCTCATTTTCCTTCTCAAACAGCAGCATGTCTCCCACTTTTTGTGGGTCTGTAGGGCATTTCATCAGTAAAAGGAAAGTAGCTTTTTATTTACATGTCTAGTTGTGGTGTGGCAACTTTTTCAAAGTAATATATGTGTATTTTTGTTATGCCTAGAAAATATTTCTTCAGAACAAAGTTTAATCTATTTGACAGAAGATACTTTTAAAAGTTTCACTCTAGCCATAGGTGTCCAGTATCTTGTTAATTGTGTGTCTTCATGGGGAGAGGGTGAGCACAGCCCCCATCTGTCTCAGGGCTGGGCAAGTCATGGTCTCTGTTTCCAGCTACTGCACATCACTCTGTGATTACTCTGTCCTTGTAGGAGATAAGCTGTTGTGATTGCTAAACAAGCAACTCCAGTTTACAGTACAGGATTGCTGTAAAAACGTGTAGGCTGACCATGCAGCCAAATGCTACTTTTGCCAGTAAAGGCACTGTTTCCTTTGCTTGAGTTGACATTATGCTCTTGTTCTATCTATTATTCTTCTCATAAAAGAAAGTTTGGTGTTCCCGGTGCTGGAATTCTTTGCTGTGTTCCAGTCTGTGAGTATAACAGTTCAGAGTGGCATGGCCCACCAGAGGCCAGGAAAGACCATTCCTGTGTTGTGGAGCTAGGAAGACCTGAAAAAGCTCTTGGACAAAGGCAGGATCAGCACTACCTTTCATTTCTGAAGGATGCTTTTCCTGGATGCTAGAAACTTTACATTTTTCGAATGCAAGTTCTAGCTGTTCTTGTCCCCCCTCACCTTTCAGAGAGCTTATCTCATGCCTGAACCACATCTCCTCAGTTGTGCAATGAACTCATAACTTCCTACACTCTTCTGAATATCATATACATTAGAAAGTAGATTTTTTTCCTCCAAGCCACAGACTTTACATATCTGTAACCATTTTCATGAGTTCCCCAGCTTTTGTTTCTTTAGATGAAATGATCTCATCATCTTCCTTCTTTTCCTTGATGAAAAGGCCAGAAAACAGTCCCAACATTTTTCTTTTCCCCTGTATTCTTTCCAGTTATTCTCATATTTTGTCAGGTGTAGTGCCTAGGCCTGGAAATAGGCATGAGGAAGATTGGAGCTAGGAGCAGGGCTGTGTGCACTGGATATGTGACTTTATGAGCTGTGGAGGCTTCTAGCTCAGTCTATTCTTGCCAGTGCTGTGTTTCACTGGGCAACACCATGGTGCAACTGATTCCTGGTGACCCATCCACCTCGAGGTCCTTCTCTGCATAGGTGCTGTCTGGACAAGCTATTTTCCTCCCTTAGCTGTGAACCTGACTCTTCCTGCCTGACAGAAGCATCTTTCAATTTTCTGTATTGAATTTTCCTCCCCTCTCCCAGAGCATTTCTGCAAGCAGTTAAAAAAGTTTTAAAGTCCAAACCTGTTGTCCAAGATACTGACAGTCTCATCTGTCTTGCCTCCTGGCTTGTGGTGCCTTGAAAGGCCATGGTCTCTTTTCTTCTACCTGTTTGTATTTTTCTATCATCAATGCAAAGCCCAAACAGCAAACTATAGCCTGAACATAGCTTATGAGTGTCAAGCCAAGCAATATTGATCTACCTGCCATTTATTTTGGCAAGTAATGGCTGGAAATGATCAGGACTCAGCAGTCTTCCTTCTAATGCATCCAAAAGCACAAGCCTCATGAGCAGCAGGACCTGAACAGTCCAGCACTGGCATGTAAAATCCTGATATCCATAGTAAAACACTACATTAATCTACTGGGTGACAGATCAGTTGTTCTTTCCACTAATACCAAAACTAGGTACATGTTTTGATGCAAACAGGCAGTCTAGAAATCAGTTTTCACTTTGCAGCCATGTAAAACTCTGACATTTATTCTTTTCAATCTATTGCATGAAATTAATACAACTTCTTTTTTAAAATATTACGGGCTAGCTTTTTCCTCTTTCTGTTGTTCCTGCCAGGCTTAGGGAAAGTGTGCCATTTAATTAATGTAGGTATTCACAATGAACACACAAGCTGGGCTTGAAGGATCTAGTCCACCACTCTGCCTCTGTGTCACACCATACACTACTGACCCACTACTGTGAGTTTGGTAGTGGATAATTCCACTGTAAGCAGCTGTAGCTCCAATAAGTCCTGAGCACAATTCAGACTCCCAAGCATTCATGACTGTATTTTTCTTCAGTGAAAAAAAAAGTGTTTTTGTTGGATTTGTATTTTGTGGTTTTGTATTTTGCTATTTTAGTACCAGAACGAGTTTCTTTGCTGGGGCACTTACTAGTTGTTACAGGGTTATTTTGGTAAGATGTGTGTTGTTTTAAGAGGGGATTTGTATAATTTGGATAGTTATGAGCAGTGGTCCAGGTCCTTGCAAAGACTCAGGGGGACGGTTCAGAAAACTTAAGGCTAAAGAGTGACTCCAGCAGGTGTGACCTGAGTGTTACACTGCTCTCTAGCTCATTGCTGTTGTACCAAACATGCAGTTCTGCTGGTAACCTCACAAACAGTGTCCTCAAAAAGGAATAATAATTTACAGCAGATTCCCATCAGGTGGTAGAGGACAGTGAGCTTTGATCTTGGTCTCCTTCTACTATTTGCAAGCTACCATCCCTACATTTTAACTCTATATTCTTCTGTTTTCTGTCTTCTCCTTTGAGACCCCATAAATAAAAAACACTCCTAATTTCTTCCTAATTTCCTAATTCCTAAAACTTCCTAATTTCTTCTGTAACTATGTAACTGGAAATGCAAGTATAAATGGAAATTGAAAGTTTCTTCCTGTTACTTATTAGTCAATGGAATACATTTTGTAGTCTCAGATTACAGTCATATTTCTTGCCACTTCCTTCTAATCTGCTTTCTCAATTAACAAATTCCTTGGAGGAAAACTTTTCAATTCAGTCATCAGAGTAGCCAGTGTTGTTTTATATGCTGTTTCTCTTTTCATTACTCAAGCCTGTATCAGGAAGTACAACGAATAAGACTTGTTTGAGTGTCTATTTGCAGCCCATCAAGGAAGACAGCAAAATGTAGGCTGCCTGATTGCTGGCTCAGCCAAAGTCCAGGGCTAATGTACTGTTCAACTCCATGTATTTTTATCTGCTTTTATTTCAGACTTTCTTTGTGTGTGAGAATTTAGATACAAAATATTATTTTAAAAGTCTGTATGTGAGAAAAGGAAGGAAAGATCCTAATATAAGGCCAAAGAAACTAGAGTATGGCTTGACTGTTGTGGTCCAGTCATTTTTTCCATTAGTCTCAAGAGCTGTAGATTGATTACTCCATTATTTATTCTTTTTTTTTTTTTTTTTCCTCTTACTGAAGCATTTAGTTAAGCCCATAAACAGCATAAGTCTGTAAATGTGAAGAGACTTGGATTTCATGCCTTCTGTCACACCAGCCAGGTTGCTGGTTTCTGTTTTCCTCTTAATGTTTCTGTTTCTAAACCACCTTTCTATACACTCACTGTGCCAGGATTACTTTGAGGTGATAGCAATCCTTTCCATGTCAGTCCAGGATCTACTCTTGCAGAGGGAATTCATGACAATACTTTCCTAGCCTTGCAGAACTAAAGTAGTAGAGGAGTGAGGCAGAAATCGTAGATGGATGTCAGGCCTGCCTCTTGGTGGTTTTTGCTCCAGAGTTGTGTAAATTATGTGATGTACAGGGACTTTTACAGAGTAGTGTGGTTGTGAGAAGTGATTGTTCCTACCTGAAACTCCACTTGTGAGCACCATGGCAATGTGTGAGCTTCCTAGCCCAGGGCAAGAGCAAGTCCTGACAATGAAATCCAGGGTATGCTGAGATCAGGTGAGGGACTCTGGGTTGGTAACACAGGTCTAGGTCAGGAATAAGGGAGGAGGCAGAGGACTCAGGGTGTGGGTATGACATGAGGTTGGAGTTTTGTTTTGGTCAAATGAAGTGAAAGTGAACAATGGCTTAGGGGATGCTTTTGGATGGATGGGAGTGGTCGGAAAAAAATAAGGATATGGGTGGGAAGCCTCAGAACTGTAACTGATAGCTTGGTCAATAGCAGAGCATGCTACAATTTTGAACCCTTGTTTTACTCTGCTCTGATACTCTCTGGTATACATATACAATGTGGAAGCAGAAAACCTTTACAGCTAATCCACAGAGAAGACAGATGCTTCCTTGTGGAAGCTTTAAGACGACAGATATCGCTAAACACACCTTTTAAAATAATTAAATGGGGTGCCAATTAGCTATAATGAAATAAGTTTAGTGTGGATGTTTTCCATGGGAAATGAGCAGTAGGTGCTGCAATGTGCAGTCTGGATGGCAGTATCCTGCATTACAGGGCCTCACCAATGAGAGAACTGGAAATGTGATTGTTTGCAGGTGTTCCAGGCATGTTTCCACTGTCAGAGTAAATAGTGGGGATGAGTGCACCAGCCGGCTAGACTCTGGGCTGACCTAGACAGCTTTTGGAAATTCAGGATATGCCATTCCTAAAAGGCTCTTAATTTTTCCCATCCCATCCTTATTGAAAAATTCTTTATTGAGCCAAAATGCGATGGAGAGAGTGAAGAGTCCAGTTCAGTTCCTGTTGAGAGCAATAACTGATGTCAGCCAGGGAGGAGCTGGCTGACACTGGGTGACAGCATCCTGCTGCATCAAATCAGTCCAGTCCTGGCATGTAGAAATCCAGGGCAATGTCTCCTGTTTCCATGAAATTTCTTTAAAACTTTGGAATCAGATTCTGCTGTAGTGCTGCTGTAAGGACTAGCCAATTTGGCAACAATTTCCTTTATGCTATCTTAAGACCTGGTGCATGACACAGGTCTGCAACAACAGCAACAACAACAACAAAATCAACAAAAAAAAACCCCAAACCAACCAAAAACCGATAACAACAACAACAACAATAAAACCAAAACTAAAAACCCAACAACAACAAAAAAACAAACAGCAAAACGGCTCTTCTTAGGTGAGGCACTCCAGCTGCTGCATGGTGAGAGCACATAGGTTATAGGAGCAAAATCCTCTGATTCATTCAAATTGTAACTTATTTCCTGTGTAAAGAAAAAAAAAAATCTAAGAAAGGAACAAAGAACGAAAAGGATTTTATTATAACAAAAATAGTTTGAAATAAGCCTGGGCATTGCAGCATCTATAAAGTTGGTGTTTGCTAGCCATAGTAACCACAAACGGGTGACAGAGGAAAAGCTGCAGTCAGTGCAGTTGATTATTTCTAAGGCTTATCACTGGACTTGTTACTTTCTTCCTATTTTTATAAATTAGTCAATTCTAGACTTGTATGCATAGACAAGACAGATTTGTGTTAGATGAGCTGTCTGAAAATTATTCACCCAGAGAGAAACAAATGGGTCAACCCTTGAGACAGGTTACTGAGATCAATGAGATCACTGAAGTCATCTCCATGGATCGCAGCAGATGCTCCCAGATCTGCTGGAGCCTGTGCATGCTAAGGTTTTAAACACCTGCAATCCTGGAGATGTCTCCAAGAGCCTCTTAAAAACTCTTTCTCGCCTTATTTTTGGTGTTGGGGTGGAAAGGTCTGGCAGCACCCACACATCCTTTCAGTGTAGCCTGGGGATGTTAGCATTTTAGGGAGCCCTGGGAGCATGAGCCAGGGCTGCTGCATGTGGGTGCTCACTGCTGCTGCCTACACTGAACATGCTGCTTCTCAGCCCTGCCTCTTATTCTGAGGACTTGACCTCTAGAAATCATATTGTACCTCTACAAGAGTTAAAATCCATGAAAAAGGTTATACAGTGTCATTGAACAATATGTATTATCCACAGTAATAAATTATGGTCATAGGTCCCAACCTGGGTGAAAAGAGATCTGGTGCATATTCACTTTTAAACCTGATTTCTGTTCTCTGCTACACTGTACAACAGGAACAAGCAATTCTGTATGAACACACCCACCAGTTAACACCTCTGATATTACTGTCCCACTGTGATAATGGGGAAGAGAATGTAAGATTTTATACCTCATTTTCACCATGTGCAAGCTTTTATTTTTACAATAGGAACTCCATTTGAGCAATGTTCTTCTGTTCATGCCGCTGCCCTAAGGCTTCCAAGTAGCAGCTGCTTTGATTTGGTCACAGGCAAATTGGCACTTCTCCTTGCAAGTTCCTCCTCTCTATTTATCACCAGTTTGTGTGGAAATATGTTCAGTTGGCTATACTCAAAGTAGAATTTTCAATGAAAAGGTAAATTTATTTCCTATAGTTAAATTATTCCTTTGCCATATGAAAGATCTTGCTTATTGCTGTGAGGTATAGCATAGGCTTCTTGCTAGCATTTCAGGATGGAGGGAACCAGGAAATATTGGTAAATCTTGCTGCAAGTCACAGGGACTTGGCATCACACTCCTTTGTGGGAATGGAATTCTTCCCTGCTCACTGCTGGAGTAGTCCTTAAACAAATAAGAGGAGACCAGACAGACTGAAACTAATTCTCCACCCTGGTGTGGAATTTGCTGGATTTTGAAACTGCTGGTAAGATGATTTCTGTTAGCCCTTCTTAACTTTCTGGTTATCAGTGGGAGATCTGAGTTGGATGGAAGTTGGGGTGTAGTTGTAATCTTGGAGAAAGAGCCTCATGCTCGCTTCTCTGAGGGCAGCCAATGTGAGAGCTTCTGATTCTGGTAGGAGAGGAAGAACAGGACAGACAGGAAGCCTCTGTGTTGCACCAGTCTGGGCTGTCACCAGAATTATGGCAAAATGTGGTCTGAAACCTTTACAAAGCCACTGTGTCTCCCACCAATTCCACGTGTCATCTCAAGGTTGTTCAAAGTGAGGGAGGTGTGCTCACGTGGTGTCCTTCATTTTGCATCAGAAGAGTATTACAGAGGGTGCTAGTTGAGCTCAGTGCCATCAGAACACCTCTCCTTGGCTCCTCACTCCACTGACACCAGTTTTAGGAGAAAAAAAAAATCTGTGATTGATTAAAGTTTCCAAAGGGCTTCTTGAAAAGGTGCATGAAATACACCAGAGGTAATTTAGATGGTGATCATTGAAGCCCTCTACAAGGGAACAGAGAGGAGCTGCCCCATGTCCTGGCATGGTGCCCAGGGGCAGTGTGCACAGTGCCTTTGGTGGGCAGCACCTCTGGCTGCCCGGGTGTGACTCCATAATCTGCTCTGCTCACCAAGGCATGGAGCAGCTGTGGACTGGGCAAGACCCAAGGAGTCAGGAGACTCCTGAAAATCTTGAGAAACGCTGATATTGTGCAGCACAGTCTTGCATACTCTGGCTTTCACATGTGTTTGGGCTACAAGGTGTGATGGCAGCACGCTGATATTTCTTTGACTGTTTTTTAGGTGGTGAGTTTCTGCCCCTTGGGAGAGGTACACTTATCCTTTAGTGGGTGTGTGTGGCACAGCCAGACACATTTTGTTTTCTACCCCATATTTGGTTGTCAATTCAGGGATGTTTGCAAGCACAGCACCCATTTAAAACAATGTACAGTTTTTGTTCCGTTATGAGAATCACATCATAGATTCTCTCTCTCTAATATAATTTGCAACTAAAAATAATTTATATATTGTCAGCCAAAATGCAAGTCATTGCCAGAATATGGATAGAATACTAGAAAAGTATGCATTCATGCTTTAAAAAAACCCTAATTTTCTCTCAAAATTTCAGCCAAGAAAGAATTAATTTAGCATCTTAATATTTCAGTATA
This sequence comes from Erithacus rubecula, assembly GCF_903797595.1. NCBI lineage: Eukaryota > Metazoa > Chordata > Aves > Passeriformes > Muscicapidae > Erithacus > Erithacus rubecula. The sequence goes on from NC_136660.1 coordinate 5,758,730, forward strand.
TTTTGAGATTATTTATTTTCAAAATTCTGTGTCACTGGATAATCAAATTTCATTTTTAGATCACACTACAGCTTTTTAAAGTTGTAAAATAGAAATTAGTGAAATGTGATACCTTTTACAAAGATATGTTGTCTGTGAGGATGAAGTAAAAATAAAGATAGTGAAAAAATGTGTATCAGGGCTGCCTCTTAATGCAGTCTGCCGCAGCTGACTTCCAAGCACCTTGACAATCTTCATCTTAAAGATATTTAATGATTCAGCATCACTCAAAAAAATTACTTCTTTTTAACCCAATTTTACTAAAAGACTACCTTGACAAATTCACAAGAAAGAAAAGGTTACAGTGTTGTGGTTTAACCCTAACTGAAGTCAGGACACACAATCAAGTAGGAATTATTTCCTTGGTTATACATTGCTTTGTTCATATTTTTCATAGAAACAGATGAAACTTAAATTCCAAGGCATGATGTGAATGAAAGTGATAGTCTAGTCACAAAAGTTTGTTTCATTTTTTTTTTCCCCCCGACTGTATCTCTTTTTCCAAACGATGTTTATTTGTATTGCTGTCTGAATGGGTTTGGACACTGACCTTATGACGTGTCCCTAACTTGAGACCTCGCGAAATGAAAGACAGTTTCCTTAAACCCCAAAAGGAAACAAATTAGATGGGACCGGGTATTTAGATCACGTTGTGCAACAAAACTGAAGGGAAAAGTCTTTGGCTTACCTCCAGGCCAGCTGTGGTTCCTCAGATGTAGCTGACTCAGAGCATATCAGACAGTTCATGCTGGAAGACATGGTGACAGAGTGGTTTGGGAAAGGCTTCCAACTTGCGTTTGAGCAGGCAGGGAGAAGAAAAACAGTGCAAAGCTGTGGCATTTCTTCTAAAATTCAAAATAACCTGTGTGATGGGGGACTCACAGGTTAAAACACATAATTACAATACTGAACAGTTAACAGTTTGTGCCTGAGTTGCACTGGTCTAAGCTTCAGGACTCATGTCAAGAGCTGGGCTGTGGAAGTGGCTAGAGGCTACAGTCTGTTATGCTTCCATTTGGAGCTTGCTGAAGCCATCCCTAAAAATAGTTACTTGCCTGAGTCACAAATTACCAGTCTGAAAATAAATTAGATAAGTAGCCCTGAATTTTAAGTATGTTGGGAGCTTTCCCCAGGATGTATTTTGGGGAGAGGGTCCTCATCACACATGAGTACCCGTGGGCTTGGCAACAGCCTGGGACGGGGGCTTTCTGGGCTGCTGTGAGCTCTGATTTCTCCCTGCTAAGTTCTTTTATCCTGTCATCACTTTGAATATGAGTTTAATTCTGAAAGAGCAAATAATCAGGGCTGTCCATGAGAAGGATCCAATTCCTACTCGTGGTTATTGCCTGTGCTCCATGAGCACTCAGCATCGCTCCTTCCCTGTGTGATAGATACGGCAGTAAGAATTTGGAGGAAAAATCGTCATAAATTACTTTAGGCATATGCTGTCTCCATTCACCCTTAAGGATGCTGCCCAAAACACTGTTTTTCCTAAAAATTGAAGTGTTTCTTTGCATAGAAAATGGAAGGTCTTTAAAAAAATTTGTCTCTGTTGGTCCATGTCATACTGTATCTTTTAGGCAGAGGATCCAAGAATGGGACTCCTTCATTTGGAACATTAGGTTGATTGAACTGATAGGTGTGAATAGTATTTGCTTTTAATTTGTTCCACCTCATTTAAAAGAGATAGTGAAAGGGTTGAGTGGCTTGCCTCTCTCAGGTGTATTGTTTGTTTCACATAGTACCCCTCTCTTGGCACTGGCTGTACTAGTGACTGGAAAGGGGAGGTTTAGCTGCTGTAGTACCAGTTGTTGGGGTAAAAAGTCAGTATGGGAAATATTTAGCCCTGAGCCCCAGAGCTGTGGAAAGAGGTTGGCTGTTTCTTTAGGAGTGCTTTCAAAGAACAAACAGAAGATTTCCAACACCCTCCTGTTCTGATAAGTAAGAATATTTGTAACAGTGTTTTTCAGACTCCCTGCTTATGTAATTACCTTTCTGACAGAGGGGGCCAGGCCCATATTCTCAGGGTCACCTGTGTCCCACCTTCCTGGTGCAGCAGCATTCAGGCACACTTTGCAGAGAGCTCCACTGGCTCAAACCTTGGTGGAGCTGTGCCATCCCAGAGAAGACCTGCACTTGTGATTCAGATTTGGGATGACAAGTTTTGGTTCATCTGGATTCTGGATATCATTCAAATCAGCTGTATTTACCATTCTTAATAATAGTGGTTACTTATCTGTGGTTCAGTTTTGCAGTTCTCCATATGTGTTAAGTATACAATTTCCTGTTACATTTTAGTTGGCCAAAATAGAACTGACATTTTTCATACAACTTGGTTTTTATTTGCTAATATCTGTATAAAAGACTAGATTTATGGACAGTGTTTCGGAAGGATATCCAGCTTCCCCCAGACCTGAAGCCTATAGATGTTTAAAGTGCTGAGGAAAGACTGACATCCTTCTCTTGTCCTGACACCTTCAGCACAGTTAATAAGGCCCTACTGTCTGTGGGGACAGACAACAAGAAGCAAGATATACCCTCCACTTCACTGAGTTAACTGTGGGTAGCACCTCAGAAATAACTGCAAATAGTTAATTGTCTGAGTGGATCTGCTCTGACTATCCCATCATACAGGAACAAGTTCGCCTCTGGACTTCTGAGGTCACTGTTGCAGATTTTGAACACAGGCTGTGGGAAGCACAGAATTGTTTTTTGTCTACTAGACCCTGAGAAAGGGTGGGTTTGGACTTCCAAAAGTCCAGGAGACTGCTGTCTCTGAGAGCTGTGAGAGAAGGAACTGATGTCAGGGGCAGACAGCAGCCTAGGTAGGAGCCTCTTGCAAGGGAAAGTGGGACAGGATGGAGAAGGTAGAGAAGAGGTACAACTGAAGCTGCTTCCCATCCTATTCACAGCATGGCCCTTCTGCCTGAGCTTGGTCTGAAGTTTGGTGTTGCAAGGAAGGATTCCAGACACATTACTCATTTGTGTTAGTCTGTTGACCTGATACTGTAAGCTGGGAAAACAGACTTGAAACAAAGGGGCCAGACATGAGCGAACAGAATGGTAATGACTTTACAGTAAATGGTGTCGTTCTGAAGAGGTTAATAATATGCTCCTATTTTACTGAATATATTAAAACTCTTGGTTAAATATTGTATATTACTGGAAGGGAAATAAAATTTTATTTCAGTGGGAGCATTTTAATTTTATCACATTTCCTTTGATTTCCTTCAAGTCTCCAAAACTGATTTTACAGGATTTTCAAAGTTGATAGCGTATATGTAGTTTTTCTAGGTTTGCTGATGAAAAAAAGAAAGCAAGGCTTCAAAATTAACATGCTTAAAAATCAAGCCCTGCCAAAACTTACACATGTGCAGTTGAAAGCCTGCAAATATTCTTTCTCCATGTACCCATTCAAACTGCTCACATGAGTAAAGTTAAGAGCTTAATTGCATGCAGGTATAGTTTCCTCAGAATTAGGTAATTTGGTTTCTGAGACTGTGAAGACCTGGTGTTATGCAGCTCCCATGACTCCTGAAATAAGAAAGCATTGTAAAGACTGCACAAAATTACTTATTTTGTTAAAATATTACTGAGTAGAATCCTCCCCACTCCGATTCATATAATTTGAACATTACATAATTTCATCTAAAAGAACTGCAGGTTTATAAACTTCTTTGTGCAGAGACATATGAAATGAAAACTAATGAGGTTCAAAAGTTTTCTGAACATTTTTTAAAAAGTTTCATTTCAGTTTCCCATCTGGAAACTACCAGAATTGAGGGGGGAAGGGCTCTCCAGTTTCTTCCACAAGATCCTCTTGAGATCTTTTGTTACTGTGAATTCGCCCTCAAGAACCCACAGAGAGTCAGTTCCCAGATGTTTTCCCACACGCCTTTTGGGACAGACCCCTGGGAGTTTTCCCACCTGCCTTCCCTCTGGTCTCTGCCATGGCACAGGTTAAAACAAGGGGTGAATCCCATCTTGTGGATGGGACTGAGTTATAGCAATAGCTTTTTGCAGCACCAGCTGTCTTGCAGTGGTGGGCTGTTCCTGCCTGTGCTGTGGGCAGGGCTGTGTGAAGGCAGCAGTGGCTCCTGGTTCCAGCCACCAACCTGCCAGTGTTGTTCACTCTCCTTCCTCAGGCCCCTAGGGTCTGTATATCTATCCTGTAAATATACCCTCATTCCTTGCTTGTTATTTGGGTTCACATCCTTTATAAAACCTCGAAGTTGAGCCTCTTGCATTAGTTTTAACTGAGACCACATTTATCTCTCCTATTGAAGTGATTTTTCCCTGTAAGCAATTGTGATGTTAGAGATGAGCAGTTAGAGATGACCTTCTTTCCTGCATGGTATTGTCAACTGTTCTTTAACTCTCCTGCCTCGTCTCCTGATGAAAATAATTTTCTCAGACACCTCATCAGGCCAAAGTCTGTTCTTTCCTCATGCGACAGGAGCCCTCTGATGGCAGGGTTCTCCCATTTCATATTAAATTAATTACTTGATTTAACATCTGCTGGCTCCCTGGAGCAGTTAATTTTTAATATCTCTTCCCAGTTTCTGTAAGATGGTTGTTTTTGTGCAACAGTTCTGGCTCCTGGGAGCCTTCTTTCCATTGCAACAACCAGTAGTCTCAAAGCATTTTAACAGAAATTGCTTGTTATTTACTTGTGACAGAACCCCCAGCTTAAGCCAAGATCCTTTTAATTGTGTATTTTCAAGGCTGAATATTGATTTTTGGGGTAACCAGTTTTGGCCCCCAAACTTAAGCTGGTTTATGTTGTTCTGAATTGTTGGAGTTCAGCAACAGGAGTTCATCCTCCGGGGAGCTGGGCAATATGCCAGAAAAAGCTATTTAAAGTCTCAAAGCAAACAAAATGTTTTCCCTTTGCCTCGCAGCCTTTCCTGCTGTGTATGGACTTTCACACAGATTGTGTGTGCTGAGGCTGGAGGTGAGAAGACAAGTGAGGTGCAGGGAGTGTACTGCAGAGATGAGTATTTTTCCTAGCCCGCCTATGGTGGAGGGAAGCTCTCTGCCTGCTGCCTTTCCCTGTGCCTAAGAGTGTGTTTCTGCCTGCTTCTGCACACTGGCAAATACAGAGAAATGCTCAAGCTAAAGAGCAATAGCTTGACTGCCCACTTTGCCAGTGCTAGTGCTGCCGAGAGCCAGAGTAGCAGCTGCCTTGTAAAATGGGATCAGGGCTCATGTAGCAGTGGCTGTGGGTAAGGGAAGATAACAGACCATCCCAAAATATACCTCTCTCCCCGGGGGAAGCAGCAGCACTAGCCAGGCTACGTGGCTCTGGGCTGCACTACCTCTTCCTAAAAGCTGTAAAATTCCATTTTCCTTGACTTTGTATACCCCCCAGCTCCAATGAAGAATCAGCATCCTAAAGTTAGTGTATCTGAAAGAGTGTGACAGCACTTGTGGGTGGCCAGCCTCCTCCTTCCAGTCCTGCTCCATATGAGTGAGTCTGACTTATCCATCCTCTGCCAATGTCTGCCCCAGCTGGCATCTGCCTTTTCCCCCCTCCCACTGAAGTTCATATCTCATTGTTCTTAGAAATCTCCAAGTTATTTAAATCATCTGCATTTAGCATGTATGACTCCTGATGCTTCATATAACTATTAGCTCCTTGTCATCCACATATGGCTGTCAAATTCACATATTCCACCAATAAATAACACAGAATAAGTAATGTCACTGATAAATAGGGTGAATGGCATTCACCTCAGTGCTGGTGCTGGGGGAGCTGAATTGATCCTGTTTGCTGGCTTGCTGCTGCACCTCCTTAATGACTTGCTGCTTCTGGGATTCAGCTGGGTTTATATTCATCTTTATTGTACTAATAACTAGACAGTAGTTCTTTGCTTTCTGTGAGCTACCTCTGTGTCAGAATTTTTGTTAAAGCCTGACAAATGACTGCTATTCTGCCACAGAAGTCTTCATTTTTACTATCTGTGCTCAGCAACTGCTAAGCTGAAAAAGAGCAATCATTGGAGTAATAGGTCCTAAACACAGTATTTGCTACATGAGTAAAAACTGCAAACAAAAGCCATAGGTGACTCACTACAACGCTTTGGTGTGATGTGTTTCCAGAGGTTCAGCAGCCAGCAGAGTACTGTGGATGACTCAATATACGAGTGCAAAGGAAAATAAATTAAGTAGCAGGAAATGAAGGAGAGGCTTGAGCAAGATGCTGATAAAATTACAGCAGAAATGAAACCCAAGCACTCTCTGAAGAGCTGAGTAACGTGTGGTAGAACTGTTAATATACCTGACACAATACTTTTAAAAGCAAAATCCCATTCATTTCCTCCATTAGATTTGTTTCATAGCAAGCAGGACATGTAGTCAGAACAGAGCATTTCAGGCAATGCAAGATGTGCTAGCGAGTGACCAGTGGCTGCACTTCCTCCTGTCTGGCCCTGGTGTTGGGGGCGAGGAGCTGGCAGAATGCTGTCTGTGGAGTAAGCACCTGCAGGCAGGGCTGCCAGATAGGTCTCCTGCAGGACACTGGGGTCTCCAGGAGGCCTGTTGGCTTTCACCCCACTTGGAAACAGCCTGAGCCTGCTGGACTGGCTAAGGGGCCAGCCAGATACCGCACCCCAGCCAGTCAGGACCATGTAACACATCTGAGCACTGATTTAGAGAGCAGCTGTGCAGTTGCCTGGCTTCTTCTTTTGTCTGGCAAAACCTCTCTGCAGCTCTTGAGAGAGGTTTTCTTTCCCTTATCTCCCCTGGTTTCCTCGTGGGTTACCATGCTCTTCCTTTTCTTGCCTATGGCACCCCTTTGGTCTGGATTGCATTTGGCCCAATGCACTGGCTGCGTCTCTGCCCTCTGTGGCAGACCCCATGGTTTGGGGGTCTCCCAGTTTGGGTTCTGTGCCACTACAGGGAGATCTGGAGAGCAGCAGAAGAGAGGAATAGCACAAGCCTGTGGTCACTGCTGTCCTCAAGTGTCACATATATGTTTGTTAGCCATGGTATTGCCAGCACAGCTCTTTTGCTGGGCTGTCGTTTCACAGGCTGTAGATTTACAGTGAATCATGTTTGAGCATGTAATTGCTTTATCTTGTAGTAACAAATCAGGTTGGACAATGGAGTCCAAATGATAAAGTACCTAATAAAGAAAAGTGAAAAATCAGATTTTGTTATATATTTGGCTTTATTAAGTTAAGGAGCAGCAGAATTCAGGCATCTATTCTCACTGCTGGTTTTTTTCCTGGTCAAAGCTGGAAAGTCAGACCACTGGTACTGTCAAAAAAAGCAGACTTTGGGAGTGTTATCTCAGCAGCAAATTGTATCTTTCCTGAAAAGCAGTGGGTGCAGACAGAAGTGACATAGGAAGTGTAGATCTGCCTTCATGTGAGCCTCACATGTGTGACCAAGAGGCCATCTTAAACAGATGGACCACAGGTTAACAGTTGTACTGTCCAATGAGGTTGTTTGATTGAGGTACAGATGGTTGTAGTGACAACATATTCCCATGTTATTTTATTCTTGTTGCAAAATAGCTCCTCTAGAAGTTGCTGCTCTGAAATTTTTCCCTCCAGAATTAATCTGGAAGTACTCCAGAATGAGCCAGAGCAAGGTAGTCACTACTCCCAGTGATCTTCACTTGCTAATACTGCAGGCAAAACTGGGACTCCCAGCAGCCCAGCAGCACTGCTGCTCTTGATGCCTGAGCCCAAATGCTTAGCCCTGAGCAACACAGCATGAATGCTCCCCATGGGGTTATGCAAAATGCTTGAGGGTACAGATTAAACCCATGTGGGGAACTGTGAGCACAGGTGACTGTTTTCTTCTGCTTTATTTTCTAAACAGCATCATTTAGAGGAGGTGTCCTTTATTTCTCTAGGAAATCATGTCTTCAGGCATGGAGATTTTTTTTGAGAGTAGGCAAATACTGTGAGCATTCATTCTAAATCTGCTGGATTTATTTTTAGACATGGGCCATTATTGAAACAAAAACATTTTTTGGATGTATGAAAGCACTCTTCCTCTTAAATAAAATGCAATGTACTAGTATAGATTAATACCAAAAAAGAAAAAAAAAATAGCAAATAGCATTTCTAATTGGTCTTCTGAACACTTGAATATGAGATAGGAATAAGTGCTTTGGAATATTTTTAAAGGATGATGCTGCTGTTTTCTGACAGTACTTTATACTTGTCCACAATGACCTGTTTGTTTGGCAAAACATCTAATGACCTGTGAGTCAAGCCCTCTGGCAGACCTGCAATGTTTCCTGAAAGTACACACATGAGGAGTCTCCCAGGGACTCTGTGCTCCATGTGTTTTCAGAAAACAAACTCTACCAGTGTGACTTTTTGAAGAAGAAAAATTTCTCAGATTAAAATAAGGCCGTTTTTGTGCCCTTGGAGGGTAGGTCCTTCCCCTGCCTTGTTTTTGAGTCTCGTGCCTCCTGTATTACAGCCTCTGGCCCACTTCTCTGTGTCTGCAGGCAAGCCTCCATCTCTCCATCACCACTGAGACTTCAGGGTCCTCCCTGTTCCTTCCAGGAGGTATGTCAAGCCTTCAGGGTGTTGAATCGTCCCATTTCTCTGTCATGCTTCTTCTACAAATTGTGGGGGTCCTGAGCTCTCTGAAGAGGGACAACTCCCCTCTCCTCACAGAGGATCTGAAGTGCAACAGTGAGGGCAAAGCAAATTGGCAGCTCCCCTCCATTACCTGCATGTCCAGCTGGGATGGACTGAGAGCAAATACACAAAACAGAACTGGGCCACTAAATTTGATTACGTGGATTACTCCATCTTTTGCAGAATGACTGTTTAATGCATTTTTAGAGCTGAATTTTGGAGCCTCCCTGACTTTAGGGCATGATGAAGTGATAGGAGTAAACATGACAGCATAGTATTGCCATGGCAATTGTGTTCTGTTTTGTATGTTGCCCTTTTGTAGTGAGAGATCATGGCATTTGTATTTGGGAGGGAGTAAATACAAATTGTTGTCAATCTACTGTAGAAACTTGAAACTACTTAGTAATGTCCAGCTGCACAAGGCTGTTTGTTTGCAAGTTTATTTACATTTGTTTTATAGTCAGAAGCATGAGGAAGTGCACTGTGGAAGGGAGCCAGAGTAGATCTCGATCTGCCGATATGGGTTGAAGTGCCTAGACAGAAAAACTGCATTTCTATTTTTTCTCTAAATAATGGAAAGGGGGAAAACTCTAACATCTTTGTCTGTAAAGACTTTGTTTATATGAAGGAAAGTTTACACAGCTTGTAGAGAATTAATTTGTAGGAAATTAAACCTCTGTATCTTCATCTTATATACATGGTCACTATCTCATTCCAAATCACACCACCACTTGGGTAAAAACTTTAGGTTTATCAGGAAGATTTCAGGTTTCAGAAATAAATGCTTTTAATCTTAGATTGAGAAAACATTAGAAAGAAGAAATAAAAAAAAAGTAGAAAGAATAAATGTTTAATCTTACTTTTAGACTTTTTAGAGGAACTTAATCAGCAAGTCCAGTTTGTCTACTCTTTGTTGTGGCACACAATTAATATTGGTGCCTCCTGGTGCATCTGGGAGCCCATTTTGTGCTGGCTTTACTCTGGCAAAGATGGGCAAGGGCTACATTGGTCCCAGCTGGCAGCAGCCGTGTTGCTGGGTTTGGGATATGGATGCTGTAGGGATGCTTAGCTATGCTGGGCAAGAATGGGGGAGGCAGGGCCAGTTTGTGGCCATGGGAATTGGGAAAGCTGTCTGAGTCACAGGAAAGCAGCATCAAAGTGATGACCTGGGCTCTGTCTGCTGCTTCCCACCAGCTAGTAGAAGGTCAGGAGAAAGCCAAACTTTCCAGTTAAAACTGAAAGGGAAGCTTATAGTGTTTGAGGTCACTTCAAGAATGTAAAGAAGACAGACTCCTGAACAAACTTTTTATATCCTCTGATCCTCTGCCTCTGCACATCCTGCTCCTGTGGGCAGTGGGAATGACAAAAGCCTGAACTATACTTGTAGTATTTTTTATTCAGGCTGCAGTAAGAGTTGCCTGGCATTTTATGGGAGAGCACATTTCCATGGATCTTCAAAAACATTTGTTTTTATCCATAAGGTTTGGGTAGATGCCAGCTGCCATCCAAAGTGTCTGTGCAGGTGCAGCAGTTAGCTGAAACAGGTATGTATGTTCATGTTTGTTAAAGGTACTTGTCATAAAAGAACACAGTACCTAAACTAAAACTGCATCCAAAGACACTTGAAATCTGTGGCCAGTGAAGATGTTTTGGTGAGGTGCAGAGGAGTAAATGGATCAAAAGGTCCAGCTGCACAGTCAGAAGTGGCTCTGCCTGGCTTTGGGAAGCTGCTGGGCTGTGCCATGCTGTGGGGCCTTGGCACCCCACACTGATGCCATGTGGGACTCTGAGCATGGCTGGCTTGCTGGTAGGCTCCAGCCCTTCTGTGGTGCCAAGTGAAACCTCCTGTTGGTCAAAACCTTCTTCATACCTGGAAGTAAAACCCCAGTTGTGTTCATGGGATAAACAGGAAGAAAGCAAAAGTGTCATTTCAGTGTTTTCAGTAGATTTCCCCTGTCTTCCCCAGGGAGTTCAAGTACTTCCTTGGACTTGGTTGGTCTCTGCAGCTCTCGTGGTTTTCCTTGTTTAGTCTGGCAGAGCTTGAAGTTTTCTACTGAACCATTACCAGGCACTCATTACAGCATCCACTCCCTCCTGCTTCATTTCGCTCCCATCCCCAAGTTGTGGAGGTCTTTTAAAGCCAAAGTAAGAGCAGTGATAGATAAATAAATAGTGCAATCCAGACTCCTGTGAGGGAGGATACCAGCTCAGTAACAATAAGGGTCATAAACACAAAGGAAAGACAAACAGGAAATAATGGAGAGGTACAGGTCAGGACACAGCAGGGGTTGGATGTGAATGGGACATGGAACTGGCAGCTACATTGCCAGCTGATGGCTGCCAGACCTGGTATCCTCTGATCCAGGCTGCAGTGGGTCATGGTACTCTGAGTGGTGGGGTCCTTGAGCCAAAGGGAAGTCCATGTGGTGCTGCTGTGCTGCCCCAAGGGATCACCCCAAAAGCACAGTCAAGAGGTGCAAGCAGTTCCACATGGAGACTTGTTCTCCTGCAGACCATGCTGGAGGTCTGCCATGGAGTCAGTCCAGCACATCTAATGAATACTGAATTCACTGCATTTTCTAAAGAAGAAAAAAAATTAAATTTGTTTTCAAGATGGATCATCATGTCTTTAATTTTTTTTTTTTTTTAATAAAGGCCAGTGCATAGCAGGAACCTCTGCCACAAAAAAAAAAAATCAATATGAATTACTACTCTGCAAAAGACTAGGCACACATACTTGCTGTGGCAATGCCCAAACCAAATCCCATTTGTGCAGGGAGTACTTAGCTCTTTCATAGCATTTGTGGCTGCAGTGGTAGTTGAGCTACTACAGGAACAATTGATGAGGCTAGCTGACATCAATACTTGACAAGAACTTCCTGTTTTAGAAGTAAAAATAAAAATGGCAGAGCTCCCCTTGCTTGGCCACTCAGAGGTGTTAGAAGAACAGGGAAGATAAGGGAGTGAGTACCAGTGGATGGGCATCAATGTGAGCTTCTCTCACCTGACTTGGCTCAGGTGGGAATTTTGGAGCACCAAAATTCCTGGTGCTGGCTGCAGCCTCTTTTGCTTCTCCAAAGGCAGGCTGACCTCTCTGTTGCTCTATGGGTTTGGGCAGGAGAGGGTTTCTTTTACAACCTCCTTTCACCAGAACACTCTTCTCCCACAGCCTTCCATCATGGCATTAGCTGCTTGTGTTATCAGAGTTCACCCCCAGTTACTCTGTTACTTGGGTCTCTGTCCAGGGAATATTAATTTCAATAAGAGGATCATCAACTTTTACAGCTTTCCTTTCCTGTGCCAGCTGCTTTAATTTCTCCTGTCACCTCTGAAGATTTTCACTCAATAGTGAGACCAAGCTGTGCAGAAAAGGCAAAGAAGTCCTCCATTTAAAAAGGGCTCTGCTCAAGGAATGCTCCCCTTCCCCAAGCAACTGCTGAATTCTCTCCTTGAGTGTGTAGAAACGGCCAGCTGAAATGTGCATATCTAAGTACTATGTTTTTCTGAATGTTGATTCATACAAGATTTTTGATGAGATTACTAGATGACCTCTTAAAGCCCTTTCCCACCCAATTATTTATTATTCTGGGTTGCTCAAAGATTTCATAATGGCTCCTTTATGACTCCTTACATAGTTTAGTTGCTATTGAAGTTAAATGAATTGCTTAGTAAATTCCTGGATGCCCCATTTTATAACTCAATTGAGTGCTGTATTTTGTGGCTCTGAAATCCTCTGGCACCTCATCTGTTCTCCATGAACTTTCAAAAATCACTGCTCAAGGTATCACACCTCCTCTACTGACTCTGTTAGCAATCTCTGATGCTAGTCATTCAGTCCCATGGGTTTATAAATACTTTCCCAAGAATTCTTTTCATCTTTCCTTTTGATTTACTCATGATTCAACTGAATCATCTGTAGAATCCAGTCCTCAAAGTTGTTCCCCCTCCTAATCCTTGCCTGTAAAAAGGCAGCAGTAATTGGTGTAGAGACTTCAGTTTCCCAGCATAGGAGAAGGCTTGGTTAAGGCTCTTAGCTAAGATCCAGAAAGACTAATTCTTGCTGTACATCGAGCAGCTTTCCTGCTCATCATTGCAAACAACACATTGGTCAGATAGCACACAAATTATCCTTCTGTAAAGGAAAGTTGTTGGTGAGCTACAAAAATATTTGGTCTGAATATCAAGACTGTCAGTGCTTGAAGAACTGACTGCTCTGACGACACCTGATTTGATAATTTTGCTTCAAAATTCAAATTCCGTCAGTTCATCAGCAGATCAAATGGGCTATAATAAAATGGGATTCAATAAGTTATTGTCACAATTGAAAGAATACTAATAAAAAGCCCATAACACATGTAATGATCCATTGATAAAAATATTCTGAATTCCCTTGATAAGAACATGATAATGGTATAAATCCAATAAAATCTTTAGTGAACTGGGCTTAGTAAAGAATTTGTAGGCAAAAATTCCCTTGCGAGTGTGAACAATCTTAAGTAATTTGGACAAAACTATAATAAAATAAAATAATTATTCAGATTAGTTTTACATGGTTCCCATATGCCACAATCTAGTGTATAGCTGAATTTAGATGAAGGAAGTTCTCCATTATATAAAGCTACATTCAAGCAAATGAGAAAGAAGTTTAGCAGCAATCAAAAAATTGAATTTAAAAAATAAAATAATTCCTAGCTATCAGGAGCACTTATGTTGAGGGAATCTTGTGGCAATAAGCCACATGGACCAATCATATTTCTGACTATGTGCTGGTCTCAAAGCACTCTGGCCTGTAGCAGAAGCTGTTTACTTCTGCTCAAAACCCTTCCTGTGTGTTACAGTCAGAAGAACTTCCACGTGATCTAGAGAAGAAAGGCACTGGGGTCCTGATTCTATGCACACGCATATGTTTACACCCATGAATTAGAGTGGGAACATTCATGTGCAGAAAGCTTAGCATATGTGTTAATCTTTTCAGGACTGACATGCCCAGTCCTGATACAGATCCTTGATGGAGCTTGCTTTCCTGCCAAGTGTTTATCCTAAGCTCCAAATGGGCCAGTCCTCCCTCATGGCAGGGTGTGAGCTTCCCCCACAGCAAGATCTGCCTGCAGAGAGATTTCCCACAGCAATTCCAAAAATATGTCCTTAGGAGAATACTTTTTCCCACCTTCTGCAAGTCTCAAACCATGTGAAATTCAAACTTTTTTCTTATGTCACATCCCTCCTTGATAGTAGAAAACATCACTGGCTGGTTTCTCCCTTTCAGGCTTTTCCATTTCAGTAGCTTTTCAGTACAGTTGATCTCCACCTATGGATATAAGGTGCAGTACAGTTTAATGTCATACTTGCAGAGCTTAAATTTTGCTCGGAAGTTGGCAAGAGTGGGATAGGAGTGTTACAGAGATAACCAACACTAATTTAACCAAATATTATTTCAGCTTCTGGACTCCAATAGTCACAAGTAACAATAACTAGATTATTAGATTTCACCAAATACAGGCAGTATTTTGATGTGTGGGTGTCAGTTGAAAAATAGACCATGATGTTTAGAAGAGCTCATGCTGTGATATTTCTGAATAGTCTGAATCCACACTATCTTTGAGCTCTGCTCCTGTGATCACAGCTCTATCCATTTCCTCCTTGATGTGGCCTTTATCTTTGAATAATTTTATTGTCAGAACTCCTGTCTAGTAACAAACAATATTTTGCTAAGATCTTTAGTAAAGCACTCATAATTTTCCCTCCTTCTTTCTCCCCCATACTTTCATTCACTTTCACCCTTACAAATGTCCCTTCTACAGCTGATCATTTACTGTTAAATATAAAATAATGGAAATCTAGCTCATAGATTTGCCCAAGAGAGATTGTAGGTGCTTAAACAAAACCATTACATCCAAAGACCATACTGAGTGAGTGATGCACAACTTCACCAACTGGTGTTTACAGCTGAAATATTGCTGAAGTGCCTGCTGTGTATATGAATCACAACAAACTTTCCATTGCCTGTGTAAACAAAATCTTCTTCAATGCTGTGCATCTGTACAACAGATACTGTGGGATATCCACATTCATGAAGGTAATTGAACATTTTTTTTCAGTTTGCTATTTAAATGGCACTTAGTAGAAAAGCTGAATTGAAATTCAGGCACAAGGATTTTTTAAACAGGTTGATAGTAGAAATTCTGCAATGTATTTAAACATAGGTAATTTGTATTCCTAGAAGTATCACAGTTTTCTGAGCTTCCAAAAGTGTGATGTGTATCTGTTTCTCACATACATTACTCCACAGACATAGTCACCTGTTAAAATAGGCTCTATAATAATCTGAGAAGCACCTCTGTATCTAACATGTTTGTTTTCTCATTTGTGTTCTAGGCAGATGCACCAGAGGAGGAGGTGATGGCTGCCCAAGGGGCCTGTGACACCTGGGGACAAGTAAGTAAAATCAAAGCATTAGTGAGGTAAAAGTCTACACTCCCAATTGTCTCATCTTTTATAAAGACAAGTGGATCAACAAATCTGGGTGACAGGAATAACCAGATATGTGTGTGTGTTATGTGCATCCACATGACTTCAGCCCCAGGACCTTTGCTTTGGCACTGCCAGAAGTTTTTCTGCTCTATTATTATCAGCATAGCACAATGATTACTTTCACAGTAATCAAGGTTTAAAAAAAAGCTGGTGTAGGACACACAGAATTGCAGCCATGACCCCTGGAGGCCCTTTGTTCAAACCAAAAAGACAGTGCTGGGATAAGGAAGTGCAGTGGCATGTTTTGGAGTGCTTTCCTAGCAGCTAAAGCCAGTCTTTTCTGTTGTGGCTTGCTTGAGGAACATGCTGCCCAAAGCCAGGTATGCCTGCTGCTTCTCAGGATCTTTCCCTTGGAGATGTAGACATTAGTACAGTTAACAGGTAAATGTCACAGAAGGACCAAAGAGGAGGAATTCTTAGAGTATTTTGTTTTCAATTCAGTCATCCTGTGAGCTCTCCATTGAATAAAACAGGACATCACAGATATTCAATCCTTTATTATTTAAATGGACTTCCTAGCCCACGGGAAACTTGAAAAGATCTCATCCCCATACTGGTACTATTACAGTGATTGTAGCTGGAATTGGATTTTTGACCAACAGATGAACTGTGAGCTGGAGTCAAGGAGGCACCAGCCAGTGCTACCAGGAATGACTTGCTGTAGCTACACCAGTGGTGTGAGCAGCTGATGCTGTCACTTCCCCATGTATTGTGCTTGGAGTGAAGCAGGCAGTAATCTGCTCTGAGCTTGTTTTGCCTATCAATTCAGCAAACTTCTGAAAATAATTTTTTCATGCTGTTCCCTGTCTGCACAGGCCAGATGAAGCCAGGTGTGGGAAAGAAAGCATTCCTTTGTAATATGGGGAAAAAACCCCAGAGTTAAGTAACAGGATGCACTTTGCATGTGTGTTTTCAAAAAATCCCATCCCAGCAATCGCAGTATGGACTGTGAAAGATAATGGCTGTGACTTTCTGTTCCCAGATGGCCTTTAGCTGACTGGCACTTGAGTATGCATGGATGGTAAGATGTACTCTTTTAGCTTTTTCTTCACATTTCATCCAACTGTGCTTTGAAGGTAGATAGTTATCAGCATCAGTAGGAGTTGGAAGCAGCAAGGAATGGCATACTTCAGTGTGCTTCTGCTTTGAGATGGTGCTGTGGAATTACTGTTTAGCAATCCAGAGGCTCACTGCATCACCAATATTTAACATGTTCAATTACTGCCATCTTTGTAATTTATTGTAGGATATTATTCATCAGTAATGTACCTGGAACAAGAGGGACAACAGTGAAATCAGTGAAGAGTTCTGTTAGCTCTCATTTTTCCCCATGAAAGGTATTTTCTGTGCATGACAGATTATACTCCTGATAGAAATTGTAACAAACTAACAAAATGCAGATCCATTGAATGCAGTAAATCTTTGTCAATAGTGCACATACACCAAGGCACAAATCTTCATGAAAAGTCCTCAGCATTAAGAAGCAATTCCTGTAACAATGTTTAATTTTGTGATAATCCCACACACCTACTTATGTAGGCATTCCAGACGTGAAATTATCTGAAATTGGACAGATGTCTACACAAAATAAAGATTCAAAGATTACAGAAAAAGAGAAAAATTAGGAATTATTCTTCAGTCTGCAGCAGTCAGCCCTGAAAATAACATAGCAGGGGTTGGAAAGCATAGCTCAAGTTAATAGCTTCTCTATTGTAGGCTTCAGAGTGGCACAGACTCTTCTATTTGAAAGGGATAAAGAGGAGCAAATTCTCCCTGTGCACACTCCAGTTGTGCCATTGTATAAGTGCATTGTTAGCTATTTTAGAAGTGAGCCATGTTTGCAGAGCATCTCTGTAAGAAGGTGGCAGTGAGACAGGATTTCATTCATATGTCCATATGCACAGTTGCATGCTCTGCTTTGCTGTTCCATCCAGCCTCTTATTGGTAAATGCAGCAACCAGAATTAATCAGGGGAGAGGGCTGGGTTTTTTACTTTGCATTTGTTTTGGTTACTTTACTCGTCATTCTTACTCAGCTGTTTTTCTTTCTTCCCATATTCCCCCTTGCCCTCCTTATCCCTGCAGATGCATAAGTATTGGAGAGAGTGCCTTTTCCACAGGCTGGAGCCAGCCCCACAGGCAGTAGAGTCTCTGCTGTGGCTGTGGCAAGTGCCCTGCAGTCCCTTGCTGTGCCCCCTGCGTGATGCTTCTTGCCCTACCTCTCCCTGTGAGGGGTACACACAAAGTCAGGCACCCACCCTGCTGCTCCCATGCTTGCCAGAGTTGTAGTCAGAGGGTGGGAAATGGTATTCCTGGTGTGGAAATGGCTCCTCTCTCTTCCATCCCTATGCCTGCAGAGCATGCAAGGAAATGGCAAGTGAAATACTGTAACTCAGATCTGAGCTGGTGAACCCCATGTGCCAGTTGATGTGCTGGGTTGAGTGGGTATGTTTAAGCTGAAATCAGTATCTGCAAAATGAGCTCCCACTTTTCACCTTTCCTAACAACGTGTCTATTTCTATATTCCTGTAGTTTTAGTTAATAATGGTATATGTGAGTATAATGCAGTCATATAAAATGCAAGATATGAAGTGGTTTATGGCAAAGACTTTAGCTATTCACACCCAGTTGTCCATCAGCCTAGCTAGAGGGTCTCTAAGATGTTCCATGTGACTATGAAGAGTACGCAATGTCATGGCATAAATAGAGGCAGTCAAATTACCTGGGTGTCCAAGGACAGAAAGACTGAAGAGCACTTGAGAGCCTTTTTGGTATACTAACCTATATATGGGATCTCCATGGGGAAGCCAAACACCTAAGAAATGTGAGTGAAGGAATTGAATACTAAACATGCAGTTACAAAGCAGAAGTGCCATCTGATCTTGCATCAAATACCTGATAGATCTGGGAGCCAAGGATAAATATCCCATTACTATAATACCTCCATCACAAGGAGAAATATCTCATTACTCTTAACCATGTGAGAACTGTGCCAAATCATCCAGTGTCAGGTGGGATAAAAACCCAAAGGCAAATCCAAGCAGGCTCATTTCAGAGGTAGGCACAGTCTCTAGCACACCATAGTTTGAGAGGAAATTGTATCACTTTTGCATAAGGCAAGAAAATACTTGAATTAGGGATGGTATTATGAACTGGTGATCAACAGCTGGCCTATGAAACAGCAGCCTCTTCCTCAGCTGGATGGTATGGAGTGTGTGACATGGAAGGAAAATCAAAGCTCCCTTTTAGTTATCTTTCCTTCAGCCTTTTTTTCTAAATACTAAATAGGTATATTAACAATGCAATACTAATGCACACGAGCTTTGTGCCATGCTGGTGGTTTAGAAGTTACCAATGAAGTTATTTCCATACACACCATACACACCAATTCAGCTCATTCACAGTCCCTCCCCTCTCTCTCAGCTTTCATCTCCATTACTAGTTTTCAGCCATATAAATGAGTTGTAATGCCAGTCATTTGAGCAGCACAGATGTTTGCAATAAGCACACAGCTGAGAAGTGTACAGTGAAGATGAATGTATCATTAGTATGCATAAATAAACTTTTGTGGCCCATTTTTCAGATCAAGCTGAATTGCACTGAATTTGTCTTTCCAGATTACAAATGTCTTGTATTAAAGCAACAGGTTTTTAAGAAGACTGGGAAAATGTCCTACTCTGATTGCTTACTGTAAATAGTTTAGTGCAGAAACTTGGTCCTGTGTGTTCTATATCTTGACTTTGGAAATAAAAGCTTAGGTAAAAGCTCTATTATTCCCAGTGTGAAACCTCATTGTGTGAGAGGCTTCCAGATCCATTCCTATCAGGGAGAGGTTCCTAAGAGTTATCAACTACTGCATCTATGACAAGATGCTCAAGTGATATATAGATGTGTTCCTTCATTTGTTTTTAAGTTGCTCTTAAATACATTTTCTTTGGAGCAATGTTTCAGCCAAACAAGACAGGAAGGTAGATTATTTTTTTTTGCCTTTAAACTACTGAACATTTTTAAAAGTGAACTATGCTTCAGTGTTTTTTGGCACGCAGAATCCATCTTAATGTGGAGTACATGACAAAAAGTGCCATGCTTTCTATAAAGATCTTAAGGAGAATGACTGAGCCCCAGTACCACATTGTAAATTAACTATTGTCCTTTGTCAGCATTGAGTATGCCCTGTCATGTCAAATAACCACTGCTGGCATCCTGTCTATGAGCATGACCCCTGTTCATTTCATTCACCCAGCAGTGAATAATTCATATAGCAAGTTTTTCCCTGGGCAAAATACACTGACATGGAGTCACTAAACTATAGTCATTCCCAGAACAAAATAGTTATTCATGCTTTCAATGTGAACTATTAAATCTTGCCAATAAAATTTGAGAATGAATTGAATTAATTCATTTAACATCATCTGAGCTGACAACAATGTTGTTGCATGCTTGCTGTGCTTTGCTTTGCTTTCCCCCTCTTTTTTTTTCAAATTGTACCTGGAAATTGATGTGCTGAGCCAAGCAGGTTTTAGCAAGTCCTATCTAGGGGAAGAACTTAGCAGGAAAGAAGGTAATTCCTAAGTCATGATGTAGCTCCCTCAGCTTGCAGAGTTAATCATCAATTACTAGATGGTAATGTGGTTCCCAGTAGCATTTTTTGCAACTAAGCAAGAAATGGCTGCTCCCAAAAAGCTGTCCTTGCCTCCTAATGTGTACCAGGACAGAGTGTGTTGCCTGCCAAGACCAAGGGGGATGTGCCTGGATCTTACCTTTCCCCTTGGTGGCGGCTGCTGTGCTCCTAGGGAGTGGGAGATGTGAGGTGGGCCTGCTTCATAGATGAAGGAGAGCAGTCAAGCCCTCCTGCTTCCTCCTGCCTGGCACATTGCTCCCGGGTAAGAAATAGGCAATAGTGCTGCTCAAGTGGCAGAGGAGCACATGCAAATGAGGTGGAGTAGATGAGATAGGAGGGGATTACCATGGTGGTTTTGCATAGCTTGATTTTTGATGAGAAGGGAAGAAGTCAGCCACGGAAGTGATTTTTTGTGAGGACCTGCTAAAGGCTTCTTCCAGCCTAGCAAAACTAATTGCTGGATTGCTCAGAGAATAGACACACTGCTAAGCCAATTAGAAAAGCTGGTAACATCTCTACCATAACATATTTAAGAAAGAAATGTGGGAACTCTTGTTCCCTGTGAACCAAATGGTCCATGTTGTGGGAAGACTCCTCCATGGGAGGAACTCATGTTGCAGCAGGTTGGGGGAGGACTGCTACTTGGGAAAATGTAAACCACATTGGAAGTTCCCATTGAAAGGACCCCATGGCATAGCAAAAGAAACTCCTCTTGCTAAGCAAACTGAAGAAAGATTTTTTTTTTTAGAAGTAACAAACTGACTAAAAACCCCATGTTTTGTCTCTCTGTGCTGTCAGTGGGAAGGAAAGAAGAGCTGGGTGGTAGGGGGAAGGTATTCTAAAGGTTTATTTTAGTTCTCATTATCCTCATTAATAAAATTTCCTTTATACCTTTTACATTAAATTTTGAGCCTGTTTTGTCCTTAAAGTGTTTCTTCCCAATCCTTACCTCAAGCCTCTGCTCACCTATAACAGAGGAGAATGAGTAAATGATTTCTCCATGGCGTTTAGCCAGTATCAAACCTGCAAAAATTACACAAAGAGTCCTGTTACCATCAACTCAAGCTTCTTTTTAAACTGTTCCCTTCCAAGAAAGAAAGTGGTCCTTGTGTGCTGGTGGTGGCTCTTTGTGGTTGTCACCACATAGCCACAAGCACGCAGGAGGGTGGGAGCCCTCACAGATGGCTCCTGGCTGGTAGGCATTGGCAGGAAGCTCTCAGGGCTCTCCCAAAGGCCTTGGGAGGGATTTGTGGGTGTTTTCTCAAAATTCTCTTTCTTACAGGAAGAGAATGTTTCCTTTGGAGGTTTATTGCAGGATGATAAGCTGAGGAGATGAATTTTTCTCTGCCATGACCAAAAGAGCCGGTGGATGGGTGGTGTTGGTACAGTCCAGCTTAGTCATGTGGGGAGGAGATTGCACTGTTAAGTCTCCAAGTGTGGGCTCTCAGTCCTTTCAAAGCCTGAGGTAGGTTGTGAGTGGCAGCCAGTTAGGAGGAGTTAATAATTGACTCTTTTGTGAGTGAAGGGTGTACTAATTATATTTGCACTTCAAGCTCTCCCTTTTCAGGAAAACTGCTTTTAACCTGTTGCATGCTGCTCATTTCAGGGATGATGGGTATCCATGGTCTCATGGAAGGAGCATCTTCTGGTTGAGAAGAGGTCGATGTGTGTTCTGTGGCTCTGAGGCTGACAACTTTTTTTCCCAGCCTGTAGTAGCCCCTATGCCCATGTGCATCCCTTGGCTATTTCACTCAATCTCCAACAGATTATATAGTCCAAGGCCCCTCACATTTTCTGGTTTTTGTTCAATTACTGTTTTGGGGTTTTTTTCGTCAGATTTTAGTTTTCTTCCCAGATGTCTTTAAGATACTTGTTTGGAAAACATCCGTGGAAAGATGCAAGAAAAGGTGTGATTATCTTGCACCTGGCTACAAACTGTAGCCCTGGTATTAGCAATTTAGCTGAATCAGATTAGATCCCTTGCTGCCACCACCCATCCTGCTCTATGTTCAATGTCAAGTGTAAAGTTTGATATAAAATCTTGAGAGTCTTCCAAGATGACTAGTTCACTTTTGAGATTATTTATTCAGTTTGGCACAAAATAATTAGCTGAAAACTACTTATCTTAACCTACTGGAAAAATAGATCATTTTCCAAAACACCTGCTGCTTCTTAAAAATCACAGCTTCTGATCTGTGTGATGTAACACTGACAAAACCACATTACTGCTTTTTTTGTAATTAGAGCTGTGTGTGCTGTTGTTGCAGTCTCTGCTTAAGACTTGCTCCCTGTGTGTGTAAAAGTGCAGTGGGCAGAGACAGTGAAGAGGGTTGGATTTGGAGCTGGACACCATGTGGAATAGTCATATGGAGACAGGACACTACTGTCATAGACTCCAGTGGCTTCATTGCCTCAGAAAGGTACAGTAGAATTGTGCAAAATGGGTCTGTATCTGTGTCTGATCCCCTGGACAGGTCTCGCTGCAGTAGAAGACTGGTCTCAGCTCTATGAGCCCTTGTGCCTTGATGTGAACTGCAGCTACCTTCACTGCAAGAGCTCAGGTGTGCAGGCCCAGGTTATCTAATGGGTGTGACTAATCCAGCACAGTTTATTTTGGGTCACAGTTCACCCAGAAAAGCTCCCCTGGGAGCTGGAGGGAGCAAGGGGATGCATATGCATGGTTCCAAGCTTCTCCATGTCCACTCTCACCCCTCATTCCTTGCTGCCAGTGCTCATCCATGGTAGGTGATGGTCTTTTGGTTCCACCTTCCCAATGTGATGCAGGCAGAGGAGCTTCTAGGAGGCTCCAACAGCTCTAGCAGAGACAGCATCTTCTCATTGGGCACTCACTGGATCCTAATATGCATGTTGATGATCCATAAACTGAACCAAACAGAACACAGCTCCCTCTCCTCCAGTGGTCCACTTGCAAGAGGGGTTATGTGCCTACATGGGGAATTCTGGGCAAAGTGCAGTTTGTGTGGGTTATCTGAGGCATGGGAAGTGTGTAGTCAGTCTTACTCTTATGTAATTTTTAAGGGTAAAGGGGTGTGTGAGCTGTGGGTTATTGTTATATTTTAAAAAGGAAAATTGTACTGTAACTAATTTGCATTTTAGTAAATGGCTTTCTGACCTCTCTTCCTTGAAATTGCCCTGGTTTCCCTTCAAAAATCATACTGGTAGAGAGATGAACCCCTTCCCTCTCTTGATGGCAGACTCTGCTTCAGCTTCTGTGAGGAAGAGGCTGAGGGATTGCCGTGGCAAAAGAAGGAATGGAAAGAAACAGTGAATAAACATTAAAACTGGACAAATTCAGGCTCAATAGAGGTGTGCATTTTTCACAGTGGGCAGATATAAATATTGGAGCAATTTTTGTGGGGATTTGGTGGGGATTTTTGTAGGGATTTTGTAGGGATTTTAAAGACTTCAAGGCTTTAAATCAAACCTGCAGGTACTTTCATATGTTTTAAGCAGAACTTGCAGACTTGATTCACAATTGCCTGAATGAGGCTTTTTTGGTCTGTTTTGTATAGCTGGACAGAGCAGATGGTCAGAAAAAGATCTCCCTATGAGATCTGTGTTTAAATAAGCAAACAAACAAACCCCTTGAAAGTGATATCCACACATACAGATGAATGAAAATTACAAGTCCTTAGCAATACTAGAAAAGGAAATATTTGTGTCTGCTGTAACTGACCCATTTTTGGTACTCCAGATACAGGCTGATTTGTGGGGAAACATGGTAAACTGCTCATGTTGAGATGTTAAGATGTGGCACTTGTTGAGGGAATGACCCCCACACCCTACAGCCCCATGGCGTTGACAGAAGCAGCCCCTGGTGCTTCCTGACTTTTGGATTCCCACTTTTGGAATCCCTGCTATCTGTGCTTCCTGGCTTTTGGATTCCCACCCATGCCTGAGTGAAGTGCTTCAGGTCTCTGAGCACCCAGTGCCTGGAGGGGTGCAGAGCAAGGCAACACATGGGGAGGCTGGGCATCTCTTTATACCCAGCTTCCCAACCTGAGTCTGTCTGTACAGCTCTGTGGGTGCTTGGATCAGACCCCTCTCCCCTAACAGCTAATCTGGGAAGGCTCCAGCCATCCCAGATAATGTCAGTGAACAGTTGAAGCTCTTCATTAGAGAAAAACCTAATTAGACATTTATTATTTATGTGATTTTGCATTAATGGCCTGGCAACAAGATTTATTTCTCAACTTATTTGTTTCACAATGTGGTCTCTTCAGCAATCAATTGATATTTGGTTAGCTTAATAACTATCTTGTTAAATTCAAATTAAATGCTGCTCTGATCTAACTGTATTAAAATAAATGTTGTCATTGTTAATGAAATGCAAATAACTATTTAAATTGTGGCAGTGCTTCATTGAGTTGCCACTGTTGGATGGAAGGGTGTTGAAGAACATGCCAGTTCTGGGGGATGACAGGAAGTGCTGAGAGCTGAAACCCCTGCCAACACTAGCAGGGCAAATGGAAGCTTCCCCCCAGCTCCAGCAGGTCCTGGATGACAACTGCAGTTGTGTATGAAAGCAGTTCCTCTGCTTAGATTATGCCCACTGTGCTAGGAATTAAAACATTCTGGCTATGAGCATCTAAAAACAGATGAAGGTCCCTCGTGCCTAAATAAATAACAATGAGTTAAAATGAGGGATCCTCGAGCTTTCCCTGCAGTGTGGGACAAAACCTGACAAAACATTGGTCTCTGAGCTTATTAATTTCCTGGCACTGTGTGTTCCTATGCACAGAGGCCTGAGCCCACTGCCTTGGCAGACATGGGTAGAGGCAGGGATGGCAAGAGGACTCCTCTGCAGGTTCCTGCTGTGCAAATACCTCCCCCTCTCACCTCATTATAACACATCTGGCAGGTAGCAAGCATAGACATGGAAAAAGGACTCAGTTTGGTCTGCAAATAAGGATTTATGAGCTGACAAAGCAGCTCAATTGTCTCTGCTGCTCCTTGGGTCTGAGGACAAATCCCTACTGCGTGCAGGCAGTGTGATGCCACATACCAGCAGACTCTGGATTTCTGCAGACCTTTCCATCCCTGTAGAAGGAAAGAATGATGCCAATACAAAAGTTAAAATGTGCTCAGAGTTTTCCACTGATATGGATGCCTAGGTGAAATAGTAGAAACAGCAGCTAAAGTTAGCTGGAGTCATTAGGAGAGAAGTTCTAATGTGTTGACAAAGCTTTAAGTTTCAGCTTTAAGCTGAAACTATGCAATCTGAAATGTGTGGTGGGTAGAGTTGATCCAGCTTCCTTTTTAGTGGGCATGATACCACTTGTGACTGCAGCAGGAGCCAGGGTAGGGCTGCCCAAGTGTGAGAGAGAGAGAGAGAGGGGTGAATGCAAGGGTTGATCTCCACAAGCAGGGTCAGGTGTACATCCCTGTGTTCAGAGGGGTCTGTGTGCTGCCCAGAACAATGGAGAAAATTAATACAATGGTGCTGCACAAGCAACTGGTCTTGTCTTTTGTTTTCATGTGCAAATAAGTTGTTGAGTTATACCACTATATCACTAGTGGCAAAATTTGTATGCACAAGTCCTTTTTACTGAGTTACAAGTACTGCAAGGACAATTGCCTGTACAAGGTTGGATCAATGCCTGCAGAGAAATCCTTGCAGTAACTAAGTCCAAAAAAGGATTGGCCATAGGGTGAGTTCCCAGCCTTTCTCTCTGAAAGCATGAGCGCATCCAGGAATTTAATATTTACACAAACTTTAAGCAGTTAACTGGGAAGCAAAGAGCAAAGTCCTAAAACAAACCATGCTGCAATTTGTAACACTTGTTTTTTTGCTCATATGTGTTACCAGCCATTGACACAAGTGCTATAGGGAGACATTATTCAAGATGAAGTACTCTAGTACTGTATTGGATCTGCATTACCTTCACAGTTCAGATATACATGCATTTCAACACAGACATGATTTTTTAAAATTTTTTTTATTATTTTTTTTTATTTCTGGATATAATGATGCAAGAGCTCTGAGCCTGGGGGATATAATAGAATGAAGAAACGGAGTGGGGGAAGGGAGGTAGGTTTAGCTCAGTATGAAGTGTGCAAAGATTTAGACTTGGTGTGGTTTTTAATAAACTTAGATGAGCAACATATGATGCCTTCTGTTATATTAATCTCAAGTGCTTGATGTTTCACATGATTTTCCAGCAGCTTTCATTTATTGAATTTCCTGCTTAGATTTTTAGTGAAAAGCAAAGATTATAAAACATCCTGTTTTTAATTCTAATTTAATTGCATACAATTAGCTAAATACATCATTTACTACATCTCCAGCTAATACATAGTTAAATTTAATTTTTTCAATAGTGTGCCAAATGACATATTAATAATATTTGATATCATTAACATTTGATTGCAAAAACATTTGCATACTGTTTATTAAGATGTGATATGATGCATTTCTGCATTGGTTGACTGTGTAGGTGACTAAGGAAATAATTCTCAACCCATACCCTGGATTTTAAAGCTTCCAGATTTGTTTGTTTATTTTAGAAAAGAATAAAGTCAAGCTCCTGACACTGTTTTTGTGGCATGGTTTTCTAGAATAAGTGCATTCAGCCTCATTCCTGTCCAGACTACACTTTTGTAATTATAGCTGAACCGCAGTTCCCTGAAAGTTTCTTTACTCTTCTCAATTTTTCAGTCTGCCAAGAATGATGGAGGGCAAATTGATCCTGCCTTGAGAATAAGGGACTGGAGTAAATGATCTCTGTGAGGCCTTTCCAACCCTGTTTTTCTTTGATCCTGTGTAGTTTGGAGCTGTCATACATCCAGCTGGATCATGGTGGAGTAAAAGCAAACTGATGTCCACACTTGGCTGCCACATCTCTACTGAGAAAAGGAGAGCAGTGCAGCTCCAGCCATCACTTGGGAGTTTTATAATGATTGTGCTGGTGAGATGGGGAGATACAGGGCTTTCTCCTACCTTGGGTGTTACTACCACTGCCCTGAGGGATTTAGTACTGGGTTGAACCCCTAGCCTCCAGGCTTTTCACTGGGTTCTAAGATTCTCATTGCCTCCCAGCTGGAGGGGTTTCTGACTGTGCCAAATGCCCTTTGCTGCAGGGTCTGGGACATATGGCATCAGACACTAATACATTGTGCTGCAGTTGCAGAGAAATCTGAAGTATTGCTGGTGTTGTGCAGCACAGCAAATCAGCAGCAGCTTGTGCCAAGTGGGTCAGCCAGTAGAGTGCTGGAAACATCAGGACAGTATTGCAAGAGAGACTTGAGTTTCTAGATTTCATCCTAGGTTTGAATTTTGTCTCTCCTAGCCCTAGAGATGGCTCACTTCAGGGCTTTGGTCTAGCCCAAAAGCAATGACAGGAAGCATTGTTAACTTGAAATGATGTTTGGTTTTCTAGGGCCACCCAGCTTGCCCTTCCAGGGCTACAAGTACTTCCAGGTGTTTGGGGTAGACCCATATGTAAAAACATCTTTTTCAAGAGTAATAGTGCTCTGCCACTTGTGCTGTCTGCAATGTGGAAGCAAAAACAAACAGGAAACCTTAGGGATGAAGGTCAGGCAGAAACACAGGTTCTGGCAACTGGTTGGAAACATTTAATAATAATGACTAATTTAGAAAAATCAAAATGAGGTGTTACTTTAGTTGTGGTGCCAAGTTTTGGACTGAGTGGCTTGAAGAGTGGAGTTCCTTCATGTGATCAGCAGAAGCTGGATGTAGGAAGTAGGACTGTATTTATGCAATACTATGACATTGTAATTTGCTTTGAAAATAACTACAAGTTGCTACAGCTCAAGAAATTGACTAACAGTGCCCCAGAGATGCCTTTCCTTTTCT
This sequence comes from Erithacus rubecula, assembly GCF_903797595.1. NCBI lineage: Eukaryota > Metazoa > Chordata > Aves > Passeriformes > Muscicapidae > Erithacus > Erithacus rubecula. The sequence goes on from NC_136660.1 coordinate 5,786,363, forward strand.
CAGGGGTCACTTCTGAAAAGAGGGGAGTTTAATCTGCATTTTTCTAGAGTCTTTGGGCTGAATACCTGTGTTTCTACAGGTGGTAACCCCAGGCAGGCAGATGCTGTGAAGGCTGTTTGACAGCTGTAGGGCATAATGATGAGCTCATGGAGGAAGAACAATTGCTTTGAGTTTCATTGTGTACTTCTGGATATTTGTTCAAAAGTACAGTTACAGGACGCTTGTGGAGGGTTTCTTTATTGCTTTCCTTCTTTCTTTGTCTCTTTTAGGGTCCTGAGAGAAAACTGTATAGCAACAGAGCTTAACAGAGTAGAAAGTAACAGCAAAGAGTGAGTAAAGACAGGTGAGGTGAACATTAACTGGTTTCCGTAGTTTTTGACAGCTCATCTGGTGGGAATAATGAATAATTTATTCTGCATTCCCCACTTTAGATTATCAAGTGGCTAGACTGAAGCTGGGAAACACTCCAGGTCCAAATCAGATACAACAAAGGGGATATTTGTAGTCCTTTGTGTATTCCTTTATTTTACTCATTTTTATTAATTTCCTGATACTGAAAGTATTTAGGGGGGTCTGGAAGGGAAGACGAAGTTTCATATCCCACACTCTGTCCTCATAGTAGCTGCTCAGGGTGTTGGGATCAGCACATTCATGGCAGGCCTGTGAGGCAGCACTGTGAGGTTCAGATGAGATTTGGCATCAGGTACTCTGCCCTGCTCTGTGACAGAATCTATCATGTCTTTGATTGTGTCCACTGATCACCGAGAAGAAACTGAAGAAAGAAAGTATTTAGGTTTAGCTTAGTAGGGATGGTTCACTGTGATATACCACCAAATAAATCACTTGCTGGTCTGCAAGCAAGTCAGTGTGCCTCTTCAGATCCAGACTGACACTCAGTTCTGTGGAGGCACAGGGCCCAGTGGAGGCCATGGCTCTTCCCTGGAGGGAAAGCCCTGAAGATGAAGAACTTACAGCTCTCCTCCAAAGAGCTAACTCTCAGGCAGGCTCCTCTTCAGTTTATGGCAAAGAGAACATCTCTTCCACAATGCTATTCAGTTGTGTGTAGATACTTTGTGTGCCATTAGCCCTCTCACTTTATTCTGTCCCTGAGGCCTCAGATCATTGGCCCTGCTGCTCTACCCAGCCTCCTGCTTTCCCTGTATAAACCCTGCTCCATTAGACATTTTTGGTCAGTTTTTGTCTCTGGGCCTCTTTATGGAAGAAGAATAAAGATCTCTGTGGAACCCAGGCTCGTGTCCCTTTCTTCAGTGTTGCCTGTAGCAGCAGCTCACAACTGAGCTGAAATCACTCAGTGGCAGCAGATGTGCCTGTGCCACCAGGACATCCTTTTAAGGATGCTTCTCTGGGGAGGTTGGTGCTCTGACCATAACTGCTTCTGTGACAGGAGAATGTAGTTCTGATGATTCTAGATGCTGACCCCATCAGCTGCTGCCTCTGAAATGGTCATCTCAGCCACATCCCTGCTCTCACAGTGCAACTACTCTGTGTAATGAGATGCTTGCATGGGTCAGGATGATGCTCTGTGGCTTAAACATGCCAGGGGAGCTGGGGTGACCTGTTCAGACCCCTGGGAAAGCTGCAGCTGTCTGAGTCCTCCTGACTCTCCTCACTCTTTGGAAGAGTTTGTGCAACTGAGTTCTGGTTGCCTAAAGACACATGATACATGGTAGACTGGGAAATGTCTCCTGTTCTGTGTAAACAAAAGGAACCAGCAAAATCCAAACAAACCCCTTAGAGGCTTTTCCTACTGCAACTATTCTAGAGCAAGGGGTTGGGATAACCTTTGTTGGTGAGGGGAAAAGGGATTTTGGCTGGCAACATATTTTGCCTGTTTTGCTGCTAATGAAATCACATGCTACATAATGCTTAAGGGCATATCACCTTACAGATTGCAAATAACTTTTTGGGATAATATCAAACAAATTTAAATGTGTCCTATTTGCATTATTTGAAGTAGTGTCACTTTTCCATTGGAAATCTTTATAGGAAATTTAACATTTATATTAGTTCCTGAACATGTATGTTCTTGAAAAAAATATTCCATCAGTTCCTCTGAGCCTGATAGTCTCCAACTGCAATCCTTTTATGCCATTGTGCCCATCTTTTATAGACAACATTACTTGCTCTGGTTTTGTACTAGTATGTCTAGAAATAGAATTAGGTTTTCTACCTCCAGTCAGCATTATTCGGCATTAATCCTCTTTGGCAGTGGAAGCAGCTAGCTCACTGCCAGCTGCTGGCAGGTCTCATCAAAGCACTGGAGTTGGTGTCAGTTTTAGAAGTTGAGAATACATACAGTGTTCAAGAGAGAAGTATCATAAATTTCTTTAAGTGAGCACACAACATTTAAGGCAGCTCTTAGGATGGGCCTTCTGAACTCCTGTGAGCATTTGGTAGCTGCTAAGAGAGGAAAATGACAGCAAATCATCTATTTTTGCCATTCTTATGGCAATTTACTGTACTAGCATCTCAATATCTCAGTTTGTCTGTAAAATGGACAAATTGATCATCTGGACAGTCCACTCCACCAGAGTAATGAAGCTTAGCTAATATCCTGCAATGATAATGTAATTACAGCAACTGCCATCAAAAGGGCTGAAAGTGTTCAAAGGAGAAATTGTTATTCTACTTTTGTGAGTGGGGGAACTGAAACAGAGAATGGTGATGACCTGTCAGAGAGGGCACGTGGCAGGAGCCAGGTTTCCTGACACTTCCTGCTTCTTCTTTGAGGCATCAAGTGTTGGAGTTAGTGAGCCAGGAGTTTCTGAATTCTTCAGAGAGAAATCAGAGTGCAGGGATTGAATTAAAGCCTTTGGATGGATTGAAGTATGTTAAGCCACTCACACATAAATTAGAGGTGTAAATTAAGGTTGTAGAATAAGTAACTAAGTAAGTTTTAGAATGAGCTTTAAGTGCTTTTAGTGAGTAAAAGGTCTCAGATGCCAGAGTAGAAGTGTAAGTTCTAGTGAAGGTTGAAAAAAAGTTTTAGATACTAGTGTTTTCCATGGAGGCTCCAGGAACATGTAGTAAGAATATTGCTTACATTTTTCAGATAGAACAAGATAGACCATATGTGGAGTTTGTACATAACCTGGCGTCTTAAGGAACTAAAATTCCAATAGGTTAAGGAGAAGTAGTCTGAGTTTGTGTCTTAGCTTGTTGGGAAGTTTCTGTATAAAAACTCTCATTGGACAGAGCCATTGCTTTTTGCCATTGCTTTTGCCATTTGCTTTTCCTTTGCTTTGCTCACACCACCATCAACACCCCAGAAGAAGTCAGGGCAGTGTGTGCAGGAGTAGCTCCTGCAGAGCTTCCTTGGGGCTTTGTGGATGAAATCACCTGAATTTTCCCTGCTAGATCAGAACTGGGTCTCTCATAAGAAGAGAAATATCTGCAATTCTCTTCTCTAGAATCTGATATTAAGATTTTCATAATGCAGTTGCTTATACATGCTTCCTCACCTTGTTCTCCTTTTATCAATGTAAATCTACTTCTTCTCTCCTTTTAAGCAAAAGGCTAGTATTTCTTTCCATTCTACACAAGCTAAGCCTAGAATACCTGCAGTTAGCTAAAACACTACTAACAAAACCTCTATATTTTACAAAGAGTTGGAGGCAAGATTATGTAAAATTCAAATATAAGTGTATGAAAGCCAAACTAGCCTTTGGAGACATATGGATAATTCTTTCTGTCCCATAAAATACTGGTAGTTCATACTGTTTTTCATACTTTAGTTGCTGGGATTTCATACCAATTATGGTATTTATTTAAAATAACAAGCTATGGGAATCCATCCAATTTCCAAGAACCCTATTGCCACAGTTCATTACAAGCTATGATTAGTGACAGGATTACAATGTGTGCAGGTATTCTGAATATTAGACCTACTTTTTTGTGTGTAGTTCTCCTTTCTGGTTACCTGGGAGCTGTCTGCTTATATTCTATCACCTCAAATTTTTACCAACCAGAAATTTTACACTTGTAAAACAGACATGCTATTCTATAACATGCTCTGTTATAGTGAATCTATGACCTTGCTCTCAGTCCTCTTTCTATGTGTTATTAAAAACAAAAGATTTTCTACATATTGCATGAGTGTTGTTGCTGATTAAAAGTTTGCATTGGGGTTTGAACTGAATCCTCAGCACAAGAGAGAAGGTGAAAGTTTGTTAACAGCTTGTAACTGTATGGCATGTTTCTTTGAAGTTAGAGGTGAGAAGGGAAGACACGATGGATCTTGGTATCCTTTTGGAGATGGATTGGGTGATGGACTAGATTTTGTTCTCTAGAGGATTGAGTTTTATTTTCTAGTGCAATCTGGTGTTGGTTTAGACTATGTTCAGATGCTCAGCTGAATTTTTGGTCAACTTCTGATATAGATCTAGTGTTCTGATTAGTTTATAACATCCCTAAAATATGACTTAACTTTCCCACTAGCCCGTACTTTCATTAAGAAAACATGTATTTAAACAGGGTTTACATCCAAAACTTATGGCTCCAGTTTCAAATTCTGCAATGTGAAGTCATCAATAGTCAGGTTTGCTGTGGCTCCTTGAAGGTGTAGGACAGTCCATACAACCCTGCAATAGCTGCAGAGGCTTGTTAAATAGGCTTGTGGTCCTAGAGGTTTGGCAGGTAATTCACATGAGAAACACTTTGGTGTTTTAGGTGCAAGAAGTGTAACTCATAGAATGATTTTGGTTGTAAGAGACCCTAGAGATCATCTAGTTCCAACTCCCTTGCCATGGACAGGGATACCATCCACTAGTCATGAATCTATAAGTAGTTATATCCAGGCATGAAGTGGTAACCCTTTCTACTAAAATGCCTTCAGAAATGTATGCAGTGCCCCATACAATTGGTAAAGCAGTCCCTTCATGAAGCTCTGAAATACTGGGTTGGGTGTATAGTAGCAGAGTCTGGTGGTTTGATGCTGGCTCAATGCCAGACACACACGAGAATCAATCGCTCAACCCTCCTCTGCCACAGCCGGGCAGAGGAAAGAAAAAAAAGGTAACAGGTTATGAGTCAGATAAGGACTCAGAGAAAACACTTCAAGGGCAATACAGGCTCAACTTATCATTGCAAGACAAATTTATTACTAATAGAACCAGAGGAACATAATGAAAAGTAAAATAAGCCCTTAAAACACCTTTTTCCCCCAAGCCCCTCTCTCCTTTCCACCAATAAATAGTGCAGGGAGATTGGGCATGGGGGTTTTGGCCAGTTCATCACCAAGATTTTCTTCACTGCTCTGGGAGAGGAGTCCTTCCCCTGTGAGACCATGGGATCCCTCCCACGGGAGACAGTCCTCTGTGAACTGCCCCAGTGTGGATCCACCCTCACGAGCAGCAGCCCTACTGCACCTGCTGCAAGGTGAGTCCCTCCCACAGGCAGACAGTTCTCCCAAAACTGCTGTGGCATGGGTCACACTTCCATGGGTCCTCCAGGGACAGGCTGCTCCAGTCTGGAATCAAGAGCCATCTCTCCACCGGGTCTACCACTGGATCACAGCCTCCTCCAGGCCTCCACCCGCTCCTGCATAGTGTGTTAGGATGCAATGCAAGATGTTACCAAAAGTATGTATTCTATTACCATCTGTTAAAACCAGGTGTTCTTCATCTCTTCCATAGCCTATCCCTCCTAACTCCAGAGAGATATCTTCTGTTAATGAGCCAGCTGTTAAAACCAGGTGGGGCAGTCTTCTTTATCTCTTCTATGACCCATCCTCCCTCTAGGGAGATATCTTCTGTTAATGGGCCATTGAGTCCCACTGCATGGCTGATAAAATTACATCATCCCATTGTGAGATACTCCTCCCAGGAGGAGGACCCAAGCATTCCTACCTAAATATAATGTGATATAGCAGCCTTTTCCCACTAGATTCCCAGAAGAAGACCAGACCCTTCTACACCACAACTGGACCTTCAGAGGAAAACTAGACCCTTCTACAGGAGCACTGTCATTCCAAGAGGACTGCAGACACCATTTAATCAGACTGCTACCAACACTCTGACTGATGGTTGTATTCTGACTGTCAGTGTTTTTGTACTACTGCATTTTTATTTTAATTTTCCTATTAAATTGTAATTCTGACTTGAGCTCTCCCACTGGTTTGCTCTGAAACCTCCCTCACGGGCTGTGAGTGGATCTCTGCATTCTCCATGGATCCCTAGGGGCTGCAGGGAGACAATCTACTTCACCATGGTCATCACCATGACCTACAGAGGAATCTTGGAACTAGTGCCTGGAGCACCTCCTCCCCCTCCTTCTCCACTGACCTTGGTGTCTCCGTGTTGTTTCTCTCACGTGTTCTCATCTCCTCCTCTTCTCTGACTAGGAGCAAGCCCAGTTTTGGTCAGCAGCACATCCATCTTTAGACCCATAAGTGATTGGCTCTGCTGGGCATGGTGGAAGCTTCTAGCAGCTTCTCACAGGAGTCATCTTTTTGCCTTCTTACTATCAAAAACCAGACTGTGCAAAACTAATACACAGGGGAAGCAGCATTTGCCACAATTGTAAGACAGTGCTCCAATTACAGGTTTGGATTGTGTTTGTCACCAGAGAATTCATTTTCAATGGGAACCTAATGCAGATAATCTTAAGAGGACACTTGAAGAAGCTTTTTAGTCCCTATATTGAGATGATCAAGACAGTTTCAGTACAAGTGAAAAGAAACCCTCATTCTGAGCCCTGTATGAACATATTTTGCACTTCTTTCTTTCCAAGTTGGCTGAACTGAAAGCTACCTGCCTCAAATTTCAGAGTCAAGATTTTGTGCCAAGATTAGCTATAAAGTGGGTCAACTATTCAAAGCTGGTAATTAATGTGAATATGGGATTTGTACCAATTTGTTGTTATCTAAAATGACTGATGTTCCATAAAAACAAATTTCTGCTTGTGGATTGTTCTGAGAGGAGCAAATACTGCTTTTGTACCAACTGGTCATGGATGACTGGTGACTTCAGCCAGACAGGCCTGCCTTCCTCCTTGGGCACTGGTGATTGAGGTGCAGAAAGGCAGGATTGCTATTGAAATAATCCAAGAAAGAATTGGAGTAATTTCTGGAGTCATCTTCTGGAAAAAGGAGCTATGCCAGATGAAGCAAAACTTTTTTTTCAGTCCTCTAATGTTGCTTAGGAAAAAAAATACCTTTATAATATATATTTGCAACCATAAAGCCTCTCAAGACCTTCCTCAGGGCAGGACATAGTTGATTGACAGGCTTTTACATATTGAACTGATCAGTGTAATAGTGAAAGTTGTCACGGGTACATTGAATTCAGCATTAATACCTCTCCCAGGCAAGCTTTGCCATAAATTTGGTCATAATTTATCCCTGGGGCCCACCAGGCAAGGGACTGCAGGGAACATCCCCTGCCATAATTCTCACCTGTGTGTGATCTGTATGCTGTCCCTCTCCCTTCCTTTTCCCACGGCTTTCTGCCTTGGCAGCAAAGCTCCTTGCTGCAGGGCAGGCTGTGGGATGAAGCTGTGTCCCTGTGGAGGGGGTGGGTCCTTGTAAGCCCCCTTTTCAGGGGTACCTGCACTGGCTGGAATGGTCCTCAGTGGATTCTAACAGGTGGGCCATGGCAGAGCAGCAAGAAGCAGACTGGTGCACAGTAAAAACAAAGGACCTTTTGGACACAGTCATTAGCTGCTGCTGAGTCTGTTCATCCTCTTGCGTCTTTCAGAAAGTCATCATTTTATAACAGAAAATTGCTGTTTTGTTTCAAGTACACTTAATTTCTATAATAAGAATAAAGCCCCTTAATTAGGGTGACGAAGAAGCAGAATATCACGTTCTTAATGGGAAGGGTAGTAGCTGCTAAACTCAGGGAGGGGGACGGGCTGTGGAAGGGGCGATGGGGCGGCTGTGGCATGGTGTGGGGCATGGCCCTGCATCACGGGGGCTGTGGGGGGACAGCAGCCGTCCGGAGCCACTGGGACAGCGCTGGAGAGCTGTGCTTGGCCTCTTCTGGCAGCAAGCACATCTCCGTGTGCTGTACTTGCACTTTACAGCCTGCCCGGGGCCTCTGCCTTCAGCCACCGTTCCGAAAACCCTGCTTTTTGCCAGGGAACTGGCGTGGATATTGTGCAGATTTGGCTCTGTCAGAAAAACTATTTGTGATCAGTTATGTTCAGTTAGCGTGATTTTGAAATTGGCTCGGCTAGTGATACTTTCTTGCTAGCATCCCGTTTCAAGTCACTACCTGTAGCATGTAATTTCTTGGTCTCCTCTTCGTTCACCGTTGTCAGTTAATTAAATAACGCTTCCATGTATTTAGTCAAGTCCTCTAATTAACGTGTTCTTCAGGCTGAGGTTAGATGGAACAGCCTGTCTCTGGTAACAGCAGGGCGTGTTCCAGTGAAATACACACGGCTGCCGAGTGGGACGGGAATAGTGCGAGTGGCCCCGGTGGGGCGAGAGGGGCTGAGAGCATCCCGCACCCATTCATTGTCAGCCATCACCACCTAGTGGCAAAAAGCCTCAGTCTGCATTCATGTGCCAGCTTACCTCTTGAAAAACTGCTTTTGCCTAAAACCCGAATTTTCAGGAAGGGTCATTTGCCGGTCTTATCCTGGACTCGCACCAGCTTTTATAATTATGCAAAATTTTCTTCCCTGCAGAGAATCTGTTCTGCTGTCTGCAAACTGATATCAAAGCTGACTCATATGTATTGTCTTCTGGACACCTCGAATGTGTACACAGTTGAAAGTGTTTTATTTACACTTTGCTCAGGAAGTGAACTGACCTTTGACATCACATACTCAGATTCACAGCACCAGTCCTGAAATCCACGGAGATGGGTGTTTGTGGTGTGGGTTTTCACCCACATACATCAAAGGAGTATAAACCCTGCCCCCAGTATAACCCTAGAAAACAAAGGGGGTGATACTATGTGGTATTGAGGTGGGAAGGGCACCTCCATTTCCTCATTAAAAAGTGGTTAGCAAAACTAAAAACTTCCTGAAGACCACTAAAAGAATAATAGAGAATAGAAACTATATTGCTGTCCTGGTCCTTTCTTTAGCACAGGCCATGTCTGTTTCAACTGCCTCAGCTGAGTCTTCATTTCCATTCTCCCTGCCTGTGCTTCTGGAATCTTAAACTTATGCCTCTGCCCTGGCAAACACTCCTTGTTCATTTGAACTCAGGGTTTTGTCTTCTGCTTTTTGCACTCAGCTGCTCCCTTGGAGGGGAGTCTACGGATGAAATCTGGATAATGTTTGGCAACACTTTCTTTAGAAAGGGACTACAATAAAACTTGTCACCAACAGCTCAATGTGCTCACTGTGGCAATTAAATTAACTGACAATGGAGTTATGGCTCCTTCATTTAGTTATGATTATTCTTTTAATTTCATTATTTCCTAATGAATAAAATGTTTAATGTCCTTAGTAAGTATGTTGGCAAGGTGTTTTCTGGCAGAGAAGTCTCCCTCTGCTCCACCACTGCACTAGTTGGCTCCCAGCATGGCTGGAATACTCCTCGGCCTCTGAGGGACCAGAGAATGGTAGGATGAGCTTGTGTGTGCTCAAAAACTGTCCTTTGAGATGGGCCCTCTCTCCCTTTAAACTCTGTTTCAAAGCTGCTGTGTGCAAAAGAGTTTTTCAGCCTACCCCCATGCCATCCATTACCCCAAGTCTTCTTAGGGTTGGTGGGGAACCTAGGCAGGCTTGTGAAGGGCACAGCCATGTGGGCAGCCACAGGAGAGACATAGTTCTTGTCACTCACAAATGGGTTCAGCTCCCATAAATCTAATTTGCTTTGCCTGCCATTGCCAGACTTTGGGCCTAATCCATCCCTTGGCTTGTCAGGCTAATCCCCACAAAGAGCTTCTGCCCGGGGGTGGCCCCAGCATAGCTTGGCACCAACACCATGGTATACCCTGGCAGCATCAAAACTGATGACTTTCACGTGCTCCTCCTAAACAGGTGTCTGCACAAAGCTCAAGAGAGTGGGATAATTAAACCATGCCACATTTAGGAGGTTACCTCTATAGCCTGGATCTCAGAAGGGTTGGTAGGCAAGGAAGGCTGACAGAGAAACAATTTCAGGATCACTTCTGGATGTGTTTCTTTGTGTAAACCTTGTGGATTTGGGGTGATGAGATAATATACTCCAGTTTTCCTGCCTGCTTTTTTCCTTTCCCATGAAAATTTTTAAAAGTATCTTCAGACCCTACTATTTTCTGCAAGGAGGAGAATTTTCTGGAAATTTGCTATAGATGAGTATGTTCTGTGATGCCAGAAGTGATTTTCAGGGAAAGGTGTATATACAATTCCCGGACTAGTTTGTTGGTAGTTTTATTTTGAAAAGTTTCTTTTGGGGTTTCTCTCTAATAGTGATAGAATATTAATGTAGAGCAAAATCAAAACAAAACCAACCTTCTTTTATGTGTTTTCTTGGCCGCCTCCTAGTGTGCTGTGCACACCTGAGCATGCATGTGTGTTCATATGACCAATATTCAGCTTCCCCTCTCTTACAAAAGTACTCCACTCAGTGCTGACTGGTGCAAGATAAATTCCTTCAGGAGCAGAAGCCTGTGAGATCTACCTGAGCTGTACCTCAAGAAAGGCCAAGTACCATGTGTGCAACATTTTTTGTGAAAATATTTCTCAAGTGTAGGACACTCAGCCAAGGTTACCCTTGTTCTCCAGCTGAGGGGTGATGGGCTTCAGATGTCCTCTCAGAAGCACATCCTTCTGACCTTTAGTCAGTCCAACAGGATGAGAAGCAGGAATGGCGACAGGCAGACTTGTCAATCGGGCAGTGCAAAGCTGGCAGGACAAGTGGGAATGTGCCACCCTAGTGCTACAGCTGCCCACAGGCTCCCACAGAAAGCATTTTGCAAGTGTCTCTGGTGCAATGCAGTGACTTATGAGTAGGCTGAGGTTCAGGGAACACACCTGCTTCATAAGCCTTCTCTCATGTTAAAGGTACTGAGTTGGTAGAAAGAAGGAGGGAACTAGGGTAGGGGAGCAGACAAAAAACATCAGCAAAGTTCTGTAAAGGAAAGCACTGCTGTGGGAACCAGCTGACAGTTCATGGGGTGAGAGTCCAGCAGAACTGCTGGCACCCAGCCAGCTGTCATCAGTCACTGAGCAGAGACAGGAGACAGCAAGGACTGGGAGCACACAGAAACCCCTTACTGCTGACAAGCCTTCACGAGCACAGGTTCCCACTGTAAGGCAAATATGTATGGCTTGAACAAATCCTATGAACAGTGTTTGCAGAATAGTGCTAAAATCTACTTCTTTGAAATTAGTAATTAGGCTGCAAAACATGTGTGTAAAGTGTGATTTAAGGACTGAATGTGTCAGGCTGGATCTATGCTGACATTTTGTAGGTCAAAGCCCTTAAGAAACAGCAGGCAGTAATTAGGCCCCCATCGTTTCACTGCTGCCTTATGTGTGACTCTGGCTTTCCCTCATCTCACCCCAGCACACACCAAATTCCTCCAACCTGTCACATTTATTTTTGAAAGTGACTTCTCTAGGAAGTGGAGTATCTCTCATCCTCTCTCCCTCTCAGCTCAGAAGAGCCTCTTCCTCTTTTGTAACATTCTAATGAACTCAGAATTTGTTGTATATACTTTTTTCCATGATTTTATGAAAAATTCAAGCCAACTTTTACCTGCTTGCAGTGCAAGATGCTAGGACTGAGACAGTGAGAAGTGAAAAGCTTGTTAGACCAATGACTGCATTTCATTCATGCTGCTTGTTTCTCCTTCTCCTTGAAGAGATGTACAAATGAAAATTCACGAGATCAGAATAAAAAAGCATGGCTAGATAGAGGGTGGCATTAGCAACAGAATGGGAAAGGACATTTTGTTTGTGTTGCAGCAGGATCTATTTTTAAGAGCTTCATGTAGTAAAATCACTTCTGAGATTAATTTTTCAAAAAAATAATAAAAAAGAATGCCCATGCTCACTGCAGAAAGCACTAAATAGTCCACTCCAGCCACTTCAGACAGGATGTATGGAAACAATCAGCATTAGTCTGAGGTAAGCACAAATAGAGGCAACTATCTGATGACGCAGAATAAAGAAAGAGAAGAGCTAGATTTTGCTCAAGCAGCTTGAAAGAGATAGTGGCATTGGAAGGATTATTAGGGATGATAGAAGTGACAATTTGTTCGACCTAGTACCTGCTCTAAATGGTGGCTCTCTCTGTGAATATGAATATCCCATTGAATATTTACAGTAACTCTCCTTGAAACATAACAAACATGTTCAGATCTTCTCTGGGTAGGGGGAGGCTGTTGTTACTATTGAATCAGAGCTGGGCAGAGGGATTAGATGTCATTAAGTGCTCTGAAAACATGCTCTCTCTTCAACTGGCAGGAGCATCTCAAAGTGATTGATTTTTTCTATGTATAGCTCTAATTAAAGGTCTGTGTTTCAATTAGTCTCTTGTTTTCCTGGCCTATAATGTCACATGTCTGTCAGAACATTTTGTTTTAAGCAGAAAGCTCAGCTGTAAAGGCCCTGCCAGTACATATACTACTCTGAGATATTTTTAGTTATAAATGAGGTGGGATTTTAAAAATTTATATGGGAATGAGGCATCCTGATCATAATGAAATTCATTTTGATGAGAGCATACACAAGGTGCCTTCAAAGCATCTCAAAGGGCAAAATGTCGTAACTTTGCTTCAAATTCATTTTCAAAGGTGAGTGGTCAACTTTGTAAGATTCAGATTTAAAAAGCATTTTAAAGTTGACATTTCCTGACTTCAGAAGTCCTCACAAGCTAAAGCTGGTTGTACTCAGCCTGGTGCAGGTATCTATTTTTCTCAAATACTGTCTCCATTAATGAGACAGGAACCTGGTTCCCCCATGGAAAGAACTCTCTTTCTAAGTTTAACCAGGGAGATATCTGATGAAATGATGGCTCTGCAACTGGCAGGGTGTGAGTGTGACACCATCACTGACATTCCCTGAGAGCCCCTCTCCCCTTAATTTCCTCTGCCTGATGCTTCACTCTACTCCCCTAGCCTCTGCTTTGGGCAGGTTATCTGACCCTGTGGGTCACCTCAAGAATGATTTTCAGGCATCATTACAATAGGAGAGCAGCAGGTGACACATGTGAGCTGTGCAGGCAAGAGAAGTAGCTGTCTGCAGGATAATTGCTGGGAAGGGTCACAACCAGACTTCACTGCCATGCTTTACCTGAGGGATAAAACAAAGCCCAAGCTGCTGCTGCTTGGCTTTTTCTGTGCTGTTTCGGAGGCTTTTGTAAGAAACAACATATTTGACAGAGTTAAATGACACAGTAACTGAGAAATATATCTTTATTATTAGAATGTTTATATTCTAAAAACTTTTACCTGGGTTTACAGTACAATCCAATTTCTTTCTAACTAAACTGGCATTTGTTTAGCAAGTAAGTGTAAATTAGGCTTTGAAAAGTTTAAAAACATGCAACTTCTCTTACTCCTTTCCTCTTCCTCCCCCAAAAGGACTACTTACAGTCAAGATTTTGGCATGATAAATAACAAAATAAATATCTAATTTGTGAATTAGTAGTTGCACTTAACTTTGGTGACTAACAGAGAAGATAGGCATTTAAAAATAAAAATATTCTTTCAGTGTGAAGTGGTAAATAAATGAATATATTTTATCATCTTTCTAATGTTATCTTATTATCTTCAGAAAAGGTTCTTTTTTTTCAGGTTTGTGGGAGGATGTGGGAAGTTATAGAAAAAACCTCAAGAATGCTTCAATTTTAGCTTGCCTGTAAAAGTTGTAACACAATCTGACCCAAGCCCATGCAACACAATGAACAACTCCTTTTCACCACACACAATGCCTAGCATAAGGCCAAGTGTGGCCTTGTGACGTAAATAAATATTGAAATATTACAATCTAAATACCTGAATTGATTTTACACTGTGATTTTCTACTGAAACAGTGTTGAGAGACTTTTAAACATATATCTGATTGTTCCATATACACTATTTAAAATAAAAGTGGGGAATAATACTTTTTCTTCTCTCTGCTACTTTCTGGGAGCTCTGTGTACTGACAAATGTATGACATCTGTAGTTATCTGATCCTGGTTGACTGATTGGTCATCTGCTTTAAAATATTGCAACTCGAGTGCTTATTGCAGCAGTAATCATAGTAATACACTGTCTTTTAATATCCAGTTCTGCTTACAGACATACTTATAAAAAATGAAAAACATTTTTCACAAATCTTTGTACATATACTGTAAAAATCACCTTCCACATAAACAATTTACATCTGTTATGAGCATTAAAAAAATAAATCACATAGACCTGTCTCACCTATCTTTTTTCTTGAGAAAACAAGAGAGAAATCAGTAACATCATCAGGATGTTGGTATCTGTAAACATGGCATGAGGATTCATGTTAACAAAACAACTGTACACACAAAAAATCATCTTGATAAATAAATTCTCTGATAAGTAAGGATCCTTTTAATTGGCACAAACCAGTGTAAACACACACATTCCTGTTCTGCAGTCATCTCTAGCTGCCTCGCACTTGGATTCTCAGTTCAAAGTCAGTGATCTCTCAGCCCTGTAAAGATTCTTCAGAGACAAAAATGTGAAGGATTTGACTTATAATAATGGTTACTTGAGCCTTTCATGGCTGAGACCAAGCACAGACATTGAACAGAATGCCATGCAGTAGCACACATCTTTAGCCTGTCACTTGCTGCACCACAGCTGATAACCTGCTGCTGGCACCTGGCACTGAAATTCCTCCCCTGGCCCAATTTGGCCTGTGCTTGTCAGGGCAGCTTCTGGTCTCCTTGTTAAGGGACACCTCAGAGGAGCCCACACTTGTACCAATAGACATGGCTGCTGGCAGGATCAAGTGGTTTAATGTATTTAATAAAAGATGGAAATGTGCTTATAGCCAAAAACCCATGTTAGCAACCTACTGCTGTAAACAGCCTTCAAGAGACTTTTGAGTTGGCCTTTTGCATGTAAGTATGTCTGTTAGTCACTGATCTTATACCTACCTAAGCTGAAAGATTGAATATTTAGGTGCCGATTAAATGGACTCCTCTGAACTTCAGGAATAACACAGATGGAAAATAAATTACCAGGCCACATGCTGCCACTAAAATAATTAAACATACAGCCACAGTACTGCCCAGCAAGATAACTGCAGTCATTTAAAATATGCTCTATAAATGACTAAATAAATAAATAAATAAATTGATAAATAGAAAAACCCTCATGTAAACTGAATAAAATTCCACTTCTTTTATGGTGCCCGAAGAGGGAATGTCGTGACTAAATAACATAAAACTTCCATATACTATATATTATATCTGATATGTTTTGGCATGGCCAGATGGATTGGAAAAAGTAGGATTACTAACTTCATTCAATATTTGTTGTGTTGAAGCCAAGTTCTTGTGTTGCTGCGTACTGCTCGCTGTTCCTATAGCTGTTTGGCCTTTTTACCTGTCTTTGATTTTGCACTCACTTTCCTGGCAGAGCAGGCTGGTTCACCCTTCTTTTGTGCTCTCCATATTTCTCTTGTGCAATCAACAGATTCATAGAAGCATTTCACTGGCTGCAAGCTGGCTTTCTCATCCTTTGCTTTTTTAAACAAGATCCTTCCTTTTTGAAAGGAATGAGGCTTTGCATCAGGGATGTTGTATGAAGCGTGTTGACTTCCTTGGCTCCTGAAATTAGTAATAGTGATTATTAATAGCTATTATTCAGTCTTGCAAACTGAGTCCCCAAAATATCCCAAATCCTTACATTTTTGAAGACAAAAATAGTCTTGTTTTACAGAATAAGGTTACATGTTAAAAACAGAGTTGCAAGATTAATTACATTTCTCAGTATTCAAAGATATTCCTCACAAAAATAAGCCCTACATGTGTTGCTGGTGCACTCTTCCTGTGTGTTCATCTATACTTTTATTCTGATCAGCATTCTGCTGATTTTGGAGTGCTGAGACCTTACTGAGGTCTATACTTGGTGATTTGCAGGGGTTATAAAGATGAACATGTTCACATCAATGTTCGCCAAAGAATGAACATCCCTTGGTCTTTGAAAGACCACACAGCACCAGTAATAGTAGCAAGTAGGTGCAGGAACTGTAGGAACTTCTTTATGGAATCTCAGTGCTGCCCTGGACTGCACAGGGGCCCTAGGGAGCTGCTGCTACAAACGGCCAATAGCTCAGGAAACTCCATGCTCTGCCTTTGTGCTGACCACCCATCCAGGGAAACTTTAGCTTCCCTTTTAGGCTTTGACTTAAAACAGGAGAAGAAAGGGGAATACAGAAACTGGTGGGAAGAAGGGTATGAAAGCTTAAAGGCCAAAGTAAGCTGAAGTCTTTGTTCTCTCTGTGATGATTCAAGCCCTGCAAGATTTGCAGAAATTGGTGAGTTCAGGTGGAGTAGAGTGACAGCAAAGTGCCCAGTGCTGCAAAGGCTGAACCATGCACTCTGCTTTCAAATATTACATCAGAACTGCAGTTCCACAGTTTAGCTAAGGTCATAACTTAAGATTAACATAATCTTGAAATGTTTTACAGCAGACATGTAGTGTAACATCGAACTACGAATGTAAGGCAACAGCTCGTGTCTACCCAGCTCCTGTGACTGAAGTGAAGAGCAGATGTGCTGATGCACAAGTTGATGTCTTAAGGGATCCCACTGGGTTATTTTCTATAGCTTGTTATTTCTGAAAAACATATATCTGCAGTATTACTTCTGGGAGTTAAATCATATGGCACACTTGACAAAGCCAGTTTTGGAAAAAGCTGTGATTACTCATGTGTAAACTCTCTCCTCCTCTTTAGGAAGATGAGAAGGATGTCATGGAAGTCTGTATTTGTTGGTAGGAGGCAGTGACAGCCATCTGACATTGCAGGAACTAAGCCTTACCTATGTTACAACATTACCTGGTTGGCAGCTTTGCTAAGCAGATTTCACTAGGGGGAGGTTTAGGGGAGTGAAATGCTGTGCACGTCCAAGCTGGAGCTCGCAGGCACTGTGTCATCCTGGCCTCGTGCAGCCTGGGCTCTGACCATTTGCTGGGGTTTAGGAATGACCTGTGTAAATGCACAAGTTTGGCCACTCCCATTTATCGTCAGTTCTTGGCCACTGTTTTTTACAGTCCATTGCTTGTTGTTTTAAAGATGCAGTCTTCTGTTTTTCTCAGAAAAACTTCTGTTATGTTGAAGAAGCTACATCATTTATTCCCAAAGCATACACAGGCATTATCGCAGATGATGTTAGGCAGTCCTCTGCTGCACTGAATTAATCTATTAAAACCAGAAAGTCAATGTCAACATGATCTGAGGGGGCTACCTAAAGGAACTAAACTGTATTTAAATTGAATGACTTTATGGTAGAGAAGATGGATGTCTATCTCCAGTTCACAGTCAGGGTAAGAAAGTACCCAAGATGAAGGAAGATGCAGGTCACTGCATGTGAAATGCAAAGCTGTCAGCTCTAGATGTGGGAAATGTTTTCTCACTGAAAGCAGCAGCTCTGCAACATAAGAGACTGTAAGAGAGTCTGAACTCCTACTCACATATATTCCTAATCTGCTGTATTATGGAGAATGACTTGTGGTAGTGCAATTGGAAAAAGTCCTAAACTCATGTCCCCACAAGGAAGGGCTGCCCTGAAGAAGGGTGCACTGCCTGCCACTTGGCCAAGCAGCACATGATGCTCCAAATCACCTGCTGGGACTCATGACCAAATCACAAAGACATGGGAAATCAGCCCCAATTAGTTGTGCTGCTCCCAGGACAGCTGCTTCAGTAACCTGAGATTGTTAGTGCTCCTGCTTTGTCAGGGCACTTATTTGATTATATGATTGTTACTATCACTTAGGAAATAACAGCTGTTTCTCTCCTACCTATAGAATGTTAAAGACATTTTCAAATGAAACTTGGACTGTGTTTGCCAAAGAGATTCAACTCCTTTAGCTTTGAAATAGGCTATTATAGTCAGCAGGAAGGAGTAATTTGTTTAACAGAAAATTAGCACTCTTTATTTTCTTTAGAGAATATCTGATTTTAGTTTAGTTTTAGCAGAAATCTGTGTTTCCCCAATTACATGACATAAATACAGACCACATGCGGGTCCCAACCTATAAGGTAAAAGGCAAAAGCAGGAATGCGAGCATGTCAACTCAGTGTGTTTAAATTTAAAAAAAAAAAAAGGAGATATACATACAGGCATCTGGGTTTCTTGTTTAATGAAGTGTCTGTAAACTGCAATGAAAACAAAACCAGGTTATTACTACCGCATTTTCAAGTAATTAGAGTATAAAGATAGAATATACACAATCTTTAAAATTTTATGTCCATTCTCTTATTCTGTTAAAACTAGAACATTCAGGAAAGAAACATATTTTTAAAAGTCATAATGGGTGAGTTTTTAGTGGTTGGATTTTTCCCATTATTTTTATTGTAACTATAATCAAAGTAAGTTACTAAAGAAGTGTGGGTGAACAGACATCTTTCACATTAGATTAAACAGTATGGATACAATGAGAAGTAATTATTGTGTTCAAGATAATTAATAAAGGCCAGTGGTTGAATAAGCTGCATGAAATTAACTTTCTTTCAGATCCTTTAATTTTTCAGTGATACATTTCCTTCAAACAAGTGGCTAGGAAACTCCAGCTACAAGCCCTTGGCTCTGCCAGGGGCCACTTACACTGAAGGAGGCCACAAGCTTTTCTCTCCCCTCCTGCATATCCTGAGACCAGCTAGGGACAGCATAGCTTCAATGCCAGCCCAAATTTGCATTACTTCATTTTTTACAGCAGTTTGGTTCACAGTGTGGAAACACTTTGTCCAGTCCTTATATTGTTGGGGGTCAGAAAAGGAGGTGTTTAATACCAGCTCATCTTAAATTGATTTAAGAACTAAATAGGTTCTTTGTATTGAGCTCTCATCACAGCTTCTACACTGAGCCTTTGAATATCATTTAATGAAGTCATTGAGACAAGCAAGTCAGATTTGGCATCTGAAAATGATTATATTCTTGTAAATGTTCCTTCTGTCCCTGGTATTGTCCACACTTTGCAGATGGATTTTTGCCCGGCCTGACTTTGCTTGTCACCTGTCCTGGTTGGAGTCTGGAGCCATCTCATGGTGTACTTTCCTGTACCTCCTGAAGGCCAGGATGGTCAATACTTGGATGGATGACCTTAGAGGAATGCTGAAATCACCAAGAAAGCAGGGCAGGTGCCTTAAAAATCAGAGCCCTCCCCAAGGGACATTGCTGAACCTAGCATCACAATAAACACATGCAGAGCAAGAGACATGATTTGGTATTGAGGCCTGTCTGTATGGTGCCCCATAATCTTCTCATAGACACTGTTTGAGATGCCTGCATTGGATTTCAACTCATCTACATTTATTCAGGTCTTACCTAAAGCTTGCTGCCTTCCAAGTAGCTCTGGGAACCTTTCCTTTCCACCACTGCATACCTGTTCAGTGCTGTGCACAATCAAATGTCCTCTTCTCACATCCCAGGGTGAGCAACTACTTAGCACAGGCAATTAAACTGAAATGTTCCTTGGAAGTCCTGTGCCTAAAACTTGTCATATAAATGTAATGCATTGTAGGAAAATACTGAGTTCAGGTATTAAAAATGAGTGCTTTTAAAGAAATAAAGTATTTTTAAAAGTAATGTTCTTGAATTTCTAATCCATGGGGTACAGACCTGTGGGAATCAATTCTAAATCATATCTAAGAGTCTCATGATAGGTAACTACTACAAACAAGATGATTTGCCAGTAAGCTGACATATCACTTACAGGGATCTATGTCCTTCATGAAAATCTTTAGGCATCCCCAGAAGACTGCCAACACATTAAAAAAAGTGCTCATGGCAAAGGCAACAGCAGCAACAGCCAAAGCTGGAAAAAGATTTAAATATCTTTCAAATATTTCATTACTCTCTGCTCTCCCTTTACCATCTTTGGCTATTGCTGCTCTTACGCTCTCTGCTCCTTTTCCTCATGTAAAGTGGCGGTTTAAAACACAAACAAAACACACAGAAAGAAACATTTCACAAATGCATATCAGCCTGCAGCACCAATGAGCCCACACATATTTGAACTCCAGTACTCTGGCTCCAGGGGGAGGGTGACAGTAGAAGGAAGGACTCTGCTGGCTTACCATGTGCTCGTTGACGTCGGTGTGGTTGCACACCATCTGCTGGTTTTGGTAATATTCTAGCTGCCTCTCTGCCAGATCCACGCGCTGCAACAGGTTCTCAATGAAGTGCTGAAGCCGAGCTTTCCCCCGCACTTCTTTTTCTGCTGCTTCTTCCAGGAAATGGTTGAAAGTAACAACTTCTCTGCAAGATGGAAACAATGCAAAGAGGCCACTTTAACAGCAGGTCCCTGGTCTCACCCTTGGCAAAAATTACTGGTGCTTCTCCAGTTTGCCATGGCAATAGCGTGTGGTGGCTAATTACTGTCCTTCACCACTATCAAAAGATTTCACCTTTTTTATGGACAAAGTGAAGATCTGGAAACCTGAATGCTGAATTTCACCTTTTTTGTGGACAAAGTGAAGACCTGGAAACCTGAATGCTGAATTTAAGCTTATAGGCAGTGGGTTTGGGGTGGGGTTTTTTCACATTATTTGGTGTCTTGGAAATAGTCTTTAGTGGGCCACACAGTAGAAATATCATTAAGCATCACTTCTCAAGATATCTGGAGACAGCTATATCTGCTTTCTCTTTTTTTACTTAACCATGAGAATATCAGCTCTGAAACATGAAGAGAAATAGATGAACTCCTGTTTTGGTTTAGTCTGAATTTTCTGGCTAATGCACTAAT
The DNA here is from genome assembly GCF_903797595.1 of Erithacus rubecula. NCBI lineage: Eukaryota > Metazoa > Chordata > Aves > Passeriformes > Muscicapidae > Erithacus > Erithacus rubecula. The sequence continues at coordinate 5,807,206 of NC_136660.1, forward strand.
AAATGTTATAGTTTAGGTTTACCAATTTTAATATACTTATTTTTTTATTGTGAGATAAGATTAGGAGCAAAAACAAGGCAGGCTTAAAATTTAGAGAGGTATAAAGAAAAACTTTATTAACAACATAAAGAAAATAATAATAAATTTAAAATAAGATCTTCAGATTACTGCATTCTTCCCCCATCCCCACACCTTTTTAACAACAATTTACAGAGACACTTAAGTCAGTTATCACTTAAATATTTTTTTTAGTTTATTTCAGGGAGATTTTTTTTGTTTATTTGTTTATAGGGATTTTTTTCCTCAAGAGAGAAAAAAAGCAGTTCTTGTTTTACTTTTTAGAATAGCAACCACCTGGGAATTTGTAAATCATGAAACTCTTCCCATCTTTACAGCCTTCCCAGAGCTGTGTTTTTGGGCCATATCAAACTCATGGGGTATTACTTTTAAGGGTAAGCTGTTCAAAAGTAAAAGTTCTCTTCATCTCTTTTTTCTTTGTTCATACTTTATTTTCACAATCAGAGGTTCCCCCTTTCCCTCGGGACTAAGGATTTTTTTTCTGAAACACTTCAACTTTTCCCATGTTTTTTTACACAGTTCATAGGAATTTTTAGTGCAGTACAGTCTATAGCTTACAAACAGATTTTTCATCTGACTTTCACGGTGCCTCCTTATTCTTTTTTTATCTGGAAACTAGGCTCTTTTTCTGACTTCGGTGTATCTTCTCTGTTCTTTTTTTTCTGCGAAGTCCAGCCAGAAGGAAAAAAGGTGTCAAGGCTCCCTCTTCAGGGCTGCCCCTCCGGCGGCGGCAGCACCCAAATCCCGCCGCAGGCAGGGACCCACCCCTGCCCGGCCCGGGCCACTGCTCCTTTGGGAAAGGCCAGAAATGAAAGGGACTTTTACTTCAAAATGTGATTCACGGAGCAAAACAACTTCTCTAATTGGTTTCTCAGGCTGTCAACAACTAAACCAGCCTCCAATTGGTCTTATCAATTCACAGAAGAAGTTCTCACGGAAAAAAACTTCTAAGTGTGCCCTCCCTCCATGTGCCTTTAATACATAACCCGTACAATTCCCAAATTTATCTTTTCATCACAATCTAACAACAGTCGCTTAATGTTGCTGCTGGGGTGGTCCCTAACTCAAAAGAGCTACTGTGGCCATTACATTTCATTTTGGCTGTAATCCTACAAGTACATCCAAGTGTGGTGTTATGACCTGGAGCTAGAGGGAGCATGGGGGATTAACAGATAATCTACAGATTGTAGACCAGGGTGTATATGTGTGGGAAGAGCAGGTTTTAGGTAAGGAGTTTAGGAATGTGTCTTGTCTGGTAACACAACTGGAAGAAACAGACAGCAGCAGTGACTGTGAAAGCTCCCAGCTCTGTAGTGAGACACTGCTCATTTCTAAATTCTCTGCATACTTACTACCAGTAATCAGGACACCATTTGGACCGCTGATATCAGAGGACTATTTGGATGGAAGAAGTTTGGTTATAGATTGAAGCATGGACTACAGAAGAAGACAAATTCAGACATGTAGGACTTCCCTGGTTAATAAACGCCTGGATAAATATTTTTTACTCTGCCAATGAAGCCATGTTAATTTTTGCTTTGTACAAAAAGGGTGGGAATTGAAAGAATCAGCGCTTGCCAAATGAGAAAGGGCATGATTGCTCAGAAGAAATACACTGCCTGAGGAAAAGGCATTTTAAGTAGAAACTATGAAACAGTTTGTGGCAGAAATAACTTCTCAAAGCTTAGCTTGTTTATAACAAATCCAAAGTTTCTCTGCATTTTGTTGTTTAATTCAGTATAGTTGTAGTTAACTGGTTTAATGTAGAATAGTTGCTTCAACTGTGAGCTGCTTTGTGCTAAGAGTTAGGCACAAGTGGTCAGCCATGGAAATTCACCACCCAGGATTCAGGCTGTGCCTGCCTGCTCTATACTACAGCAGAGATCTGTTTGCATGGCTGATCTAATGGTAGGGATGAGCTAAAAACAAGCATGTATTGTTTGGACGAAGAACATCAATAAATATTAGTTTATATTAACTCACCCATAAAATCTGGCTTAAGAAACAGAGTGGTAACTTCTTTGTTAAACTCAGCTAATCCATTTCATTTCAAGGCTCTGAACAGTTTCAGGGATTATTAGCTTGTCCAGAGCAAGCTGATACTAAAGAGCCACTGAGGAATGTCTAGGGAGAAGTCAATCTGAACTCATTAAAGTCAATTTTAGGGCTTTAGTGTCACTACACTGTAACTTCATTGATTTCATGATGGTTTTGGATTAACATATGAGCAACCAGAAGCCCTTACCATTTCATCAGGGTCCTTGTTTAAAAGGGACAGTGAGCTCAAAAGGACAGCAACTCAACAGGTTGGCTCCAAATTCCTTTCCTTTTGGATAAGGAAGAGTTGTGCATAGCCTGGCAGGCTGCTGATCCTCCAGTGGGAAGGGGGAGAATGGGGAGCTGCCAGCCTGGAACACCATGAGGATGTCCCTCCCAGAGACACAGTCAGCTTCTAAGTTTTGCTGCAGCAGGAGGCCACAAACCTGGCACTTTTTAAAAAGGGTGATAGTTTCAGGAATGCTAGCATTTTTAATTGTCTCAAAGGTAATTAATAAGAATTCATTAATTGCCTATTCTATGGCACAAGTAATCACTAACAGATTTTCCTTTACTACAAATATCTCATTAATATGCTGTAAGGAGGCCGGGGGGAAGCAGTGGTTTTTTCAGAAGATCTAGATGACTATCAAGAAGAGATGAGACTCAATGTCAGTAAATTCCCTAGTATTTTCCTTGCTTTCCAGACTAAAGATAACTTGGCATCCTACATGCCATTATTTGTAGAGACTGCTCTTAGCAGCAGTTGTAGCATATCCATAACTTCTCTCTCTTTAGCTGCCTCAGAACAGTCTATGAACTTTTAATAACTTTAATCTAAAAATTTTCTTTTGGGCTGAAATTCACTCTGTAAATTCCCTTTGGAAAAACAGGAGCCAGAACACACCCACACATTAGGGCTGCTACACGCCTTGCACTGATAAGCAGTACTTCTGTTAGTTCTACTTCATTCTCATCTCTCAGAAGAACAAGATCAAGCCCTGAGGAGTGACTGCTAATAGGTCTCTCTGCTTGCTCCAACACTTCTTCCTCAGAGAGCTCACTCCATACCTCAGCTATGCCTTCATTACCAAAAGGGAGCTTGAGAAGAATTTTTACCCTCCTCCTACTGTGAACAATACAGAAATAGTTCAAAGAACTCATGTAGCTTCCTGCAGCTGCTGTTTATCTGTTGAATTGCCCTTATCTCTCGTAGTTTGCCCAGATTTTTTCTCAGCCATACTGATGACCCTCTCCCTTCAATTTTATTTCTGGATATCTGTGATGATTTTTTGCTTATGTTCTTCATTTTACTTTCAATTTATTGCTCAAGACCTCTGCCAAGTTTTTGAGGATTACATGACCGGATTTCTGTCTTCCACTCTCTTTTCTTATGCTTGTGGGAAGGTGGATGTTCACAGAGGTCTGATACTACTCTTCATGAAATCAGAGGGAAGATGAAGCCAAGAATATTGTGGGGCCCTCTTGGACCAGGCCATAGCAGCATGGGCCCACTGGGCTCTGTGCCTTGACAGCACAGCCTTGTGAGCAGCATTTACCTGAAACAGAAGTCATTTTCTTAAAACATGGCTCAGACCTGAGGTGTTGACCTTTCTAACAAGAGGTCTTGCTACCCTGCACTGACAGTCTGGAGCACTTTTGTTATATTGAGAAAAGGTTACATGGAGTCATTAACTCCCCCTGAGATCTCTGCTCTCAGTATCTCTGCCCCTCTGCCCAGTAGACTCCTGCCCCCCTTCACCCAACTCTGCACCCTGGCACTTGCTTATAGGGGTAAGCAACAGATCCTGACACTACATTTTTTAAGTGGTGTTGATGATGCTCAGTGCACCCTAGATCTCTTAAATGTCTGTAATCTCATCTGTTCACAGTTTACTGTACCAGTACTACAGTATACTGTATGCAGAATGTTTACAGAGCTGTGACTGGGCAGCAGGGAGAAAGGCAGGTTTCTTGCTTTGTCTTGGGGGTGCTTGTGTCAGATGAAATCTTTCAGGAAGGGGGAATTGCTCCTGCTGCCCAGGGAGTAGAGGGGTATTGCTGGCAGCAGGGTGAGGCAAGTGAGAGGGAAAGACAAGGAGGAAGCAGCCTGGGAGGTGTCCAAGAAGAGTAGGAGATGCCTGTACTGCCAGAAACGAGCCATTCCCAGAGCCAGGGTCCAGGGGGAATTTATTGCAGGCACCTTGGGGGTGTTCAGCTGAAAAAACAAGTGTAGGGGGAAGAACTCACTGTAAGAAAAATGTGCTGCCAAAGCTCTTATTTTAATCTGACTCTGCCAGGGAGTTACCCTGTTACAGGTTAACCAGACTTATATAGTTTGGCATTTTGCATCCCAACTGCAGCCTAGCCCAAGAACTTCTTTATGGAGGCTGTTACTATGAAACAACTTGAGATTTAGTAAATAAAATTATAAATCATAGGCTGACTAGGTAACATTTATTCTTCTGCCTTTCCCTCTAGATTATTCAGTGCTCCTTTGGGATGAGCAAGCTGCAGTTCTTGTTTACTGGAGCAGTTGCCAGCTGGGCAGAGATGCTGGGATATGCTTAGTATTGTATGGCTTTCAGCAGCTAAGCATGTGATAGATGCACTGAGTAGATGCAGAGGGTGGGACAGCTCCAGCTCCTTAACACCCGACAAGCAGGGCTAATGAGTTCTCACACTGAAACTAAAGTCCTCCCACGGATGCATAGCAGTAGCCCCAGGACTGTGTACAGCAACACTGACACCTGCAGCTGCTCTGTAGGTGGAGATAAGGCATCTGCTCCATGCAGATTTTGCATCCAATGTCAAATCACTTTAGAGAATTACCTTTAGCATAACTCTGCCTAAAATCAATAGAAAACCAAACAGATTATTTTATCTGAAGGTGGGAAAATTTCTACTGCAGTAAAGTGATTTGTCAAAATATTTAATATGTGTGTTCATTAAGTATTAATGCCACTGACCATATCCATCACCCAACTGGTGTTTTTGCCTGAAGGCTGCTGTTATTCATTAGGCTGTGGTTTCACATTGCCACATCACTAAAAGCACATTTGATTTAAGAGATTCACACCTCCTCCCTCAAAGTTATTGCACCCATTCAGTGGGCTGTGCTCTAGATCTGAGCCCTGAATTTACTGGGGTGACACCGAAGATTTTAAGCTTTATTTCGCAGAGCATTCTGAGGGACAGTCATGCTAAGCTTAAACCATGCAGCTGCATGGGGGGAGTAATCTCTTGAGTAGGAAGATGAAAGAAAACATGAAAGAGGGAGCAGGATTACCTAAAACTGAGGGTGGAAGAACAATGTGTAATTGTAGTTGTACTCTGCTTAAAGCAAATCAAAACTGTTTTGTCCTACAATTGAAATCCCTGTTTTAAGGAAAGCTGTTTAAAGTACAAATTGCAGTGATCTCCAAAAGCCAGCTCTTAATGCCTTTGTCAAGATCTTATCTGCACAGATAATTTCATTAATTGCAAACTTAAGGTGAAGCCACTGGCAAGAATAACTACTGCCCACAACAGCTATTCTGAAAAAATCCTTACATAGCAGGCTATGTCAGAGGCGAGGCATGACCAGTCTCAAAACAACTGCATTAGACTGGTTACAGAAATCACTGCCAGAGATAGGGCAAGGTACAACATTAATGATTTTACTCCATGATTAGAAGACAAAGAGCAACTCTAAGTTACCATTGAAGGTAGATTTCAGCCAAAGGCCATCACTTCAAATGTTCAGACTTACTGAAACTCAAACTCTACCAGTTTCAATTTTCTTACATAATCTCCAGAAACAAGCTTCTCAGTGTCCTCTAGTAGTTAAGTTCCTAGCTGGTTTTTGTTTCAATGGTTTTCTTGATATCTTATTCAAGAAAGTCTTACACCCTTTGGCCATGCTTCTGTGTTATCTTTAAGATCACAGTACTCACTCTGAGTTGCATTCTCCTTCATCAAACATTGAATAATCCCTTTCGGGGCACATTTTCTAATTAAGTAATTCCTTTGCTCAGCAGCTCTGTGCTTAGAGTAATACTATTTCAATTATGTATTAGTACAGTCAGTGTTGTATCTCCAGCTGTCCTGCTCCTCAACACAGTTCACCTCCATGAGGGCCTCACACCAGTATCACAGCACATACCTGCATGCATATTGGCACTGCCATTTATGTAAGGAAACAAAAATTAATTAAAAAGGTATTTTCACTTCACTGGTGACCTTGTTGGACTGCTAAACGCCTTATTTAAAACACAAAAAATCATCAACTGACAAGTCTAAAGAAATAACCCCACTGATGCTACAAGCTCTGCAAATGTGCAGCCCCATTCCTGCTGATGGTCTAAACCAACAATCTGATGTTTCAGAGAAGGTGTTTTCTTTTTTCTGCTGCTATTTGCAGCTACACTAGCTCAATACCAATGCTAATTTTAGGAAAACTTATCCATATTTATAAGATTGCTTATGAAAAAAAAAAAAAACCAAACCCAAAGAAACTGACAAAAGCATTTATTTCTGAAGGTCAGCAAGTATCAAAGCAGTCCCTAAGGGATGCCTTGGACTTTCCACAACCTGTAGTGAGAACTGCTTCTGCAATTTCCATTAAGCAGTCTTGTTTGGCTTTCTAATCATCTGGACTTCTTCCAGAAATCAAAGCCAAAGTTGAAATCCTCCTTTTTTGAAGGGCAATGTCTTTTTAGCACACCAAGTAAGTTTTGAACACACAAAGGACTGAATATATTGACAGGTTTCAGAGTTTACCAATGGCCTATGAGAAAGCCAGACAAGTGTCACTGTTGTTACCAAAGTCTGCTGCAGCACATCACCCAGTCCCTTCCTGTTGCTGGAGGACAGCTGTCACAGGCATTTTTAGAGAATCAAATCTAAAAAGCTGCTCTAGAACTATCAGTCCTGCTCTTACAAAGCACTTTTTATACCTACCTTTCTTCTCAATTTGCTAATTATACAATGATCTTTCAATCAGAAAGCCAAACACTGCATTTTTCTATGGCACTATCCCTTGTTATCCCCCAAGATGGGAAATGCAGGAACCATCCACATGTGAAAAAACCCAACACACTTTCAGTTTTTCCTAGGTGAATTCAACCTATTCTTTCACCCTGCCTCAGCATCCCAAGAGTAACTTCAGAGGCAATGCTGTGGGGCTGGGCTCAGACGCAGGAATGACATACTTTGACTCCCTTCCTCCTCCCTTGGTATTCAGGGCTGATACTCCTACCCACTACCATGCATTATGCACATTTACCTTTTGAAGTTAACACACTACAGTGTAAGAGCTGTTCACTCATTCCTATTGCTTCTCTTGCTTCAAAGTCTTTTTGTTGAAAGTGGAAGCAAAATCCTGAAGAGCAATACCTTGTACTCTGTGAAGTCTCTTGCCTCTTTTGGTTTGTGTTTCTTACTAGCCAAGCAACCTTCAGCCTTCCCTGTAACACCAACCCATCAGCTACCTCATCATTTGTTTATGCATTCACCTTCCCCCTTTCAAGACTAGAATTCTAACAGCAATCACCTGAGCTTCTTCCCCTTTCCTGACCCTGGCAATGTTCTGGTGTGAAGGACAATGTTTTGCCATTTCTTCTCATTCTGTATTCAGCCTTTTCTGGCCACAGAACACCAGCCTGACAGTGCTGCTGGTAAGTAGTCTGCCAAAGAGCAAGTGGCCTCTCCCTTGTTCCTTTTCCTAAAGCAGATAAAAATCACAATTGTAGCTGTCTTTGTTTTTTTTTTTTTTTTTTGTTAATATCAGTGTCCTCTGCCAACTTCCCATATCATACCCATTCTTTCTACCCAGATGACTCAATTCCCCCTTTCCTCTTTTCCCACAATGTCTCTTCTTCTACAGCACTGCAGAACTTTGGGTTTGTTCCACTGAATGGTTTCTTTCTCTTGAAGGTCATGTTTTTCCTTTTGGGATCCTAGTCTTGATTTTTAAAAACACATTCTGCCTTTAATTTGGGCTAAGATTCATGCCACTTAACTTGAGATATCTGAAATTCTGCATCTAGTCAAGACCTGCTTACCTGAGGCCTTCTGGTAGTCTGCAGAAGGAATCAGGACCTTCACAGAGCAATCCCTCCCCTTCTAAGATTATTTTCTACAAGAAATAGGATGACTAACACTGTGAAAGAGCCCAAGAGGGCAGTCTGGCTAGATGGGAATACCAAAACTGTTTGAAACTTATCTTCATGGTTTTCCTCCAGCATACTTTCAAATCAGCCTCAGTTACACTACTGTCCTCAGCTTCACCTTAAGTCCTTCAATCTTTTCTTCCATGAGGATCACCTGATACTTTAAAATCAGAGGCTCTGTTGAATATCCCTTCAAGAAAGATCTCAGAGGCTCAAATCCCACTACCTTTATGTATCCCCTATTCTGGAAAATCTCGACCTCTGTTTCAAGATAGATGGCTCCTACTGATCTGGGAAGCCATTCTCATCTTTTCTTTCTTGTCCTTAGACTACAGGAAGGAATGATAAAAGCACTCCAAACTTCCTACGCTGAACTCCTACACCACCTTCCTTACTTCTTGTAAGATCAGTGTCATGGCAACTACCACTTCTCATCTTTCCTTTGTAAGCTGATGAATTGATTTAGAGACACCATTACCACAGGTCTTTATTTCCATTTCTCTGAAATAAGCCTGAAAGGTCTCAGCAAGTGCTGAATAAACTAAGTAGCTCATGTATAAATGATATATCAACTATCACTAATTTTTTCATGGATGCATCACGAATGTATTTTTAAATGGCTTGGGTTAGTCAGAACTCTGGCATCTGCTTCCCAATCCCATATAAGTGATTCCTGTTCCACAGTTCTGTGTCCATGTAAAACACTAGACATGAACTACTTGGACATGGCCTTTTCAACACTGCCTCCAGTAAAGCCTCATTGATGTGCAGGAGACTATCACACTTCACAGGCAGCCTGCTGAGCAGGGTGAGACGGCTTAAGGGAAAAGGTGCTATTTGGTATTCTCACACACTTCATCCAGACATATCCACCCATATCAGCCTACATGCTGACGAGAGCTTCTACTCGTCCCTACCCCCATGAAACCAGAGGCACAACACAGGCATTAGAAAGTGTAGAAGTTAGTCACTGGGGAGCCAAGTATGAAAGCCACCTGCCAAGGGAGCTGTCCACTGCCTTGCAGGGGTCATGGTCATGGTGGCAATAACTATAGAGACAGCGTGACCTGACGCTGGTGAGCCCCAGGCCCTTTCACAACCAGCAAGCAACCGAGCCATTCCCTCTCCTCTCCCTCAAAGGCTGTCACTCACGCAGGAGCTGGCCAGCCCTCGCCAAGCCATCGGCTCTCGCATCCCCACTTACTCCTCTTTCCGGTGAAGCTCCTCCTCGGACTCGCTGAGCCGCTGCTTCAAGGCTGCGATCATCTCCACCGCCACATCCACCTGCCTACTCAAGGCCCGCTCTCGCCGCTGCACCTCCTGTTTCTTCTGGGACAGCTGCACGAACGCTGCCCGCACCTCCAGCAGCTCCGCCGTCTTCTGGGACAACTCTTTGGTAAGCTTGTCGATCCTCTTCTCGATCGTTTTGTCCACGGCCTCTACCATCCTGTTGAACTTTTCTCTGACGTGTGCCTCAAAGGAGGCTTTGGAATCAGCGGCCGGGAGGCCGGGTTTGGAAACCTCGCAGGAAGACTCGGCCGATACATAGCTGGCCAGGTAGGAGCCGGGCCGCTCCGCTGCCAGCTCCCGCGGCTGCTCGCCCTTCCCGCTCCCGCAGGACGCGCCGCCCAAGTTCAGGTAGGGCCCCGCGGACTGCGCGGCAGAGCCGCCGGGGCTCCCCGGGCTGCCCTGGGCTGCGGGCTCCGGCGGAGACACCAGCTCCGCGTCCTTCAGCGGGGAGAACAGGCTGCTCCTGGCTAGGAGGCTGCTCTCCTGGAAGCTGTGGCTGTACTCCAGGTGCACCCGCAGGGAGGAGAGGCTCCGGAACCTGGTGTGGTCGCCGCAGCGCGGGCAGCGGAAGGGGAGGCTGACGCTGCCGAGCGGCTCCGGCCAGGGGTGCCCGCCTTCATCCCGGGCTGTCTGTTGCATTCCTCGCCCGGAGGGAACAGCCCACGTCCGCGCCCCACGGGAAACTTGGAAAACTTTCCCGGCGATTCCTCAGGGGGACCGCTCCATCTCCGCCAGGCGCCCGGGGACGCGCCCACTCGGCGCGGCGCTCCAGCCGCACGACCCCGCCGCCTCCACTCGCCTCGACGCGGCTCCGCTTGCCTCGGCCGCCGCCCGGGCCCTGCCGGAGCGGAGCGGCGCCGGGCCCTCGTTCGGTGTGGGCCTCGGCCGCCAGCAAGGTCGCCGCACTCACCTGACTTGTTGCTGGCGGCGGCAGCGGGGCGGCGTTTTCAGCAGAGCCGTAAATCAGCCCGCGGGGCGGGGCGGGCGGGGCGAGGATGCGGAGCGGGACCGGCCCCGGCGCGGGCCCGGAGCCGCGGATGCGGAGGGGCGGGGGTGCCCGGTGGGGCCGCGTGTCCCCGATCGGGGCCGGAGCCACTCCCCTCCCCGGAGCGACCTCCTCCTGACCCGCCTGCCCTGAGCACCTGGCCCAGGGCGTTCGCGGAGCTTTGCGGGCTCCTGTCAACGCAGCACAGCAGTGAGTGAATGCGCGGGATGTGCTGTGGTGTTGCTGAAGGATGACTCAATTTAAAGCGCTTAAGCAGAAAGACGGGACTGGCACATGCAAGTAAGTATAATCTGGCCTTGGCTTTTGGGGAATATAATTATCTGCGTGGCTCTATTTAAAAGCCAGAAAGTTTTGTGGGGTTTTTTGTTTGTTTGCTTAGGGCTTTTTTTTTTTTTTTTTTTTTTCCAATATGACCCCAGTTTAGTCTCAGTATTTAGGGAGGGGAAGCAGTCATTTAGGAGTATGATGAATGGATGTCATAGACATATAGAAAAGTTTGGGTTGACTTCAAAGGCCTTCTAGTCCAATCGTCCTGCAATAAGCAAAAAAATATTCAACTACATCAGGCTGCTCGGAGCCCTGTCCAACCTGACCTCGAATGTTTCCAAGGATAGGGCATCCACAACATCTCTGGAAACCTGTGTCAGTGTTTCGCTGCTCTCGTTGCACAAAATTTCTTCCTTTATCTAGTCTAAATATACTCTGGGTCTAAACCCATGTAATTGATGTTAGAGAACCCTGCCAGTACGTCCTCTGAATAGGGAGATGTGCTTCTAAACTTTTTTTATGCCACAGATATGTCTGCTTTATAAATTTTTAAAACATGATCAAAGCTGATTGTAGAGTAGCAGCCTTTTTGAGGTAATAGTGAAATGTTGCTCTTCCTAAACCTAGTTTGTGAGGCCATACTGGTAATATGCTGCAGATTTTTTTTTTTTTGTTTCTGTGTGAACACTGCAGTAAAGTTTAATTCTGTACGAATATGTCTGTTCCTTGAGTGCAATATACAGGCAGAATCTTAAACACTGAGAAAATCTGAGTAGAATGATAGATACCTTTGATGTGATTAAGACATTCCCAGTAAATTATTCAGCAGATGGTACATCAAAGGAAGTTACTCAAGCTGCTTTTCAGAGCTTCAACTAATCTCTGAAGTGTGTGGGCTACCATCCAGGCTGCAACATTTTGCATGAGTTAGTTGTCCTTTATACCCTTGCCTAAATGTGCTGGTTTCCCCTTCTTTTACCATCAAGCAGTACCAAAACCCAGAAAAGAGGTCAGGAGAGAAGAGCTTTTAAAACCATGTTTGCCTCCAGATTTGTGACTCCTGACTGTTTCTTTTTAGGAGGACAACTTTGACAGAATGTAACAGTATTTTGGTTCCCACTTTCTTGGCTGTTGTCCTCTGCTGTCCATTATCTCTTTCTGTTGTGCCCATTGCCTTCCTGTCTCCTCTATATCACAGGTATTCGGTGCTGATGCTCAAAGGTACAGGTGAATGCTATACAGGTGTGGTGAACTTAGCATGATGGGATGCTACCTGAGGCTTCATCCACATTTAGAAAAGGTGACACTCACCTGCCCTCTCCAGCTGACAGTAATGAGAACCCTCATGGTCTTAAGGAACAGAAAATGTCAATGACTTTGAAGGAGCCCATTGTTCTGCAGCCTAAGCTATATGGCTTTGGCCAGTTAGATCTGAAATCAGACAACCATTTAGCCCCAGAAATTCTTCTTTCAAGATTTCTCAGGGTTTACTTGCATTCCAGCTATTTGTTTTGCTGGATTGGGACCCAGCTCTTCATGTCTTCAGTTTCCAATTCCTGATGCTGCTATTTGGATGTCCAGTCATTCTCCCAGCATTTAGATAGGAACTGACTCCCTTTAATATACCAGTAACTGTGCATTTTATAGCAGAGAATGTGCATCAGCCATTATATGTCTGAGATTTATCCTCTGTAATTTAAATCTGGAGTGGGTAGAATCTACCCCTATCACATGAAGTCCAAATTGACACAGCCCTAATATAGGACTCTATGAAATTCTGCCAACTGCAGGGGAGGCATTATCTAGTTTATTTGTGTATGTCTTTCTCTTTCAAGATCTTTTTAAACACTTTGCAGTATAATTTCCAGAAGGATAAAAGTTACTTAAATGAAAACAGCATGTACCAACCTGTTTGGTGCTGCAAGGAAGGTAGAATATTCATAGTATTCAGCCTTTTTTCAGGTAGCGGTCTGTAGCTGTTTTACAGAGTCCCATCTGACCTTAGAATAGGTTAAAGCTTCCTTAAAGCTGATGATTCCTCTTTACTGAAGGTAGATAGGAAAGGGAGTATTATAAAACTGGTTTTCTTTTCAAGCATTACTGTACTTTTTTATCTTCTGATATTTTATTTTTCCTATTCTAAATGAGGAACATAGGTGACTCAGTTTTGTTTTCACTTGCCCTTCAGGCTCTCAATGCTGCAATGTTTGTGGGAGCCTTTTTTATGTGGTGTAGAACTGGATTCACTATGATCACTTTGGTTACATTCAGCAGCCTCTGATTTCCTTGTTTGTGTACTGGTTTGCTTTGAAAAAGAATGTTAGAAATTTTTGTCTCTCCCCTTCACGCCCATGCTTCCCACACACGTCTTCATTGCATGATCTAGTTTATAGGAGACGTGAATTTTCACAGAGTCACTTTTGGAGAAGTTTGAACTGTATATGGTTATATAAAAACCACAAAGCTATACATCTGTTACCACTGCATACAGATGGAATTGGGAGTTTGGCTCTTGCTCTGTCCCCTTGTGCTGCAAAGCTGTGCCTGAAATAGGTATGCCTATTCAGCTCAGTTAATTTGTGTGCTAGAAAGTGCTGTGTTTTTCTTGGTGTTTGAGTGTGAACCACAGATGTATGTAACTTGAACAGCTGAAACTTACCTGCATCTAATACTTGCAGTCTTCCTGTTTATTGAGAGAAGGTAAGAAGTGAGTAGTAAAATCTAAGGAAAGACCTTAAAAACTTGAAAGAAGTGTTTGAGTGACTTATGTGGCAGTGGTACCTTAGATGAGGATTCATGTTACCTCTGATATATTCAGGAATCATCAAAGATACAACAATGTTAATTTTGCTGCCACTGGCACTCATAACCACACAGTAGGAAAGAGGCTTTTGGTGGTGCATTTTAGCATACTGATTGCATAGCATTCTGCTTGCAGGGAGAATGAACAGGAAGAAGGAGAACATGAATGTATGAGTTGAGTTTGTGACTGTTTGGTGATGGTTAGTGTTGCTTTCTCCTTTTGAGGGGGGACTTAAATCTGAATGTCAGTCTTTCTACCATCTTTTGAAATCATACATAAAGTCAAGTCTGTGTTTTCAAATGAATTGTCACAGCATTAAGAGAGGCACCATGCTGCAAGACTGCCCTTGGTCCTGCAGCAGCTTATCCTGCCTGGTTTGCAGTCAGCTTCCAACCTTCCTGCAGGCTCTTCAAACTCATTATTGTCCCGATAGGAAACCCCTGGCTGGAGCTGACTCCAGAAAGTTGTTAAGCTTTCCACTTCTCACCCCATACTGTTGTATGCTCCTGTGGAAAACAGAGAATAAAGGGCTCTCTTATGGGTTGATTTGCATCATTTAGTCCATACGTGGTGAGAGTTCTCAGGTATGAGATGGCTGTGGGCATATTTTCCAAAAGACAGGAGAAGATGGACTGTGGGGAGAAGTGTCAGCAGTAGATATGGCTGGAAATTCTGCCATTTTGATTTTTCTTCCAAAAGAGTGACTTCAATTATTTAGGAGGATAAAGAAAATATAACTAACACCTCTTGAGAGCAAAAGCTGGGGCAGGGGAGGGTTGCTTGCCTTCCAGCCAAGTGACTCTTTACTGTGCTTATTTTGAAAGGGAAGAGGAACATACCAAGCTTCCAAGTGCCTCTTCTACAGAGGTCCAAAGTCTAAGCTCTAACATTCATGAGAATAAACTGGAGCCTTTTAACAAAGCCATTTTTCTCCTGCTCTTCATGTGAGCAGCCACAATGTAGCAGCACCTCTGTCTACAGCACTGGGGCTGTCAGGTCAGTGGGACACGGAACAGCAACTGGAGAGGGTCAGAACATCACTGACAGCAGCAAGGGACAAACATATCATGGATCTCCGAATAGAATGTTTTATATTGCTGCAACAAACTGGCCTGATGTAAGCCAGCTCCCTGCAGCACATGAGTTTCTGTTCAGAATTACATGTGGGATTAGCTACCAGCTTGCTAGATCCCAGATCTCTTTTGAAATGAGATCTAATCTGCAGGAGAAAGGTCCATTCGTTTTTGAAAGAAGCTGTCCCAGTCAAAAAAGGAGACTGAAAAATGGCAAAAAGCATGTCAGAATATCTTTAAAGAAAGATTTCTCCCTATGGCAAAGCCTTTCCCTCATTAGGACTTATAAAAATATAGACATTTTCTCTTAAAGAAAAGCCCAAAGCCTGCCATCAAAGCAGAATTTCAAACTATTTCATTCAGACAGCATTCTTTCTGCAACAGCACCACATGATAAGGAATATTGCTTTTACAAGGTCATATCACATGCCTTCCACGTTTGAGGAATTATGTGCAAAATAAACCACATTGATTTCCTGACTGAAAAAAGTGCCCAAAGTGGCCCAAAAAAACCTGAGAATTGCCACCTATATCTAATTAGCTGATTCAGTGCCTAGTCCTATGTACTTGGGTGTTAAAAGTTCTTAATTCACATAAAAAGAGACGTAAAAAGAACAATGTTAAGGTTGGTGGCAAATTCAGTCCTCTGCAACATCTCCTCTGTGGGAGAGCAGCTCCAAGCCCTATGGAAAGCAATGGGGCTGGGTTTCCCCTTTCCCAAGTCACCCTCCTCCCTGATCCTGCTCATGTTGGAGGATGGTGGCCCTTGGTTGTATGTGCTACACCAGGATGCCCAACAACAGCAGCAGCTGGGCAGATGCTGTTTGAGATTACCCCAAAGCTATTCCACTCTTTGTCAGAAATTACTAGAAATTGTCTCATGGATGAGGATTCTGTAGCTTTAAGATCAAAATACATTGCAGATAGCAATCTATTAGTAAAGCTAAGATATTCTTGGGGGGAGCACTTTCCAACATGACTGGTAGTAAAGCCCAAGTAATGGAAGAGAAGAATCCACAGCTCATCCCATTTTAGTTTTAGTTTATTTGAAAACATTGCTTGTTCCCATATTCATTTCCATAATGCTATCACATAGTCTGAAATGGATTTGGGATCAACATGAAGTGGCAGCACAAGCAAAGAAGTTTCCACACAAGATCTGGCCATAAAAGCCAATCAGTTTAATTGCACAAAGCTCACAGTTCTTTTATCACTGTTTTTTCTGGAAATTGAAATATCAATATGAATGATGATAGATTTTTGCAAAATGATGTGTCCACTGAAGTTTCAATTGCCACTGAAGAGCAATTGCCAAGGGCTGGTTGGAATGATGCATTGGAAAGCCAGAACCTCAGAAGATGTTTCCTGTCCTTTCAACTCAAATTCAATTTCATTTCAAATTTCACTTCAATTTCAAATGTCCTTTAGGCATTTTCTGTATTCAGATAAGAATTTTTAAATCATGAAGAAAAAAACCATTCAATTTCCTATGTAGTATCCATACTAATATGAATTAGAATTACTTGATTTAATTTTCTCAAATAAAATCTCAAATTCCTGTCCATTCCTATAGCCAGGGACTTCAGTGCCACTGAGAATTTGCCAAGTTGCTTCTGGTTCCTACTAGTATGGGCTGCTTGGTCTTTGCTGTCACATACCAACAATCTTAACATAGGATTTTTAAGGACCACTGCATTTGGGGCACTTTTCTATGTATGATAATGCAGTAACTCAGAAGGAACACAAAGGAAAAGTTTACTGAAACATACCCAGACTGTGAAGCATACAGTACACAGCAGTTCTTTCAAAAGGATGAAAACCAAAACAAATCAAGAGGAAGGGAATGAAATGTCAGTTTGGGCAATAAAAGGTACTTTATTCTCTGGTTACTGTTATACAGTGGTAATAAATTCAGACCAACAGGGAAACCTTAGCTGGGATTCAGAAGAATACTGACAAAACTTAGTAGAATGCTACAAACTTTTCTGTAGCTTGAGTGTAGTCATTTTTATTCCCCGAGAAAATTTGGCTCTGCAGTTTTTCACACTGATGTCATATATTAAATTATTCCATATATTAAGTTCCCATCTGCAAAGGGTACCTGCATCCCAAGTATCACATAGGGACACAGAACACAGTTCAGACTTGTGTCTTTAATGTCATCTGAAAGTATATTGATTTTATTGGGTGCTTAGGGAAAATTCTGTTCCTTCACACCATTCCTCTTTTTTCTCATATTCATGTGAGCAGTTCACTTCTACATATGCAAGGTTTGTAAACACATAAAGGTTTGGGGTATCAGCTATTGCTGTCCTGGGAGAATGACTGATGCTGGATAGGATTCTGAGTAGGGGGATGGAGTTTGAAAGTTCCTGGAGAGGGGCTCACTTAAGCCAACAGTCTTCATATATGATAAAGAGAAGACATGATCTACAAGGGACAAACTTAGAAAAAAAGTACAGAGCACTCATTAGTTCCTACATGGTAGTGAGATGAGCCTGGTTTTCTCCAGTATTTTAGCTTTGCTGGTAACATGGGAGTTTTCAGATTGCAGACAAGCAATGCTCTAACTGGGCAGGAAAAATTATATGGCTGCACAGCTGGTCTGGAGTCCCTTGCCTCTGCTGCAGCAGGTTGCATGTGTGTCCTGGATTGAAGGACAGGTGTCTGCCAATAAAGGCAGAAGCTCCTCTTTGAAATAGAGAATGTAAACCCTCTCCCTCCCGAATATTATAATTGTTTGAATCAGGAACTCTAAGGCAGAGATAAGGGGGTGGGAATAACAGTTCTTTACTAATATATCTAACTGGACCAACAGAAACAACAGCAGCTATGAACATTAACAACAAAACAGAACAAACAACTCAGTTCCAGTCCTTCTTCCAGCCACAGACACTCTGCCTATGTCCAGACCCCACCTGAGAGAAAAGCCCTGCAGCCAGCCCCCACCTACCCAGCAGGTACCTGAGCATCATCATGGGAAAAATCCTTCAGACTGGGATACTAAGGGAACCAACCCCAGCTCCCAACAATGTGGCAAGGACAGAAATCTGTTAGATGGGGTGAAATTCACCTGAGCAGAAGGCAAGACATTGTTTGTCTCTTGTTGCAGCCCTGCTCTTATCTAAATGGTACTCACTATGGAAGCGTTAGGCAGTGTCTTGCTGCAGAAATGGGCCTATATTTACATCTGGTATTTTGTGCCAAATGGTCTATGTTAAAGCAATGAGGTGAGTTTGTTGTAAAAACATTCCTGAAAACACATTTTTACATACACATCTATCTCTCAGGCAGTATGTCTTGAAGGCTGTGTGACTA
Organism: Erithacus rubecula; assembly: GCF_903797595.1. Taxonomy (NCBI): domain Eukaryota; kingdom Metazoa; phylum Chordata; class Aves; order Passeriformes; family Muscicapidae; genus Erithacus; species Erithacus rubecula. The sequence continues at coordinate 5,825,230 of NC_136660.1, forward strand.
CACACTTCTAGCTCCATCTGAGGCTGGGAACTGAAAGGAGGATTGGGAAGGATGAAAATTTAACAGAAAAGTTTTACAGATATACAGAAGGTTCTATAGAAATGAAAGCAAGTTTCAATATATGGAAGATGCTTTTAGGGCCAGTTGTTGCTGAAACAGCTGAGAGAACAAAGGTTTAGTCGAGTTGGAAGAGTTTTATGACCAAAGTTCAAAGACTAAGTGACCTTCAAACAAAAGGTTAAGTCTTCTTCAAATAAGGCATGTTTTCTACCACGTATAAAAGCATAGGCAGACAGAAAGATGTTTTTTACCAAAGCTAGAAGAAATTTCCACTGCTAAACAAGTCTCAAAGTTTAGCACATAACTACTAACTCAGATGATTGGCTAGTCTCTAACATAATATGGTAATTTTAGCAGTTTTGATAGGTTATATGTAAATATAAAAGGTATTGTGTATGATGCTGATTGGTTTTTATGTAATAAGATGCACAGCAGAGAAAGTGATATAATGCTTTGTAACATGAATAGAAGGGGGCTTCAAGATGCTGCTTGCCTATAGCCAGCAGCTATAGGCTCACCCATGACCCACAGCTGCTGCAACCTTATCTGTGCAACAAACAGCATCTTAACAGCTGTCTGAAGTTCCATTTCTCCATCATTTCTTCGCTCTTACAACATGTATTATCCAAAGGAAAAAAAAGGCATTGTGCCATGGTGTTTTCTATCTTTTCCTCAAATTTCTTGCCCTCAGATGGCTGCTAATTTTATATAAATTGCAGCCAAGGATCCTCCCACAAGGAGTGGGAACAGGGCCCAAACTGATCTTATCTAAATGGGGCTTGGTTCCATCTCCCAACTGATTCATGCCTATGTTAAATTCAGGTGAGCCTTCCCAGCATGCAGAATTCCCCATGCAGTTTCTCTCAAAGGCTTACATGAAAGCTGCAATGCTACCCGGGATTAGAGTCTGCTGCCTATTCTCTTTTGAAACATTTTATCCCAAACTCAGGCTATTTGGTTAGATCAATAAATTTAGTTTAGAAATTCCCAGAAGTGAAACCATTAGTAAAAAGAGAATGATTCATTCCTTACAAAAATCTGATCCCTCAGAGGCATAGCCTGGAGAAGCTTGTTTGCCATGGATGACTTTATAGCCAGCTGTTGAGATGACTGTCAGTAAAGAACACTTGGTGGCACATAAACCATTATGGTGCCAAGTATGTATGAAACTTATTACCTACAAAATTATCAAAGAAGTTCTCCAACCCAGCAATGTCATGTCGTAAGATAATTTGAAAGGAATGCCTAAAACTTTGTGTGACTAGGATGGTAATGAAAAAAAACCTTTTAAGATTAGTAATGTGTGTATTGCCTGTATGAAAGCTGCCAATGAAGTTCTGGGTGCTTCAGTGTCTGGTGGTGCCAAGTAGCTGTTTAAATCCATTCAGCAAGAGAGTGTACTTGTCTGTATAGCAGGCAGATGTAGCAACACGTCTGTGTGAAAGAACCTGTCCCTCACAAAAGCACGAGAGAGATGTACTTTTGGAGAGAGACTTGAAGCAACACAAAGGGCAGATGAGAAGCAACAGCCCACTTGCATCATCCAAAGCTCCCTCCTGGGCTGGTGTTTAAGAGGGAAGTTAATACACTTCTGAAGGTATGACACAGCAGGGGTATTTAAAAAAAAATTAAGACTGTGTTGTGAATGTCCACACTATGAAATAAATTAAGAAAAAATGGTCTCCATGTTAGGTAGTGGCTTGCTTTTGCTGGTGTTTTCTCTCACTAATTATAATGCCTTATCTATATAAGTGGGGTGACTTAGTGTTGTAGAGGTTGTTGATAGACAGGGAAGACATTCCTGAACAGGGAAGGAATAAAAGAAAGAGAGATTTTACATGTTGGTTAAAGCAGCCTTAGTGCACAAACACTGTTAGCAAAAAATATTTGGGGATTATCTTGAACAGGTGTCATTCTGTATCGAACTTGGATAACTTCCCCTCTGGGTCTGCATTAGCTTTTTAAAGAACCTATTATGAAAAATGTACTTGCTGTTGGTTTTTCTTTAAATATCCTGATTGCTTTTTGATGACACTGTACAAACACACGCTTAGAATCAAGTGCTAGAAATAGCTTCCTGGAACTCAAATTGATTTTTAGATAAGAAGGTAAACACGTGTATGTGTGCAAGTCATGCATGCATCCAGGCAGAACTAGTTATTTTTATTCTTCTAGATGAAATTGTCTGTAAAAACATGAGGTGCTAATTATTGTTACCATGATTTTAATTTAAAATGTTAACAGTGACATGAAGTGTTCTCTCAGCTCATTTAACAGGCTGTGAAATGGTTAGAAGGATGATAGAAATGTCTGACAAACCAACCTCAGGTAAAATGTAATCGCCCATATTTGCTACTCAACCCCCAATTTTTTGCAATGATGAGTAAAAATGGCTCATCTTGTTAGGCAAAAAAATATTATCATTAGCAAGAAATGTTTCCATCTCACATTGAGGAAAACATAGGCATAGTCCAGTTTCATCCCCTCCCCATGGTTTGACTTTGAGAGGAACTGAAGTGGGGGGAAAAATAGCTGGACTGATGGTTTCCTCCAGTGCAGCTGTGGTAAGCTTGAAGAGAAGGTCCACTGCCTGTCACCTCAGCCATGGGGTGTCTGGAGAGTCCTTTGCAGCAAACTTCTCCCCTGGGATCCTTCTACCCTATGAAAATTATATCTTAGTTCCTCCTACGTGTGAATGGACAATTTTGATCCAATACCACAGTGATTCCAGCATCACCTGTATAAAAGATGTAGTCTGACTCTGGGCTTATTCCCCAGGAACAGCCTTACATCCCTGTTGGGGTCCCACTATTGGCTGTGATGTGACAAACACTTTTGTTGTATTATGGCTCTTTTGAGGTTTCAAGGAGGCAGGTTATTTCACAGTGGCATTGCACTCTGAGGGGCAGAGGAAGAGACTGGATTTAGGGAGAAGGTTGGTGGAGGCACAGCAACTAGGGATGCTGAGAATGGAAAAATTATCTGGCACTTCTAAAATCTTAAATCTTTTTATCCCCATGGATCTAAGCACTTGGGTGGACGAACTGTTCAATATTTTTTCAGTATCTATTTCTGTAAGAAGCAGGACATAATTTCCAAGCTAGATTTTCCTTAAGAACCAGAGGCTTAAAACCTCTGATAAAAATTTCCATCCAGGAATGGTTATTATGTTGAACATATAATTAAATATATTGATAGTAATGAGACTTTTTTTCTTTTTAATATGCTATTTTCATGAGATAACATTTACTTTAATCCTTCTTGCTTTGGCTTGCTCTTTCTTGGCCTGATATGTATGACAAATGCCCATTTATGGAGCTGGAACCCAACTCAGGACTTAGAAAAATAGAGAAAAACTATAGCTTAATGGCAAGGCAGGAAAAACTAAAGAGCTGCAGATTGTCATAGCCCCAAGTGTGGCTGGGAAAACTACTGAGACAAACCAGCTGTCACCTCAAGATGTGGTAAGGGCAAGTTGCTATTTACTTCCTTAGCAATGCTGCAGTGCAGTGGGAAATTGAGTGCAAGTGGCTGCACAGAGGGCAGCTAATGTTGCTTGGTCTCCAGAGCACATTGCTTTGCCATTTTTCTCTCCCTAGATACCTGTAATCCAGTACTTGGAAGAAATCAGACCAAATTACAAACTCGCTTCAGATGGAGGTTGTTTCCAATATTGTGTTCTGCAGAGATACTGTGCATTGTTGGGGAAAAACAAGTAGACCATCTGCAAATGCTCAGCCTACCTTCCTTCAGGAAAAAAAAAATTATGCTAATCCCAAGAGCTAACTGGAAAATTGCTCCTTCTACCTGGGTGACTGCCATCACGCTCCATGGTCACCTTAGAGAAGGTAGCTACTTCACACTGCTCAGTTAGCCAAGATGGAGCCTATGAAGTTTTCTCTTGCCATAACTTTTACCATGATAGGGTTAGGCTTTAGCTCACTGTCAGACAGATGATTAATTTTCACCTTATCCAATCAAAACTGAACCAGAAGCACATTACAATAAGGTAGTTATCCACATTTGTTTTGTAGGACTACATGTTGCCCTTCTGCCCAACTAAGAGAATGGAAAGACTTTTAACCAACCTCAACAGGCTGAAATGAAGAAATGAGTTTCTGAGGCCTCAATAAGTGGTCAAGTAACCACATTAAATTCCAGTCTCTGCCCATTTCACCAATCTATAGTGGTCACATACCATAATGTCTTGGTTGGAATACAGGATGTGACCAGCAGTATGTATTCTATCACCATTTGTTGAAGCCAGGTGGGGCAGTGATCCTCATCTTCATGGCACATATTATCTGCTAATGGGCCATCTTTAAAACCAGCTGGGGCAATCATCTTTATCTTTTCCACAACCCATCCTCCCTCCAGGAGATATCATCTGCTGCTGGCCCATTAAATCCCACTGTATGACTGATAAAATTACATCATCCTACTGGGAGATGCTCCAGCCAGAGGGAGGAGCCAAGCCTTTTCCACATAGATAAAAACTGAGATTTTGAACACCAAGGCAACCTTCTTTCCACTGGATTCCAGAGGAAAACTGGACCTTTCCACATCATCCCTGGACCTTCAGAGGAAAACTGCACCTTCTCCAGGAGCACTGCTCCAGCTGAACCACATCTGCCACTGCAGGACTGTAGCTACCATTTAATTGGACTGCTACCAACACCTGACTGACAGGGTGTCAGGTTGTATTCTGACTCTATCAGTGTTTTGGGTTTGTTAATTGTAATACTGTATTTCTATTTTAATTTTCCTAGTAAAGAACTGTTATTCCTAATTCCCATATCTTTGCCTGAAAGCCCCTTAATTTCAAAATTATAATAATTTGGAGGGGGAGGGTTTACATTCTCCATTTCAAAGAGAAGCTTCTGCCTTTCTTGGCAGAAGCCTGTCCTCCAAACCAGGACACATGGCAATCAAAGCCAGTGGTAATCGAAACAGTTTGGTCTTAATTTTAAAATTAAATAAGTAGTCAGTTATGAAAAGCATTTGCAAATTCTTTGCGCATGTGTCCAGTACAAATCTTCACAGATTTCCATTTAGGAAAAATCTGAAGAGGAATGGAGTGCATTTCTACTGGCACATACTGATGATATTCAAGAAGTAGGTGTTGCAAGCTGTGGGAACTAAGAAATTAAGAAAAATACTGCAGTGCTGTCAAGAGTAGGTGTAGAGATTTTGTACCTGCTAAACCAAAATGATGGGCCTAACATTTAAAATAATATGTTGATCTAACACTTGAGCCGAACAGTGATTTAGATAGACAATGATCTTTTCTCTGCTATCCAGTTTCCCTAATACTAGAAGGAAGCCAAATACTTTGAAATGCAAATCAAATGGCAAATAAAAGGATGGTGTGATTCATCTGAAAAAAAAAAAAAGTTTCATTTAAGAAACCCCAGAAGGCAGGATATAGATCCCCTGTTTAATTCACCCTACCCCCTTCTGACTTCTCTGCACTAGCAGCAGTGACTGTGCAGGATTTTCCTTGTTTTGTATTCAGTGGACATTTGTCTGGAGAAAAAAACACAGGTACAATACTTCCTTTTTTTGTTGCTGTCTGTTGCATTTATTCTTCAGTTAGGGAACAAGCAGAATAGGTAGTTTCTAGTTGAATCCCAAATTTCTGGATAATGTAGATGGCATAAAGCCTTCTTCATTTCAAGTTAGCTTGTGTGCTATAACAGCAGCAGGGGAGCTTTGTTGGAGCTAGACATGAAGTGTGGAAAGAATATCTCACCTCATTCTAAACCTGTAGAAATGCTTTTTAAAGCCTTAGTTTCAGGTTCCCTTAAAAGCTAATACTAGAAGTTTGGTGAAATGTTTAATTTTTAAATTAAGCATCGGACAGATCCACTGAGTTATAAAGCCTGATTTTATTATGAAAAAAACTAACATCTCTAGAAACTGAATGCAACAGAGGACAAAAGCAGAAGCAGGTGCAAGAATGTGAGAAGACAGACTTTGCAGAAACATGCTCCTAATGTACTGGAAAATTGGAAATTGAACCAGCTGAAGAGCAGGTATGCACTGAGCTTGAGAAGATAACTATTCATGTTGCTTAGGGCTGAGTTCTACACATTTAACTGCCACTGATTTCTTAAGGGCTCCAAATCAATGTCAGTAGGAGTGTGTAAGGGCTGCAGGCACAGGCTCTTCATGCTACTAGCAGTCACATTTTGGGACTCAGATTTGCTGAACAGACTGTACTGCAAAACCATGCTAATTAGCATCTAAAATTCCTGTACAACTGCCACAGATTCCTGGGATCTGTCTACACCACCAGTAAAAATAGTTTTAGAGATGCTGATTGCCTGAAATAATTTGGGGCTTAACTTGTCCTTTTGCAGTAATTTTTATTATATCCATGTAGTCATCCTGACAAAACCCCGTTGGTGCATATCTGACAGCTATTCTCAGGAGTCTTGAAGGCAGTGCTTCTGCAAAGATTGAACCAATGGGTTTGTTCTAGAGTCTAACCCCAACTGCTTGGCATGATGCTTGATAGGAAGCATTTCACTGTCTTTTTTGCAGGTTGTATGAATTTTCCATGGTAGGGCACTATATGGTGAGCTGCTGAAGGGATTTTAGCAAGGCAGAGTTACAGTAATTAATTCCTTATTTGTTTATCTCTGCAGTAAGATTGTTATTTCCAGCAGCTTCCACAGTTTACGTCAAAGAGATTGAGCCATTCAGTCAAGGCTGTAGCCTCACTCAACTTTGGTCAAGCATTGATTCCATGATAATACAGTTCAGTTAACCTGAGACTTTCACCTGTTTGGTTCAATTCTGCTCTATGACATTTTACTGTTCCTAGTTTTCTTCTGTAGCCTAGAAAATTATCTGCAGATTTTTGAGGCTCGAATCCCATCCCTGACTGATTCAGGAGAGACCAGACCACACTTTAAGAGATATGCCATACTATAGAGCAAAAGGACACTCTGATTTGTCATCTCATGTTCTCCCCTCATTTGGTGGATTGCTTTTGCTCTATCCAAAATTGTTAACTCTACAGCAGAGACAAGAGGCCAAGGCTTATCCTGAGTGGAGGAAAAGTACCAGGATTAGGTGGAAACTTTCCTTTAAACCTCCCTCAAGCCCACCCTTAGATATATTGGCTGTCCATGTACAGCTCTAAGTATCATACCTTGATTAAGCAAAAGCCTTTTGGCTCACTGATGGGATTTCTCCACTGAATGAACTGGACAAACAGTTCTTTTGGGAAAGCCACAGTAACTAAAAAACAGGAGGGAGTATCTAAACAACAGGAAAAAATATAGCATCCATAAATATATAACCTGGGGTAGAGTTATGAAGCACAGCGACACAGACTCCCCAGGCAGGTGCAAGAGAGAGCCCTGGAGTGCAAAAACCAAGCCTTTAAAAGCAGTTAGGCCTTTATCAGTTACATTCCAATGAAGCACAACAAATATAATTCACCCAAACACCATAAACCACAATATGAACACATAAAGGTTATATAATTTGCTTTTCTACCTCTAATTCAGCTGAGTCACTTTCCTATAGTCCTCTTCTACTTGGCTGAAGTAGCAGGCCTGAGCCATGATTCTACAAGGGTAACAAGGCCCTTATTTTGTAGGGTTTTACCTATACGCAACATGATAGGACTTCCCAGTTGTAGCATGAGCTTGCCAGTGGTATGCAGATGACTTCAGGATGGCATGAATCTATTTAATGAATATCTGAATCCTCTCCATGCCCTAAGAAACATGGCCCAAGATGGAGACAGGACCTCCTGAACAGCTGCCTCTGCCATCTCTGCCCCAGGTGAGATGAGTGGTCTGGAGGCAAGCAGAGCTCCCTGTCCTCTGCCTTGCACTTTGGTTCAGAAGTTCCTTCGAGGCCAGCCTGCTGTGTTCGTGTCCCAATTTTTTGTAAATGTCACGGGTGCAGCTAAGCTGCCGAGCATGTATGTGAATTCCTGATGAAGCAATGAGGCTTTGAAAATTTTCCCTTCTAACTACATTTTCTTATATTTTAAACAAGCATATGTTAGCCTGGAGATTTCTGTAGAAAGCTCTTAGCAGCACTGCATATCTCTCTCATTCCAGCATATTTTATTTTCCATGAATGTTGACAACCCCGTGCAAAGCAATGAGGATGTGTGCTTCTGACCATCACCTGTCAAGAAGGAATTCAGAGAGGAAAGCCAAAAAATCAGGGATGAGGAATGGATGGGAGACACTATTTGGCTCATTTGTTTCATCTGCCGAAGACAAACAGCTGAAAAAGTGGCAGCAGAAGAGAGAGATATGACTCCCATTCCTCTCCAGTCAATCTAATGCACTTTTTCTCAGTACATAACAGTATACTTTCAACAATATTTGCTACTAGTGCAGCTCTTGAAGTACCATCGTATTAAAGATGCATAATTAGATGAACTGCAAGAGGAACCCAAGAACATGGTTTAAAATTCGTGGCATGCTTTGGAGCAGCAGTGTACTGTGCTGCCGCCGGTAAGCTGCCACGAACCGCTCCCTGCGCTCTCCCTAAGAGCAATTACCAGAAAGAGGCGGCACGGGCGTGTTGCAAGAAAGTAAATTAACGAGGAAGAAAGATGCCAAGACAGGTACAGTCCTGGCCTTCACTACGGGCACTCACTTTTGTGGCTAAACACAGGGTGTTGCCGTAGCGGTCGGTAGCGGCCCGCAGGCACCGAGGTTTGCGGGCCGGAGCCTCGCCGGCCGCTGTCCCGCGGGGCGCTGCTGGCGCCGGGGGCGGGGCGGCCGCGGCCGTTGCTGGGGCGGGAGGTTTGAACGGCGCCGCCGCCGAGGACGATGAGAATGATGAGGAGGCAGCGGCCGGGCGCCGCGGGGCCGGTGAGTGCTGGGGCCGCCAGGGCAGAGCAGGGCAGGGCAGAGCCGACCCGGCCCGCTCCGGTTCGCACTCTCCGGTGCCGCGGGGGTGGTGTGGCGGGCGGTGCCGGTTGCGGGTGGCGCGGGGGGCGGGAGCTGCGCCGTCTCCGAGCTCGGCGGGTCCGTGGTGGCCGCGGGCATGGTGACCGTGTCCGGGTGGCGGCGGTGCAGCCGCGCTCCTGAGGTGCCTCGCCGAGGGACGCGGAGGCCTCCCCGGCAGAGTTGCTGCTCTGGGCTGGGCGCAGCCGGCCCCGGTCACCCTCACATCCGCAGGCTCTTCGAGTTGCTCCCTTGCACCTCTTCAATCTTCCAGCCACTGGTTTTCCGATTCCGATTTTTTTAAACCCCGACAAGTTGAACTTGGGAGTCTCTGTGAAACTGTGGCTGTCAATTGCAGCAAACACTCATTTCTATCTCTAGCTGCGAAATGCCCAAGCTGGTGTCTTGACTACATCGCCCCTGTTTTAGAACCCACTGCCTGGCTACCTGCTTACTTTAAATTGATATGCTATACTTACAGGGTTTAGATGTAAACCTCTATGGCAGAAAATCGGAAGTGTTCCTTGGAAAGAGATTCTGAAAACCTGTAATGAAGTTACCAATTAAATCAAGTAAAATTTCTACCTGCAATACATTTAGCAGTATCTGTATAATTTTTCTCAGCTGTTTTTGTTATTTTTGTTTTGCGACTGTGTTACCTGTGTAATAGTAGAAATATTTGAAATTTCTTATGCTAAGTATACTTAAGTGGGGAATATAAAGACACTTTTTGGAAGTGTTACTTAGGTAGTTCCCGAGTGTGGGGTTGAAAGTCCCAGCAGCTCTTAATTATCTCATCGGGATTGTGCTTCCACTGGTGGGGAAAGCATAGACTCCACAAGGCAAACGGTGCATTAGTAGACAGCATATGGCAAAACCAGTGCTGTGTCATTCTTCTGAGTCCAGATGGTGTGCCTATATTTTTAGACAGAATGGAGGGGGAAAGAAAGTTAACCTGTCTCTTTTTGTAGGCATGAAGAACTTCATACATTCCCATATGAGGCTGCCAAGTCCTTCCTTCAAATGAGATTTATGTCGTGTGATTATTGGCTCAACAGCCATTTAGTTCTAGTCCAGAATATTTTATGTGGGCCTGGTTGAGATGCAGTGTGGACTGAATGATTTGTGTAGTTTTTGAAAGCCCCAGTATGGATACATGCAGATTCCCCAACCAGGAGGGTTTATTTCCTCACTGTAGTTCTGTAGCAGGTGATAGATGTGGAGAGGAGCTGGGGAATTGCAGAGGTCTACTGTCTTGGGAATTATTAGGGGGAAGTAGGATGTTATTCTTTGGAGCTTTGTGGCAGCTGATTTATTAGTTTTGTCTCAGAGAATAAGTAATTATTTCTTAGCGACAGATGTGGGCCTTGCTTATGTTTTCATAGCCATGTAAAATCTGACTCAGAAGAAAAGAAGGATGAAAGTTCTTTTTTCTTTTTTCGAAAGAGTGAGAATAAAGATGCAGTTGCTGAGAATGCAGAGATGTTATTGCCCTGCTTTATCCCCTTCTCACTGTGATTGAAACTTTGAAAAGCAAACCTGTGAGGGTTAAAAATGGGATAGTCTATAGTGTCATACGGTATCCCAGGCCTTCATATACCAGCTATAGAGAATACCAGCAGAACTTCTATGGAAAATATCTCTGATGTGAGCTTTGGGAGCTATTTACCACCAACCATCCATGAGCTTGTTAATTCCAGAGATAGTGGGGCACTCTTGCTTAGTAATGAGAAAGCATCACTGTTCACTGACCTGCAAAGTATTTGCAACGCAGCCATGCAATACCATGACAACATTCAGTTATTCACTCTATTATTCACGTCAGAAATACTTGGTTTGTCTCCTTTGGGAGACAGCAGTTTGTGATCCATCACCTTTATTATTATCTGGCCTGGTGTGGATTGACCTCCTTGAAGTCGCAAGTGAGGAATAATGCACATTTATAAGTGTTTTCTGTGAAAGTAGGCAGGAAGAATTTGACTTCCCAGCAGTTTTTATAAAACCTTAAAAAAAAAACACTCCTTCAAAACAGAGCAATGGTGAATTCTGGTGACTTGCCAGTCATGTTTAGTTTACTTCACAGTTTGAATGAAAAGTGTGCCTGACAATGGTGCCCATATAGTCTTGAAGCCACTACAGCTGTTTCACTTTTCAGTTCATGGCCTGATGCAGTTGAGTTGGGTTGCATCTGGTGTTACCTGAATTTCTTATCAACCAGAAGTTAAAAAAACAGGTTTTCTTCACTTTTTTAAAGACAGGCAAACAGATGCTGAGATTGAGTTTCTGATTTAAAATATTTAGCCATTTTGTTCAGTTTAAAGTTTATTTTAGTAGGGCGATCATCACTGTGAAAAGTGGGTTGTTAATTTATAAGCTTTGTTCAGTTATCCCTCTCTAGGACCATATGTTATTATTCTATGAATGACACATGGAGGTACACAAATTTTTAGTAACTTTCAGACGGAACAGTGAGTTAATTATGGTTTGGAATTTGCATGTATAATGGATATAGTAAATCTGTTTTGTCCCATGTTTTACTCATTTGTTCCTGGAGAACTACCATTCTACATTCAATAACTATTGCAATAGCTGTGCATAATTAAAACCTAGAATTCTCTATCCCAGCTACAATCCTTTGGTGTTTTTTACATATCTAGGAATGTGACACCCACGAGAAGCTTCACTTTGAGGTCCGCATGCGAGAAGGCATCTGCAAACTGCTGGCAGTGAGCACGCAGAAGGAGCAGCTTGTGCGCGCAGTGAAGAGCCTGATGGTTTGCAATGCTCGCATCCGCGCCTACAGGGCGGAGCTGCGGGCCAGAAAGGAGCCCAGCCCGGGCAGCACCGAGGAGCAGTGAGTAACAGCTCAGCTTCAAAGGACCAGCATGAAGCAGGCACTTACTTACGTGAATTTTTAGCAGTCTGTCTAGGAATGTGGATTTAAATCCTTCCTTATTTCTTAAACATAAATTAATGCTGCCTTCAAGTATTACTTTATAAAATAATTCCATTTATCTTCTTTTTGCTTTAGAAAATTAAATACAAGTAAGATTTTCCTGGGTAGATTTTGGTTTTGACATTAAACTCTAATTTAGTATCAAGTTACATAAAGGACATATTTTCTTGTTTACCCTTATCATATAAAAAGGTACGTAGCCAAGTCTGATGGGACAAAACAAAGCTATCCAAGTCAGAACACAGCTATTTGTATTTTTCATTCTTTCTATTGTTATCGAGGGTCCTTTAATAATGGCCCCATCGTGGTTAATTACTACCCTCTGCTGGTCTCTTGTGTTAACTACAGCAAAGTGATAAATGGAAACTCAATGGGAAGAAAAGTAGTCGAAAACATTCTCACATTATAACTCTTGAAGGAGTTAAAGCATGTGTGTTTTATTTGAATAATGTTACAAATTTTTGGTCTAAATGGAATTCATTTGGGGTGCAATGTTGAGAATCGTGGTGCAGAAACACAATTTCTCTCAGGTTAGTAATTCAATGAAATATTATGTTGCAGTTTAGCATATCAACTCTTTGAGAAAGTGCTTGGCTCCGGTTAATTGTATCTGTAGGAACAGTTCCACTACTTTTTGGTTTCAGACAAGTTGCCTTATAGGAGAAATGTGCTGGAGGAAACAGCAACATTTTCCACTATTCTGAAGCTGATTTTGAAAACTAGCATAAAATACATGTGATATTCTGTACTTATTGCATTTATGTTGTTTTTCCCAAAACAACAAGGAATTTTGTAGTGATTCATCTTTTAATGTTTATAGTGGTGGAATAATATCAAGTGTGTATATGGGCTGATTTACTCAACTCCTTTTCTTTGATGTGAGTGAGCACAGAATGGTGATGGGACATGTCCAGAACAGTTGTATTGTATACTTGATTTGTGACTGCCATGCATTGCTTGGATTTCTGTATTCAGGGATCTTGAGATGTCATTAGAAGAGATGCATGCTACAGAGTTATTTCTCTATCATTTCAATTGTGTCCTTAGTAGTTGATAGTCTATTTGGAGTTCTTTTGATGTTTGCTTCAGACTGGAATTTGTTTAAGCTTAATCGTGGCAGAGAGAGAAAATTCTAGGTTTTCTAGGTTTTCTAGGGTCTGTCATCTGTGAGTTCTGAAGATATACTAAATGCCTCTGAAAGTCATGATACTGGTAGCAGCTAGAAATTTTAATTTCATTTATAGGGGAGGAGGCAATTCTTTAAACAATAATAGAACCAATAAATTAGGTTACATATTCATTGTCATGTACAGAAGGGAAAAATTGGTAATGTATTTGATCCTGTTGCAGCTGGAAAAGACAAGGAAGATGAAGCTACTTGTCTTTTAGTACTCAGGTTACATATGCTTTGGAGTAAAGTCCTCTAGGGAATTTTAAAAAATGGTGGTGTAACTTCCTTCCAGATTATGCTTAAGAAATTAATGACTCATGTCTTAAACCAGAGATACCAAAATTAACTTTGAAGAAAAGCTCATTTGAAATGAGCTACAATATGAAAATCCTGACATTTATTAGTGTTTAAAGGGTTGAGTTATATCTAAATGCACAGATCTCAAATATAATTTTTCTTTTCTTTTTCTTTGGAGGTCTTCAGAAAATGGGACAAAAGGCCGGACGGCATGCAGAGCAAAGGTTGCTATATCAGGTAAGAGTAATTTAATTATAGAAACTAATTAGCTGGACAGTGTCTTGTAATACAAACTATACAAAAACCCTGTATTTTTAATGTGTTTATGTGGTTCAGAGGCATCAATCCTCTAATGCTGCAAGGGGACTTGTGCTTAAGTTACATGTGGGCTTTTGAAGATCCTACCTTTTATTTCCATTTTACTCACAGAGCATTCCACAGTGGGAAATATTTCTTTTCTGTTTGCTACTTGAATGCATTTCAAAGCTAAATAAGTGTGAGTGTGCTGAAAACTTTTTTTCTCCCCACAATGGCAGACTTTGAAGCAATAGTACAGGGCATGTCTAACAAATTGAGAGCAGAATTATAACTAGTATGCAAATGTTATTTAGACAATGCACATTACATTACTGCAGCAAAGGTATATGGTATGGCTTCAATGCAGGTTAGTAACAAGGATATTTAAGCCCATTTCCAGTGGGCTGTTTTCTAGTCTGTTCTCAAACTTCAGCACTGTGGATTTATTGTTTGGTTTGCCTGTGACAACAGTGGATGTTACTACATTCAGCAGTCCTGTGGCTCTTCTGCCAGCTTTGCTAACAGATCTGTTTGTGCTCCTTGACCTGCTTCATTAAGAATAAGATAGTGCAGAACAGCTCACTACTGAAACTGTTTCAGTTAATTCTGCATATTTTGATATATCTTTAAGCGAGGTAACTTCAAGTAGAAGAAAAGTGATGATCACATGGTTCAATAATGCTTTTTGCCAGCACAGCTGCTTGCAGAATGGGTATCTGTTTTTCCTCCTTATGGTGGTTGAATGAAAGCATCTGTTTGCCTGTCTGTGCTGCGGTTGCACCTTTCTTCAAATTTGGAGAGCTATCTGTAGTGAAGACTTCTGGGTCATATAATGTACTTCTATCTTTAGAAAATCAGAATTTTTTTAAGAACTCTGTTTTTAGTATGAAAAACTTGTTTGGGATATGAAAGATTTAGCTTGTTTCTTTTGATGAAATAAACTGTGGAAGGGTGAAATACACCACTTTGTATTTGGTGCCGTCTGTTAATGATTATGCCCTGTTACTAACACAGTGGCTCTCAAAACTGGAGGTTATGTCCTCAGAAGTGTGACACAGATTGTTGTGAGGAGGAGGGAGAACCAATGCCTCACTGTGCAGTCCAGCCTGGAAGTGCTGGGTGCTGCCATGCCTTGCCCCTCTTCAGATCCTCATGTCAGGAAGCCTGGCCAAGTCCAGTTTACAGCAGAAAAACCTGAACATTGTTCTTGGTCTCTTGCTGATTTATTCTTTCTATAGGTCACCTGTTATTACCTCTTGATTTTCTACCCTCAGTAATCCATCCACTTACAAATTTATTAGCATGTCATAGTAGGTACATGCCAGATGACAATTACCAATAAAACAGGACAATTGGGATCAATTGCAAAAGTTAAGGAAGAGCTATGCAGGACTACTGAGGAATATGCTCCTACAGAAAGCAGCTATGTCAGGTACTGTGTGGGAAGTGCATTCCTTAATCCACAGTTTTTCACACTTCTATAATTTTTACTTATTCCCCGTATTTTTGAATAAATTATGTAATTTTTGTTATTGTACCAATCAATTTTTTTTTGTCAGAAGACAATACCTCAAATGTTGATTAAACAGCATAATCATAATTTAAAGTAATTTTATAAAGGAACCATTGGGTTAAAATTTGATTAGCTGTAGTCTTTGAATGTATCCAGTTTGCATCCACACAGATTTACAGCTAATGGTAACTGAAATTAAGGTGTGCGAAAGTTGATCTTTGGTTTTGATAAATGACAGCTCTTTCAATCCAAGAATGAATTGAAAGCTGATTTACAAGTAACAGGTTAAACTTGTTCCAGGATTGATTGTCTATACCCTGACAATTTTCTGACCAAGGTGTAAATTTTTCAGCTAGCAAGATATTGAAAGTGACATACAGAAGTAATCTTTAATCTAGTACTCTAATTGCTAACAAGGTCTATTGAGCGCATTAAAATGGTCATTCAGAGTTTGCTATGGTTAAACATAGAAGAAGCTTTTATTTGTTTTCACATATGAATGTGGATTTTAGACCTTTGCATTTTTAGGAAAGAAATGTTCTGTGCTTTGTCTCTGACAAAGATTAATACATATATATATTTTATAAGTTTGAGGGAGACTTGAGTAATGATTTTAATGAAACTATTTCTCCTTATTTAAAACCCCCTATTTTTAGAAATGCTTGCTATGCAAATGCATCTTTAGAAGTGAAAGACAGTTTCAGAACATGGTGATGTATTGATTTTTTTAGGAAGTTAGAAGTCTAAAGCTGTATGCTGGCTGTTCACTTGAAAGTTCATTCGTTTTTATGGACACTTAAAAACAGATGAATTTGAAAGTTTTAATATTGAAATAGCTCTTATGAGGTCTCATAATAAAAACTAACTGACATTTGAATTTTTCATTTAACTTTTGAGACAGTGACTATATGTGATTTCCCTCAAATCAACAAGTTTTGTGGGCAAACCCCTGTGGGAATACATGACAATCTGATGCCAAAATACCTGCGGCATTTTGCATCTTAGCATAACGAATGTGGATTTTTCCATCAGCCTCACATGAAGACAACACTGGAGTCAGCAATGCTTCTTTATAACAATATTGAAGATTTTTGTCACAAGACAACTGGGCTCATGCTGTTCACTGCTGCCATCATGTGTCACTTAATATATTGCATATACTTTTAAACAGCACCCTTGTACTTCAGGAACCAGGTTTGGATTTGTAAAACCCTCACAGCATTTGTTTTTTAACAGGGGGCTAATAAAAAACCTTGTCTTACCTATGTCCTTGCAGCTGGAGAAAAATGTCACTTAGTACTGTGTTGAGTTTAATAGATAAAATGGAAAATTTAGTGAAGAAAACACTTTCCTAATATTAAAATGACAGACATGATTTAAAATAATGGTTTTGTAATTGCCTCTCTACTATGATTCTGAAGTAGATGGTTATTTTGGAGTTAAAAGAAAAAAGATTTCTAAATTCTTTATGCTGACTACGACAATTCTCACTGGGAATGTGATTACAAGTCTTATTTTTTCTGTGGTTAGCAAAACAAGACTGAAGTGGTTTTGCAGTATAAGTATCCCAGTCTTTTCATTAAAAAAGAGGAAAGTTTTCCTCTTGCAGTGGGATGAGTGGTTTTCAGCACTAGGCAAGCAGGATTCTGGTTTACATCTATGCATAATAATGGGCTCAGAGAATACCCCTCAGAACTATGTTACACAGCTTCTCTGAAATGTTATTTCAGGTACTTTCAAATGAGATTTAAAATATTGTTTATTCTAGCATAAACAGAAATGATGCTTCGAATTGAACTAATTATTGGATTTTTTTTTTAATCTGGATAACAAACTTGGAATAGTTATTCTGTTCTTTGTGTGGAAGGCCCTGTTACCACCAGAACATCAGAAAAAGGAACAACATGCTTTTTGTAAATTTTTCTGATCACAGATCTACCATATTGACTATAACCTTTTTTCCCTCTTTAGATATTCGAATACCATTAATGTGGAAAGGCTCTGACCACTTCAGCAAAAAAGAAAGTAAGATGTAATGAATTACTCTGATAAGCATTTGCTCATGCCTGTAAATTTAAGCTGAATGAGGAAGTTCATACTCATTTCAACCCCTTTTTTGACCTTTCATTAAATTCCTATTTTATTCTTTGTTGTGTAAATGCTAGTAATTTGAAGTTGCTGGTTGTAGCAAGGTGAGTTAGTTCAAAGTCCTGTTGTTCTGTATTTAAACCCTACTCTCTCTAAAGAATCCATCCGAGGAAGAATTCCAGAGGAAGCAACAGAAAAATGTTGCATTACATGGTTAACTGAGAAACTTCAGATTAAACACATTGTTCTATATCTTGTCTGCACTTGAGAGAGTATATTAGAGGCTGTTTCCAATGAGAAATTTAAATGTAAGTTGACTGTTGGTGTTGAGAGTATTATTGGATAGCCTTCAAGTGCATGCATTTTGCTGTGTCATGGAGATTACTCCTAAATCTGTTCCAGCTGTCACCTGGCATTGATTTCACTTTGATTTTCAATAGGGTCAGAGATGCAAAACATGGCAAAATAGTCTAATCCTATGTAGCACTTTCATAAAATGATACAGACTTTGGATCAAATGTTATTTTTTTATGCAAAGTCAATTTTAGTAAACAAAATTACATTTTTACTAATGTTTTTGAAGTTGCTAGCAGACACTATTCCTGATTG
The DNA here is from genome assembly GCF_903797595.1 of Erithacus rubecula. NCBI lineage: Eukaryota > Metazoa > Chordata > Aves > Passeriformes > Muscicapidae > Erithacus > Erithacus rubecula. The sequence goes on from NC_136660.1 coordinate 5,843,148, forward strand.
CTTGACTTTTTTTTCTTCTCCTAATAGAGGTAGGCATTTTTTTCCTTTTGTTTATGTTCTACCTATACAGCAGCTTTGATAGGTCAATTGTCATAAAATCCTATGATGAAAATTTCTGGTGGGAAGAATTTGAGAGCAATTCCTTAGAGGTCTGAATTGCCATTTTGTATAGTTTTGTTTACTGGCAGTGTTTAGTATTGTGATGTTCAATGTAATAAAATAATAAAATAAATCTAAAAGCTTTCTCTTCCTTTCTCCAGAATCACAGCGCTATGCAGTGTTTTGTTTGTTCAGAATCGGAGCTGAGATTTTTGATACTGAGGTGACTATTGTGGATGAAGCAATAACAGATATCTGTTTTGAAAATGTGATCATATTGTGAGTATAACTTACTTCTATTGAATGAAGTACAAATATTGCTGTTTTCTTTTGCAGGTGGATGTGATTATGAATAAGATTGGCTGAGGTTTTGCTGTGAGCAAGGGAATCAGTAGAGGCTCTGTTCATTTTAGAAGGTGGAGGATCCCCATCTCTGGATGTTTTTTGTGTACAAAAAGATTGAGTTTTTGTGTACAAAAAGACTGGGTTTTGTGTACAAAATTATGCTGGTCATAGATGTGCCAGTTGATCTGTACTTCTTTTTATTTTTGCCCTGCTGAAGCATTTTTCTTTTTATATAAAGAGGTAAACAAACTTGCATCTCAAGGACAGCATTAAATTAATGCTAAAACCCAAAAGCATTGTGATAATATAGGTGTAAATGTTGCACCCAGTGTTTCATTGTTATCCTGTCCAGGAGGTTACAGTTTCTTTCCTCGTGTAACACCTCATGTCTGTTACACCTACCTGAGCTTGTGCTTGACTCCACTCCCTGCCTTTATCTTTTATGTCAACAATTTAGAGTCTATCTCCTGAGGAAGACTGACTGGAAAACTAGAACTACCAAAAGCTTTAAATCAAGATCCTGAAAACTGAGTTTAAATCAAACCAGAGGATGCAGCAGTAGGTAGTTAAGTTGTAAATGACAGATTTTATGAGATAGCATTTTTTTCCAGTAATTTGAAGGGAATGGGGTGCAGCTAAGATATCTTTAAACCAGTTCAATCTGCTTTAGGACCATAGGCAGGGATAGGTTTTCAATCATGTGACTTTTCTAACAGTAACAGTAGAGGGCAGATTTAAGTGTGTTTAAATGTCTTGCCTGTGTATTTCCATAACGTGTGTGGTTTTTTTCCATTTTTAACCTAAATGTTGAATTTCCTGTTTGTAATTGTTTATACTGCAATTATCCATCTCATGACCTGAATGCTGAGTTACTGCTGAGTACTCTAGACCTTAATTCCATATTAATGTATATCTGTGCCTGAATTTTATGGCATACTTCACTTGATTAGAAATACATTTTTTAATCTATAAAGTAGCAGCAGCATTCCTTGGCTCCATACACAGTTTATTAACAAATGCTCTGAAATTTTCTCCTCCCCCACTCCAGTGATGAAGCAAGCCCAGATTTCCAGGTGAAGGTTGAATTGTATAGCTGCTGTACAGAGGAGTCTTTATATATAACAAACACTCCTAAGAAACTGGCAAAGAAACTTAAAACGTCCCTCAGCAAAGCTACAGGGAAGAAACTCAAAGTTGCTCTGGATGAAGACAGCACTGAACCCCTTTTGCCTGCTGACCCAGTCATCCAGTAAGCCACATATATTGATGTTCTGGTTTTATAGCTTTTAAAATAGAAATAGGCCAAATATAATTGTAAATTTTTGGCAAACTGCCAAGAAACTGTGTTTTTTCTTTTTTCTCTACTTGCCCAAGTGGAAAAAAGCTTACATTTTAAATAGGAAATGAGCAAGTAGGTGTGAATTCCAGCCGTGTTGCTGAGCCTTGGGACCTGGTTCTGATTGTGAAACACACAAGCAGCCTTTATCTTTGTGCTCCACAGCCAGCCAGCTGGTAAATCCACTGTTCTTTGCAAACTCCGTAATATTTTTAGTTTGATCTCTAGAAGTCAGGTTTGTAAGGTTTCTGTCCATCTACCTCTCCTCCTACCCCTTCCCCATTTACTTCCTCCCCTATACTATTTTTTGCACCTAGCCAGTGTTGTTCATACTTGACAGGTAGATATGTGTAAAAATTACAAGTTGTGTGAAATAGGAAAAGGTGTGTATGTAGGCAAGAGAAACCACTCCTGTACCCTCTTCCCTAATTCCACTTGCCAGCTTTTCAGTAAAACTCTGCACTGCCAAAGGCACTTTATGGTTACAGGCTACTTAACAGGGGAATTGACATTTCTGAATTGACTTTAGCACGTAACATTTTAAAATAACTTACTGGTTTTTAGTGTTCATAGGCATAAGTGCTTTTCCAAACAACTAACCTGTTTCCTTTTAAAAATTAACTGCCTACTAATATTTTCCAGCTACTTAAATTTAATTGGGATTTAAGCGGGCCAAATACCTAATTTGCAAATATTAATAGCATTGGTTTATTTTATTTATTTATATTTTTTAGAAATCAGTTTTCTCAAGGAATTCCTTTTTTTGGCAGCTGACAGTAAAAATCAATGTTTGATTCTTGGTAGTTGTTGAGTCTAGTCTTAATCTAGCTTCATATATCTATTTGCTGGAATTTTAAAGGGAAACATTCAAGCATATTCTATCTTTGTTGAACTGATATAACTGTAAACTGATTTTACTGTTTAGCTCAAAGATAGACATCCAAGAAATCTTATCCACAGAGCAAAACGAATTTGATCACTAACTTTCCAATGGATTCCGCCTAATGACAATGTATTTTTCAGTCTGCAACATGTCAGGTGGCTGTGCTTTCCAGCAGCTTCAGCTGGGCCATGAGATACTATCATTAGACACAGTTTGAATCAGACATAACCACTGGCTTCTTTGCTTCAATTTAGATTGCCTGTCTTTCAAGGGAGAAGCACCAGTAGACAATTTAAACAGCTGCCTCCTCTCTTGGGTTTTGCTTTTGTTTTTTCAATTGAATTTTCCTTCCTTCCATCTTGGAAGTTTGTTGTTTCCACTGTAGATAATCATCTAACAGTGACTACTACATTCTTAACACAATTAAATGAACAATGAAGTGTTAAATGATGGCATTACTGGGTGAGTAAAATAGTTGTTTGGAAAGAAATGGATTCTTTTAGGCAGAAAATAAGTTGTCAGGTTTTTTTTATATGTTCCCCCTTGGATTTATATTAGTTAGACCTTAGTATGTAGCTCTTATAAGAGGGAAGAGACTGCAAGATTTCAAGGGATCTTTAAAGTATTCCCAGAGGGTTTTACCAGTCCAACAGGAGAAATTAAACTACAACCAGAAAGTGAACTTTCTATATTATGCGAACACCTTTTCTCTGTAGATTTCATTTGTACAAGCCTTTTTCTTTTCAGTGCACACAAGTGAAATTCTCCATTTTCCAAAACCTCTGTGATACCTCTGTTTCAAAGTTCTTGGCTTAGAAATCTCTCTGGTTAGTGAGGAAATTGCCAGACTTGGAACTTCTTGAAAAAGCTTAGTGACAAAGGGCTTGATTAGTTTCTTAAGCTGGTTATTTAAATTATACTGATATTGTCTCTTAATTACCCCTCATTTAGTTTCTATGCAGTCTTTTGCCTGCTTAGTTTTTCAATTTTAGCTTAAATATTATTTATTTCCTTTTTACATTTTTCATAGAAGAAAAAAATTTCAGTGCAGTTTTACTACTAAATTCCAGTGTATCTGGGTTGCTCTTTAAATAAATCCCTGGGGAGTCTCCCTCAAGTACCTGTTTATTCATTTGCAGAACTGGCCTACACATGCTGGTTGTTGTTTGATGTACTGTCCTACACTGGGCTGAAGGTGAAGCAGTTTCAGTGTCCTATATTTGATTTGGCAAATCCCCAGTGTTATTTTGCTGGAAGTTCACAGTCTAATCTGGTGGCCTCACTTTTATGGCTGGGCACTTGTTAGCACCTGAAGGTTCTATTTGGTTTTACCCTCTATTATTTAAGATCTGATTGAAAGGTCAACATATTAAATTTTTTTTTTTTTTTTCCTCACAAGTCTTCCACTTACTCCTTTACTCACATTGAATGAACAAACTAAGACTGGGATTTCTAACATTGGGTTTAATATTCAGGAACAGATTCTGGAACTGAAGATGTCTTAATTAGCATACATTGATAGAGTGTTATAGTTACAACTGGGTCTGTGTGGAAACTTCAGTGCCTCTGTCTCTTGATCAGTAAACAGATCTAACAATGAGTCTTTGCCACAGACATGTTGTGGAGATGAGCTGTTGGTTTGGTGTTTTTTTTTTTTTTTAATGAAGTTGTTATATGGAAAAATACTACAGATATGCAAAGTACTGAATAAGATGCAGCAGGCAGATTATTCTTTGTTATACAAAGAAACTGCCATTTGAGGCAGTTAGCTAATTCTCTGAAATGCAAAGGAAAAACAAAGTCAATAATCCTGATCAGACAGTTGAATCTTAAAAAATATCTGTAGATAATTTTTTTCTAAATTATACTGCAGCTGCCTTAAAGGAATGACTTGTATTTTGGAATGAAAATGTTATTGTGAAGCATATTTTAAAAGTGAAATAGCTTTTTTTTTGGCAAGGATGTTGTGGTAATTAGTCACACTTTAGGGAAAAAAAAGTAAGTTTAGAATCAGCACAGCAGTTTTATCTGTGAGAAGAAACTGAACTTTTTGGTACAGTTTAAACAGAATGGTAATGCATTGCTCAACTGCATGGTCAAACATAATCAGTGGAGAATCTTTTGTTAGGAACAGTTTAGCAGGAAATATACACAAATGCTGATGAGTTTTTGTTCAGATTGCCCTCTTGAAATGCTTCATAGCTGTGGTTTTTCACCCAGGATGCCTATATTGTATTTTTGTCTTTGTTCCCTGGAGACATATGCAGCAGACTTCCCTCTAAACTTCCTACTTTTCCTCCTTTCATTAGGGTTAGAGAGAGGTAGATATTCTCCTTGTTTATCTGAAGAACCAAAGGTCTGAAAACTGTATGTTCCCACTGTGCTAGTAAGAAAAATGAAATTTTAAAAACACTCAAGATGGAAAACTATTCTTTGTGATCTTAGCTCAACACTGTCTTTTCAGCTTTTACACAACTAAGCTTTCTTATGTTCTACTGAGGATATTTTAAGGATCTTATGCTAGATTCTGTTAGGGAGAGTAGTCAGTGATTTGGAGGGGTTTGTTTTCTTGTGAACTTTGTTCTAACTGCCATTAGCCAGGTGGAATTCTTACTGCATTGCTGGACTGTAAATCTGTTACTTGGTCTGATGAGTATTTTAGAGAAAACATTAAATGTACTAAATTTGTACCAGTTTATTCCAAGAATCACATTCCACAATTGCACTGTGCTGAATTGCAAGAGTGATACTTTTTTCCCCCTAGGCAAAATACAAAACTAAGATAAAAGATTCTGAAACCTCTGAGTCCAGTAATTGAAAAAAAATCCTTTCTGCTACAAAACTGACCATAGGATTTCTGTACAGATTTCTGCCTGTGAAAAATCAATCTATTAGATTCTATTATATATATATATAAGCAACTGGTTTGTAAAGTGTAGTCTGCATAGGCAAAGCAGAAAGCAGAGCACCATGGAGAAGCAGTATAATGCCTTTTAATTTTTAACCTGTATTTTCAGATAAAGTTTGTCATCAGTTGTTCTATTAACTTCAGGATTTTTTTTAACCTCTTACCAAATCTAATTGCTTTAGGCCTAGGAATAAAAGCTGTAAAACTATTGACTTGGTGTCTGAGTAGAGGAGAGAGGTGCTTTGAGCATCCAGAGAGTGGAGGGTTTGGATAGCACAGCCTTTATGCCTGTGTTTGGCTGCTGCTGGCTCTTGAGGAAGCACAAGCCCAGCTTGTAGGCAGTGACCACATGAGAAATCTCCTGGCCAGCAGCTCCCCAGAGAGGAGGCAACAGAAAGTGTTGCAATGAATGATGGCATGGAAGTTGTGGGGTGGGAGGTACACACATGGAGGCAGGAGATAAGGATCTAGGAAGGAGAGGAACGGACTATGGAGCAGTGGTTGTTTGCAAGGAGAGCCAGAGGTACAGAAGTTGTGTGGGAAGAGGTTGGAGGTGGCCATCTGTGGTCACTGACAGGGACTGCTGTGCACCTTGGTGTTTCCTTGTACCCAAATGTGGTCTCTCAGGTGTGTCTAGACTCCCTTTAATTACTGTGTGAACAGCATGAAGCAGAAGTGTCCTGAATGTGCCTTTTCTTTCACATTTAGTGGAGCAAAGTACAGTTTGCTAGCATACACCACTTTGGGGCTGGAAAGTGCTGAGGACAATTTCAGGACCCACAACCTTACCATTACAGGAAATGGTAAGTACATATGGTATCAATTTAAGGAAATAAAAAACCAATAACATTTTGCATTAAACTCTTGTAAACTAAAGAGTTTAAAGAGATTATTTTTCTTGATACTCAATACAGAACAACTTTAATAAAATATTTAGCGGCTCTAAACCAGGCATCTGTACACAGCTGAATAAACTATAACTTGAGTAAAATTTCAAGTCCAGATGAAAATTTAATTATTTTGGGAGTTTCTTCTGTCATTTGCATCTCTGTCTTATGCGAGTTGTAGTTATATACAAATTATTTCCCCTTCTTCACAACCAGGGAAGGATATCAGAATGAAGAACAGCTTGTTCCTCTATAGTCAGAAGGAAGCAAGAAAAATTCCTTCAGTTTGGCAAGATTGTTTGAGGCCCAGATCTAGTGCAGGACTTAGGTGTGTGTGCTTGCAGTCTGTGCTGGCTGCTGTCCTTCAGCTCTGGGGCAGCACAAGCTAGGAGCAGTCAGCCTGGATACTGACACTGTGGGACTGATTATGCTGCAACTGATGGTGGTATTTTCACTTTCTGGTACTTCGTCCATTATTTTCTGCAAGGATAGCCCCTCCCACGAGCTGTCCTCTGACTGTTAACTTAAAGCATGGGACTTTCACTGTTGCTTCTGGGAACGTAAATCATTTACTGGAGTGAACTTGACCTCAAAGGGAATTTCCTTCTTCATGTTTCACTAATTTTGAATAAGTACAGATCTGAAGATTTATGGGGCATTTACTTCTTGAAATGTTGGATGAATAATTCTGAATACCTTCAATATTTGTAAGCCTTTCCTTATTAGTACTTAATATTCTTTCTTCTTAAAGTTCCTTTTTCTGACATTTACATAATTTAGTCTGGTGAGAAAGGACATACCTGGGTATTTTGATTCATTACAAGCACTTCTGAACCTTGACCAAAGACAGAGTCACATTAATGGACCATTGTATTACCACTTGTAATTACAGAAGAGAGAGCCTATTGCATGGCAGAGCTGAGCGATTCCAATTCATTAGAAACTCCTTAGAACCCTAAATGCTCTTCCAGTGCTGAAGGCAAAAGTAGGTACAAATTCCAAGCCTTCCTAAAACAATCTGAAGCAAAGTACTCATGTATAAATGTAGCTGTGTGCCACAATGGGATGGGCTCAGGGATCAAACTAGATGAGAGGGCTGGTGTACTTACCTTTCAAAGAGTTCATAGCTCTGAAATGAGTTACATTTTATGTAAGAGCAACTCATTTTTGCAGAATGATATTGCCACTTTCACCTGAAATTATTTTGGAGTTTAGTACTGTTTTTCAATTAAAAATCATTTCCCGAAGGCTAAAAATCAGTTTTAATCTAATCCTACAGGATTTACTTAAAATACAAAAATATGCTTATTTACATGCATGATCTCAATATAAAAACAGATGTAGAAAGTTCAGCTGTATGTTTAGGGAAATTGTTCAGAACTGAGTGTTTGTCTGTCTTTTGCCTTTTTCTTTCCCCCAGAGGAATCCTCTTTTTGGCTACCCCTATATGGAAACATGTGTTGCCGTTTAGTTGTCCAGCCCTCCTGCATGGCCAGGGATATGATGGCAGGATTTCTTAATCAGCAGGTAAGAAGGACCTTACTTGTGTTTGCATCCTGGGCTGTTAATAGCTGTCACTAAGAGTCAATTGTTAAAACATTTACTTTTACCTGAAGTGGTGTATTGAGAACTCTTGGTTTTTACCTGTTCTGCCTAGGGCAAAGGGGAAACTCTCCATGGCTGCATTCATAAAAGGTGCCTTCAGTGGCTGAGCATGGAGAAATCAATCTTTCCTTGGCATGAATGATGTAGACTGTTAGTAAGGATCAAGTACAACTCTTGTTTCAGAGTTGGTTTGCAGTGGTACTTTACAGCATCAGTCCTAATAGTCCTGTGACTCTCATCCTTGTACATACCCCTTGTTGTGCTGACACAAGAGTTCCTATCACAGCATGGTAAAGCAGGTGAACCAAGCCATATTTAAACTCATCCCTTCAGAAATTATTCATGTGAATTCACTTTACTTCTCTGTTTTAGTTTGTTGCACAGCTAGGCATATGAGAAGGTGACAGTGGAGGACTAGAGAGTCTGGGTCATTTTTCAGGAGTACTGAATTACAGGCTTTAAACTGGTTTTGAAACTCTTATGGTTTTATGAAAGCTGTTCAGAAAATTCATTTGAGAAAGTGCAAATTCTAGACAAATGTCTTTAGTTGACATTTGTTGAATATACTGTGTATTTCCAAAGTGAAGTACTCTTTTTATTTTTATTATTGTGCCATTGCTGTAGCTAATAAAGGTGCTTTCTTATTTTACGTTCGACACCAAACCAAATCTAGATTTCATTCTGTGTGAAAGAGCAGATTCTCTACCATTAGTGTCATGGGACAAGTCTGCAAAAACTGTAAAACACAGAAGACATTTAAAGTACTGCTAACTGATATCAGAAATCAGTTACTGAAGGTCTTTGTTGGAGGAATGATTTTTTTGTGACTAAGTTTTGATCATTCAGGGCTCATATGGGTACACCATGGGTGACTATTTCTCCCCCTTAGCAAATGGTAGGAGGTCTAACAAGCTGGAGGAGGCTGTATTGCATACTGAGAGGTGGCAAACTCCTTTGTTATTACTCACCAGAAGAAATTGAAGCTAAAGTGGAGCCAGCATTGACCGTTTCCATCAACAAGGTAAAATTGGATGTATGGGGATTTTTTTTTTCATTTGTTGGGGCTGAAAATTTTATTTTATGATTGTGGGGTTCTTTTTGGTTTAAGAAATATGTGTGGTCATTTGGGCTCTAAGCTGCTGGTGTGCAGAGTGCTTTGTAGGTAGAATGAAGGTGGGATGTACTTCAGTGGAATTTGCAGTCCTGCAGCAGGAACATAACATGCCTTTGCTGTGGATGTAAATCCCTTCTATTGCATTAGACTGGTTAGCATAGAGGCAAAAAGGAGGGAGGTTTTCTATAGGAAAAGTAATAACCTTTTATATGACAGTTCTGTAAGACAGCCCTTGGAAATGTATTGCTTACAGTCCCTTACCAATGCTCTGGTAGACTTTTGTCCTCAGCAAATTGAAATTCCAGCAAAAGCTTTTTTGTTGTTATGTGTTATTTGGCCACAGTCTTAAGTAGAAGGAGAAATGGAAAAATTTTTGAAATATTTTAGTACCTTAAAATAAGCTGCTTTTCTTAATGCTAGTTTTGTCCAGAGCACAATAATTTTGGAAGCTCTGTTCTCCAGGATGGCATTATTGCATTTGGGGCCCAGCCACTTGTTCAGCTGCTGCTCTGCCTTGTGCCAGGCAGGCACAGGGCAGCTGATGGAGCAGTTGCACAGGCAACTTGTGGGAGTCAAAGTTAGTTTGTCTGCAGGGCAGGAGGAGGCTTGGCTTCAACTATGTTTCCCTTTAATCAATTCCCTTACCCAGCTCATTACATGGCTGCACAAATGCTTGTGTGGTACATGATGGGGCATGGGGTGACTAAGGATGCTTCTTACAGCAGCAGAATCAGCTTTTGATGCCTTGAGTGTTCCTGGGAGAGATGACTGCATTCTCGTTCAGAGTGAGACTGCTATAGAATCCAAATATTTAAATGGGTCATAACAATGTGACCTGTTTGTGTTAGGATGGGTTGTTTTTTTTTAAATTGCTAAGATTTAAATTGATTCCTTAAATAAAATTACTTTTCTAGTCTTATTTTTTCTTCTAACTGTTCATACATTTACATTAAATAAATATTTATACTGTGATATATATTTAAGTAGGTTTACTTCTTCAGTCAGTTTCAATTTCACCAGACAGCCTCTGCCATAATTGTTTTCCAGCTGCTCACAGTATCAGTTAAGAAATGGTAAACTTTAGTAAATTATAGAATGACTAAGTCATTCTAGAACATGACAGGAATATTTTTTTAATTATCCATCAGGCTGCCTCATAGCTTTCCTTGGAGTTCTCTGTTTTTGTCTAAATCCTAATTTTACTTTTCCTTTTAAAATAACTATTTTATACTAACATATTTGGCTCCTTCGAGTAATCAATACACTTAGAACCTAAAATTCATCTTGATAAGCTTTGATGAGAGACCGTCCTTATTTTTGCAGAGTATCCTTAAAGTTAACATTTAAAAGGTACATGATTTATGTTTCTTACACCATTTTACAAAAATGTCAGGCTGCTGGAGAATGACTGTGAATTCTTCTTCAATTGAAATTAAGACAAAAAAGAAAGTGCAATTGAAAACATATTTGGATCCTTTACTACTTAAATAGTTTCTCTTGAAAATAATTTAATGCCTGATATTTTTGATTCCTTTGTTATGAAATTACTCTTACAGATTAAATGAAAGCAGACTAATCATATGGGCTTGTCTGCTACATGCTGTTATAGAAACAACAATTTCAAAGTGACATCAACTCTAGACATTCTAACTAAAATCTCTTCAGGTTGCATATATGGCATTTTCATTTGTAATGTGAAGCTGATCCTTTACATGTAATTTAAATATACTTTCTGAGAAGTAGTGAAATCATCTGGATTTATGAGAAATTCTCTGGAAAATCTTCACACGATAGCTGTATTTCCCATTCCCTTTGAATTGAGACTTGAAGAAGCCATTAAGACTGACAAAGTCATTACTTCAACTTTAGATTACTTCACTGCTACTGCTCTTGAGCAAGAATGGTTCTGCAGTTCCCATTATGCAAGTGCTACTGTTATTGTTCCAGCTAAATGTGATTATAACACATTATATTGCACAACTAAGTAGAAAAAGAGAAATGTTATTTTCTGTAGCAAAGAAAATTTACTGGAATCCAATTTGAAGAAATATCCTTTATAGGCTAGTTCCTGAATTTTTTTCGAGTTTTCTTTAGTTTGTAATGAAAAATAAAGGCCTTGCCTACATGTAATAGCTTAGCAAATTGGTGCATGTGCCAGCAATTCACGTTAATTGCTCAGTGTTTGGAATACATAATTTACTGTGTTTGGTTCATAGATTATAAAACTTTTGTGCCATGGGTTCATGAAGCTTGAGGGATTCTGGGATCTTGCTTCAAATTACTGTAGTGCCATGATTTCCTTTCGGGCATCAGCCAGTGGCCATGAGGATGTTACATTAGTACAAGCTCACAAAACAAGGGAGGGACAAATTATTAGCTGATAGACTGAATTTGGTCTTCTGCATTAATGTAATTGGAAGCCATAGTTTGAAATGTAACCATTTTTCCCTACTTGCCTAAAACAAACTTCATGGAAATTATTAATATCACAACAGAAACCAATGCATGTATAGGTTATACTTGTTTCCAGTGTTGTACTGATTTTCAGTTTGGTTTTCTTTTTTAAACATGAAGGAAGTTTGTTATATGTGATTTGATTTGCTTAATCTTAAAATGGATACACAGAACTGGGTCTCTAGGTAATTCAATATTTTTAAGAACTGTAATTTGTTTTGATGGCCTAAAATGGTCTTTATAACCAGTATTTCTTAGTGCAACTGGCTTATCAGGAAAATGTTGCATCTCAGTAATAAAAAAGTTCTCTCTATCTCTAGCTTAAAATATGAGATTTTGTAGTGGTTGTGGTTCAACAATTAGAGATTTCCTGGCCAATGCACTAATTTATGTGGTGGATCTAGTGCTGGCCAAATCGCCACTGTACACACCAGAATTGTTCACTCATTTGCTGCTGTGAGATAGGATTAGAAGGAAGGCAAAGCAGGCTCAAACTTTAAAGGGTATAGAGAAGAACTTTATTAACAGGACTAAAAGAAAAAAAAAGTATCAGAATTGAACCTTCAGAACACTTCTCCTCCCCCCTACACCTTCTTTTCTTTCCCACTGACAATGTACAGAAACAATCTCTAAAATAGTCTTTGTCCAGTTCACTTAGGGAGAGGAGTCTCTCTTGTCATGCTATGGAGACTTGCCACAAGAAAACAGTTTTCTCTTGACTTTGAATTTTCAGGAATAGCAGCCACCCAGAAATCTGCTATCACAAGGTCTCTCCCATTTTTACAGCCTTCCCACAGCTGCCCTTATGGGCCATGTCAATTTATGGGGTACTATTTTAAGGATGAGCTGTTCAAAACAAAGGTTCTCTGTCTTTGACATCATTTCTAGGAACAGAGGTCTTCTTCCCTGGGGGCAAAGGGTGTTCATCACTCTTCTCTCTCTCTGTTCAGACTTCTCATGAAATTGTAGCTACTTCAGCATCTGCTTGGTTTAGCATAGATGCCTTTGCTGGAAGCAAAAGAGGGACTCGCAGGGTTTTTTGTCTTTACTTGTGTGTTCTAAAAGGTGCATCTAACTTTTTAATTGGTGTAACAATGTGTCAATATTAAAAATCAGCCGCTGATTAGTTTTTTGTCAAGTCTAAAGGAAGCTGCCAAAGTCCTTACAGGGAATTATTTCTGGTTTCTTTCCTTCCTTACCAAGAAATAAATTAATACAAAACCAGCACAGTTTTCCAGAGAGGTATTATCAGACAAAGAGATTTTATCTGTGGGGAGAAATATAGAATAAGGTTGGTATTTACAATTACCATATATTTTTCCCTTTTAGTCTTTCCCCATCTTCAAGAAACAATCTTTTCATAAGAAATGGCTTCAGCTTCCTTAGAAGAGTCACTTGAGTTCAGAATTCAATTGTTTTCCTATTGCCATCCACCAATTGTTCTGATTTTTACAACTGCTACAGCAGAGGTGGTTCACTTTTTTTATAAGACTGGGAAAGATATTATTGCAACATGGTAAATTAAAACACTTTTTGTTAGGTTTTTTGGGGGTATTTTTTCTGCTTATTTTGTTTTAGTTTTATTTTTAATAACTTTTTATTGCTTTGGGTTTTGTTTTTATTAAGTGGAATTCAGCATGTCGTGTAATTCACCCAAGCTTGACAAATTCATCAGCCCATTGCTGTCATGCCATCTTGTATAACTGCTCAAATATTCAAGTATCAGATATAGACTGTTGCTTGAGGATTTATCTCCTTTGAATAATACCACAGTTGTGGGATAAAACCTGCAGCAAACATCATTAAATATGCTTGTGTGTATGGTATGCTTGAAGTTCTTACCTGTCAAATGTTAATCTATTTGATTTCATTTTTTTGCTGGTATCTATGGTTACCTGAGTTAATGGGATATAGACCACTGACGGATGAATTACTTCATCTCCTATTTTTAGACAGAAGAATTTAAATGAGCATATCCATCAGATATGCTACAAGCATTTGTTGGTATTTAAAATAGTTACTTCAGTAACTATTTGAAATCTGGAGAATGGTCTGTAGAATAACTTTTCTTTTTCTGAGTATTGAAATTAGGCTTATCCCCTTGAGATCCCATGCATAAACTTAATTTCTGTAGGTGTATGTTTAATGTCTTTAGCAGATATTTGACATTTGGTTGAGTTGAGCAAAAGTGAACTGGCTGTTCTGACCCCACTGTATTTTGAGGAACCACCTTTGTAGTCAGATTCACTGTCCATCCAGACAGGAGACGTTGGAACACAGCCCTGGCTGTGATTTCCTTCAAATCCTGGGCACTGCCCATGCCAGGAATACCTGTGTGGCACGCTGCTGTGGCTGCTACTTGTTCAGTCAGGTCAAGTTGCATGTGCAAAGGGCTTCTGCTTTACTTCTGTAAATAAAGTGATGTTAATTGTTTTAATTTGCTCATCATGTTGTGATGAGTAGCAGTGTTGACCAGTTGTGTTCTGGAGTTCTTTTAGTTGTGTTTTAGCTAGAATTAAAGCTTTTAGTGTTTTACACACACAAGAAATCACCGAGTTAGGGACAAGTGGGTTTTTTTTTATTGTAGTAATGCCATAACAAAGAAGGTAAATACTCTGAAAATACCACTGGATCTAGTCTGGAGCAATTGAACTATGTTCCTGAACAGAAGGAGAAACCTTGCCTCTAACAGTGCTGCTGTGTAATCTGAGAGCTTTTCTAATTCTAGCTGAGGAGATTTTATAGACTAGTGATATACTTCTTAGATATTTATACACATTTAATTCTTTCTATGTAGCTCTGCCTAATTCAGTTTAAACTGGAATGTCTATTTTTAAATGGGAAATAGGTTTTTTTTTTTCCTATTAGAGCAAAATCTTGTTGTAGTAGAAATGTATGGCTTACTGCTGCAAATGTTCCTTTAAAGATGATCTAGGTAAGTTTATTTGTAGTTTTCCTGTCACTGTTAATTACTGTGAATGTCCTGATGCACTAAGATGAACATTAAATGGATACAAGTTTACAATGCAGTGGGCAAACATTGGCCCACTGAAGTGCAGTAGGAGGTGTAAATAGTAGCTGTAGTAGTGTGGTTGTCCTTCTGAATCGTTTGGAGAAAAGGAACTGCTTGCTGTTATTATAGATTATTCACTAAGCTGCTGTGGAGAAGAGTGAGCAGTGTGAGGTGAGGTGGTGAAGGTAGAGGGAGGGGAAACACAGAATTACAGTATATTCTGTAATTCAGAACTGAACTGCGATAATTGTGCTTTATTCCCTTTTTTTTCAAGCTTAATGCCGTTTTAATAATTTTATGAGAAAACATTTTTACAATCAGTTCCTGACATTAGTTCATCTCCTTTTTTTTTTATTGGGTATTAATCTGAAGTAAACAAAAATCCAAATTCTACCTTCCTTATGATGCTGTTAGCCATAAGTTGATGCCAGTGTGAAGCAATAAGTCATTACCAGAGTTTGTTTTTCGTAGGAAACCAGGATTCGAGCTGTGGATAAGGACTCCAAGAGAAGCACTAATAACTTCTCTGTTATCAATCCCGTGTCTGGCGAGGGTCTGACGCAACATTTTGCTACTGACAGTAGGGATGAACTTCATAAGTGGATGGAGGCTTTCTGGCAGCACTTTTATGATCTGAGTAAGTAAGCAGGCAGTGCTGGCAGTGTGCCCTCTGAATGGGGCATTATGTAACATCAAAGGGATCTTTGAGCAGTTTGAATTGGAATTGCCTCATAAGCCTTTGTTTGCAAGAATGAAATAGAAATATGTTCTCTGGCATAATACTGAGTGGTGGTCTAAGTCGTTGGAAGGCAAATATTTGACTAAACCAAAGTCCATGTGTTCCTACAGGAGACCAGAGGCAGAATATGTCCATCAATCTCAAAAAGACTTGTTTGTTTAAGCAGTGTTCTAGATAATGTTTTTAAGGACTATTAAATTCTCACAATCTCTTCCTCCTTCCCACTGTAGTGGGAAGAGTCCACCTCTGCCTGTGCACCCTACCAGTGGTGTGTTGGTTTGGTGAGATCCTGCAAGTGTGAAACCTTAGTATGGAAGTCTTAGTAACAAGTGGTGAAGTTGCTGGAATCATATGAGGCCTTGGCTAGGATGCAGATTCAGCCAGCTCTTGGAAGTAGTCAAAAGTAAACTTGGGGTTTCCTTGCTCAGCAGCATTACAGATGAACTAAATTACAACTTCTTATAACAGGGATTGCTTGATTCTGTTGTAGTTCAAAGGTTTTGCCCTCATCACATGTGAATATGCTCACCCAGCCACACTTCATCTAGTCAGGCACATACACACTGCTTACCTGGACCTGGTAAAAGCTATTCCTCAGCCTTAGCAACAGGTGATAAAGTTTACCCTGATCCTTTGGCAAACCTCTGAACTACCCTGGCAGAGGGAACTCATTCATCGGAGTGAAGCATTGTTGAAGTATTATATTGTGTTCCTTGTTTATCACCAAATCCTTGTTATAAAAACTACATAGATTAATTTGCTTGTGTCTTTTTTCTCTGCTTTCTGCTTGACTCACAGATTTATTGAGAATAGAGAGTATCAGCTTTTATGTTGCTATTGACAAAGTAGAGTTGCTTCCTGATTGGCATTTTTATTAGGTCAGGAAACAAAACCAGGTCAATTAATGAAATATCAGTCTTTAGTCAGAGACAAAGCCAATAAAATAATTGAATTGAGGTTGTAGATATTCGGTATTTTAGTTGCATTTCCAGTCATTTCTAGCTCTGATTTACAATGAGAAAAAGCACTATCAATTAAAGAAACACACTAAGCAAAAACTAGGGCATCCTCTTTACATTATCTGTAGAGTACAGTAAAAGATCTATTTCTTATTCATTATAAATAGAATACTGCCCACAGATTTTTTGAGACATTTTCCTTGGATTAAAAAAAAAAAAAATGGGTCACTTGGCATTTAAATGCCTTTTTTCTTCCCTGGTTGTAAAATTCTCTTAAAATTAATGTGCTCAGAAAACTTGGAATGATTGGTATGAACAAAGTAATTTTACTGTGTCTTGTTTTCCTTAAGGTCAAAATCTATTAATAGAACAAGAGGTTTCCTTGTCTGCTAAGGGATAAAAGGCAAGTTATCCTCTAGTAAAACAGAATGTTCCTTTGCCATAACATTGTAACATAGCTGTATAATATTTGGCTTGCAGGATATTGGAGGTTGTCCCTGAAAAATTTATGAAGCTTCCTGAACTTTAAATTTTCTCTATTTTTTTTCCCCCTCAGATTTTTACTGTTTGGGGATTTGATGGCAAATTACAATTTTTAGCCATCATGGTGTAACAGTGGTGCTGGGATGCTTAAATTCTAGCTATGATCTTATGACCTTTGTGCTAAGAGAATGAATACAGGGGTGAAAATACAAACGCATCCTGAGCATTCCTGCTAAACAAAAGTAAATGCTCATTGTTAGTATTATTTTGGAGATAAGTTTCCTGACACAACCTAATAAATTCCATCCATTTTTTTTTCCAGGCTGAAGTGTTTAAGTTCCAGTCATTGTTCTCTTTTCTCTCTCAGGCCAGTGGAAGCATTGTTGTGAGGAACTTATGAAAATTGAGATTATGTCACCACGGAAACCACCTTTGTTCTTGACAAAGGAAGCGACCTCCGTCTACCATGATATGAGTAAGTGGGATTTGCCTTTTCAAGTTGCAGAGTAACAGAAACAACATTGTCTGAATTCAGATGGCTTCTGGTGTTGGTTTTGAAACACTGAGTTTTTCAAGGGCAATTCAGAAAATGAAAGAGCAACATAGTTTCATACCAAGGAGTTTATATTAAATCTGAATTTGTAATAGTGCAAATAATGAATACATTTTTATACCTTGAGCTAAAAAATCTGCAGTCTTCCCTGAACACACTCAAAAAAAGCTGTCACTAGAAATAAACTTATTCATGGTAAGAGTAGTATACAGCTCAGGAAATATAAAGGTAAAATAATCCAGTTTGCAAACCAATTGCATGACATTAATCTGCTGTTCTTATTGCTATTTGAAGGCTTATTCAGCATAAATTGCCTAATTTTTTGGTCTTTGGTAATGATGTTGAAAAATATGCTTGGAAAATCTAGCTAGAGTGTATCTGGGATTTGTATTTTTGCAGAGAAAAAATGGTATGCCACAGGATTTTTTAATAGTTTGGTTAAGAAATAATATTTACAGACTAGAAACTGTAGGTAACCTTTACTGGTCCAATGCAGTATTGACTGAGAGACACTGTACAACACTAAATGCCTGACTGCCTGCTGCTTGGGATAGAGCTGTGATGGTGCTCAAAATGCCACTATGCATCACAGCACTGAACAGTCAAATTTTGTCTAAGCTGTGAATGCAGAGCAGAAATGCAGTAAATGAACCACACAGAAGCTTTATAAAGGTAACATGGTAGCATAATTCCACTGATACACGTGTACCTCAGTGAGGAGCAGAACACAAACTGTTGCACTCTTAATAGACCATTTTTTTCCTGGCTTACATATAGTATTTGTAGTACCCTGTACTCAGCTCTGCTGAGGCACCTCAAATCCTGTTTTCAGTTATGGGCTCTTTGTGACAAGAAAGGAGTTGAGGAGCTGGCGTGTGTCCAGAGAAGGGCAGTGAATCTGGGAAAAGGTCTGGAGCACACATGATGAGTGAATGAGGGAGCTGGGGCTGTTTGGCCTGGAGAAAAGGAGCCTCAGGGGGGACCTTAGGGCTCTCTACAGCTCCTTGGAAGGAGGGCATAACCAGGGGACTTCAGTCCCTTTTCTGAAGTAACAAGTGATAGGACAAGAGGAAAAACCTCCAGTTGCCCCAGGCGAGATTTGGATTGGATATTAGGAAGAATTTCTTCACAGAAAGGGTTTTCAAGCAGTGGCACAGGTTGCCCAGGGCAGTGGTGGGGCCACCATTCTGGAGGTATTTGAAAGATGTGCAGATGTGGTGCTTAGGGACATGGGTTGGTGGTGGACTTGGCAGCGCTGGGTAAATGGTTGGACTGGATGATCTTTAAAAGTCTTTTCCAACCTAAATTGTTCTGTGATTCTATTGAAAATCAGATACTGCTGCTGTTTGAGGATTGAGTACTACTGCAGTATATATGGAAAACTCAGTAAGAAGAATAAGAAATGGAGCAAGGCATTCTTAAGACCATAGAGAAAAATAAAACCTGTAAAGTCGTCCCATTTTCTAAAGGCTGGCAGCACAAGAATATTTAGTCATACACTTTCATGGGCTTCCTGTGAAACGAAGTTTTCGCTATACAACAAAATGTGTTTAATAACAAATATATACAGGTTTCCCAGAAGTACATTATTTTTTCTTTTACTTGGAAAGAAATATCAGTGCCTACCCTGCTGCCTTAATGTCACTAAAGTAATTCCCTCCTGTCGCCTCAGTTCTCTCTTGGATAGCATATGTGATATTTTCCATTTCATCATTAATTCTCTTCGTAGTTCAGACTTGGTGAGCCATTTTATACAGCTTTGTATTCTGAGCAGTAATAACAGAAAAATAGAAGTAAAATAATTTGTGGTGTTTTAATCTGAGTTAATTGATGTCCCTTAAAACAGGCATTGATTCTCCAGTGAAGCATGAGGGCTTATCTGATATCATACAAGGAAAATTGAAGAGAGTGATGGTGAGTTCCTTCTTGGCCAACAAAAAGAGTCTGCATCTGCCCTATGGGCGTCATTCTTTGATGGATCTCATGAGATGACTGTTCAGAAAATGTGCATCTGAACCCAAGAAGAGATACTACAAGTCCTAATGACAGCAGAGGAAAGAAAAGAAGAGCTCCGCCTCACCCTCTGATCAGTTACCATACAGTGCAAAAGCACAGGTCAACACAGAGCAACTGGGCAAGGAAAACTGGAGTAAGCCTGACCACACATCTGCCAGTAGCTCTTCCTTGAGTCAGTGTTAGTTACGAA
This sequence comes from Erithacus rubecula, assembly GCF_903797595.1. Lineage (NCBI taxonomy): Eukaryota > Metazoa > Chordata > Aves > Passeriformes > Muscicapidae > Erithacus > Erithacus rubecula. Next base: position 5,862,732 of record NC_136660.1, read on the forward strand.
AATGCAAGCAGCTCCAACCCCCCATTGCTCCTCCTCGCAAATTGTCCTTGTGGAAAACATGGTTTAAGCTGGCCTGGAGAATCCCATTTCTCTGATGAGCAAGACCAAGTCTGAAATCAAACCAGTACCAGCCCCTAGACAGAAAGGCATTACAGAAATACTAGACCCCAGGTCCTGGTTGCATCCATAGGCATGATATACCATAGGCTTAGAGGAGTCTTTGAAATTTAAAGTTTCTCAGCCTTCTCTGAATACTCATCCTTAAAAGTAAATTTTAGCATATAGCTCAAGTGTTTCCTGTAAGCCAGGGCATTACTGCTAGCTGCAGTCTCATCTGTATTCATTAGTGCTCGAATCTAAATAATTGCACTAGAACTGGGGGGTTGTCTCTGTCTGGAGGTAAAGGTGCTATTTCTGGAAAACAGTACTTTCCTCTTGAAAAAACCACAGTGGTCAGGGTAACCTCAACTGTCCCACAGCAGGGATGTTACCAGTGCCTTCTACCAGTCCCTCAGCTTAGCCCATTCACAGCTCCTCAAACTATTTCAGTGGGAATTCACACATATCAGCACAGATCTTGCAAAGCTGATTTTCTGGGGCTCCATGCTTGCTGCATCTTCTCTCCCTCGCTTTTTAGGAAACACTGATATGGTAATCATGTGTGAAAAGATTTTGTCCTATTCTGAATGGCTCTGTAACTCCATATGGTTTTCTGAGGCAGTTCTATCAATTTAGCGTGGGATTTCCCAAGTTCCTACTGTTCATATGCTATTGGAGTGGACCAGGGTTATCTGTCTTTGAGCAATGATATGATCCATCACTGCTGTTTATTTTGTGCTAAGACAAGTGTTTAAAAGCAGTTGCTGGATATGCACACGTGCTCATCTTATGGTTGTTTTTGCTGACAAATGTGGCTCTGTAACACAGCTCCTTTGTGGAGCCTCTCAGCCATTCCTGGTAGGGAGCTGATTTGTAAACAGGCAGTGTTACTGGTAAGCAAACTGTTTTTTCACCACTTGTTCTTTCTGCAATAGCAGAGAATAAGCACTTCAGGTGAAGATACTGAACTTTGATATTCTTTCATCAGATTGTTCACCAGTTCTGTAAGAAGTATGGGTTGTTAGGGTTCCTGTGGCGCCTGCAAACATCTACTGCATGAGGAAAGCTGTGTTCTTTGGATCCACAGCTTAAATACCCAACCATTTCTTTGGTTGATGCATTGTCTCAGATGCTGGAACTTGTCAAGGGCAAAGGTCTGCTTGTAGTTTTCCCTCTGGAGTCTTGGTGCTCAGACCTGTGTTGAGAGGGTCGTATCAGTAACGGTATACATTATTTTAACGGTATACATTTAATTTTTTTTTTTTTCCAAAATGTGGTTGACTTTGGGAGATTTAGCGTTCTCCGGAAGATGCTGGTGAACATGGTTGGTTGGTTGGTTTTATTTTATCTAACTTTTTGTCTTCAGCTAAGCTGTTGGCTGCATAGTTGTAAAGGTATCCACTGAATTCCCTCAGTAGTTCATTTGGGATGCGGTTGAGAGGCAGGTTTCATTTACAACTCCTTTTGCAGGATTACAGCCCTTTGTTCTAGAATGTCCTTGTTCATTCTTGTTTAATCACATTCCATTTTCCCTCTGAAACAACCATAATCATTCTTACAATAAATCATGCTGTTACTTTAAGTGGATGGTGTTGTGGAATGGCTTATAAATAGGAACAGAAAACTGAAGAAAACTACATGATTATGTAAATCAGACAGTCGACTAACGTGGACGGTACAATTCTGAACAAGAAATGGGAAAATTGGGGGGAGGGGGGAGCATATTTTCCAAAATGCAGCTGCAATTTATCTAGCTTTAATCTATCCTTAAATGGTTTCTGTGCTCAGAAAGCAAAAAAAAACCTTTTCTTAGCAACCCCCCTTTCATTCTGTAGTTATATTTTTAAAAAATCATAATCTAATAAGGTAAGAACGGCACCATAATGAGGATTTATTTTAAATTCAACAGACCATTGAATTTCAACATGCAGTTTCTCTATTAAACAGTGGCTTTGTTTGAGCTGAATATATGTATTTCAGCAAGGCATTTAATATTAATTTGAAGTCTTCAAGTGATGAGAATTCACTCACACCTCCTGTTGCAGTACTTAATTACCCCAGGTACATTTTTCACTTGATTTTCTATTTGCATTTTTAGCTCCACCTTAATTATTTTGGTCTTTTTATGCATTTGATTGCTTATATTGATTTCTGTAGTATCAGCTTTTCTAATTGCCTGTGTGTAGTTATGAATCATGATTATGTCCCTTTTAACCTTTTCTCTGATGAGATGTACTGAATTCCTTAACTCTCCTATGGCAGGGAATTAATCTTCAAGTTCTTGTCTGTATTTCACATGTATAGAAATTTTTGTAAGGGTGACATCTGAATTAGATGCCACATGTCAATAGTGATCCATCAGGAATGTATAGAGCCATAATGTGATCTTCTACTCTGATGAATATCTCTCTCTCTCTCTTTCCTCAAAAATTGCCTTGGATGCTGACTTTTATGGCCAAGTCCTCTTCAGAGTATTTCTCAAGAATGTGTTACATTATCCTCTTGTTATCTTACCTTATATTTTTTTTGAAATGCAGATTGTATTTTACCAGCATTAAAATACTGCTCATGAAGTGATCCAGATTGGTCTGTGTAAGTGACCAGTCCTCATTCTTTACTACTCCAGCAGTCTGCATGTCCTTTGCAAATTTATTGCATATGTTTTTTACAGTTTATTCTGGATCATTGATTTTTAAAATTGAATGCAAGACAAGGTTTGTAGAGAGAGGTGATAAGTTTTTATTACATCAGTGACATGGGTAGGGGGTGGGGAAAAGCAAACAGAGAGGCCACTGAATTTCTTTTGTCCCTGAGCCTTTAAAACTTTGAATAAGATGGCAAACAGCCATCTTGCTGAATCCCTATTAATACTGTATCTTGAAATTATTGTATTTTAAAGAAAATTACATATTCATTACATGTTCATCTTGCTTTTAGAAAGTTACTTAGGATTCTTGTGGGTAACGCCTCAGTGCAGGTGTCTGCAAGCCGAGCTTAATATATCAAAGAGTAAAATGCAACCTGTTGTTAAAGACCATGAAACTCCATGAAACTGTATTGATATTTTATATCTATCCTTAAATTAGATCATGATATTGCAGTAGCCACCACTAAGCAAGTGAGGCCATTAATTATTCTATTAATCTGCTTCAGAACTACATCATCCCTTTTATGAAGAAAAAGTTGACTTCAGGTTTCAGTATTTGTTTGTTCTTCTTTCCTCTTTCCCCCCTCGCTTCTGTATTGCCATTATTGCCTTTGCATCTTCTGTGAAGCAAGTTGGTTTAAAAGGCTACCAGGAACTACAAAGCTCAGCTATACAATAAGCCAGTGCCCCTCAAGGAACTGCTGCTCCCAGGCCAGTAGAGAAGAATGTAATGTTTCACCATCTTAGTGGCTGCATTCAGTCATGAGGATGCTTTACTTGCATGACTCGAAATATTTGTGATCAAAACCTGAAAGTCATTTGGCAGCCTCCTGCTGGGATGGGGCTTGGAGGACACAGAAGGCCTGTGGCTTCTCCCAGCCCTTGTCTCCCATTCCACTGTGTTCACATTTGTGTAGGCAAGCTGGAATGCTATCACCTGGCAGGGAAGACCAGAGAAAGACTTCTGCCAGGATCAATGGCTAAAACGATCCAGTGTAGCACAGGGAGGATGTTGGTGGCACCTGCTGAACTACACATGGGATTAGAGACTTTGAGGAACGTGTTAGGCCTGCTTTGAAAACTGTACCTGCTTGTTCTCTGCTGGGATTAATTAATGCTGCTTAAAACCAGAATTAAGTGATCGGAAGCAGTCTTGTAGAGGGGCAGAGACAGAAGTCCACCTGAACTCTTATTTTATGTAGTACAACTTGAAAGTATTTGCTAGTTCAAACTTGAATATAAATTTCACGGGACATGAACTTCTGAAATATTGACTGAACAAAGACTGTATTTATTACTTTTTATATTTACCTAATGTCTTCAGCTGTTTACTTGGTCTCAGAATGGCATATGGTACCTTCTGTGGTTTTAAAGGCATTACCTGCAAATGCCTATTTTTTTACTAATACTGTGATATTTTTTCCCATGGTAATAATACTAATAGTTATTTTATGGTGGCTTGTACATAATTGGAAATATTGCCGTAGTATTCAGAGTTGATTTCTAATTAATGCAAACTGCCTGAATAGAAAAAGGAAGATTTGGACACTAATGTATTGTGAAGTGTTAGAACAGAAATCTTATTTTGCTGCTGGCTAATTGCATTTCTGTTAAAATATGCAAGTGAAATTAAAAACGTTTCTAGAATAAAAGGTTTTTGGTGTAATTTTCTTCAGTCTGGAACTGCATTAAGCTTTACTCCAGTGTATAAACCATGGGTGATGGCTGCTGTAAAATGAGAGAGCTCAGGGGTAGCTACTATTCCCTTGGGCCTGCCATGAATCTACCCCTGTAGGCTCATACTGACAACTGCAAACAGTATTGCCTCAGTTTTCTGACCTGGAGGAAGGGAGGAAAAGCCATTTAACTGGCTTTTAGTTAAATCAGTGCTATCTGCTTTCCAATGAATCCAATGGACACCACCCTTTGTGCGTAAGTAAAGTTGGAAATGTTATCTGAGATGCACCTTTTTTCTACAAATGTGCCAAACATCCTGTTTTAGGTTTCATCTTACTTTCATAATCATGCAAGGAAACATGCCATCAATCAGATTTACATCTTGCTCTCTACTTTGTAAGGTGGCTTCATAAATGAGCCACTGACATCCATTAATTAATTAATTAATCCATCTATTAATTGTTTTCCTTTCACAGGCAGCTTTGTGCTGGAGGGGAACTCTTATCCACCTCACCAGCTAGAGCTCAGTGTGGCACTGCTAATTTAGAACTAACTGAGCTGCTCAAGTAAAGTGTTCTTTTGACCCAGTTATAAAATTACTGTAATAAATGCAAAAGGAATTGCTAGACATTTTTAATTTTGGAATAAGAGTCCATGAAGCAAAGTGGGGTTGACAATTGCAAGCCAAGACCATGCAGCTGAGTGATTTAATGAAAATTGTGCTGCAGCTAAACCTGCAGTTTGCTTTAAGGGATCACGGGAGTATAAGATATGATGATCTCTTCATGTAACCATTAGCAAATGGTAAACTGTAAGTGGTTCCATATAGGTATTAGATACTTACAAAAAACTCAGTTTGTTAGACATCAAATAAATTGCTTTTTATGAGGAAAGAAAAATCTTTCAAGATTTTTATATCAAAATAGCTTTCGAAATGTTTTATATACCTCCCCAAAGGGAGAAAATTTATAATAACTAGTGAAGTATCTTTTATTCTGTTTTGGCATTTTTTCAACATTTCTATAAACTTCTTGCAACATAGTTGCAAAAAGATATTTGTAATACACATTATTCCCCTGAAACGGTTTTTTTTTGGCTCTTGTCCAGTGTTAGGTAGTGATACAGGGATACTTGCAGAAGAAAGTGGTTTCATACACAGCCTCTTCCCAGCCCTTAGCAATTACACTAGTATTTAATATGCAGATGTGGGAAGCCCTTTTATTCTGTCAAAGTTTCACTTTATGCCTGTGTCTGGACATGAATTCAGAGTGGCAGTTATAAGTAAAAAAAAGTATTCTTTAATTTACTTAAATTTTGGCATTGCTGCTGTCTTGTAGCACTTACAGCTTGATAATATGCCACAAGAGTTTTCCTTAAAATTTGTGTATTTTCTTTTGCTAAGAAGGAAGGGTCAGAACGTGTTCATAACATGCCTTTTTCTGTCACTGACTATAAAGCAGTTTCAAAATACAAATATCATTGATTAAGTTGTTTCACCCTGAAGGAAAATAGTCCCAGTCTTTTCTATCTTTATTGGATTATAGTTTCCATTTTCTAATTAGTGTCTATTTCAAAATCCCACATGTATTTTGACAATATCTTTCTGGAGCTGCATGCCCAGAGTTGAACATGCACTACTTGCTCAGGGGCACTTGATTTACAAGAACAGAATACATTCATTAATATTGCCTCCGTTTTAGCTACTCGTTCTGCATTAGCAAAAACAAATACAAATATTTCCATCCCTCTATGGTCAAAATGATGTGTGCCTAACTAAAGATGTAATTTAGGCAGAGGGAAAATCTTAGCCTGGTATGGTGACCTTAACATCTCACAAATTCTCAATAGCAGGAAAAATTGGTTATAACTCTGGCTGGCACGAGCGAGCTTCTTTGTCCCACAGCATTTGTTTTTCAGATGGCAGCAGCTGCTTTACTTCCTTGGTTTTGAGTGGTCATTACTCTTCAGTCCAACGTCTATACAAAAGGGTTGAGAGCTTTTGAAATAACTGAGAGCCATTTAACCCGCTTTCCCAATGACAATGGATGGATCGCTGGAGTGTCAATTGCTGAAACACTGAGTTCTTAGCCTGTATATAGTCTAGTAGGAAATAAAGGCAACTTTGCCTTTCTTCTGAATCCAGACCAAGGGACTCGATGTAGAGGACAAGAATATTCTTCTCATCACTGTAGCTTTATTACACAGCATGGGCTACCTGACATGGGGCAGACCAGCTCTTCAAGAATGGAAGAAACTTTGCTCAAAATGTGTAGAGTCTCAAATTTATTAACTAAATGGAAAGCTTTTTATTAAGGACAGATCCTAATAATGGTATTCAACAACATGGCTTCAGGTCAAATTGGATATAATACACAATGCCTTTAATATATCAAGGATGTTTTCTATTATTTTAATGAGTTCATTTGTGTGTCTAATAATACACCATATTTAGTCATGACCTCATTAGAAAGATTCTTAAAACATTTGCTTGATCATTATCCTAAAGAAGAATAAAGGTCTGCTGTCTTGGGAACACCTCAGGTTTAACCCAGCTCAGGCAATGGCCACTTGAGCCTACAGCCTGATGTACACTTTTCTGTTCATTCATTTAAAATTAATGGTATAATTCATTGGTGAGTAAAGTTAGTGATTTCTAAGCATTAATGTGTAACCTGCTATTTACATTTTCATAAGGATAAACCAGAACACGAGTCTTCAGCTACTCTGCACCTTAGTAGAATGATTAATACAAACTTCAGCAAGAACTTGTTTCCTTGCTTTTTATACATTTCCTTTGGCAGGGCAAATTCTGTCAACCATACCTAAAAAAAAAAAAAAAAATGCAAAAGGGAAAAGGGGAAAAGGAAAAGATAGAACCATTATTTAGTTAGACTCCATCTGTCTTATGTTGAAACATTAGAGAGCCAAGGGCTTGCTGCAGATACAATTATTTGAATCAAGATATATACAAGGATATAAATTCAATTTGGTCTCTCACTGATGTTAAACAAGAGTCAAGGGAGGGGCCACAGCTTCTCTGCCCTTCACCTAAATATGAACCATTGTGACAGAAGTTTCCATCCCACTTTTGAGGCATTAGTCCTTAGGTATGCTAGGTTTGACCAAGCAGTGCCATGTTCATGACTGACTTCAATACTGCCATCCTCACAGATCCTCTGAACTTGGGGGCATGCAGGAAAGGGAAAATAATTCTATTTCTCCCCATTTCTAGAGAGATGATGCTAGCAAACTGTAGCAACTTTTAATGTAAGAACAGGGCAGTTTTGAAAAGCTGACTGTGTTACTAATGGGATGTAACCAGAAAGTCCAATCAGAATGTTTTCTGAGAAGCCACCTGACATTATCACTCTCCTTCAGCTTACTGGGCAATTTTTTCAGCTTTTTATAGTGACATGATAGTCAGAGAAGATATTGTTTGGTCCTTGTACTTCACTTTTGAAGCCCTTTACTACAGAGAATTTTTAATCTTTAAGGTCTCCTTCCCTTTCCTGTGTCACTGGAGGATTAGTCTTATCTGGCAGAAACTTATTTCATCTCAGCTGGCTTGCAAAGCATGCAAGCTTACAGCTGTTGAAAGAAGAAAGCATGGCTTGGGATTGGCCAGTCTGTTGCAGGCTGTGACTTGTCCATGGAGTAGTTTGGGACAGTCTCGTGTGAGACACTCTGGTCCTCCTCATGCTGATGAAGGAGCAGCAGTCACAAAAGAGCTGAAGAGAACAGAAATCCCTTTCCAGTTGATGTTTTCAGTGTCTACATCAGGCTTTAGCAGCAATCCCACTATTTTCTACAATGCTCTAGTCCCAATAAAGCACTGATCTTGCATACTCAAAATACAAAACTCTTCTGATGCCCTCCTGAACATTTGTCAAGGTGTGAATGGCTTTCCCCAGCACCAAGGTGCACCAAGACAATTTTGCCCAGCCAGGTCCCAGAGTCGAGATCCCCACATGCTTTTTATCCCAGTCCAGTGCAATCACAGCAACTCCCATTGGGAGAAAGTACTAAAGTGCTTGATAATCATTAAGGCCTCACAGTACCCTTTGGGTTAATTATTTTTATGGCAGGGAGAAGTCATCCACAGAGGTTGCACATATGAGGATAGCCACGTGTCAGCCTTTAATAGACCTGATTGTTCTTCGGTTTTTTTGGCCCATTTTAGCAGCATCATGTTCTATAATCAAATTATATGTGTAAGTTCTGTTTTTGATAAACTAAACATAAAAGAAAAAACAAGCAAATGAGCTTTTCTACAGCAGCCTCTTCCTCTCAGTGCAGTGTTTGAAGGTCCTCATGGAGTGCTCCCTGGAGTAAGGCTGCAGCTTACCAAGCCTGAGTCCCTCCTGGCACTCTCATTCATGCACTCTGTCAAACAACATTTTCTTTGGTTTTTTATCAAGATCTTCTTGACTGAGATCTTCCAAGCAATTAATTCAGTGCTCCATGATTGCAGCTGCTGAATAATTGTTTGTTAGAGCATTTTCTTTCCCAGGCAAGCGATGTAAAATAGTTGCTCCCCTCAATAAACAAGTTGTCAAATGTGATTAGTTAATGGACCTGTAATCATGCGATAGCATAAAGGTAAGGATATGGTAAGTATGATGTGAAAATGCATATTTAAATTAAAGCTATAGAGGAACATTTTCCCATAGGAACTCTTTCTATTGATGGTGAAATAGACAATTTACCCTTCATAATGATTAACTTTAGGTCATTAATTAAAGAAAACAAGAGATTAGTCATCAAGCATTTCAAATTAAAGATGCATTGATTGTTTGAGTTACTTTTAAGTCTGGCTGGGAGACCAGGTTAGTTCCCAGGTCCCATGCCTGAGCCAACCTTCCCATATAAACTGACATGCAGAAGTAAAAGCCTTTTAAAATTAAGGTCAAAAATGTACTAGCTAATATTAAGCTTCTGGAGCCTGAAATGTGATCCTATGTTCCTATTCACCAGCCCTGTAATTTGCCATACTGTTCCTGGTCAGACACATTAGGAGGCAGAAATGGAGCACACAGGCTCCTGGGCTTGTGGGGAAGAGGGAATGTCATTTTTTGGCAAATGAATGCTAAATTCCAACTAAATGCAGTTACAGAGAGTATGTATTATAGCTCAAAAATCTGATTAGCTCATTTTTATATCTAAATAATAAATCTATCTTTTTGCCCGCCCTTTAGAAGAAATCTGAGACAATCCTACAGTGGAATCTGTAGAAAGCAGAAGTCGTGTGCAAAAGAATCTTGCAAGGTTGGGGTTTTTTGATTCCACCCTCCCTTGGGAAATGTACATTCAGTGGTATCATTTCCTAAAAGACTTTTCCTTGACAGAAAAAGCAAATACTTTTATTTTTGTTTTCATTAAAAGCTGTATCTATTACAGAAATTTAATTCTCCATTTGGGAATTATAAGCAGTAATACTATAATAATACTTGTTGGTTACCACACGCTTATTTTAGACTATTCCAGGCAGCTGCCTTCTGCTTTTTGTGCAATCTGTTAGCATTAGGCTCCAATATAAAATGAAATTACTCTGAACTCTCTGCCAGGTTTTTCTATTCTTTTGAAAACAAGTAGCTGTTACTTACATTATGTAATAGTAACAGGGGTAATATAATTACTAAGTCATATAGGAAAAATAAGACTTCAGCCTGCAGCCTTCAGGTAACTAACCACCTAAGTACTGTTGAAAAGATGAAACTCTGAGACAATGGGCCTGTGAAGGCTCCTGCACCAGTGATGCACTGCATGGTGACAGGCTGTGGGGTCACTGCTGCTTGTAGCCAAAACCTATTTTTTGTTTGCTTTTTGGAGGGCACTGGAAAAAGCTTTCCTGAGTAAAGTGTTGGAGCATCTCCTCTGATGTGTCCCAGGATGAGCTCCCTGCACACTGCCAGTCCTCACATCCCTCTGGCACATGTACCCAAAGGCAGTAGTTGAGGAAGGGGCTGACACTCTCCTGGCCCTGGAGCTGTGGACAGAGTGGCACTGGGATCCTTGCCCCAGGGCTGGCTGGGGTCTGTATGCCCCCATGCAGCCTTGCCCCCACCATTTAGTGTGCCCTTTTACCATAAGGAATAATGGGTTTCTGCAGGACTCCAGCTTCATGCTCCTTCCTTTCATAAGCTGAGCATTTGACCAGCACTACAGGCTACCACAGATGTTTAGTTAAAGGAGGTTCATAAATAAAATTGTTTGCTGAGAAAGCTGGCCTTTGCCAACCATAGATCCTAATACTGAGGCAGCTGCCTTTAAAAAAAGTAATAGAATATAATTTCTATTAACATTTTGGCTGTTCAGTCCAGTAGGTCACATTTTGGTGGCTTCTCTCCACCAAGACTATTTTGTCACGGAGGTTGAGTCCCATGAAAAAGAGGATTTCAGACACAACACGGGTTAGGACCAGGCTCCAGATAGCTGCACTGCTGGCAAAGAGCATCCAAGCTTTCTTGGAAGGCTACACACTGGGTCAAGTGGGTGCACCCACACATTGGTCAAGACACATTCTCATCCTTCTTAGTATGCAGCTGGTGTGGTTCACTGGTTCTGCAAGCAGAATTTTTTAATTTTCCCTCGCGGGAGAGAGGAACTTCAGAACAAGAGAATGATTAATGGAGTAAGAAAAAAAAAAAAGCAAACAAAATTGTAAAAGGGATAATAAAAACCCTCAATGAAAGTGAAATTATCAAGATTTATGAGAATTCTATGAGTTCCTCACAGTTGTTGAAAGCAGGATTGCATTAAGCTGCAGCACACCTCACTCTGCACATCCTTTATTGAGAATGGCCGTGTTTACACTTTCATTTACACCACCTCCATGCCTGCAGGCTCCAGGTGAGGCCTGTTCATGCACAGACACAAGTATGGAGCAAAGAGAAAGTGAGGAAGCCAGGCCTGTGTAACTCAGGACCAGCTGGTTTGGGGTGGAGGGACCATGCAGGGCAGCAACATCCAGCACAGGGACAGCCAGGGAGTGGGGACATGTACCAGGGTACTACAGCAAAGTCTGATTTTTTGCAATTCCAGGAGCACAGCAATTGGAAAAATCCAAGTTTTCCTGGGAAGGTTGACCAGTTTGCATTCAGCAGTGCTCACTGCAACCCTGGTGAGGTTTTTTCCATCCCCTCCCAGTTTTCAGGGAAATCAATTAAATGTCTCTGATCGGGTTTTTCACTATGGCTGGGGATAGGTGGTCTTCCTATGCTCCTGCAGAGGTGGGCACAAGCCAAACTGCACTGAGGGTGCCTCCAAGCTGCCTGAAATTAGACATCATTGGAAGACCTTAGCAAATTTTTCTCTCTGGAGAGGGTATGACAGAGGAGAAGTGCCTGGATCAGCTGTGAGATATTTGCAATTAATTGTCTCCATACTAAACACTGGTTGTGAAAAATATCCGTGCACTCTCCATAAAGTAGACCCTTCATTGATAAACTCCCTTTAACACAAGGGGATTAAACACCAGGTTGACTTGAGTGGTAAAAGCCAGGAGAAGATAAGTCACTGCAAAGCACAGCTTTTACATGATCACCTTTGTAGGCACACAGGCTGGTGTTTGCCCAGGATGGATCACAGAAGCTGTGTGACATGTTCAGCGAAACTGAAAGAAAGGTTGGTTATAATGGAAGAGATGGCAGAGATGATACCTGAGCGTGGAATGTCTTAGCTTGCAGGCAGAAATCACACCTGAACTCCTCGGAAGTGCTGAGGTGTGCACCATGGTCACTCAGTACAATTCCCAGAGGGTCGAAAACCTTCTGAACAGGTTCAGGAGCTAGATCAAAATGTTACAGGTCAGTATGATTCAAAGAGAGTATTTGAAAATGCATTCATGTTCCTTCTTTCTTCTCTTCCTATTTTCTTAATTAGATTAAAGAAGATAATCAAAATGGCACAAAGTTTTCCATTTCTTATCACCCTCTATCTCAGTTGTACAATGGCAAGCTGTGGACTGCTCACCTGGTAGGGATGGCTGTATTGATGGAGCAATTCTCTACAGGGCTGAGGACCATTGGTGCTAATTTGCTGGCTGCATCTTCTATGCTGGTCAAGTGAGGCAGTGGTCCACACTTTGCAGCGGGAGCTGCACAGGGCTGTCCTGTCCAGCTCTGGATGATCTGGCACATGAGATAATCACAGCCCTGAGCAACCAGCCGGGACAGAATCAGTGCAGCCATCATGGCATCATGTAGTATATTGCAGTATTTCAGCAAATACAGCTTGCTTTCAGGAGGCCTAATTAACAGAGGCGAGCTTTTTTTCTTTTTTTAAAAGAGTTGGTTTTGGGAAAAAAATAATCAACTAATAACATACCAAATCTCACTCCATCAGAGAGAGAGGAACAGCTTTGAAGAGTGATGATTGCAGCAGGAGTGTAGAGTCCTCGTCCAGCCCACTAGAGATGGAGGAGCCACAGGAGTTCTAGTCCAGGTAACCTTGTTGCTTTGTTTGAAGTATCCAGCATGCAGCTGTAATGCTTTATGCCTGTCCACATGAGGTGTGCCTTATTGTAATAGCAGTACAGCTCTTTTGGCATTGTGTGAGGTTTTCATCCACAGCCTATAAAGGCTCATCCAAAAAGCCAAATTTGGACTGTATACTGAACTGTTGTCCCTATCATGTGGATTTTCAGTTCTTTGACCCACATAATTCTTCTGAAGGGAGGAGGGCTGTTGGGTTGGGTTTTCTTCTTGTTACCAGCGGAATTTTTTCCCATTGACTTGCTAAGAAGCACTGAATGGCTAAGTACTTGAGACAGAGGAGAGGGAACTCCTCTAGTTTTGGGAGGTTTTGTCTTGGAGGGACAGACACATGGGGGGGCGGGGCTGGAGCAGTTGCAGATCTTTTTTTTCTCACTCTTTGGCGTCCGAGAAGGATGGCCAGGCTGTCGCTTACTGTGGGGAGAATTCACTGGCGCCTGAGGGACCAATCACCATCTGCTCGAGTTCCTGGAAATCCTGAACTTTGCCTCTCCCTGCCCTGCTCAGAGCCAGGCTGTGGCTGACCCCACTTCTGTTTCTTTGCTGTAGCTTTGGGTTTCCCACTCCATAGCCCACACGCTCCTGCCTTTCTGGGATGTTCTGCATCTACCACCGTCCACCACCCGGGGATTTCTTGCTCATTCTGCTGGCTGTGATGGTAACTGCACCAAAGGGGAAAGTGCCCGTGACCCAGAGGACTGTTACTGGTTGTGTTTGATATTAATTCTAGAGCTGTTGTTTTGTTTGCCTTGTTATACATACTAGTAAACAACTGTTATTCCTGTCCCCATATCTTTGCCTGAGAACCCCTTAGTTTCAAAATCATAATAATTGGAGGGAGGGGGTTTACATTCTCCAATCCAGGGAGGCTCCTGCCTTCCATAGCAAATGCCTGTCTTTCAAACCAGGACAAGGGCCAATAATCAATAGGTGCTATAGACAAGCTATTTAGTAGGACTTTCTCCAAACTTAGATAAATCAAGTTTGACCTCCTTCTGGCTCCATCAATCCTTTAACAAAGCAGCTTAACACTGGCTTAAATGAAGAACAGATGCTGCTTCTGAGCAGAGCTATTGTTCACCAGTGAAGAGAGAAGGAGATAAAAAACCATGCGCTCCAACTGCCACCAGAGGAAAACACAACTGGTGGCTCCATTCTTGGAATTGTTCCTCTATCTCCATTAGCAGCTGAAAGCAGGATATGGAGGGGAAGATGGAGAGATGGTGGGGATAATGGCTGCTTTCTCAGGATCCTGCCATGACCTGGGCATGGTGGCACGAGGCATGGTGGATGGAGACTGGTGGGTCGGGGTCTGCTGCTGCACAGACAGTGGTACTCTAAGGAGTGAAACCTGAATGCCTTTCATGTCACACTCTACGTTATTAGGAGCAAATCCCCTTCCATTGATTTACACCTTAATGAATTGGCACTCCTCTATTCTCATTCTTGCTTCAGGGTCAGGTCCTTTGCTGCAGTTCAGACTTCCTTTTGTACCATTTTTATGTGTTCTGTACTAGTTTGGAGAAGAGGAGCATCTGCAACTGCCGTGTAGGATCTGTTTTGGATCAGAAACCTGTCCACACCAAAAGAGATTTGACTGATATCACACAGGTAAACTCGTAATGTAGTGGTGTTGTCAGGCTTTATTATTTCAAGTTATTTTATATCATATGGGTAGTGATTGGTTAAGCTGAAATATTATTCCAGATGGGAAAATGTAATCCACTTTTGTTCATCTCTTGATGTAGTAGTGCTGGCTTCTTGTTTTCATATCAGATGGAATGGAGCTTTGTCTAATTCTAAAGCTACAGTTAATGACAGAGAATGACAGAGCAGTTTTTCCTGTACATCTCTTCCCTCGCCCTTCAGCAGCCACCAGGATTTTATGGTGTGATTGTCAGGTCATGAGACAAGATGTCTGGGGTGGCAAAGCAGCTGGCTGCCCTGCTGTGGCACGTGCCAGCACACACGTGACTTTCTGAATTGCTGTTGGGGGACTCATTTTGCAAGTATTAAAAGAAGAAGTGTTGGACAACATACTTCACAGGGTATTTCTCCAAAGGACCTCTCATGGTTGTTGAAGGTAGGCTGCTGGACAGGCCACATGGCCACCCTGCAGCCACCTCCCTTACCACAAAGCAGATATTAAAGGTATAGAACAACAGGGCTACAGTTGGAATCTGGAGTCTTTGTATACTAGCAACCTAAAGCCCAAATGCACAGAGAATCTTCTACAAAATCAGCCAATCCTCACACTTCTGCAAGCCCCTAAACCTGGCTATGGACAGGTTATGGGGGCAGGATCATCACAGACATAGCACCAGAATGGGATTCCATCTTCAAGCTGGAAGAGGTGTTCAGTTGTAGCAACAGAGCAAGATGGACACCACTCATGTGTTACTTCAAAGTGCTGGTGTTCAATCCTAGAGCATGGAAAAAGCAGGAGCTGGTGAGTTCTGTTGACAGCTGTCCTACACAGTAAACCACCTCTACCCAATCCTCCTCACCTGCTTTCTGTCAAGCCTGCCAAAACTGTACCGAAAGATCTGGAAAAATAGAGCCAAATTCTTAATTTCTGGATAGTATTAACACAAGAAACCATCACCAGCTCCTTGTGGAAAGCCACACTTGTGCAAAACTGCCAGTGGTCCTGTTAACCCCACTGTTCTCATGGCAAATTCTGAGTTCTCAGTACTTCAGGGCATGCACATATGATCTCTCTCTCCCTCTCTCTGCGTATTGGTATTTTATATAAATCAATATTTTCTAGTCCCTAACAACCATTTTTCTCCACCAAATGAGCAATTCAGCTCACATCCAGCCAAAGTGGCTCAAATGGCAAGGGTGGCTGCAGGGGACCCCAGCAGGGTGGTGGCAGTGCCCCAACAGCCAGGCCATGTGGTGAATAGGAAAAAGCAAATACATCAGGCATGGCCACTTGGCGAGCCTGATCACCTACAGATGTGCTGCTTGTGCAGGGCTGCTGTGTTTCTGTGTGTACCTGTGTAAGGCAATTCATTTGTCAGTTACTTACACATAAATTCTGAAACTAAGAGCAACCAAATACCCTGATAAACAATCCCAGCTGTCAGGGACAGAGGAGCAGCAGGCTCAGAGGCAATTATATATTTACATTGCATATTTAGACAATGGAAGTGTATATAGTTATCTATATACATAGATATATAGATAACATATCTGTATATATAGATAATATATTTCTCTACAGAAAAGATATATTCATACAAATATAAAAATCATTGTAACATTTACAAATATAAAATTATTTGAATATTTTTATTTATACTTTTGTATTTATATCTACCTATATAAACATAAATTTAACATTTTATATCTTTCTAATTATATATTTTATATTGCCCACAGGCATTATGAAACCCTGCAGGCAGCTGGAGAGGTAAGGCAGGCAGTACCCCCACCCCAGGAAGAGCTGAAGCACAGGACCAACCTCACAGGAGCTAGGAAACTCCCAGGGGAATAATCACTGGAGGGTGATGCAGAAAAAGCCCTCAATGAGGAGCCACCCCTCAGCCCCACTGCAGCCACCTGTACCCATTGCTGCCTTTGTTTTCCATGATCAAACCCCAGTACCTGTCAAACAGAGAGAAAAATCATCTCTCCACTAAAAATTCATCGTCTTACTGTTTTGGGTAAGCACTGAGAAAAACATCCATTTTGTGTCCTCCAAGGAAGTTTTGCAGGTGAAACATTAGCCTAGCTATTTGCAGAAAACAATCCTCTGTTTTCCATTAATTTTTGGAGGCAAGGATGGGGAGGGGAAGCAGGGATGAGAGCAGAAAAAGCAGGAATGTCAGCAGAGACTAGGTGGCAGTAAGGCTGGAACCATTTCTCCTGCATCATGACAAATCAGCAGCATCACAGATTATTTTAGTCCCCTTTTTTAGGTCACCTTTAATATAAATGTTAATAATGCTGTTATCTGTATATCAGAAATCTTATATGGTAACTCTGTAATTCACTGTCTTTATCAACCTTCTTTAATGTATAATTTAATGCTTGTATAGCTATTTTGTTTGGGTATGACTCAGAATTGCAACTATAAAAAAATCAGTTTGCTAGTTAACTACTTTTTATGGAAAGGATTTCTTTCATGTTATTTTAAAACCATGGAGCCAGGGGAAGTATTTTATGGACCACAGAACCTCACAGGGTAGTTAATTTCTCTCTGAGCTGGTTTCTCTGCTGTTTTAAAGGATGCCATCAAGATCATTGCTATTTCTCTTGGTTGGGAGCCAACTAACTCTTCTGCAGTTGCGACACATCCTTGTGCTGTATTAAAGATGGGGGAAATAGCAAACATGGGAGCTGGATGATGCTGAGCAGAAGGTAGCAAGAAGGGTCTGCCACCCCTGGCCACCCCAGGGCAGCTGCTGCTTGAAATTAGGCACCAGCCATGCTGCACCTGATGGGTAAAAACTATTTCAGCCTGGGAGTATGGAGGAAAAAAGATGATGATACAACTCACATGCCTGGTGTCACTATCTCAGTGTCCTGCCAGCTGGGCACGGGGGCCAGGCAAGCTGGCATGATCCCTTGAAAGGCACTTTCTTCCTGCAGGCAGAAAATGGGACTTGGTCATGTGCATGCCATTGGCTCAGTGGGGCATATGGACCTTTAGTGTGTGTGCCTTTGCTTGGTGTAAGAACTCTAAAAGCAGTAATTGGGCAGTTAGCTGAGCTCTAGGCAAGCTCGGGCGATGCACTAAATATTCTGCCTTTTGTTTCATAATGAATTATTCTGTGTATGTAGAGCAAAGGGAGTTTTCTCTTTTGGTTTTCTCTGCAGTTTGTTCCTAGCCTACTTGTGGGGGTGTGTTGAAATCTTTGCTTTTTGCTTATGAGGTCAAGTACTTTAATCAGGAGCAAAAAAAAATTGCGTGCTTTAATCCTAAATTCTCTGAGTGGCTGCCAAATATAATTAGAAACAAATGGCTTTATTCTTCATTTGAGAGCTCTGCAGACACTGGTGGGGGGCAGACGGAGAGAGCTTGGTTTGCCTGGCTGTTTTTTGGGGAGCTTGCAGACAAAACCACTGCCAAAAAACATGAGAAAGCCCTGCAAGGGACGGAGGGTTTGGGTAGAGGTGCAGAAGGCTGTGCCAGGGGAGGACAAGGCCCATGTGTGCCTCCCATGCCAGCAGCTTGGTCATTCCTCCTGTTGGTACTGGACACTGGAGGAGCAGGGCACCAGCCCAGGGAAGCCACATGGCCATCACCTGTTCATGTAACCACACAAGCTGATCCTCTCAAGGTCCCAGCCACCCCAAAAGGGACCTGAGTGGGGTGCAGACACCCACATGCAGAGCACTGAGGTTTAGCAGACCAGCAGTGGCTGAACCCCGACTGGGTGCACACCCAGTTGAGGTTACAGGAACTGAATCCTGCTCTGAGCAACACCAGCCAGCACCTCTCACTGCAGATATCCACTGCTCCCCTGCTTACACACACCTGGGCTGCCTGCAGATTCAACTTACCTCTGTTTAGGTGTATCCATGAACTATCCACAGAATGATAGAGGTTCAGTAGTTTCATCCTTATGGCATGGGACACCACTGGGTCCATTGTGCATCCTTTAGTACTTGGAATATGTGCTGGGAGTGCAGCATGGCTCCCCCTCATCTTTGCCTCCTGCTCCTCCATCCCAGCACTTTCACAGGCTCGTCATGGTGCCTGCCTCATGGAAGGAACATGGCATTTCCAATGAGACTATAGCTACCACACCTGTGTGTGGTGGCCCTGAAATAAGCTGGGGCTGCGGCTGAGACACTCCTCTGAGCAATATTTGCAGGTTCAGGGGTTTCCCCTCTTTCTTCCTTTATTAGAGAAGCCCCTCATGGGCCTGGCATCCTCAGCCACCTCATTTCCCAGGAGAGCAGCTTCCACACCCAAGACAATTGGTTATATGCTTTTAAGCTCTTCACCAAAACCAAGCAGCTCTTGAGCCCCTCCATCCCCGGGAGCAGCATCAGGAGGAGGAGGAGGAGGGAATTACCAGGATTTTTGTGCCCATGTTATGGTGCAGCATGCAAGGACAGGGCACACGTGCTGGCCCCACAGGCTCCCCTCACCTTTGTGAGCACTAGGAGGTTTTCACAACTGCCACCATTCAGAATTTGTGGGTCTCTTGAATGTGCCACTTATACCCAAATCCCTGCTTTTTCAGCAGCTGTGAAATTCCTCATGAATTCGTTTAACCCGGTTTCGGGCATATTCATCTCCAGTCTGCTAGCTCTTGTGGAGGGTGCTGTCCCCGCTGCCCACCAGGACTGGGCACCTCTGGGGGGACTCGTTCCCGAGGTGAGCACTAGATGGAGCATCTGACATGGCGAATGCTCTCCTTCAATCCCGCAGAGGTCAAATTGAAAAGCTAAATGAAGGCACAAATTAAGCTGTATCCCTGCCAGCTCGCTGAACACGCAGTGCTTGCACAGGGGGCAGCAGGGGATGCTGCCTGGCCACAGCCACGGTTTTGTCCTGCAGGAATACAAACCCTTAGCAGCCACGGCTCCAGGCAGGCTGGGCATGCTTTGGGGGTCACTCCTTTTGCTTTCCTCAAGACCATCCAATCCTCCCATGTTTCTCTTCAGTTGCAGAAGTGATACATACCTATAGTACTCTTGTTGTGATGTGCCCAGATTTGGGAAGGCAAACATGCAGACTCTATCGTTTTTGTTTTGGGAAGACCAAAGGTATCAGATATTCCTGGAAAGCCTGTGGGTGAGTGCTGAATTCCTGAGAGCAATAAGGGTGCCAGTGAAGATTATCAGTGATGTCTGTGTGTGATCAGCTCCTCCCAGCAGCAGAAACTTTGCAAAAAATATTCCTGAAATATTCTGGAGCAGTGACAGAGGAAGGGTGCCATTCCCAATAGATCGACATCACCATGGGATTATCACTGGCCCTAAAAGGCTGCTAGGCAATGCAGCTGCTGCTGAGCCATTTTCCCTCTGATGTATCCAGGGCAGGGAAATCCTGCCCCAGGACCTCCACTAGCTTTCAGCCCTCTGTGTGCTCTGTTCCCTACCTGCTGGGGTGCAAGGCTTGCAAAAGTTCTGCGACATCGTCAAGGGGCGTGTACAATAGCTCAGAAACCAGATTCAATGACATTGGTCCTGAAAGGAGCCCAGCACAGAGTACTGCCATGTGATTGTGGAAAAGTGAGGCAGCAAAGCAGAGAACCAAGAGCCTTCAGCCAGAGGAACTAAACTGCAGCCAGCAACACCAGATTGTGCATCTCCACTTTGCTTCAGACACTCAAAACTGTTAATTCCCTGCTGCTGGCAGCTGAATTGAAAAACTGGTGTGACAAGGTGCAAACTCTTTGTCTGCAGCAAGCCAGTGATACAGCATCCCTTGTCCTCTCTCAAATCACTGGACATTTCACTCTCAAACACAGAAGCACCTTGGAGGTCCTGCTACAGTGCCAAATTCTTCCTGGATGTAGTTCCTCCACTGGTGGGTTGCACTGAGCCCTGCAAAGGTGCCCCTGTTTCCCTGTAAATGCTTTGGGTGCTGTCAACACAGACTACTTTGCTCCCCTGCTTGCCCAGGTGTGGGTGCCCTGACCCTCAAGTGATCCCCAGCAAACTCACTGTGAAGTGCCCAGCCCAGCCAAGAGAGGATGCTGTGCCTCAGTGCCACTCACAGGCCAGGCTGGTCTGACTATGCAAAGCTCCAGGGTGCTGATCCTGGGCTCTTCTTCCAGCCACACTCTGAGGAGTGGGTAGGGCAGCCTAATAGGCACCCCAGAACTGCAGTAACAGGCACTGGCTTACATTAATCCACAAACTAGGAAAGGCTAAACAAAGCAAGGAAGCAAATATGGTGCTGGAAACCAAGTTGCCTTGGCCATCTCTGCATCTCCTGCAAAGGCCAGCATCCACATTTCTCCTACATCTTTCACTGGTTGGCTGCATGTTCAACATAAAAAGAAGAAAATACCTCAGCTTGGCAAAGACAGAAGTGGATAGGAGAAAAGGTTTGCTAGAAGACCCATCTTGTCTCATAGCTTCACATATGGGAAGTGATCACAGCACAAAGACTGAGTTCAAGAAGTGTTTGGACAACACTGACAGACACAGGATGTGACTCCTGGGGTGCCCTGCACAGGGCTAGGAGCTGCTGATCCTGATGGGGCCCTTCCAACTCAGCATATTCTATGATTCTACAGTGCTGCATCCTTCACACATGCCCAGTGGCTGGGTCTTCTCCTCAAGCTGGTATTTCTCAGCACAAAAAGGAGGAAAAAGTTGTTTTTGAGACTGCAGCACGTATTCGGAAGCCTCATCTAACAGCGCTGTGAAACTGGTCTGTGCTCGCCTGGCCACGCACACACTGCAGAGAGAATGCATAAAGCAGTAGCAGCCTCCAGAACCACCCATGGCCTCAGCTCCTGCACCACCCAGGGAGGGGGGAGGGAAACCTCCCTGCTGCATACCTGCCCCAGAACCATGGAGTTAAGAGACAAGGTGGAATTAGCAGGTGGCTACTGAGCATTCCTGTCTGTTTCTGTCCGGCTGCCGAGCTCTGCTGGGCAAGGGCAGTGCCCAGGCCTGATGTGCACACACCCAAATGATTTCCCACCTATGGAGACCAGGAGCATAACAGCATTTGCTCTGCTTATGGGTTCTCAAAAGGTCTCCAGGTTTATGGGGGCTTTTGGGACCCACCAAGGAACATAGTAAAAATTAAGTTTTCTTGGTGATTGTTTAGCATTATCAGCAAATTAGTAGTTGGCATCTAACTCCAAGACTCCAGAACCTTACCCATGACTGAGCTGGGAAGAAAAGGGGCCAATTTTCAGATCCCACCTCAAGCTTGTAGGAAAAAATCCTACTCTGAAATGTAAATGTAAATGTAAATGTAAATGTAAGTGTAAATGTAAATGTAAATGTAAATGTAAAAAAAAAAATATTTGGTACTGGAGCCACTGGCTAAGCATGGAAGTTATCCTCTCAAAAGCTATTCCTATAGTCAGCATGATTACAGCCACACTTTAATGCAAGTACACTGTAAAAATATCAGGGCACTGACTGAAGATCTTGTCTCTCCCTCCTTGAGGAAATTGCAAACTTCCATTTCTTTAATCTAATCATTTGCAGAAGGAGATACTTTCTCTAGAAAAGCCAATATAAGAGAGCTGAAAGGTCGGATAGGATAATATGTAATCCGATGCGATAAGGGCTGTTTACAGAATTATTAATCAAACACAAAAGGGAACAGATAGTAACATTTTTTATTAAATATTACAGTGGATCAAAAAGTACAAAATATCTTTTGCCTGCTATGTGATTGGGAAACTATTGGCACATAATACAGTATCAAAAGCATTAATAAGTACAATTTGGAAAACATACAAAAATTGAGTGTTTATAGTTGGCTCAGCTTTATTTCTGGTAGTGTTTAAACTAATGCAAAGGTTACTCAATAACCTTTTAAATGGGAAACTATATAATATTACTGGGCCATTTTTATATATACAAATCATCACCTTACAGAGCATATAGGCTACATAACTTGAATCACAAAAAGTATACAATATTTACAACAAAAGAAAGTTAAAAAAGTATAAACAGCTAGTAGATTATGCTGCCATTATTAGAACATATTTAAAACTGTGGTGCTGGGGGGACAGGGGAGGAAGAGAAAGAGAATGAGCAAAGTATCAACCACCTGTACAGCAAACAGCGCTCACGGCAGCGCTGCCAGTGCAACCCGCCTCACACCAGTGCAGGAAGTTCCACTGCTCATCACAATCAGCACGATCCCAAAACCCCACCAGATGGACCTCACTGATGGCCTCAAAGGAAGGGAGCAGGCAGCGGCAGCAAGGGGCCCTGTGGTGGTCTCTAGAGGCCACCAAATGGAGCAGAGCTGCTGGCAGAGGCAGCACAGCACTTGCACCCTGCTTGAGCTCCAGCTGCTGCCAAGCCAACTTCCCTGCTGCTGGGACAAACTACTTCCCAGGCATGAACCCACTGGGCAAGCTCTTCACACCAGTCCACTCAAAGCCACAACAGACTTGCCACAAACTGCAGGCCTGCTCCCACCCTGCCTGGACAGGGGCACAATCACACTGGGAATCAGGCCCTACTTCCCATGTGCTTCACGAAGTCTGGCTCAGAGTGTGGCCAGAAGCCACACACAAGACGTTTGCTGCAGGGCCTCCTCCTTTGGATCTCACAACCTTTAGCATCCCTAATGCATCCTGGACATAGTGCGTTTGAATTGCAACACTTCTTGGAACTGGCTTCTAGTAAATAGATTTATGACTCTATTGCCAATTAGATTCTGCAGTTTCCTTTACAAACCTACCAATAACAATGGTCTGATTGCACAAAGAAAGGCTTGTGCAATTTCATTCAATAATAAGGCCCCTTGAACTCAAACAATGCAAACAAAGCCCCATTTAAGACATTGAGGGGAAAAAAAAAGACTTCAGCCAATGAAGAATTCAATAGTCTGTTGAAAGATTTCCAAGATTTCTGTTAAAAGAGTTCTTAAACAAATAATGCATCGCTTCTGTTGGGGGTTTATGCCATCATTTCTTTTCCTTAGCCCTGACATTTTGCCCAGAATGAGCTTCCCCAGCCAGCAGTGGTCAGTCTCCTTATGGGGCAAGCAAGGAGCCTTCTTCTGCTCTCCCTGACCCCCAGTCCTGTGCTGCCACAGCATGGCTCCAAAAAGCCTACCAGCAAACTCCAACAGGACGTAACCAAAAGGGACGTTGGACACGTTGCGTAAACAAATACACAACTCCAGAACACACAACTTAACCAAAACAAGCAGAAGCATTTGCTTTGCCAAACACACAACCAGCTTCTGTTTGCGTTTGCTGCAGGTTTTTATATACCCTACCATCTTTTCCCCCACCCTCCTCCCCCCCATCCCCAAACCCCTGATTCTTATGTGATTCAGATCTAGTGCAACTTTACTAGAGATGTCCTCCACACTGTGGACTCTGTCTGGATGAGGATGAGGTTCTGTTTCCTGTATGACTTGTGGAGCAGCAGAATACTCTGCACTGGCACATCCATGTTCCAAGTTCTACTAGTCTGCTTATCAATCATTTAAATATAGTTTTACCACAGGAATATAAAGTATTTAATTGAAGAAGCTGGATTTTTAACAGTAGATGAGTATATTATTCTGATTTCCACCTTTGGATATTAAGTATGATACATTATATATTGTATTTGGCTTCATATCACGGGAAAATTGAATGACATGCCTAGCATGCAAAGTGTTTCTTAGTAGTTTGTTTTTTTCTTTTTGTATCAAGTACACTGTCTTTGAACAGTAACTGAGATGGTTTGAACCACAACCAATTTTCACACTGTATAAAGCCTCCAAGTGACACTTCACTTTATCAATGTCTGTGCTCAGCTGCATAGTGGTGACATCCTGCAAAGTGAATATACATCCACAGGGAAGCTCTTTCATCAGGAAAATCCAGCCTCTCCATGCCTGGGCTTTCCCCCTGCAAAAGGATGCACAGGGAGATGCCCAGATCCCTGTGGGAGTGTGAAAGGACCATCCTGACCACTGTACAGAACCCCCTTTACCCACTGTGAGGTACAGAAACAACCTGTAAGCCTCTGATTCAAATCCATATTGACTGCTCTCACAGCTTCTGAAATTCTCAACATTCTCACACACAACAAATCTGTTTTCTGCACTCCTTTGTCACTCAGCAGCTTGAGCCAGGGAGGTTTTGTTTTCTAGACCGTTTCACTGGTAGGCAGGAGGGTTTCACAGCCTAGGTAAGATTAAGTACAATGCTTGACAAATTCACAGACCACAATACAGGAAAGCAAAGCTCGGTGGAAGGGGAGAAGCATTGTAGGAGCAATTGCAACAACAGGAGGAGGGTGAGAGGTGCTCAGCACCTCACAGGAGTGGGCCATGGGGAAAGGAACCTTGTTCGCATCCTTGCACCATTAATGTCACCTACAGAATGTTTATAACCATTAAGATTAATCTGAACCAGTTGCTTCAGTTTGTAAACAGTAAACTTGACGACAAAACAAAAACGTGTCTCAAAAATATAAAGGAACTAGAAAAATTACAAACACATAATAAAAAAATTAGGACAGCCACAGCCTTTAAAAAAGTTGCAGATAAAATGATACTGTTTAATTAAAAAAAAACCAAAAGAACCCAGAACAAAAAAAAAAACAAAAAAACCAAAAAAACAAACATAAAGAGCACAGAATATACTGGACAAACAAAACTATATAAATTATTGTGACCAAATGTGACACTGGCAGTTTATGAAGTGGATATGTACAATCAAATTAAACAGTGTTTACCATTCTGTTCTAATAGTGTTAAAATGAAAAAAATCTATTGCCGTTTTACTATACATTGCATTGATTGAATCTTTAAAAGTCAGGAAAAGTTACCCAAAAAAGCACATCCACTGATTGTACAGATTCTCGGCCCACTTCTCCTTTCCAGGTACATCTGAAGTCCTTGACTCGTTTGCAACAATGCACAGCCTCTGGTCCTTGGCTCAGTGAAAGGCAAACGCAGCCCTCACCAAGGTTTCAGTGAGCTCAGGACTGGGACTGCGTTTCCACGGCTCCCTTTGAACACCTGCTCTTACCATGTTCAAGTCCTTTCAAAAAACACATAGGCAAAATTAAAAAAAAATTTTTTTTTTCCTGTGTTTTTGTTTTTTTGTTGTTGTTTTTTTTGTTGTTGTTTCTTTGTTTGGTTTTCCTTTTTTTGCAAGGGCAGGGATAAAGGCTGAGGGGGCTGATGTAGGAACCAGAATTAAGGAAGTAGTCCCGTTTCCATCAAACTGCAAGATGCTCCTCTAGGCGGGATACAACTGCATCCTGGTTGACAAAAATACAGATTGCTAAATCTGCAAGACATCGTCACAGAGGGAGGAATGTCGCTAACTGAACTTTTCTCCTCAGACCATTTTTTGTGAGCAAAGGGGGTTTACAGTTTTGTGCTGGGGTGTACAGAGGACAGCTGGGAAGGTGGGAATGCAGCTTGAGGGTTTATAGCAGCTAAAGGATAAATGCTGTTATGCAAAAGGTCACCATAGGAACTTCCTACAGGTGTTGCTGCAGCTAAGTGTCTGTACAGCTGCTGGGAGTTTGCAGGGGATGTGAGGAATTGTCTCTGCACCATGAAGGAGTGAAGAGCCAAAGGTTGCATTAGTGGGGATAGCACGGTCTGATTTTTCAAGTACTGCAGGGGATGAGAATACCCGGGTGGGAGGCGATTGTTCAGCCCTGTGCACAGGCTTCCCGGATACAAGCCTGGGAAGATGGGGGCTGACAGGGGAAATTTGTGGCTTTCCAGCATGCTGCCGGAATGGAAGCCATGCACCGACTTGCTACCTTCCCCCTCTTGGTCGGAAACTTTGTCTTTTGCTGTGGTCTCCTTTGGTAAGTGAATAGGAGAGACAGCTCGGATTTTTTTTTCAGAAATTACTTTGTCCAAATCCTCCAGGCTCCGTTTCAGAGGCCGGGCAGCTCCAACATTTTGAGGGCTCGTTCTGCGGCTGATGATGGGATGCACCATCCCCTCCATCTTCCTCAGGTTTTCCAGCCTCTGGGCCTGCTGCTTCCCAGACCTGTGGAGCAACTCACTGTGTTTTTTTGGGGCTGTCAATGCCATAGGGGACACGTGGCAAGCTTTGGGGCTGCAGTCTAGGCTCACAGCCTGGCTATTTCCAGCCTGGAATGGGGAGATCCCTTTGCATTCATGCTGGGCTGTGGATGAGTGAGGGAGACTGGAGCCTGGAACCTTTGCAGTCTGTTTGTGTATGCTCTTTGGAAGACTCAGATCTGTTGGCTGATCATCTGAAGAAGCCTCCACTGTTGCCTTTTTTTCTTGCTGATGCAAAGACGGGCGATAATTTAAATTTAGTTTTTCTTGGTGTTTGTATTGAGTAAAAGTACAACTATTTTCAGACTCTCTGAACATGTCCCGGGGGAGGTACTTTGATGTCTGTTCATTATTAAGGTGGTGTTCTGTGTGCCTATAAAGGCTGTGCAGATGAGGTGATGAATAGAAATCTGCCAAGAAAGTGGGCACATGGGAGTGCTGCAGCACCCTTTTCTCACTCAATTTATCTTTGCAGTCCTGGATATCCAACTTCGGTAGGTAAGACTCAGCAAGAGAACTGAGGTGATGTTTTGAAAAATCACAGCGCTGAGAATCCGGTTTATTTAGCATGTCACGTTTAAAAACATCATTAATTGACTTCCTTTCTTCCTTGGTTTTAAAACTTTGTACATGCTGTATGACTGAGGGCCTATTAACTGCTACAGGATCAGAATTTGGGGCATGGGGACCTTGTGATATGCCTGAGGACAGTTCATCTCTGCTGTTGAGCTTCTTTTTGCTGATCAAAGGTGGAGGAGAACCATAGGGATAGTTACACGAGAGCGTGGTCCCGCTGACCTGCGACAGCAGCTTCTTCTTTGCCAGGGGTGACATGATGCCTGGATTACCTTTTGAGTACAGCAGCGGTGTGTAACTGAAAGTGGAGTCATCACTCACGGAGCCAGGCAGCTCCTTTTCCTTAAACATGTCGAAGTTCTGCACCACCAGTACTTTGGGCGTTTGCTTTAGTGCATTGTGGATATCTTCATTTCCCAGCTGGTCCACTTTCACTGTGCAGTTTGCGATGTAATCAGCCATCCCCGGCAGCTTCTCATCTTCCATGTCGCTCTGAGTGGGTAGATGATCTGGGAAGGCTGTGAAGGGCATTTCTGGAGGTTCACTTTCTAGGCTGTCAGTAAAAGCTTTGTGTAGTCTTTGTTCAGGCTTTGTGTCTTCCAGGGCATCTGCTGGGGGGTGTAATCGTTTTGCGACATTGGCATCCAGCACGGTGTCTTCTTCTGCAGGCATGGATATACTTGAGAAAGAGGATGAGTGCTGAACCTCCTCCTTGGCTTTCTCACTGTTTTCTGTCATATCTGTCTTCTCCAGAGGCAGTGCCTGAGCTGTCTCTGGTAAAAGAGATGGAGGGCCTTGCACGGGTTGTTTCATCTCTCCCACTGTAGAGTGTTCAGGCAAGTTCTTCTGGTCTGCTGATTCTTGATCCTTCTCTTGTTCTGGTGAAACCTAATCAAATGATTCAACAGATAACAGTAAGAACGCAGTATGTTCTGGCAGTCTGTAAGGTTATGCACACTACACTGTTAGCTACTTTTAGAGAAAGATTTGCCAACCACCTTGTTGGCATGTGAAGGCTCTAACATCAGGTCTTGGACTAAAACAAAGAGAAGTATCTCCTGGAAATATTAAAAAATACACCATCCCTGTCGGAGTCACAATAAAGCATTTCAAAATAACAGATGTTTGTAACCTGATGAGAGGCTCCGGTGGCTTGATCAGAGCTAAATGCTGAGGTTATATGCTCTTAAAATTAATTGGTAAATACAGAAGAGCATATTTCATTACACAAACAATAAGGCTATAGAAATTTCTCCTGCCAGCCAACTTCAGCCAAGAAAACCACACTATTCCTACGTTTTTCCTTCCCTAAAGTCTCTCTAGCATAGCTATCTTAAAATTCAGTGATCACACAGGAGATCACTCACACCCAGTTCTGCATTAAAGTGTGAAAATGATAGAAATGGCATACTAGAAATCCCTGTTGTAGGCAGGAAATCACTGCCACAGCTTAACTAGGACACACATTTTTTTATTAACAGATTAAAATGAAGTTGTCAACATTCAGTAAGTATGTGTGCCTGCTATTACAAACATGGCTTTTATCCATTCTCCTCAATGGGACCGTGGCTCGTTCTGCTCCCCTATTAATACAGCATGTGTGCACAATTCACACTATTCATCCCATTATGTAGCCAGCTGAACTGTGACCTGCAGAGGTCACCAGAGCATCCCATCTACGATCCAGCTGACTGACAGCCCTTTACAAAACTGCTGTCACTCTCCTCTGACATGTCATGGTAGAAGACAGTCACAAAACAGCAGCATTGTGTGACTCCTTTATTATTATTGTTTTCTTTCTTCCTTCATTGTAAAGATAAGACGCAGTGAGAAAGTTATCATCTAAATGCTGCTTTATGGTCTGTCACAGGAGCAGGGAACTGGAGACGGTCCTAACGAATCTAATGCTCTCTGAGATTTTTTTTCTTCACAGCTGCTTTTAAATATTCCTGTTTGGTTGGCCTATTAGTTAGTGTCTGTTAGTCATCCTAGCTTCTTCTTTTTGAACTCATAGCTGACTTTTGCAGCCAAATACCATCATTAGGTCCTTTACAAAGTACCAAAGTCTCTTGAGCTTATAAAATTACAGGCAAATACCAGACAGATGAACAAATCAGGGAGGAGAAAAAAAAAGAGAATCATACTTAATAACTGTACATTCTGCTCTTTGTTTCTGTTAAGCAATACTTTGATTGAAGTTTCAGCTATTGTGAGGAAATGTGCAGTCTAAGGCTAACAGCATTTTGTCTGGTGTCTTGTTACACTGACAATGTCATTGTGATGGCAGGAAAAAAGTGAAGAGCACGAAGGCAAATGCAATCCTAATAAATTAAAATTATATTATCTCCCTGCATACTTCTAATAGTGCATGAGTTGAACATGCAATTGGTAACTAGATTATGCTTTTCCAGCTCACAGTTTCCAGGCCACATGCAGAAATGGCTTAAGTGATGGCTTGGTTGGGGATGTGCCTACACATTTGTGTGGTGGGTATAGGGCTCTCCCTCAGAGGAATACCCCATCACTGCTGTGCCTGGATGAGGGCCCAGAAATGGCCACTGCCAGGGCATGGCTGCAGTGCAAGAGACAAGCAACCTTCTGCCTGGCTCCAGCAGACCTGGATTTTGCTCCACCCAAAGGAGCTGAACATCTCCTGCCTGCTACCCCTGGTAAGTGACACATCCTGGGCATGGAGGCCTCCATATGGCAAAACACAGATGAGTTCTGGAGCCCTACACCCACCCAGGGGTGAAGTACCCACTTTGCAGCTCCTTCACTGCTCAGGCTTTGTGTGATTACCGACCCGTATCCTAACTGACATGGAGGCCAAGGTCCCTAACAGCCTACCCTGATCAAACAGGGCCAGGACATGTCTTCCACCCCAGTCATAGAGGAGACATTAATTTTGCTATAAATGGTATCATTTTACAATATGGGTACTGCCATAATTGCATTTTTTTTTTTTTTTGTCTTGTCTAGGCTCCCCACATTTCCAATGCTTAGGAAGTCTTCCTGCAAACCACACAAAAATAACTTCAGTTTAAACAGCAGGAAGTTTGAGATAGGGAACAACAAAAGCAAGGAAATTCAAAGTGCAGGCTGTTGCTCTGTTGCTGACTTATGTTGAGCTTAGTAGCAGTGGTACAGATAGTGTGTAATGTGTCTTCCTGACCCAAGACCTCCAATAAATAATCGGGGATGAAAAAATGACAAGGGAAAGGAGCACAAACTTTCACTTCACTTCTCCTTGCTCTGGGCAATTTTTCTTGCAACCTTCCAGTGACTGAAACATGCTTGTGCACACAGGGCTCCCCGACTTTAAAATTACAATGTAAGAACAAAAAGTCTTTCTGGGGAGGGCTCTTTAATTAGATATTAATGGTACTGTTATTTAAAACATAAATTCTTCTTTTGATGGGGGATTAAATTGCCCTTGTAAGCCCAGCTTAAAGAAGTAGTAGGACACGAAACCCCAAATATTCTGTTTTCAAAACTGGGTACATGGAGTTTCAGAGGCATCTGTGTTTTACAGGTCCTGCATTGTTTTTTTAAAACAATGAGGAGGACAATTCTTGGTAACTGACTCAATAAAATTTCCAAACAAGTTTAGAAACAGGACTTCTACACCTGCCAGACACAATGAAGTCAAAGGAGCAACCACAGTCTGCCAGGCATGTCATGTGTTTCAGCATTCTCTAAGTGCTTACTTTCACTGCAATGCCTTGAAGGCTGCTGTGATCTGGCAGACTGAGACAGGAAAAGCAACATGTTTTGCAGGGGTTGTGTGTGAGGAGCTTCACCACCTCCACATGTGGTGCAAGTGGGGCACAGGAGAGAGTGGGCAGATGTGCAAAGGAAGGTGCTTAAATAACACTGGAGCAAAAGCCCCATTGATTCTGTATCACTTAACAACACTTGAAATTTACTCTTATTTGCAGACAAATATCAGTTCTATCATCAGTCTTACCCTTTGCTGTGAACATAAAATCTCCTCCACAGGGCTGTTCCTATGCCTACAAGTAAAGTGGCTCTATATGGAAACTGGGGCCGGCCCACGTACAGCAGAGAGACAAGATAGGATATTATGTCTGAATAGGAACCTCAGCTGAAAGCCATCTGCTGCCTGGGAGAGGGAAGTTGATCCCAGGGCTTGGAAGATAGTTCCCTCCAAATGTGACCTTTTAGTTCAAAAAGAAACTTAGTATAATATAATAAAAATTCTAGGGAGCAATATGTTTTCTCATAGTCCTGAATACATCTGTGAGCACTGAAGGGCTGATCCAGAGGTTACCATAATAAAAATCAGCTGTGTCCAACAGTTACCACAGTATTATCAACAATATTAGAGGTTCTTGCACCCTATACTTAGATTAGGAAATTACTGTGGTAGTTGTGTGGTTTCCCTTTGGCAGCTGCTGATCTGTTAATGGTGACCACTGTACAATACAATGAGCAGAACTGGTACTAGTCAGATCCAGAGTTTGGTCCTCTGCTATCCCCACTGTGCAACATGGAGCAAACCTAGCAGAATCCCAGCACTGACAGTATCACAATAGCTGAACTTCCATTGCTGAGCAAACTAAAAGGCCAACTGGTTGGAATTCTCCAGTTTAAATTATATATTTTATCATCGGATTTCATGTGATTAAAGCTGTACATTTTTAATTGAAAAACTGAAAAGCAGGGAAGCAACAGACCTCAGATGCATCTTGGGGTTTCTGTGAATTATCTTTTTCCTTCTTGCTCTTTTGGTTTTCATTTTTGATGCGTTTTGTTCCAGACACTTTTGTTTTCACTTCACCCTCCTGGGAACTGTTATCCTGTTTTCGAGGTTTCACTGGAGGCAGTGGCTTATCTTCCTCTCCTTTAATAAATCTTTCATATGGCAGGATTAATCTAGGGGATTAAGGAACAAATAATTGATCAGGTTTTGCTGTTCCAGCAAAGACAAAAAAAGTATCTACTACGAGCAGTTTACTTAATAAATCCATTTTCTTCCGTGCTATAAAAGCAACAGTTTAAACTCTATATCTCTCCAAGTATAAATCCAAGTATAAGAAATCAATTTATTTGGCAAGATTATCGAGTGGAATAAATTCAGTGGAGCTGGAGTTGGTGTGGATTAGCTGTCTGTCAGTAACTTCGCAGTGGTTTGTGTGGCTACACCAATTTGTACCAGATAAGAATATCATCCATTATGTTTTAGACTGATTTTAAAATAAAATCCACCATCTATTTTTACTTTCCTTCCCCTACTTTAACACACACAGCAGGCCCCAGGAAAACACCTACAAAGCCGCAGCCGACTTGGTAACAGCTACATAATTTCCAGGCTGGCGGTTCCTGAGTGCAGGGGTGAGTGCCAGGAATGCAGCAGGGGCCAGGAGAGCTGGGCTGCAGAAACCTACGGGGTGGGCACAGCACCCTCTGCTGCCACCAGCACCAGCCCAGCCTCATCCACGCCAGGTACCCAGGCAGCCACAGCCACTACAGTCCCTCTGCCAGGGAGCCTTTTTTAAGGAAGAAGGGGAGAGGAGAACAGCTGAATATCAAGGAATTCTTCACTGTGCAGCTGTCTGCCACAAAGTGCGTGAAATCACCTTAAAAACACAAGGAAGAGACACAAACAAAAAATATCCTCCCCTGAAAGGATCAAACGCACTGAGTTTTTTAATCTCTGTTTTCCCCTTTGCAATTCTTGATCTGAAAGGAAAAATAACTGATATAATTAAAAGGGATGGATTGCATTGCAACCTAAGTTTCGACTTCAGTGATTAAAGTTTTTATAAAGCATTTTAGTATGATTAATGACTCACTG
The DNA here is from genome assembly GCF_903797595.1 of Erithacus rubecula. Classification (NCBI taxonomy): domain Eukaryota; kingdom Metazoa; phylum Chordata; class Aves; order Passeriformes; family Muscicapidae; genus Erithacus; species Erithacus rubecula. The sequence goes on from NC_136660.1 coordinate 5,895,710, forward strand.
TGGGATTAATATAAAACTCAGACTTTAAAAATATGAACATTAATACAACAAACATAATTTGTTAAAAAAAACCAAGCTGACTCTATGAAGAAAATGTACTTTACTTATAAACAACATAAATCTACTCAAATATCAGGAATCCTTAATTATCTTTAATCTAAGACTCCAAGGCAGAAACCTCTTTGGTTCAGATATTCGTTTGTTATCCTAGAATCAGCTTCTAAGCATGCAATTTCGATTTACATACTTAGATGTTCAAACACAGTTTGGGCTTAAGAGAGCAGAATTAGATTGCTCGTGATCATAATATTTTACATTTTAATAAAATACAACATAAATTATGTTAAAATATAAACCTAATTTATGCTATATTAGAAACAAAATTCATTAACTGAGCATGCTCTGACATGGTATGTGCAAAGAGGCGTGAATAATACTTTCTAGCCCTGAATTTGGCAGAGCTCCAGTAATGAAGCTAAGCAGAGCCCACAGGGAATATTCATCTTCAGATCCCATTACAGACTGAGTTTAAACATGTTACAGCTGCTAAAACTGGAAACTGCTCCCTCTATGCAAACTTAGCAAAATAATATGTAGTTGCCAAATACCTGATTCCCACTGTAATATTATAGGTAATGTTTATATAATAAAAAGCATAACTAAGCAGAAGAAGAAAAAAATAATCCTGTTCATACTTGAGGCTGCTACATTTCACTTGCAAAGCACAAATATTGGTGAAAACACCAAATTCCTCCCCGTGCTGCACAAAGCACTTTGGACTTCACTTAAGAGGCAAGGTTGGGTTTCACACAGGGCAGTGCCGAGGCTGCTCTGCCATGTGTTAAGTACTTAAAGTCACTTTTAATAAAAACACATTTTATTACAGTAATTGTTAGCACTGCAAGGAGAGTGTTTGACTTTGTTTTGTTTCCATGGGAACGCGTCACCCATTAAAAATGTACGTATTCCATCCATAAAGGTTTCAGACGCTGTCCGGTGCCTCGTGGGAGACAGAGATGCTCCCAGCCCCAGGAACAAGCCTTACCCTGGAAGATGCAGAGTGATTAACCCAGTGGTTACAGCCAGGCCAGGAGCGAGGCTGGGGCCAATGTCATTAATCACTGCACACGTGCTCTCTGCTGAGCCATGCAGGGTAAAGCAAGACCCAAACTCCTCCTCCTCCTCCTGCCTCTGCACCTTACCAGAAAATTAGCTTGGGTGCTAATTAGTACTGTGGCTTAAATTTCCTTTTCTGATCTTAAGGGTTCATGAGGGAGTACAAGGTTTTCATTTTAGTTATTTTTCACTGAGCTCAGCAGTTGGCAGGCCGACAGCAGTAAAAATACATTTCACATAGCCGGTCAGTGGCCTGGAGCCAGTAGCAGGAAATCTGGAATTAAACGTTTCGTGTATCGAGGAGGCGGCATGACTAAGGTAAAACTAAGTCAAAACACAAGGATAGCTTGTTCTAGGATTTTCCCCTCCTCGTTTCAAAGGAGGGCTGGCTGAGGTGGCTTTTGGGGGCGGCTGGCAAGGAGCCGGGCAGGACCGCGGGCTGAGACCCCAGGGAGGGGCACGAGCTGAGCAACACCAGCAATTGCCTCTTCACGTAGAGATTTCCGTCGGTTGCAATTTTCACTGAGTGTTTTTTCAGTTATCCTGTCACGGTACAACACAATTACCCACAGGATATGATCTTATCATTTGATTATTAGAAGTTTTTATAGCACAGGAGTAATAAAACTAATACAGCTCTCACAACATGTAAGCAGCCGGCTCACATGCCATGAAAGCAGCTGGCTTAGCCAATTTAAGGTCAATATTGCCCAACACCGGAAGAATGCAATCTGCCGTTAGCCAAATAGTTTAGCAGAATGTGACATGACTGAAACCAGCACAAGATTTTTTTTTTTTTTTTTTATTAAATATTTGCAGTGCAGGTAAGATTTAATCAACCTTTGCACAAGAAGAGGTAAAGACAACATCCAAAAAACTGGATCCAGATAGCTCAAGTGTATCGTATGTTGGAAACAACAATCATGTTTTCAGTCACTTTGAACTGTGGCTTTACTTCCTGACAGGGGGAAGTATAAAAGTACTCATAAAAAAGGGAAAGAGGGGGAATATTTCATGGTCTAAAGAATATTTACTTGTAAAGCCTGTGAGAAGACCAAATAAAAGGGTCTTTACCATGATCAAGATTCCAATATTAAGATTAATAAAATGTATTATTTATAAGTCAATTAACATAAATAGAATATGTAAGCACTAGTGTATTAAAAAAATCTTTCCACAGGCAGCAGATTTTTAGCAGCATGAGGTTTTTTTTTTTTTTCCTGGAATAATACAAGAATAACATTTTCCAGCCAAGAGCAGAAACAGTAGGGGAGTCTTTGCCATCACAGGGCTTCTTATTAAATTCAGTCACTGTGAAAAGCCAGTCTTTTTCCTTTTTTTTTTCCTTTTTATTTTTTTTAAATAAAGACAACTTAAAATCAATACAAGTTATATTAACAAATCAGTACTATACTAATTCTGATTTATTACAATCAGCAATATTAAGTTCAATCACGTATAAACTGCTACTCACAAAAAGATTTTCCTGTAGTAAGTCCTGAATTAAATAATGGTGCAGTGTACTGAGTTTTCAGATCTGCATCATCTGATATTATGAAAAATTCAATGTACTTCTCTGCAGCAGATGTCAGAGGTCAGAAAATCTATTACAGTAATGTAAGTAAGCTGGCTTTCTGCCAACCTTTTTTTTAAAAACATTGAAGCAGATAATTTTATATTTACAAATTCAAAAATCCTCCAGGGACTGAATCTCTTTCCCAGCAAAAAAGCAGAAACTTCACATTAGAGAAATGTATTTCACAGTATATCAAACATGTCTTCATCATTAGCATTTCATAAAAAGAAAAAATAAAAGCCCTTAATCTTTATTAGTCAACATTTTTTTCCCAGCTACAGAACTAACAATACGAGTTCTCATCTGAGCCAGTAACCACTACATGTATTGATTATGCAAAATGAATGACTTTTTTTGGCCTGACTCTGCTGCACAGGACACATGAGAGCACATCTATTTATAGTCATGATAAAAAAAAAAATTGTTATAATAATGCAAAGGATCTGACCAGCCCAGAAAGAGGAAGGAAATCAAATGTTAAAGGCTGCCAGTTTCCTCTTTAATTCTCCCTACTGTGTATGGATATGAGGGGCTCTGAGGCTGGGGAGGAACCATATGCCCAGGACACACACGGTGATGGAGGGAAGGAGGCAACTCAGCACAAACCCCACAATTTTTTTTTTGTGTCACTGTTTCAGTGTTTATTTTTTGTTTTCTTTCTGGCAGAATAAAATATTTCAGCATGTCTCCTACTGACATCATTGTACTTTCTCTAGGGATCCAAGCCCAACATAAAATAGGATGCATTGGAGCCTCTGAGCCACAAGAATAATCTTGGAAGGCCTCAAAATACCAAAGTCCACTCCTTGGGAGATGTTGCCCCATTCACATGCTTGGCCAGGTTAAGGAGGCTAATTGCAACAGAAATGGAAAACAATTAATATTTGCTCCACCAAATGAGTACAGCAACCAGTTAACCCATGGAACTCAGTGCTAATGGATATCTTGGGGCCAAGGGATTAGTGAGATTATGCAAGGATTAGATGCTAATGTAAATCATGAGAACATTAAGCTGTTAGAGCTTCAAAAATGCTGAAAAGGGACAGGCAATAGGTCTCTTTAGTGGTAGGAGTTTGGAAAATGCTTTTCTCCTGAGCATATAAGGCCATGGTGGCTCCAACTCCTTCCTCTACAGGCACTACCAGACCTGGGGGGTCAAGACAGCTCATTTTTTCAGTCCAAGAGGGCACCCATCTGCTCCAGAATGTCCTCACAGGGACAGGGAAAGAGCTGCCTGCAGCCCCTGCAGCCCCTGCAGCCAGAGGGTCTGAGTGCAGGGGTGGGACAGCCCTTGTGGTGAAAACAGACCCCTATCAGCAACCTCGGTGAGAGATACCTCTTTTCCCCTAAAAAGTCAATGACAAAACATTTGGCTGTTTTAAGGGACCAAGAGGAATGCCTGAGCTCTGATCCCAAGAGAAGTCTTGTCTTTTTTACCCTGTTGCTTTTTAAAAGGATAGATCTTACAGCACTGGTTCACTGTAGGCAAGGGAAATAAAAAGGGAAACCTTCAGCAACAATCAGTTGGTGAGGATAGTCAGGAGCAGGAGGCAGCTCTCCTGGGCACTAGTGACACAGTCCCAGCAAAGAGGGGAGAGGAATAACCCAAACTTAAAGATCTCAGCTCGTTTTCCACAATGGGACTATAAAATACACTGAGGAAATGAAGCAGTGTGTTCCTGAAGTCTGATTTCCCTGGATTGCATTGTACAATGAAGGGGTTATGAAAAGAAGCCTCACGTGCTCTTGTGCAGAACACAATAGCAATGGAGTTATTTGCATTTGTCTGAAGTACAAAACTAGCACGGATTTTATCAGCAAAGACAAAATATGCTGGAGCTCAATTTTCTACCCAAAGAATTTTCGTTCCTTAAGAAATGGCTCTTTCATCCTTTAGATGACAACTTTCCTCACAGCCCACTGGGAGTGCTGGTGGGTAATGAGAATGGCTTACTGCTGAAAGGTGTGAACAGTGCTGCTCTAAGAGAATTCAAAGACACTTCATTTTAAGTAAACTGGAAATTAGAGACATTACAAACACAGCTGTTGATTTAGCTGCACAGCCCAGTGAAGCAAGCTCAGGCACTCTTGATCCTAGGGCTCAGCAGGGGAGATGAACAACTTCAGTCTTTTCCCTTTAGTGCAGATTTACTGAATGAAAAAGAGTCAAAGGAAGCGTGGTGGGCACAGAGCAATTTCCCCAGATCACTCTACCGAAACCACTACAAGAGTCTGTTTTGCCCGTATTCATCATTTCTGCATCTAAAGGCAAACATGCATTTTGTTCGGTAGGTCCACAAAGTCCTTGCAATGCTCAGTCCCTATGCTCAGAACAAACTTACAGATACCATTTTACATTGCCTGTGGGGTGCAGGTCTCCTGGCAGGACTCCAAAATCTGGCTGACTCCCTGGGAGCTCTGAGTTACATCTATATTGCAGAAAGCTGAACAAACTAGGGGCATTCTCTTCCATGTTAACAAAATCCTGAAGAACAAGGTGGAGATTCCCAGCATCACTGGGCAATCTGAGGGAAAAGATCTTACTTGGTCCTTACTCATTGGTGTTCCTCCTGCAAAACTGAATGGCACACCTTCCACTGTGCAGGACTCTTCTGGGGCAACTCAGCTCCCAGCAAGGAAAAGGGGCTTGTCCCCTTGTTTTGAGTCTGTCTCTACTCCTGGATGTCAAGCAATGAGACTGCCCAGCACACTGGGCAGCACACAGCAGGAACACATTCTGCTGGGACAAACTCCTGGGTGAAAGGAAGAATATAGGTGGGAAAACAATTCCCCACCAGGAGAGAGATCATCTGCTTGCACGTGCTTAAAGGCATTGCCCGACCGTCCAGCACTTTGCACTCCAGGACTCCTGCTGACTCTAATGCTTGCTGGCCAGTAAGTTGCTGAGGCTGAAACCCCAGAAATTTTGAAAATAAATGCATGTTCTCAGATGTTTTGAAAGGACAGCTAAGGATCTGTTTTAATGCTAAACAATTACATTCCTCTGCCATCTGATACTTTTTAAATTTTGGGGAGGGGGAAAGCTTTCTGAATTTTCAATAGTTCCTTTGTTAAAGCATCTGTTACTCACATAATTGAAAAGATGTTTGTTCAGTGGTATGCTTGAGAGTACAGTTATTTAATCTTAATGATAAAGCCCTGAGGGCAGAAAATCCTAAGTAGAAACCTCTTGTTATTTATCAAAAAGAAAAAAACCCCAAACCAAAAACCTAGGAAAATAAAGAGAGAACTGAGACACCTCATCTATCTTCAGGCTTAAATTTGTGCTTGATGGAAAACTATGGAGACAATTTGCAACTTGCAAAGTTTTCTGGGAGTCTGGGACCAGCTAAAGTGTGAGGGGGGCAGGGAAGTGGGGTGAAGACAAAAATAAAACAAGAGAAAACTGTTGCTTGGTAAGTTGTTTTTTTTTTTTTTGGGTCAAACAAAGAGCTAGTTGTAGTTTACAGCATGACATAACATTTGATTAATTTTTGCCTGGGGATGTTTTCACACTTAACAGCACAAATGAAAACCTTCTATTAATTACAATGTGTATAAAAAGATAACCATAAGCAATTTCATGCAGATGCTATACTAGTCTGCTACTTTTTGCTCCCTCTTAACGGCTGGCTGTTTTTTCCTGCAAAATTCCACTGACATGCTTACATGTTATGAAAGTTATCCAAATGCTTTAGAAAACCAAACAGCATTTGCATGGAACACAGGGCTCTCCTGCATATTGAATTACTGCACAATATCCTCAGGGTAGACAGACTTTATGGCTGTTAAAGGGAAACCGTATAAGGAACCTATTTTGACCTGCCTTGTATTTCTGATCATATACAATTTTTATGTGAGAGATTTAGAAAGAAAAATGGCAGAATGGGCTCTGAACTGTACAAGACACTGCATCTCCTGAAGTTTAGTACCCTGGTAGATGTGCAGGGTTCTCTGCAAGTGCCCAGGGGCCACACTCACAGCCAGAATAAAGGTCACTGTCTGAAGAGTGGACACAAACACCCTGCCCTATTGTGAAAATCATCTCACCTACCTGCTCCTCCTCAAGTTCCAGGTGGCTGTGTTTTTGCAGAATACTTCCCCACTCAGCTGCCTTAATTTTGTGATAGCACAAGGCCTAACAGGTCCCTGTCCAGCTGTGTCTAACCAGGACAGATCTGTTTCCAAAATGCTAGTAACTTGTGAGGTCCAGCACAGGAGACATGCTGCTGAAGAGCAGGACTTGGGCCATGGGGTTCTCTGGGTCCATCCTTGCTGGACACCCCAAGAGAGCCCAGCCTCCTGAAGCACTGGAGGAGGCCAGTCTCTGGTACCATCCAGCTGCCTGCCATGATGCCTTCCAACAGCAACATGTCTGTCCACCAGAGAAGCCAAGGAGAGCTACTGCATGCCATTGCACACACCACAATTCCCCAGCACATGCGTGTTTGTGTACAGCTTGAGCACAGTACTTGCTCTGGAGGAAACCAAGATGAATCACAGCCAGACTTGGAGACCTAAAAAGGCCCCAACACGTAATCACTAGTATTTCTGTTTTGTTCAATGTATTTCATTGGGAACTTTTTTTACCTTGCCAAGTAGCAGGTTGAGTTTTTTTGGTTTGGGGTTTCTTTTTGTCTCTTATTTTTTGGGGGGAGGGGAGGATGAGGGAGCAGTGATGTAATATTTACAAAAAATCCCTAACAACATCCCCAGCACTGCAGAAACACAGCCTACTGCTCATGCCAGAAAGTTAAAGCAGCCGATCATGTGTTTCGTGAAAAAGCGAAAAGAAACCTCAAACTCTGCATGCAAAAACCACATCTGCATTATTAGGGGAAGACAGCATGGAGCAGAGTGCTTCACAGAAAAGTAGCTGTTTCTGAGGGTTTCTTGATAAGAGAGAAAGAGATGTAGGGTACTGACAAGGGCGCTAAGAGTTTCATGGGAACGGTGCAGGCTGAATCAGCTCATAGCAACCACACATGCCTCTGGCTTTCTGTGATCATGAAAGAGAAGTGCATTAGAGGAATTTCTTCATTAATAAATGAAGAAAGTAATGACCAAAACAACACCTTATAAGCTCTGTATGGTCCAGGTTGTGCACACAGCATCAGTCCCACGATGGGAAAACATTAATGCTTTTTTATATTGGTAATTATCTGTAACATGAGCAATTAAGTACAGTACTAACAGACTATAGCCAAGAGGCTGGTATTAATATTAAAAACTGACAGAGATGAATAGGTTTGGAAGGAAAACTAGGCTGACAAAGACATTTTTATGAAGTGCTTGGGCCTATTTGGAATAACCCAATCAGAGACAGGTCTAGACCAGCCATGACAATAACATATTCCTTGGTATTGTATGATGCCTGCTATGCTTTAAATAAAAACACCCATTGCTTCTACTCAGAAACCTGCACTTTCATTATTATACTCCTTAATAAAGCAGAAGTAAACACTGGAAGCCTTGCCTTATTCTAAAATGAAAACAATTACTAGAAACATGAACTGTATTAATGATAAATGAATCAAGTTGAAAATGCACACAAAACCTTTCTTTCCCTTTTACCAGAGAAATAAAGAAAACACTGCCCCAGCTGAAGAACTCTACCTACCTATAGCACACCAGCAGTTACCACCACAAGCCCTGCTCCAAACAGTGGGGTGCAGAACAATACACTCCCCAAGATCTTTAAAATCTGGCTTTGTTCCAGCTTTTGCCATCCTCTGTACCATGAATCTGCAGCCACATGGTAGCTTTGCAGAGGTTATAAACATCTTTAGAGAAAGCAGTATTTCTTCACTGGATTTGGCTGACAGAGAGACAGTTTTGCCTTCTCCAATGCTTGTATTTTTTTGTTTGGTTTTTGTTGCTTGTTTGTTTGGTTGTTGTTAATGGAGTTTTTTTTCCTCTCTCTCTTTTTGGCCTTCGAAATTGTGTATAAAAATTCTACCTTACAAAGTGGAACAGGAGAGAGCAGGAAGGAGGGATGGCAATGCCTGAATTGGGACATACATTACCTTCCACTCTTCAGCAACCTAAGGATGTCACTGAAAGGTGGCTGCCACCTGAACAGCCTCAATACATTAAAGCTGATGCAAACAGCCAGTAGCTTCTCTTGGGAGAGAGATGCCCTTGAGTTGCCCAGTTGCAGAAATGAGTGGTAAGGCTAAGTCAAACAGCAGCAGGGCCAGTGAAGTCAGGGAACTGCCTGTTCTCCAGTATGGAAGGAAAGGCCAGTGGGATTCAGAAAGGAAAAATCAGAAGATTTACTCAGCATTTGTTTTCCAGTTTAATTCAATTTTCAGTTTAGCTGTACAGCTGTAGAGTTTCAAGTTTGAAAATGTATGTGTGTCCTGAATCATGAGTGTGTGTATTCTTGCACTACAGTTCTAGTTTTAGATTAAATGTCATTTGAGCTCTTTGCCTATAAATGAGCATTACGTTTACAGGTGCTGTAGTTAGAATTACCAGCTGAAACAAACCATGACAATTTAATTTACTTTATTTCAAGTCTGAGGCTTAATACAGCTTTCCTGTGGTGGAAAAAAGCATTTAACACTAGAAAAGTAGAGACGGGATGAGTTACTGAGTTTTTTTCTATACATGTTTTGGTTTTTCAGACCAGATTTAATGGAGAGCATTTCAGGAAAGCTCAGGGCTAACCTAAAAGTCCTCCAAGATTTTTTTCCCAAATGCCATCTTTTGATAGTCTGCCAGGGATGAGGAAAATTATGTGCTGCCTCATATCAGACCTAACCCAGAACTACATGACAGACTGGCATCCATAAACTCAGATTTGAGTTCCTCAGTGTATTAAGACAAATCTAACCATAAACTAGAACACTCTTTCCTCAGACCAGGTCAACTCAAGCAGAACTGCTTTTGGATAGCCTGGAAAGGCTTTTCAATCTGGAAGGCATCAGGAGTCTGCTCAGGTTTTCCAGTGAGCACAATGGGTTTTGTGGTACTTCAGAGCATACCCAGGAAACTGCTGAATCAGTCACACACAAGTCTCTATGTATGGGAGTGCAGTGCAAGGCTTTTTGCATATAAAAAACCCCAAACCACTAGCACTGAACATTGTCAGGAAAGCAGAAGAGAGAGATGGGTTCATGGAGTATTTGTGAATGGCTCATTAATTTTTCTGCAACTACAAGAGATGTGTTCTCTCTGTGACTCTAGGCTTTCAGCAATGCTCCCTCTGCAGCCCAAACCCATAGAGACCTAATACTTCTGTGTGCCTGGGTCTCCTCTGTCAAATAACATCCCACATAGAACATCTGGCAAGGGAAAAGCCAGACTGCCAGTTGGAAACCCATCAGCTGGCTTGGGTGCAAGAGGAAACTCTGAGACTCCCAGGGCTATAATGATGGGGGTGGAAGAGCTGAATACCCACAATCTGATGAGTGAATAAAACAATCTATAACATTTTTCTGCAACATGAAGGCAGGGAAAAGCCCCATCTGACATGCACAGCAACTCACTCACTTCACTCAGTTACTTGGCTCAATATCCAGAAAGCTTCTAACATTTATAATGGCATTCATTATATGCAACTCCTCTGTGCATCCAAGCCCTTCTGCTGGAGATGCCCCCTGTAAATGAGCATGATCAAATCTCCTACCCTTCATGAGGATGGCAGTATGTCTCTTTGAGAGGCCAACAGATCAGGCACTAAGATAAGGAGAGAATCTGCCCACTCAACACAGCTCTGCTGTACTATCTTCTGCACAGGCAAATACAAGGCTCCTTCCTGAGCCCAGCAAAGTGACTTGTTTATGCCCAGGAACAAGAGACTGAATTTCACTTATCTGAGCTGAAAATTGCTGAGCTTTCATTCACATTCACTTGTATTAAAAAAAAAAAAAAAACACCAAAAAAAACCCCCAAAAAACCCCAAAAAACACAAACCTAGAAAAAAAGAAACAAAGATAAAAGAAAAAAGAAAAGGAAAGAAAAAGCTCCAAGAGTTGTTTCTAAAAACCAAATCAAAACAACATTCCAGCTCCAGTATTTTATTCAATGTGCGCTGGCTTCACAAGCCCTGGAAGTTATTATCTACATGGGAAGAATAAGAATTCAACAGTTCTGACTAGCAACAATGGCTGCAGAGAGTGTTTGGCAGCAGCTCACAGGCAGGGAGGAGGGAAGGAATGCCACGAAGAAGAGGAATGCTCAGCACGACCTACAACATTAACAGCACCCTGCATTATGGGACACCCCAATATTTTGATCAAAGTAACAATTTGCTTAATTGGTATTCCTAAAAAATGACAGAGGAAAAATTAGCTGCTATTTCTTATTTTCCTTGAGTATGTTTACCTCAATTTTTCAGCTTCTTTACTGGAAAGATATTGCAAAAATTAAGATCTATACCAAAGAAAAATCAGATGCTTTAATTTATTTAGTCACTGGAGACAGACACTCTGGTTTAAATTACAATGGATTATCTGACTAAACTTGGGAAATATTTACTAAATCTTTAAGAAGACTCGATCTTTTTCTCTAATTCTTTCTAAAACGCTTTGAAAGCTTTTCAAATTAATTTTTTCATTATTAAACAAGCATTTCAGATTTGTTATCTTACCTTTCATAATGTCTGCGAGTACATGTAGCAGCACTTGTGCTTCCAGGGTTGCCACCTAATTCATCATAAATATGTTTCCATTGTCGTCGGGCTGTTATCTGTAAAAATGGCAATGGAAAATTTAATCTTGCATCTTTACAGATTCTACAGCATTTGAGTTCACAAAAACAAATGCACGTATGACACTTTCAGAACAGCATGTACTGCAAACACTATAAAATACCCTACAGAATATATAGAATACACAGAGCTTTGGGGGACATTTTTTTTTTTTTTGTAAGTTAACACTGTCTATTTTCTTTCTCTCTAAAATGGAGTGATCTGACTGATTCATTATCAAGTCACAAGCAGTACAGACTCACAAAAGAGAATCTCAATCAATACCGGGTCATTAAGCAAGAGAAGTTATGCAGACAAATCCCACGGTGAATTATGAAAACGAAGCTCAAACCATACTCAGCACAAATAATGATTACATAGTTATTTTAACTGAATTAGAGAAAATAAATCTGCTGCAAAACTCAAATCCACCACAGAATTCTGTAGATACAAAAAACCATAGTCTGTAACTATGTATGTTACAAGCTGTTTATTTTTATCCATTTATATCTGAAAAATATATAGATCAAATACTAGTGAAATCCTAACATACTCCAATGTTAATATCTGAGTTGTGTACTTCACTGGACCGTGATGATGAAAAGAAACATCTTGTAACATATTGAGTTTCAAACCATGGTTCTGTTTCTTTTTTTTTTTTTTTTTTTTTTTCTGTACAGAAATCAGGATTATACAGAATAACAGATGGAAGACCTGGCAAAAGGATTGTTGCTCAATACCACTTCATTATTTTATATATTCTGCTATATTTAAAACAGGAAGAGAAACAGTAATAGGAAAAGCACAACGTATCACCCCTGTTTGCCTGCAGCTCATAAAGAAGGCCAGTAGAAAACTGTGGGGGCAATTTGGAGAGAATTTTGTCATTTGTAGTGGAATGTTGTGGATTTTAATGTATTCAGCCCTGGAGGCTTCTCTGGAGTTACCCACAGAGCAGTCAATGGCATTTACTGAGGAGCTAAAGGCAGCAATCAGAAGAGAACAAATATTACAACTCGGAATCGTAGGCCTGTAATTTTAATCTAAACAAGAGGAGATAGCTACCATCATTAAATATTACAGAGTAAGAGGTGTTTCTGTTTTGCTTAATATAAAGGGAAAATCCTTTTTTTGCAGAAATTATTCTCCAAAGCCAAAAGCATGGCTGGAGTCTTATAATTTGATAACAATTTCTTAAAATTTATTGCTTGCAGAGTTCTCCAGAAAACAGCAGTAGCTTTAACTCACTATTAGCACCTGAGCATAATTTGCATATATAGACACTTCAGGGGGAAAAAAAAAGTTTTATCGTAGACCTTATATAAAGCTAAATGAACTGACTTCATTCACTAATTTTATTTTCCATCTTTTATAATAAATCCAAAGATTACCAGCACAAGGATTCAAGCAATTCAAGGATAAATTCCGCACAAGCAAATTATTTAAATATAAACAAACACTCATCTAATGGTAAGGTTCATCCTAAGTCTGTTTTGTTTCAGTTCTTATGCTGTCTCTTCCCCAGGATATCCACACTTCTTATTATTACTACTAAAGTGCTTGAAGAACCAGAGTCCTAATGAGCCATAAAGAACATCACATCCTGAGAATATGAATGGATGCTCCTTATGCAACTCAAAAAATCAAATAAGAGTTGGACCAAGTATCCTGCTGTGAAGGAATGCCTGCATGGGAAGCTACCTCTGCCTCCCACATTCCAACAGTCCTCAGGACCAGAACAGAAGACAGTCCTTGCCATCTTGGAGCTCCCAAAAAATCATAGATCCCTTGAGGACTGCTGCAAGCAAACCTCTGTCTGGCTCATGAATGGGGGAATGAAGGTGCATGAAGCTGCTCTGGGGTCTGTCTGTCTGCCCTCTGACAAGCACAACCTGGCTGGGCTTGCAAGGCTGTCCAGAACTTAAAGTCTTGGCTAAGAAGAGTGATGCTGTGCAGAAACTTTAAATGAAAGCCAAGGATTAGTTAGCAGGAGGACTACTGTAAATCCCCCTTATAAACATCCTGATGTGACTAAGAAGCATGGTCTCCATTTTCAAAAGGAAAACTTTAGAGCCTTAGTCTCATATACTAGTAAATATAACTAAGGGAAAACGTGAATCCCTTTGAAGTCCACGGATCATTTTTGATATATCTTTCTTCTAAACTGCTTAGAATAATAGTATTTTCACAAACATTTGCCCAGCTTTATCCAGTTCTACATCTGCAATGGACCAGAGCTCCTTGGCAGTTAACTGAGTTGTGCCCTCTAACAGAGGGAATTTAAATTTGACATTCCCTGAAACAATTGTTATTCTAACAAAGCCTAAGGTTGAGTTTTCCCCTGCTCTGGAAAGTTTATTTTTTATGCTTCATAAACTTCAAAGGACTAAAGGAACTGATTAATTATATCCTTAAACAATCTGAACATAAAGCTTCACTGAGGAAACTCCACTGCTGTCATGCAGGGCAGGACTGCTCAAGCTGGATAACCCTGCTGACCATATCCAAACTGAGGACTGTCTTCCTTTCTCATACAAGCTCTTCCCAACCACCTCAGTGATCAAACTTCCCAAGGAGTCAGGACAGGGTAATGCTTGGCAATGCTTTGCTTATGGTTGTGGTCGCTACCAAAAATGTCTGCCTCTGCTGCTTTAATTTTCTGATTTGTTTTTCCTTATTCCTAATAGCAATCACATCATTTCCAGTGCCTGCCATGTTTCTGGAAGTGCAGGATGGTCCAGGCTCACCCATTAACTGAGGTGATTTCACAGGCCAGTGTCATCTCTGACACCTTCACATTACAATGCAGGCTTTAGTTTTAAAGTGGCCCTCTGGTTGCAGAAGCCTCCTGCAATTTGCTCCAACCTACAGCTTCAAAATCCTTATGCTGGGCCCACTGGAAGCCAGCACCTTTGAAAACCTCTGTGACATCTTTCCCAACCAGGAGAAATCAGAATTAAGCAAAGAGATTGGTCTGTCCAGGGACATAAGAGCAGAACTGACCTGGTTCCTATAATACAGTATTATGCAGTGACTGGTAGTCAAGAAAAAAACAAATAAAAGCAATGATCTTATCTACAAAAACAGAAAACTGTTTACAAACATGCTTTTAATGGTGTCTGATGCTTTGAGAAATCTTATGGTCTTCTGCACTGCAATCCTAGCTCCCAGGTCCCTTCCTTGTGAAAGGCTTCATGCTTATTTCCTGCTGCAAACATAATGGGGGATTTTCTGGTCATAGTCCATGATGTTCACAGCTCTCTTCAGAGCTCTGGGTATTAGTTCTGTAGGAAAAACCCAGTTAACTTTGTATTCCACTGATATACCAGTTTCTTTGGGCCTGCCCTGACACACGACTTATGTATATGTCAATTGCTAATTTTTATAAACTAAAGCACTTTATTGTTGCTTCCAGGAGGGAGCAGCTAAATGGGATCCCACTAACCTTTGGCAAAACCTAAGCTGCTACATACTGAAGGTTAAGCTCCACCTAATTTTCTTTTTATCCTTTATCTTTCTAATACATCTCTAGGTAGAGTCCATTCAGCAGCACAGCCTTCTGCAAACATGCCAAGACACTCCTTTTATGTTGGCCCAAAAGGAAAAATGCTACTTCATAATTTGCCAAGAACAACTCTTTAGGTAAGTCCTGGAAACTTCCCTTCTATGAACTTCTGCACCTTTTACTCACTTGACTTAGGGTGATTGAGAAATTCCAGGCAATGGCTGTTAAATGCCAATGCAGCTGAGCCCCCTACAACATGGCATTTCTTCATACTTCATCCAGTGATTTGGGGACATTGTAGATCATTCATATTGTGAAGGTCTGCTATAGAGAGTGCTTTCCAATGCACTCTCCTATTATTAGCATCAAAGATGCTTATCCACATATCTCTGTTTAAGAGAAATATGATTCTACCAACTACACAGAGACAGCTTCATTTCTTGTAATCTTAAACCAGTTTCTATGGATTGTTGTTTTTATTAGGCCTGTATTATGTTCAAGAACAAGTACAAGGGAATGTGGTATTACACAGTTATAGATGATAACTAACTAAGAATTAGTAATCAAATGGATGAGAAATGACTCTCATAAGTACTCTAAATGGAGAGCGCTTAAATATGACACACAATCATGACTATTAGATATCCCATATGTACATCCCACATGCAAAGGTAATGCCCTCTGTCAAGCTTCACTGGATCCATTCCCCCAGGGGAAAAGTCAGATGGCTAAGAAAGTTGTTCTCTGCCTCTCAAATTCAATCCCTGCCTGTTTTCAGTCACTTTTAGATCCTTAACTGACAGGACAGGACTCAAAAATATTGCAAAAATCTATATATCTGTGCAGAAGATGAAAAACACTGCACATGACCCATGCCTGTTTCTCAATAATGTTTTTTGAACTGCATCAAAATGTCTATATATGAACAAAGTGGACAAGGCAGTGGATAAAATAAAAATGGGCAGATGGTAATTCTTCTGCCAAATAAAATGATGTAAAGTTTGCAACTGCTTTAACTGGGAACGTTTCTATGCTTGCAAAAAAATTGTCATCTGACCACTTTAAGTTTCCATATGTCACTTCAAGCAATCTTTTATCTGTTTCCTGTTCATAAAATGGCTGTTACATATTGAAGTCAAGTATCTACTTTAAAATATTATTTTCTTTACAATACTTTCAAGAGAAAAGATCTATTTCTATCTCAATGCACAAACTAGAAACCTGTGAGATTTTAAAACCAATTAAAGATGATGAAACCCTTGTAATGATTTGCTCAAGTCAGATGGAAGTGGCCATAGAGATAAATGTGTATTAAATAGGGCAGGTTTGAGAAAGTGTTGCAGTTCACAACTTCTTCTGTCAATAGATGGTGGCATTGTGTGTGGGACTGGTGGATTCTGCTCAACATTGAATTAAAGCACTCACTTGAAATTTCTGCATCTAAGTAGACCAGCCTAAGATCCTGGAACAGATAACTGAGGTTCATGTCACCCCTACCATCCACTGACTTGTGAAAAATGAAACAAAACCACAAAGCTTCTCAGCAGTGTTTGCCATTATAAAATATATACAAGCTAATGCAGTTGGCAAACTCAACACATAAAATAATAAAACCCAGGGTGTGCACAGGTCAAAGTATTGCAACAGCTATCAATATAATACTCAGGGAAATTAAAACAAAGGCAGATTCATATTGAGGATGAGACTTTTAACAAAATAGAATGAGGTCAGGAAACTTCATTCTCCACATACAACTTAAATTGCATCACAACAGTCGTCCCAACCTCAGCTAGCCTGCAAAGAGCACAGATGCCACTCACATCATAGAAACAGGATCAGGCCCATCATTTCAGACACAGTCACTCTCCAACAAAAGCTGGGCTCACAGCTATGTCAGAGGGTGTGAGCTGTGCTTGCCTTGCCATTTACTTATCAGGAAGCAATTGCTTAGTTTACTCTCTATGAAGAATAAGCACTGCTGGTACATTTTCATTCAAGGTGATAAATGCCCCTACATGACAGAGAATATCTGTCACTGAGAGAAGGACAGGAGCTTTGAGACAAGTGTGGACTGAAGTTACTCTGGCTGACATTCCCATGTTTGTGATCCTTTCCTCAGATCCTGTCCTGTTTCTCAAACCTGGCTCTGTGGCCTTGTGGTCACAAATTCACAACCCTATTCTTGCTCTTTCTCAGGTACAGAGGCTCACCAGCTCCACCTTTCCTTCTGGCACTAAAACTCAGGTCTCTCCAGCAAGCCCCCACTCTGGCATCCCTGCTTCTGTACTTGGTCCCCCCAAGTAAGCCTGAACATTGCAACATTGCTGTGAAAATGGTTTGCCTTCCTGAGTACTCTGAACATGCCACTCACCCTTCAATCTCCCTCCTGGCCTTCCCTGGTGCTCTGGATCAAGTTCAAGATTTTAGCCGCCAATTTCAATGCACTTTACAACTCAAGCAATTAGTGTTTGCTCATAATTGCTGTAACGATCTGTCTATGGTAGCTATTCATTCATACATACCCATGAGCATGCCTACACACACCCCTGTGCAGAAGCATGGTATGTGCTGATTAATGAAAGATAGAGCAACGATGAAAGCCAAATCAATCATATATTTTTTTAAAAGAATGTTAGATTTCACGTTTCACAAAATCCCAGGCACACCCACGCTAACCAGCCCAGGTTGCTGATGTACAGAACAATGTGCTTTATTGTATGGAAGGAAAACACTGAGTTTTGCATTTTGGTTAAAATGACTTTCAGTTTCTTGATAGAGCATTTTTTCTTGTCATTTCTCTACAGCACAGATATGTCCCAGATTACTTGGTAAACAAAGCAAAAATAATTTCTTTTATCCAACTGTGGCAGGAACTGAACAACTTAATCTGATCATTGTGTGCGAAGGAAGTATTTCCAGTGACGACATCTTACTATGTCAATTTTTTTTTTATTGCAGATGTCATTTTGATGTGCCATATTAATGCAGCTCTTTCTTCTCATTTCAAGATTTTAATCTAAGTTTGTTGCTCTAATATTTTATTAGTTCAAAATACATGCTGTAAAATCCGTGGCCATCAAATTTTCCTGTGAGCTAAAAATAAACTGCTCTTGTCAGATATGGTTAGCTGATAAAAAGTGTCAGAGACTTTTCTGAATTACTTTGATAACTTCCTGTTTATGTGGTACTGACCCTTGTCTAATAAAGACCTTTTACACTTGGAATAGGAGAAGATTCTGCAACATACTATTCCTTAATGGACAATGCTGATTACTTTTGAAAGCCTTTAATACATTTCCCATATTAGACATGAACAGATGTCAGGGATGTTGCCAAGTGAAATTTCTTTTATGCAATCTTGGCTTGTTGTACAATAATAGCCCTTTCTCAACATGGGAAAAAATTACAGACCTAACTAATTTCCTTGACAGAGAAGAGTTACATATGTTTTCCACTTAGAGTTTTTACAACAAGTTTACAATTTTGCCAGATCTGGAACTAATTGGGACGATTTCCAAAAATGGCCCAATAAACCCACAATGAGTACAGCTAGCCTAAAATGCAGCAAATGATTGTTTGCTTTTACATTTTTTTTCTAAGAGGGAAAAGTTAGATTGCACAATTATTTCATTTAAGTTACTTAAACACTTACTGTTTCATATCCTCCCAGTTTTTGAGCAGCTTGAAACATAGTCCAAAGGTTAACTGTTAGAGGGACAATAAGTATTTAGATAAGCATTGCATTAGCCAACATATTTCAAAGAAATGTAAATTAAACAGTTTTAAAAAAAAGAAAAATAGAGAAAAAAAAGCTCGCAGCCCCTGAAAAAGCTCCTGTGAAACATTTTCCAATGAGGTATTTACATAATCTGAAGAGTAAATATTAGCCCATACTATATATTTTTAAAATTACGTATAAGAGAACACACTTACAGATTCCTTAACAGGACTGGAAAAATACACTGAGACAAAGGTAATGGGCTCATTTGACTTTGCTGATAAGAGACACAGTATAATAACTGTAGCATGTTTCCATAACTTTGATAATAAAAATTACTCACTGGGAAGAATGTTGCTTTTAATTATTTGTTTAATACTAGCTTCATTAGCAAACAAGCAGGACCCACACACTGGCTCACAGATCAGGCCTATTGATTAGAAAATATCCAATATTTATTGCAGCTCAGATAATGGGCTCCATAATCAATGAACAATAAGTTACATTCTAGCAGGCCCTGTGTGAATGAACCCAGATGGAGCATGAATGAGCATTACTGGAATAATTATGCTGTGGCTGGTTATGTCTTGCCTGTGGCTGTGGGGTCAGAGGCAACTCAATTCAAAAGATGTTTTGGGAGAGAGTTGTCATTTCCTGCAGAACTTCTCTCCTTTCACATGCTTATCATCCAGGCTTCCTGTCCCATGGGGCCACTGCTTGCTGCTGTCTTTTTAATTTTATTTTATTTTAGCTAATTTAATTGTTAGAAAGAAAAATCCATGCCAGCCCTATCAAAGGTGTATGCACAATTCCACCAACAGTGATTCCCCACAGACACACTACAAATAATTGAGTAATGCTGGGGGTTCTCCTTCTCCACGGAGGGATGCTCTGCTGTACTGGACATCCTGCCTCTTCCCAACAACCTGTTTATATTGGCAAAGTTTGCACAAGCCTTGCTCAACAAATACAGAGCCCCTGCAAACATTTCTGCTCTTCTCAGCATACTTACTCTTGGTATTTAAGTATTTGCTGGATCAGGCCCCTACTCCATAATCAATGTCAGGCAAGTTTCAATCTATTTCAGCTAAATATTAGCAGTGGACTCTATCCCCAGTGGGCAACTTTGGAAATAATACTTTAGCTTGTCTTTTAAGCCCACCCTGTCTCCATGCTTGACAGACTGCAGAATAATATGGTGGGGGGTGAGGGAGAAAAAAAAATTCTTTAACACAAAATGTTCTGAAAGCTTCATTGAACCTTGCACTGCTTCAAAGCTATCAAAAGCTTTGCTTAGGCCTTGATTTAATCTGAATCAATGCATAATGCAACGAAGCTGTTCATAGTACATTAATTTCACTCCTATTTCAAGCAGCCAGTTTTCAGACAAACACTGTAATCATTCAGAGTTATATAAGTTTATAATGGCTGCTGGAGGCCTGTTGCAATCAGTGCCAATTGCTATTAGGTATGTAAATTGTTATGCAAAACATACAGGTTTGACATTCTTCATCAAAATAGCAAATGGTTTTAATCTAGGATATAAATTAGAGTAAATAATATTTCAATCCATGGCATTTTCCCTTTAAGGAAATAAAGTATCATACAATCTATAGATAAGGAGGAGAAATATCCCCATTTACAGCTTTTGTTGGTAACTGTGAAAGATCCACATTGTGCTGCAATATTTATGCAAAATTCAGTTTCAACTGTATCTTCTCCACATACAATTAATTTACAGATTGTGGCACTACGTACTGTACATGCCAAAGTAATTCTAAAGACTGCATTCTGTATTAAGCAGATACAGTCTGGTTTTATTCTTCAAAGTCAGTAATTTATTAACTATAAACACATTTTGGGACTTAAAAATATTATTCCTTTTGTGCCCTTCTTGACCACCTTTAAATGTCTTCCTTTAATATTTCTCCTTTCATAAAGAACATCTGGGCACAATAAAGATACGTCATATTATTAACTCAGAAGAAAAGCATTACAGACGCTGCAGATTTACAAAACAGAAAACTAGAGAGTTTTTAACATGCCTATTTCTAGTCATAATCAGCGGATTTAAGCCTATAAATATCTGGCAGAAACTACCCCAGAAGGAAGAGATGCAAATCTAGGCATAAAACAGTGAAATGCCTGGACTGGAAAATGTGTAGAGATAAACATGGTCCCTCCCCATCCATAAGGTTTTAAAAATAGGCTTTGTGTGCAATTCTTTCTCCAGAGAAGCCAAACCATTCTAAAATGTCAAAAAGAAAGTGAGAAAAAGGATACTTACTCTGCTTAAAACCTAAATAGGGTATTCGTTCAATTGGTGTTTTCCTCTCTTTCATATATTTATAAAGAGCCACAAGGAAAGCCTGCTCATCAGCTCTGCATTCTTCACCTATGGCAATCTTTGATTTATCCTCACTTGAGCCTTTCTTACAGTTGCTGTTGTTACTCTTGGGTTTGGGCAAAGCTGACTTAGCCTCACATTTTACCTGGGAAAAGAAAAGATGTCATATCAGATCTGGGTAATCTTTAATTTTCACTTAAGGAATAAATATCCTCTCCTAGAAGAATGGACTCTCAAAAAAAAAAAAAAAAATGAAGGCCAAACCATGCGACTGTGTTTGAGGGGAAACAAAGGAAGCTATTTATAGAGCTAAACGTCTTGTTCTGAATCTTAGTCACAACATTTTTAAACAGCCACATCTTTAAATCATTTTAACTCACTGGTAAGGCTCTCCACATCTGCATTTTTATGACTACACATTGCTATGTCACAGCTTCTATCTCTAACGTACACTTGCCATTAGCAAGTCTAATAATATTGACACTGAGCATTGTCAACTCCCATAGACAACCCTGGGAGCAGAGGGTGCTCAGCCCCTTCCAGGAATGCTCAGCAGCCAGCTCTGAAATGACACATTTTTCTCTCTTTTGGCCTACCAAAATAGATGCAAACCTTGGCAAGCTTTATCCAGGCAGAGCCCTCAGGTGAGTGGAGATTCTGCTGTAGCATGGACTCTTATCAAGTATATTTGAGCATCTGCTTAAACTTGAGCACAGCCCTAAGCATTTAGCAAAAAGGAGAGGCTGGTAGCTGAAGACTTTCCTGGTAGACACTGGCATCCTCAATCCATGTAATTCCCAGAGCTCCAGGTCTCTCACTGGACTGCCTAGCAGATGTGTGCCAGTCAGGAAATAAAAAATTAAAACCACTTTACCTCTCCTCAGTATTCATACAGCGGGAAAAATACCCAGTATATCAAGTGTTCACTTCAGGTATGTATTTAAAAAAAAAAAAAAAAAAAAAAAAAAAAAAAAGCCAGAAATCTGATGTTTAAAAGCTCTGTATGACCAAGACATTGGAACCATGGGATCAATAAATTTCCAATTAAATACTGGAAGCTCTGTAATACAGGTCAGTGGAGATGATTACATGTATTTTGGATTTGGATTGCCTTTCAATGCTTCTGAGTGCTGTCAGGAGCCTTCTGGTAGTTCCATACTCTATCCAAGACACGTCCTTTGTGCTCCCAAAGGGAGCAGGGAGACTCTAAGAGTACCTGGTATTATAGGAGGATACCAGAGAAGAGCAGCACATCCTGCTGTGCAGGAAGGCAGGAACTCTCAGTCAAGGAACCCATGGACCCTCCTTCAGAAACATCACTTCTAAACCAGGTGCTTTCTGAATACTTGTTGACAGTTTGGAAGCAACTGGTATGAAGAGCATTACGTAAGTGTTTGCAAACAAACAACAAACACATCACTGGAAAGATCACAACCACAATATGGCTATTTTATCTTAATAAAAGATATTCCGGCATTTCAAGCTCAGGCAAAGCAAAGTCTTTATACAGCTCCAGGTACTAATTTTGCAGAGAGTACTAAGATCAAATTATCTGCTCCACAGTTTTTGACAGATGCCTGACAAAGCTATGGTAACTCCTAAACAGAGTGGACAAATGGTTATGATTTTCCATGGCAACTGATAGTGCTGAAAAACCTCCATACTGGCTACTGGAAGGTACAGGCTCACTCCTCACAGGTAATGCAGCAGGGACTGAGAAATGGACTTCCTGTGGGATTTTTCTTGATCATTTGCTGCTGCAGTACATCCAGTGTACTGCTCAATATTCCCCAACTGCACAGAGATGTTGTCTTCCTACAGTGCAAGACACCATCTTTTGTGTTTTAGTAATAGATATGCTTGTTGATTAAACTTTGTAAAGATCATGGATTTCATCCAAAAGTCAGAGGAGCTAACAGTTGGGTTTTTTTTCCTATTAAATGAACTTTGGACTTCCTCATCCACTTTTCAGGTCAGAGCTGTAATTCCTTTACTTTTTTTACTTTGGCACCTCACAAAAACTATTTAACAACTTCCAAAGTTTAGATTACGTTGTCTTAGGTTTCAGTGCTTTACCAAAGACTAACACTCCCAAAAGGAATGCATGACTTCAGTAATTTTAGGATTTTTAACTGGAGCTGCAAATTTGGAACAAATTCACTGGACCTGGGAAAAACTTTTCAGTTTTGTCACCCACTTGTTTGGATTCTCTTTTTCAAACCAGACAATTCAGAACTATGTTTGCAAAAACAACCTGGCCATGAACTCTCAAGTGAAATCAAAGCTCATGGCTGTGCAAGCAAACTAATGGCAAGGGATGCTACCTGAAAGGAGATGAAGGCAAAGTAATATTAAGAAAGCCACCAGGAATGGGAAAAACTCATGGTAGACACAACCTTCCTATCTTTGTCAAGCGAGAAGCAAAGTCAAAGCACCTGTGGAAGTCAGAGGTGTTAAAATCTGGTGGGTGGACTCCAAACCAGCATCAGGTTCAACAAAGCTTTGGTGAAGGCTACAATGCTTCATCTGCTCAGCATTTGAGGCCCAAGCCTCATTTCTGGAACCTCCCCACGATCTCACATACAATAAGGATGAATACCACGACCAATAATTAAGGAGAATGCAAAGGGCCAAATGCCATTCTGGCAACACTGGTGTAATTCCAGCATAAACATATCAGAACCAGTGAAAATGATGCCAGATTTGCTCCAAGCACCACAAACTGCCCATTTCTTTTGAAACACAAGCCCAGTGCCACAGCTGGGTTAAGCTGGATAAGAAGGGGCTGCACTGAGATGGGCTCTGGAACATCTGACCATCTCCTGCTGTGTGTTCCATCAGAGGTGGATGATCCATGACCAAATGACTAGTAAAGACTCATGGGTACAACCACATGTTTGTCATCCCCTGCCAGAGGTCACACACAACACAGACCACAACAGACCTGCATTTTACAGTTTCCATCAGACAATGGCCAAGGCACTCGGAACAAATCTCCAGATCTGAGAGCATGCCAGGCCACCTATGGCCACAGGAATAGCATATCCTGGCAACTTTTAAACTAATTTCCTAGTTCTTGCTGTACAAATGAAGTGAGAGGTTTACTTCAGCATTTGCACTAGGAGATGTAATTAATAGATTAATTTGGGGACAATTTCCATGTTTAACAAGTTAATCCTTTCAGTTCCTCCAAATGGTCAGATCAGCCAGTTTTGAAAAGCATTAGAACACACTTTGAATTGGGAACACTCTCTGGGAAGATGAAGCAGGTACAATGAGGGCCATCTGCTGGAGCCTGCAAGTTCCAGAAGCCTGTCCAGCAGTGGTAACACATCAAATAGGAAATTCTCCAGAGCCCTGCAAGTGTTTCAAGGAAGAACTTGCTATATCCCTCTCCAGGAGAGCTGATCCTGCTGGAGTAGATGGCCTTGTATTCCCTTCTCAGCCATGGAAGGAACTCCCCTGGGGTCTTCCCCAGGAGGCACTAAAATTGATGCAGTGACCACCAAAGAGATCAAGAGAGCAAAAATGGGAAGTGGCACACAAAATACCCACTTTCCCTGGCAGGACCTGCAGGTCCAGGACCACATCGTCTTTGATGCTACCACTCTATTTTTAACAAGCCACCTAAACTGGAATTGACCCAAAGCTGCTCCTATCCAACCAGACACTTGTCCTTGTCCTCTGAAATCCTCACTACGATCTGCTGATAGCTCAAATACACCTGATGAGAACTAGGTTTTAAGGATTAAGCTTTCTAGTAACTGGCAGCTGAGAACATGAAATTCAACAAGTCATCACAACTATGCAGCTTGTATAGGTCTTGACAGACTCAAAACCACAGATTTCAGAATGCTCCTTCTGCTGTTTCCCAACCCAAATGTACAGCTACTGCAACTCATCAGAGCCATCACCCCACCACTGAGAAATGAGGCTGCTGCCAGACACTGAGTGACATGATCTGAGAATGCAGGCAGCACAACTTCTGGTCAAAAGGGATTTTATCTGGGACAAGAATATGGCCAGGACTGCTGAACACTTCAGCATCCACACAAGTGGATTCATCCCATTTACACAAGCAGTGTTCAATCCTGCTCTACATGGACCCATTTGCCAGCATTAGTTGGACATGGAGCACTCACAGAGGAGGATAACCAATGATGAACTCCTACATGGAGCTTCAGATGACCACATCCCAACAGTTTCCAGCAAACAGTAGGTGGATTTCTATTTCCCCCCCTCCCCAAATACCCCTCTCCTCCCTTCCCAGTATCACACAGGCAGGGTCTGCACGAAGTGCAGTACATCTGCAATAGAAGGTTTGATTCACTGTACTCCTCTCATGGAAGTGTATCCATAGCCCTGAGACACAGACTGATGTGAAGAGCCGCAGTAAAGTCAGTGTGACTACATGCAAGGCCATTACATCATGAGCATGTCTATTATTTATAATGAAATTAAGCTGGCCAAGATAATTAATGCTATTAATATCTGCACAATGATGAGCACAGTGTGACTAGATAAATGGGTGGAATTACTTCTTATCTGAAATATCCTCCCATCTGACTAGTAGTGTGTACCCAAATACAAACAATAAACAATTTGGTACGAAGTGTTACTGTTGTTTTTAATTATCTAATACCTATATATCAGGTGCTGAAGAGGCAGAACTACTTGTGCTACAGTCTGGGTTGCTTGACAATATGGTCCATGCCACAGTGCACTGGCAATATTTTGACATGAAAAATGGCTTGAGGGAAGGGGGAATCGAGGCAAATTGAGACATTTTCACACAATGGATTTTGCACATTCTTTCACAGAGAAAACATTCAGGCAAACTCTATAGTATCTGGCAGGACCCTGCAACTCAACACACCAGGCTACATCACCTCTTACCATGCCTGTCTAATATGGTAGTACAGCCTCCAACTGAGCACAATAGGACAAAAAAAGAAGAGAAACAATGACTTAAGGGCAGAGTTTCATCATGAACTTCAGCCTCTTTTATTGTCATCAACAGAAGGCACAATTTTAACTGAACTCCTAGGGAGGAGAAGGAGGTGGAATTTAATTTGCCTTCCTATGAGAAACTGAGAGCAGAACACTCCTACTTGACCTCTTTAACCTCCTAATCTCCCAGGACATTCACTGTGTACAATACCAACACAAATGGATCTAGAGATTTACTGTTTTTCCTAAAAAGATGGTTACAACAATGGGAGTGTTTTTCAAATACACATCCAATTTATTGAAACTAAAGATTTGGGAAGAACTGGTGTAAAAAATCAGTATATGTAAATCTTTTTAGCTGTTTAGCTTAAAAGTATCAGGGACAAAGTTCTGTCTCAGATAAAAATCAAAAATTGCTCTAAGTAATCTTCCATCTTTGCACCTTGGAGTTTCTAATTAAATCATCTTGAAAGGAGCTATTTGTGCTGCTCTTTTTTTTAAGAGAAACCCCAATTCCTGTTTAAAACCACTCAGAAAACATAGCAAATGGGATGCAATTTACACTACAGAAACTCCATTTTAAAATATTTTAAGGAAAAGACACAAACCCATAAATATCTTAAAGATTAAGTCTATAAACACTATTCAGTGATCCAATTTTTATTTGCAGTATGAGCTAAGCACTGCAGCACATACAGAAGACTCAGTAAAAGCATGCACTATTCAGCAAACCATGGAACATGCAGCTCAGCAGTAAGTATTAAAAGAAGCAGCCCAGATTTTTTTTTGAGCTTTCATGCTGAGTTTCTGTCTTTATCTTTTTTTAAATTTTATTTCCAACTTAAAAATGCTGAGCTTAACATCAGGGTAATGTCATTTTTTGTTCGCTTCTTAGAAACCATTACTGAGGCAGCTCTTGTTTCATAGTCTGTTTATCTTCAAACTTATATTTAGAAGTACATTGTAATAGGGTGAGCTGCTCCCAGGTTTATTTTT
Organism: Erithacus rubecula; assembly: GCF_903797595.1. Lineage (NCBI taxonomy): Eukaryota > Metazoa > Chordata > Aves > Passeriformes > Muscicapidae > Erithacus > Erithacus rubecula. The sequence goes on from NC_136660.1 coordinate 5,922,613, forward strand.
AATTTGAAGATACTGTCACACACTATGTTTGTGTGTCACAGAATGTGAAAACTAACACTAGATGCCAAGAAAGCTTAAGCACTACCAGTTACCAACAAGTTGATAGCATTAGGTTGTTAAGTGATTATAATTGCTGGAAACTTTGAACACATGCATGATTTAAAGTGAAAAATAAAACTATTGAAAAAAAAAATTTGTTTATCTCCCCAAGAAAATAAGTTACATTCTAAATGTGAAATGGCATGCTGGGAAACAAAGGCAGGGCTGTACCTAAAAAAGAAGAGAGTGCCGAAAAGAGTATTAAGTGATTTACCTTGGCAACAGCTTTGCTTTCAGAATTATTGTTGGAATCCTTAATACCATTTAATGAATCTCTTCTCTGTGGGCATGGCTTCTTTTTGCGCGGTCTGCCTTTAAGATTTGGCGCTGAAAATTAATGGAGAACACTTTGAGCACATTGTCTTAGACTGGATTCTTAACAACCAAAAGCATAATAAATAACTCCACAGAAATGCACACATCTGTCTACAGTAAAGGTTTATAACAAGATTCCCGTTCTCTACGGGTTATGTCTTGACACACTATACATTTCTATAGAATATCCCCCAAGGCTAATCTATTCTACTTTCACATAACTAATTAATGAAGTCAAACACTGGTCTCCCAAGGACCCCGAGAGAAAGCACAAATATCTCTCCCTGGTACATAAAAGAACAAAATTTAATATTAATAGGCAATTTTGCATTATCACCCTGTGCTGCCTTTATTTCTAATCTTCAAGCAAGAGTACTAACTGCTATTTCTAACTTTGGGAAACATCTGGCATTGAAAATGCTCTGAAATATTGAAATTCCATACAGCTCTGAGAAATGTTTATATATCCTGTCATTCTTGTCAAGGTTTTTCTAAAAAAGTTTAAGGAAAAAAAAATTTACTCGAGTCCTGAAAGGGATCAAAAAAACCTTTAACAACTAGTTCTGGAAGTTGACAAGTACTGAAATAAGTGATTGATTGTTTCATAAGGGTTACATACCACACATACAAATGAACATGAATCACTTTCAGTTTTGTCCAATTCTTAAGATAAAACAGCTTTGAAATAACACAGTAACTAAATCCTAACTGTGCTGAGCCATACAAGGAATGGGATATGGATCATCATAAAAAATATCACACTCATCTTTCAAAAGTGCAATTACAACATAAATTATGATCATATATAGAAATAGTAGATGAAGCAGATGCTTGCTCATTATTGCATGCTCCCTCTGATTTCAGATTTAAGAATCAGCCTCAGACAACTATAGCGACATTAAAAATGATAAACATTTAAAATGATAAACAGTCATTAACTAATGACTGTACTGAATAAGATAATTTTCTTTAAACCTTTAGTTTTTAGGTAACCATTGTTTTAATTACCTAAAAGGATGATTAGAACAATGCCAGAAATCTAAACATCACAAACCTCTTGAGTATCTTCTAATTGTTTCTAATCTTACATTTGTCACACTGTAAGCCAGTGGTTTGAGGACATTTTACATTTTAATTAGTTTGCAAACACAATAAAGGGTGCTAATTTGATTTTATAGTTTGAGTAACACTGCCATATCTCATCTGTTTAAAGAAAAAGAAAAGCTTTGGGTTTAAAATAAAAAGATCCTTTTTCCTCCCCCAGCACTGGTTGTAAGGCAAAAAAAAAATCTATATGTGTACGTATAGATATATATATATGCGTGCGCATATGGAAGTAAGTCCATATTTGTGTCTTTCTAAAAATATATTTATCTCCCTACAGAAATATCTCCATTTATCTCCAGTGAAGCACATTCTGCTTATTGAAAACTACAGCAGAAAGCAATCCTGAAATTGCCATCTGAGTCTAACATGCAAAATCAAACAAAGAGAAAAAGGAATTATTACCCATTCCAGCCGACAAACATCTGCCTGATTTATATCTGTACTCATGAATGCTACAGCATGTGACTGCACATGCATGGCAGGGAGTCCCAGGTTGGTGTGGCTGCATATCAACACTGTTTGAATTGGAGCTCCCATGGCAGACCTGGCACAAACTCACTATGCAATGGGATATTTGCATTCTCACTGTGGCTCAGGATCTGCAGCATACACAAGGACCATCCCACATGCCCCATGGCAGGATTTTAAATCACTAAAGCCACTCCAGATTTGACACGCAATTAACAAGAAAGCAGAAATAGGAATTATTATCAGAAGAGAAGGTCCTGGCATCAAATATCTACTCTGTAAAAGAAAACATTTTATGTAGTTACAGTCACACTTGAAACAAAGCCATTGATATTTACTTCCTAAACCATTATAAATTAATGCATTATTAGAAGATTACTTCATTTCAGTGACATTTGTTTCATTTGTGTGAGGAAATATGACTAGGACCGAAGAAAGAATTTGCAAGTCACATTTGTGTTTCAATGTTATCATCTTTTGCTTAATTTTTGACAAATTCATGAGCACACTGCAAATGTCCTGAATTTGTTATTCATAATTATTTTAAAGCAATTTTACACATTCTGTGGCTTAGTCACAATCAGTTTTTCTGTTGATGTTGGATATTCAGTATGTATTGGAGAGCTAAGTGGGTATCCTATGGGTTTTTTCTGTTTTCTAGTGGAGAAGGACTTCTGGCATGACTACCTAAGAATATCCAAAATGATTCACTTTCTTCATGTGTTTGTGCATATGGCTTTCAAAGTCATTTTCTGAAAGTGTTTGTGGCAGTGAGGCCTGATAACTTGCACATTCCCAGAAGGCGAGAGCATAAGCAAAGAAAATTGAAATAAAAAAATGAATAAGTAAGTACAGAAAAAGTTTGCATTATTTGCCACCTCCAGTGTGAGGCAAATACTACAGTGCCTGCAACACACAGGAGTATGAGACAGACAACATAATACCAGTTAAAAAACCTCTTTCTGTGTAATTGACAACGTGATTGCCTTTTACCAATGTGTGGTGTTTTCCCACTCCTTTTTCTCTGTTGAGTCCTGGCAAACCTTTCAGGTATGGCCAGGTAAAAAAACACAGCTAGCAGCAAAATGCACACAGTACGAGCAAACACTCCTTGAGCTGGGAGGAGTCCCCAAACTGTGGCTGTGCTCTGTAACCCAAAACACCAGCAATGCCCTACATGTTTTTACTGCAAACTGTTACACCTGAGAAGTTAAATGCAAAGCCTGTGTCATGCACAAGTTATATTTTCTGTAGATGTAAACTGGCAAATCTGAACAGATCCCAATAAGATGCTTCCAAAGCCTGTTCTTGTACAGGCTGCCTACAAACTACAGTAATCCAACAAGGACAATTCAGAGGCATTTGTGCAGAGAAATAAAGACCAGGAATTGCTGTTAAGCTCGGCAGTAGGCTCTAACCCACCAAAAGAACCACACAGAAAAGAGAGTGGCTCAAGGCTAATGCTGCTCTGGCTAGCTAGCTGTTTCCTCAAAGCCAGAAGTTCTTTCTGTTCATGAAGCCAAAAAACAGCATCACTGCTCAAAAATTACATCTTCCCCTCCAGAACTCTCACCAGTCTGCGCAAACATCAGGATATTGTATGTGATTCGGACAGGCCCCAAGGAGAGGGAGAAGACAGCTACCCTGCTCATCTACTCAGAAAATTCATAAGGTTGTGGCTACTGTTCTCCAGTCATTCCCATCCTCAGTTGTTCAACTTTCACAGACACTGCCTGCTCAGCAGGACATGAGAAAAAGGAGCATTTCCAGCCTCACTGCCTAGAACAACTCCCAGCTCTGGTTTTACCCCGAGAAAGGCAAGTTCTACACAGGGGAAAGAGAAGTACCCCAAAGTGGGAGCTGCCAAAGTGACCATTAACACTACTTACAATGGAAAAAGGATGCCACAACAAGACAGCACATCCACCTGCCACCTTCTTTTCCTATGTGTCCAGGATGGGGAAGTGATCACAGGGCTTACCATCTCCCTGTTGTCAGGTCAGCCTCACCTGAGCTACATCCATGCCAATAATGCCATGTACAGTGTACACACAACCACTTCTAGGGACATGAATAAGTCAAGAAATAATGGCTGTGGTTTTGGGGTACCTGAATTTAGCAGGTCACTTGCTATAAAATTACCCCTTTTTTATGAGTCTGATTATCATTGGAAGTCCAGCGAGTTCAACCCTCCCAATAACATTGTTCTCTATATTCACATATTTTGGCTGATGCAAAAGATATGTTGTTATAGGGAGGGTGTTAAAAAGGATAGGGTACTACACAGAGCTGAGGTCAAGCTATGTTGGCACTCTGTCAAAATCAGTCGTGTAGCCAGGAGTTTTTAATGAGCCTGGAATGCATTACCTCATTTGTCATACCTGGATCACTTACTCATGTTGAGCCCAAAATAACCTTGGACCTTGCTGGCTGCTCAGCAAACTGTGTAAGTAAACAAGTACTGTACTCATGCCTAAAGCATGTATCTTTTAATTGCTAGCTCCACGTTTCTTACTCTAGAGCACAACTAAGCAATTGTAATGCCCATGATCAAAGTTCTTGCCTTCCCAGGCCTCTCTGACCTATGTAGCTATTTCCTGATACAATTTTTGATTCTGGCTTGCTTATACCCCAGTTTCTCAGAAACACTTCAAAAGTAGGAAGGAAAAAAAGAAAAAAAAAAGGAAAAGAAGAAAGAAGGCCATTGCCATATTTTGCTGAGGAATGTACTTAGCTAATGGACTTAGAACTTACAGTGCCAACCAGATTCTTCTGGCTGCCTGCTGTTTTCTGTGACCATGTTTCTGTGGAAAGATGAAGAACAACAGCATATTTGCCAACTGCAAAAACCAATTAAAAAAAAGTCAGCTGGGCTTCTAAAGATCCCCCCGGCCATCAACAAAGAGGGGCCGGCAGAAGATCTGGGTCTACATTTAGGGTGGGCTAACAGAGTCAGGTGAGCTCTGAATGTAGAGCTGGGAGTGTACCAGAGAGGCAATCACAAACCAGGATTTAGGTGGAGCAGTGGAAGTTGCAAGAAGTGAATAAATGGGGATGAATAGTGGTACTGGATTCAGAAGAGATGTGAGGCAGTGGCAGCTGAATGCATCCACAGCCACTCTTCCCTGAGGGATGCCTTGCACACAGTGTCCCCTCACAGAATAGTTCCTCACTGTGCTAGTCCTTCACGTCTTCTGGTTTTCACACACATGCACAAAAACTGTGATACCAGTATCCTTGGCTCTAAGCTGCAAAACCATCTGGACATACAAAACAGATTAGGAGATCTCCTCTTTGAGGCAGGTGGAAATGGCAGGATGTGTCAGATGCCAGAGGTGCCATATGGAGGTGCCTGGCCATCAAAGTCAAGGTGAGAAGAATGGTCCCAGAAAAATGGTCCCACAAAATCCATTAACTGACCATGCCTGTTTGCAGGTGGCAAACAGCTGGCTGCTGAGGACATCCCTAATGCAGCCTGGCAAAGCTAGCCCTTGGCTCAAGAGCTGGTTACATGTTGCACCTTTTAGAAAGTAATGAACAGAAAGTTACCAGGTTTAATGGCTTTTACACTTACCCCTCTAGGGGGCTTCCAGGCATTCTGCAAAGCATATTGCTGTATTTAAGTCTCAAAAGCTGTTCAAAGCTTAGTTAATCTTGCATACTGTGTGGAGTCCCAGCTGATTCCTTGATTTTCCTGTAACTACCATCTCCTTATTTTTTCTCCTTCCCTTAATTCCCTTTTCTGCATTTGACTTTGGGCCTTCACATCTTATTTATTTTCCTTTCACCCCTGAAAATTTTTGCCTCCTGGAAACAGGGTCCAAAAGTGAGAGCTTGGGGCATTTATTGCCCAGGCACGCTGAGCTGGTGAAGGGAAGCAAGCTGTAGATAACCTAATATTGCATTGAAAGGTTAGAAATTAAAGTGCCGAGAAAATAAAGCAAAATACCAGACTATGCTAAAAAAACCCCAGACCTGTATTTAGGAAACAACAGTATCAATTCAATCTGGGGAAGGTCTCAACAGGACCCTAAGTAGACCTGTGGAAGTCAATGAAGAGCACCTACCAACAACTCAAGCTCTCACCAAGCTGTGGAGGTCACACAGCCTCTCTCTGCATACCCACACCACACCCAAACCCACCCCTCATGCTCAAGCTGACATAAAACAACTTGAATATCAAAATTATTTTTACTGGACTTTTTCTAAATGAAATCACTTGTTTATTCTTTTTTTTTTTTACAACTGAACATTCCACAGTTGACCTGGAAAACCCAGACCACAGCAGTGAACAACCTTGCAGGAAACATTAAGGAATAATGCTGCTTTCAAAACCACATGGAGATAGAGCGGACTTGTGTAGTCATTTCTGAAAGTTTTGTTATGGAAATTAGATATCCCATGCTCCGTGTGGGGAAAATCAATTTACTGCCTCCCTAAAGAAAACATTCCCCATTTGGAAGTAAGTGAAACAGACACTTCCTTGTGTGGATTAATGTGGAGACATATGACTTGCTGTAGACTGTTGTTTTGACCCCCCTCCTGACCAGACAATCTCTGAAGAAAGCAAAAATGCTAGTTATTTTTCATGAATTACAGTTCAGACTAGCATTGCTTTTAGCAGAAAATTTACAGGCACTGCAAAGATCAGATTGGCCAATTTTGCCAAGAAATGAATGTTTCTTTTTTTCATGGAAGATGGAGACAAGGCTCACAATGGGGCTCTCTTCTTCATCAGCATGGCTGTTTGTTAAGACTTTTCCTTGCTCTGGACTTCTTTGCATCCTCCTGACTAATGTTAATTTGAAAAAAAAAAAAAGGTGAAAAAAGTTTTTTTGTTTTTGTTTTTTGGGTTTTTTTTTGGACCAAATCTATACATCCGTTGGAAATTATGAAGTGCAGTAAGTTGAAATGGGAAGCTGAAAACTTCAGAGAAAAATCTATGCTTGACAAATACGTGACATTCAAGTAGACCTTAGAGCAAATTAAAATAATAATAACAAAAAAAATTTGGTGTAGGCTTATTATTGGCTATAGATGACAGGATTATTACTAATGATTCAACAAGAGGCAGAGGTGTTTGGTAAATATTTGTTCCATACTTGCAAAGAATCCAGATGATATGCTTGCAAAAGAATATAATTAAAGCCAGCCAGCTGACTTGGTTTTACAGAAACCAGATCTTAAAACAACAGAAACAGAAAACCAAACAAAGCACCTAATTTTACACTTTAACTAGCTGCACACATCGAACTTACCTGCATTCAGTAAGATAGCTGATTTAATATTAGATAATACTTTGATTAAAAAAAGCATTACATAATTTTACTCAAAATTAAGATTGGATTAAGAACAGGCTAAATGCAGGCATAAATTGGGAATTTCTACTAAATGAAAAGATTTCTGGTGGGATTCCGTAGGGGTTGCTCCTAACCTTGTAAGTATTACAAATTTTCATCAGTGAAATAAATATAAAGCCACTGACAGTTGCATTCATGCTGACACTAGGACTGGCACAATGCTACGACTGACTCATACAAATGAGTAATCAGAAAGAAAACAGACCAGGAAAACACAATGCTCCTCAATACAGCTCCAGCATGAAACCTGCAAACAGGGATTACAGGTCCCATTGATCAAGCCAAGAGTGACTGTTCATAGGCCAATCCCCGCTGGAAATTCAACATACTCTGATAGGAAGATGCCATCACTGGCCAATGGGATATCTGCCTTCAGGGAGGTCTGAATAATTCAAGCTGTGCTGGGTTTGAGCAAAAACGACTGAGAAGTGACTTTACTAGGTAAGAGGAGTGCCTCAAAGTTCAGAAAAAGCTGGTACTCAGGAGCAAGGATGCATAACCAGGCATGCCCAGGCACTGCAGTCCCCATACCTGATCTGGTGCCAGAATATTGAGGCATGTGTATAACCAGCTTTCTCAAGGCCTTTGGGAAAAGCCTGAGCCAGACACAAGCTGGTGTGCACAGTGCAGGAAGGAACACATGGATTTGAGGGTCTGGAGGGTTGAGATATCAGACTGGAGATGGGTGTCCCAGCTCAGGCAAGGGCTGAGCCCTGCTGCAGCCAGGAGAGCCTGGCTGGCTGCATGACGAGGCGTCCAGCTATCTGACTCTGGTCCTTGCTCAAACAGCTGTTTCCCTTCTCTCTTAGAAAAAAGGTGGTGAACTGGATGAAAGAGTCTGCCAGCAATTTTGGCTGATGAGCCACTACTTGGGGTTCATACCAGAATAGATGACTCAGTAGTTCTTCTGGCGAGAAATTATATGAATATAGGATCAAACAAAGTGAAGTACTGAGCAATGCAGGACAAGGAACATGAAGAGCTGCAGACTTGATTCAGCAAATTACATGCCTAACTCATAAACACCTGGAACATGCAAAGACCTTTGATGACCTAATTGTGGCTATTCACATCTTTGAGGCTGAGCCTGTGTTAAGCATTGAACACAACCAAGCCAGAATGGCTCTCTCTGTCACTAATGGGAAAGAAGCATGCAAGCCCTGAAAAAAGAAATCATCCTATCTCATGATGAAACAACCTGTGCTTGGGCAGCATCACAGGATCAGACATGGCTTCATCAAATTTCCCTTTTCCCTCAGAAATCTGCAGTAAACTTCCAGCCCCAAAGGTCACCTCCTGGAAAGCTGCACCCAGCAGACAGGGACTTCAGTTCCTGCTACAGGGTCAGAGCAACACTCAAGAAGTGTAGGTTTGATTTCTCAAAATAGTCTGGATTAAAAAAAAAAAAAAAGGAAAGTGAGCAAACGAGCAGGTTCTAACAGATTATGTAATAGCCAAGGCAAAAGCAATGGCAGCAAGAAGTGAAAATGCACAGCAAACCCATGAAAGTCAGCCTGTCTGATCAAAACTCATCAGAACACTCAAGGTAGACCTTCCATTAGAGGGCTGTAGAAAATAGAAGGCAAATCTTAGGGCAGCTTTCCTAACAATGTTTCTTTTTCTCTCTCCAGTAAAAGCCAGCATTGGTGTAATTGCTGTCTAGCAGAGTCAGCTGTACCCAATGGAGACATGACCTACATACCTCAGAAATACAACAGATACGTAACCAGTCATATCCATTGTAGATAGATGGGTAAGATGGGCTAATTGACTGATGGACATTGTGCACGAATATAAATAGGCAGAAATTCAGGCCTGAAAGATGAAATGGACAGTTTCCAAGACTCTGCTTTCAGGAATAACAATGCCAGGTAGGAAGCAACGATCATCAAGTTGTACACTACATGACAAATATATTATTTAAATAATCTCTTGCATTTCTAATTTGTTACTGATTATATAGATTATTTTTTTGGTGTAAGAATGTTGTAATTTCTTTTACTTTTTTTTTTTCCTCTGCACTTGATCATTGCACTGCAAAGTAATCAAAATTTGTTAGGCATAATCAACCTGCATGAAGATATCAGTAAAGTGACAAGCAGAAACTACAGAGTAAGCACTCCTCTTTGATGCCTACATTCAGCTGCCACCACGACTACACAAGGCATTAGGTGGAGGCAGGAGCAGCAGCCACAGCCTAAACCCTGTGCTCATTCTCTTCTCTGGGTTACCACCAACTTCATTAGCAGCACTTGGCTTGCCAGCTCCCCCCCACCACAGTGCACAGAGTCAACAAAGGGCTCAGAGGGCTCTGTTTCTCCAGAAAGTTTGGGAACCTTGGCACCCTAGGAGATCTGCATACACCTGACATGGGGTGTTATTGCTGAGGTGCAGAGGGGATGCTGAGCACAGGAAGGGATCTGCACTTTTCCACCAGTAAAACACAGAAGTGGAACTCTGGCGATTTTGTCAGGTTGTGTACGAGCAGCTAGGGAATCTGTGCAAGTCCCAAAACACCCCAAAATTGTGCTTTCAAGTCCTGATTTTAAGATCATGTGCCCAGTTTAAATGAGTGCAAACCCCATGGACTCTGTGTAATCATCCCAAACATCAACACAAACAAAATTGAATCCATCTCTGCATTTCAGCCCCAGCAAATCTCTAGCACTCAAAAAAATCCAAATAAAACTGAGCAGTATCCATAAATTTATATGAGCAGGGCAGGGTTTAAACTAAATATGCAGTCAGTTGTGTAATATTCTTCCGTAGTCAATACTGGTTCTTAGGAAATTATCTGAGTGAATTAAGTGGAAGAATATTAAACAATTTACACACTTCCTTGTGTTTCAGATGTCTAATTATAGCTGTGTTTGTCTCTCCCCGCAGAACTGTTGTATACCACATGGTATGCATATTTCAGCATCCAACATTATTAACTCATGACCGACTGTCAGTTGATCATTATCTAACACATGGGGTCTGCAAAAAAAGCCTTATTTGGGCAAAAGCCGGCTCCGGACCCGCTCCCGCTGCATTTTCCCCCACAAGAACCTCAGCTGGAGTACTATCTGCTGCCCATGGAAACTCCGAGGTTACTTACGTGAAATGTGCAGACAGGAAAACAAATCCTCACTGAGTTTAAACAGTTGATATAAAAACCATCTCCAGCTCGGCTGGTTTAAAGAAAACTCTCAGTTGCCCTCTAGTGTCCCGCTGCTGCCACAGCCAAGGTCACTCAATTCAACCTGATTTCACGCCGGCAGATTTACTATTTGCCTAATATTTTGCACTAAAGGGCGAGGGGGGGCATGGTTTTTCCCCCTGGAAATTTCAAGGCTCGAGCCCAGGAAGCCCAGAGCTTGCATAATGTTTACAGCTGTAATTGAGGCACATGACACAAGGGTTTTATGAGTGAGAATCTCTGAAATCACTCCGTGTGCTGCACTCCATAAAGTTCATTCATAACTAAAAATAGACTAATGTACAAACTGATTTAGCATTATACTGAAGCTAAGGAACATGGGGAGTTTGCAGAATTCCCTAATATGGAAGAGAAGCTGAGTTTTCAAAAGCAGCAGTTTATTTGTTTCTGAAAATGGAAAACATATGTAAAAGATTTAATATACAGAACCAGGTGTATATATAGCCTAGATCTTCATATGTGCCCATTTTCATTCTATATAAAGACTTTATACAGCCTGAAACTATAGATTTAATAACAGATTACTAAATTAAGTCTGCACAATCACTTAATTTAAAAAAAAAAATTCTATTTAAAATACAGCTGAGGGGTTTGGACAATTTCCTGCATAATAGAGTCCCAACCCTGAAATGTAAATAACACCAGTATTAAAACACGTCAATCAGGCACATCATAAAAAAAACCCAAAAAAAACCACCACCACCAACAAAAAAAAGTACATGAAAACAAATGCATTTTCCAGTCTATTCTAAGTAAGGATACCAAACCTTTATTTTATTTGAATGCTACTTTATTATAACTGCTTCAACTGGCCATTCCCTCCCCGCAAATGTCCTGTTCTTCCTTAGAGAAATCCAGGGCTGACTAAGTTTTAACATTTTGAAACTAGCAAACCATCAGGGTTTTGCAATAAGAATTATTCACTGCCTTACTGTGTACTGTCAGCATTCTTAAAATACTGTTACTATAAAATTAAACAGTGTGCTCTTCAGAAACACATGACGTTGCCTGCTCTGTTTTTTTAACTGTAATTGTGCAATTTTAAAATTCTTTTCTTTCTCAATGCCTTCTCACCAAACAAATACCTTTGATAGATATAAGGTTACAAAAACAGTTTAGACTTTTGTTCTTTTTTTTTAAACTTACAGGCCACCTGTAATATTATTGACTGATTACACAGCAAAAATGACAAACATTGCTTTACTTGGCATATATCCTAAGTTAATTATAACGCCTTTTCTTCTTAATTTGACAAGACTGAAATTTCACAAGAAGTACATATGGCAAATCAGAAAATATAATCAGGGGAAAGGTGAAATGAACATTTCAGAAGACAAATTATTCTATTTGCATAAGCAGATATTTGTAAGGCTCCACCTTTCTCTATTGCCATAACAGCGCTTTCCATTTCTCCCGCTATCCCACTCCAAAGTGTTGCCCCAATTGGTAAGAGGAGGTTTTTTCCATCAGCAGCCAGCAATGCTGTGACACTGTGAAGAGGTGACACTGTGCATCAAGGCAAGGAGGTGGCAGGACCTGTGAAGATACCCTGACCCAATGGTTCCAGCCACATGTGCTGCCACAGCACTTTACAGAGTACACTTCCACTTTTCAGAGGAAGGTTGTGTCTCAGCTTCAACTTAAGCTAGAGCCCCAAAATACTGAAATTGCCATGAAAATAATAAAGGGGGTAGTACAGTCCCAGCACCACCCAGCCATGTCAGGGATAACCTGCTTCCAGACCCATCTCTCAGGGAGAGTAGAACCCCTGGCAAGCCACTGCCCCCTTTGTTTGCAGACTGGTCTCTTGGGCACCACCTTTATATAGTTTTGCACAATACTTGATGATGTGCTCTACTGACTTAAGCTGCTGGAAGACTGTGGTAACCTCAGAAAGCTCAAAAACTTATTTTCCTTACTTCATGAAATACACAGCTAGAATTTTATTGACAAATCCTGATGAGTCCCCTCCTTCTGACAGCATCTGGAAGGTCTCTGACGTTGTACAGGAATCCTCATCCTTATTTCCAATAAAGAGTTTGATCCACTCACTCTTCCTTCTGACAGAATTAAGTTTTTCTCAGAAGCTTCCCCATCAGCCATGACCCAAAGCTACTTTGTTCAGGAAATCTGACAAAGTGACATGAGTGGCCAAACCTACATATCTAATTTTAAACAGATAAACAAGCACCAAGACAGATCATCACCTCTTCTGGATTTTCAAATCCTATTATTTATCTGAGGTTACAAGCTTACTGCCTGCTTTCTGAAGGCATGTTATTTTTGTCTGAAGCCACACTGCTATGGACTCTTCTCCACACAAGAGCACTGCTGAAAGCAAAAATTTCAGGAAATTTGTAGAAGCTGATTTTTCTGAAGATGCATTATGAAGGAAGACACTTGCATCCTCTGGATTTTCAATGAGGTTATTCCCAGAATTCCCCTAGCAGCTTCACACACACAGCCACTCAGTTATTGAGAAGGTTTTAACACTCCTACACCAATGTTCATTCAAACAGTCCAGCACAGCTGGTGAACTCCTATTTCTAACCTTTTGTCTTCACTAAACAGTCAAACTTAGCGGATTTGTTGCAATCACCATGGAGATCTGTTGGTTTCAAATTAGGCACAAACTGCTTGTTTCCTCTGCTATTTTTATTGTGTTTTGAGCCTATTGTGCTCATCCCACCCTGCCCTTTCCTTATCTTACCGGCAAGTAAGAAAAAACTGACTTCACTGGGAAGTCAAATCCTAGCCACAGCCCCTCCTGAACTCCCCAGAAGACGGCGATGGTCTCCCCTTCTCCACTGCTTTTCCTCCCTGCTGCCAACCAGTGAGTCTGCACAACGTCAGACTACACTGATGGGATGACAGAGAAGGGCCAAATGAAGTAAGTGCCTGCTAACTGGAAGAAAAACGTGAGCCTTGCTTTGTGCAGCTTCATAGTTAGGCCTATCAGGGTTGGAAGAATTCATTTAATCACTGCAAAAGGGAATAATAGGCAGGGTTCGGTCTCACATGTGCAATGACACGAATGAACCACCAAGGGCTGGCAAGGGAGAAGAAGCCCTGGCATGGCAAAAGGAACCGGGATGGGGATGGGAACGTGCGGCAAGAGGGGGCAAAGGTGAGGAGCTGAAGAATAGGAGGACTGAAGCAAGAGGTACCAAGGGGATCTGTACTTATGGACTGTTTGGATTACATACAGAAAGCAGTTAAATCCAGCACTCCCAAGGCAGGTGAAAGCGTCTCCAAGAGACACCTGGGCTACTGCAGCTAGATGCTACGGAGCACTCTCTCATCATGGAAAGGCTGTCCCACACCACTGAAAGCATGAAGGAGTTTTAATTGACTCCCAAGTGAAGTCTCTAACAGAAATTCCTTTGGAGGCACAAAGAAAGACACAAGGACCGATAGTGCTGAATGTAGGTTTCCCACAGCCCAAGTCAACGGGCTCCCTGTGCCAAAAAATGCAGCAGGCTGGGATCTGACAGTCCCAAAGCTGCATAAGCCAAATGCAAGCCTTTCCCACAGTGCTGTGACAGGTACAATGCTGCCTTTAAAACATCATCAAGTCTTCACTAAAACATTTCTCTGCTTCTGGAATATATGCAATACATAATACGGAACTTAAGTTTAAATTCAACCGGCTAATTAAAAAAATAAAATCAATGAAATGCTTTTATGAAAGAGAAGATTGATTTGCAGCTTACAACTTCCAGCAATGTAATATTTTAGAACTTTAATAAATAATGCTTTTATCTTGATTGCAAAATAATACCCTGCCATGAAAACACAGAGCAGAGGTAGGAAACGGTTCAACGAGAATTAAAATGTCACACTTTGCACAGAATGGAGCATTACAATTATTGGTGAAACACATTTTTCAAACTTGTTAACACAAAATTAACAATTACATACATCACTTAATTCTATAAGTGCATATCTCTCAAAGTACCCATTAGCCAGCCATGCCTGGTTCAGTTTTAATATACATGCAGGCTTTGCAGCACAGAGGGGATGTAACTATGCAAGCGCTGGCACAGTAAACCCTGAAATGGCAAGTGCTATTAAATTGAGATGCAATCACGTTGAAAGGGAAACATTAACAAACAGCAGACAATTGAGAAGAAAATACAGGGCGCTTGTGTTCTAGGACATGTGCCTCAAAACCTTATATAACTATTCATTGTCTAGTTCATCTAGCCAGGGGCCCCGTTTGCTCTATGCTATCCTATACTAATTTTATAATAATAAACAGTTATACAAGCTTTATGCAGTCATGCATATGAAGAGGTTGTGGAAGACATTACATTTGATTATGTTTCTAGCAAACACACCATCTTGAAATGAAACGCCGCCCGGTAGAAGTTCAAAATTAAAAAAACAAAGAAACCTAGCCAAAACCAAAAAACCCGAACAACAACAACAACAACAAAGAAAATAAAAGATAAACGAAAGAAAAAGGAGACAAATATATGCAAACAAATAATTTTACAACCCCAAACAAATGAAAAAATCCTTTCTAAAACGTTCCTTTCCTCCCCTATCACCTCCACATTATGCGTGACAGCTGAATACCCCTCATTCTTGCATTGTATTATATCCCATAATACAATGCAAGAATCTGCATGTTTCTGGATTATGCTCACTGGAAGACAATCAGTGATTTTTGGAAATGCAGGGTTTTTTTAAAAGACAGTTTCTTTTTGTAAAAACAAAGCAAAATGGTTTACAAAGCCAAAAGGAATGCATGAAATAGCTGGGGTTTAAAAACCATGTTATTTTTTGCTTTAGCGTGAACCAACATGAACCACTGAGATGCCTTAGTTAAGATTTAGCTGTACCACAAAACATTCATAGGATAGCAGTTGGAAAACTTGGGGATGAGAGACACAGGGCACAAAAACATATACACTACAAGCGAGATGCAATCCAGAAAAGTCATTTCATATTCCACATTTGTCTATGGAATTGTCTGAGAATTTTCTGCTCAACATTATTTCCAGGTTTAACACAGCAGTTCAAAACTGGCTATATTTAGTCACTGACCAGTGCCAGAAAGCACTACCAGACTATAGGATCATGGCATATTTTAAGTTTGATATCTCATCAACCATCAAGGCCAGAAATAAAATGCCTGTTATAATAAAAAAGATTAAAAGCCTCAGAGCTCCAAGATACATGAGGGATTTTTTCAGCTAAATCATGTGATACCCCAACTCAAAAATCACATTCTGATTACCACTGTATGCCTGACACTTCCTGACCACCGTCTACATATTTTGATTTCAACATTTTAACATCTCATCTAAAAAAATCCCATTACAGCTAGTGAAGCAATGTTTTATGTGGGACCCCTGAGGCACTTCCACATGCATATACCACCACCACCACCACCACATACCAAAAGAAAAGAGGTGGCACAACCAAGTGGCACTGAAGCAGATGGGTAGAAGAGCAAACCCCAAAAAGCTTTAATGCCAGATTCTGATCTAAATCATAGCACTGTCAATTCAAAGTAATTGACTCCTGTGGATTTACATGAGGGGAAGAAGATCCTAATCTTGTTCTTAACCTTTACCTTTGAAGTAGAGATGATCATAAATCAGGTTTTCCTAGCTAACAAGAAAATGTCAGAATTTCATAACTTTCTTCAAACTGGGCAGGGAGGCAAAAATGTTCTGAGTAACACTAACAGGTTTTTTAATTTTAATGTGTCTAATGAAAGCAACTGGAAATATTTATACAGGTTAAAACTCTCACCTCAAATGTGCTTGAACAGTGAGCATTGTGTTCCCCAAGCTGCTGCAATGGTGCAACCACTGGGGAGACTGTGGAACAGCACCAAAAACTCATCCAGATAAAGGGATGGGTACAGGACATGGCCACACTAGCACCAACTGTGACAGTGCTGGCCTGGAGAGAATGTCAACCCATGATAAAACTCAATCCTTCCAATTCTAGACCAAGCATTTAAATTCAACCTTTCTGATTAAAAATTTAAAAAAAAAAAAAAAAAAAAAAAAAAAGGGAAAAAGAAGGGGAAAGACCAAAATCCAAGCAGACATACAGTATCTGTGGGCTGTTACTGTAGAAAAGGTATCTATTTCATTTAAATGGCATCTTCAAGTGCTAAAAAAAGGCATGAAGGACTTGACTCAGTAGAATGAGACAACTTTGTGTGAGGTGTAAGTTACACCAGAATAAAAATGCAGCAAAGTGGGAACCAGGGGCGGTGCAAGAGAAGGGATGGAGCCAAGTCCTACCAAGGGGTTTTCCTGGAGCTTAGACCCATGGCCAAATGCTCGTATCAAAAGGAGCAGGAACCTCCCCCATTCTCTAACTGCAGCAATGCAAGACAAGATAGCAAAACTCTCTTCAGCCACTAAGGAGTGTTTGTTGACTTTCTGCAATCCATTTAACCATTGTTACCTTGCTTTGGTCTAGGCTTCTGAAACTACAAAAGTCCATCCTACTGCAGGCTCCTGCAGCTGCTTCTGGCTGCATTTCCCACCTCATCTCTGCCTTTGACTGATGTGCCAATTGAAGCTGCTATTTGCTACTCTGGGACTGTCTGATTTTCATGGATCTGCATGCTTACACCCAGCCAGGACAGCCCTCATGCCTTCTCCAGCTCACCTGAAATGGGAGCTGATGTTACTGCTCACTCATCTTGGCTTCCTTTGCTCTCCCGAATATTTCTGATGGTTGCTAGGCAACTATTGTTGAATACATGCATGAGGCATTAATTGTATGAGCACTTTAAAAGAGGAAAATTCTCTAAAACTGAGGACACTGCCATACCAAAAATAGGATATTTCTTTTATGAAGGGCAACACTCGTGGCTGGGAATGTTAAAGGCTGCAGTATGTCAGAGGCCAGATGAGTCACTCAGATTACTCTCATCTAGTGCAGCACAAAAGCAGAATCTTAGCAGACCTGACTTCATAATTAAGTTTTATTTTAAATTAAGTGCTTCAGATCTAGTTTTATCTTCTGACTCCTTTCATTGGGATATCACAGTCCACATTTCCATGAAATTATGTGTGTTGGGTCCAGCTGCTGTTACAGTGTTAGAAGGTAAGGTGTGTATCAATTCAGTACCCTCTAAACCTAACATGGCACCAGCAAGTATTTCTCTTTGCTACACTTCAAAGAGATGCTGCAGTCTCACTGCTGATCCTAAGTGCTCTATGCTTCTTACCCATAAATGTGGATTTAATTTTATAGGTTTTTTTTTCTCCCCCCCCCCAAAACACATTCCAATATCATGATCAAGCTCTAAAGACAGAAAACACAGTTCCATTAACTGACTTAAACTTCTAAACTAAGTAACCGCAAGGATTTGCAGCTAGGTAATTTTTAAGGGGGGGAGGGTGTTTTATAAAAATCCCATTTCTACCATAATTAAACATTCACAACATACACGTATTCATCTTAATCACAGGCTACCTTTCAAAATAACCAGCACCAAAAACCCCCTGAAGAGCCATCATTTTTTGGCAAATGAGTACAACGATTATGGTTCATTGCAAAATCGGGATGCTATAAAAGAATGAGGGCAACTCTACTGCTAATTTTAAGCATGGTATTCTGAGCTAGGAGCTGCTCAAGACCCTGGGAACAGCCTTTTCTATTTTTCAAACTTGTGTTCTACCTCTGTGAAAGTTTGTAATGGGACACAGATTCAGCTCAGCAAAGTTCAGCTGAGGTTTGTAAGACTTGAAGGTGAAGGGACTTATTTAATCAGGGAAGTGAGAAGTAGAATCATCAACACCTACTTAAAGTAAACATGTCACCCCACAGCAAACAGCTGTTTTTCACTGGGAGTTCAACTTCCACTACAATTGCAAATCCAGAGTGAAACACAGGAGGGTGATGACAGAGCTGAAAGATCGCACCCTACCTCTCTGTTGAAGCAGCAGCAGTGCCTGTGAATATCACTTATGTTAGCAGGATGATCACCATTAGCGTTTTCACATACTCTTTTACCCTTTCTGTGACTTGAAACTGCTGATTTCAAATGAATTCATTCTCTTTACTATCCACTTGTTTCCAACATCTTCTTTTTGGTTAACATCTTTTTAAAGCTATTACAAAATTAAGGTGATCAGAGATGTCTCTGAAAGACCCATCGGGTAAGACTCATGAAGTAGATACTGTAAATCAGCAGATGATCTTGCAGTGTATTGTCACACATTTAAACAACATGCTACTGAGTTACGTTTTCCACTCTTCATCTGCAGAGACAGTCCTTTGCAGAAGTTACTAAAAGTGGCCTAAAAGGGACCTAAAATTCTCCCTGAGCTGATCTCCTGAAGAGACAACAGGGCAGGGATTGTTCAGAGCCCAGAGCAGAGGAACACACTGCCCGGTCAGTGCTGAGGCAGGCAACTGCTCACGGTGGATGGAGATGCTAAGGAGGACAAATCAACAGAACACAGGCCATCCAGCCACCAGCATGGATCAGTGAACACACTGATGTTTAGCTCCTAACATGCCGTATTTCCTCCATAATCCTGTTCCTCATTCTCCTGTCCACAGAACAGATACAAAACTCTGTCTTGTCTAATTAAAAGAGCAAGCAAAAATTTTTGAAGGCTTACTTTATTGTATAATGGACACAAGATCCAGCACAGTCTAGCATTTACTGGCCTGGATGCTATAAATTACATATATGAATAAAGTTACAGCTTTTAAGGTCAGAAGGAATTAGGAGGATATTACCACATTGTTTATCTTTTGCCAATACTGCCATACAGCTGAGCGGCTACTTGATGAAGACAGTATCTCTTTCTCCAGTAAGGGTCCTGTCTTTTGAAAAGCAGTCTTGATTTAAAGGATTAAAGTAATAAAGAATCTATGCTACTCTTAGCTAAGTTGTTACCATGGTTAATTACCCCTCGCTGCTACGTAATGGTGCCTTAGTTTCAGCATTCATTTATGTGCTTCGACTTTGAAGCATGGGGTCTTGCTATGTGTCTGTTTACTAAATTAGAGATCTACTGCCACAGGTCTCCTCTTACTAGAAGTCCTAACAGACTGATTGGGCCCCTTCTTACCCTTTGCCTCTGTGCACTAACTGGAGTGACATTCTTTGGTCTTTCACTTAGAAGCAAGTTTTCTGTGCCATGAACTGCTTTTTGAATATGCAGAGGACAGGCACCAGAATCAGCTACAAAGATAAAAGCAGAGAAAAACCTCTCTAACAAAACTCTTCCCGCTCTTCCATGTTCCTCTACAAGCCTGTAGTTCAGAATAATACATTACAGTGTTAGCAATGCAGTTATTCCATGAAACTGTACCACTCTTTTTGCAGCAAGCTATCATCATTTGACTGACTAACCAAAAATGTTAGCTCTTAGGGGGTTGATAATGATTTCCTTCTAGCATTAGAGGTAGGAGTAGCAACACCTCTCTATTTCTTCTCTCTATTCCCCGCTTATTAATCCAAGAATCAGGTCTGCTCTCTACTCAATTGGTTATCTATCATTACTCCCAAGTAATTTATGGCACTAAGACCAAAACAACAGCCCAGAAGCACATGGAAATCCTGCCAGATCACTAAAAGACCAAGATACACCTACATCTAATACTGAGGCCCAAACTTCAGTGAAATGTAAACTACCACTGCTTCACTCACCTTTGGCCCATTGTGGACAATATATCAACTAAAAAACGTATCACTAAAAAGTCATAATTGCCAATAATAACCCTACACAAAAAAATCCACACTACTTCTTTTATTAAAATTTGCCTTCACTTCCAGGACTTATGCATAAAAACAAAGTCCTAGGAAGAAACTACCAGAATCCACTGGCTATGTAAAAAGGGATTGCTGAGGTCTCTTAATCTATTTATGTAAATTATAAAACTAATTGCCTGTGATGTGTTTGATCAGGTTTACAAAGATGCTGACAGGTAATGAGAAATTAAACAGCATGGTTGTCAATAGAGAGAAAAAGCTCTACTCTGGATCACCCTCAACACCCTCACTTGATTTCAGAGACAGAAAACTATAGAAAGAATTTTAATGACTTATTTTGCCTCTTTTGCAATTTGATTTAAAAGCAAATTCACAAAATCCCAGCCACGTGGAATTTAAATTCTGCAGAAGTCTCGCCCACCAGCTATTACTACTGCAGTGTTTAAAAATTTAAAAGAAAACAACTCCAAACCTGAACAAAACTTTATTTTTCAATTAATTTTCTTACTCTGATTTCTCTCCACATTGCATCACCTCCCAATTACTTTGATTTTGCTGAGTGTGCCAGTTTCTTAAATACACAGCTATAAAATGTATGGACTAATTGTTGAGCAGAACTGAAGAGCTATTAAAACTGCAATAGTACAGCACTTGCAGTGGTAGTCTATTATTTCTACATGATTGGTTTTGTACAGTCTAACTCATGCAGTGAAACTCTTAGATAAATTAACTCCTTCGTTTTGACATAAACATCAAAGGGAGAATTAAAGGAGAAGGAACATTATTTTCTGCTGCTATTTTAGACATACTGTTCATAACATCCATGAAAACGTTCCCAGAAAGTTACAAATTATTTAAATTGAGAAAGCCATTTGCTGTTTTATCAAGTCTGTAATACACAAAATTTGGCTCCAAAATTATCTCATTTTCCCATTTCATATTTCCCTGTCATCTACATAGTAGAGCATATTTACAGAACTTTATAACTATAATATACAATTCAGTCATTTCCAAATAGCCCTGTAAGAGTAAGCCTGGAATGTACACATTTTAAAGATTACTTAGTGAACACCAAACCCTTTCCCAGCTGTTTTAAATTTTGAATTTCCCAATAAATGAATAACATACTAAAAAAGCAAACAAGATCTGACATTATTTAGTCTAAGTTTCTAAAATGGCATAACATCTGTAGCTAAAAACAATTCTGAATAACTATATTTAACTAGAGCAGTATTCTATTATTCATAGCTCATTTTCCTTACAGACTAGGGGACTTAATATGGTGTTCAAGCATTTCAAACATTTCTTTTAATTGTTCAATCCTTCCAAGAGCCAAACTGCTGCAAAAACGGGGAAAATGCTCACTCATATCTTTTATATATATTCATGTGACCAACCCATGATCTCAGTTAAGTGCCACAACTGTTCATTAACACACATCACAGCCCCCCAGCCAGCACTGAGAGCTTTGAAACCATGCCAGAAGCAGGGGCTCAACAAATGGCACTTTGACCTTTTCACTACTAACTTCAATCTTTATTAAAATCTCTCCGACGTCAGCACCGTCTCTCTCTTTTACCATCTTTTATGGGCATCTGAAATACCTAATATTCATTCATTAAAGGGAAAAGTTTGTTACATTCTTACATAATGATAGACTGCCCTTTCACATGCAATCGGCTTGTGAAATGCCTCCGATTGAAAACGAGAACGAAACACCCCCCTCCCCCTGCCAAACAATTCTAAATTCAGATTGCTCACTCACTTCCAGGGAAATCGGGCATGCTGCCTAATATGAAAAAATCTCATGGCATCCAGGCAAGTTTAGCTCCATTTTATGTTCCCCTTATTAAATTTCACCTTAGCAACATACAAAATCCTCACCATTTTTTTTCAGTTTCGTGCTTGCATCTTCACTTCTTTGGTCCAATCATTTATGGGGGGACAGAAATTGAATTTTTTTGCCCAGCAGAGTTTCAGTTTCTTACAATAGAGTCACCAAAACCAGCAATGCCATGGAGGAAAATGTAACTAGAGACAAATAAAGGCTTTTTTTTTTTTTTTTTTTAATGTTTTTGTTTTTTTTTTTTTTTTTTTATGGTGGTAAAGCATAGATTTGGGGGGGAAAGGGGGGTGAGAGAGAGAAATTGTGCTGGTTTTTTTAAAAATTTTTCTTTGCCTACCAGTAATTAAATAATTACACATTAGGAACAAAACAAAACAACCGAGAAAAAGTTCTCATGAGTCATTTATGTGTTTTTATTCTTTGTGTAAACTTTTTGGCACACCCTATATGCTTCATTTCTTGCTTTAAATAAGTAAGTACTGGAAAATATGCATAATATTTGGAACCAAGGGGAATGACACATTGATTCAAAGTTTACTTTGTGTAAGTTCGCATTTTCCAAATTTGAAATGCAACTTCAAGGAAACCTAAAATTCACCTTCAACCTCTGAATCCTGTCCCCCTTCACCCACAGATTACGTAGAAGGTACAAGCTATTCATTTAAGCAGCACAGTGAAGTATCATCATTAGGTGGCTTAGTTGCCTGGGATACTCCCATCAGCCTGACCAGTGGGGAGCCTGGGAAGCGTGAGCTCCAAAGGGGGAAAAAAAGTAAACAAAGTAATGAGTAACAGTCACAGCTCCTTAAAATGTGTACATTGACCTCTGTATTGGGAAACTATTTGCTTTTTAGAGGCAGCAACCTCTGCTTGAAATAATGATAAGCATTTTGGAAATTCCATCTCAAGCCAAAATGAAATTACCCAAGTGCGCTCTTGGAGAACAAAGGTTTTTAGTATACCTTCAAGTGGACTCAGGTAAATTTACAAATGGCCTATACCTAAAAGACCATTAGCTAAAATTACATTTGTTTTTATTGAAAGACAGCCTCAAGTGCTGACATGTAATATATGACATGTGATACATAATAATACTGTTAAACCAGTTCTGACATAATATTTCCCAAGGCATAATAACCACAAATGACTGCTTTAGTTAAGAACTAGCCAGAAACAAAATAGATCCACGTAAAAGTAACTTTAACCATAAATACCTCAACAACATTTTATGTCACTTTGTAAAAAAGTTAAAGGAGTCCCATAATAATTAACAACAAAAACTTCATGTTCTTTACTATTGTATGATGGTTGTGAAAGGTTATTTCATAGTCCCACAGCTGCCAATGCTGTAAATTATGCAGGCACCAAGAAGCATTAAGGAGAAATAATAGCAATTTAAACGAAGGGTGACGTAATTCATGATAAACAGTCATTGGAAAATATTACAATGTTGTCTTTTTTGAGTGGGTTTAATCAAAAGAATGTGAACATATTCTGACACACTTTTCCACTGCATGGGAATGGGGGCCCTTCCCTTGCTCACTGCCACTGTTGTGGCCCAACCTCAGGGATGCTGCTCACAAAGCTTGGGCTGCCAGAGGGCCCAGGGTGCTGAGACACAGCTCCAGAGTCTGAGCAGCCCTGGTATTCCAAGGGAAGCATGGAAACCAGGAGTCAAAGGTGCACTAATGAAGGAAAATGAGGCAAAAGAGGTAGCTTCAGAAATAAGACCACCTGTGATGGACCTGGCTCACAAATATGATGAGCACAGCCTGGCTTACCTTTTGCTCTGATCAAAAAACATTATTTTGATAGCTGAACTGTAAAACCAGCCATTGAGGGGAAATCTTACATAGAAGGAATTAGTAATGTACATCTACAATAATTTATTGAATGGACACCAGTAAAGTAGATGTGTGTGTAACAGATGACAAAACACACACTATGTGTTGCATTTGTTTCCAGTGAAGTTCTTGCAGACAGGAAGGTATTTTATCTTACTTTACTACACATTACTTTATGTTCACTTAGTAGCTTTTTGTTCACATTGGGTGAGATTCTGTCTTTGGTTGACTAGTGAAAATCTCGAGTAACAGTCACAGAAGTGCATTGAGTTATCCTGGATTTACACCACTAAAGAAGGCAGAATGTGACCCCTTATCAGTGCCTTTTTGCTTTGAGTATACAAATATTTTATGCATTTCAACGAGTGACAGAATGCAAAACTTGCAAATATTTATTTTTAGATGCATGGGAGTAAAGCAAGTAGAGCTAAAAACATTAAGAATGAAGAAATCACTTAACAGAAGCAATTATGTTGGGCACATAAACAGCTCTGCCTTCAGACATTTTATTCAAATGCTGCAGAGCACACTAGAAAATATCAATTGTTTAAAAAAACCCTCCAAATATTTTTTCACAACTGAAGAGTCGATTATTATAAACAACATCTGGGGATCGTTAATATCTTGCTCGACAGTTGAATTAACAAAATAAGAAAGAAATCTGACCAGAATCCAGAACATTTCCAAATTCACTCTCTCAAGCTAAAAGCTTGTGTTTGCAGAGGTGGGGAGGGAGGGAGCAGGAAATGTACATTTATCTATATTGTATATAGCACTATTATGCATTAATCACTACTTCCCCTCCAGCTATGTCCTGTTTTTGTTTTGAGAGACCTAAAATCTGAAATATTTAGCTAAGGCAACCCAGCCCAAGAACTTGGAAAAAAAATTTGCATATTTTTCAGACTGTTGGAGATGCTACCCTAAAGCTCCATCTAAGGAGTTCCCAGTATCCATGTTAATAAAATATCTCCACACTTCTCCTATGCAATTCTAAATGTTTTAAACATTCCAGTCTTTGCAGAGGAACACTAACACCAATTCCACTCTAATATCACATCTGTATTAAAACAAAGAAGCCTGAATCATCTGGAAACTTCAGGTTTTTCTGAATTTCACTGATATAAATTATCCTGCAAGTTAGCCAAAAGAGACAACAGCAATAATACTGATTATTTTACATCACCTGAAAAACTTCTAAAAAACACCCAGTCAGCCCAAGCACAATTTTTGTACTGGAGCTAGCTTTAAAAAAAAAGTCAACTCTGACTCTTTGACTCACACAAATAAAGTAAGTCACCAACAGGAAAACTGTATTTCATTTAGACTGAAAACATTCTTCCGTCTTCTTTTTTTTTTTGTTTGTTTGTTTTAAAGACTCCTTCCCTGCCAAGGTTTTATTTTGTTATGCTTTTTTTTCCCCCCTAAACAACTGATTTTATCTTTGACTCACAGATTTCTGTAAACTAAGGTGCATACTGAGAGCAAAGACCAAATTTCAGCTATACCAGGAGCCAAATGAAGATAGTTAATTTTTTAGAGAAAAAAATGTATTTAGACCACAGTATGTTGTAGCTCTCTCACTTTTTGGTGTGCAATATTTTAGAAAACAATTGGTTTTTACATGCAAACCCAAAACTTTTTGGGTGTTAACACATGTTTACAAGCAGTCCATGGACCAAACAGACAATGGCATACTGGATGCAGCATGCTGTAAAAATAATCCAGAATGATTTAAAATCTACCAAACAGACTTTAAAAATCGAGAAGAAATAAGGTATTTAGTCTTCTCTCACACTCCTGTTTATAGAAAAAAGCAAGCCCATGATTGGAATGAAAGACAGCCTTTGGATTCATCTTTAGCAGACAGGATTTATAACATTTATCTAGCAAAGCACCATGGCATATCCTTCCGTGTGAAATTTTCACCTGGTGAAGCTGATGGAGCTGAAACTCTCCAGGACCCAGACCACAGCTGGATCACAGAAGGATCCTGGCTCATTGATGTGCCTGGAAGCCATTCCATGCCATGGAGCTGGCACAAGCCTGGCAACTGAAGTCACCCTTTTTGGACAAGCAAACACAGAACAGACATGTGCTGCTCTAGCAACAAGTGCACACTGATTTATACCAGTGACCTTCAGATACACCTTCTGAACAGTCACAGGCAGCTTTGCCTCCAGCTAGATCACTTAGGTCTATAATAAAAATTATTACAAATCTAATTTTTTCATTCCTTCTCTCTTGCAGCACGTATGATCACATAGCAGATGCCAGTAAATGATATGCATTTACAGGAGTTATTCAGTAACAGTAACCCCAGAGGCTGATAAATGAAAAAGATTTTGAAAAAGGTCTCGAGTTGAAGAGAAATGAATTGTTAGTTTTCATTGCTCATGTTCATTTCATTATCCACCTGGCCTGCCTCATGCTGGTGAGGACCTGTAATTGCTCTTATTTCAGATGAGGGACACGTGTGCAGTTTGACTGTGGTCATAGCCAGGAACCTGGGCTATCAAGACATTCAAGCATGGTTTATATCTTCTGCTTTCTGAACAGAAGCAAACTTTTGAGCCTATCTGCATTCTGGAGGGGAACCCTCCAAGAGAGTTGGATTAACTAATCAGTAGTTATATGAACAAGAATGGGAGCAGGAGGCTTCCTACTCACAGCAGCCTTTCCTCACAGAACTGCCCAAAGCCTTGCTGCATCCCTTCCAGATGTACCTGTGGGAGCTCACAGACAGCACCTATGTACATCTTCTGCTTTAAAAAGTCCCACACTGAAACAACATTATTTATTGTCAGCTAAACTTAATTCTTAATTCTCATTTCCTCCTTTATTTATTTTTGTTACACCCTACAAGGGGGAAAAATAGGCGAGGAGTGTAAGTCAGAGGTCAATAATTTTTTTTTTGTTCTAAATTTGTAATAAAAGTAGAGAGAATATTTCCAGGAAAAACATTTTGGTCTATTAAAACTGCCTAACAAGGAAAACAGCTTACATGTCAGGGGTTCTTTGTAAAGGTGTTTCTGGTGTGTCATTTATGACATGCTGTATCTGTTGCAAAGTACTCCAACACACATAGAATGTGTAAGACTTGCCTCAAAAGCAATGCTTCTGAAGAAAACTTGGCATCCACATCAGAAATCAGTGCTCCAGTGCTTCCTACATAAAGATATCAGCGGAATGTACTTCCCAAATTCTGTATTTGCTTTAGAGTTAGGAGAGTATCAGGTAAAAATGGTGACATACACACTCTTACCTTCAAATTTCTTACTTGAAATGCGCTCTTTATGCACATTTCATTTGCAAGGTAAGACAGAGACAAAACTTTCAAATTAAATGAGTCTAGATCTCCCTACAGACACATTTTCAGAATTTTAGTCACTGTTTTTGCAATCTGGTATCCCCTCAGATTTGACTGATAAATACCAGTGCCTTAGAGTAATCTATTTATCTACTGTACCACCCTGCCTCTGTTTAGCCTTAGCAGTCATCACTTTCCACATGTGACATCAATCTACATGGTATCAATGTAAACTGTTTGTATAATGAAGCGTTGTACATTTTATTATCCTGCCAGCAAAGAAAAAGATAATCTAGTACTTTGCCTGTTGTCTTCAATAAAGGTAGCATAATTGACACCATACATTTTGCAATAGATATGGAACCACATACTGGCCAGTTTTTCCTTCTTAAAACAGTAGGGCTCACAAGTTTAACATTATTATTTTCATAATAAATACTTTTAAACAGTGTTTTTGGAGGAATTTTTGTGGCTTGTTTTTTTAATAGGGATTTTAAAAAATCTGCTTCTTAAACCAAACTAAATTTTAAATATACATTCTTAATTTCTATGGCTATGATTTCTGTGGCTCTGGTTGATAATGAGATAATTGCCTCACAAAGGTCAAGAGAATGGCATAGCTTGCTTTCAGAGGCTGAACAAAGCACTTGCTATGGTTCACTAAGTGTAGTTTCTGCATCACTCCACATCTCTTTGATTCATCTATTACTAATATTCCATGATACACTTGCATTATGGATCCAACTATTTCAACAAACCTGTAATCAAGGAATGACCCTGAGTAAAATACTCCACAGAAAGCAGATGGTAGGCTCATCAAATGCCTTCAAGCCTAAAATAACCTTTCCCACATAAAAAGGAGAGTCAATTACAACTGAACTTTATATTCTGAGCTTGAGCTGAGAGTAAATAAAAACCAACACGATACTATTGCGTCATTGGACCAAACTTGCAGGGTATTTAATTAATTTTTTTTCACCACCCCCACACCCTAAGAGCAACCAGCACTTTTATTCATGGTTCATTCAAATCTTGTAATGTTTTGTGTGAATGTGAGCAGTTTGGGCCTGATTCTGAAAAATCTTGACAGCACAAAACTAAAACCAATCCCAGCAGTCGTGTGCTCCAGTGACAACACCACATGAGGAAGGAGCTCGTCTGCCTTTTGGGAATGGAGTGGCAGAGCAGCAGAGGAGCACATACCTTACAAAATGCCCCAATGCCACCAGAGGAGTCAGGATTTCTCTGTTGACACAACAATGCCTGAGCTGGGCACCAAGCTCAAAGCCAGTGTGTTCAAGTTCAGAAAAACAGGTAGATGACTCATCAGAAACATTCCCTCTCACTCTCACTATTAAATGTTTAAGGGCACCAGCAGAATTTTTTTTAAGAGACAATAGGAGCCTCCTTGCAGAGATGTGGGAGTCTTGGAAGCAAAGGTGTACTCACACCACGCAGACTTTGCAAACATTAGCCACAGAACCCATCCATCCGGTGATACAGGGGATAAAATTTAATTCTGTACACTGCTAAAGAAACTATACAGGACCCATTACTGGGTGTCTACACAGCATGCATTCTGCCACATATTCAAAGCACATCTGCTGTCATTGGGATGATCTGACACAAAAAAACCCTGTGTGAAATCACCTGGTTGCTATCAGGTGTCAAATCTCACAGTCCTTTCTCCCAGCTGTAAGGGGCTGTGTACTCCTTTAGAGCTGTGGAGCATTCCCTATGCCTTTTGAATTAAGTGGTCACCTCCCAGAAGTACCTCTGCACTCACAAAATCAATCTCCTAGCAGTGGCAAAGCCCATGCTGAACATGCCCACATTCCAAGATGACCAGAAAGACACCAGCTACATCTGACACAGGTAAGGGCCCTGGGAGCACTGCTGATGAGTGCTCTGCAACAGCAACAGAGTGTGCCAGGACTCTCTCCTATTCTGCCTTTTTTAGCCTATTGCACCAACAATGACTTCAAAAAACTAACACACACCATAAAGCTTCTGAAGACAGGCGAATGGTTAAGGTAGATGAACATCAAACCTAGGCAAGGCATCGTTTCACTCACACCAAGTCACTGTGCTGCACTCTACTCGAGTAACATTATCTTTGATTGTGAACTCAAGTTGCAATACTGAGATCACCAGTGGCCAGAAGCCCTCAGTCTTAAGAGAAGAAAGAGCACACTTGGTATCGAACATTTAAATCATAAACAGCATTGGTTCACTTCAAAAGAATCACATCCTTTCTTTGGAAATCAGTAGACACTTAAAAGAAGCAAAATGTCTTTACTTGTGAGAAAAAGAAAATAGCTGTAATGGGACTTACCAAACTCATCACATATACTTTCATTTTCTATTAGGGTAGGATGATCAAATGTATCCCGACAATAGAAGATTTGGGGGTTCTTGCTGGTTACTGCAATACCTCCAAGGGCTAAAACAAACTGGTCTGTTAGTATTGAAGAGGGCTTGTCCTGAATGCGCTTTAACATGGAACGGTACCGACAGTACTGTGGGTAGCTGAGAATCAAAAGGTTTGAGTCTTCGTCATCCTCACCTGGAAGAACAGAAAAAAATATTTTTACTATATCACAAAAACACAAAACAAGAGTTGTAACTCAAGTAATTCAGAAAAATTCATTTTTTCTGAAATAAATTCATCTTTTCTCAAGACCTAAATTTTACAGCACAGTGGGTCTGGAAAGAAAGGTTAAAACCAGAAATTTAAAGAAAGTTTATTAAAAACATTATCTTCTTCCTTTCTGTTCTGTTTTTCCATACTTCATCACAAATGACTACCTGGATGAGCAAGAAAACACTGCTGTGGAGAAGGTGGCCAAGGGCCTGAATCGAAGTGTTCTCCAAACTTTTTGGCTGCTTCAACAAATATTATATGTAATTTTTAATAAGTTCCCCATACAGCTTTACTGCACTCATGTTTATAACAGCTAACATCTTTTAAAAATAATAATATACAAGCCTCAGAGCATACAGCATACACCTCTCCTTGGAAGTACCTGACACTGGCAACTA
The DNA here is from genome assembly GCF_903797595.1 of Erithacus rubecula. Lineage (NCBI taxonomy): Eukaryota > Metazoa > Chordata > Aves > Passeriformes > Muscicapidae > Erithacus > Erithacus rubecula. The sequence continues at coordinate 5,952,915 of NC_136660.1, forward strand.
CCAAAAGCACCTCTGGGCCAGGGAGGTGGGCTGATCCGAGGTGCTCATTCAATCCCACAAGGTGGAAGCAACTTTCTTCACATTAACTGCAAACGCAGCAGGATTCAAGAAAACTCCTACAGAGCACCAGCAAACGAATTTTCAAACAGCTTGTGCTGCTGGGCTCAAAATATAAAGCAATTATAATAATTCCTCCATGGTTTAGATGATATCACATATGAAGGTGGTATATTTTGAAATATCACAATCAAGTGTCATCATATAATCAGAAGGAAACCTAAGCGGAAAGAAAACCTAACTCAACTAGGATACAAACATAAGAAATTACTCATTTGCAGGTATGTAGCCAGTACTCAACAGCACTTTTTTTTATGCTCATTTATCTCCTCAGGTATATAACTGAACACGGCTTTCCAGGCATGACAATGAAGACAAAGTAGCAGCATTCAGTTTATGTTTTCTGCTGCACTCTGATTACTGAATAACTCAGCTATTTCTTCTGTCAGAGACAAAAGGTCCACTAGTTAATCCCATTACCAACACTGAAATCACCACTCTTCCTCTTAAAGTAAAAATCACTTCAGACATTGAAAGAAAAGTCAGATCAGTTCTTTCCAACTAAATATGATGGCACAACCCATCTGGATTCAAGTGAGGCAATGGAAATGTTGAAACATAAAAGGCTAAATTTTAAGAAGTCTCTGGAAGCACCTACAATATCTACAATATCACCTACAATATAATCTCTGCAGATGTATGCAACGCTGTAAAAAAAAAAAAAACAAAAACCAAAACATGACAGATGGACTTGCCAAGCACTGCTTTTACTAGCACAGCTCCTAAAAGTCATCACTTTTAAAAACTCAGAACTCTCACCACTATCCTGGCATAGATGAGGAGAAAAACAACAAAAACATTTTGGTAAACAGCACTGACATTACTTTTCTAAGAATATAAAACTGATGGCCCTAAAAATCTCTTTTGGCCAATAAGGATGTGGTCATGCTTTTCTTTGTTTAACAAGTATCCCATAAGCCTACACAACAGCATGATTGAGCCAATTGCTCCTGGGAATAAGGCTCTCTCTTCTTTATTAGGGAACTCTAAAAATCAGATCAGGAAAACTGTTCTAGGAATTAACAAGCACATGATCCGTCCTTTAGCTCCTTTGAGAGTTCCATGTATGCCTGCTTGACGGTTATTACTACTTTATACCTTTGTGTAGACAGTGGTGAGCTGAATCTGTCAATCTGACAGCACTTTTCTTAGGCCAGGATGTGGTCAGCTTTTTAAACAGCGTGTATATAAATGTATGTCCCACGTGCCTTTGTAGTCAACCATTCGTTTCTGGACAAATGTGCTGGAAGTCCCTGCACAGAATTACACAAACTTTGTACCCCTGACAACTTAAACCCCCTGGCATAAATTAAAACCAAGTAATTTTTACAGGATCACTTTTATACATGCTTGTGAAATTCCAGTGAGTTCTTTGTGATGCATTTGTTTCCTCTCTTTTTTTACTCTAGTTTCAATAGATACATCTAAGAATGAACAAAGGCTGAATAAACTGAAAATTTGTTTAGTGAAACACAAACACATTGTTCCTGGAACAAAGATTTTTTTCCTCAACCACGCCCACATGAGAAAAAAGAAATCAAAGTAGACCAATCCCTAATGAAATGCAAGCGCAACAAAGAACTTTTCCTTGCTTTTATCAAAATCTCACACGTGTTATCTAATGGTGGATTTAGTGAGTATTGCAAATATTTTTCAGAAATAGGATTGGAAAGAGTTTACTCTTAGGAGAAGCAAAGCCCAAAATGTGGATCACATTCCATTAAAATTAAGAAAAGCAGCATGAAAAAAACCCACGAAACTGAGGTATTAGTAAAACCAAGATGCCATATTTCTGAGTATCATTTTAGATTCAACAGACAGAACATGGTAAAATACCTACAGTATTCTGCTTGTGAGGCTCAACCAAAATGACTCTAATCCTATGCTTATATCATAATTGTGTGGTTTAATAATCCTCTCCAACGTCAACTTTTCAATAATTTTCATATTTCAGGGCTGAAAACAGAGAAAACTGTAATTAGAAGCAAAGTTCCACCTCTGCCTTCTGAGCAGTGCCTATATCTGCAGAGATATAATGCAACAGTTCCCTTTGTAAGGGGGTAAAGAGAGCTGGGATTTGGCACAGCCTGGCATTTATGTTGGATTACATGTTCCTCAAGTCGTCTTTGTAAGCAAGAGATGCATGAAATGCCAAACACAATGAATCTATGCAAGAACTGACTTTTCAAATCAGCACAACCATTTTTAATATGTAAGGCAAGACAATTAAATGCCCCAGAAGAAAAAAAAAGTAAAGCCTGTTAAAAGGACGAATTCCTAATAAATCCATCAAGAGCCAGAACTATTTACAGAGAGAGCAGAAAAACCCCCTCTAACATGCTTTTTGTTTGCTTGTTTCAGAAACATCAGCCTATAATGTTATTGCTAACTGCCATAATCTACCCTCAACATCAGTAAGCATTATTTCTCTTTAAAAAGACCTTCACACCAGGATTTTATAGAGCTTGATGGAAAAACTATGCATGTTCCTTCCTGTACCTAATTACCTCAACTGCAAAAGCTGCCAAGTATTTTGCCCTTTAGCTCTTTTAATCGTATTAGTGCAAATGCATTTGGATGCCAACAGAAACAAACATTTTAAGATTTTTTGCTTTAGAAGATTCCAAATATGTATGAGGCTGGTGCTATGAAAGCACACTCCACTTCTTCCCAGAAAGCACAGAGTTATTCTTGCAGAAGAAATATGAATTTGTGCCTCTTCTAAGACCCAATTTAAGTAAAATAATGTCAATATTAACTGCTCTCACAATGATTTATGCTACCTTCTGTTACTTTATTACATTAGACATTTCTTTTTCTAAGCTTTATACTTTTTGCCGTCCTCCTAGCAACCACATAAAGGCTGAGCACCAACTTTACACGCCTGGCACTGTTCCAGGCTCGACTGTTATTGATAATTATATTGAAGTTTCAATTTAATTGCTACTGTGTTGTGACACAGAATATTTTTTGTAATTAGGCTTTTCCCATTTTCTGTCCATTCATTTTTTGTCTTGCTGAAAAATGACTTTTTTGGTCCCCCCCCGAAAATACAAGCAGAACAATGACACAGATAAGGGTCTGTACATCTGTTACTATCATTAACAAATCAGTAATGTGAAGGGAAGAAAAAAAAAAAATTAAATGGAAAAAAAGGTAAATATTTCTCAGAAGGTAAATTTCAGTTTAAGTGCTCTTTTTCTTTTTACAGTTACTCAGTGATTTCCTGTTCTAATTACAGGACACTATACATAAAGTAATTTTTAAAAAGGAAATGTACCAGCACAGGAGGCTAAACAGAAACACTTGCTTGATATGGTTTGAAATTTCAAACTTTCACATCTCTTATCAATTCTCTGTTCTACCTTTGTGCAATATATTCTACCACACAACTAGCATTTCTTCTGAGCCAGTTAACACAAATATAGACATCAAAGGGGAAACACATTTGCAGTTAAACTGCAGGCAAAAGAAAAAAAAAATCTATTTTTTCTTCCTCTGTGTAGCTGGTAAGTTGGAAGCAAGCCAAGCCTCAGAGTGGTAAATATTAAAAAGTACAAAAAAAAAAGTGGAAAAAAAAAAGGCAAGGAAAAAAAAAAGCAGCAGGCTTGATTAAAAAGCCAAAGAAGAGATATTCAGTTCTAGATCTAAATGAATAAGCCACAAACTATTTCATAAAAACATACTGTGACGTAAATTACACATCAGTATTGCACTGTTGTGGTAATTTTGAGAAATGGCTTGTACTGTAAGTCAGCTGGTAAAACCCCACCCTTAATGATTTTGTAATTCTCCATACAGCAATCAACTGGAGCAGTCATGAAATTGCCAAGAAGGAAAACAGACAGAACTATAGAGAGTTTGTAATAAAAAGATAATGTACTTTTAACATAACAGAAGTACAAGATTGGTTTTATTAACTAAAAAAACTACTTAAAAGGTCCCAGGCTTGCCATTTGTTTTGATGAATGTTGACACAGATCTTCACAAGATAAAGCAATGGAAGTATCAGGGGAACCAGATAAAATGGGACAATGCTTTGGTGTGTGGGTAGCAAATTGAGCAAGGGAGCTATCTGGAATATAGAGAGAAAATGAAGGAAGTTGCAGGGTTCTGTCCATCAGGCTCCTCTCCCACACAGTGCCCTTCACTTCTCTGCCTTCTTTCATAACCCTCTGTTACTAAGGGGGTCTCCCAGTGGATTCACATATCATAATTAGTTTATAACTGGTTGCATGCATGGCTTTGACCATGCTCATCAATATGCAGGCGATGCAGAGGCAATGGAGGATGCATCTGCATGTGTGGAGGGACTGGTGCAGAGCTGCATGAACACAGCTCTGACCCCTGTGAGGGAGGTCTCCTGGCCACTGCAGGGCAGTGTGCCCACTGGCCTCCCAAAACCCTCCAGCTGTCAAGATCTAGCTCTCCTTCTCTTGTTCTACTCCTCTGGCAATGACTTTCTGCAGTACAGGCATGAGAACACAGGTGTAGATGAAGCAAAGATGTGTAGTTCACTCTTCAAAACCAGTATCTGCAGGTAAGACAGGCTCTACACAGCTCAGAGCTGCCTGTTCTAATAAAAACCCAAAGAAAGAGAGCAGTTTTCAGCAGACAGAAATGGACTTGCCTCACAACTACCTAAAAATCCAGAATCTCTCAAAAGGTCCAGAAGGAACAGAAACAGCAGAACAATGAAAGAATAACCACAAAGAGGAGTAAGAAACTGGGCCTTTATGACCTCAAAATCTTTAAGAGGACTGATGTGATGAGAACACCTTCCCATATCATAGTCCAGCTATAACCTGGCAAACACCTCCAAACTTCCAAGATAACTGCAGGTGGCCAAGCAGCAATGACAGTCATCACCTACACCTCTGGGGACTCCCATGCAGTAAAGGACAGCTTTCCAAGTGAAATAACCTTCATGGGAGGAATATGCCTGGCTCCTGCAGGGAGCTCCTCCTCACACTGAATTCTTTGCATAGACACAAGGCTAAGAATCACAGCAGGAATTGATGCCAATCCAACACACCAATCCACCCTCTCTTCAGTTCTCAAACATACCTCTTCCAATCCACTCTGCCTTTGCATTCCCATGATCTTTATTCACACTAATAAGGACACTTGGTGTGCCTCAGCTGGCTAATTAATCACAAAACCTAAAAATATTAACCTAAGAATCATATTTCTCTCACAGATAAATGCAAATACAGTAATGATTCAGCCACATGAGATGGGACAGGAAATCTGTGGTTTTGGTTTAAACTAAATTTGGGTAAATTACTGACACAATGGGGATACCTCTTTGTTGGCAGGACTCATACTACTCATCCTTGCTTTGAGAACCCCCCTCTATTTGAATGCTAATGCAATCAAGAACAAAGGCAATGTGTTGCAGGATAGAATATAGTGATTACATTTATGTTTACCAGATAATGATGGTGTTAACAAGTCGCCTGTAATTCTGACATGGATGTTTGTTTGCCTGCCTGATTCTGCTTTTAAATTGATCAAAAGGCGAAAGTAATTTCTGCCAATACTGAGAATAAAATGTACAGACTTTCTGCATGTGTCAGATATTTCTCCCCTTTTAAGGAGGAGACAGAGCTAATTCTCAGAATTTCATGCCACTTCCCCAGCCCTGCTTTCTGTCACAGTGCCAGCAGAACATCAGCCTTTCAAAGAATTCCTAAGATTAGTTTAACATTTGAAAGAAAAAGAATACTTACAAATCTACTGGAGATTGAAATTACTGGAGATTGAAATTCAACTGAACAGCAGTACAGTCATTAAAAAAAAGAAAAAAGGACAGCATCATATAATACTTAAAGTATATGGCTGAAAAACATTTTACACTTGGTTATTTGGATCAGACTTGTTCTACCCCTACTCAATGGTGACAAACCCGATCGATGACTGACAATATGCCCATATTCTAAATATACAGAATATATAAATATTCTATAATATTTATCTTGCTAAATCACTCAAAATTCAAATGCTAAATCAAATTTTTGAAGATGATGAAAGAAATTTATTATGAAAAAGTTCCCAACCAGGTATTCCACATCCGTTTTCAGATCCTAATCCTATATTCAGCTCCTCATAATTGCAGCTCCAACCTTGTACTCCCAGGATGCTCCTGCACCTTAGGAAGTGCCTCATAAACCTTATAAGGTGTTTCTAGACTCAAAAGAAGAGTGACTGACACTCATCATTTTCAGCTTTTATATAACCATTTGCAGGCCTCAAACTGCTTTATGCGGATGAGTAAAAATTATTATCCCCATTACACAGAGAGAGAAACTGAGACAGAGAAAGCTTAAAGGATTTATTCTATAGCATCAAGCAATTTAGAGGGCAAGGGAGAGAGCAAAGAGGCAGGTAGAAATTCCTGCTGGGAAATTTCTGGGTAAGTGAGAGATTCCTAAGTTTCCTCAAAAGGGAAGTGACTCTCTGGTCACCCCAGCCGGCCTGCCTGCCTCCACCAGAGATGGGCAGGGACCAGGTGGCTCTGTGCTGAGGCTTCTCTCTTACCACAACCCTCTCCTCTGTCCCACACAATTCCAGTCACCCCTTCATTCTATTTGGCTGCTGCAGATCCGGGATTATCTTCCCCTTCACAAAGGGTCTGCAGAGCAGCAGCTCACCCTCCTGCTGATGGCAGGTGACTGCCTGGACAGCAGCTGGAGGAACACGAGAAAAGCAAGCTAACACTGAGGATGTGGCTGTGAAATTGCCTCCCTGCCTCCCAAAATCTCCTTCTCTCCTTACTCCTCAGGTCCCAAGAATGGGCCAGCCCATGTCCAAACAGACATGGATGGCTACAGAAAACTGCTCTGACATAAAAGGTTTTTAAACTGCCCTATTAACTTTCTAAAGCAGATGGAGATGGGGGGAAGGGAGAAATTGATGGTAGAATGGAGCACATGATGCCTGTCCTCTTGAATGTTCTGGGTCATGCGGACCATTCAGTTTGAATGTGCATCAGCTTTAAACAAGTATTTATCCTGGTTGTCGTGGTTACTGATAAGTAGCCTCAATTCTGCTGATAACAAAAAGAAGAAAGAATTAAAAAGGGGAGGGGAGCTGAAAACATAATTTGGTAATATGATGAAGCCAACAAGAGGAGTTAAATCACATTAAACAAGCCAATTGTACTATAAATGGCTCTACCTCTGTATTTGCTTTTAAATCATCTAAGGATCTAACATGGCAGCTGCTTCAGTTTTAACAAAAAACAGTAAAAATTCCTTTTAATAACTAAAGAAAATAATGACATACTTCACTTTAGCTGAATTCAAACGTAATTTAATTTTTCCTGAGGTGAGATTTGCACAGGGAACAATCAGATAATAAGTGTTATCATTCCCACAGACAAAACCGAACCAGCAATTCAAAGTGCTATTTAATGCACTGTTTTCTGCAATCTCTGAGCACCATCCAACATACCACTAAACTACACTTCAGTACTTACATATAAAGCCTGATCCTGCAAATACTTGAGCATGGGGGCTATGCTTCAAACACAAGTACTAAAGCTGAGGCTGAAGTCATCCATTCCCTGCAACACCTTTGTGAGGGAAGGGGTGTCACATCCTCAAGTCCACTAACTTTCCCTACAACACCTTCTCATCCTCTGTATTATTATTACTATATCTATGATCATGTGTCTTGGTCCCACTTTCTGACATGTAGCACTGTAGAGGGAAAATACTGGAGATGAAAAACTCTACTCTGCTGGAGAAATGTGCAACTAGAGCCCCTGGCAAGAGAGTGGCACACATTTTCACAGCAGTGATAATTAACCATTGGAACAATGAGCTCAAAGATGCAACAGATTCCCTAAGACAGTGCTCAGGACTGAACTGTTTCTTCCTCAAGATGTTCTCTGGACTGATGAATTTTAATCTCATGGTCTGTTACTTGTTTCCTGTGCTGAAGAAGCCCATGACAAACCCATACTTGTGTGTCACGAAAAACTGAAAAGAAGTGCAAAGTTGCTGAGAGTTAAACTGAGTTATTTGGTTTAATATCAGACTAACCAGGTCTTCTGTCATCTCCTCTCTCTTTCACCTCTACACACCATTCAAACATAAATGACAGACAAGGAAACACAGCCCTACTTATAAAGGACTGATTCATCACCTCTTCCTTGCAGTAGAATCAACCGCCTTCATTTTCCACTGCACCCAGAAGTATGAGTCAAAAGTCTTATTTTGGTGTCTCATACCAGGCTCTTTCATTATCATTCTGAAAATTCAGAGGAACTGCAACCTCCTCGAAATAGCAGTGGTAGAAGCTGCCGGTCCCAAAGCTGTGACATGAGGAGTGGAGGGTGGAAATGGTCCAGTGATTTAAACAGTCAAGCCCTGCTTTTGACGTTTATGCCCTCTTTGAAACCCTTAATGAAGTAACAACCCTGTTAATTCTTGCAGGATATTTAATACACATAAAAACTGCATTATCTACTATTTACAATTTACTACAAACAAGCAGTATCTGACTCTGTATAAAAATAACAAGCTCACTGTAACCCTCCCCTCCCTAACCATACTGCTGATTTGTTTGACACATGGAGAAGTGAGAATAATTACATTTTACTGAGTGTGTCTCATTACACTGATTTAAGTAAGATTTCCAAAGCTGTAAAAATATGCTTTTCAATTTCATTTGTTTTTAGCATTTCACTATGAAGACAGTTCATAAAGCCTTCAAAAATTATCACCAATATAGACAAAAATTGTACCCTGCTCATGTGGACATTTGACAGAGAGATAATAGGGTCCAGAAACACCACAGTCAGATGTTGCTTTTCTGTTTAATGTTTCCTTCTGTGCCAAACATAATATAACAGACAAGTGTTAGAGAGACATGCAGGGGGAGTCTGAATAGAGAGATTTAAAAGAGGTCCTTAATAGAGAAGCTGTATGCTTAGTCTTCAACAATATTCAATAGCAATTTATTTGCAGCCATTTTCTCATGTAACCTTTCACACGGCAGCAGATAAGATAGAGCACAACACAATTTGTCAACTGCCAGATATGAACAAAAGAAACAATTTTTAATAAGCTTCAGTGGCCCCTTGTATTTGTTTTGCAACACGTTAATATCTTTTTTGGAAGCCAATCAAAGACAAGAAGAGAAAAAGAAGTCAAGCCGGGAAACAAAAACCACAGTTTAAGAATTTTACAGATTAACTCGTGTTATCATCTGCAATGTAATAATGCTTAAACTCAGGAGTGGCACAGAATAGGAAAAAGAAACATGATTCCGTTTCTTTTTTTAAAAAAAGTGCAATTACAGAAATGCTACTGTCGTATATACTTTGCCAAGAATCTGCTGTCCTCTATCTCATCCCAATACAGCACATATCTGTTCCCCAAAAGAACCTTACTCAGGTTCCCCTCCTTCCCAGTGAAGAGATCAAACTAAACATGAAGCATAAGGCCAGGGGGGAGTTGCCAAACTCCAGGCTACTGACCCAACTGCCCTGTACCACGCTTCCCCAGGCACTTGGAAACCCTCACCTCCTAACTGAACTTATGTTGCACCAAATAACCCCCAAACTGTTGCCCTGAAAAACAACATGTAGCCTTAAAAGCTGTTACAGGCATATGAGTAAGTCTGTCCTTTCTCATAGATCTGTGGTTGCTCATTTAATCCTATTCTGCATCACAACAAAATGAACTGGAGCTGAAAAGGAGTAATAGGAAGAAGCTCTAAAAGAAAAGGGAGCTAACTTACACCCCTGTCTGGCATATAAGGACCAAAAACTGATTGATATGCAATATAAGATTAACAAAGCAGTAGCACTGAAATTCAGCAATACCAGGGTCTTCCTTTGTGACCAAGGTCGTATCATTAGGTATTCCTGGGGCAAAGCCTCATTTCTTATGGAAAAAGAATTAGTTGAGAGCTTGTGGGACACTTGCTCCAGATCCCTTCCCCTTCTTGCAGGCACAAGAGGAGAGGCAGAGAACTTCCTCAAAATGGTATCCATCCATACCTGTGCAAAAATGTTTCTGCAGGACTGAGGTTCAACAGTGGGTCCAAATGCTCATATGAGCCCTCAGTCCCATTTTAAAGGTAAGGGCCTCCTGGTACTGAAGAAAAATCAGAAAGCACCAAAATCCCAGCAACATACGCTGAAAAAGCTGATGAAATGTTAAGCAATTTCATAAAGGTTATTAAAATAGAGAAAATTCCCTTGGAAAATTTCACATAGGCTTTCCTGTCGCATTGCAAATTACTCATGGCCTGAGAGACACGTGAGGAGCAAATGGAGAAAAATAAAGCCTCTCTCCAGGTAATCTGGACTGAGTCCTAGTCTCACTGGTAGAAAGACCAGGCTTGTGGGCTTCAGTGAGAACAGGGCTGGGTTCTTTGAACTAGATTATTATTTCTAAGAAAGGTACAAAAGTATACGGTGAGAGAAGATCCATCAGAGAACACAACAAGCTGCCGGTCAGATGACAGCCCTCCTTGTTATGATGATGAAAAGACTCCCAGACTTCAGCAGACACACACCTGCAGAGTTTAGGATCCTATACCCCAAATTAAATTTTGCCTTCTAAGCACTTTGCAACAGAGTCTGTTATTGTGAAGGGAAAGCACACAAGCATTTGCTCTTCAAGAAAGAGGAATGGCTTTTTGAATAAGAAAGAGCTCCCTGTGGTGGGAACATACCAACCCAACCCCATGCTCCTCCTGAGAACTAATACAGGATTTCTCTTCCTCTTCTGCAGGACCAGGAAACCATCCCTGGAAAAGAGGAGAAGCTGTGCCTGAATTATTGGAAAAGGCCTCAGGTGGAGGCAGGGTGAGAAAGGATTTCAGGACAAGTTATGCCTATGAGATGAGGAGAATAAGCAAGTATACTCCCACTCTTTTCTCTAGGCAAACTCTCTTTCCAAGTTTTCAGTGCAAGAGTTGAGTCTCCAGTGAATCTGCCTAGGAAGGGCTTGGCCAATCTTCCAGAACCACCAGGTAGCTTGTGCTCTGCTCCCAATGGGCTTTGGTTCCACAGCCAGCAGAAAGGAAAGCTCCCAAGTAAGAAACAATCCTAACACATCATCTGCTGGTCTGGAACCTGCTCTAATAATAGATAGCACTGCCTATTTCAAAGCACTTAATGAACACTAATTAGTCCTCAGGGTATTCCTATGAGGCAGGTAGACAGATAAGTATTATTTCCCCTGTTTTACATATGAAATAACCTCATCAGAGATGTTCTGACTTGCTTAAGGCCACTGAATGAGTCACTGAGCTCAGCACTCAGCAGGTCCTGGCTCCCAGACCTGTGCTCACACCTCTCAGCCATACCTCTTTCTCAAGTGCAAATCTTCATTTCAAACGTGGAGGGAGAAAGGAAAGAAGATCAAGAAGGGGTAGTAACACGGAAAAAATTTTCTCTGGGAAAGGAGCTTCCAGAGGAACAACAAAACAGAGCTATGCATCTACTGAATGCTAGATACCAAATCTAGAACAAGGAAAGAGATGAAAAACACACTGATACAAAATTTTGCAAGTTTTTACTATATATTCTATTCAAGCAGCCAGAGCTATTTATTCTGGTTTGTAACCATCACTAATGTCAGTTTAATAGCTTTACATTCCTAATTTCTTGAATGGTCAAAGCCCACAGTCTGGGCTGCACACCATCTATCTATACATTTAGCACATACACCTAAGTTATGTACTCACACCCCCAAAGTTACACTGAGGTGTTGTTCCACGCTGGAAACCTTTGTTACTTCAGGCATCCTTAGTAAGTAGGAACATTATCAATGGGTTTTGTGTCTCTTTGGGAAAGAGCCACCATTTGCAAACAGCCAGAGCTCATAAGACACCAGATATCAGATAGCATTACATTCTTCCACCACCAGGCTGCTGCATCACCCACTAATCTGCTGCTCTCACCAGTGCAGACAGAGCTGAGCAGATGATGCCCTAAACGTTTAACATTCCAAACCCAGTAGATGTTTTCCACATTCCTGAATGTTCCTTTCAATAACTCCCTCCCTTTCAGCTCACAGCCCTATATCCCAGGGACACACAATCAAGTGAAGCAGGGTCCTTGAAAGAAGGAATGCAGTGTAGCAATCCTCCAGAACATTCACCAATTGTCTGTGCTAAAAATAATAATTTTGCTTCTATGAGATTCAAGGACCAATATCCAGGCTAGACAAAACATTAGTTCATTTTCAGAAGGAAAAAAAAAATTATTTATACAGTGCATTACCAATCTCAAATGGTGATGTTTAAACATAAGTTTAATGAACTATATATGCAGCATAATACAGCTGCTTTGCATTTTGATTCCTTTATTTATAGACCACAGCAAATTAATAGCTCAAAAATGTTGTTCCAGGCAAAGTAATGGACATACAATAAAACTATTCATTTCCTCAAAGGTCACTCCAGGAGAAACATAGATTGTTTCAAAGCCTACCAACAATGCCATTGTTCCAAAGAAAAGTGAAAATATATAATGAGCAGTTAGAGCAGATATCTGCAGTGGAGACCCTGGGCTAATTTAAAGTGCAATCTTAAGGCAATCAATCATACTCTAAAATTACTTCATTTTCCAAACTGTTTACACTTTTAAAGTTACAAATCCACTTTCTGCTATTTCAACTCACGATTTACAGCTACAGATTTAGCCTGCCTTGGCTTGCTGCCAAACTCTAGTCATGAGGGAGCTAATGATCTGAACAGATCAGTGTTTTATAATGGAGAAAAGTGCATGTAAATTTCCAGCATGTCTGCAAGTAATCAAGGCATGCTGACTATAAATGAGGCAACCTCACATTTATTTTAAGAGAAATCTCTTAAAGCCCCACTTTTTATCCAGGCCAACAACAAAAAAAAAAAACAAACCAAAAAATGAAGAAAAAAAAAACAAACCCCCAAACAAAAAAAAACCCCAAACTCAAAAAAACCCCAGAAAACAAACAAAAAAAACCCAACAAAAACCAACCAAAAAATGCTAATAAAAAAAATCCAAAAGGTACTCCAAGATTATTCCAAACGATCCTAAATGAAACTAAGGCAAACAGTATGTTAAAGAATAGCTAATTTCCTTTAGTGTTTCTATCTCTAACCAGATCATATCTTTATCATGGCAAGCTGGAACATTAAACTCTCTAGTCCATGGAATCAAAACACAAGAGTGCTTCATATTACATTATAGAAAAATGAGCCATTCCCTACAAACGAGGTCAGATTTCTGGAATGCCAAAGGTCTACATTTGAACAGAGATGGGAGGAGGGGAGGTTTTGCCCGTTCCACTAGCTAAAAAACAGTGGAAAATTAGACTAGCAATTCAAATTTGTTTTAACAGTTAAAATGGTAGAGGGAAAACAAGAAGTCTCTTCAGAATTGATACTTATATTGATCTTTATTGTTTCATTACAGTGCCATAGCCAAATAATGACTTTGTGTTACTGTACAAATAATACCAGATCCTCGTTTTCTAGCAAAAATAATTACTCTATCATTTTCTGCTTATCATCAACTTACACCCCCTTCCCGTGTAGGCAATGGGTTGTGGTATGTTTGGGGCTAGACTAAAAACAAGTTTCAGATTTTCCTCTGTTTTTAAAGGCCATACCAAGGCGGCATATTTTGACTCAAAAGTGGCTTTAAGAATGGAGTTATAAATATTCTTGTGTTGTACTTCATGAAATTCAATCCATTATGATGGATATTTCTGTTGTAACATTATTACATGCCTAAATTCAATTGTATAATTAGATACGGCCAGAAACAATAAGCTGGCATTGCTTTGTTTCAGCATAGTACAGATTTAAAATACCTGTAATCATAAATCAATGCAATTATTTGAAGTTCTGTCACGAAGCAGAACAGGAAAAGAAAAACTAAAATGAACTAGCTGCTGAAGAATTTCATTTTACTTTCTCGAGACTGAAATTTTTTACCGGCTTTGAGTCTTACCACCACCACAACCGGGAAAATCTTTTCTCCTTTCTAGTTGCCTTGAGAGGCACCTCCTCCACAAAGATTTCACTTTCTTACAGCTTTCCAACACAACTGGCAGAGCTCCACTGAGGAATTCCACAATTCCACAGCATGGAGGATGCTCCTGCACTGCATCCATTGGGACCAGGGTAAAGGAGCCAGGCTGAGAGAGACACAGAACCTGAGCTCTGCACAGTCAGCCAAACGCCTGGTGGGACAGGGGCCCTCGCTGCTGGGGCTGCCTGTCCTGATAGAAGCTCTAGCAGACAGATGAAGTCTGTCCTTGCAGGGGAGCAAAGCAAACTGAGCACTTTTTGTCCCACCACGTTAGGTGTTTTGCTACTTATCCACACAAAATAATTTACTAACTCCTCCCCAACCCCTCTGCACTTCTTACCTCCCCACTGTCACAATCAAAACTACCTGACCCTTTCTTCTCTTTTTCTACCCCTAGTACACATAAGCGAGAGTTGGGGAGCAGCTTTGATGGATGGCCCTTGGATGTGAAGAAGAGTTTGTTGGTTTATTTTTAATTATAGCTAAGTAACTGCCCAGCTAAGGCAGAAGACCAAGCAGATATGAACACACATGTAGGAAAACACCAGGAGATGCTTTGGGATGGACTGCATTGTACTACTGGGAGAGACAAAAGCACTGATAGTGGCTGAAGAGTTTCTTCCCTCCCTTCATCTACAGTTACACAACCATTTTCCAAATTTCATCTCCACCTACCTTCCAGCCATGCAGAACTTCATGCATACTGGAGGCACTGGGCTACAGCATGACTGAAGTTAATACTAAAACAGCTTCCCAAAAAAACCCATTGCATTCACAGGGACAGAGGTCTCCCAACAATCTCCTCATTCTGTTTTTCCTGCTGCTATTACAGTTTTTTTTTTTAACTCTTTTTCTTTATTCTTTCTATTTTGATCTTTGTACGTGTTGAACTATGTATTTTATTACTTCTGATACTTATGTGAAGAATGTTAAGCTTTTCAAAAGTACTCTCTTTTGGCCAAGTGCTTTATGGGTACTGGAGTTCAGCAGCATATAGAATTGCATGTACATACACAAAGAGAAACCTGCAGTTTCACCAGAGACAACCATGTAGTCATCAGCATATGTCTGTGCAATCACCTTCTGTTTGTGTATACATACAGAATAAATTATACAATTACTGTAATGTGATTACAAAACTTATTTTCTCAAATTCTCAACTTTTACTCTTGCACACTGTGACCTCAAATTGGAGAAGTAGCTGAAAACAGGTAAGACCTGGATTTCCTTGGTCAAAGAAGACAGGAAGAAAATATCCTTTTCTTTCAGTGTATCTGAAAGAAGCAAAAAAGGGTGAACAAACAGATCTGGGGGGGAAAGGCAAGTCTACTCCAGCTCAGCAAAAATTTCTAACATAAAAAAACAACATAAATAAAAAGAGGAGATATAAATAGGTGATGTGAACAATTCTCCAGAACAAAAAAGCATTTGATATTATCTGAGTTGGTGTCACAGGGTGGTTATTAACTGGCATAAACATGCATTTTCAGTCCCACTGAGTCACCCAGAAAAGCTGGCTCTCAAATAATGAGGCTAATGGAGCCTGACATCCAGTTCTACTTTTCTCTACTTCAACCTGGAACTGTTGCACAATTACGATACAGTTCGTCAGGATCCGATAAACAGAACTGAAAAAGGGAAAGAAAACAATTTTTTTCCCCTACAAGTCAGGTTCAGTGCTTTTGCCTATTAAAGTAACCAAATATGTTTCTCTCTGAAATCAAAGCCAAAAGGCAGCATGCCAGACACAGTTAACAGATAAATCAATGTTCCTGAAGGGTGGGCTTTTTTGTTTTGGGGGGTTTTTGCCTGACAACAATCTTGTGGCAAGCAAACAGAACACCCACCACACATCTTGTCAATCTACTCACAAGAAACAGGGAAAGAAATCAAAATACTTTAAAAGATCTAGGCACTGTTTGGAAAAACTCCATGTTCTAACCTCCTTGTCAAAGGTCACGGTCCTCATAACCATGAAGTCTGTAGCTATTGTAAAGCCCACCTCCTACAATGTGTAATTGCAACTATTTTATCACTAAGGTCATTGCATACTATCTGAGAGTTGGTAAACAAGAATGAATCACAGATTTCATATCTGTGTCCCTTCAAACTGGAAGACCTAAGAGTTTCCTGCTCCAATATACAAAATAGTATTGCTTCTATAAGCCTATTCAGGTCACCTTGCCAGAAGTTTCCACTTAATTAAACTGACAGCAAAACAGGGCCTTTGCTAATGTGATACAGACCAGTCTGCCTACAATGTAAATTCTCAGGCATGAAATTACATCTGAAACAGATACAATAATACATCTATATCTTAGTCATGAGTTTAATCTATACTAAACTAGTATTTTCTTTGTCCATATTGAAGTCTGATTTAGAATTCAGTGATCTTTTCTTCTTTTCACAGTTGAAGTTTAGGGAATTAATCAACTTCCGTTGACCTTACAGTCAATTCTGAATTTTCTTCTCGTCTGTAATTTACACATTCATTGTTGGTTTCTAGGTCATGGGTAGCAAAATTATCTCACGTGTGAGAAACCAGATTCAGGACCTACTTCAAACTTTCACTTTCTGAAAATGAAATAGACTGGTAGCACTATAAAAGTAGCTCACAGCCACTTAAAGCAGTCTGAGTTGCCTTAAGCTAACAGCCTTCCCTTTCACACAGATCCTTGATCAACTGGCTGTAAAGCAGAAAACTGATGAGATTTATAGGTACCTTCAATAAAACTGAGGTAGGGTTGTTTATTTGTTTAATGACCCATAACATTTCACTCTCATCTAATCATTCTCATCAGTACTCAACTGATGCAGTAATTCCTACAATATCCAGGAAGAACAGAATATGCAACAGAATAGTTACTGCACAGCAGCCACAGTGCTCACGATGAGCAACTGAATAAACTGCAGGGTGCATTTATACCAAATACAAGTGAGATGGGAATTTCTGAGAGATGCCAAGCATTTTGTTCCTGGCCCATAAGCTGCCTCCTCCTGCATCAGCATGAGGACAAGCCCAAGGATGCTGAATGCCCCTTACAACTCAAGCCTACAATATCACAGGGTTTGAGAACAGGAAGGGATGGTATCCAGAAAGCAAAATCTGGAAAAGTCTACTAACTACAACTAGTAGGAAAAGGGCAAATAACCAATCTTTATCCCTAAAGCCAGAGTGTGCAACAGCAAGGTCTCCAGTATCACTATCTCTGGCAATTAGACTGAAATCATGCTCTCCCAAATTCCCAACCTTACAGTCAAATCTAGCAGTACTGGAGAAGCTGCTCTTTTTACTGCTTTGTGGATTCCTGACATTGGAAGAACAGATCACCTAAGCTTTGCTACACTGGGTCTCCAAACTCAATGGGAATTACACAGCACTCAGCCAGCAACACACAATGATAAACCAGGACATGAATTCTGAGACACTATGGCAGGAAGGCCTGAGCTTCAGAGTGTCTAGCAGTGACTGTCACCTTAACATTTTGATCCTGGAAAAGAAATATTAAATCTATTACGTGCAACTGCTCTTCTGATACCTGATATGTAGGTAAACTAATTGTAAAGAAAAGCTTGAAGCCATTATGAAAATAGATTCTGGCTGAAGTTTTGGCATCAAACGGAAACTGAGGATCCAGTCTGATATAATCTGGTCTCCGTGTTCAGGCTATCACACATAAGAGGGTTTCCTGCCTTTGGCATCAGCAATCATTGGCATGGACCTGGAGTCACTTCACCAGGTGAAAGAGAATTCTCCTCCAAGGAGTCTTGTTTCCTATTTTAATCTGGGCAACCTGGCTAGTGAACTGACTGAGAAATGGACACAGTGAGAAATTCTTATGGATAGTTGGGGCAAAGATCCCAAGGAGGCACAGAATTGTCCCACATGCAATCCATACAGACGTGCTCTGAGGAAAAAGGAGTACAATGGAAACGGGAATCCCATTTCTCCTATGACTGCCTTCCCATTCTGTTATGTCTTGATAACCATCAGTGGTGAAGACAAAGTGCTCTGCCTGCCCCACTGAGCTTAGGGCACTCTGTGCATCACCTGTAACCAAGTTTTGCTTCCTGAGAGCTTCTGCTGCAGCTGGAGGTGCTACAACCATAAGAAGTGTAAGTGACAAAGCCACTGTAATAACTAGAGAAAACGGAACCACAGTTTATTTTCCAAGTTTCTACCCACCCAAACAAACATCTGCAAAACTTTTGTTACTTGCCCAACTAAAAACATCTGCTGCTCAAGACGTGTTACATGATGAAGTAGGAAATCTGCCACATGCTTAGCAAGGTATAAACAGTGTGTTTTTACAGCCTGGACAATATAATTTGCAAGCACTGTTGGCACAATCTTCCTCTTCATATAAGAACTTTAATTGCATTGTTCTCCTAAAAAGCAGAAAATTAAGTACTTCCTTAAGAAAACCAGCCATACACTAAGCAGTCTGATATTCTTGGAAAAAAAAAAAAAAAGAAAAACTTTAATTCTGTAACAGAAGACAATGGTCAGACATTAATATGATCAGAAATCAGTACAAGTCCTTCTGACAACTGCTTTTCTGCTTCACTGTTCACGAAAGTCCTCCGTTGTAGAACACTTAACAAGTATTCTCAGAGTAAATGTATATAAACCTTTTCTTATTGGTAGAGTGGTTTGATCTAAAAGGTGGTGAGGGAAAAAGGTCTGATAGAGGACAGCAGCCTCTCTTCATCCCTAGCTGTTAAGAATTAGCTCTCTGTGTTTCCCTAAGCCACCAGAAATGGCAAAGAGGTACTGCTTTGTGCAAATACCATACACAACTGGCCAGAGATGAGGGAATCACTTTTCAGGTTTACTTACATGGATTTGCTGATATATCTGATCAGTAACAGTCTCTCAAATAGGCAGATAAACTACTAATAGTTTCTTCTGCAGAGCGTGACAAATGGTCCTATTCCATTTGTGCAAATATGCTGGGCTCACATTATCAAACACATGAATTCCCGTCCACACTTTCTCTGTCTCCCTTGCAGAGCCTGCCATCAAAACAGCAGGAAAAATATTGGCCTCATTTCCTGTATATTTCATATAGACCTAAACATTCTTAAGAATCCTGTCAGGGAATATATTTTAAGGCTGCTATGCTCACATCTGATCTCCTGCTCTACGCTTTTAAGATATTAAATAGGCTTTACCCAATAAATCAAATGTTTTGTGCCTTAGAATCACATGGTATCTGATATCACCAAAGCCTAAATCCTGCACCATACACATTCACTATATGCAAGTCAGAAGGCCCAGGTCTGAAAAAAAAAAAGGTAAAACACGAGCACCAACACTCCCTGTAGAGATGGCTAACAAAAATCCCAGTGGCAAGGTAGAGAAGCTGCCTTTACTGCTGTCTCCAACCATCCTCACCCCTGCTCCTATCCAGCTTTGCACCATTTTCTCACTCCATCACCAGAGGACCAGAGCTGGAAGTCGAGGTGGAGTACAGCCTCAGCAGTCAAGTTCTCAGTGTCCCAGGCTAGTCTGAAACCTACAGAAATGAGCACTGGCCTCCCAAAACCCAAGTGGGGTGATTATCCTAGAGGCTCTTTCCTGTTGAGCACTCCAACAGATGGGTAGGAAAAACAAAACAACTTACTCTCAAAGTTTTCCAAGAAGGCAGACAGGGCCTGATTTCCCTGCCTCTCATACTGCTGCAGGGTGTTTCTGAACACCACAGAAGCAAGCTTAAACCAGTGCTGCAACATGGAAGAGTTACCACAAAAAAGAGAAATGCTCTCCCTACCTGAGCAGGCAGGCTCCTCCACAGGAAGAGCAGCACAGGCAGCTGAGGAGGCTGAGCACCTCCCAAGGGATTTCCCATTGCCTTCATTCAAACTGACCAGACCACCAAAATACCAGGAGCCTCCCACACACCAAACTGCAGCATCTAGTCTTTGATGTGTTACAATAGCATGAAGACAATATATAAAATGCATTTAAGAAACATTGTGGGAAATGCACCAGCATTTTAAGGAACATTCCCTTTGGACATGAAGCTTTTTTTAGCCAAACCACTATGATTCTGTTTTAGTGACTCATACAAATGGATTCTGGATTAAGGTTTAAAAATGCAGTATTTTCTCTTCTGTTCCTATGTTCACCTCAAGGTATGTGAATGAAAAAATAGCAATAAGACTGTTAGCCTGGACTTACATTCACCAACAGATACTAAATAGGGATCTACTAAATTTGTAAAGCTTAGCTGAAGTTACAAATATGTAATTCTGAAAATGCAATTCCTCCTAAAGTCAGGCTGGGTAAGAATCATAAAACTATAAAAAGATACTTTGTCCCTAAAGATTGTAAGAAGCTAATCATTAGCCTCCAGTTTGTAGTGGTTACCTTTTTATTACATTATTATGATTTTTTTTTCAGAATAGATTATTATTCTGATCTATTTTTCCTTTGTGGGGACCTGGATCCTTATTTCTGTCACATAGGTAACAAAAAAAAACCAAAACCACCCACTGTCTCTAGGCAAAGTATTTTTTAAGACAGACAATTGCCAGATGAGAAACAAACACACCAAGTGTATATGAAATTGTGTTTGACTACTGTTGGGCATCTTGAAAGGCACACATTTTCTTTGGAAAATTTTTCTTCCAGTTTTTCATACAAATGACAGTAAAATATGTACCCAGTAGCAAACTGAGAGAACTAAATTTAAAATGCACTTTCAGACCACTTGCACTTTTTTCTTTTAACTTCTTCTCTTTTTCAAGGCGAGAGGGGAGGAGGGAGCTTGTACCAATGTTTTGAAGTACTGTAAGTTCTTTTGCCTTTTAACAGAAATATGTAAACAAGGTGTATGACTGTAGGGTAATGTTCTAGTCACAAAGCATTCAAGAGCCAGAGTGAAGCTATTTAAAGAATGGAGTATTCAATTCCTGAGGCCAGATGCTAGTATAAATATGAAACTATGTTCACACTGCAGATTAAATTATTTTTAGTTTCTGCGTTTGAACTGCCAAAATTATTTGGGTTGGTTTATATTTTTTTTTCTACTGTGCCACAGAACTTACAGGGCCACATTTTTATGTATCTGAACAGAGGATTAAAAACACAAGCATAAAAGGACTGTTTAATCTTTTTTCTCTGTGCAACAAGACTGGAAGTGTGTAGTGACAAACACCATCCCAAGTCAGGGTCATTCAGGCAGTGAGAAAACTAAAAATAAAGATGGAGCTGAAGCATTTGAGATTCTTGAAATAGATCTTTATAGTAACTTCTCATTTAATTTTTCATCCCACAAAGCTTTTAATTTGGAAATAGTCACAGCCAAAGAAAAGTGGAGACTGTGGTTTCATAAAAATTAAAGAGAAAAACATGCATTAAGATTACATTATACCGTGCCAAATGGGTTTCCTCAAGAGCCTACATAGATATTGCAAAGAGTATCAAGTTAAAGTCACTAGTAATTAACAAAAACAAATAATCAATAATCCCGTGACCGTGTCATAGCAAAAACATGGTTGAATTCAAGAGAGAAAGACAATGAAGTAGACTGGCAGTGATCAAAGCAAAGCAAGGTTCAATGACTAACTGGGTGAGGAGCTATCAACTGATACACCAAAACCTTCAAAACATCTACAAGGCTGCCAAGGACACCTATCTTGCTGATGACCACTGCTGTTATTTTTTTGATCCTGTAATTATGTTCTCTTTGTTTCATTAGTAGACATGGATGGAAGGTCCAGGATATATCTCAGGAATGTGATTCATTTACTGATAGAGGGTGAGTCTACCAATACCCAGTTCCTAATTAGCCATTCTTATCGGGTATGGATCTGGTACCCTTGGAGGACAGGCCAACAATCCCAGCCTTCCTGGGTATTTACAATAGGCTTTTAAAATGCACTAGCCTGCACTTTAAACCTGGGACCAGAACATCTAGGCTTTGGTTATTTTGTTTCTCAGTAATAAAAAGTGAAAAAAAATGAAGCAGCTGTGGATAAAATGTTCAGGAACACAGCAGCAACTTTGTAATCCTTTACCTATATTCCCTTCACTAGCTTCGATCAGAGAAGCAGAACAGGATGTGGGGGAACTCGGGAGGAGGGCAAGAGTGAATGTTTCCCACCTTTTTCTTAAATGAGATATTCGTTATAGGATCCTTGAATTGTGTGGGGATCTATTCCACTCACGACACACATGCATAACTCCCCTTGGCACTAATGGGAATGACGAACGTGTTGTGAGAGGAGAATTGCCCCCTAAAACTGCAGGAGTGTGAACAAGGTTGTAAATATATCTCAAGGTTCTGGTAGCATTAGAAACTAGCCTAGTGAATTTCTCATGGTTTATTATGATATCACCAAATCCCCTCTATGTATTTATAGCCTTGTAATTCACAATTATTCTGGGTCCATAAATGTTTTTGGCATCTCAATGCAGAACTGATACTATTATTTCACATATTATGGTACTGTCCGTGAATGCTAAATTTATTCTAGCACAGACTCCTGAAGTCCATTCATCAGATATTTTATGCTACTGTTCTTTTAATGATTCATTTATCCCTAGTAATATTTGTATTCTGAAGTGTGGCGTCTCCAGCCAGCAGCACAATTCAGCTCTGCTGAATTATTTTTCTCTTTCACAGCATAACAAAGTAGAGCACAGTCAAATTGAAAATGGCCTTTAGTACACTGTCAGAACAATACTGCTTACCAAGCATATCCAGACACATTTCTCAAACCACATGTAATGCTCTGGCTGCCAACATGCTCATAAAGTCATTAACCGGCATCTTAAAATTAGGGTATGATACATATATTTAAATATTTAAGAAAATCAAATGTGGACTCTCCTAGAAGCTTATTTTGAATTTCAGCTTCTACATATTTCGACTATGCAGCAGTGCGCAGATGTAAAAAATCACTGATTTTTCACAAGCTGCTAAAATATTCTCCTGCTAAAATCATACCCATGATGTCTCACAAACAAAAGCTTTTTTATGCCATTAAGTATTAGTCCTTCACAATGTTACAGAGCAAGACAGACCCAAGGTTTACCATGCTGAGGATTCATTTTTACAAGCAAAATAATATTAGCAGCAAAATTAAGGAGGAACTTACTTTACTTAGTACAGATTTTACTAAATGAAGTAAATAGAGGTTATGCCACAAGGTTCTCTAATACAAAACCTACTCAGTAAGTTACAATTCATGCTGTTAGTTCTTAAATACATGCTTTCTTTATCATCCACTCCCATAAACCACAATCCAATTTATATACACACTAGGTTTAACTGTTCCCATCCCAAACACCCTCATCTATCAATGCTCTAATCACACAAAGATCACCAAGCCAGCATGACTCAAATTAACCAAAAGGGACAAAGCAGTCAGAATTGATACTGAGAGCCTTAAAACTCAGTTAACAAAGGCAAAGGTGCCCACAGAGCCCCTCTTGGTGCTCACAAAGCTGATACACAGTGCTGGAGCAGATCCCTGGGCTGGGAAGGCTCATTTGCTACTCAGCTGCTGTAGCCAAGCCCCTTCCCACAATCTTGTCCAACAACTTCCTTTTCTTCCCAGTGTTCCCAACTCCCTCTTTTCCTTGCTTGCCCAAGCAAAGGTCCACCCTGGCAAGCTGAGGGGCCATCCCCTGCTGCTGCTGAGATCTCCACAAATGCTGACATGGCCATTCACTGACGGCTTTTGCTCCTGCGTGCCTCTGTCCTACCAAACTATTTTTCAAAAAGAAGAGGAAAGGAATAAAAAGCAAGTCTCCACCTTTAAGCTCAAATGCAAAAAGGATGCTCTCTCTGACAACCTCCCATGACACAAGACAGATCATCTGTAAGAAGATGAATATTGTATCTCAGAGAAAAAGTGTTGGCCTTTCTGCAACAACACAGCCAGAACCGGACTAGGATACTTAAGAAAACAGATAATGAGAAGCCAGACACATCACACTGTGCCTATAAACAAAGGGCTAGTTGCCTTTCTGGGCATGGGAGCAATAAAGAGCAACTCAAGAAGACAAGGAAGTGAGGTTGTGAATAAATTTGGTCTGGCTTTTCTCCTTCTCCCTACCTGGAAGATGACACCCAGATATGGTCATGGTATCAACAACAGCCACAGAAGAGCCTGAGCATCTCAGCATGGCTGCACAGGTCACAAGCCAGCATGATTCATGGGCTGCTATGAAGAGCTCCAGCTTGAGCAACGGAGCACTTGGGAGTCAAAGACGACTGCACAACTCCAGGTCCTGGGCTCTAGCAGCACAGAATTACAGCACAGAAAGCAGTCAGGCAGGAAAAAGAGGATGTCCCTGGGGCCCACCCAAATATACCACAACATTAGTTGGGTTTACAGATCTCAGTATTCAGTGAATTGTAACTGGCTGTGTGGAAAGGATATAATACAGGAAAAAGTCATCAGTGATCTATGAGGTATCACCACATCTAACCAGCAACCAGGCACACAGAGGAGACCACTGATCACCTCCCTCCATGGTGCTGGGCAAGGGAAGTGCAGCAACACAAAACAATAGACATCCCAGACTGCATCCTCCTGGGACCCAGAAACAATATGGGCAGGAATGGAAGATAGAGGGAAGGCTGGGGAGGAAAACAGCATCCTCTAAACCAATGACTAAAAAAAAAAAAAAAAAAGGAAAAAGGAAAAAGGAAAAAAAAAAAAACCAACCCCAAAAAAGCATACACTGAGATATAGTCAGGTTCAGAGCACAGCAGCACTGCACCAGGACACACACGTTTCCAGTTACTGGAATAAAAACCCATGGTCAGTAAGAATTAAATGCAAGATCCAACAGTGACTAGAAGGGAAAAAATCCTGGAGAGCAGACACATGTGGGTTATTACACAGCCTGGCAAGGTCAATCCCAGTGCTAAAAACAGACAAAAATAAAAAAAGCCATCAAACATTTTTAAAGGGACACTGTTCCACACTGGCTGCTTTGACACTGTCTGTGAATGGTCGTTATTTTTTTATCTGCTTATTTTGTAATTATGTAGGCTATCCTGTTGCATCCAGAGGCAGAAACAAAACTCTTATTGATGGTGCAAACTGCTGCAACTTCAACTTTAAGAGAACGTGTGGCAGTTCTCTAGCTTCACAGGCAGTCACATTTAACTCTTCCTCCTCCTGGTTTGCAGCAGTGATTCCTTCTCTGACGTTTCTTAATAGACCAGAACTGCAATTGTAAATGGCTGTGCTCTACACGAAGGGCAAAGTGGCCTGTCATACCAATACATAATTGAAAATGCTGACACAGTGACAACTGCTATCAGCATAATTCTGATAATCATGTTAGTTTGTTCCTGCTGCAGGAACAGGGTGGGTGGTGAAGAGCCACTGTGAGTTAGGGGCTACCAAGAGGGAAGTTACCTGGAATTCTGTTCACATTTCTTGGCATACCTCCCACATTTCAAAGAACAAAATACTCACATCCTATCACAATTAGATGAGGTGCAACACAATCCAGTGGTGAGTGAAAGGCTTCCATAGTCAGTGCTGCATATTAAAATGTTTTTGTCACCCTCATACACTTCCTTAGTAATGAAGTAGGCTCTCCACAGGGAAAGGAAAAAAATCAGTAGCATTTAAAACATCTCAGCACTGCTCAGACAAACACATGGCCTCAAGAAGGACAGACCAACCTCCTTCCAGGGAGGCAGAAGAAGATGCAGAGGAGAGCAGCAGTGGCTCAAGAAAGAGGGGCAACTGAGGAGGGACAGCCCCAAAATGCTACCCAACATAGGGTCATCTCCAGGACTGAATTATTAGAAGTACACTGGACTTAACAATTGCATCATCTTTTAGTACTTAAAAGGCAGCCAACAACTCAAGCCAATAAGCCAACAAGTATTTGTTAAACCAACTGTTGACCGTAATAAAACAAATATTGATCTCTGTCTGCTCAGCACCTCAGGTTATCTCTGATCCCAAACATGTTAACACCAAAGGTAAGCAGTAATTAAACCAAAAGAAGGTGGTGAACCAAATGAAGCCTTCCTGCCTCACAGCTTCTCTGAACAGTCATCCCAACAGAGCTTCCTGCTCCACAGCCTGCTGGTGCTCTTGTCCTGCTGCAGTAGTGCTAGCATGGGCTATAAACTGCACAAAACAGAAGAAAAAGCCAGGCAAAACCTCTTTTTTTCCCAAGGGTGCCATCCTTTTCCATTCAGGCTCCATGGAGCACAACAGAGGAGTCAAGTAATAGCCTCATCTATGGCAAAAGAACTGTATCAATTGGGCTGGTTAAAATGAGTTCGAGAGGTCACTTTCACCAAGACAAAAAACAACATATGGTGCACAAGGGCAGAGAGGGGAAAATGGGACAACTGGTCACTTACAGGAGCTTATCAAGATCAGAATGGCATTCAGCTAGGGCAATGGGGACAGGAAGGCACAAGAAGAGGCAAAGACAGAAATGAATGGGAGGGGAAGAGAGGCATGACTTAGGCACAAACTATGCAAAATGGCTGTACTTTAAATAGCTAACAATTAGTTGGTCAGAAAATTATTGCATCAAGTTAAGCAGGTGAACCTGAACTGAGCAGCACGTGACAAAACAATGAAAAAGGCGAGTCAGCATTAGATCAGAAATCACAGCAAGTGTCTGAACATGCTACAGCTCCAGATTATCAGTCTTGATAATGTCACAGTTTGACTACACATAACTTGATAATCTTCATCTGTTTAAGTCACACCAGCTGGAAGGCCACTGGCAAGTGAAACTGGAAGGGCAATGCAACAGCCCAGTGCCCACTGGGGCCAGTAACTGTGCAGCTGGCACCTGCCAAAAATACAGCTCATACCTGCTCTGCCTACCCTTCCAAACTCACTGCAATCTGCTGCAGACTGGCCAATTTGTGTAGCAACTCAAGATCCAGCAAGGAACTCCAAGTGAAGACATGCAAATTATGAGAATGGCAAAGACAAGAAAACAACAGGGTGACCCAGACCTGCAACACCCAGTTCTGCCCAGCAAGCTCTTCTGGAGAATTCAAAGGAGCTTCTTCAAGAGAAGCAGGAAACAACTGCTAGAAAAACACCTATAGACTAAAAAAGCCTGACTGTTAGAATAAACACCTAAGCTAGGAGCAGTAGCTGATTTCCCTGGGTTCCACAGGGAACAAAGATCCACATTTTATACCCTCAAATGCATGATTGTGGGGAATGAAAGACAGGACAGGACCGATGGCTAAATTTTCTTTGGGTTTCCCCTCACTGGACCTCAACAAACAAAAAAGCAAAACCACTTCAAGTTCACCAGAACTTGCTCATCCCATTACTAACACTGCCAGTGCAGGAACCTTAACCACCCATTTTGGCGTAATACTCACAGAGGATGGATAAAAAGAGTGGCAATGCCAGCCTGGGGACCAAACCCAGACCTCTGCCATGACAGAGAGTTGCAGAGTGCCTGGCTGTGGCAGCAGCTCCCACCCCCCTGGCCCAGCACAGGCACAAGGGGCATTTGTGCCATGGCTAACCCCAAGCAGCTCCACAGCCCAGCCTAACCCAAACCAACAGAGCTGGTGAGCACTGAATTCAATAATTTTTCCCTCAGTCCCTACTCTCAATTTCAGTTCTGACTCCTCTATCTTTTATTTCCTTTTCTAAAGACACATTTAGAGATGAAACCATTCATAACTGCCTATCCACAGACAGTTTGTGGCAGCATAATTGACAATGAGTCTGCTGCAAAAATGAAAATGCTGTTTTAATAACCTTGGCCTAAAATACATTCTGTTGTATGCCTCAAAGGGTTTCAATAAAAAGTCAACCTGTAGAGACATATTTTCTTGGCTTAAACAACAATCCAAAGCATATAAATGTAGTCCAACTATAATGACATATTTATAGGCCAATAAAGCTTACACTGCAGCTTTCATACTTCACTTAAAGGAAGTCTGTAAGAAGCAATGTTATATAAAATAATTTGAATTTTTTCGAACTATAGCCCAAGGAATACAAATATGCAACTTTGCCATATTTAACCGATACTTTTTACATTGCTTAGTTGTTAAACATTTTGTAAAATGAAATAATTCCTCATTTGGTGACTTCCCACTGGTTTACCAAATATGGGTATACAAGTCCATTTATTACAAAGAAAAATTCCCTAAATAATTCTAAAGACAAAAATAAATAACTAGCGACCTCAGCAGTGAATGATTTTATCAGACCAATTCTTCTGGAAAAACAGGTTCTCATGTTCATTATGAATAATACATTCCTGAGCAACTCTATTTTTATATGCTGCATTGTTGTTACTCTTTATTTTTCCTCAACATTTGAAAGAAATATTCAGAGAGCTATAAATAGTCTTAAGACATAAACTGCTAGCATTCAGTATTGACATATTTGCAGAAAGGGACAGAACGTATAACATAAATATCTCAACAGGCAGAAAGAAATAATTCTTAAAAATCATTTTTCAGGCTGAAATGAAGCTCACGCAAAAAATGCTATTGCGAGATCTTTTATTTAATACAGTCCAAAGGAAAAGTTCTGCATAATTCACTAGTGATAAAAAAACCTAGCATTTTACAGAAAAAAACCCAAACAGTTTCTGCAGAAATGAAAGGCAAAGAGAAAAGAAAGAAGAAAAAAAAAAAAAAAAAGAGAAAAAGTGAAGAAAGGGGGAACAAAAAAGGAGACAGAACTACCTTTTTTGAATTAGGATCGACTTTCAGTTATAGGTTCATAGTTTCTACAGGCTGTGGATTAACCAGGTGCTGCCTTAGTTTTGGCCAAGCAAATGCCACTGAACCCATGGCACAGAGTGCCCACTGCTCACACAAGGCCTCACTTTGCCTGGCTGTTGTTTGAAGCTGCCCTGCTCCCAGCAGCAATGTGTTTAATTAAGTATGTTTGCACAGTGACACTTCTCTGGTTCTGTATCAGCCATGTTTTCATCCGGGTTATTTCACTCCTCACCAATCCTGGACAGTGTATGAAAACTGATTTTGTTTCTTCTGTAAAGCTTTTCTGAGCTCTTTGGTAGGGATATAATTTCCTATTACCTTCTAGAGCTTGATTAAAAAACATCTAGTAGGAAAAGCTGCAGAAACTACTCACTTTTATAGGATTTTTCCATAATGGAAACATGCCATTTCATAGGAAAAAAGGGGTCCAGGAGATCATGTTGTTTATTTAGGCCTTTTCAACACCTGGTTCAGCAATTTCCTCATCCACAGCCAGGGTTAAACACCAGCATCACGTGAGGGACCTTTGTGTGACAGTGCACTGCACTCCTTTTACAGTACACAACCCTCTTTTAAGAGGAAAGACTACCCATCCCATTGTGCTGGAGACCTGCTGTAAAAATTACCACTAATAATCTTTTGATCACTGCAGCTGAGCACTGCTCTGCTAGCAAGACACTGATATTGGAAAGGTCTGTGGGCACAGTCCTAACAGGCAGTAAAGCAGCAGAGAAGAGGCAACACCAGCAGCTCAAAAACCCTGGACACCACACATCATGGCCCTGCCTTTGCCTCCAGCTACAGACACAACTCTCAGAGCAATGTCAACCCTGACCAACCAGTCAGAATGAGAGAAATAAACCTTCCTCTCGTGGGTGCTAAACGCCAGAGATGAGACAAACACCAGAGCTCATGGATTGCCTACAGGACACCAACTAGGGCTGCTCCACAAGCTTCAAACATCATCACTCTTCTGAGCTTTTGTGTCAGATCCAGAAAGTAAAATAGGATTAAAGTCTTGGCTTTTTCAAATGGTAAAAAAATCATCTTAATACTAGATTTAGGAAATTTCTTTGATTCCCTTAATAGGCTGAATCAATTGTCTATATCAATGTATCTAGTCAGCTATAGGTCTTTGTGAACCTTTGGCTTCACTCCTGTTCACCAGATATTATGAAGATAAAGGCAGTCATAATCAAACAATTGCCAAAATTCCCTTTTCTACCGAAAAAACCCCCCAACCCAACAACAAAGCCAGACCCACCAACTTAAAATCAGCAACATCAGAATGTGAGGCTATCAAAATTATACCATATAGTTTGCATTCCACGAGCATTTTCATTATAACCCCTACTTTAAAAGGCTTAACATGCAGCTATAGGCTTTATAAAGACAATTTTCTCTGACTCCTAGGGTAGATAACAGCAATTTCACAACTTACCACAAGGGGTTTTTTTGTTTGTTGAAAACAAAAACAGGAAAACAGCACACAAAAGTTCTGTCTGAAAAACATTAAGATTCTTCTGATACAACAAACAAATGCAAATAAATGTAGTGCATAAAGAAGATACCAGGGCAATAGCAGAGAAAATTACTGCCTGCAATAATCAACTAGAAGAAACCACAGAGAAAAGCAAAAAAGAAAGAATTGCATGGCTTATTTTTTCCCTGGACATGCAACGAAAAGTAAAATCAACTTCCAATTGCACTCTAATCTTCCAATCTACATAGATAATGGTGAAATGTGAGATTGACAAAATAACTTCACCATTTGATAAGATCAGAAAAATCAGATGCAGAAGATAAATCTTCCAAGACAGATCTTCAGCTCATGGAGCTTGGCTTCAATGTCAACTCAGTCACAACACTGCAAAACTAAACTTGGCCCTGCACTCCTGTTCACGTAGATAGAAAAGCATGTCCTCAAATGCATCAGGCTTAGCTTTTAATTTCTTACCTTTTCACACATTATGGCCTAAACTTGATGCTTTTCAAACATGGAATTTTTATTAAAAACTTGGCAGAAGAGAGAAATGTCTCTGATATGCACTTCAAAGTGCATAATGTCTAACAGCTGTTACACATCCAAAGTCCTAATAGCACAAACAGGCACGTTTACCAACAGGAGACCCATCTCCCTTGGACCTGGGCACCCACCACAGGTACCAGAGGTGCAAGTGCAACAAAGCAGCTCCACGGCTGCAAGCCTGTCTGCAACCATCCAAAACCAACAGGGGAAGAAAGCACAGGTCTATGTGTGGAGATAACAGTATAGCAACACTTAGCTGACAAGGAAACACCATGGAAGGGACACATCCCTGCTGAATGAGACACAGAGCCAACCGTACAGAGTCAGGGCAAGCACCAAGAGCATCTGTGAGCCTCTGGAAGATGGGGCACGAGAAGTGAAAGACCTCTGCTCACCCCTGCCTGTCACTGGAGGCCTCAGGAAGACAAGTCAGCCTCTTCTCCCCACAGTGTACAGCTCTGACCTGATCCCCCAGCCTGCAGAGCCCCAGGGAGAGTCTGTATTATTGGAGCCTGACAGTTACTCGTACGCGCATCTTCAGGGTTTGGTGTGGTGCTCGGGGCCATACAGACAGGTATCACAGCATCACCCCCACGCCAGTCTGCAAGGAGCTCGAGATGAGCTCACTACCATCACTCATCCCACACAGGTATCTCATTGCCACACCTCTACCCCAGGCTCAGACATACCTTGGGAACCTGCAATAGCACGGCAGGATCAGGCTACCCGTCTTCAAAAGATACTCTACCACAAGAGGAAGTAAGGGATACTCACCAAGCTCAGCCTTTTCCTTCAGAATATCTTTGAAGTTCAAGCCACTGTTCAGTGTGGATTGTCTGTATCTTGTCAAGGCATCTTTCTGCCCGTTCTTCCCCACATCCATGGGCTGGACCGGCTCAGCCCGGAAACCACACTTCCACTTGGAAAAATCGGACTGTGCCCATTTTGCCAAGTCCTCGAGCTTCACAGTAACTTTTTCTGAAACAGCAATAACTTCATCCTGCAAGAAGTGATCAGATGAGAATACAACATGTCACTCTGGGCTCCCTGATGACTGAGAAACCAGTAATATCCTGCACTGACTCCTGCAAAAGCCTATCTTGCTTCAGGCTGAGTAATTTTTCTGTATCACAGAATATCTAGAGCTTAATATATTCCTTCTGCCACCTAAGTGGAAATATTAGTTGTTTACTTGAAGCAAATATACATGATCTAAAGACAATTTCTAGGACCAGGGCAATGATCCTAAAAGGCATTTAAAATGCAGGTTGCCAAAACACATTCTGTATAACCCAAAGCCTTGAGGGAAAGTTTGCTTTTTAGGTGCAATTAGCTGCAAATGTAAAAATTCATGGCTGGATGACTAATGGTTATAGTTAGTCCTGAAATAAATGGACTAAGTAAATCTCAGATTCTTGGAACTCTGACTCACCAGAAAATTCCTATGTTTATGGTACATTTTCCCTTGGCTTATATACAAATATTGAATTTAACTTTTGTCCTTAAAATTAAATAAAACTGTGATGTAATCCCAAAAGAAATACTACATAAATGTGCTTCCCACCAAAAGAAACTTGCACATTCTCATGTTTCTTAAAACCTTTTTTAAGATCAGAAAAGTAATTTTTTTCCCCCTCTAAAACATATATTTTAAGAAGAGCACTTAAACTTAGTTTAGCCTCCAGAACATACATTCAAATTAAACAGTCCTAATTGGTGGATTTTAACCTTCCAGGAAACAATCAACTCCTCTCAGTCATGATGAATAAGCAGAATATTTTACAGCTGACTCCAGTGTGCAGGGATCAAGAAAGCCTCAAAAATAAGCAAATAAACATACATATCCAGCAAGATACACTCCAGATTTTTTTGTTAAAACAGTAGAAATAATTTATGTTGTAACAAGAGCTGGCTGTACACCGCACCCTGCACACTTCTAACACTAAATAAGGTTACAGATTCTTGAAATAAATTAACCAGAATCCTCCAGAAATAACCAGAAATTTCTCTCAAATAAACCTAAGTATTTGCAAAGGGGAGAGGAATTCTTTGAGTTATTAAGCAAAGGGAAAAGCACAATTGATTCTGTGTGGGGTTTTTTTTGTCCACTGAACACATTCCTCAGGAAATAAAATACTGCTCAATGGAAAAAAAAAAAAAAAAAAGCTTTATTGTGACAAGTTGCATGCAGTACAAAACCTGAAGTAATTCTAGTAAAAAACCAGATCTGACATTCCACTCTTCCTTATATAATACAAAACTGTTTAATAAGCAGGCACCTTCATTACATTTAGTGCAATAACAAATATATGATCAGAAGTGAACAGCATGTTTATATGCTAAGCAAGCCTGTAATAAAATCTTTTCCTTTATTGCTGCACAGTATAAGAGCCTGCACCAAACAACAAACAATAACAGTGATGCTTTAAATCTCTGTTTATGACAAACAGCAATACTTTGTAAACAAGAACTGGGTACTACAAAGTACAATTTCAATGGATGGTTTCACCCAATTTCACTGCACCATCCACTTGAAATAAAAAAGCTGTAGTTGCTATGCATTTTATACCTATTACATGGTGATTATTAAATGTCAGGATGGAAAAAAAAATACATATATATATAAATATCAGCCTGCCTGCAAACAGTCTCTGCAATTTCTGGATGAAGTCCTCTCTTAGGATGTTGAATACCATCACCAGCTACTACACAATTACTAATATTCCATACCAGAGAAATCTACTTTGCAGCAGTTAAAAAGCAATCCCCTCCAAACAAAAACACTTCCACCACCAAAATAAACAAACAAACAAAATCACCAAAAAACCCCAAGCAAAAACCTGACTTGGAGATCAGACATGCTTCTGGTTAAAATATTATTTTCCAAATAGCTCTCATGATCAAATTATTATGATTTCAATTACTAGTTTCTTCATATCCTTTCCAAGAACTGGTATGACTAATTTTGGCTGGCATACAAAGTAAGCTGAGCAGACAATTTATTAACCAAAAGAAAAGTACAATCACTATTACATCATCAATGAATAAACTTGTTTTTGAGAATACAACCTTCGCACACATGCACAGGATGTGTCCACAGAAGGAAAAAACCCCAAATTAAAACAAAAAAAAAACAAAAAAAAACCCAACAAACCCAAACAAACAAAAAAAAAAAAGGCTACTGTACCAAAAGTGAAGCAATACTGGTGTGCTCTGTCCAGGCAGGAGCAGGGGACCTTTTGGGGAGCTGGGGAAAGCACACCTCAGCCATGAGTCTCCTGTGGCAGCAGCACATGCAGCCACAGGAACATGGGGTGTTCTGCACCCCCACGCTGGTGTGAGGGACCAGGGAAAGACACAGCAAAAAGCCCACACTGTGCCACTCCCCAGCCCGCTGCAAAATGCCACCAGGGCTCCAAGCACACCCACAGAGTACAAAGGGGTGCCCAGGATGGCACCAGGGAGCAGCCCAGCACAAATACAAAATACAGGAATCCACGCTGTCCCTGTGCTGTGACGAGGGCTCTGGGCTAAACCTCCTCCACAGCTGATTGTCAGGGCCACTAGTCACCTCCACACCAGCTGTGTCCCCAAAGGGCTCCAAGCCGGTCCCCAAATTCCTGTCCTTCCCTTGTTCTGCCAGCAATCACCACGGCAGCACCAGGGAAACGTGGCCTAGTTCACTTTTAGGTGGGAAATGGAAAAATTACCTAAACCGTTTCAGAGCTTGCCTTGGGTCACCCTGTCTGTCACACAGCAGGACTGGACAGACCTGCTCCCGCTCCTCACCACCCACTTTTGACCCAATTCACACAGAATTGTCCACATTCTTCCCAACTCCTCAAATACTCCTCAAATACTGCAGATTAGACTGCAGTCCTCCTCTGCCAATTTGGATGTCACCAGTGAGGGACTACCTCTGCAGGGGCATTTCTACACTGCTGCCTCACCATGCAAACACTGTCACCCAGCAAGGCAAGGCAGGTGGCTCCAGTCTCTGCCTTCTGAGGAGCCTCAGGCACGGGCAGCTCCAGCAGGACAGTCTTCCCCACATCTTGGCAGTCTGCTGACAAAAGAAGTCATCTCCCACCACAGCACCCAAACAGAGGTCACCCAACTATCTCACCAGCTCTGGAATTTCAATGTGCCCTGCCAAGCTTTCACACATTCTCAAGCAACTTTTCCCAGCACTCAGCCCCAAACTACTGTGGTGTTTGGGGGGAATTTTTTGAGCAGCAGATGACAAAAGAGTCCTTCTCCTTTTTGGTTAAGCCCTGTGGCACAACAAAAGTTGCTCTGGGACCTGCAGAGCTCTGCCTCCCACAGAAGCCCCTGCACCCATTTGGTATCAACCACTGCTGCAGCCCTTCCAGAGAAACCCCTTCAACAAGATGACAAAGGAATACAGATGTTGAAATAATAAAAACCAGGTACATGGTGACACATGACTAACAAACCTTTAGAAGATTAAAGAAATCTGCTGTATAACCTTCATGTCATCCATAATTATATCTCTGTGTAAACATGAAAAGCCACCCACGTCGCAAACAGTGCATATATATCTCTATCTATACAAAATCAACTCATCGTGTATTAGCTCTGAAGTGATATGTTTATGAGGTCTCCATTGCACAGTTAAGTCTTTAATTATCATTTTTCTCCTGCTACAGCAAGACGGGAAAACAACTAGCAGAGATTTCAACTCTTCTCAGGAATAAGATTATTAAAGCGGACCTGACCAATTAGTCAGTGGTCCAATGGACCAATGGTGTCAGCCACAACACTGCTAAATATAAAAAAACCCACTGACTATAGAAAGAGGCACTTTTTTAGCTGCTCCTATAAAAATGGTTATCTAGTCAGCCTGTAATTTTAGCACGTCTTACAAGACTTCTAAGAAAAATACAATTCTTTCACCTATCAAGTAGAAAATGGGGAGATGGTTAAGAAAGATGGTGACACAAAACCTTCTCATCTGTCTCTTGGTTTTTTAAGAGCATATTGGATTTGCATTTCCAGAGAAGTCATCCAGGGAGAAGAGGACAGCATCTTCTCAAGAGCCATTAAGCTTAAATATTATGTCACTGTTGTCTAAGCAACCATCACAGCCTTATGAAAGCACAGAATGCTATATTGCCTGACTCAGCAGATGGTTGAAATACTTATATTCAGGGAAACAGGTCAGGTAGTTATAATAGTTTAAAGCAGATAATTATTTTTTAGAAGAAATATTAACTCTTACAAAGCAGGGAGTCACTGCAGTACAGGGACACTGTACATCTTGATTTCACACCTGCATACGGTACATCACAACTCCTTTTTCTTTGCCAATAACTAGGAAAGATTTATATTTTACAGACATTGAGGTAGCCTTAAAAGAATTACAGTAACTGAGATATCTCAAAAATTTGATGTGCTAAGACTGCTTTCACTACAGTATCTGCAGAGGTCATTTAAGGAATTCTGGTGCGCATGAGCAAGTCAAACACCTGCCTGGCTGTCTCCTAACATCAAATATGTGACCCAGAGAGAAACAGGAGATGTACTGTAAAAACTCTTGCTGATAATTACAGGAGACACTGCACGTCATTTATCTGACCAGTATGATTTGCATTAGAAAACATCTTCAAGCCTTTTCCCTGAAATCTTTAGCACAGTAGATAGCTGGGGATGCATATTTTACAACCCAGTACATTGCTGATGAAAACACAATCATCCATAGGAGCAAAACATACAGTGTGACTCTTATGGGACTGCATTCACTGCAGATAACAGAACTGTTATTTCATTGGGCATAAAGACATCACTTATTCTGGGCTGGTTTTACATCCATGTATATTTCAGGGTTTTTGCAATTTAAGTGAAAGAGACCTTCTTGTACCACGTGTATGTAAAAGACAGTTCTCTGTTCAGGAATCCCATTCTCTGCCCCAGACCCCTTCGAGGAGCAGGAGGTCATGTGGCAGGCATGCAGAAGGGAAGGAGGGGGCTTGCTGCCCATAAGCACAGCTCCCTTAGGAAGGCATTTACCTGTATGTTTGAGGGAAGTACCATCAGCTTTATTTGACAGCACAGTCAAAACAAAAGGTCCTGATCACAGTCTTTAGTCCAGAGCTCTTCTCTGCCACACAGATACTATCAGGGCTCTGGGACAGCAGCAGAAACCAGGTAAAAAAACCAGTCCTAACCCATTCACCCAAAGTCATTCAAGAACCTTAACTCGAGAAGCATCTCCATAAAGCAGCATTTCTTTCAGGGACCATATTCAGCTCTAAAGAGGCAGACAGTGCTTGTACAGGACCGATTTGTTCTCAGAGACCTCCTCTAGAGTAAAAAGGTCCTGTCTCCCTGCTGCTGCTGGTGGGCTGGGAATATACACAAACTTTTAGCCAGTTTGTACAGGACCACAAACTGGCTAAAAAACTGGCGATGTCATGGAAAAGGCCTGGCTCTGGGTTGTGCCCTGTCCAGCCTCCCTTACAGGGCACACGAAGGACTCTCCTGCCATACACTCCTCTGTTCTTCTAGCAGAGCCCTTGTAAGCATGCTGCAGACCTGGGGACCAGGGCACAGCTCTGCCAGGTGGGAACTGCTCCTCCTGTTCTGCAGGTGGGATCACTGAATGACAGGGAAGCCTCACAAGAGGCTCCATAGCTCGGCATAGGCAGGGGCTGCTTTCTTTCCCCTGACCCAGCTCAGAGTGCCTCGTTTGGTGCCATCTCCTCACACATCCACTAGCCTAGGGCAGACAGAGGTGTCCCAAAGGATTTGTGGAGCACAGCTAACCACTGGGGTCTGAACCTGCTCCCTGGAGGTGCCTACGCACAGGGACCTACAGAGACCACTGCTTTCCACCCATGAACCTATGGGGAGAGCCTCGAGAAGGGAAATGCATAGATCGGGAATTTACCTGGCACACCAGAGAATTTTAAAGAGGCCAAGGCAGAACCTTTCATCTGTTAATCCTTTCCTAATTACTGTAAAGGGTTATAATGATCTTGTTAAATTCAGGTGACAGGTAGTTCCCCAGCCCAAGCACAGCTGCACAGAGCTGTCTGAAACTGACACTGATGTGCTCATCCCTTCCACCAGGGTCCAAAACCAAGAGAAAACCCAAGTTAAAGTACATGGCTGAAGCATGTGAAGTCCTACGGTTTTTGCTTTGCCTTGTATTAGCAAGCAGCATTTTCCACATGACTCAGTAATTCCAAAGCGAGAGACACAAAACAACCTGGGGCAGAACCACTACGTCTCTGTAGGATGGGGTACATGGGGGCCAGAAGTAGGGTGGAGATGGGGTGCTCAGAGACAGCTATGAGCAGTTAGACATGACATTTCTACTGTGAGCCTCCTGCTTTGTGACCGGGGTGGTTTTTTTCTCCCTCCTCCCACTTCCAGCCAGAGGTTCAAATTGAATTTATATCTGTCATTGCAGATAGAAGTTCTGACCAAACAGAAAATAGGCTTCAGTCAAAATGTTTTCCCATCAGATAGCTCACAGATCTCAAAGAGCTGATTCAGTTTAGGCAAGTTGACAAGCAATTCATTCCTAATTTTGCCTACTACAGTTACAGTACGAGAAGCTTTCCTCATAGATTACATAATTATATTTTTTAACAAGGAGTACATGGCATTAGCAGGTTTAAATTATGCAAGCTTATTCTTTTTGTCTTTTGTTATATTGTGTTCTATTGTGCTGGTAAAACAATATGTGCTTTAATTAGCAAATATCTGTAAATAATTTACTTGCTTTTCATACAGCAGAACAATGGAGCCAATTTTCACATACATCCACTGAGCATGTCTAGGGGGTTTCTTGCCAGAACCTTCCATTGTTCAGTATCTGTATCAATCTGCCCATCATTAGCAGCTAACCTTCAACAACCCAGTAAGACATTAAAGTTTTGGCCCCTGGGAGTAGCCCCAAGCCTCCCAAATCCAAGGCTACGCTTTGCAAAGAAAGATTAAAATATCCAGAAAATGAAAACAAACTCTTTTATTATCTATAACCCTGGCACCTTCGCATAGAAACATGGATGCCTGCCAAGCATTAAGGTCACTGGATTAATGCCATAAAATGCCGATGTTCATCTGACCTTCTGACTGCATTTTAGCTACAAATAAAAAGCTCAACTTGATACAACACTAGGAATCACGCGAGTGTCTAGGCTGTGCAGGGTTAATGCTGGGTGTGAACCCACACTGCACACGCACAAACATACACATGCACACAAAGAAAAAAAGCTCTTAAATCAAGAGTGGATGACTGTTCAGAGACTTAAGGCATTGTTATTTTGAATGCGAATGAAAGGGCCAGAACAAGCATTGCAAGAATATTTCAATTATGTATTTCCCAGAACTACATCTCTGAGCAACTAATGCAAATATTGCTCCCATAGCAGTAGAACTTCTTTCCGAATAAAAGCATACAAGAGCGTGAATCAGAACATACTTTCTATATCATTCACATATTGTTTGAATATTATTAAAAATGCAAAATCTATGTATGCGTTACTCTCCTGAGCAATACAGTAATTATGATTAAGGGACAAGCAGCACAAAAAGAGCCAATTTATCTTACTTGCGCTTAGGAATACTATTGTGTAACTAAGCAACTAAAGACAAAATATAGTCTAATTAATTCACTCCTATGCTTATTTAAAAGACACAATTAGAACATTTTTATTTTCCAGCCTGCACAGTATCTCAACATGCTTGAGGGTGTACCATGTGAGACCTATTATTCTCCAAAGACAAGAGTTTAATGTTTAGTGCCACTGATCAGACTGGGAACAGCAACTCTGGAAAGCAGTGGGTGTATTTTACAGTCTGAATGCACAGGGAAGGGGAGGAAAAGAAGAAAGGAAATAAAATGAAAAGTTACTGTTTTTTTTTAAAGGGATCTGCCTGAAATGACCAGATATTCCAGGTTGCTGGCTAATGGCTAGCAACATGTAGGGCTTCTGTGAGTAATATCATTGCCCTCTCCTTCCTCTGCCAGCATATGCTACTAGTGGCGAAGGAGATAAAAATATACAGAGTAGATATGCAATTACCAAACCCACGATATTTTATGACAAATGCCATTTCTCTAACACTGCTATTACAGTGCGCCTGATTTCCAAAGCGGAATTAATTTGAGCAAGTGTACATTGGAGATTGATGCTATTAGCATGATTTTTAAAGCACCCTTTAATAATCATGATCTGCATGTTTGAAATGTGTTGCCATTACCAGTGTTGACAGATACGAGCTGTGGAGACTAAAACGGGGCTATTCTCATTTCAAATAAGAGTGTACAAATTTCTGCATTGACAAAAAAACCCCAAATCTAGTACTGTAAAAAGGGAGTAGCCTATTTTTCTAGGGAGAGTGACAATAAAGCACTGCTGATATAAGACACCGTGCACGGGCCAGCCTTCATGCACTAGGGTAGAACCCCCACAAGTGGTGAGCCCCTACAAAATTAACCAGGCTTTCGAGGGATGCTGTCAGCATCTATCCTGTAATGAAGAGAGAACAAAAGCATTGACTCCCTTTCTAGAAGAATCTCTTCTGCAATTATAAATGGCGCACATTTATGGAGTGACTTCTTTTTTTCCCTCTCCCCCAATTAGTCTGAAAATGCAAAATACTTCTAGGGAAATAATTACAGGAAACTAGCTCTCCCCTCTCCTCTGTGTGAGCAACGCTCACTCATGTAAATTACTTGCATGAGTAAGGATTATTTGCAAGGCGAAAAGCATTGCATCAGATCCCCAGTTTGGGAGAAGATATGAAATCAACATGAGTTTGTAGTAAACTTTGCTGCTGCTGAATGAACCAAAGGCAGATCCCCACTGACAGTCAAGCCTCAATGGAAGCAGCACTCACCACGATGCAGGGCAATGCAGGGGATGTCATACCATGAAAAATGAGTTAGTTGCTTGTTTAGTGTTTTTTAGGAATCACATCAAATACCATCCCTAGATTTAATGAGTATCAGCTTTGAGATATATTTTTATGCCTACTCTAATTAATGCCAACACCTTTAAAAACATGAAAGCACAAGGCACTAACAAGCATTTTGCTCTACAACTGCTTTTGCAAAGGTCAGTCATTCCACAGCCCCACAACCCTCCTTGGAGCAGAGAGCAGCAAATGAACTGGAGGAAGGCTTGGCCAAGACCCTGTGGGCTGGAGGGTGAGCCCACCTCATGCCCCCTGAATGCCACAGGAGCAGAGCACTGCTCCTGTGGGGACTGGGCAGGCGCTTTCTGACAACACACAGCTTCTCAGACTTGGGTGCCAGCAAAACTGGGGGCCCGCCTTCCACATGTGCCCCCATGAGACTGTTTTAATGACAATGGGATGCCCTTAAAGACACTCCCTCTGGATCTTCATAAGCCTCTACATATGCTGTTCTGACCCCTGTGAGAGGCAGCTGCCATCAAGGAGGTCTTCCTCCCATGCAGAACATGACACAGGGGACTGCACCAGACCAAAGTAAATGAGAAAAGTCAAGGCAAGGTGGTGACTTCCTCCAGCAAAAAACTTTTTTGGCAAGGGCCCTGCAGGAATGAAGGAGAATCACTTTCTGCTGGAGGGAAGAGAGAAAAGGCTGCTCTCACTCTCTGGCCAGTGTTGCACCTGCTGCAGTGTCTGGGCTTCATGGTGAGCAGCTTGCTCAGGCCACTGTGTTTTAAAAGCAGCAACAAAGTTTTCAGTGAAGTAGCACAAAACTGTTCTAGTTCACTTAACAGTAGCCTAACAGGCCCTGTTGCTCTTAGAAAAGCGTCTCTACTGTTCCTGTGCAGCAAGACCCCCTGGTCTGAGCGTGATGACAGAGCTGGTCCCAGCCTCTCCATACAAGCCTCCCTGGGATGCAATGAGCATCAGGGTCAGGAGCACCCATACCTGCTGCATGTCAGCAACCCTGTTCCACATTCACCATCCACTGAGACCGCCTGAGAAACAATCTCTGGCATTGAAAGGGAGTTTCTTCGCTGTGGTGATGAGGATGCTGAGCCTTAGGTAGAGAGAAGGGTACTGAAGTGGAGGCACACCAGGGCTTGAACCTTCCCTGGATCTGGGCAGTGCATGGAAACATCTGGTTTTAGCAGCAGTCAGGGTTATACTTAAATCTGGATGATGAATTCAGCTAGCTATAAAAAGACTTTATATTTACACTTATTGCTGATTAGCTCGAACATTTGGCCATCAAATAAAATATGCCATTAGAAATTTCTCAGTAACAGAAGCATTACATCCCTTCTTGCTTCTCCTCCCTCCTCACAGCCACTAACTGAATATTGTCATAGTGTCAGTGCTGCTATTACAGAAAACAGGCAGCCAGCTGCTTCTATTAATCACGCTGCTAGTGCAGGTAGCTGCTGGAGACTGTGCCTAAATCTCTGGTGGGCTTGATCACAAGCTTGTGATTCAGCCACTTGCTCCCCTCACCAACAATTTCAGTGACAGCCAGTGTCCCTTGTCACCCTTTGCCTCGGACACCGCAGATTTTCAATACGTGCTTAAGCACTGGCTCATTCCATCCCTCCTTTCTGAATGCAGAGACAAGGTATTTTATCCCGTGAGTAGTCCCACACCTCAAATCAGGTCCTCTCTGACGGCTATAAGCCACATCTGACTTGAGAGCCACATCTCCTCCTGCAGAAGGAGCTCAGTCCAGAGTTAGGAAGCCCTATGACCCCAGAGGTCGTGCTGCCCCTTTGGGGACCAATATGAATGTCATTCACTGAAGGGACTGGGACCTTGGGGTGCCAAGGGAAAACAGCTGCCCCTGCACCCCAACGAGAGCAGTTACCCCCATCCAGGCAGCACCCAGCCTTTTGTCTCTCTGCTGCCTGCACATCCCCAAGCTCTGTTCGGATTGCTTCAAACTATTAAAAATCGATCATTAAAAAAATCATTCCTATGTCTATAAACAAGATAATGGAGTAAGTGAAAACAAAGTACATTTCTTAATGGGAGTGTTATGTTGCCCTCTCTAGGCCCTGGCTCTCAGTGCCGGTTTCTGTAGGCTCCCTGCCAGAGAAGTATCACTCAGAGCTGTTGCTGTTGCTGCTGCTGCTACTCTGCTAATGAATGACTAACTTAGGCCAGAGGGGAAATGACATCACCAGGGTGTAAAACACAACTGCATTAGGAAACTTTTTACCTGCTTTACATTCGTCATAATTATTCTGCACAATACGATCAGCATTTGCATAATTTCAAGGCGTGCCATTATCTTAATTGAAAATTGTTTTCATATGGTTGAATAATGCAGAATGACATCAGTTAAAGCCGCAATGAAATGTACAAGTATAATCACACAGCTAATTACTAGCGGTGTTTACATGCAAAAATAAATAAAATTGTGCATATTATTAGGAAGGTATATGCAGTTGAGAACCCTCGTACCGGAGCAGTGTTTTAGTCGTAATGGTAGGATTAATTTTCTCTGATGTTCCTACCACAGTAACATGAGCTGATCATTAAGGCGTATTAAAATGATTTGTGTCCCTTTCCCCATCCCCCTCCCTTCCAAATACCTTTCATTTTACACACACACACAAGACACGCAGAGGCACAGTTTTAAATAGGCACCACGGGCAATTTCAGAGCATCCATTGCTCACTGCCATCTCCCTGATTCTTAGGAAAAGGCTCCCTTATCTCAGCGGCACGCACAGAAAATTAAAGTGAAGAGGTGGCAGCGAGCGAAGATGGCTCTAAAATGCGTTTGGGCTGCGTACGCTCGTGTGCGAGTACACGGCTACGCCGGCACCTACAGCCACGCGTGCCTCCGAAAACAACCCCTCCTTGAACCCACCCCCCGGCATCTCCAACAGAAGTTCCCCCAAAACATCTCGCTAACCTCCCGCCCGCTCTCCAGCCCCTCTCGGGGACCCTCGCCATCCCCTTAGCCCCCTGCCTGGGTCCCCCACCCGGACTACAGACTGAAGCAATGGATTTGCGAAG
The DNA here is from genome assembly GCF_903797595.1 of Erithacus rubecula. NCBI lineage: Eukaryota > Metazoa > Chordata > Aves > Passeriformes > Muscicapidae > Erithacus > Erithacus rubecula. Next base: position 5,996,787 of record NC_136660.1, read on the forward strand.
CGTGTAGCGGGAGGGCTCGGGGCTGGGGCGGGGCGGTGCGGGGCTGCGCGGCCCCATCCCGGGCTGCGCGGAGGGTGCCGGCGCGCAGCGCCTTTGCGCCGGGAGCGCGCCAGCTCCGAAATACGCCCAGGCATATCTGCAAGTTATTTGAATGTATTATTCCCGTACCTGTCATTTATCACTTTATTCAACACGTCCCTGCCAGCAAGAGCGCGTTTGATCTCCCTCTGCCTCCATTTCGTAATTTCCGCCCTCTTAAATATATCGAATACTTAAAAAAAGCTCCGAACAATATCGAAATGCCCCCAACGTGGTGTTTTTTTTTTTTTCCTCCGCTTTTCCGCGTGTTTTGTTTTCGGAGATTTTTTTTGCGTTTTTAATTTTTGTTAAGGAAGCAGGAGAAGGGCAGGGCGAGCCCTGCACACACTCCGCTGCCCGCCGGGCCGGGGCCGCCCCGCACCACGACCCCCTCCCCCCGTCCCCCCGCCCGCACAAGTTCCCGGTCCGCGCGCACCGGTGCGCCCCGACGGCGCGGCCCCTCCGCGCTGCCCCGCCACGCACGGCGGGGAGGGGGACGCAGCTGGGGGACGCCAGGAGAGGGGGGAGCCGAACCCGGGCATGCAGGTGGGGACGGGCGCGGGGGAAGGGGGAGCCGGCGCCGCGTTTACCACCTCGCCATGGTCACTGGTCCTGCCCTGGGGGGTGTCCTCGGGGAGAAAATAAAGTTTGGCGCTGGAGAGAAGTTGCCGGCTGGTGCGCTCCTCCCAGAGCAGCTGCAGCTCCGCGATGCAGGCGGGCTCCTCCGCGCGGCACCGCACGAAGAAGAAGTCGCCGAGGGAGAGGACCCGCGCCCGGCCGCCGCCGCGGCGCTGGAAGCGGAACGCCCTGTAGAAGACGTAGGGGCCGTGCGAGCCGCACGGGGCGCCGACCCACTGCGGGGAACAACAACACGGCAGCGGCATCAGCGCCGGCTCCGCGCCGCGCCGCGCAGGAGCAGGAGGAGGAAGAGGGCGGCGGGAGGGGAGCGCGGGAGAGAGGGAGGGGGCTCCGCGGCGGCGGGGGGCGCGGGGCGGGGCGGGGGCGCGGGGCGGCGCGGTACCTGCAGTGCGCTGCGCTCCATCGCGGCTCCGGCGCGATTGAACTCAACATTCTCCCAAACTTGTTGGCGTGAATGGAGCCCGGCAGGTCCTGGCAGGGCGAAGCCGGCCCCGCCGCCCGCCGCCCCCCGCCGCCGCCGCCCCCGCGCCGCCCCGCCGCCGCCGCCGCCTCCCGCCCCGCCGCGCGTGGTGACGCCCCCCCTCGCCACCCGCCCCCCGCTCCGCCGCCCCGCCGCCGCCCTGCCGCGTCCCGCCGCCGGCGCCACCCGACGCCGGCCGGGCCCCCCGACGCCCTCCCCGGCCCGGCAAAAATGCCGCGGGGCGGCGGCGGGCCTCAGGGGGGCGGCGCGGAGGCGGCGGAGCGGCGGCGGGCCCCCTGTCCAGACTCGGCGATTTTTGGGGGGCCGAAAGGGCGGGCGGGCGCGCTGCGGATCTGACAGGACCTGCCCGTATATGTCTAATATAAAGACCATTTCCTGCGGCGCGAGGGGCGCTGCTCGTCCGCGCGCGCCCGGCGGGACCGCCCGCTCCCACCGCTCGATCCCGCTCCCACCCCCGGCAGCCGCGGAGCGCACAGCGGGGGCTGCGCCTCCCTGCCGCCCCCCCGGCGGCCGCGGAGGGCGGACGGCGCGTTCCTAATTTATTTATCGCCGTTCCTCGGCAAGAGATGGAAAGTGGGTTATCGATTATATAAACACATCAATATTCATGGCGCTGCGCGAAGGGACGCGGCTCGGCCGGAACAGACAGCGCAGGGGGAGGGGGCACGCGGCGGCGATGGGCGCACTCTCTCCGCGCCCGCGGACGGGGGCGCGCAGCGGCACGTGCCGGCGCTACCGCCGCGGGGCCCGGGGCGATGGCTCCGGGGGCGCGGACGGGCGGGGGGCGGCGGACAGGTGGCTGCGCGCTCCGTGGAGAGGGGCGGCCCCTTACCTGCGCCCCGCCCGCCCCCTGCTGCGGCGCCCCACGTCGGGGAGAGCCGCCGGCTCTGCGCATCCCGCTCGGCCTCCGCTATCCTGAGGCGGGCAGCTCGGGGCGCCGCCGGGAAGCCTCAGCCTCGGGGAGACCCGGGCGAGAGGAGCGGGCACCGCCGGCTTCGCACTTGGTCCCACACCGGCGCCAGGGCCGCCCCGCAGCTCCGGCCACGGAAAGTTCCCATTAGGGATCCGGGAGTTGCATCCCCGCAGACAGACGCTGCTGCCGCCGGCGGGCTGCGCGATCCCCCGCGCCCGCGGAGCCCCCACCCGCCCGCCCCCGGACGGGGAGCTCGGTCCTTCTCCCCGGGGGCTGCATCACCAGCGCGGCCAGCCCCGGCTCCGCGGGGCAGGGGGGAAGGGAGCACTACAAGGTGGCTTCGCGGGGATCAAGTCCCCCTGCGCTTTCCTCAGTAGCGGCACTTTCTTCCCGATTTTTGGCTCATTCCCTTCCCAAGCCCCCTCCGCAGGCCCTGATACCAGGAGGAGGGGCGCAATTGCGGGCACAGGCTCGGAGCCGCCCCTGCGGGGCGCCGTGAAACGGAAACAAATAAATAATTAAATAAGCAAATAAACAAGCGAACAATAAAATAAATAAATAAATGCGATCGTTAATAATGACGCCAGCGGTGACGTCAGCGCCGCGTGCATCACGACACAGCGCGCGCCGCGGGGGGCAGCAACAAGTGCGGGCGGCGGCTCCGCGGGCGGGGCGCCCCCTGGCGGGCTGCCGCTGCCCCGGCCGTGGCGCGGGCGGCGGGGCGGCACAGGGGGACAGCGGGGCACGGCCGGTGCACCGAACCCGCTGGGACCGAGGGGCCCACCCGCTGCAAGCCGTGATGGTCGGTGACGGGAACCCCTGTGCGAGGCGCGGGGCTCGCTCGGCCGCGGGTAGCGGGAACGGAGAAGGCACGGGACTGCGAGCAAGGTTCGCACCGGTTCCGTGAAGGTGAAGGATTCACCTCGACAGCCTCGGCGACCTAATCTGGCTGGGATGCTTGGTGCTTCTCCAGGGGCAGGCTGGTTTTCTGCTGGTTCCTCCTGAGGAACTGCCAAATCCTTAGAGCTTGTTTCGCCTTTCCTGCCCGTTGGAGATGCCCCGAGTGTCTGTCCGGTGTGCGGCCCCACAGCTCGTACGTGCTGAGAGCGCTGTAAGCACGGGGCGGGCTGGGATGCTTTTTGAGTTGGGCAGGAAGCCAGCCGGTACCGCTGCTTGGGCTTCCACCCAGCGCCAGCACGGCTTGGATGGGCAAACCCAGCACCTTTGGGTCCCTTGTGGTCCTTTCGACTACTAAAGTCTTGCCACTTTGTGCTTGGGAGCTCAGTCCCCTGGGGGTAGGATGTTTTCCAGGGGCTGAACGCGTATGGGAGGTGATGCGAGACACATGGGAGTGCTGCCCAATTTCACCCTCAGTGAACTCCTGGCCAGAATAACACACATTTCTTTTGCAATTCACCTTTGTTTTCACTGACCTTGGCGTGTTTAATCAGGGTTATATTCTCACACAGATGAAACAGTTCTCAAACAACTGTTACAATATTTTGGGCACAAACAGGTTTGTATTTGTTTGTTCGTTTTCTTTATCTCAGGCAGGTAAGGCTGCTCCTTTCCCACAATATAGTAGCAAAGAGAACTTCCCGTCTCCATTTGTGCCCAAATCCCTCTGCTTCCACCCCAGCAGCTGGGGCCCAGGCACTGTTGGCAGCCCCTGTGCCAGCTCTGAGCTCCTTCAAACTGCGTGAAGCATCACTCATAGCTCTGATAGACTGCGGCTGGTGAGAAGGATGAGGCTCTGCAACTTCCTCCAAGCATCCCTCCAAGCCATGGTGTGATAACCACGGTGAAGAAGGTGGCAAGGCTGAATAACCAGGTAAGAGGATGTCTTGGTCCTCTCAGCAGAGGGATGATTATCCATCTGTGCAGCATGCTGGGAGGCAGGGATTATGCAGGATGGCCCAAGCCACTACTGCACGTACTTAGCTCCTGCAGGACCCCACCTAATCTTCAGCTGTAGAGGAGCTCATTGTCCATGGGGCAGGAGAAGGGGCTCAGCATGAACAAAACAAGGGCTCACCCTCTATGGCTGCAGCTTCCATCTCTTGGTGTCACTTCATCTGGTGCTGCTGGCTGGTGGGACCACCAGCATCCAGTTTAAGTTTCTAAGGTTGGTAGCATTTGGAATGGGATAACAATAGACGCTGTGGCAGTGCAGAGGAATACATATTCCAGCAGTGAGGATATGCATACTCATCGTTGCTCTGACATCAATTTTATAGAAGCCTTCCCCCTTCCCATCCCCCCCTGAAAAGTCATACTTCAAAAAAATAAATTAAAAAAAATACAGAGCCTGTTTATAGAAGAAATTGAAATTTCACATATTATCAAAACTAGGATTTTGTCCTGCAGGCACTGAATAAGTTTCTTCATATGAATATTTTGTAACTTTCTCTGGCCAAAAGAAATGTGCAAAATAATTTTAAATGTGAAAAGTAATTTTTCTGTGCCTTCCTTTGGACATTCCAGGCTTTCCACGCTTAAACTTCTTATAAAAGGCTATTTTCAGTGAAGGGGGGGGGGCAGTTTACAGTATACAAGTCATAAAAGCAATGCAAAACCATAAAACACAGCGATGATAACAACAGAAGATCAGTAAGATTACAAAGAAAATAAGATGGGGATCAAACAGACTGCTAGCTGGAAATGACTGCATAGAAGCCAAAATAAGACTGGTCCTAATAAACAGCCAATCTTGAACTAAAAAGCATTTGAAGTGTTAATTTATTGAATAACTTTATTTTCGTGCCTTACAATTAAAAATAGTTGTGGTCAGGCATGTTGGGAGACAGGAAGCAATTGGAGCCTGGCTTTGTGCTTGGAAGGGAATACAGCCTGATCCATGCTATGATGGGGCTGTGTGTGCATGGGGGGCAGCCAGCAGGGCTGGGGGCTCCAGTTTGCTTACTGATTCTCTACTCAGAGCTTTTCCCTTCCACACTTTTAAGACATGGAGGAGTTTTATGAGCAGCATTCAGGGTGGGAGATGGAGCCACAGTGGGAGCAGAGGCTGTGAGGGTTATGCCAGCCCCTGCTCCCACTCAGCACACAGCATGGGATGCAAAGCCCTGTGAAATTGCCATGAGGCCCCGTGTTCACTTCAGCAGGTTTTGGGATCAGTTTCTCACTTTGAGAGCTCTTTAGATCAGATGTACAAATCAACAGCTCAAAGCATTAATAATACCAGGAGTATTATTTATCTTCCCTTCAAAAGATCCACCAGCCCCAATAAGTGACCAAACTGAGCAGAAAACTCTACGTGAAATCAGTTTTCAAACCCCAGTCTTCAATTCATATGTGCATTTGGAATTATTTTTATTTACCTTGCATTTCTTTTTGCTGCCCTGACATAGTGTTTTTAATTCTCCCACAGCACTGCTAGCAGCTTGCCTGGAACAAGTACCCCATTGCCCCAGGGCTCCCAGACCAGCCTGCTTAAAGAAAATAATCACCACTGAATATCAAGATATTCACTGATAAAATAGACTGGTGGCACAGATTGCCTGCACATGCAGAAAGGAGAAGGGTGCCCAGATGGTTGCAGAGTATTCTGAGACCTGTAACAAGGGGTGCAGCCATGGGACAGAAGAGCTAGCAGCTGAGCAGCCCCCAAAATAGTTGCTTTACTCTCTCAGTAGCTGAGCTGCAGCGGCTGCTAACTGCTGCCTGCAAAGCTGGTTTCATCTAGTGGCACAGAGTGATGGGTCAGCTAAAACAGAGCCTGATTTCTGCCTGATTGGCTGCAAACTAAATACACTTTTCAGATGCTGTTAATTGAGTCTGATGAATTTTGCTCCAGTGGGACCTATTATGGGCAAAAATACAAGTGACATCAGAGCCATAACTCATAAAAATCAAGGCCCTGAATTACATCTGAGAGCAATATGAAAATGCAAGTGGGATTTCAAATGGTATCAAATAACTTTCTGTCATACCTTATTAATACCACAGAGCTAATAGAAACAGCTATATTATCATCCTAATGTCATTATACATATATAATACACATGCGTGCATACACACAAACACTGTGTGTAATTATAACAACATTATTTTGTTCACGCCGCCTGAAAAATGTGATTAGATGGTGGCTATGAAATGGCAATATTCAATCAGGCACGACTTGTATATTGGCTCAGAGCACAGTCTCCTACTTATGTAAAATTATATTTTGTTACGTGTGGTGGTAGCATGGATGGCTGTGGAAGAAAGAGGGAGTCGAGGCCATGGAGATCATTTCATCTCATGCTACAAGGGCTGAATTGTCATTTCAAAGCTGGAATGCTGATACTGCCCAGCAAGCAATCCCTGGCTATCCCTTCCTGTGTGGATCACTCCAGAAAACATGTTAATTTATCTGCTAAAAATAGCTGCCTTCTCACCAAATCCTGAAAAAAAATGCTCCACTGGAAATGTTCCTAAATGTGACCAAGCAATTTCTTTTACAATCATAAAGCTTGGAATGGGATGTTGCCTGGTAGGAAGGACTTTAGATGGGCAACATTTTCCAAACAACACACAGGAAATGCACACCAGCCATTTCACATCCACCTCCTGACAAATAATTTACCTTCACTGATTTTAGTGAAAATGTAGCTATATATATGTGTGTGTGTGTATGTATGTGTGTGTGTGTATAAATATATATATTTATCCCTGCATGACGGGGATAGCTGGGGCTGGAAATATCACTGTAAGAATGCCAGGCCACATTTACCAAAGTCAGTGGTCAAAGCAAGTTGCTATTCTTAAATTGGGTAAAGTAAACAAGCTGACCTCTTTCCACCTCATAGGTCTGAGCCGTCATGTTTGGGTTTGTTTTTTTTTTTTTTTTATCCCGAGAAAATTCCTTTTTTAAAGAAATTTAGTGGGTCTCAGAGGACAGTAAGCAGTTGTCTCAGAGGGACCACTCATTGCTGCTGGGGAGCAAGTCAGGGCACAGTGGGCTTCCCAGGCAGGGGATGCACCAGCCAAACTCAAATTTTGCTTTGTTCTGCCCTGCCATCATATGAAAGCAGGGAACTTCACCTCCTTACTGACTTCGACTGCCTTCCTAATGTCTAAGTGCTTATGGCAACTCTTGCTCATCTGCTTTGGGATTGCGTTTTTCCATTTTCCCCAGTTTGGTTTGTGCAAGGACATTTGATCTCCCAGTTATTGAGATCTTTATTGCCAGCACTAGAATGAGACGCACTGACACAGAGAAAGCATTCCTGAGGTCCCCTGACTACCTGCAGGGCTGGTGTGTCTACCACCACAACTTGCTCTTTTCTTTGCATGCAGATTTTTTTCCTGGTAAGCGCTAGCAGTCTCTTCTGCAGTTATTACCATGTCTTCATCCTTTACCTGAGCTACAAATGTCACAACAATGTCAATCATCTGGTACAGTTAAGCAGCTTTTAACCTTTGGTCGTCTTTGAGCCATCCTACCTAACCAAGGCAGCTCAGCAGACAACCTGCTGCAGATTGCCCCACACTTTGCCCCCTTCCTGGTTTTGCCCAAGAACAACTTTTGGCATCTGGTGCCAAGTGGCAGTGGAGGGGGAAACAAATCAGAATAGCTCCTGGTACCTCAACTCTATAGCCTGAAGTCTCCTTTGTGTCTCTGAGGACAAGTGCCCAATAAACAAGTGCTCCTGTGTCCCAGGTCACTGGGTCCCTTGCACTGGCGTCAGGGGACATGGACATTTCTGCACCTCCTGCTGAGGCACTACCGTCAATAACTACAGGTTATAAACACAAGATGTGTGTGGTAAACACTGGAGAAGATGCAGAAATCATTCTTCCTCTTGTCCATCCAGGTACATACGTCAAACTAAAACACTAGAAGGGAAATGGAATTAATCTGCAAGTCCAGCTTTGTCAAACACATGAGGTTATCCAGCTGCTATTTCCAGGAAGCACGGATAGCTGCCATACCAGGGTCTTCTCCTCCTTTGCAGCTCCTCCTTTTCTTATCCAAGTGAGTGCTGGACACATTTCTGAAGTACAAGAATCTCTGAGGTTCTAACCACCATGGATTCAGGCCCCTGGGAATGATAGTGTTGGTGGAGTTTTTTTTAAATCCTCTTGAGAAACAGATGCTTTGGCTCATCTTCATTATACCTAGCCTGATTTATTTTAATTGCTCTGGGTATCCGGAATACTATGATTGCATAATCTCAAGCACATGCCTTTAAAAGGAAGCCTTGGCTGCAAAGCCAGGAAGGCAATGTTAAATACGGAAAAAGTACTATGCAAAGTCTCATTTATTTTGGAAATCACTGGAAAGAGTTCTATTGAAAATTCACAGCAAAACATATGCCACATTTGAATAATGACTTTGAGAGGTGCTTTACCTAGCTTAGCAATAAAAAGGGATCTAAAATTTGCAGTCCTTCAAAAAGATCTCACTCCCAAGCCCTGAATTTTGGTGAAACCAGAGAACAGCATGGTCCTTGGTGACAGCCACAGGGAGGCCAGAGCTGATTGCTGGGCACCTGGTGGCAGTGCTTCCACCCCTACCAAAACTACCAGAAAACAGCAACCCAAGAGAAAACCCATTCTGAGTCTGGCAAGCACAGGCTCAGGACAGCAAGGAGGGAGGAGGCCTGATGAGATCTGCCCTTCCCAGGTCTAGGAATCCAGAGCTTCATCTCAATAAAACAAAGCAGGAATAACAGGACTGCAGAGAAATACCTGAATATCATCCACTTTTCTTATCTGATCCAGTGCATAAAATGCCAAATATTATCTGCTTGGGAAGAAAAGGTCTGCAGAAGCAGTTAGGAAAAGGTAGTATTTACAACAGACTTAGAATAAGTCTTTATTCTGAAATCTTGTCTGTACCTTATCTGTTTTAAGATGCTTTCCTGGAAGGAGATCCATATCATACAAAAAAAAAATTTCTTTATATGTAATTTTAAAATTTATCTAATTGAACAAATTAATATCCGCCATATATACTGTTCCTGAAGAAGCCAATAGGAGTACTCTGTGAAAGAATGTGACAAAGAACTAAAAAAAGAATTCCAAACTCTGCCCTTACCTGTGGCTTATTTATATGCTTTCCTATCTTCTAAGGAAAGGAAAAGCCATGAGTTTTATAGGCTACCTACACTGTATTAATTATTCAAAAACACAAAACTGAGATTTTATTTTGCAAGAAACACAGTCAATTTGTCCTCACCAGACTTAACATCCACAGAGAAATGTGTAGGTATGCTCTGTGCCTCTGGGAGCCCCCCACACATCCTTCACAGGGGAGGGAGGAGACCATCACCCTGTCTGCTGATTTTGAAGGAGGAATGTGAGCAGTTTTCACTTGGCATTATGTGAGATGTTACCAGATTTGTAGAAATTTGGCAGTGCCCATTTGCTATGCCAGACCCCACAAGTGCAGTCAGTGCTACCATACCTGGGTGCTCTGAGGGGCCATGAGCAGGCAGCATCCACCCAGTTTACAGGATACACCTTTAAACACCCACAAATTTACTTTGGGTTCACAGGTGTTAATGAGATTCATGTTTGGGAGAAGGAGCCTGCAGAGACTATCAGGAATATTAATGTTAACACAGGAGTACATTAGTGCCTGGATGTTGAGAAGTGGGTAAGGAAACCCTCTGGGGTTTGCTGTGCTATCAGAAATTATCATGTGAGATTTCTGTTCCTGGTTTTTCTGCTGAGAAGGCTTGGGGAAAAAGGCTTCAGAACTGGTCTTTGGGCACTGTTTGAGTTTTTAAGTCATGTGGATGTTTCTCCCATTGCCTTCTGCAAACCTCCATTTCTCAAACAAGAGCCAAGGGCTCTCCCTCTCCATCCCTCTCTGGAGATTTGCCTTTTTTAACTCAGCAAACCCATGTGCCTTATGCTTGCAAAATTCCTATGTGCATCTGCCATCTCAGAGAATTAAAGTAACCCCTTAGGAGTGGGTCTGCACCTCTGTTTTGTTAGTATCAAACCAAGCTACAGCATTCACTTCACTTCCTTCTCATGCTTCTGTCTCTGCTGGTGGGGAGATGTCCCCAGCATTGGACTCATGGTGGAAGCAATGTGGTGCTGTTGCTTATTCAGATGCCAAGAAGTCATCAGCAATTGGTTTCATGAGGAACAACCATCAAGATGTGAACACAGACTCTGGAAATTTGTCCCTGACATATCAGAAAACATTCCTGTTCCTTCTCCTCTTTCTGTTTTAATGGAGTGATGGCTATAAAACCTTGTGCCTTTTATCTAAGTTGGAATCAACCTGTCTCAATAGCTTAGTTTCTTTTAAAGCTCTTAAACACTAAAGAAGGGGAAAAATAAAAAGGAAGGGAAGAAGCCCATGCTCTGGCTGGTTGATTACAGTGGAACCTCTCAGCACAATCTGGGGATGTTGCCTGAGTAGACAGTACTGCCATGAATTCAGTGGACTGATGGCAGGACCACTCACCAAGGGTATGCCTGGGAGGACACCTGTTTCTCCTGGAAGCTTCATTAAGGCTCCTCTTCCAGGAGTACGGATAAAGACAAACCAGACTTTGCTGACTTTGTCATGAACCTGCCCACATCAGGTTCCTGAGGAGCTGCAGCATGGGTAGGAAATTTCAGCCATATTTACATTTGGAACCAAAATACAGAACGGGCACTTGCTCCAAAAGCTGCCCAGATTGGGTTGAGGCCCTGAGGGCTCCAGCTACAGGCTAGGCAGGCATGCCCTCTGCCACCTTGCTGGAGGCAGAGCCAAAAGCTCCAGCTCACTTTTCCCATGGCACAAGCCAGACACTGCTGTCCCCTTACCTAGAGGGTCACCAAACCCCACCAAAACACTCTCGGCTCAAGAGTGCCTCTGCTGATGGACGTGGTGCCCCACTGGCACCCCCAATACAGACATACCAAGAAACCTTGCCAGCTACAGAAAATTCCTTAAATGGGTCTTGGCTAAACTCCAGCTGCTTGGTGGGCTCTGAGAAGTGCAGAAATGCTGCTGGAGGAGATCTTGGCTGTTACGTTTAATTAAAGATTCTGCTGAAAGTTCTGCTTAAAGTCACAATGCTTGCCATTTAGAAAAGTGTTGGTGATTCCCCCAAAGGCCTGGCCAGCATTCCTGCTGCTATTGTACAACATTATTGATTAATCAAAACTAATGCTCACAGCTGTAGCCTGATGGATAATGTCTTTGGTGGCATATAATTATTTACTACTTTATTGATGTTATTCATTTCTTCATTAAGTATTGTTGGCTGTTTAATTACGTGAAACACAACTGCAAGTGACGCTGCTAAAAGCCATGGGAAAGGCTGCCCAGAGCTGAAATCTTTCAACCATAAACTCCAAAAATAAATCTAAATATAAAAATATTGTAGCCAGTCTTTTGAATGAAGGTCATCAAACTGCAAACATGTTACATGTCATCTGGAGGCTGATGCCAGAGCACCATGTTTGGATAGATTCGCAATGCTGATTTAACTGGACATGGCAAAGGACTTTGCAGACACGTAAATACGTTTTATTAGCTCTCCAGAACACAAATGAGAGGTCCTTATTTCACTCTTGGTAGCTGAATGCTTGAAATAAATCAAAGTGAAACTGTGATTTCCCAAAACTTACAGTCAGGAGTGCCTAATGATGCTCCTTTCAACAGCCATTCCTGGCTGAGATCCGAGGGCTCCCCAGGCTGGCTGCTGGCCCTGTTCAGTGCCCCAGTGACAAACTGGGAGTCTCTCCAGGGTCTTCCCTCTGCCCTCCAGCTTTTAGCAAGAGACAAGGGCTCAAGGGCCCCTGCCCCCTTCTCTTCCTCAGCACCCTGCTGCCCCAACCCTCCTCAGAAGCACCAGGCAGAGATACTGCAGGAGGTCTGGGCCTGTCCTCACTGAATTAGCTGATAGCTTATCCTTGGGTCAACATGGGATGAGAAGGGATGTGCTGAGGTTTACTTAGCTCATGATATAAGACAAATTTTAACAGAACCACTTTTCTTTGCAACACCAAGCCATGGGGGCTTGGGGGCAAAATTAACATCTTAAATTGTATCTGGAAACCAACAAGCACAAAGGAGAAACTAGGTTTAAGACATGTTGTGGCTCTCAGTAATCTCTGGCACTTATAATTAAAAAAAAACCAGCCAGGTACATGGCTACAGATACAGTATTAGACAACTTAGAGGAATCTTCTCAGCCTGCAAAATAACTAGAGGACCACAAACCTTGCTGCAGCTCACAAATCATTAACACACCTCTAACAGATCAGAAAGAGCCTCTGTATCTCCTTACTCATAAAATAAAAATTCCTTCTTTGATATCCTCTCCAAACAGCCCTCATCAGGCCTTTGCCCAGGGCAGAACAAATTGCTCTGGCAGTCTTCGCCTGGACATCAGTGCATTTGGTATTTGCATATTTGGGAGCTACAGGCCTGAATGTCTCTATGCAGCTCCCTGTAGATCTGCCCACTTCTGGGGCAGTGCATTACCATCAGGGAGGACTTAGTCCCTGCCTCATGAAAAGTACACAAGACAGCCAGTTGCCAACTTCCCTGTGGCTCTGGTCTAGGGCACAGCCTCTGCTTTTCCTATGGGAGCCCTGAGAGGGACCAGACTAATGCCTGGTGCCATCAGGTCACCTGTGTCTGTTCTGATGTGTCTAGAGCCCAGAGCACAAGCACAAGTTGGTTGAAGGGCCTGATTTCTGCCCATGCTCTCAATAGATACTCATCTCTCATTTTAACTAAAATATGTCAGGGAAAACCTAAGAGAAATAATAAGCAGAAAGGAAGAATAAAACAAACAAACAAACAGCAGTGGTGGGTCTAGTGAGCTTGGTCTCCATTTCCCTCCTGGTTTTCTCCCCAACCTGCACAGTTTTACGAATTTCCTCTCTCTCAGGGCAGTTCTTCCTCCTGTTTTTAAAAATGTCACAATCTTTCCTGTATCCATTATGCCCATGTTATGAGGGCACCACTGGGCACCTTTCCAGCAGGAAAGCCCAGAGCAATGGGGAACACAGCTAGCATTTTCAAAGGAAGCTAAGGAAATCTTTATGGAGAACTTAGTGAGAATTTGGCACTTGGCATCCTTTTGCTCCTTTGAAAGTCCCACCCTACAGGAACAATCTAAACAAATGTATGCCCCAATGCTGATAAATCCCTTTGGAGAGATATCAAAGAAAATCTTGCTGGGTTTGGAGACCTTTGAAGAAAGAGAAATATCCTGCCAACATGATGCTGAGATCTATTTTGTTCCACCATGTGGACCAAATCATCAGAGTGCTCCACAGCTCCCCTTCCTCCTTGGGGTGTGGAGAGCAGCACTGCCTTGCCGAAGAAAGGGATTTGCAGGACAAGAGCACAGCATAATTTGAGAAAAATTCAAATGAAAAATTACTTAACAATGGAACTTGTTACTGTGTCTAAAAATATCTGAGTGAGTCAGATTACTGAAAACAGCAAAGCTTTGGAGCAAACCCCATTGCCTCTTCTCAGCAGTCAGCTGGCTTCATTCACTAGCTTGGCATCTCTTTCCTCTTATGTTTTTAATATCATGAGTGGCTTTTTTTTTTTTTTTTTTTTTTTTTTAAGTAGACAATAAGTTAATGTTTAATGGTTTGCCATGTACAGTTCTGGGTGTTTACACGTTCTGCAACTAGCCAAATTTGTAGAGCAAATTAAAAGTCTGTAAGAATTACAGGTATCTGTTGCTCATTGTGTCCTCCATGCCCCCCAAAATAAACGGTTTCAATTATATTTTCACCTTCCCCAGCAATATTAACACCTCTTCCCACTGCCAGCCAGGGACATTGCTCCTTAGTCTGTGTCTGTTACAGCTTTGTGCACATACACTTCCTGGGAATGTGCAATCTTGCATGATGCCATGGTCCCAGGTAACCTATTAAGGTAACCTATTAAGCCCTCTGGCACAGGATCAGGTCCTCTGGAGAAGCATGGAAGAGAAAAAGGTGGGGGCTATGGTGTTGTCAATGCTTTTTTGCACTACTGAGATGGATGGGTGTGACCCTTTCTTCCACTGACCAAAACATGAATAGTGAGAGTTTTCCACTCCTTGATGCTGAGTGAGCCTTTCCCCACTCCATGCTTGGGGTCTTGCTTGGCTTCTCCAGTTTCACACATTTCATAACTTTGCTCTGCTGGTCTAAATGTCCCAAGACCCCTCCCTCGTTCAGGCCCAGGTGGGACCTGGTCTCTGCCATTGTGTCTGCCCTGCAGGAAGCTGCAAGAGAAGCCACCAAATCCCACAAACCCTGTGACACTGAGGAGAGAGCAGGGCAGCTCAGAGATGCCATAAACCTGGATATTACCCACCCCACATGATGCAATGGGTTCCTTCTCCACACTGCCAAGGTATCCCTGGTGATAGGAATGGAGGTGGCTGAGCCCACCAGGAAAGGACAAGTGAATCCCCTCATCCCACCTCGTGCAGGGCAGCCAGCAGCCATGGCAAGCTGGCGGAACAGGACCGAAAGAAACAAAATTAGGTTTGTAGAAAAGGGCAATGTGTCTGGTGTTGACAGTGTTAAAATTCCCACTGCTAGGTGTGGGAACAGGATTGGGCCCAGGCTGCCTCCCTGCTCTTTCCCAGGCTCATGAAGATTTAAAATTCTGGATTTTAAATGGTATTTTATTTCTGGCTGACCTGTTTGGCTTGAACTGTTACATGTTTTCAGCTTATTTTTATGCTCCGGTGTTAGAACACAAACCTAACCAAGAACAAGAACAACACTGTTCAGCCTCCACTGGCTGCACAGGCTGAAGTCCCCTAAAGCCAGAACAATCTCCCTGTTCAGTTCCTCTTGGACCATGAGCATGTGAATTTATCAAGGGGAGTGAAGGGGTGAAAGAGGGCTCATGGGCACATCCCTCCTCAGCAATGTCCCCCTGCAGATCTGACAGCCCACAAACAACTGTGGGGTGACAGGGATGAACTGTGAATGGCATGTGGCACGTTGGTCAAAGAAACCCCTCACACACCCACGTTTGCATCAGCTCATGTCATTGGATGTCAAGAGCAGATTCCGTGAAATTCCCCTGTGTTAATTTTTTCCCCTTCCCTGCTATTTGAAGATTTTATCTTCCCTTCCCACACCCCTCCCGTCACCCCATGCCTGTTTCACTAAAACCTGCCTTTCAGGTCAGTGCTGGTAAGAGAGTAATTTTATACTGCAAGGAACACTGAGCAGAGTATTTCAGAGTATGTCTGTTACCATATTGCAGTTTTTCTAAATTAAATATTAGGAAAAATTAAACCTAATTATGGTCTGTGTTCCTATGGAAAATATTTCTCTTCCAAACAGTCCCTCCATGCTAAAATGACTTAACTGACTGAAAACACAATAAATATGCAGCAAGTTAAAAATCTATATTATTCAGGTTTTAAGGCTTATAACTAAAAGTGGTTTAATGTTTCATGCCTAATAATAGATTACCCCTATCACATTTCTAACCTTTATTTCTACCAGCTTTGAAGTCCAGCCATATAAAGGCTGTTTGTAGAACCACACGAAAGTTAAAGCAAATATTACTCAGAGTGATTCATATGAACAAGAATTTGCAATGAAGGCAGAGGGTTTTTTGTGTCTGTATCAAAGGAAATGAAATGTTTGCAATATTTTCAGTTGATAAATGCATTAAAACATTTTAGTCATGTAGTATGAACATTGCTGACATAAACAGACTTTGACCTGAAACAGATTGTATTAAGCTCTGTGGGAGAGGCAGCATTAAAAGAAATAAAAATTAAAAAAAAAAAAAAAATAGACATTCCTAGATTCCAGAATCTGCCACAAGGTCACCACAGTCCTTAATTAGCTGAATACATTAAGAGAAGGCTGGAACACAGATTCTGTAAAGAGAGCAAATGTATGTTTAATCCTCTGTTCTTTGCTTACAGATTACCCTTTCAGAATGAGTAACCTTATTTTCTTTTTAAATATCTATTTACCTTTTTGAGCTTTGCATAGCAAAGCAGTGTTTCTTTTTTTTTATTTCCTTCCCACTCTTGCAAAAGAAATTAATTTGTTGCTAGTTGCTATGCATTGGCAGGATTTCTGCATAAAGAATGTAAGCCATCTATCTTTGTATTCAAGATATAGTTATTCTGGCAGTTAAAATACTTTGGAAACATTTTGATGACTTATCTGGAAAAGTAGCTTTGCATTTTCAAAGAAAACTCAGAACCGTATTGCAAGAGGAAGATAAAAGATATATGAAGTGTTTGTTCCAAGCGATACTATTCATTTAAAGATCAGAATGTAACCCCACCCTAGCAATTATTGTAGAAAAACAAGACAAAAATCCTTATACAGCTTTCTGACACGGTCTTTATTTGAGAAACAAAATAACTATATTACAGTTATAGTCTAATGGATTGCAAGCTGTTTTATTAGAGTCAGCTGAATCCTGTTTAGCATAAAAAAGAACTCTGTTTGCTATCAAGAACACATTTACATTAATATGACTTTGACAAAGTAAAATAAAATCGCATTAAGATGATGTAAGTAGATAAGACAATGAAATCTCTGTGAGATAGTTTTGGCACACCAATTAGAGTCAAGTCCCTACAGGAAAGAAACATATTTTTATACCAAGTATCCGTGTGTTTTTAAGTAGTAGAGTGGCCAAAATTAATCCCATGCTTAAAATATTTCCATCCAGGGAAAAAGTAAGTTTATTATTATTATTTTTATTTTTCCCTTGAAAGGTAAAATTCTTGATAAGCGACATTTTTATTTGCAATATTACAAACAAGTTTTGTTCTCTGCACTAGCCTGTAATCATCCCGATTATTGCAAGGGACTTTCCAATATAGAGCAGCTGAAAACAAGGTTTTAGATTACATGGTAATTTAGGAATGCATGAAAAGCCAAGCAGTCACCATAATAGAGCACTGCACAAACTTCATGGCTTTTACAGCAAAACATAACATATGTTTTGTGATTCATTCAAATGATTTTTCAAGTTTTTTGGTCAAAAAATATGTCGAGCTCTACTATTGGTTCTATATTTAGGGAATCTTACTCTTGAAAAACGACGACACCACCCCCCTCCCCCCTCACCCCCCCACTTTGATGTCTCTCCTTTTAGTTTGGTCATTAAAGCTCGGCAGTGATGGATGGTGATAATGCTGTGGGGTTTATGAGTAATCAGGCCTTGGCAGCCACAATATTTCTTTTGTAGTGAAACTTTAATATTCTTTTGGCCGTGCATAAACTTTTTCTGCTTTTGGAATTATGCTGCATAAGCTACCCACTAAGCGTTACAAAACACATATTGCCCAAAAGTTGGTGTTTTATTTAACACTTCACAGGGTGAAGCTTCCCCCCAGGACAAGAGTTGGGCTGTAGCAGCCCTTCTGTGGTCAAGGCAGGGCTATATTCACAGGAGGAGCCCCTGCACGGGGAGAGGAATTTTTTGGCTGTGCCTCAGGCAGGGCACCCCAGACACCCCCACTCTCCTCCACCCCTTTCACATATTTTTTGTGAACTTGCTGCAGCAAACACCAGGTGTCTCCACTTAGCTGGGCTACAGCTTAAAAAAGGGCCCTGCTACAAAGGAGAAAAAAAAAAAAAATAAAAAGAAGAAAGAAAGAAAGAAAATGAAAAAAAGAAAAGGAGAAATTAGGGTTGTTATTTCCATGGTCTCTGTTGTGTTTTTTGTAATGCTGCATGTGAGGATGAGGACGTACAGACAAGACATATTAGTATTTTATTTTGTCACTCAAGACACCTCTGTTAGGCAAGGCAGGACTTTCCAGAGTTTGAAATAATCCAAATTCAATCACTTTAAAGCTGCTACAATATGCAAGTCCTGGCAGCCGTTTTAAATTAATGGAACATCAGATGTGCTCTGATCCTCTCAATTTCCTTAGGCAAGGGAAATTCTGCTGCAGTGGTAGCAGCAGGGGAAATATAGGGCTATCAGTAAAATAAATGTCAGCTTTTGTCTGCTGATAGAAAAATGCATCCGGCAAAAAAAGGATACAGTATTTATTGCTCTGTAATTAAAATCTATTTCTCTGTGTGGTAAGGATTATCTTAGTGGTTTGCACAAATGAACTCTTGCACAGTGCAGTCTGAGCCACAGGAATGGACATTAAATAAAGCCAAAATACAAAACTGTTTTTTATTTGGCATTTTACAAATACAGCTCAATATTTTCCTTGCATGTAGATATTTGTTTATTATGCCTGCTCATGTGCTTATAAAAAAAAATATTAAAATTCCCATCTTGAAAGTCCAGTTCCAGAGGACAGATTGGATTTTTTGCAAGAACTGGGGGAAGGGGGGGTGGAGGGGAGGAAGAGAGAAAATCTGACAAAACACCATAGCAAGATGCCAGCCTATGGTTTGGAGTTTACTTAGAAAGTGTAAACATTCATTGGGTTTGTCAAAAGGTTTGCAGACTCGAGAACCTTTTGATCAAACCTGGGCTATGTTTGAGGATACTTGCACTGAAATGCGGTTTTCAAGATGCAATTCAGTAGCTTTTGCTTTTGAAATACAAACCAGCCCAAAAATTCAAATTAAGACTCTGAACCCTGCATAAAAGCACAGGCTTTTATGGTGCATGTTTTCTGCTGATATACAGGGCTAATCAGCCAGGGCTATGTCCTGGCTACAAGGGCCCACATTTCATAAGGTCCTTTTCCTGAAACAAAATACAAAACAAGATGTCAGAGTTAAATTGAGGGCAAGGTATTTCTTTAATTCTGATTTTTCAGTTATTTGCTTTGTATGAGGAGAACCTGGCTTCTTCCATGCTAACAGGGACTCACATTTCCAGGCAGTATCCTTAAAAGTTATTTTTAAAAATGCTGGGGTTTGAAGGTTCTTAAATCCTTCAATGTAAAAGAAAATAAAATCATAGTGTGGAACCTAACAGAGACTTTTAATCTTGATCTTAAAAGTATGAATCATACTACAGCATAGAGTAAAACTATTGTCTGTTCTCTGTACTCTCCTTCTCCACACATACTGATATTTGATATTTATTGGTGACAATTAGAGGTACTCTCAGGTAGTCCCAGTGCCTCCTGCCAAACTCTGTATTCAGTTACTGCCTTGCAATCTACAGCTGAGATTTCTACAGCCTTGCTGCTTTTCTCATTTCAATATGACATTTCTGTCAAACAAGACTGATTAAAACAGCAAAGCAGAAGCAAAATGTCTCAAATTCCAGGTGTATAACGTTGTGCCAACAAACCAGACTAATTACAATTACTGTCTTAGAGCAGGAAAACTAGTGGCAAGGTAGAGATATTGCAATATAACAGGAAAACTCTGATAGCCACTCTGGAAAACTCAGCCACTGTTTTCTGCCAGATTTGGGGCAGAGCCCCAGTCCAGGCCCAAACCATCTCCAAAAGCTGCTCCACTGGGTCTTTGAAGGGCAGCCAGTACACAGATGCCAGGTTTCAAATACTGGTTAGAAAAAAGGCTGAAATATGTGGGGTTTTATCAGACCTTCATGTTGCAAAATTTCGGTTTGATGCTCTCCTCAGCCCAAAGGGCTCCCTGAGATCTCCTGCCAAGCCAACTGCCTGGCATCTGCAAGGGTGCAGCAGCATGGCTGATGGCAGGCAGGTACCTTGGGCACCCCAGTGGTCATCCCAAGGGAGAGCTGTGAGAAGTGGGATGCAGCTCGTCAGTCCCCCTGCAGGCAAGCAGACATGTGCCATGGTGAGAAGGGGTATCATGGCCTTGAGGAGTGCCATGGATGTCACCAGATCAGGATTCTATTCTCCAAGGTCCTGCCATGGTTTTTGTCCCAGAAAAGGCTGTGATGAGCAAGAAATGAATTCCAGATTTGTTTACTTTCTACAGTCTTCTCCTGGTGAGTCTGAAGGCAATGCAGGATGCTTCCCACAGTTACACCCACCACCAAATCATGACAGCAGAAACAATCAAGATGGAAGTTCGTCCTACCTTTATGAACCAGGCATTGAGTCCCCATGTCTGAATCTTTTTGTATTTGAAACTCTCCGTTGCCTTCACTGGAGTTTAAAGGTAAAGAATTTGAAGATTTGTCCCTAAATAAAAAGTAGCAAATTAATATATAACAGCATGGTGAAGCACACAACAGTCAAGATATTCAGACTTATGGCTCCCACTGCAATTGTAATTCAGTTTCCTCACTCATATATAACACTTTTATCTACTCTGAATGGGGTTATTTTTAGTTCTTTAACAAGCCCATATAATTCAGCTGTCACAACTTCCATAAGAACAATTCATTGGAATTTCCTGCCTTTAATTTGGACTAACTCCTGTCTATAAGCATCACATTAGCAATGTTTCCAACTTGTGTGGTGACAATCAATCATTACATACACACATACATAGTACATATATATTTATAATGTTTGACTACCATTTGCAGAGGTAAGGTCTCAAAGTAATGTTAGGATCTCCTCTGGATAAATGCAACAGCCCCAGCTGGGCTGCCTCCTCTTTGTTCCAGCCTTCACAGCCGGGCTGTTTGTTGGCTGAGAAAGAAATTCCCCTGCCCATGCAGGAGGAGACAACAGATATCAACCTGCCTCAAGTCCTTCCCTACCTTTTCTGCTGTGAGGACTTCTCCTGTTGCTGACCCCAGGAAGATGATGATCCTCAGGACAGAGTTGCCTCTGGCACACACACCAGGTGCTGCAGAAGCACACTGGGGGAGTCACACAGATGTCCCATCACTCTGAGCTGTGCCCAGCCCGTGAGGAGAGGTTGCTACGGCCACCTCTGTTTCCTGACAAAACCAGGCAGGACATTCAGCCCTGAGCACTGAGGCTTCCCAATTAGCCATCCTGGAGTGCACTGACTGATGGCTGGTTCTATTTTTGCCTCCCTAACTCCAGTCCCATTAATTCAGTGCACTCCTTTTGACTCCTTACACAGACCCAAGTGCCCAAAACCTCATGCCATTTCTCCTGAGTGTGTCAGCTGGTATGACAGGAGATGTTACTTTTCTTTAAACCTCCACTGTAGAGCTTCACCATTTGTTTTGTGTCACAGAAGAGAAACTTCAGTTTGACTGTGCTCATATTTGGCAGTTCCTGTGATCTTCAGACCAGCAGGTCTTCACAGAAGAGCAAACTTTATCTCTCCCTTGCCCCAGAGCCATCCCTCCTATAAACTAGCAAGCCAATCTGGTGAGGAAGGGCATCAGGATGTAGCAAAAGGCAAGAAAGATTCTGCACAAGACCTTTCTAGGTTTCCTCCCTCAAAAGCTCAGGTCTCCAGAATTCGATATACAGCAAGGCCAGAAATATATGCATAGGCTGAGCAACCCAAGAGTGAGAGGATATTACACCTGTCAACTCACTCCACATGTTCTTCTCATCCCAAAAGTCTTCTAAAATTTTGCTTGTATTTTCAAACTAAGAATGTCCTTATCTGTGGAATAAGGAGAACCAATGTTTAAAAACAAGACCAACATAAGGCTTGTTAAGGTTATCCCCAGCATAGCTCTGGGGGACCAAGCTGTACTCCATGGAAAAGAGTGGTGGGAGCCCAGCTGAGGGACACAGGGCTACCTGAGCAAAGCCAGCACCACACACAGCCATTTCTGGAAGGATCTCAGCCTGGAACCCTCTGTTGTTATGCTGCTTAGAAGAAGTGCTCTCACATATTTATCTCCTCTTCACCTGTGATCAATCGTCTTATGGAAAAACAGCATCAATAATGAGTAAGTAGCAAAAGATGTGCTCTACCTTTCCAGCCCTGGCCATTAACAAAGACTATCAGACAATCCAAAATTACTTCACCCAAGTCATGTTGATTTTTACCTGCTGGGAATCTGGCCCAGGTTGCCTCTGGTTCCCAAGGGAAATAAACCATATAGTATCATGGCTGAACTGACGATGCAGGTAGACCACAATTTCCACAAGATGTGGCTGGATAGAGGATAAGGCTGTTTGCATTGACCAGATGGCACAAGAGTAGTTTAGCAAGTGAGGAAAAATTATCCAGCCACAGAGGGCTGCTTCTGGCTTGGTTGGGGCTCTGGCACCAGCTCTCTGCCTGAACCCCAGCTTTCTAGAGAGCCTGCGAGATGCAGTCCAAGGTGGAGCAGGCAGTGCCAGTGACACAGTGGATGCATATGTTCCCAGGAATACTGAGGGGCAGCCTGGCACTCTGGTGGAGGCTGGAAGCTGTGCAGCACATGCACATGCAGCCACAGCTATCAATAGGATTTTGCTGCTTTGGCACATCTTCCTAATTTACTTAATTTCTATTTAAGCCATTCTGTTTCTGTTTTGAGCCTTTATCAGATGCTGGCATGTTTTGGAAGGAGGCTTTGGAAAGAAGTAATTTTAAGGGGAGGATAAAAAAAAAGTCAGAGCACTGGGAAGAATGCCCCTAGAGAGGGGTAACCACTGTAACTGTAAAAAGGCAACTGGACCAGTCCCTAGAAGTAGGCCATGCTCTCTTTCCTGGAAACGCAGGTCCCTGAGGGTTTGTGGAATGTGCTTGAGAGTTTGTGAAACCTAATGGGGAAAATCCAGCCTTGTTGACAGCAGTTTTCCACACCTAAGTCTAAACCTGCACTGGAAAATGGAGGGAGAGGTCTGCAAAGCAAGAGAAGTCATAACCTGCAGCATAAGCATGTCACAGCTTTGTCTCTGAGGTAGCCAGTAATTGTGTCCAATTTATAAGTACTTCTGAAATAAACCACTTTGTTACTGCAGCCATTCTGCAAAGCACAGGCAGGGGTGGGGGGTAGCAGTCTCTTTTCCTTGCCTCCATCTGTCACCCAGTGACATGCTTGTCATGGCTTGGCTGGAGGATACACAGAGAGAGCTCCTGAGAAGCAGCTTCTAGGGAAGAGTTGCACATGTTGTGTCCGAACAGCACTGATCAACAGTAGCAGTGGTTAAACTCTGAGAGCTCCAATACGAGTAGCAGATGAGAAGAACACAGCTGTTGATGTTGACATGTTGCTGGCCTTATGGAAAGATGATAAACAGCTGGAAATGCGAATGATGCACTGGGGAATAGGGATTGAGAGGAGAATTTCAGGCTCACTGGAATGTCACAAATGAAAGGGCAATCAACTGAGGATGCTGCATTCTTCCTTTACAAATAATTTGTAGATCCTTTCACTGCTTCATACAACAATGGACATCAGTCCCCTGGTTTTTGGAAGATACTCATGGCAAGGCTGCAGGCTTCCTGGCTGACATTGTTTTTATTAGTGAATGATGCAGAATGGATCCACAGATCTTCCTTCCTAGAGGAGTTTTCTTTGTTTCTTCCCCAAACAATTACATGGTTAGTGAGTGCTCCCTACACATTTCCAAGGCCAGGTGGGCACTGACAGCTGTAGGACCTTAAGTAATTTTGCAGTAGGACCAGCTACTGAAGGATTGAAAGCCCTTGTAGAGCTACCTTAAAACTGGGGAGCTTGTTTCTGTATTTCCATGGCTCCAGTGTTGTACTCTGCCATCAGCTTTAATTGTTGCTGCTCTGAAGAAAGCCTTTGTTCAGTGCAATTGCCTACTCCACAGTGACATCATCCAAGGCTGTGTAAAAAAAGCACAGCCTGGAGTAGTCAGCCATGTGATGATGTATAAATAGCACTGACAGAACAATATTATAAACTCTACGGGTACAGCTGAGATAAAGCTCACAAGTTGCTGATTCATCTAAGATATTGGCTTGAGGGACTGCATGAGGTTCAGCTACAATAAATGTTCTCAGCTAAAAGCATATTACTTCACCATGAATCAGCTGCTCAGATCTTTCATTCTTTTCAGAAAAGCACCTGTCTCTTCCTGCTTCAGTCTTCCATTACTGAATACATGTATTATAAGGCCTAATTTTATTTCTGCTTTCTTTATGCTGAAATATGCCACAATCAGAGAGTTCTCTAAGGTTTTATATACACACAGGAAAAGCAAAGCATTCCTAAAACTGCTTGCCAAGTACTTGGTAACAGCAAGGTTTATGTTATTGTTCACAGCTCTGTTTCTACTTTGCCTGCCACTAGAAAAACAAACAAGAGACCATTATTTCAATAAACCTAGAAATACTGAGCCATACTTTCAACATATCTGAGTAGGTAATGACTAAGTAATTTTACGGCTTTCCATGAGATCCATGAAAGGTCAACTGCATGTCCATGTACAATGTGGTTTTAAAATGGACAAAATGAAACCTCACAACTTCATGCTGGATCTCCATGGACTGTGGGTGACAGAAATGAGCTCTACTACATGTGATTGCTTTGCAATTTGGCACCCATGATTGCACTTACTGGTAGTTTACTGAATTTCTGTAAGCCAGTAACTCAAGTTCACCCTGTGCTCCTCCACAGCACACTCCTGCACTGTGATCATCACTTGCATGAACAGACATCCTGCCCCACTGGAGCAGCTTGCTCGGGATAGGCAGAGCACTTCATCTGCTGATTGCATCTTGGTTGCATCAGAGCTGCTCATTCAGGACCATTAAAATGAGCAAGACTTATACAATTACAGAACTTTATATTAATTTTTAAAACTTGCAGATGTTGTTATCTGTACACATGGGAATAGTGCCAAATGTTATGATGACAGAAAAGAGTCATATTGGCCAGGGTTTAAAAGTAAGGAAGCAGGAAAAGGAAAACAACACACTACCACTATCAAGGAACTGCATGTATCTGATTTTGCACACAGCTTCTGGTTTGCCACTTTGCCTTTCTGATAGTGAGTTAATCATCTAATGTTTTTATGAGCACAAAACCAATAAAATGGTGTGTGGGAAAATGACAATATAAATCCTTTATTTGCTTTAGATATGTTTTTATATCCACTAAATCCTTCTTGCTCTGCCCAGAGAAAACCTTCCTGTGCTGAGTTTCAGACAGCAATGCCAGCACACGATCCTACATCCCTGCTGCTTGTGTCAATATCCTTCTCCAGGGTGTGCATCCTTTGGGTGCAGCTGTGCTGCTATGCAGTGGCTCAGAGAACATGCAGCTCTTGGGTTATTTTGGCTGAGGCTGCTGGAGGATCAACAGGCTGAGGTGCTTTGCAGAGAGCACTGAAATGATGCTCAGTGATCTGCATAAGCAACACGTGTTTTATATTATCAACATCCCCTTCATATTCCAGTTGCATGTCAGTACTGGTAGAATCTACAGATGCAAAGACCAGCTCCAGCTTTGAAGCTCAGGACAATAATAAAATAACCTGCTATTTGTTTATGTTAGTAATAAAATCTTCCATCAACTACTATTTGATTGTGGCCTTGAAAAGAAGGCTGGCCAAAGGAAACCTCCTCTGTGAACAGGAGATGAAGGAAGTGGATGGGTTGAATGTGGATTTTCTAAATCTAGTCGAAGAAATTGATGGTTATGCTTTAAGTTTTAAATTATTTTGACCCCAGCTTTCCAAAAGACTGCTTGAAGGACTAAGAGACATTGTAGCATTCACTTTGTCCCTGGATAAATGCTTTGAGAGATGGTGCAGAGCCAAACAGTGCAATTACAATTTTCCCGAATCCATTAGAAGCAGCCAAGGAACAAGGAAAGGCACTTGCACTGCCTCAGCACAGCAGGCTTTCCCAGTTGCTGTCTTCCTCAGGCATCTCTCCCTGCTTCTCCTGTGTCCCTGCCTCTACTCCTGCCACATGGTCAGCTGTGTGGATCATCCTGTGCCTTGGGGCTGTAAGAATGTGTGCCCTTGCACTGTACTATGAAGCCATCTGGGGGACTGCAGCTGCATGTGCACAATCACCAGACAGTTCTGAGACAGAGCTGAGATTTGTGCCACAGCAACTATAGGCATGGGAAGAAATCAAAGGTACCTTTTGCACACAATCCATTCTTATGCCTTAAGGTCACATTTCTGAGGTAGAAAAAGCTGGTTTATAGAGCACACACAGGCAGACAATTTGAATTCCTGGCATCTCTTCCCCAGTATGTTCACTACTGGGGAGCATGGAAAGGTAGTGTTGCCTCACTCAGCCATGGATTTTACCACAGAGCATTCTGGCAACACCATGGACTCAGGTGTAAGGCTTCCAAGATAGTGGCCCAGTTAATTCCCATGCACAGTTCAATGGAACCTTTCTGATTATTTTCACAAAATTCTACAAGGGTTGTTTCTTTCCCTGCTGCATGAAACAGAAAAGCTCCTAACGTGCTCCTGAAACGCCTTGTAAAGTTAATGTGACTTATTCTCTATCATCAAGAGAATGATCATGGAATGAAAGAAAGTGCTATTTTCCCTCCAAGTTTCTTAATATTCAGTCCTCATATGGCATAAGGGAGTCAGCTCTCAATTACATGAAGGCAAATACCAAGAAATCTGTCAAAGCCAATAGAGTTGTTCTGGACACCTGAGTAATTTCTCCCTCGGTATGATTCACTCCAAAATCCACTCTGAATATCCTTAATAACTTTTTTATTCACATACATTTTTAGCTCTCTTTTAATTCTAACTTTTTTCTATGTTTCACAAATAGCTGGAGTCAGTTTTTTTCAGATGATGCTGTTTCCCCAACTTGCTTTCCCTATGAATAGCCTCCATCATGATTATGCTACTTTTGCTCGAATGTTTCATTTTTAACAATAAACATCTATCCCAGATGCCTTATTTTCAGCTTCATTAAATGTTTTACTAGTTCATCCTGAGTCATGTCAATATTTACCTTGGACGTGGTTCCATATCCTTTAGTTTCTAAGACCAGAATTCTCCAGACAAGCTTATTGTTCCTGGCTTGACTTCTACAAGTCACAGCTTAAAACCTTTTTGATGTATTAAACAAGATGCAAATTCACCCAGCCATTCACTTTGCTGTGTGCTGCCAGCTATGCCTATTCCAAACATCTCTGAGCTGATTCACTTCAACTTCTGTGCACACACAGAGGCCCCAGACCTGTACTCAGTTACTGTGGGGTAATTTCAAAGCCATTTAATAACAGCAATTAGCAGAAGAGAAATGGGATATCAACCTTTCAGGCACAGAACCACAACAGACCATTTCCACTGACCTTTTGCATTGTAGAAAAAGGTGTTGGAAGCAGAAGGGGTTGCCAGGCCTTGCAGGGCTGTGTTGGTCTTCACTGTGCAAACCCAGATGTTCTTCTGAGAGATGTTCTTCTGTTCTTCTGGACTGCACTGCCCCACTCCAGCTCTCTTCCCTGCTCCTGAGCAGCAGGGCTGACTTGCTCTGAGCCATGCAGGGACACCTGAGGCTCATCCCCAGGCAATCCTGAGCTGCTGCCCACAGCCATCCACACCCAGGCTGCTCCTCACTGCTGTCAGAGCTCCTAATGCTTCAGGGAAGCTCTTTATGTACAAGACTGCAGGGAGCAAAAGTTTGATAAATAGAATTTTCTTGATAATTTTTTGGATCTTTACACTTAGTTTACTTCAAGTACTGTTTCAAAGCAGTAGCACAAAAAAGATAGTTTGGGGTTAAATATATTTATATTTTAGATCCATGTACTGCCCTGGAATATAACATTTTGAATTTTATAATGGATATAAAAAAAGCAAAGATGTCAAGCTGGGAACGTGCTTTGAAAATAACAAAGGGCTTTATGTGTGATTGTCTGAGGTAATTTTATGTTGTTCCTGACTTTATTTAAAATACATCCTTTCAGTATGAAATGCCTTTTTCATTCAATGAAATCAGCAGTGCAGACTGGCAGGGCAGCTGGGAAGGCACCCCAAAGGGATACACATGGAAAAAAGTACTCAGAATTTTGGATATCTCCAAAGTGAATATTATACTTGTGCCATCAACACACATTTGTCAAGAGCTGGCAACATGGCCTGGAGAAGCAGTGAACCATGTTCTTGTGAGAGGGGACGCAATTTTACATCAACCAACAACATTACCAACCTCCCTGAGCTAGGTATTCCTTGGAGCAGGTGAAGGAGTTGCCTTTAGATGTTCCTCCAGGTGTGCAACAGTTTCCATCAGAAATCCAGGATATTGAGCAGAGTTCACAGTGCAACCATATCAGTGATGGCCACACATCACTGTGTGGCAGGTACATGGGGCTAGTTTAGAAATCCCTTGCTTGGGTGCTTTAACAATAGCAGCACAAATAAATAATTGCTGTAGCCAAGCCACATTCTCTTGCCAACATCCAAGAAAGAGCATGTCCACACAGTGAAATGAAGGTAATATTTCTGTGCACCCCTGACCCCACTCCAACTCACACACCACTCCCCTGTGCTTTGACCCAAAGGGCTGTACTGCTCACAGGACAGCTGATGGTTTATTTGGTTTGGAAAGAATTTGCTCAGCTCTAAAGAAGAGGGAATAATTTTCCTCTTTTGGTCTAAGCTAGAATCAGAGAGATGAACTTGAAACAGGGCTGTTCAAATTCCCTTCTCTGACCTATGTCCCCTACATATTCACCACAGTGAGAAAAAACCAGCTTGAGGGACCACTGTCTCTCACAAACACACAGAACCAGAAGATTAAAGGGAATAGTTGAATACTAGATTAAATGCAAGTTTTATGTTAATGATCACTTACAGAGACCTAATAAATGATTCTGTGCAAGGCATTGTCAGAGGTTTTGCTCTGCTATTTTTGTTTAGCACATAGATTTAAGAGCCTTTTACCCTTATAGAATAATGTTCGGGTTTTAAAATTAATATTAATCTGTCACTACATTCACCTGTCACTCTTTGAAATGGCTTCTTTTCTAATAAAGTGTCTTTTTTCCTTTTTCATGTGCTGCTATATCAGAATGGAGTATCTAGGATAAGCCCTTTCCATAGCACTGCTGCACAGGATGGGATGACATGCAGGAAGGCAGCTTTTTATAGTGTATGATCTCTTTTGACCCGAACAACTAATCAGTGTTTTAGAGGTTTTATATTTACCCTGGCTGGGGACTCTCAAATGGTCTTCACTGCAAATGTCTCTGCTTCATTTCCAGAGCAAATAACCCACAAGGGACAGAGGTTTTCCTGATAGACTCCCACAAAAGCTCTCAGGGGGGAGCTTGTTTTGGTTTTTTGTTGGTTTGGGTTTTTCCACCTCTATTGGGCCTGGGGTGCTACTCTAAAAAAAATTATGAATTGCTCCCATCCAAGCAAAGGTCTTTGACAGGATGTGCTGGGCATCATCAGGTGTTCTCTCCTGTTTCTCCAACCCATCTTCCAGCCAGAGGGTACCCCAGGCAGCAAGTATCCACCTCCACCTCCCTTTCTGGTGTGGCTGGGAAAATCTCCCTGTGAGGTACAGCCCGACCCTCCTCTTCTGCCTGGAGTATGGACATGCTGAATGTGCAACAGAAACAACATCTGGTTACTGTGCCCTGATCAATCAGTGTATTGCCTTCCTCTCCTTCACTCTTTGCCTGTATACCTTCAGTTACTATTATTCTATTATCCTCAATCTTTTTTGTTTCTTCACATCAAAATACCAGTAACCTTTTCTTGCTGCTAAATATGAGCATTTTATTTTTAACACACTTGAGCTTTATATGCAGTATTTCACACAGTATTTCAGTGCTGATTGCAGGACAGAGCCATGCTATCCCACCTGTTTGAGCTCTGTTTTCTCTGCAGCTCCAGGAACTTCCATTTCACTTGTCTTCACTCCCACCAGCCATCCTGCATTTGGCCATATGATTGCTTTCCTCCAAGAACAGAGGGGACACTCACTCAGCCTGCAGGTCATACCTAGATTATCTTTAATCACTGCACAGCTTTGCTGACTGCAATCTCATTTCTTCTTTTAGAATGAGGGAAAAAACCCTCAATGAAAAGATAGGGAGTCTTTTAACAGATAATTCTGAATTGGTCACAGAAAAAAGGTTCAAGTCTCAATTCTTATTACCAGCCTCTTTAGAGGAAACACAGGGTGACTCCAGTAAAATTAGTGGGAATACAATGGTGTAGCCAAAATCCAGATCAAGATAGAGGTTTGGAAATAGGCTGCTCTGAGCATTTATTCTTATTAGACATCTCATCTCCTGCTTTATGAGTTATTTTGAAGGTTTACTGTATTCCAGTAGAAGCAGGAGTTCAGATTATGAACTTTGATTGCTCATGGTTTATTCAATATTTTTAATAAAGTTTGAAAAGGTTCCCCTTCCATCAAAGAATGTCCCCTTTGATTAATCAATTGAATTTTGATTTTTTTTCCTAATGGAGAATACAAACCAGTGTACTCCTTTGCCAGTTGTTTACAGGCATCTTCACAGCACACAATAGAACAATTATTTTCTAAGTAATAGAGCTGTGACCAGAAAGGTTAATAAACTACTCAACAGTGCAGAATCTTTTGCTTCCTTAAAAAAAAAAAAAAAGTGCCACACAATAAAGACATATCAAGACATTTTAAATATATTCTGCATATTTCCAAATAACATAATGAAACAGAATTCTCTTAAATGGCCTTCTTCACATTTACAGCTGTAACAGCTGCAGTAGCAGCTCAGTCAGGCTTGATTTTATTCAGTGTGCAGGATCAACATAAAATCTAGGCTGAAAATTAAAGGAAGTAAATGTCCCTCTGACAGTCAAGAGAAACATTTTTGTCCAAGAGTATTTCTGGCCACAAATCACATTCAAAAGCAACTTTGTCATTTGTGCCTGGACTAGTCTCAGTAAGTACTATTATGATTTATTACATTTTTTATAGAATCAGGAGACAATTTATTAGCCCCAAGGTATTGTATTGAGCTTCAATTATGTAATAGGCATTATTCCACTGAATATCCAAAGCTTTGTAAGAAAGTTTTAGTTCTAGAAAGAAACGTACAAGGTTCTCAAATGATTTTGAGGAAGATCAAACTCCCCCCTTTTTTTGCTAGTTGAAAGAGGAAAGGTTCCTTCTTGATAGAAATCATGAATAATTTGAATAGATTTTTTTTCTAAAGAAAAAAACCCTCCTTTTTCTCTGAAAGCCATTGATAGCTCGGGATTCAAGCAAAAAAGAATAAAAGACGAAATAATAGTTTCTTGCTAGGACAGAACGCAATAGGTATGCTGCCAAATTAGCAAGATTTTAATTTCATTATAACTGAGGACTGCATATGTGATTTGCCTGCTTATGAGTGAGGAATGGGGGTTTCCCACATGTGGCAGAGGAGGGGCAGGTCCTCAGCCCTGCTAAGCCCCCCTGGGGCTGGGTTTGCAGCTTCCTGTCGAGTGCTCTTCATGGTTCAACAACACAGACTACTGATACCCCACCCCATCCCGAGCCATCTGCATCTCCCAGATTAACTGACTGCCCTAAAATAACTAATAGCCAGTTATCTGTCATCACCCTCATTCTATTGTCCCTTAGAGTTTGCTTAAAAAAACCCACAGATTTTAAAAAGCACTGACACCTAAATAAAAATTGATCAGCTCCAAGCAATTTCACCCTTCACAAGCCATTTTACATGATTGAAGGCTTCAGTTCCCAGTTCTCAAAGGCTTCTCCAGCTCTTAATCATGTGTGAATTTTCCTCTGCTCTCTGTCAACAGTGAAACACAACAGTTCCTGTAACCACCAGGTAAAAGTCAGAACAACTGTTGCCTCTGATATTTCATTTTTTTTTTAACTAATAACAAATACCCTGCCACACACAATGCAAATACAACACATACATGCAACAGATGTTCTGCTTTGGAGTAGCAAAGCCAGTTACTCCAAGGTATTCTCAGGAAATGGAAAAGCAATGTTCTTGTGGCTGACAGATATCTGAATTGATCTTTAGTGTATGCACAGTTAAACTGGTATTTTAGTAAAATGACTTTATGCCAGCTGAGAAGAAATTAGAAAGTAAATCAACAAGCTTTTTTTCAGATAGACTTCAGTGCCTCAAAAAATCACCAGTGTGAATGTGATACCAAGGCTGCCCCCCTGCCATTACAAACCCAACTAATCCAAACACCTCTGCTATGACTGGGTGAGATTACAGCTGTTGCTTAGGTTTGCTTGCATTTATGTTTTGCCCTCTGTGAGAGCAAGGAAGCAGAAAGAAGGTGATGGATAATGCATTTTAACCATAACCATGCCATCCCATGGTTATTTTTGCAGTACAAATGAGTTATGTGGGGATGAGCTGCATTTGCATGTCATTCACCAATTCCACTCAGAGAAGCAGTTAAGTGCCCTTATTTTTCACAGCATGACAGAAAAAGTTGGATTCTCAGTTTCTCTTAGAAAACGTGAACTGAAGTAAAATGCATATGCAAGTAGCATATTTATTGCATCAAAGGAAATAAGGCAACAAGCCAGAGCCTGATCTTGTTTGCCACTATATAAACGATGAGTAAGTCTGCTAGGGTCAGCAGAGCAGTGGAGTCACATGAGTCATAGCACAGTGCTCTTTGGAAAGATTGCTCCATGGCTAAATATATCACTACAGTTGCTTCAAGAAAAGCTCTGCGTCAACTTCTTATAAATGCTGGCAGTGACGCTGAGCTCTGGGCACTCATAAAGCCAGAAGAATGGACAGGAATTAACAAGTGGCCTTAAAAAAGATATTGAAGAGAATGGAAGTTTTGTCTGCACAAGAAGTGAAGAATCAGACATTTGATAGCGAAAATCATGACCCAATTTTTTTACCACACATATTTTGCCACCTTTCAAGTAGGTCTGTGGTGAAAAAATAATAGAAAAGACCACTAAACTCAACAGATCAAGTCCATGCAGCTTACCACTCAGCTCTGTGAAAACATGGAGTTTGTTTCACTGCATTTTTTATCAGGCTTGTCCCAGTAAATGATGACTTGCATCTCCCAGGGAAATGCAATAATGAATCTACTGTTATCACTGAGTATGGACAGCCACACCGACAGAAGCCAATCCAACATCACATCCTTGTGATTAAGCAAAACAGTAATTCCAATGAATACTTTTTATATCTCCATCTGATACACAGAGCTGAATCTGGAAAAAGAAAAGCTCAATAAATAATTTAAAAAATGCCCTTTGATCTTTTATTTTTTTCAGTGGAGCCATAATTTAGTGCTACTACAACAGCAGTTTCAAGTAACCAAAATTGCTTATCAAATGTATGTTTCTAATGCATTCTCTATCAACAAAGTCCTGAATTAGAAGAGATTTCATAATTCTTTATGAATTGCTCTCCTACCCAGTCTTTCCACTGGAAGCCTAATTAAATGAGTATTATTTCTTATTTAGTGGTTCAACAGGTCGTTTATCTTAGATTTATGAGTATCAACCTACTTTAGAAGGTATTAGAAAGCTTTAACGTTTGACACGTATTCTCTAAATCACTGGCAGTGCTCTCCATTTGCACTAGATGATTGGTAATCTTCTCAATATTAGGTTTTATTGACAATGCACCATATAGAGTCCTTATTATATGGTAATGATTTGAGATAGGTGCAGAATTGGGAACTAATAAATCCAAAAGCTCATTTTTGATTGTTGACACAGAGCAGAGGAATAACGTACATCCATCTAAATCACTCTGTTTCTCAATACCAACACATACACATGTTTAACCTGATCAGAACACAGTGCAGTGATGTGTAAATAGATCCCAATTCTTTGCTTTGAGCCTGATGGATTCATGCTTAAAACTCCGTTTTTACTCAGAGAAAAACCCTGAGCAAAAGTGAGGCTCCCCCGTGGTGTGGAAGCACTGGCAGCCACCTTTAAGCATGCTCACTCAGGAGCAGGGGCTCATTCTGGTGCCCTGGCTCCTGGCCAGATCCCCAGCTCATCACCAGCCACTGCTGCTGCCCAGCACCAGCTGAGCTCCATCACGCTGAGTCTCGCCACTAAATATGCCTAGTGAGATCAAGAAGCATTTTCTCTGAGTAGAGAGTTACTAAAACTGAGATCACAGGCTTAAAATCATCCTCATAATTTGTATTTGGGAGACAGTATTGAAAACTGACATATATAACAAAGACATACATTCATGTAGCCCTACATAATAATAATTTCACAGAAATATTGGCATTGATATAAAGAGAATTCACTTGAATAATTGATTCCCCTACTTCAATAGAGGATCAGCCTCCCTATCTATATTACTCACAGAAAATTAGAGTAGAAGATAAAAAAATTGAAGTGAGAGCCTTTGGTAGCAAATGAACATCCTTCCACTGAGTTCTACAGAATTAAAGTCTCATCTGCAACCCTGTAATCCAAAGGTATGTCTTTGAAATGCTGTCAGGAGATCTGTATCAGTCCTGCTTTTGTAGCATGTCACTGAAAATGGTTTCTGGGGCACTGGAGCAAAACCAACACAAAAATCTGCATCCCTCTTTTATCCAGACAGATGCTGGGTAAGAAAAGTCTAGTGAAAAATTTGGATTAGTGGCAAAACTGCCCTGTGACTATTGCACATTGGAACTGTCAACAGCAACGAAGTACAGCAAAGGGGTGTCTTCCTCTCACCTTGCTCATTCAGAAAACACCCCAAAATCCTAACTCAGGCTAGAGGCCTCTCAGGCTCACTGTGCTGTTTACAAATGAGTCAGTAGCAGAGGAAGTATTGCTACTAAACACTGAGCCCCCTAAGATTCAATCATTGTAAAACACCTTGTTTGAAGCAAGCATTGCTGTTACCTTGCCTTACTTCGGTGAGAGCAGGCACAGATTTACTGGGAAAAATAAGGAGAAAAATAAACCAAAACCAATATCCTCTCAAATCAATGCTCCCCAGGGCCATACATACACACTGCCCTCATCACAAGGGAGCATGTGCAGCCTCTCCACCTACTCATTAGCAGGCAATTTTCTAACATACTGTCAAAGAGCAGAATTATCACAAGTTTCATTTTCCTTACCAGTGGAGCAAACTGCATTCTGAAAATGTGCTAAGTACATATTTCTAAGCTTGTTACATTCACTCAGTTCCTAAATCAGCAAAATTTAACGATCTTCAATATCTCCCTGCCTGTGAAATTTCTTTTACTACTGGAAAGAAGGGAGAAGGTCAAGAAAGCTTGGGAAAATTTGTTAGGATGATCTGTAATATGAATTTGGCAGAAAAGAAATCAAGAACATTTCTTTGGAAAACAATCAAAGGGTAAAGTTTCCTCTCAGATCTGCATGGTAATTCATGACTTGCATGCTCCAAGAAAACTTGCTGCTCTGATGATTAGAATAACAAACTATTTGCTGTCTCCTGACAGACCAAAGATGGTCATTTTTCCTTCCTTTGTCAGTATCTTTCTGTTCAGGCAGGGCTACTTGTGTGTCCCTTGACACACAGATGAAGACTGAATGATGCATCTCTGCTTAAGAGGATTAATCCAAGTTAGATATGGCACAAATGGAAGTGACAAACAGTAACAGGGCATAAATTCTGGATGAGTCTTGTAGAGACTGACAGATGCTTTCTCTTACCTGGATCTCAGCTGCTCTTGCTGTACATGAAAAGTCAGTGTCTCCTGGCTATCCACTCTCAAGACACAGAAGCCACCAATACAGTTGAGGATCTTGAAAGCCACTGAGCTGAGGAAATTTGAATCTTCAATATTCACTGCAGGTGGGGTTGGGGTTCATCAACAACACAAAAATGACAGTGTGGAACTTATTGCCATTGAACAGTATGGCAGGCAGGAGCACAGTTGAGGTCAAAAAAGGACTAGATAAACTTCAATTTCAATCAATTGATACATACTGCGCCTCCACAAGTTTTTTAAGCGCTGGTCCATGGAAGGGGTATGCCCTTAGGATGCCCTGTTCCTATGCTCTTCACTAAGCATCTCCCACAGCCAATGCCAAAGGTAGCAGACTGGGATACTTAGATCCTCCTCTGCCCAGATAAGACTTTTTTCATGCTACAATCAATAAAATCATAAAAATAGACAAGAAATTGTCTTGGCTGAGGTTTAAAAGATGTAAAATTCAAATGTCAAGAAAATGTCACATGAAAGATCTTCAGAAATGGCTGGAAAGAGAGAAATGAAAACTTTGAGATACTCACATAAACCAACCTCAGTGAAGGGAGGCAAAATCCTGATGCCACCTTTGCAGTCACTGAAGGAACAGGCTCCTTAAAAGGTGCTGAAAGCAACCTCCAGAGACTCCCAACATGAATGACCATGCACATTGGCAGCCTGAAGTGATACAGCTCCACCAGCCTTTCTCCAGGAACACAGAAGTATCATGCTCATTTAGGAGAGTAACTTTTTTTGGACCATTCTTCCTCACAGCCTCTTGACGTCAAAGCCACAGGTCTCTTGTTCCCCCTACCCTACCCAGCTGGGGGTGCTTGTAGCAACTCACCTTTTCTTTTTCTGTTCTTTGAGTCAGCTACAGAAACAATAAAAAACACAATAAAAATAAACACAACTCCCAGCAGGCCTAGGCAACTCTGTGAGTGAAGAATTCTGCATGAACAAACCTCCCATTTAGTGCACTCTCTGTTGAGTCAGTGACAGCACAGGCTTTAATCTACTCTGGAAATATTTCACATTCTGTTCTTTCTGCAGCATTCCTAATTCCATGTCCTGTTTAAGGCTCTGCATCTGAATGGGACTTGCAATTACATGAGTCACTGCACCTTTGATTTTTTTTATTTTATTTTTATCTTTTTTTTTTTTTTTTTTTTTTTTGGTACATATGATGTGAATCACAACTGCTTGAGCCTGAAGCTTGCTCTGCACACTCAAAGTGCCACCATAACAAAATAGGCTGAAATACTCATTCCAAACATGCAGTTTGAAGCTGCTTGTGGCAAGCAGTAGAGTGTTTTATCACTATTGTCACTTCCTTGTGAAAGGTGGTGGAGAAGAACAGGGGATTTCACTTTTGAGCACGGCCTTTCCTAAACTGCCAGCTGACAAAACTTTGTGGTTCTCTTCTACACCCTTCTGGTTCAGCCCAGGGCCAAACCTGTGCTCCAGAGGCTTTTCCTGTAAGTACAACATGCCCATCTGGATGAACGTGTTTGAGTGGTCAGCTGGATCATGTGCTGAAGAGCCTGATTGAAATAGGCCAGTGGTGACTTGCCCATGTTTTGTGGTCAGGTTGAAAGTGTAGGTTATTGAAGAAAATGTCTTATTCTCATTTACAAAAAGCTGAATTTGAAGCCTATGCACAGTTTTTCTAGGGATGCCAGTTACAATTTTAGAAAGTAAATTGTGTCAATTCTCAAATTCAAATCAAAATTCAGCGCAAAAGATGAGAACAAAGGCTTGAGAAGAAAAGGTCATGATAAAATACTATACAACAGGTAAAAAACTGTCTTGTCTTTTTGTCTCCTTTCCCTTCACTTTCAAGCCAGCTTCTTACTAGAAATGCTGCTTTCCATCTAAACTTCCATCACACTGTCAGTGTAATGCAGAAAAGCATTGCCTGAAAATAGACCTTTTCTTTTACCAGAGGATAATTATGCACTGTCTCATTATAAAATACTGTTAAAGACCAGGATTTTGCTATGAAGATACTAAAAAGTATGAATATTATATCTTATGTAGGAGAAACTATACTGCTTCATCTGTCCTCTGCCCCTGGAAAACTACTACTTCTCTGGCAGACAAGGTAGAACACAACATCTCTTCATTCTGCAAGATCTATCTGCTTTAATATGAAAGCTCTATAGGGTGGGAACCTGTTAGGAACTATGCTACATATGCACATTGTAAAGAACTTTGTCAGATCAACAGTGTGGCTAAAAACCCCCAAAACCTTAAAGACAGTAATACCAAAGCCTCAAGTGTAGGTCCCAGGAATGACAGTGTAATTATTTTTAGAGATGACTACAGCAGTAACTCAACATGACAAGAGAGTGGAGAAACAGCAAGCCTGACTTAAACCAATGGGAAAGCCAGGAATACAGAATGGAGACTGTTCCTAATGCACCATATTGCATCTGAACATTTTGTTCCTACCCATCTATCCAAAGCATGATGTTTTGCATTTCATATTAACATTCTGAAGACATTAAAGAATTCTTCAATTCGATGTTCATATGCTGTGTCAGAACTCACACTCCAACTGCTTAGAGAGATGTTATGTCTACCTTTTACTCATCTTCCCTCCCTCAGGCTCCTAACCATCTTCCTTCCTACTTCCAAAAAATCCCAGGGTCTATTCTTTATTGGTAGCATTGTTAAGTTCACCAGAAAGCTGGTTATGAATACAGTTTGTGGGATTTGGACTTCACTCTGGATTTCTGCACTACCTCAGCTGTTACACATATGTACTAAGACTGCTAACAAATCATCACAGTAATACTTGAGGTTCATATACTATTTCTCATCTTCAAAGCAGTTTAAAATTTTGCAGAGGTTCTACAAAATCTGGGAGATGGAGACAGAGCTATGGGCAAAAATCTTTGTTTAGCATTGCTCTTAATATAAACCACAGTCCCTTTCTGTTTAGCACTAAAGCAGAAATGTTGCAGCCCTCAGATTTAGGTCTGAAGTGCTAAACAATGCTAAATTGCCAATAACACATTTTCACTAAAAAGTATTTAAAATACTCTTTGTCATATGGACAGCTCTCTTCAAAAGTTCTGTTCTCACCTTTGAGTTCAAGACTAGGGAAATGGTGACATTAGCATAATGTCTTCAGAGATGTATTTATGCATCAAAATAAAGGACATTTTGATTTCAGAAAGCTTTGTTAACAAAAAAGTCATATTTCATAGGAACAAAATAACAAAGTACATAACCACGAATGGAAAATATTTTTTTAAAGGTGAAACTAATAATGCTTCATTAATTCCTTCAGTGTTCAAAGCAGAACAGTCAGAATTTAATAGCTGAAAGGAAGCTCTCACTAATTTTCTGGCCCGCAATGGAAACAGCAATCAAGAGAACTTGAAAGTGAATCATTACAGGCCTTACTTCCCATATCATGTACCAGGGGAAGAATTTTTCTCAGTGCATGAGACTAAGTAAAATGCTCTCTCCCCTTCAACAGTGAACCACTGGTTTGCAGGAGCTTCATGCCCACACTGGACAAGCACTCTGCAGAGCACATCCAGGCTCCTGGTGCCCAGGCACACCTACTGGGTGTTGTCTTTAGCTGTGGGGCCACTTCCTGCTGAGCACACA
Source organism: Erithacus rubecula (assembly GCF_903797595.1). Taxonomy (NCBI): domain Eukaryota; kingdom Metazoa; phylum Chordata; class Aves; order Passeriformes; family Muscicapidae; genus Erithacus; species Erithacus rubecula. The sequence continues at coordinate 6,035,818 of NC_136660.1, forward strand.
GGAATGACCTTTCCAGCTGCACACTCAGTGCTGCACCCACCAGGAGCAGCCCCTGAAATTCAGGCAGCATCAAATCAAACCTATTAGGAGAACTGCTACAAGCTATCTTCTTATTTTGACTGACTGAATCAGGCTTGCAAATTTTTTTCATTTACCACCATCAAAAAATGAGGATAAAATGAAACAAAATCTAACTTTTTACCTAGTGGTAAATAACTATGAAAATGTAATGAATAAAATACTCTCTTTCTCATGTATTCCACCAAACATGCAATCCAATCCAGCTTATGCTTCAAAGCATGACTTGTATTTCACATGCTTTCTAGGGCACAGAGTTCTGTGACACAATAAATATAGGCTGCAAGTTTGAAACATAGATGTTCAATTGGTTCTTCTGAGGTAATTTATTTGGTTGGATTCCTTTTGAGCATGAAACATTTCTATAATGTCTGGAAAAATATGGAAACGTTCTCAGATGAAAGGATACAAGCATTCCAGAAAAAATCCCACTGAAATCTGAAGGAACTCTTCTTGGGAATACTGAAGTGCAAACTCTTCAGTTATGCAATTTTAATATGGTGGAAAGAAAAAAGTGTAAGCTATTAAATTTGTTTAAAGCTTAGAAAGCAAATTAAAACAAAAGAACATACATATTATTAATGAATAGCTACAGTGCAAGGTGGGTAATTACATGTTAATTACATTCTCTCCTTATTATATCTGCAGTGCCTCAAAATTATGTTTTCTCTCTATATATTTTCCTTGTAGCAACAATTCCTAAAAAAAAAACAAACCATAGGTGTAAAGCAAAATCTGTTAAGTATTTCACAACTGGGAGAATGCAACTGCAGGTTTTTCTTTTAAGTTAGAATTTGTATTTAGAAATAAACTGTACTTCAACATGTTTTAATTATGTGTCCTTCTGTTTATAATCTTCAACTTAAGTCTAAACTAAGCAACAACACTGGCAGAACACCGTAAATTTGAGAGACTGGGATGAAATACTTCCAGGTAAATGTTCACAGAACAATTTTCCTCTATACAGAAATAATTTGGTTCAGGTAGCGAGCCAGCCTCTCTGTGTGCCATCCCCTACTGCCCAATTCCTGCAAAACCCAGCATCCCCTTTCTTATCTGGCTGTTTAGGACTTTTCAATTTTTCTGTTCTCCAAGTCTAAGCTTCTTTCTGCATTTGCAGCTTTTCATTTAAGTCTGCCTGTAAAGAAAATCAGAAGAAAGAAGTGGTTATGATGGAGCTATCTTAGGCTGCACATTGTCTTTGTGGTTTTGACATAGTGTACTGCAGCAAGGCAGACATTATCCTCTACACCTTCCTGTTTAGCAGACAGAATGGTGTTTCAGCCTGTCCTTACATGATAACATGTTATCATACTGCTGTGCACAATTCCAAAGGATGGTATGGCTGCCATGAGCAGGAAGTGATCTGGGACAGCCATTCCTCATGTAATCTTGCTTTGGGAGATAGGCTAATTTTCCTGCTTTCTCAGACAGCTTTTACCAATAGACACCAAATCAAAAAAATTGCTTTGGGACTTGGTTGTTGCTACTGTTTTCCTTTGCTGCAGATGTTTGTTCTCTAGTGTAATGTGTTTTATTGAAACAGTGCTGGAATTAAAAAGCATTACTGAAAATGAACAATAAAAAACGTATTTCTGTGATGCTGCTTGTATGTCTTAATTACAAACACAATTATGAATATGTATCTCATTCTGGAAATCCAAACTGCTGTAGACATTGAGCGTTTAATTTGCAATGTAACATTTGCGGGGAAGGTACAGGGGTTCTGATGTATTCAAATGAAATCTTTGACAGCTATAACGCATAGCAATCAGATTGTATGGCATTTGGAAATGTGAGATCACTGGAAAAAGGGCCACAAACACTGGTATTTACAGGTAATTTATGTTATTTTTCAGTATGAGCACTGATTACTGCAAAAATACAAGAGAAATGGAAGCAGTGTAATGACTATTTCTAAGTGTCATAAAGTTTTGTTCAAACAACTGGGACAGGCTCACAGGTCTTTTACAGACTCAACAGAAACTGTTTCAAAACTCAGAGTTACATTCTTAATGGAATTCTGGTAATTTTGATACAGCAAATGAATTTGTACCAGAAGTGCTTGCAGTAACTTGACATTTTAGGAACTCTGTGGATTGCAAGTTCTAGAAATTCCTATTAATGCTATTCTGCAATATATCAATGACTAACCACATCTAAAATGTTTGCAAAGTTCTCACTAGCACAGATTAGAACCAAAATGCTGGAATTTCTATCTCAACTTGGTATCTTTGGAGATGGCCTTCACCATATTCAATCTGAATACCAACAAATATGTCTTCATCCTTTTACATGATATGTGTACTTGGTTGCTGGAACAGTGATCCTCTAGGCTAATCAACTCCCAGCTACTCCAAATGCCTTTTCTTCTTTTCTTCAGTTTTTCCATACCTCTGTCTCTGGTCCTACCTTCCACTGAGAATCACCAGCCACCACACTTTGCTATGGCTGCTGCTGAGACCACTGAGTGTCAGCACTGTGACATGAGACTAGAAGTTATTTTCTAGACTCAATGAGAGCAACAGCTGTCTTGTTAATGCTTATGTTAAGACATATGTACTAAAAAATGGTAGGAGATTGATCATGAATCAGGTAAAAATCTAATTATAAGATTACTTTGGGGGTCAAGAAACTGAGAAAACAGGTGAAAATGATACATTGGTGAAAGAACTAAAACCTGAGGGGAAATTTTTCTCTTTGTATACAACCAGAGTTGCAAAAAAGAAGGAAAAAAATAAAGCATTTTTCTCATCTGTGCAGTCTTGTAAAGGAAAAAAAAACCTCTTAGCACAGATGTTAATAGTATCAAGGTCAAGTGAAAACCAGGTATTTAATGTTTTCTATTGGTAGGGACAGGAATAAGGTAACACAGTCCAAAGATTCCCTCCCATTCCTAAAGACATGTTGAAATGGAATATGAACTCAAATAGGTAGATCTAATGATCAAATATATTCTAATTAATAAAATAATTAATATAATAATTCTAATTAATATTCTCCACTGATGCATAGTCCAATCAAAGCAATTTACCAATACACTGTATTTTCAGACAATATTAGGGATTTATTAAACTGCTGTTTAGTCAATAGTGTCTAATATGCTGTACCTGAAGTTCAAACTGCCTAGCTGCTACCTGGTTGTTGCCATTAAGAGTAAATTCCAGCATTTCATTGGTGCAAATCTGTTCTAGCAGGTTGGCTTACAATATATTCCTGTTAATTCCAGTGAAAGTAGCTTCCTTCCCTTCCATGAACCTCACAGAAAGAAATCATGGACCCCTCAGAGTCTGTAGACCACATACTGACAGCTGATCTGTTTCATTAAGGGAGTTCTTGTGTAGTCACACACCTACCAGACAAAGCCTAAAATTGGCATAAGGGAGTAATTTCTCACACAAATTGAAGGACGTGTGATATAGATGCATCTACACAATTTATATTAAGCACACATTGCGTATACTCCAGCATAGCAGCTGGTCCTGAACCTTTAAGAAGGAATTTTATCACTTACATCACTGAGAGCAGGATTTGGCCTGTGTTTTTGACACATGGTAAGGCTGAAGATATATGTTGTCATATTACTGAGTATTTTTTATTTTATCATATGTAAGCTGACTAAACTAGGAGTTATTTATAGAGGCTAATTCACATTTTTACAGCATATGGATGTGCTTTTTGCCAGCTTTAGCACAAACACAGTTTATATTCATTAAGACTGAGCTGGCTAATTAACCATAGACAGAATTAGTGAATAGCTTTCTAGTAATAGTACCTCAAGGTTGCCAATAATTTCATTTGGGATTTCCCACACTGCAGATTTCTCATCTTCAGCAGTGACTCCACCTACAGCATCCACCTCAGAAGACACTGCCTCTGGACAGGGCTCTTGCAGGTAATCCTCCTGGTCAGACCCCTAGCAGGAACCAGCCACAGGAAACACTGAGTTAGAATATTCTCCTACCCTCTATGAGCCCAAACAGCAGCAGCACAGACAGGCAACAGCACACAGAGGTGCTTTTGGGAAGCACTGCCTTGACAGAGTGCCTGTCCCACACTCAGGCCAGGCAGACACATCTGCCCACAGAGCGAGAGCCCAAAAGGGTTCACCCAAATAAATGTCTTCTGCTGACTGATTAATGCATTAAAAGTGATTTCATTCAATCTTAGAAGAGAATACATGCTATGTTCTAGTGACTGGGATCCAAGGGAAATTCATAGAAAAATAGCTTAATCACCCCCCCCCTCCAAAAAAAAACCCTAAAAGGAACAAAACTATACCTGAGATTCTGTTGCTGAAGCTGAGAGGGAAACTGCAGGTTGGTCAAATTCAATCTTATTCTGGCAGTATTAAACAGAAAAAAAAGAAAAAAGAAGAAAGTAATTTATGTTTAATTATTGCTTAGAGGTTTCTTGCAGTTTTTTTTAAATGGAAATGGAATGGCTGACAAACAACAATAAACAATACCTTTTCTGTTACTATCCAGGTGCTCAGAATTGGAAAGCATTCTGGAAATGATTATAGATCAGCTTTAATTTCTAGCTGCATCTCAAGGGGCCCTCTTTATAATGCTCAGAAAGAACAGATGATTTTCATAATTTCATAACACTACAGCTTCTTACTCATGTGGATAATTACGGTTAGAAAACACAGTGCTTAGCTAACATTCTGTTTTTCCAGTGCAAATTTGTCACCTCTGAACAGGTATATTGTTGCACTTTAGAATTGCAGGGGAATATTAAAGAAGTCAGTCGGAGTGAAATTGCAATGACACTAAATCAAACAAGACCCTAAGGAAAATATTTTAATATGTAGCTATAATTTAGGAGTTGCTAAGTCCAAGTTGTTTTGGGCTTTTTTTTTTTTTTTGCTTCATCTTGTTTCTTTGCTGTGACCATGGGAATCTCACTGGTGTTCTGCTGGTGTGTGATCTGCAGCTCCAGGCATGCTCTGACAAGGGTATGACTTTTCCCCCTTGGAGCAGCTGGATGAAGCACCACGCTCAGGTTCTCTGGAGTGATAGAGAAGGCAGCCCTCTGTCCTCTAAAGGGAAAAGGTTTTGCATCCTATTTTAAAAATATATGTGCCAAATAGGGTGAAAAAGGCATTTGTAACCCAGCAAGGAGCAGGGTAGAGCACTGAAATGGTGTGTTTGGGGCCTCACAGGGGAAGCGCCCATCGAGAATATGAGGCAGATGTTCCAGTTCAGAGTCAAATCCTGATTACAAACAGGATTTTGCTTGGATGGTGTAAGTAAACGACATTAATTCACATCAGGGTAATTGCAGCTTCCATAAATTAATTCCCTCATACTTTTGAAATTGTAGCTAGGTTAATATTTGGGTCATTTTGTTACTTGATACAGTTAACGTGCTGAAAATATTAAAACATCTGCAGAAATGACAGCAACAAATGAAAATAAAAAGTTAGACCTAGCCACTTCATTACAATAAAAATCTCTTTTGTAGTCCAAAAAGCTTTTTGAAACTTCTGTTTGAGCTTTCACCTGTTATGTGTGAGCTCAGTAAAGTAGGTAGATAGCATTAGCCCATATTTAAAAGAACCTAAAAGGATGACAGGAAGATTTGCAGATTATAGCTGAGGAGAAAAACTGAGTTAGAGAAGCATTTTCCTCCATCACTTGTAATTCAAATTTTCAGCACTTTGTCAGTGCCTACATACTCACAAAAATAGTCAGAAAGTTTGCTTTCTATCAGAATGAAAAAACTGACCCAAATTTTATTTCTTTCAAAAATAAAGACACTTTATTTTCAAATCCTACTTTTTAAAAAACAAGGGCTTCTTAAATTTAGCAACTATTTCAATTTTCTCTAATTTTTTACCTTATATTTTCTTATTAAAAGTATTAGCTGAAATGGATGAGAATTCAAAATTAGTTTCTAATTCCTTAAAATACTATTTTTTGCTTGGGTAGTTATCTATTCACTCAAAATTTATTTTTTAATTTAAATTATTATTCCATTTATACTCTTCAGTCCAAATTAAAAAAGAGTAAAATTATGTAAAAAAAAAAAATAGACCAGGTTTTTAGAATCAATTCCAAGTCAAAAAAAAAAAAATTTTTGTTGCACAGAAAAGATTTTCAGAGGTTCTGTTTTTCTGAATAATATTTTTACTTCACTGTTTTTTTTACAGAGAGCCATTTTTTACTCATCTGTTCCATGTGTAATAATAACCCTTGGATCATTAAGAAATAACTAAATTACAGCAGAACTAGTCTCCTTAATGAGCTGTAATAGTCTCAACATTCAGCCAAAAGTTTTTTTTAAAAACTGTGAAACATCAATGTAGAATATGAAGCATTTTGTTTAGTAATAACAAGTTTATGAGCAGGACTACAGTTTACAGCCAAATATAGTGACCTAAAAATGCCATTCTGCATTGCTCCTTCCTATACACTGTGTCCTTAACAAGTCCAGGGGAAAATTAGAATGAATGAATTGTGGTGAGAGCCCGAAGCCAACAAATGTATTTAAATTAATCCTTCTGATGCAATACTTTCCTTTAAAAAATACAATTAAGTCTTTGTGTTTCCTTGAACAAAACCTCATGTTTAATAGCACCAATGACTCTGTAGTAAAATCTATTTAAAAACAGAGAGGGAGGCACAGTAAGTTTTATACAGTTAGAGAGGCTTTAAAAAACGTTGCTAGTTTCTGAAGTCTGAGTAAATTTGTGGTGAATTACTTCCACTGACCTACATTAAAAACTTCACCCTCCCTTTCTTAATTCCTCAAGATTTGTCATTATGTCAGCATTGTTCACTATGACAAAGATGTATTAGTCCAAGAGTCCTCTTGAATCAATAGAACTATCGAAATATGAGAAACAGTTTGGCAAGATAATGTCTTAAAAATTAATTGGCAATATTTTCCTGCACATTGTGGTCCAGTGGGTCTACAGGAATTCAAACAAAAAGACACTGTGAGCCAGTTGCACAAATGCAGCTGGCATATCAGTGTCAGCTGCTCTGAAAGAGACTGAAGGGACAACTAGGTGTACTATTCTTACCAATTCTGAGGTGCGATGGGGTGCCAGGAGGCAACTTGGCCAGGAGAAGTTAGCACAGCTTGACATGGAACTGATGCGTCAGCACTGATGGGTCAGCACCAGCCCAGCTGAGGACTGCAGCTGGTGCAGACACTGCTCTCAGAGCACAGCCCTGTGCCACAATCCTGCTCTGGAATTCTTTATTGTACAAGTGTGCATAAAGACACATTTGTATAAAAAGTGCTGTGTTGTTCTGTACATAAACTCACACACTTTTCTTGTTGAGAGGCAGCAAATTGCCTTTTTACAAACACAGGCAGAGAAAAGACAGTAAAATAGTACACAGGGAAATTTCTGAAACAGAATAATGGCAGGAAAGAAGATTGGTAAAGCGTTCTAATAGATGAGTTCCACAGATGTGGTAGTTACAATAAAATTAACTTTGCATAACTTACCAATACACCATTACATTTTCTCCCAGATGTTATCTGTTACTTAAATTAATTTTGCTTAAGTTACTATTAATGCAGATTTTATCCATGCTGTATTATTTTATTTAAAGTTTCTGTGGTATATAACAAGCCCTGGCTGATAGCATTACTTTAAATAATACATATAAGAGGTTTAAGTATTATAGAAATGGCTGCTGGGTATATCTTAATAGTCATAGCACAGAATGTCTGGTCTCAAAATACGTAGATTAAAACTAGCTATTTACTAACACTCAAATTCAAGGCATTGGAAAGGTTTGCAGTATTTATGTGTGTGGTATGAAGGGGAACAATCTATTCCAAGAATAAATATCAGAATTTATAAATTAGCAAAGCTAAGGTCAAGGTCAGTTTGGCGTTACTAACGTACTTGTTGGAAATGAGAATTCAGAGTTTATGTCTGTTTATTCCATAAACAAGAAGAAAGACTGAGGGGGTGATGCATTTGCCTCTTTGATAGGAGGCTTTTGTATCACAGAAATATGTTACAACCATGTTCTCAGCTTGATATTACCTGAAATTCTGTGCTCCCTTCCACACAGTCTTAACACAAATTCTCTGCAGCTAATCTTACCAAAGGAAAATAATTATTTATAAGGATTGGAAAAAGATCCCATGTTTAACAAGAACAATTTCTAAAGCCTTGTAACATCTTTCCAAGCCTTTCAATGGATATGGGTTTGATTTATACAAATGTCAGATGTCCCTTTGAAAAAGGGAGCTCTTTGTGCATTATTCTCTATATTCCTATCACCTGTGTAGTTTGAACTTGTATGCCATGGGATCTTGTGCTACAAGAGGCCTGTATAGGCTTCCCTCATATATATGTGAGATTTGCTATCAAACAAACTCTGCAGTACAGGATTTACATTAGTTTGTTATTCATGCTAAGCATGGCTGGTCACACACCTACAAATGTGCTGAATTTCAGCTGCTGGAATAAAAGGCATTTATAAGAGGTGGTTTGTTGGATGCCTGTATTTCATGTGGTTGAATTTGAATGAATACCTAATGGACAGAGATGCACTGACTCAAACCAGCCTGCTTTTTTTAATCCCTCCCCTTTAACCTGCCAGCATATGCAAACACAACAAAAATGCCTGTGGAGGCATCGCCCACGAGTGTTCCCAGGGGAGGTTCCTGGGAGGCTGTTGATGGCTCTACAAATAATCTGCCATCTTCTTTTGCAGTAATTTAATGCATGAGGTCCAAAGGACCCGAGGATTTTACGAAGCACTCAAAAATAATCCAGGTATCAGATCGCTGTGGTGTGACTGAGGTGGCAGCGCTTCCTCCTGCACACCCTTACTACACACATTTGTATTAATATTAAAAGTAGAATTAAGATCAATGAGGGCCTAAAACTCTGCCTCTGAAGGATGTTCCCTTGCTAAGGATGCACATGGAAATTCTGTGTGCGTGTTCCTCAGCAGGAGTTTTTAAACCACTATTCCTAAAAGAGACAGAAGTTCAGTGAGTTAAAGGTAGGCTTTATGCTCTTCTTCCTGAATTTCAAAATCCAAGCCAATATGTGCTAGAAGTTTTCCCTGTTTCTAATCTGTGATGTGAATTGACTTTGTTGACAAAACATTTGTAAAGAATCTAGTTTAAAATAGCTATTTGAAGCAATTTTGTGCCTACTTTGATAAAACAGGATCTCCTTCTCCCCCTAGAAAGCTGTAAATCAGTCAGTGACATCTGGCCTCAAGGACATCAGAGTCATCTAAAATGTGGCAATTTATATTAATGAACATCAGTATTAATTTTTAAATAAAAAGAATTTGCTACTGCCATTTAGTTTACATAAGAAATATTATTTATAGCTTGTGTTCCTCCTTTCCTACAATTTGCCCATAAATTACTGTAAGGAAACACAATGTCACAATTATAAATATTTTTCTTTGGAGTTAAAGTTTTTACATATCCTCTTACTGTTTTCAGTAACTATATGAGGACACCAATCAGGATTTTCTTGCTATTCCAGGAACTGCTGCCAATTTTAATGCTTGACTGAGTAGAAAAGGGTGCTTCTACAAAAACAACCAAAGCCTTCCTCTCTAGAGATCTTAATGCAGAGTGCCCTTAATATCTAGATTCTGTAAGAATCTATCTTAGCATACCAGGAATAAAAAAACCCCAAACCAACAAAACCTGATTTTACTAGGGTGCAGCTGTCTTCTACTGCTTTTACCAAGCTTCCAATTTGCAGATTATTTAGAAAGACAAAATGAAAGACGTAAAAAAAAAATCTCCAGTTGGCTTTAATGCTAAGGACACATCACTAAATGATTCACTTTGGAATGGTCACTCTAAATTCACATTGTACTTAGCATTACCAAATCTCCTAGTTATGGGATTACAAGAGAATCTCAGCTTTCATTTAAAAATAAAGTTAGCTCTTATGGCTGCAGAGGAAAGACTGAAAACCTAAATCTTGAAAGCTCGAAAACTAGACTACAAGGAAAAGGATCCAAATAATTATTTTTAAGCAACTCATTATTTTTTCTGGATATGTCTCATAATTTTAAATGCTCCAGGCTAATGCAACCCTTTAAAAATACATACAGATTTTCAGGAGGGGTGAAGGAATTTTTTTTTTTTTCAGTTCTTGAAAGTGCAACTCTTGCATGTCTGGACTCTTCAAAGTATCAACCCTGCTCTTTCACTTCAAGGACACCCAAACAAGCAAAGAACACCAATTCCTATTCTGGCTGTGGAGCCACAATCAGCAGGGATCTAAAGTAATTTAAAAACAAACAAACAAAAAAAACCCAACAAAACAAACCCCACAAGCACCTTTCCCACAGGAACCACCTATCTAGAGCTACAAATGTTTTTTAAAAATATGAAAACCTTTTCTATTATTCATGTGATCACATCTGAAAGCCATAAAAGTAAATTCTGTTGAACCCAACAGGCAGTGGCATTCACCTTTATCAGGCTGGAGCTTTACACTTACCTGTTGTGTATCTCTTCTCCCACATTATTTAAATCAGTAAAGAACCAACATGAATGCTGAAAACATTATGATAAAAATGTGAAACAAAACTTGGCCGGGTTTTTGATGAATGAAGAACTTAAAAACTCCTTAATGTACCTGCCCTGGACTGCAGCAAGCACAGTCTGCTCTCTCACTTTTTCCCAAGGGGAACCTAAGAAAGCTGGCTTCCTCACTCAGGGTCTCTGGTTTGCCTGGTGCTGAGAAGTATGAAATATTGCCTTTTTTTATTCAAATGGTCACTGTAGGAACTCAGAGGTGATTACCAGCACCCTGTGTTCCTCCTGCACCCCTGAGTGTGTCAGACAGCTGTTGGCACTATCCTGGACTGTTTTTCCCAGGTGTTACATCCAAGATGCAGCAATATTTCACCAACTCTTACTGTTCTGAAGGACTTTAGATCAGCCCCAAGACTTCCATAAAAAGTCTGCTAATGTAGACATGCCTGTTCCTAGCACGTGTGAATCTCCAGTGTGTCTCATGCTCTGCACACACCAGAGCAGTGTGTGTGCCCCTGGAGCTGAGCCCCACCAGATTTCCCTTAGTTCAGCAAGCACAAACTTCAGGTTTTACCTGGAGTGCCATGTACAGGAAAAAAAGGCACCAAAATCCTAAAATCCTAGGAAAACTTAATCCACCTTTAAGATCAAAAAGGGCTCAAGAAGAGCCTGGGGGCTCCTGCAGAGAAAGTCTGACAGCAGAAAAATAGCATTTTGCTGTTGATACAGTAAAGTGCAGTCACTGCCTGCTGGAATGAGGTCTCCTGCCTTTGTTTGCCACTGCTCCAGGACAGCCTTCCCTTCCCACCCCCTTCCTCCCAAATCAGCATTTTCTCCACACAAGGCTGGTCATGGACAAGCCCCCCACACAACTGCCCTGTGCTGTGCACATTGTCTCAGCACCAAATGCAAATGAATAAGCTCTCTCCAAACTCCTCTCAGTCATTAGGTGCTTTAGATGTGGATAGGCTTGTCTGTATTGACTCACCCCCATCTGATGCTACAGAAAATAGCTGCACTAACATTTAAAAGGTTGCTTTAAAAAAAAGCCCAAACCAACACAACCTAAGGAATATTGATCCAGAGCTAAGAGGGAGGAAAAACTGCTCACAAAATTTAAAAAATACAATATAGATTTTTTATAAAGGAAAAAATGCCACATTAGAAAACTTCGCATAATACATGGCCACATAAAAATGGAGAACTTGTGGCTTTTGTTATTAGACCTAAAACATAAGGTCTTTGCCTGAGTATGTAGTTTCTGTTAAAACAACAATTTGTCCTGTGGACTGTAAATTCAATTACTGTTTTTATTGGAATCACATTTTGCTTTGGAAACAATCATGCAGAAAAACAACCAGTAACGTAGACATCTTAAAAACATCTCAGAACAGGCATGGCTCTGAGAACAGATCAGTTATGGTAATTCTTCCACTGTGAACGGCAAGGTTTTTAAAATCCATTTCCATATTTTTAATTAACACCTAGTTTAAAAAAAAAAAAAATCTTACTGTAGGTCATTTTAATCACAAATGGGAAAACAAATTTGTTTTATCAGAAAATTGATTCAACACTATTTTAGAGACTTATTTTTCATGTTTTTATCATAAAAATTAAGCTATTAGCATAATTTCCCAATTTGGGAATGTAGAAGCAAGCCAGTTCTCTAAAATTTTAGTTACAGTTTTCAGTCACCTCACCACGGGAAACTAGTCTATTTTAACACCAGAACATTTGATCAGCAAGCACAACCCCCCCACATATAAATCTAAGGTATCTGTACTTCATTACAACTCCATTTCTATATAACTTGAATCTGCAGAGTTCTAACCATAGCCTGTTAGTCAAAAGAAACCACCCCTTCCTTATGTGATATTTGGATTTCATGCCCCATTGTAAAGAGGTTCTTCTCATTATGTACATGTCCATAAATCTGTTTCTGCATCTCAGTGTGAGTCCCCGTGCTTGTTTAACTCTCCCTTACAATCCTGTCATTCGTGTTAGATAAAAAAGCAGCTGTGGGTAGGGGCAGGGTTGGTCTGGTGAATGCAGGAGTTGAACAAAGCTTTGCCTCAGCACAGCTTGGCTAGGAGGGTGATTTGAAATCTAGTAAAGCTTCCCCTTGGTAAACTGCCAAAGCCAACCACACCTTGGATGATGTGAGGTTGTTTTTGAGAAGGTAACATCTCCTCACAGATTATCTCCTCCCACTTCAACTTGGAAGGTTTCTGAGAACAGTCATTTCCATTTCTGTTGGGGCAAGAAATGGTTTCTGCGGAAAAAGAGCATAAATCTCCTTCTGCTTTGAATGTTAGGAAGCTCATGACAAATCATATAATCCAATGTGGATTTTTAGAACTTGTTTAAACAATGCATGAGAAGAAACAAACATTTCTAGTGAATTATTTCTCTTCAATTAAACAAACAAGCAAGTCTCTTAACTCATTATCCCTTATAAACTCTGTTAACTACATCTTCAAGAAAATTACTATATACACAAGTAACAGAACCAACAAAAATAAAACATTTGCTCAAAGATTTCCACAACCATATAGAATTATATCACAACTCAGAATAGAGAGCAAACACTTCCAAGTGAAAATCTTGAGTCAGCCACAGAATAAGTGAATCTAAAAGGTACTTCATTGACTTGTACACTGCAGCCTTTCCTCTCCTCCCTTTGCACTTTGCCTGAGAAACTCTGTTCTACAAAAATAGGCAAAGAACATACGATCACAATGTTTCCATGCAGTTTGCCTGACGAGATAAAGACAATGTGTCAGCTTTTGATGGGAAAAAATGAAGCAATGATGCCAAAGCGTTTTATTTATTCCTTTCAGCAGCACCTTTTCATTGGCAGCTTTCCTAAATAGCAATGTCATAAATACCTAGAGGGAGCAAGCACCCAATGGCAGCATCTTCTCTTGAGAATGCAGAGCCATACCCAGAAACATGACATCGCCTACTCTGAGGCTGCTGTCTTTTGATCTAACCCTTAGAAACAAGCACTCAGCAGGAACATCCAATGTATATGGATTGCCAAGCAGAGAAGTGGAAGAGAAGACAGGAAAATCACTAATTTTTTAAGCTTGGTTGGCAACAGAGAGCAAGACAGGCTGGATGAGGACACAGGACTTCATCTGGTGCTGTGGAAGAAAAGAGCAAGAGTGATGGGAAGCAGCAACCACATCTCATGGGTGGAGGAGAGGCAGTAAGGCTGAGCATAACCTGGAGATCAGACCAAAGATCACACTCTGAAGACTCATGGAGGTGGGCCCTATTCACTTCCTTACCTACATTAAGCTTTTTCCCTCTCATAGTCCCTTGTTCCATATAGACAAAATGTCAAATATCCCAGGTCCTTCTATCATGTTACTCTGCATTTTGGTTTTAAAAATTGGCAGAATGTGAAGCAATTCTCACCACTGTCACTGGGTTTGTGATTTTATGTTGGCCAGAAATATTGACCTATGCACAAAAACACAGTCCATACATACACACACACACACACACTCACATACATGCAACTGCTAATTGTTTTTTAAGCCTGAAAGGACTGAAAAATAAAATTTGAAAAAGGCTTTTAAAGAAGGAGTTGATACCAAGAGCTGAAAACAAAAATGACTTAACTATAGACCCTAAAGAGAAAAAACCTTGCCAAGTATAACAGACAAATTTTCAGCAAAGTCCCTTTGTACAAAGTATCTTCACATTTATAGGACTGACTGCTTTAAGAGTTCTTTACAGGGTCCATTGTATCATGCATACACCCTTATAAATCATACTGGATGCGCAGCTCCACATGGAAGAAATAGAGCTGATAGGAGGTGCCTTTGAAAAACCTGGCCCCAGAACCACAGACAGGTTATTTTTCCATGACAACCAGTAATATATATTTTTCTCTCTCTGTGGTAAATTAGTCTTAAAACAACATCCTCCATCAGAGTAAGGTGCTCTTATAATACAAGTGAATGGCAAATCGAGCACTTTAACTGGATTTTTTAACAGCCCTAAAATTATTAAAATCGTGAACTTTAAATAATTATATTTCAACCAGTGTTTTACTAGTTATCTCCCTACCTTCTCTGATTTTAATTTTCTCACTTGTCAGCATGCCTTGGCAGTGAGAACAAGAAAGACCTCAAACCTTTGCTGATTACTTTCCATGCAATCTGATTTCTATAAATTAGAAGTTGCTGATGGGAAAGCAGACAGCAGTACTCTTTGATCAAGATACACATCTTGATCTCTTTTATCATTTTTTAAAAAAAACAATAATATTACAACAAAAAGAAAATCATCATACAAGCTTTTCGATCAAAGTGTGTCACTGTCTGCTTCCCAGTCAACATACTGCCAGTAAATTGGCGAGGTGCCCGGAATGCGCAGGCAGCAGCTGGTGGGTTTGATTACCATCTGTATAGCCACTAATGTATAAAATATTGTGTCTCCATCTAGTGGGCATCTGCAGTTTACAGGAAATCTGAAAATGGGTTGGAGCAAACTTCTGTGGGTGGCAGAAGGAGCTTCACTCCCCACCAGCAGAACTGGGCTATTTGAAGGCTTTGGAGCCCTTCCCCAGTTCCAATCCTGCGCTGGCACTTGTCCTTGAAACAGTGTTTTCTGCAGAGGCATTCATAGAACAACTATTTCTGTTCTCGCAACAAACCACCTCTTTCCAGTGCTCTGCAGCACCCTGAAAGCCTTGGTGGCCAAAATTTGAAAATATAAAAGAGGTAACAGGAAAAGGAAGAAGAGTGTCAGGATGCCATTAATGACAAGAATTCCTGAAATAAACATTAAGGAATGAGATTAGTATACCATGACGATGTTTTCCCTTATATTAAAATATTACAAACTGCCCCACCCAACTACTTAATGGCAGGACATGCAAAGTGTCTGTTAACTCTCTCATATGGTTTCTGATAACATCCTTGACCAGAGCAACAGGGTAACACAACATACACAAACCTGTTTTATCAGGAGAGTGCCACAAAAACAGTCCTTAGGACAAAGATATTAAAATCCATGTGGTCACCCAAAGGAGAAACTAAGGCACGAGTCAGCACTGAGACAGCTTTCTCACAATAGTCAGAGGACCAGAACAAATAGTTAATAAAGATGAATTCTACACCACTCATTACACCATGCTCCTTTTCATCGATTGCCATCCTTTTTGACAACTACTGCACTAGAATTGTACTGACTAGGCATATTTTATGCAGAGCCATCTACTGTGAAAACTGCATCCTAATGAAGAATATCAGTACAGCAAAATGAAATAAAAAACAACACGATCATACTATTGATTTTCTCCATCCACACAGACCAGACCTAAATTCTGTTAGCTTGAGAAATCTGTTAACTCTCCAACACAGCATGATTGCATTTCATTTAATGACTTTTCTGAATACACCATAGGTCCTAAAACAATTCCTTGTTTTTTTCTGAACATCTTCTAATAAAGTTGTTCTAAATGTGTTTTGATTTGACACCTAAACTGGTTACAGTAAAGCATTTTTTATTTTTATCATATATTCTGTTATATTAGAGGTAAGTTTATTAGTCTATACATAGTTAATTCAAAGGAGCTTCAGTTTAACAGTACCTAATAGATAGAATCACCTAAGGCAGCACGCTGATAAATTTCAGCTTTAAATCAGAAGCTGATCTGTCTTTGCAGAACAAAATGGCAACTTCTCAGAAGAAAGCATCAGTTTTAAGAAACTCAAGCATGAACACTTAAAACTGAAGTCAGTACATGCCAACAACTTCTATTCCAATTTATTATATTGTTGTTTGTGCCGGAAGGGGATAAGATTTGTTTCCATCTAATCTAATACCCTTTATTTCAACAGAAACTAGAAGAATTAGAAATGACTTTTGGTCCCTCAACAATTTGCTGTGATGGAAGCTTTATTTTTCAGGTCAGCGCTCTCCATTTTTGATTGCTCAATTGGAATGCCACAATGGCTGAAAAAAGAAGACTCTGAAACTTCAGGAAATAGAAACTGCTGACTACCTGGTGAAGGAATAATGATTTATAATATATGAATAGGAGCAATAATTGGATAGGAGGCTGTACTCAAAAAAGCCTTAATTCACAGATCTGCCATCAGAAAGTCATAATCCATCGATCTAGCATCAGAATGATGGATTATGAATTTTTGAGAACATGTAGATATGTCAGCTTCATGAGCATTCCGGGAATTGTAGTCCAAATGGTTTTACTGAGATAATTTGAACAATTTGTTGAACAATTCCAACAAAGCTGATGCACTAATATTTTGAAATATAAAAGTTCGGATGTTTTTCTTTTAAATCCTAAAAATCCTCCAACTAAATATCACAGGTTTCCGTAAATTGATATTGAAGATTTTTTTTTAAATGACTTCAAGTTGTGTAATTTTCTAACAGAGATGACAAGTTTAAAACCTAATTGCTTTTTATGTCATAAAAGTTTTCTATTCAAGTTTGGAGGCAAAATATGCAAGGTGCAAAGTGAGGGATTAATTATCTTGTTTTCTTTCAGAAAAGAAAAGAACTGACATATCTTATGCATGCTTCCCTCCCTGGGCCACTTAAAAAAAAAAGTCATTATGTGGATTTAGATAGAATACTTTATGAAAAGAAATAATACTCTTGCAATGCTTGAATACCTAGAGGTTGAAATGCATTTTTTAAACAGAAGCTTTTGACGTTTTAAATTTAAAAAAAGACAGGTGGAATTTCACAAACATGGGCTTAGGTCCTTGAATGAAATATTCACAAAAGTTCCAGAGATAATTTCATTGAGCATTGCATACTTATTTAAAAGTAAACCACAATTTCATTTATAAAATTCCATTGCAAAATTTTACACTGGCTTTTCCCCAATTTCACCAAGCACCTATCAACTAACAGCTGTGACTTTAGACTCATTCAGTGGCTTAGATGGGTAAGAGTTCTTCCTAAACTGCTTTCTACTTCAGTGAAGTGATGAGATTAAAAAGAAAATCCCACATAGTAAATGTAAAATATTATTAAGTATTTTCAACGTATACTCATATTAAAACTACACAAAACCTGTGACTAGAACATCTTCCAAATGTTTAAAAACTTTATTTTACAAAAGTAATAAGGGCTGAAGGGCAAAAGAAACAAACCAAGCCAAGCCAAGTAATCTCTGGTTTATTTGGGTCGGGTTTTTTTTGTCTTTTTTTTTTCTGGAAAATAATTTGTCTAGGAGATTGAGTTTCTCCTTTGTTTTTTCTCACCTTCTTAATCACAAAATGTTCTGTCTTAAAGGGGGCTTATTAATAAAGGAACTACTTTGGTGAAGTTTATTGTTTGATTTCCCTCCCCCCATTTTATCTGAATAAAGGTACCACAGAGGAAATGCTCTTTTATAATGACTGAAATAATTTCTTTCACTAAGCCTCCTGTATACATTAAGTAAAGACATCCTGGGTGTCAATCCAGATTTCAGAGCAAACAATGACAACAACAAGACCAAAGGAAGGGAAAAAGCTGCAGGAAAAATAATGCCCTTTTTTAGAGCAGACAGAAGCAATTTACTTCATTTTGACAATTAAATATGAAATGGCTAATAAAAAAAACCACTGCAATGTTCCACAAACTCCTTCCTCTAAACACATCTAACATTCATAAAGGTCTCTCATAAAGGAATCACATCATTGAAAAGCAACTACTTCTTTAAATGAGCCTTAAGCAACAATCACACTGCACAACTGATCAAAAGACAGCACCTCATGCAATTAACTTTTCTGGGGAATTACCACTGGCAGGCTGTAATTACTCACTTGGAAGGCAGTCGTGAGGACACCATGGCCAACTGTTCTCTGCCTGTGATTTATGTGCCTGAGGTAATGACCAGTGGCCAGGATATCAGTGTTGCAGTGCCCTTCAAAGAGCATGTTGTGCAGCACCAAACCAGGTTCTCTAATACTTCATCATCAAACCATCCTCTACCTGCATTTTCTTTGGATCCTTTTTGACCTAAGTATTTATCCAGCTCAACTCAATTCAGCTTATGCCATCAGATGAGAACAAGCAGGGTGACTACAACCTTTCCAGACTGAGGAACTACCACAACACTTAGGACTGCATGCAGGTGAAGACAGGAGTACACTGGGCATCTCCTGATTCCTCCCCTTTTTTGCAGTTGTGCATTAGTCCTACCCTTTTTCTTGTTACTGAACTGGTTGTTTCCTTTCCTTGTCTCCACTGACACCACTAACTCATTTAATACATGTTATGAAGCACCAGTCAGATGTTAACTTTCTGCCTTTAATGATCCGTGCTTGAACCAATGACCTTGAACTGCAAGGCTGCATAGATCTTTACCATTCCCTCAATAGCCAGACCTTTATTCATCAAGTTTATAAGCAAGATTCTGTGTGCAAAAGGAATGCTTACTCACAATTACTATTATGGTTGTTCTGCTGGGACACTGAACTGAAAGAATGTGAGTTATAAAGTGCATAGGTTAGTAAAATTTAAATCAAGCAAATGTTTAATATTAAACCATTTCATCTTTTCCCAAAGTTCAGCAAATTTATTACAAAGCATTGAAATTGCACTTCAAGCCCTAAGGCTCACAGTGTTGGAGCCTGCCTTATTACATAATTAAATAGCATACTCAAATTTTATTAAATAATTAACATGCGCAGACTTATTGTTTACTTCAACTGATAGCATGATTCTAGCTAAAAATTTGCACTGCTTCATAGCTAACAAGTTGCAAGAGCACATTCCCTTTTTCCTGCTGTGCATATGATTAAAAAGGCAGAGGTTAAACACTGCAATAAAAAACTAAAAAAATTGGGGAATTTTTGGTAACAGTGCTGCTTAGTTCTTCCCTTTTTTTTTTTTTTTTTTTTTTTTTTTTTTTTTTTTTTTACAATAAGCAGGTGCTGCTGCACACCTTGTATTGCATTTTTCCACCTTAGCCACAGGAGAAGGCAAACTATATCCATTATATTACTGGACACACATAGCTTGTGAGACCTCGTCTAGAGGGTTGCTCAACAAGAGTAAAGCTGACAATTTTATGTGGCATAAAAATCCTGCCTTATACAGTGCTTGTGAGCCACTCACACCTGCATGGTCACAGAGGGCTCCCAGAGGTCAGAGAGACAGGTTTTGTGGAAATCTTATTTTCTTGATTCTGAAACCACAGAAAAAAATGCCAGTTTTTTCTGCAAATGTAGTCTGCTTATCTTCATTTTCTCCTGCAACAATTCTGCATTCTCCTCAGTTACTGCACTGATCAGCAGCCCCTCCCAACATATGAGGTGGAAAGCCAATGACAAAATTAAAACAAGCTGGCAAATGTACCTATATATACATATTTCATGTTAGCACTGTTATGCTCCAGAAATTATGGCAACAGCAATAGTATTCTGCTGCTGTGATCATGGATAATCAAAGCAAGTAAAAAAAAGCCAGTGCTGAAAATATTTCAAAGGTATGAAAGTCTTACTGTTGTGTAATTTAAATTTACTTCCCATCACTTGAAATTTCCTTTCGTCTGCGTGATTAGAATTTAAATGCTCCCAAAGTACATTAACAAATATAATTCCTGTTATATTGCAGATATACTGCAGCAATCTTCTCTTAATGCTGAAAACGCTCCTTACTTCGCTCCAGAAAATACAAAGCACAATTAGTTAAAATGATTTCAAATGAAGTCTTATTTGGGAATGATCCACAAGATGAACCAATATAGCATTTTCTACACTACTTATGCTTACATACATACACCCACACATCACAAAGCTGCAACATATATTCTGCAACTGTAAATTTGGGATGTTTGCATTTTAGAGAGAGAGTATTTTTAATGTAATAGTTTTCAGTTTGAGGCCAAATTTTGCCAACATTACACCCCATGGTAATGTAGTGTTTATTTTCAATACAATCCTAGCAGTTCCCCTGAAATTACTTGGGACATGGTAGATTGAGGAAATATTAATTGAACGGTAAATCTTAGCTGCTCACTCAGAGTTTATACCTGACAACAGTAACAAAAGGACAGACATCACAAGCTTTCTCATGCATTATCACATAATAAATTTGCCTAAAAGTCACCATCCCAAATTCTTTACTTTCCAAATTCAAGATGTTTTTGAGGAATAGAAATTACTGTCCCCTGAAGAGAGAGTTTTAGAGCACATTAATGTTGTATCAAGGATTTAATGCGCCCTAAGTAAATTTGGTCTTAATTGGGAAGCAGTTGACAGAGTCCATCTGAATGCCAGGTAAACATGAAGATGCAACACACTGCTAAGACACTACTATTTATTGTAGCATTGTTCAAGTTCAGTGTACTCTTCATAAGCAGCTTTAATTTTTCCATACCATACTGATCTTACCAGATTTGACAGGCAGAATCCTGTAAGCAGCACAAATCTATAAAAATGGCCTTTTACGTAACTGAATTCCACAGAGCAGGGTTTAGTTTGTTAAGTCATGCTACTTTTTCTTTAGCTTTTGTCCATTCTTCTCCAATTGATTTAGTGAAAGAAGAAAATGAAAATTAAAAAAAAAAATCAAATTCTGTATGCCTATATAGGTTACAATTATCGATATCTATCTGATTAAATAATTTATTTCACTAGTAAAATTGCTAGTATGTTAACAGAAAAATGTTAAAGAAGAAAGCAGATTTGTCTTCTTAAATGTATTGGTTCACTACAAAATGAAACCCAACCAACTCATGTTATGGTCTGCAAAGTCATAAATATATTAAAATGGCAATCAAGCTCTGAAAAACTTCAGGGCTTAATTCTCAAATCCCAGAGCAACACAGTTGACTGTTTAATACACCATGCCCTGTTGACCATTTTATATATAACCTTTAAACTTTCCCATTACCTAAATAAGCTTTGTTACCACAGACTTCTACATTTTATCCTAATGCATATGGCTTACTGCTTATTAGTTTGTGAATGTTCCCATAAATACAAAAGAAAAAAACCCAGCAATCCAGGAGACAAATTCTTATTTTATCTTACACTTGTCAAATATTAAGATTCTCCTAGTCTGTCAGATTTCTAAGCCTGTCTGATGTCTTTCATTTGTATCCAAAATTAATAAAGTCTATCCATGCTGTATGGTTTTCCAGTTGCTCTGATTCTGATTATGCACAATAATTTGTAATTTAAATTCACAAAGATGTGCCAATGTAGCAATGTATTTATGTCAG
Organism: Erithacus rubecula; assembly: GCF_903797595.1. NCBI lineage: Eukaryota > Metazoa > Chordata > Aves > Passeriformes > Muscicapidae > Erithacus > Erithacus rubecula. The sequence continues at coordinate 6,057,605 of NC_136660.1, forward strand.
TTTTAAAGGCTTGGTCTTTTTGACTCTGATACCAAAGCCCTGTTCTTTTCTCCGACTATAAAGTTCCAGTAATGCTTGGACTGACCAATTACTGCTGGTAATTTGATTATGTACCCTCTTTCTTTTATTATTTACCCATTTAACTGAGGATTGATCAGAACAAAGAGACAATTAAATATACTGCAATAAAACCAGTATGAATAACAAGAGTAGGAACTGAAGACAAACCAGCAGCTCTCAGAAACACAGACATAAGACTGAAATTCTGTCTTTAAATACTCCTATTGTCTCTGCCTGTGGAAGGGCTGCAAAGAAAAGGATATTAATTTTATATTCAGTAATTCAGACAGCTCTATTTGCAAGGAGGAGAGACAAAAGATAAAATCTGTGTCATGGCAAAATAAGTAACATTTGGCTCCTTACTTGACATTTTCTTGATTTCTCAAACAAAACATGATTATTAAACAGAAATTAATGGTTCAGTGCACAGTTCCATGCATGCAGTATCAATAGACACAAGCGGCCATTCTCAAAATCAACAGAAACATAATGGCATTTTTAGAAATCCCACTGGAGGGCACCACAGTGGACCAATGGTAGGATTATTAAAAAAAATAAATGAGAAAAAAAAGAAACCCACACAAAACCCCACCATTCTCCCTGCCCCATTTCTCCCCTGCCCCCCCCAAAGTCAGCAACCTAGGCTCTAGCCCTCACTTTCTTTTAATCTAGAACTGCCAGGCCAACAGCAACACTAAAAATTGAAAATAGTCTATTGTGAAAGTACTTCATTACTTCACTGGAAATCTGACCATTACAGGTAATTTAACATTTCTCCAATTGTAAGTCTTAAACTACATCCCAATTCCCAAGGAATACAAAAAGCTGGCACAATATCTTTCTTAGAACAAAAGACAATCATTAAGATCCTAAATGTATAACAGATAGAGACAAAAATGATAAATGGGCACCATGAATACAAAATGAATGCTAAGAAAAACGCTAAAAACACTGAATGTAAAGCAGATATTTAAAGTAGAATAATCTCAAAGGAACATCTCTAGCACTCTTCCATTTTGTTATATAACACTACTAATTGCATTGGTTGCAATGTATTGCAACCTTTTCACAACACACAACACCCAGTAAATCTAGAGACAGAGCTGAATTCCAGCCTGTTAATGCCTGAAACTTGTCCACAGCCTTGATCAATGCAAAATTCAAGATGTCTCAAGCACAGGATGTTCTCACAACTCTGAAACCATATTTGGATGGCCTTCCTGTAAATGAGGCATACAACATTCATCTTTATCACTTACAATCTATGCCATTTCCTTAGATTGTGTTCACAAGCCAAATTTGATAGGCACAGTCAAAATAAATGCCAGTGCAAGTACACAGGAGATATTTTTCCTTGCCTAGTGTTATTCGAACAGAACAGAAACAACACATCAAACACAGGAATTCTAATACTAAGAAAATAGTCATATGCATTTCAGCATGTAATTCATGCAGAATATCCTGTTCTGTGGAAGTAGTAACAATATTTTCTGCAATATGTATTTACAATATTGTGGGATTCTTGTAGAAACAACTAAAAAGTCAGAAGAACCGCTTGTTATAAAAGTGGAAAGCAGAATGTTGAGGTATTTCAGCTGAAAACATCTGCATTTGTTTAGGTTTTATCCTGGACACAGCAAAATCTGCAGTGTAACTCTGCAGAACCAACATGGGCTCTGACATAGGCTTTGCAGTCAGAGGACAAAATATGAGAATGAAATCAGCCTATTAAAAAAAATGTGAACTCACCACATAAGCATCTTAAGGTCAGCCAAAGAGTCTGCCCACTCTAACAAGTAGGAAAAAGCAAACATTAAGTATAAACAAGCATTTCTTCTCTTTGCTTTATGTTGGCCAAGAGGAGATTCAGGATGAGGTCACTACCAAATTTTCAACAGTGCACGTGGAAAGTCAAACAACAAAAAAAACAACTTCAGATAATAGTCTTAACTGTGAAGAACACCAAAAGGCTCCAGATGCTGTGTTTTCAAGCCTGCCCTCAGGAGATACTGTAAATTCTACCCATTCAAAGTTTCCTGAGTGCTCGAAACACTCAATGAAGTCTCAGCTTCCACAGAAACACAGTGGATTTGTGGGAGACTCAGGCAGCACAAGGTTAGCTACAGCTGATGGAAGTGGCAGGTGGGAGCCTATTTCCCAAATCACAAGAGGAGACAGTGAGGGTCAGTGGGCTGGAGCTGGTGGGATCAGCCCACACTGAAGAAGAGATTGGAAGGACAGAATTTCTATCCTGCTCTGTTGCTAGCAGTGTGCAAATGACTCCTACCTCAGGATCAAATGGTGAAGGAAACTGGGAACAGGAGAGAAAGGGGCCAGAACCAAGGCCCTGCACTGCCACATCTGGGCTACCTCAGCCTGATCTCTTTGGATGCTCACCAGGTGCAGGGGAAGGAGTGCATGGAGAGCACACGACAGCCACGTATGTATATGGCACTCCTTCCAGTACCATTTGGCAGCTTATTCCCATATTTCTGGTGTCTTACAATACTGTTGCAGTGTATTCAGACTCTTGTGAAAGAATCAAACATTATGCTTTGGATACACTCCATCCCTTTGCCAAATGTTTTCCTCATTTAAGCCCTAATAAAAGCATTTTGAATGCTTACACTGAACCTAAATGGTGCTGGAGTATTCCAAAAATCTAGCAAGCCACAAAGAACAAATAATACAAATGCTGAAGAAAACAGTTGTTTCGTTAATATTCTATTTACACAGCTGGATTCTTAGGAATTTTATCCATCTGTATATTTAGTAAGCAAGGCAAATTAATGCTTAGAATTGCCATTTCCTCAGTGAAAAACAAACCAGTAAAATGAAAAGGCTCCCCCACAATCTGTCTCTCCCTGCCCCATTCCAGATAGACACATACACCTCCCCCATAGCCATGAACCACTAAGGAACTGGAGAGGATTCTTCACAGACAGATGTAATTTATAACAAAGGCAGGAAAAGGCAACCCTAACACAGAGCTTGCTGCCCTTCCTACAAAGTTCACCTCCTTACCAAGAAAAAGCAGAGAATAATTTGTTTGGTTTCTGTACTCAACTGCTTTTTCTTTTATTGTGAAAAGTTTCCATTGTCCTTTTATGTTTTGATTATTGAGTAAATTTAGAGACTTGCCAAATAGCTCTAGATTGTTAACAGACCACCACTATTTAACTTTGAGTGCTTTAACAAAATAAAGGCACAGTTCACACTAATATTCGAAGCCCTCATTTTATTTATTATCTTTCCTTTGAAATATAAACAATTTTCTTAGCTAAGGTTTATTAAATGTAAGCTCAAGTAGCAATATAAGTTACTTCACATACCAACCTGACATCCTATAAAATTTAGGTTTCTAATGAGTAACACCACATTTTGCTGAGCTTAGCATATTTATAGGAAATCAAAATAATGTTTTATGAATTAAATATTCAAATATATCAGACTCAGTAAAGATATTTTATGTTGTATCTTCTAAAAAATTATAAAATTTAAGGTGGAAAGAGAAGACATGCAAACTTTCTGGTGCATTTGAATAAGGAACTTTAAAGGATTGCAAAATTTGTCAGTTATTTAGACTTGGATTACATTTGTCCTCATAACATCAACAAAAGATGAAAATTTATTAAAATGTATATTGATTATAAATCATCATGGTAACGAAATGTCATACTATTTATTTATATGACCAAGGGCAACATGTTATTCATAACACAAGGTCACAAGATGTATGAATTTGATACATAAAATTCACCCGTGGGGATACATTCCCACGAAATATCACATCACTTGCCCATTCCATAGATACTTTTATGAATACAATTCAATTTTCAAGATGATTGAAAGCCACAGATAAAGGTAATGGGTACAAAACAGTTGTTAATTGTACTATAAGGTCATGGATCTGTGTTTGCCAATTACCAAAATTATGCAGGAAATCTTGGAAATAGGGCAAATGCTCTGGAAAACCAGTCTCCAGTATGTCAAACTGTACTGGCACCAAAATGGTACCTGCTGGCAAACAACTTTAAAAAAGAGCAGCTAAATTTGAACCAGGAAAATATAAATAAAATGTGGCACATTCTTGAATAACTGTTTGATCCCTGCTGCATTACATGGAAGAGTTTAACACTGCAAATATCATCGTACTGCAGTAGACATAATTAATTTGGCTTAAAATAAAATGTATCTGTATTTTTTTTGGCAGATTCCTTTCAAGTCATGTTCTTTGAACTTCCTGAAGTACAGTTATTGTGCAAGTAACTTTCTGCCTATGTGCTAACAGCAACCTACCTGGCTCTCACCAGCTTATGTACACAGCCCTTCCAGTGGTTTGCCACACCGGCTGATAAAGAATCCTGTTTTCTAGATTTCTGTCTCCCCAGCAACATGCCCCTTGGCAAGCTGAGGACCTCTAGAACATGTGGGTCTTGCTCCAGCAGAGCCAACTACATTGCATGGCACACGATGGAGCTGCAGCTCTGAAATGATCTTCAAAGGCGCTGCTTTTGTGTCAGGGAGTTTAAACACAGACATATGAGAACAGCAATTCTGTTAAGTGTTTATTTTTTTGCTTTAAATTGGAATTAAATCAAACTGCAAAATTCTCAGATTCTCCTATGAAACAAAATTACTGATCTTTTCTCAGCTCCAAGTGAAATGGTTTCATGCTCAAGTTTAATGGTCTTTTCTTTCGTAGTCAAGTTAAACAAGTAGAATTCCCAAAGAGCATCAACAGAGTGAGCTATTCTGGAATGCTAGATAAGTAAAACAAAATTCATATCCTAATAGTTTGCATTCAGGTCACTTTGGTTTGACCACTTTAAAATTTCTCCAAGTAAATTTCTGACAATGTCTTCTATTAAACTTTACACCTTGATTGATAACCATTTTGAAATGCATTGTAGTCTTTTGAAAGAGCACTTCATCACTTGCATCATGGAACATTCTGATGAACAGCAGAAACAGGCTGCCATTAATGTACTGGCTATCCTTCCAGTCAAAGCCTACAATTCCTAGCTGACCTGCATTCCAGCAAATAAACTAGCCATTACTGCTCTTATCACAACTATGTATGTTTACATATGTACAAACACATACATACAAACCACACACATACAGAAAGTGGAAATCAAGCCATTTTTAAAATAAATAATTTAAAAACTCATAGAGCACATCTGTGTATATATTAATTCCTGCATAGTTCCAGAACTGTTTTCCTGCCAAGAATTCAAGTTTTTTTTTTTCCTCTCTAACACCATACAGTCAAAAAATGTGATGCTTTGTCAACCATACAACTCAACTAAAAAGGGATTATGAATCTCATTTTTTTTTTCTCTAGTATTTTTAGCTTTTCATCCTCCAGGGAGCTTAACAATGTGACCCCAGTCACTTCTCAGTTTAATTTTGTGTATGTGAATAGGTCCATTGAAATTAAAATTCCCAATTTGTTAAAAAGAGGTGCTTGCTGAAATGCTGGCTGGGTCAGAACTGTGGTGCTCAGTACACTGAAGGCACAACTCATGTCAGCTTTTTGGCACTTGTCCTGCCTGAATTCTTTTCTTTCGTGACTTCACGCATGTTACTGAGTTAAAAAGCAGGCTTGTTTTGTATTTGATGTTTCTTAAGAAAATAATTTTAAAAATGTTTTGTTAATCATTCCCTAAAGCATTGTAAAAGTACTCAGCACTGGCTTATGAATGCCACAAGCTCTCTGGAGCTCTCACCAGCTTTTAGGGCAGAGCAGTTCAGCCACCAAAACTCAGGAATGTTAAAATTGTGTCAGAAGACCATCAGCATGTGACCTACATGAAAATGTAACTGCTAAAGGCCAGTGTAGCTCCCCTACTGACAAATGAGCATAACAACACAATCTTTGGAAAATAAAGATTGTTTCTACTGGACAATAGATACTTAACCATTTGAAGCACCACTACACACAATTCCAACAGACTCCACTTTTCATTCAGACTAATCATGAGTTCTTCAAGATCTCTGGTTACAGCCATAGCAAGCCTCAAGATCAAAGGACTGGATATCCATGAATTTCATCAAAAACCCACTGGCTCTCCAGCTGCTTACTTCACTAATCTGGACTTGGGTACAGCACACTTCTGTAATGGACATCAAAAATTTCCCCTCAGACATCAAAAGACCAAGTACCAGTTTTAAACATCCATAATCGGAAAATAATGAATCTACTCCTGAAGCTGTAGTTTTGATCTTCATAGCAGTAAAGGCTTGAGGAATATGTTTTGAAGGGAAAAAATAAATAAGAGCACGGAAATGAAAGAGAAATAGAATGTAACACAACATTAGCTTATCAAAGATACATGATGCCAGACTAATTTAATAGTTTATTAAATAAATAATTTTCTAGACAAAAGCAATGTGAGAGACATGATCAATTTATGAGTGGGCAGGAATACTGCACAGATGGGACTGAACACCCTTGAAGTTTACTCACTCTTGTATTCAATGACAAACTGGGAGGTGACATTGTGAGGACATTTTTTTTTTTTTAAGCCTACAGTGCACTGGGAGTACCTCAGCTAGAAAATACAATAACAAAGGAGAACTAGAATAGCAGATGTATGATGAGATAGCCACACGACACAGATACAAAATGTGCTTCTAATACCCATCATGTAGGCTATTCCCAGCAGAAGAAAAGAAAGCACTATTGATATTTTACAAGGCCTTGCTTTTATCTTAGCAACAATATTATGTCTGTTTGGTCACTTACATTCTGAAAAAACTGATTTAAAGTGGAACAATTATACAAGAAGGCCAACAGGATGACAAGAGGCTGGGAGGGATGTATGCACACATGTATCAAAGTCTACTGTTACAGCAAAGATTAGAGAAGGCTGGCTTTTCCAGTCTAGCTGAATGAACACTGACAGTAAAATTGCTGTCTCTTTATACACTAGAAAAATAAACACAGGGGATGGAACGAGAGCTAAAGGTCAATACTGGCACAAATTGGCACAGGGACAAATACACATAAGCTTGTTATGAATACACCCTGACCAGAAACTGAAATTTTATAACAGTTAGAGAAACCAGGCATCAGGGCACTTCCTAACTGAAAGAGCAAAGACAAAAAAATTAACTTTTTAAACTGGAGTTTGACAGGTTTCTGAAGAGGATTATAAATGTTTCCGTATGAGAAAGCAGCATGACAGCTGACAATTGAAGACATCCCTTCCAGCCCTATGCTCTTCTTGATGTTTTTGCCATGGTGATATTTAGAAAACAAAGCTACAAAAATCAACTTGATGGTTTTTAGACACTAAAAATATATGAGATCTCCAGGCTTTGAAAAGCACTCCATTAGCTTGGAAATGAGTTTTTGTAGCATAAACTGATATACTTATGGAAATATTTTGGTTTCATGCATTCTCAAGAAATCATGGAGCAAATTTATTTAAACAAGGATTGATTAGCCAATCTGAATATGCAACACCTAATGAGGATTATGTATCAAAGTCAAGTCCCAGACTTTAGGGTTTTTGCCATCGGAATAAAAGAAAGCTTTATCGGCTTTCAAAAAGCATATTCTTTCTATCCACCTCCTTAAATTCAAACAAAAAAGGGATTTTGTTCAAACTTAAAAAAAACCAAAAAAAACAACCCAACCCATAACTGGATAAAGGACCAGACAAAGTCCAAAAGCTTAATGCTTCAGAAAGTATGGAGTACATAGAATGAAAGCATTAATGGAAACTAGTTTGGAACTCTAAGTACAGAGGATGATATCTAGTGACTGCTATAATACTGAATCTGCACTGCCATTAAATTTAATCTTTGATATTTTTATTGCAACCTGACCCACTATGACATCTTGAAAGAAAATTACATTGTACGCTACTATTTCAAGAAGTCAAACTTAGCTAGTCATCTGGGCCATAAAATAGCAGATTACTCCATCAGGCTGGCTAAAGCAACTAGGAATAAAACAAGATTTACCAACCACATTATTTTTATTAGGAAATGTTTCAAAGCAGACATAATCCCAAAAGACCCTAGCCTCATACCATCCAAAAATACAGAAAGGAGAGCAGCAAAAAACATGAACTGTAGTATAAGGTACAATTTGAAAAAAATTTCAAAATATGTTGTAATATATAATCCTATCAAAGCAAAATAAATTAACCAAATGTAGAAGTAGAAAAAAATAAAAACTTCTACACAATTAATGTATTAACAATTTTAATCTTTGTTATAAGATCTGATGTGTTAACAGAAATTGCTCCATTGAATCCCTGAACATTAATATTTAGTCTGTACTCCTTTTGCTTTCCTTGAAATTGAGAGCTAATATAGGTGTACTAAATCACATCTAGAGAGCAAGATGTCCAGAACAGGCAGAAGGAAAAAACCAGGATCTTTAACAGCAATATTCCCAAAAAACTCTGATATGGTAGCACTACTTCCATTTTATTTTGGATCATAGCCACAGAACAGCTAAACCACAGCTCCTTCTGTAATCATTCTAAATGGGGCGAACTGCTCATAATAGTAACAGGAAAAAAAAGCAAGGAATTTACTTGGCAATCTTAACACTTCTCAGCAATTCCTTGTACTGTCATGTTTTCTAAAAGGTATTCATGCATACATAATATATAGGTCTTTGTAGATCTGGAATGAAGGAGAAGTACGGGATTTGATAGTTAGAAAGGCAAGTTTTAAATTTTAAATACTGTCAAAGTAGGTTAGAAATGTGATGTGTGTTTTATCATCTAACCAAGCATTCATGTCTTTCTGTTTTAACCTTTTTTTCCTAGGCAATATGATCACCTCAGGCAGTTTGAGGTTTAAAAGCTTTAGGCAAAAAAAAAAAAAAAAATTAAAAAAAATTAAAATTAGCCTGGCATTTGTTACCTTTTTTTTAAGACTTGAATACTTTGTTTTACATTGGTGGCTTTATTATGCTAGCTGCATCGAAAGTAGAATATTAATCAGACTGCGAAGCTCCACTAATTATGTGCTACTTTTAAATAACTTAGATTTTGTTAAATGGCACAACCACAGATATTGTATGCATAATCTGAGTTTTGAGTCATTTCCCTTTTCTTGTCTGATTTTATTCTACACAGGAAATGACAGGGTCATTTGGAAATAACTGCAGTGAAAGATCAAAAAGGAAACTTGATTGAGAACACTGTATAATTGCCTGTGCTAGAGAAAAAAAAATTCCAATGACTTTACAACCCATTGCTATAAGATTTCTCTGGAAAACACACACTGTGGTTTCCCTAAAAGGATATCCATTACAACACTGAGTACAGCTTTTATTTGTTGTAGCTGCATCTCTTTTAAAGAAGCACATCTTCTCCTGAGGCTGTTGGGCTTTTATTCCGTAGGTAATTCTTTCTGGCACACATACTCATTGAGCTAAAGCCCTTTCAGTGGAAGCAAATCAATTCTGTTGAAGCAAGTCATTTCACTGACTCATCTCAAAGTGTTCATTTACAAAAATGAGATAATCCTGTAATTAAGCTCTTGGAACACCGTGGTTCTTGTCATTTGGGCAAATCTGGACATTACAATTTACAGAGTTCTGTTCCAAAAGAAGAGACTGCTATTGCTGCAGCTAAAGGAAAACTTTTTAGACAATAGTTGCACTCAGCTTGGAGTCAGGATCACATCCAGCTTTGGGCTGTGGTGTGTCTGCGGTGGCCTTTCTATTTTTTTGGTAAGACATTGGTCTACATAACAGGACAGCAGCCAAGCTTTCAGCACAAATTTACTATCTGCTCTCAGCACATGGATTTCCCAGTCGATCTCCTGCTCCCTAATCAGATGCACTGCAGAGCAGATCAGCTCAGGAGTGCTCCTGCCACAGCCACACACGCCAAACCATGGCAGCCCAAAAAACTGCTCATCTAAGGGATTGCAAAATAGAAGTAATGATCTTTTATGCACAAGAATTACTAAATAAAGTTGAAGCAAAAAACTTGAAGTCTATGCTGAGCTCAGCTCTCCTCACATTTTAACACAAAAAGCAAGTGCAAATAATGCCATATATTTGTATGTGCAGCTTCAATACCTAAATTTTTACTTATTGAAGAACAATGCATCACCTATCAAAATGAACTCTAACAGAATATAAGTATTGATTTTCTTGAGTTGGAGTGTAGTTGGACAAATTAAAAGCTCTCTGCCATGGAGCTCAGAATACAAAACAGATGGATTGAACTGGCAGCACAGGTAAGAAAAAGGCCATAAAGGAGCTATAGCTAAAGATTGTGATGCAGAGTTTTGTGACAGGAGTGTAAGCTGCAGATGGCACTTGTTGTCTGGATGGATCATCACAGAAGTCATTCCCACCACTGGCCAGAAGTGCTGGTACCCTCAGCAAAGGTGGTGCTCCCCAGCAGAGCTGCCCAGGGCAGCTGGGACAGTGCATGATTGCACCCACCCAGAAAGGAGTCTTCAGGAAACACAAAGGCATTTCTCTTAAGCTAGTCTAAAGCCTTCTAAGACTAATGATTCAAGTTTACACAAGAATTACTTAATCAAGTAATTAGTCTCACTAAAATAGATTTTACCAATTAAGAAGTGCTACCCAAGGATCTGATTACCTATAAAATCCCCACCCTAACATAGTAATGGTGAAGTTCTGCTCTACCTTTGTATTGACAGTTTTGTCACCAATTTCATTATAGTTGTAATTTTAATCCACTTTGTAAATGACAAGAATAATTTATAAATATTTGCATCCATGTCAAGAAAAGTTTTTTTTTTTTTATAGTATAGTTACTTAAAAGCAACATGGAAAGCAATTATCCCACATCACCAGAGTCAAAACACCAGCTGAAAGTGTAAAGGAATTTTTCCAGTTCACTAATTTTATCTTCATTGTGTACTGATAAGCTAAAATATAAGTACCATCAAAAATATTACACTACATTGCCTCTCTGGGCAATCAGTTGGCTCCTAATACAAATTTAAAATGCAAATATTTTTTTATGTATTAGAACACACATTCTCAAAAAGCACAGTCAGGCTAAAAGGTTTATTTTATTAACTGAATCTGTCCATTTGATTAAAGGCCACATTCTGCATCAACACATTTGCTTATATATTTTTTCACATGTAAATTAGAACACATGACAAAGCACACTGTGAAGCCAACTCACTATTGTTAACTGAATTCTTTCAAAATGCTCAGTTTCTAGTTTGCTTCTTTCTTTATAATACCTATAATTAACTCTTGGTGGCTACAGCAGAAACAAAACTGTACATGCACATGCATATGTCCTCATCAGCTCTGTGGTCAGACTAGGCATGGCACACAACATTTCTGATTTTAACTGCTGACTTTTTAAAGAGTCAGACTCATGTTGCTAACTCAAATTACAAGCATCAACGTACAAACACCTACACAAAAGTTTTCCTGATTTAACATAACTAACTACTTAACCAAGCAATGCATTCACACTTTTTTGAAATCCCAAATTAATTTTGAATATGAGGATCAAAACATCTTAACTTGCAGTCTTTAATCAGCCGTTTTACATTAGTAATGCAGGGATGTTGACATGAAGCTGCTTTGAGCAATATAAAACATGTGTCACAGTGCACTCGTTAAGTAACTGCATAATGAGTTCCATCTATATAAATGACTCACCTCATTACTTATCACAGGTTCTCCTCTAGGACCATGGAAGAGGAATTCATATGCTTTGTAGTGTTTAAATAAACTGAAAAACAACATAACATAGACTATAACAGCTGAAAGCTTTTGGAAAAGTAACAGCATTAAAAGTGGTGTTAAACTAAGAGTTTCCCTCCAGCATGGTAACATTTCAAATTTTAAAAAGAAACAGTTGTTTAACTTCAGATACAACAAGAAGCATATTTAGTTTGCAGGATTTATTATCAGATGATTGTAGAAAATACAGAGTGATACTTAAAAATACATCCACTTAGTCCTTATGAAATTGAACTCTGAGAAGACAAAGTTCCACTCTGAAAAACATAATTCCTGAAACACTTATCACCAGGATACTTAGGCCTTTATTATCAGCAATAGCAGACAAGAAGGAAACAAAGCCAAATCAGCTTTCAGATTCTGGGATAGGCTGCCAGTGCAGGGAGAAAGTTTGATCTTGGAACACCAAAACAATAAAGAATAGAAGTATTCATTCTCTCAAGGTCACTTTGCAAAATCAGTGTAGTATTTCCTCAAAGGAAAACTAAAAAACTGAATTAACACACAGCAGTTTTGTGTATTACAACAAAAGTAACTTTAAATAGACTTTGTCAATGCCAATCTACTTATCTTTCCTAAAACACATATGGCTTGGCTTTCCATTTCACATGTTTTAAATAATTCTCTTTGTTTCCTTTTCTAATGATCAATGATATAGATTTGCTTAACCAAAAGTTTTGTTTGTCACAGTCTGTTACAGTTAGTTCTTCTCTTACAATCATGATACAGAACTCCTGGATTCTGTCATGCCATTTTGACGTACAATTTAAAACACTGCTCTGTGATTTCATAGCAAGTCCAGTTTGAAGAATGATTCCAAGAATTTATGGCTGTTCTGCCCGCTGTATCCATGAAAAGTACAGCAATATTTGCAGAGAACCTCTGTAACTGGTTCCTGTGCTTTCTGGCTAGGGACAGAACACAGGTTCTGAAGAGACCCATCACTTGGGTCAGCAAGACCCTTGGCTTGGTACTGGCAAGGCCCAAAAGAGAAGTCTGGCTACCATTAGCTGGAGGCTGCCTTCCCCCAAACTCAAATTAATTAAGCCCTTAAAGTATTTGCAATTCCATTTAAGTACATTTTTATTGCAGCACTTCACCAAAGAATTCCTGGCATGTTTCAGTGGAGACACAGAAATTATGTTTAAAGAGAGCTCAGGACTTAACCTGGAAATGACTCACACTGATTTATGTAAATATATGTCCCCTTACATACACACCTGTAATTTCATAAAATTCTAACATGGATTACTTGAAAAAAGACAAATATTTTATTAACATCACAGACACACAGGAAATAAGACATATATCCTTCCAATCAGAATGGCAGAAATTAATATTTCAATTTGTTCTCTTATTCTAGTGTTTTGGAAATAAGCCAGATTTACAGAATCTGAAAGTCAGATCTTTTCCTTCCCCTTACCCCCCCAAATGCATTATGATATTCTTTATGGACTATGTTACAGGTACATATAATTTAAAATATACACCCAAAAATATAAGTATTTTTTTTTGGCATTTCTGAATTTTATGTCTTTATTTTAAAACAGATCTCTGTTCAACCTGGCACTCCCAATCCTGTATGAAAGAAGATATTCCTCCATTAAATGCTCTTTAAATCAAATTACAGAAATTAGACACCAGCATTTATTTAGAAAAAAAACAGTGCAATTTTCTTTCTTGCATCAAGCATTATACAAAATGTCTTCTTTTATTTCTATTTGTTGTGAACAATTTAAAAATTCCATAGCAGTATTTCTAGCAATTACACAGAAATAATTTTACTTGTGTAAGCAATACTGTTAAGAATAGGACCTCTTATGATGTCATATGAGAATCTGAAGGTGATTAACTGTGACATATTTCCCCAGCTGCACTTCTTCCTGAAAAGAAAACATCAGGAGCTATGTTGATGTTTTTGCCCAAGGAGACAAGATGAAAAGATGATAACTGTCACCTTCCACCAAACCTGAAGGTGTCATTATAGTTGCCACAGTTTGTGCCCATGTGGTTAAGCTTTTGTCCCTTTGTTTGCGTTATAAATCCCATGGGTTTACACCTCCATCAGTAAAAATATGATCTGAACTACAACATGTCATACTCTCTGGAGTAGAAAAAAAAGCTACAGGCTTATCATTTAAATTAAACAAACAAAAATGTATTGAACTAATATATTAATTTGAATTTTAATAAAACTCAAACTATTTCTGAGTTCATAAAGTTTAAAGTATACGCAGTTAAGCGTGCTAATTCCAATCTTATTTAGAAAAAAATATTCCAGTGACTGAAATAATGGATTGCATAAACTGGAAACAAATGATACATTTCAGGGTATGTGTGTGCATCCATGATGTCACCACAGTGCACATTTGTAATAAATTGAGCAGTTTAGACATACAACCATATATCTGGTGGCCAAAATAGCATTCTGCTGCAAAAGTTTTGCAGCTTGATTGTATTCCTTTCCAGCTAATACTTTAGTGGAAGTAGGATAGAGCACCTAATCTCTTGGATGAAATTCTTCTGACTGTGAAGGAATTACTTCGTGGACAAGATATCTCTCAATGGATAATTTACAAAAGAGCTATAGACATGCTGTTTGGAAAGAACATTTGTTCTATATAAATATACAAAAGATAGACAGGAAGACATATAAAAGGAGTTGAGACATCTTAAATGCCAAGTTTCCTTTTAGTTTAGGGCTAGTACTTGGCAGGACATTAGTCTGCCTTGACTACAGAAATTTGAGATTTCAAGAGATGTTCTTATTTCTTATCTCTTATTTCTTACTTCTTATTCTTATTTCTTAAGTGTTTTATATTTTCCATGAGAAAGAAACAAATGAAAAAATCAGAGAGCAGGAGAAAGAGACATATTTTACAGCCCAATTGTAAGAGAAATTGCCTGCAATGGGTTTAAATCCCCATCTGAATCTAAGTACTCTAAACTGGAAGGCTAATAGCTACCCTAGTATTTTGCCTTTCTTCAAGAGAAAATACTTTTCTGCATTCAGGAAAATACTCTAAAAACCCCCTCTTTGTTGTGTTAAACTTTTCCTAAAGAACAGTCAGAAATTCCCAACAAATCTACATATGGATCAGTCATAATCTTACTCAATTTTTATGTCTGTCTGCCACATATTCCTCCACCTGCTGTCACCCCCACTTGGGTCAGAAAATGGGCTGAAAGGCTGCACCTGCAGTACAGTGGATGAGCATATCCTACAGGAGCAACTTACCAATTTTCCATCTCCTTGCCCCTGACATTCATGGATGGTTAAACAGTTTGAGAACCATTCTGTCCATCATGTACTGCAAACAGGGGTATGTCACTGCCTTAACCATGGCATTCTGGGGTTAAGTGTACACATTACATACAGTAAAAACTTTATACAGGGGCATTGCTATTGCTATCAGACTCAGTATTTTACTCAAATAAATAACAAATTTACTGCTGTTAGCATCTCTTTCTGTGTCTCCATTTAAAAGCTGAGACATGTCACAAAACCTTTTAAAGTACATACTGGACTTCTACTGATTTTGAAATGAAACATTTTTATGACTCCTATATGATCAGAATCTTAATTGAGTAAGCAAAAAACTTTAAATTACTTCAGTTCATTATAACTGTCAAGGCCAGACAAATACTTAGAGTAACAGATTCTAGATATGATCTAAATAAGACAAATAAGACCTATAATTTTATTCAAATGGAACCTAAAAGCAGCTTTTAAAAGCAAAACAAGAATATTGTCCATACACAACTGTTTTCTTGAAACAAAATCTAAAAGGAATATTTTCAGCATAATATTTAATTTTACTTTTTGATAAACTTTCAGTCTAAATTTATTTTCTGGGCTTTGATACTTGAGGCCAGATCTTTACTGCTCCTTGCATATTCTCTCTTCTTTTCATGATTTAAAGTTTGGTGTTTGCAGTATGTTGACACAGTAGGAAGATATCCAGTAAAATAATAGCAAAATACTAGTAATAGTAGTAGTAGTAGTAGTGTAATAATAAAAAATGTGTTGATGTTGTTGTTCTTGTTGTCACTTATTTTATCAGTCATTTTCACAATTAGAAATATCCAATATATTTCATTATATTAGATTACTGAAATAAGAACATATTCTGTAGAAATAAATACCTGGTAACCAAGTAATCAATGATTGCTTTGGCTTGCTCAATGCTGAATAAATTCAGGTCACCTCTTTCTTCAGACTCAGTTTCTCCTATTCCAGACATTGCTCTTTCAAGTTCTTTTAAATTATCTCCCAAGGTCATATGTTTCCCTGCAAAGCAATCCCATAGAACAAAAACCATGTATAAACATACCAGGGTGGGAAGGGGTTTTGTGGCCCATTTTAATTATAAGACTTATTGAAGTTATAGTTATGACCCACCACTTAAAAACTTAAAAACCAACACCAGTCAAATGCTTTTATTGCATTATTTTCATCAATAATGTGTTCATTAAAATTATACCACAAAACAACCACTCTGCCTCCATAATGGAAGGATCACAATAATGGATGTTAAAGATACTACAGCTTCACCTCTTACCTATGCTGAGAGAACCACAGGCAGAATAATATGCAAATTTGAGAGGCAGAGAATGTTTATCTCTAAAATATATATATATAAAATATCTATAAAATATTATAAAAGATTATTCTTCTGACCATGCCCTAAAATAAATCCTTAATACAGGAACAGATATTAAAAAGGGCAAAGAATATTTTGAAGTGCTTTCAGTCACAATCGATTAAACATGAATATGCATAAGAACCTCCATGTATCAAACTTGAAGACATTTTTGCATCCTTCCAAACCAGATAATTACTTTATATTTTTACCCTGGAAATCAAAACCAAATGCCAAAGCAGGTTGGAATTAGAATTTAAATTCTGTCCTGACAAAAAGAGCAAGCTGAAATTTATCAGTGTTTGCTGAACCTATAAAAAGAAAGGGTTCATCTTTCTGAATTGCAGTGTCTGTCAGCATTAGAACCATGGGAAGTTAAAAAAAAAAAAAGCGCCAAATACAATTTATATTTTCGTTTTATGTCCAAAAAAATCTGCAGAAAAAAAATGGGGGAATATCCAACAGTGGTGAAAGATTAATTTTCCTCACTGCTTTATGTCTCTACCAATACACTCCTTGGCTTTTTTTGTGCAAAAAACATATTAAAATACTTTAAAGACTTCTGTTCTCTTATAGTTTTGCCCTTCAGTGGCACAGTAATCAAAGGCTTGAAAATTTTAACTCACTTTTCAGTAAGAAAGGCAGCACAATATAAATAACCATATGGGAAGGAACAAGAAACACAAAAAAGGCAGAGAAAATAGAAACCATAGGAAACGAGGAAAAGCAACACAACCAGAAATATCACCCTTTGTAGGGAAGCAAAGGCACATAACAGTATCACTGACGCCCAGAGTCTGTTGTCAATTCATCCAAATCTCTTTTGTCTGCACCCCTGATTTTCAGTCCCTACCACCTGTCTCAGGTAGACTCATGCAGCACTTCCAGGAGCTAAGGAGAACTTTACCTTCAATGGATAGAAGAAAATCAAATCATAAAACTCATTCTGACTCCCCATCAAGCAAGGCCTCCAGTTTTCCTTGCTGCTGTACCAGCCCTAAATTTCCTCTACCCTCCTTCTCTAAATCCATTCTTCCTGCTCAATGCTACTCTTGCTATTATGGCCAAGTTGGCTTAATTCTCCAGGCTGATTGGGTCCAGTGCAGGGAATTGAAAAGAAAGTGTCATTAATACAAGACATTGTAATTTTGCTTTTAGTTGAAAAGTTTGGTAATTACAAGAAAATTCATCTCAGTCCTGGTCTGTGAAGCAAATATAAGAAGTTTCCTACAAGCATTTAAAAATGACATTTTCTTTCTCTAAAAACCACGTGTATCTTAGCCACATCTAATGGATTTTCACAGGACAGCAAAAAATCAAATTCACAACATGTGCTTGCCAAACCTTTATCTTTACCTCAAAGCACTGGGGCAGAAGATCTGTTAAAAAAAAAAAACCAAAAAACAAACCACAAAATAGGTTCTTTTGCCCACAGCCTTTGTCTGCCCGCTGAACTGGTTCAGTTGCAATTTTATATATATAAAATTCATCACAAGCAGACAGGGCCATGGAAAATTTCAGCTTAAAGAGTCAAAAGTTTGGCAAAGCTTTATGCAACTAAGATGACATTCCTGAAAAATGTCAGTCAGTTTTAATAACTGGTTGTGCTACCAGCCTGCCGTGTACACAAGTATTACATGGTCTCATAAAACTAATTTCTGATGGGTTTCCATCCTGCTCCATTGTTATAGTAATATAACTAGCATATGTTAAGATACTTTCTCATTGGAAACAGGAAGGACAACTGGAATTCCAATGATCATAAAGCACGTACGTATTCTGTCAAAATTCCAAGTTAGAAAGGCCCTTGAACTAAATTACAGTGAAAGAGCATAATAACTATTACAAGTTTGATTTCAAATATTCGCCTTCTCTTTTGAATGAAAGTGCTGAGCCCTTTCACTGTCCTTCTGGGATGGACTTTTCTCAACATAATCACCCTCAAAATGAATGTTAAGGAAGCATTAGAATCTGACAAAGAAGGTTTCAGAGGACAGGGCTATCATTTTTTTTCTAGCTATTCCATTCTCTCTAGACCAAGGTTTGTGGCAAATTTTCTCATAGTCACAGGAGCCACAGTCCATTCATTGACATTTTTCATCTTCAGCAGCAATGCCAGTTTAGTTCCCTCACCAGTCCTTAGTTAACATATATTCTGCACTTCTGCCAGAAGTGCAGCATTTGCCATATAGAAAGCTGAGAGTTGGCTGCCAAGAATTAGAAAAATGCAATTCACCTGCTGTAATACTACAGAATGTACTGAGTATCTCAAACAGTGGAGAAATGTGCCCAAGGCTACAGTGAGTCAGTCACTGAGAAAGCTGGAATTTAGGAGCACCTTGCTCTCACTTTACAGTAATTATTATTTATTTTACCATAGCAAAGAAAAGGTCTCTTCAGGACCTGGCCTATTTGTACCATGCACTGTACAAACAAAGAACGAGGAATATTCTACTCAAACGACTTGAGATCTGCCAGCAAGAATTATTTTCATGCACAAGGTCTAACATACCAACATACCAGTTCAAGAGGAAAATAAATAATTTCACAATTACTTGCAATTAAATATCACTTTATTAAAATGACTGGGAAACATTCTTGCCTTCCACTTCAGATATTTATTTTGTAATTCTTAATTATACATACCACTGAGGTTCTCCAGGGCAAAATTTAATAGATCCATGAATCCTGAGAGCTGGTTAAGACTGAAGTTCATTTCTTTAGCCCACCAAAATCCTGCAGTATAATAATCTAGTAAAATAGCTTCTTTCAAAGATGTCTTTAGTTGTGTAAGATTCAGAAATTCCTCCAACTTCCTAAAAAAATCGCAGAGTAAAATAATGAAGTTAAAAAATGTATTACAAATTCCAAAGTTTTACTTGGTCTGCATTCAATTAAATCTATAACATTTGTTTTAGTTGCTATATTATTCATTTGTGCATATATACATAATTGCTTGAATTTAGCTACATCAATTCCCAGATTACATTTATGATCAGAGAACTAATCAAAAAGTAAACAACTACTTGCTGGTTTCAGCAGACACTATTAAAGTGTCAAGATACAACTAACAAAAGAACAAAAATTAGAGCATTACAAAACCAAAGAGAAATACATTGAAAATTCCAGAGAAAAAGAGTGGTTCATCAGGAATTGGTTTGTGGGATGAAATGACACATCTAGCCTCCACTTTCCACTATCATGCTTTCACTTTGATTTAGATAATTTTACAGCAGTAATAAGATCTTGTTTCCATTTCAAGATTATTTTTCATGTGGTCTCTGATAAAAAATTACATCTGAAAATTAATGTAAATACTATGATATATAATTACTGAAAGTAGCTAAAATATTTAGATGTTTAAATTGCACTTCCATAACGTTCAAAACAAAAGAGCCGCATCCCATTTTACTGGCACATGATGAAAATTTTTCCATGTACTTTAACTGCAAAATTTATGAAAAAATACACTCCCTTGTAGAAGGTTATACTGTTGCTGACACATTTATGTCTACTCTTTCCAAACACAGAATTAGTTACATCTTTTATAATAACTGTGTGCTTTTTTCCACATGAAGAGAGGGGATTGTGGCTAGAACTTGTTTCAATTCTTCCAGTACAGCTTCAGCCATGTCTCAGGTAGTTAAGTTTAACATTAAAGCAATCTTTGATTTCTTAACTACAGCTGAGGATACAGATGCCAGCAATCCCAGTTTCTAGTCCCCTGTAAAAAAGCAAGGTCTTCCCAAGCCCTGCTGCCTTCTTATTCTTTCCTAAGAAGGACATTAGTACCAGACGTACTGATCGCAGCCATTAGATTTTCGGGGGTTTCACAGACACAGTACAGATACACTGTCAAATGAGATGAGTTTCTTTCTTTAATTAAAGCCTCAATAGCTAACAGAGTAAAGCATATAATCCAATTAGTTTTGTTTAAAACACATATTCCTTTGTTCTGCATGACAAATTTGTACGGCTGCACACATGCAAGTCGGTTAAAAACACTTAACTGTGTCCTGGAATAGAAGTGGAATATGGCCAGCTGAACTTTCCAAGGTTTGAAACAGTCCATATCCTCTCTCTCTCTGAAGCTTCTGCCAAGTCTGTGTTCTCATAATCAGAGCTTCTCAGGGATTTAGATTTTCTCAGATTCTACTAACAATGCCAGTGCTCATCTTTTCAATACTCTGTAAGGCATGTCACTGACAACAGTATCTGTACATGACTGCGAAATGATGGGACAGAGAGATTTCAGTTACCTTCCCTTGCATTTTCTTTCTTCATAGGGCTCAAGTCTTATAAAGATGGACAGCAGTACAAAACTCCCTGATAGATGGGAATGCAGGACACCAAAACTCTCACACTGAATCAGATCTATTCTGATTTTCTAACCTTAGCTGTGGCCTTCACACTGCTCCTGTGCATAGACACAATGCACTGTGGTAAACAACATGTTAATGCTGCTGCTAAACTGCTTAGTGTGCATAAAATACCCTGTAACTGTGCACCTTCCAGTCAGATGCAGTATATACTTTACACTCCTCTTATACAGTATGTATAAAAATATATATATGTGATCAGATGAGACTAAAAGAGCATATGATCTTTCAGCACTTTTCTTTTTAATCTTAATGAGAAAGTTGCACGAAGAATTGTGTTGTTATGCATATTTTAGTCACCATGAGTTGTACACTTCAGTCTCCTCTAAATTTAAAGAGGTCTATTGTGCAAGAGAAAACAGGAAAGGAAAGAATTTTTGTATTATTATTTGATGGTAGCAAATTTTCTTTCCAGTTTTCTTAAAAAAAAAAAAAAAATCCCAAAAAGACCTTTTCTCCCTAGAAGAGGAAGAACAAAATATATTTCAGAAATATTTTCATCTCTATTAAATGGTTACATATTCAGAGGAACAAAGCTGGATTTTATACACCCCCCACCTCTTCCTTTCCAAACTAGACCAGCAGACCAGTCCTTTGGCTTTCAATTCCCTAAAAACCTGCTAGCAGACACAAGTGCTCCTAAATAATTCTTGCACTTCTGAAAAGTCCCATCTTTCAAATATAAATCTAGACTTTCAGGTTGAACTCCTGGCCTCCTAAATTTAGCTACTATTAAACACTAATAACAAGGGAGATTGTTGGTACAGGAAAAGACAAAGACAGCCTGACATCAGAACTCTGGCTGCCTCCTATTTCCCCAGTGCACCATAATGGTGACCCACTAATACCTTCTTAAGCTTTCCATCCCTTATTGAACTATTAGGACCTTTTTGATATTTTTGTAAGTCATGTTACAATCTTGAGTAGAATCTTGAATGTTTTAGCAAAAAATGTTACCCAGTGAAACTTATAAAAAAAAAGCTCAGTATCAGCCTGTTCTTATTTTCATCTTAGTATTTTGTTTACAGCATATTTAAAGGTATTGTAAATTCAGAAACCATGACAAAATGAAATACAAGTGGAAAAAAAGGAGTCTAAGCAAAATCAAGAGATATAGGAAAAGCAGTTAACCAGAGTAGATCTGAGACCAAAAATATTTCTTCCATCTTTCGTGACTAATATTAAATATCCATGATTTAACTGAACATTTAAAGACTAATGACATACCCATCAGAAAAAAAATCTAACAAATTGTCTGCAATTCTTATTTTGTTATTATATGGGTCCCAGCATTGCTGTCATCACTACTTACTTTTCAACTCCTTCCAGATTTTCTTCTGACAAGGCAGTAATTTGGGAAAGAGAAAGAAATGTCCTATTTGTAATCTTCCCTCCACCTACATCATCCTGATCTTGAACTTCATCCTGATCTTGGACTTCATCCTGATCTTGGACTTCATCCTGATCTTGGACCTCATCCTGATCTTGGACTTCATCCTGATCTTGGACCTCATCCTGATCCCAGACCTCATCCTGCATACACGTATATATAAGAACGCAATTTTTAAAAATGTTTATTTTATTATGTCAATAACTTATCTAAATAACACTTTTATATTGAGGAGGTATGCAAGGAATTAATTCAACAAATGCAAAAAATGTAAGACAGCTGTAATTATAAGGTAGTAACACAATATCTTAACACATTCTCACTAGAGAAGAGCTGGGCAGATACATGGAACATAGTATTTTTATAATAAATTCATATAGCAACACATTGACATATCACATGCTGCACAAGATTAAATTAACTTGCATATAAAAACAACAGAGATTTAAAGGTGCAAAAGAATCCATGAATCTAAATTTGACTAACATAATACTGCATTGCACAATAATTAAATGTTAAAATTAACTTTCTCCTAAACATATTATGAGAATATACACATATTACTATGCTATTTGCTCTGCACCATATACTTGATTGCATTTTCAAATTTGCTGTTGACACTCTCTCCTTCCCCCAGCCAAACAAAAGTCCAAGATGTTTGTTGCAACAGAATGATACACAAGGATCTCACACTAGTGTTCCTAGGAAAGATGTTTTAGAGGATAACACACTGAGCATGAACTAACAATGCAATGGTCTTAGAAAAAATAGGAATATTTGGTAATATTTTGCGCTGTCATTGACAAAAAAGAAATTTCAGTAAGAAATCTATGAAATGCAAAAAACAGTAGAAAAAAATCCTGTAAAACTATTTCACAATATAATATGTAGATGACAAAGTGAGGTATGAGATGAGGCAGTCCCTTCAGAGAATGGCAGGGGAACAAGGGACAATGGTCATGGGATAGTTCTCCAGTTGAAAGGGATCCACAGCGGGGCAAGGAAAAATATTCCACTATGAAAATATTTAAGCATTTAAATAGATAACTCATAAAGGCAGAGGAATTTTCATCCTTGCAGGCTTTCAAGACCACACTGGACAAAGCCCTCCTGGGCACTGGGTGCTGGCCCAGCTCTGATCAAGCAGCTGAACCAGCCCCAAAATGCCTTCTAGCCTCCAGCTGGGAGTCTGCCTGGCCTGACCACATCAACACCTGTAGCAATTTGCTTGTAGCAGGTACACTTGTGCATCTGCAAGACCCAGGGTTTAGAGAAGTGCAGCAAGGCAAAGCTTGCATAATCCTACTTTCAGCTCACACAGGGAGAGTGAAGCAGAATTCCTGACACACTGATTTTTGAGCTTGACTATCACAGCTCTGAGCTGACAGCAACTCACTCCAGCGCTGGGCAAGGAGAGCCCCCAAATGAAGCTACACTACTCCCCCTGCTGCTACAGAGCTACAAGATGTACTGAAATCCTAGATGAAGAACCACAGTCAGGCGGGACAAACCAAGACTGAGAGCAACAAAAAAAATTCATTCAGTGGACAGACCATTCTTCCCCTCTCTAATTAAGTACTACAGCACTTTCACATATATTTCAGTAAGAAAAATTATTGTTCCCAACTGTAAACAAGTCAGTCTCAGATACAATGTCTCATCAGAACACGAATGGAATAAACAAAGGCTTCAGAAACATGATGTTAGCTTGCTTTTATTAGCAGTAATTTACACAGAATTAAAAAAATCCTCCTACAGTCAGTAATGCTGCTATAATTGAAGTTGGAGGGAAAAAACAATAGCACCACATGCTAATACACAATTACTGAAAGATATTTCAATAAGTAGAAAAAGTAGAAATGCTTTCCTGAAGTGATGTTAGAAACTCTTGAACACGAGATTCTTTAGAGGCTGTGGAAGCTGAATTAAATGAATAACTTATACTGATATTTTGGAAACTGAATTAATGCTCCTCCCTCACTTTCTCTTAGGATGTTCAATATATAGAATACCTTACTACTTATAGTGACCACCACTATATCAAATATATACTACTGGTCAGTCAGTCAACATCTTACTGGGCATAATTGTTAGTGAGGGAAAATGCTAATTTTTGACAAGTTTCAACTGAAGAGATAGGCAGCTGCTGTAAGTCAGTCATACAGACAAGGCTCCATAATCTGCACATCAAACCATAACAGTACAGGGTAAGGTGAATTCTTCCTATAAACCATTTCATCACCTGGAGCCTGGAACAACACTCCCACCAATGTATTACTGGTTTTGTTAATGCTTAGGGTAAGGATGGGGTTGGGGAACCACGGGCCACTATACCAAGCACAGGGATCAGTTAAAAAATACTGTTACAAATGACTGAGGAGGAACTATGGGAGAGAAAGCACGTGATTTAATTAATTTTAATCAGCAATGTTTCTGTAATTTAAGAACACATTGAAGATCCATACATCATTTAAACAATACTGTTATGGACAGTTTCTGTTTGGGCTGAACCGACACACACACCCCTGACTAAAAGCTTACAATTATTTTGATTGATTACTTTTGTCTCTTGATTGATATCTTTAACCACTACTGGAAATACTGGGAGATGATTTTTATATGTGTTCACTGGTGTCAAAGCATTTACTGTTCACTTTAGAGCTAACTGCAGTGACTGACTGAGGTAACGTAAGGTGAGTTAATTCTAGTAACGCTGTCTTCACATGTCAGGAAAAAAAACTCCTGAAACCCATCCTACCAATGCCCATTCCCATCAGCAGACAGCCTATTTAAATACAGGCTGCTACTAGAGCATTGTTTGTTACTGTTTTATTTTCCTTTGTAGTATTTTTAGCTGTTCTGAATGCATAATATGTTTCTGGCTGTTCAATACATTACTCCAAATGCTCTGGGCACCCCTTGCTAACACATCAAAACAAAATACCAAACCAGACATTCTAAAACAAAACAGTAAGATCTTCCTAAATCTCTCAGCCAATGTTCACAAACCACCATGAAGCAGGAAATAGCAATAGCAGAGTGATACAGTTAAACAGCAAATTGCAAAAAAACCTCTGTGTTTACATGGGTGGGGAAGAATTCTCAAAGCCCCAAACCCATACTGAGTCAACCCTGGCTAGGAAAAAGGCTCCACTACCTGCAGTTTTGGTGAGGGCTCTTCCTGAGTGGCCAAACCTTGAAACACAGCAATTGAAATGAGCACCAGCATCCCTGAAGGAAAAATAAGCTTGTCATTTGGGATGAGCCCTCTGCAGTGGTTGATGATTGTTTTTGCATTTTTTTGACAATACAACACCATGTTTTGCAAAATCAGGGCTTCCAAAAATATACACACAAAGGAAAAGCTTACCAAATCTCATCAACTGTAGCAAATACTCAAAGCATAAGGAACCCAAGACCCTGCTGTCCTCACCCTACCAGGGAAATCAGACTGGAGTCAACTTGCCAGTAGCTCATGTAAAGCAAACTCAGTTACTCTGCCTGGGCAGACAGCAGGGCAGATATACCCTGGAAGAGTGCTGTATATGAATTACAACTTTAATCAAAGTGGGAATGAAAAAAAAACAACCAAACTATACCAACAACACAGGCTGTTATTTGTATTATTACACACATTTTGTTATCAAACTGTCAAATGCTCCAGTAGTGGCAGAAAATCCTGAAGCTTCCTACATAAATAGTTAAGGCAGAAACAGAAACACATTCATGGTTTCTGTTTGTTTTTAAAAGGCCCCACTTGTCTGCTCCAACAATGGGAAATTAAGATCAATAGTTTCTATTAAAAATTTCTTTTGTCATCAAACAAAAGAGGAAATAAAAATAGCAGCACTAGTTTCAACTACCTTCAAAAGGGAAATATGCAGATGTGTCAAATGCAGAAGACAAAAACGATAGGCAAAAAAAGCTTTCAAGGATGATTACAAACATGATAGTGTCCTTTTAATAATAAAATATGTTTCAAAAATTTCAGTCTAAATACCAAGATTTATGGTTGATCAAATGTATCATGACATTATATTTTACTGATGTTTTCACAGCTGCAGACCACTTACGAGAAAAAATGTGGTTAAAAATAAAGCAGCAGCTAGACTTGCTAAGATCAGTATTCAGATTTTCTAACAGACCTTCTGCTAAAAGTAATTATAAGTCAGAACAATTATAAAAATATTAAATTTAAATCAAAAGGAATTATCTCAAAATGTAAGGAATTATTAAAAAACAGTACCAGAATACAGTGTTTCCTACACCTTATATACGGACCATACTAAACTACTTTCTGCCAAAACTTGAGACTATAGAATGTGATTCATGAAAACACAATTTCACAGGGTTTCCAATAAAAATAAATGATAAATGGCAGTCACAAATATCACAAAGGTAAGCTACTGTGTGTCGAACAAACTTCAATACATAAGAACCAGAAAACATGTGAAAAAAAATGTTCACTGAATTCCTCTAAAGATTATTT
This sequence comes from Erithacus rubecula, assembly GCF_903797595.1. NCBI lineage: Eukaryota > Metazoa > Chordata > Aves > Passeriformes > Muscicapidae > Erithacus > Erithacus rubecula. The sequence continues at coordinate 6,084,294 of NC_136660.1, forward strand.
TTATAAAGTCAAGAAGTAAAAACTACAAAAATTTCAGTGGTGCATTTCGAACAGATGTACAATACATTTTTGACAGCCTGTCATTTCCCATAGAGCACAACCTGTATCCTTTTACTGTGATCTGACTGCATTACCCCAGTGTTATGCTGCTCAAAATGCCAAAATATTTACAGATAGCACTAACCGAGTACACTGTGAAAGATGTATATATTTTTCATAAAGCATTTAGAATACTTAATAACACATTTCACATGGAAGAGGGCTAATTTATTTAAGGAAACCTAAACTGTAAGCTTTTGCACTGACAAAGACACAACCATGACACTGGCTGAAGGCACTTAATCATTCCCACAACAGTCACAGCAACTTCTCAGCCAGTGGAGACAACAAAGCAGCTCAACCAGAAGAGAATTATCTTGTAGTAGCTACAACTGCACAGGCAGGCTTGAGGGAGGAATTCTGAGTTGATGCAACACCTCATACATTCTTCAGAGGAATAAATTTTATTCTTATATCTCTTGACATGCAGCATGAGATGAGTTGCCTGTGAGAAACCACACCTCTGTCAACCAAGTCAAAAAAGGAAAGAGGAAAAAAACAAAGAGGAGGCCAAAACCAAGCAAATATTAATGCAAGCACAGTAGATTTGTAAAATCCTCCAGAGTGCTTCAGCTACCTAAAGAAAGAAAGGTGAGAAATACAACTGTGATATTGCTGGAAGGAAAGTGTAAGCTTGCTTCTACTCCCCCAGGTGCTCTTTAAAAGGAAACCACAAGCCTTTCCCTCAACAATCAAAAATTAGGAGACTCCTATCACCACAAAAAAGCCAACTATGGTGGTTTGACCCAGGCTGGATGCCAGATCAGACCATGGCTTCTCTGTCAGCCCTCTCCTCAGCTAAACAGGGCAGAGGAAACATAACAAAAGACTTATGGGGAAAGATGAGGACAGGGAAAGGTCATTGACCAATTACTGTCATGAGCAAGAGTCTCAGCTTAGGCAGAAAAATAATTCATTATCAATGAAATCAGAGTAGAATGAGGCAAAACAAAAACTACATTTCAAAACACTTTTTCCCCACCCCTCTGCTCTTCCCAGGCTCAACTTCACTCCCAGTTTTGTCCATCTCCTCTCCCTAGGAGCACAGGGGAAGGGAGTAGAGCGCTTGCAGTCCTTTCATCACATGTTGTGCCTGACCCTGCTGCCTCCTAAAGGGGAAGACTCCTCATACTCTAACCCTGCTCCAGCATAGGGTCCCTCCCATGAGGGAATCTTCCATGACCTGCTCCAACATGGGTGCCTCCACCATGGCCTCCATGGCCTCCAGGGGCACAGCTGTGTCATCAGGGGCTGCAGGGGAATCTGCTCTAGTACCTGGAGAATCTCCTGCTTCTCCTTCTCTGCTAGCCTTGATGCTTGCAGGATTGCTGCTCTCCTATATTCTCACCCCCCTCTTCCATCTGCTGTTGTGTGGTTTCCTTCTTCCCCTTCCTAAATCTGTTATCCCATTGATGCTATCTCTGTCTCTGGTGAGGTCAGCCTTGGCTGGCATGGGTTTGTCCTGGAGCTGGCTGGCATTGGCTCTAATGGACACGGGAAAAGCTTCCAGTAGCTTCTCACAGCAACCACTCCTGTAGTTCCCTGCTACCCAAGCCTTGCCACACAAACCCAACACACCAAGAAATAAGCACACATTGATAAAGGGGAGACCATAACTAAGTGAAACCTTGCAAGGAGGTGGGAGGTGGATGAGGCACCCACCAGCAGCAGCTGTGGGTGAGGGACAGACCCAGCCGGGCTGTGCTAGCCCAGACTCCACAGTGCCTGCTGGAAGAGCTACCCCGCCAGGGCTGGCAGCGGCTCGCCATTAACAGCCTGCGGGATGACACTGACACAGGTATTTTTATATATACACATATATATGTATTTACACACACAGAGCATTTTTAACACGACACCCTTTTGACACAAAATGACAGAATAGTTATGGTTGGCAGGGACCTCTGGAGGTAATACAGTCCATCCCCAGCCGAGACAGGGCCACCCAGAGCAGGTGACAAAGGAACGCATGCAGGTGATTTGGAATGTCTCCAAATGTCTCTCTCTTCAGAGATGGAGACAACTTCCTTGGGCAGCCCACTCCACTGCTCTGCCACCCTCAGCATGTTCTTCCTCATATTGAGGAGAAAATTCCTCTGTTAGGGTTTATGGCCATTGCTCTTCGTTCTGTTACCGGGCACTACCAAAAACACACTGGCACCATCCTCTTGACTTTGAGACATCTAAATATATTGATGAGACCTCCTCTCAAACCCCTCCAGAATAAACAAGCTGCATCCTCTCATCACTAGCGAGACTCTGGAGACCCCTCACTACCCTTGTAACCCTCGGCTGCAGCTCAGCACGGACAGTTTAACACAGAACATCCAAATCCCGACGGTACCTGCGCGCCCTCCGCCATGGCAACGGGTGGCCCCGCCCCCTGCCCTCAGAGCCCTGCCCTCAGAGCCCCGCCCCGCCCCTCACCGCGCCCCGCCCCTCAGAGCCCCGCCCCGCCCCTCAGAGCCCCGCCCCGCCCCTCACGGTTGCGCCGGCGCCGCGGCACGGCCCAGCGCCTGCTGCCTTATTTTAAATGAATTTGGAATAGTAGTCAGCTAAAACTGCGTCGAAACATTTTCTCTGTCAGCTCTGTTTTACACGCAGCAGCACTAATTCAGAGTAATAGCAATTACCTGCAAGACCAAATAAAATGCAAGCATATGGTAGGCGGACAGTAATGAGAACAAAGAAAGTGCTAATTTTTCAAAGTTTGTGGTTGTGCTGAGGGAGCTGGTGTGACAAAAAAACTTCTTTGCAGTGCCCCACATAAAGCAAGGGCCTCCCGGGATTTTCTGCAGCTGTTAGAAACTCTGCCACTGCTTCAGAGCAGTTTGCCACCTTCAGAAGGTTGTCATCCTCAGTTTCCTAAAATGTGCAAATCACGAAGTACAGTACCTGTGTCCTAGCTGGGACACGAGAGACAAGAACATGCCCATTACCCACTAAGATTGCGAGGTACAGTATGAGATTCAGCGTGTCTGCAGCTCCCGTTCCGCTCAAACACCCTGACCCTCACTGACACAGGCAGACCCACCGTGCTTACAAAAGGACTCTGAAGTCTTTGAGCTTCACAGAGCTGGATCCTGCAGTGTTTTGTGGAATTATTCATAGTATTTTAGAGAAATAGAGCCCATACTGTGAATTTTAAAGAAATAGAGCCCACACTGTGAATTCCTACAATTTGTACTGTGCTCTGTGGTTGATAGCTGTACAGCTGTATTACTGCTCCTTTGACAGTGTATATGAATCTAACCAAATAAGAACATTATTCAGAGCTGCAAGGACTGCATGTAGTAAGGTGTTAAAAACTGGGGAATTAAGTGTGATATTTGGATGCAATGTAACATTGTGTGTATTCATTACTGTGTTATCTAGTTGGTAATAGGTAGATTCTAGACTTAACCCTGCATTCCTCTGGAACTGAAAATGCCCATTGACTTCCATGAACATTTTCAATGTAAGAGACGTGGGGGCTTAATGCCTTTAGAAAGATCTAATTCTGTTTCTCTTGCTCAATATAAAAGGACTGAATTCTCTCTTACACAAAATCTGAACTGAACAGGTGATTGAACTGAGCCTTCATTGAAGCTCAAACCATATTTCCAGTTGTGAGCTCCTAAACTTCTCAATTTAGAGTTTTAGATAGTTAGTGTCAGAAGGCTTAGAAATAAAAAAGGATTCAAGAGTCACATCAAGCCACTCCGCTAACTTAATGTGGATGCATCATGTTTACAAAACCACATTCATGTGTATGTGAATATTTAAAGTGGCTTTTTGATTTCTTTCAAATGCAAGACTTGTAAGTGCAACACAGAAATACTGAACTTAAAACACTGACATAGTCCTTTCCTACTACAGGTAACCATGGTAGATTTCCTATGATTTCTAATCACAGAGAGACTCCGGGTTAGAGGAGAACAGCAGAGCTCTTTCTCCACTGGTACAGCTGTGTTAGATGCAAAGGTTTCCTGAAAGTGTCTGTTATTTAATATTATAAATATGTAATTTAAACAGAAAATACTTGAAAATCTGACTTTACACCTTAAGTGCTCTTCTATTTGTCTGAGAAGCAAATAGAAGTTTCGGAGTTCAGGTTTGGGAAATGTTTTGCCAAGACTGGTATCGCTCAGCACATGACCACCTTGGAAGGAACACTTTCTTTATCTTCTCTCTTTGATTAAAGCTCTTTAGCTCATGGTGTCTCTAGCCTGTACAAGATAACCACCACACAGCCCACTAACATTCAGCCCTGGCAGGGGTAGGGCAAAGAGCTGGTTGTTCCCCTTTAATTTTCTTCAAGTTCTTGGATTTTCATTTTGCTAATTATGCACTGAAGAATCACCAACATAGGAATTCCACATTGCTCACTGCACAATGAACTGCATGGCTGTCTTTGTAGAAATTCTTTCCTCTTCATCACAATACACCATCGTTTGGGCAGGGAGCAGGTTCACCCACATCACATAAGTCTATGTCAAAAGGAGAGTAAAGGTCACAGCTGCAAGCAAGCTTTGAAAGTGCAGGCCACCTGCAATTGCAGCACAACCAGCAGCTGCAAGTGCTCCAAAATATTCCACTGAGTCTTCCAAAGTTTTAATAATAAAGGTGATTCAGTCTGATTTTGTTACTTGTTGCAGAGATCCTGGCATTTCAGAATAAATGAAACTAACTAATTTAAGAAAAGGAATGACTTTTCAGAAGTTGCATTTTACAAAGCTAAGGTTTTGTAACACAAAACAGGCCCACAGAAACATCCTCCTATTCACAGAGATCCTATAAAAACATTCAATTGCAAACACATTTCCATTCACTTTTAGTTAAGCATCACCAAGCACAGCAATTAGACATAGACAAATTCAGGATGATAAGCAGATGGAAATACCTAGCAGAGCTTTGCTTGTTACGTCAACATCAGATGGACATATAGCTCCCCTGGCTGCCAGCCCTCATGACAACAAATTTCTTATACTCATGCCCTGTGGTACACGAATTGAGAAAAAAACCACAGGAATATGTGGAGGACTTACACACAGTGTTTGGGTTTGACCCTCCTAGTAACAAATGGGTAATTTGTGAAAGCAACAGGACATTAGTGCTACGTGGCTCTTAATAAAGAGCCCTGCATTACTCTACATAAGTGCATTAACATAGTAATTAATCATCCCCTCCTGGCTCCTTTATAACATTATTTGCAGATATTCTATCCAGGGAACAGCACTGCCCCTAGGTAATGTTGTTCTGTTTTACATACATAGATAAACACCTCCAGAAAAAAATTCTTATGGTTATATACTAAGAAAAGAAAAACATAAATCCCAGGCTGTCAGGGAAACTTGTTTTTAAAACAAAAAGATAATTCTGCCATTTCTCAGGCAGTATCTAATTAAAATGAGCTACACGTATGAGGGGATAACTGCTCTGGTGTATCAGCAGCAGGACAGACAGAGTTCTGAGCTACTCAGACAGAGATGCTGCTTCTTTTTTGCTCACTGTTTGCCAACACAATCTATCTCAGTATCTCTCCCTGTCTGTTTAATTAATAGGTAGGCAAAATTTCCATGTGATTGGACAGTGATTTTGAGAGACTTGTAGCATTAGTACTTGGCCCAGCAATAAGAAAGTACAAGTTAAATATAGCAAATCATAACTTTTCAGTTATCCAAAACAATATGCATACAGAGAAATGAAAGTAGTAAAACGTGTATTCTAACAGTGATTCCATTATCCTTTTGCCATAAAGAGAAGTGGCTCAATGGAGGATAAAAGCAAATTTTAGATTTATTCTCTTCTTGATCATAGCCAGAAGACTGCTATATCTATTGCCAAGAAATTGAACTGAGGTTCATAGAAATCCTAAAAATTAGATAGAAAAGACATAAAAGAACATGTAACCCGTCTCCAGGGGTCCTGTACTTTTTCTTGCCAAGAAGAACTTCAAGCAGAAATAGGAATTTATTTAATCCAGTATTTCAAGACATCTCCTTACTATGTTTGAAATTGTAGGAATAATGTAAATGTGCTTAGTACAGTACATCATACATTGCAGTACACCATCAGTACAAACTAAGAAAGCTTAAGATTTTCTCCCTTCTAAGTACCTTTTAGTACAAAAACCTAAACTACAAGACCTGATGCATAAGATAAAGCAATATGGATAATTTAAAGCACAGCTGTTTCAAACTACCTACCCTTAAAGTCACCAATTGATAAAACAAAATCCAAAATCTCTATAGAACTCAAGACTCCTCACAGTTATTATTCAAACCCGAACAATCCACTCAGAAGTCCCAAATTCAAGACGAGACAAAAGGAAGAGCACTAACCATTGAGTAACTCTAAGCCCCCTGAGTCTTACACAACCATGAGCACACCGGTGACAATGGACAAGTAATTTAACATAAGGATGGATAAGTGTAGGGGTTTGGGTTTGTTGAGAGAATTGTTTCATTGACAGAGAGCTGCATTCTTCAGGAGGACATGCCGGATGGTACAGAATTTGCCAATTAATGTAGTGATGAAAATCACCAGAAAGAACAATTTCACAAGTTATAATTGCAAATAGAAATAAAATTTGTAAAATACAGGAGTACATATATTCATATTCTATATAAAATGTTATATATTAAACATATACTTAGGTATTGGTCCTATATAATGCATATGCACATAGTCTCTCTTCAGACTGCCACTTGAGCTCAGATTCCCATCTACTCTGTATGTTTTCTAAGGATATAAACTACTGTTAATCTTGGCAAGTTTACATGAACTGGAGTATATTTTACTCCATGAAAAAGATGAGGCATTAATCTTCTGGGCAAACTCTCTTGAAATTTCATTTGATAGACAAAACTTGACTTTTCAGTTGGAACTACTGTTTCATTCTGTTGCCAGACCAAAGAAGATAGAAAGACACAACTGTGTGAAGTATTACATTTTACTAACACAGCAAAGTCTACAAAAAAAAAAGTAAATTCACTGATTCCATTGTCCTTGCCCTTTTGCCCCTAAATGGGAGCGTAATTTCTTTCAGAGATTTCATATTTTACTCCTTTCATCCTTTTGTTGTTAAGCTCTATTGATTTTTTTTTTTTGGTCACCTTCTCCATGTGATGTGAACCAGGATTTAGAATAACATATAACAACTTAGGGCAGCAAGTGAAAAAATACGTCCAGTTGAAGTTTTCAGTAGAGAGACTATAGTTACTCAAGGCAAAAGCTGTCTTGTATACTAAAGCTGATGGTATTTTTTGGTTATTTGTGAATTGTTTGCTTGTTGGGCTACACAAACAGCTTCCAAGGTGCCTCAATATTTCTTTAGTTGCTTAAAAAGAACTGGCAAGCCTGAATTACGGGAACATAATAATATCATGCTTAAGTGATATCTTGGAGCAGAATCCCAACTACAGCAGCAACACCTGGAGAGTCAGTATGGCAAATTTATCTCCATTTTACACAGAGAGGTCTATCCAAGAGAGTGAAATCTAACAATAGAGTCTAGCAATACATCCTAAGCAACTCTGCCACCAGATCTAAGTAATAAATCGGGCTAGGTGTCATGTGTCTTCTCCTTGTACACTTGGAATCCCAGAGTACAAATATCAAGGAGTGGATGAGCATACTTAGGAAGAACATGTCCATGTAGTCTCCTTAAATATGTAAGCATAAAGGTTATTCTGTGATCACTAGGCAATAGGGTTAAAATTACGATGAAGCTGTTTGTTATTGCCCTTCTCCTTTTCTTCCCTGACTCATTTGAGGTTATGGACTCATCTTGGCAAAGTGCATTAAAATAAAAGGGTATATAACCCAGTAGTCAGTCCTGGGAGCACTTTCCTTCCTGGATTCTGAATTTGAAATATCTGCTCTGCAAGCATATATTTATAGAGAGCTGCAAGGAGGAGTTAATGTCCATATTCATTCCAAAAAGATTATGTAGTTGCATGTAAAAAATGAATTTGCAGAGCTCTAGAGAGCTTAAGTATATTACTTCTTGTAAAAATAAAACTCATTGAGCAGAAGACCCAAGGCCAGCACATATATTTGTGCTAAGAATATCACTTTAACTGCACATGAGCTCTGCATGTGATGTCATATGGAACATTATGGGTTTCTTCTAGAACAGGGGTCAAATAGTTCCATAAGGTATTTATTAATGTAATTTATTGATTTAGCTGAGGCAGAATTAGCCTGTTGTAGAGTGGAAGTCTGATTAGTCTAACCCATTCTTGAGTTCTTGGAACTCAAAATTCAAAGGAAGAGAAGGATGGGGCACAGCTCACATATACTCTGCTGACACTTGTGACTTGGGTTGGGAGAATAGGGGTGTATTTTGGTACACAAGGAGCAGAGTTACCCACATACTTATCCTAGGAAATTCAGAAGGAGATTGAAAAATCAGTGCACTGTTCGACAGTGTTCCTTGAACTGGAGCTTATGCTTTTCTCATTTACTTGAAATTTGAAAGAAGATGATAGAAGTTAATGGAGTTTCCTTATGGTAAAGCAATGTAAAAGGAATCATCTTCCTTGTTTTAGCATCTGTGAAAGCAGTCTTCCTCACAAACAAAATATATGAGATTCTTCTGTTTTAATTCTGTTTGGCATCTGCGCCTATACTGCCAGGGACATTCAGAACCATTTACGTTAACAGCAAATATTTTTACTCTAAAGAAGGAAACATATCCTTATTGATATTCAGCAAGTGGTGCGTTGTTGCAACCAAGATATAATTTACTCACTTGTCTGACTGGATTACATGACTCCATGCATTTTATAGTTTCATCTGAAAAACTGAACTTTAGTTCTACAGCTGTCATTTCCCATAATTCTTTTAACACAATCTGTGTCAAAAGGATAAAAAATAGCTCCAATAGAAACTTCTGTGGATGGCATTTGAAAAGACATTATTTAGAGTTAATGAATTAGACTAAGAAGGTTGTCATATTCTTTACATGAGGTGTGAGTCAGACTTTGTATACAAGTATTTCTACCCTTTGTGTACTTTGTAAACTCCCTTTGTTCCCTGGAAACCCTGCAGTGAAAACATTTGTCTTCAGAGACCCACAGCTTTGTTAGGCTGCCTGGGTAATATTTCCAGTTGTTCTGAACCTTTTCCTGTGCTCAGAAGTGGTGCACCCACCCACTGCCATCACTTGTCAGGGCTCCCCTATCTTAGCACTGCAGCCACCTGAGCAGGGCAGCAGCTCAGCAATTCTCAGGAAGAGCCACAGGAGTTCAGCCAGTGCAAGGATGGGAGGACTGAGCCATTTATAAAATTAGCAATTAGAACTCAACTGCAGTAAAAATGGAAAGTCCCCAAAATGGAGGATCGGGATGCTCTTTCATCTCTGATTTCTACCTCTTTATTTCTTCTGATGTAGATTTTTAAACTCCCTTTGATGAAAAGAAGATCAAGCTCCAAAACCAGACTAAGCTTCAAAAGATGATTATAGGCTTTCAAACACAAGACTGACTCAAAGTTTTATTTCCTGAGTTTATCACACACAATATAATTTTTCTTCTACCTCTTGCTTTTACACTAGCACATGGATCACACATTCCTTCTTGGTAACTACCTTTTGCATGTTACCCAAGCCAGACATTACTCTTGATAAATGACTATTTAAATTTTCACTGCCTCTGCTGCATTTCAAAGTATAAACTGTAACTGGATGTTTTATACATGTACCAGAGAAATATTTTTCTCACAGCCACAGTGTAAAGTTTTGTTGAAAATACAGAGAAATTAAATGCAATCCAAAAGCATTTTTAAAGTTGAATTCAACCATGTAAATTTTTGGTGCCAAATAAAAATTAAAATCAGAGGCTGCAAGTAGAGGATTATAATGGAAACAACTTTTCCAGTGCTACCTACACCTTTTGCTGCTATGCATAAATCCTTTTATCACTCGTGCAATAATGATAGAGCAATCATAATTATTTCTGTATAAGACCAAAAAATTCCCTGTGTGATTTCATCTGTTGGTAAAACATAAATCATTATACTAAATAGATACTTTTTGCCTGCTTAGAGAAAAAAATGGAGTCAAACTTCTTTCTCTCCACCCTACATAATTAAAAAAAAAAAATCAGACACCAATTTTTAGCCAAGCATTCATCAGAGTATGTATTGTTAACAGGTGTTGTGTATTACATTTCTTATGCATACAGTGTTGGAATGTAAAACTGTAATATTGCTCCTAGGAACAAGTAGCATAATTAAAATTCTTTGTGAGCTTGATTTACTGGGTATTTTCTTCCTTTAAAACAACTACATTGCGAACAAGAGCCAATTTCTTAGATTTGATCTATGGGTTGTACAGCTTATACTTCAGGTTCAAAATGGTGATTTAGACAATAACACATAACAGCTGAATAGTTATTTATAATGGCACAGCACCTGCAGCAAATTGTCAGCTGAAAAGGCAAATCTAAATGCTTTCAAATTCTCTTGTGTATTATAATGGCAGTAGTAGTGGTCACTATAGATACAATAGTTATGCATGTAATGTAACTTTTGTTTCTGATTGCTTTCCATTTTCTCAATTTTATTTCCTTAAGACTGAAAATGTTCATACTTAGTATCAGTCCATATGCATTTAAAGAAGCTCAGGCACAATTTAGCTTTCTGGTAATTTTGGGGGTGGAGGGTGTCAATGAACTTAAATACTAAATAGGACATATTTTCTCATAATTTTAAGATTTTCCACATTTCCCCAACCATTACACATGCATAATTAACACAACTTCGGTTTCTTTTGTTTTTTCTCATCTTGATTAATGCTGTTGAGAACTTTGTAAAAATTTGATCTGAAACTTTATAACTATAAAGACATTTTTCTTACCTGAATACATGCCAGGATTTTTCTATGAGCCTTTTAGCAGCAGCTCCCATTTAAAAATCTGAAATAGTGCATATGCAGTTACCTTTGAAATTTGGTTCCTTCCTGGACTGAACCCAGCATTGATCATTTGTGTGATGATGTGCTAATTCTGCAGTGATGTGAAACACATGTTGGGAAGAAATGTAACAGCTTGTTGCAGCAGTCTCAGGTCCACACAAAACAACTGATGGAACCTCCACCCCAACAGAAAGTCCATTTAGATGCACCAAACAATGTTCAGGTTTCCACCAGATGGAATTGCTGGGATGTGAATGTACAAAGATCATTCCCAAAAGGCAAGCACTCTAAATCCATTAGAATTTTCCAGACAAGACAGAATTTGAACTCTTCTTCTCTATTACATATCTATAAAATTGCCTATATACCTTCTGAGTGTTGGGAGGCATAAGATGGGCCATGTGCTTTGGGATCTTTAGTTGGTAGGTGACAGACAGTCCAAGTGCAACAGTACATTTCTACCAGAACAACCAAAGTCATATTAGGTAGTAACCATAAAAACATAAGCAGAAATAGCATTTTTCCCCAGATGAAAGGAAATATAGTTTCCAAGGACCTAATTGCTTTAGAACACAAGCAATAGAAAAAGAAAATAAATAATAATGACTGGTTTGTAATAGAGATCTGTAAGAGAGGCCAGGAACAATCCATTTCCTCTGGGGTTGATGGGATGATGCCATTGCCAATTAGCATGGGGTGCTTTGTTTTATAACATCCATCTACTCACTGTATGACCTGTTTTAGTGTACACCTCAAAATCATCTTTGGAGTACTTCCACTGGAGCCAAGGGAGTTAATCCAGGAATTAGCTTGGTCAGTGAAGTAATTCACATGCAACTGAAAAAGTTACAGAAATTTAGTTGGAAAAGAGTAGCGGAGAGAGACTCACACATGCTATAAATCTTCTTGGCTTTGTGCTAATGTGATTTATCTATGTGAGATAGAGAGGAGGTTCTATAATGTGTGCATATTGTGCAATATGGGACAGTAGCAATATAAACTGTCCATTAGTAATGCAAAGTAACTTATTTTCATTTGCTAGATCATTGCTGCAAATTTTTCTCCCTAATTTTGACATGTTATAAATCTTCATGAAGACCATATTTGTTCTCTTTATTTTTTACTTCCTTTTGATTCACTCTATTTAAATGTATGTAAACACACTGTAAGACCACCAAGCATTTTGTAATTTCAGGAGGGCAATGCTTCCACTCTTAGGAAGAAGTTGATGCCCCACACCTCAGTCTGCTGGCCTGTCACAGCTACAGCGGGTCTGGAACTGCATAGATAAACTTGGCCATTCTGTTTCTGACAGAAACCCAATTCGGCTATCCTAGTTCATTATAGAGAAGTAAACAAGTCCCTGGGTGATGATAGGTTGGACTCAAACAGATGACCCCTCCCAATTCCATCCAATCCTGAATGCAGGCAGTGGCCAGTGAGCTGGGCAGTGTGGAGATCTAAACCAATCAGTTGTTCTAGCGTGGGAATTTTGAACCACTTATAAAAGGAAGGGGGGGTTTGCTAAGTAAACTCTGGCTGTGTCATATGATTCTTGGTGTGATCTGTTGTGTGCCTGTCTCCAAAACTGCAACCCTAACATAATACTGGCCCAGCTGGGGGCAACTCAGACATTCTTATGAGCATCTCTCACTTCACGGTGCCTGTACAACCATAAACCACAAGGATTTAAATGGGTTGAAGCACAGTTTGAGAGAGCTGAGCAGAGCTGTGGCAGCAGCAGATGCCAGGGAGGAAGGTGTAGGAGTTCCCCCAGCAACCCCTCTCCAGCAGTAGCCAGTGTCCCAGTGTTCCTGTAGAGCTGCATGCACTCCTCAAGTGGAACACATGCAGAAACAGCTTTGGCTGTTTGGAGGGCAGCTGACTCAGGGCTGACTCAAACCCCTTTCATCCTCCCATCCTCCCAGCCCTCCTGGCATCGCTTCTGTCAGTGCAACACTCCAGGATTGCTTGCAGGACATGCAGCCCTGTCCCAGCCGATGGCATCAGACAAGATGTGACCTGTTCCAGCAGCTTACAGAATTGACCTCTCAAACAAGCTGCCACATGCTCAATTTGGTACACCTGGGTTTATTTCGTATGGTCACAGTATGTCCCATGCTTCGTCTGCCAATAAAGAAAAGATGGAATGCAGGAAGCAGTAGGCTGCTACTCACTCTGGAATGACTTCAGGTCTGGTCAGAACTGTTGGGATTGTTACTAACCCTTGCCTTCACTGCCTATGCCCTACAGACAGATGTACTTATCAGGATTCCTCCAGCTGCTTCTCATCAGTAAACCTGTCTCACCTGGGTGCAGCAGAATCCACATTGTTGTACCCAACTCTCCCTAGAAGAGCAGTTGTGTGCTAAAGGAATTCCAATGTCAGAATTACTTGCATACCCTTTATTATTCTGACTATCTTATAATATGATATTGAAAGAAGTAATTGGGTATTTGTAACACACCTGTTCCATTCCACTTCCACTGCAGATCTGCAGCCACAGCCACTCTCAACTCTTCCATGCTACTGTGGTTTCTCTATAGTTTAATGTTGTTTTTATCTAGATGCTAATGTAGCCTCTATCCCCAAACATTCAAAGCAGGAACAGGAGACATAAGCTTGCTGCTGCAGTTGGTTTTTCAGCTAACTTGGATGTATAAGGTCCAGTGACGTCTGTGCCTAGTGCCCATCATCCACAGATCCTGTAGTGCAATTTCAATGAATATTCAAAGCTGGACCTGCTGGCAAAACAAGACATTTATATATTTATGGAGGAAAGAAAGCTGGAGCAATGTCAGTCCAATGCACACAGATTGGTTAGGGCAGAATAATTTTAACACTGAAAATAAGAACATTAATTTCCAGCTCTTAACTTAAATTCTCACTATTTTTTTTTGTTTTGATAAAACCATTAATGGTTTTAAAAAATTATTTTGATATAAAACTAGGCACTCAAGATTTTCAATATCATCAGGGCACTAATGTAACTCAAAAAGTTCTTAAAAATAATTGAAGATGTGTATCAGAACCTTCCAAGCAAACTTAATTTTTCTTTCAGGATTTGTCTCCACTTTCTTCAAACTCTTGATTTCATTATGTAATAATTGCATACACTTTCTAAATATCTTCTAATTTCACAAGATACTACTAAAATTATTTCATTAATATTTATAAGCTACAAGAAAATCTGTAAAGTTTTTTTTCCTACAATAAGAATTATATTTTTAGCATTGCAAGTATATATATTTGCATGAGATATTTATTTGATTTAATAATCACTACTTTGTGGGAAGCTAGCAAAAATTAAGATTTAGCTGACATTCCTTTATCCAGGAAATCCTGATTAGTGGAATCTTACATAAGAAACACAGAAAAGCAATGCAGTTTTACATTCTCTTTAGGAATAAGCTCTGGGGATCTGGATTTTCCTTTTTAGGACAAATACCTCCAGGGAATTTCCATCCAGGAATTAGAGACTTTTGCTTCCTTTCATTCTTTTTCATGTCCATAAGCCATGCCTACTCTTTGAAGACTATTAAGACTTCACCTGCAATGAATTCCCAGACCCTTCCTGCCATAGAATACTGTAATTTCCAGGATAACCAGACCAGAGCCATTGGTAACTGAGCTGACGTAGCCTTGTTGCAGTTCCCAAGGGTTGTTAAGGCCTGTGTATGTATTCCACCAGTGTCTGAGTTACACACACTAAAATAAATCAGGGTTGTGTGTGATCTAGCTCTGTTGACACTGGCTCCCAGACAGGCACAGCAAGGCTGCCTTGAGCCCAGGATGCTGCCATGCTCCTTACTGGGAACACGTGCACATGGAGCAGGCACTTCTTCAATGCTTTCCCAGTTATCAACATCCCTCCTTTTGGCAGGAACCTGTGATACACCACAGCAGAACAGCCAGCAGCCATGCAGCTGCCAAGCTAACAAGAATGCAATTTTTTGCTTCAGGCTTCAGAAAATCTTAAACCCATCCCTTGCATTTTCCTTCTCACTCTGCTGGGCAGGAAATGCCTTTCCTCTGCCCACATCTATGAGGGAAGGTCTGATGAAAGATCTATACCATCAAGTATTTACCTTGAGGTGGCAGAATCACATTGACCTGTTATCCCATACCATGTGATGGCAGTGCCTGTGCCACAAATACCCTCTCTCAGGTGATCTTGAGCTTGACAAGCTGCCTGACAGCAAGTCAGATATTCTGATAGCCTTATATAAATATATAGGATATAAATTAAAGCAATACTAGCCCATAGTATAAATAGTTTGCTAGCAATAATCCATCATATTTCAATCCATTTGGCAAAAGGCAGAGAAATTCTTAAATGATGCTGTAATTATAAAGCTGAGTAATTTCTTTATATTTATTTTAACAGTGTGGATTTTAAAGTGCCCTCTGGGAGCAAAAAAATGTTTGTAGAGACAAAGCTGTAGGGAGCAATACAGTCATGCTGACACACGTAGCTGAACCACCAATTTTGCTTTATTAATTTAGTTGCTGGATTTGTTCCTGATATCTACAGCTGTATTATCCACTCCTAGAGGTGGATGAGTGGGCGGAATGAGGTTGATTACAATTGATTTAGTAACAAAAGAGTAATTTTTTTCCATTGTTTGTTCAGCACATTACTAAACATATGGCTTAATTACTCTTGCCTTGTGTTCTTTTCAGTGTGGTGTTGCTTATTTTACTGAGACACTGATTTATGCAAAATATTAATTGAAATAGAAAACAGACTTACTATGAGAACTGACATCCATAAAAACATAAGTTACTTATATTTTGCACTGAGCCTATTGAACTTCTCAGGGGAGTCAGTGTTTACAGTTTAATTTGGAACAACATGGGCTCCCTCCCTCCAGAAAAAGTGGTAGAGCATGTACCACAGTCTGGAACATGGGTAAAAAAAATTACATTTACCAGCAGCTGCAAGAGGAAATCCTCAGAGTTCTTGAGCCAAAGTCTCAAAAATGTGCTGACGTAGCTGTTCCATTTCAGTGTGATTGCAATAATTGTATGCAAATGTCTCATTAAAAGTAATTCAACTTTATATAGCTATAAATAAACTACTATGCTGTTGTAATGTGTTTCCAGGCCATTAAGTAGTATAATAAAGATACATGGATTCTCTCAATAGATTAGATAATCAAAAAAAACACCCACCCCCAAAATCAAGCAACTATACATTAGGAGATCTTATTTTGTTTTCAGAGTCATCTTTATAATTAATCTATTTGGAATAAATAATTCACAGGTTATAAACATAAAATAATTTTCAGTCACAGAACTCATAACTCAATATATCCAGAAGGAATGCTTTTATATTTCCTATTCAGGATTTTAATTCAATGCATTGAATTTTGCTGTCTCTTTCATAAACCAAATCTAATATACAATCAACTTTATAACCAGATACTCACGATACCGAATTAAATGGTTTTGCAGAGGAACTCATAAAATTCTCCCAAATATTTTTAGGAGTATGAGAATTTTGTAATCTTCACTACCCACTAATAGGATTCAGATATCCACTGTGAAATGATCCAAACATTTTCTGGGTAACAGCCTCTGCAGTTATAATATTGATTTCAAAGAAAAAAATAGCTAATACACATATCTCTGTACTGATATCTCTCTACAGGGATACTCCTAGGAAGCAAGACTAGACAATGAGGGAATGAAAAAGCGAGCCACAATATCCAAGTCAGCAGGACTGGCAAAGAGAAGGGTTTGGATACCATTCCTGAGGCCACATCCAAGGACTAGCAAGAATATGAAACAGTGCAAACCCAGTTTAAAGTTTGTCCTATGAGAAGGTGAAGATATCCAATCTGTCAGTGGGGTCATGAGCTGGAACACCCACACAGCCAGTACACACAGTGTTAGCCACAGTTACTGCCTCCCAGGGCCCTGTGCCTGCACTAGGCTGCACCCACATGATTTTCTTTTGTTTGGTCCTTAAAACAAAGGGAGAGGGAGGACAGGAGAAGAGTTGAAATTTTAGCACAGCTCTTTCACCATGGTCATCACAACATCCTGCAGAGGAATCTCGGCACTGGTGACTGGAGCACCTCCTCCCCCTACAGAAAGAATTGGTTTTGCACAGCCTGGTTTTTGGTAGCAGAGGGACCACAAAGATGTCTCCAGTGGGAAGATGCTAGAAGCTTCCACCGTGTCCAGCAGAACCATTCCTTGATAGCCCTGAAGATGGATATGCTGCTGGCCAAAACTGGTGCTGTGATTACATTATTTAAGAAGAAAATCTAAATGAAGTCACAAGGCTTTTGCTCCTAGTCAAAGAGGAGGAGGTGAGAATATGTGGGGGAAACAACATTGTGAGACCAAGGTCAGTGGAGAAGGAGGGAGAGGAGATGCTCCAGGCACTGGTGCCAAGATTGCTCTGCAGGCTGTGGTGATGACCATGGTGAAGCAGCTGTGCCCTTGCAGCCCATGGGGATGCACGGGGGATGCAGAGATCCACCCGAGCCCGTGGGGAGGTGGCCATGCAGGAACAGGTGGAGGAGGCTGTGATCCAGTGGAAGACCCGGTGGAGAGATGGCTCTTGATTCCAGACTGGAGCAGCCTGTCCCTGGAGGACTGTACCCCATGGAAGTGTGACCCATGCCACAGCAGTTTTGGGAGAACTGTCTGCCTGTGGGAGGGACTCACCTTGCAGCAGGTGCAGTAGGGCTGCTGCTCGTGAGGGTGGATCCACACTGGGGCAGTTCACAGAGGACTGTCTCCCGTGGGAGGGATCCCATGGTCTCACAGGGGAAGGACTCCTCTCCCAGAGCATTGAAGAAAATCTTGGTGATGAACTGGCCAAAACCCCCATACCCAATCTCCCTGCACTATTTATTGGTGGAAAGGAGGGAGGGGCTTAGGGAGTGGTGTTTAGTGGTTTATTTTGCTTCTCATTATCCTGTTCTGATTCTGTTAGCAATAAAATTCACTTTGCAACTTAAGTTGAGCCTGTTTGGCCCCCTGAAATATTTTCCCCAGTCCTTATCTCATTCATTAAGTGTTCGTTAGTGTTTTTTTTGCCCTCCTTTACCCTACTGTAGCAGTGACTCTAGTGCGTGCCTGGTGTTGTGCCAGTGTCGAACCACAACACTTTTTAACAACATTAACACAGAAAAAGCTAAGGCTGTGGGGGCATCAGGAGAAAAAAGTTTGGGAGGCATGGACAATGTGCATATCCATGCTGAAGTTAGCCAGGACAGGAAATGGCCACCTTCAGTGCAAGGTGCTTTTAAACCTGTGTTTACTCATAAATGACAACCACATGCATTCTGTCTGGTTGGCTTCTGCCTCCTCACTGCAGAGCTGGCAGAGAAACCAGAGACAATTGTTTCAAATCCTAAATGCTTTCAGTGGCAATGCCAGGAGGTGCAATGTGCCTGCAGGGGCACGCAGGATGGGCTGTAAAATGAGGCAGTATCCTGGGAACAGCACAAGCAGTGCCAGACTCCCCCATTGCCACTCCTGGTCAGCTCCTATTGATTCCCAGGCTCTTCACCAATAGCAGAACTGCATTTTCCCCGCACTCCTGAGGCATCCTGGAGTCTGTATTAGAGCACATCAGTGCTGGCATTCTCTGAGAAGGGCTGACTGCAGCTGCAGTGCATTCACAGCTCAAGGCTCATTGCTTCTCCTGCAGTGGGAGGGAAAAGAAGGGCACAGAGCAGAACTGTTAAGGGTAGTCAGCTCAGAGAAGACACCAGGCAAAGGGGCATAAACCACCAGGTCACTAGAAGAGGCATCTTGTTCTCTCTCAGGAAGTTCTAAGCCAAGGAGCTAAACCTGAGCAATTCCCAGTTGGTGCAGCTCCTAATGAAGCTCGTGGGGAAAGGGCAGCACTGATGAGCAGGGTCTGGTGTAGTAAAACCTTTGAATACTGTTCAAAAACGCTTTAGCTGCAAAAGACTTTCCCATGCTGATGTTCTTGCATCCTTCAAAGGCTTACAGCAGTCCATTAGACATAGTATTAGTATGATACACCCCTAAACATTTCCTCCTCCTGGAACAGAATCGCAGCATGAGGCGAGATGCAATTCAGAGATAGAACATGCATAGTGACGATTTTCCGGAATGCAATTATAGGAGAAAAATTTCCAAACCCATCACAATCACTCTCACAGAGTAGCTAGGAAACTGAACCAACAGAAGACAAATAAACCAACAGAGAATGTGAAATATATAAACAACTCCAAAATTAATTAACTCAAAATTGCAGTATGATTTGTATAAAATATTTAAGATGTTTTTCTATTTATTCCTGAACCTAGAATAATTAGAATGCTGCCATAGTACACTGTGTTGCTCTTTTTTTAATCACAAAGGCAATTTTAAGCAAGTAGACAAACTCTAGGAAATTAAAGTGAATATTTATGTCCATATAAACTTCTTAATGGCAACATTCTTGCTGTGAGCACAGCAGCTGAAAAGGGTGGATTAAATTATTTTGGCCAGATCCTATTACTACGGTTTTCACTGGCAAAATTCCCACTGAGTTAACAGGAGCTGGATTAGATCCTGACTTGAATTAAGTACAAATCTCAGATGCATATATAACATAATCATTGATATTCTATGCATACACTCTAGTTTTTATGTCTGTTTTCCCTCTGTGAGTTTTACTGATGCTCTGAAAATACCAATCAGGTACACTGTATACCAGTGATTAAAGGTGTGCAGTCTTCTGTTTCCAGATTTGGGAAAACTTGTGGTTTACTTATATTTGAAATCAGAAACCACAGTCTGAATGATATTCAGCCTCTTGAGTACAGGGTTTGGTGTTTAACTTCCTCTGCAGGCTTTGCAGTGCATATGAACAGCTTTGACTTAAAAGGCCAGAAAATTACAACACATTTGGCAGTCAACAGATGCTGTTGGTGTGATATTTTCTCTCTATCTCCCATTTCCATCATTTGGGAATGTTCAAGAGCAGTCTGGAACAACTAGGAAGCTTTTGGGCTTCATGCCTTCTGCCTTGAATGATGACCTCATACAAAGGGAAAAAGCCTCCAGAAATTTTAGGAGCGCGTATTAATGCACAGGGGACACGGCTTCATCAGAGGTCTTGGTGCTACAACAGCCACAGCTCTGGGGCCGGCCCTGCTCACCTCCCTGTGGAATGTGGGACAGTCCCTGGCTGTTCCACCCTGGGGCACTTTGTCCTGGCACCTGCCTTGTTCTCACCAAGCCTCTTTCAAAGCTTGCTAAGTGCGCGCTAAGGCAGGAGTCTGAAGCCTGAGTGCCTGACTCCAGGTGTGCATAGGGCTCCAAGAAAGGGAGGAACAGCCCTGCAAGGAGGCTCAGTCAGAAAGTGCAAGGTGTCCTTTGACACCTTGTTAAAAAAAAAAAAAAAAAAAATCTGAAGTGGTGATCCTGAAAGGTTCCCCGGATCCCCAGCACTAATGCAATTAGTAACTGCGTGCTCCATATGCTCTGAGTCACGCTGTGGTTTTGCACACAAAGGGGGGAGTGGGTTTTCTAAGCAGGTGCTCCAAGTCAGTGGAGATTTCTCTGTGATTACTGTGGCCCACCTTTGTTTCAGCTCGGGAAAGCAATGTTACTTATAAATGACAGTGTAATTTCCTATGCAGAGGCTGTTTCTCTGTATGACTCATCTGTGCATTGCATTCCAAGAGGTAAATATGAATCATGGATAACTGATAGAAAAATGCAAATGAATCCATTAATTTTTTTTATTATTATGCTCTAAACAGAGCAACTTTTAAATTTTTCTCCTGACTATGAAACTTATTGGAAATAAGTTGCATCAAATCAAATAAAGAAATCTTTGCATTCTCTAAAGCCACAGGTTTTCTTACTGCTGTTTCAGTGGGGCTGGGGAAGTGGGGCTGGTTGTTGGTGCAGTTGATTGTCATTTCATTTTTTTGCACTAAGCATACAGCTGGAGCTTTATGGCCAATGTCAGCAGCAGCAATGCAGTTAGCTTTTTGTTTGTTTTAAATGTAATAGGGGAGACAGAAAATTAACTGTTGATGGTTATTATTAGGTATCAGAGAAATTTGCTGTAGGTGAGAATCTAAATCCAGTAATTCCAAGCTTAGTACCTGACACTTAAAGAATGATTGTGAAGAAGCTTGGGAAATTCACTGCAGACCTGTTTTAAAGAAAATAACCTGCTGTAGCAGCTCAACTCTACAGCATAAAGGAGTAATTTAGTTATGAGAGTAGAGAAGTCACCTTGGGTGAGGAAGTCCTCCTACCTTAGAAAGGAGCAGATTGTGAGCCAGCAAGCCAGTTCTCAGGCACTGAGTGCAAGAACCAGCCAGCTCAAAATCAGGCATTCTCTGCCTGGAGCCCTGCAGGAAGAGCAGCCAGTGGACATACAGCCCTGCAGAAGGGTTTGGGATCATGGCTTCAATCTCCAGGGACACCTGTGTGGAAGAGGAAGATGTGGAGAAGTTAAAGGAGGACATGTGGCAGCACTGGAACAACTAAGCTAACTCCTTGATTTCTTTCCTGGACTGTGCCTTCCCTCCCACCCAACAGGGGAGATGTGTAATTTCAAAGACTACATAAATATATGATTGAAGAGCTTTAATACCCAAATTTATTTAGTCTCTGCACTGTCATTTGGTGTTAAACTGTGACATTGGCATCAACTATTCAGTCAGGACTGATTTGAACTCTAAGGAATACAAAACCAAATCCAAAGTGTAATGAAAACAACCAGATTAACAGTATTAGATACAGAAACAAAGACCACTTAATTTACAGGGTGGAATTTTACCATAGTTTTATCTTGTCTTGGAGCTTCTGTCCATTGCAGACAACCCAAATTCAAGTGCATGGATTTTTTCTGAAGTCGGCATGCTACTACTTTTCCTATTTGAAGCCCATAACATCAATTCAGAAAAGAGATTATTATGCCTGGCATGATAACCAAAACTGAAAATACCTTTTCCTAGAGTCCCTGGGGCAACAGGACATTTATGCCTTTGATGAAATTAAACTGACAATGTCAGTTTAATATTCTGTCATAAAGAGATTAGGAGAGCTTGTATTTAACTATATTTTGGGATTCAGTACACATCTACCTGTCCAAACATCTTCCACATGGAAGGACTACTGATAGATCTGATACCTTGCAAATAAAGGAATTTGAAAAAGAAACTACCAAAGTAAGAAAACACAAAACTGAAATGCTGGCTATAATATTTACTTTTTGCTTTTTGAGACAATATGTCCTGAGATGAAAAACAAAATGTGAACTCCATAAATCACAAAATCTATAATTAAGAGCAACACCTGACAAGATAATTTTTTAGCTGACAAATAAATGTCACTTTTAAAGGAATCTTCCACAGAGTGATAAAAACAAGCAAAAGGACAAAAATTTTTCTGTCTTCATTGGCAGAAAACATGGAGGAGGTTTTGCTAAGTACTTAGAGTGACTGTGCTGTTGACTTGGCAGCCACATCATAAGGGTGACAGACTCATGTTCCTGTGCAATACAAACAATGATGCAGGGCCTCATCTGAGTGGCTCTCAGCAAGTCATTGAAGGGAGCACAAACACATTGTAAAGAACCAGTGGTGCACAGTTCTGCTGTTGATAAATAGAATTGTGAGCTAGGCACGCACCTTGTTATTCCATGGTTTTCTCCAGTAATTTATTTAATTTTAAAAAGCCCTTTTTGCCCTGAGTCAGGGACTTTCAGAGATTGACTGGTCCAGTTACTCTGCAGGAAGCACAAATTCTTGTCACTGGTGGGGCAGTTTTGCACTAGCTGTATGTGGTTACACAGCTGATCTGCCTCCTGCTGCTACAGAAGTGAAGAAGTCTTTGCAAGTGAACACGTTGGCCTCGTGTACTTAAAGGCAGTGAAGTGGGATGTGTCTTGTTTCATTAGGTACAGCTGCAATGGTTCTACTCTGGTTTTGGAGTACTGTTTAAACAATAGAGCACAAACAGTTCTGTTTTTAAATATAATACTCTCTCCACTGGTACCAAGACAAAGATATATGAAATTACCAGCATCCTAACAAATTACAGTAGGTTAGTACATAATACTCTAATTTTCCAAATGTCTGAATCCAAACCATTTCCTACAAAGACGTTCATATTTACTCCAAATTAATAACGTTTTTTTCTTGAGACATCTTATGGAAAACTATGCTAATCTATAATTCATACTGAAGGCAGAGGCAAAGTACACTTAAATGCAAGAAAATCAAGAGTACATGTAGTGGGGAGGAGGGGCTGAATCAAAGGATAAAAACTAACACTTTAAAATTCAAAATTCTTAGCTTTGGTGTCTAAAGCATGATTATTTTTGTGCTCACCTTCAGCATCCGTGATCATAACTTGTTTAGGTGAACTGTCTTCTGCAGATACTTGGGGAAGTAGAGAAAAGGGAGTCTTACTTGAAACAGAATATATTTGTAAGGTTAACTGCTCTGAATGCAGCACTGATTAGGAACATAAAATTCTAACTTCCTTGAAGTTCAATATATATTAAAATAGTCATTAAAGTAATTTTTAAAGTGAAAGAAGAAAGAAATCAATGCCTTATAAAAATCTTATGTTTAAGCTATCTTTTCACCATGAAAGTGTGAATTTTCACTAAACATACTAAGCAGCACAGAAAAGTTTCCCTTGACTAGAAAATATAGCCCAGGGCTGCACTTAAATAGATGAGGTTATATTGAATCTGT
Source organism: Erithacus rubecula (assembly GCF_903797595.1). Taxonomy (NCBI): domain Eukaryota; kingdom Metazoa; phylum Chordata; class Aves; order Passeriformes; family Muscicapidae; genus Erithacus; species Erithacus rubecula. The sequence continues at coordinate 6,107,998 of NC_136660.1, forward strand.
AATAGCTTACATCATCATTTTAAAGCCAAGACATCTTCATTTCTCAATTTTTATTGCAATCAAAATTTTGTCCAGGTGTTTTCTGTTCCTTTAGGAATTTTTATGCTCATTTTCACTGAAAATTAGTTTAAGCAAGTCCCTGATTTAAGAGCTTCAACCTTTTAATGTGTGAAGAACACTTTCAGAGAACCCATCCAGGAAAGAAAAGCAATAATCACATCTGGAGGCAAACAAAGCATAAATCACTGTACTGGCAATCAGCCAAGACAGTAGGGGACAAGTGTAAAAATGTGACTGAAATGGCAGCACAATATTTTAACCACATGCTGTTAACAAGACAAACCAAGGTTGAACATTATATTCCTATTGTCACAGAACATTGCATATGAGAAGGAAAGAAGAGTGGGGACTTGCAAACAGAGGGTCAAATTCGTTTGTGGAATAACAAGGAGAAAGTCCTTTGAGAGACAACAGGAAAATAGCACTTCTTTAGATCAAACCCACAGTTAACCCACAGATAGTCCAGTTGGGAAGGGCTAAGCATTTAGAATTTGCTATTTCTACTAAGTGCTCTAATATTATATTATTAATTTAAAATGCAGCCAGACAGTTCAAAGCAAATCAGGCTGTAATGCTAGAGTGCATTTGGAATGCTGCATACACCAGTGACAGTTTAGCTTGTCATCAAAAAGTAAATATTACTGCATGAGATGAATGCCAAAGCACTTCATTAGGTAAAGGTTTACATGATGCATAAAATTATTATCAGTTAATGTTTAAATATGAACAAGATTCCATCCAGCTTAAGGATGCAAATTTTCAGACATTGCTCAGGAATAAAAGCGGTAGGCTCTGCCACAAAAAAAAAACCCCAAAAACCAACAAACAAACATAAAACCAAAAAAAAAAAAAAAAAAAAAAATCCGAAAAAACCCCTTAATTAGATAATCATGTGAGTGAGTTCCTTCTTTCAATCTGCAGTATCCAATCAAATCTGACATCATAGCTGTTGCCACCCTCATATAAAAAAACTCCCTATGACTGCAGCAGACAGGAAATCTTTGACTTTCTGGAAGGGATGGGAACTCAAGTATGTGGCACAGAGCAGAAGAAGTGATAAACTATTTCTAAACATTAGGTGACAATGTACCATGGGTCTGGCAAGATTCATCTCCATGTTTTGAGTATGATGAAATGAAACTGAATTTTTGCTTAAAATCTATTAACAACATTCTAAAGTATTTTAAATGCAAACAATAAACACAGCAAATGGAAATTACTCACTTGATGAGCTTTCCACTTAAGGGTGGATGTCTGAGATGATTTATGACTGACACCAGCTATAATAAACTGGAATTGCAACCGAATATTGAAATTCTGCTTCAAGAGCAGACACCATTTCTTTACATTCCTATGAAGGCCATGTGAGCTATAAATTCAAATTCATTGAGAATGGGTATAGTTGATACATGGTTAAAGAGGAAAGGAGTTTTCTCCAAATTACAAAAATTACAATATAATGTGCAATGTCAGAAATAATACGGAGACTTGAAATGTCATTGTATGAATAATGTTTGCTATCAAAATAGTTTACTTGCATCACAGTATAAATGTAAGGTCGTGTAGAGCTATGTCTATAGGAAGAGGCAGTCCTGGTTGCACACAGAATCAGCTGGATGCCAGCCAGCTCCAGCAGTCGATCTGGCTTGGTGTCAGGGCCATGGAGAGGAAAGCTGGCTGGGACTTCAACTGGCATTTGCCTAAACATCAGCTTGGGTGGTGGGGAGAGCAGACACTGGGCCACCTGCACCTGGCCACTGGATAATACTGAGATATCCAGCAGACAGATTCCCACATGTGCACCCCATGCTGAAAAAAACCAAACAATTACAGCACATTTCTGTAAAGGTGATAAACATTAAAACAAAAATCCCTGAGTTCAGAAAGCAGGAATGGCAGATTTGCCATACTGTGGCAGAATTAAACAACCAACTAACCAGATACCAGGCCTCCTAATACCACAAAATAGATTTAAAATCAATTAGTGTAAACGAATCCAAACTGGGAGGACATTAATTTTGTACTATTGCCTTACGACCTAAAACCTCAGAACTACTTGGATGATACTAGTTGCCTGGAAAGGATTCTCATTATTAGGGTTTGGAACACACTTAAGCTACTTCTTGCCAGAGCCAGTAATCTGTTTGGAAACTATTCTGCTGTACAGCAAGAAAGCTCTACTATGGGATAGCTTTCAGTTGGGTGACCCCCTTGATCTCAATACCAGACTTTGAACAATAACACTCAATACAAATGTGAATAGATTTTCCTTCACACTGAAAGCATCTTTTGATATCCAAGGGCTAACAGTCACTGCAAAGCAGATCTCCCTGTTCTGTACATCCCCTAAATCTGGTTTCTGTAGAAGAAAACCACTGTACAACATGCACTTTGGAGGAGGTCTGAGAGGAAGAGATAGAAGATTCAGAAACATATCAGAAAGCCCAGGGAAAGAAAGCTTAAGAATTTTGATGAAACAGGATAAAAGCCTGATTGATGAGCCACATTACTCCTATGCCTCTCAGCTAAAAGAAATTTGCTGAAGCACAACTGTACGTGTGGTTGGCAAAGAATGCATGCAGTTAACTCTCTGATGAGAAAAAGAGGCAGAACATTCATCCTTTCTACTGTTAGCTAGTACTTAGCAGTGGTGAGACTTACTTAATCTTGTGTTTTCTCTGAGTGCAGATACAATGGAATGAAATTATATTCTGTGCTTCTACACCATGCTTGTGGGGCAGCAGTAGTAGAGAACTGTCACTGCTTGGGGCAGCTGTGTTTCTGTGCTTGTGCTGGGAGGCTGCTTTCCCTGGGGACCTTACAGTTTTCCAGCACTCAGAAGTGAAGATGTGGTAAATTGTTCTGAATTGGCACGTGTGCGCATGTCCTGATTTCAGCTTTACCAATGCAAGATTGCTGTGTAAAGCAGACCATGCAAATTCTCCTCTTAAATATCAACTCTCTTCCAATCATTTCCATTCCTGCTTCTTTTCTCTGAATTGCATCAGGAGCTATGAGCATATTCTTTTTTTTTTACCCAGAAACAAAACACTGTGTTAAAACATTGTCACTAACAACAGCCTCTTAAAAATTATTTTGGAAATCTATTCTGATTTTCCAAAACTTTGTCCCTTCCTAATTCTGCCATATCCCCCTTCTCCTGCCTCAACTTTATAAATCTTCTCACACTCACTTCCAGTTCTTTGTCTTGCAGCCAGCATTTGTCTGTGATGTTGAGGATAAGGGATTATTCACCAGAACACAGCAACCTCCACCCAGGCTCTTTACAGCAAGTTAAGAAAGGTGTGAAGAAACTGCTCGCCCTTAGCATAAAGTCACAGTTTAGAGTGAAAAATAAAACCTCCCAACAAACCAAAATAATTGTTTAAAAAATATAATAAGAAAGGCTGGCTGGGAAGAAGGCTTTCTTCCTTGTTGGCTTTATTTTCTTTACCACAGCTGGGAATGAAGCTCTGTCCAGTCCGAGCAGCTCACCCACACTGACTGGTGGCTCTGCCATGAGCCAGGGCACCTCCAGCCACAGGGCATGGGATTGCTGAGCTTCAGAGCTCAGAGAGTGCCCCAGAGCTGGGGATTTGGGTGTGTCTCAGAGCCAATCCTGGTTTGGGGAACACCCATCCTCCATCGCTGGAAACAATTACTGAGGACCTTCAAGAAGAGGAGAAGCACAGCAGGCTCAAGTCATCTTCCTTCTGTCACCATCTTACCTCCTATGTATCCCTCAGAATAGGTTTCTCTCACTGAGATCTACACAAGAGGATGAACCTGTGCCTACCATTTTCTCCTTTTTGTGTCTGGAATAGTCCTCTGAGTGATCCACCTGGTGGAATATGATTGTGCTGTTAATTTTTGAGTGTGTTCATCAATCATAAAAAATAAATATGGTTACAAAGCCAGGTACATGTCACAAAAATGCCAAATCAATTAGATTCCTGATAGAACTTTGCCATATTTTATTATTTTACTTTGTTTTCCATACCTATTTCTGATCTTATGCCAGTTTTGCACTGGCACAAGTTTGACTTCAGTGGGGCTAATGCTGATTTGCAGCAGCAGGCAATCAGAATAAGGCTGTTATATTTCCTTGGCAACGGGTCCCCAGAGAAAGCTTGTCCATCTCCAACAGCTGTTGCTTTGCTACATCTGTCTAACTTTCCTTTTTAATATCCATTTTTTCAAGTTTATTTTAAATGTCAATCAGTGTGAGATAACATCATTCGGTTTTTCCTTTTGCAATCAAATTTTAGCAATCACAGCCAGATGTTGTTTTCATTACAACACCAGCCCCTTTTCAAAAAAGTTTCAATGTTTAACTCTGGAGAACACTTTATTTTCCTTTAAATTGCCAGATCCTCATGCTTTCATAATAATCTATTTCACCCTGACATCCTGTCTACAAATATTGCACATGTGATCACCACTGAATGTGGTCATCAAAATGCCTTTGTGTTCTTTTCACTTTCTTTTCCCATTTCTTCTGCAGAGTTTACTTGATCCTCAAACCAAGTGAGTCCAAAATACTACAATGCCCTGTCTTAGACATCTTTAAGTAGAAGGTAGGGGAGGACAGATGGAGGCAGATGAAAATGTACAGATTTCAGAATCTGAACTTTAAAGAACTGCTTGATCCTTTTCTTTCATATATCTGCACATATTGAAGAGAGACAGTTGATATATTCAGTATTAGATTCTGTGTCTATGGGGATAAGTTCCTTCACAACCCAACCAGCATTTGATTGATGCTATAAAATTCAGACAGCTCACAATCATAAGGAAATGTTTTTACAAGGGATGAAAAAATAACATACTTAACATAAAATCACTACCTCCACACTGTGTGTTGCTCAGGGGCTCTGTGACCACACAATTGTGCTAAAAGGAGGATATAATCTCACTTACTGAGGGAAGTAAGAGCAGAAGGTTAAATTCCTCTCAGCAGAATGGTTTCACACGTGCAGCCAAGGTATAAGAAATTCAAGTAGCCCTAAAAAAGGAATGAGGAACGAGTAAGCAGAAAAAAAATAATTGTCTGAATGAGTCCATTAACAGTGGAATACTGTCTTGTCTTGAGTGCAGGCTGGGTTTCACCTCACCATTTCTAAATCAAGGTAAGGAAGAGCCAGGGCCAAGCCTTTACCACTGTGTATTTACCAGCTCATAGCAACTGAACAATTACTCCACTTTCCCAAAGCAGTTGCCTGGCTCTTAGACACATAGGTTAGTGTATGTCAGATAGAAAAAGGTTTCAGAGCTAATCCTGCATTCTTTTTGATTGCAAGATTAATTCCAAATGGTGCTATGTATGAGAAGATCTTCACCACACGTTTCCACACTGCAGAATACACAGGTTCTTATTAAGGCTCCAATTTTGCAAATCCAATCAAAAATGGCAAGAAGATAAGCACCTATTTCCAATTAATTAATGATACAAGCTAAATCCATACAGATAAGATGGAAGGACCAGACATATTCTGAAGGAAATTTATATTCCTTAAAAATAAACTTGCAAGAACTCAAAAATCAGACTCTAATCAGCACTGTGTTTACTCTGGTTTGAACAATCAGGAATATGAAATTCGTCAGAAATGAGACAATTAAAGTATTCATCATCACATACCTCATCACTATCTGCATTGTGCCAACTGCCAGAATGAATGGAGGGTGGCATAACAGCTGCTAAACATAGAGCAGGCAAGTGTGGAATTACCTGGTTTAGAGCATAGACTTCTCCTAATCTTTTACTGCAGAAAATAAATCCAGCTTGTTAAATTAAAACAGCTCATGAGTGCATCAGTCAACATGATTGAACAGCTAAGCATATTGCTCAGCTCTCCTTTTCAAAATTCCATTTCAACTTCTGTAGTTTCTTTGCTAAGAGCAATGACATTTAACAGGATTCTTTAGATCACTTCTGTAATGCAGTGTCCTAATTGCAGTAAATGGTCTCTGTTCTTTAGCAGTAGCTTGATAAAATTGGTTTGATTTTTCTTTTCATTAGCAAAGGAAACAAAATCTAAAACCATGGTTACAGACAGGTTGAAAAACAGCTGCACTATGCTTCAGAACTGCTATGAAGAGAAAAGTTGAAGAGAAAGAGAGGCCTAAATAAATGTATCTGTTGTTAACATAACAGAAACATGTATACCCTGCTTCTAATACATTTGGATACCTATTAATATACCTAGAGCTTTCAGGAAAAAAACCCAAAATGCTTAATTACAGCTATTTCATGCTGAGCATTCACATTTTTATACAAAAAGACATTATGTAAAAATACTGGTTATGCAATCAAATAGTCCAAGGCCACAAGGAGCTGGTGAGCCACCTCTCACAGTGGATTGTTGAAAATAGCAATGGGAAGGCTTTGGGGCAGATTATTTGCTCTGGAACATAAAAGGAGCTCACAGTAGCAATTTCAAGAGCATGCAGAACACATTCCCATGGGGCTGCTTCATCTCTGCAGGTGTGTCCTTGGGTGCAACACCTATATCAGCATTTTGGCCAAAGGTGGCTGGGACACGAGCCTCAGTTCTGCAAATTCCACATGGCCAGGACAGGGTGTCTCATTCTCTTGTGCAGATGTCAGTGGCTACTGAACCACCAGGGCAGGTTTCTGATGTAGAGTCAATTAAGGTATGTTTTTTAAAACAATGGTAGAAGAAAGAAAATGTTAGAAGAAAAATTCTGGTCAGCAGGTGCTGCTGGGAGGAAAGGGTATGAGCTTAATCTCTTTTTGCCTTGGCTCCTGTGCACTACTTGATTGTAACACTAAATTTAGTTAAACAGGAATGTTCCCAGTTTCATTCTGAGCCTCAAAACCAAGATATCTTACAGCCCAATTTGCCCATACCATCACCAGGCTCAATATTCCCTTCTTAAAGTAAGGATGATGTGCTGGTGTCTTTGTGTCCCACATCACCAATGGCCCGACACAGCTTCCCCCACAGAACAGAGAGAAGATCCTCCAAACATCTGTGAAAATCACAGCTGCTTTACAGGCAATGGAAGGAGAGACAGGCTTCTCAGCAGAAGCTGGCTGAGAAAAAATAAGTAAGGCATTTAATTTCTTCTCTCTCCCTCTACCCCACCTAGTTAGCAAGGTTGAAAATTTTCTCAGCTCACATGCTGCTATTGTGAAAATGAAGTCACACTATGCTCATGAGACATTCAGTCACTACAGAGACATTGCCATATGTTAGATAAGGGCTTTCTGTGAGAAAGTAGTTTTAAAGTTATGGAACCCAAACAACTACTGGGCTAGGAATAAAGAAGCAGGATAAGATAATTTCTCTGTTATCACATTTTTGAGTGTTACAGTTATGAGGGGAAAAAAAAGGTCACTCAACTCTAGTATATGACAAATATGTATTATCCAATTATCACTAGAAACATTTCTCATTTCACTGTTTTCTTTCCTTTACAAGGTCTAAACTCACAAAATTTCCTCCAGCACATTTTGCTCTACAGGATAACTGTGTTTTCTTGATTTCAAGTCATGGGCACTGTTGTCATATGAATGAGGAACAAAGTGCAAGTAAATAAATGAATTCAAGACATGAAGTAAAACACATATTCCATTCCGCCCTGCAATTTGTTGTTCACTTAAGCAGGATTAGATCAAGAGAGATTACATTAATTTCTCATACAGAAAGAAGATCCTAATGTGGAAAGGAAGAAAGTAAGTTAGAAAAGTTGGGTTTTTTTCCTTTTCTTTATGTATTATTGTGTTATTTAGATTGATTAGTGAGACCTAATATCAATTTCATTCATGTATCCAGATGATGTCCAGAATTGTCACTAGTTTACTCGATATCTGAGTGATATATTAGGACTTTTATTTCTGATGATATTGAAGGTGCAGCCAAAAAAGTCCTATTGGTCAAACGTCTGAGGAGAGTCAGGATGACAAGTTATTCCAGTTAAATGTAGAAATAACTTACTTCCCCTTTCACCCTCAACAATACTGCAGCAAGTAAACCTGCAAGCAGAAAAGGCATCTCTAAGGTCTTTTACCCTCTCCATCCTATGCAGGAGCATAACTGTAAGGTAAGGCAACAGGGACTCAGGGATATAGTTTTTTAGGTTGAAAAACACTGGAGACTGATGCTATATTTGTTCTGGAGCTTAATGCATCTTGCTATAGAGAGAAGATAAATATGAGCTCATTTCCTATTGAAGCACACAAAATGTTAAATAAACATTGCCATATATGCAGAGGATTTAATTTCCTGTAACAGTATTCAAACACCTTCACCAATTTTTACCTCACTACACCTACTCAATTTTTTTTTTTGAGTAATGCAGTCAGGTGATCAATTTTACAGGATATTCTCCCAATGAGCTGTTAGATATATGCTAAGATACTTCATGTGGCATTACCAAGCTATTTGTTAACCTGTCTAAGCTGCAGTGCATGAAACACAAGCTTAGAATAACTAGTTCAGCATGGTTCTTCCTATCAAAATACAGATGCATTAAACCAAAAATACTGGGGTATTTGCTTAAATACCACCTTTTCATGAGCTGGTTTATCTGTTACTGAAGATCTTGAGGCAACAATCATTAACTTTGGCCTACATTATTCTCCTGCACACACACAACCCTAGCTTTCCTCTGCATTTGGCAGGACTTGGTATCTCTCAGCTTGTTTCCTGTCAGAGTGCTCTGCCTGGCCTCCTACAGCAGCCCTCATTTCATCTTGTTTCCCCTCCAATGCACAGGATTCAAATGGTCCACAGAGTCTGGAGGAAGCAGAATCTATTGCTTGTGCAATCAGAGGCTGCTAGAGAAAGAGACAGCTTAGTATCCTTATGCCTAAGCTCTGCTGCCTAGTTTCTACTTAAAAAAAAAAAAAATCTAAGATGAGGGAGCAGGATGAAATGGCAGGTCACATATCTGAATCAGTGATGCTCTTATCTTCTATAAGCATTCAGCTGCTTTGCACCCATTCTGACTCTGTAAAATCAATCTATGTTAAGGAAGGCATTTGGCCCCACACTATTACATTGTTTTAATTCCTTTCCTAAAGAAAATTTTCTCTAACAGTTTGATATGAATATTTTTTTTAAAGAATAGATGATATTAACTGCTTCCTGCAGATAAGACTTCTGACTTTTAAAGTTCTCTGTTTCCATTCCAATGCTTTGATTAAAGGTTAAAAGAGATTCAGTTTGGTCATTTTAGCTTCTTTTCTCTGGAAAGTAAAGGCTGGGGTGAAAAAGAAAAAAGGCTGCAAAAAGAAATTCCTGAAACAGGATTTCCATCCCACTTTTCTGTGTTATATATAGCAAAATTTCTCTCTCTAGAAAAAAATGGGATGGTAGGTAACCCACATTCACCCTGTTTGAGTCTTGAGGAGCAGCCTGGATGTGGGAAGATACAGGTCACAGTTCATTTGAAATACTTGAACTGTACTGGTTTAAATCTGGAATGGCCAATAACCTCATATGGAAACTTCTGTCAGGCTTGAACTGTTGGTAGGACAACAGCAGAAGAAAACAAACCACATTAAAAAAAAGCCCTAAAACAGCTATCACACTGTTTGGGAAAAATTCAGCACCTTGTCAGGGGAGGGAGAGGAAATATCAGGTTTCTAGGTCAGGTGCTGGGATGTGCAAAGGCAGCTCAGTGTGTCCAGCCCTCTGCTACCTGTGTGGGAACAAAGATATCACAAAGTACACCAAAAAAATTGGCCATTCTTGCCATGAACCCACAGAGAATCCAACTGAGTGTTTCATGGGTATTGTACTATTTTGGTTCTCTTCACAGCCTTAAGGGTTAGGTGGCACCCTCAGTTTCATTTTATACAGCTTCCCTGGATTCTGGGGTATTACACTTATCTCTGATAATAATCAATATATGTGGAGTTCGTGCATGAAAGCTTGTCCTTAGCAATGCTGGTTTTAGCAGAGTCTGCCTTCACACCTCGGCATAAAAACATCTTAGTAAAACTTGCTATAGAGGATAAAGAGGCAAATTGTAATGAAATTATCTTTAAAAGCATCTATTGGAAATATTTTGCTCAAAGTAATGTAAATTGATCTATAAATGTTATTTCACAGCTTGCCAACAAGAGCAAATATAAGGTGCTCTCCTAGGAATAAGACATAATAGCTGAAACATTTTTGTTTGTTTGGGTTGGATTTAAGGAGTCAATAACAGCAGCTACTGCTTAGCTCTAATGCAGATGTAGTTTTCCTTTCCTTGATCACAGTGTTTGTTCCTGCAATAAAAAACAGTTCATCACTTAGTTTCACATCAAGTAAATATCTAAATAACCTCTAGCCCACAAATGAAAATTCACTGTGAAACTTAAAAAACTTAATGCATTTTTAGCATTTTATGCCAAAGATCTTTTGGATCTGATATTTTAACCAAACTGCTTTTTGAGAAATTCAAATGCCACTTCTATACAGAACAAAAACATCTTTTGAGATGCCCATTGTATATCATTGCTGCTACAACTCCTATCAGTACTTTATTCTTTAAATTTTATTTACCTTGTGACATTTATTTAGGAACTTTAAAGGGTTCAAAAGATGCTGTTTCCTTCCACAAACAAGTTTGCTATCTAGTAGATGGCAAGATACCCTCTACAAATTCATATCCAACCATGTCTACAGGAAACTGGAGTACTTGCATTTGACCTGAAAATCCTCTTTGGTCACTGCTATTCAAACAGTACCTGACAAAGTGTCCCTTCATTTGGGAAGTGAGAAACACATGTCTATTATGTTTTCTGATTCACCTGCTCTAATTCACTATTCCCACACACAACCACCTGTCAGACACTTACCCTCTTTCTCCCACCCCTGCCTAACTCCCTTTCAAGACATTTTCATTCCGGGCCCTCTTGTTTATGCTTCATCTCATTTGCATGATATAAAAATGAAACCTTTCATTATATTCCAACTTTGCTACTGCCCCAGCAGCTACATCATTTACTCTTTGTTTCATGTGTGTAACTATTTCACCTCTCTGCTTGCTTTTTCTCTTCTGATTCACAAGAAGAGACATGAGATTTCTTAGGCCACCAGAGCAAAGAGAAGAGGTTACAAGTATTAGGCAGAGCTGCCACCCTAACCTTGAAGAATTGCAATTATTCTCCATTGGCGACATGGACAACTTAATTTTATTAGTGTAGCAGTGTACTTACTGTTTAGCTGAATTTTTAAATTGGCTTAGCAACAAATATTCCTCACTTACATTTTTATAATGTGAAAGCTACATTATCATCAGAAAGTTATGATTTTTATCCTGGTAATTTCATAATGGATTTTTGACCTCTTTAAATCCTCTTCACTAAATACTCTTTTGCTTTTTTTTTCTTTAAATTCTGTTCACCTCCACTTAACACTTTAATTAATAAAATTTCCTGGATATGTTGGTGTAAATAAGCATTTATATGTGAAGTCTTAATAGCTGCTTAATTTAGAGTTTTCTCTTATGTTGAACACTGTTTCCAAACTATATTCAGATTTTCCAAGGTCTGCATATTTTATGGGGTTTTTGGGACAGTCCCTGCTGGTTTGACTCATAGATCTCACACATATCTAACCTTGCAGCTATGTTTTTCTACAGTTCAAACAATTATTCTCAGTGAAGATGTCAAAATCTGCTATCACTGAAATCCTGGCAGAACTTTTGCTTTGATCTGCACGCAGATGCCCCTTCTCCACTGATCTGTTTTCACTGTTTCTCTACCAGACCATGATTTTACTCTTCACTCATAAAGACAGCATAGTTTGTTTCTCAGATTGGAGTCTGGCCAGGAGTCTGCCAAAGGATATTTGTCCACTCATGTTCTCTGAGAAAACCACCCGTGATTTTATTCCCATCTGAACTGGTCACTTAGTTGATTATGCTGCATAATGAGTGATAGACCAAACCACACATTATAAATCGCATTCCCCAGTGACTCAACATCAAGCCTTTCAGTCTTTTTTCAAAGCTTATAGAAAAAACATCCCCAAAACCTCCACTCTATCAAGGGTCCCTTCAGGCCAAGATGAAAAGCAGATACACATTTATCAATCCTTGAACAAGAAAACTATCAATCACTGAATATAATGCAAACTAGTGAAGAATGTTTGCTGAAGGCAAACAGCATGGAGCACAGAGCTACTCAGGAATACAGGGTAAAGTCAAATACTGATTGTTTCTGCAGATATGCACAACCTATACATGACAGAAAGACATGCTGCCCTTTGCTGACACAAATCAAGATCTATAAATCATTGTGACACTCAACACAGTTTACCTCTCTTGTCTGAGAAATTGCAGCATTCTTGCTGCTTATGACTTGCAGGGTGCAGTGGGATAAAGTTTGTCCTTGTGAATTTAACAATTTCCAAGGTGTTTTCAGAGGTCTGGCTGTATCAGCGAGCCTTGCCATGTTGCTGTAAGGAGTGATGATAAATTATTGCATGGTATGCACTGCAATCCTTACTGCTGCAACAGAGCACTTCCAGTTTCTGCCTTGCCAGCCAGCAAAGGCAGATCTGAGACTGCCTGTTTGCACACAGCAACTAAGTGCTGACCATATTGACTCTCACCAGCCAATTTTAATGAGACCAATTTGTACTGAAAAATGGATTAATGATGCAAAGCAATTACTTACCACATGCATGTGTGCAACTGAAACAACCTTTTAAGGAAGGGAATAGAGTCACTCACCTCTAACGAAGCCTGTGCCCATAACCTAATTTCATTTGTTCTGTGAGGTTTCTAAGATGTCCATTATAGTGACATTCAGTTTTGGGTTTCAGTTATTTCCTGCATTCAAAGAAACCAGACTTTTATTGACTAAACTGATCTCAGAGCAGGAAACTCAATATATTACTAGAACAAAGGTCCCCAGACAATTAGCATGAGCCACATTTACTCAGTGAGTCACGTACTTCAGTCTCTGCAGTGTCACTGAAGGCTTTGAAATGTGCCCTGACTACAACAGTATTTCAAAGACCCCCTCAAATTCCCACAAATTTCCACAAAGTGAAACTGAGCAACAATCTCCAAGAGAGCTTCTGTAAGAAACAACTTTTTGACAATTTAATTATCACAGGAAAATCATCAGAAAACGTAGTATTGTGAAACTAATTCATTCAGACCCAAGGAAATCTAGCAGGATAACAGATGAATTTCTTTAAGGTTTGGTATGCAGCAATTGATTGACTTCAATATCTGAGAGGGTATGTGCAAACTTTGCTTGTAGATTCTCCTACTTTTCTGTGACTTTCCATAGTATCCATCAAAAGATATGACAGCTCTTCTCCTAGTTGGCAAACCATGTAGAAACTCGATAATCTCCAACTTCTATGATGCCATTAAATTTAGGCAAAATGAGCTAACAGTTATTTGCTAGAGAACAATAAAAACCAGACAGATTTGCTTGTATAAATCTAAACCTGATCCAAATAGCAATTTTTGAATGAATTCCAAAGGTTAGATTTTACAAAATGTTAACATGCATATGCACGCACATACACACACACACATATATTAGGAACATTCTCCACTAATCAGTGAAGTACATTTTTTCCTTGAAACTGAGTAAGCAAAAGAGTTTGCTCTTGGTCTTTGCTGGCTTGGATCCATCCTCCTCAGCAGATTGAGCTGGAGCAGTCTAGAACACAGATGGGACTGTTCTGACCTTTGCCAACTGGCTCTGGTCTGAATGCACAGCCAGCTAGCTGAGCACCATAACCACCTCTGATTCCAGTTACATTCCCATTAGAGCTGGAAATGGAGGTGCTGGTATAGCATCAGGAGAGGGGATCCCTTGGTCTGCTCGGGGAGCACATGATCCTACTCATCTGCTTGCTTCAAGACCAGTGGAAACAGAACTGCACAAGAAAAGCACTAGCACATAAAGTTGCTTTTTGGGTATGTGCCCACCAACATTTATGTTGATTTTTCCCCTAAATATGAATCACACACTCTAACATACACACAAAGTAAAGCACAGCTCACATTCTAGTACTGCATTTTGGGCACAGTTCTCATCTACAATTTTGCAAATGAGCTATGGGCATAACTCAAATGCAGCCACATGGCAGCACAGTTTGAAAAGAGAAGCCTATAATAGTCAAAATGTGGGGAATTAGCTTACTAAAGTGAGAGCAGCTGCATTCTTTGCTCTAAAAACTAAAATAAAGTGAACTTGTATTACAAATTGTTGGGGAAATATTTAAGATACTTATTTTTTTGTTTGGCAAAGTGTTGGTAAGTTTGTTTGGTAAAGTGTCAGTACTACAATAATGGGATTTGTAGCATAACTTTCAACCTAGTCCAAATTGGGAAATGCTGAAACTCTCATGAGAGACATTTGCTCTTGTGACACCTCCTGGCTTATGTTTAGAAGAGAAAGGACTGAACAGGCTAAAACTAAATATTTGATGATTTGTGTGAATATAGAGAAGCAGAGAGAGAAAAGTGCTACACAGTGGTCACTTGAGTCACTTTTTTCCTCATTATTTGCTCCCCAACTAGGCCAGCCAAAATGCCAAAGGGGATGCCTGGCAGGAGTGTTTGAAACATCAGCTCCCTGGTGACCTACATATCCTTACTGGTTACATACTCCACTCATGTCAATCACTGCTGCTATGCTCAGCACCTCTTCCAAGGATTTAGAATTTGTTTTCTTCTTTTGAGCAAAGCCAGTAGCAGCCATTTCTTTTATTGTAGTGTGATAGCAGCTTCAGGTGAATAAGAAATACAGTGATAGTTACCCATCATAACCAAAGCTGTTTCTTACTTGCACCATTGTGCAAATATGAGTGGGATCCAAGGTATATTGAAGGAAACAAGGGCACTGCAGCACTATAGGCTTCAGCACTACATCATACATAACCAGCTTCATTTGTGAAAGCTGTGCAGAGTGAGCTCCATACAGGGAGAGGAAGACAGAAAACAAATATACAGAGCCTGAGGCTACTGAAAAGAAGGCAAGCACACAGCCACCTTATAAAAATGGCTCATTTAAGAAAAAAATTCAAATAAAAAAATGAGTTTGTCTTATGCTTGATAAGGTATAGGATGAGAACATTTCCATCTGTCTAAAGTACCTGATCTTTAAGGTGGGAAGTAAGAAAACAGCAGCAAGACAAACAGCAAAAATCTTTATGATTTTGAGCATGATCATCATTAGATACTTTGTAATCTTCATTGCTGTTGGCTGAAACGATGTTTTTGGCCCATTCATCAATTATAGAAGAAATGATCTAATTACTACTGCATTTCCTGAGGATGTTGCTGGTGACTCCCTCACTGTGCTTCTGCATTACATGTCCACCTCTGTTCTGATGATTGCTTGGCTTCCCCCACAGGGAAATGTTTGCACAGGAAACTTTGCACCCCATGGTTCACATCCCTCAAGTCTATGCTCTCAATAAAATACTTCCATTTAGAATAATTTCTGTAACTGCATTATGGAATAACTGAAAATTGTGCATATATATTATCAAAATATGCTAAGTGCCTCACGTAAGGGTAGTATTTTCCTTCTAATAATCACTTCATGAAACGTAGGAATTAATCACAAAGGAGAGTTAGCAGGGCTTGGAAGTCCAGGGCTCTGAATGAGGGACACTTTGTGGAGAGGCAGTGAGCCTGGCTCACCAAGAGCTCCCAGGAGAAATTTCCACAGCACCATGTCAAGTAGCTTGACTGCTACATTTAGGACAAAGGGTCTTATAATCTCATTTATTGTGTGATTAAAGCTTGAGAACATTTCAGATGCTAGGTTAAGTTACTGCTACATGTTTTCTGCTGCTCCTCTGTTGTCTCCATTTGGGTACTAAGTAATCTAAGCAATATTTACCTGCTGTACCTGTTCAACAGCACTATAATAAAACCCATAGACTTAACTGACTGGTACCTTTTATGCTAGGGAGCTAAAGGATTATTAGAAAGTGGTTCCTCATTATAGCTCAGATGATCTGGGAATGAGAAAAGTCTTTTACCCTACTGTCTCCCTTATATCTCTGAGGCATGTCAAAACTATCTAGCTTTTGGACTTTTTCTTCCCCTGCTGGCTGATTTCCAACCTCTTTTTTTTTCCAGCTCTAAGAAATCTTAATTTCTGACAGCTTTCACAAGCTGCACTTCAGAATTATTCCATGCATATAGTGACTTCATCTCAGAACAGCCAAGATAAACAATTCTAGCTATTTTATACATCTCTTGATAAATTCCAGGTTTTTTTATATTTCTTATGAATCTGGTAACATAGTATCATGCATTTTGGCAACCTGCTGTTGTTTCATTCAACAGCTGTAATGCTATGCTCTCTGATTTATATTTTTCAATTCATATTAAAGCTGCATTGCCTCTGATTACACAGGACTAAAAGCACTCACGAAGTAGCAAAATTTAAGATCTACTCCAACCCCCAGTTAATATAAAGAAAAATGCTTCAAATAAGATCATTTACTGAAACATCAATTAGTATTCTACTTCACTGACCTTTTCAGAATGTCTAAGACCCATGAAAAAAGAGGCTTCTTGAAAAGCAAAATATTAAAACATCCCCTTTAGTTACACTCCAGTGTTGTAATATTCCCTCATATGATAATTTATGTATTGAAAAAGAAGCAGGACAGTGCTGCACCACAAAGCTGAAACAAACAGGTAAGTTCAGGCAATGATGATAACAACACTAAATATCTTTCCAGATGCCAAAGGTCAGTATTCTCAGGTGAGGGAATTATCCTATACCCAGCACTCAAAAGAACTAATAACCATTAGTTGCCTTGCATTTAGGAGTTTGAGTTTAGGGTCCATTTTAAAAGAGAAAAGAGGAAGAAGAAATCAAATGTAAAAACAATGTTAAATCTAAGAAAAGATGCTACCAGACAAATGGGACAAAAAAAAAATCCAACTGATACCAAGTACATTAATGTAATTTATGCATTCATAAAACTGATAGACACATTTCTTTAAGTCTTTAAAGCAGAAGTAATAATGGACCTAGTCAGCAATTTACAACTAGCAATTAATCATTCTTACAATATTCACAACATTCAGTTTGTTCTTGTTATTCAAGGAAGTAATGATTAATTGATAAAAGTTTAGCAAGTGCACTAATAGCAGGTGCTCCTAATTGCAAACTCTCAGGGATAATTTGGTCTGAGCTACTTTATGCTAATTTGTACATCATTAGTCATAAAAGTCAGTAATTTCACTTTTAGAACAACTTTTTCCTACAGTCACTATAATCCATTCAAGAATTTTATCTAGTTATTTGTATGAGGAATACTGCTGAACTGTAAATGTGGGAGCCTGATTATCATAAAAGATTAAAGAAGAGGTCCTTAAAAATATGCCCCCACCAATTAAAAGCCCTTGCTAATTAGTTTCAGAGAAAACTGTTTTAAAGTACCTTTAATGACACAATTACCCTAATCATATAGTTTGAAGCCCAATCCCAATATCTGTATCCCCTATTTTTTTCTGAAGTTTCCTTTTAGCAGCAAGTACCTCTCTCAGGGGCTGAAAATCAGTGGGAGATGCTGCATTCAGGTGCCTGATTTCCATTTCTGCAGTTGTTGTGTCTCACTGAGGTAAATGAAGCTACTGAGTGAACAAGAGTTAGCAAACAACCAGACAAACAAGCATGTTGTCACAACAGCCAGAGAACTGAACAATGGAATTTGGTACCCAGCTGCTCTTTGGGAAAATCAGAATTTATATCAACTCTTCTAAAAATGTCTCAGCTCCCCATTTATTCCACAAATAATTTAATACTGTGCTTTTCAAGCAAACTGTGGTGTGTGCCAGGATCCAGGAAACCCCTTGTGGCAAGCCTTTGCAGGTGTGGTAACAAGTTAAAATCAAAATATATCCTGCAGCAAGTCCTCTTCTCCAATGCCATTTTACAGACATAATTCTTTTTAAAAAGAACAAATACAAAGAGCAACAAACACTGTATTATTCTATGTGGAACATAGAGCTTGTTTGTAAGGCATTTAAATAAGTACTTTGATGTTTCCTGGACTATAGAAATAGTCAGGGCTCTTCCATGATACTGCATGAGGCCTTATCTCCCCAAAACCTGAAAACAAGTCATCAGTTCAAACACATTTGGAAGCCTTTTCTGCATATATTCAGTTTTCTTATAGAAATCCACGCTGTGGATTATCTGACAGCTAAAAACCCACGCTTGGTGAGTGCTCTCCACATTACTGGTTGCTCCATTGGTAAGCTGATCACACAGCACTACTGCAAGCAAGGCACAGCCAACTTCTTACATCTGCAGTTCTTATTAACTGGGGAGGTTTGACTTGAAACCAGAAGCAGCTGCCAAACAGATGTTCTTGCTGAGGCATGCAAAACTGTGTGCTCTATGTCTTTGACTAAAATGACAGTCAAAATCTGCTAGCTAGTAGTTTAGCCATCATCTTCTACAAAGAGAGATGCTGTATGGGCTTGGTCATTCATAAGAATTGTTGAACTTTGTGACCAGGAGGGAAATTTCTCTTTGGGATGCTAAAGAACTTGGCTGTGTTTGAATTCACCTAGGCAGTGTCCAGTGACTGTAGGGGCAGGTGAAAATTACAGGCCCTGAGCTCCTCCCCAACAAGGGTCATGCCATGAGTGCAATATCTAGAATTTAGTATCTGAAGCCAGTGTTTATCTGGGAGGCCAGATCTGTCTTTTGTAGAACAGCTCAATAAATATTCTTCTCTTCTGCAGAAGCAGCATTTCAACTTAATGTTTTTTTTTCCTCTGCATTATGGTTATCACAATAGGTACATACACAATAGAGGTCCATTAGCATTTTTATCAACACTGCAAGTGGGTCAGGGGAGAACATGAGAGACTTGCATCAGTAGCTCATTGAATTTTCTCTTCCCCCTTCACATGCATGCACTTCTCATACCTCACCATTGTGGACTAGATTTCAAGTTCCCTTGAACTTAAATGATTTATTACTAATGCACTAACACAGGGCAGAAAAATAACTTAATTTTCTGCCTGTCCTTCACATGGCTTAAAAATAATTGTCAACTTAGTGGCTAAAAACCTGAAAGCCAGTGTTTAATTTTAATACCAACATAGGCTCCAACTGCATTATTCTGAAACTTCTTATGCCATAAACATCTCTGTGGCACCCAAGTGCCTGCCATTAGTGTACAAAGTGACCATGACTAACATCTGTCCTGTGTCATTGGTACTCTTATCCCTCAAGGGGGAAAGCATTTACAGTGAAGTGTTTTGTTTTGGTAGGAAACTAAAAGAAATAAACTGCACCCAACTACACATTTATCTTAGAGGAACCAAGACCAAAGAGATGCATTTTACATGTGGAACAGGGTATGAGATCTCTGAAGGTCCCTAGCTCTTGAGGTAATTTGTAACATGCTCATACAGTGTCCCCTTTGGAAAGTCTGCTTTCTGGCACTGACCTCTTGATCATAAGGATGCTCCATCAGGTCTGAAGAGAAAGATGCCAAACCCAGAGCTGACAGCTGCCTTCTAGCAGGCCTGAGCCTAAGCCATGGGTCTTTGAATAGAAGGATTGAGGAGCTGAACTTGATTCAATGCCAAGTAATAAGTCAGCACAGTGAAGATAGGCTTGATGTGCTCTGGGAGCTCCTGGGGTGAGGAGACTCCTGTCCTCTTTGGAGTTTCCTAGACTCACAAGGCTTTATGGCAAGGTACTGCCCAGCTCCCCCTGGAAAGTGTCTTATTACAAGGGCATGTACAAATTCCCTGCTGGCTGACTGGAATCCTTGCCACCCAGCCCTATCTTAGCTTCTCCCTGTCTGTTGTCCAATGCCACTAACTTGCTGTGCTGCAGTGGCATGGCAGGATAGTGGGGCAGCAGGTTTGGTCACATGGAGGAAGAGACAAGCAGTGTGTGTCACCTTCATGGTACTGCAGGCAGCAGCTGGACAAGAAATGGAATGGAAAGAGTTTGCTCTAGTTTGAAGTACAGCCTCTGACCAGTGCCCACCAAGAGCACCTCAGACCAGCTGAATTGGTTAAGCTTGGAGAGTGCACCTCTAAGTCCAGGATTCTTCCAGGACTGAAATATGAGGCTTCAATACACCATCTAAAACTTGGCCAGCAGTATTTTATTTAAGGAAATGTCTGAAAACTGGTCTCTGGCTTGGCAATGCAGGCTCAATCTATGATTTTACAGTGACTAATCACTTGATTACATGTAATACTGGCTTTCAGGACTGTCATTGAAGACCTGGACTGACACAGCATCTTCCATGGCAGGGAAAAAAGCCATCCCCCAGACACTCTTTTCCTTTTGCTCCAGACACTCACAGCGATTTCCTGGTTGACATCTTCTCAAGAGCCAGAAGAGGGTTTTGATTCATCAACATATTTTTAGTCTGACCTTTAATTTCCTGTCTGAAGCCAATGCAGAAGAAACACAGCAATCCATCAAACCACTTTTAATCCAGTAGCTAGCATCAGAACACAGCAGTGGCTTATCTGCCCAAGTGCAACAGCTGACTTGCCTGTGCTGGTAGCTTTGCTCACATAGACATCATGTCTAGAAGAGGTTCCTGAGCAACACCCAGGGACCAGCTCTGCCCATCCTGCTGCAAGGGCTCAAACCTGCTGGTGTGCAAGTACAAGAGAGGTCAAAAGTCCATTAAAAGCTTGCTCTTGGAGGCTAAGGCAAGAAATTGAACGAACCCATTCAAAATCCTAATTTAAGTCCCTGCAAGAGTGTCAAAGACATAGACCCTGTATTTTAAAGAATGTTTTAGACAATAAATACACTGCAAAAGAAAAATGCATACTTTTTTATGTGCTATTATTTGGCATTTCCTCTTTAGGTGTTTTATCACACATGAACATTTTACAGTTGCACCTGTGGATGGTATATAGTTACTGTAGTGACAGAAGTACTAAAATACCTTTAAATACCTCCATGGAGACATCTTTTTCCACCTCTTTGGTACAGCTGTATTTATAGCAATAGCAGTTGCCAGTTTTTCAAAACTCGTTACTTTGATTTATGATATTTTCTGTATTTCATGAAATGTCCCTTATTTAATATGCTTTACTGCAATATTTCTTCTCTTCCAGATGTTATTGATGTACACTATATGGATAACAGTGCATAAGTATCTTATTCTTAAAACAAAGAAAATACTATTCTTGGAATGCAATAATCCTGAAAATTTAGAGTAAAAGGCATCAGTGGTTAGTGTGGACATAATCTTCTTCCCCCTCACAAACTTTTGGTAGTGACAGACTGAAAAAGCCAGGTGCATTAAGGAAAGTAACTTTCCTTTTTAAAAAGCTGACACTAAAAAAGCTATTTATACTTCTGAGAAGGAAACTGTAAAAGGATGAGTTTGAGAGCCCACATGAACCTGCAGCCCACATGAACCAACCAAGAAAACAGAAAACCACCACTAAACACCAATCGTGCTGCCCCAGCTGAGTTTGTAAAACATCTCTGCTACCACAGAATTAGTAATCCCATGATTTCTCTATTTCATTTGGGTAACTTCCTCAAAATACAAAAGGAAGTGCCAATGACTCCAGATTGTAAGAAACCAATTCTTGCTATTCTATTTCACTCGTCTGATTGTAATTAAATTTATGTACAGCATAATGCAACTCTGGTTTCAGTTCCCAAATGTCTCATTTATTAAATGTTCCATTTTGTAACCTTGGTGTGTAGGAATTCAAAACTGTGGATCTTGCCAAGAATGGGTGGACAGTTCATCCATATCCTCCAGAGTCTGCACTATGTCCCTTTAGGACGCTGCACAATGTGCTACATTTATTACTAGCTAATAACTCATGCTTCACTACTGACATCATACCATACAATGCTGTCCTTTCTCAGGCCTTGCTACATTTTTAAATCTGCACTTCAACATCTCCAACATAGCTTCAACTCTGCCTTATCTGAAATCTCAGCCACATCTTGCCTTTCTGGTTCCCCATCAGGCTCAGGAACTGGCTGTTATTACAAGTTCAGGAAGACTCTTGAATCTGGAGCAGAGCAGATGAGGCTTTTTATGAGGAAGGCTGGAGAGGGACTTTTTAATGTGGGCATGCAGTGACAGAACAAGAGGGAACAGCTTGAAACTGAGTGAGGTAGATTTAGATTAGACATGAAGAACAAATTCTTCCCTGAGATGGTGGTAAGGCTCTGGCACAGGTTGCCCAAGAGAAATTGCAGATGCCCATCCCTGGCAGTGTTGAAGGCCAGGCTGGACAGGGCATTGAGAAGCCTGGCTGGTGGAAGGTGTCCTGCCTGTGGTGGTGAGCTGCTGACCAGATGATCTTTAAGCTTCCTTCCAACTCAAAGCATTCTATGATTTCAAAGTCTAGCTCTCATTGTCCAGGCTCACTTCTTCCTTTACAGATGCCTCTTTCAAGTTTTGCCTATTTTGATTATCCTAATTTACCTATAGTGATCTTTCATTACACACTAACACACCTAATTTCTGAATTTGGAACACCAACTTCTTCCCTGGTTTTATGGAGAAGAAGCAACACACAAAAAGTTTGTTCAAGTTTGCATCTTGTTTTCCAGTCAAATTCCAGTTCCACTACCTTTCAATCCTTTGAATGGATGATGAGTTTGGATTAGTTTCATTAAACATACTGTGCAGAAGAAAATGGTGCCACAGGAAAGCTCCTAACATAAAATTACAAAAACAAAGAGACATATATGTGTATACCTGCATACTCCTCATACTACCATCCTATCAATGTAACAAACATGCCCATAAATAATCTCAAGAAATTAAAAAAATCTATTTCTTTCTGGTAGAACTTTTCCTGTTTCAGAGATGCATATTTGGAAAGTATCCATTTCCTTTGTGCATGACAGCTCACAGACTTGCAGTTCACTGTTGCCATCAAACATATATAAGACAGTAAAAAGAAAAAGAACTCCTGTCAAGACAAAGATTAGTTAATCAGTTACATATAATTACAAAGTTTATGCAGAAACTGGACCCAGTCCAGAACTACTATATTGCAACATCAGCATCTCACCATGTGGACAGGATTGACATGTATTATATTTCCTCAAAGTATACCAAATTAAAATATATTAATCATATGCTCATGCACCATTTTCTCACACTTGTGCTTCAGGTTTGGCACACTGAGGGCAGTTTCCAGTTCTGGAGCAGCACTGGGTCACTTTGGTCAATATTTCTCGGTGTCTACCACTGCTGAGTGTTATCTGACTCATAGAAAAGCCATGGCAACCCAGGGTCACACAAGGTAACATTCCTTGCTGTGACAATTGGCAACCACACATTCTGTGAATTCAAAGAATAAAGTTTTCTGAATGTCTGACTTGGAAAGGCATCTCCTGCCAGTATTAGACAAAATTTTAGAAAAGCCCAAGATTTCAAAATACGCTCAAGAAAAGTACTAAGTATTTCCTGACTCACCGTGGAAATGAAAGAATTGGAAAAATGTCTTTAGATCATAGTGCTGTAAACCAGGATCTCGAGCTTCTAGGTATTTGGGGCTGCAGTTCAAACTAAAGTACCTTACCATGATTTGTACTACCTCTGTGCTATAAAAGTCGTGTGGGACAGTTTGATCTGGCCCCCACCATCCTTGCTCACCTCTCTTTCCCTGTTTCCTACTCTCACCAAATAAACACACACTCAAACCCCCCTCTCCTATACTTAAAACAACTCCTTGAAACTCACTCAGACTAGCTGCAATTGCTAACACAAGGATTTTTGATTTAACTCTAATCATGGTCCATTTTTGTAGCACTTGTGAATGTGGCAGCTCTGTCTTTACACACTAAGATATACCATGTAATGGGCTTATTCTAAAAGATTTTTGTTTTGTTTGGTGCAGTCAAAAGTAATAAAAAAGTTCCTTCTGTGAAAAAGATGCTCCTAAAATTTTCCAACAAGTGCATTAAAAACTATGTTGTCTGTCCTTGAGACCTTGAAAGGAACTTTCAAGTAGAGAACTAACTGAAAGGATCTTATTAATCCTGTTTTAGAAGAGATTCTGTTTTCCAATTCAGTTGCTGACAAAAAGAATCCATTAGTAGGATTTCTAAAAATACATTGCATTTGGACAAACTTTGATTCCTACAAAGTTGAAGTAAGAACACTAAATGAGTAGATCCCAGTCAGACCCCCAGAACACACAGCTACTGGAGAATATTAATCAGACAAGGTTTTTCAAAGAGCAACAGGACTATCTTGCCCTACAGAGAAACTTCACAGACGATAGTGTAATTAAAATACCATGGGTGGGATAAAAATTAGTTAGTTTAGATCTTGAAAAAAGAACAACCCAAAACTGAACCACCACCACTACAAAACTAATTAGGGTTTTTTGGAGCTTGATGCTCCATGACTATTATGTAGCAGGGTAAATACTCAGATATAGTCCTAAACTTTTCTCTGAAGGAGTCTGAGAATAAAGCTGCCATAAACATATACCAGACTTATGACTAGAGACCCTTTCTTTTGCCATTTTATTTGAACCCTAGTATAAACAGGGAAAAGTCAGCAACTAGTTACAAAACTCAGTCTAAAACCTCTCATTATTTCTTTCCAGATGCTGAGGATTCTCCTGTCAAGTAAAATTTTGCTATTTCAGACACTGTTTTATCAGACTCAGCAAATCCACAAGAATTAGTAGTCCCTTGCTGGGATCATTAGTTTGTTTCTTTGGGTGTTAGGTTTTTTGGATTTTCTTAAGTTGCTTTTCCCATCAGCAGTACTCAGAATTGACATCTGACTTCAAAGTGGTTTAAAGACCATTAGGACCACACTGTGACATTGCTGAGTCTAAACTCCAGAAGATATTTGAGTGTGCCTATTACAGCATATGAACTCTTTTTATTCATGTCTCTCAAGTCATTATGCATACCAGGACTAGCACAGACAGATGTCTCAAATAAAGGATGAGGGAAGTATAGTCAGTGGGATAAAGCACTCAAGAGAAGACAACAGATGACATTATTTATAAACAAACTGGCATTGTGAGCTGTACAGTGGGAGTGATCAGAAACAATGCTCACTCATTTTTTGGATACTGTCAGACAAGGCAGTAATATTGCTTTACTAAACAAAAAAGTTTGAAGATCTCTGTGGGTGTCAGATAGGTATTAATAAC
The DNA here is from genome assembly GCF_903797595.1 of Erithacus rubecula. Lineage (NCBI taxonomy): Eukaryota > Metazoa > Chordata > Aves > Passeriformes > Muscicapidae > Erithacus > Erithacus rubecula. The sequence goes on from NC_136660.1 coordinate 6,133,177, forward strand.
TTATGGGTAAACATCACAAAAAAAAAAAAAAAAATTCTGGCCCTCAGCCTCTTTTTTTTTTCCAGGAAAGAAAGTGATTGAGCAGATGGTTTGTTCAGAAACTGCAGCCTTTAGGAAGAAGCTTGTTTGCAAAACTCAATATATTTTGCAACCAACAAACATGTGGAAATTTTTGTCCTTAGGAAGTTTTCACTGATAACAAGAGGATGGGAAAGTCAGTACACTATTCCAGTTCAAAAGGAGTATCTGATCTTACTACATTTTTTTTTTCTTAGCAGGTTGTGGCAGACCAGTGCAACAGACCATAATTAAGCATCTTGACAGGTTTGTGAAAGCCTTGCTCTCAGACAAAGACCCATGTCATTATATTTCTACTGGAGTGATGATGAATATGATTTGCAGGGTTTTTTGTGGATGGGAGAGTTGTTTTCTTTACATGTTTCCCCCTACCCTTAGCTGCATTTTTGAAATAATTTCCCAATCTGCCAACTTCTATTTTGTGGTACAGTTCTGTCTTTCAGCCTCTTCCAGCACAGAGATTTAAAAGTCAGCTTAACCAATTAGCTTGTAAAAATATTATGGAATTTTGCACACAGCTTCATGACTATTTTGTTCATTAAATTCTGAACATGTGTCAGGGGATTGACAAAATCTATATAGGTATATAAAAATATACATTAAAAATACATGTAGATGATCATCACTGGAACCCAATATCACCATGGAGGAAAGTGGCTTGCTAGGACCATAGCCAAGTAACATTGTTTAACTGTTCTGAGCACAGATGATAGCAGAGGCCTGCACACAATCTGTATATCATTGGAAATAAAAAAAAATTAAATTATAAAAAAAACAACAAAAAGCCACTCAAAACCAAACAAACTAAAAACCCCACACAAGACCTTTTATCAGGCACAGGTGAAAAGCCATTATCTTTTCATGAGTGTCCTGGTGAGATATAGCCTGGCTTTGTGAGAGCTAACCCACTATATGTACCCAGGTATCCAGCACAAACATTACAAGTTTGGAGATTTTCTTTTCTATATACATTTTTTTATCCCTCTTACCTATGACTTGAGTTTATCAGAGGCATATGATTTTAATTAGCAAGACACCACGCCCAAGAAATCAAGTTGCAGTGAGACACAGGTTCTATTGGTTTGACTTCAGACTCATTAGCTTAGGCTGAGAGCCATAATAAACACTTTCAGAGGAGTTCCAGTAAACTCAGATCATGGAGGAAAAACTTAGTTGTTAAGACTATGCAGATGTACAGAGAATGTAAACAAAAACAGTGCAACCAGTTTTTAGATTACAGCTTACCTTGATAACAATTGGCTAATGCCTGAGATATTTTTCCTCTGTGTTCAATGCTCCATCTGTGAGAGGAGCTTGGCCTTTCCACTGGCAATAGCTGTTCCAGGAGCCTGTGCCCAACTCCCATTTATTCATGCCCCAAACATGAAAAATCTTATTCCAGTCAGTTCGTCACATTATCCTTACACTAGAAAACAGGAAAGAGAATGGCTAGGAAGACAATTCAAAGGATTCCTATCCAAAAATAGAAAATTTTTGCTGAGAAAAAAATGCTATAGTTTTTCACTGTTTGTAACTTTAGATCTTCCACTTCAGTCATTGTTAAAATAGTTCCTACAGAACAAGGTTGCTTCTATTCCTCTTTGAAATATACAGTCCTGCAGAACTACTGTGTGTTCCCAGAAATAGAGCCCAGGATGAAGGAGGAATTACAAATCCTAATAAGATACCTGAAACGTTTTCTGTCTTTCTATTCTTCAAGAAAAAAAAAAAAAAAAACCAACCCAAAAAAACCCAACAAATGATCCTTCAAGAGGGCTTTTATTTCTGAACTATAAAACCAACAGAAAAGATGTATAACTGTAGGGAGCTATAAACTGCTCACATGCTTTCCCCCAGCTTTCATCAGAGGGGAAACCACACACCCTCTTTGCCCTATTTTGGGGGCTGCATTTTTGGGAAACTTTGATGTAGTAAAGCTCTGCCAGCTCACAGCACCCTCACACTTCAGCCAGGGCCTCAGTGTTTGTGGCAGACCCATGGCCACTCATAACTCTTGTGCCAGGCAGTCAGTGCTTCCACCTTCCTTTCTGAAAGCCTGGACTCATAATGCACTAAAAATGAACTGAAGTTTGTGCTAAGCTCACCCTCATTGATCAGATCCAAGTCTCACAACAGCTGGTAGCTATCCAAAACAGCCAACCATCTGATGGGTCCTTTCCTCCTGGGATATGGTACAGAGGAGAGAAATGGCTACAAGCAGAAGGGAAGCAGGGAGACACGTGGAGAGATGCAAGAGAGCAGGCTGGCCATTGGAAGCTTTTTGCTGTCTTGGTTCATAGGTGTATGTTTGCACTTTGGATAATAAGCTCACACAAGTGCATTTTGAGACTGGATTCTGCAGTTGGTGCCCTCAGTATGGGGGGGAACTTTGTCCATGTCTTGTGGCTCTTATAAACTTAGTGGCAAATAGAAAGGTGCCTGAAGATACTGGGGGCTTGATTTTCAGATGAGGTTGTTTTTATATGTCTCCTTTTCTTTTAATAGAAACAGGGTATCCTGCTAAATTGGAGACTGAGCATTTTATTACTTCTCTTTTTTTAAATGAAAGGAGGGAGCAGCAGAAGCAGGCTTATAAGAAATAGTAGACAGGATTTGTAATGTTCATAAAGCCAAAAGCTAGGAAATTAGATGAAAGAAAACTATCAGGGGTATATTCTTATGAAGACTGAAACCGAGATTGAGAAGTTCTCTAAGTGAATTATGATTTAGTGGATAACAGATACAGAAAGATTTCACTATCACTACCTAAAAAACTGCATTGGTTTTTTATCAAGTAGCTCCGGTTTAGCCCATCTAGTTGATGAACATTCTTCTCAACTAGCAAGTATAAATGACTTATGGGCATAATATTTCAATATATTATGACATTGCTACACCTCAGATTCTTTTAAGATCTGGGTTATTAAATATTAAATATCAAAGCTGTAAATTATTGTAGCAGCTTTATACAACTAAATTAAATTCAAACAAAACCTAATTTCCTTAATCATTGACTGTAATCCTCCAGGAACATATGCTATTAACTCAGCTACAAATGACATAGAAATTGTATGACTTCAGTTAAATTATTTTATATCAAATTCTAATCCAGGGCAGAGTCTTCAGTAAATCTCCTGCAGGGATTTTAATGCTTCTGCAATCATATTGGCTCTTTACTAGAGAGCTAATCTTTTTATACTCTGTCCTTTATCCATTTCTTTCACACCCTTACTGAGCTATAGCTAGGACTTTCTATTACATATCACATTTTGAAAGATTTGTCTTTTCCCTTTTGCATTTGATCAGCAATAGTTAGGCTTTCATTTAAGATGGAATTACACAGGTTTTTTGTTTCACATGTACCTAAAACATTCCCATTTGTTTTAACATGTATGTTAATTGCCACTTGTGGTGATCTCTTTATAAGGCTGTCATAATTATTCACAGTCTGCAGTCAAGCATTGAGAAAGCAGAACAATTTCCTCTGCTTTAAGAGCCCTACGCAAGTAAAACTAAACAAATTTAATTTAAGCAAGAAACTTCCTTAGAGACTCAAGACAATGACTGGATAATAAAGAAAGAAACCCCAGGGCCCCAGGAGTTAAAACTGGAAGAAACCTCCAGAGATCATCCAGTCAGCCATCTACCCCAAGTGATAACCAAATTGCTGTCATTCCTGACAGATGTTTCCCTAATCTGTGCTTAAAAGCCTGTGACATGGACATCTCTCTTCACAATCTATTTCCGTGCTTCACTGTCCTTCCTACCAAGATATGTCTCCAGACATCTAATTGCAGGTTTTTTTTCCTTTTTTCCTCTTTAAGCCTTTTACATCCTTCCTTCTGATTCGGGACTGGTGAACAGGCTATTCCTGAATACTTGGCCACTTCCATCTCCTCTCAATTTTCTTTACACTGAATGATGGTATCTTATTCTTTCCTCAGCAGTCTTGTCCATCTCTGGACATTCTATCCTGTCAGCCTCTCCCTCAGAAAAGCTTCACTAGAATTAGGATAGTTTAGCTGAGTTTTCCCCCAGCATCAAGGAAGGCAGAAGAAATAAGTGAAATTTGGCATACTACAGGTCTGTTTATACATCCCAGCGTGTCTCCTTCATAGCAGAACAACACTGCTGACTCACACTGAATTTATGACCCATTCTCATCCCTGGTCTCTTTCAGCTTAATACCCTATAATTATTTCTTTATGAATATTGTAAATCAAAGTCTCTTGAACTGAAGGCAATTAGCCATTACCCCCAAATTTCACTGCCTAAAACATCCCATTTTGTATGCAAGAGAAGTAAATTCTGAGACTCTCTTTGTTCAGAGCACTCACAAAGAGAAAAAAACCCCAAATCTAAAACAGAACAAAAAAACACTGCACATTATCACAAAAACTCACACAACTTTTGTTCTGGAATTCCTCCTCACAAGATTTCCTAAGTCCTGCACTGCCGTTCAAACTGGAGTTCCTCCAGGTGCTTGAACAGAGGTCTTGTGATTCCATAAGCATTGAAACCTGACAAGAATATCACCTCTAACTATCTGAAACAGAGCCATTTGTTTGTGTAAGTCCCTACTATAGAGACACTCCTGCCCTTCTTCACTGGTTCCTCCCTCAATGACCCAAGGTAGGGCAGCACTTCAGCTAAGGCCCTAAATACACAAGATGGACATTGGCAGGTTTCAGCTTTGTATCTGACCCTCCATTTAAGAGCAATGTGGCACTGCTGACTCATGCTCATGTGAAGCACCTCCAACCCTACTTTGTTGTTGGGAACTGGTGCAATTTCACATTTCTCACAGTTGCCGAGTCTGCTTAGTGCAATCATCATAGTGACTCTGCTTAAAGGCAGAAATTATTCAATGCAAGCACAGAGATCCTGTGGCACAGTTTTAAAGTACCAGATTCCTTATTCCTGCAGAAAGAAGGTCACTGGTGCTGGGGGTACAGTGAAGTTTGACATTTCCCAATACATTGAACATGCTGCAATTGGCTGTTATGTGGCAGAGCTGTGCAGTAGATCTTGCCCAGATGTCTTGGATGAAAATCCCACACAGTGTGACGTGTTCACACCACTATATACAGGCTTTGCCAGGGTACAGCAGCTCCTGCAAACATTAACTCTCAAGGGTTCCCGGACACAGACCAGAATGTCTAGGAAAAAAAAAATTAAAAAAAAACAAAAACAAAGCAAAAACCAAAAAGGGAGAGTAGAGGATATATCATTAGTAGAGCACTCTAAACAGAGAGACATGAGTCTTGCTTCCAGCTTGGATCCAACCAAGCTACAACCCACTCCAGATCAATTTCTTCAGAGATCAGAAAGTCTGTACTAATGCAGCTATTTCAGGTCAGAGCAAAGGTCCATCTAATTCCACTGTCTACATCCAGCAGTAGTACTCCATCCTTAGGGAAAGAGTACAAAAACAAGGTAAACAAAGCTTCTCCCTCAAGAACTCTCTAGTCCATGATCAGTTAGTCTGTTAGGTCTAAGCTGCACATCAGTAGAAACTATGAAAAAATTGGTGGAACACTAACACACATACAGAATCATAGAGAAAAAAAATATTCTAAAAAATCCATTCTGTAAGACTCTGTGCAGGAGTCAGTTCTTTCCCATACTACAGTGTACATCTGTACTCATGCTGGGGCTCCACTCCTCTCTCACAGCAGTACCAACCCCTGGGGGCTTCTGTGCCACCTGAGTGTCCACTAACCCGACAATTCCCTGGCAGACTTCCTAGTCACGACTTGTTTGAACAGATAACACATTTTAGTTTCTATGTTTTTTTAATAATTGTCCCTCAAACTCCTTCAGCCAGCCTTATGTTTGTCCATGCTAAAGTTTATATTTTTTTCAGTTTTCTTCAGCTGGACAGCACTTCAGCTTTTTGAAGGATGCCTTCTTGCTCCTGCAATCTCGCTTACCCTGCTGGCTTCTTCTCACTCTCTCAAATTTCCCTTGATGCACAGTTATTATCTCTGCACTTCCCATGTGATTTACAGAAGCAATATCCACACTCCCTGTAAAGAGTTAGGTGTTCCATCTGTCTTACATTCAACATGCCTGCTGATCTGTGTCTAGCCTTCCTTTCTGAAGCTGAGCAGAGCAATAGTAGAGAGCTCTAGCTTGCCTTACCCTTTGCAAGGATGCCAAATCTAAGCACATTAAGATCCCCCTTTCAGGAGACTTCTTCAGCTGTTGCTCCCTACATTATATCCCATAAACCACTCAAGATTCAAGTCAAGCACTGCCTTCATGGGTTCCTGAACCAGCTGCTCTGCAAAACAGCCACTGAACATCTAAAAATGCACTCTGTAAAGTCTGGATGCAGGATTTGCCTCTTCTGGCTGAAGAAATGAAGCTGTCCATGAGTACTTCCCCCTCTACTCAGGCTGTTGTGCTGCCATCATGGTCCAACACTGAGTAGGTAGAGTCAATATTGTAACATCTTCCTTAAACTTAAGTTTGGAACTTTCACTGATGTGAAGTTTGGATTGTTCATTGATGAAGCTATCTTGTTAAGCAGTTCAGCTCCCATGAGTCTTCAATATGCAGAATAACTTAGCTCTTAGCAAATCTCTCTGCATCCTTCCTGAGCACTGTATCATGAGAATGTTACTCTAATCAACAACTTTTCAAGTTTTGTGACATCTGTCTGCCCTTTTAGGATCTCCATGAACAACAGTACATATCAGTTCCCCCAAGTCATTTCTTTGACATTAAGCACTCCCACAGAGGAATATCCTGTTTAAACAACCTCTTCAATCTGTCTGTTACTGCTTTCCTCTTCAACTACATTTGACCTTAACATCAGCGGAAGGGCTGTGAACCAGCAGCACCCAAGGCACAGTGTGGCAGGGTGGCTATTGGCAGGGATTATCAGTAGCAGCCCCTTTACTTGAATTAATTTTCCTCTGAGTGTGAGGAGCTTGATTTTGTTCCTTCAGAAGGGCATGCTACACAGTACATTTATTTATTTAAGCATTTATCAAGTGAGTCATCTCTACTGTGGAATGGACTTTTGTTTTCCATTTTTTTCTCAGCAGGGTTAAAGCAGTCTTCCTCCCCCTTTATCCCCCCACCCCCAAGGACATCAGCTGGCCAGAACCAGCACTTCATAAAGGAAGAGGCTTGGCTTTGGAGTAAGGAAAACTTGGATCTTGGCAATTGAGGAAAAATACCTTAGAAAGGTCACAGCTTTCAGAAGAATATCATCTAGTGTTTAAATAGAGCAAGATTTTAAAAAAATTAAATCTAGGAAGTTAAGACCTCTGAAACACCACCGTACTTTACATGGATTTCATTCTCCATTTGCATTTTACAATGGTCTATCTCCATTTAAGTGCTTTGGCAGTAAATTAACAAAACTGGAGCAGTACAGTGCCAATTGTGATCAAGAAGAAATTTCTCTTTGTTTAACCAAGTGTAAATTAAAATAAAATTTATAATCTCTATGAGAAACATTAAGGAAATTTTAAAACAAATTCTCTGCTTCATACACTCTTCCTGTCTAGTGGTAACTGACTTAACAGTCAAACCTTAGTGGATTTTTTGTATATGCCTGTATTGAACAATCCAGTAAAATCAGTGTCAGCCCAGATTTCATCCCTGTTTCCAGAGTTCTGCACCTGGCCTGCTTCTTAGTCCTGAAGCAGGGTGTAGATCATACACTAGAGTACATTGACTAGATTTTAGTTTCTGACTTCTGGCGCACAAGGGATTCCAGTATTGAACAAAGCATATAGGTTCTGTTTTCCATATTGCAATATTAAACGACTTCAAAATCTCCCAAATATGAATTCTCTTTCAGGGGTAGCAGAAAAAGGGGCTTGGTTTGCACTCTCAGAAATGCAGTGGAGCTTTCAGCAAAAATGATTCAAATTAATAATCTGCCTTACATTGTGTCTTTGCTGGAAAGGCAGGAGGCGAGAGCAGCAAGTGGGGCTGCCGAGCGATGGTAACTGGGCGAGAGGGAAAATCTCGCCGTACTTGGTCCTTGAGCCGATGATGGAGGGGACAGAAACAAGGCTCTCCACCCCTGCATCGGGCCGGCCAGGGCTGTGCGAGCTTGCAAACCACTGCAGCATAGAAGCCTGTCTTTTTTTTTTTTTTTTTTTTTTTTTTTTTTTTTTTTTTTTTTTTTTTTTTTTTTTTTCCTTCAAAAAGTTTTCAGGAAGTCTGGGGGAGGGGCGATGCCGTTTCTTTTTTGTTATAATGAGCCCCTTTGTGGAGATGGAGGAGGAGAGGCGATCTGCGTGCGGGCGAGGCGCACGCTTGCCGTGGCTCCCGGGGTAACTCGCCCGGGCTCCTGGAAGCCACGGGCCCCGCGGCGCGGGCGAGGCTGCGGCTGCTGCGGCATGGAGCTGATGGTGCTGCTCAATGCCCTGGGCACTCGCCTGCTCTTCGTGCTGCACTCGCTCATCGGGGTTTGGAGAGTGACTGCCGTGAAGAAGGAACCCAAGTACTGGCTGCTGGCACTGCTCAATCTCCTCCTGTGCCTGGAGACAGGGCTCACCCTCAAGTTTAAGCAAGGCAGAGGCTACAAATGGTGAGCATATTTCGCCGGAGCACCTCTTGCTTCTTTGCATGTACGTTGCCGCAGTTTCGAAGCTGCCTCCCGGAGCAGGGGCTGCCCTGGCCCCGGAGCTGCCCGGAGCTCAGCGATCGCGGATGCTGCTCCTGGGAGGCAGGGACGGAAAGCTGGCAGAGTTTGGCCAGTCCACTGCCGGACAGAGGGCTTTTAACCCTCTAGGAGGGACAGCTGTACAGCGGACTAGGCGGGAGCCGCTTTGTGTGGCTGTGCGTGTCTCTTGCTCGGCCCAGAGGTGGGTACCGGGGGCTGCAGCGGGCTGGGGGCAGCGGGCACCCCCTGCAGCGGGCTGGGCTGCAGGGCAGAGGGTGCGGGGACCCTGCAGATGCCCTGCACCTTACACCCCGTCCCGCCGAGCCCTGGGTTACACCTCCTCCCCTAGCACTGCATTCCCCGTCTCTCCTCCACGCAACACTGCTAACACCACGCTACGGCATGAACCTAAACTTGATAAAACAAATAATGGATGAGCAACAACCACTCTTCTGATACATCAAGAGTGGCTTAAATATTTGGATTTGTCAGGCTATTCCAGAGGGGAACTTTCATGCGCGAAAGGCTGCCCAAGAAACTAACAAAAAAGTTAGTCATAGCAGAGCTTGCCCAAGCGTATGGGGTTTTACATGTGTCTAAAGAATTACTGCTGTCATCTACAGCTCATCAGCACTCAGGCTGCCAAAACAAAATGCTCTGTGAAAAGGAGCTGGTCATGTATTTTCAAGACTTCACTAGGACCTTTTATTGTTAAAAACTAGAACTGCAGGCAGGCCTTGAGACAAATCCAGGACTAAAGAGCCCTGGACTATTTCCATGTTCTTAAAATCCTGCCCATTGCAACCTGTGAAAGTCATTATAACAGAAGGAGTGTTGTGTGACAATTCACATAAGAGTTCCACGCTCTAAATTTGAATGTAATAAAAGCAGTGATAAAGTCTGGGACACTGGAAAATTTAACAGTGGCAGAGCCCCAAATGAGACAGGCAGACTGAACAGACCCAGTTATTTTGGAAGAGGAGGCAGCAGCAGAATCTTCATGAACGAACACTTACAATGGGAACTTTTGAAAAAATCCAAATGAAAATAGAAACCAAAAGCAGATCCATGTTAGATGAACACATAGAAGACTGGGCTAAATTTATCTAGAAGAAAATTTTGGAAATGGATATGGTCTGGCACTTTAAGCAGCAAAATAAAAGTACATTTATAGGTGAGAACTGTAGACAAATGACCAGTGTCTATTTGTATCAGGATAATTTTCTGCTCCAGTGGAAAACAGTCACATTCAGAACAGGCATCAGCATTTGTAGAAACACCTCCTCAGATGACCACCAATCCAGATGACCACCAATCCAAGCAAGGAGCAGAATATGCAACAGGACTCCTGCCTCCAGCACCCTCATATTATCTGTTCATTATTGGCAGAGGACTGTTACTTACTGCACCAGCATAAAACATTTAATGACACATGTGGGAAAAAAGTCTTCTTGTGAGCCTGGCCATGTAATACTTCCTCTAGATTGCTCCTTCTGAAAGAAAGGCAGGGTTAAAGCTCCTGAAATCTCTTGGCTTGATGTGGTATCATTAGCTCAGTATTGCTAACCTGCCAACTGGATGGATTTTTCATGTGCTCAAGTCCTACAGGAAATACTGTCAAATGTTAGTTCTTCCATTCAAATGAGAGGTGTGTTCTCTCCCAAAATAACCAGACTAAAAACCAACAGAATCACTAACCTTTTTTTTTCCTAAGGGGGAAAAAAAAAAAGTTAACAACAACAAAAACAAAAAAGCACAAAAACAAAACACCCCACTGCTAAAATTACAACATGCTCTCAACCCTGAAAAACAAAAAAACACAATTAAAACCCAAACTATCTTAGAGGGGATTGTTTGAAACATTTCAGAGCAGTTTCAGCAACCCAGTAATTTCCCTAAGCAGCAGAATATTTTGTTTTCCTCAATACCTAATCTTCACTGGAAAAGTAATGATTACCAAAATAAAGGTACATTAAACATAGGGACAAACAGTAAATGGAACAACTTTGACCAAAATGTTACTGCAGTTGCATACTTATAAGCAGTTTAAATTCATTACAGAATGTGACAGGATAGAAAGAACCAAGCAAATGGCCTGAGTTGGATCCCAGTTTCCAGTCCCAGGGTGTTGCAGCAATGCCCACTCCATAATGTAGAATACAGAGCTAGATGGAACATTTGTGGTATTGCACCTCATTCCTACTCCAAAAATACAGAATTGCCAAAAAAACCCGCCCCAATCAAATGTCATATGTTTAATAAGAAAACATCAGCAGCTCTCACAAGAATCACTACTTGGAGTCATGTAACCTCTCCATTACGTGTCAACAAACCCAGCTAAAGAAGCTGAAGATAATAAAGCTTCATCAACATTAGTTATTGTGCTGGTTTTATTCAAATAAATGATTTTCATGGGTGCACTGGCATTTGGCTAGCATCAATCAACACAGTTATATAGAAGACTGGCAGGGGGAGAAGAACTAGAAAATTCTACCACTGCCAGCACAAGTGGGGAAACAAGGCTGAGGCCCATTTTCATAAACCCATTTTAAATGCACAGACTGCAAATAAAAGATCTCCTATTGAAGCAATGCTTGTTTTAACCAATCTGATGCTATTTCTACCTTTCCTGTGTCAATGCACAGGATTGTGAGCAACTACCTTTATCTCAGCATCATTCAGTGAAGTGACTGAATGTATTAATTCACTCTTCAGAAATCAGAAAAAGCATGTTACTATGGGCTTTTTAAATACAGAAAATGCTGTGATAGAAATATGAACAGTGAAGTGCTTTTTGTCGGTTCTTAAAAAGAGATTTTAAATAAATTGCTATGTATAACCTTAGATGAATGTACAGATAAACCTGCTATTTATAATATTCACACAGCATGAGCAATCCAGCAAGAATAGCAATTCCTATTTGCAGTTACCCTATTTCTTAATATCCCATATGGTAGAGGCACAAGAGAACATATATCCAAACACTATCTGTGTTGGAAAATATTTATGATGTGTCATAATACCAATATATCTTTTCTTTTCCTTCACAGGTTTTCACCAGCAATATTTTTATACCTGATTTGCATAGTACCATCACTATGGCTACTAGAAATTCATCATGGGACTCAGGTATTTATTATGAGACAAGATGGACTAGTTTGAAATCGATGCATTATTTGATGGATGGGCTTCAGACAGAAGTCTGCTAATTCTTGTTCCAATTCTCTCATATTGGTGGATGTCCCACTCTAGCTACAGCTATATTATAACTACTGTGCACTTCCTAATTATCAGATAAAGAACCTCTTTCTTATTAAAAAATGAGACCATTTATTTGTATTTATATGAAGAATTGAGGACTGGAAGCTTGGAAAACACAACCTTACTTCCCTAGGTTACCAGCATAAATCTTGCTCAGTTGGGTAAAAGAACATCATTGCTTTAGAGGCCTTTGTAAAATAAAGTGAGTTTCACAGTGTTTAAAAGCAAGTGCCACAACTTCAAGCAAGTCAAAATTGAGACAGATACCAGTGAAAGGGGTCTTAAACTCATGAAACTTAAAACATACAGATTGTTACAACAGCTGGAGATATGTCTGACAAGGTTTGTATCCTTCCTTTGTGCTGGATAGCAGTCGGGGGTGGCCTGGAATCCAATTCAGGACTAAAGCACGTGGTAAAATTTTTAAGAGCAAGTGTTCTGGGGTTGATTAAGGCCAGAACAGAGCCACTTTGCCCAACAGGTCTCACTGAGTCAACCTCATACAGGCCAGTTTCAAGTTCCTATAGCACTTCTATGCAGTGACAAGGAAATTTTGTCTGTCCTAGCATTTGCACATATATAGTGCCTTACATACAATAAATGTTCTGATTGGAACAAGAACAAAAGTAACAGAAGAAAATACATAAATTAGACTAAAAATACCTAGTGCCTCATTTTCTCCTTTGAAGCATTGCTAGAGCCCACAGAAGCATAATCAAATATTCAAAATTGTGTTTATTCTGAAAATGCCTGAGGCTTTTTCTGATTACAGCAGCAGGAATTTATTGTCTTCTTGTTTTCCCAAATCTCCTTAAACAGTCACAGACAGGTAATGTGGATATTGAGAACATTTGTCATAGTTAAATCTGGTCCAAGAAACAGCCTAATTCTGTAGTCAAAGGCAGCAGTTTATTTCCCAAAATGATGTTAGAACATGGCATACTTTGTTCTTATTGATATACTGCTATTGTGAATTAAAGAGGGAGTATATCAAGTTAACAGCTTAGTTTATACCTGGAGAGATAGGATAGAGAGTTCTGGAAACACAGAATCTAACAGATTCAAAAACAATACCTCCAGAAGGGGAGCAGTTCTCCTAACAATTATTCTCAAACACAGCACCCAGCCTAGTACTACTCTCAATACTGAAGTATTCCTGGGATTTCATTATTTAAATGCAAACAGAATGGGTAATTATGCAATCACTAGATCCATACTTTAATATATACACTATGAAAACAGTGTGTGGTCTTTAAGGCAGTAGAACTTTGATATCATGTTGAATCTTTACCAGGAAGCATCAGCTGCTTGTGTCAATGCTGTTATTTAAAGCAGGTGCTAATAGGCAGTCTCTCTTCCTAAAGACAGAGGCAATTCTGCCTCTCTGTGTACTGCAGAACTGGACATATAATACCATTCATGTATCAAGGGTGAAATACTGATTGCATAGAAACTACTGCTTTGTGGTAACGTATTTGGGGATGAAATGTGTGTTTGGGAGAGATGATAAAGTCAATTTAACTGTATAGAGAGGAAAAAAAAAATGCTGTCTGCTGTCAAGAGAATAGAAACAATTTAATCCATTAAAAAACCCAAACATTCTTTTGTAATAATGTACAGGATCTCAGGGCTCTGTTAGCTTTTCAAATGCCTGGTGTGCCACTGCCACTGAAAGGAATAACTGACCACCTTTTGTAGGGCTTACCCAGCTTCCAGAGCCATAGTTGATTCAGGCTTCCAGTCAGGAATAAGACAGATACTTGGTAAACCTTGTAATCGTTTTTAACTGCCTAAACTTGAACATTTTGGGGATATAGTGAATATTACTATCCATTCCCTCAGCCTCCTGCTGAGGTGAGATTCTCTTACCAGCTAAAATCATACCATAATGAACTCCTCAATGTGATCTTACATCTTTCACCATTCCTTCCTCGCCATACCCATTATATTCCTCGATTTAGAAAACAACTTAGGTAATTTTTTCTTCATGTTTTACATTTCAGCTTTCCTGCATAAGCAAAATGAAGCAGTGAGGAGTGCTTTGAATTTCTTACATCACATATGTTTCCATAGTGACAGCCACAGTGTTTGCAGCAAAGCACAGACAGCAAGCCAGGTACCTGTTGCTTGGCAGAGGGCCTGCTCCAGGGAAGGGCTAAACTCTTCCAAAATGTCCTCAGCCTGACAGCTTCCATGCACATTAATAGGTTGAGGATACTCCACTCAAGTGTCAATTTTACACCCCAGCGTAAAATTACACCCCAGTGCTGGCTGGGTTAGTTTTAGCTAACCTCAGTTTTATTTGAAAATAATAGATTGTGAATAAGGCTCAAACAGAAATTGGCAGGATTAGTTTGGTGTTTCAGGTGTCCCTCATGCACTGGCAGTGAGCTTTCTGCAAGCCACACACTGAAACAACATCATGCCATGCAACAGCATTTCCATTTTGTTTAGATGACTTATAAATCAGGGTTATGTAAGCTATGTAAGCTTCATCTCAAAAGAAGTGAAAGTAAGCCAAGTCAGAATTGATATAAAATGCATATAGCTTCTTCCTGTTTTATCTTTGCACAGAAAGAAACCTGAAAACCAAACCATTTTTATTTAGCTTGGTACACAGTAAATACCTAGGATTAGCTGGGGTCTAGTAGTAAAAAGGCAAACCATGTTTATCACACGCCTGTGGAACAGTAAAGCTATTCACTTTCCTCTTGTCACATTCCCATTTTGTCACTGCACATCCATAAATCGAAAAGTAAATGTGCCTGGCACCAGCAGTCCTATTTATATGCATATACATGATGTAAATAAAGGCTCTTCTCCAAACTTTCAAGTGAATCACTTCACAACCACCACTTAATAAATATTCAGAGAAGAACAAACCCAAACAAGATATGAACTTATTTAAATGAAGAAAACAGAAGCCTACTTAAACAAATAAAATAGGAGCCTACTTAAATGACTGGCTTTGCAGATGCAGATTTCCATTTCCTGCCTGGAAGCAATTGAGAAGAGCTATAGACTGTCCCTGAGCTTGCCATTCAGTCTGAGATCACAGAGCCTTGCTCTGAAAATAGTAACCCACTTCTCTGCTGAAAGCATCACAAAAATTACATGTGAGGAAAGACACATACCAAAGACATCAATAACATGAATTAATTTTCTTAGAGGTATTTCCTGCACCTTTGTGCTGCTAGAACAAGAGAAAAAGAGCTCCCCCAGCAAGCCATGGTGTGTTTTCTTCCACCTCCTGCTAGCAGTCAAGCTGCTGAGTCCTGTGGCTCCTAAGGCTTGGATGTGAAGTTCTGAACAGGTTCATGGCTGCTTTCCTCTTATTGTGCCAGACCAGGCAAGGGGCCAGAGGGGTGAGCTTAAATGCAGACTTAATGACAAACCAAAGGTCATCAGAGTCATCCTTCCTCCTCCTGCACAGGTTAGTCATCCCTTTGCCTGACCCAGGCTACTTGTGGATGTTCACTTCATAGGATTCTGGGGTGATTAGGACAGTTATGCCATATTTTTAGATTGTGGTCTCCTCAGCTGTGTCACACAGCCAGTGGAAGGAACTCAGCCTGACTTTGACCTTTCCATAGACTTTAGGGGTTTTCTGTAGGTAGCAGACACAGATGCCTCTCCAGAGCACCAATTAAATTTCATTTCCAAAACATCCTCTGAACAAGCCTTTCCCTCACTCTCCTTTAGCTGAAGGGAAAACCCAGGGAGATTAGCCCTACATGGTTGTAGCTAGGCAGTGTACCAGCCCCTCCACCTCACTGTTTCCATACCCAGAACTTTAGCCTAAATGGAAATATCTTCCCCACATCTGTGTGTCAATTTTTCAAGACTCTCACACCCACTGTTCAAATAAGACAAGCATTCATCTCAAGACTCTTTACTGCCAGCTCTAAAAGCAAAAAGCACTGACATTTTTTCCAGATTTTTCAAGCCACAGGAAATTTATCCACCATAAGGTCAGACAAGAGCCAGCATTTACCCAGATACTGAACAACATATCAGAGACCAAGCAAAGTATCAAAGTAGAATCTGAAATTTGCTGAAAAATGTTGCTCTTATATCGGCAGGCTTGGTGCTGAACACTCAGTATACTCTCGAACACATTCCCGTTGTTGCAGAAAATCAGTCCCTGTGCAATAAAATGGCAGGGGGTCCCATGGAGAAATGCAAATCACCTGCAGTTCTCTGGCAAAAATAAGACAGGATAAAAGTCTTTAGTAATAGTGTGGTTTGATTTTCTAATTATCCTGATTTGATTACAATAGAGAGAGATGTTATGGATTGTTATGAAGACAGATTTTGGAGCCATGCCCCCCAGTTGCTCCTGGGCCAGCCTTGGGTGTGAAGGTAGACAGGCAGGGCAGTGCTGCAGGCAGAACATAGCCCCACCACTGGTTTATGTAGTTGGAGTAAAAGTATGTTTTAGCTCAATTTCCCAGATGACCGTGTTCTTGCAGAAAGTAAAATTGATTCCATTTCAAAGGGATAAGCAACAATACAGGTCTAGTTCTCTTAAATACTCCTTTATTTCACCTCTCACCCTATAAATTTCCTTACAAAATAAGGCATAGCAGTGGCAGGAGAGATGGAGAATACAACCCAAATATCCTACCTCAACTAATTTGCAGCCTTGAGGGAAGTCATACAGAAAAATGAAACAGTGATGTTTTCAAAGAGCTTTTCCTGAATAGTAGAAAAGAGAAACATACTTTGAGAACAGGTTTGAATATAGGGCCTGACCATGATTTGCCTGTTTTAACCAAAGAGACACCATGTAGGTAACCCAGCAGCAAGTTCAGGAGAGCTGCAAGCAGATCCCATTCACAGGGTGCAGACTTAAGAGCACAGGGATGTCACCTACTCCATCGGCCTTTGAATTTGCATCCTCTTCTGCAGTACAATCCTGTACTTTCTCAGGAACCTACCAACACATCACTCTTGTGAGAGGAACTCCTCCCTTCTGAAGATTAGGAGTGAGGACCTTTTTTTAACATCAGCTATCTTTTACAAATGCAGTTTGCAGTTCTGCAAATCTGGACAGTCTCAGCCTTAGAGCACATCTGCTCCCTGGATGGGGTGTTAACACGTGTCATGTTTTTGTTCACAACAGTACTGTGGCAATGAGCCTGGGGCAGTTCAGGTGAATGTCAGCAATCAAGACTTCAATCAATCCAGAGAGAGCAGTCATGGAAGTGAGGGAGCAGATCACCACATCATTCAAACGGTAGGGCACCTTTTCCTGTTTCTGGTAGAGAGCTTAAGACAATTAGAGATAAGCACCTTACAGAGTGAACAAAACTAACAAAAAAACCCACTAAAACCCCTCCCCCCTCTCCAAAGAAAACCCCAAAAAAACAAAAAGGCAAACAACTCAAGATATGTATATTATATATATCTGTAGTTTAGAAAACCACATTGTACACAAGTACAGCATTCTGCATACTAACTATTGTTGCTAAGACCAATCTCTGTGTAGAGAAGACATGCTCCTACAATTCTCTTGTGAATTTCAGTAACTGAATTTAGAAAGAGCCTGGGTAGTGATCTGCAAAGGATAGTGCTCAATTGAAAAATGAGAACAGGAGGAGTAGTACACAGAGAAAGATTTTGTATTCATTATCCAAAGTCTGTATTAAAGTGCCTTTTTAATCCAGGCCTGCCAGATGGAAATTATTTGTTTTCATATAATGTGAAAGAGAACAAAAGCAGGCTCAAAGACGAATACAGTCTCTAAAGGTACCTATAACATCAGTCTCCTGAAATTACTGTATGTTATTGCTGTCTTTTAAACAGGCTAAAGTCTTTGTCAATCAGCTCTCCACAATCTGTGAGACTGTATGGACACTGGCCCTCCACCAGACTTTTCTGCTGCTACTAGTAGTTGGGAGATGGCTTCTCCCCATTGGAGTTGAAATCACCCGGGATCAGTTGTCTCAGCTGCTTCTCATGTTCGTGGGAACAGCAGCAGATATACTTGAATTTGCTAGTGAAACCTTGGACATTGAGGATGTTCGGTAAGGATTTTTTGCTGTGCAAGATATTTGTGAAATATGCAGTGTTCAGACTTGTGAAACAGTGCTTCCCATAGCAAACAGAAGGCTACATTCAAGGGCTCTGTGTGCCTGCCCTTGGCTTTCCCTCTGTGAAAGGCTCAAGTTCTGTGAGCTTTGTCAGGGATTACTTGTGTGTGGCCAGCTGAGAAGCATGTCACATCATCACAATGAAAGAGTTCAGGGAGCCAAATGAGCAGCCTGACTGCCAGGAAGCATCAGTTCTTATGGCTACAGGAGCTGAAACAATGGATACACAGTAGGGCCCCTTCAGGTTAATGAATTGTTTTAGATGGGCAAGGAAGCCACTAGAGCTGGCTTAAGAGATTCATTGTCCAAGATGCTTCTTTATCTGGTCTACTTCATGGTAGAGTGACAAAGTGTTCAAAGATAAGAAGGTAAGAAGGAAGGGTGATGTAAATTTTCGACACTGTGATGTCTACCAGAGAAAGTAAGCTGACCTCCCCCTCACATTGCTGAGAGATGAGCTGGGAACATCCATCCTAAAGAAAGTCACGGCAGAGGCTCATCTTTTCTAACAAATGCTGTTTTATATTTTTGTAATTATTGTAGTGTACTATTTTTGTAATTACTATAGCAAGGCTTTTAGAGCACGAAAAGAGTCCTTCCCACTTGGCAGAGAAGCTTCAGGCTAGCAAGCAATGTGTAATCATTACAAGGGTAAACATATCCCTCTGAGCCACAGAGTCTATTCTCATATGCTTATTATTACAATATTAGCTTCAGATATTTAGAGCAATTACACAGCTGGAACATGTAAGCCTTAACAGCAACAATTCCATACAAAAAGATGCTTCTGTTTTCCTAAGCGTTGCATTGTAAAAGTACATATAAATCAATCACTGCTTCACTCAAGTACCCTTCAAATGATATTCCAACACTATAGGAAGCATTTTTGTGATTCACATGAGGAAATCTTCATTGTTATCACTTTTTCCCCTCCCATAGGAAGAATTACGTTCTCATAAATGCAATTCTTGCTGTATGGACCTGGAGTATGTTACAATTTCCACTTGATCTTGCAGGTTAGTACTTGCATATAGACAAGAAGGGAGAAAAAATGCTCTTAAGATTTTGCTGGTACATCTTGTGGCTGTGCACACACTACAGGCTGTACCAAGCACTTCTGGTGGAGAGGAATTTATATGACAACAGCTTTTGAAGAAAGCTCATTGTGGTTTCTTTTGAGGAAACACTTGTTTCTGGCTAACCTCTGATCTCTCTGAGCTCTCTACATTCAGGAAATAGAAAAAAGGATTGCACTATTGTATTGCTCCAGTTGCCTGTTACTGCCTTAAATTTCACTATGTGATCTCTCAAGTTAGATCTGGTCTGTTATATTATGGCTCAAATTTGGGTAGGTTATTAGACTACGGAGAGGCAGGCAATTGTGAACCACAGACCAGCACAGGAGAAATTACCTTTTCATAGGAGACCTAAAGGACTGTATGATGTTGGGACTGTACACCATTATCTTAATCTGAAAGGGCCAGATAGTCAGCCAGCTCAATGCTGTGTTTGTCCCTGGGCAGAAAGAGTTTCTCTCTGTCCAAAAAGAAGAACGAAAGCTCTCTGGAGTATCATCTGTTCCAACCATTTTGGCCTCCAATGGGAACAAGATTACAACAACTACACCAGTCAAAAAATGCAGTATCTTATATAGAACAGATTTCTAGGCTGACACAGTGACTAAAATAATAAATTTAAAATGCCTGAAATATTATTTTGCTCATTAGTCTTTTCTTCATGAACAGTGCTAGGCTTTGCTTCCAACAGGAAAGTTATGAAAATATTTCATCATTTCAGCTCAGCACCTAAAAAATCTGATGCAATCACATTTCAGCTTTATCATAGCTAAAATTCCTGCTGCTGCTGAAATATATTCCATTAAAGATGCGCAGCACTCAGGTTTAAAAAAACTCAACCAACCAAATAAAAAACATCCTATATACATCACAATAAATTCAAATAGCACTTAAACAATCTGTTCATTTTTCTCTCTAGCTGTTGCTTTTCCACTTATTTAATTACATTTACCTGTTAAAAATTAAATTACTGAGCACACATTTTCCTGGAGTTACTATGGGTACAGTTTATTTTAGGTAGTTCTATACAATTGGACAGATAGTACTTTTTGTTCAAGCATCAGAATGTTTATTCCCACATCGAGCATGACATAAAAGAAATTTTTAGGCACTTATTATTACACTTCAGCAGTGCAGTTAGGACTATTAGACAGCAGTGGCATAGAAGCATATTAAAAAATTAGCTGCTGCTGAAGCTTTGCCTAATGGATTCAGCAAATTTCTACATTTTACAAGTAATTTTCCATTTGAGGCTCATCTCTTTCTCCCCCCACCCCAGCATTGACTCAGACAATAGAATTCTTTGGGCAGGTTGCAATGTTTGGCAGTTGTTACTGCACTATAAGTAGTGATGTTTTTTAAACCAATGAAATTTCCCTGTCCAAGAGATAGGTTAATTAAGCTTCATGTATTTCTGTGAGAAGCAGTCAAATTTACCTCCACAAACCCTTCTGATGCTCCTTCTCTGGGCACTAAACCATAGGAAGCATTTGAACCCACCATCACCTTTAAAGGCAAGGGGAATCCATCCATGCAAGTTCCAATGGTTCTGTGAAATTGATACCCACAAGACTAAGAACAAGCAACCATGCCACAAGTCTTACATGGCAGACAGAAACCATGTAATGCTCAATATTGCCTGACACTGACAAGCCTTATTCTTACTATGACTCATGAAAAAGGCAGTGGCTCTCTGGTAAATATTTTAAAAGCAATGTCTTAGACAGCATAGAAGAAAGTGAAGTGCTACAGCACTGGCTGTTCTTTTTCAGCACAGTTGCTTTTCTAAGGATGTATACTGGTCCAGCATGTTAAATAAAAGGTCTGGGGGAGCTGTGAAGAATCATTGGGTGATCTTGTTTTAAAAGTGTATAAATACTGGTATGTTTGAGCGATAAAAAAGGGGAAGTGGTTTCTAGTCCTGTTTGTTAGACCACATAAGTGCCTCAGGTAAGTTCAGTGTGCTTTGCTGAAAAGCATCCCAGAAACTCGGTATGCTATATTTTGCACAGGTGAATGCATTTATAATCCAGAGTACCTGCGCTTCACAAAGTTGTTTTGACATAGCTGTTTTGCTTCCAGTACAGCACATTGGCTGCAAACCGAGCGCATCGGCCAGGCGGATCCCCAGCCTGCTGCTGTGCAGGTACAGCGCGGAGCTCTGGAACATTGGGGTCAGCCTCTTCATACAGGATGGCCCCTTCTTCATTGTGCGTTCAATTCTGATGGGCCACTTCAGAATATTCAATCAGATGCTGGTATTTTTTACAGCTAAGAATATCTTAGTTGTGACTCTACAGTTGTATCGGCTGGCAGTGATAACGTTAGACTTCCGTGCCACTGTTCTGCAGAAGAGCAGGAAAGGAGAAGTCTGCTGCTGCCCATGTGAGCCTTATGAAGCCCATGCTACTGGTCACCAAGAGAATGAATTGAAAGAGTTAGTTGCTTTTCCTCCAAAAGAGGAATCCCAAGCTCCATCAGAAGATCACTGAGCAGTTATTGACTTGGAAGAGCTTGCATTTCCCACAGCTTCTTCAGAAGGGCTTTGCCAGTTTTTATGATCAAATAGATCTTGAGTACATAAGTCATCTTTTCCATCAAGAGAACATTAACTTCTAAATTGTAGGGGAACTTTCTCAAGCAAAATCATAGAAATGGGACTTTTTAAAAATCCCTTTTTTGGTGGGTTTTGACTAGTTCCATATTATATTATTCAGATGGATTTGGTAGCCATAGTTTGTAGTATCAAGAAAGGTTGGAGCACTAACAAGATTGGTTATTACCATTGGTGGCACAGTGCTGACCCATGTACTTGCATGAATTCAAGTAGAAGGACAAGGCTGTCCTATACAGGAAGCACAAAAGCATTGAGATCTACTAGAATGGCAAGGCTATAACTACAGTGTGATGAACAATATGTCCACATATAGGAGAAACTTCAGCAGCAGCAGCTGTGCAGGCATGTTAGTGCTGTTACTGTGAACACGTTACACAAGAACATTGTTCATTCCAGAAGTGTAAGGCAACCTTCTTCAGATGTTACCTCATCTTTGGCTGGATTCAGTTAAGAACTAAGCAACACTATGAAACTGCATACAAGAGATTCTTATGACCTGCCTGCTTTGAATAACCTAAACCTTAATTAAAAGAAAAATAGGAGTCCCTTGGATCACTAGAAGACAACTGAATTTGCTACAGGAATTTTCTACAGAATTGTTTGCCTTTTTCTACATGCACAGAACATATATGGACAAAACCTCACCAAAATATTTGTAAATACATTTTTCCTTTTGATTTTACAGTTGAGACAGTTTTTTTAATGTCTCCATTTTGTATGATTTTTAAAAGTGGCCTGACCTAGACACAGAATCTCTCTAGAGAGAAGATGGCACTGCTGCTCAAAGCAGTGTAAGCCAAAGGATTCAGGCATGTACTTCACATTTTGTGAAGCACCACAAGGTCCCATGAAATAACCTGAGAAATTGTCTGGTCTGAGTGACTGAGTGTCAAGATCCATTTTTAAGAAATGGCTTATAATAAATACTTTACTACTTTCACATTTGGAGTGAACAACATAGGCCCCAATTTCTCCCAAGAGCACACCTGAGATCAGTGTAAGATCATTCAGTTTGCTGGACTTAGCTTAGAGAAGCTGAAAGTAAGATAAGTGATTTTTGAAAGTCTGCCTAGAAGTTATATTCTCACAGAAAATGGCACAGACTTCTGCATCCATTCTGAAAGAGAGCAGAAAAGCATATAGAGTGACCTAATTAAGGTAATTTCACATATTAAAAACACCAAATTAAACCTTATTTTCTAAAGTCTCAGCTATCTGAAAACCAGAGTCTGGTTTCAGGAATAAACTGAAGTGTTTCTACCATCATTGCAGCAGTCATGTACTTATTTGTCCACAGCCTCATAAGCAATGACACATTTATTCTTTGAAAGATTAATCTGTTTAAAAAGTCCAAACACCAAAGATGTGAACATGTGTTTATACTTGTAAGTTCTTACTGGTCTATGCAGGATAAGACCCTTACATTATGAAAGCAGAAAACACACAGCCATAAGGAAGTATCATATGCTTCATAGCCCTATCTACCATTTATATAGTAGCAATTATGTGTGACACCTCCTTCTCTGCTTATTTTCAACCTTTTCCCAGCAAAAAGCAGCAGTTTTTAAAAGCCAATCACAACATGCCATGGTGTTGGGAGGTAAACGTGGAAAATGGAATGCAACTTCATTTCGGATTTTAATTCAAGTCTAGAAGTTAAAAAGTGAGAATTCTGATGGTGAGCTGTGCTGTCTAATACTTTTCACACTGGGATGTATTTAGAATTGTTTGGTAGAACCACAACATAGCTCTTCCTTGAGGATGCAAACCATAACTACCCGTATTCATTTTACCACTTGCTGATAGAATAATTATCCTGTTAAAATGATCACTGCTAATTAATTTGGAGTGTACTGAGCTTGCTAGAACATCATTCTAAATTCATCAGCACGGAAATTGCAGGGATGTACTTTTTTAAAACTCGCTCTTTTAAATCTTTCTTCAGCAACAAATTGCCTGCTAGACTCAGTCTGCAGCAAATGCAAGATCCCCTGGGGTCAGCAGTACAGGGTCTGGTTATGGCAGCAATATTTCACAGAGAGCTCTATTTCCTGGTCTTCAGGCTGTTCAGTTTTAAACAGCAGTAAAGTTTCTAATCACATTTATGGTGATAAGAACTCACTGCAGTGTTAGGTAGTTACTATAAGACCCCATCCTTGTTCACGCAGGCAAAATATGCCAGATCCTCTTCATGTTTACAATAAAGTAGATTTGGACTTCCCTTTTCCTCCCCACTATTGCAGTGATGGCAGTCAGATTGCTTAAAACCAAAAGAAAATCCAGACTAACAAAGTAGTAGCATAAATTCCCACTTGGGTCCAGAGGGGAGTCACATATACCAGGTAGCAGCAGGAATGCAGCTCCCACTACTCCACTGAGAAGCCTGGAAATGGCAATTAAAAAGTCTGGTAACTTGTATGTTTTGGGCAGAGCAGCAAACCCCAGTTGCACACTCTCCTCAGTTTGCTGTTGCAGATGTTTGGAGCAGGGCTGCAGCTTTGTGTTCTGCAGCAGGCTGCTGAAGGCAGCTGAAGCAGAAGCTGGCTGCAGGGAGCCCTGGTGCCATCCATCCCACAGCCTTCCAGAGCTCTGCACTAGGCAGGGGGTGGAATGGACCCACTTGAAGATCTGCCAGCATCTGTGGTATACCCAAAGATGTCACATTTACTCTGCAGATGGGGAAAATTCGGGTCTCCAAAATGGAAGAATTTCAGAACATTTATCTTAACCATTATTTACTCAAGTGAAGAGAACACACTACTAAATCTTTTCTGCAAATAGATATCTGACCATTTTCTGTTGTTTATTCTGGTTGTTCCTGCCTTGTCTTTCTAAATTATTCCATATTAAACCTCACTAAAACGTTTTACCACTTGTCTTTTTCTGAGCTAAAATGTATTCCTCCTTTCTTTTGGACATTAGCTCAAATAAGATCATAGGCCTAAACAGGAAAAACAACAAATAACAGTGATGATTTTATTGCATTCCTGTTGGTATTTGTACTGTACTATGTTCTCTGTGACCATGTGGAAATGGAAGAAAATATGCAATTACTTTTAAAAAATTCCGACAGCATTTTGCAAATAAAAGGCAGTTACCTCAGGCATAGCTGCCAATTTATTATGTGAGAGCTGACTGTTATATGTTGCTATTAATTATATCTTCCACATGCTGCTTTTCCTTTCCATGCTTCCTAAGTTAATTACTTAGGTCAGATTCTGACTGCTGCTGTTGCTTTGAAAACCCACAAGCAACTGCAGCTAATTTCACTCTGTTCTGGAAAATTCTTTATTCAGAGCCTTGTGACTCCAAGTATGCAAGTCACAGTGCAATCCCCAAGAGGATATGTTTGATATCTGTACACAGGAGGCATTTTAAATACACACACAAATATATACATGCATCTGGATACCCTCACACACACCTGGCAATGCCCAATATACAGCTTTTATTTCTGTAACAACCTTTGAGACTGCCAGTAAGAACACTCTGCAGATGCCTCCAATACACAGAAAATACCTAAGCATTACAAGTATCTTGAAACTTAAATAGTAAGCATTCCATGCTCTGAATAATACACCAATTTAAAAAAAAATTAAGTTCCCTGGAGTATAATTTTTTCATGAAGAATTCTTCAGTTGAATGAAATGCATACAATCTTAGTTTCCCCTCAAAAATAAAGTTCTCTCAGGTGAGCATTAGACCACAACACCAGCACAAGGTGTTTTAAAATGCACAAGGCTCTTTCTCTGACACTATCTCAATAGAAAATAGTCAAGTTTTGAAATCAGGAGGTTGGAGAGTCCCTGGCCCCTCTGTCTTTGGATTCAATTTTCCACATTTTTTACACTGTTATATGAGGAAGGAAGTCTCTCCTGAGGTAAGAAAACAGATAATTCCTAGTCTGTAGTGGTGAGGCAACAAAAAATGGGTCACAGTTGAGAAAAGAAGCAGAGATTTACCCAAGATTGGTCTCTGCACACGCACAGAAATGCAGCAGTACAGACCCCTGATAGAACAGATATTAGTGTCTGAGATAACCATACATGAGCTGTGTTCTGAAAACATTTCCTGGCCCTTCACAGTCAGCACAGGAAGGGCTCTCAACAGCCAGCTCCATTCCAGCATCTCCAGCAAGGTGCTAGTACAGGAATTCCAGTGATCCCAAGTCTGCCTTGAAGGTATCACTGAAATCCTCTGTGCAAATTTTTATTAATTTGGTCTCCTTTGGGTTGTGTCTTTTCCCTTCAGATTGTGCAAAAGGCGTGGGAGTGAAAACAATGTAACTATAAAGAAACCCTTCATTTATCAACCTAAACCCATACCTCACCCTCTACATGCTGCTCTGCTCATCCACATTCCTGCCTGCTTTCTGGGCCCACCTTCCAGATCTCAGCACACAGACAAAACATGCTAAACACTGCACCTCCCTGTGAAAGTCTTTACAAAAGCACACAAGAATTCAGGCCAAAGATTAAGAAGAGCCAAGCCTATTTCTTCCTGTTAAAGATGAAAGCTATCTACAGCTGCCAAAGCATTTCCTCCATTTGTTTTTAGCCTACTATAGGGAGAAGAATCTTTTCCTGAGTAGTGTCTCTGTGAAGGACTAACATTGGAAGAGCAGCATCATTTCCTGTAGCCCTATGGATTATTATCTCTTTCAAACTGTAAGGTCACACAAAGTTTGAAATGAAATTGTCAGGCTGTAGGTGAAGATAATGGACTTGAAAGGTGGTACAATATAAAAGTGATGCCCTAGTCCAGCATTTTTAATTTTGGGAGCTGGGAAAGGCCTCCAAGCCAAGTAAAACTAATACTATCCTAAAATAATCAGGCAGAACAATATAATCACAACTAATACCTAGGTCTCACAGAAGACTCTAGAAGAATAGATTTACAGTGTGAAAAACTGGTTGCTGTTCCTTCATTTTATATTATTCTGAATAAACTGATGCTTCACATTTGAAGAATGTGTTTGGCTTAATTTTATCTGACATCCTGCCTAAGTGCTTCACAATTTCATTCCCCTGATAGAATTCACAAAAAGCTTGTCTTTCACAACAAACTTGTTGGAGCATCTTTGAGGATTGCAGAGGACAATGGTGTGCTCAGCAAGTGCAGCACATGAGCTGAGGCAGCTGTCAGACACTGCAACTCACTGCAGGGCTGGTCCTGCTGCAGTGAGCATCCACAGTGCCACACTGAGGAGCAGCACTGTGCTGGTACTATTACTAGAGAAACATAAAGACTGGGCTCATTTTCTTAGGCAACCAGTTAGAATATTCAAAAAGCACTTTCCAAAAGTATTTATCACAACTGCCAAACTCAAACACAATTTTGCTCTTTAGAGGTCAGCTCTGAAGCAGTTAGAGTTCTCTGTCACTCTGGGAGGTGGCTTTTTCTTCTCCTTTCCACATCCAGATTTCACATTGGGATGAAACCTAGTTGGCTTAATTCAGTAACAAACTAATGCAAGTTCACATTCTGCCTTAGGAGTTGCATATCAAGTCTAACTTAAAATTTAAGCTCCACTGTGGCAGAAAAGAAAGAATTGTTTTGTGGCCTAATCCAAGGAATACTAATTCATTTAAAAAAAACTCTTACATGCAGAAAAAGGAAAGAATGCATAAGTAAGATTTGCCACAGGGGTAGCCTGAAGCCATATGCCAGCAAGTTACTCTGCTTGTATATTATGAGAATTTTTATCCATCTAATCAATAAGAAATGAGTAGTTACTATGGCAATTTCTACACTACAAGGTACTTGTGCTGCAGTAGAATATGCTCTGGAAGGACAAATACATTTACCACTCTGTTATGTAAATTTTTTGCACCTTTTGCAGTGTTGCAGTACAGTGTGTAAGCTAGAGAACAGTGAGAAGGACAAGGTGAGAAGTATAAATGAGTTAAAATAGAGTGGTGGTTGTAAAGGATGGCTTGGGAATTCCTAACTGACAATAACAGATGCCAGGTTAGAGCAATCCACAAATATTCAAACAAATTAAGCAGTGATTTTGCAGATCTTTATTTGAAATCATGTATAATGAAACCCAGATTTCACTACTGCATTTCCTTTTGATTACCTTCCTCCAGGTTTAAATTAATGGGGCTAGAGAGTAGTCTTCCTTATACCACTGTCAATTCATACTAATATTGCTTTCAGAGGATAGCAATACAGTGCAGTAGCCTTATTCCAATAAATTCATTCCCTTTGAGGACAATACACAATAACCTTGTAGGGACTGCTGACACAGAGAACAATCATAAAAATTCACTCTCAAAATGCAGAATAGTGTAATAGGAGCACAGGGTTCTTCTAAAGGTTTGAAAATAATTGATCCAAATCATCTTTATGAAATACACGTAGAAAATACATAAACCTTCCATAAAATATTTATCACAATGCCATCACCTTATGTTTTGCATTTTTAATTTTTCCCTACACCTCTTCAAGATATTATCATTTTTCAGGCAATAGAACAAGTCCTGAGGAGAAACCTAAACCCTACACAGGCAGGCAGTTCCCTGTGAGAGCTCAGATAGGAAGAGATGCCATGGCTGCATAGGGAGATAAATTAAAACTCACCACAACTGAAGATGGGCCAACGATTGTAGCATGAATCTGTTAAAAAAATAGGGTTGGGAGAGAAGCCTAAATTAGCATGGGGATGACTTCAGATGGGAGAAGCAGCCACATATAAATGAAGGGGACTAAGGATAGTTTGAAGCCCCTGCTAACTTCTTGTAGAATCCATACATATACACTGTGAAGTTACAAGTGGGTATTTCTGACAAATAGATGCACCCAAGAGATGTTTAGATTTTGATGTCCTCTTTCCAAATGAACAATGCTGAGAGCTAAAAGCTTATGTGACTAAAGGCACATGGGTTCTTTTCCACAGTATTCAGATACAACTGCATTTTCACCCATAAAATATTACTGACTCTAAAGTTACCTAACAAAGAAACACTAATTCCTATATCAGAGGGCTCTGAGCTTCACTGTAGTAACAAAGACATACCCCAAAACCTCACAGGTAGATTATAATTAAAAGGAGGAGTATAACCCACATTACCATGTAGGTTAAAAAGAGATCTTTGAAGTGGGACAATGCCTTTGAAATATGAGAAGAATTGAATAAAGAGAGACCCAACATCAAAAGATGATAAGCTTAGGCAAACCTTGTGAAGGCTGGAGAGTTACAGGGCAGTTGTCTATCACAGGCCGAGCAGACACTGAGGTAATGGATAAACATGCAGACAGAAATCCCAATCTCCAGCACTGCACAAAGGAAAAGCTGTTAAATTAGAGGGCTGCCTAGGGAGATTGCCCTACACACACCTTGTGAAGGTGCATACTCAGAGGCTGGGCTGCTTCTGGAGAAGACACTCAACCTTTACATTCTGCCTGCAGCTTATGCATTACAATAGTCAATGTTTAGCCACTTGAAATTAAGACTATGTTTGGATACAGTTTTCTAGGACTCTGGAAGGGATTCACAATTAGGGGGTTTAAAAGGGCCCTTTGTTTTCTCCTGACTGTGTTACCTCAACAGCATACCCATCAGATGATTTCAAGCCCATTTCCTTATTAAAAAGGACCAGCTACATCACTTTTTCCACTGCAGAAGGAGGGCATGAAACACAAGAATTAGACTGGCCTAGAGACAGTCAACATCATAAAAGTAGACTTGGAGAAGTTTTTATTCTCACCTCTTGGAAGTTTACTGAGGTCCTTAAAGCCACAGAGCAATTCCTCAGAAAATACCATGCAACACAGCTACCAATATCATAGTTCAGAAGTTACAATATTTCCTTTCAGTTTGTTAGCTGGGTAGAGGAAATAATGTCCTCCTGAAATTCAAAAGGACATAGAAGGGAAGATTTCTATTCTTTCTTCCAGAAAAACTTTAAGGCTTGTGTTTTAAAAGTCTATGTCTGTAGATGGAATACATGAAGCCTCCCAATGTATTACCTCCTTTAAAAAAAAAATCTTCAGCTGATGACATTTTAATTTGCACCAAATGTTCCTGTGTGTCTACCTCCATACTGCTCATCCTAGTCAGAACCTCCTTAGAGCAAGTTGTCCTTTTAGCCAGCTCTGCAGCCAAGGTTCTCTTAAAACAGTGAAAATGGAAAAACATGTGGCCTGTAAGGAAACACAACAGGAACTGACTGCACATCTAAGCTGCTCCTTGAGAAGTGACTTTTCCATGGAAGTCTTTCCAATAACAAACTTTAACAAATTTAAATTTTGCTATTTAAAGTGCCTGGCACTGTGGTTTCAACAGCTGTGCCATAATGCCAACTGTTCACTTCACGTAAAAACCAAACTTGTTTAGAAAAGCAATTTCATTGTACTTCACTGAAAAAACTGGTGCCTAATATGAACTAGAAAAAGCAGTATTTTCCCCACAGAATGATAAAGTCTTAAAAGGTCTGAAGCATATAAGCCATTTTTGGATTTCAAAGACAGTATAGCCACAACAGAGCATAAAATATGTCCTGTCCTTATAAAACACCATGTGCTCTCCACTTTTAGCATTTTACACTCCATACCCTCCCATTACCTAACTTCTATTGTGTAATGTCCTATTTATAGGCCTCAGCTCTTTTCTGGTTAATTTATTGTCATCAGAACAATTGTTTCTGCTTGCACATTTATACTGCCCTCATAGTCTCTAGAAAAAAAAAAAATAGACCACCAATTGACAACCCAATCCCACAAGAGATAACCCACATAAGTGACACCTTGATAAGCTTCACAGTGTGGTAAGGAGTTAGCAACACAGCTGTCATCAGCACCTTGCAGGATCAGAGATCTAAGCAGAAGCAAACACAGTATTAAACATTACACTCAAATTAGAGAATGAAGGGACTTCCCCTAGGATGAATCACTCTTAGCAGTTTAATGGAAAGTAAGATCTTGCATAGTACAAGTGTTTAAAAAAAGAAAAAACAATTGAAAAAAAGAAAGAAAATAAGTCCTTCACTGAGTCATAATGGCAGCAAGAGTAGTTAGTTCTCCTCATTCTATCTTTCTTCTTTGTTCTGCAAGATTGCTTTCATCCTCTTGCTCCTACATAGGTTTGGTTCCAAGGACAAGGATCCATTGTTATTACTTTTCTGAAAGATAGGTCTCAAACTACAAAAAAACCTGAAAATAAAAGTGAGTGAATCTCATTGTATCTCCCTGCAGTTGGGAGCACTGGTTAAAGGGAACAAAAGCTGCAAAAGCACCTTTGTCCTGGAGGAATGCAGTGTTACTGTAACTGGAGATACTACTTTGTTAGGAGAAGCAAATAGTCCCATGAACATGGAAAAGGGGAGGTTCACTCAGCTATGTACAAAAACATGCAGCCAAACCCTCTGCCTGCACATTTCAGTAAACACCAAGGGATCATGTATTCTTTAATAACTTAGTGACATTTCAGATAAAATTAAACGTCATTTGTAAGTGCTTTGCTTATACACAAAACTATTGCAATGAGGCCATAGCCACTGGCAGGGAAGCAGGAAGAGCAGAAGGATACTCAGCCAGAAACAGGGCATGCATTTACACCTAGCTCTGGGGCTGGCAGAGATCTCGGTTAACCCCAGTGTTACCATGATCAGATGCTTGTGCATGGCTCTGAAATAACATGCACCTCTTCACACCATGCACCTCCCATGTTGGAAAGACAGGATTCATCACTGGTGTTTGTGATACCCTTGCTTTCAGTTGTCCTGTAAATGGGAAACCTCCAGGACAGACTAAAAAAGGACAAAGCCCCATTAGAAGGGGTTACCTTCCTCTCTACTGCATTCATAGAAAACAGTGAACTACTGCTTGGTCTTCCCTTCTCCTTGCTGTGGGACTGTACATGTTATGATTAACATCTTTCTGAGTCTGCCTTGACCAAAGGCATAAGAAAGCTTTACAAAATAACTAACTTCTGAATTCACAATTTCATTATCAACACAGGCGAACAGAAAATGTTCTTACCACATCTACTTCATATCTAGGAACCCAAGAACACAATACAGACACACAAACACTTGACCTAATCTAATTCCCTACCTTCAACAGGAGGTCTATACCCTCTGAGCTCCAGTTCACTAAGTCACTCTCCTCCTCCTTTCAGCTCCCGGGGCTCACCTGGTGGCAATTGGCAGCTCCTTGATTGAATTCAGCAGAAAACCAAGCAGCAGAGGTAGGGGAAAGGAGGTGCTGTGCTGCTGCATAAACTCAGCTGTGTTGCCTTACTGCCTGATGAATGACAATTCACATAACCTAACTGGAAAGAGCCAGATCAGGAAAATATTTCTATACTTAACTGTTGAACAACGAGGGTTGCATTTAGTGGATCATTACTGACTTGAAGCTCTCTTTTCTCTGTTGCTGACTCCCATAATATGACAGGAAGATTATCCAAGGCAATGCCTGTCCAGTGTGTAACAGAATGAAACAGCAGAAAGCTCTTCAGATTTGCCTGCACTTGGAAAGCATCCCAGGAAGGACAAACAGCAGCGGCTGGATTTTTTTTTCTGGTTTAAGTGGAACAAGTCTATCCAAAATAAGTGCTAACAACTGGAACAAGAGACTATGAGACACTAATGAGAAAAAGGAGTAGAGAACTGACCAAGGAAAGATGAACCGTTTCTCCAAGAAGAAAACAGCACCTCTGCCAGTTTTCCATTGTTTTCCCCACATTTCCTTAATAACAAAGAGGATTGGGATCCCATGTGGTAATGACAGTGAAGGCTTCTTTGGCCTTATCCAGTTTGGGCTCTGACTGGAAAAGGATTAACAAGGAATAACTAGTACTGCTATAGCTGACTTGTGAGCAGAAGAAAAAAATTGCATTAAATCACCATTTTAGAGACAGGAATGAGACTTAAGTGATTTTTTTCTACACTGACTTACAGTCCCCACTTTTCTTTGGCAATTTTTGCAAGATATGAAGTTCTTTAGGGCTCCATAGTTTGCCTGAATATCAAGTGATTCATCTAGTTTTCTGTTTGTCTATATTTATATTTTCAGCCACAGGGAAAAGAAGATAATATAGACTGAATATGAAGAGGACAAACACATCTGTGTAGTCAAGATCCTCTAAACCATATCAGGCCATAGGTCCAGAATAGTCAGTAGTGGACAATTTGCTATTCATGCTGCCCTATGTCTACAATAGCATATCAAGTAGACTCTCATGTTTGGGTAAACATGAGTTTTGCTAAAGATCAATGATCATTTCTGACAGTCATTAATTGTATTAAGGATGAGTGTTGTGTGTCTCAGCCACCAGCTTTTCTGGTTCTGACAGACTTTGATATTATAGTTATCTTTTTTCATTTTTGCAAATAGACCACTCTTCATTCAGAGGCTGCAGATTTTTTTTTTCCTCAGTTTCTCCGTACACTCGAATTTCAAGAAATGGATCTGTCCCTTATTGTGCTTAATCTAACAAAATTTATTTGTCTTGGAATTTATTGAATGAAGATTTAGCACTTGGTCTAACACCCTCAGTCTCACTGTGACAGCCAGTACTGTTACCACAGAAGAAAGATCAAGTCTAGGCCTGGGCCCCCAGTGTTCAGTAAACTACAATTGCAAATAAAAGAAGTGTTTTTAATCCTTCTCCTGAGCCTCTAGCAGGAAGCACTCTTCCAATCAGTTACAAGCACGCCAGCACAAGTGCGTGTTGAAGTGCAGTGCCCAATGGTAACTGCATCTTCCCCATTCCAGAGCACAAGTTCATCAGCAGGGCCAGGTGACCAAAGGGAGGGAGCCTGGGGGAGAGCCTGGCAGCCAGACACGTGTCTCTGCAGCTCTTGGCTCACCTGTTAGAAGACTGTGAGATCCAGTGTGAAGCACAGCAGAGCACTGCTGAATGGAAACTACTTCAGATGTTTTCAGAGCATGATAGGATCAGACCTGTTGCAACTTGCAGCCAATCATAGCAACCATTGTGTACATGTGTATATTTGTACATGTCTATATGTGTACATGTGTAACCTCAATGTCTTTGCAGCAAGAAAATGGCAACCCCTTAGGTTAGCTGACAGCCATGGGATTCTCTGTCTATCATTCCATGTATCATTCTGGATTTGTTCAAGCTGTCGAGGATTTATACAGTATCCAAGATGACTCATTAATTGCTTTCCAAAGGTTTCCAGTATTAATAGTCTGAGAAAAAGAACATGTGAACAATCTTCATCTAAATGAGCTGAACTAAAAAGCAATGTAGTTACTAATAAAAGCAGCAAAGTGTCACGATAAGACACTTATCTCATTTGGAACATGAGATTACATCAACCACCATACCATTTGCACCTAAAAGCTAGCTATGTAATGGAGCTCAAGTCAGCATACACATAAATCTAAATGTGGCTAATCACATTAGTCTGTCCTCACAAAATGAAATTACCTGTGACTAATACTAGCACAGATGAAACTGAGGAAAATTAGTTGTAGTGCAATATGAACATCTCTTTGGGCTGCACTCTGTTTCTCACTGGTTTGGAAGTGAGAACAGTAAGAAACATGGGACCCTTACACTCAACAAGGCTAAAACTCAGTAAGCACACACAGTAATAAATTATTTTGCCAAATGACAAATTGTTCAATATTTTGCAAATTTTTTTTGCCTCCTAAAGGACAGTTACTTGGTTTGATACATATCCATGATCTCCAAGGAACTACATAGAAGCAAAGGTGTAGATAGGGAGAACAGTCATGAAGTCAGATTTTTTGTGGTACTGATGAAGTGCCTTTAGGTCACAGAGTAACTAGTTCTAGCAGTATTTTACTTAGTAGAGATAGACACAGTTAAGAAGTAGAAAACTGGAGATGTCTGTGAAAATGCCAGAAAAAGCTGTAGGAATTTATACCATCTGAGGATGTGGCTGAACATACAGCCATGTCCTCAATAAAGACTTCAGGTAAGGGCTAACAGGTACGTTTCCTAGAGGTGAGTATTTCAGGTAGAGGAATAGATACAGTGGTTACAAAGATCTAATGCTTCCTGAGCACACAACAGCACCACCATGGGAAATTGCTGGGTAAGGAAGGAGTATCCTCAGCTGGTGCTGAGGGATGTTAGTGACTACCTTAGGAAGCGTGATTAAAATATGATGCTTTTACTACTTGTAGGTATTGAGAAAGAAAGCAGGTTCCCAGCCTCCTCATTTTAACAAACAGAACAGTTAACAAACAGAAAGTACAATTTGATACTACATATATTAACTACATAAAGTACCTTTAAAAAGCAACTACAAACTCCATTACAAATGCATGTTATGCCAGAGATAAGGTCAAGTTCAGCAGGCTTTTCTGAGTCTGAACTCTACCAAGCAAATGAACCGTACCAAACTGTCTGGAGAATAATGACCTCACACCTCTTCAAGCTGCACAGGCATTAATGTAGAGACAAGGAGAGATGACCAGGATGGCTTGAAATATATATCAACATCAAAATTAGTTCAAGCTGGAACTAGAAATCAGAACAGATGACTGCAGCCATGTAAGACCTCTTCTTTCTAAGGGCAGGAACAGAAAGAAATTTCCTAGAGAATCTGAGCTGGATAAACCATTTTCCAGTACTCTTCTGAATGAAGCACAGTGAAATGGACTGCCTCTAGAGAAATGAGATGTAGATTGAGTACCAGCCAATAGTATATGTTTATAAGCAATGGCCTCATTCAGCCAAAGAATTCTTTTTGGATATTTTTGTTGTTTAAGTGAGGAAGAGAGAAGCTGCTGGCAGCCTGCCATTGTAATGTGATATCTTGGCAGGAAAATACTTTGTGTTATATCACAACCATATGGTGGTGGGAAAGATTCTTTTCTATTAAGTTTCTGTAATGATCTGTTCCTATTTTTAATGCAGCCTTTCAGCATAAGAGGAGTATGCTTGCTTCTTAGTTCTGTCACAGGAGTTGTTAAGGTACAACTACACTTTTATATCTAATAATGGAAAATATTAAAACATCTCATTTTCAGAGGTACAATTAGCTCTTCTGTTATGAAAAGGTAAATGAGCCCACTGATGGAATGGAGCTTCTGTGAAGAGACAACCCTAGTTTCCCATAAGATGGGACTCCTTTTTTTTTTATTATTTTTTTTTTAACTCTAATGGATGAAAATATTCAAGTAGGTATGACTAAATGAGGTCTGGCTTTCTTTGGTGACAGCAGAAACAGAAAGATGTGTGGGAAGTTGTCACTTGTATTTCTGTTCTCAGCAGCTCAGCTCCATTTTAGGAACAGCAACAATAAATAGATTTCCTTAGGTATCTTCCTATTGCAAGTAGAAAGTCAGAGCAAGTGAATGCTATAGGCAACTAAATCTTTCATACATTCTTAGGACAGTTTCCTGCTTTGGCCCAGCTGACTTTCTCCCTCAACATGTCTAGAAATCGGCAGGTAGAAACTTTAGTGAATTCAAAATTTTAGATTCATATGTCTACACTTTGACTTTCCTGTTGGGATAAGCCTTTTATCAGTATGAGGGCACAAATGAGCTTTTGGCATATGAATACTCCCCAGAACCTAGCAGCAAGCATGTTTTTACTATTCTGATCATATTACCAAAAGTACACAGAATTTCTTTTCCATTACCAGTAATCCAAACACCACCACAATCACTTTTGCAATCACCCCTTTTTTTTGCCAAGGAAGCTGAAATACAAGATAAGAGGTACTTATCTAACAAAGTTTTTTCCAGCAGAGGAAATAAATTTCCATTAAGAGTTCCTGAGGCAGATGCCTGCAGGATCCTAGCTCAGACCACACAAAACCCCTGCAGCCTGCTCTTGCCCAGACAACTCTGCTCATGCTCCCAGGAGACCATAAGGCAGTGGATGGGTGGCTGGATTGTGCCTCTTCATGGAAGTTCTTTGGTTCTGTATGGCTATGCTGAAGCACAGCAATGAATTAAATAACACCCCAAATACCTGCAGGCAGCTGAAGGTGAACACCTGTGGAGTTAGGCAGACAGAATAGTTTCTGGCATGTTTCTGGCCCATGTAAAACAGCATTCCCCCCTGAAGCCCCAGGATGGGTGTTAGAGCTGTGCAGCCAGCAGGAGGATTACAAGGGTGATACACAGAATTTCTTTTTGAATTTGCTGTTCTGTGCCAGCAGCCCTCAAGACCATGATATTTTCATAATTTCTAAGAGATTTAATTCAGTAGGAAATATGTAAACTAAGCAATTCCCATTGGTTTCAACTCTGAGCTGATGTCAAGAATGAGTTGCACTCCATGATTGAAAGGAACTAAGTCTGACCCACATTTGAATTTTCCCAAAAGTCCTTCATGATATTGTTATGATTTGGATACCTATGAAAACCAGGTAACAACAAAAATACTGAACTCTGCAATGAAGACTCATAGGGAGGAGTTTGTGAGAAAATGATAGAAAATTCAACTGCTGTGACTTGCATGATGGCAGTGCTGAAGTTTCTTTATGAAACATTACCAGGGCAGGTACAAATATTAGACTATTTCAACCAGTGGTCCATAACTTACCTACATGTGAAAATTCAATTTTCTCTTCTTTCATATACTTTATTGCACTTCTTGGTATATAACAGCCTGAGAGGTTTCTCTTTATGATGTAAAGCATATGAATGTTATAAAAAGTTTGCAGAAAAATATCCTCAAGAATTATTTACATTACTGGCAGCTCTTTTGAGACATTTCAACTAACCCTGTCTTTCAGGATTTTCCTTGTTAAGAGTGTCCATGCCCCTTGATAAAGCCCTTCACACTTAAGCCATAGAAAACACATTTTGCTAATATGATGTATTTTTGACTGACAACATAGTTTTCAGCCTTTAAAAATATCCATATGCAGCAGTCAAAACAGTGTGCTTGCAGCCCCTTGGAATCTTAATTCTAAGTCTGTCTAACTTCCTGTCAAAACTTACAGAGTAAGCAGTAATCAGAAAGATCTACTGTGAGAAAGAGCCAGTTTTGCAGGATCCAGTGAGACAAAAGCAAAGGAGGTTATCTCCTGATTTTATGCAGCAGAATTACAAAACAAACAGTTCAGTCTCAAAGCAACGAATCTGAATTGGTCATGGTATAGTTCAATTGACAATAAATACACTTGGAAAAGTAAATGAGAGATGAAAGAAAGACTTGACTGTAATTTGCATTTGTTAAGATGGAAATTATGAAAATAAGTAAATGCTTTTTAAAAAGACATTAATGGCATTTACAGTTGGAATTTGCTTCTGTCATTCTTTCTTATATATAATCCAACAGAACTCAAGCTGCCTAAAAAAGCACTGTTATTACAGCAAGGCTGATGTCTGCTGTGCCTAGTCATGAATAGCCACAGTGAATCAGGTCTGTCAGTAAGTGACCCAGGAGCACAGGCCTCCTCTGCCTTTACCAAGCAAACCAAGCACACCTTCAAGCCAGGATCCCTTGAGTAAACCTTTGCATTCTGCAGACCTTATCACCAGCTCCTTCCAAACCTTTTCTTAAATAACATGGAGAGTTTGCAACTCCTGTTTCTATTGACATCAATGGTGAAATTTGCTTAAACTTTGCTATTTCTTGGTGTGTAATGGTATGTGGGATATGGGTGCACTCCAGGCAGCTCATGACTCCTCTGGAGAGGTAAACTGGCATCTCTAGTCCAGGTATAAGGGGAAATGCAAGCCCACTTCATTCCAGAGATCCCCAAATCAAGACATGGTCACTCAAAATGTCTCTGGGCATAAATGCACAGGGAAGGGAGCAGGCCATGGCAGCGTGCACAAGAGACAAGACAGATTTGTTCAAAACCAACTTGTACTATGCCTAAGAGCAACTAATTCCCTCCTTGTGTTCATTATGGTCTCTCTTTATGGGAAAATTATCATTCTGGCCTGTAGAAAGGTGTTTAATTATTACTCAGTTTCCTGGTCACAGCATCAAGTTTTTCAAAGATGCCTTACAAACTGAGAAGAGGGAAAAAAAAAAAAAAAAAAAAAAAAAGAAAAAAAAGAAGAAGAAGAAGAAGAAAAAAAGCCCTGTTATCTAAGAGCCTATTGAAATTCTTCAACTCTCTAGGCATGCATTATGTATTCACCAAGTTTGCTGCTGGTGATGTAAGTTAGAAATTCTCCTGCTGGTTTTGATTACAGCTACAGCCTCACAGATTTGAACACCAGTTGATAATCATTCTTCTGAGCCTGCACATAAATATAAAATGTTTCCTTTTTGCTTATCTCATAAACCTTCCACTATGATTACTTCAAAATGAATTCCTGTTTTCTTCAGATTTTCTCCATTTATCGTGTTACAATTAACAAAATGTATTCCATCCAACAAAGCTATGTTATTTGCATATTCAAAGGTCACCATACAGGTTAAAGTTATTTAACTATGAAAGAGATGATAATTTCACAATCTTTCTTAATGCAGATAAAATACAAAATTACCCCTGGGTTTTTAATTTGCACATTTACAGACACATGATAAAGAGTTTTATGATAATGGTATAAGCAGCATAATGAACTTTCAATTAGGCTGTGACAGCTCTTCCCTCTAGTCTTTGCATTGTCATTTTATTATTTAAAACACTGTCATCTCTTTGAGGGACCAACAAAGAATATTTTTTACTGCACCCATACTTTGGAACCAAGCAGCAGCTTGTCCCAGGAGTGCTGCTGCAGTGTCAGCTCCTGTGTGCTACATGACATGGCACTGCTCCTTGCCAAGCAGGGTGGGAAAGAGATGGGATCAGATAAATTAGATCAATGGACCATCAGGTTGTCTGGCTGTTCCAACCACTGAATAGTCCAGATCATCAGGACACAGCAGTGATAAATTGTAAAGAAAAGTCCCATGTATTGCTATACACCCCCATGGGGTTTTTAAACTTAATTTCATATTGAATTTTTACAAATGCAGTAAAAATTCTGGACATCAGATTTTAATTAGTCCTGGAAAAAGCAATGCTGACTGAATTTCCTATGAAAAGGTAACAAAGTGAAATTCTGCCCTCCATCTAAAAAAATCTGGGCCTACTTTACAGAAAATTAGATACCTCTAATTTACCAGCACTTCATCCACCTCAGGTGGATGCTGAGCCAAATACATTGCAAAGTTACCCTTTTCTCAGTTAACACCATGGCCACAAACCAATCCAATCTCTAAAAATTAACATGCAAAGGACAAACATTTCTTAGTATTATGAATTACAACAAAGTCATTTGCTGTTCATGTTTGTGTTGAAAGCCAACCCTGACAGAATAATATGTTGTTTTGTCCCCAATTGTCTGCACTTTTAAACCAGAGAGTAATTGATTGCAACAAACCAGTTTCTGCAATTCTGCAATTTCTGCCTGCAATTGCTACTTGAAAACTCCTAGAGACAAAAGCACTAAAAAAAAAAAAAAATTATAGGACTTTACTGAAAAATAAGATCCTACAAACATCCAGAAACTGTCATTACTTATTGAAAATCACGGGTTTTTTTTACATGTCTTCTGACTGCAGTAGACTGCAGCCTTTTCTGAGCATATCTGCCATAACAATGTTGCACACCAATGGCAAACCTTTTAGAAATGGACCAGTCTTGAAGGGTATAATCAGTAGGGCACACAAAACAAGAGCCAAATTACTTCTCTTTCAAGCACTCTGGACAGCAAAGAAAAGGGAAAGACAACCCTTCTGTTTAGATTGATTTATGGGGAAAGGAGAGGAAGAAGCAAATGCTTATGAAGTGACCTAATTGTACAGAATACTGTTATATGCTGCTTTCCCCAGAGTAACTGCCCTCTCAAAAAAAAAAAAAAAAAATCATCATATTCCTAATACGAAATACAATCTTAGAATGAAATTTTTCAGAACTTCTACTACAGGAAATACAACTTTCATGGTTGGCAGAGAATATGACAATATTTCAGTAGAAAATATGCATTTAAAAGACTATTTAGAATGAAATGAAAAATTTAGAAGTCTGGTGCATGTAACACGCAGAAGAAGTGACTTAAGACTTAAGAAGTTAAGTTAAGAACTTAAGAAGTGACTGAGGACAAGTCTTCAAATGGACTTAAAATTTTTAGAAGTTGATAGAAAAAGAAAGCCCTGAATGTATCTGGGAGTGGTTGTGTGAGAAGCACTACAAAATCTTCTTTTTTTACTTCATATTAAACACTGCTGAAATTTGTATTTTGGAGGGCTGAAATTCTCGGGGCAAGCTGAAACTGCCCTTGTAGTCCAGAATAAGACTGTGTGCATTTTACAGGTGAGAAGCTTATTTGGACCAACCCTTTACAGAGCTTCATACAACATTAAAACTCAAACTAACAATATTAAAATGCCTGAATTAAAAAAAAAAACCTTCTTATC
The DNA here is from genome assembly GCF_903797595.1 of Erithacus rubecula. Taxonomy (NCBI): domain Eukaryota; kingdom Metazoa; phylum Chordata; class Aves; order Passeriformes; family Muscicapidae; genus Erithacus; species Erithacus rubecula. Next base: position 6,174,266 of record NC_136660.1, read on the forward strand.
TCTCTATGGTTATAACATAATTCACAGTATGGCTAATTTATTTGTGCATGTAAAATATAAGGGAACTGTGGAACTACCAAGTTGTTTTCAATAAGATTTTCATGCTGAAAATCCTGTCTCTAGTTAGTGCTTTACTGCAGAAAGTGCCTTGAAGCCAAACTGTAGCCACTGATGTAAAGGAAGAAAAGAACAGTGAAAAATGGTTTGCTATGAATGTACAATTTGAAGCATGAGATTTCACAAAGATAAGGAGTTAGAAGTATTATTGGTCATAAAATTATTCAGCACCTTTAAACTTTCCTGCTCCAATATTAGTCTAGGTAACCCTCCTTAACAATGAATTTAACAGATTTACCAGACACTGAATAAAGACAGTATTTCTGTTTATTGGATCCATATTTATTCTCTTTAATATCATTAAGTTCACATATTCTAAGTAAGAAGAAAGGAGGATTTGCTTTCCCTGTACATTTGTGATCCTGATGCAGATTTTTAATTCAGCAAATTCTTTGTCCTATATCCTTGCCATGCTGCCCTATGGTATGCCTCTTCAGCTTAAACAAAATAATATTTTTTAAAAAAGAAAAAAAATTGTAGGAGGCACAAGAAGTTGACACTGAGTCTTCTTTTAAGATACCTGCTGCTGCCTTGGTTTATTTTCTCCACTCTGAGATATGAAAGACTCTTTGAATTACACTATAAAATGACCTGTGTGTCTAAGTGGTACAATAAAAAAAGACCCACTTTTATTCAAAGTGTTTACCAGCCTACACTGAAGAGTAACCTAGGCTACTGGATGAAAATTCAAGCAAATCTTCTAATAGTTGATTTGACAAAGAAATTGAAGTTTCAGGCCAACTCTGCAGAAATTCATGCCAAATACAGAAATATTTTGGCTTTAGAAAAAGGAAAAAGAGCACACAAGAAAACAAGCCTTGTGTGACCATACTGTGCAAATGTTTGCATTTCTTGCTGCCACCATTTTCTTGCCCTAATAGCTTGGACACCCACCAGCCAATGTTAAACCTGGCATGGCAACAACAACTGAACAAAAAAAAATTCCTACCAGTTCCATGAAAACAAACAGCAAGCTGAAGGAAGGAGATCTGTTAGTGCACTCACTAGGGGGAAACCTCTGGCATGGACTCCACTGGTGGGTACCAACAGCTGCACATCAGCCAGAACAGCTGGCTTCTATCACAATTCAGTGTTTTTGACAGCAAAAACCAAGGAGTCCTCTGAGTTCTGCCACTCTCAAGATGGAAATCAACACAAAGGAAGAGAAAGCCAGTTCTTCCAACAGCTTCACCACCCCTGTGGAGAAGGATGGAGAGAATCCCAGCTCCTTGCTGCCTGGTGCAGCCAGTAGTGGATGATGAAGCACAGGCATTTTAGCCATTGCTCTAACCTAACTCAGAAGGAAAATTCTTATCCCGCCCCTATTCATGATCAGCCAAAGAAGAGCTGTGACTCACAAGTGTCTTATTGACACAGAATCTCCTCAGAGCCAGCTCTTGTTTTACTCTTTGCTCAAGCCACTTCATCACCCAACAGCTGGTCCTGATCAGGTACTATCTGTACACCAGACTGCAGCACATTTTGCAGCAAAGAAAATGACTATTTTATTCTTTTAATGCACAGAAGTACTTTTCTCTCTGTATCTTATAGTACTCTGAATTTCAGCTACTTTCACATTTATTTCAATCATCTGTCTTCAGCTCATTTGATGAATCTTAGGGAGATTTTGGAACACTTTACAAATTTATTTTTTCTCTTTTAGTAGAACCACTCTTCTTTTTTATCATACCTTCACTTGAACAATTTTACCAACACAATAAAAAACAGAAGAGCCCTGTATTTAAGCAAAAAACTGCTGCCAGTTGCACTAAAAAGCAAATTTCCGAGAGAAATATAATTCTGAATGAGAAAAGGATAAAAAGATCTTGGCCAAAGGCAGAGTTCCTTCATTCTAATAGGGAGGTTATGGTTGCAACTCCCTCCCATTTCTTACCTCCTTAGAAATGTGAGAGGTTTTCCATGTGCTCAGGAATTAAAGGATGGCAATATGGAGCCACTAAAAGGCTCCAGACATTAGCTTTGAAAGAAAGGAGTAGAGGATAGAGGGTTTGTTTCCAGCTTTTAATATCATTATTCCCTAGAGAGAAGGAGTAGTCTTTTTTGGAGAATGCAAGGAAGAGCAAGGAGAAGGAGTTGTGAGTCAGATCAGCTCAAGATCTTTCTTGCCAAGCTTTCTGCTGAGTTTTGCATGACATTGCAAATGACATTCCTCTTGGCCCTTGGTTTCCCAGCTGTAAAAGAAAATCTTGTTTCATGGAAGCTAAAAGATGGCTGTTATTTAGTGTGAGTCCTTATAAATAAGCATCAAGGAATGTGGGGTTATGGTCAGAAAACCAATCATGAAAAGCAGACATTATCATGTCTCTGTGCTGAGAATGTGCTGTTTCTCAAGAAACCACTAGAGCTTAAAATTGTCCCAAATCTAAATTCCAGTTAAGTATGAAAGTTTAGCATTTTAAAAATTCTTGTGGATACAAAACAATCTGAAATTAACTTTTAGAAGTGGAAAATCCTTAATTCTGAAAGGGAGGGTTTTAATGTGGGGGAAAAAGAGGATGTGTTTGTCTATCTTCAGAGGTTCCTTATGCTGCACTATACAAGGAACAACTCAGAACAGAAGGAATTTTTAGCTTCTTTCCTGTGCTGTGGTTAGAATGACCTAGAAGTCCTCAGAGTCCTCTCAGGGTATTCAGCATGAAGATGGGAATATCATGAACCCTGGTTGCAAGGCTCCTTGGAGCAATGATACCAGATCACCAGAAGATTTCCAGTGGCACAAGCAAAACAACTGGTATGCAGCTTTTTGTCCAGAAACCTGGCATGTTGCTCCATGTTTCCTGAAACCCAAATAGTTTCCATGAAACATTAATTCATGAGTAAATTTATGCTGTCTGATGAAATCTATTTAAATAACAAAGGGCTTGCTATTGATTCCCATTCATCTCTCCTTGGAGAAGGGAATGGACCATAAAAATGCTGTGGAAACATTAGAGCAGGAGGCTTTGCTGAAAAGCAGGGATCTGGAGGGAACTGAAGTAACTTTACTGAGGGTTAGGAGAAGCCTCATGCTCTCCAGGTAATAATAATTCTAGTTTGTATTACACAAATCTATCTGATTTGTCTAACATCTCACATTCTGTCTGCAAAAGAAGAAAGACTGGCCAAAGGAGCCAAATGCCATTTAGGGCAGTCACCAGTGTTACCACAGAATTTGAAGGGAAGTTGTTTCAGGAAAGTTGCCATCAACTTAACTTCCTACACAGCTCAATAGCTGCTAAAATGGGGTTCTGAAGCAAATAACCTAAAGTGAATGGAACAAATAACTGAAATGTAGAAAAGACAAGAGTTAGTAATTATCCATAAAAAATTGACATTCCAAAAACCAAACACACAAAATTAAGTATCAAATCTCCCAAATAAAACTGAAGGCTTCATTGCCTTAGCACAGTTATAGGCTCCAAGATGTGTATTGATTTGTAGACTTTGGCAGTATTTTCCAAGGCCCTTGGGAAATACACTTAGCATGTCCTAAACCACACCCTGTTGGTTGTTGCTGCTGTTTTATGTGGTACATAATAAATGAACTGACAACAAATCAACTTTAAATGGAAACATTGATTTGAAACTGCATCCAGTCATCTTCTAAATTCAAAATCAGTATGTCTTAACATACATCTATTAGTTTTCTTAGCACATTAAACAAGAGTAGTAAAGGTTTTAATTTTTACAATCTTTTCCTTCTTCTTTTCAAACTAGCAATAAAAAATTCAGAAGATGCAAACTTAGAAAGTGCAAATCAGAATTGATTTAAAAACAGAGGTAGTTTGGCAGTATTGCATCACTCAGTACCTGCATTTACAGTTGACAGAATCTTCCTCTCAACTTCTAGACAGTTAATAATCTATATCAATAAAAAAAAATTAATTAAAAAAATTCATTGTATATAAACCAACATCCATGTACAATTTCTGAAAAAGCCCTAATTATCCATAGAGCTTTCAGGGACAACACAAATCAGAAAGTCCTATCTCTTCATTTCAATTCTTGTTTATTTTTTCCCATACCATAGGTCACACTTAGATATGTATGCTTCAATTCTCCTTTAAGCAAAAACATCCCTTTAAGGCCAAATAGTCAGAGAAGCAGGCTGATGCCTAGAAATCATTGTGTGCTATCATTTTCCCACAAAAAACAAGTAGGAGCAAAGGTTGTTTCTCATATTTGAAGCTGATAATATCCAATGAGCATCTTCAGCAACAGGTAATGATAACCACAATTTTTATTATAGAGAAAAATTCTATATCAAGAGAGCCCAGGGAAAACACATAATTTCTTTCTTCATGAACTAGTATGTGCTAGGCAAAAATAATGTTAAAAGGCATTTAGAAACTTTTCTTTCAGGTGTTGCATTTTGCCTTTATGATTGATCTTCTGAAGGGAAATTTCTGGCATGAATCTGGCTGCACTCAGTCAACTGAAATTACTGCTTGAAGCCTACTTGTCACTGAGGGGTTCAGGTCCCATCAGTACCTACTATAGTCACTCTGGGGTGACCTCAGCATTAAAATCTCACTATGACAGCACTGCATCTCCTAGATTGAGTTTGGTTATTCCTTTGCAGTTGATATGCCTTTTTGTGGGCTGGATTCATACTGCTCCTTGGGCCACCTGCTTGGCAGCATTCAAGAATGATGATGTGTACTGGGTTTAACCCTACACTAGCTACCTTCCAGCTGGAACTTTGGTCCACAGCAGGATCACAGAAGCAATTCTTCGAGAAACTGTCTCTGCGGTTGCTTTGGATGATCCTTTAGTTTCCAGACCTACTTCATCTTTCAGCTTTCAGAATGACTTCTCAATTGATCTCTGATAGATGGCACAAAGCATCCCTTCAGCTCCCTCAATGGCAATCACATATCTTGTTGTATTGGAAGCTGTCTTGGGGAGAAAAGCATTTTCCAAGTGTGCTGGCTGTGCCTCCTCACTACCTACAGTGGGTGAGTACACAGGGGAACTGCTTTCCTAGACTTTTATTTTACCACATAAGTTGCCTGGACTTGATATTTTTGTCCATTTTGTGCTCAGTACTTTATCATGGAAGAACAAACTCAAAGAAGAGTTTTTCTCCTTCTTCTTCTCAAAGGAGAGAAGAAGAAAAGAAGTGTTGTGGAGTTTTTTTCATTAAAACAGACCTTTTAAAAAGAAATATAAATATCTGTAGTGACTCTTGCAGAATAAGGATGGGACTTATCTGTATAGTACTGTTAAATCAGCACAAAGTTTAGATGTCTACTCTGTTAAAGAAAGCAAAAATGTAAGGGCTGAGTGCACTTCTACACAAATGGTAGTGCATTGCTTGTTAGGGAAGATTGTAGTTCTCAGACTAAGGCTGGGACTAGCCCATTCTGAGGTGAAACAGCTTTGCTACCCAGTGAGAAACCCCTCCTGTTCCCTTTGTGTAAATTAAAGCTCTACAGAAAACCCTAAAAATGGAAATCTAGACTAAATGCCATTGATTCTGAACTACTGAACTGTAGCAATATCATTATAAAACCAAGAAATGGCTCTGGTAGTGCAAAATGCAAAGAAACTTCAGTACAGTAGAAATGAATAATTTTTTTCTTTAAATATATTTCCAAGAATCTTTCAACAAGATATTGTAATGACTATTTCGCACGGATTTACAAACCTTTAGGATGCCACCACCCTCCCCCCGCAAAAAGAAAACTAACAAGTAATTTCAAATAAAATATGGAAAAATGGAAGCAGAAGCAAAGGAAATATTAATCCTGATTAGAACATGTTTGGTTAGATGCAGCTGGTGAAGAACTGATAATTACCTGCATTGAATGATGCTTGCTCTGCTTCTTACTGTCAGGATGATTTTGTACAAGTCAACATTAACATGGCAAATTCCCCCTCCAAAAAATCAGGACAGCAATAACCCACATTGCCTATTTCATACCCAGCAGAAGTGCCATCCTGTTCCTCTCAGAAAAGCAGCTTCCTTCATCTAAACAATACCATGCTTGATCTTTCTTTTATATCTCCTGGGCCATTTTGAGTTAACTATGAATCTGACTTCAGGCTGACTTAGGGGTTAGGAATGTATTCCCAAGAGAGAACATTCCTCTGTGTTCTTAAGCACCTCCTGCATCCTCTTACAAACCTTAGTGTGTCCTAGAATGATGATTTAATATGTGCTTGTTGGTGGAAAATCACGTGGAGTACATCTGTAAGTGTTAATTCCCAGACCAGCTGGCTCCCTCACTTCTCTCAACATTGGCATGACAAGTGCTGCAGGGTTTCCAGTGCAGCTTCTTGGAGAACCAGCTGGCCCCATAAGAAGGTAACCACAATAGGGATGTGGACTAAGGATGTTTGACCAGACATCAGGAATTCAAAATCCAGCAACAATGAAGTGTTTCTGTAAAAAATGAGCTATTTTTCTCTTCCTACACCTGCAGGAATTCATAATTGAATCTAATATTTTTCCTACTGGACAAGGAGTCATGTGCCATTTGGGCCTTGAAACAATGAGAAGAGCCTTAGACATCTCATTCTCAGCAAGATCTGTGATCACTATATTCTAACAGGAGAATTTTCATGTGGGAAAAAATATAGACTTTACTGTCTATAGGACTTCTGACTTGGTCATATGGTATAAGATGACTCCAGTCTCATCTTAAGGCAGATTTTGTGATGTTCTGTTGCATGGAAAATTATAACAATGTACAGCAAAGAAATACCCCCTTATTGCTTATACAGCAGATGTGACTATGCTGACCCACAGTCTCAGGGTTTGTTTTCTTAACAGTTTTATTATATTTTGCCAATATTTGATTTTAAAAGAAAAAATATTACTTATATTATTTCCACAGTTTTCTTTGCTTGCTACTCTAAAGAGAGACTCATCAGATGGTTTGTGTCAAAGGATTTTCATAGCCATTTCTTGGCCTAAAATGAAAATTCACATCAGGAAATCAGAGTAGAGAGATTTTTTGCTACAGTTAGAACTGATGAGATTTCTAGGTCTAACACATTTGAGAAAAGCTGAGGTGCAGTAAACAGCACCATGAGATTAAGGCTGGACAGGTGCTGCCACAAAAACAAAGGCTAGAGCACATCTGACAATGATTGAGGGCAGTTTATGTTTTGATTCAGTAAGTTATTAATATGACTCGTCCGTATGTTACCAAATATCACACCCAGCAAGTGAAAATTAAAACATATGCCTGTGAGATATAAAAGGGAGCTTTTACAAGAGGCCTTGTCAGAATGGGTGTGAGGGAGGGGTAAGAATAGCAGGAGAAGGATACAGCTTTTCTTGCTGTTTGCTACATCAGGTAAAATGAATGCACTGAAATTTTCCAGTAAAGGAAAATAAGTAACACCCAGATTTTTTTTTTTTTTTCCTGCTAGCCTTCCTTCTAACCCCTAAAAAAGAACAAGATGAGGACAGAAGGGCAGTGTATGAGACATCATAGCATTCTGCAGAAAATGAGATGACGTGTTTCTGATTCCTCCTGTTTCTCATTCCTTCAGCCTTTCCCTAATCCCGGGGCCCATGCAAGGGCAGAGGAACATGCATGGATATGAAAAGGAAGGATTTTTGAGGTTGTCCCTGAGCTTAGACCAATACCTATTACATTTTCTTGCCCATTTCCCATAGGAAGAATTCACCAGGCTAGTGGGAAATTATAGAGAGATTATTACAGAGAAATTGCAGTATTTTTCTGTCTCTCCTCCAGTTATTCTCAGGAAGAACACCACTAGATGGCACTGGGAACTGTAACCACCCTGCATGGAGCTGCAGCCTTACCTGTGAGGGTGGGCAGCAGGAGTGCACCAAGGGCTGCTGCTGCTGAGCTTGCCACCCTACTTTGGACACTGCCTTCACATGACAACAACAGCTCTTCACATCAGAATAAAATGGAATGATCAATATTTGGCTGCTCTTTAAACCAAATTCGAAAGTGTATCAGCTGTCTGGCATAATGGCTCCACATGTTATTAAAGTGATGATAAAATAATCAGGGAGTAATGTTACTATTCACATTATCAGCTACATGGTTTTCAGTTCTTTCAAATCTGGACATGGGGAGGAACATTGACTTAGTAACGTATCCAAACCATATTAACAGGGCTGACAAAATCGCAGGGCAACTGTATTTTGCATAAGGTTGTATGTCTTCTAGAGGACAGAAAAACTTCCTATGCGTGAAAATACATTTGAGCAAGGCTCTCCCATACATATACACACATATATATATATATATATTTCTGTACATACATATATGTACTGCCTACATATATGTAATTAATATAATTGGGAGAGTATATATTACGAGTTTGTGATCCTAGTTATCAGTCCACAGTATTTTTACATCCAGTCATGTAATATTTGAGATACCACACATCACGTGTCTCAAAGAAAATCCTGCCAACACACACAAAAGAATGCACTTATCATCCTAAATCCAATATATAAAACATATGCTACTTGTAGAGCATATGTTGGAGATCTTCCCCTCCCCTTCTCTCTCTGTGAGAAACTGGCATGGTTGCTATCTCTAAGCAGAAAATCTTCACATGAACATGCAATTCTGCAGCCAGTTCCACACAGGTGAAGATCTATTAATTCCAACTGGTCTCATTCACTGCCAGAATCGGAGCACAGCTCTGAGAGTGTTTGCTTTGATGCTGCATAGTATCTTAAGTTAGCCAAGCTGTGACTCCAAGGAACCTCTCTCAGCCTAACCTCTCTGCCTTGAATGCACTGGGGGTGCTGAGCTGAACTTGCAAGCAAAGGAATCAAGCAGTGGGTTGGGCAGAGATAGCCAAAAACATCCAAGTTCCAAAAAAAAGAAAAAAAATATTTGATCCTTATGGCTCTGCTTCCCCATTAAAGAGCCAGTCTCTATGTGAAAAGAATACTAATTTACAGGTTGAAAAGAGCTCAGGTACTTCTGCACCTCAGTGCTTGCTGCCTGTTCAATGCTCAGATGACTTACTTGGTGCCAGTGGGCCAATGCCTCCAGCACCAAACACATAGTTCTATTCCATTCTGATAAGCACTGCCTAGAGAAATATTTTTACTAAGATTTTGCAATATACCTGTCATGCCTCACTGTCCCAGAGCCAACAGGACAAGGAGCCCTCTGTACCAATGAAGATTACTCTAAATAAAAGTGAGTTTCATGTCTCAGAAGCTCTCTTCAGCCTAACTTCAATTCCATTAATACACACTGCATGCAAGTTCCTTCCTCTAGCTGTTTCCTCAGGAAAGATTACAGATCAGCAATTTGAACACTGCTATTTCCCCATCTCAAATCAGTTCAGCAGCACAGTCACTGAAAATTTTCACATGTGGGTCACAAAGAGTGAAGGAGTTTGTGGGTTCTCTGGAGGCTAGAGAAAATCTGATGTCGAGGTTTGACCTCTGGAAACACAATTTTTAAAGTAGAAATATTTCTTAAGTGTGAAGCCAAATTATTCAGTTCACTCTCATCACACACTGAAAATCTCAGAAGGTAATTTTTTGATCATTCCATGATACTCAGAAACAAAGTAAGACACCTGAAAGTTAAGAAACCAGATGTATTTCAAGAAACCCTGAAAAGTTCCTTTGGAATTTAATCAAGACTCAGAGTAATGAAAGGAAGTTGTTTCCCACATGCTGCTACTCAGAATTCTCTGAAGCATCAGCCAGATGTTGTACTCGTGTCAGAGGTCTAATCATTTGCAAATGCAAGTGGTTCCTGAGCAAGCAACAATGTAGTTGGGAAATGCTGACAACGTCTCTGAGAGGAGACTGATGCAAAGTAATTGTTCTAAAAGTTACCAGAGATCTACATAAGCAATGCATAAGAAGCCATTCCACAGAGAAATAAAGGTACTTTCTCCACAGAGAGAGTCTGGCAAGCTGGTGGACACAGATCCTTAAAAAGCTACACAGAGAAATTAAAAACTTTTGGAAGCAAATTTTTTTCTGACCACTAAAGTATTTTGCTTTGATATTTGACTTTTCACTCCAGCTTTAAGAGGAAAAGACAGAACCATTAACTGAGCATTGCCAGTATTCCCAAGATTTAATGATCCCAAAACTGAATTTTTTGGCAGATTAACTTTTCTACATAGAAGGAAAAGAATAATCCAGCTCCACGTCTCCACTGCAGTAGCCTAACTCTACCACATCAGTACTCAAAATAATCTACAAGCTCAAATCAGAGGAAAAGTTCTGTTGCTCCTGTGAAGCATAACTCTCTTTAATACTGACCTGAATCAATATTTGTTTGTAATATTAATCTTCTTTTTTTAATTATTAGGAATTTTAAACCTCAAGGTTCAAAAGATGCATTAGTACCACTCTGAGTGCAGTTGATGAAGACATAAATCTATCACTGGTGTACAATAAACTAGTTCTTTGCCATTTCAAAGATCCATCATCAACCAAAACAAAATCAACACACACACTCTAGCTGCCATCTAAGAATCTGGCCAGTAGAAGTACTTGGACAGCTCTTGCATAGGTCCTGGCTGACTTCACACAAACTACCTGGTTAAGCCACTGCTTATTCAGAATTCTCCAAAACCAGAATGTAGCAAACCAGAACATAGATAATGTCTATCCCCAGACATGTTTGGCTAAATTTCTAGATGCTAAATAGGCAGTGAGATGTAGGTGACCCAGCTGTGGATTGCAGCAAATGCAGATCCAAAGCAGCTCAACAGAATGGCTGACTTCACAGTTTGCAGGACTTCGAATGAATTTGGAAACCTTTGAGCCTGCTGCCTAATTGACAGTTCTTTCAGATTATGAAAATCTTCATGTAGGTCCCTTTAAAAAGCAGACTTTGCTCTGTCTTGTCATCAGTTGCAGTCTCATGGATATTTGTAGCATCATGGCAGAAAGGTGTATAAAAAATTTATTTTTCTTACACAGACAGCTAATCCACAAGGCATAGAAGATATTTTCGCCTTTCTCAGTTGTTCTGAGATTTATGTTCACCATTTACAAGGAATACAACCTGAAAAATAATTTTCTTTTTTCTTTGGAGATGGTTCCTAGCCCAAAGACATCCAAAACCATGCTGGAAAGATAAGAGTTTGTTGAGTTTTTCCTTTGTCAAGTAGTAACATCCATTTCCATTTCTATTTGCTAGAATGCAGTACATTCACAGAATTTCATTCCAAACTAACTCCAAATTGGCTTCCCCAGCACTGAAGGAAAAACAAAGTTCCTCCACATCCATCTTGCTATACACTTTGAATTCTTAAGAACAGAAAGAAAGAATTCTTGTACAACAGCTACATTATTTGAAAATTCAGTGTCTGAAAAAGTGAATACCTTGTCTATGTAGACCAGTCTCAAGATAAACCAATGATTACTGAGTTGCTGAAAATAAACCCATCTGATTTCAGCCTCAGCATTTTCCCCATGTTATTTGATTTCCAGTCTTTTATTTCTGTACCTTTATAAACTGATTTCCCTGAAAGATGTGTATACCAGAAATGGATCCCTATTTTTAATGCTAAAAGACTTGAGAGTTTATCAAGACCAGGAATTTTCTTCAGAGAAAAACTTCCCCTTTTCAGAGAAGAAGGATTTTTCACATTTTTAACATACTTGTATTACAGAAGTCAGGCAGCCTCTGGCTTCTCACTACCAGTAAAACCAGCTAGCATAAAATAACTAACTATAAAATAAATATAAATAACTAAGTCTGAAAGCCCAGTTTCCATTCCCAACAGTATAGTCGCTCCAATTAACATTAGTACCATCCATGGATACACAGGAGAGAGCAGAAATTTTGTAGTTCTAAAGAGATGGAAGACACTGCACAAATATTGATTTCCTTCTTCCTCCCTATGCCTTAGGGTCATTAAATATTAACACAACCAATACAGTAATAGTCTACGCTTTCACATCAAGCAGTAACTTAAATAATTAATTTGAGAGAATAGAGGAAAACTCTGCAGAATGGGTAAGCAGGGGGTGCTCCTGTATGTCATGGAGGGCAGCACTTGTTGAGAGCTTAATGGTGGTGATGGCATGGTTGAGCATTTATGGTTAAGAATTGGGGAAGGCCAACAAGTGTGAGTTGGGTGTGAGTCTGTTACAGACCACCCAACCAGGATGAAGAGCCAGATGAAACATTCTCTAAGCAGATGGAAGAAATCTCACAATCCATGGCCCTTGTTCTCCTGGAGGGCTTCAACTTATCAGGTGTCTGCTGGAAGTACAACACAGCAGAGAGTGAAGAGTTTAGGAGGTTCCTGGAGTGTGTGAAAGAGAACTTCCCAACACAGCTGGTGAGGGAGTCAGCCAGGGAAGGCTCCTGCTGGACCTGTGTCTGTAACAGAGTAGGACTGGGGGTGAGCTGATGGCCAGAGGCTGTCTTGGGCACAGTGCTCCCAAAATGGTAGTTCTTATTTCTTGGAGAAGAAAGAAGGGAGGTCAGCAGAACTGCCACCTTCCAAAGGCAGATTTTGACCAGTTTAGGAGACTGGCTGAGAGAATCCCTTGGGAGCCAGTCCTGAGGGGGTAAGAAATCCAGCAATGCTAGATGTGCTTCAAGAAGGAAATCTCAAAGGTGTGGAAGCAGGCCATCCCTGTGTGCCAAAAGATGAGCTGGCAGGGAAGAAGACTGGCTTGGCTGGACAGAAACAACTTTTTGCTGGAATTCAGGAAAAAAAAAAAAGGAGAGATTACGACCTTTGTAAGAAGGGGCAGGCCACTCAGGAGAGCAACAAGGATGTTGTGAGATTATGCAGGATAAAAATTATAAGGGATGAAGTCCAGCTAGAACTTAATCTGTCTAGTCCTGTAAAAGGCAGCAAAAATATTTCTATGAATACAGTAGCAAAGAAAGGAGGGCTAAGAATCTCTTGCCTTTATTGGATGTGGGGGGACACGTTGCCAAAGGATGAGGAAAAGGCTGAGGACCTTAATGACATCTTTGCCTCAGTCTGTTTTAGTAAGACCAGTTGTTCCCCAGGTACCCAGACCCCTGAGCTGGAAGAGAGGGATGGGAAGCAGAACGAAGCCTCCAGATCCAAGGGGAAATGGTCACAACCTGCTACACCACCTAGACATGCAAAACTATGGGACTGGATAAAATCTACCCGAGAATATGGAGAGAGCTGGTGAAAGTTATCACTGGGTCACTTTTCATCATTTACCAGCAGCTGTGATTGATAGAGGAGGTCAAAATTGAGTGGAAGCTGGCAAATGTGATGTCCATCTACAAGAACAGCTGGAAAGATTATTTGGGGAGCCACATGCCTGTCAATCTGACCTCGTTGCCAGAGTAGGGTACAATCATCTTTAGTATTGCCACATGGCATGCACAGGACAACCAGGGAATCAGGCCCAGCCAGCATGGGTCTAGAAAAAGCAGGTCATGACCTGGTGAAGTGCTCCCTCATTGAGTTTGCAGATAACACCAACTTGGGTGGGAGTGTTGATCTGCTGGAATGCAGGAAGGTTTTGAAGAGAGATCTTCTGCAGGCTGGATTATTGGGCCAAGGCCAGTTGTATGAGATTCACCAAGTCAAAGTACCTATCCTGCTCTTGGGTCACAACTACCCCCATGCAGTGCTACAGGCTGGAGGAAGAGTGCCTGGCAGAAAAGGGCCTGGGTGTGCTGGTTGACAGTGGCTCAACATGGCCCAGGTGGCCAAGAAGGCCAATGGCATCCTGGCTTGTATCAGAAAAGTGTGGCCAGCAGGACAGGACACTGATTGTCCCCCTGTACCCAGCACTGGTGAAGCACCTCAAATCCTATGCTCAGTTCTGGGTTCCTCACTACAAGAAAGACATTGAGGGGCTGGAGCTGGGAAATAGTCTGGAGCTCACATGTGATGAGGAGTGACTGAGGTGTTTAGCCCGGAGAAGAAGAAGAGAAGGCTCAAGGGGACCTTACTGCTCTCTTGAAAGGAGAAAGCAGCCAGATGGTGGGCACTTTTTCCCCAGGTAGTAATCAGTAGAACAAGAGGAAGCAGACTCAAGTTGCACCAGGTGAGGTTTAGGCTGAATATTAGGGAAAATTTCTTCATGGAAGGGATTGTCAAGCAGTGGCACAGGCTGCCCAGGGAAGTGGTGAAGTCACCGTCCCAGGATGTATTTAAAAGATGGGCAGGTGAAGCACTTGGGGTCATGTGGTAGACTTGGTAGTGCTGGGTTAGTGGTTGGACTCAAATAATCTCAAAGGTCTTTTCCAACCTAAACAATTCTATGATTCTATAAAAATCTAATGTGTTAACTGCTTGAGTGAGTAGGGAAGATGGTAGAAATCAGCAAGATTGCTTGGGAGCCATAGGGAAGCATTAGCCATAGGGATCCAGAATTGTCCCCACAGTCAAGAATGAGCTCTGCTGGCTCTTGGCTCCTCTTTCCAGTGGGTTCCCCAGTGTGGATTTCTGTTCACTGTAGACAGCAATAGGGGAAGGGGAAGGTTGAATATGTTTGAGACCAGAATGTCTGCCACCAAGAGAATGAAAAAGGATCTGCATTCCCAAAATAAACATCTACCTTAAGAGAAGGCCAGGCAACTAAGGACCAACATGAAGAACTTTCAGCGGAGATTTAGTAAAACTATATTGACTTCCTGTGATGGGTTAGAAATTACTGTGAAACCCAGTCTTGACAAACCTTTGGTTGAACAACAGGTTTACATTTGTTATTAGGGAGAGAGTGCGGGGAACATTAAGTATCTTGAAAGACTGCAGCCAAGTCATTACCCTAATGCTATTTTACCACACTTAGGTACAGATTTTTTTTAAAATATGTACATTAACACTCTGCCTTTCTAATTATGCAGGCCTAGACTTTTATATTGTGTTTAAGTGGTCATAAATTTAGTGTATTAAATCTCAGCTAAAACATTTAGCACAAAGTTAGCACTACTTAGCAACTACTTTTAAATGCCACATTTGAATGGCTCATATATTTCCATGAGATTTTGAGAACTTAAAATTATTTCTTTCATATTGTGGGTTTTTCATGCCTAAAGAATACTCTCAAGAAGTATTCTCCCTTGAACATTCAAGTCTGATTGTTAAAATCAGTATTAAGAAATAAGGTGGGATTAATGAACAACTGTCTTCTCCTGCCATGAAACAATTCTGCCTGCATCAGAAGTGTTGGGGAAACCCAAGCCTTGAATTGCAGATTACCAGTGACCTTCTCAAAGTAAGGAAAGTAAATATCCACATTCCTTTATGCCTTTGGCTTTCTTGGCATGAATGTGCAAGCTGGCTGAAATAGAGAAGAGTATCAGCTGCTGTAGTGTTTTCAAAAGAGGAGATGAACTCGGGGATTTAATCCTAAAAATATGCACCAAATTTATGATAGCAAACTCTGTAGCAGAAAACTGAAATGGGATATTGCCCTTAAGTGTTGTGGAGAAAGTCGAGTGTGAAAAGACTTGTTGATCATAGATGCCAACACATCTCCAAGTTTATAAAGAGGGAGGGAAAATACCTTCAAAAAGTGCTTCATTACCTTAAATCAACCTCCTTTTAAGGGGTTTAAGACACTCCTGAGCAATCATTAAGGCTAGCTCACTCTCTATATCTTTTCTTGGTTTGCTCTGAATGAGCAGCAAAATGCATTAGTCTTCAAGTGATTACTGAAGTTCCATATAATTTTTTTTGTTACTCACTTATAACAATACCCCATATTGCATTTTTACAAACACATTGTATTATATTTGATGTGTGACAGGAAGAATTATTTTCTCATGAAATGAGAATTCCTAAGATACCAACAATACATCTTCTGACCCTATGACTAGATTGATGAATGAAGGAATATTATTGAGTGATTCATTCTTCTGAGTTTGAGGGTTAGTTTATAGATGCTTCTACAGCAGTATTAGAAAATTATTTTGACAGTGACTGAGTAGCAAACACAAAGACAATGAACAAGCCAGACTCTGAATGAGATTCATAAGTCTATGAGCTTGTAGAAACAAGTATAGGTTTTGTAGCATTAGCTGAAATCAAATAGTGAATTTGTAGGAGTGCTGGATATTTACTGCATCTTGTCCATCAGCTGTCTTTCTAACATGTGTGGAATCTGCTCAAGGAAGACCTAGGCTGGGTATTCCTTTCCAAGCACTGGAGAAACATTCCTGCAGTATCAGGGATAGATAGTAGATAGGTAGATAGATAGACAGACAGATAGATAGATAGATAGATAGATAGATAGATAGATAGATAGATAGATAGATAGATAGATAGATAGATAGATAGAATTATTTTCTAAGGCTTTTCTCAATTCTGATGGATCACATATATAAAAGAGAAGCCAAAAGAGACAAGAAGCCACTCATTGGAGCTTGCAGGAGCACTGCAGCTTGATTTTAAAATGTTCAGCCAAGGACACATCTCCCTCAGCCTCTTCGCATGTAGACAGGAGTGCCTCAAACCAGGACAGAAGGCAAGAACAAAGCAGCACTGCAGACTTGATGACCATAGTATGTGCTATGGCAAAGTTATTTCATACAAGTTCTAGTCTGACTCTGTGGTCCAAGGGCTTCCAGCACTCTTGTCAACACTACCTTATCCCTGTTTCTGCCCTGCAGAGTGAAACATGCAGCTTCCTCCCACAACCTCTTTGCTTTCAGTGTCCTGACTTCATAATTACTTCATGAGACTCAACTTATTCCACAGCACCAAGATAGAGTTTTCTGTAGAGTTTCCCAAAGGAAAACTTGAGGGTGTGTTTGCCTACTGTTATATAAATAGCCTGACCTATTTCAAATACCATTTTTCAGTTCTTCCAGGCACAAGTACTCACACCTTCACTTAGGGAGTTTCATCACAACATCCTCTCTGTCCTCTCAGGGTAATTTTTTTTAAACATCAGCAACAGCTTTCATAATAAGGCCTTTATCCTCTATGCTGGGAATGGCAAAATAAACAAAATGTCACTGATTTGGCATGATAGGCTGTTCTGGCAAAGTTAGCCTATTTTTCTTATTCTGGCATGTAAGACAGACTGATCCAAAATAAATCATTTGAGACTAAGTCAAAATGGAAACAATAATTTTTCTGCTGAAGCATACTCAGGCACATGGAATTCCAATATGTAAGGTTTTGCACACCTTTCAGCAAAATTAGAGCTGTAAATGTAGATTCTATCACTTTAGAATAGCACTTGTGTTTATGACATTCCTCAAAAGATTCCTGACTCTTAAATGAATTATAAAGGGAAATAGGGATGCCCTCTCCTGACAAGCATTTTCCTTGCTGCTAAATAAAGTTAAACTTAAATTCTGCCCAAAGAAATTATTTTTCCTTAAGATTTTATTATAAAACCACTGGCAATGGTTCTTTATTACTTTTCCCAGTATCAGTAACAATGCCCAATTCACTATTTCTTATGCAGTAATAATAAACCCCTTGGAAAAAGAATATTCTTTGAGGTTATTTGAATGATGGCTACATTTTATTTGAATGATAGCTTCATTTATTTCATAGCACACATGCAAATATCTTCAGACACCTCAGAATCCTCTTGCTCAGTAAAGCTTACTTCAATAGCATGAACAGTGAAAAACAGAAGGCTTGACTAGGATTACCTCTCAGTCTTGTGTCTTCTTTTAGATGCTGTAACTAAGTAATTATTCAAGGATCTAATTATTGCAGCAGCTTTTCAAGTGTAATTATATTTTTGTCTTGCAGAATGTTGACATTGTTTAAAGGAAGATGTAACCCACAGATTAAGAATGTGCTTTTAAACAAAACTGTTTTAATTTAAGAACTCCAAAATAAGCACCGAATACACTCAAAAGAACAGAAGGAAGCAAGAAAATATTCTAAGTTTATTGAAGGAGTGGCATCACATTTTAACCTAAATATACTGGAGATGTTCACTTGCAAGCAGTAAAGTCACAGCCATTGACATGTTGATATGTATCATCAAAGCTGCTGGAATTGGTCTGATATGTCCTAGTCTGGAACAATTGTCCAGGTAAACACACCAGCTCAGCTTAAATTTTCTTTAAGGCAGCCCCACATTTCAACTACATTAATTTACTCTGTAAAGGAGGATGAATAAATCTAAACAAAGTTTTGTGATATTTTTACTAGCTAGTTTCTGACATCTAAATGAGACTGAGAATGCTCTGTTTATTTTAAGAGTACAGTGAACTGAAATATGAGCAGCTCTTAACTGCCCTGATAGATCATCCGGAGAGCTGACATGCTTCACATGAGCCAGTGATTTATTCTCGTAAGTAAACAAGGCACATTAGAGCAGGACAGAGTAACAATAAGCACTTGAAAACACAAGACCTTTGGATCTAGCCCAGGGGCCAGGAAAGGTTTTCATTTAGCAATACTCCATGCAGGAAAGTTAAGAATCCACAGAGGAAGTAATTACGAAAGTCTTGATGACTAGGGAAGAAAAAAACATTTTTGGAGGGGTAATACCATCCATACAAGAGAATCTATAAACTTTTGCTAATAATGAGAACCACAGTGCCTTTCAATTGTGAAAAAGAACCATAGCTTCTGGTGAAAAGGAACACCACACCTTTGATGTCTGATTAGGGATGTGCTGTGCAAAGCAAACAACTTTGTAGTAATATATTCTCATTCTCAGTCTTTCTGAGCCTGTTAAATCTCTTTCCTCTGCTTACACAGATCTGACCTCTCCATAGAGATATTCCTTCCCCTGGAAAGTAATCATTTCGTTTGGTGGGGGGGAGGGGAGAGAGAATCTAAAGCAGAACAAAAAGATATAATTTCTATTCACAGAAAGTGACAGTTTCTTACAGCCACTCAAAATAAATAATTAATTTAAAAAATAAAATAAAATAAAAGACTAAACACCTATAGGGCTTTCTGAAAACAGAAAAAAACCAGGAAGGAGAGCATGAATTTCATATGAAACATCTATTTATTGGTGTTTGCATATCTGCCATTTCTCTGTATTTTTTCCCAAAAGGCACGGCTTTTCATATAGGCTCCTACTGTTAAAAAATAATAGGACATGACAAATATAAGAATGGAATCCCAGTTCTGCTGGGTGCAACACTGCATGCAATACTAATATGTCAATATAGCAGACAACTAGGGTTATGCTGTCCATGTAGTTTTTAATATCCTTTTCCATATGTAGAGGGTTTTTTTCCATTCAAAGCACTATACTTTCTATAAATACATTTTCTCCATAGTCATAGTGAAGATTCCTTAGTAGTAGAACAGTAGAGGACTTTAGAAAAAATCTCATTACCTTGGAAAATAACTTTTTTTTCAATTACTTTGGATAATTAAATACAGCTATCAGCCAAGAACATATTTCAAAACATCGGTTTAGGCATGCACTTACTATTACAATCTGCTCTGCATTAACATTGGAGTAGAAAGGATTCCTAGAATTTGACATTTAAAGAGGAATCTTACTCTGCAATTAAATTATTATTCTATCTCCAACAAGGACAGAAAAAAAATAAACCTCTTTTAACCTGGGGGATGTGAGGGGACATTAGCATTTCAGTGACCAAAATCTGAATACTTCTCCAGCCAGGCATCCTATTTAGGGATGTTTGCTCATTCCCTCAGACACACACGCTGCATTCCCTGGTGTCATGTGCCCAATTCCAGAAGCCATTAGGAAATCACGAGGTAAAAGGCTCGTGAGTGTGACTGCATGACCCTGGCCCAAGCTGGTAGGACACCTGCATGTCTCTGCAGCCTTGTCTTTGTAACATCCCTGAGCAGTGTCTGCTGCTTCTCTTCAGAAGCCAGGGAACAGCAGTGTCCTGGTCACCTACAAGTTTTGCAGACAAAGCACTCATGAGTGGGGGTCAGAGAAGGACCAGCTGGGTACTAGCACTGAGGCAGCTTTCCTTGCAGCTCTTTGGGATATGCAGCTTTGTTCAGCTCTGCCAGGTTTTCAAGCAATGTGTGAATATAAGGATGCACTCCTGGTGCATCCCCAAAGCAGCCACTGTGACAGCAGCTAACAGATAACTGTAGACAGGCACAGCATTCAAGGCCATAATCTGTTCAAGAAAGGTTATTTCAAACACTTCAGCCAACAAGGGCTTTTTTTCCATCTTTCCTACTGCAGCAGAACCAAGGTAACAATGCTGCATAGCTCCCCGGATACTCTGCAACATATTTCACCCAGCAACCTTTGGGCATTCATTTTGTTATAAGTAATAATGAGAAAAGAGTAATATGGAGTATTAAAAACAGCAAGGCAATTGTTGTCTGTGGTGGAACATAGAGGTTTACATGTAATAACAGTATTTTCTTTCTTCTTGTATCTAAATGCTCTCAAAAATGTGCTGCCTTATCTTTTCTCGAAGTGATCACAAATATTTTGCACTGTAAGTGTATCTCTTACTAGTTAAGCTTGCATTCCATGATCAGGAAGTTCTTTATCAAAAGCAAAATTTTGTAACTGAAAAGCACAGGAAAAGTTCTGTAAAACTATCTTATTGTTCAAGCAGTGAGTGTTCTCAGATAAGCTATCTTTTATAAATCCTTTATAAACTTGAAAACTTTGTTTTCCCAGCATTTAAAATAATGTTTAACTACTTAAATCCCACAGCAATGATCTCAGCAGCCATAATGGAAAAAACCCCAAACCCATCAAGACCAAAAAACCAAACAACAGCAGCAACACCCAGCCAATTAAAGCTAATCCACTGAGGTTTTATCGTTGTTCATTTTGTTTCTGAACTTTTCCAACCCTAGAGAAACTCTAGCAAATGGGTAAACCAAGACATTCTATAGCTAATATTTCAATTTATGTTGTTATTAATGCGATAGCACTGACTACATCAACATCTGGTTTGTTTGAAAATACTGCAGCTATTTAAATTTCAGCTGGACATGCCACATGGAATCTTAAGAAATGGACTTGATTTTTTTCCTTATTTCTAACAAATGAGACAGAAATGGAGGGAAGAAGTTCTGTGTTTACAAATTCATTTTCATTATAAGTTGGAAGGTTGGTGATGATTCATAAACAGCTCTAATAAAGTTCTCCCAACTCAAGATCTAGCTACATATAAAAAGACTACTTGTTTGACTCTCTCTGAATTACTGCTCTTAGAACAGGGCCACCTGGGGATAATGAACAGCTGATTTAATTTTTAATCAGCATTTAAAAGCCTTTTAAGTGGAGCTCATTTTCATTAGTTTAAATAAAGAACACCTCGAAAAGTGAAAGGTCATTAAATCTCTTGAAGTACATTCATTCCAGGACTTCAGCTAAACATAGGTCCTTTTAACAGAGTGCCAAGGGATTCATTAAATATAATGTGAACAATTGCTCATTTCTATAGTCAAACAGAGCCTCATAAAGGGATCTATTGTCTCATCAATGCCTTACCCAGGAAATTGCTCTATTTTGAACTTGCCTGTGTAGTCTGAAAACATCCGTATATAGACCCCAGTGCACAAGGTATGTAGAGCTCCCTTTCAGTGATATCCAGGAAGAGTCTGGATGTCACAGGTTTAGGTGTGATGAGTAGCATGGCTGTAATGAGGATCCACCTGCCTGGTAAGAAGGAATATTTTGCACCTTAATGCTTTGGTATGAGACTTGATGTTGGGGGTTGTGTGTTTTTCTATTACTGTGTCAATTTAAAGAATTTTTCCCATTATCATGCCAATGGAGCTGGCTGGGTTACACCCAGGATCTCTGATGACTCTGGACAAAAGGGGTCCCGTGAGGGGCCTCTCGTGTTTCTGGTGAGCTCGGAGCAGGACGCCCCATCTCCAGCCCCCGCTGTGGAACCCAGGAGAGCCAGAGGGTCTGTGATCACCTGCCCTGCATCTGCCCCGTTCCAGCCTCCTGCCTCTGCGGACACAGCTGATCCCCCGGACACACACGGTGAGCGAGGAGCCGCCGCTCCAGCCCGTTCCCACCGAGACCGGCGTGGCCGCTGCCGCCCCTCCCGCCTGCGCTCCCGCCTGCCCTCGGCAGCTCCGGGCTGGGACCGAGCACAGAGACAGCGTGCCTGCAGCTAAAGAAGGGACTGACACCGAG
Organism: Erithacus rubecula; assembly: GCF_903797595.1. Lineage (NCBI taxonomy): Eukaryota > Metazoa > Chordata > Aves > Passeriformes > Muscicapidae > Erithacus > Erithacus rubecula. The sequence goes on from NC_136660.1 coordinate 6,196,365, forward strand.
TTATCTATTCTGTTCTGCTAGCAATTTTAACAACTGTTGTTGTTTTCTGCTTGTATGGTTCGATATATTAGTAAGAGCTGTTATTCCTACCCCTTTATCTCTGCCTCAGAGTCCTTGATTCAAACAATTGTAATACTTGGGGGAGTGGAATTTAAGTCTCTATTTCGAAGGAAAACTTCTGCCTTTATCGACAGACACCTGTCCTTCAAACCAGGACACTTGACCAATTTAAAATCTGCAGTCAGGTTCAGCAATTGAACAAGTGAGATACTTGTACACACTTGTTTGTGCATCTTTTTGACCCTGCCCAGGCTACAAGGTTGGCCTTCCATAGTAAAGCTGTTTTCCATGCATACAAAGCACATTTCTGTCATGAATCTGACTTGAATGCCCTTCAAGCTTCTAATAAAACATTTTCAAGCATAAATAAATACAGATATAATGAAGGGTTGGAAAGTCTGATCGGTAAATAGGGCTACCCTGAAAAGCATGAGGCTCAATTTTGCTATTTAATTCTCAGGTTTTTTCCATTTTCAGAGCAGTCAGGGGGGTCTTCTTTTTTTTTTTTTTTTTTTTTTTTTTTTTTTAATGAACCTGTAAACATATAATAGAACATTACATATTACTTTACGCTGGGAACTTCAGCTCCTGCAATGCTCATTTTTCACAATTAGCAAAATGAATGAGATTGAAGACACATTTAGAATTGTTCAGTATATTAAACTTTGCAGCCAGAAAAGCTACCAGATTCATGCTAACTGCACACTGCTCTTCCTATTTGGGAAATTCATGCTGACAGAAGAGTACACAGCCAATAAAAAGTCACACTACCACATTTCATACCAACCCTAAGGTATAGGTGAGGAACACCAAAAAAATGGACACAGGCCCTGGGAAAAAATCTCCAACTGAGAGGGAGAGAAAGAGACAGAGGGATTGGGCTTTACAGAGAATTTCCAATAGCCTCAAAATTATGTACCAAGTCGGAATCAATAAAAGCCCTGCCACTAACTGAAAGAAAAAAAGTTTCAAACTCAAAAGCTTCTACTTCAGGGAAGATTTAAACTAGCACATCTACCTCCTGAAGAGGTTAGGATTTATCTGAATGTACTGAATTTTAGTGTCCCTGGCAATTTCTCAGCTAAAGTGTTGGTTCTTATCTTGACAATTCTTTTTTTCAATGTGTAAAATGGACTAGGAATCTCACAGGTGATTCTCCTAGAGTAAGCTCACTTCAGAATAAGCTCAGTGCTCTCAGTATGCCTCAATGTTAAGTTGCATTCATCCTTTACACCTTTGACTCATTTTGAGTTCAACAATCTTATGGTTCATATCAAAAAAGTTGAATTTGACCCCTCCATTCATAAGCTGATCCAAATCAGCCGAAATGTCAGGTTTGGGATAATGCATTGTACACTACGTGTATGTTTGAAATAGAGTGACTGAATTCCTACATTATAGGAATGGAACAATTCCTGTATCTAGGTTTCCCTGTTAGAAACATCAGCCTCACTTTCCCATCCCAATCTATTGGATGTATTAACTTTCTCTTTATGCAGAAGTCAGATCTCATGAGAATTAATTCCCACTAATCACTAAGGATTTGAGGCTGTAGATTTCCTAAATGAATTCACACATTATAACTCAGATTTTCCCTTTAAAGCAGCTTTATAGTGCTCTTTCTTTAAGAATAGATAAGCCTAGTGAGGCTGACATGTTTTAAGTACAGGCAAAAGTCACAGGCCTGTGTGTGCCTCAAGCATATTGGTAGACTAATGCTTTGAGAGATATTGGAGAAGCTGCTAGTTCTCCTGAAAGGATCAAGTCACTTTTGATTATTACTGTTGATTCTGGGGTTTTTTTTTTCTATAATGCAGAAATAGTAAAAACTCCATATTTATATTCTCTTAGGTAGCTGTGTCTGTCAATCCCATTAATATCCAGGATAAAACATGGGGAACAATAGGGAAGAAGTAGAAGTTTCACTGTTTAATACCATAACTGCTGCTCTAAAAGTAAGAGATTATAATGCCCTGGTTCCTTATATGTTGCCTTTTATCTGCCTTTGGAATAATATACCATATATTTCCACACAAAAAAATCACAGTAAAATTAATAAGTGTATCATATGTAGGAATTAACACAGGGCTTCGATTTTTTTCAGGACATACTCAGGAACTGCCATGGCAGAAAGATAATACACAGTTGACTGCTTCCAAATAGGGTGAAAAAGCCTCCCAGAATTAAAGAACTTCTGTTTTAAATTAAAACAAGGGCTAGGTTTCCAAGGACATGTGATCATTAATTTATAAAGGCCATGGTTTGCTTATCAGGTGACATTAATGGAATCACTGACCTGTATCAAAAGTTGTGGAAAGAACAAACTTAGGTTCCTTGAAATAAACAGATTGGTTCCACCCTTTGGCCACAGAGACTACTCTAGCTTGTTTTCAGCTGAGAAGTGTCCATACACAAAATCCTTGGGGACATTTACAGGAATCTCTGGCTACAAATGGTGTTTCAGGCACTGCAAATCTGAAAAAAAAACCAAACCAAACCAAAACAAAACTAAAAACAAAAAAAGAAAAAAACCCACCAAAAACAACTAAAACCAACCAAGAAAAAAAGCCAACAAAAAAACCCAAAACCTTTAAAGCCCTTGATAATGTAAATATCAAAAGCTGTCCATTCTTGAATAGTAACACCACACATAGATGTTTTCTAGCTCAAAAAGGATGATCCCTTGGAACTCAGGAATGACCCACAATTCTGCCACTTTTGTATAGAAGCTGTATTATGTTTCTCCATAGAATAAACCTGCTAAAATGTTAGTTATATCTAATGGGTCTTCTTGCATTACTATTAAGGAAGATTCTCTAAAAGTATCTAAAATTGATAAATACAAGGTCCACTCAGGAAAAGTAGAAAGCATTTTGTCTAAATCAAAAAAAAGGGGATAATTTCTGGATGGAAGGTTAAGAATGACAGGTCCTATTTTTAAGATGTGCTGTCATTCTAATTGCTACCCAGTGCTTTGGTCACTACTAAATACTGAAATCCAGCCTTGCACTTCACTCAGATTAGCAAGAAATGTACAAAAAACTCCACTCATCCCTAGAACAAAACACAAACAGTAAGGTCTGCAATCACTTCTAAGCAAAAACTGCCATGAGCTAACAGACAGACCCTACTTAGACTGTTACTTGAATAATAGCTATTAGATCAGCATAGGAAAAAGCAATGATTTTTTTCAGGAGACATTCTTTTCTTAGTTAGATTAATTTTAAACTCATTATAAGAAGCAGAGCAGAGACATCTTCTGTTAAAATACACCAATTTGAAGCTTATGAAGTGAAAAAAGCCTATCCAATGCTGTTGATTATTTGTCTAAATTATTCCCTTTAAATAACACCTTTGTTTCTGTTTACTCTTGAATGGACAGACTAGTCAACTGGAAAAATGCTACTTGAAAGGCTGCAGGCTTCGTTTGTTAAAACTGACTTTCGATATGATTCAGATTTCTAATTTTATACTTTGAGAACAGCTTCAGAAACTGGAACCATGATGTTCACTCTAATTTATAAATTTTACATAATTTCTAATGTACTCATTGGAGGATATACAATCTTTCAAAAACCATCCTTCAACTATAAAATTTGGATAAAGAGTCCAGACAAATGTCTTTTTATTAAAATTTGTTCACCCCTGTGAAGAATCAAATGGAAAATATTATAGAAAATATCACTAACAATAAAATCAATGAGATACACCTCCTAAGTCCCTGTAAGGTCCATTTATTTCATAGGCCTTCAAGCAAAACCAAACCCTTTCCAACTCTGAAACTTACCTTTTTTTCCTAAATCTTTGGATACAAGATAAGGTGATATACAGAAATCTCAGCTGAAAATAGTTTCAAACTAGATAATATCTAATGTTCATTTATAAATATCACTTAGGTACTTCAAATGATTCTCAGTGTTTTTATTCTATTGGTTAACATTATGTGTCTATTACTATATTATCTGAATTAGAGTTGTTGAAGAGTAATACTGTCTTGGAAAACAAGGCTGGCTTCATAAATGTAGTATAAGGATAGCTAATCATAAAATATCTCCATTACTTAGTTTACAAACCTTTTAAACAAAAGCCTAAATGTAATCCATGTTAAGTGCTCCTATTACTTCAGGAACAGGAAGCAAATGCCCTTTCATATGTTAAATTAAATATTAATGCATTTATTCCAATTACTGTTCAAGATCTAATACTCTCTTGTCATTCATAAGAACTACTTGCCTCTCTAAAGCATACATGACACATACATCTTTGCACATAAATTTAGAGAAAATCTTAGCACAAACAGAAAATATCTTAACAAAAGCATCATAATAAACATGCAGGATTTTTTGTTTGTGCTGAGAACTTAAAGGGGGAAATTATTTATTCCTGCAATAAATCAGAAGCAAAATTTCATAACTCTTGATCCTTATCAGTTTTATGGACAGGTAATAGAGATATTTCCTCTGAGTTTTATAATGCAACCTTTTCATACAGGGTGTTTCCAATATGCTCGAATCAGAAACAAGAGCATGTGATAATCAATGGAAAGCATGAAGGAGGTAGGTGAGAGATAAAAACAAATAAAAGCAGTGATGATGTGAAAATAAATTTTCCATGGCTTTGCTGACTCTTGTGAATAAAACTACTTCAGGAGGCTTTAATAAGCAATTCTTTGCTTTTTGTGAAACAGACTGGGACAGCAGCTCTTAAATGCAGGCAGTCTTATAGCTGCCAAGCAACATTATCTGATATTTTATTATCCTATGAGATACCACTCCCAACATGATAATGTGGTATGAATGGCATATCACATCTGTCTGAGGTAATCTTAGAGTGTGTCTCACCCCATTTTGGTAGCAGATACAAAAGCAAGTGACAGTGAAATCAGGGACAAGCTGGAGATGTGCTAACACTGTTGCTTTCTTTCTAGGTGTATATACCAGTGCTAGGATTTATGTGTACACAATTTTCTGTAGCCAAAAGAAAACGAGGACTCTCCAGCACTGAAATAGTTTTGTGGTCCTCTTTAAATTTCTAGGAAAGAGGAGTCATCATGGAAATGTGATAGAGAGTTAATGATTATGAAATTTCCTTGAACAATTTCGCTGGAGCAGAAAAGTGCCACAGAAAAACAGGATGTGGAAATTAGATTAGAAACAGACAAAAATGTAAAAAACCCCCTGTTTTTAGAAGCTATACAAAACTGGTTGCAGCAAGGAGTTCTGATTAATGATTAACCATTATTTCAAAAAACAGCACTGTAAAAAAGGGCAAACAGTTTCAAACTGAGAATAATTTTTAAAAAAGTCAAAGCTCCTCTTGTGGCTTCTACAGAAACTTGCTGGATTTGAACTAAAAATAAACAGCTCTACTTTCCTTCTCTGCTATGAAAGCCTGACTGACAATGCTTTGACATTTTAAAGGCCCAAGACTATGTCTGTCAGGCAGACTGTATGAAGACATGAAATCAAGTTACTCAGGGAATGATTTGGCTTTTCAGAACTCCCTTTCTCTGTCTGCTCTGTATACAGTGATGTGCAATACATCCTTTGTTTGTGCCACAACCCCAAAAGACTTACACCAACCACCTTTAAATAAGGGGCACTCCCTGGGAAGAAGAGAACTCAAAAATATCCCTGAAAACATCCCCTTAATTATTTTAGAGCATTAATATTAAGCAGATGAACCATGGGCAGAACCAGTGTAAATGGAAATGCTGTACATCCACAACCTAATCACAACAGACAGCAATCTGCACACAGCTGGGATAGCATGGGACTTATGGGATAAGGCTTAAATAGAAAATAAATACTTTTTCATTATTTCCTGTTTACACACTCATCCAACAGCAGTGAAGGCTGGAAAAGTCAGGCCCTTTTTCCCTGCTCAATCCCAGCCATACATGATATCAAAGTTTATTGCATAGAATATACTGAGTAAAACTATAAATTAAAAAATATCCAAAGAAAGTCTTTTCCATAAAACAAATCAACCAACCAAAAAATTCCAAACCCCCTTTTCCACTATAATATAAATTAAATATAAAATAATTAAATATAATATAAATATAAATAATTAAATATAAATAAGTTCCTGTCATGGGCTTATTCTTTATGCTTCTAAAATTTTGTAAAAATTCTATATTTACAGTTGTATGCAGCAAGAAAATTATATATTCATGGAACACACTAACAACTGCTTGAAAGTGTTAATTATCTTCTTAATTTTCCTTATGATCTAGAGTGCATGAAACCCAGAACATAAACATGGTTTGCAAAGTGTCCAGAAGGAAAGATGCTGAGCTTTTCTCTCACCAAGAGCCAGGCACAGGTGATGAAGATGTAACTGCATCAGGACTGTCAATGTGTTTTAGATGAAATGCTTCTGTGTTCTTACAGGTTAAGGAGTTATTTTTTCCAGAACAGTTGTGAAAATGAGTGGCATCGTTGTTTTTTCTGTATTTTCCTGCAGCGATAACATACCTGCCACTATGAATTCAGACAACCAGGAATGGAGAAGTTTTTACCTGTATCAGTGCAGCATCTCCTTACTAGGAATTATCCACTCTTTGTAAGCAGTAGACAAAGGAGAATATAATTTTAGGGGAAATACTAAATTTCTCAGACACAATGTACTGTGCAGTCTTCTTGTTTGCCTCCTAAATGTTCTTTTCAAGGAAACCTATGGGATGTCTTATGATGAATTAGTTGCAAAGATTGCATTCCTTTCATGTTCCACCTGGGTACCCCTTGCTAATTGGTGGTCAGGGGCAGAATCGTTCTTTGTCTGAAAGTATGACTACAATAACTAAAAACAGTCATAGCTATGAATTCCAGCTGGTTTATACAGTTCTCATGGCATTACAGTCAAGATCAGACCTCACTGAAAGGCAAAAATCCACTATAATTTGTGAGCTATCTGCCTGCCTGTGCCATCTCCTATATGAATATAACTCCCTGATTCCTATTGCATGAGAATTATGTAAATTGAATAGTATAAATATAATAATAAAAAAGAATAGCAGATGCAATACCAAAATATCCTCATTCTGGACTTGCAGTAGTATAAAATGGATATGTGTTCACTGAAATCAAAGGAGGAAAAATCAGTTTACATCTGGGGAGAGTTTAGCAGAATTTGCTCTCTACTCCACAACCAAGAGAGTGAGTTAACAGAATTGTTCTTAAAACCAAAAAAGACATGACTTCTCTTCCCAGGGAAAAATTATATAGTCTCCTGAAAACTTGTATACTTGTATCAGGAACAGACCAGAGCTCTGTGAACACTCCACAGGACTCACACCAACAAAAACATCTAATGAAGATGTAGTTGTATTTTAGAATCATGTACTGTATTTCCATGTGTATAATACAGAAGTTTTGCACAGAAAGCGACTTGCAATTTAACAGATATGCAAATATGCTTTCTTTTTTCTTTTTGGTGTTTCTATTGAAGTGAAAAGAGGAATCCTAGAAAGCTGAGATGAAACTGTACTTAAGTAAAGCCATTGCTTTAAGGTTGATTTTACTCTCTGATCCTCTTACTAGTTGTATTCAAAGCATTATCACAAATCAGATATTGAAACAGTTTATTCCAAATGGCCTTTACACAAATTAGTGGTGGGGAAAGTGATTCTTTGCATACTGTTTGTCTTCAGGCTGTTTTCAGGAAAGGAGAGAGAAACTCACATTAGTTTCTTTGGTGGTAGGTACCCAGCATCCCACAATAAAAGTAGCAACTTACTACTGGCTTAATAAATCAAGTTCATGTCATTCAAGCCCCTTACTTGGGAAAGCTGGTCTTTGAGCAGCATTTTTGAGACAGGTGCTGCACCATATCATCTCATTATAGGCAGTGCAAGTCTGGTGTCAGTCAGGAGCACTGGATGGGGATGGGCAGAAGTTTATGTCCAACTCTCTTCCTCCACTTTTTAAAATTCCATTAGTGCTCACCATCCACACAGTATGTATAATAGGTGACTCAGGTAAAATATACAGCTGCCAGGGGAAGTTTCAATGCCCTTCAATTTAGCATAACTTCCTGAGCTGGTTTAAGAAGGTTCTGTTCCTGATGATAATTTCTGAGCTCGTGACCATTGCTGCTCCCAGTGCAAAGGCAGCAGAAGGGTCTGTGTGGCCGAATCTCTGCCTTCCAGACCATGAAATTTGTTTTGCACTGGGAGTTAAGACATATGATCCTCATCCCACTTTTCCTGCTTCAAGTTCAGAAACCTCCATCTGAAGGTGAGGTGGAGAACAGAGACATATCTTAAACTGTCCCTGGAAGATTTATCATAGTGAGGCAACTGGATCCAAAATCTGTCATGTTATGAATTAGGCAAACTGTGCTGTGTGTGTTCTCCCTCTGGCCCTTTCTCTGAATGCAAAAAAGTGCTGTTCCCAGTATTCATTACTGCAAAATTTAAATAGACCAAGCTAGGTCATTTATCTTATCAAATATTTCTTGTGTTACAGATGTATTACTCTCAGGGCTCTCAGTACCAGTGGCATACAGAATCCTTTTTCTCCACAGTGAAAGATGGTGTTGCTCTATTGTGCAAGTACTCTGAAAACACGGGATGTCCTTGTTAAGAGAGGACAGTTGTGATGTATCCACATTTTGAGGCTTGGAATACAGTTTCTCTTTTGTCTTTTACTATTGTTCTTTGATTTTGAGAGTTCTTTTGAGCTGAGAATTGTAACAGCTGTTGAAGCTGGTTTTTTTTGCCAAGTTACTGAATTGTGTGACAAGGTCATGATTTGACACTTCAGGTTTTGAGTAACCATGAAAGGAAACGTGAATTAAAATAGATGAGGAAGTGTTAAGTAAATATGACTAAGACTGTACTTCAACAGCAAACCCCAGTCCTACATTTCCCATCTAGCTAAGTGGGAAGCAGCTGTTTATTCCTGAAGTGCAATTTCACCAACATAAATGAATCCAAAACTGGACCTTAATTTAGGCCATTTTAAGATATTAATTATTTCTAAAGGAAACACCTCAGAAGAATGAGAAATGATCAATGAAGCAACTCTTTCAGAAAGTCTGTGTGAAAAAGGAAGAGAAGACTGGAAGTCCATCTAGAGAAAGGATGAAAGTGCACTAAATCTTGAAGAAAAATCTAAACATTTTTTCTGAGTATTCTTTTCACAAACAATCTTATTTATAGTGGTTGATTAAAAATAAATGTTAAACAAAGCTGCTTTGTTTGCCACCCCATAATTTGATCTGGGTTGAACACTACCAGATGCTTGACATATAAGGCAGAGGCACTAAACAGCAAGTCTGAGAGGAGATTCTTCAGAAAAAGCAAGCAGCAAGCTAACAGAAGTCCCAAGGGTGAAATACATTTTAAAATGTCCCCTCTCTAAGTTCAACCCCTTTCAGAGTTTTGTTCCGATTTGTACCACATGTTGTCCACACTTCACATACTTAAAGTTGTCTCAAAATGCTTATTTGGGTCTCAGATACCTTTTTGAGATCCTTGCTTTGAAAATGAGAGGGATTTGGCTGTCTTTAGTCTCTTTTGATCTATTTAGAGTTTCTGTTCTGACCCAAGGATAAGCCTTACATGAAGGACAACCTTGACTACAGCCTGCTCATCATGCACCAGCAGCAGCTGACCTGCAAAATAGGAAGGCATGAGCAGTAGGGTCCAAAAGCATCATTTTCATTCTTGGGATATGTTATTTCCTCTCTGAATGAACAATTAAAAACTTGCAATTACTCAATATAATCTTGAAGTCAAGTGACATTTACTTGCAGATGTGACATTAATCCTATTTTTATATCTTTCGGTGCATTTCGTTTTACTGGATAAAAAATGTGATTGAAGAGTTTCAAGACAATAAAAAGCATGCTACTAATAATGAATTGTGTTAAAAACATACTCTTCCTTGTTATCATATGATCATATCACTTAACATGAGAATATCAAAGACTCAGGCAATCCTCCAAATCATCTTCTGAGTCCTGTCCAAATGAGAAAAAGACTAGACCATTGTGACATGAATTTTTCATTGTATCCATTTCTATTCTCTACACTCTTTTCATCTCTAACTACTTGTTGAATTATGTTCATTCAATTACTGAAATCCAGCTGGTTGACATGTATCCAGTTGGGCTTTATCATCTTTTGAACTTCTTATTCAGGGAGGTCTTTAATGACTTTAACTGTTGTTCTTGCAAGTCTCTCTCACTCACACTAGACAATGCAAGGTTATCTTTGCAAAACCTCTCTACAAACTTGACTCAAGTTCACCTGTATGCAAATTTCCAGGAGGGAAAAAATTACACTTCTTACACAATGAGAACAGTCAACATTCATTTGCTACCTTCTAATAGCACCTCATATTAAATGCTTTAAAAACCCTCTTAAACAAAACCAGATGTTTACAGAAATTCTGACGTCTGTCCAAATCAAATTATCTTCCTCCCTTCCCCCAAACTCCCTTTTCCCATTAAATAATGCATTGAAATGGAAATACAGAGCATGCAATGATTGACAGAATTAAACAAGGGGCAGATGAACAGAAAAGGGAATTACTTGTGCATTTATGGCTCTTTTTTTTCGTTTTTGTTGTCCAGTCTCTCTTAGTGACATTCTACAGCATGTATTTTGATCCTGAAAATTCATGTTTACTAATCACAGTTTCTTTAAGGACCATTTAAACACAGGTTCTTTACTTTTTGTTTATATTCTGCAGTGACCATGCTTCTGTTTTTCCTTTTGGGGCTGATAAAAAAAAGCCCCAGAAAAGGAGGAAAATCACTCTTACACATTTTCATGATGCCCTAAGGTTTCACCAGGACAAGCTTCCTGATTCCAGAGTGCTGCTGCGGAGATGTGTTGAGATAGATGATCCTGGAGGAAAAATGAGCTCAGGCCCCTACATCATCCAAAATGCACACAGCATTAAAGCACATAGTGGTTTTCTTCCTTCAAATACTAGAACACATTGCCTTCATAATCAGTGAAATTACTAAAACCATGGTAAACTGCAGAAATCCAGCTCTACTGCAGCGAGCAATTGAATCAAAGGGAAATTGTAATTATCTCTTTAGATGTGAAATCAAACAAGACTCCTCATGCCATTAAAGGTCATTGGAATTGGCTATTACATCATATTCTACAAATATGAACCAATCTGAATTTTAAAAAAAGCAAAATAAGGGAATTCATTTGATTGGAATGCACTTCAATTTTCTCCTCTGTTCTGAGAGAAATCTCCACTGCATCTGTTGAAATAATGATTTGCTTATGTAAACGCCAATGACCTCCATCTTTCTAACATCCAATTGGAAATATTCTTTAGAAATAACTTTATTATAGAGCTGATTCAGCTCAATAAATTATGCCAGTGTTTGCATCAAGTATCAAGACACGGCTGCCCTGAACATACTGGGAAAGGGTGTAAGAGGAAAGTGAGCAAGCCATATCATCCAAAGCTTAATGTGATTTCCAGGCCTGACAGCAATGCAGAATGTTTGCAATCTGCTCCCTATGCTTTGTCACGTATATATATATAGATATGTCTATAGATATATATATATGTAGGTGCTCATGGAATATAGACATGCTCAGCTGGTTTAATCGAGATATTTTAACATGAGTGCAGATTATAACCCACAGGTCCTCACAGGCCTCTGGCACCCACACTCATTATGGAACTGATAGGAAATCACTCTGAATTACAAAAAAACCCAATGCTTTCTTAATATTCATCCATGTGCACTGCTACATGGGCTAAGTGTTCACCTGCACAGTTGCTTTAATTACAAAAGCAGCAATATTGCTCAGCAGCAATTCTCTAACTGGGCAGTAGATATGTTAGTTGCTCACAGGCTGATAGAAGTAACCAGGAAGAACAAAGACCAAAATCAATGTTTCTCTGTTTCTCAGTTCCTTTGAGTAGACCCATGGCTCATGTTGGTCACAGTTTTATTTCATTGTTCCCATGATCATCAGTGTAGGGATTCAGCTAAGACCTGAGGTCTGATGCAGCTTGGAGGCTGGTATCAGAAGACTGACAAAAGTAGGAATATTGGCATTTGTTTGTTTTTTTGATTGGGTTTTTTCTGGGTTTTTTTTGTTTGTTTGTTTGGTGGTTTTGTGGGGTTTTTGTGGTTTGCTTTTTTTTTTTTTTTTTTCCCCCAAAATCTGTTCTTTTTGTTTATGCTGACTCTCATTTTGGCTTCAACTAATGAGGAACCATATCAGTTCCCCAGTGGAGGGGCCACTGAACTTTGTTAGTAAGAGGGCTCCTGTTATACACTTGGCAATAATGATATTTACTTAGTACAACTATAAACACAAAGAAATTCTGCTGAGCCAGTGCTCTCAGAACCTCAGATTCCCTGGTTTAAGATGTATTTTATGCCACTAACTCTTTTCTGCCCTGCTTCCACCAAATACAGTGGAGATTCCATCTTTAATCTCACTTAATCTTGATATGCAAGATCAGTCTCTCCATTTAACCTTGAGTGTTTTCAACTCTCTGCCCCATTGTCTTCAGTGGGGATCACATGGAGCACACCTGCAATATGGGACCTGTTGCCAATAATCAGTGTAGGTCAACACAGAACAATGACCCTCATTAGGATGGCAGCTCACAAAAGGAAAGTAGCATCCTAAACTTCAAGAAGGTGAGGTATCACACCAGTGAGAGCAGATAGAAAAAATGTGTTTGAACAGAGCCCTGCTGCACCAATTACCCATCTGACAGGAATGTTATGTCATCAAGCAGGAAATACATCAAGGCTATTATCCTCTGAGTTCTAGATCATAACTGAAATAGCTGCAGAGGTATTTCTTTTGCTATCTGATAGATCTGCTTTTATATCTGCTGACAGGAATTCAGCTGGAAATAATAGTTGTAAATGTAGAATATACAGAAGAAATGTAGCTCCACACAGTGCACTAATTTCTTCATTACTCTTCAAGCACCATAAAGACAAATGACATTGAATGCTCAGATTCTGAAATGTGTTTAACACCCCTGTAACTCTCCCACTGAAATCTGATTTCACTAATAACAAGTTATGCTAATTGCCCTGTGCACATTGAGGGCAGGTGTGTCAGTACTGAAGGGTACAAACATTCAATGGTACTAAGGCACCTCACTCATATTGGTCACATTACTTCTCAAAATATGATTTTAGCCCATGGAATTCACCTCTCCAGGATTCCAAAACCAAATGTTGTCATAAAGGCTGGATTTAATTTTGTTTTATTAAAACCATGTCAAAGTTAGAACTGGCATTTATGTGTATTTGTACCTACTCAGGAAAGATAGTGAAGTATTATTATTCTGCATAGCCAAAAAATTACAATGAATCACATAACTTGTGCAGACATTATATAATTTATTTCTTCTTTTAATGTTAGTAGCACATGTGATAGACCTGTCTTCTTTTTTCCTTTTTTTTCCCCTTTCTTCCCACTCTCCCTTTCCACCCACAAACCATATTTTTGTAGATCTTACACATTCTTCTCTGCTGTCCTACGTTTCTATAGTACACACTTTTTAATTATATATTTTCTGTTCCAACCACAAAAAGATTAACTAGTATCTCAAGCTGGTCAAAACACTGGGAAAAAATAAGGAAAAATTATCCATGTTTAAAAAACTCTGTCCAGACCTATTGAGTGCATGTGCCTGTAAACAAATGACTAAAATACATTCCATGAAATACATCATCTGAACACTCCTGACTCTGAAATACTTGGAAGTACAAATGTTTTTTAGGAATATAGCTGTGAGAATCTAAAAACACAGTAACATCAAAGATTTCCATTTCTGTATGGCCTCTCTTCCTAACACAAAAGACTATTTAACATGGTCCTTCATCAGAAAAGTAATGTTTTTAAAAAGGATTAGTTGTGCTCACTGTTTTTAGAAGCTGTTACTCTCATAAGATCTGTAAGCAGAGTAAGATTTGGAAAAAATGAGTAGTTTTTGTTAACTAGATGTCATCAGTGTTCACTCTGGTATAAACAAGGGTCTTTCTGGGCAGTCACAGCACAGCCACTGAAGGATCTCCTTGAAGAACAGCTCTTCTTGGTACATAATTGAGAACAATATTTATGTTCAGATGTGGGAATCTTCTGCTTTATTTATGAATTTGCATACATTGAATTATGGCTTCTCGGGTCATTTTGAACAGATGATAAATATTAAGAAAGGAAAATGTGCTTGTAAGCACAATCCTGCAAGCCGTGGGAGGGCTTGAATGAATTGGGTTCTTGCATGTATACAGTCCTCTGAACTTTAATACCCTTACACAACATTTCAACTCCAGCAAAATCATTCATACATACCAGTGATTTTAAGGACTTTCTTTCACTGTCACGCAGAGAAAATTCTCATTTCTCAAGCATCTGTTCAGCTTTATCCTTACAAAGCCTTAAATGCTGATTTATGGCATATGTGTTACACAAATGCCAATTAGTGATATAAAAGGATAAATTAAGCCTTTTTTAAACACATTTTCCCCCTTCACTGAGAAAAGGCAAGGTCTTCAGCCTTAGAGCAACAAGTAATTTACTGTTCAGCTTCTTCCTGCCTACTAAAATGGGAGTTTTTGCTTTACTTTCCCTGCTTTACTCCATTTCAGGAGCTGCAAGTTGCACGAAACTTACATTTAGAAATAATCATTGTCTGTCAGTTCACTATGATTTCTAAAGAATAGCTTCTCATATTCTTCTAAAAATAATGATATTCTTAATGAGCAGCACATCTGGTACAATTTGCCTAAAACAGTAATGTAATCCCTAATGGCAACAACTCTCACTGCAAAACATCTGATAAAGATCCCTGTAATCTCACTAAGTTAGACTCTATTCTCATTTAAAATTGTACAGAGCTGAGGATGCTGCAATGAAATGATATTTTGACCTAAGCAATAAAAATGGGGTTTTTTCTGAGGAGGATTTATAAATATTGTGAAAATTATTCAAATACAAATGCTTCCCAGATGTGTCAAGCATGCAGAACAGCTGTAACTTAGCCTAGTGGGCAGTAGAGAAGACTTGACTAAGTCCTATGATACTTCACAAATTTTGGAGTTTTTTCAAGGCTCTTATTGAAGTTTAGTTTTTCTTCTCCTTTCATTCCTTTTTCACCTCCACCTTGGAACAGCTGTATATAACAAATTAGTCCTTGAAAGACAAGAACACTGAAAATATGAAGTAAAATAATTTCCCCTGGGAGTGTAAAGTATTTGTGTTAAACCAAATGAAAAATCAACTTAAACATCCATATGAATATCCTAGGAGAAAGACTTAGCCACTTTGATACTTTCTACCTATTCCCTCCTCACCAAGGAATAGAGTAAGAGATTTCCATTAAAATAATGTTATGTATGAATTACCCTTTGCCCACGGGGAGTAGGGGAAATTACAGTTTTTATACTCTGTAATTCACAGGGACTTATTTTGGGACGCACTAAGCTGACTGCATCAGTGCTAAGTTTTTCCAGAGTATAAAGCATGTAGTTTAGAGGAGGAGACCTGTAGTGAACTTGCAGGCACAATTCCAACTTTTTC
This sequence comes from Erithacus rubecula, assembly GCF_903797595.1. Lineage (NCBI taxonomy): Eukaryota > Metazoa > Chordata > Aves > Passeriformes > Muscicapidae > Erithacus > Erithacus rubecula. The sequence goes on from NC_136660.1 coordinate 6,211,969, forward strand.
AAGGGTTCTGTTCCCCAGCAATGTGCAGGAAATGCTGAGGCATCTTTTCAAAGTGCAAGCACAAGTTCACAGAAGGACTGAAGTCATTCCCATACGTTAAGATCTTTCCAAGCATTTGATAATACTTGGCTGCAAGCAGGTCTGTCTAATGGATTTTATCCAACAGAAATCAAAACCAGTTTATATTGATAATATCTGATCTGAAAGATTGACCACACACGAATCACGGAGTTGATAAGGAAATAAAACTTTCACATCTTATTCCTCATCAAAAGGTTCAGCTCTTAGCTCCAGACACAATAGCAACCATGTATGGGCACAGTTGTGTTTAAGTATTCCAAGATATTGTCCCAAGTAGTCTTTATCAAGCCATGCTTCATAGCCTGTTTAGCAAGTGAGACATCTCTGAACACTTTGTGGCTCCACAAAGCCGGCTGCAGTAAGACTGGGAGCAAACTACTTTGAGTGCACCATCAGGCAAAATAGTCCTATTTCAGCAAATTTAGTTTTCTGACTACTGTAATAATCAAAGTTATTACAAAAGCCAGGGCTGTGATGGCACTGTTGTATCCCAAATAAAAAGACTCCAGGTGAAGTGGCATTGGATCTGTTCAACAGAGATGCTCATAAATTCACTGGATAGCATTCTGCCTCAGAGCAGTTTTCCAGCACAGAACTGCCCAGAGCTAGATTACAGTTAACAAAGATGAGATCTGAGGTTTTACTAACTTTTATCAATATCCTACTAAGCAATTTACATACTAACAAAACAATTGCATATGAGATGCTATTTTCTGAAGGAATTTTAAAATATTTATACTCTTACACTTCCTTTCTTTTATTAGGAAAGCCCAACAATTGCTGTATGAGGTAAATATTTTTTACTATTTACACAAGGTCCCTCTTCATGAAGAGACATTTTGGGCATTAATCTGAGCCCTCTCAAAGACTGGCAGTGTATTGAATTCAAACTCTATTCTATCCAGGAGAGACATTATATGGAAGCCTTTGGAAACTGTGCACATGGGGAACTTTCTGTCATTTTACATATAATTTCTCACCATCTTTTCATTCCTATCTTTCCCGGGGAGGTCAGAGAACCTTTAGTCAAGCCTATTGAAGAAGCTGGTGAAAACTTTAAATTCTCCTTGAACCAAATAATTGTGTATAATGCACTCAAAATGTGTTTGTAAGATCACACAGTGTTTGCACAGACATAAGCAGAGCTCTGTTCATCACTATAGCCCTCAGGCAACACAAATAATAAACAGAAATTATCATGTTTGGAAATTTTTAATGATGCCTCTGTAGTTTTGCTTACAACTTTCTATGAAAGGACTGCAAGGTGCTGCCTCAGTTTCCCTGTCCCAAATGATAATGACCTCACTAATTGCATGCTCTGGAGGCTGCTTCTGAAAGAGCTACTGAAAAAGATGTTTATCATGAAATGAGATTCAGTTTTTGTTATACCATGTTTTTTCCAAATGCCTTCTGTCTCCTTGCACACACAAAATGAAGTGTTTTATCAATAATTCAGGGGAGTGTAGTACAGAGTACCTGGAGACAGACAGGCTAGACAGGAGAGGCAACTTCTCAACTCCAGAAATTCTTGCCCTCTTAGAAGAATTGAGATTGGGAAGACTGCATATTTCCTCTACCACAGACCTTCTAGTGAACAGAGGAAAGCTGTGTAGAAAGTTCATCTTGTCTAGAATTCATAAGGATGAGTATAGATAATAGAAATTTTTCCTTTATTTTCTCTGTATTGGTTCATATCTCGCTTTGTTTGCCTCCTATCTAGCCTTTCTTTTTTATCTATAAAGTGCCTGTGGCCCACTTTTTAGTCTTCCTAGGGCAAGTGAGGTCTGTCCAGGTACTTTTCCATTAGTAAACAGAAACATTTGCTGTCTCCTAGGTGCTTAGCCTTGACAGCAAGAGGGGAGGGTAGAGCAGATGTATTCTTCTTCAGTTCTATTAATAGCAGTGTAGTCTGATTGTCATTCAATAGGGAAATCACCTTTCTGCAGGGTTGATGCAAAGAAGTGGGAAATAGATAAGCAAAATGTCTTTTATTACTCCAGCTGTGCTCAGTGTTAAATCAATAGTGGGTGGTTCTTGTTCAAGGTTAGAGACAATACCATGGACAGTTTAGGCTGTGTAAATCCCATTTTCAGAACTGTCCTCTGAACACAGCATTCCTTCTTTTGGTCATAGTCCTCCAAATGTAGTTTACCTAGTGATGCCCAGGAATTATCTTCCATTGGACACGCCTTTTCTACTCCTGGATACCCAACAGGGTATCCAGGAGTTGTGTCTTTGAGGGTCCCACAAAGTCAATCTCTAGAGCTGCCACTGCCAGCATCAGAGCACCCGAGGGGCAAAACTGGATGTGGAGACTCCTATTACCAAATTGATAGGAGCCTCCAGCCAAACTCCTGTGATCTCAAAGTGGGCTACAACATCCTTGTAGCACCGAGCCAGTGTCTCCTTTTAGGCCTCTTCTTACCTTGTACTTTTCTGTGCTTGCAGTCCTGTGCCAAAGAACCCTGTCTGGGCCTGATTTCTCAGCAGAGCCACCAACCTAAAGTGCCCTGACTTGCATGAGGCTTATCCATGCCATGAGGGTTAATGACTGTCATTTCTGTCATTCTCAGCCGTGGCAGAGAATTCAACCCTCCCAGTGCTGCTGTTTCCTCTCATCTCACTTGGGTCAGTCACTCTTCCCAAGGCTGACAACTGTCAGCTGGACTCTGCTCTGTGAGACATCTCCCCTCTAACAGTGGCATAGGGTGAACTAGATAATTATACAGTTTACTTTATCAGACGAGGATTATTTTGGTTTTAATCTTTTGTTGTATTCAGGCTACTTTATGTGAGGCGTTTGCTGGATTTTGCAACCCTGAACGTGTCAAAGACACTCTGAATGTGCTCCAGAGCCATGTCCTACACGTCACAGAGACTTCTTTTGTACACAATTTTGCCAGCTGACTTGGTGTTATTGAAATGAAAAGCACATAAATGCCTCCTAAGAAATGACTTCTCTTAAAAATCCTAATCCAAAATGTTAACAGTGACATTATGCAAAATGCCACATTTACATTTAATAACAACATCCTGAATAAATATTTAGAAAAATTGCATTTTTTAGATTAAACCTGTTGTGAATGAGAAAGAAGATAAATAATGCATACAATAATGAATTTTCCTTAGTCAAACCACTCCTTTGGCACAGATAGTATGAGATTGTGTAATATTTTTAAATAGGTAACATCTGAGCATGATCCTTCCTACTTTTGTATTTGTTGACTGAGTATATGTACACACACAGTTAATCAGATCAGTTGATTCCCCCATCTGTTCATTTCTTTCTTACCAGAAAGAGAGAGAATTTTTTATTAATCATGAGCAAACTATAACATAAAAGCTGAAACTCAGATTCAGAGAGACCTAGCCTAGCAACAGAACAACATTCTAATATCAGAGGATCTAGCAAAAGGGCTCTAGCATTGTGACTCAGTGATCAAAATTTAATACTCCAGATGGGTGATATTTCTGATTTGACAGCTTTAAAAAAAATAAAACCTAAACTCTTATCTGTATCAACTCTAGTATAATTTTTCTGTCTCACTGGCAAAATGAACTAAAGCATTTATGCTGTTTTTACACAGATATAGTTTGGTCTACAAATTGGAGGTCCATTTTTATTTTTCTTCAATTGCTGGTGAAAAGGTTATGCTCTTGCATGATCTGACCCATCATAGACCTGGCTACATGTAACAGGATTCTCCAGCCCACTATGTTTGCTATGAAGTTCCTCATTCTAAGCAGGAATAACACTACCTGTCCTGAGGATTCAGTGTGAACTAGTACAGAAGACAACAGTTTCCTTCTTAAGACACAAGGTGTACCTCTACTTCACCACTGATCTGATTTCCAGGCTTGTGTCTGATGGATTAGAGCCATGCTCTTGAACTCTGGACTCCCAAGTCCTCTGTGGCTCTGGGCAGGCATTCGGTGCACAAGTACAATGCTCAGCATCAGCTCTGTCCTGTGTGAAGAATTAAATTGATAAGAGAAGAGCAGGAGCTAGAAAGCAAAGAAGAAAGAGGTCCCCAATATCCTCCTGAGGGGCAGAAGATAGGTCAAGCTCACACTGATAGTGGCTGTCATTGGCCTGTACAGCTGTAAGAAGGACTGAGCTGCAGGAGTAGCAACTGTAGGAAGCTTGAAGCTTCAAGGTATTCTGAGCATGGCAGTGACTTCCCAGCTCTGGGAAAAATGACACAAAGCACAGAACAACTTTTCCTCTGGAATCAGAGCTACTAATGAGCAGTGCTCTTGTCATGAACACAGCACAGCACAAAGACAACTTTTCTGACCCAGCTTTTCCTGCTTTATTTATTACAGATTGCATAAAAGCACAGAAATTGTAGACAGTGTTTCACATTGGGTAAAATGATGTATGTCAATAGCAATTACAGGGAAATGATGAATAAGTATATTTCCATCAGATCTACATGTCACTTTATAGACACAGACACACGTACGTGAACATACACACACGAATTCTCCCATGCAGGAACAGACAAAAATCCACACTAAATGGGAATTTAATGAGTTTAATGAATTTAATGAACGATTTTAAAGTTCATGAAATGGTCATGCTCTTTTACTGGCAGTTGTGATAAGAATACAATCTATTTTGAATCACTTTATTGCACACTGAAAAATTGTGCGGTTCATAAGAAAATAATTTATACTATAAAATTCTAGCATGGAAAATCAGTAAATTGTTTCCATTAAACACTTTCATAAAACAAGTATCCAGTCCCAGTACTTTAGGACATTCTATTTCCTGACAATTGCTTGTTTGAATTGATTTTATCAAATCTCCACAAGAAAATTCGTATTTTTTGTGAATTTATTTTATCGAATCTCCACAAGAAAATTCATAGTTTTTGTAAAAGATGTTCACTAGCTTTTATCCCACTTTTTAAAACTGTCTTTGATACTTGTAAACTATAAAAAATAGTGGGAAAAGTATCCTTCTAGGTGGTCAGAGATAGACCTACTTCCTGTGTCTCCTGTACTCTGAACTATGATCACACAGGCTCTACAGCTGTACACAGCAGGTGTAGATCTACCTCAATGCACTAGATTTGTTTGAAACTCTTTTCCCAAAAGTTATATCCCTATGGAAACATGATTTCTGCTTTTTTAGTAATTTTTTCATCTTTTTATCATTTCAAGATAATGTAAATTTGTTTTCACATTATTCCTCTCCTCCTCATTCTTTTTTCTGCTTTCATTTTTTTTTCCACTGAAGACAGAGGAAGTTGTAAAGTAGAGGTGAAGAAACAAATATAGAAAAGAGAAGTAAGTATAAAAACAAACATTTCTTAGGTTTGTGGATCTTTTTCCCTTTATTTTGCATGAAAATGAGATGCTAACAGCCTTATCCAGAATTTCAATTCCTGTCATTGCCTTTAAACTGACTCCAGTTCATTAAATATTACATTAATTTCTTATATTCTCTGAACTCTTTGGACTGGCACTATGTTATGAGGGTTTTGGCCTAATAGAGTGATAACTTGGTCCTGAGAGAGACCTGCTAGATTCTACAGTAAATCAAATAACAAATTACAACTCTTGAGAATGTATCTCAACACAAACAATTCAGCTACATTTTGTTTGAGTTTGGTTTTGTTTGGATTGTATTGGTTGGACATATCTAAGGAATTGGGGAGAGGTACTAAGAAATTTTTAAGAACCACAAAACCTTTTTTTACACTGAAAGCACAGTCTTCTAAAGTTAAAGCCTTTAAGAATGTACTTGCAGTGGGAAAGACACAAACCTATAGGAACTCTCCCAAAGTTTAATCCTCACATATTCAGTGGCACAGCTGAAATCAGCTGCAAAATTTCCATTTGCTTCAATGGGACTAAAAGTTCCCTCTGAGAATCTAATCAGTTTTCTTTATACTGTAATTTTTTTTTCTGTTCTTATTATGAATACTGCTGCAATTTGTCTGCACAGATTTATCCATAGCTTTTCAGCTCCAAGAGCATTCCTGATTCAATTTAGCTTATAAACAACTGCGTTTTTTGTTCTTCCAATATATTTCTCATAATGGTACCATTTTCACAAATGGACCCTAGCTCAGTAAAATTTGTTCTAACATTAGTAAAAGCACAGAGATTTCCCTCAGGATGCAGTTCATAACACTTTTTGTTTCCATAGCTAGTGTTTTTCTGCATATCATTACAAAGATCGAAGGAGCTTCTTCAAAACTGGTCATAAACTGAATTCAAATTCTGAATTCCTTATTCTCCTACAAATACTAATCCTCTTTTAAAAGTGTGGAGCTTCTCTACTTCCACTTAATGTTGAGATTCACACATTAATTCTGCCAAGATTAAAAATGTATTGATAATAAATAATAGTAGAATCATGTGATAAATCTTAGATGCTCTGTTTATTATATTTTAAAATGGGTTTAGCAGATAGCATTTAGCCATCATGTTGCAGAATGCTACATATAATGTCATCTTAAAGAACAGATCTTGCCTTTTGTGGTAACTTGTTTTGCAATATCTAAAATGATAGCACACCATGGACTTATTTGCTCATCAAGTCACTGGAGGGAGCTAAGTAAACACATCAATTATAGTGAAACAGAATTAGCAGCAAGAGCACACAATAACAGATTCTAAACTATTTGTTCCAAGCTAAAGCCTAGAAAAGCTATAAAGCCCTGAAGTGTTTTGATGAGCAGAAAATAATATCTAGCCAGTTTAAATATTTAGAAAGAAGAATACAGATGTTGCTGCTCACTGGTGGGACATTTTTAGGTGAATCAATAGCTTGAAACAAATTTACAAGGTAGACGTTCAGCTGAAGAAAATCTACCCATATTCATTCAATGAGACTGTAAAATCAGCTGGTTAATCTGACGTTATGTGTAACTGTCATCTGCAACATACCTCCTGAAATAACTGCCTGTTCATTTGACTTGTATATGAACTCTGTACTTATAATAATTAAAATTTAAATGAAACCAACAAAATAACAAGAAGATCCATTAGCAGCCTAAATATTGCCTCAATAGCATGTGAGAGGTTACTCCCAAGGGATGACATTACCATGGAAGAGAGGAAGCTAATGTTGTTCCTTGGAGAAAGAGGGTTCACACTGACAAGTGGCCAGATTGTCACTCTGGTTAATGCAATACAGTTAAGTGACAGAATGCTGGACTGCAAGGTGGGAAGTAGAGACAAAAAATCAGAACTAGAAAAGACATTTTTGGGAGAAACATATTTAACAGTTTCAAATAACATATCTGGGTATGAATACACTTTATATCCTGGTTACATAGTGCTTCTTGCTTGATTATATACTGTGGGAAATTGTCTTGCATGTTTTTATTGGATGTGAGAGAGCATTTATTAGAAATGCTCACATCTTTTCTCCCACAAACAACACATAAATTAGCTTTTCCAGAAAAAGTCTGCCAGTTTTGGCTCAATGCCTTGGTGTCATGGTATTAGAGACATAGGCAGAAGAACTGCTGGCAGAAGAGGGTGTTGTATTACTCCCATTTACACTGCTGTCAAATTTGGCCCTTCTATACTGGTTAAAACTGTTACTGTGAGAAACACAGCATGTAAAGCTTCCTAGTGGCAGAGGTGATGTGCTAGACAAATTCAAAGCATCCCCAGCTGTACAAACCTAAACCAGCCATCAGATGGAAAATGTCCTGTCATTGCTGATTTGACCTAAGAGAAAGTCTCTCCTAATCATTACTAATTTCCTGAGTCAGCGTGTTCTCTTAATGCCTGCCACTAATCACACAGATTTACAACTCAGTGCAATATTTGTGAAAGGAAAACCCTCTGAGATTGAAAGATTACTAAGACTATTATCCTAACGCTAAAAAAAAAAAAAAAAAACAGAAAAAATTCCCCACAACCCTTAAAAGACACTGGTGAGCAATGGCAGGACTTTGACTTATGACATTATCACAAGATAAGAAGCATCTAATCTAAGTGAGAAAAACAATTACTCAGGGCTGGCTACGTGTGTGGCAACATGTTCGTTACCTTTCTGCTAAATATCAAAGCTCCTGCAGTCCTTCCTCACTATCCCTGTAAGTTGGAAATCAGCTTTGCCATTTATAACACATGGCATTTCACTAAGGCCCCCAATTGGGAGATATTTTTAGACTAGAGAGGAGAGATTTGTTGGCTACTAACCTTGCAGCATTCCTGCATTATGTTGGAGTCACAGACAGAGTAACAGTTCGAACACTGCTTTTCTGCCATATTCCTGTTCTTTGTTAAATTCATCATCTTCAACCAAGAGCTTCTAACAGCTGAAACTTCAGAAGTCTGTAAATAAAATGCCTGTGTGCAATGTCTTGGATAAAATTCAGTCAAAGATCACAAGGTTACAATCTGATGAGGCAAAAATGGGAACAAATAATACCTAATTAGACAAACAGATTTTTTATCCATTATATGTGTATATATTTAAAATCATTCCACCACCTCCTGGTGCCCATTTTTATCTTGCTTTGTCAATTTTTTTATAGGATTAGGTTACACATTATAATCAATGGACATTTTATGGATGTGGTTTAATACCATATACAAGCATTGTCTCACACTACAGCTGCATAAGAACTATTCCTGTTACTGAACTTTTGTGGACAGGTTGCAGGAGAGGACCCACAGCTGTTGGAACATAAATTTACTTTGTTTTGTTCATTAATGTCTCCATGCTGCTGACCTAGAGAACAGAAGAGATAATTATTATGTGTTTTCAGCACCATTTCCCATTGAAATTAGTTTGCCATACCAGAAGCAGAAAACAAGCATTGCAAAATAGGTGCAGTCCCCATATCTTCCAACTGAAGCAGAGTAAGTACTGTGAATTCAGCACATTTCAAATACCAGTTATATTGTTCATGCAATTTAGCTTTCACATTGTGTAGATAGCTCATGCCTCTTTCATTAGCTGAAGCAATTAAAGTACAGTCAGACATAAGATTTATATTTTTATATTCCCTCTCTGTGCGATTCATTTTCAAATAATTAAAATAATTTTTCAGTGAAGCTGTTGCAGCATAATGAAAAATGTTATGGGAATATAAACAAGACTTGTAAACATTTTATGAGGGTTATTGGTTTTTTTAAGGGAGGGATCCACAACAGATTTTAAAAATCAAAAAGGATTCCCAAGGTGAAGAAAGAACTATGATGGGATTTTAAAACTCAGCTAACAATTACTTGAAAATAATTACTTTCCCAGAGAAGAAGTATATGAGAAAAATGTCAACTGATTAAAATAATTCAGGATTTTCCCCCCCTATTTTCCCTATATGATTATTACTGTACCTGTGCATATAACAGAACAGAGCACATAGTTTCCTGCATTAGTGGCTTTAATCTGCTGTGATTGAGAATGTATTTCTGGACACTGTCCAGACAGACTTCTGGCAATCAGAACAGTGACGAGACCTGATGTACCTTGTTAATTCTCTTAAGGCTAAATCCCACAGTCCTTGCCCAGGCTAAATTCTCATTGAGAGTTTTATTTAGGTTAGATTGTGACCTATTAACCTTAACATCTTGAATTCATGGTTCTTTCATCCACACTTTTATTTCTTTAAATAAAGAATCAGGTTTACCTAATATACAGATACAAAAAGATAGTCCCTGGTACATTTAAAGTCATGTGTCTTGTACCACTGGGGAACAGCGCTGGAAAAAATGTTTCTGTGAGTTATGGGGTAGTTAAACTGATGTGAACATATGGAAATAGAAGACATTAGATCATTCTCTTCCCCATTTTGCAAGCAGATATGTACAGGAAAACCACTGAATCCACATACAGCAACAATTACATGACTAAGTGCAGGACTAAAGGAGCTTTCTCCAGCAATATTTTTTTTTTTTTTTTTTAGTTTTGTCCCACTTCATTTACTGTTTATTCCTCTAGAGACTAGTTTACAGTTTAATATTTTTCCTTCAGTCATCCTTGGGTCATTCAGCAGTCTAGAATTTTTTACCTCTGATAGTAATTCCAAGCCAATGTGAGTAGTGTGGAAATACCATTCATTTAAAAAATACATTTTAAAGAAACATCATATATACCTTACAAAGATGCCTCTTGTTCCTTCAAATATTGGTTTCAGAACTCCTCTCCAGGTAGCGAGCAGAGATCTTGCCATACCAGCTTATTTCAACACCTCTACTACTTTTATTTATCTTTTTAATTAAAACAGTAAAAACACCTATACAGGAAAAGCTAGTTGTTTCTGCTCTTCTGGGTCGTTGAATCAAACCCATCATTGAAAATCAATCAAAGCTTATTTTCTCTTCAGTACATTCTGATGCTTGATTCTGATTTGTAAAGTTCCTCCCTGTATCTCTCCCTGCAAGTCCTTGTATGACCTGAATCACTACAACCTCCAAATTCCTTATCCTTTATGACTGGCATTAACCACCTCTGTTTGTTTGCTGGACTTTTTGCTATGGCCCTCTTTCAGTCTTCACTTTGTACTTTGCAAAGCTGCAGGTGTTAAAAGCCTTCTACAGGATAATACAGCAGATAAGACATCTAGATACCACCAGTTTGCCACAACACAGTCTGGATTTATTTCAAGGTTTTTCATGGGCCTTCTGTATCTTTGCTTTTATAATTCCACTTATTTATGTGCCTTCGATTGCTGCAGAGAAATTGACTTTCTGCTTGGAAATGCTTGCCATCAAAGATATGATGTAGATAAAATTAGCTTTGAGCTAGATGGCCAAAGGAACAAGAATATCAAGAGAATAGCAGAATGAGAAAACAGTAGAAATTTTTACATTTAACAGCAAATCAAACTCTATAGATGTAATATATCCAAAATACCCTAAACTGTCACTTTCCATGAAAGAGGTTCCTGGATCCTGAACTCTCCTTCCTTATAAGATGACACGGGAACAGCCCAAGAGAGCATAAGCCAATGGGTCAGTTCGGTGCAGAAATTTCTCTAAAAGCAGGTATTCTTAATTGTATGAAATTTCCATTGCTTGCTTCCTCCTCTGTAACTGATACAAATTCTGCTATTGAGTATTTCATACCTGGGACTAGGCACCAAAAGTACTTCAACAGCTATTCTTAAGCAGAGCTTGATGTTGTCCAATTTTCTCTTTAAAAATTCATTTTAATCAACTACTGCTTTTCTTGGCTGCTACTAATACTAAACCCATCAGTGCAATTCAGAGTGTAAATTTAAAATCTGAAGGAAAAACCCCATACTTTCTCTGTTTTGCAGCAGACAAGCACTTAAGAGGAACCAGACAACCCAGTTCACAGTACTGCTCTACTTGAAGTCCTTCTTATGCTGGAGCTAATTATGCATCTTGCTAGGTGTGTGTATCAGCTAGGGAAACAGCTTAAAGAAATAAATCAACAATTTAGGGTTTAAAGGATTTATTTCATACCCTAATGAGAAACCACAAATAGTCATGAACTCGCACTTTGTTTTACGAGCATTCATTGGAGTTCTGTTGGATATGTGCTATTTTTAGATAATAGTTCATAAAGAAAATGTCCTGTGTGGTAAATAGTATAAAATGTTTCATTTTCCTAGAAGTAGAAAAAAGTTCCAAGTTACAGTCATTAGAATTACTGTATGCACTGAGCAAAAGCCTGATCCTACTTTCCAAACCAACAAAGATTCTAAAGGAAGAAACTAAGCTGCAGGTAGTGCTCAGATCACTTAGTAGAGATACACTTCTCCTTAGAAAGAGTGTTTTGGTCAGCATAGTTGTCATCTCTTCTGTAAACATAGTGGAAAAACTATCAATAAAAGGGAATTCTACTGATACAATCATGTTCACGGTTGGTATTTGCCAGCAGGAAAAATGCATTTTGAAAAACAAAGGGGATGAGAAGCTCTGTTCTCTCTCAGAAAAGAATAAGAAAGAGAAAAAAAGAAAGTAATAGAGCAAAGAAAACATGTGGCAAGAAACTTTATCTCCTGTTTTCCTCTGTCAGTTCCCAGCAAGAGGACTCTTATGTTATCTGCAGGTTCTCATTCATACAGAACCTCTCCTTTCACTACACATCCTTGTTTCTCACTGTTACAGGTCTTGCTTTCATAAGAGGTACAAGGTTGTCCAGAGTATCTACAGCTTGGAGTGCTCACAGGGGAAATACTCTTCTCCTTATCACAATCCCCTGGCAACCCAGCCACATTCCTGTTTCACAGATGTGCATTATGAGTTTAGGTGTCATCTACCCCACCGAACCCTTGGTCGCCCTTTAGTCATTCACCATTGCAGAGACACATATTCTAACAACTTAATTTCTGTAATTTCTCAGAGCCCTCACAGAGGCACATTTTTGTCTGGCATCTGCAAGGGCAATGTAACCAACCTTTCCAGAGCCCCAGCCCTTCAGCAGGAGCAGCAGCAGAACTGGGAACTAATAATGTAAGAGCTAGCAGGGACACTGATTAGCAGGCATTGCATCAGAATACACCAGTATAATTGGAACTGCAGGAGCAACACAAATATTAAATACAATTAAGAAAACTAAGTTCTTTGCCAAGATAATTCACATTTGTAATATTTTTTTTTCCATAAAAGAAAATCAAAACTGTCCTTTGAGACTTTCTTACTGAAAACTAGATTTTTAGAAAAGAGTCTCCTTATTTCTCCTGAAAATGCCATGTTCTATTTTAGGCCAAAAAACCACACTTACCATAAAAAATGCTAAATATTTCTATTCCAATCAGTTTTCTCATAAATACCTCATATATGTTTCAGATACATCATCTAACCTGGGAAAGCTAAAGACACATTTGAATTTCCAAGAAAATATAAAATGTAACATAAATTAAAATAATTCAGCACCAGTTCCTACTTTTCCTTTTTTTGTCCATAGCTTAGACATGTGGGTATTCTTCATATTTGTTTTTCTCCTGAGTCTAATCTGACATTTTCTTCCAAACACACACCATTTAAATCCCAAAGAAGGCCAGAAGCAAAATTTCTGGCTGGTAGATCTCGCTGAAGTCAAGAGGAATTTATCCCATGCGTATAAAGATCTAGGGGCACAGCAGTATCTTAAAAAGAAAGCAGAAAAGTTAAAGCACTCTAGACACAAAAATGAATTGTAGAAGTTTACTTAAATGCATAAAATAATGAACTTCAGTATATAATCCTGATTTACTGCTCTGGAGGTGTCACCTGCCATATAGAATACCCTTACAGCCTGGCTTCTCATGTAGTTACAAAGGAGCTAACCCTACTGCAGTGGGATTTCAGTAAAAGAAAATGGAATCCACAAAACCCAAACATATTTATTAAAAAAATTAAAACATAGTGTATTTAAAGATAAAAGCATAAACCTCCTGCACAAAATATTTACATGAACCTGACTAGTAAGATGTTTTGTTCATTTAAAATTAACTGCTGTATGAGTAGCATAACTAATGAATGATTTTCTTATAGATTTGACCCCTGCTGTCATGACCCAGTTCCTGCAGCAATATTTCCAGCTGCATCCTGCAAGAGACAGCTAGAAAGCAGAGTTATAGCTAATATGACAGTGCACAAGTGCTAATTGGATGGTCAGGTACATTTTTACTGATTAGCTACAGCCAAATGTGAGTTCTGTCAGGGTGATCTTTCTTTTTCTAGTCAGGCCAAGTCTCCCAGATTTTTAACTCATTTAGACACCTTTGTGTCCTACCTATTCCTCTTTCAGTTTTCACTGAAGTTAACCCCTGTGTTCAATACAGGTGGAGGCAGAACTGACAGAGAGGTGATCGCTGCAAAATGGAGGGGTTTTCCTTGGGCACCTGATGAACACATATAAAAGATAACATGTGGAAATACCTCAGAATTCCTGTCACTATAACAAAATTCTTCATCTAAACACTGCAAGATTTCTGTCCTTAATCATACTCACTCACAATGCGAGCCAGCAAATGTGTAATTCCAAAGGAGTTGCTTGTGCTGCTGTTGCCACTGCATGTCCCCTGCCTGAGGACAAGCTGAGGTAACAGGATAGCCCTGTCATGTCAGGAGTCATCGAGTTCCAAGGTTTGAAGTCCTTCATTGGGTTAGAAATGGGAATTGCAGTAGGCTAATTGGTGAGGAATGCAATGATTTTTTAAATTTTATTTTTAAGGGAAAGTCATAAAGAGATGAACTGGAGAGTAAATCACAATCAGGGAAGCTGTGAAGCAAGAGAGTCTTGTGAGTCTGTCAGAACATTTTATAACATTGAAGGACAAACCCAGATAATCTCCATCAGCAAGGCAACCACGTGGTGAGAAATGCTGTCATGAGTTCTAAGTGCCATTTCTCTGAGCAGACAGGATTTGGAAGCCTAGAACTCTTCCTTGCCATTAGTGAGGATTAAATAAAAGACTGTGGGTAGATGCATCCAAAATACAAGACTATTTCCTTATCCTTCCACCCTGGGAACATGAGGGTCTCAGGAGATTTTTTTTTATACAGGTTGGCAACTAGTTCTCATTAAGGGGGTAAGCACTTTTTGGTTTTTGTCTGAAAACCAATGCACATTGAGAAAAGCTTTAGTTGCTCCTAAGGTCTGATATATGTGTTTTCCTAAAACATTCAATTTTGTTCCAAGTCAGATAACCACAATTTGGGGGGATGGAGAGGGAGAGGAGGGGAGAGAGAGGATGGAGATAGTAGGTTATGTCTTGGATTAAAGACAGTACAGTAGCAATTGCCTCCCAATTACTTCAATTCCCTATTACATCTGGCTAGGCAATGTGATCAGAACTCAAGGCTGCAGCTGTCAATACAAAATAATACAGTAAAATAATTTAACATATTCAAATAGAGTGATATCTTTGAAAAAGGCAATGTAGGAGTTGTGCCACCCAGTGGAACAACTAAGAAGAAAATACTGTGTACAGAAAGTTCTACAGTGCTCAAACTGCAATGGCATCCTTAGAACAATGGCTGCTAATTCAAGTTTTTATTTATTCTTCTTCTGAAAACACATTAGAAGATACATCACCCCTATTACTTCTCTCTTAATATTTGGCAGTAGATTAATTTCTGTGGAGTATTTCTGCAAGAGTGTAATTAGGACTGACAACAAGAAGCCAGTGAGTAAAGACAATAGCACTGGTCTCAGCAAATAGCTGCAGCTGCGTCACACAAAGTGCAAGCAATCCCAGTCCCATATCCAATAATCAAATAAGCACAGCGTGCCTGTCTGATAAGGAAACAACTCCTTAAGGATGTCTAGCAAGATCAGCCTAAGGAGGTGTATTTCAAACAAAAGTCTCTCCTTGGGACAAGAGCTTAAGTGATTAAGATGTACTTAGCCTGTGCTTGTGACAAAGTCTTTCCCTATCCTATTATTTAGCAAGATATTTTCTGCCCTATCCATTCGATAAAATGATTTGAGGAAAAAATGGTGCCTGAGAAAGGCATTATAAATCTCTTGAAGGCATGTCCTGGTAAAAGGAAACAGCAATTTTTTTAAGCCCCTTAGCTGTAAACTGAAGGTCTGGGAGAATGTAAGTGAAGGTGCAGCATGGGAGAAACATCTTCTTTCTTGTACAGGCTATCAAAGTGGGGTGTAGTCAATGCTTTAGCATGCCAAAGGTAAAATTCAGAATCATTCTGCTGTGTAGGTGACAAATAACCAGCGTCCTTCTCTCCAGCAGCTATCAAAGCCCAAACTCCTACATATGATAATATCTTGATGCCATAATGTATTTGTCATTGTACATGCTTGGTATGAGGTAAAGACTTCTACATAAACCATAAATGCTTGTGAAGTCCACCTCAATTTGTGATATAATCCTGTAAGTTATCTTTGTGAAGAGCACCAGGATAGGGCAGTTTTGCTTCAACAACGCTTGTGCTTTGTTTTAAAAGGTCTTCAAACACAGTGCCATAATACCAGGCACAGAGGAACTCTAGGCCTTTTTTTTTCTGAATCCTTGAAAAGCATGTTAAACTAGCTTACTCTTGGCTTATTAAACGTGTTGCCATACTGCCAGGTGACCTTTCAGTTGCAAATCTCTTCAAAACTGCTTTTTCTTTCATCAGCTGTGCAGCATGTTCTCAGAATGGAGACACTTGTCTGCTCACTTTATAGTCATCACAAATCATATCATAAGAATCATGTGTCTTGGTTTGAAAGACAGGTGTTTGTTAAGAAAGGCGGGAGCCTCTCTTCAAATGGACAATGTCAACCTCTTCCACCCAGATTATTATAATTTTGAAATTAAGGAGCTCTCAGGGAAAGATATGGGAATAGGAATAACAGTTCTTTACTAGGAAAGACTAAAATAGAAATACAGTATTACAGGAAAAAAACCAAACCCAAAACAATGACAGAATCAGAGTACAACCTGGCACTGTCAGTCAGGGTGTTTGCAGCAGTCCAATTGAATGGTGGCTGCATGCTCCTGCAGTGGCAGATGTGGTTCAGCTGGAGCAGTGCTCCTGGAGAAGGTGCAGTTTTCCTCTGAAGGTCCAGGGATGATGTAGAAGGGTCTGGTTTTCCTCTGGAATCCAGTGGAAAAAGACTGCCCTGATGTTCCAAATATCAGATTTTATCTAGGTAGGAATGCTTGGCTCCTCCTCTGGATGGAGTACCTCATGATGGGATCATGTAATTTTATCAGTCATGTCATGGGACTTAATGGCCCATTAACAGAAGATGCCTCCCTGGAGGAAGGATGGGTTGTGAAAAAGATAAACAACACTGCCCCACCTGGTTTTAACAGATAGCCCATTAACAGAAGATAACCTCCTCCAGAGATAAGGGATCACTGCCCTACCTGGTTACAACAGATGGTGGTAGAATACATCCTTTTAGTTACATCCTGCTTTGCAAGCCAAGACACCATGTTTATTAAGACAAAAGGCAATGTGAATGTGTTCGTTTAGGGTAAATAATCTAAATAATCACTGTCAAATATGAGACTAATATCCAGCTTTAAAAAGTGTAAGATTTGCATTTTGAGAGCTTCCCCTCAGTATATTTAAGCTTTGCTTGTATTTAAGTGTATGCATACACCAACACAGACAGAAAAAATACATCAAGAAAAACATAAAAACAGATGTAAATATTTTTTGAAGGAAACCATCAGTCTGATTTAACAAACATATTTGTAACAGCAGTAGCTTTCCCTCTTTCTTTGTAGAAAAGGATCCCATCATCATGAGAGGCCCAGGCACAGAGATGAAGAGAAATCAGCAACTGCTCTTCTCAGCTTTGTCACTGCCTATGCAAGCCAAGCAAGAAATAGCAAAAGGATCCATGATGATAAATATATTACCAATGACCACTGTTTTATTCTTAAAATTTCACATTTATGATGATTTCAAGGCTGCTGAGACCTCATGTAACTTGTAAATTTCCACAAAGCTGTGATCACATAGGAAGTAGTAAATAATAGCATTGTTTATGATGAAAAGAAGGTGAAGATAATTTTTAATTTATTCTTATTTCACAATTATGAGTTAAAGTTCATATATTCTTTCAGTCTGGAGGCTTCCTTGGCAGACTTACTGGAAATACTAAGGATTGCAAAAGCAAGCGACCAAAGACACAGGAAGAATTTGGTTTTGAACAACCCACATGTAATTCACCAAAACAGCATTTATGGATGAGTTAGATCTGTCTATTTGCAAGTAGGTAGTTTTGCTTTTTATTTCTGAAAAAAGTCAAAAGTAGGTAAAAATCATCAGATTAATGAAAGAAATTAAATGAAAATTCATTCTTTAGACACAGTTCTTTATAGGAGTTACTCCTATAGTTTTCAAGTTAAACCACACATCTTTCATCTTCATATACAATATCTTAAAAGTTTTTGCATATTTTTTGTTCAAAAAATTGCCACTCTAAAAGCTACATGTGAACAGCATATTCAAGTATCTGTGCACTGATGCTAATGATTCTTGGCAATATTTCAGCCAACAAAAAAATAATTTTTATATTTACATGGTGTTATCCTAGTGAAGTAATTGAGCTGACTTAGATTTTTGTATTATTGGTATTTATTTCTATTATTTTATTATTATTTCTGGAAAACTGAGAGCATAGATTCCAGACTGAGGCAACACATATGGGTATATTGCTTAGAGGAAGTGCCAGCAAAAAGTTATTAGCCAGCAGCAAGACCATGCTGGATAAGTGGACTATGGAACTTTCTCTGGGAACATTCTCTCAAGTTGCTTCTTGGGAGTTACCTGGAATTACAACACCACATTTTGCCCCCATGTTTCATATTTGTGAGAAAAGACTATTGAGGTGACTACATAAAATCTTTCATTACTATTCAGCTAGTTCAACGTGTTGTCTGCCTTATGGAATTATTAAGGTGGTTCTAAGGGATTCTAAATGACTCAGAACTCAACAGTCATTGTGGCTTTGTGGGTTCTGCTAGTGTCTTCCTTCATAGTCTGCTATTCACACTCCTCTTCCTCTCAGCCCCTAAGGAATGAAGAGATGGTTGGCTGAATTTAGCATCTTACAAGTGTGCTTAGGCACTGAAGCATGCTTATGTGAATCTGACATTGTGAGCTAGTGGAAGCATGCAGCTGATTTAGCAATCACAACAAAATAATCTTTGAAGCCAATCACGCTGTTCCTCTAGGCTCCTGTTCCCAGAGGATGCCATCTAGAGGGTTTGCAATAAAACCAAAGCAAATCTGCATGCCAGGAGGCAAAGCAGACCTAATATAGGTCAGTATATCCACCAACTGATGACAGAGATGGGGCTGTCACTGCTTTAAGGTGCATACCCTTTTATCTACCCAACAGCTACTCTGATTAGATATTCTACCTTGTGTTATGATCTTCATTTCCTAACAGTCTCCAGATGTATTTTCACATTTTCCTTGAAGTATTTGCTAGAAGGAAAGGGTAATATAAAGAACCTCAAAGGCAAAATTTGGAGTGAAATGTTATGATTTTTTTTTTTATTTTTCAGATCTGCCGAGTAAGACAGTGTCTTACCTTGAGTAGAGAGTCACTCTTGCAAAAACCTGTTTAGCACCCCATTACCATCCTTCGGCATGGATAATTAGGAAAGAGCTACTCCAAACACATGAATTCAGCTGAAATAATGTCCTAGATAATTTAACTACATTTCTATATGAAACTAAGCACATATTTTACCTTTTTCAGGGTTTGGGATAGAATTCCAACTTTAAACTTTTCATTTTTCTCCTGTTAACAGTGGCTAAGTGAAAAGGCACACAGACCTACTTTCTGAAATTCACCTGGCAATACTGGCAGCTCAAGACTCAGCATGATTTTGCTTGAAAGGTGATGAGCTTCTACACTGCTCTACTCAGATTTGTGTAAGATAGGAAAAGATCCTTACCCCAAGGCTCTTTATTCACTAAGAATAAAAAAAATAGCATAGGAGCTTCCATTTATCAGAAAAGGAGAAATAAGTTCCTTATTCCAGCTGATGATTTACACAATAATCACGGATTCTTCTTTCTTATTTTACATTGCATAGGATTCTTCTTTTGCTCACATTATGTAGAAGCTTAACTTTTTCTGTATTTTCAAATACTTTGAGGACCCTCTTGAAAAGACAGGTGCCATTTATTGTGAAATAATGTATAGAAACAGAGGGGTAGGGGAGAGCTGATCATGACTTAAAAGTAGATTTCATTCGGTTCTGCCACTGGAAGAGGGCATCTCTTTTTCCTGTTTAAGTCCAGGTATACTTCCTAGCCAACAGGGTGCTGTTTTAAGCAAGAAGCCAGACTAGGTGTTGTGGATATGGTGAAGATTCAGGGAAAGATGCAGCTTTGGGAAAATGCAAGCTGCATCTTTCCCTGAATCTTCACCAGTATCCACAAAGTGACCTGCGGCACTCCTTCTGACCACCAGCTCTGTGACTCTCTCTCATTTCTATGACGTTATTCCTTATCCTCTTCACCCCATCCAAACTTCTATGGCAGATATTTAATTTTTAAATTGCCCTAGAGCAATTTCCTTTGTCTGCTTGCAACTATTATCAGCTGGCTGACGTGTCCAGCTGTGTCAGTATATCATAAACTGGCTGCTCAGCAGGAGCAGAGCAGTGATCTGCACTAAGGCTCTGTTCATGAGACAAGACTAGGAGGCACACACAGGAAAGAAATGTAAGAGGCCAAGAAAAGAGGTCTGCTATAATTCATGAAGGATCTTGTGCAGTCCACCTGCCCTTCCTAGCAAAAGCCTAAGGAATGATACGACAACAGCCAGCCAACATTAAGACATTGTGAAGTAACTAAGGTCAAGAGGCATCTATGATGACATCTGTTATTATGATAAACTGTCTAAATAGAATAATCTCACTTAGATAAGTGTGTCTGTGCCATAAAAATTGATCTGACGGCAATCCCAGTTACTGTCAAGAACCTCACCATAAGCCTGTGCAATAATAAATGTAACTTAGCAGTCACTGTCCTCCCTGCTCCAGAGGTGACCAGTGCAAATCAAGAGCTTGGTGTATCACAGATGAGCTGAGTGACTTTAATGAGAAATCTTGTTCTTATAGATTACTGTTCCCCTGCCATATCTTGTCAGCAATTCTTCAGAAAATTATTCCACTGTTCCCAATTGCAAGGAAACAGATGGCACATGGAGGGAACCTCTCTGATGTGTAATGTCATGGAAAAACAAGAGTAAATAAATTAAAGACCAGAGGCCAACACTAAAATTGTCCTCTATCAAAATACCTCTTAACTCAGCGTCTTGGGTTTATGTGTCAAGGTTTTGGTAGCAGTGGCTATCAGCAGGAGGGGCTGCAGGGGTGGCTCTATGAGAAGCTGCTAGGAGCTTCTCCCTGATCTGCCATGCCAGCCAGCTTGAAGATGGATCCACTGCTGCTCAAGGCCAAGCCTGTCAGCCTCTGGGATAACTGAATTAAGAAGGAGCAGAAAAACTGGAGCAACAACTACAGGCAGAGAGAGGAGTGAGAATATGTGAGAGAAACAACACTGACATCAAGGTCAGTGGAAAATGAGGTGGAAGAAATGCTCCAGGTGTCAGAGCTGAGATTCTCCTGCAGCCTGTGGTGATGGGTTGTCCTCCTGCAGTCCATGGAGGTCTGTGGTGGAGCAGCCCTTGGAGAACCCCAGGTCAGAGCAAAGGGATGCCCAAAGGAGGCTGTGATCCCATAGGAAGCCCATGCTGGAGCAGTTTCCTGGCAGGACCTGTAGCTCTATGGAGTAAGGAGCCCAACCTGGAGCAGGTTTGCTGTTAGGACTTGTGACCCCATTGGGGACCCATGTTGGAGCAGGTTGCTCCTGTAGGAATGTCTCCAATTCAAGGGACTCCATGCTGGAGCAGTCTGTTTTGCCTGTGACAGTAATTGGTGAGTTATCTCCCCCGAGACCTTGACTCATGTTTCATTAGATTTTCTGAGGGGAGGATAGAGCAGCTTTGGGGGGCTACTGGCATCCAGCCTGGGTTAACCTCATATGACAACCTCGTTTTCTATTTAGCACTTAGACAGGACAGACATTGTTTGATCCACATTTAGATGACTTCTGCAGCAACTGCCTAAGCAATATATGCTGTTTTCACAATGTGGAACAACATCAATAGAACAAACTACTCTGAGGTACAGAAACAGATGAAATAATATTATCTGGAATACATGAATTTTCTTGGACTTTCAAATATGGGAACAAATACCAGGGCATCTATATTTCAGTCATAAGTGATACACAGGCATATTGCATATGTGTCTATGCATATGAAATCCATCCATGAGATAATAAACACTCAGTAAAGCAAATTTATAACCACTCTTGCTAGTTTGATGAATGCTGAACTTTGAGAAGTAATATTGTATGTTACAAAATGAATATCTGAGTAGCAGTGAATGGATATCAAATGTATTCTTCTTCTTTTTTTTTCCATGCTTCTCAGCTGTGTAAGAGAAGAAAGAAGGGAAAATTTTCCTAAAGGCAAGAGTTATACACAAACTTGCAAACAGCATCTTTAGCAACTTATGGCTGGGTAATAAGTAGAAAAATAGCATTTTTTCTTATTGAGGTATGATGGGAAAGTTCAGTTCTTTTGTATAACTACAGGGTGGCTTCCTTAGAGAAGTCGTTAATTCAAACATACTTGGCACAGTTTAAAACAATCATTTCTTATGCAGGCTGCATCAAGGAAAACCTCTGAGTAAAGCAACTGCATAGATATGTAATGCATGAACATTCTAATAAAGCCATCAAAAATATGCCACTTCTAGTAAGCTCTGGGAACTCTTTCTATACTAGAATGCTGCTTCTTTTATCAAAAGTACAGTGCTGTGGAAGGAGACTGGGTACTGTTATTGGATAAGTAATAATTCAGAGGATGCCCTAAGAACCTGCACCACTGACTCCTATGTAGTGGTGTTTGGTTGTTCTGAAAAACTCTGTGCTCTGGTACAATCTTGCAGATTTTCATTCCCTATCCAGGGACTCTCTTGGAGCGTATAAAATTGGGATAAATATCTGATTTTCCAGATAGAGGTATTTCTCTTAAAGTACTGATGAGGCTTTGACACAATGTTGAGATCCTATCCTTGTGTGCATGTAATCAACAACCTCCAGCTCACATAGCCATCACTGGAGGACTTCAGTTCCCCAGCCAGTGGCAACAAAAAGTATGTAACAATTGGAGAGACAAAAGCCAAAAAAATGGAATACAAAGCTCTATCTGAAGTCTGCCTAAGCAATATTTATGTCACTGGCAATGCCATAAGGGTCAAGAGCTACTAAACTGCCCATGCCACCATTAATTCTCTACAAAAACTCCTGGATCTGTACAGATCATACATGAAAGAAAATGACATAGCTTTTGCTAGATGCAGCCCAGTAGCCTAGCAGTTGTCACTGAGCCTATGAAAGTTTTGATGAGAGCAAATTATGTTTTGTCTTCATAAAAAATGAACAGTTTTGATGCTACCTTTCATATTTTTGTAAGTTTTAAATAAAGTAATTACATTCGGTCTTATCTTCTATGACACAATCTATTACTTTTCACATAAACACAGCTCTGCTGGCATCTTCAGCACATCAAAAAAAGTTATTCTGGTGCCAGTTAAGATGACAACTGTGTTCTATTTTGTGCTGGCTACATGAAAGCTGCTATGATGCAAACAACCACTTGTCTTGCAGAGCCTTGCAGAGGATATGACTCAATGGTCACATACAGGTAGTTTATTAGTCATGACCACAAGACCATGGGTTTATGCTATGATAAGCTCTGACTCCTGCTATTTCTATTATGCCCATGAGATTTTGAGGATGATACATGGGAACAGTCAATTGTGAATGAGAACAAGGTGCCCTGTACTGAGATATTATCAGCTGTACTACTGTGCATTTTACAGATGGATTTCCAGAAGCAGCTGAGCTTTTCTTTTTTCTGACGTACATGTTCATGACTGCAGATGCCAAAGATCAGTTAATATGTAACTGAAATAAACTGAAATAATCATATAGTTCCCCTCTTAGCACTATGTTGCTCTCAACAATGGCGTTTGCCCAAATATATCCCAGAAGACATTCAGACTTGATTAAATTTACCAAGAGGTAGAGAATCCATCACTTTACTCATTATTTTATTGTATTTGGCTCACTTTAATTTTGAAAGTTTTTTCCAGCTCATCAAATCATTGATTGCTCTATCTTTCCTCATCAGATCTGGATGAAGATGTGGGATAACAAGAGCTTTAATATCACTGCTGTCTTCTACTGCCAGTAGATCAGAGAAATTTGTTCTCATCTTCCAGGAGCTGACTTTTGTTAAAGATTCCTAATTTCTAATTGATACATTTGCTACCAAGAAAATGCAATAATAAAGGAAGATCTTACCTGTGCCAATATTTATGATATAGTAAGTACTAATAGCCACTATATTTATATCAGTTTACTGATTCTACAGAAACTTAAACTTTCTGCTCAACTTTACCACTGATCATGGATTAGAAGGTAAGTGCATTAGGCAAATGCCCATTTAATTCTTCAGGGGTTCTTCAGCAGATTATGTGTTAGGATCATTTGGCCACTGGTCTATCAATTAAATATATAGATTAGACAATTTCTCCCAAAGACAACTAATTAACTTTACCTAAATGATACACAACTGACATCAATATTTCTTCAGATTTCACTGTATCATCTGAGTGAGCTCAAAATATCTGATGAAGGTTTTCATAAAGACTTGCAACACAAACCTGTTATTCTGATTATTTACAGTTGGCTTGAACTGCTCATTTAGCATATTCAAACACAAGTACCAGATTTACCAGGATTTCTATCTATCTATCTATCTATCTATCTATCTATCTATCTATCTATCTATCTATCTATCTATCTATTCACCCCCATATAATCCATCCCCATGTAATCTATCCTCACATAGTGCACATAGTCCTACCATCCTTAGATCAAAACTTACTGCCTTTTGTAAGAGAAATTGTATAAGCACAGTCACTACTCAGTGGTCTGAGCTCTGTCTGCCACAGCAAGTCTACTGTATTGACCCCATGTGAGAAACAGAGATTTTTCTGGAGTGGCCTTTTAGACTGGCTGTACATAAACTCTTAGGCCCTGATACAGTTTCTAATGGCATCTTGAAGCACCACAGCTACAAGTCAAGGAAAGACTTCACCAGAAAGGCAAGATTCTTTAAAAAATCAAATAGTTCAGATGTTACTGCTTGAAAAAACAAGGACGCAAATAAGATGAGAAAGCTTATATCATACTATATTATTGTACCTAAAAATGTTTTTTACCTTACTATTATAAATAAGTCTTTAAGATTTTCCAGATGCACAGCACTGATCTTAGCTGGAAAGATATGTCTCTTTTCTCAAATTGTTTCCACAGCAAGCATTATTCTGTAAGAATTGGACTTGAGGAATATCAAGATATGGTGAACAGCTCTCTTCTACAGAAGAAACAGCAATATAAATAAATATAAATAGCCATGAATGAGCCAGCTAAAAATAATAAATGCATTATTAAGTGGCATGTTTTAGGGTAGTTTATATTTTCTTTAACATGCCCCTACTTTATAATCTCAAGTGCATGTTTCTATTGCCCTCAAAGTTGCAGTGCATAAGGCATTCTCATATCTTCGATTTGTTATCCAAAATTGAAATAATTGTAGATTTTAATACACTTCAAAGTACTGAATTTATTCATTTAAAAGTACAGAACCAGTTTTATAATTTATCTGTTATCTAAACAATGAACCTTCTAATACTTTCCAGTACTGATCTGAACCTCAGCCTCAAGGAAATCAATCATACTGTCCAAGTTTCCTTATGTGTGGAAAACAGTTTTTCAGATGCAGTAGTTCAATGAAGAAGTTTATGGAAAATATTCCTCAAATAGTAATAAACATAATGACCTGGGAAATGAGGATGGAGAATGAAACAATGGAATGTTTGGTCACGTTCTAATGCAAGTTTCTGAAGGTGAGAATGTGTTCTACTGAATCTCTCATGGCATAATAGTCCTCAAATAATCCATATGCACATTTTTGTGAAGTTATTACTTTCTAAAACAAAAAACATGCTTTAAGGGATTCTCTGAATTAGGCTAACATGATTTTATTCACTGAAATGGAAGATTAAAAGGTATCTGAGAGCTCTGAATAAAATAAATCTCAACTTTTTTCAACCTCTCTTTGTATTTCCAGAAAAATTTACAACCAATTTCTCATCCATTAACTTTTTTCCAAACTAACCCTTTCAAGGAATGTGGAATGGCATAAAGATCAGTATACATAGTATCAAAGTGTTTTAATTTCATGATAATCATAAAAAATTTAGCACAATGGGAAACAGAAACTAAGCAATTCAAAAAGCACAAAATTACTTTTTGAGGACATGCTTCAACATTTTTATGTATTTAAATCTGACAAAACAAACACCTGTACTTTTTGAAAATGTTGGTAGTTAAGGAAGATTGATTGGCGATTGAAAGTTTTTATCAAGAAAACATCACACACCTTTAGCAGTAACATACATTATTGGACCCTGCTTTATGGACCCTCCCTCCTGAGCTCTACAATAGAAACAAACACCAAACAACACCTACATTGCTTAGTCTGGCTAAGAATATAATATTGGCTTATAATTAATTAATTCAGTATTCCCAAGAAAACATTTAAAATAAGGAACTATGGTAACCTTCTCTCTCCAACAGTCATTGAAGTGCCCAGAGTGCCAGGACACCAAACAGAAAATGGAAACAGGTCCTGTGCAGCCCCTGACATCTCTGGCACACAGGCTGCTGTAGCCCAGTGCTGAATTCAGTCCCAGGGTATCCTGCAGAGCTTTCATTCCTGTCTGTTCAGACCCTTCAGTCTATGCAAGACATGATCTTTTATGTACCCTCATCCTTAGTAACATCAAAAGTACATTTCTATTAGTCACAGAAAAATATGGCATAAAATCCTCCGGAAGTCATTTTCCGCAGACTGTATCCTATCTTATCTTTTAATTATCTTACAAAGCCTTCCTCTTTAAAAATAAATACCAGTATTAGTTGAATTTTTTTTTTTTTCAACAGCATATAACCTTGTAAATTCACTCTAACAGAATAAAAGTTAAATTTTTCAGAACTTCTACAGCACATATAAGACAGTATTCATGGTTCAAAACATTCTTCACCCTGTCATCCAGAAATCACTGGCAGACCAGAACCCACCCTAAAGTAGTCTATGAAAAGCATACCAAAGAAACTATACATACATATTCTCATATGTGCAAGGAAGCAAGCAAGGAAGCACAGGGAAGAGACAAACATAATAAATATTCTGAGTTCAACATGCTGTGGCCATTATACAGAAGATTTTCCAGTATGAAGAGAATAATGTTATCACTGGACGCATTTCAAATACCAGCATCAAAATAATAATGTCAAAACAGCCAAGCAGCAGAAAATCACTTTAGTTCCCTAACTGTCCTGGTTTGAAAAGAGAGGTGTGCTAGTGAAGAGCAGGGCCTTCCCTTGAAATGGAGAAAGAAAAATCCCTACCTCTGAATTAGCATAATTTTGAAATTAAGGGGCTCTCAGGCAAAGATATGGGAATAGGAATAACAGATTTTTTTATTAAAATATATATCAAGGCAAAAGAAAATAACAACTATGGAATTAACAACAAAACTGAATAGTAACCCAGCTCCAGTCCTGGGCAGCAGGACCCTTCCCTCTGGTGCAGTTACCGCTCAGTGGTGCAGCTCAGTGGGCAGGGGCAGATGCGGCTGCAGAGGTGCTGGGGGTGATGGCAGCCGTGTCCTGGATGGGAAGGGTGGAGGAGAGGTTCTGCTCACGAAATCCTTGGAGCATTATCGGTCCTGGTGCTCCAACAGGATGCTTGGAGATAGCAAAATGAACAGGAGAGTGTCCTAGCAGGTGTGTGGGGTCCAACACCAGAAAAAGCAGCTGCAGGCATTGGGATGCTGGGGGGAGGGGTGGGATGTAGCAAGGACAGTTCTCCTCAGAAGCCAAAAGGCAAGAGAGCGAGCAACTCCCTCCCACCCTCCTTTATCTGCTTTTAATCTCCTAAACCCCCCCTCCCCCCCACACCTCAACCCTCCAAGAGAAACTCACAAAAAAAAGCAGGGAGGCTCTCCCTCCCCCATTTCAAGGTCTTGGGCACCTAGCCATCAGTACTCCTTAGCATGTCAAAGGGACAAATTCCACAGGCAGAGAAGAAAGAAAAAATCAACCCTCAATACAAACTCAAGAGACAGTTATTAAGCCATTACATGCTGATTAAATCCCATTTTAATATCTAATATCCTGCGGATGGCTTAGTACAGGCTTTCCTAGTGTTGCAGGATGAGCTTCACCAGCTAATGCCTTCAGTCTCCTTATTTGTAAATTCTTTATTGGCAGAGTTAACTCAAAAGCTGGTCACTGTAAATTCATTTTTAAACAGGTTCCTAAGCTTCTAAAATCAAAGCCAAGAAATATATTTGCTTCTACTCTGCTCTCTTTCAAAATGCCAGAATTCCCTAAATCTGCAGTGAGGGGGTCTGTGGAAGTAATGATGTCTGACTGTTTCAAAAGGATAAACATAGGTGACATGAAATAAAGCTAATAGTTATATTTATGCATTTGGGAAAGTTCCAGTTTTGGACTTCATTATGCTTTGCACTGCACAGGCCTTCATTTGCACCATAAGGTATTGAAGAGACTTTTCTCTGGTATGGATGTGTGTCTACCCTGTGTGAATCTGTTGTGATATATGACAGTGGCATAAATGGCCCTTTCCTACCTCTTGAAGCTTTGTGTTGAATAACTTGACTGAACCTTGGAATCCTGCTGTTGGCATTCAAATGGCACTGGAAACCATATCACACTAAACTGCACTGCTGTGTTTCCTGTGCTGCTTTAGAACGCCAAAGGAATCCCTTTTATCATTTTGTGTCTAATTGAAATGAGACAGGGAGAACTCTAAAGTTATATCTTGTGTTCTGTTCACAATCCTGACCTCCTTACCTCATTTCCACTATTAATAGATTGGCATTCCTTAAGACATTAATAAATGAGGCTAGTCTTGTAAGGGGAGTAGTATCTTTTAATAGTTATACTGAGATAATGGAAGAAAACAGAGAAGCTTGCAGACCATAAAGGACAGGTTGTGTGTTGAATACTCCTCTGTTTTCTTCTGCTACAGTAGCAGTCTAATAAAAAGAAAATATAATGTTACCATTTACAAATTATGCTTCATTTGTATCCCTAAATCATCACAGCTCAACAAATCTTTAGAAAGGTGATAGTCGAGAAGCCAGTTTAAAATTGAGAGCAATGGCTTAATATAAAGAGATATCTTTATCTTCCGTTACACTGCAGAGTGAAGTTCTTCTGGTTGATTAAACAAATAAAAGCCTTTCCATAATTCTTCAAATACCAGCTAATCCTAGGAGAAAAATCATAATCCAGATTTTCAGTTGCACCTTTAATTAAAGATGACTTTTAGCTAGTTTCATCCTTGTGACCTTCCACAGTTCATCTATAGTAACAAATCTTAGTAATATTATGAAATCGAATTCTTTATACTAAAAGCTCATAATTTCCCCATTTTTTGTTATCAAATGACAAGATTCACCAAAAATTACTTCTGTCATCCATAAATTAGAAATCCTAGACTTACCTTGTGCCTGGACTCTCTGGTAGAAGAACAGACAAATACTTTACAGGGGTGACTGACTTAGCTCAACTCCCAAGACAGGCTCTCATAACCATCTGCTGAAAGAGCCTCTCTCTTCTCCGACTATGTAAGACAGCAAGAAAATTGTGTAGACTATGGACTAAATGCAAGGGTCTGGTCCCATGTGAGATGCCCTAATATAACAACTGCTATCCCAGAAGAGCCACAATTTGCCTTAGGTCCTGTGTCATACCTGCCAGTCCTCTGGCAGAACCTTAGGGAATTTCAAATGGCAATTTGGGTCTCTGTTTAGGCAATTGACTACTGCTACAGATATCTAACTAAAAGCAGCTAAAATTAAATAAAATTTCAGCAACAGGAAAAATTAGTGAACTTAGTAATATTAAAAGATATTCAGGTTAATATTGTAAAGATGAGACAGAGAAAAGCATAGACAGCAATGAAGGTGGCTCCTTTTTCTGCTAAGGCAAAAGGCCTTTTCCCTACCACTTCTAGGCTTAAACCTGCTCTTCACCCCAGCACTCCCTACTTTGGATGTTAAGAAAAGAGCTTTCTTTGTTTCAACCTGCTTTAACTAGGGTCAAACCAAACTGAGGAATGCCTTTAATTTCACAGGACTAGGACTAGTGCAGCAGCCTTGCTGTCACTGCTAGTGGTTTCAGACA
This sequence comes from Erithacus rubecula, assembly GCF_903797595.1. Taxonomy (NCBI): domain Eukaryota; kingdom Metazoa; phylum Chordata; class Aves; order Passeriformes; family Muscicapidae; genus Erithacus; species Erithacus rubecula. The sequence goes on from NC_136660.1 coordinate 6,241,834, forward strand.
CTTTGCATTTTCAAACCCATAACTCCACACAAAGCCTTCATGAGGCCTGGCCCCTCCACCATAATCAACAGCATGTTTATAATCACATGTAATCAGCTGATGTGGATGCACGTGAGATGGCACGTTTGCCTCTGCACTTGCAACTGCTTTCAAGGTTTACTTTTAGAGCAGGATTTTTCAAAAAACACAGGATTGTGTACACAGTACACACACAAAAAGCAGTACTGTTGAATAATAAATAATTCACATTTCTTTGTTCCCTAAGAGGAAGAATCATGGGTTGCACATTGCTTTATTTGAGAGTTTCATGGATGTACATGACTGCAGGAATTTGGGTTCAGAAGAGATTTCATTTCATACTTTGGATACACATCTTGATTAGATTATTCTGCATCTGCCTCATTTTAAAAGAGGTGTTAAAAACCCTTGTCATTTTTCCAAATCTGGTTCACACCCTTTGGTATGCTAAGAATTTTAATATGTCTCACATTCTACACTTTACTGTAAGAGTTAACAAATTCTGCACTCAAAAATCCATGCTTGTTACTAAGTATGTGATTTAATACTGACAGAGAGAACTGCTTTATATCATTTCACACAGCATGAGCCATATAATAAGCATTTCTGCCCCAACTGTATCAGAAAAGTCTGCTTTTACTCACTGAAACATGAGTGTTTGAGGGCCCTGGGATTATAATTCCATTTTTAAACCATGTTTATCTGAAGATATATTGCTTTTCTAATATATAAGAATAGTTTAAACCTACCAGACAGTAAATAAAGCAGATGTGAACCATGAACACTTGCTTAAAATGTGAGATGAGGTAGGATGAGATGATGCTATCTGTAAAGATCAGGCACACTTAACCCAGATTAAGAATAGGTGTTTTAAAATGCAAGTATTTATTCCAAATTATTTGGTCCTCGTTGATCCTCAGACAGAATTAACTTCAGTGCAAACCTTTCATATGCCTCCATATGCTGTTTTAAGTTAGCTTTACATCTGATGAACAGTACAGACATGCTCCATTTGCACAGTTGGTACATGCAAAATGTGAAAATCCATACTGAGCACTAATGGGACATGCAAACCACTGTCCTGGTTTAGGGCAAATTTGGGAGTCCCTCTAGGAAACAGATTCAAGCAGTCCCTCCCCTAGCTGGTTCAGGGAAAATATTTCCTTGGAGAGAAGTGGAAAAAAATTGCTTATTAACAGGTAAAGCACTTCCCAGCACAAAAATAAACAGTACTAGACAGCAAAACCTCTCACCCCTCCGAAGAGATCACAAATTCAGAACGTCCCTTCCGTGGGTTGCAGCCCAGCTCACTTAAGCTGTTATCAGACCCCCCAATGCCAGGAAATGCCATGGCCCTGGCCAGGCCTGGTGGGACACAGGTGTGAGCTTCTGGTGCTCCTCTGGGTTTTCAGCCCTGAGCAGGTTCAAAGAATTCTAAGAAAATGGAAAAAAACACAAAAACCCCCAAAAAACAACACAGTCCAGGGAACTTCTTTGCCTCAGCTAGCCAGAAAAGCTAACCAAGAGCAAAGGAGAGCTCTCTCCTACTGTCTACTGCAGACAATACAGTCTGTGTGAAAGATGCAGGAGAGCAAGTGCAGTCTCTGGTAACAAACTCTGCACCTTTTCTCTTCCCGTTCACTTTTGGAACCAGTCTTGAAGCTGCAGAATTCAATATTCAGCACTAACAGAACAGACAATTGGGGATCATAAAGTCACCCCAAGACAACCACCCATGGAAGAATACGTCCTTTTTACCAAGAACAAGGACAGTCTTATTTGAAATAGTTCATGTGACAAGAGGGTTATAGGAAGGCACAGCACACCAGCCTAGTCAGGCCACATTTTTCCTCCAGAATCACACCTCCCAATGTGAAATCAGAGCAGATTGTCTTACACCACAACTGTGCTCTAGAAGCAGTAACAACACAAACTGACACTGGCAGTACACATAGGGGTTGTTAACTGGTCAGCGAATATATTCAAAGTTAATGCCGATCCATCAAATACCTTCAGGCTCCATTACCCTTTCCTTTCCCCCAGCTGCTGTTTACAGACAAAAGAAATCCATTCTGTTTTGCTGAGCAGACCAAAGTGTAACAGGCTATATATGGCCTGCAGTAGAAGAAAGCAGTGTGGTATGTCATACCAGTGCACTGACGTCAGGCCATTACAGGCAGCAGCAGTGGCACACTGACTTTTGCACCTACCGCAGTATTTTAAGCCTCTTTCCACCATGTCATCAAGTACAGAGTTCAGCCACCAGCAGCCTCAGGCAAAATATACTAGTGCCAGCCAAAAAGGACTGGGACACTGGGGGCAACTCTAGACATGGACTTGTGAGCTGAGGTCTGACTCAGCTCTGCCTGGGCAAGTGACTGATAGGTAAGGATGTGCTACCAAAGAAAACACACAGCAGGACACAGAAAGGAGAAAAGCAAGTTTCAACCATGGTTTACAGTTGACAGAAACTTGAATAAAATCCTCCCTTTGCTAATGTATTCTTAAAACATATACATTGCATGAGAGTTTTTAATTATTCTCTAAAAACCTACATTTTTCAATTTAGCTAGTTTGAGTACTGCCAGAGTAGAAAGACAATTGTGCTCAATTTTCTGTCAGGTTATGTGAACACAGAGGAGGAGGTGATTTATCCCACTCCCCATATCCTTATCCTGAAAGCAGAAATCCAAACTCTACCAGGCCTTGCAAAACACAGGACCAGACATGAAAACTCTACTGCTTCATCAACTACTGTCAGTGTCTTTCAGAGAAATACAGCCAGAAATATTTGGTTCATGGGCTAATTCAAACATTTTCCTCTAGTCATGTGGGGTAGACAGCACATCTTGGGAAGACCTGCTGTGAGAATAGAAGTAAAATTTTAAAAATTCACAGGTGTAAAGAATTTCGACCTACAAATTTTCTGTCTTTGAAGCATTATGAGGCATCTGGACTGGAGAACCTGGACTCTATGCAAAGCTAACTCCATAGGGGTGGATTCACTCTTTTACTATTTGTAACTCAAAGATGACATGGCAGTCAGAAATATTCATCACGCTGCAAAATGGAATTATCCTCTTCCTTTCTTAAGGTGTTATTCTAATCACATGACCCCTGCTCTCTTCAGTGCATGAATTATGGAAATGGTTTGCTCACAGTCATGAGCACCGTAACAAGAAAGTGTAATTGTCTTATACTTCATTTCATTTTCACTGGCCAGCCCTAAAACCTTGTGTCTACAGATTTAGTGGAACAGTATTTTATTAATCCAGTCCTTTAAAATTTTTTTTTTCTACACATCTGACATGTCTTCTTGTCTTTTGAGGCTGGAACAGACTGTCACAATATGAAACTCTCTTTAACAGTTGGACATATCAGTTTTGCAGTGGCAAAAGCACTCACAACCACTGTACATATTTTAAATTTGCCTGATTTTTTTTATTTGCACTGAATCTAAGAAAAATAAAATATTTTTCGTAATTGTATCACTAAATAGAGACACAGTTACTATCTAATGAGTTTCTCATCAGAATGTTCAGGTTGTAAGGAATTGATCCTGACCACTCTTACATATTTCTCATTATTCCTCACAGCCTAAGGTACTGTGCTATAATATGGTACTTTGAAACATGCCAGTACATTCCCGACTTCTGCATTTGCCTTCCAAAAACATGACAAAACAGGTGTCTACAGAAGGACTAGAATGTCAGAAGAGCACAAAAATGATGCAATAAAACAGAAAATGAGGTGTGAAAACCACACCTCTCAAGGTGAAATAGGCATTACTTGTAGATTTCGATCACTAGAGAATAAAGCTAGGCTAAACCCGGTGACATTGCAAGCTAGTTAGCATACCCCATGCAGAGAAACATTGTTTTATAGATGGCTTATGATTAATAACACCCCAGGAATATAGTACACCCCAGATGACAGGCACACTCCAGCTTACCTTTTTTCCCCCAATCATCATTACGGTAAAAGTTTATGTTAGTCAAGATAACAAAAAGGAAAGAGGATTTGTTTTAAGAGAAAAAACCTCTTCCATGATGAATGATTAAGAATGTTTCAGTTTTCTGTATTTGATCTACATGACTGGTTTATAAACTGCTTTTAAAACTGACAAACAAATCTTGTCAGAGAATAACACAATACACCACTAAGCTGTAGCAAATGATTTCCCTTAGGGTTCAGTTCTGCCATGTGCCCGGGAAAGACCAAATAAAAACACGTCCTTGCTAGAATAAAGCAGTTTTTCAAAATTCAGCATCCTTTCCATACACGAAAGTTTTATTTTTTGTAGCAAGGCTGTGTGTCATTTTGGTTTATGTGCAGCCATATGCTTTCAATAAATGCCAGTAAGAACAGAGCAACTTCACAGACTCCTCAGGGAGTGTTTCACCTGGCTATGTAACAGCTGCATTTCCATGAAAGCTGAGAAGCCCTAGGTTTATGATTAACAATTTAATGTTAGTTACATCATGGGAGAGGCACCTTGTGCAATCTTCTTACATAATTTACTGTACACAGTATTCATTCCAACGTAAGTTATAAGTCATCCATGAGTAAGTCCTGAAGAATTAGATGCTGTAAGCAATACACAGGAAAGTCTGACAACAATGACCATTTGTGATTCATTAATGACCTGGCATTAAACTTTACATTTTGGATTTTCAACTGCTATGTGTAACCATCAGAAACCTCCAGACTGATGTAATCTCTCACACTACCAAGTTGTAAAATAGGCCTTGCAACCATTTTTTTTCCAAACTGCTTTCTTGCTACAGAAAATTTCTATGAAAGCATTAATATCTTTTGATGGTAGAACAATGAATTTCTGACAAAGCCAGTGTTCTGGATAATCATGATCATCATCACTTTATATATGTGAATGATCTCATTAGACTCTTATCATTTGTGACTTCTTATTCTCATTCAACTGGGACTACTTTTCTCTCATATGTGAAAGGTTGCTAATGCATTTGTATGATTGAAGATTTCATTGAAACTAGTAGTTTGCAGTGAGATTCGTAATACTGCATACCAGCAACACTCTACACTTCATGAAGTTTAGTGTATGGGAATGGTACAAATAGAGGTAGAGAAAAGAAAAACAAAGTTTCTCCATTGCAGCAGTTGGGTCAAAGAGCCTTTGAATGGAGGGTTGTTCATGCACTGAGAGAGAATGATCCATACTTGAGGAATATTGCAAGATAAAAATGTTTGCTATCAGAAATAAAGCAAATATGGGCACCACTAATACAAGTGCAAAGCTTTATCAGTCTTCTTTGAAAACACCGAAAAATTCTCACATCCCATCCCACACGTGGAGGACACACTCCTACAGTCACTTCCACTCATAGGCCTGCAAATTTTTTTTGCTGCTAGGTTTTTGATACACTTCTAATTACAAACATGACAGAAGTAGGAGCTTTCTTTGTTTATCTCTACTTACAAAAGTGAATTAGACATGACAGTGCCTACTATATATAATGTATTAAACATTACACTACAGCAGAGAAAGATGATCTTTCAATTTAAAACCTGCAGTCAGAATCTAAGTATTACTGCTGTTTCTATGACTGCAGCGCTTAGTTCAAACATCTCCTTCCACACCAAATTTATCAGACCCCAGGGATCCCTTTGACATGAGGAATCCCAGCTCAATAATCAAAGGGAATGTAAGAACCGGGTTACTGATCAATTTGTTCTATGGGATGCTCAAAACATCCTGAAGTCTGCTCAATTTGACTGAGTGATCTCTGCTGTAAGGAGGGAATTCTTAGGGAGCATGGATCTGACAGAGTAGCTTCTTTCACCACCTCCTCCAATGGGCCTCTTTTCTAACAAGAGGCACAGCTAGAAGCAGGCAGTGTGCACTCCCTGCTGGCACAGATCCCAAGGACCATGGCTCTTACCACATGTGCTTGTGACACTGGGACAAGCACAGCTCTGCAGATGCAGAGTGGAGCTTTCTGCCAGCTGCAACCAGACTCTGGACTGCCCTGCTGCAATGCCTGTGCAAGCTGCCAAACAGTTCTCCTTTGTATTCGGTTGATATTAATCATGGTAGGTAGAATTGTCAGGAATGACTTCTGGCACACCTGATGATCCAGAGTACAAAAGGTGGCATTGCAGGTGTTTTTTTCCAGGAAGTTCCAGATTCTCTATGTATGGATCTATTTTTCCCTTACATAATTACTTCAAATGTAGTTTGTAGTAGAAGAAGTTGCTACATATGCAGCTACATACTGTGTTTCACAAAACCCAGATTCTGATCTGATAATTTTGCTCAATTTTCCACTGCCTGTTCATTGTCCTACGTCTTTCTATAGCATTTCTCTTGAAGGCTTAATGCACTTGTGATCTTACAGTATGTCTATTTCCACATAACAGTGAAGGTAGTGAAATCTCGAATGAATACAGTAGGATATTCTATACAGGCATACATAGAACATGTGTTACATATGCAAATGGCAGAATCAGGCATGGAAGATAAGCCCTAAGAATCACAGCCAGGAACTAGTGAATGTATCAGTATAAAGGGATCACACAGCCAGGCTTTGTGGCAGAGGAACACCATATGAACACATTCAATGTTCTGCTTTGAAATGGCCTGTTCACTATGGCAGATGTAGAAAATGGTCATCTTAATGTCTAACAGAATGAGATGCAAGAACTGCATCAAAGAAAGTACAAGCTATGTTCTTAGTCTGGCGTTTCTGTTTCCAGTGCTTCCCAAATGCCATATTTTATTGGAGTAGGACTGTATTACACTTGTTCTTCTCCTGGACCCAAAGTAATTCACTATTTAGCACAAAAATGGCCTTTGTGAGTCTGAACAACTATACTTTAGTATCAGTAATAAAGTAAGTGAGGAGAAGGCTACTACAGATACAAAACATGCATGTGTTCTATATAACTCAACTCAACCAAAGATATTTAATTAGCTTCATCCATATTAATGAGGTTGAGAAAAAAAAAAGGTTGATAACAGATCCCCACACCCATGAGTGCTTTCTGACCTACTACTGCAAGAGTTCTCTCCTCATTATTTTGGACTAGGTTCTTTATGTTATAACAGGCAATATTATTTCTGTCCTAGCTCACAAACTATCAAATGTGTAAGAGGGAAAACTATGTGGTGTTTTATAGAGTACCTCTTGAAAAAATTTGATTTGGTATGTAATTTCAATCATATGGAGTAAACTTGCTTGTTCATTCTGGATTCGTAAGCACTGCCTTAGGTTTGGTTAATGTGTTTTTTTATTTTAATATAGAATAGAAAAAAATGTAGCGGCTCTGTATGAGAGAGATTCAAGATTTAACTAGAAATTCATGATAAGTAAATTCCCCATGGTGAAATGTGAGGTCACTTGGGCTGAGTAAAGATAACAGTGAGGATTCTGCTGAGTACTTGAATTTTGGGATGTAAAATTTGACACATCATAAAAGCCTTGGGTTTCAAAGGACAAGTATTCCACTGTTTTCAGAAAGAAGGTAGCTTGAGCACCACCAAAAGCAATGAGCCAGTAAATCTTGGAAAAGAAATGCTTTATTCCAAGAAGAAAAATTGTTTACTTTAAGGAAAAATGTTGTTTTTCCATTTTACTTTAGGCACTTGAAAACCCTGCCAGCATTTGCAAAACTTATGCGATTTAATGATTGTATGAGAAGAGGCAGCTGTAAGGAAACCGACAGCTATGAAATCCTGAAGTAAATTCTACATAAAACACTATTTTATTAGTAGGTGGAAACTTCTGTATTTAGAGGACACTCTCCCTTGCTGTGTCCATTGAAGTAGACAGAATTTTTCATAAAGCTGCCTTAAAATCTCAATGTAGCAACAGCTACAGTAGATGTTACAAGACCTACACAGAGGAGAATATTGTTATTCCCCTAGTTTGTTTATATGTCCTTTCTGCTGTTTTGCACCCAGTTATTATGTTCAACTAAATGAAATAAATGTAATCAAAGACCTCCTCTGTGATGATGCTAAAAAGGTAAGTGGTTTACAAGAGGGTGGGAAGAGGCAGGGCAGATTGAGAGGTACAAACCATCTCTACCATCTTTTTAAGATAAACTGTATTTACATTTCCCCAGTGTCTGGTGTGCAGTGACCTTGGAGCTTGACTGTTCTCACAGTAACTGTGTCAAGTGTGACAGCAGATGTACCCAGATAGCTGCACTTACTGCTGCAGCAAAATAGAAAGCAAATGACAGGATTTCACTTTCACCTTTCACTTTTAAGATAATATTTGATGATACTTCACTTTGGGTCCATGCCTTTATTTCATACCTCTTACTCCTACAGGTCTGTGAAACTGCTTAGGAGTGCATTGTCATCCACAGCTGCCTAATTGTCTCTGTGTCCCACCTTTCCTCAGATTCTAAATCACTCTTGGTATCCTTCCAAAGGCCTATGGAAATATGAAGTTTCATGCCTCCTCTATTAACACCCTTGACTACCTCTTCTCCCTCAGAAAGGCTTTTCCCAATCAGGTATACATTTGTGAACATAATGGCAAGAATATGAAATCTGTGCTAACCATCAGAAAGCTACTGGTAAGCTTCACTGAAACAGTATCTGGAAAAGAATGCAAAAGGATTTTCTGTCTCCCAGGTTAGGATTAAAGTAGCTTATTTTAGCTACTACATAAAGATACCTGCACAGATACCATTGCTAGAACTGGCCCATTAAACCCTGAACTCCATGCTGAACAGAGTTTATTCTCCCTTAGAATCTCCTTTGGACTATCTAAACATAGACTTGTTTGTGTATTTATGAACATCAAAATCTTTGACACATTTCAGCATCTTACTGCAGAAAAAAAATACCATGTTTTCTTTCTTACACTCCCTTGCTTTGCCAGATAGCACAAGATGCATAAAGCAAATATATTTGGCTCTTCTGTTATCATGCAAAGAAACAGTCACTGTTTCATAGGATACAGCCATGGTCCTGGCTTCCTCCCTGTCTGCCTTTTGCCTCAGGAAGAATGGGAACAGGGGGATTCTGGACTGAAGCCCTTTTCTCTGTGCTCCTGAACACTTGGGATCGGCTCTGCTCCGCTCTCCACAGTGCATGGCCGAGTGGGGGGATGTGGCAGCCACCAAAGGCTCTCCCTTCCCCCCCACCCCGTTCTGAGAAGGCAGGCCCCAGATGATGCTCATGGCTCAGAGCTTTTCCAGCAACAGCCTGGCCTGGCTTCATCATGATCTGGATACAGTTTTAACTTCTTTTAATGCCTGGATAAGATTCTCGATCTCCTAAGCTCCCCTGAATGAGAAGAAATAAAGCATGGAGTCACAGAAGTCAGCGGAATGAAGATAAAGTTCCTGATGGGAAGAGATTGAAAAGATGCAACTGATGAGTAGCTGAGAACATTTTTTGTGGACTATGAGGGGATTGTGACCTCACTAAAATTCCTTTAAACTGTGAAATATACTTGGGGAGGTTAAGTGCTTGAAAAGAAGACCTTTTTGCTTTGAGGAAATGGGGTTCTCTGTTTTGGGACTGGAAATATGGACAGAGACATTTAATAGAAAAAGAGATGAAGAGATTTTTTTTTTTCAGCAGCCTGCCTTTAAAAGTGGTACCCCATGTGTGCATCATAACCCATAACACAGCTCTGGAAGGACTGTGGAGATGAGAGGAAAGTCATAGGCTGCAATATTTTCCCGGGCAGATGTAGATTGTGAGAGTGAGACACCCCCTAAGCCTAAACCCAAAAATGGGACTTTTCTTTCTAGAGTGAACTGAAATGATTATTTAAGTAGATAACTGACTGAAGTGTTCTCTGTATGTTGTTGTTAATAAATGTGGAATGAAGGGAGGGGAGGAGGGAATAATCTAAAAATCTTATTCTGAATTCTTTTTGTGTTATTAATTAATTTCTTCTTATACCCTTTTAAGTTTTAAGACTGCTTTGTCTCTGCTATGAAATCCTATCTCTAAAGGAAACTAAATATATTAAAATTGGCAAAACCCAAGTCACACCACGACACAATGTCTGTGCTTTTACTTCCTGTCAGGATCAAATATCAATGAAAAAAATATTAACAGTGCTTGAAAGCTCAAGAATACAGCCTAAGAACTAAAATATTTTCAGATGAATGCTTGTGCTCTGTGAATCAAATTTTGCAGTCACCAAACATGAACTGCTATTTACTTCTCTAATGGTCCAGACTGATACCAAAATACAAATGCCCTTGCCAAGTAATTCAGAAAGTCAATCATGTCACTAAGGTCACAGCTTTTTTTTCTCACACAGATCAACTTTAGACTAAGAAAAGATGAAGTCATCTATTTTCCATTAAACAACTCCCAAATTTAAAAATAACCTGGCTTTTAACTATAGATTGCGTCAAGTTTTTCCACTTTATTTTCTGTTATTGGGACCTACAATATGTAACAGTACAAGTGCTGTGATAAGCAGATGACAGGACAGATTAATTATCTTTTAAAAACCAAAATAAATTCAGTGTTAGAAAGAAAGGAAATTTCTATAGTCTAAAGTATTGGCACTGACTTCCTATATCTTCCTTACTTGCCAGGCTAGGACCTTGACACTGATTTGCTACCAATAACAAGGTCTCTGACCTGCTGATGAGAGGAGATGAGGAGTCCCTGCAGAAGTGCTACTTGTCTGCACTAGGTAGGGAAAGTGCATATCACTGTAAGTTCAAATTCCTGTCCATAGAACTGAATTTTGATGCCCTGTAGACGCTGCTGGTTATTGTAGTGTCAGAGATGCCTAGTCCTTGAAGCTTGGAATCTGACTGTGTGTTGAAGATTCACTGACAATCTTAAAAGCCCTTTGGCTCTGTGAAGCAGTTTTATTTAGGGACATCGGGATAAGTGAGATCTATGGAGATAATTTGTAACAATTTCTCATAGCACCTCTAGTTGCTGCCGTCTAAACTGGTAGGAAGCTTCTTTTATGTTTATCATCACAGGAAGGACATGGATGTGCTAGAATGGGTCCAGAAAGGGCGATGAAATAATCAGAAGGATGGAACCCTCCTCCTACGAGGAAATGCTGAGGTAGTTGTTGTTTGGTGTGGAGAATAAACGGTTTTGTGGAGACCCTATTGTAGCTTTTGAAAAATTAAAGGGGACTTATAAGAAAAATGGGCAGAAACATTTTAGTAGGGTTTGTACTATAGGACAAGAGGTAATGGTTTCAAACAAAAAGAGGAAATATTTAGACTAGATACAAGGAAGATATTTTTACAATGAGGGTTGTCACACTGCCACAGGTGATGTCCCTGGAAACATTCACGGTCAGGCTGGACACAGCTCCGAGCATCTTAATCTATTTGAAGATGTCCCTGCTCTCTTGCTGGTGGGTTGCAACTTTAAAGATCCCTTCTAACACAGACTATTCAATTATTATTTTTCTGTTTCAACATTTCTGGCCAGATTTACTTCTTTCTTTCCTCCTGTATCTCCTGTGGATTGGTTAGTACACTCCCAACTGCATAAAATGGTGCACACTTGTGTTGGGAGGCACAAATATTCATTTACGGTTTTTATGACAGTGGATTGGGTTAACCCTAAACCCTGACAAATGCTAGGGTACAAAGTGTGAGTTTGCATCACAGACAGTGATCTGCATCTTCAAAACATGAAAATAAGCTAAGAACTCTTTTTGGAAATTGTCAAGAAGTTTTCAAAACTCACATTGTCCACAATAGACTCTAATTGAAGGGGCAAAAAATACTCAGACCTTTTTCACTAAATTTACAGAATTCCCTAAATGGAAAACTAAATAGTTCATAGTTTATGAACTATATAGAACTTCCAATACAATACTTAGAAGTTCTTTCAATGATTTACATATGTTCTAAACATGTGGACAAAGAAGTATCATCCTGCAAAGGCTTAACCAAACTATCAAGTACTTATAAAGATGTCTATCAACTCTTTATAAACTGGCAAAAGCACCTGCTTAAGAGCAGTAGCAAAGTTACAAGAGCAAGTTACAAGTAACAACGTTGCCTACACCAACTCCTTTCTCAAGTTTCAAGACATCTGGATTTTCCTGAAATATTTCAAACTATGATTCTTCAAACTCTCTGGTGTTTTCCGAAAGTTCTAGCAGAAGAGTAGTCAGTATCTAGAAACAGCGATGTATTGCTGACAGTGATTTATCTCCTTAGAGACAATGGAAAATATTCTTGAATTTAGTGCCACATGCACTCAGTCTGCAAAGAGCAAGCAATTGGTAACAATGTCCTGTGGAACATCACTAAAATTTTCTATATGTACTAAAATTTTCTTCCCTTTTTTCTGTTTTTGAGCTACAGGAGCTAGTTGTGTATCCAGAAGACAACTCTTCTATGGTTATCAAGACACATAGATATTGAGCCCAAGTGAAGGTCTGCAGATTAAATACTAGTTTGGCATAATTTAATTAACTATTTCCATTCAAAAGGAAATCTGAAAATTTAAAAGCAACAATCAGTTTTCCCTTTATTTTTTCCTCATATGTCCAAATTTTCCAAACTTTTAAATAGGTTCATTTAAATGCATCTGGTATATTTTCAATGTCTCTCTATTGGAAAATGGAGAGAAAGTTTCCTCATGCAGTATACCACAATCTTTAAATGTAGAGGCAATATATTATCATAATTATCTTCCTTGATCTTCTTTAACTCTCCGGTTCCATAAACAATTAAAATCCAGACCATGAGATCCAACATCTTGCTAGAACAAAGAAGTCAGAATCTGAATCCAGACACAAGGATTATTTACTGACACTGCCATTTGTAGAGACCTCTCTTACTTACAGTGAGACAACTCTGGTCTCCAGTAGTACACTGCAAGGTGATAATTCATAACTTCTCTTAGGATCTTGTAAGCTAACAGCAAAAGGATTCCAAGTGCATGCAGAGCAATGAAGTTCTACTTGACACTCAGGTACTCTGTGGTCTCAGAAAGGGCTTTTTGCTGTGCTGATTTTGGCTTCTGAGGAACCATGGTGCTTACAGCCCATAGCAGAAACTGCAGTTTGAGATTGGGCCTTTTTAATAGCAAAATCTTTTGTTGAAAAGTTTTATATAAGCACCTACATTTTGTTGTAGCTGATAAAGGGAAGACAAAACAAAAAGTGAAAACAGAAACTAGACGTGGAAGGAGCAAAAACCCTGACAGGGCCTCCCTGGAAAATCATCCCTTAGATAAGAAATTGTTTACTTAGAATAACTAATACTAGAAATATTTCCCCCCTTTGCAAATCCCCTCTTTATCTCTTTGTGATTTAATCGGTCCATTTTTGACCCCCTAAGTAATTGGTCAGTTTTTACTTAAAATTCCTAGTAGCTAGTTAGTTTCACAATTCCCTATGCCATTGATCTGTTTCAAAGACACCTTGACCCTACAAAAGCCTCCTTACACATTTGGATTGCTGCATGGACCCCTTCATGGAAAAAATAAAGTGTCTGTGGAGCCTCCGTGCAGCTTTCTTGGTCTCTTTCTCTGCTGGCCAAGAATGTACTTTGCAAGTTGAGCAGAAATCACAACAAGAGCTGATGGCCTAGACTCTAGACATTGCTTGCATCCTAGTACCTTGTGGCTGGAAATCTGCCTGAGACACCAGGAGAAACTGATCCTTATGGGACATCTTATCCAGGCTTGTTGGGGCAGCTCAGGGCAAACCCCAAGCCCTAGCAGTCACAAGTAGATTAAACAGTGTGAAAAAATACTACTTACAGTTAAATATCATTTTATGGATGGCAGTCTATTACCAGGTCTAGGAAAAGATGTTCACTTGAGGTTCAAACACTCAACAATGAAGCATACTTACAGTAAGATATTAGACCAGCTTGACAACTATCAAAATTGACAGTATTACCATTTCAGATGCATGTGTGCATCCACTTTTGCAGGCAAATCATAATCTGAGCTATCCATTTTTCCTGTAGTTATATAGACTGGCTAGTTTTGGCCAAAGTCCCTTGGTACTGTAAGTGGTATTTTGGAGGATAGAAACACGGAATTATTTTACAGCAACCAGCATTTGACCTGATGTGTATATCACCACAAAAAGATATGCTTTTTGAGTGTGATACTTGGGAGACACTCCCACATACACTGCACTAGAGGAGTTTGGCCCTAGATGATAAGGATTTGGAGGTGGTGTGCTCTGGTCCAGACTTCAAGATCAGGAGTGGAAACATACAAACCAATTTGACATTTGAATAGAGCTAAATCTAGGAAGGGAGATAAAATTGTATCTTTTTCTTGGAAACTCATGGTCACCAGAAGAATTTGTGCCAGCAAGCATTTTGATTAAATCCAATGTACATTTTCAGCTAAAGAGAGTTTAAGTCACAATGGGTCTTCTCTCCTTGAGCTACAGCTGATCACAAATGCTTTCCAAGCAGGGTAAAACTGTGCTGATCTAGTTTGGTAGCATTTGACATTTACTGCATGGTGAAAGGTTATGGTGAAAGGGTGTTGAGAACTCAGCCTACACGGTATCACAGGTCTTGGCTCGTTGTACAGAGGATTTGTTAGGAAAGCAGCTACATTGGTGCAAATCCTCTGTATTGGCAGAGCAACCAACCGCACACACTATGCAGTGTTGCAATCCATCTGTGTTTCAAGTGGGGATTAAATTCTGCAACTCAGGCTAGACAGATGAACTATATAGCCACAAACCCTTATGTTGCAGGAGCACACACAAATAGAGAGACTTAGCTACTTCTTCCCCACAGCAAATTCATCCATCAGCTCTATAGTCACAAGTGTAGAAAAAGGATAGGATAGGATAGGATAGGATAGGATAGGATAGGATAGGATAGGATAGGATAGGATAGGATAGGATAGGATAGGATAGGATAGGATAGGATAGGATAGGATAGGATAGGATAGGATAGGATAGGATAGGATAGGATAGGATAGGATAGGATAGGATAGGATAGGATAGGATAGGATAGGATAGGATAGGATAGGATAGGATAAGAATGTTTTGGTCTACTCTTGTTCTGCCTTAGTTTTACATCTGAACATCAGGATGGATAAGCTTCTAACAGTCTAACACTTTACATTAGTTCATGATCTCTTTTTTCTAGATCAATTTTGTGTAATTATGAAGTCATACAAGCTCTCCTTGATCAATTTTGTTCTTTACAAAAGACTAGTTTGGTGCAGTTAAACATACTCACTATATTTAATAAAACTGTGGAAATAAATTAGTGGAAATGCTTGTTTTTATTCTTCTGCCTTTCTCCATTGTTGGTTCTTTCCAATGTTCTTTGGAGTGTATCCTTCAAAGCTTGTCCAAGCTGGTTATAAGCCTTTTTATTTAAAAAGGACACACTATATTAAGACATGATTTTGAGCAATGCTGGATAAACAGGAACTGTCCATCAAACAGAGTTAACAAATGTTTATTTGTTAGAACACTAGAACTCAGGAACTCTGCTGTCACTTCACTCCTGATATTTATGAGTCCAAAGCAATGGGAGGATGAGATAGGTTTTCCAAAATCATGACTGGATTCCCTCTGCATTACTTCTGTATAATACAGATTCAATATTTCCACAACCTATTTCTCCTCAGGATAAAAAATTTCACTGTTACAACAATCTGCCAGTGAAATCCTTCCTTTCTCACAGTTTCCAAGTCAGCATCTTTACCCAGACAAACCTTTGCCAGTATTACATAGATTAGTCTGGTATGAATACAATGTGATTCATGGTGGTGATTGTTTCAGTGTTTATAAAATTATTTTTATAACACTGTATAAAGATGAGATAAACCTTCATCAGAAGGTAATAGCATACCTCCTGACATTTTGACTCTTGTTCTGCTCACAACTCTTACAGCTATGTATAACGTTTTTGGTTTGGACTTGCAAATCCTCATGGGAAAGAGCTAAAACTTCTCACAGATTTGATGTATTAAAGCTGTAATAAGGTATTCTAAGAAAGGCTCTGAAAGCTCTCAGTAAAGTTTCTGATGGTGATTCTGATGTCTCTTAGGACAAAGAAGCAGACTTCAAAGCCAGTACAACCTTTGCCACACATGGATGTGGAGAATGGGAGCTCCACCTGCCCTAACACCAAATTACTTGGAATAGGAATGGAAGCCAGAGCTGGCCACAGCCTGCTGGAGGGGGCAAAGTGGGAGAGTATTCAGCAAGAGAATGCCACTGTGTGAAGTCTGCTCCAGGCCAATGTGGAAGTAAAGGGCTGCAGTAACCACACACGTAACCCTAAGAAAATAGAGGATAAAACATTAAAAACATCTCAATAAATTGTAACATTGCCTTCCAAGCCTGTCTGGAAAGCCTGGGACTTGCTCATCCCCAAGTCCCATATGACCTCCTGTGTCACCACAGTTCACTTGGAGAGCTGAGCACACAAACACTCCCTGCTCCACCATAGCACAAAGGTCTATGCTTGCTTCACTGTCAGTGACTCCTCTTGCTTCAAGGCACTGGTTGAAAACACCTGAGAGGACTTTCAGAAAGGTCACAGTCTACCTCCACCCTACATTAGCATTGTTCTACTCTATTATGACTCCAAAATACAAACATCATTCATACCATGGCAGCAGAAGCAGATCTCTCTGTGATGATGTAGTGAGCACTTAACTCACATATTTACTATCACAAAACAGATTTTGTTTCATTTTTCTGCAGAAAAAAATTACTTCTCCCAAATCTTTTATCCTTTAAGTACTGAGACATTTAATGAAAGCTATGAGTCACCTGGGGCTACTGCAGTCAGACTAGTGTAACTGCAGCTTGATAATGGTCTAGCAATGAAAAGTCAATCGTAAACATTTGTCACCTCAGTATTTTCTGTGAATGAGGAAAAATCAAAGCCTTGATATGACTGGTATCAATCTGTCTTATGTCTGGGTTCAAGAGGTATTGACACAAAAGTTACACAACTGTCAGCCAACAATTATTCTTAACAGCAAATTTCATAAATTATTTTGTCATCCATTCCTGGAAGCCTAGAACTTACATAGCTTCTCCTCATCTATTCCGTGTGCACTTTGAAGGACAATGGCATTCCATCTCTGCTTATCATTCAACACCTACAATTTTGCACAAAAAAAAGCACAATATTAAAAGCATAAAATAATTTTTCAAAAATCAATAACGACTATAAATGAAAGTTGGTGGAAAGAGAGCAAGTGTTCTGTGAAGATCATTAGCTTTCCATACTACTGCCTAATTAATTTAAGGCTGAAATTGAATTATTGTACTTTAAAGGGCAGATGATTTACTAAATACTTGCTTTATTTTTTCCCCTTGAATTAAACACACAGTCTTAGTATTCAAGGCATAATTTTAATGTGATGAAAATATCCTACACCCAGTAACTATAGATCAATGAAAAATCAGGAAATCCTGCCTTTGCTGGCATGAGAAACTAAGTAAATAAGATTATCCTCAGACTAGCAAAGTTTCTTCTCTGATACAGCCGAGAAGCTTCTTTGTGTTGGACTCGGTCTGGGATTAAACATGGGAGTTCAATTTCTAAAATTGTCAGTCGAGAACCTTTCAAACAATTTAAATTCATTTTCAAGTCCTGAAGGAAGTACATGAAATAGAATCAAGTCATCCAGTGTTCACAAAACACAGGTAATTTAAAGCAAACTCTATAACCTGTTGTGTGGGTGGACTTTTATCTCATGTGGGTTTAGTTAGCAGAGCTAAAAATATTAGCCAATACAAGACTGGAGGCTGTCCTCTGAACAGATGCAGATGATAACCCTTGTGAGCCCAGCTGTATGCTCCAATTGCCTTGCAAATGATAGTGTGTTTCCAGTGCAAATTACAGGAATTTAGACTGTTTGTTTGTACAGAGTGAAATTGCACAACTATACAACTCTGCACTCAAAATACTACAGAAGCACAGTGGTGGCTTCCTTGCCAGGGCTCCAAATATGAGTTACCAGGACTCTGTATCAATTCTTCCCAAACAAAATAACCCATCCAGTTCTGGGGAGTAACTATGGTTAGCAATCTTTCTTTGTCCTTGGTACCACATATGCAACAAAGCTCATTGTCTTTCAATCATTTATTCTAAACTTTACATTTAGCCAAGTTGTTAACAGTTTCTGTCCACTTAATGAGGAACAGCATCATTCATTTTAAAGGGTCAGGTCCTGGAATCCTGTGATCATTCTTCCACATTTCTTTTACAAATGTAAAGCACAAGGTATGCTAGTGTTTGACAATAGTCTAAAGCTCTTTTACGTGCTGAAGGCAGTCTGTCCATGGCATCACAGAGCTCCACATAGGCTAATTCCCCCTGCTGCACAGTTCATTATCCTGATATAGCAATGCATGTATATTGCACTATTGATACAGTATACAGCAGGTACATTTCAAGCCTTCGTGACTCCATAGGGAAGCACATGAAATAGAAATCATCACGAGAAAGAAGATTCAACAAACCCTGCTTCTCTTACAGCTTTTGTGATACGGGGGCCAGGTTCATTAGTTCTGCACAGAATGCCTGATCTCAGCCATTCAGATAGGAGAGCAGTTTGGCTGCAAGCCCAGTCCGCTTCTCTAGCTGCAATACTGCCAGCTCCTGCTGTCCTCAGGCCCTGCATCCTAGCCCTTCACCTTTCACAAGGGCTGCGCTGTCAGAAACTCCCCGTGACCGGCACTGAACATCACTGATGTGAAGCTCTGGCACAAGAGCTGAGTACCTGGCCCTGACAGTCCTCCCAAATCCTCCTCAACAGACCAGGATGGCCCAGGGCGGAAAACGGAATCCAAGACTCTGAGTAAGCAGAAAATTCCTTTAACACCAGGCTACTGTGCCGTTCCTCAAATTTACCTAAGCATTTCAGCAATACATTACACAACCATTTGAAATGCCTCATGGAGCTGAATTACTTACGGGCATCCCACTGCTGTCCTCGTTGAATTTCTGCTAGCATATTATTGATAGAGAGGTCAGACACCCTGAGGACAGTGTAAGTTGAAAGCATCCTGGGCAGAAAACAGCCTTAACGTTGTTTTTTTAGCTACGATTTAGCATGAAAGTTATTTGTGGGGAAACTGAGGCGAGCAGGGCGGTGGGATTTACTCGTCAGACTCGTCAGTAATGTCAAAGACAGGAGTGTTCGCAGTTCAGGGAGGCACACACACCCTGATTCCGCTGTCAAGTTCCACATTTCATCGCGCGGATGCTCGCACTGAGCAGGGAGGTGGCGGCTGCGGACCCCACCCTCCCGCGCGCGGAGGTGATGCCATTGCGGCCTCTCCCCGCACGGGGCCCCGCAGGATTTCCTGCCTCCGCAGCCCCTCAATTCCTGGAAGCGATCTCTGCCGAGGGCAGGAAGGGCGAGCGCGCCGCCGCCGGCAGCCCCAGAGCCCCGTGAGGGGCGCGGCGGCCCCCGGCCCTCAGAGCGGAGCGGCGCGCGCCGCCCGGGCCCTTCTCCGCGCGCGCTCCCCGCCGCCGCGCGCGCTCCCCTAACGGCCGCGGCAGCAGCACCGCGTGGAGGGGCGCGCTCACGTGACGGCGCTGGTTGGCTGGGACGCGCGCGCCCGGTCCGCTCCGCGCTGGGCACGGAGCAGAACGGCAGAGTACAGCACGGCACGGCACGGAACAGCACGGCACGGCACGGCAGGGCGGGACAGCACCGCACCCGAGACACCGCAGCGCCCTCCGCACCCCGCTGAGCGCCACTTCTGTCCTGTCCCCGGGCGGCCGTTCCGCGCTCAGGTGAGACGCCGCCGGTGGCTGTGGGTGAGCGGCGGGGCCGGACGCCGCGGGAAGCTGCGGCGGAGGGAGGAGCGGCGGCGCTGGGGCTCCGCGGGGCCGGGACCGGCGGGCCGGGGGCGCTCCCCGTCCGGGGCAGCTCCTGGCAGCGGCCCCTGGCTCCTGCCCCTGCAAGGTCTCCGCACCTGCCCTCCTTCCCCTGGTGTCCCGTTCCGTTCCGCGGTAAGGTCAGAAATGCTGACAGCTCACTGGGGTGTCAGGCGGTCCTGCTGCATCGCTCCTGAGCCATTCCATACCGTTAGAGGTGTTCACTGTTTCTCTTGGTGCATGCTGGTGTGTTTATCACTACACCTGGCATGACTTTTACTCGTTCTTCCTGAGGGCTTCTGTACAAAATTCATCCTGGCTAACCCCTGTTTTGTGAAAACTAAATGGACAGAGCTAAAATCTGTTAATATTTCACTTTTTGGGCATTGGTTCGGCATATTTGCCATAGAAATGAAACTTTCTTCTCACGTAGAATCTTCCAGGCACTTTCTGCATGCACTTTGAAAAGCAATTTGCTGAATTAACATGCACAAAGATAACTTGAGTTGACATACTAGCAGCATACCATCTATCTCGTGAGCAAAAATGGAATATTCCTGCCCTTAGGTTCCTTTTTAATCTTAAATTATTAATGGTTCTCTGCATTACAAGAATGAAATTTGTAATTGGTATAGAGTGCAAGTGCATGTAGAGAACTGGATACAGAGGAGCTGGTTATAGAGAAGGACATGCCTCCTAAAAAGACCTAACAGGAGAATGATGTTAAAGAGCTCTTTCACTTCTTTACAGTTGTTGAGAACTTCTGGGGAGAAGCTGTAGACCATACCTAGCCCAACTATTTTGCAGCTCTTGGAAAAAAAGGAATAAGAAAAGGGAAAAACTTTTCCTTACTGGGGGAGTACAGGAAAGCAGAGCTTTAGAGTTACTTGCCCTTTTGTTTAGCAGCAGTTTAACTGAGTGGTTGGGGGTGCTCCTAAGTTAGGGTTAGTGGCAATAATAATATCCCATCTTCTTTTAGAACCTGATTGTCAATTTCACACCACATGTTGTCATTTGTACTTGGTTAAATGGAAGTATTTCTATCACATGTCATCATGCTATTGTCTGTGTAATCAATACAGGAAAAAGTTCATTTTTCTCTGAGAGACCCCAGAAAAGTACATACTTGCTGAAGCTGAAATAGAAAGGGCAAAACACTTTTCCTATGGATCCAACAACATTAAAGGTTTGAAAATATGTTGAGAGGAAATGTTGGTTTAGGTATCAATGGGAAGTAACATTTCTACTGTCTGTTCAACCATGTAATGAGCAAGTGAAGTGTATCATAGTAAAGATTGCAACAGTGAACTAAGGCTCTGCTCTTTCTTTTACTTAAAATTCTCCCAGTATTTGAACTTTTAAAGGCAAAAGTTTGAAGTGGGACCATATTAAGCAAGTGAGAAACATAAGGCTTAAAAGCAGTTTTCTTCCATGTAATCACTTAAAGATATGTTGAAGAGATTTGGGGGAGATGTGATATGTGATGATACAGAAACTGAAACTAATGCACGTGTTATGCGATGACGGGTTAGTTAAAGGAAACTCATAAAAATCTTGAGAGGATAAAATTCTGTGATCATGTTAGTTTGGTAATAATAATAATAAAAAGCAAATACAAACCAAACAAAACAAGAGTGGGGCAAAGACTGGATCAGCTAAGGCTGCTGAAGCTTTTTCACAAAGGTGAAGCTAAGGTGGATTTGAGGGAAAAACTGGGCTGAGTTTTCTTGAGTTTTCTGTAGTGTCAGTGTGTAAGAGGAGTATCTTGTCCATCACAGAAGAGGCTTCTAGACCGATTAGAAATGGTTTGGCCACAAGAAATCATTCAGGGAGCCTAGTGTTCCTCCTGGTGTCTTCTGCGTTCCTTCTAGGCCTGGTTTGCACTGCAAATGTTTCACTTGCCATCCTGCAGCAGGTGTTCCCGTTCCTCACCTTCCTGCCTATTTAAAAGAAATGCTCCCCTTTGGAGAATTACACCATGCAAGTACATCCCTCACTGAATTACTCTGTGTTCCAGAAGGTTTTAGTTTCCCTCAGCCCACAGTGACCTTGCTGCATGTCCTGCATGCAATATCTCAGTGTGCTTGTTGTGGGTGAGCATTGGTTCAGATAATGCCTGCCTGGGTAAGCAGCAGATGGGAGAGAGAAGGAAGTGCACTGCCATGATCAGAACTGGTACTTTCTCTGTAGGGACACAGGGGGAGAGCCACAGCAAGCCAGCTCTCGTCTCAGCTGTGAGCTCCTTGAGACTCTGGTAGGGAAGGTGCATGTAAGGTGTGGCTGCCCTGTTATTCTGAGTGCAGATCATCATCATCACAGAGAGATCTGCTTCTGCTGCCACGGTATGAATGATGTTTGTAATTTGGAGTCGTAATAGAGTAGAACAATGCTAATTAAGAACTCGACTGTCTTCAAAACTGGAAAGTGGAAGACTGAGAGCAGGGGGATGAAGGCCATAAACTTTTATCTGTGAAGTGGAACTTTTAGGATTATGCTTTAGTAATGATGAAAATCAAGTTTAGCTACATTTCTATCTGCTTACATTCTTCAAACAACTGGTCTGACTTTACAGCATAACAAAAAAAAAAAATCTTGGCAAGCAGGACAGTCTTAATGTGGCCTTTAATAGAACAATAATGTAAATGATTAATGATTGATGAAAAAGAATTGTGAATGAGCTTGTGGAAGGGCTTTACACATCTCTCTGACAGTAAGAAGGATCTTAATATATCCTTGGAGATCATGCCTGTAGATTTTAAAGAAGGTGAAGCAGAAAAAGGGTGTTAGAAGTGAATGAGGGCGCAGTGAAATAAAAACATAGAAAGCTCTGGGTTTATGATCAGATAATCCAGATGCTCTTTTTGTAGTTTGGCTTTTTTTGAAAAGGGATGGTCTGAAAGAAGCTGCAAGAAACTTCAAATCTGCCATCAATACTAAGGAAACAAGTAAACAGTTATGAATGATACAGTATCACGTAAAGTATATATTTAAACAGTTTTAGAGCCCAGAGTATACCAATGTCACTAATTAATGACTTGGATGGTTGTTTAATTCTGGGTTAAGGCTATTATTTGTAGGGCTTAGGAAGGGAGCTGTATGGGCCTGCCTTGTAGGAAGCAAGGGTGAACACAGTAGAAAAGATGGTGAGAAGATTCTCTGCAGTTGTAGCTGCATGAAACATTGCAGTTCAGGAAAACTGATATGTCTTTGCCCCTTAAATGCTTATTCATGCATAGCAAAGGGAAGGGCAGAACTCTTAGAAGACACAAATATCATGCCTCTAGCTCTAGTGTCAATTCTTGTGGCTTGTCTATTTCACAAAGCTGGAATGAAGTGTTGCTTCATTTCTGTTTGTTCACTCTGTTGTCTTGTGCTAGGTATCTACAGAGGGTTGTGATTTCTGTGAGAAATTAACTTCACTCCTAAATTGAGTGATCCTGATAAAAAGCGAAAAATGCCCAGTGGGCCAGTACTATGTTCATTTGAAGACTGCATTACATTGCTGCTATTCAAGCTAGCATGAACCTCTGAAACCTACTTGTGCCACTGAGCATTGCTTTTAGGGCAGCATCTGAGGTGAAATCAATGTTGTTACCACCTTTGGTTCTTGGAAAACCTGCATCTTGCTCCTGGATGGGAACCAAGCCACAATAAAGTAGGTATTTACCAAACCAAATGAAGGACATTTATAATTAATTTCATTTGTTACCAAAGGGGGAAGCAACACAGAATTCCCAGTTCATGTGCCATCAGTCTGTCACCTTCTTGAAGGTAGCCAAAAAAACCTTTCTCAGACTCTGTTGCCTAAGAGAGTGGAGCTGGTTAACTGGGATACAGCAGTGTTAGGTTCTGACACCTAAGGTGGTTTGGTTTTTTAAAATCTAAATCCGTAGGGAAATTATTCACAGGCTTTATTTGACAGAGTGGTGTCAATCTCCAGTTGTGCTCAAAATCTCACCAAGCTACCCATGATTTCTTCAGTGTATTGGAGAAAAGAGTGTTTTAGTAAAGATATGCAGGGTACTTGTTTGAAACTTTAAAAGACTGTTTTGTTGACCAATCAGGCCCATTTTGGAATATAAAATGGATGATAAAAGATGTTTTTGCTGTTGCATGTGTTGTAATTTTAGGTTGAAAATAGTAAGACTTTTTTTTCCCTCTTCTTTCCTCCTTAGGAGTGCCACAATAAGAGAAAGACATGAAGTATTTTAAATGAAATTCTGCATTTGATCAAGCTGCTGAAAATGGATGTGAACATTTTCTCCTGTGAGGTAAGTATTGATAAGGAGAAATAAAAGAAAACCTGACCCCTTTCACATAGTGTTGCCTGTCATCACTTCTGACCAGCAGCTTTTGGTCAAGTGTTTTAGAGTTATAACATCTGTGTCTTGGCAAACTTAGTAGCAAAAGTCTTAACTGAAAAGTCCTACAAATAATCGTTTCATGTACAGGATTAGTCAGCTTTGTTCTGCTATTCCAGCAGATAAAAAAAATGTATAAAGGCTTGGTGTTGCAGGGTTGGTAATGAGCAGCTTCTGCACAGAGTACCTTTTGACCCAATGTCAAGTTTCTTTCCAAGTATCAAAGAAATGGAAGCTGCTAAGTCTGATTTTCAAGAGTGAATACTCACACAGACTAACTGCAGGTGCAGGAAATGAGCGAGATCCTGGGATGAAGAAAGACTTTGTATCTGTAGGTACTTTTTCATGCATCCAGGCATCTTTCTGAGTTCCTGCTCTGTGCAGCCTAAGGAAAACTGGGGCTTTTCCCAGCCTGAGTTACAGGTGTATATTTATATTGTTTTTGTCTAGTATCACAGCCAGATCTTCACAGTTCCTCCAATAAGTATGTAAGTTAGTAAAACCAAATACATGTCCTTAATTTAGGATCATGGGAAAGTTCTTGTTGTAAGGAACCTCAGGAAATTCTCATAGAGTCAAACCCTCTTCTCTCCAAACTCTCTTCATTGACTTTGGCGTAGTCAATGAAATTAGGTCATTTTCACCCATTTGCCTTCTTAGTCTGTTATATGTTCAGAAGTATTAGCAAAAGATGGATTTGTAGCTTGCCATGTGTATTAAATGTACATTATAATAAAGCAGATAGGAACATAAGATGCTACTGAAATTTGTCAGAAGACAGAATATTTAATTAAGACAGGGATGCACAGGAATGGTCTGTTTCTCTGAACAAAGAAAACAATAAATCTCTGATGTGTTCATTTCTTGCAATTGCAAATGAAACCTCCACAGGTCAGCTAACACTGACCTATTGTCATTCTGCCAGTATTTTCAAGATGGGCTCCCTGCAAGAATTACCCCTTCCCAGGCATCTCTGGGGAATCTATTTACTTACTCCCTCCTCTAAGCAAAATTGCTTTCTCATAATAAAAGGAAGTGAACACGTTGCTTATCTTGTCTGAAACATGTTACTGAAACATTTCCTCTGAAGTATAAATATTTGTTCATGGGAAAACATAGTGACAATGGGAATAAAAATATGCATCTTGTCAGGAAGCTTAGGGAGCAATCTCCCCCCTGGGCTCTAAAAGTAAACACAAACCACACATCCCTTCTCCTCCCCTCATTACGTACTACCAAACAGAACATTTTGTGGGCCCTAGGAGTAACTACTTCCACTGTTTTGGCCAGGGAGGATTATACAATTAAAGGGTTAATCTTGTCAGGAGGAAAACATTTTAGCATTCAGAGCCTCGTGGAAGGGTCAGTGAAGTGAAGAGACACTTGGTTTGCTTTTGGATTTATGCTTATCTCAATGTGCTTTGAATTGATCCCTCAAAATGGGTAATTTAATAGCTTTAATAGTTACATTAGTAATTTAATGAGCCCCTTTCAGGACATCATCAAAGACAAACATATACTTTGTGAATAAAAATAGAAGTAATTTTATAGGTAATGCAGTTCCTGAAGGCCACTATACAGTATTACATAGATTCAAGTTGTGATTGTCATGGTTTAACCCCAGCCAGAAGCTAAGTACCACGTAGTTGCTTGCTTATGTACCCTCAGTACATAAGAGGGGAAGAAATTCAGAAAAAGGTAAAATCCATGGGCAAAGGACTGTTTAATAATTGAAATTAGATATAATAATCATTGGAATTAAAAGGGAGACATAAGAAAGGGAGAGAAATAAAACCCCAGAGTAACAAGTGGTGCACAATACAGTGGCTCACCATGTGCTGGCTGAGGCCCAGCCCAGCCCTGAGCAGCAGTTGGCAGCTCCCAGTCAACTCCCCCAGTTTATTATTACTGGACATGATCTTTTAGAGTGGGAAATATCCCTTTGGCCACTTGGGTTACCTGCCCTAGCTCTGCTCTCCCTCAGCTTGCAGTGTACCTGCACACTGGCAGAGAGCATAGGCACTGAAATATCCTCACTTTGGTGTGAGCACCAAGCAGCACCTACAGCATCCGTGCTTCGTCAGCATTCTCATAGAATCCAAAACACAGCAGGGTACCAGCAGCTAGGAAGAAAATCAACTCTATTCCAGCTGAAACCAGGACAGTGATGCTATGAATGATTTAATATGCATTGACTGGTCTCGCCATCAAAAAGTACATATTGAGGGAAATGGCACACCCAAGAATCCAAATATCTCTCTTCACCTCTCCTCCCAGTGTCAAGCCTCACTTCCCAGACTGTTTTAAAATGAATTTCTGAGTAACATGTATAGCTCATGTAGCTAAATTACAGAACAATATTCTCAAAAATTTTCTGTTTCCACACCAGTTCCTGTTGTTTCTATGATATGGTCTCACTTCTTAAAGTGAATATATCTGCAGATCTAAAAAAAAGCTAATTTGTGGATGGATGTGTGCTTGAGTCAGAAAATGCTACATCTCTGGAAGATGTATCTTTGTAGAGGTGTTATTTACTCCTTCATATCCCAGTCACAGCTTATTTACTTCTGGCTTCTGTGTCACTTGAGGCATTATGAGACAAGTAGTAGTAAATTTAGCTGTCTGGATAAAGAAGCTACTGCTCTCTCAGAGATTACTGTCTTTACAGACAGTGGAATAAAGCAGCTACGTGTGTGATTGCCTCTACAGTGCAATCTGGCACTTGAATGTAGCTGACAATTCAAAGTGGTAAATACAAGGTCCTGGACTGTGCAAAGCCAGCACAGGGGTGTGTGTCCAACAGTTATCTTCAGCAGAATTAAATTTATCAGAGCAAATTTTAAAACTGCTTGAACTAGTTCTTCTCAGACTTACGACTGCTTGTGACTAGAAATTAGAAATGTGGGGGACTGCCTTGTGTGGGTGGTTCAGGTGTGAAAGGAAAGGCAGTGTTGCTGTTTGTTGCTTTTGATCTTTGTAATTAAATTTATGTTCTCTAGCACTGTTTATCATACTGTTGAAATTCATGTTTCTAACTTTATCATGGGATTTTCTGTGCTTTACATAAAGAAAAATGACTGTTTTTCTCAACACCTATGCAGAATCAGGAACAATTTTTTACATTTTGTTCTTTCCCTCCCAATTAGGTGTTAAAGAAACAAAAGAAATAATATAGTTCTGAAATGTCCATTAATTCAGGGAGCTTAAGCATCAAGGTAACCCAACATAAGAAATCAAAGCTGGGATATAAAATCAGTGCTGTTACATGAGAATATTCTCTTGCCAGCTGGAATTACCTGTCTCACACTTTTGGAAGCAAGGGCCTAGCACCCTCAAAATGAGGATTTGCAGTAACAAAAACATATTATGGTAACAGTACCCGAGCTTCACCTGTTTTTTCTTTTCAGCTGCTTTGTCAGTTATGAAATTTGCTTTTGTATGGGCTCCTAGATGTGCTCAGCATGGGCAGGTGTTCCAGTAATTGTCCTGAGCAACAGACAGAGTTTACACTTGAGATGGATGTACATGTTGTGGGGCCTTATGGCTGTCCATGTTTCAGTTCTTGGTTTATGGCTATTCCATAACACTTGAACTGCCTGAATTTGTCACTTCTATATCAGAGATGTCTTTTTGACTGTCATGTGAGCTTATGACAATAATGTAGATTATTGGTCACTAAATGCAGAAGAATGTTTCACAAAATACTTTCCAGTCTTCTAAGGAAAATACCTGTGGATCAGGCTTTCCTTGAGGCAATCCAGCTGTCTCCATTGAATTTCTCCAGAGGTGAATTTTGTTTTTTTAATTCTCTTAGGTGTTTGCAACTGTGCTCCCCACTGGCAACACTGTAATTAAGGAAGAACTTTCAATGTTTCTCTTACATAAAGGTAGAATAGTCTTTTGGCTGTAGATCTGAATTTCAGCTAGAAGCCTAATATTTATCGTGTAACAGATGCATTTTATTGGCAATTTCTTCTGCAAGTAATTTATACCTTTTCCTGCAAAAATATTCTGGGGACAAGGTATGGGAGGAATTTAGTTCTCTTGAGGATTTTATAATGCTATAAAATGCACCCTGCTCTATCAATTTTGTCAATATGTATGGGAGTAAATAAGATTAATACTTTTGTAGTTCTTCTCTTCTACCTTTACCCAGGAAAAAAACCTCTTGTCTGACTTGGTAAATACTGTAAAAAACTTTAAAAATAGAATGCTTCATGTCTTGCTATTTTGTTGAAAAAGAAAAAAAAAGCCCTGCTAGTAAAATTCATAATGCTTTGGCATCATCTTGCTTTGACAATATGGCTTGCAAACAATAAGTGGATGAGAAATTTCAAGACACTGGGATATTTTTGATTTTGTTAAAGCTTCCTGAATGCCTGATTAGTTTTAAAACCACTGATGCTGCTGCTTTTAGTTTGTTTTTAATTACAAAGGTATATTCTGTTCCTGACATATCTACATGCTGCACTTTTAAGTGTAATTCGAAAGTGATGTCTTTTACTCATTACTTTGCAAATTATCCTTTAGGCCCTTAGATTTGTGCCTAATCTATTGTTCAAACCTGTAGCAGTGATGCTATGGCAGGTCTTGAAGTACTGTCCTACACCCTTTGTGAAAACTGCAAATATATGCAAGAAGTATGTGATTTCATGGTTGATAGCTTTTGAATGGTAGCATTTAAAAGAACAGAATCCTTCTTGGTAACTATTTCTAATAAACCTAATTAGGGAAGTTTCATCAAGCAGCATCTGGTGAAACATGCAGACTGTTTCTTAGACTTTTTTTTTGTTTATTGTCTGCTTCTTAGACTTGGAATCCCTCATATGTGTTTTCTTGTATGGATCACTTGTGTGCATTCTTCAGCAATTTCTGCAATTACTGTTATCCTTCACCATTCTGCTGAAATGTATAAGAAGTGTTTCAGGGAGTAAAATGTATACATCAAAACCAACCCTTGTAATATTTTTTCTACATATGGTTTATGACCTTAACTCATTGGGGAAACAAAAAAATGGTAGCTAGATTTGTTTAGACATATTGAAGCAAAACACTAAAATACTTTCTAGATTTGTTTAGACATATTGAAGTAAAACACTAAAATACATGAGTGGTGTTTCAACCTCATGTAGAGGTTCATGTGTTGATACAATCCAGTCTAACACACTGAATTTGTTGTGTTGCAAAAATGCAGGATTTGCAAGGCAGTCTTTGCTGGTGCAATCAAATCACATCAGTAAACTAGTGTGAGGTGGTGGTAAGAGGCATCAGATCTCACTTTTCTGAAAAAGCTTTCGCTTTCAAAAAATGAGTGGTTCCAAGGTATAAAATACAGAGAATGTAACAAAGCTTGAATTTTGGTCTTGAATTCATAAAATCCCACAATGTTGCTACTATGCAGATTCACACTGTTCAAAATAAATCAGAAATTGTACTGTAATTGTACTGGGGGGTATTATAATTCAAAGAAGTAAGCTCTTTCAACAACCTAGTGGAAAAATAGTGAAGTTACACGTGCTTCATTAATTTCTGTTTTGTTTCAGCCACTTTAAGTTATCATCTTTCTAAGACAGGCATTAGGCAACTAATTCAGTGGACTATTTCTTCTTGAATTCCTCCCTGAATTGAATCCCAGAGGGGTCACTGGAAGCTTTTCCTCAACAGTTTCAGAAGGATTTATATCAAGCTCTTAAAGCCATAAATGGGTCCTATTTTTGTGTCTAGCTTGCTGTGGGACAGAGGTGAGAAGAGTAAGTTGTAGCTAATAAGGCTGTTTCTCTGAGATCAGTGGTGATGAGATTAAGCTGCCTTTGATTCTTCTGCTTAGTCCTGCTCTGTTAGTTTGACAGCCTGTAAAGATCAGAGTATGGCTGGTGGCTGTTGTTCTTGTATTTAAGCAGTGATTCAGAGACCAGTAACACTGGGCTATGGCAACTGTGAAAAAGGTGACAAAATACACTTTGTTTCTCTTCCCCTCACCACTCCTATCTGACATTTCCAGTTCCTGTAACTAGAGATCTGTTCAGGACTAGTTTTCATGATCTCTTTATACCACAAATTTATGCAACTCCAAGCAGGGATGGCACATTGTTGCAGGCATCTCTATTGAATTTCTGAAATCTTTGACCAATATGTTAGCCTCTAAAATTTGGTCTACATTTTGTATCCTCCTGCATGTAAATCTACTAGGCTTTTAATAGGTGATTTATGCAATCCTGAAAAGGCAGAAAGTGCATTTACAATGCTTGGAAGAAAAAAAGACTGATCCATTTAAGTATAGTTTTTAAAGCTCAGTAGCTTACACCAAGAGTGAGAAGCAAAGACTGTGTACGTCATTGAAAACTTCCTGTAGTTGTAGTATAAAAATGTTTCAAGTCTATTGGAAACTCAGTACTCAGAGACAAGTGAATTTTGACTGATCTACATAGAGGAGAGATGGAGACTGACAGCTAGCCACAAGGTCAGACAGACAGAAAATCTTCCCGAGCTGGCTGTTTGCTATGACTCTTATTTCATTCCACAAAGGAGTTCTTTCCATTCCATTAACATCTGATTAGATGGCAGAAACATTTTAAGAAGCTCTGAACAGTTATGCAGATGCCAGCACTATTACTTCCAGATTCATTCCCTTGCCAAACAGCAAAATGACACAGTCAAGAAGAACTCATCCTACTAGTCAGTTTTTTCTATTTAGTTTTTGTTTGGAACAGTTTTCATAAATTGCTTAAATCTTTTGTATCCATGTTGTAGTCCTGAGGAGCTAGAAGTGTGGATTATAGCAAATACAAGCTGTTGCAAAATTGCTCTCATTAGAAAATATTACACATGTGATACAAAACTCTGCCATAGAAGCAATTCTTAAAACAGCCTTGTCCTCTTTGGGTTGGGAATGCAGTGAGCCATAACTCTGCCACTTCTTCCCTTGGGAGACTCTTATATAACTGCTCAGCTGTTTCTCTTGCTGTTCTTCTTATTAAGCCAAAATTTTGTTTTGCTTAATTGCATCCTGATACCTCTAACTTTACAAACTGGACTGTTCAAGTAATCCACTCCCTTTTAAGACCATACCCTGCAGTCTGTAGACAGAGAGGGGGGGCAGCAAAGGCAGGTTATTAGAGTTTTAGGGGCCATCAGAGAGACTGTGACAGTGCAGGTGAACAAGCTGGGACACACCTGGCTCAGCTGGGCACCCTTCCAGCAGCAGGGGACAGTCACTGGGGCTGCCTGGGGCTGAGTGCAGTGTGGAGGGGTGAGGGCAGGGGATATTCCCCTCTGCTCAGCACTTGTGAGGCAGCTTCTGAGAAACTGTGCTCACGTTCAGGTTCCACAGTTCCGAAGAGAGATTGACCAGCTGAAGGCAGTGCAACCAAGGGCCACTCATACTGTGGGGAAACTGAAACATGAGATACACACAGAGACACTGAGGGAGCTGCTTATCTGGCCTGGAGAAGAAAAGGTTAAGAGGGCATACAATTACTACCTCAGGTACTCAGAAGAGGTTATGGGGAAACCAGATCTCCTCACAGTTGTGCAACAAACGGATTAAAGGCAGCAGTCACAAGTAACAGTGAGGGGGTGTAAAGAAAAATTTTTCTTGCTGTAGTAAAAAAAGCCATTTTCATAGTGAGAGACTAAGCAATGGAACACGTGGATTGGAGATTGTGGACTGACTATCCTTAACCAGATCAAGCTTTGAAGTAAGCTGTGCACTGAGGAGGAGGTTGGACAAGATGACCTCTGGAGAAAATCAGTCTTGAAATTAACAAGATTAAATGTGGAAGCAGGGAAATGCAAAAGCCAATATCCTACACATAATTAAACAAGGTAGATATTAAATTTTTATTCCAAATTATAAGTTTTGGCATTTTCCTTCTGTAGATGGTTTCTTTCCTGTTTACTCAGCTATTCAAAATATATGCCTGTATTAAGTTTTCTATATCCCTTTTCTAGTGAAAAAGAATGGGAAAATATAATTCATAAGGCAAACCACTGGTGCTGTATATCATTCACAGAATGCTCTAATAAAATCTGGTGCACTGCAGGCTTCTCAAGCAATGATGGTCTTGCACTATATTTAGCATTCAATGAAGAACTGAAAAAAACCCTAACAAATAAATGCATAGTGGTCTGTGTTGATGTTTAATGAACACAGTGAAGGTTTCATTGTGTATGTTACATCTCCATCTCTGAGAATTAAGACAAATGTGAGATTGTAGGAAAAGGGATGCAACCAGCCTAATCAATTTGCATAGCTGGCTGAGAGTAGATGTTGATGTCACTAAATAGAGATACCTTACGTCAAATGCTAACCAAAGAGAAGAATGGACTGGGTACAATGTACAATAGTTCTGAAAAGACAGCTAATTAGGAATGCATGAGCATTTGGCAAGGGTGCATTGCAGTCCTGAATGCAAACCTTTTAATACAAAAACTGTATTGACAGGAAATGAGTTGAATTTTATTTCAATGTTTATAGAATATAACTTACATAGTTTTTAATATTTTTTTTTCATAAATTTTTACATAAATTCAAGATATGTGTTCTCTTTATGAATTTTTTATGGATGAAATCTAATGAAATATATCCTAAACTGTTACAAAAGTATTTAGAAATTATTTTGATCCACCCACATCATCCAAATCTCTAAGCCTAATAGTGGGGGGAAAGTAGACTTCAATGGCAGGAGTTGAGTAATTCTGATATTTTAATTTACATGCTGCCAGTTGGCTGAGACTACATATACCACATACAGTGGGTGAATGGTGAAGTCCATATCTGAAGTATTAAGTTTCCTTATTTTGCTTGTACAACATTCACTCATGGTCTCTTTGTATTGTTGAAACCAAATTTGATGGACTGTAGAGAACACCTTCTGTCCCTGTGAGATTGCCATATGCAATGTGGAACCCATACAGGATAATTTAACTTTTTTTTTTCCACCTAATCCCTTGTGCATTTAAATTATTTCCACTAACATTTTTTTAATCTAACCATGCTCTTAAAAGTGTCCTAATATGAAAGGCTGCAGCATTCAAGGAAAAGGGAGGGAGATAAACTCTAGGATGTCCTGTAGTATTTGGTTTTGAGTTTGGACAGTCCCAGGCACTCTCTGCAATGTCAAACCTGCTCTTTTTTAGTGAACAAGCTCAGTTCTATAACAGTTCCTGCTGTGTGTTGTGGGTGTAGCTTGTCATAGCAAACTGCATTTGTGCTTGGGTGTTACAACCTAAAGCAGAAGAGAAATAATCTCAGTTGTCCTGAATTAAAAGTTTGAGTAGGTCCTCAGAGGGAGCAAAGAGCCATGCCACTGTATTTTTTAAACTTTTTTTTTTAAGTAGACCGTGCCTAGACCTCTAATACAGGAAATAGCCTCTTGCTTTCACATAGCCTTGGGTCTGGGATGTGGACTTTCTCAGAATGCTGATAAACAGAAATGTAAAATCTAAACCCCAGAGTTACCATGCTTAGACTACCAATGCTCTGCAGATGCAGCAGACTTAGATTATGATGGGATGGTGAGAAGCATGGATGGACTCCTTTTCCAGAAGAGTTTGTCAAAGAAGCTAAACCAAGTGCTTGTACTCCCTACTTCCTGTGCTTCCTCTTATCCTTGACTGGTATTTTTTCAACCTGTCTTCTCCTGAGCCTTTCTCTGGTGTCTCAGAAGTGCAGAGGATGGAAGGGCCTGAGGACATTGAACTTCAGTGCTTCTGAGCTGCTAGAAAGTTCCTTAAGGAATTCTGCTAACACTGCACATTGGAGCAGCCTCTGGAATTAAACTGACTCTGAAGATTCAGGAGTAGAAAGGTTATTTGTAAACTCAGTTACAGTCTATGCACAACTGGTGCTCCCTCCTGATGTTTTTTAATCATCTGAGAAATACAGTCTCAAAACCAAAAGGTTAGTTTAGCCCCAGAGTAAAAAATA
This sequence comes from Erithacus rubecula, assembly GCF_903797595.1. Classification (NCBI taxonomy): domain Eukaryota; kingdom Metazoa; phylum Chordata; class Aves; order Passeriformes; family Muscicapidae; genus Erithacus; species Erithacus rubecula. Next base: position 6,275,935 of record NC_136660.1, read on the forward strand.
ATATATAGTAGCATATGAGGATGTGACTTTACATTTCTACTTTCACATGCATTTTGTAATTTAGCAAAACTAAGATAATTCTAAGCAGAATTCTCCATGGGAGTGAATGCATTTTTTAATCATTATTTTAGTCTTTTTTATCCAGTTGTTCTCTCTCAATTGTGAGGTAGTGTTTAAAGCACATAACTGAGCTGCAGTGACAGAACTCACTTGGCAGCCTATAAGCATGTTTTGGAAAGCTGTATTGACTTGGCAAAAGCACACTGTAGTTAAATGCTACCATGGTCCAATGCCATGTCCTTTAGGACTGCTTGCAAAGACAGAGCTTATTCCCTTCTCCCTTTCCCTCTAGCTGTTATTCCTCCCTGAAAACAAACAAATTAAAATTAAAAATTCAAGCTGGCTACCTGGAATATTTAAACATTCAAATTAGTAAAGCTTTACCATTTGTGTATTTTTAGTGCTTGTGTGAAGTCAGTGGGAGTACCTGTGATTTATTACTGTACTTTCTTTTACCAAAACCTAGAAACTGTCAGTTGCTCTACACCCTATTAGGGATGTATTCCAACCATGTCTCAATGTGCCACTTAGGTTTATGGTCAAAACTCAACTGTTTGCTTAGAAAGTTTGGGAAAATGTAAATACACTTCTATATAGGATTATGTATCAGAGAACAGAGAACTACTGGTTGTCCTAGGTCTTTATTTTATACTTTGCTGGAAAAGCTGTGATCCAAATTATTTGAGAAGTTTTACATTTGTGGTGGGAAAGCACTGAATAGTAAAAAATGCTGTAGATGGTCATTAAAATGGAAGTTATATAGTAGCATGCATCTATTTCCACAGCAGTAGAAGCCTTTATCATCCTTTGATGAAAAAGGAAAAAAGAGAGAAACTTGAGGCCTTTTCTTTATTCCCATCAAAAGCAACACCCTCTTTCTCTTTTTCCCATTTTAACCACCTGACTAATCTGCCATTGCTGTATTCTGCTAAATTTACTCCTGTGCACTAAAAATACCACTTTCTTCCTGTCCTCCCTGTCCTCTTCCTTTTTTTTTCTTTTTTTTTCTTTTTTTTTTCTTTTTTTTTTTTTTTTTTTTAGAAAAACCCTGTAAAGAGGTGGGAATCAGATCTAAAGGTTTGTGGGTTTTTTATTCGCTTGGTTTGGGAATTTTTTTGAATTGCTGTCCAACACTTCTTGACTGAGTATCATGTCAAGTCTGGTTGCTTTGTATCAAATTTTTCTCACATCATGCTAACTCACCTGTTCTCACATTAATACTCACTGTTTGCAGCAGTGATAGCCAGGTGGTTTTAATAGAGACATGGGTTCTAGCACTGATTTGTCTTCAGAAAGTGATAATCTAGAAAAAAGGTACCAATAAGGCATTAAAATTGCCATATTGAAACAATTCAGTAAAATGAATACCTTTTGTATAGCACGGCTTTGCTCAGGCTTCTGAATTGAGTGGGATGAATGTGAATTTTATTGTTTTCCTAAAAACTGTGTATCTGAGAAACAAGTGAATACATAGGGTTGTTGTTCTTGCACAGAATGAAAAAATTGTGGAGAAGAAAAATTCCCACAGAACTTGAAACTTTAAAAATGGAAGTTAATTATGCTATACATTATAAATCTGTTGACTTTTTTCTTACTTTTTGTTGCTTGCATTATCAACTTGATATTTCTTTGCTTGTAAGTAGATGTCTGAGTGGGAGTTGTTTTAGTTTCTAATGCATTTGTCTTGTTCATCCATACTGTGCAAAGCTAGGAGAGGAACACTTAATATTTGCCATGATGTACATTGTTCTTCCCCTAATAGCCTCCTTTGATATGAAGTTGCAAACTGTAATTTGTCCTGACATGGATGTACTCAACTGAAACATGTTGCACTCTGAACTGGTTAATGTAAGTTTGGCTTCTGGGTATTTGAAAAATATATGTAATTGACTATAACCAAATGCATTTGGATCCTGTTAACCTGTTATTGGTACAGATAACTATTCTTCTAAAGTGGGGTTTTAAGCAACTTTATAATGTTTTCCAACAAATCACTGTCTTGGTGCTATGAGACTGTGCAATGTGTGAGTCCAGGTTGTTGTAAGAGAATATTTTTTTAATAGTGGCTACTTTTTAAATAGTCACAGCTATATCCAAAACTGTCCTTAGCTGCAGTGATTGTGCCCATGCCCCTTACTGGTTAGTGACAGTTGTGTTGATGTCAGGTGGTAAAGGAAGAGCCAGAGGGGGCCTGGTCTGGATTGTAACACAGCCTAGAGCTGCTTTCACTGCTTTGAAAACAGCAAGTCTGGATTGTTGCTGCAAGAGAAAGGGAGTTTGTGATTTAATTGTGATGTGTGTGTTTTACATGAAGGCTTCAAGCATTAGTGAGAATAAAGAGAAGTGATATCAAAACATACCAGCAGCACATGCAGTAAAAAAATCGCATGCCCAACTTCGGGCATCATACAGAGATGCTTTCAGGACCTTTGCACTTTGTATGTGTTAACAGTAACTACAGTGTATACGTATAAAGACCGCATATGGGTGTTGCTTTGTTTTCAAGTTGTTTCGTGTCCGAGCTTTTACCGTGCGAGGCCATGGCAGAAAGCTTGCACTGCGGGCCGTGGGGCAGGGGCGGGATGCGCCCCGGTGATGCGGGCCGTGGGGCAGAATGCGCCCCGGTGATGCGGGCCGTGGGGCGGGATGCGCCCCGGTGATGCGGGCCGTGGGGCAGAATGTGCCCCGGTGATGCGGGCCGTGGGGCAGAATGTGCTCCGGTGATGCGGGCCGTGGGGCGGGATGCGCCCCGGTGATGCGGGCCGTGGGGCAGGGCAGAATGTGCCCCGGTGATGCGGGCCGTGGGGCAGAATGTGCTCCGGTGATGCGGGCCGTGGGGCGGGATGCGCCCCGGTGATGCGGGCCGTGGGGCAGGGCAGAATGTGCCCCGGTGATGCGGGCCGTGGGGCAGAATGTGCTCCGGTGATGCGGGCCGTGGGGCGGGATGCGCCCCGGTGATGCGGGCCGTGGGGCAGGGCAGAATGTGCCCCGGTGATGCGGGCCGTGGGGCAGAATGTGCCCCGGTGATGCGGGCCGTGGGGCGGGATGTGCCCCGGTGATGCCGTGGGTCTCTCCGCCGGGCGGGCGTACGGGGGCGGCTCCATCCTCCGCCCCTCTACGCGCGGCCGCGGTTTCATGAATGAAATCTAATCGCCGCGCTAAAAATAGCCCGCGGGGCCGGCACGTCACGGCTGCCGCCGGCCCCGCCGCCGCCGAGCCAGCGCCGCGGGCGGGCCGGGCGGGGACCCCGGCGCGGGGCCGGGCGGAGGAGCCGCGCCCGCGGCGATGCTGCCTCCCTGCCGAGCCGCGCCGGCTCCGGGTGCTGCCCCGCCGCCGTGAGGAGCAGCGGGACGGGGCGCGGCGGCGGCCGGCACCCCTCCGGTGCCGCGGGGCCGGAGCCAGCCCCGCTGCACGCTCCCCGGCCGCCGGGCATCCCGCCCTCCCGGGTAGGTCCCGCGTCGCCCGGGTGCGATCGCGCTCCAGCTGCCGGTGTGCGGGGCCGGGGCGGGCTGGCCGCCAGCGGTTCCGCAGGGGGCGGGTGGCGGCGCCCCGCGCGTCCCGTTTGTCCCTCCCGCCTCGTCCGGAGACAGCAGGAGGTGGTGGCGGCATCCTTCCTCCCTCCAAGGATAGAGAGGACTGAGCCCTTGATGAAGCAGATCTGTCTGGCTTCCTTTTCCAGCGAGGCCACGACGTGCAAGGCAAAAATAGAGGGATATGATGTGTACGGGAAGCACAAACCTCCTGGCCCTTCGTACCTCTGAGTGTCATTTAGTAAAAACCCGAAGGATCTTTTCCCCTCCTTTTCCCCTCCCCTTTCTGTCCCCCTAATGTTTCTGTGGAGTCTGCTGTGAGTTGCTATGACGAGCAGGAGGCTGTTGGGGGGTCTTGTGGCACAGATTATCAGGTGTCTATGTCGGGACCTATTTGTGGGCCATAGAAAGGGGCTGTAGAGACAAACAGTAGTGGACTTTGTTTAGTCAGCCTTAGTGAGGATTGTGGCATCTGACACCTAGAGTAAAGAGAAATCTGTCACTGGACATACTGAGGCAGACTAGGTGGGGGAGTTGCCATCTATTCGTCAAGCCACTACTCTGAAAGCAACAATATACTTGTTTAAAAAATGATAATAATAAAAGAAAGCCTCTCTGCATATGGTCACAGCAAGAGCAAGGAAGTGATGCCAGAATAGTCTCAATGACTTTGTTCACCCTCAGTTCGTGTATTATTTCAGGAGACACAGCTCTCTTGAAGCCAAATGTTCAGCTTGAGCTGTAATAGCTTGAGCTGTAATAGAAGCTGAGGTGGAAAGTAGCCTTTCCAGCGTGTCTTAGCTACTAGTCTTTCTAGGCAAAAATAATGCATGGGGGGAGAAACCCACAATTTTTAGGATTACATTGAAGAATTGTCATGACTGTTCAGTGTAACTAGTAGTATTTCACTACAGGGTGTATTTCAGTATCAGGAATCACACTTTACGGAAATTGAATGGCTTCATTTCTTTATGATATTTTTCTGAGGTCCTCTTCCATTAGGTTATTCTCTTCCATCTATGCATGTTGCATTTGCACACATGATTCTCAGATATACAATGTATCTAGACACTATTAACAGAAGAAAGAAAAAGGGAGTTCAGTATTTGCACTAGGGTTCTTTATCTAAGTGACATAATACTTAAAGAACATAAGAACTGGGACAGGCTCAGATACACAGAAGTATTTTTATCCAAGAAGAAATAAACATCAGTTTTAGCTCTGGGAAGCTTTCTAAAACTCCTGCCCTTTTAAAACTACAAGCTTCATAAATACTAAGGTAAAGCATTAGGCTGAGAGGAAGAGCTGATCACTTGACCAGTAAATCCTGATGTTTGATTCTTTGTTAATACATTTTATTTGCTGGAAAAATGCTTAAGTCCTGTATCCAGATGTTACCCTGTGCTAAAGGGGATGAAAGGATAGAGAAGCCTTGAAGGAGGAGAAGCAAAGGAGCAACAGGTGTTTGACATGCTCCTCCCTTGCTGCCTTCCATCCTGCCAGAAAAGTACACAAACATTGTAGAGGAAAGTATGTGCTTGGGAAGGAGGAAAAGGAAGAGCTCAGACAACCTTGCTGCATACAGCAGACTTGCAAAGCAGCTCAGAGACTGAGTGATTGTATCCTTGGATCACTGACTGGGTTTCCATGAAAGAGCTCAAAAGTTTCTGCTGTAGGAGTGAGTGGTGCATGAGCTATAATTGGTGCACCTGCAGTGTGTCTGGTCATAGCTGAGGCTCTTTGGCATTACAGACAGGTCATGAAATAAAAATATGGATTCCCATTGCCTCCCATCCAACACTATTCTACTTTTCTGTTTTCATCTCCTTTTTGTCTGACCTGAGACACAAGATAGCAGTTTTTTTCTTATTTGTAACTTTTTTTTTTTTTTTTTTTTTTTTTTTGCAAATGAGTCTGTATGTGGCACTAGGCATTACAAGTAAACCCTGCATCTATGTGCTTCCTGCAGTATTCCATTAATGTTGCTGGATTTGCATTTGAGGCACAAGCACTGAATTGACCCATGATCTGAAAATAGCATTTACCTGAAGTCTGCCATCCTTAAGTATTTGCTGTTCCAGTCAGTATTTAAGTCCTCGGGTGGGTTTTTCCTGCTGTCATTATGACGTCTCACTCTCCTTTGATAGTTTCCTAGTGATAATAATGTCTGGGAATGAACAAAATCTCATATAATGTATTTCTAAGATTACTGATCAACAAAGAAGAGAATGTGTAAGAAATGTCACATGAAGTTCAAGAAGCAAGAGCCTAATTCTATCTTTTGGAAAGAGAGCAAGTACAGAAAGTGAATTCAAAAGCTCTCTGTGCTAGAAGGTCACCAGTGTCTCTGAAATATTTTTTGTTTATAACTCTAGTGAAGCTCGATAAATATTTTTCTCACAGAAATGCACAGAAATTGTGAGAATGCCTTATTTGGTGGTTATTTTTGTAATTCTTTTAGTACTGTTGGGAACACTGCTTAGGAACAGCATACAGTGTCAACACCTGTTTTATGCATGGGTAAAATCACCAACAATCTCTGCTACAGTATCAGTAGTTGAATACTGCACAAGCATCTTAATTACATAAAAGTTAAATCAGGCTTTTCATGGAGTTTATTACCTTGAAACCTAGTAGGGTTGAGTCAGAATTTTCCAAGGACCCATCTTACTTTAAGCTTTGTGTTTTACATGTTTATCCCAGATACTCTTAGGCATGGGAGTCACACTAAGCTGCAGGTTTGCCCCAGTTATGTTGATCCAAATACCAAAGCAGGATTCAGAGCACCTGATGCCCTATCTACACTGATGGATCATGTGATGCAGTAGCAGGGGACCTGGGAATGAAAAAATTGGTTCTGAGGACCCCATGTCCACACTGCACACATGTCAGGGACAAAGGGTATAAACTTCAGATTGCCTTTAAACTGGTCCCATGGGCTCAATCACTGGTGGGTGGCCTTTCCCTTCAGAATTTATGCACTCTGGCTGCACCTGATGTGAACCAAACCATGGAATATTTGTTTCAAAAATGTATTCTTAAGATGAATAAACACACTGCTAGCAGTGCACCTTATTCAGCTCCTGCAGCATAATTTTCTGTTGCAGAAGGAGAACTGATCTGAGTACTTTGTCCATTTTATGGGTGGCTGCTTAAAAAAGATGTTTAGTGATGGTTATCACCATCAATAGGTATTGCCCATTCTTCAGGTACTTGGTTCTCATCCATTTTTATTCATGTCAGCCACAGTTAATTTCAGTTTGTGATGATGTGACAGATTATGACCCACAGCAATGCCAGATCTTGGTCACTGCCTAGTCCCTTGTGTCTGCTATGATTATCTCTGGTGAGTGGAATGAATAGTCAGTTGTAGCCAGGTATATCTGGAATGCTCACAAAATACAAGCAAAGCTAAAGTGCCAGCCTTTAATCAGTCACGTACCAGCTGTAGGGATGGTTCCTCCTTTCCAGGGGTGGGTCCACTACAGGCACTGTTTCCCACATCTCTGTGAACACCAAGAAATAAGAAGCAATAGGAGGCACAAGGAACTGCCTTGTGTAGTAACTTGTTCTTGGGGTGGACTCTGGAAAATTGGTGAAGGGAGGAGTGGCAGTGCTGCAGGTTCTGCCACCATGTAAAAAACACTCATCCCAGATACCCACACATGAAGTTGCTGAAATGGTTAAATGTCCTTCACCTGCCATGTGGATTAATTTCTAGGGCAATGATCTCATCACAAAGGATATCCCAAGGTATGTCACGGGTCAAAATAATATGTAAGCTGCTCAGTGTAATCAGCCTGTTGATTTCTGTCCCTTGGGTCTTCCAGAACTTGTCAGATAATTGACATAGCTCAAGTCTAATGTTGAACTCTACATTTGGGTGTCTGTTTTGTCTAAAAGACTGAGCATGTATCATGCAAAAACACATCCTTGTTAGCTGCAGTTTTTTTTTGAGGAAGCTCTGGATAATCTGTTATTGTACCTAAAATGGAATGTTTTCATTCTCAGCTACTGAACTGTCTGCCCTCAGCAGAGGGCAGTCTGTTTTATTGTTATATAGGAAAAATTTGTGTTTTACTGGTATCTCTGATTTTTGAAAATCTGAGGAAATGCTCATTTTTACTGATCAAAATTTTTTGTGTCATCATAAAAGTAGTTTGGGCTTGATGAAGGATCCTAAATTAGCAGAAACAAACAAATCTGGAGTCATGCAGACAGAGAAAGAGCAGAGTGGCAGGTGTCTGATACTGCACACCAGGAACTATTATTCCCTGTCTCTGCAATTTCTGTGAGGGTTGTGATGATCACTTGACTAAGAAGTTTTCTAGCAAACTTAGAGACATCTGTTCTATCTTCGACTGGTCCTAAGCTATCCCAGGACAGAAGAAAAAGGGTAGAATCAGGTTCTGCCCTTGTAGAAGACAAAGGTATTTCTGTTGACATGCATTCTTTTGGGCAGTAGCAGCCAGGGTTATCTCATTTATCACCTTGTTCAGTGAAACATTTCTATCAGGTGCCCTTCTATTTTACCTATGGGAGAGCCCAGGGTCTGGCATTTGCAGTCAGATCAGCTTTAGAATATAAGAGTTTTTCTCCTTCCCCAGTCATGGGTGTATCTGTTGTTTTCTTCTGCTGATGGACCTGGTAGGGCAAGTAGATGATAAATTCCAGAGTTAATCTTGAATTTCTTCTTTCTGAGGTACTCTCTTCAGTCTTTCCATGTAAACTGACAGAACTTTAAATAATGGCAATAAGGTAATGCTTCTTCATCCTGGACAAGAATCCAGCCTGATATGCATCTTGCTCACCTTTGTCCCCTGGTGACCTAATGATTGGATCCCATCTTGATTTTTACTACTCTTTATCACCAGCTATTTCTTTGATGCTGACCAGGAATAGTTCTCCTTTTGAAACCCATCTCTCTAACAGGCCTTCTGTGATTTAATAAAATACTAATATTAAAGTACACCTTGTTAAAAATGATTTGTGATGGTCTTTCAGCAGCTGATAGTTTACCTGTTGCTTGATCACATGTGATTAACTTCACAAATATACTTGGCATGGCCCTAAATTCATTGATTAAATCGAGCCAAACCACAAAACAGACTTTTGGCCCTTAACCTTTCCCCAAATCAGAGCTGTCTGTGAATTCTACTGTCTTGCACAAGTGAACACAAAGTTCCCCCTGCTTTGTCCACTGGCACATCTGTGTTAATCCACTAAATATTCAGAAACAGCACATGGTGGGTTATATATTGAGAGCCAACATTTCACACACTTATTCTGGTTTCTGTGCTCGTTGGTCCCTGCCAGCGTGCTGGTGCCTTGGGATTCTGCACTGCAAGGTGGTGATTTTAGTGCCTGAAGAACTTGGCATTTTCTATCTCCTTTTCCAGTTTCCATGGTTGCAAGCAGTAATTTTGCAACTTGGGGATGGAGGCAAGAGTGTCACATAGTCTTGTAAATTTTTTTATATTCTTTTTGACGTGTTGTTGCCTAATGGCTCTCTGAAGGAGTCACTCCAAAACTATACTAAAATATACATCTCCAGAATAGATTGAAAAATGAAGTAGCTACAAATGCACTTTCATACGGTTTCAGGAAAAAGTGGTTTTTTGGGGATAATTGATGATCTTATTGCCTGGTGGCCTGAGTTTTTGAGATAATTCTCATGCCCACCATTCATATTAGGTCATGTTAGGCTTTGGTGTCTCTTTAAATGAAATTTCTTTTGTAAATTGTGACATTTTAATTGTGGTTGGCACCCCCTTTATTTGAAGGAGTTCCTGGTTTGTATGTTTGATCAGATTATTTGACGCAGGTTGAAATTTTTTTTTTTCCACATGGAATAGCTTGAAGGAAAAACTCCACTGAACAGGCAATGTTCTTACATGCTGTCATTCTGAACTGTCATCTGAAGAGTTTGCTCTTAGCACAACAGCTAAGTAAAATGCTTGCTTTGAGGGGTCCTGTAAGTACAGAGCTAAGAAGTAAATGGCTGCAGGATAACCCCATAATCACTGATTAATGTAGACACTTGTTTCTGGTGTTTGTGATTTGTTTGGGCTGAAGAGAAAAGGGTTGATAATTAGCTACTGTTTGAAAAAAAAATCTTGGTTATGTTTTGTATAAGCTAAGTGAGGATTTTAAACATTTGGACATTTCAAAATGGGCACTTAGAGATCCACAATGATGGGCAACTCGCTGTTGGGTTTGGATCTTCATCCACCTTGTTTCCAGCAGAGAAAAATGCAGTCATAGCTTTATATATATTCAACTGCATTTTTAAAACAAGTTCACGGTTATGATCTGGTTATCTATTGTATATTAATATACTTGCACTAATACAGAGAGTTAGAGGGATTGTGTGTGTCTGTTGTGTTTAATCTGTGTACCAGTGGACTCAATAATCAAATGATGTGCTTCATCTACAGATCTTTTGGAAAATTTCTCAAGAAAGGGAGTATTTCATTACTGAGGCTGACCAACTCACATGTTATGGCAACCACAACTGTTTCATAGTGATAATAATAACAACTCATTTAACAATAAGGAAAAACTAAATGAAAAACCAAGAACCCCACAGCAATTTGAGGTGAAGCAACAGAAAAATAAATTGGCAACCATAGCCATCTGCAAGCCATGGTTCAAAACAGTGGCCTTATATTTCTTTGGAAATACATCAGCTTTATTTGGAATATTTCATAACTGCTAATGAAGTGAATGAATTAAATAGCTTTATGTTAGATCTTGAGTCTGCTCACATCTCCTGCATTTTTTTTGTCTGCCTGTGTCTTCTCTTCATCTGCAAACAATCACAGGTGACAATGTAAAAATAGAACATCCTAAGAATATTTGAGAGCCTGTGTTATTCTTACGGGTAACTTTTTCCATTTCCATCCATCTGCTCATCTTTCTTCAGAACTGGATTTAGCAGCTGAATTTTTGCTCCTTTCTTTTGGAAACAGTGATTTCTGATCAGACCTTTTCCTTGGTAGGTTCATTGCTGCCTCTCATTTGATGGCCTTTCTGTCTTTCTCTGGCTTTTTTGTCAGTGTCCTTTCTTAACTTTCCTCACAGTTTTACCCTGCTTTGTTTTGCTGGTAAGCTAAACTATTGCTGGTTGTAGGTTGGTTTTAGCAAGTTTTTTGTTGATCATAGAATGTTATGACTTTTTAAAATCTTTATATACATTGCTTTGTTCTTGTGTAACCAGTTCTGTTTCAGTTCCAGTTGGTCTTCCCAGATACTACCAGACTTTGAAAGCTCAAATCTAGTTGTCTTACTGCTGGTTGATTTTTTTTTTCTTTTTTTTTTTAAATTCTAGTTTTCTAAATACATGTTTAGCATTTTTAATCAGTGTGATTATATAATAGGTTTAGCACTAGCTTAACCTAGAGGCTACCTTAAATAAACTAATTGTGGCTGTATTTTTTAGATCTTGTATGTATTCCTGGCTTTAATCATTCCAGTAGCCAGAAGGCATCTGGCTAGATTTGTAAGCATTTAATCAACTTGTTTTGCTAATTGTTTATACTGTAATTTGTTGTTACCATCTGGTTTTACTTGAGGTGTCTAAATATCTGTCCAGGTTTCTGTCTGTCAGTCTCTTCAGGAGTTATTTCTGCTTTAATCACTTCCTGAAAACTAGTGAACAATATTAAAATTATGTGCATTTTTAACACATAGTTACATTATAGATACTGGAGGGTATTTAAGAACTTTCTTTAACATAGCCACAGAGCTCTACTTTTGTTTTTATTGCCAGTTTATTTTGATCTCTGTCCTGTGCAGTATTGAGTCATGATAAAAATATCTTCATTAGATTGCCATTGATCTACAGCAGGGCATTCAGGCATGCTGTGGCTGAATCCTGTGATAACTTTGCTTTAATTAAGTTATTAAGTATATTGAAAAATTAAAGCCCCAGTAATTTAATTTTTTTTTCATGTGTTCCTTTTCTAGGATTCTCAGATAGTTGCATTGATTTTTTTCTAGTTACTTTTATTTAGATTTGCCTGTTAATTTTAAACTGGCTATGTTATCCTCTTGGAAATTTTTTAAGACTCCAGACTCTGTACTCAATACATATTTTGTGATTGATTGAAGCACATTTTTGCAGAACTGCAGTTTAAGAACTTTGGAAGAATTTCTAAATCAAACTGGTATATAATACCATAGCTAATCTGTGTAACAAAATTTTAATGGAATATTGGGTTGGAAAAAAATTGATTTGGCATCTCGCTTGGTAGTTTAAAACCAACCAGACACACTGGCTAGCAATGCTCCTTTGTTTTGCTTTCTAGCCTTGTAAACATTTCCTCATTCCATCTGTGATGTCTAGTCCATGCATGAATAAAATATGAAGTAATTTAATACCATGTAATATGTCAAGGAGGTTGCTATTTACTCTCAGACTTGAAACTTTTTAAGATCATGTGCTGAAAACTCTCGGGGTTTTGCCACTCATTTGGGGCCCTGCCTATGAGGCCATGGTGTATGAAAAAGCCACATTCCCTGTAGTGTGGAGAAAAAAGTATTGTTTTTGTATTTTTGTGTGTATCATGACTGTATCCTTGCCATGGATGCTGAGGAGGAACTAGGAGCTAGCTCTTGTTCTCTTCTTGTGTTTGGAATCACAGAAAGGGTACAGAGCCTACGGCCATCCCAGCTATCAGCCTCAGTGGGCAGCTGGGGCTGGATCACAGGCAGGGAACTGGAAGCCTCTGGAGTGCTTCACCTCAAGGCTAGTAACCTCTCAGGATGCAGGTTCCAAGCCAGGAGCTGGGATAAAGGCTGTCTCTGAATAGCTCTGTGTCCTCACCTTTCAGCAGGTCGGCATCACGAGGGTTCACCTGTGCTCCATCCTCTGTGTGTGTTTGCATCTGGCAGATTGCAGAGCTCTGCTTGTGCAACCATGCACTTTGCCAGGATGTAAAGTGTCTGGCCCACGTTTCAGTCTCTGGCAGGATAACTTCAAAGTGTATTCTGATGTGCTAGTCTATGCTGCAGCATTTCCAGAAGCATTCAGTGTTTGTGGAAACGTCAGTGTGACACAGCAGTGGCAAAAATCACTCTTGCTCCTTGTCTGTGTCATCCCTAACTTCTGCCTCCACATGTAAAAAAGATTACAAATGTGCCTTAGCCATTATAGTTGTTAGCACAGAGTCCACACTCAAAATTTTATGTCAATGGGTAACTTTGAGTTCTAACAAAAACTTTTGTTTCTTGGTGTACATCAATTTAAATAATGAAAAACAACACAGTTAAAATCAGTGTTTGACTAGTAACTGCTAAATATGTTTTTTTCTAAAATCAGAACATAGTGCCTCTGACAGTGAAAAATGACACCAAAATAGCTGGAATTTTTTAAACAACCTGACAGCTAATATATAGTCAATATTTAAGTGTGAATGAGATGTGAGTATTAGAAAAGTATTAAATCATTGGATCTCTTTATCTATAGTGTTTTTTTCTCAGAAAAGAGGACACCATCACTCCAGATGATGACTTGTGTTTTGCCAATTAAATTGCTGTAGGTTCCTTGCTGAAATAACTATTAGGCAAGCCTTCCTGAAAAGGTTGGTTTGTGACTTGCATTTTCTGTTTTCTCCCTCCTTGATTCCAATTTCCTGGCAGAGACCAGATTGCTCAGCAGGCTTCTAGACATTAGAAAACCAAATTCAGATTTATCAAACTATGATCCCACACATGAAAATGACAGACTCTAGTAAACATGCATGAGTTGATTTTAGTTTTTCAAATACCTATTTTTTCCAGCTTGCCTTTGTATCCAGGCATTTGTTCAATATATTACCATAGAATATTTAAGGAAATAGTTTCAGTAATAACTTTCCACAAGGACAGTATCTAGAAAAAAACTTCTTCTCTTCACGTTCCATTTCACATCAAGAAGAATTTCTAGGTATAGATAAATATATTTGCAAGTTTCTGCTTGGCTCTTTGGTTTAATTTTAGTCCGTGATCTGCACAAACTTCTCCTTGAACAATTAAGAGTGTGTGATACTTGCTGGATATAATGGGAATTGTGGTTTTGTAATGGACAGTCTCTGGAGTCATCTTACAAGTGAGTTTTATTGTGTGCTAAAGCTATCTGTGTGACTTGCTGTTAGCAATATTGTTTGGACAATAAATCAAATCCTGAATGGGCAGGATTGCAGAAGGCAGGTTTATACTGGTATCCTTCGGGTTAAACCCACTGATGCCCAGGCTTTTTTTCCTTCTGGCATAAAAAGTATTACCAAGAGGTAAGTTTATGCTAGCTGTCCTTGTTTCACCAAGATCTATCTTCTGCAAACAGGCTTGTGTTTACAGAAACCAAAGTGAAAAAAGCATGTGAACAGCATAAAACCACTTCCGTCCAAATAGTTGTGTATTTGCATAACTAAGCAGTATTTAAAGGACTGTCTGGCTTACTTTAGGACAGTTCACCACACACTTTTCTTTAAGAGCTTGTTGTCTCCAGGCATCTCTCAAGAAGTGGAAGTAGAAGGCTCTGATTCTAAACAGCACTGTTTTCGTACAGAAGGAGAAAGCAAGTTTAACTGTCTTGTTGCAGTTTTTGATAAATGGACATTGACATGGACTACGAAAGACCCAACGTTGAAACTATCAAGTGTGTGGTGGTTGGAGATAATGCGGTGGGAAAGACTCGTCTGATCTGTGCAAGAGCCTGCAACACAACCTTGACTCAGTATCAGCTGCTGGCAACGCACGTCCCCACCGTCTGGGCCATTGATCAGTACCGTGTCTGCCAGGAGGTAAGGACTGCAGCTGTGCAAAGTGTGCAGCACATGCTGGGAGGTGCTCTGTTGTTTATTGACAAGCCTTACCCTGCCAAGATGCAGCAATGAGCTCACAAGTATTTTATGAGTGACCTCTACTGCAGTCATGGTCTGATGCACCTCTCGTTCTAAAGCAATTTCTCAAACGCGATTTTAGGGAGAGAAATATTCTGCCTGTTTTATAAGATACATCATTTGGTAAAAGCTACATGAGATAGACCCTTGACCTAGTATGTTTTGGACCTTTTGATGGGGTGAATTAGAAAAGTAGTTGTTTGCTGGAGAGAAAGAGAATGTTCTGTGTGTTCTGTTCTAGGTCCTTGAACGCTCAAGAGATGTTGTGGATGAAGTGAGTGTCTCCCTCAGGCTGTGGGATACTTTTGGGGACCACCACAAAGACAGGCGCTTTGCCTATGGAAGGTAAATTGATCCAAGTAAAATTTTAAGAAATACTTGCATTCAAATTTTAGGGTAGAAATAAATAGCAAATCTGAATTTTGAAAAGCGAGGACTTAACAATCACGGGTATTCATGTTCCTGCCCACTGCAAAGAGGATTATCTGCTGCAAGGATTAAAAAGATATAAATATTTTAAAAAGCAGCATAGTTTTACTATGCTACATTTCCTTGAACAGCGTGCTAAGCTCTGTCAACAACTGTTGTCCTATTTTGAATTTTAAATAACATTCTCCAAAATAAGATTGTAGTTTCACAAAATTGAACATGAGCATTCTCTGCCTGTATAAGCAGTGTTTGATACAATTGCCTAACAAGCAACAAACAAGGAGAGAGGTTGGGAAATATCACTCTCACTCAATGAAATATTTATTTTTTTAAACCTTTGATGTTGAATGGGCAGCTAGCCTCTTGATAGCAGAGCCAGATTCATGAAAGATGAGGATCTTCTGTATTTCCTTAATTAAAGCTGAGGTTTTTCTTCTATAAATATAAAATGTCTGTTAGCGAATCAATTAACCCTGGAAATTCTAAAAAATACATGTATAATAAATACATATTTAAATTAAGATTTTTCCAGCGTGTATTATATATGTGTGTGTATATATACATATATATGTATGTAAAAGTTCAGCATAGTTACATCAAGGACTGAAGCCAGTGATAGTGTTTCTGGTTTGTTTAATTAGATCTGACCTTGTGGCAGTACAGACAGCAGAACAGCTGTATTAGGCAAATACTGAGCTGAAGGTGGGTTTTGGACGTATATTTTCATAACTCACATTTGAGAAGTCTCAGTCCTCATACATTTTTCACCTTGTTGAACTTTTTCATACCCTTTTCATATCTGCTTCAGTCGCTGCAGTTGGTCAGACCTTCAAAGACAGACACTTTTTTTTTCCAGCTGGGAATGCCCTTTGTAGGATGCCAGCCCCAGCTTTCTATTGCATGTGGCCAAAATGTACTGTCTTGCTGTTTTTCTTCTCTCTGTGCTGCCTGATGACACAAGTGACTTTGAAGGAGGATGGTCTTCTCTATTCTCTACCCCTCAGAAATGCTGTAGAGGGTTCTGCTGGTTGAATCCACCCATTCAATTTTCAGGCTGTAGAACTCTGTATGTTTGTACAAATCCTCCTTTGTGTACAGCACTGTGTTAGTTGAGTTTTCACAGATCCTTGATTTACCTGGAATTTTCAGTCTGGAGCTAAAATAGCAACACATCTGGGCTGCACAACTTGTACAGTTTGTAAATAACCTTTGTGAGAAAAGTTATGGACTTTAAGGTAATATTTACCTTAATATTTATTGCTACTGGAAGGTGTCCATAGATGTTATTATACCCTTTGGCAGCATGTGGAGCCTGCATTGATAAATTTGGATGTAACTTCATGTTTCCACTCACTGTTCCATTTTGATGTGGCCTCCTGATATTCTGCAACAGATACTGTGTCACTGAGAAGATTACTGGAGATTAGGAGCACAAAATCAGGCATGTTCTGAACCCTGATCCCACATTTACTGACAGGATGGGAGAGGGAGGAAACAACATACTTAGATTCTAATCCTGCAAGAGCCAAGGAGGACGTGAATAACTTGAGGTTTCGAGGATTAAGCATATGAACACAGTGATTCATTTGTGATGTTAGCAGAACTGAACTTGTATAGAATGAGGGTTGCTATATCCTAATTAGCTTTTAAAATGCTGTTCTGGAAGTCTGCTCTCCTGTTAGTGTTTTTTCTGCAAGTCTATTAATAAAGAAAGTAATTGGAAACTCTAAAGAAATACTTCATAAATCAAATTCCAGTTTTAAAATGTTGTGATTGTAAGCACTGCTTAGGTACTTGGTTGTTTCAAAAATGTTAATGTTGCATTTAAAGCAGACTGTTTATTATTTTTTCTGTGTTGGCATTTTAAAAAGAGTTTTTCAATGCTGAATGTCCATATTTATAGAAATTTATTTTAAATTACCTTTGTACATTGAGCTGCAGTCTACTCAACACTGTCAAATCTTGCAATACAGTGAAAGGCTTATTTTATGCCAAACTTCTGAAGGTTGCACCTGCAATTGCCCTATGTTTTGATTGTCTGAATAATCATATAATAATACCTTTGAATATCCTTTGAATAATAAGGAATCCTTTGGTTCTCTTAAAAAAATTCTGTGCATCTTCACCTTATGTAGGGGAAGGAATTCTCCAGCAAACATTCAGCCAAAACCTCTAATTGTCCTAAACCTGGTGTAACAAGAACCAGCGAGTCATTAACTTGCCTGCTGCTCATTGGAAAACTTTACTCCATACAGTTTTAGAAAATGTTACATAAATAGATTATGCTATAGATGATTGGGTGAACAGTTAATAGGACTTGTAGCACAGATAAATCCTTCTTAGCTTTATTTTTCACAGATAGAAACATGAAAAGAGAATGAGAAAAGGAATTTGTTTTCCATTGGTTTTGTGTGACAGAACAAAAGGAACATTTAAATGCCACTGGGAATGGAATAGTTAATGTTTCTCTGCCATCTCTTAATGGGAGTATGGAGAGTGAGATCAGCTTGCATTCTGCTCTCTGGTGTTTAGTTTATTGATCACACTCCTCTGGGAGTTCTAGGGAGCAGCTCCTCCCAGCTCAAGGCAGTGAAGGGGATGTGGCTGCAGAGACTTGTGGAAATATTGCAGCAGTGTCACAGAATGACATTTCCCTCCCCCTTAGACTAAAGTGTGTGCTTTAGTTTTGGAAATACCCTGTTCAGTTCATCTTAGGCAGTATGTAATGCCAAACAGCCCTTTATTAATAACTTCCCATAGGGTTTCATTTGGTGCACAATCATCCGAAAATGCTGTAAAATTATAATGTCGTGGTTACCATTTAGTGTATTGATTTCCAGCTCCCAGGCACCTCTTTGTTTAATAACAGTCTAGTCTTGGTGCTATTGTATTTTCTAAGCCTGCAGATGAGGTGTGAACTTCATTTCAGGCCCAAGGTGTTATTCTGTAGCAGTTTATCTGGGAGGCAAGTGTAAAGACAAAACATCTTAATTTACATTTCAACTTGTCAGGATTCACTGTCTTCCATCCTCCTGTCCAATCTGGTTTTGAATGAGAGCATCAACATATCATCATGTTCAAACTAATTCTAGAAGCTGGCGCATAGTTATTTTTCTCGATTTTTGCACCTTTCCTTTTTTTAACCCCCACAGGTAAACACGTTTGGATAATTCAATAGCCTCCATATCCTAGGGTTTTTTAACATGCACTTTAGTATGTGTAAACATGGGCACAAACCTGCAAAGAGTTAATTCAGTTCCAATCAAATATTTATTCTCAATACCATGAAAGGGGGTTGTCAGCTAATTCAGCCAGGATGACTTATTTACTTGCAACTTAAATATGAGCTGTAGACCAAACAAAATCTGTTCATACAGCATGGACAGAAAACAGCTTTTTCCTCATGACTTACAAATGTGAATGAGCCTTGCTGTTAGACTGCTGACAAAACCTCTTAGAATATATTTAGAGTATTTCCTCTGTAGTGAATGGATTTGTAAGCCTTGTGGATATTGTATGTATGCAGAGGAGCACATGCATTCGACTTTTTCTGTGTGATTACAATTCCCTTCACCAGTTACTTCAATGTAATTGAATTCCTAAAAATATACCTTCTGAGAGCTGCTGAAAGGAGGCCATGAGAACAGGGCTTTATCACTGATCTTTGAAGACTTCCACCTACCTCTTTCTGATTGTTTTTCCTCAAGGGACAATGATTATGCTATTTCTGTAAAAACAAAACCAAGGTAGCTTTGATATAAAATGGTATTTGCATTCATCAAAATGAGTGAGATTAAAGTGAAGTTTGTGGCTTCACACTTGTTCTGCCTTTAGTTAGATCAGTGCCCTCTGTCACAGAGCAGATGGTGCCTAAACTGAGACTGGGCCAGCAGCTCCCCTCCTTTCTTCAGAGAAGGTCTGAGGTTTCAGAAGTGCCTTGTCAATGAAAGTTCACACATTCTCTGTGCCTCAAAAGCCATTACTGTCCTGGGTTGGAAGGGATCCTCAGAGATGTCTCTCCAACAGAGGTAATTTAAAGACACAGGACAGTCTCTTGCTTTGCTAGCAAAGGTTCAGGTGATGGGGAATCCAGTTACTCTCAGATGTCTCTCAGCTCAGCTGTTTCCTTTTGTTATGTTTTCTGCTACAAAAAAGCAATAGGCAGTATATTCAAATAATCTTCAGCTGCCCAAATTTGTGAGGCTCCCCTTCTACTTTACAGTGATTTATAAGCTATTCAGGTTCCTTATAATGTAATCACAAAGGATTGTGGAAAACCATTTTCACAACATACACATGTATTTGTTACAAATTTTTTCTCTTTTGAGTTTACTTACATCCAAGAAAGATTGAAATAAGCAGAGAGGTTCACAGAGACAGCTTTCTCCAGTAACTTTATTCTGATATGCTGTATGTGTGCTTTTTTTTTTCTTTTGTTACGTACATGAACATTTGAGGCTTTTTCATTCAGCTGATGGGGAAGTAAATGCTTCATATACTTAGGTCACTGAAATTAATGCAGATCTACTTGTGTCCTCTCATCCCACCATGGTTCCAAACTGTGAGTAGAAGGAGGTTGCTATGGAATTTCTGTTAGGAATCCTTCCTTCTTTACAAAGATGTGTGCCAAATGGCTGTTGGTGGGCCTGAGGCTCAACCTGATGTATATGTAATTAATCTGTAATAGAAGGACACCTCCAATGCCTTAAGAGTTCCATAAGGAGTAAAAACGTATGTGGCAGTTGTTATTTGTAGTATTAGATCATTTCACATTTTGTCTTGCTTTCCTAAGTCAGGGGCTGGATGGAAAGTGGACATTTGGGCTCTACACTGAAAGGCTGCAAGGCAACATCAAAATCTTTTGGAAATGAAAAGTGTGGGAAGCTACTTTCTGTCAAAATCTTGATCTCAGTGAATTATTTATTTGTGAATAGGTACTAAGTGGATTTCTTGTTCTGTTTTCCACTCCAAGGGTCTCAGGATCTCAGTCTGGGTTTCCTGAAACATGTCAGACTATGTAAAACATTCTACACAACCAGTCATGATTGTTTTAAAATGAGTTATTCTCAATAACTTTGCAACATCAACTTGCCAGTTAACATTTCTTGATAGTTTAATTTAAATTTTAAAAAAAGAAGTAGGCTGGCTTTTGTAATGGCCCAAAGAAAGCCAAAAATGGAAGTGTTCATATTTTCTCCAGAGAGAAAGAGGTGAATCTCCTTGTCCAGAATCCATGTCTTCTCTGACTTCAGAAGCCACTCCCATACTGGATGCAAACAAAAACCTATCATTTTTTCATCTTCTCTGGATTTTTTCTCTCCTTGGCTTCAGCAATATTTTTAAGGAATAACACTCCCAATAAATTTTGGATGTCATTTTGGATCCTCCTTCTACTTTTTTTCCTGTTCCATCCTTAGACCCCTCTGCTACCTGGAAATATTTTATTTCTTCTAAACAGGCTGCTTCAGCTGATGTTTTAACTATGTCTTACCTGTTTTAAACTCAATATGTTTTTCTGATTGACCATTGCTTCCTGGGATATTTTTGTATGATGGTGCCTGGAGTAAAGAAATTAGATATTTCTTCTTTCATTTATTATTTTTCATTGTCTTTGGTGAAAGTTAGTTGGTTCTCTGTAGAGTGAGCATGCAGTTCTCATCTGTAACCTGCCTTCTTACAATAACCAAAAGTAAAATTGAAATGCCCACCTTTCCTTGCATTTCTGGTTTCTCCATTGTTTTGTGAATTTATCTCTCATTATTTTGTTTTCTGACTGTTGTCTGGAGGTAGCAGTCAGTTCTTATGCCTTACAAGCCCCTTTTGTATATTTTGGTTTAGCCCTGAGTTGATCAGGCATATTCCAGCAGGTCCTGTACCTTCACTCGTTCCAGCATTTTCTTTCATCCTTCTCCATTATCTCAGGATTTATGTCTTACTTATATGAACCCTGACTTGGCATACCCAGAATGTTTCAGTATTACAGCATCAATTAACTGTGTCTAGGATTCTATTTATCATAGTATTCTTATTCCTTTGTTAGAAATGTCGTAACCAAGATCTCTGCTTCAGGAATGGGAAAAAGGCACATATTGGTGTTTTATGGTGAATGTATATACCTGATTCCAAAGAGGGGTTTCCTGGGTCTACTGGCCAAATTTGGCCCAGAATCATGCTGGGGTGCCTTGCAGGCACCTGTTTAAACTTCAAGGTCCTATTTAGCACTAAGCTGAGATTTTTCATATGTAAATCAGACTTTCATATGTTGAATCTGACTTATATGTGAATTTACTTCACATAGTCACCAACAAAATAAACCAAACTCCAAGACTGTGTAAGCCCTCCTTTAAATTATTTTTTTGTTTGGTTTTCTCTTGTTACACAGTTCCACAAAACTTTGCCATTCTTTTTAGCATTATTGCTGGTCAGCCATTTGTACTATAAGAGTAGCTCTTACAAGCTTCTGCAAAATCAGATACTTTAATCAAAACATTTTTTTTTTTGCCATCCTCTGTAAATGCACCAGAGTTTTCCCATGAGTATTTCAAAGGATATAGAAGAGATTTTTAAATGGTTAATATTTAAGAGAGATGTATTGTTTGCAAGGAATGTATGGGAAAACACTTTCCACTTTTTGAAGCACAGTCATGAAATAGGCAATTTTCGTAAAGGTAGCTTTTTCTTGGTTTTGTTGTTGTTTCCAACTGAAAATGACATTACAGAAACAGACCTGCATGCTACTCATTACATCTAAATGTAATTCAGGGCATTTTGACAGTTTCCCATATTACACCTGTACTTAAGAAGCTTCACTACTGTATGTAAAGTATAGAATTAATTGATTTGCCTGCTCACATCCAGGGCACTGCATGATCTTGCCCTGCTTTACTTGGGTGTCTTCAGTTCTTCACCTGCCAGGCACAACCTGCCTTTTAATTCATCTGAGTCCACCTAAACCCATGTCAGCCTTGCTTATCTGCACAACTTTTCTTTGTTTTTCAGTTTGAGATGTCTGCATGAAAAATGTTGTCTAACTGATTTCATCTCTCTCTACAAAATATACTTCAGCTGACATGGAAATGTAGCAGGGTTTTGCTCAGTCATAAATTATATTCTCAAATTAATTCTTAGGTGGCCTTCTAATTCCTAAACCCACTGTTTGGGAGCTTGGGAGCTGGTATTCAGGCTGCTGCCCTACACTGTCTTTCCTTTCAGGGGTTTGAAGGATGGTGCAGGAAGACTGCAGAGATAGCTCTTGTCAAATTATCTTTCTCAGTGCTGTACCACCTGTTTTTTGGCAGTGGCTTGGATGCTCACTGTACATTTGATCCAGTTCATATCTCACACACTGGGGAGCTCACAGTGTGGCAGCCCACCATGTGCTCAATCCTGCCAGAGATTCGGCTGTCTAGTGGGTTTCTTTTCATCTTCTGAACTCTAAAAAGGACTTGTAGCTTCCCTCAAAAGTTCTTCTTATCCAACTTTGGGAAAATATCCCTGCATGCTTTGAGCTGAGTAGATGTGTTGCTTTTCCAAGACAGAGGTAAGGTTCTTATTTTCCCACAGGAATCTCCTATAGAAGGAAGGCCATAGCTAGGTTTAGACCACATTGAGTTGACTTCAGATCTCTATAATCTCCATTAAAAAATGCAAAATTCTGTGATTCCAAGGGGAGCATTTTAAGTACTCTTGCACTGTTCTTACTTTTAATGTGAGACTCCTGGTCAGCCAGGAAGTGACAAACATGGGAGTGGTGGGTGGTTTGCCTACAGCTGAAAGTATCTTCTCCCCTTTCTCCCTGCCAAGTGCCACACATCTACATTGTGCTCTTCCCTGTTTGGAGCCCCGGGGAGTAGAAGGAAACCTGCTTTCTTCCACTGGTAATGCAGTGTTTCACTGGTGGTTGATCACATGCTAGAGCAAGTCACACAGAAATTAGGGGGCTTTGGTAATGTTTAAGTAGGCTCAGAAGTTCAAATAAGAATAGGTGGTTTACAATTTGTTCCAGATAAATCTGAAAATATGGAATGTAAGAATGAAACAGCTATGCATTTTCAATTTGTACCACAGAATCTACAAGACAATGTTGGACATCCAAGGTTCCATTTCTGTTTGCTGTGCTATTTACAATGCTTTGTTTCTCATGATGTTTCAATATCAAATAAAGGTATATCCAATATATATATTTGGATACATTTGTTGTATTTAACAAAGGTGGATGCACACAGTGCCTTATCTATTGCCCATCTCCATTGGGTGGTGCTCCAGGAGGAATGTGATGGAGAAGTTGTAAAGCATTTGCTAGAGAGGGATCTTTAACAAGGGCATGTAGTGGCAAGGGCAAATGTCTTTAAACTGAAAGAGGTTTAAAATAGACATGAAATGTTTAAAATTATATTAAATACATTGTGGGTGCACAGGTTGCCCAGAGAAGCTGTAGCTCTCCCATCCCTGGAAATATTCAAGGTCAGGCTGGAAGGAGTTCTGAGCAACCTGGGCTAGTGGAGGGTCTTCCTGCCCATGGCAGGGGGGTGGAAAGTGTTGGTCTTAAAGGTCTGTTCCAACCCAAACTCTTCAATGATTCTATAAACCACTTCTTGGTGTTCAGATTTATAAAAATATTTTTTTAAATTGTTTCTGTATTTTACTGGGAAATGGCTGTGAAATTTTGCTTTTAGAATAAGTAGAGCTGGTATTTTTTGATATGTTGCTGCAGAGAGAAAGGATGAATCAGGTTTAGTTCTGTTTTCTTCTTTCTTGTTCTCTAGGTACCCAACACAAAAAGCAACTGCACAAAACCAGCAATAAAATAGACATTTTTTAAAAATCATACCCTTTTACATTCACTGAGAATATTAAAATAACATTGGTAAATTTTTAATGTTTAGGAAATGTTAATGCATTAAGTGCATAATATTAAAGCAGACAGGGTCTGTTTTTTATGAACAAATGTCAAACCAAACTTTACATTGTGGTTAGAAAGTTGTGAAAGTGCCTTTGACATTAATAGGATGCACAGGTACTTTAATTAAAGTTTCCAAAGGACATGTTTCCTCAAATGCTCAGTTCTATGTAGATGGTTAATCTTCCTCACACACTTCTGTCTCCAGGTTGTACTGAGTGCAAATTGCGCTTATGACTTGAATGAAAACTTAATTTAATATGATAGAGTGGCTGTATTTTGTGAGCTAGGAGAGCCAGCTGTGGCGCTCGTTCAGCACATGAACTCTGCCACTACCCAGTGATTTCCCATGCATCCCCTTTATGGCACAGAACCATCAATTTCTCTATGCCCAGTGCAGAACTCTTATGGGGAAGTCCAGGTTCTAACACAGGATAAATACTTTGCAAATCAATTTTTTTACCTCTTTACTCTGTTCTTTGTTTGATGCGGAAGGCAGTGAGGTGAGAATGCCCTGTTGGTGCAGTGCAGTAAGTTTTGGGAAAAGAACCCAGCTTTGCCCAGCTCCATTTTACAGCTGCCCAGCAAAGGTCAGAGGGGAGGTGTTGCTCAAGAACCACGGTGGCAGGGGCTGTGGCACACTGTGCTGAGGCCAGCCTGCTGTGTGTCTGGGACACAGCTCACCCCGGCTCCCTGCGGAGCATCGGGCACCGGGAACGGGCGTGTCCTGCCTCTGAACGCCTGCTGGAGTTGGTTCCTTTTGGTGTTCTGGGAGATGTGATGCGTGTCTTGTGGCTTGTAAAGTCAGGAGTGTTGGATCCTCGTGACTGCAATTACTGGGCTTAGCTATTAATTTCTGAAGGATGCTGGACAGGCTGTCTCTCTAAGATGCTTAGCTGTCATTAGGAGCAGCCAGGCAGCCAACACTTGCCACTCCAGCAGTTGTGATGGCCTTGAATTAAACAACAATTGACCATATTAGAGTACATGTAACACAGAGCTTTTTGTGTCTTAACTGTACATTGATTTCTCATTCTGGGAGATGAGCAAATGTCTGCTGGGGTTTAGAGTTTACTCTTACCTGACCTTGAATAGAGTGAGTTTGCCTCAGCTATGCAGCAAACCATTGTGTTGGCTGCTTAGCCTTTCACTACTTACTGGAGAACTTTCCAGTTAGAAAAGGCCTTGTTCCTAGATATGACAGATGTATTGCAGGTTTATGTAAGACAGAAATTTGGACCAGGAGCATTTCTCTTGCGTCAAATTGATGCTCACAGCAGTCTCCATATTGTGTGAAGCTATCTTTAGAAACAGCTGGACGTATCTATGCCCTCAGTGAAATGTAGAAAGCAGCACTACTGAGGAGATATTTCATTATTTAAAAGGTGAATGTTAAGATTCACTGCTGCTGATGCTCTATACATGACACAAACTGCAGCTACAACACACTGGTGCTAAATTAAAGAATAATAGAACTGAGAAAGAGATGGTAGAGCTTATCCTGTTGACAATTCTGTAGCAATAAGTTACCTCCTCTAAATGTCACTTCTCCTCAGTTTTTCTCAAGTGTTTAAATTCAACTTTTTTTTCTTATTTTCTATTTTTTTCCCATAAGAGACCCAAGAGCTTGAGAACTGCTTATTTGTAAATAATGAGATTGCCCCTAGTTAGGTATGCCCTGAGACAAGTATTCGATCATTGCTCTGCCTTTGGGTGCCAGCTCTGACAAAAGTTAAGCAATGGTTCAGTGGATTAACTGTCAACTTTAATCCTCATACTTAGAATTTATATAGCAAGTTTATTTAGTGAAGTAATTTCTATTTTCTTAGAAACATTTAAAAGCCTGCAAATATTGTCATGCTTACTCTAATTTAAGCCGCTGTCCTATTCTACAGTTTACTGACCTTATTTTCACTGTAATGTTCATTTTTGCTGATATTGTAGAAGTGGTCATTCTGCTGTAGTTTGCCCTTCTAACAGGTTATTTATTAAAGACATTGGAGAATTGCTGTGCAAAGCACATTGCAAAGGCAACCACCTCAGTACTTCAAACATTGTAGTAAAGGTATTTCTCCATGATGAGTTCAGAAGTGGTCTGTGTCTGCCTGTGTGGCTGTTCTGCAGTTTTGCACAGCTCCTCTCTAATTCCTAAGCACCAATGACCTTTGAATTGCAATTTAGGTGTCCAGTCAGCAGAATTATTTCTGGAGCAATGGCAACCTGTGAGTAGCTGTTGTGTAAAAGTAGAGAATGGAAAGCCCTACCTCTCTTCCTAGTGCTCTGCTCCTGTGCTGGGATCATCTCAGCATGGAGGGGCAGTGCTTCCTAGGTATGTGGCTTTGTGCTCCCATGCTTTTGTGGTGAAATGTGTAGCTTCTCTCACATCTCTGCACGAACAACATGTATTCTGACATCTGGGTACCAGCACATTTGTCAAAGAGCAGCGTGGAGTACTAATGAAAACAGGTGAAACTGCAGCAAAAATCATTTGTGGGTTTTCACCAGGTATTTTCTTGTTACCTTTCAGGTCCGATGTTGTTGTTCTGTGCTTTTCAATTGCTAATCCTAATTCCCTGAATCATGTGAAAACAATGTGGTATCAAGAAATCAAGCACTTCTGTCCTCGCACACCTGTCATTCTGGTGGGCTGCCAGCTGGATCTCCGCTATGCAGACCTCGAGGCTGTTAACAGGGCCAGGCGGCCTTTGGCGAGGTAAACTTTAAACAAAAATAAGATTAAAAAAAAAAATCACCTTCCTAATCAGGTACAGCACCTGCAAAACAGAAACTGGAGAGCCTAGTTTCCTTTTTTTATTGTACAATGAAAACATTTGTGCTTCCTTTTTTTAAAAATTCTGTTGTCTGAGTTGGTCAGTTCTTTAACACACACACAGTTATTAAGTTTCCCCCAAAACTTTTGCACATTTGATGTGTAAACTTTTTTGGGTGGCAGAACACTACAGTAAGATAGAGATGGTCATGATTATTGAATCTGTATTATGGATCTTTCTTCATGAACATGTGTATCATGTCCTACCCTCTCACTACTGTCAGGTACTGTTTTAAACTGGCAGATTCTACTTGGATTTTCTTAATTCTCAATTTTTTTTTTTTTTTGTAAATGTAATCCTAGATGATAGCAGAAAATGAAATGGTTGCAAATTAAACATCTGGAAGTTCTGAGATTAAAAGGGAGTTTGGGGGTTGTTCTGGAGAAGCTTTGTTTCTCCCAGATACAACTATTCACATGTTTGGCCACAACAGTCCCACCATAACTGGCTTGCTTCTAATTTATTCCTTTTATGGGACTTTCAATGAGACCAGATTCATGAAAATAATATCCATGATTGTGTAATTAATGACTGTACTGCAACAAATTTCTGTAAAGATATTGAATTAATATTTTGTGGGCCTTTAGAAAACTTTGCATTACATTGCATTGCAGTCAAACTTGTGACTTAGCAATATGATTTTTACAGGTCTATTTGCTTATTGAACATTTCTTTTTTGTGTGGGTGGGGCATGCTTTTTAGTTGTCTCTTTAGAAGGAAGAAAACTTCAAAACTCTTCTTCTGCCCTAATCCTCCTCCCCAATTTCACCATTACTAAGTTTGAGTCAGAACTCTGCGTGTCTGGCACAGACTTCTGCCACCTGAACTGGTTATTTATTAGCTGGCACTCAGCAAGCTGCTGTCTGGGGCATGTTCAGTCTGTGCCAGCTCGTGTCTGCCCAATATGGTGGGCTCAGAACACACTCTTGGGTCATGTCTTCCGGGGAAATTATTTTTTTGCTGGGAAAATGGATCCTAGTCCAGACTTTTTACTGGTTTGTTTACCCTGCATCATGTACTGGAGTTTCTCTGGAAATTCATGAGTTCCCACATAACACTCCTACAGCCAAAACAAGCCTATCTCTTGCAGTGTATGTTCAGGTGGTCTTTTGTCATTGGCTACTATGATTTTCTTTAAAAACCATGAGCTTAAGAAATATTTCCATTTCATATTTAGCTGTATTTCTGGCATTTTTTATGTCATGAAAATTTCTATTTGTGTTTAAATGATGGATACAAAGAAAAGTTCTGACAGAATATCTGAGTAGTAATGGGTGGTA
This sequence comes from Erithacus rubecula, assembly GCF_903797595.1. Classification (NCBI taxonomy): domain Eukaryota; kingdom Metazoa; phylum Chordata; class Aves; order Passeriformes; family Muscicapidae; genus Erithacus; species Erithacus rubecula. Next base: position 6,303,847 of record NC_136660.1, read on the forward strand.
AGATGTTTTTTAAATAATTAATGTTCTCAGGCATCCTATCAAATTTTTTTACTGTAAATTTCCCTTTAAATAAGAAGCAGCTCCATTTCACGTAAATGATTTCCACACATATTTAGTAACACTGCAAAGACATCACTAAACTTCAATGAAATTACAAGTATGTGCTATTCTAAAACTCTGTGGAGTCAGAACTGTAGATTTCTAAAGGGCTTTGTGCACTTAGATTTTATATTTTGTTTCATTTGAATGATAGTTTTCTGGGATTTAGTGCTGAATATTTGGTAGAATTCCATGCTTTCTTGTGTATCTTTGTGTGACAAGGTTCATTTTTTTTTTAATCTTAGGCCAATAAAAAGGGGAGACATTTTGCCACCAGAGAGAGGCAGAGAGGTTGCCAAGGAGCTCGGGATACCGTACTATGAAACCAGTGTATTTGACCAGTTTGGGATTAAAGACGTGTTTGACAATGCAATTAGAGCTGCTCTGATCTCCAGAAGACACCTGCAGTTCTGGAAATCTCATTTGAAGAAGGTCCAAAAACCTTTGCTTCAGGCTCCATTCCTACCTCCAAAAGCCCCTCCTCCAGTTATCAAAATTCCTGAGTGTCCCATGCTGAGCATGAATGAAGCTGGATATTTATTGGACAGCCCGCTGTGTGCAGATGTCATGTTTGTTCTTCAGGAGCAGGACTGCATTTTTGCTCACAAGATTTACCTAGCTACCTCCTCTTCAAAGTTTTATGACCTTTTCTTAATGGAATGTGAGGGAAGTCCATACTTAGATGAAACACGGTGTAATAAAGAAAATACAAATGCGGATGTTCTGACAAGTCACCTCGAGACAAACAGTAACGGTGATGAGGCATCCTTGAAATCTTCTGATGTTAAAATTCCCCCACCAGAAAGCAGTGAGTCTTTAAACATGCTAGAACCTGAATCTGGTGAAATAAACTCTGCAGCAAGATCTCTCTCATCCTGGGGTAAGGGGTTTGTTAGTGTGCATAAGGAAATGCAAGTGAATCCTGTCTCAAAGCGGACGTGTCCTGTCACTGTGGTAAAAATGGATTCGTCTGTGCAGGCCACACCTTTTAAAACTGTTTTGCAGTTTTTATACACAGGCCAACTGGATGAAAACGAAAAAGACCTCACCAGACTGGCTCAGATTGCTGAAATCTTGGAAGTATTTGACTTGCGAATGATGGTGGAGAATATCATGAATAAAGAAGCCTTCATGAATCAAGAGATTACTAAAGCATTTCATGTCAGAAAAGCCAATCGGATAAAAGAGTGCCTTTGCAAAGGGACATTTTCTGGTAAGTAAATACATGCTTAAGCAGGAAGAGGACAATTTTTTTTCTCATTTTACTTTCACTTCATAGGCTTCAAACAATGTGACAGCTTACATTGTTCTGAGTGGAGGGATGACCCCAAAATAGTGTTACTCAGGCCAACTGCTCCAACCTGGGATTCTGTTGTTTCATTTTTCAAAATCTACTCACAGCTTTTAAATAAGTGACCCAGTTCTCAGAAATGTTGAACATCCAATATCCCCCTTTACAAACGAGGCTTTTCAAGAGTTATTTTTGAGGTAGAGCTCGTGGGAAATGAAGGAAGTCCTTGGTTAACAGCATGCAATGAAACACATTCTTGAGACAAGGTTTCACCTTAGACACAGACTTGCAGCACTCCTGTGCCTTTGTTCCCATGGCAGATGTGACATTTAAATTGGATGATGGAAGCATCAAGGCCCACAAGCCACTGCTGATCTGCAGCTGTGAGTGGATGTCTGCTATGTTTGGAGGATCATTTATTGAAAGCTCCAACAGTGAGGTATTTGTCTATTTTTGTCTCTTTTGTTTACAATGTCTGATGGATTTAGGATGATGGAAGCATCATCTATTTGAAAGGTTGCAACAATCCCTACAATCAGGGATTTATTCTTCCTTGCAAACCTTTTCTTCTTAAGGCATTAAATAACGTTGCCCAGGAAGACAACATACTTTCTCAAATGCACGAGTCTTCCTTCTGCACTGGAGTGTGTGTTTAAACCCAAAGTCCTGTAAATATTAAATATGAAGAAATAAATTAGATATGATTTTGTGAATTTCTTTATCATATTTTTTTATATTTTATTAATATATACTTATATAATTGAAATCACTGCAAAGAATACTTGGGGCAGGGACATTGATAAAGAAATTAAAGATAAAGAAGGGTTAAAGAACATATGAGTGTTAAACTAGAAAAGGGAGCTGTTTACACAGTAGAAACTGATCTAACTTTAGAAGTTCTACTAACTTTAGTAGAAACTCAGCATAGATTTTGTAATGCACTATCTTGTCTTCTGGAGTAAAGCAGGTATGCAATGCAATTTAAAAGATCTCAAAGCTTTGAATAAGATTTTGCAGAAAAAGCCCCGCATTTCCATGTGCCTTCATGGTATACTTTTCAAATTCCAAAACTCTGCTAATATTTTTTCTTGTGTCATACTGAGTTTTATTTTTTTGGTTTGGTTTTCTTGTTGCTTTCCATACAATTATGCTTATAAGAAGTGTTCATGTTTTTGTGTTTAATATTCTGATAGACATTTTTCTACTTAGATTTTTCTGGCTTTTTCTAATACAACTATAAACATAATTCCTTTCCCAGAGGCATACTCAACAAGTGGTTCAATAAAAATGCATGGTTTGATTATATTATGCAGCATTTCACAATGAAGAATACATAGTTCTTTTCTACCAGCCTATTTTTAATGATTAGCATCACAGTCTTAGCTCATCTTTCCAATTTAAAATATTTGGCTTCCATTTTGTAGAGTTTAAAGCATTCAGTAATGCTTTTGGATTTTTAAAACATAAGCAGGTATGAATTGAATGGTTTACAAATAATAAAAAACATCTATTTTTACATGTCACCTTTTCTATATTTGGGGCACATTTTATAAACTCATTCATTAAATTTACTGTTCTCTGCATTGACAAAAATTCATCAATAATGAATTAATTTTACAGCTAGCTGCTCTCACTTGGAGAACTGAGCTGCTTCCCAGAGTTCCCAGGCTGATATGCATGAAAGGTTTATGCTTTAGCATGGGAAATTAGTTTTTTTCCTAGTCTTGGTAGCTTCATTCTGTGCTGGTTACACATTACATGTGTGGGGCAAAAGGGCTCACTTTTGTTTTCCCTCAATGCTTCAGTTCTCATTCCTTCTCAACTTTGTTTACCTGGATAATTTGGTTATTTACCAAAAGACTGAGAGGGATGGTTTTACTGTTATCCTTTGTTTTCTGTTATTCTCAGAATCCACAGAATATCCCTTGCCAGGAGCAGATAGATTTCATTCCTCAGGGAGTCCACCAAGGGAGGTTTGCCATGGGAAGTGCTCAGTGACTGTTCTGTGTAGTTGTCAATTTGCAGGCTGGAGAGCATTGAACAGATTCACTGTTTGATGTGGATCCAATTCCAGCTTGGATATAACCTGGATATGATCTGACTCTGGAGCAATGCTTACCTGTTGGCAGTGTCTTGAACTTGAATGGGAAATTTCTGCTTTGAAAAATGTTTTCCCTGAATTTCTGAAACACCTTGAAGAGAAAAAAGGGACAGTCAAACAAAGTGAGAGAAGTGTAATGTAGCTGCTATATGAAAATCCCTTAATAATTATAAATTATTTTCTTAAATATCTTTTCCAGGTAGTTCTGCCCAACATAAACAAGACCTCCATGCAAGCAGTTTTAGATTACTTGTACACCAAGCAACTGTCCTCCAGTCAGGAACTGGATACCCTTGAGTTAATTGCATTGGCAAATAGGTTTTGCCTTCCTCACCTGATTGCTCTAGCAGGTAACAGTTTGAAGCCTTGTCCAATGCAGTATCTTCTGCAACAGCTGAAATATGCTTTAATGGTTTTTGGAACATATAAGATTTTCTCAAGTGTCAGAGGTTTTTGATTTTTTTTTTTTTTCTAAGAGGGGTATTGTAATGCAAATTGATATTTTCACACTGAGAAATGCATTTGTCTTTCTCTTGGCCTTTTTAGTTTCATGCTGGATTAGCATGAATTAGCATTAGAGCACTGAAATTTTCTGTGCTTTAAAAAAGAAGGAGTAAACCTGCTCTTTAGCATTGAGGATAATGTCTGTGGTTTGTGATATTCATTCTGTTGTTGTTAGTTTACCTAAAGTGCTCCCAGGAAGCACCCTTAAATTTATTCCATAAAGTAATGAATGAAGTGCTCCACTTTATATTTCTGTTCAAAGAGAGTAACTGAGCCAATTCAAAACTTGTCTATATGATCATGTTTTTAAAAATGCTGTCTTAGGCCCCTTTTCACTAGATGGCAATTGGATGTTTTGGTATATCCATGGGGATTCACCCCTCATTTCAGGAAGAAAACCTTTTCAACCCTATTATTTAAAGAAAAATTACAGGTTGAATTATAACTAAAGTTTTAAAAATAAATCCATACACAATCCAGACCTCTGGGGTTGTTTGGGTTGTGTTGTTGTGTTGGTTTCTCTCTATGTCAGTAATTTGGCATTGTTCTGAAGTCATTACCAAGATCAAAACTCAAAGAAAGATGAAACAAAGCAACACCTACCCACAGAACTACATTAAGGCAAAATTTAATCACATACCAAACCCTGGCTCTTCAGTTGTGCATCAGGACTCTGTCTCTTGTCTTTACTGGTTCTGACAGACCAAATCTTTATTGCCAGATTTTATTTGCACATTTTAGCTGAAGTTTTGCATATTTTTGAGGTAATTGCAGTGTAAACATACATACAATATTAACAATATTTCATTCTATTTAATTCTTGTTGAAAAACTTTTGAATCCAAAGGCTACTGCCAACAACTGAACCCAGTAGAATCAAACCAACTGCCAGTGTTTCCAAAAAACACTCAGTCTTTTAATATTCTAGGAAAGTGTTAAGGAGAATCTTGAACTGAGGTGGTTGGTGTGGAGGCTGGTCAGCCTTCATCTGAACCCCTGGGAGCAGCTCATCTGAAAACCTAAAGAGGGCCTGCAAGTGACCTTTTCTCTATCAATGCTGTGTGTATACTTAATAATAAATAATTCAGTGGCAAGTGCACTGTTGATTAAAACCTTTATATGACTGAAAGAAGACAGTGGATCCATATTTCTAATTTATATTGAATATTATACCCATGCCAGAGAGAAACTGATGGCTGCTGAAATTTGTCTTTCTATAAGTGGTTATGAACCACATCTTCAGCCACAGCTCTACAGGTCAGGATTTTACTTCCCCCAAATCTCAGCTTGTTAAGGATATCTATGAGAATGTGGCCCCTGCATGATGCTGGTTAATGCCAGGAGGAGGGAGTACATGCTGCCTGGGTTCTTTGCTGTCAGTAGATGATGTGACCTTGCAATGTGACTGTTTGCCCTGTGAGTGATGAGTTTTCTCCCCTAACAGAGCAGCATGCAGTGCAAGAGCTGACAAAGGCCTCCATGAGTGGCGTTGCAATAGATGGAGAAGTTCTCTCCTATCTGGAACTGGCACAGGTCAGTGTACACAGCCTTCTGAAGATATTATGGTCTGCTGCAGGACTTGCTTTTAGCTCTCTACTGGTTCTGAGCATTGCTTCTAAATGGCTCAAAGGCTGCAGTTCTGAGAGTGACTGATGATAAAACTTAGTTTTAACTTCTATTTTAAAAACTATTTTTTCATTAGTTCAAAGTTCAAAAAAAAAAAATCCCTTTAAGTAACCTCAGAGGAGTTGTCTTTCAAATATATATTTTAGTTTGTCTTGATTGTGGAACTTCCAAGCTCCATGTTCTCGTGCCCATGGTGCACTAACATGAAAAGCAATGTAATGAAGCTGTTCAGCTTTGTAATGGTGATTGATTCTTGTGTTCTTTTCAAACCAGTTCTTGGAGATATATTTAGACCTGTACTGCAAAGACAACATTTCTTGAATACTTAAACTGGCTACTTAAACCAATCATCTGATAATTCAGAGTATGTGCAAATCTTAAGTTCAAATGCATTTCAATATTTCCTGTGTCCCATAAATAATTAAAAGAGAGAGCCCCCAGCTCACAGTTAAACTGCACACCTCTGTTTCCTAGAATGCAGCAGACTCCCAGCTACAGTGGAACAGTTAAAATATTGTTTAAATTTTATTATTCTTGATTTCACACTAACAATGAGTCAGCTGCAGCTTGGCTTGAAGTAGCACTATAACACTGCACAAAAGTAGCACTGAAACACTGGCCAGCATGCAAGATTGCAAGATTCCCTGCAGCTGTTTTCAAGACTGTCTATGCAATACCTATAATCCTGTTGCAAAACCAGAAGTGAACCCCTCCCAAGAGAAAGCAGCTTGCCTCACTTCATTTTTATCTGAAGAAGGGCAATTTTTCTTTTATTTCCTTCTCCTGTTTGGAGACAGAAGCAATATCTTTAACTACTATGGCCAGCATCTAGCTCATGTTTATAACCTGAGATCAGAGCTGGTAGTCAGAATGAGCACCTGGGAGAGTATGGCCAGGTACCATCTGCTGGGACCATTCTAGATTAGCTGTTAATAGGGGCTGCAAAATGAATGACAACCCCAGCAAACTGAATAAGCTCTTTGTTTTTCCCTGCAGTTTCACAATGCTAACCAGCTGGCAGCTTGGTGCTTGCACTACATCTGCACCAATTACAACAGCGTTTGCTCCAAGTTCCGCAAGGAAATCAAAGCTAAATCTTCAGGTATGGGCAACTTCCCCACCAGTTTTCATCAGGTTCCTCCTTCTTTCTCCCCACCCAGTTGATTAAACATAAAGACAAAGATGAGCTCACATAGCTAAGCCATGACTGAACCTCTGAGCTATCCTGAACAGCATTCATAAATTTTTATCTGAAATGTCATAGTCATTAGCCTGATTGCTGGGCAAGCATGGTGTTCTTTACCTAATTCAGTGATGCTAAAAGGAACAGAGCTCTTTTCAGGCTCTGCAATGAAAAATACACTCTGCAGAGGCCTTGATTTTTTCCAGTTTTTGGTGAACTAATGCCTCTTGTGTGTAACCACTTTCAAATCTTTTCACACCTAAAGCATTTGAGGAAACTGGGTGAATCCTTGATAAACAAGCCAGCATAGAGAATAGATAAATGATTAGCTACATAGCTTTCTGCAAGATATTTCTGGGATTTGTGTATCTTACTGGCATCTTTGGGGATTTTTTTCATTGTTTCTTTTTAATCAGATAATCAAGAATATTTTGAGAGGCATCGGTGGCCACCTGTGTGGTATTTAAAGGAAGAAGATCACTACCAGCGAGTTAAAAAGGAGAGAGAAAAGGAAGATGTTGCACTGAACAAACATCATTCAAAGCGGAAGTGGTGCTTCTGGAATTCCTCTGCTGTAGTTGCCTGAACAAAGCAAATAAGTGGAAATTCACAGCCAGAAATTAATCTTATTGTTAGAAATAAGATATAGTTCAGATTTTCAGGAAACTGTGTTCCACATGTGCATTTATTACTGCTAGGGTCAAAAGCACAATCTCACTGAAAATGAGCCTGGAACAGCTCCTTGAAGTCATATGTATATTTTTGACTGGTAAGCAGATAAATGTCAACCATTATTACATTATTTTTTATATAAAAACCTCACAAATCCAGCATTAATGTTTCAGCCTCCAGTTGGGAAATATTTTTATACTGTCTGGTGTATTTTGTTCAGATAAAATTCTGGATACTGTTTTATTTTACAGACCACAAAATAACCATGTAGCAGCTTTGTAATTAGATTTTAACTATTTTTACTATGCGAGTACAGTGAAATAGACAACCTTCAGTCATAAGAGACTGCTTTTAGAGTATCTCATAAAAAGTCATCTTAGGAAAGAAATCTAGTTGTCTACTATAGGTTGTCTTTTTTAAACTAACTACTGTGCACTGCTAATATAATTAGGTGGTTATTTCCCCTTTCTAAAGCAAAGGGTTAGAATAAGATCCAATAACTGCAAGATATAGAGTGCTTGATCTTTGCTCAGCTGAATAATAGACCTGTTCAACTGCAGGCAAATGTATTTCTAATATTTGCCATGTAAGTGCAAATAATTATGACTATGTGGGCCATGTGAAATGTAGTGATTCTAAGTATTCAGAGGTTTTATATGTCTAGATCAAAGAGGATATTTCTAAAATCATTTAGAAGGGCTTATTAATTTATATCCTTATACAAGTATGGATCTGAATGCAAAAAGCAGTTACACTGCTTGCATTTGAATTACTGCATGGCAGTTGCCTTGTTCTGCAGGATCTTCACTATGCAGCCGTTCCTCGTGCTGAATTCCTTTTTGCGTTAGTGTAAGCAAATGAAAGGGCTGCACAAACAAGTAGAAGTTACCTAGTGTTCCAGCATTTTGTAAGTGAAGAAAGGTCTTCACACACAAGATTACTTCAGTTTGATCCAAATTCTTTAATAGCTTTTCCCAGGTAGAACTGAGAGTTTTAGGTTATTTTTAAGTGATATATTTCCTGTGGAAGTAGATGTTCCCAGGATACTGGGGGCAGACTGATAGCAGAAAGGCAGGAATTCTGCACAAGTGGTGCAAGACAAGAAAAAGCTTCCAGTGTTTCCAAATAGTCTGTGTGTTTATGACTTTTTTATCAACAATTACTCTAAAGCTGCAGTGTTACACTAGATTATATAAGGATGAGAGCATTTTTTAAAAGACCAAAACTAAAATACATAGACTGTAGAGCATACACATGCAATCCTGTGCAGCCTCTCAGGCACAACTCTGTAACCAAGGTAGTATTGTGTATTAGGTTTGTTAATAATGTTCTGTGCTGGCAGCTCAGCACACTGATGTGAAAAGCTGTTTGTTTGTTTGTGGTTTTTTTTCTGTATCCAAAGGCAAGGCAGTACAGTCACCCCCCAGCACTGTAGGTCAGGAGAGGCTTTGGCCTGAAAGCCATAAACACCTCGACATATTTGCATTCTGCATGGACTCATGCTCAGCTGAGGCTACCACAGCTGGGTGGTAGGAGCCACCCAGAATGGGAGGAGAAGCTGCTCTACAAACCTTTTTGAGGAAAGCAAGTGAGAGATTCCTACCCCTCTGAGATTCATCACCACATGGTGATAAAGAAGGGCTATAAATGATGGTTGCAAATATGTCTCCTTAATTCTTGGTCAGTGACAATGCAGAGAAGAACATGGAATGAGAACATGGAAGATGTGTCAAGACTGAGATAAATAGCTGTTGTCATAAAATGTTAACCACTCACATTTAAGTAAGTATTGCTACTAGGTTTTACACAACCAAAGCTACTGTATGATTGTAATCTTGCCAAACTGAAATGGATATATAAATGAACCTGACGTATATGCAATAATATCCAGTTATTCTAGTTATCAGCTACTATAACCAAGTGGCTGGTTCATTTGGTTAATGCTGTCTATGGCCTTTAATCTTGGTGGTTATTTTGTGTTTTTTATTTTGGAAAAAAAGTCAATAAAACTGTTTAGTTACAAATTGTCTCCTAGGCTTTTTGAAGAAACTTCCTTAATTTTGTCTCGCATCCTTTCCTTTTTAGTGCTGCTTGTAAGCATTCAGTTGTGCTGTCATTCATTGAATTTTACTGAACTTTTGCATATTTACATAGGACATTAGTATTTATGATTGGGAATGTCACAAGGAAATCCTACAGAGTTTGCATATGATATTGGAAGGTTGGTGGTTATCCCTTACTGTTAAAATGCACAGCAAAAGAAAAACAGACCTCTTGGCACTTTCCCCCACGGTTTGTAATATTTAATTAGCATTATATTACCCAGGGGACATGAAACTAATTGGTCATGACAGACACAGGGAGGAAAAATGTAGGTAAACAGCAGGATGTCTGTAAGGTTTTCGGTATGCTCAAATATTTGTACAAATAATGTTTTCCCTGATTTCTCCCTGCCTTAGATGTCAGCCATCTTACAGAATTCCTCATTACCTATTAGCAAACCCTCAGCAACTAACCTTCCTGAATACAGCTTATTTAATTGATAGATGTGTAAAATTGGTACTTTTCTTGACAATTTTTGCAAGACATCATGCAAAGAATGCCATTTCAAGAGCTTTGGGAAAAATGACAAAGCAATGCCAATGACACTGAAAGTAAGCACATTCAGTACAGTGGGTTTTTTTCAAGTACTAATTTATGAAAATGCTACCTATCTAATTTAGTTTTGGAAGCAAAATTTTATTTCATTGAAATCATTAGTAAAGGTAGTAGGCTCAAAAGAAATTTAAATAGGTGATGTCAGGTGTAAAAATATTTCTCTTGTTTATGATAAAAGCAGTAGCATGGGGAAAAGGAGCAAATTAGAAGCATTGCTCTCTGGGTTATTCATCTTGAAATATTAAGACCAATATTAAGAACTTGTTGTTTCTGGAGAGTCTCATTCATCTTACCTCTTAGAAAAAATGTTTTCCTATTTGTTCTTTAAGACAGAATTTCTGCCAGCAAGTTTCTCTGCACCACAACAGAAATCAGAAACCCTTCTGAGCACTGAAAGCATGGTTCTAACAGAGTGAGTAAGGAAAAGCAGCACAGTGATTTATTGCCCTTATTCTTCAGCAGCTTGCCTACAGATAGGCTTCAAGAATAGCTTATGCCTAGAAGTGTTTGATTTGCAAAACTGGGGGATTTCTTTTTTCCATGTTCAAATAACAAGCACTGATAGAGCAACTGAAGGCATCTTAGAAATCCTTCTCTCAGGGTCAAGACTCTCATCCTCTGTAAAAGAGGTTTAGGTAAAGATCTAATGTGCTAAATAGGATTAATTTTGGTATGTAAACTCTAGGATGGTGACATATTTCAATTCTTCCAGACTTTAGGATTACAGTCTGGTGAAGAGATTTGCTTTGTCAGATGAAACTACAGTTTTGTTCCTATTCTGTCCTGTTATTTTAAATCAGTCTTTCTACTCTTGCCACTGGATAGCCCAGCATTTATTTACTCTGGCTTGGATTCCAAAGTATGCACTGTGCAGTGAGATCTTTAATGTGTCTGCTTGCCACTCTTGAATCCCCTTAGATTTTTGGTCTATTGAAATGATCTAGCAGCATTTGCATGAGTTTACTTCTCCTGCAAGAAATATTCCCATTGAAATGGATGAAATACTAGACACACACACACACTTTGGGCTTTGAGGTGCCACCTAATGAATTTCCGTGTTATCGCTTGCCTGTGTTCCAAATCTCCCAAAGAAGTTAGCTCTGTGTACTGCATGGAGGATAAGACAGTGTGTTAGCAGTGATAATCCTCATCCTGAAGGCTCTACAATAGGATAATTCATTGTCAGTTAACTTATGCCTTTGCCTTTAGCTAAGAGAACACAGCCCATGTCATGGATTCACTTTGCACTAGCAGCCAGAGTAGTGAGACTATTGTATATTTATATATGCAAACTAAATCCCTCACTGCTGCTTACATAAAAACCTCGATTTCTGGTATAAATATGAAAAGCTTTTGGATCAAGGCTGCAGGAGGCTAAGATGAAAATTTTAACATTAGAAGATGCAAGAATGGTTATGCTAATGCATCCCAGCTCTAGAGACAATCAAACTGAATAGGTAAAGCTGTGATTCAGGGTTAGCCTGGCATGGGACAACAGACTTGTGATAACTCCTTTATAACTGTTCAGCCTCACCAGCTGGTTTATAAGCAGGCCCCATAACTACAACATCCCACTGGGATGTTCTGCAGCAACAAACATTCCAAAGAGGCAGGTCCTGCATCCCACCCCCGCAGCATGGGGGGCACAGGTCACAGTGAAAACATTACAGTACATTGCTAATTCATCTCAAGTCCTTTCCTGTACACTGGTAGCCCACAGTCTGTCCTTTGGCCTGCAGGCAGGTCCAGCACCACCTCCTGGACATCATATATCTGCTTTTGACCCATCTTGAAGGGTATTCCAGAACAACAAGGAAGGGTATTCCCAACATAGGAAAGATCTCCAGCCAGTTTCCTTCCAAGTGGCAGCAGATACTGGAACAAAGCTCTGTGGCAGCCTGTTTAGGGATTTCAAGATAAAAATAATCTAAATTAATAAATTTGTGAAAACACCCTTAAGTCAGAGACTGAGTGACTGAACACACAGGCATGAGCTGTGTGTTGAACAGGAGTATTTCAGGTACCATCTGAAGATGCTAAACTGGGAGGGGAATATTTCCTGGAAATAGCAGCTCTTATTTTCAGCTTTAAAGAAAAGCAGCTTTCACTGTTAGATAGAATTAGCAAGCTGAGTGTCATCCCTCTGTATTGCACAGGTCAGAGGCCATGAAGGGCTGTCTCAAACTCCACCCTCACACTTACCTAAAATTTTAGATAAGCAGCCAGGTAATGACACTTCCCAGTGAAAATTTTTACACGAAATTTTTTTCCTTTGACATTAAAAAAGGAAAGGATTATTTTGTCCCCATTGAGATTAATATTTTTTAAATGTATGGCTGTATAATAAGGATTACATGGCATTACAGGTATTAATACTGAGTATTCAAATTATCCTCACAGGTTATTAAAGAAACCCCTATAATTAGCAGTTTATGAGTATATTATTAAATTTGCATCTTATTCATTAAATATAACCTGGTCATTCTGATTACATGATCAGATGTGATTGCCTCCACTATCCAATATTTTAAATTTTAGTTATGCACTACATATTACAAAGAAATTTCTTTAAATATTTCTCCCAGGTCTTCAATTACAGCTACATGTAAAATTTTGTGGATTCCTGTGCCCTTTGTATCACATTTACATTTTTCAATTATAGAATGTCTAGGGTGAGTTTGTAAATAATTGGCAGATCTCACCATGTTGAAAATCAGATGGTGGTGCCTTTTCTCACAAGCTCTTTAAAGAAAGGGGTTGCTGAGGAGCCCCTGGGGACTTTCTGGGGTGGGAAGATCTCTGTGAATCCTTCTTTGGGAGCAGGACACAACTGCACAGCCCTGCTCTTCTCAGCTCTCTCAGGAAAGGTTACAAGCTGCTGACTTTTGTCAGCCCTTAATGGGGTTTTGTGTCTGCACAGGGGGGGTCTGTTTGTTTGTTTGCTGTAGTCACAGCAAGGTTTGTTTTCTGGAAGCTATTTTTTGAGATGATAGGAGGAATAAGAAATAAAAAAATTACTGTATCCAAAGATTATTGGGTGATTACCTCAAGATAATTGGGTAATTAAGTTAAAGACTTGCTTTCCTTTCTGCTTAAGCCTCCAGTACGTCTGAAGGTGAGGAGGTAACTGAAGGTCAGCGCAGGCATTGCTGGCAGAATTTTCCTGTTAATAGAGCAGATACCTCCTCTGTAGCTGAACACAGGGGCAAGGAGGCTGGTGCCTGGGAGTTAGATTCCATGAAATTATTCACCTTCAATTTTTTCTGCTACTTAATTGGCAAGGCAATACAGTAGGTGCTGTAGGGCTCCAGGAAGTGTTCTGTGCCCTGCACTGAGTGGGGGTACAGTGAGCACATGTGCCATGCATCTGTAAAAGGCAGGCACTGGCAGCAGCTGTAGGGGTAGGATTTAATGGCCTTGCTGCTCTCTTCTGGATCTATGGCTTTTGACATTGCACACCTATCCAGCCCATTAATGCAAAGACTTGAGCCAGGGAGTGTCATCCTAGAAGTGCATTCTCCCCCTGGACTTGAAAATATTGTTTCCTTGAATCTGGTACCCTGACCCTGAACAGAAGTCCAGCAGTCTTACCCACTGCACTTTCAGCCCTTCTAAGCTGTTTTTCAGTCCCTGTCACACTTCCCATGCAGAGCAGTCAAGCTGCAGAACTTGCCACGTGGCACTGGGGGTATGAAGAGTTTTGAGTTCCCTGGGTATTAATAAATACATAGAAAAACATGCCTGACAGAGCAGTTTCCAAAGTCAAACAAATAGCTGGGGGTTTGCAGAAGAGCCTCTGCTAACTGGTCACGTTGTTCTTTGTTTCTTTGGGCATCAGGTTTTGGCGACTGTCAGACATAAGGTAAGGGACAGACAAATCCTTGGTCTGACCCAGTAGTGCTTATCTCTTTGCTCCAGAAGTGCTGGGATGAAGAATTCAGTGCAAGAAGAAGACTTTTCCCACCTAACCATCTGTTCCTTTGCAATGAGCCTACCTAAGAACCTTATCTAACAGAGTTCTTTCCATGTCAGGTGTAAACTACAGGCTCAACTGCTCTCTTTCTCTGCTTCATCAGCTATTTTCTTTCAGGGACACGTAAGACAGATCTCTTTAAATTCCCTTTTGGCCTCAATTGCAATATCTAGCAAGTAAAATCCAGCCACCACATTTTCCCCTTGTGTCTTCAGTTGTCAGCTACAGCATCATCTGAGATAGCAGCAGCTGAGTGAAGCACTAACCATGTCAAAACCATTTGACACGGGCACTTGGCACTTCCTGATCATCCTCATTCTTTGACAAGGCTTTAACTGGGCACAGGGAGGCAAGACTGGCACAATCTCTGTGTTAGTTCTGAGTTCTCTGTGCACTGGCATACTGTAGGAGGCCAGCAGGCTCCTCAGGAAGAGTTAGCTCTTCTAGCCAGCCAAAAAAGCAGGATCTGTAGTACGTGGAGTCCTGTGTTCAGCCTGAAGTGGAAACTGGAGAACCCCAAATTTATGGAAGGTGGAAAGGCTTTCAGGGAGTAACTAAGCATTCCATTAGCATGAAAGTTGGATGGCATCAAATGAAACTAGCACAAGGCAGATTCACAACCAAGAGCTCTTTTTCACACCAGTGTTAGCTGAGCTGCAAAATTTCTTGCCAGAGAACACAGGCTGGAAGTTTACACAGCTCCTGAAAGAAACCTATAGGGAAAAAAATAACAAATACAGATCATCATCTCTACTTCAGAACTTAAACCCAAGGCATTGAAAGCTGGGAATATACTACCAAATATAATTTTGTGCTTACCTTTATTTTATATTTCCTGGAGCATCTGCTGTTGGCCACTGTCAGAAGCAGGGCATAGCAAACTTGTGATCATCTGCTTGTGGCTGTTCCTGAGATTGTGATTAAGGACTCTCCTGCCTCACTACAACGACCCAAACCTGTTTTTGCCCTCCCTGGGCTGCAGCAGAATCCCTTGTATTTGTACAGGTTGGGCATCTACTGGGTGTCAGCTCATCACTTGCCTGGTGGCAAGAACAGGTTCAGCCCATGAAAGGGAAAGCAAAGCGATTTATCCTTCTGTTCCTTCTATCCCTGGAATATTATAATGTTCCTACATTGTTATGTGCCAAAGAGGAGGTCAGAAGAGGTCAGATCCATGAAGTGTCTGTGGGACTTAAAGACTGCAAAACAGACACCCCCCTTTGAGCACAGGAGCCACACCCAGGCATCAGCTCCTGGGAAAGAGACATACTAGTCCTGCCCAATGTTCTTAAGGATGAAATCTGGCCTGAGAATTCAGTGAATGCTGGTTTTTGTTCTGGATGAAGCTAAACCACATTGGGATAGACAGAACAAATACTGTCTGCCAGAGATTTTAAATAATCTTGAATCATTTTGCCCTAACAAAGCCCCCTAAGTGATGCTGGAGATTCAACTCTTGTGATCCCTGGGGTCACCTACACAGTCCTGCTCTCTAGGAATCCCTTTTGCCTGTTGGGAATTATTCAGTCTCCAATTCTAGAGCTGCACAGTAGCATATTAACAAAAGAAATCCCTGCTGTGAGCAGTGAGAGTAGGGAAAGAGGGAGATATGTCTTGCCTCAAGTATGGCCCTGAGCCTGTTGCTGCCTGCAGAGAGCCAAGGTAAATATGTGTCCAGCACCACTTCTGCCTGCCCTTGGCCTTGCTTCTTCCTCACTTGGCTGATTTTCACAGACAAAGCACCGTCACTTAGTGTGATACACATTCCTTCTATTGCACTGGGAATAATCCTTCATTGCTATAAGCTTTTTCACTTTTTGTAAGGCCTTTTACAACTTTGCCAGCAAAGCATAATTTATTTTGTTGAGTGGTTTACACATTGAAGTGTGTGAAATTGTATTTATATGTCTCAGATGAGTTCTTTCTTGGCTAGTGGATCAGTGTTGTGGGTTTTTTTGGTTTGTGGTTTTTTTTTTTTTTTTACTGTAGCTTTCTGCTTTCGCAGTGCAATTTTTCACCTCAAAATGAGACTTCAGACCTCTGACTTCTGCCACTTCACACCAGTTCAATTCTCAACTCCAGCAGACACAGTAGAGCCTGGCACCTTCCCTGTAGTGGCAGCATCTCACTTTTGTCCACAGTGGCTGAGGACCCTTAAACAGCAACTGTCCCTCTGAGATGCTGTCCTTGGGTTTTCTGGATTCATGCCCTTAGTTTAAGTTACATATATTTTTCCATATATTTCTTACATATAGTGTTAAAAGTTTAGGCTCTGTCTACCTCGCCTTTAAAACTGAAGCTCTGCTTTCCACTCCATACATTCCCCTCCCTTTTGGAACAGAAGCCTTTTGTAAACTCTAAGGGGTGGGCAACAAGTGTGATTAAATCTAGCTGTGGATGTGCTCACATCAGAGCACAGCTAAAGTTACACTTGTTTTTGTGCAAGTGCCATCAGTGACTGAGAGCTTGTGCAGCACCTCAGGTAGTACAGACCAAGGCACAGTCAGGGCCAAACACTGCCCAGTCCTCACTCTTTCTTGTGAAAGGATGAAGAGGCATCACCCTCCTCCCAGGTATGCTGATAAACAGATTTCAGTCACAGCACATCACTTGATCTGCCATAAAGGCCTTTTGGGAAGTGCCCAGGTTCAGCTGAGAGCCATGTTTATGTGAGGCTTAGGACCAGGGCTTTTTAATAGAGATCCAAACTGTAGAGAGAACACCTATATTTGTCAATGGAGTCTATTGTTATTAAACTAATCTGGTTAAAAAAACCCACAGCTTTTCCTGAAGACAGATTCAGAGGATTTAAAGTTCAGGGAGAATAGCACCTTCTGTCCTTGTCCTGCCTCACTGGCATTCTGTTGAGCAGACTAGGCCCTCAGCAGTGCTATAACACTTACTGCCTTTTGGGCTGGCAGGAAAAAAAAGAAAAAGAATATTTAGAGGAGGCTGAAGTGTTCATGATAGGGAACAGGAGGGAGACACCAGGCCTTGTTATTAGGTGCAGCATCATCCCCATGAGGGGATTCACCTGCATTCTCCTCAGCTGAGAAGGGTCTTTGCACCCCTCATGCACACACTCAGCTCCAGGTTGTGCCCCTCATCCACCCTCTGACCTCCTGCAGGGAAGCACTGGAGCAACTCACTGGGCAGGGCCACAGGTGAGTCCTTTGGACAACCTCCACACCCTTCCCTTTGGATGAGTGCCACCTGCACAGATGGCTTCCTCTTGGCTCTGCTTTCTGCTCAATTGTGGGTTTTGGAGCCTGCCTCACGTCAAGTCTGCCTTTACATCACTAGCTAGAACAGAGCTGTATGGCTGGTTCTGAAGGAGCATCATATTCCCTCAGAAGTAGGAGGCTCCTTTCCTGTTTTGGGATATTTTACCTGCTTGTTGTAAGGGTTTTGAGGATTGCCAGGAGAAGAGGAAAATGTATCTACAAAAAATGCAGTACAATATCTAAAGAGGGTAAATTAAAAACTGAATGGGCTGTTGGAAGCCTAATTCAAGTAATAGCAGTAGCTGATCATGAACTTTTCCATAGTAGAGCAAGCAGTGCTGCAAAAGCCTGTTACTAAGATTAATAAATTTTGCTCCACAACACCTCATTTAAGTAGGTGGATTACCTCCCTGTAGGGAAAAAGTAATAGAAAAGTACTGTGTGAAAGTTAATTGGAAGTACATCCGCTGCACAGAGCCCCACACCTACTTGTCCTCACTCATTCTATAAAGCTACAACAATTCCCTCTTACAGGTTTATGCAAAGCATTTGCCCTGCTATTTGTGACCAGCTGGGATTTGTGGTCAAGATATCCCACATGACAGCTCATCCCTACAGTTATTAGATGTTTTACTACTTATTCCTTAATTAAACACCTCTTTCTTTAGCACAGGAGTGTAGTATAGCAGCAGGGAGCAGTGTCTGAAGTCCAAAGGATATGGGAATTTACAGCTATTTTCTTACTAGAGACATCCAGCAGTGTCATGAACTAGTACAAGCCAACCCCAGTGAAACCAGCAGAAGAAGGCTTATAGCCATCAGAAGTCCTGGATGCCAGAAAAAAGACAGAGGAAGCTGTAAGGACCCCTCAGTTAAGGCTAAGCAAACATACAGATTAAACAAACACAGAACTAAACTGCTAAGAGCGGACAACTACTGAAGTGCCATGGGATGGAAGATTTCATGTAAGGGTTTCTATAGGTTTTGGAAGATAAAAATCTCCTTTTCCAGTTTACATTTCATACTTAATAGAAGAAAAAGATCCATTTAAGCCCAAGAAGCATGAAGCAGTTTGCCTTCTACTTCCTTTAGCTCTGACCACTCTTTTCTGGCTCTCCAGCAACAAACTCTGAATGAGCACTTCTGCTGCTCCTTCAGTTTTTACAGCCCTCTTGTTCCCCAGAAACCTTTTTTGCAGTCTCTCCCCTCCTCTTTCTCCTCCTCCAGGCTTTATTTCAGTGAGCTTTAACCTACTAAGTTCAGCATAAGTTTTAATTTAATTATTATTAATTATATCCATCTTTTTCTGCTGAAATTGTGTTCTATTAAGTGCAATAATGTCTTTTAATTAAAAGCATTTTTACATCATAGTATAAATTTACTCATAAGCTTTGACATGCTCTTCTGTTGTGGAGTCATGTGCTACAGCCCTGTCTAAAATTTGGAGCTTGGATCTCAAAGAGGGCATCTCCTCAGAGGATCGTGAGAAAGAAAGGTAAGAGAATTCTGCTGATCATGAGAGAAAAAGATAGTAGTGTTTAATCCTTTTGTGCATGCTGCTGCACTTTCAGTCTGCAGCTGAAATTTTCCTGAAATTGTTCAAATGTAACCTTTCTTCCTTGCTTCCATCGGGCGGCAAGGCAAAGGAAAGATTTCAGTGTTTCAGTGTTGTTGTCCTTTGCACAAGTGAAGGCAAACACTGCTCTGTGTCTGCTCCCTGACCCCACACAGGGGTGAGAGGCTCACCCCTTCTTTGGAGAAGCCTTTCTTTGATGCTGTATCTGCCCGTGTCATACACACTGCATTTGGTGACAGCCTGTGCATTTGTAGGGAACAGGCGGGTGTTCTCTTCAGCATGATGAAACTCTTGGGGATGCTCAGCCAATCTGTTCTGTGACCCAGGTAAATACTCCTAGTGTTTTAATTTTACCTGCTGGAGGGGAGAGGCCTCCTACCAGGAAAGTGATGGGTATTTTATAAAACACATGTGGGCTCCCTTCACCTGCTCCTGCCAGCCCCTGCTACTGTGAACAGGGTTTGCTCACTGGGGTAGTGACCTCCTGTCTTGGTTTGAGAAGACAGATGTCTGCTAGGGAAAGCAAGGGCCTCCCTTGAAATGGGGAATGTAAACTGCCATCCCCAAGAAACACACCATGTGCTCAGGAATATTATCCAAATGCTTCTTGAGCTATGTCAGGCTTGGTGCTGTGACCACCACTCTGAAACAAGGAGCCTTTTAAATGAGAGCAGACACACTGATAATCCCATGTAGCCACAGGACATTAAGCTTCTAGTATTGATGTCTCCCTTTGACTCATTTATCTGGTCAGAAAGTCTTATGGGACCAATTTAGATCACATAGCTCATAATTTTATGGCCAGAAATTATTAAAATAATAACAATAAAGTAGTAATAATAAACCACTTACTTTAATGACAAATCTTTATGACAATTCCTTGAGCTTGCATATAACTCCCATAGCCTGAAACTCTTCTGTATGAACTCCACGCTCTTGTTCCACAATCTCAAGGGTAAAATCTGAAAAGCTGACTTGAACTCCTCAATAGGTAAAAGTCTTTCTGGGCCCTTATAAGAGAATTTAGATTTTTTTTTTTCCTTTGGAAGCCAGTTTATTAAAATGGCAAAGTCAGGCACTGTCAAAATCATGGCAAATGCTTTGAGCCTGTAGCTTTGAAATTGTAGGGCCAGACAGTGAAAAACTTCCCGCTGGTCGGGGAGTTTTCTGAATGCTACTTAAATGTTACTTAAAGACTGTTTTTTGGGTGTTTTTTAAACTATGTTTTCTGCAAGAACTAAACTTGTATTACCTCTCATTTGCCATAGTTAACAGCACATATCACCTGGTATAGGCCAGCTGCTTGAGGGTAATGTCATGTCCCAGAATAACCTTTCCATTTGACCATGTCTTTGGTAAATGAAGGAAGCCTGTGAGTTTATTCCTTCTTGTGTGTTCCTCCTCAGTCTTAGCAAGCCACAATTGTAAGGCAGTGGCATGTTAGTTTTGGTTTGTTTGGTTGTTTTTTCCCCAGGAGACCTGATATAACAGAATACTTTCAGTACAGGGCTTAAGAGCCAGACAGCAGGACAATCTTTTTGTAACACAAGGAATGACTGCAGAATAACTAGTGCTGGTTGTGGGCTGGCTACTGAAAACTACTGGAGATGTGCCCTTAACATGCTCTGAGGCTGTTCACAATTTTGGGGGTTTGGTTTTGTTTATCTGGTTGCTGCTGAAGAAGCTTTTCTTCCTCTGGTATTTTAAAGGCATGTGCTGTGACCTGTCACTTGCTAAATTTGTTTGATGTGAAATTTGAGTCTGGCTGTGGAAAAACACACTGCAGGAATGTGTTTATTTTACTCTCTGCTGGAGATAACACTAGTTTCCAGTTTTCTTGAAGTTTCAGCTGAGTGTTGTGTTGTAAATGTAATAATCACATTCAGGAGAATAACTGGCATGTGAGATCTACAAATGGGAGGCCCAAAGCCTGCAATTTTGCTTTAGCTTCTACCATGGAAACAGCCACGTTCACACAAAACTCATTGTGGAAATGGTGCTGGAATCACCAAAGTGCAAATTCCCAGCTCTGTCCATACTCTCTAGACATGAAGGCACATCCTCTGAGCCTGTTGGCTTCATCAGCTGGGAGATGCTCTCCCTATTTCAAAATACCAAATGGATTTTAAGGCCATTTACTCCTATCCTAAAAGAAATCAAGTCAAACAAGCAAAACCATTTTTAATGTTGCCTGGCTGCAGAGAGATTGTCAAACACAATCATTTGCTTTGCAAATGCTCCCTGTTTAAAATAACTGATATATGTATGCAGAGTATTCCTAGTTCATATGACAATATAAAGGTGTTGAGAGCTCATTAAAACACTTGATACTTGTTTAAAGCTTGGAGGAAGGAAAACTTGGATGAGCACTGCTCTTTGTTATCCATAGAATTGTCTTTTTCTAAAGTCAGGGTTATTCCTAACTAGGAAAGCATTACATGAAAAAATTATTTTACATAGATTAATAAAATGATATGCATAATTTTTTCATTGCATCAAACCATAATATCAGAGCTATTTTTTTTATTCTTACTGACATGAGAGCAAATTAAACTCGACCTTATTTCTCTAGCTTTTTCTTCAAGGGGACCAGTCTAGTTTTAATTGTACATGGAAGTAGCCATCTGATGACATCTAGGATACATCTAATAATTTTCTAAGGAAATAAAAAATAAAAGAAAAAAAAAAAAAAGCATTTTTCCTAGATTTCTTTCCTGTAGCTTTTCAGCAAGGAGTGCTGTCTCAAGCTCCCCCAGCACAGGGTCATTCAAGCACTGCAGTGCTTGTTAGTGCCTGTCCTGCAGCTGGCAGTGTGTGTGCATTGCATTGCAAGCCATCCTGAACCTCCTGAGCATGAGGTTTAGCATTCCTGGTGCAAAGAAGCACAGCCTGGCTCATGGTCTGGGTGCTGGAGATGTGCAGGAAGAGTTAACTCACAGTCAGTCACGGGCTGGGGTTTCCAGGAGTTGAACAGTGATGTATGGAGACTCTCAGAGTTAAGTCAATGACAGATTCTGCTAAAGACTTTCTTTTTCTTTGTGCTCAATCTCTGTCTATAAAATTAATGTTACTTATGGAAAAGACTATGTTATGTGTGATTCTTGCTTCTCTTTCAAAATTGCTCCAGTACAGAGCAGCTGCTTTAGTATTTTTCCCTATTTACCAGAACAGGTACTCTGACAGGTTCACATGGCGTAAGAGAGGGACACCTGCTATGTTTTTGCTTTTTTTTCTGATCTTGTACTATGTGCAAAATGCAATTGTACCTAGACCATATTATGAGCACTTGAATGAGAACTGAAGAAGTACTAGTGTGTTTTTACATTGCCAAGAATAGCTATCAAACATTAGCACTTGCATTTCTGCCTCAAGCAGCTCAGTGAACAGAATTATTAGTGTAAACTGATGGTGGTTATTTAGCAGTACATCACTCTGTGCATTGAGAGGAGAGAAGAAAATCCTAATGCTTCATGTACCAGCACTGGGGTGAATTTTACTAGGCATGTGACTGTATAATCCCATGGCCCTAAGAGCAGATCAAGTCATCTAGGAAGTATTTGACATAGTTCTGCTTTTAGCTTTTGCATTTAGGTGAACACATATCAACAAGTAAAAATAAGACCTTATATTTGAAATCAGTGTTGAGGGCCAGATTCTAAACTGCTGTAAATGTTACTCTATTTTTATTATCTCTACTATTATCTACTACCAGAGAATCTAGTCAAGCTTATGAAAGGTACTTAAAAAAATGACAGACTGCAAAATAAAACCACAGGCGCAATTTTGCACACACGTAGCAAATCCAAGATGGAAAATCTGGAGATTAAGCATACCGACCTAAAAAAAAATCCACTGCAAAACTGTCCACTGTGGACAATTGATAGTGATTTGAGAGACTGATTATAAGCCTGTTGTAGTTTAACTATATTGACTGGCACTCCTGTGATAGTTGCTTTATTAAGCATAGTCGTTTTGATCATTAATTTCAGCATGAAACGGTTTTTACAGAGGCTTTTGTGCATTAGCCTAAGTGATTCTTCACTAAAGAGAGAAATCAGTATGTCAGTACGGTACTGGACATCTTTGAAGTTTGCAAAATTTAACTGCCCAGATGTTTCATGAAAGGCTTTCAATTCAGATATTATTTTCAGCCTGGCTGCCTACCAGAAAATAAATACCCTTCAATTTTTCATGGAGCCAAGCGAGTCCGAGAGAGTTATTCTCCTCTTCCCTGCCCCCTGCCTGGTGCCGGTACCGAGGTGCCAGAGTGACACCGCGTGGCCAAGGGAGAGGCAGCACAAACTTTAGGAATAATAAGAAAATTTAACTTGTATCCCAAATACACATCAGGACTTTACATGTCTTGTTGCAGCTCTTCAGAAATAATCTTTGCTACAGTTCCATTATTTTTTTTTTCATATATTTATATATTAAGTCCCAAATACTAAGAAAGAAAAATCAGATTTATTTAATTACTGTTCTAGGGAAAAGTACCAAATTTACACCATGAGATTAAAAAAAAAAAAAAAAAATTACACTTTCCTGAAGTCTTTTAAATGCTGTTTTACTATTCATGATAATATCTTGACAACTTTTAATAAATACTTTTTTCCTTACAGAAACACAAAATAATTCAAGCTTTCATATCCATCTGCCAATTTTATATATTCTACAGTTTTTATTCCTCTTTTTATCCTTTTGCCTGTCACCAAAGGATGCTGAGTAGCTTCTCAGGAATTCAGTATTTTCAGTACACTTCAGGGAGATATTCTGAGGTGGGTGAAGTTAATTAATAGAAATTCTAATTCCTCATCCTCAGATGATATTTTTAAAATCAAAAAAGATCAAGACAAATGTAAGAAAAGAGAGCCCCCACTCCTTTCTTGCAGCCAGTGAGTTAATGGATATTTCAGAAACATATCTGGGTTGTGGGGAGAATAATTGACAGGTCTCATGCACATTTGTAATACAAAATGTTATATGTTCAAATCCCAAATCAAACACAGTTCAGCAAATTACTGTGAAATATTTACACTCCTGTCCCCAGCTTACATGGCAAAGGGTTGAAATGAAGAACAAATACTCAAGGATTGCTCACACTGAGGGAGTTCTGAGGTAACACAAGAAAGGTTGAGATCCTTTGGGGAGCTGCCAAAGATGACCCACCCAGAGGGACATTGGGAGACATGGTCTTTTCCCTGCCTGCCTTTAACTAGTTAAATCCTTCCTGATCTCCACAGGGCTCTGAAAACCTGCCAGACCCCATCAGGAAGCTGTTCACAGCAAGATCCATGAGAGACCCTACAGGGGGAAGGAAAAGGACTGACTTCTCCTTTCATCCCCCCAATGCCACCAACTGGGAGAATTTTGGAGTCCTCTTCTTATATGAAAGAGTCAAGACGGGCTTTAGCTAACCCTCAGGTGTTAGATAACCCTCCTCCTTGTCTTTAGTCTCCACTGGAAGCAAGACATGCAGAGCCAGCCCTTGGCTAAACTGTGATGTTCTGCGTCTAGGGGAATGGCCTTCAAAATCGTCAATTTGTGATGCCTCTTAAGGCAGTAGATGAGATAAAAGAGGAGAAAAATAGCACTGAAGGGTAGTTGGAAATGGCAATGAGCATTGTTAACGATACAGGCATAAAATCTCTCCTTTTTTAAACAAAAACCCCAACCTCTTCTGAAAGACCAACAATTAGCAGGAAAAGTGATAATGTGTTTTGTGCAAAGAAAAGCAGTAGATAGTAGATATAGAGCAAATTCAAAAAGGCTGTCATGGGAAAAACATGTTCCTCAGACCTAATGATCTGGGAAAGTACCCAGATCCCTGGTTTTGGCTCCCAGTGAAACACTGCCTTGCATTTGGCCAGGTATTTTGTGAGTTGTATGCAGGCTTTTTTAAGAATTCAATTAGTTGCCCCTTAAAATAGTTGGAGAAAAATATTTTTTTAAAAATCCACTCCCAGTAGTCTAATCTAAACCCTTCAGAGGTCACCAGGAAGGTTTTAATTAAATTCAAAAAACTGAATATAACTGTTCCTGTAAAGTTACTAATTATTCCACAGGGCATGCTGCCTGTCACTTTAGCATTTGGAGAGACCAGCTCTCACCTCCAGTTTTTCCATTAAATGCAGACAGCCACCTGTACTGGAGATGTATGTTTAAGATCACTCAATTAATCAGTTAGCAGCAGCATCAATAGCCTGCTATTGATTCAAACACAACAAGAATATATTGAAATAGCCAGCTGAAAGTAAAATATGCCCAACAACAGAGAACACCCAGCACCCTGCTGACATTTACACACGAGGAGACAATGCTTTATACAGGAATACAGTGGGAACAAAATCAAAAGCTATTACCTGGAATGAGCCATTGATGCAGCAGATGTAAACCAGAGCAGTTTGTTATGGGAAAAGCAATGGGAAATTCTTAGATTACTCCATAAATTGATGCAGCTTGTCAGAAAAATAAGGCAAGGAGCTTGCTGCAGAATAAATAGTCAGGCTTAATGAAAGTAGGGCCTGTAGATCAATGTTTCTGTATTCCCACTCAGTCTTCACCGACTTGATATAAAATAAAATCAGAGCCAGTGGTAGTGCTGTGCCTTTGTGCAGGTCTGTAGGCACCAAGAAGAAAATAGTGCTGTTCAAAACTGGCTATTCAGAACTAACCCCCGATACCAACATGGGAACACTGGTAAGTTCCCAGTCATTTGCTGCTTTAAAGTAATTTTAAGAGTAGCAAATGCAATCAGACTGAATAGGTGTCTTCTTTCTGACTCCAGCAGGTACATTTCCCATCCCTTCTGGACCAATATAAAACTTAAACCTACCTCACATTTCAGCAGCCCACCAGCACTTGGCAATTTAAACAACACCCAAACCACTGCTAAAACCCCAGTTTTATCTTGTGTAAAATCCCATTCTTGTATACGTGAAACTTTTTCACCAACACTACTTTTTAATGGTATGTAGGACAAGCAAGTGAAGTCAAACACCCAAGTTAAGTTTATCATTTTCAGCTGGGGTTTACTTGTGTTTTAGTAGAAAACAAGATCCTGAGCAGCCATAGTATGAGGCAATACTGATGCAACATTACATTATAGAACTTCATTTTAGACAGGAGCAGATTGCTTTTAAATAAGGTAATTTCATCCCCAGTTTTTACAACATTCAGAAGAAAGCTACTGCAATAGGTAGAAATAAATAGATTTCCTGATTAAATCCAGTGCAGTGCACACCCAATTTTCACTAGAATAAAACTGAGTTTGAGGTGGCCAAAGCTTGAACATCACAAACCTTCCACATGCTAGGTGCAGGCAGCAGGGCAGTTCCCAAGAGTAGATGTTATTTTCCATAAGAGAAGCACTTTGCCTCACTGATAACTTGACCTCATTGATAACAGTGGAGCTGTGACAGTGAGTCAGGTGTCTCAGTATGATATTCAGCACCTGATCTCACCTGAGGTGCAGATAGACAGTATTGTGTTCCCCTGCCTTTCCCCTTTACTAGGAGCACTATAATAGCTCTTTCAGAAGTAGCAATGTCACAGCAGCTGTTACAGTGCCTGGCTAAACAAGAAAGATTGCAGACTTGGAATAAGTTATTGTTTGAAAAGCTCTCCTTGGAAATTTTAGTACTTAAGTTGTTAGTTAAGATAGCTAAAGCATTCCCTGTATCACATTAAACTGAGACAGACATGTTATTCACAGAACAAAAATAAGGCTTTACCAGTATTGCAACAAAATATTTAGTTTGCCCAGAAGTCTTTACGTAGTCTATGCACTAGCTTCTGATTTTTAAGACAGTCACTGGCAGATTCCCCTCGTTTTCTACACCAAGGTAGCCAACTAGCAGCAACCATTACAAATCTCTTGGCCTGTAAAACATGTATCAAGTTACTACATGCAAATAGAGACAAATTAGGTCCCTGCTTTGTCTTGAAATTGCATCCTTTCATTGGTGTAACTAGAAAGGAGTCAGCCATCACAATCTTCTCCCCTACTGCCTTCAGTTAAGTAACTTATCTGTATGATTTCAAAAAAACCTCTCCTCCTCAGTGCTCTGCTATCAAATGACTCCATTATGCCAAGTCTCCAACATTTCTGGAGATTAATGACAGTGGTAGTTTGCAGAGAACAATAGTAACACCCCAAGTGGTATTTATCTCTCACCATACTGCTTGTTTACAAAAGCTAGGTCTAACACTTTCAGCTACTCATGGACATACTAAATATCTGATGAACTAGAAGGATGTCATCATTTCCACTACTTTTAGTGTCCAGATTGAGCACCTGTAGAACAGGGCTTCTACAAACCTCACTCCATGGAGTTTTTCAGTGCTTTCACACATCTGATTTAGAAATCTAAATGCTTTCAATACTACTATTCCCTACTGTGCTGCAAGCCTTGGCCCCTATCAAGCAAGGAAAGGAGCACTATAGTGCCTAGAGCCTATAAAACTTGCACCCCATCCCTACTGGATGGTCTGAAGGCTAAGAATGGAGGTTGCAAGTGGAAGCTAACACACAATCCATTATTAGTACACACCTTTGAACTTTATTTCAATTTTGACAACACTCTCACCTGTTCAGTTAAATGCCAGGGAGTTTTAAAAAGCTTCTGCTTTAATTATGGGAAAGTCTGCAGGCACGTGGCAGCTCAGTTTATGATTACAGTTCCCAGGAGTTCACACACCACCATCTTGGTAAATTCTTGGGCCACCAAAATAACAAAAGCATAGATGCTTTTATTAAAACAAATCATCAAAAATGGAATTCTCAAATAATGACTCACAGGTACATTAAAATCCATTTGGCCACTCCATCCACGCTTTTATTCTTCAGCATTTGTCACAGTTGATGTCCTTTGGCACATCAATTGCCATGCTCAACTAAAATTGTAACTGACATGACACATACAACTCAGAGAATTTCCTGTCATATCAGGAACAACCATTTAGAAGTTTGTGTTGGCAGCTTTTTTAGCCAAGTGGTACCTTTCCAGTGCATTCCAAAGAAAATAACAGTCCATCTGTAGAGCAGCCACGGGCAGGAAATAAGTTCAGTCCTTCACTGGGGTTAAAGCTTTATTTATAGAAAGATGACTGCATTAATTGCAGCAATATTTGCATTGTATATGAACACAGCACTAACAGGTTAATATTTACATTTAGATAACACTTAAACCAAAACAAACAGAATACAGCCAATCTTAAGAGCAAAAAGACAGACATACAAATTGAAGACTTAGGAGTAAAAGTAATCACAATTATTTCATCCTGGATAATTTAGTCCAAAGGTCTATTTCTTAATCAGATTAGCAGGAAGAGTGGATTTATCCAAGTCATCAAAATATGGATGGTTCAAGGCCATTTTGCCAGAAATTCTTTTTGCAGGATCATAAATTAACATTTTCTGAAATAAAAAAGAAACACATTTACTTATTCATGAAATGTGAACTAGAATAATGTTAAATAAATATACATTTAACCATAACAATAATAAAGTAACCATAAAGACATTTTCCCCCTTTGCTCTCCTAGTTGGAAAGATTATTTCCCCTACAAGTCAGTAGAAGTGCATAACATCTTAGAAAATGAAGAATCCCATTTACCCCCCTGTTCAATAACCATGTCCTTGCATGTGCCTGTCCACTGACCTAAATCCAGAACCAGGCACCAAGTACAATAATTGTTTCAGCTTCTTATGGAGGGAAGTGAATAAGCTTTAGGCTTTTGAAGCTCTAAATGGTTACAAGGACAAGTGGTCTTATATTTAGTTTTGTTACTGATACTGAACAAAGTGATGTCAAGTTATTTCTGCTCAGATTGGTGACTTTACAATTAAAATAAGAGAATGCTCACTCAGTTTCAAAATCCAAATTGGATTTTGACAACAAGCAGGTAGAACTGAATAAAACAGTTAAAACTTGAGTCTCCTTGCAATAAAATACTTCAATTGAATACCTCAATATAGGTGATGAGAGCAAAAAGAAGGGTGTCACAAACAACATTAAAATAACCCTCAGAAGTTTCTAAAACAGGAGGAATTTTTTCCCCCTCAGTCATAAAAAAAAAAATCTATAGCTTATATCATACAAGGAATCAAAAAAGGAAGGAAGCATTCAACAGTTTTGTATCAGACCCAAAATGAGCAAAGTCTTTATTTCTCCTTACTAAACAAGAGACCATTTCAAATTCAATTAAATTGGGATTCCACCAGATGCCTCTTCACTGTCTGCACAAGAAATCTTTCAGAACAAAACTTAACCAGTATTACTCTGCCCAGTATTCAGTCTTCACATTTAACTATCTTTACACTTCATTCTACAAGGAGTCTTCCAAGTCAATTTGAACCACTGAATTTGCATTTATATTTCTCTGAATTTCTGCCAAATACAATGCTGCCTCTAGATTTAACCTTGCATGTCCAATTTTACCTTGTGGCAAGTTCTCATTACCTATACCCAGAACAGTGTCCTATAGTTAATTCTGATATCAAATGTTCTCTCAAAATTGATTCAAAGAAGGAAATTTCTCTGAAAAAGGGGTGTTGTGACACTGAGACTACAGTACCACAAGTAAATGCAGGAAATGTCTCTGAGATATCTGGAACATTAGCTTTTTCCTGGCACCTACTGTCCTGATAATTCAAAGACATCAAGTGCTTTGAAATGCTGGCCATAGAAGTCATTTAGCTTCTGAAGTTCTTAAACTCAGAACCTCAATCATGCAATTTGAACTACACATTTTTGTGTTAAGACATTTTCAAAGACAGCTCCTTTACATATTGATTCCACCTGCAATAGTCTATAGAAAAAAATTAAACATTAAAACATTTTCACCAACATACATGCATTTGTGCTCTAGAACAAACTATTCAGTTTTGTTGCCTTTGAAGTTATATTATGGGTTTAAAAGGCTTAAAAGTGCCATAGGAAACTTAAAGGGATTCCAGTCAGGAATAGGAAACTAAAATGTCAACATTGATTAAGGCAGAACTATACAAGACTTTAGAGAATTTAATATGCTTGGAGACTAGAATTATGTTAACACCATGAAGAGCTAATACATTTTTTTTGCCTTTATTAGCAGAAGCCCCAACCATTAGCTTCACACTGTGAAGCCCCACCTAAGCTCAGATAAGCCCTTGACAGGTCTTTTTAATACAGTTGCTTTCAACAATATTCTCTGCCTGTTCCATTGATTTTTAGTTTGTAAATACAGCAAGTAACATTCTATTTCAAACTGATTTAATAAAGATGCTGTCAGGGGTCTTATCTCTGTAAGACAACTGTGCTGCAAGGTTCAGAGCTGTCCAGGACAACTACACGTTCAACAAATGTTCAGGCTGTCAGTGTGAACTGGGGCTCTGTCCTAGAAGAAAAACTCTGAGAAATTGTGATCATTTGAGCTCTTTGGGTAACACTGCTTCATTCAGAGTATTCTGCCATACAACCAAGATGGGTGGTAAACTGCTTTGTGTCTGCTTACAGCCATAAACCAGGCACTGTACAAGGAGGTTCTGAAGTGTCAGCTGGTCTTTAGACAAAGCACCCAACCCACACCCCCAAACATAAGTCTACACTGTACAAATGCAGAACAGCCAAATGGTAACCAAGGTACATTATTACACCTCAGGACATCTAAGAGCACACCTGAGATGTGACCTAGATTAGCCCACAGTGGTTGTACATGATATGGAAGAGCACTAAATGGAAAAGGTTGATGAAGAGCTCTCCAATTAAAAGACTGGTGTGGGAGTTTAACTGCCTGGCCACAGAACTAAAGGAAACTCACACTAGACACAAAAGATACCAATTAAAAGTTAATACAGCCCAGCTAAAAAGATTTAACTCAAAATTTAAGGGCAATTGAGACAGACACTACAGATAGACTTGAACTAAGTTTCTTGTCTCAGTTAATCAATACATTCAGCTGTTTCTATCCCTGCTTGTTCAGTTAAAACTATCGTGAAAGTTTAACCAAGATTAATCCACATGCTACCATAAAATAAACACTTACAACTGGCTCAGCAGTCATACAGGCACAACTGGTGCTGGCAGCAGAAAGGTGACAGCTACTTTATGGGGAGAAGCCTTCACTTAAACCCCTTTGTAGCTCATCCTCACTTTCAAGTTGTAACTGGCTTATTATTATAAAAAAAGCTGAGGCATAATTGCTTCATGTGAAAAATAGTCTGGTATTACTTGTGAAAGGAGTGAATATCACACAAGATGTTCTATAAGAATGAAGGCTCATACCACTGCTGGTAGCTTGAAGATCTCCATATTTTCCTTCTAACCCTGACTAATTAAGTTCAGCTTTGTGTATTCTGGAGTATTTCAAACAGCCCACACCCAGTTTCTTAATCAGCAGTTTAGGACAGACTACTTACAGCCAGCAGATCAAGTCCATCTTTATCCAAGTTTTTGACATGTGTTTCAAGGCTGACAGGTTTCCATTTTGGGAATGTGTTTTTATAGTCTTGAAGGGATTCCACCTCAGGCCATACCTCATTGTTAGGGGTCCCTAAAGCTCTGTGCAAGCATAAGCAAAATATTAGGCAATTTAGTCTGAAATACATTATGTGCTATTACACTTATAATTATACAAAACTGTTGTTTTGTTTTAAACTTGCACAGTGGTGCCACAGAGGTAGCAAGGAAAGGTTCAGCCTTAGATACCTGAAGATTCTGAAGATCTGGTCAATCTCTGAATCCCCATGGAAAAGTGGCTTTTTAGTTGCCAGCTCAGCAAATATGGTCCCTATGCTCCAGATATCTACAGGAGTAGAGTAACGAGCAGATCCCAGCAACACCTCTGGAGACCTGTACCAGAGCGTCACTACCTGTGGAGCAAGGAAAGGTAAAGTTTGTGGAATTTGGTCCTTTAATTGACTGCAAGATAAATGACTCATTTGTTATTAAGCAGCATTCACAGTTCTTTGCTAAAAGTAGCCAGTACTATAATTTTTAGTGAAAGTGTAACACTAGTTTTAAACTTCATTTGTAGACGAAATAACTTCATTGCAGTAGCTTCTACTTCAAGAAAAGCAGCTGCCTGCACGACTTCCTTAAGAGCAGGAATCCTTTGGCAACCAGCCACAAAACCCCTCAAACCCAAATTTTTGCAAAGCAAAAACATCTTTATGAGACAGTGAACAACAAGTGAGTCCATCTGACTGTGAGCGGAATTCATAAAATCCTTTGGAACCTTAGAGTGAAACCACAGTCAAAGAGGTGGAAAACTGTTTTGGAAAACAAAACATAACTTTTTCATAGTTTTGTTAGCTTATGGCTTGAAAAAAATTATTATTTTTATCTGTTTCAGAATCAGTTCTTAGCAGGAAGCAAGTACACACTATCCAAACCACCAAAACTATGCCCCAACTCACTTCATGAGTGTAGACCCGCACTGGAATTCCAAAGGCTCGGGCCAACCCGAAGTCTGCCAGTTTAATCACCCCCTTGTCATCTATCAGGAGATTCTGAGGTTTCAAGTCTCTGTGCAGAACTCTTCTTGAGTGGCAGAAGACAATACCTTGCAAAATTTGGTACAGATAACTCTAGAAAGGATGAGGTGGTAGGAAAGAAAGAAAGGAGTTACCTTTAGTACATGTCAGTGTCCTGCAACACACAAAAGATGTTCCATTCATTAGCTCTCCCCACAGCAGCAGGAAATGGAGATCCAAAGCATGGCAGATATTGAGTTAATATCAATCAAAAAGCTACACAAATTAATTCTGAACATTAGTTTAAGGCAGTTTAATCTCAGTAATTAAAAGATTTTCAAGTGGCATTTGAAAGCAAAACTCACATTCATCTTATTATCTACAGCTGCTTACTTAACCTTTCATTTCTCCTCAAGGAGTTAATTATACTAAAAATAAAAGTTGCTTGTGGCTTAGTAGGTCATCTTTAAATTAAATTCCCTCTTAGGTTTAGATATTGTCCTCATTACCTTAACACGTGAACGCTCCAAATACTGGCCAGATGGAATACTATCCAAGTATTTCTTGAGATCCATGGAAAGGAATTCAAAGACGAGGTACAGTCTTGAATCCTGCATGAGAACATCCTGAAGGCTAAAAATTCAGTATACAATTACTTCCACAGCAAAATGCATGAACTCACATTTCTTCTCTCAACAGGGTTACAAGCTGATATTTCCAGGTTCCTATTATAGAAGTCTAAAAATTCTATAAACAAGAGACTTAGTGAGTTACACTTGATTTTCCAGGCAACAGTGTATCTGAAATAGTGTCAAACTGAGAGAAAAGCCTGAATGCTTCCTCAAACTTTTGTTCTCTCAAGACACAGGAGTCAGAAGAAAAGATACTGTTGCACTTTAAAAAAAGACACGCCTGTGGGTGTTGGTGCCTAGCTTCCTTTTTGAAGCTGGCTTGTCACAGCAGAGCCTGAATTACTAGGAGGGTTTGGGGGAATATTTAATAGGAATCTAATAAACACAGCAGGATTTGCAAACAATTTTACATATCTTCTTCATTCTTATTAGAGTACAGGGGGTTCTAAACCCAAGCATACATACAATGAGACACTACCTGGCTGGAACTTGGCCACTTTTAAGGCACATTAAAGATCAAGTATTTTGCTGCATCAAAGAGCAACATATATGTTATGGGAAAGACAATAGCTGCAATCATTTTTACAAGTTAAGTAGTCACTGATGGAAGTCTCAGTCATAGCTCAGGTGTGCCAGCTAGGACAGCAGCAAAACACATGTAAATTCCTGCTACAGAACAACAGGGAGAAACATCAGAACACTTAAGTCTAATGATCTATTCCAAGGTGGTAAATAAACTTTTGAGACAGCCTGAAGTAACAGCCAGTTTTTATGAGGTATGCTGCCTTCATTCTCACAAAAACCTCTCTGAAAAGAATTTACAGAGATTTCTAAAGTAACAAAAATTTTTTAGATTCGTAGAATGAAAAGAGGCAGCAAAAGGAAGGCTTAATTAGAAAAGTAGCATAAATATGGAATTTAAACTATTTGCTGCAAAGCAGCCACTGTATTAAGCAAAGAGATTCTCACCTCACTAGATGAGTGAAAATAACTTATGATCTGATGGGACCTAGTGCCCCTCCAAGAGTTTAGCTAAATACCACTATATGCATACCAGACTATATTGGGATGATTCAGCTCTTTTAATAAAGAAATTTCTCGGATAGCAGTACTTGGAACACCTTCCTCCTCACTTTCTAGACGTATTTTCTTCATTGCAACCACTTGGCCTGTGATTTTGTGACGACCTTTATACACAACACCATAGGTACCTGAACAAAGAGACAGTGAAACAAATATAGGAAGCACCAGCTTCAGATACAAATTGCAAACATGAGCTACTAACATAGGAAAAGTCCTTACAAATGGAATAGTGGTTTAAATTATGAGCTACTACTTAGCTGTGGAGTTGAACTGAGCAGTATTTCTGCTTGTTTAAAGCATGCCACCCATGAAGTGTAGCATTTTTTAGGATAGGGTACTTAGAAGCCTAAGTGTGAAAGGAAGATGTAGTAACAAAATCAGATACTATTTGAGTTTTAAGTATATTAACTTTCAGGCAAGATCATTATAAAAGGATTATGATTTTGCCATTGATACATCATATTAAAATGGCAAAGGTTTAGCTGCAAATGGAAGCAGTGCTCCTTCTGCAGTCAGATTCAGCCATCCATGGGTGTGAGCTGTAGAAATATCTCTGGCACAATCCTCAGTGAAGGAGAGAGGATAGTGGGTCTCAGCAGAAGCTGAAATCTGAACCAATAGTAAATCTGAAATCAATCCATCTTAATCATCAGTGTTCTCAGAAGTAGAACCCTCAAACCAAGACAGCATAAGCCTTCTCTTTTTACCCTTCTTGAAGCATTAATCCCTCACCTGAAGCCCAAGCTAGTTTATTTCAGAAAGATTCACACACAAATCTTTGGTTGCAAAGCTTTGTTGCAAGAACCAAGCACACCTTTTGCTATTGCCTCAGAGTGTGCAATCTCAGAGCAATGTACTTCGAATTTTCAAGTCTACAATAAGGCTAAAGACTTATGTAGTGTGTTATAAAACACACTGACTTCTACAGTTAACACAGGCTGGATTCCAGTAACAGGGGGCTTGTGACAAACATTGTCACTGAAGCCATTTTCTTAGTGCCTCAATGCAAAGTAACGGTTAAAAATTAATTTCTCCACAGAGCTTTACCATCTTACTTTCCCTTGACACCAGCACTGCCCATATATAATCATAGAGCAGAGCAATCCAAAAATACTATTCCCTAACAGGAGCTTCAAGCAAAACAACACATTGCACAACTTCAGGAGCAACTGGTAAGTTCACAATCAGATAAATGGGGGAGCTTCCTAAACTGTAAGCTGTTTTCAGGACTCGGAACATATTTTTTCTCCCTTTTGTAGGCATGTTACACCATTAGTCATCAAAATGAAGGCAGACACTTTACAACACTGGTAAGTTGTTTTAAAAAGACCATGTCACTTTCAAAAAAGGGGTCAGGCTGAAAGTTTTTACAGATATAGATATAACTACAGAGTAACTAAGCCATGGCTTGTTTAGCCACCGAGTTGAATCTCAGTGGTTCCAGTAACAGAGTGCACAGTGCTTCTGGGACACTTCATAGCTTGGACTGTGGAGCATTTAAAAACTCACTCTTCCCCATACTTACCTTCCCCAATCTTCTCTATTTTTGTGTAATCGTCCATTGCTGTGGTTATCCCTGAAATGGACAGGAAAAAAAGAAACAGAAAATGAGGGTGAATGGTTGCTGTCCTGAACACAGACAAGTCACCGAACCTATGCCAACTCTTTAGAAGTTGTGCCTCACATAATTAAGATGAAATATGAAACACTCAAATGTTCTCATCAACAAAAATACACAATATATTTATTCAGAAATCCAGTTAGAAAAACTGCACCACAAAGTACGAGTGGGCAACAATTCCAAGGAGGAATCTTTACAGAAATCTCGTCTAGGGAACTGAAAAAAGTGCACCCTACTCATATTTTTTTCCTAACTACTCACTCAAAAGGAATAAGCTAGAGACAGGTAGGGGTGCCACTATGTAAAAATCCGGGAACAAGAGGGTGTTAGCCAAGCCGGGCACAGCGGCCCAGAGCGCCAGCGGGTGAGTGCCCCGCGCACCCCGGAGCTGGCACGGCACACGCCCCGCTGCTCCAGCGGCACCGGCTTCATGGGGACAGACACCGAGCAGAGCCGGGTTACCTACGGCTCCGGGAGGCTGCCAGCTCCGGCCAGGGCGGGCAGCGCCCGCTCGCCGCGCAGGCCGCGCTCGGGGCAGCCCAGCCCCTGCCCCGCTGCCGCCGGCCCGAGGCGCTCTCCCGCTCCCTGCCCGGCTCTCCGGGACGCTCCCCGCCGCGGACCGGGAGGGGCCGGGTGGCCGCGCTGTGCCCCCGGGCTGGGGAGCGGGACCCCGCACGGGCTCGGGAGCGCGCATCGCTCTCCGCGGCTGCCCCCGACCCTCACGCGGCCGCGCGCGCCAACGGCCCGGCCGCGCGCCCCTTACCTGCGGAGCCGCTGCGCGCGCGCGCCGCACGAGCCGGAGCCGCCGCCGCCGCACAGGCACGTCCGCAGCGCCGCGCGAGCTGGAGGCGGGGCCGCCGCGCATTCGAACCGGCCGCCGGGCCCTGCCCGCCAATGGCGCCGCGCCGGGCCCGTTCAAAGCGACCAATCAGCGCGCTCCGCGCCAAAGCGAGGCCCAAAGGGCGGCTTTCGGCTCCGCCAGGGAGAAAAAAATAGAGAAATGCTGCGCGGCCGGGCACTGCAAGCTGAGGATACTCCGGATGTCGCAATGGTTCACGGACGACGCAAGTGGAAGCAGTCTGCAGGGCGGGCGGGTCGTTGCGCGCACCCTAAACCGGGGATACGGGGGCGCTGGGACGGCGCCACTGGGCGGACTGGTCACGATCCCAGAACCACGGAATGGGTCGGGCTGCAAGGGTCGCCTGGTCCTATCGCTGCTCATGCAGGGCCGCCCCCGAGCACACGGCACAGGATCGCGTCCAGACGGTTTTGGAGTATCTCTAGCGATCCTCTCCACATCTTCTCTGGACAATCTGTCCCCCAGTGCTCGGTCACCGCACAGTAAAATTCCTCCTCGTGTTCTGCCCAGGAACTCTTGGGCAACTTCCTGCCAATTCCTCTCGTCCATTGCTGGTCCCAAGGAGCAGCGCCCAGTCCCTGCTCTGAGCCTTCCCTGCAAACAGGGATGATGTTCCCTCTCAGGGAGGCACGGGGATGATGTTCCCTCTCAGGGAGGCACGGGGATGATGTTCCCTCTCGGGGAGGCACAGGGATGATGTCCCCTCTCAGGGAGGCACGGGGATGATGTCCCCTCTCAGGACGGCACAGGGATGATGTCCCCTCTCAGGACGGCACAGGGATGATGTCCCCTCTCAGGGAGGCACAGGGATGATGTTCCCTCTCGGGGAGGCACAGGGATGATGTCCCCTCTCAGGGAGGCACGGGGATGATGTTCCCTCTCGGGGAGGCACAGGGATGATGTTCCCTCTCGGGGAGGCACAGGGATGATGTTCCCTCTCAGGGAGGCACAGGGATGATGTTCCCTCTCAGGGAAGCACAGGGATGATGTTCCCTCTCGGGGAGGCACAGGGATGATGTTCCCTCTCAGGGAAGCACGGGGATGATGTTCCCTCTCAGGGAGGCACAGGGATGATGTTCCCTCTCAGGGAAGCACGGGGATGATGTTCCCTCTCAGGGAGGCACAGGGATGATGTCCCCTCTCAGGGAAGCACAGGGATGATGTTCCCTCTCAGGGAGGCACAGGTATGATGTCCCCTCTCAGCTCTCTGCTTCAGCTGAACAGCCCCGGCTCTTTTAACCTTTCCTCCTCGGAGAGATGCTCCAATTGCTTGATCAACTTTGTATCTCTTCACGGGACCCTGGGTCACTGGAATAACACTTGGGGCTGTTGGAACGGTTTGGGGAGTGTGTTTGGACCAGGCTAGGTGTTGGCTGCAGCTTGTCCTTTTAATCAAATCTGTTAAGATTTGGATGCCATGGTAGGCCAGAGCATAAATTCATTGTTCCTGGCTGCTGCTGCTGCAGCCTTGAGAGCTGCCTTTAAGGTAAATGCCTTAATAGAAGGTCATTAGGTAACTTATTTCCCCAGAAGCTGGGACATGTGTCTGTAGGCAAAATAGAGTTCTGCATCCCTCCTCCCAGATTAATAAAATTTAATCGTTGTGCTATCCCAGTTTCTGAAAGAAGGCTTGTGGATGTAATTAGAGAGGTACTTGTGGCCCTGCTCAGCGGGTGCTCTGCCAGCTGCAACATTCCTCCACTGGTGCCTAGGAAAGTGGTACTAAGAGTACATGAGTTAACAAAATCCTGGGAAAATACTACTCTAAACAAATTTTGTTACTGAGAAATCGAAGTGCTAAATAGATCAGGAAAGGTCACGTGTTTCTAGTTTTACAAGATATTCCTGTGCAGGACAGTTCCACTGTGGATTCTGTGGTGCTGCTGACCCACTCTAGCAGCAATTTATCATCAGCACTGACAGTCCTGGACCAACAGCTCCTGTGGAAACCTACAGTCCCTGCAGGGGTGAGACAGGCACCACTTCACACTGCTGATGTTATTGCCTTTTTAAATTACTTCATTGCACTGGTTTACAACATTCTTGAGGACAACAGCTTTGCTGCTTGTCTGAAATGTAAGCAGGGCAGGGTGCTGCAAACAAAAACATGCAGCTTCTCCCTTAAAGCATTTCTTTGGGATGGTGATTCCAGGAGGCAGGACTATTTATTATTTATTATTACTACACTTCCTTCTCATCCCTGCACCGTGGAAAGGCGAGACAGCCCAACTCCTCCCCCTGAATGTGTTTCAGGGATAAAGCCCCTCTATTTTCCCCGCCCTCCTGGAGAATTTTTGCAGCATATCATGCGCATGCTCGCAGGTCTCTGTTTACTTTGAATCCTGTATTCTCACCACTTACTGGGGCTTTGCCTGCCTGGAACAAGGCTTTTGTATATCTGGGAAATTCCGTATGGGAATGTGGCCTTACATCTTGTGCAGTTCATAGGAAAAGAGCCACAGTGACAGAGAATTACTACTCCGTGTGTGTACCAAGTCCGAAGCAGCCAGGACAGTCTGGGCACATCAATGCCTGTGGATCAGCTGCACAGCTCAGACAGAGTATGGAACACATCCCTCAGGCCTGGCTCTGCACCAGCTGCACTATCAATGAATGTGCTCTGCAGCTTTGGGGGAGTCGTTTTCTGATGCCAGCACAGGGCTGGAGCTACTGCTGCTGAACTAGTGCTTTCCTAGGGACCTTAGTGGGTGGCCAAAGTCCAACTTTCCCTTCAGAGGAAAAGAAAACATGTCTTGGAAGTCCCAGATATATGGTAACCTTGGTTAATTTACAGGGGTTGGTGATGGTATAATAATTATTCAGTACTATAAATTATTATAAGATATATTAAAATATAGAGAGATTGTATATAAAATGTACCATGTCTGAAAGTACTGAATACACTGATCCAAATTTGCTTGATAGTGAGGTCTTTTTTTCCTAGCTTTAGTTTAAATATAGACAAGTATTTCTTAGCTGTGCTCAGACTGTCCTTCCTGCTGGACGCTAACTGTTCATTCTCAGAGCACTCGCTGAATTTTCAAACTCTTTGAGAATGTCTTTTTCCATACATCCCATTGTGTCATGGGCTTTGAGTGGGAAAGACCAGGAGGCACCAGAAGGAAAGCTGGTTAGATAGCAGCTCTCTCTTGTGAAGGAACCCTGCCTGTTTTCATATGTTTTTTCTCCATGAGCCAGCTGTACACAGCACTGTGATCTGTTTGAGGTCATTGGTCATCCCTTTGGTCAGCCCTAAGGTCACAAGTTTAGCCTTTTCTCACACCTTCAGAAAGGTCTGAAAGGTGGATGGGTTTGAGATCCATCTGATCACTGTTGTACTCGGAGCCCAGCATCGCTGCTCCTGCCTTTTAGTCAACTCTTGTGTCTCAGGGCCCAGGCTGTGCTGGATTAATCAGGTAGGCGGCTCAGGGACATTATTTTCCTGTGGTCTCTGTATTGGGTGGACTGCTGGCTGTGCCTGTTGCATACAGGTAAAGATATTGTAAAAGAAAGGCCTTATAAAATCAGGCCTTGCTCTGCTGAATTACCAACTAGCCTGTAAATTCCCAGAAGAAAGAATCAAAGAAATGAGAGGCAGTTAACATCACAATCTATTCTAGTAAGAAAAACTAAGTTTTCACCTGCATAAACAATAAATCTATCCCATAGGAATCAATGAAGAAAACATATAAACCACCTAAGAATAGAGAGATTTGATAGACAAGTAGAATGACATTTACTAACCAACAAATTGAGAGGCAAGAAAACCACTAGCCAATTGTAGTTAAACACAAGGTCTGTGAAAACTGTATAAAAATGAGTTATGTTTATAAAGAATTGGCTTTTCCATTAGGAAGAAACTGTCTGCTTTACTGCAGCATGTGCCAACACCTCAGAGCAATAGGGAGCATGGTTGTGTGCAGTAGTTTCCTTCAGGAGCAGCAGAGGCTGCGTTGCCCTCAGCCTGTGGCCCTCTCTTAGAGCTACCTTGATTAGGAGGCTGAGTGAGTAAGTAAGGCATGTAAGTATAAACTCAACATGTGGTTAATTTGTCAAACATTAGTCTGACAGTTACCTTGCGTTTTCCTCCCTCTTGTTGTCTGCATAGATTTATATCCTCAGGATACAAATCACATCTTTCTGGCTGGATAGTGCTTATCTTGTTTGATCATTGCTTTGGACATGGCAGGAGCTAATGATGCTGCTTGAGACAAGTGACACAAGTACATTTGCAGCGACTTTTGTGTTTGAAGGGGTTTACTGTTCTGCTTGAAGGAACAGCAGCAGTGACCCTGCTGAAAACTGAGTCACAGATGGACGCATGTGGGATTACCTAGGACTGCTGCTCCTCTTTACAGCAAAACATGATAAAATGCAGAACTGAGGGAAAACTCCAATGCAAACAGCAAAACAATTTATGTCTACCTCGACAATACAATGTGAATTACATTTTATTTATATAAACGACCAAGAGGCCTGTGTATTCAAACCTCTTTGGCATCCCAGACTTCCACTTGCCTGAACTGCAGTGCTGTTTGTGCAAGGCACGCGGGATCAGACCGACAATGCTGAGCTTGGATTATGGCATTACAGTTGTATTCATGGCTGAGAACCCAGTGTAATGCTCTGAACAACTCGTTCTCTGCTGAGCAGAGGGCAGCTGCAAAAGTCAATATCGTCTTGTGTTTTGTATATTAATCATATTCTCCTCAGCAATAACTTCACTGTAAGGAAGAGAAAAAGTGTGTTCTGTCATTTACATAATGATGGGTCTAAAAAGGTCAACTGGTATGTGAATACTAATGAGAGTGTCTAAAATAGGTTGTGTTCACTGTGCTTAAAAGCAGATAAGTATAAACATTGATTGGCTTCTTTTAACATTTTTTAAAACTCAAAGATTATTTTGTTAACATGACAAATGCAAAAGCACATTAGGGCAGACGTACTACCACTTAGGAATGCAAGATAATATTAGAGGGATAATATCTCTAATGCATATGTCAGATTATACATTTAACCTGTTAAATCTCTTGTTATGCAGGACAGTTCCCACTATCATGAAACATGGAGAACTTCTCTGCTGCTCTCCTTCTGCATTAGCATTTTGATAGGATGCCAGAAAACAAAAAGCTCATCAGAACTGTTTGAAAATGAAAGGATGGAAACTGCTTAAAAAACCCCAATTGTTAATATCTCCCTACAGGATTAATATAAATATTTTAAATGCACTTAAAAAACCTAAATTGATTTTAGGTTCAAATTATTTTAAAGATTTTTTTGTAACATGCACTAAATTGCTTTACCTGAAAATCCCAAATACTGACATGATTGCAATAATGAAAATATCATAAACCATCCCTTCATTTCAAATAAGGAGATATTGTAGAGAGAATAACTCATTATTCATGGGTTTGTACCTTTCTGGAGGAAAATTCAGCTTAAAATCAGGGAAAGTTTTACAGTGAACATGGTGGCACAGGAAGAGGAGTGGGGGGACCTTGTGGGAGGGAGCAGAGGGGGGCACAGAGTCCCCTCTGAGCTTATTGGGGGTGGCTTCCAGGGGCTGAAACCTGTGATTGCTGGGCTGAAATCTTGCCCCAGGTCTGACTTTGGCAAACTCCTTTCCCACAGTAGGGAAAGCTCCACTGCCACTGTAGATTTTCCTTCATCATGGGGGACACAGTGATTTTCATATAAACCTTTACAGAAATACCTACAAATGTCCAACCTGGTTTTTATTTCAATAATTGTAACTAAACGAGAAAGGTGAACAGCATATATGTATCAAATCTGGAGCAGAGGAAAAAAGGTGCTTTTTGCTTCTTTGGAGCATCTGGGCAAAAGGCAGGCTCCACCAAAGTCTTTGGCAAAACTCTCATTAACTTCAGTGTGGCAAAGCTTTCACTCTTAACCACAGGTCAGGTGGCTGATTCTTGATTTTAGTTTTTGCATTTCACTTAGCTTACAATTCTACAATTAAAATGGTAGAACCCAATAGATTGCTTTTTAACTTCTGTTTGGGCACATGAGAGCAAGGGGGGTGCAGTCAAGGTCATGCCTGGGGCTGCCTCAGCCTGGATGCAGGCAAGCAGCAGCTGGAGGGGGCTGGTTTTCAGGTAGATGTGGAGGGCTGGATAGCAGTACATCCCTCCAGGGAACAAAGCACAAATCCCGTTCCCCGAGGCTGTGCACAAATGTCTGCGGCAGCAGTGTAACTTAATCAGCAACATTCCTCACCTGGAGACAGTTACATTAAAATCACTTTCCTGGAATGGCTGTTTCATTTCAGCACATAATATTCTTTTTTTCCAATTTACCTCCGGTTTTATCTGTTTATTCTTTTTCATCTTACAACAACCACCCACTACTACTGTGCTTGATCAGATCAAATGCACTGCAATAGCACATTTAAGTTGCAAACCTCTGTCAGGCAAGCCTGACCTGAAACCTCTCCTGAAGTAAGGGAAGTCAACTTTTCCTTCCCTCCAGGTATAATTTCAGCTGCCAAAAAATAAGAAAAGCTGTACTCTTCCAGGTGAGAGTGTAGATGAGACAAGTGAGGTTTATAAGCCTGTGGAAATACAATATGAATTTACATGTACACATCACACTTGACTTTTTAAAAATATTCTTCCTCCTAGCAATTGTAAGAGTAGATTTAAAAACCGCTTTTCATTTCAAGTAAACTTTTTTTTTCCCCTTAAGGTGTTATTTTCTTTTTCAATCTGCAAATCCCATTTAAATCTCTCCAATGGAGAGATGGAAGACGGCATGCAGTATAGGTGTGGTACATGAGTTGTATGAAAGCAGAGTGTGACCCAGCCAGAGAACTGCTAATTGTCGCTGCCCACCCGTGAATGTGACCAGCCTTGCTTCACACCTGCTTTTAGCCAACAGGGAGCTTGTGATCCTTTTTCCGCCATCTCCTCTGGCTCCCAGTTCTCCAAGTGGGCAGAGGAAATGAGTCACATCCAGAACAAGAGGGATAGAAACTTTCTGGGGAATTACCTTCTCCATGTGAGACACAGCCAAGGTCTTTGGTGAAGTATTTTTATTTGGCTCTGTATACAAAGGAAAAGGTTTACACAAGAGAGGGAGTGACAAGCAATTAGTTACAGAGTATCCAAAGATGTATAAACATCTATAGTCAGTTTATGCAGCTGGGGATGTGTTTTGTAAGTTGCACGTACAGCACTAAGGCCCACGGTAGAACAACTGACCGGATTAAGCTGTTATCACCAATATTTCTAGGTAAATTAGTGCTTAATAGCATTTGTTGTTTCATCACTACAAGTGAGATCTAATTAAAACAGGAAAAGGGGTTGATGCACCAGGACAACTTGTAAGAAGTAATGACAGGATAAAGTAGTTTAAGTCAAAACTAGAGTAATCGTAATTGTTTTTACAATACTTTCACATTTCTGTGCTGTGATAAAAAACATTTTAATAAGATTGATTAAAACAGTTTTTAAACTGAGAAAAAGTACAAGTAATTGCTGGTTTGATCACCGTGGAATCTCAACTGGGAGGTTTGCACAGCCCTCTTCTTGGGCTTGGAGAGGGAGAAAATCAGGACTGACCCCCCCCCCCCCAGGCTCAAGCTATCAGCTAATCATTGTCCAGGTGCAGCTCCCGATGGCCGCTCTCCCGCCGCCGCTCGTGTGCGAGAGGTTTCGCGTTTTCATTGTAGCGAACACACGACACCGGCGGCACTCCTGATGGAATACCAGCGGGAACCGCGGTACGGAATTCACCAGCGCCCAGCGCGAGGGTTGGTTGCCTTTGCAGTTTTGTTTAACAAACTTCGGCTGAGCCTCCCCCGTGTCCCGCGGCGCTCCGCGGGCAGAGCGCAGCCCGCCGTCTCCAGGTGAGCCGCGGTGCAGGTGCGGGCGGCCG
Source organism: Erithacus rubecula (assembly GCF_903797595.1). Lineage (NCBI taxonomy): Eukaryota > Metazoa > Chordata > Aves > Passeriformes > Muscicapidae > Erithacus > Erithacus rubecula. The sequence goes on from NC_136660.1 coordinate 6,348,297, forward strand.
GGGGCGCTCCCCGGCCATCCGGAGCCTCCCTGGCAGCGGCCGCTCTCCCGGTTTTCCAGCGGGGCGGACTTCGGGGCGCTGTCCCCGCCTTGTGGCACCTCCGGCGCGGCCGGCCCGAGGCACGGGGCGGGACGGGGCGGCGGCGGTCCCGGAGCCAGGCCGCCGCGGGAGGGGAGCACGGCGGGCCCGGCCTCACCTGCGGGGGCGGCGGCAGGACGGCCCGGCGCTGGCGGGAGCCCGGGACGGCTGCGAGGTGAGGAGCCTGGGAGCGCTGTAACATGGCCTCCTCCTCCTCCTCTTTCCCCTCGCGTCCCGCGGCACCGGGCGGCAGGGACCAGGTGAGCGCTCTGCCCTCGGGCGGGGCGAGCCGGGAGCGCGGGATCGGCTGCTCTTTCTGCTTTTCCTTCTTTCCCTTCCCTCCTCCTCGCTCTCGCGGCGCTCCGGGGCAGCGGGGACCGGCGGAGGGGAGCGGGCTGTCCCCCCGCCCGCCAGGTGCGGGGCCGGAGCCGGGAGCGCCTTTCCCGGCCCCGCCGCGAGGGCCGCGCGGCTCTGCTTCTGCCGGGTCAAGCGACGGCCAAACGCTTCCCAAAATAACACGCGACCCCGCGTTCATGCCCCTCGCCGTGGGAATGTGGCGCTTTGGGGCGCAGGTGTGTGCCTTGCGTGTCTGCCTTGCTTGTTTCACACCTCTGTCATGAGGCAGCGATATGCTTTTGGGACGAAGGCTGAAAGCCCACCCAGGAAAGGGCTGGTGGCTCCCACATCCCTACCTGGCCCTGCCTGCACCCGGCTGCCGTCCCCAGAGTGTGGCTCGCTGTAGGGCACCGTGAGCTCCCATCCCGGCACCTCGGGGCTGTGCAGGGACATTCACATCAAGCCACCTGCAGCGTTGCTGCGGGGCAGATGAAGAGAAGATGCTGGTGCAGGCTTCATTTCACCGTGGCACAAGTGGCCGCAGGAATTGTTTTTCTCCCTGGCCTGCCCTCCTCCGCGTTGGTTAGACCGAGGCCGCAGGTTGGGTCAAGGAGCTTTGCTGCTGTGGTCTGTCTCCCCAGGTATTCGATGTGATCGCTGCTTATTGCGCTCACAAATGCTGCCTTGTGTTGTGAGTGGACTGGTCCCACATTCTTCCTGCTGAACACAAATGACATAATCAATTTTAACCGTGAAGGTTTGTGTTCTCAGGGCAAAGTAAGAGCATATTTTGGTTTGTTACTGGCAAAATGACACTTCTTCCACTAGAAGTGTGTTTAGTGAAAAGGGGTTGGGAAAGCGTGAAAACTGAATTATCTCTCACCTGCCTTTTTTCTATTTTTTTTTTCTTTTTTTTCTCTCTCTTTTTTTTTTTTTTTTTTTTTTTTTTTTTTTTTGGGCTAGATGCCCAGAACTCCTGAAACTAAAACTGAAAACTTTCAAGATTAAAGCTATAATTAATCAAGGCTGAATAAGCTTTATTCTCTGTTCTTTTTTTTTTTTTTTTTCCTGAAGTTGGTATCTTTTGAATCATTAAACTTTCTTGCTTTTAATACCACTTTTTTCTACTACTTGAAGCACTTAACTGGACATGTAAGATGGAATACTATCAGTTTTACTGTAGGTTGTTATGGTTTCTCATGTTTCTTCCTCAAATCTGTGTGGTGTTTGTGCTTTGAAATGGAATGTAAATTAACACCCCAGGAGAATGATCAGCTAGAAATAAATCACTGCTCTGGCAGTCAGGCCCTCCGAGTTCTGGTTGGGCAAGATACTGTTCCCCCTGCCCAGCACCTCTTCTTTTTGTGAGCCCTGTGTTTTGAAAGAGAGTTTCCAGAACAAGAAGACAGCGCTTCTCACTGTGGTGTCAGAGTTCCAGGCATTTTTGCCTCTCAAGAGTTGTCTCAAGGATAAAGAGAGAAAATGTGACCCTGTGTGTTCACAAAGTCGGTAGCTTAAAAACTTATTCTCTGAAAGGTTTGTAACCTATGCTGGGCTGGAAGTGTTGGGTTCTTCAAGAGGTTACTGTTCCCAGTCTCCAAATTGTGCGTGTTACAGTCTTGGGCTTGGAGGAACCTCAGAATCAGTAGAGACTCAGCTTTGTGCTGTGATTGTTCAGTCCATCAAGGGCAGCCTATTTCCCATTGGTTTGAGGAGACTTAGATCAGGCTCTGAACTTTCAGGGTGTCTTTTTGTGCGGTGGGTATGTAAGAGCTCAGATCTTGGGATATTTAATACTCAGTGCTGGAAATGGGGACAAATTGACACAGTGTTGGTTAGTGTGTTCCTTACAAAAATATTTCTGCCGCCATGAATGTATCTCTCGTTTCTGTGGGAATTGAGTAATGCTCATTGCATGATTTTTGTTCCAGATGATATTGTGCTATCATGTGCTGTTACTCTGTTGATGCCTGCCAGAAGATAAGGCTGGGGATTTCTGTTATTGAAAAAACTGCCACCTCTCCCATCTTTTCCAGATCCTGATTTGCTGCTCATGTTCTTTTTGGAGATAATTTCTGTTATAATGCACTTATTTGAAAAATCATGTGAATAATTGTGTATGGCTAAATAGTTTCCTTTTTTTTAAAGGAAAACAAAAATCTAGTTCCAGTTTTTCCTAAGACAATTTCCGGGCTTTGCAAAATTGTTAATGACCTAAGAAAAGAAAATAATTTACTATTCAAAGTTAGTTATAATCCTGCAGTACTTTGCTGTTGATTACTTGGATGGCCCTTTGATTTTTTATTTCACTTCAGTGTTTTCTAAAATGCTTTGTGAAGAAACTTGTGTTTTTAAAACATGATAGGAAGACTAGAATGCACTTTCTTGTTTTAGTTCTTTTGTTTTGACAGCTCTTGGCCTCAACACTGTGAGTACTACTAAGTCAATGTCTAGAAGTTAATTATGCTTGTAGGTCACCTACAGTGCTGTGTTTTATTCTGAAGTGTTTCTATTTGATATATTTAGGGAACTGAAAATTTGGGTATTGTCTACAGCTTGTAGGAAATCTTTGAACCTTAGAAATGAAAAACTTTTGTGCTTTTTGACACTTAGCTTAAAACTGGGGTATTTTGGGGAAGAGAGGAGACGGTGGTCAAGTTGGTATGCAGGGGGAGGAAAAAACCAAATGCAGTTCGAATATGGCATCTATGTTGTTATCATATAAATAATAACAACAATAATTTACTGCTAAAGTGGAAAGTTTATTTCACAGAGTAAGCTTTCAAGTGCGATCTGTGAGACTGCAAGTCTCATAATAACTGCTCTGGAAAACACTAATACATGCAAATGTTATTCAGTCATTGAACACTCTGGGAAAAATGGCAGTTAAGCAGTTAAAAAAAACAGCTAAACAACCCCTCCAAACCCCTCCCTGTGTAGCATACAAATCAGACCACATGAGCCTCAATACAGGCAAATTCCTGTCCCTGCTGTTTACTCTAGTTTTATCCTAAATTTTTATCAGCTTATTTTTTTTTTTCTTCACTCCAGACTCTTGGGGTTCTGTTCTTATGTACTTTATGTACTCTGTTTCCCAAAATTCAGTGCTCTTGACACCATGTAAAAACTATTGACATACTAATCCAGTTGGTGATTACCTTTTAAAAGTTGTTTTTACCCCTCTTTTCTGCCTGGAGTGTGAATATTTCCCATATACATATTTTTTGTGATAAGCTGTTGACATTTGCTCCTGCTGGCATGGCTTTTGGGATGACAAAATAAGACCTGGCAGTAATTCTGTTGCAGTGATTCTGAAAAAAGAATGGTTTTGTAGTCTTTAATCAGGCAAACTTCCATTAGCTCTTCGTGGGGGTTTGACAGCGCCTTGGCCTAAGGAAGACTTTATTTTTTTCTTTTTTTTTTTTTTTTTTTTTTAGCATGGAATGATGTAGAATCAGAGGCATGGGGTAATATTTTATATTTCTATGGATTTTGTGCTGATATATAGTATTAAATAGCTATTTATGGTGCTGACATGCCTAAGAAGGAGAGTTTTGAAGCTTACATTTTCCAAAACAAATCCTTAAAAGTAGTTTTAAACCTTTTTTGTCTTCATATTGATAAACCTAGTTTGGATTCCATTCCTTTCTTCTCTGAAAAAAAATCTTGGAGTTGGTCAAACATGGGAAAGGAAGTGTTCCTTTTTTTGTTTTTTAATCGAGTGAGGAGCTGGGGGAAAAGTAGTAGGAACTGTTACTCCCATATTCAGTAGTTACTAAGTGCCAGAACTTTGCTACTCTTTTGATGAGTTGCATGTGCTTCTTCTAGTTGGTTCTGGTCACTTTTGCTCTCTCAGCTCTTGAATTACATGAGGTGCACATAAAATACATAGAAAGTAATAGTTGCTTGCACTGTGTGTTTCTGCTGCCCTTGTCATGGGGATACAGTCACAGGCTCTGTAACTCTGAGGAGGATGAAGAGGACAGAAAGAAAATTGCTCCAATAAAATATTTATTAGCGTGGTTGTGAAATTCTGAGAAACCTCAATCTGCTTGTGTGAGCCATTGCCTCATTGTTCATGGGATGGTTGTGCACTCCTAGGGCCTTGCCCAGTTTTAGTAGCCTCTTGAGCAGTGCTCACCCTGTTTAGTCTTGGAGCAGTGGCTGTTCTTTCTTCTCTACTACTCTGGGATATCCCAGAAAAATTGATCTACTGTTAGCTACTTTATTATGTTGTAATTTCTTAGCTTAAATGCATTTAAAACTTCAGTTCCCACTGACTCTTTGAAGAGGAAAAGGTACCATACTTCAATCACTTTTTAAAATTCAGGAAGTTGTTCTTTTCCAAGGGCATGCTGAGGTTGATGCCCTTCAAGGGAGAAACTATTCAAACTTTCCATATAATATCTGGAGTATGCATCATGACTTTATCAGGAGGTGTTATTGATCCTATCTGATCATGACTTGGAAAAAGCTAATGAAAGGAGTCCTGCATAGCAAAACTGAGTATTTCCTTTTGCCCTATGTCTTGCTGCTAAAGCAGGGCCTGTCTGAGTTTCAGCAGTGACCTGCTGTTACTACTTTAACAGGCTGTGATGACAGCTCCTTTTAATTGGAGAATCTGAAGCAACAGTCTGCAATGACAGGGGAGTTGATGGCATATAAATGTCATTGAGAGCTGGTTTCTTACCAGAGTCTTCATGAAGACTGGATTTTTAGGTTTTAAAATCTCTACGATATTTTCAGTCTGTTTTGGAAAGTACTTTTAAAGGAATTTTATTAAAAGTAATTTTCAGATGACATGCACAGAACAGGTGCAAGCTGCTTTTATGATCTTAGCATCCTGTTGTTACTAGTACCATATTTTAAGCATGTGTTTATTTTAAAGAAAGCAATATGGATTTTCTAGCTTCCATAACAATTAGTTTGCTCTATTAAAAAGGCAGAAATCAACAAGCTTATGAATGATCACACCCTGGCCTAATAACCAGCAGAAGTTCCTCTGCTTTTATTTCTGTGGAGTCAGAATTTCTGCCTGTTGCTGTATTGAGGGTGCTGATGATGTAGCTTGTGAGGAATTCCTTAGCACTAGGAATACATTCAAGCGACTCTGTTTTTCTTCTGAGTTTAAAATTTAGAAATCTGAAGCAGTCTGTGGTGGGAAACTTCCATGGAAACCTCCATTTTCATAGAAATGAAAATTTCTATGCAAGTAGCTCTAACTTGGTTTTGACCCAGTTTACTAATCTGTAGATTTTTGTTGCATGTGTCTTACTCTTAGAAAGATTATCTGCTTTTCTGTTTCTTGCCCTCTTTTTTTTTCTATTTTTTTTGTTTGTTTTTTGTTGGTTTTTTTTTGTTTGTTTGTTTGTTTTGTTGTTGCTGTTTGTTTGTTTGTTTGTTTGGGTTTTTATTTTTCATCCTATAATTTCAGACTTTTTTTCTCTCCATTTAATAGTTTAGTGCTTCCTTGGCCAACACAGTTGGTTTCTGTTCAGCTTTAGGTCAAAGAAAATTCATCTTGAGGTTGTTGAATTTAGCTGAGCAAAGAACTCCTGGTCACACCACAGAAGGGATCTGACAATGCTGAAAAATGATAATTACTTTTTAGCCTTTTCTCACTGAGGTAATCTGATCTATATGTAAACCCACAGGTGATTTTAAAATCACAAAAGTTAGGGTCCTGGGAGGTGCAGTCTAGCTTATTGAGGAGAGTTAAATTAAGTTATTAAAATCTTCCTTGTTTCTTTACAACTTTCCTCTTCTTTGGGAGCTTTCTGTTTCTGTTGTGGAGGAATCCCAAGAAGCTGATTCCTGCTGCACTTCAGGACTGACCCTTTTCTGGAGGTGTTTTAGGGGCTGATGTGTGCTGCTGGGTGAGGAGGTAAAGAATGATTCATGTGGTGGTGAGGGGAGAGTGTGCAAGGTCGAGTGACGCCACTGTGCTCTTTAAATTGTATCTTTGTGGAATAACAGAACACTGGAAATGAAACAGAAGGGGTGATTCAGCTGGTCTTCTGTTCTGACAATCAGTGCTGCATTCAGGGAGAGCCTAAAGTCATCTAATTATAGGTGTAGGTATTCTATAATATTAAAAAGTAGCATATACTAGCTGTCATGTGATGGGTATTAGGGGAGAGGTTAATTAACTTGGCCAAACAAGGAGTAGTACTGATTTTATCATAATCTTTCAAGGGAGTACTAGAGGAATGAATAGATTTGGTAACTTTCTTAAAACTTAAGAATTATTCATTACTTACTCTGCAGTGACCATAGTGCTGTTCTGTAAAGGCAAGCAGTTTATTGACAATCCTAAAAATAAAGAAGGGAACTCTGTATATGTATTTTTGTATTTTATTCAAACAGATAAATTTCATTCTGCTGTATTTTGGTGGGTTTGGTTTTTGTAGATATCTTAGGCTACTTCTATAAGTCAAGATCAGTAGAGATTAGAGTTGAGGCATAGTAATTGTGTTATTACTCCATATCTTTACTCATATGACTACATTGTGCAACAGCCCAGATACATAAATTGGTATGTGTATCACCCAGAACTGTGAAGCAAGTTGTCTTTAAAGTGTAGTACAATAAAGGTAGAAAAAGATGGAAGGTGCTCTTACCAGTCTCTTACAACAGAGAACATTACATACACTTAGGCTTGCTCTCTTGAAGATCTTGGAGATTTTAGGCATAATAGTTACAAAGAGATTGTGTTCAAATTTAACTGGGCTTTAAATGAGTGGAAGTAATGACTTGTGCCATGGACACTACCCCATTTTGCAGCTGAACAATCTATAAATGTGATTCATTGATTTAAATCTCTAATAGCAGAACCAATTTCCTTTCATATTCTTCTCTGGAATCTGCTTGCTCCTGTTCAAAGAATACTGCAGAGAGAGTACATATGCATTTTTCTGAGAGGGGAAATAACTTCACAGGTCATGGCTTTGCAAATGCATGAGACAGCTGTACTCTGTGTTAGGAGTCTTTGGTGTGAACTAGTCACAGTGAAGAAGGAAAAGGCCAGAGCCTCCTAACCTGCATCTACCTGGTAAACATTTGTCATGTTAAACAGCAGCAGCCAGTGCAGGGGCTCAGCTTTTACAGCTGGGGTCATATGTGGCTCACAAGGCTGATCTTGGGGCTTGCTTGGTCTCAGACCAAGTTTATGTCCCCAGCTGGGAACTCAACCTGTGCCTTCAGCATCTCATTCAGGTGCCTTTGTTCCAAATACTCTTTACACATCAGAGAACTTTCTCTTCCATGTTGTTTGTTTAGTTGGTTTGGGTTGTTGTTGTTTTTTTTTTTTTTTTTTCCCACCTCCCTCCCTTGGTGCATCGAATCTCCTGTTGAGCTCTGTTGACCCTTGCAATCCTCTGCTAAAAAACAAAAAAACCCCAACTAGTTATTTTCTTCCATCCTCCTGTTACCATCTTTGAGTATTTTAATTCAGTAAGGTACTCTTGCTCTTGGAGTTGTTGCTTTGTCCTTCAATTGATACAGGCTAAACTTTGCAGTCTTTAGTAATTTTGGTGGTGTAGCTCACAGCACACTGCTGAGAAGTGTTTTGTTGTGGTAGTTGGGGAGAGAGGGGCTGTAGGGTTGTTGTGGCAGGGAGCAGTGGGGGAGCAGGGCAGGTGCTTAACCACTTGGTTTCACTGCTGCAGAAGGTGTTATGTAAATAGGTTGAGCTTTGCCTCTGATTTCTGTGATGTAATGTTTCATAAATAAGCACTGTGGTGTTGGAAACCAAAGTGTCAGAGGCAGCAAACCAAACACATTCAAAAATAATGGGACAAGTCTGAAGAGTGATATAGCTTTCCAGCAGTCATCCTGCAGGAGCTAATCCTGTGTTCTAGGGAAATTAATTGGAAGCAGCATCTTTCTAGAAGGGAATGAAAAATTGTGGCATGTTCACCTGCACCTGGTTTAGTGGTTGGAAAAGCCTGGGACTAACAATAAGAAGGTCAATAAGTCCCAAATGAGGCTGTTTTTATCAAGTCTTGTGGATAACAGCAATGTTTCAATATCAAGAGAAGATATACAGTCTGCTGTTCTAATTGAATCATAAATCAAGCAGGTCTGAGAAAAAAAGAAAGAGAAGAATGCTGATGCATCAGTCTGTGTCAGCTCAGCATACCTTCCTGTGGGTGGCCTGCATTTCTTTTCATGGGCTCCATCCCTGCAAAGCTGCTTTGTGATCTCAGTCTGATGTGGGTCAAAAGGGGAAAATTGTTAACATTCCTCCTGCCCCTCTCCATCACCATCAGCAGCTCTCAGTAGATACCAGTCCTTTGGGCTCATGTGGGAGAGGACAGTGGAATTCTGTGCAGCTTGTAACTGCTCTTCCAAATATTTCTGTCTGTCTCTTATCTGGGCAATAACCCAGCTTCCAGTTTTGGATGATTATTATGAATTGTGACTGATTTAGTAGTTGCTTTGCTGGTATAAAAGTATTTTAATTTTTTTTTTTTTTTGCATTCATGTGCCCATCAGGATGTTTATGATATAAAAAAGCTAAACAAGCAGCTTTTGTCCAAGAAATCATAATTCTAGGTTCTCTGTTAATGTCCTCTAAGAGCTGTCTTGTCCCTGGTTCATTGTTCATGTGGCTCTTTCTCCCCACTTTAATAATAGTGCTGCATTTTCTTTGATACTAACATAGTGAATTTTGGGTTTACAACATAGAAACAACTGTATTTTTTTTTTGGCTGAATTTAAACTGCTTTCCAAGTGATGTGTGCTTTGTTCTGGAATTGAATTCTACTGGATTGTTATGAGGAGTTTAGAATGGCTTGTTACAGCAATACAAGTAGGTAACAACATGGCTCTGGAGAGATTATGGGATTTTCATTTCGTGTTGCATTTGTTCCAACCATCATAACTCCAATGAAGTGCATGTCTCTTTCTTCCAGTCTTTCTCTTGTCTTTTATGTGTCCATCTTCCTAAAGAACTTGTCTAAGAATATGGTGTCGTCAAACAATATTCCCTTGATCAAACTCTGGAGCAAAGGAAAATACAATACTCAATGTAGTAATCTATAGCTTGAAAAGTGAATGTGCAAAGAACATTAACCTCTCACTGAGTTGAGATATTTCCACTGCTGGAAGGGGATATTCCAAATGTGTAATTACAAAAGTTTAATGTTGGGGAGAAAGAAGTTTAGAAACAGAAACAGTTTCATGTCCCCACTATAGATAATCTGTACTGAAGATGAGTATGTGTAAAAAGATATTCCTAAGCAAGAGCAAGTTTTGCAAAGTTTGTATTTAATGTTTCTTTTATGCCCTGTTTTCCCTACACTAATCACAGTGTACTGTAATGAAAGAGGCTAAAGTATTGTAAATTTATTTAGTCAGCCACATGGTATGTGTAATTGGACTGTGACATTTGCACAACAAAAATTGGTATAATTCAGATTATTCCATCTCTGGGTGCAGTAAGTGGATGGGGCCAGATGAGCAAAACTCACTGGAATATCTAATCAGGAGCAAGTGCTTTTCTTAAAAATGGAAAGAAAACTTTTACAACTGCTAGTTGTAAAAAATTAGTTTAATTTTAAAATAGATCCAGAGATTTGTTTCACTTTAATAACAGTTAAATCAATTAAGAGAAGTAATGGTCTTGGACCCCTGTAGCTTTGTCATCTCCTTATTTTAGTGCCAATTCCAAATGCTGCAGGTGATTGTGGTGGTTCAGCATGATAGTCATGTTAAGGCTTCTACACGAAGGACACTATCTGGAGAACACTTCAATAGTAGTGTCAATAAATGCCTCAAACATTGTTTTTTATTATGTAAAACCCCTTTGTTCTTGTTTATGTAAATTGTTGCTGATGTAAGTGTTGCTGATGTAAGTGTAGCACATCCAGCTACTGTAGTTGCTCAGTGTCCTTGCTAGGGTTTTGGTCAGCTAAAATTATGCACAGTGCTCTTTAGCATAACTTTAAGCACCTTGGAAAGCACTGATAAAAGCTGTGTATTTTTAAGTACTATGTAGAAACAAGTTTGACTTTCCTGGAAATGTATCCATGCATTATATTGAATTTTCTCATAGCAAATACTATTAAAATAGCAATAGCGGAACAGTTAAATATGGTAATTGATGTTCCATAAAGGATGAACAGAAAATGTGTAACTTCAGCTATGTGATCACGTTCAGCAGTTTTGAGTACACCCTCTGCTAGCATTTCTGTCAGGACCAGGTGCTCAATTGCTGGTTTTGTCAAGGTCCATCCCCTATAAATGCTGTCTTCTAAGGCTGTATGGAAGATTTATTGATCACTCTTGCTGTATGTGATGCAGATGTTGCTGTTCTCCCTGTATGTATAAATGTGTTTGTGTGAAGGCAATGAATCTGGAACAGAAAAGTGGTCATTGCAGAACAGCCTCTTATTTAATGAACCATGCCAAACAAAGCTGGGGCTCAAAATCTTGCTGACATGGATAGAAATCCTGAAGTTGATTATGGGTACAGCAGTGGCTCTTAACTGATGTTACACCAATTTATTCAACACCAATTTATTGTTCTTTTTCATAGTGGTTTGGTAGATGATGGTGAAACTTGCAGTGCATGTTCTCTGTTTGAATTAAAGAATGTTTGAAAACTGATTTTGTGATCTACAATTACCTGTCCATAAAAGGCTATAATTAATACTACAGAAGGACTATACAAGAATTTATTTTACTCAGAATCCCCAAGTTTCTAGTGAAACATAATATTTTTGTTCTAGTGGAACAAGCTGTATTCTTACCTTCTCACAACCATTGAATTGCCATCCAAGGGAAAAAAAAACCCCAAAAGCAAAACTCCAAACACCACTGGAAACCAATCTTTCATTTTAGTTCTGAGATCTTGATCATTTTCCCCGTTACAGGGAACACTTGAATCATACTGTGTGTAATCTCTATGCTTTCTGGGACTGCTGGATGCTCTGAAATCTTGTTCTGACTAAGCCAGGGAGACTTCATCCTTAGCATTGATATCAGATTTCCCCCAATGCCTAAATTTTTTTTTTTTTTAAATAAATATAATTTTCTGCTCTTGAAGATGTGCACTAATGCTGCCAATCACTCATCTGAAATTTATTTCTTCTTGTCTGTTTTAACTTGTGATTATTTCTCTTTAGACACTTGTCAACACAAATGTCTGTCATTGCATTTTCGGGTGTTTAGCACTGTGCCCTGTGCAACCCACCAGGCAGCCCAACCTGATGTGAGCATGCAGAATTTAAGATGAAGAAATGCACAGCACATCTCTGGTTGCAGTAAGTGGCTGGAGCCAGGTGTACAAAACTCACTGGAATATCTAATCATGAGCAAATGCTTTTCTTAAAGATGAAAAGGCCACTTTTGCAACTACTATTTGTAAAAAATGAGTTTAATTTGAAAATGGATCCTGATATTTGTTTCATTTTACTACCAGTTAAATGAATTAAGAGCAAAAAAAATTAGGTAGCAGTACATTGCTTAATCTTTTTTAATGTGTATCTTAATGTGGTGTAAGGATATTTTACTCTGTATTCAAACTTGTAGGTTATTCATTATGAAACATTGTAGTTTATTTTTAAATAACAATTGCCATAAACAACAAAGAATGTAAATAACAATTGTTAAATAAATAAAGTGCTGCAATAATTTTACTCATTTCTTTATTCCCTGTCACAGCTTGGGGGGAAAAAAACCCTGCATGAAAACTGATGTTGTCTTGATGCTAGTCAGCAGTAAAACTCCATTTATATGCTTTTCTTTCTTTGGAATGGGTAACTTCGAATAAATGAGTTCCCTGCTCTTCAATTGAGACTCAGTAAAGTACATATTTTTGTTTCATAATCATGTCTATGTGATTAACCAACTAGAAAATTGCATACTCAGAAAAAAATATTAATTAATGATGGTAACATTGTAATAATCTTTCCTAAATTGTAGTAAAATACTTTGAAATGGAAGAAACATGCATTTCATGGCGTATTTTAGGACTAGCAGAAAGTTCTTTAATTTGCACTTGTATAAAAATATTTTTTTTCCTGTGCTTAGGTGAGCAAGTGAAAATAAGTCTTTACATTCAGAACATATATGATGTTTGGGGACTTTTGCTCAGGTTCTTCTTTGGAAATATTTAACTATATAAACTTCAAATATCTTAAGTATTCTTTACCTTCTTGTTGCTTATCTCCTTCAATCCCAACACTTACTGATGAGTATCAGATGTAAACAAATGCTTTTGGCATTTTCCCAGTCCTTTCAGGATCTTTGTAGTTTTGGTAGGAATTATAAACTGTTCAGGACTGTGTTAATTTCAGATTTTCCACTCTCTTAGGACATGAGCATCAGCTGTGTTCTAAACAAATGACTTTAGGGTGTTTAAGGACACAAATTACCCCAGTCAGCAGAAAATGGTTTTCATGGTCACAAGTAGCTCAGGTTCATCCTCTAAAGTTCACTCTGGCATGGCTGTGGAGCTGTCTGGGCTGCTTGTTTCTTATGTTTGCATCATATATTTTTATTTTATTCCCCAGAAGGGTTTTGATGATGACTGTGGTTAGTGCAGGCCTTAATCAGTGCTGAGTTCTGATGCTGCCTGGCCTGAGAGCCCTGTGAACTCAGGTGGTGTCTGTAAATTCCTGTGAACAGGGCTTGTCTTAACACATGCCAATTAGGAAGAGATCAGTTTCAAATCGTCTTGAAAATGGGCATTCTACACTGTTATAGAGGCAGCAACAGGTCTCAAAGCCCAGGGGTTCTGAGGAACAATCTGTGGGCCTCACATAATGCTGATTTCTGAAATTGAAGGCCTGTCATTTAAAGTAGTAGTCAACACGTGCATGAGTTTTAACTTAATGGTCTTCTACTGTAGATATCTTCATTGTGATATGTTCTTGTTGAAATGAGATGTTTTGAGTAGTTTGCATTTTTAATTATGCACAGTACTGGGAATGCCAAATTTTTTCCCCCAAGTAAGCATCTTGCAATGTAAGTCAGTTTCAAATGCCAGTGTCTAGGAAAGGCATGGATTGGACTCAATGCTCTTGAAGGTCTCTTCCAACCTAGTGATTGTGTAATTCTGTGATATTTGGATGTGTTGTCAGCCAGGGAGGAGCACTTCAGTGCTTTGGTGGACTTTGTTTTTGATTGGGAAAGGTTGAGGTTTTAGGGGAGGGAAAGAATATTCTTTTAGTCTTCAAAAACTTGCATTTTTAAAATTGGTGTGATCCTGAAGAACTGTAGGTGCAGCACATGTACACAAGCCAGAAATGTGTATGATTATTAGCTTCACACCTGTATGTGTAACAGCTATACTGAAGCAATAAGGGTTGGAAGAAAGCATCACATTTAGAAAAATGATTTATTTCCTGGTGCTAGTGAAAACCCAGGTCAAAGTAGTCTAAATTAGTAATAGATAGAAAAATGTAGAACAGGCAGAAAATAGGTCTGGCTTCACATTTTTTCTAAATGAGTGGTAAATGTTTTGCTCCTAAAAGCCATATTTGTATATATAAGCACTGACTGCAATGTGTTAGGAATTGCCAAACCTCAAAACTGTTGTAGAGTTTATGTTTATAATGTATCACATGGAAGATGCAGTGAAGTAATTGCGAAACATGACAGCACGGATTTTTTTTCTCTAATCAGGCCTGAGAATATTTGTTCCTCATTCATCCTTCCCTGATCTGTGCCCTTTCAAGTGTACCTTCTTGTAAAGGAACTCTAGAGTTTCCCCATCAAAAAATGAGGTGCTATCTTCAGAGAAAGAGAAGTTGTTCTCTATCATTTTCACAAACACTCAGATTTATTCGAAATGCTAAATACAAGGACCTTCTGCTGTGGTAAGGAGACTTTGAAAAGTGAGGTGAAATGTTTTACCTGCAAACTGTGATGTCAGAGGTATTTTGTTCTGCTACCCCAATGCACTGGATGTACTGGAGGTGAGAAGGATTTACACAGTATTCTGAGAGATGTCTCTAAAAAAACTGAACGAGTAGCTGGTGACAGATGTAGCCAAGGGTTCTGTGTTTGGAAAACCCATTGCAATCCTTAAACGACTTTCACATGGCAAGAAAAAGCTTGTCATGCCCATTGATGTTTAACTATTAATGTTAACTGTGTCTGAAAAAAATGCAAATGGATCTTAATTCTGAGGTGTTTAACTCCCCTGTAAGCGACAGACACAATGGGTGTGATGTAACTGAGGAACCTGCCAGGTAACCACAACCCAAAAGAAGTGAGAAAATCTCACAGCTAGGGGTTGGGATGGAGGCTTGCATCTTTCCTTTTCCCTCTGTCTCAACAGTAAGTTTGAATTTAGGCAACCTGAAGTGAACAAGCAGGGAAAAATATTCTACTGTGTACTGAGGGCCTCCCTGATTTAGGACATGTAGGGTAGCACATGGATCATGTCCTGTGGTGGGATTTCCCTCCTTTCTCTTTGCCCCATGGTTCTGGACATCCCTGGATAAGCAGGTTTTACCTCTTCTCACAAACTGACCTTCTGTATGCATGCCTGAATAATTTAAGATTTTTTCCAACACTTCTTGCCCTTTCACTCTCTTCCTGTAGCATAGTTAGAAGTGCATTTATTTACTCTGGTGTGAGTGAGGAAGTTTCTTCTGTAGTTTGGAGCTTTGTGCAATGGTGGAAATAGAAATGGAGTTATTTTCAGTGTGCAGTAATCTTGTAGAGTATTTCTCCCCAGCTGTGTGCTTTGCTTAAAAAAGTGCTTTTATTCTATGCTATCAGGACAAGAAAAACAAAATGAAAGGTTTCCTTGTATCATCTAAATATTTCTGTAGTGTTACCAAGTAAAAGAACACCAGTAGTGTTGGTATTGGCAACTCTCAGGCATTTTCTTGGTGAATAAATGGATGAGGAAGAACTGTGGAAGGAGAACCTGAAGAAAGACTTGCATGTTTATCTAGTGAATGGAGAGTGTGTGATTGTTTGAGTGATAAAAACAACTCAGCACATTCACTGCTGAATGCCAAATTAAAGAAATGAAAGCTAAATATATTTTAGTCAAGTAACTTGGCAAAGAAGAGGCTATAATCCCTAAATTTTGACATAGGTGGTTGTACTCGATTTGTAGTGTATATCTTGAAGTGAGAGGATAAATGAGGCCTTTTTTCTTTAGACCTGCTGTAGAGTTTTTTAAATTTATTTTTCTTTAAAAGTATTTTTTCCAATCCTGAGAATAAAAGAAAACTGGAAATTGGCTTGCTCCAGAGGCCACTGAATCTGAAAAGTGAAATATTTATAAGTGAAAGTTCTTTGACTCGGATATGGGGAGTATTTTGGCATAAAAACTGCAAAGATGGCAACAGTTGCTTTATCTTAAATTTAAGAATTTGGCCTTATGGTGTTTGACTGTGGATCTTCCCAAATTAGATCTGGTTTGTTTTTCATTACATTTAATCTAATTACAAGCAGTGCTTAGAGTTCCCTCCAAGAGCAGCACAAAAGGGCATTTTGGGAGTCACAAGTGATACAAATGAATACTGTGTGTGTTTTTGTCAAGTCAGGCTCCCAAGAATCAGCTTTTACAGAAGAAAATTATAATAAATGTGCATTTCTGTACTTGTCAACAGTTCCCACCTCCCTGTTATTTTATTTGGGATAATCTGATGCCTTTTAGTCACAAGATTTTGGGGCTCATTCTTTTGAGAAAGTGAGCAGATAGAGAGTTGAGAAGTGTATTCCATACTGGTCAGTTCACAATGGTCATCAGCTGTAGACTGAAACTGTGTCTTGCAGAACTGTGAAGTCCCTGAGGGAGGAGAATAGAACAAGTTTTTTCAGGAGCTGTGTGAACAGCTCTGTACACTGAAGACCTTCTGAGCTAAGAAAATTCTGTAGGCTGTATTTTTCTTTTCAGTTTTATTTGCAGACTAATTTCTTCTAGAGAGTTGGGCTGTATTTTTATATATAAATTAAATTATCATGATTGTTTGCTGATAAAAAAAAAAATCAAGTATGGAATATCAACTGCAGAGCCACAAGCATTTTGCAGAACTCAGTCTTTAGGTAAAACCACAAAAATTAAAGGATAAATGCCTCCTCAGAGAAGTTGCATTTTTAACCTGATTTTGTGATCCAAGTTTACTACTTTGCTTCCTGAATGGCTATTTAGAGTCAGAACTGGATGTTTAATTTTACACTGAAATTAATGAAGTCTGGATGACCTTCTACCTTTCCACTGCAGCGTCCTTCAGTACAAACATTTTTATTTACTCCTTGACAAAAAAGGGAGAATAAAATAATTTCTACCCAAGTTATACTAACATTGTGCTGTTTCTCTTGCTTTTGTCTGTATTTCAGGGCAGTTCCTGGTAATATTTATGCTTTCTATTGGACTGTAGCACCTGATTAATTTTCTTCAGAACAGGCATGTAGTCCTGCACTAGAGCCAGAAATCAGTAGCACTGCTGTTATTGTGAGTCAGAAAGACTCACAGTGCCTGAAAGCCTGTGCAAGATGGAGACAACTCAATTGAAGCTTTAAAACTGAAGCTAAAAAAAAAATCTTGTATGGGTTCACTTGGTAAAAAAAAAGGCCTGTAAATCAGTTGCTGTAAGGAAGCTTGGCTCAGCTAGGTATTTTAGGTGTGAAAAATTCTGTTTTTATTATAAGAATCTTACCATTGGAGAAATGAAAGAAAAGAACTTACCCCTTTTTCCCCCAAAGCATACATACTTCCAAAGGTTTAATAGCTTCAGGATTAGGAAATTGTATATTTCTTTAATTGTATTTGCTGCTATGAGTTTTGTTGGTTATTGAGGATGCATAAAAATTGTTCCATGTGAGCACTATGGAGGTTGTTGAACCAGTGTCAACATTCAGCTAAATCACTGTTCAGCCTTGCAATTGTTTCTTTTGGGGAGGAATTGCAGGTGGGAGGTAAAAAGTTCAGTGTAATTATTTCTCTGCTGTGTTGGAAACAAGCTCTATGCCTATTGTATGCACTTGCCTCTGAAGTATAAACAGTTTATGCTGTTGGAATGTTTTGGGAAAGCAGAGAAGGTATTGGAGGAAGGGTGTGATTTGTAGCTATTTATACTTCTGCTTTTAGTCAAATGGGAATTATTATTTCATTTTCACTTACATTTAATTGATTTAGCTCCAAGATTAGATCAATCTGTACATGGGTCTAGCGTCAGTGCATGGGATTTGATATGAAAAGCACTTTTACCTGCCAAGTGCCTCACAGAGGCTGAAGCTGTACAGGTCTGAAGAGCTTTGGTGGCAACACAGCTCATGTGCAGGGAGGTGGATGAGGGAAAGCTGTGAACCTCCCTGGTGTCTGCTTCCATTCCTGTTGCCTGTGTGCAGCTGATTTGCTGTTTCCCACAGCCCCCTCCAGCTCATCTGGCTGCTGTCATCAGCTAGGTGAGGAAGGCAGAGGCACTTGTGAGAGCTGGAGGAGAGAGGAAGGCACACAGTTGTGAGTTACTGTGACCTGCTGTCCAATTTCTCCTTTTCATAGCCTCTGCTGGTTGGTAAGAACTCCAATAGGAGCTGGCAGCTGCAAGAAGTAAGGCAGAAGTTGTGAGCAGAGCCAAGTATGGGAAGAAGTCCGAGTCCTCACACTGCCCACAGTGGCTCTGCTAACATGTAATCATCTGGGGATAGCTGGCTGAGAAGACAAAGCTCCTAGGCAAATAATTTATATACTTTCATCTGCCAAGTGTGTTACTGTATGACCTATTAAATACACAACTCTGCAACAAGCTGACAGAATGCTTTTGGTGAGAGAATGTACTTTTCATCTGGGTTTTCCTGCACCAATAATCCTTTCTGTCAGTATCTCTCTACTGACTCTCAAGACATTTTGAACTTCTTGGCTGCTTTTGATTAAATTTGACAGAGCAGAAATAGTTCAAAGCTAGTTTTCCACAAGCTTCTTGAAAAGGGGTGTGTAGACAAATTCACATTCCCAGTTCATGCACTGTAGTGTGGGCTTAGCTGCATTACCACACAGCAAAGAATCTAAGCTGGGGTGGGGAGCAGGCAGGGTAAGTTGCAGTGCTTACAAAATGACTTACTTAATTGTGTCACATGCCCATTAAACAGCTTTGCCACCAACCTTTGTTAAAGTTTACTGAAAATGACGTTGAGATCCAGCTTGGAGACTGTTCAAAGATGTGGAACACGATTAAGAAACCAAAGAGGGTTTTTTGTCCCCTTTATTTTATATAGTTAGTAGGACCATGTGCCCAATGGGTATACATTTCTTATCCTTGAAAAAACAGGGTTGTGTCATAGGCAGACACTCCTAAAAAGTTTAAAAAGCAAATCATGGCATCTTCATGGTCTTACCTGTGGAATGGTCTCCCAATAGCTCTGTCACTGTAGGACCTGTGGCAGTTGTGCCTGAGGTCTCCAGATCTCCTTCTCTCAGGAGCTACCAGGTTTTGAAACAAGTGTCTGGGGGTCAGCTCTTGGGGCTTTCTGGTAATTACATTTCCTTTCCTGTTTCTGCCTGCTATTTTTCTTTCTTTCTTTGTGATATTTTGATTACAATATGTGTCTGTTTCTCAAAGAGAAACATAAATTAACCAGAAGAATGTTATGTAACCAAAGTTATTTTCATAAAAAGGCAAGCATTTGTTGTTTTCTGTGTGCAGTTTCAGAAAGGACAAGAGTTTATTCTTGCCTTTTAGGTGTACATTCTTGTTGTAACTTACAAACAACTGGTGGTTAGAGTTTCTGCCTCTGGCAATTTCAGTTTCAGTCACTTATTCAGTCTCCCAGCTGTTTACTTTTTACAAACTGAAATGACTAATTTGCATAAAGGCAGTCCATTGTAGATCTACCTGTAGATCAAAGTCATGCCAAAATTTAGTTACTTGGTTAAATGTTAATTTTAAATTGTATTGGTAGCCTTTTATTGAACAGACTTCTGTACCCATTTTAAGTATTCTTAAAATTCTCATCTAATTATCTAATATTTTAGAAAGTTCATTAACTTTGCCTATAGCCTGAGTTTCAGTCCTCTGTAGATTTACAGACTTGCTAGGCACAATCTTCATTGGAATTACCTTTGTCATCTTTGCAACCACTGGGCAAAAGCTATACAGTGGGAAAAGACAGGGTGGGTATTTTGGATTTTAACTTTTATTTGCAATTTCTGAGTTCAGTCCTAAAAAAAAAATAGTATTATCAACTAGTGCTGAAGCAGTGGACATGGCAGAGAGTCTGCTTTCACTTGAGTCTCAACCTGAGCTCCCTGGGCAAGTGCATAGGGAAGAAGGGTAGTTTTGAATTATTTGTTCTTAAAATAAACATGGTTTTGAAGTTGATATATGAAGGGCATGTAAAGCATTCAGAAAAGAATGAGGAGGAAAAACACTTTCCTTTTACAGTAAGTTATAAATAAGTGATGTATTAAAACTATAGTATTGGATCAGAACACTGTGGTCTGCAGAACTGTGTCTCTGCATAGACAAGAACATGTAAGGATGATGGTTGCAGATAATTAGGCTAATTGCATGCCCTATTTCATAACATGTGTATTCATATATTCATGCTATGTACCATTTAAAAGTCATTAATATGTATGATATGAAAATAAGGAATGATGATTTTTCTGTGCCACCTCTTGGTAGGATCTGAACTGATAGATTTGTAGCCTGCATTTTCTGCTTTGTGTGTTACTCTTAAAATGGAAAATTAATAAATTAATCTTTGCACGTACTCGTGTTTTGTATGTGAAACCTGACCTATCGATTTAGGGATATATTTAGATCTTAGTCTATTTCTTAAATATAACTACTTAGAGAATTGGTTTTTGTTGTTCAAACATGCTGAGGAATTTGATTAGAAAGTTTACTGCATGAATATCAGGTGGTGGTGGTTTCTATGGTGCTCTCAATTCTGATAACAGTTCTTCATGGAACTGAGTCTCTCTTCCAGTTTCCCAAACCTCCAAATGGCAGTGATCCCTCAGTGTCTTGATTATTAGCCTAGAGGTTAACTGTTGTTGTTTTGCAATGTTATTGCAAAACAGAAGTTTGTTGGTTTAGTATAAGAAGGCCCTTAGAATTCTGAAATTAAAAAAATGTCACTTTTCATAACAGTCATGACTGAGCTTAGTCTTGGTATGTTTAATATATGCCAATTCATATACCCAAAACCATATTCCTGTCTTGCAAGGGCAATGAATTGCATCAATTCATATTGTTTTTCAGAGAACTTCATTTTACTCGAAGTAGTACTTAACTAAATTATTTTCCAAATACTCATTTGCTTGCACATCATCAGCACCGATTATATCAGTTCTCTGCAGGAAATTTGTTCATGTGGTGATTGACAGGTTTTTTTTGTTTTTTTTTTCTTCTGGGAAGAAGGACATTATTAAATGCATTGAAACTTCTCAAAAGGCTTTTTCTAGTACAGGAAATTTCTCTTTAGATCCTCCAGGATTCTGCCCACTGAGAAAATATGAAAAAAATATACAACTCAATTAATTAATGGAAAACTTGGGATCTCTAATGCTTGTTAGTAGGAGCAGTACTAATGTCAGTAGTTGGAAAAGGTGACTCTCCTGCTAAGCTTATATTTTCATGCTTCCAACTGTGATTGCACAACACCAACAGCAAGTACAGTGTTCTCTGTGTATAGTGCAGTAGAAAGATGCTTATTTAGTGAACCATGAGACATCAACGCAGAAAACTTTGGGTTTAGACTTCCTAATACTTCAAAATTAGTACTTCAGGGGTCATCACACCAACCTATGGTGGTCTGCACTGAATGATGTTTGTAGTTTAAAGACATACTTGAGAAAATAATTAAGTTGCAGAGCATAGTCTGATACCATGTGACTTAAATATGAGAAGTCTTGGAGAATGGCAACCAACTTTTACCGTAGTAGTGATGTGGAATTGATCCTAAGGTATTAATATTCATTACCTGTCCTTGTGCTTTTAGACCTTCAGCCCACTGTCTGGTATGTGCTGCCTGATCACAGCAGCAAAGCTTACTGCATAATGACCCTGGATGTTGTGTCTTTAATCTTCATGGAAAGCGGTCAGTCCTCTCTAGGTGACCTGACTAAATTAGTAAATTTACTTGTTTAATCAATTTGCCAATGGTGATTTGCCATTGCCTTTATTGGGGATGGGGCGTGGGAGTGGAAGCAACAGAGGTGATCAGAGAGAGTTTCATTTGTAACCTTTTGGTGATGTATCTAAAGGGTATTGACTCTAGTCTTTTGTGCTGTTTTTTGGTTGAAAGATGTTTTCTCAAAACCATGGCAAAGGTCTATGGATAGGCTTGTAAAACTTCTCACGATGACCAAGAGTTTAAAATGGCTTAGCAAGCTCAGAACCCATGTCAAAACCAGAGAACAGGTCTGGGAAACATCCAACAGCTGCTGGATGTGATGGCTCTTGTGCCTTGTGTGGCTTTCCCCTCCAGTAGGAGTATGTGTGGAGCACTGTCTTCTATAAACAAACACCAACGTTTGCAGTTACATTGTTTTGTGTATTAAATCAGAGCTTCCAGGCAGCAGCAGACTTGCAGTGTGTATGTCCTTCCACCCTTCTGCAAATGTGCAGGAAGGCTTGATGCAAACCAAAGTTACAGAATTTCAGCATGCACTTGGGAAAAAGGTTTTGGTCTGTGCTGCAGGCCTGGTGCTTTCTGCAGAGCACAAAGCTTCTTCTTGCACAAAGCAAGACCAGTGAGGGAGGGCACATGTAGCTGGGCTACTCTTTGAGCTTTGTGCTGCCCTGCATTGCCATGTGGGAGAGCAAGATGTGCTTGCCACAATTTGTGTTACAGATTTTTTTACCCCTTAATTATTTTAAAATAATGCTTGGGTAAAGGTGTTGGCTTTTTTTTTTTTTTTTTTTTTTTTTTTTTTTTTTTTTTTTTTTTTTTTTTTTTTTTTCTGTAGATATCTGAATTTTCTTCTTTGAATTACATTGGTAACTCCCCCTTACTTTCACCTCTGTTTCTTTCTATGCCTGCTGTCAGTATCAGAGTATTCTGTTACCACTGTTGTTGCTTAAGTGCTCTCTCTAAATTTTGCTCCATGTACTCAGACCATTTTTGGGAGTGGAGGAAGGAAGGTACTTTAATTTTCTGCATATTTGCTAGAAGCAATCACCCATTCTATCACTCTTCCCAGCAATCATTCTATGGTATTATTTTGCCACGTTTCACTGATTCAGGTCAAGCAGAGTGGCTACAGAGATGTATATCTGTTTCCAGACAAATACTGGAATGCAATCTGGGCACCATGTCCCAGTTATTAATTATACTTATTGCTTTATTTCAAACATTCTAGCATCTTTTTCCTGCAAGACATTCAGCTTTCTGTGAATAGTTTCCTAAGAGATCAAAAAAACCATGCATGACTCATCATTTTTGTCAGTATTTGGTGAATCTGAAGAAAAAAACAGAAACAGGAATGACCAAATTCAAATTTATCCTTCAAGTCCTGACTTCACTTTTTCTCCCTCTATGTGTGACTATTTTACAACTTATTCATAAAGCATATGCAGCATGTGCTACAAACTCCTCCGATTCTTAGTCGTGTTAAAGAAGATCGACCTCTGTGCTTCCCTGCAAGGTTCTGAATTGTAGCTGCCAGTGCAAGCTTCCCACACTCACTCCCTGGAGTCTGTGCCCAAGTGTTACAAATGACACGATGGCATTGCTCTTAGAGTGCTGGGGGACAGTTGTAATTTTGTTAAATATCACTGTATTATGGGATGCTGCACAGCAGACTTTTATCTCTGAATTCTGGCAACGCCAGATGCTCACATCAAAACAAATATCCTGGAATTGGGTGACATATACTAAGAAAAAGCAAAAGAAGCCAGAGTCCTGGAGTTCCTGTAGGTGGGTGGTGTTAGTAATTCTAGTAGAAGTGTTTTAGAAGTAGTGATATCTTGAGATATAAAAGGAAAAGGTCTCATATAAACTTGCATAACCTTTGACTTTTATAATCTATCAGGAAGAGAGGAAACTTCACAGGGTTTTTATTATGTGAAATAACTCTCTCCTTTTCTCCCACCCTTATCAGTCAGTTTAATAAAAGATAACACCTCTTTGGCTTATTGCTGGAGCTTATAGCTACGTAATGGCTCTGAAGCTGATATAGTTGGGAAGCGAATGAAAAGCGTAGGGGAAAACAGAATTCATTGACTGAAAAAGTGAAAACAGTAGGCACCGACATGAACAATAAGCCATTGTCATTGACACACTTGGGCAGAGCTGCTGTATTCCCAACACCTGAGCGCGTCTCAAACAGGAGGAGGCGTTTGCCCCTGCCCGGCTTCTCGGTCCTTTGGGAATAGGAGCTTTCCCGCACCGGGGCGGCTGGAGAGCCCAGCGGCTGCGGGGAGAGCGGCCGCCAGATGGCACCGAGACCCCGCGGGATTGCAGGATCGTGCTCCCATTCCGGACACTTACGTGTTTAAGATCCGTGTCTTGTTTAAACGAGGTCATTTGAAGTGTTATACCAAGTAGTTCAGCGAGGGCATAGTTTTATTCCTAAAAGCTATTGAGCCTCATCAGTGGCTATCACCCAGAGAGAAAATTCCCTTTGGGTAGTGAATTTTTTTTTTTTTTTTTCCCTGTGCATGTGTGTTTGTTTTTTGACCTTGCTCAAAAAAAAGGCGATACTTTTTATACTAGCTGTTTTTTATAGAATATCTTGTCCAAAAAGTAGTGAGGTTGCTGTTCTGGTTTAAAGCTTTGCTCCTGAAGGCTATTCCCATATATAATCTAGAAGTGCTGAGCGGGATAACTCTGTGCTTGGAAAGGTTGTAGCTTTGTGTTATCTCCTATGCTTTCCTTTTGATGCGTTTAAACATGGATTCTTGGTAATGGAATTTACCTGAAATGCAGAGCTAATAGACTTTTTTTGGTGTCCTAATGAATAGATAGATGCTGAGCACATCTGCTCCTTTCCCTCTTTCTTCTGAAAGTTTTTGTGTTGCTCTTGCCTGACTCTTTGGTGGAAGGTGGATACCCTAATCTGCAACGAGGAAAGCACTTCTAAATGCTTTTGCTTTCTTTTTTGCTCCACGGATTGTACTAAATCGGGGCAGTAGGAGCTCTTTGTTCTCTCTGCAGTGTTATGTATGGCTCCCCAGCTTGCCTTTCTCTGGTAATTGATCCTTCCTTTCAGCATTTAATCAGTTTAGCAGGTTCAAGTGCCATCATTCACATTTATGACTGTTCCCTGAAGTAACACATCTATTCAATATCTGTAGTGTGGGGGGGCTGAGGGGGAAAGTGAGAGGTTATTGCAAGCTAAGCATATTAACTGAGAAAAAGGATTTTAAAAAAAACCCCTAAACATTCAGAAAGGTGTTGATTTTTTTTTCTGCAAGGAAGGACAAAGTAAGTAATAGCATAGAAAGGATTAAGAGGATTTAAGGCTCTAATAGCCCAAACTGACTGGACTGGATCTTAATGTGCATTTTTTTAGATAGGACTTATGGTACTTCCCATATTCTTCGGGAAATGAAACCTTTTTAGTTGTCAGTTTTGTAGGGAGGAGTTTATTTGGTTTATTTGGTAAATGGCACCTTGTTGCTATTCTTAACTTACCTTCCTTGCCTGGTTTCCATCACTGGCAGTGCCAGTCCTTCCTGAACAAGGTGGATCCTTGTATGTTTCAGAGTGATGCAGAGATGTCTGCAGCCACAGTGTGCAAGTGCATTCCACATATTAAACACTGGTTTTATTGTGGGCATATCACCACATTTTCTATTGGAAGGAAATAAAGTGCAAATATGCAATCAGGCCTCCAGCCCCAGTTATGCTGAAATTACTGTTTTCTCTTGGGACAGCTTATCCATTGACACAGTATTCATCACTCAGTGCCTATCCCAGCTTTTTAATGTATGTAGGTATTTATTTATTTATTTGTTTATTACTAAGTAGTAATTGCACCTGCTGGCCACAGATCAATTAAATTCTGTATTTTTCTTGGTAGGATATACTGTTGAACTACCTGTCATGTCTCCTGACATAATATACAATAATCCCAGAGAAAGAGGATGTAAAAGAGAGAGAGTGAAAAATAACAGCTTGGGGAAGAAAAAACCCAATCCAACAAATGACAACCCAAATTGTTAATGGAAAAATAGAGTTAGAATATAAAAGTAGCCTTTGTCATGCATGCTCACATAGGTGGTTGTGTAATCTTGAAATTTAATGTGAATGCTTTGCCTGTCTTTGTAATCTGCTCTTCTTAAAACTGGACCTTTGTACTGACAGAAGAAATGCTGGGCTGTGCATTGGGCTCTGTGGTATTTAAAGGAATTAAAATAGTTGAAGATTAATAATTGGGATCAGTCCTGTGCAGATTAGATTCAAGACAACAAATTTTGTAGAGCAGTAATGTGTTTTATTGCAAAAGTAATGCTGAGTTCTGCTCCTCATTGAGAAACTTTGCTGCTTGAAGGAAAACTATGGGCTACGTTTGTTTGTTGAATGTTTTAGTCTACACTGTGTCAGACCACTTAAAAAAGCAGCTTACCTTTTTTCTTTTTTGTTTGTGGCTTAATCTATATTGATTGAAGTTTATAAAACAAAAGTACTCATTTATCCTTTTTTTTTTTTTTTTTTTTTTTGTCTTTGAATGCTGTTTAAAGTGCCATGGCCTGCATTTTGTGTCTCTGTTTAATCTCATACCTTTTCCTCGGGTCTCTCCAGACATGCCAATTAATAGTGAATTGCAATTCACTGAAAATTCTTAATGTGATCATGGCAAATGTTTGCACTAATCTGACAACTCCGAATGTGATGGTCTTAGTTCAATATTGTGTTTGTATAAGTGCATTCAGAACATTGTGGCCTCAGCTAGCAGCATTTGGAAACAGAAGAGGGATTTGTCAGTGGTGAGTCCAGGCTGGTTGTATTGCTACTGAGATATTTCTGTTCTGTAACACTTTGGCCTTAGATGTAGTCATAGAATCATAGGTTAATTTAAGCTGGAAAAGATCCTTTAGACCATCAAGTCCACCACTAAACTGTGTCCTGAAGATGTGTCCCTGTTCACATCTTTTAACTGCCTCCTGGGATCATAATTCCACCACTTCCATGTGTGGGAATCTTCCCACCTTATCTGGTTTTGACATTCCTGCAACAAACTGGCGATTGACTTGTTTGGGTTACAGCTGTAAGAAAATTGTCAGTGATGCAGACCTTGTTTTGTGCCTTCCTGTGGGGCTTCTGAGTGTATTTGAGGTTCCTTCTGGCCTCTTTAGGCTGTCAGTAGGTGAGAGGATGGGTGGCTGTAGCTGATGCACCTGATCTAGGCCAGGAAGTTTGTCTCTTGTGGGGCTGCATCTTCTAGGCCTGAGGAGATCTGCTGAAGGGACAGGGGATTGGGGTTTTGCCACTGGGATAGCATCAGTCAAAAGCAGTGAGAATCTGGCACCTGAGCAGCTCTGAAGCCATGGGACTATTGTGAAATATCTCACAAAAGAACAGTTCTTTATCCCTTATTGCTGACTTCTGCGCTCTGTCACTGAAATGCAGGAATTGGTCTATTTACACCTGGAAGGTGTAAATACATATCACAGATGTTGAGGGAGAGAAGAAAATAAATCTTATGCTTACTAATGCTTTCCTGATTTTTTTTTTTTTTTATAACCTAATGAAACCAAATAATATGATGTGAGAAAAAAATCTTAGAATTTATTTCCTTGGGTTTCTGCACTGCTGGTGTGAGCTGAATCCTGGCTCTTGTGATCCCTGGAACCTAAAATTTTTCTGTCTCTGAATTATCACACAGAGTGTTTTTGGGACAAGCAGCACTGGTTTTCCAGCTGGTGCTGCCTCTTTTTAAAATGATATGAGATTTCTGGCAGGATGCCTGTAAATGTCTTAGACTTTGATAATCTGTATAAAATATCTAGAAAGTGTTCTGAAATTCATGTGTAGAGAGAGCACTTAAGAAAAAGGCACCAGATGTCACTTAATTGATTCTTTTTTTGCTTACAATGTCAACATTTTGTTCTGATGTGCAACTTGCTATAGTGCATCATTTTTCCGTAAACAAATAAATGTAAAACACTGCCCATGGATTGAGTTGCTGGAACGTTCCTATAAAGTAACAGTAATCTCTTGTCAAGAGCCTTTTCTGAAATACCAAGGCAATGCTTTCTGCTGCCTTCACCACACGAGCTGCCATCTGGAGAACAGATCCACGCTCAGTACAGGATTCTGCCCTGGGTAGGAAGCACCTTTTTGGTGGGCTCAGCCCAGACAAAGCATTGTGTGCAGGTAACTGCTCCATCACGAGCTGGCAATAGTGCTCATGTGCAAGGCAATGCACACGTGGGGTGTGTTGACTACAGATATTGCTGTTGTTGTTTGTGGAATTAAACTTCAGCCTCAGCATTGCCTTGAAATAGGATTTTCCATTTATAATGCAGCCACATAATTTTTACACTTTGCGCTATTGCCCCATATGTGGCGTTCTGCAGGGTACCAAAATCTGTCAGATCTCACATAGGAAGCATCCAAGTGTATTTATAGCTTTTGTTATAAATGATCCATGGAATATTTGGTCTGCAGACATCTTGTCTTTGGTTTCCCGTTGCCATGGGCACTCATTAGTATTCCAGGGAGGCCTGGTTGCCATGGCATAGTGTGTAGCTGTACCGTGTTCCCATGGCAACCTCCACATTAGGTACCTTGAGCAGATCTGCTAGCAAATCTGTTTGGGTACATCTAAGATGATCTCAGGGCAGTGTTAATGTTTTAAATGACATTGCCATGCTGTCCCGAGGTGATTCTTGCTGCAGATGTGTTTGGTATGTTAGGTTGTAACTGTTGGGTCAGTATATTGCAGCATAGTGGCAGGCTGCAGGAGGATTGTTTTCAAAAAGCAGCACCGAGGGATAGCTTGACCTCTAAAGAGGTTAAAGCAAAACTGTGGTGTTGAGACTGTTTACATTTTTCACATGGTCCTGCATGTGTCTGGATTTGAGCTTGCAGCTCCTTCCTCAAATGACCTTGAGCAGTAACCACATGCCTGTGTACATCCCTGTGCCTCTGAGAATTGTGCTCTTTGAACATAATTATTTTTTCTTATTGGGGAAGAGAAAGCAAATTACCCTCTAGCCACAGCTTGCTGTGGTTCATTTGGGGACCAAGGTGGTACTGCTGGTGTGGAACAGCACTGCAGGTGGATAGCTAAGGATCAGGGAAGTTTTCTAGCCACTGATGGAGAGAGAATCTGCTCTGGGTGTTGGGAGTTGTTTAGAGAAGTGATAGACAAATTAACATCTGTCAGTTCTTTGCTAATGACAGGCTGTTTACTTGTTTCAAATTCTGTTCTCCATTAGTACATTTTTTGGTTTATGTAATGTACACAGTCAAGAAACTGGTGAAAAATCCTGTGGGTCTTTTAAATGCTCTGAAAAATGTGGACTGCTGTATACTTGGAAGGGGAATATGTCTATGGAGCCTCTTTAAATGGGACAGTTATGGAGATTCCATCAAATTTCTGCTTTCAGTCATAGAAAAATACACAGCTGGATGGGATGTAGAAACCTGTCTAATTTGAAAAATCAAGTATCAAAAACTGACAATGCAGTGTCCTGAAAAGTGGTGATGTGACACATCTGGGAGGATTTTGTTCTGCATTGCCACAGAGCACAAGGCTCCTGCAGCCCTAGAGGGGGCTAATTCTGTCACGGTTCTGATGGTTTCTTTGTTGTGTTTAGCAGATAAAAATGGTGACTTAAATAAAGATCTTAAGGTGAATCAAATTCTTTAAAGATTTAAACACTCAAAACTACTTCATCAAGTCATATTCTTTTTTATCTTGAAGTTGATAGAGTGGGTTTGTACAGATCCCTTGGCCTCTTTCCTAACTGCATCTAGAATTTCAGATGTTTCTTGGAGTCCTTCCTGTAAGTTGTTTCACTTTTTAAATGTCTGTGCTGAAAAAGGCTTTTTTTATACCCTTGCTTAGAGAACACCATGAAATCAAATGTGAATTGATAATCAAATGGCTGAGTTTGTTTCCAAGCAATGCTGTCTTTTAACACACTAAAAGCTGAGAGCCAGGAAGGCCAACACTCTGTGTATTTTTTATGTTTCTTCAGATTGGGTTTGGCTTCTAACTGAGCCAGAAAACATGGCCTGAATCACACCAGTACTCCTGAAATTGCTTTCTCTCAGTACCCTCAAACTTGATTAAGAGCAGCATGCTTTAAGTACTTGGTTAAAAATAAACAAACCACTGTGAGAGGGGAAAATAATGTACTTTTATTTTATAAATACGCTAATCAATTTTTAAAATATCTTCAGCTTGAAGTTCTGTTTGCAGTGGCTTGCAAATCTCTTGTGATAAGCGGCTGCTATCTTTGTGTAGTAACTAATTTGTATGTGGGTGTAGCAGCAGTTAAAACACATGGCTCCTTTGAATCAATGAAGATGGGCATTTGCAATGACCAGGTCAGGCTTTGCTTTTGTCCTGACTGCAATTGATTCTTCATGGAGTCCTTTTTTTTATTCTAGCCAGGTGGTTTTTTTTTTTGTGGGGGGGGAGGTTCTTTTTTGTTGTTGTTGTTGTTTTTTTTTTTTGTTGTTGTTGGTTTTTTTTTGTTTTTTTGATAAACAGGAAAATATTTTAAAACACTGGTTTGTATTAAAAGGCAAGAGTGGGGTATGATTGATCGACACAGTGAAGAGATGTGCTAGCATGAGCAGACATTTAAGCTTCTTTATATTTATATATATGTATATATATCTAGAAATGATTTGATCAGTAAAAACTGATGGGAAGTTCATTTTTACATATTTTCTTTTCTGTCTGTCACTTCCCCCTCTTTTCCCC
The DNA here is from genome assembly GCF_903797595.1 of Erithacus rubecula. NCBI lineage: Eukaryota > Metazoa > Chordata > Aves > Passeriformes > Muscicapidae > Erithacus > Erithacus rubecula. The sequence continues at coordinate 6,378,520 of NC_136660.1, forward strand.
CTAATGCCTGGCAAAGTAGTTAAAATAAATGAAGAATAGCTGCTGGAAATCAGGAAAGAACACTTTTAAAGGAATTAAGACTGTGGAATAAATCGGCAGAGTTGCACTGGGGTTGTGGGAGTTTTTAACTGGCATTACCTGCCGTAATAATTTTGCTCTACCTAATTGCATGTTGCTGATACTGGGTGTGTGGGGCATTTCTGTGTATTTTTTTCTGTCCTTTATTCCTGATCAGATTAAGAAGAGAGAGGATACAGGAGGAGAGTGACAGCTCAGTCATTCTCATATGTATAGAAACATAAAGCCCAAGAGACACTTGTCTGTAGCCTGCAGATTTGATTTTTTTTGCTTGTAAGATGAAAACACAGCTCAAGCTTAGAGCTTTCCTGAAGAGAGCTTCCACACGTTTTTGTTTTCTGTCAGAAACACCAGAGGCATGCTCAGGCTCTGCCTGTGGGGGCCTTTCCCTGAAGCACTGGAATTAATGTGCAAAAGAAAAAGAGAATCCAAAATATCTGACATGATAACAAGAATGAGTTATGCTTCAACATGCATTCTTGTGCCCTTAACCTAACCTTGAAAGCAGAGCTGATGCTTGGCTACTTGGAGATTTATTATCTGTGGTCTTTTACATAGAAACATAACCATTGTGTAACTGAATAACCTAAGCTATTGCCTGCTAACTTGAAATTGTGAGTTTTGTTTTCTTCTGATGGACTGAAAAAAATATATTGGAAGCAAAAATCAGTCTTGAAATAGTGTTAGTCTGTAGGTGGTTCATGTGCATTTGATTTGAAGTGCTCACTCAGAGCATGAGCAGCTCTTACTGAACGGTCCCATTCTCTACTAGGAGGAATATAACTCTTAAGCACTCATATGAAAAGTTAAGCTTAAGTTACATAACTAACACTTTTTGAATAGTCTCTCATGATGGCTTTAGATGTTGCTGCAGATATCTCTTGTTTGTTGGTGGCAATCAGCTGTAAAGGAATCAGTCAACGCCAAATAAACCTGTTACAAGTACAGTGTGTGAACACATCCTATGCACTGGTTATGCATTTTCAGTATGGGCAAGAGTCTTACAGCTAACTGGATTAATTGTGGCATTTCTTTATCAGTCAAGTTTTAATAGAACTGTAAGTGTTCTGCATGTTGGTGGAATGATAGATCAGTAAGTCTCTCATGGCCTGTTTGGGGACAGCAGAGCCTAGGGTGTGTCTGTCGAGGCTACTGTTGAAGAGAGGGAAGGGGCAGAGTTGTCACTTCCATGACTTGAACCTGGAAGTCTCTAGGTAAGTCATGGATGCAGCTGAAAGTTTTGTAAGCAGGGCAACTGGACAGGAAGAATTGGCATTCAGTTATGGCTTGTTGGTTTGCTAAGCCATTTTCTGGGTTTTAGTTTGGCTTTTCCTAATTTTTTTTTCTTCTTTCTCCACCAGCAATGAATGAATGAACCATAGGCTTTATTCCTCTGATATCTGAATAGATATTCCTGATGATGAAAGTAGAGAGTTAATTGCATGACATTAGACATAGTCTGTTAACGTGCTATGTCAGCTGTTTCTTTCAATATAAATGTAAATTTTGCATGGGTGAGGGGGAAGGGATTTGGTAAAATAAACCTTATGCAATAATACCCATGGAATTTAATATTTGCCATTATTTTTGCTGTCCTAATATTGATGAGACTCTCAGACAAGTGCATTTTGAGTTGAAGTTAATTACTCTTTTCTGAAAAGTATTGGAAATAAATTATGTGGCATGGCATGCCTTTGATTCATTTTCACCATTCTAAAGTCATCAGCTTTTAAAAATAGCAAGTCTGAATGCAGATATCTGGGATATTTATTAAGAACTTTCTGATTAGATATTAATTAGCATGCCAGTAGGTTGCAATGAAATGTTAAACTGGAGGCTGAGCCTGCTTGCAGGTCTGTAACTGAGCAAGCATACAGATTGCCTAATGCACACAGTGCTTCTGTAAAAATTATTAGTACAAAGGAAGGCAGCAGCTTCAATCTTGGAGGAAATTTTTATTTTTTTGGCTAAGTAATTAAATCCAAGCCAAACAACCTAGACAAATTATACAACATTCTAGAAGTATAGTCATATTTTATGTTAAATAAGAAGCATTTTATGTATTTATTATTATGATACTATGAAAAAAGTTGCTTTTTTTCTTCATAATATTTTAATGAGAAAATTCTTTTTGCTGGATGATAATGCCAAATTATCAACAGTCTTAAAGTATTAATCATGTTTTGAAAAGCCTTACTAAAATGCAAGTTAGAATTAGGTATCAACGACTCTGAGTCCTGGCAAGTATATGAGTGTCTCTAGGGGCACTTCAGATAGTTTGGATAGTCTCCCAGTTAAGTACTCCTGAGACAGAAAATGGTTTTCTCTGAATTTGTAGCCTGAACAAACCAAGTTCTCATTTAGTCCTTGCTGGGGTAAGATTAAAATTGTGACTTGCACTGGACTTAACCCATAAATGAATTTCAAAGACTTGGACTTCAGGCTCTGACATCTGTGAAGAGTTCTATTGCATGTATATGGAGGAACAAGCAGGGCACAGAGGAGATCTGTCATTAGTTATCGTGCAGTTATCTAGAGAGAATTCCAAAACCAGGTGATTCATTTTCCTAACTTTGCTCTGTATCTCCAGCAGCAGCAGCATGCTCAGCAGTGGTGGTTGAGTGAGAATACTCTCATTTTGCAGTTGTGGCAGTAGCTGCAGACATGTGGCAGAGGAGCAATGCTTTGAAGCTGGTGTTCAGGACTTCCTGTGCCAAGGGCAGCCTTGGTAGGGTTGGCATCTCCTATTCCAGCCAGTGGAGCTGCGGGATGTGCCTTCCAGGACTGGGGTTTTAACCCTTCTTATGGCAGGTGTAGATGCAGAGATAAACTGGAAACAATGGTAATCTTGCAGCAGTGCTGCTTTAAAGCAGGGCTGAGCTGAATTGTGGGGGTGTTTCTACATCAATAAAGAGTATAATCATGCGAGGGTGGCTTTTGTTGCTGGGGGAACCCTGAAACCTGAAACCTTTTGTCTGGTAGCATGTGCTGTGGTGACTCAGAGCAGTGTGAATGCTGCACTGTGTGGGGCAGCTGACCAGGGTGGACACAAACTCAACATATTTGGGAGCTAGTGCCACATCTTGGGTGGGACAGCCCAAAAGGAAGAGCTTTTGCTGTTACTACATACTCTTTAAGTCTGTTTTTTTATCCAGAAGAACGTAGCCATTTTAAAATGGGAATAAGGACTGTAATATGAAAATGTCCATCTATAGAATTTATGGTATTGGATGTGACCTGCATTCACTTAATATTGTGCAATGCAATCTTTGTGGGAACCTAGAAATAGAAATATGTACATTGCCCCTACTTAATACTTGCAGGGAATTCTTCTTAGCCTAAGCAATGGACAATAATGAAAGGAGGTTGTTCCCTCTGGGAATTGAGCCCTTTGTTCAAAATGTAGTTCAGCAACTGAACTCAAGAAGAATATCCATTAGCAACCAATAATAGCACTTGTATCCCCTTTGCTGGATTCCAGCTATTAAATGGCAAGACATTAAAATGCTACAAAAGCCTGTGTTGAAATGGGACCAGGTACATCATTTCAACATTTAAAATGTACCAGTTCTGAGTGAGAAACAGCTCTTCAGAATTCATCCACCAGCTGAAGGTGCTGCTGCTAACTTAGAGGGAAGTAGTAATCTTCTGTAGAATGTGCAAAGATTTTTAGGAAGAATTGCTAATGTAGCAATGTCTGTTTTCTCTGGCTCCTCATGTTAGTGAGCAATGAGACTAACCTGAGCCCCCATGTGATTTCAGAACAAAGACTTAGGGGTGTGAGAGGGAGTATGTGATAGAAGAGTCCCTGGGGACTCTTAAAACCTCTCCCAGAAATGTTACACTTTTATTATTGTTGAAATGTAAAAACATTGAAATGTAAAACTCAAATGATTGTCTAAAACTTTTCCCCTAGCATGAAAATTCCAGAGTTCTAGCAATGGTACAGTAAAATATTTTGTTTAATTGGAATTGCTGCTCAAATGGATGGATATTTTTCTTGTCTGCATATTAAATAGGTGAAGCCTTACTGTTATCAATTTTGTCTCCTCATTATTGGGTTGGCTAAGCTTTTGTGTGTTATAGTGGGTTACAGTGTAACTGGTACTGTCTGGCATGTGGTGACTGTTCCAGGTAATGAGAAGCATTGGATATTTCAAATTCCTTCTGATCATGGAGCAAGAAACCGGGTAGGCCTTGTCTGGGATGCTTAACCTGGAGCCAAGTTCTTTACAGATGGAAAGTGATTAAATTTCTTTCCTCAAAAATGGTATCCCCTCTACCTGCAGAAGTAGTATAACAGACATCAGTGAAGGAGTTAGGTCAGGCTTAGAGGTTCCTGTCCCTGAGTATCAACCTAAAATCAGAATTTCACAAAGCACCATTCATAACTGTGTGCAACTCTGCATTTAACATTTAATTTAGGCCTGGGTATTACTCAATCGAGTAACCATAGGCATGGACTTGTCCTGGGTCCTCTCTGCTGCCCAGTGCCTCCACAGAGGCCAGGATCTCTACATCTGTGCTCTGTCAAACTGCTTGTCTATTGGACAAGACCCACAAGCAGCTGTGGGAAGAACAGTGTTGTAGTTCTGTCATTTACAGAAGCTTACAGTAGACTAAAAGTAAATGAAGAGAAAATTAATCAAGAAGAGTCCAGCTTACAAAAAATGTCATAATTCAGAGGACTCCTTGTACCTTACAAGTACTTTTATGTTTACAGAAAGTAAAGATGTATTCCCCTTCTCCCCTCACCACAAATCTGCATTTCAAATTCCTCAACTTCTAACTTATCAGAAGAGATTTTCTAGATGTCCATGTGATAATGCTGGGAACCTCAATTATAAAGTTGTTGAAATAACATTTTTTTCCTTAATGCAAATTCTGGGTAGTGTGGAGACTGACATTCATGTGGAGTATAAGAAACACAGTAAAGAGCTGAGTTCTTTTCTTTTTGGCCACAGACACACTGTGATGGTTTGTTCCTCTGACAGCAATGGTCCAAGGATTGATTTACTTGGTTTTGTTGCACTGCAACCCTTGAGTAACCAGAATTTTGTCTAGGGACTCAGACATAGCTACTATAAGCATTTCACTGCTTCTTTGCATATTTTACTGTGCAGCTTCTTGACTGTTAGGCCACTGACATAAGGACTGGATTCTTATACCTCTGTGCCAAGTACAGAGAAAAGCTCCAAGTGCTCACTTCAGAGAGAGGCTTATGCTAACCAGCTAGTTAAATTCCTGATATGTGTTCCCCAGGTGCTGTGGATCAATATTCTCCTTCCTCTGTGCATTCTCTTTATTGTAAGCTTTGCAGTATCCCAGATGACAGAAAGCTGCACAGATTGCACAGATTCCAGCAAACACTGAATACAGGACTTGTGTCTAGTTGGCTGCAGTTTTCTCATGCTTTTAATCATGCAGGTTTCAAAGATATTGCCATTCCTCTTTATACCTTTCCAGTCTTTTGTAGTGTTTCTTCCAGTTCTTTGGAAATCAGTCAGGAGTTCAGTGCTTTTAGCTGGTCTGTAATTTGTTCTCAAATTTAAGGCACTGCTTGGTTTACAAAAAGCTGTAATAACTGCCAAAGCAGCATATGTGAGTGACATGAACAGTATTGTAGTAAGCAGCCAGATACACAACCAGCTTAATTCATCACTCATGATGGGAGAGTGACAGTTTAGCATATGGCCAGTCTCTTCAGATGCTGGTTTATTTCAAATTTATTTAGGACTGTTTAGTTCTTCCATTTGGGAAATAGATAGTTGTAAAGCAATTTCTCCTTAAGCTTTTTGAGTGGACTTTGGTGGTGTTCAGATTCCAAAGTTAGAACTGAATTAAAGCTGCTCCTTGTATGCTGTAGGAGAATGGCAACACATGCATTATTCACTAGGGATTGTAAAGACCTCTTCAGGTACATCAAGGATGGATTGTTGAGTGATCTGTGTAATATTTTGCATAGCTTATAAATTAGAGCCAGGACAGTGTTTATAGAGGCAGAACCTATTGTTTGTTTAGAATTATAGCCAAATAATTGCTGAAAGGGTTTCTTGTTTGTCTTTGTAGTGGGAAAATTTTAATGATTTGTTCAACAATGCTATTTGACTTGTATTTTTTTGCTGATTATTAGTAAAGTATGTTACATTCAGATTTAATCTTGGGATAAAAACTCAAGACATGGTATGAAAAGGTTTCATTTTTCCTTGTTTGGGTTATTGCACATAAGACATTTATTTGCAAAAGGGAATCCCCTGAGCTACTTCTATTTTTATATTCATATGGAGAATTAGTTGATATTTAGATAGATAGTGCTAATCGTCAGTACACTCTGAATTCCCACAATTTCAAAATAATTGCAATGTTCCTGCTGTGACAAAAACAACAGCAAGTGTTGAGCTGAGTTTCTTAAAGGAGTTTTAAGTAACTTGAAGAAGAGTAGTAGAAAATGAGCAGTTCTAGGCAATGTTCTCTCATTTAGACTGTTTCTATAATAAAGCTGGGATTTTTGCTCAGATGATATTCAGTCCAGTCAATCAGTGACAGTAAAACACATCCTTGTTCCAAATAAATTTAGCCACATTGCATGCTTTTTTTTTTTTCACAATGAAAGCAGATATGTGTCTGCAATTTAAAGCTTGGCTAAGTGTTTTGTAGTGTATGTGGAAATTAAACACCTCAAAGTGAGCAGCTATACTGTGAGAATACATAAAATACTATTTAAAAAACCCTAACACAACCAAAAACCCAGAGACAAACTTCAGACAACTCAGAAATTTAAAAAAACCAAACAGCAACCCTTTGCTTTTGGTCTTAGCAGCTGAGCTAATCAAATAATCTCTGTATATTTCAAATACATTTAGGAGAGCAAGTAGAATAATGTTCTTTGCTGGAATCATGTTGGCATTCTTTTTTTATTCTTACATTTCCTTGTGTTTTGAGCCAGAGAGCTGGAACAGATGGACTTCCATAAAAAGCCAGTGCTTCATTAGATTGGCAAGTTCAACTTCCTGCTTTTTCACCTGAGGAACTGAGCAGTTGGATAGTCCTAACTCTTCACATATCCAAGAATGGCTCTGGGGATTGTGTCCTAACTCTATGAGATCTGCTGGGCCTCTTTCCCAAGCCCTGCCAAGAAATTGTTTTTGCAGTCATATCTCCGACTGCTCTCCTTGTTGGAAAGCATTTGGTCAAGCACTGTGGGTGCTCAAATGCAAAGCACAGAGATGCTTAAAAGAAGAGTGTGCTGAAGACCATGGGTCTGTCTCTATACTGTTGTGGATTTTGTTCCCTTTTTTTTTTTTTTCTCTATAGGCTTAATCTTGTAGTTTCTTTGCCTCTCTGTATGTTTTGGCAGAGCTGTTGGGATTTCACACTGCATTTCATTGTGCCTAGCATCTCAATATTTCACAACCTTAATTTTTTTCTTTTCCTTTTTGATGGATTTAATTTTTTGCCCTATGACACTACATAGATCTTCTCAGAAAAACTGTATGAACAGATTTACAGGACATACTGGTTTTAATTTTTTTTCATGTAGGACCCTGGTTTATGCAATATCCCCATGACATAATGAGACATTATCATTCACTGGGATGAGAAACACTCATTGTGACATTAGTCAGCTGTATGGTATATTTGTGCCTTCATATTTTGAATGCTGATGCTCCACACTGTATTTTCTGTAAGGTGTAGTGAGTGCATTGCTGGGATCTTTGCTACAGAGAGCTCATAGCCTTTGGATTGCTCCCCAGTAGTCCCAACTAATGTTGTCTTTGCATTTAAGCACCCTGTTTTTGTACTACTGCAAGAGATTGTTCTGTCTACCATTTTAAACTCTCTTCAATCTAATTTCTTTATTTTTAGATATACCAAAAATTCTTCCCTCTGGAAACCCTAGAAAAACCCTAGGAAACCTTAAAAATCCCACTTTTGCTCATTCCCTGGTTTTCAATGTTTAAACAAACAGTGTTTGTTTTGTTTTTATCCTCAATGTACCATTATAATGCTGAGTTTACCATTGGAAAACACAGAATGCTACACAGTAAAATTTTTGAGGCTGCCTGATCTTTTTTGAATACTTGTAGAGAATGTCTTTATCTACATTTTATACTTTTGTCCTCACTGTTTTGGAGCCTCTTCTCTGTGTTGCTGTTGTGTTCCACATCATAGATGTTGCATTGTTTATGTGAATAAACAAGCAGCAACTCTTCACATGAACCACATGGAAGATACTGTTGTTTAGGAGACCTGGTTTATGTACCTTGGATATAACAAGGACATCCTGACTGAAGACCACCTGCCATACAGTTTGCTTATTCTTAAACAAAAATCCTCTGTCAGTCTGTGCTTACCTGTGGTTGAAAGCAATTTTGTTCCATGTCCGTGCTCAGAAAATAGCAGTCATGCAGTTTTATATCTTAGTGTTCAGCTATGTCCTTATCAGTTGAATGTGCAACTATTCATCACTTTGAAATTAAATTATGTATGCAGACCTTATGCCTGTAGTAGTAATGCATAGCATTGGCATTTGGATAATAATTATTCCCTTTCCCTCCAAAATATCACCTGCAAAATGTGTGAGAAACGTATAGCTGACAAACATGCAACTTCCTCTTATTCCCTTGGGTTTAGTCCAGAAATGTTCTGGTGTACACCACTTTCTCTTATCTTGGGTTTAAATAAGATGAACAAAATCCATATTCCAGGATGTTTTGGATAGGAATGTGTTTGCTACTTCTCTCATTTTCTTTTTTCTCATCTCTTTCTTTGGGTTGTTTTGTTTTTTTCCTTCTGCCTGGGCAGCATTTACCGTAGCAAATTAAAAGACAAGATAGAGGATGATTTACTGTACAGAGAATGAGGTATATTTAATGGTATATTTCTCTTTTTTTGTCCTTCAAGTGGACAGAAGTTATTCCTCCTGGTTGTCACTGTCATCTATGGAAGCACATGTGAGCACTGGGGCTGTGGGAGTCAGATGTTTACAGACTTGTGCTCAGGGGCTTATGCTGACTGCCTATCTCAGCTTTGCCATTGTTCCCCTAGATGTGGAAATTGTTTAACAGAATAAATGCCTCTTGTTGTATTGATACATTTCTTCAATAAAAGCATTTGGCAGCACTGTCTCCTACTTAGATTTGCTGGACCTGGTGATATATTTAAACTATCAAGCAGTGCAACAAACTTCAATGGACAATGCTTCAGTTTTCCATGCTATGTTTTTATTTTGTGTTTTAAGTATGAAGGTTTAGAAGTGCTCTGAATTTTGCTGTTACAAACATTGTATGTGGTCATCCAAGCTATTCTGATTCAGCTGAGAAGGGTGAAGACTAGTCCTGCAGCTGCCACCATCTCAGTAGAAAATAAACATTCTTGATCAGTTCCAAGCAGCTGCACTCAGCTCTCACGCTGACACTGTGACATGAACTGGTACAGAAGTCGCTTGGCAACCCTGTTAGAACTTTAAAAGAGTCATACATTTAAATAAGGCAGGAATATTACAGTGTGAACTGGAGAGGAATTGGAGGGAGTAAATGGCTGAAGCTGGCGCTATTTACCTTTAATCCTTTTTCCATGTTCTAACTGGGACAATCTCAGATCCTTCTGCTGAGCTTAATGCATGTAATGGAGAAGCATGGCTCTTGTTTTTAATCTTCTTGGGGACTGGAAGCCCCTTTGAATGCTCTGGTAATCCAGTTCCCATGAGAGAAAGGAGGGAAGAAAGAGGAAAGCCTTTTTTAAACTTGTTTTGTTGGGTTTTTTTTAATGGGTTTAGATTGTTTTTTTGGTTGGTTTGTTTGTTTGCCAAAGTTTGTTGTATAATTGTTGGATTCTGTGCAACAAAGCTTTTGAATTAAGGAAACCAGCTGAATCTGGCTGTTAGCCTTGCAACTGCTGCAGTGCTGTGAAGTTGTGCTGCTTCTTCCCTGTTGTGTTGTGCTCACATTTAACCTGAAACTGAACCTTGCATTGCCTATACTGAGGGGGGAAAGGAAGGATTTTCCAGCAAACAACCAGAAAAGTTCCTACTTAGCAATAATTTGTCTTCTTTTACTTTCTGCTTATCCCCTTGTAGCACTGACCAGGGGGGACAACTGATTGGTAGACATTTAAGGTGGTAATCTCCAAGTTGTGCTGAGCAGTGATGGACATTTTTCTTCCCAAGTCTTGTGCCCACACTGTCACCATGTATGAGGCCCATGTTTATCCCAAGTTCTGCTGTAATATTCAGTTCCTATTCTTGCTCTCTTGAAGGCTTAGAGTAGAAATTCCTCCAGTATGTGAGTTACCGTGTGTCTTAATAGCTGAAGGAAATAAATACATTTTCCATTAAATTTCACTGACAAAATTTTACCTTAACAAATTAGCTTCAATTTGCTTTTGAGGAAAGTAAAATGGAATAGAAAACATTTTATAAATAAAAAAAAACTTAAAAATATATGAAGATTTCACAAAATTGTGAAAAGAGCTAAAACCATCCTAGTTCTTTATGTTATATATTTTTAAACTGTCAGTCTTTAAAAATATAATTGCTTTCTCTTTGCCTGATGTTAAGGATGTTATTTTTTATTGTTGTTGAGAAGGTTATTTCTTATTGTTACGCCTCTAACTTGTCATGTCTCAATGCAAATTCCAGCATTTTACTTATTTCAAGAACTTTGAACAATCTGATGTTTGAGACAAAGCTTTTTTTTTTTCATTACTTAAATTACATATTTGTGTGGGACGAGAATCAGATGGTAGCATTTTAGAAATGTAGTTCACTTCTTCAGTTTTTTGTGCCAGTTATCTGTCTGGTCAAGGCTGTGATATAAAGGCTGGGAAATTAGGGTTGGCATCTGTACTCCTCTCTGTTTAAAGCTAAATTGAGTTAATAGAAATAGCCAGAAGTAAGGACTGGAAAAAACCAACCCAGACTGCAAGGCTGAGAGCTGGAAGGCAGTGGCATGAGGAGGCATTTGGGTAGTGGTGCACAGCATGGAATGTCCAAAGCCATGGAGAATAAATGAGCCTTGCAGAAATGCTGTGGAATGATTGAGCACTGTTAACCTTTATATGGTGTTTGCTTATCAAGGTATATGCACTGCCAGATCCTGGAATTTGGGAAGTGCAAAAGTTGTTTTGTTGTGTTTGTATGGTTTTTCTAACCTTGAACCTAGCAGTTGTAAGAGGAACTGAGGACCCTTCTGGTGTCTCTGCATGGAAATCTGTTACATTAAAAAACCCCCACCAAAATAATTTTTAGGAAAATACAATGACTTTAAAACCACAGTATTTGTCTTTTACCCTTTTGCCAAAGAACGTGTTATAGCTATGATCTGTGCCTGTAATCTCCAAAAATAATTGAGTTTTATTGTCAGCCAGTGGAAAGAAGAAAAATTCAGTGTCAACATTGGTTCTCCAACTGCTTCTAGCAGTGTGCACTTTATATTGCCATTTTAGCTGTGTTTATCCTTAGCCTTGATGTGCATCAGAGGTCTTTTGTGCTCCTTTATGAAGATAAAAATATAATGCAACTGCAGAGCAAATTAATGGGTTTGGCCTTTTTTGTGCTTATGCTTATTAGAAGTCCCAGAGGACGCTGTTATTAACACACAGGGTATTTGCATGTTCCTGTATTTAAAAGCTACAACCAAGATTTTCAGTTGCAAAATAAACATTTATTTTATAAAGCATGAAGTTCTACTCCAGCACTGCAATCAGTGTAGCTAGAGTAGAGGTAATGCTATGGATTTAATTTGAAATATCTGAGCCTCACTTGATGTAAAAAGGACAATTTTAAAATGTTACAGAATTGTATGTAAATCATATGTGAGAATTGGGACAGATGGAGTAATTAGATGCAATTTGCTAGGTGGTAAAGCAGGGAAATGTTCCACAGTTGTGTGTGTTTAAAAGCATTATCATAAATGTGAGTTCCAATTTAAGTTTTGTCTTCTGTGCAAAGGTGAAAACTCCTCACTATGGGGGAGAAGGAAGGTATTTTTTCAATATTCAGGAGTATAAACCAGTGAGCTAGCATGGCTATTTCTGACAGCTGAATATTGCTTACACTATCCCTTTCAGAACATTTTCATAAATACATAAATACATAAGCCATAAATTGATGGTTCTCAGCAAGACAGGCTGTTCTTTCAAGTTTTAGTTAGATATGCTTTGTCTTACTCCATGCAATCAGACAATCATATAGTAAATAGGAACAAAAATTGCAAAGCCCACTGGTAATTATATACCACAAAAATGTTGTTGTGGTGGCCATTGATAACATCAGCAACCAGCAGAATTCTACAATTTATTTTCTCTTAGTATCAGTGACCTATGGTTTGGGGGGTTTTTTTAGCTTATTTGGCCTCTTGAGATTAAGTGTTTTCTTGGTTGTTTCTTGTTGGTTGTTACTTTCTGTATTTTTGTATGCTCGTTTTTTTGGTTTTTTTTTTTGTTTTGTTTTGTTTTGGTGGTTTTTTTTTTTTTTTTTTTTTTTGGGTTTTTTTTTTTTTTTTTTTTTTTTTTTTTCCCTGTTGGGCTAAAACCCCAACCCAGTAACCATTGTTAGCACTTTCTGCCTTTCTTTCAAACAGATTACCATTTTAAATTTTTCTCCTCTATTACAATAAAAGTTTGTTTGTTTGGTTTTGGTTTTCTTTTTTTTTTTTTTCTTTTTTTTATTTCCAAATGCAGCAATTTCATAAGCAAAGTAGAGGGCAGGAGGTTTATATTCCAACATACTTTCCTGGCTTCTGAAGTAACAGGGCAGAGTGATGCCCCAGCAGAAGATGGCAAAGCTTCTGGGCTTCATTTACATGATCATTTTGCTCCATCTGGGCAACACCTGGGGGAGGAGAGGTAATAAGTGAAACCTCACTCCAAGCAGTGGCTGCTCACAGAAACAGCCCTCAAGGACAGGGAAATCCCTGCACTGTAATAAATCTTGTTTTTAGCAACATCAAGAGATGACCCAAAAGGAGGAAAGAGAACTAGTGAAGGTTGCCTGAAGATCCAGGAGTGCCAGTCATTTTGGGGCAGTCTGGGTTAGACAAGCAGATGACTTTGTACTTCTTATGAATAGAAACTACCCTAAATTCTCACATCCTGCTGACAGCAGAACTGCCTGGCTTCCTTGGAGTGGGAGACAGGGAAGTCTTCTGTCAAAAGCAGAGAGAGAAGCTGTGTAACTTTTATTGCAGTTTTTTTCAGTGGTGTCAGAATTGTGAAAGGATTTCATTCCTTCCTATTATCCCTGGAGACAAGGCTGAGGAACAAGATTGCTGTTAATCTGAAAAGTATGAGAAATTGAAAAATACTGTCCCAGGGAGGTTTAAAAGAGGATGAAGCTTTGGAGCCTGTGAGAAGGAAATTCAAGCAGTAACTCTCTGCAGTGGTAGTTGTGACCAAGAAATGATCTGCCATGGAGGGCAAGAAGGTTCAGCTGCAGAAGGGACTGAACTGGCTAGAAATAGAAATGTCAGAGACACATTGGATCCCTGTATGGGACTAGAAAAATAGGATGGCAACTCTCCTTAATGCATAAAATATAATTGGGTAATCGTACAAAGGGAAAGATGGGATTGTACTTTTAGAGAAATTCCACTGTCTGTGTTCAGCCTGATAACAATCGATTAACCATCTGATAAGCGGTTACAAAAAGTGATCAATGCAGTCCTTTCTGAATTTGTTAAAAATACTGACAACATGAAACAGTTTTTACTAGCAAATTCTTGCAGCTTGAAATGAAATAGTTAAGTAAATTGGAACTGTTTCACTGTTTTAAAGGTGTTGCGTACACTGTATATGCTAAAAACTTTCACTTTTCTCTACACAGATTAGTAACAATGATGTAGCCCTGAAGCATTTATGACCACCCCTGGGGTTTTAGAATCAGGTGGAGTTTATCACATTACTGACTGGTTTTGTAAAGATTTTAAAAATGGGCGTCTTAAGAATAACGCTTCTGGCTAACGGTCACTGGGACTTTCAACGTAAGTTAAACTGCCTTTCTGGCAACAAACTTGTATAAAGGCAAGCTGAAATTGCTGTGAAGCACAAGGCCACAGGTAGATAGTGAAATATGAGCCTTACTGATGCAATTTATGGGAAGCTATTCCTGGCATTGTCTCCTGTTATCTGAACACATTGTGTTTGGTGTTGAAGACACTTCAACAAGCAAGGAGATCCTGTGAGTGTGGCTATATAAACAATATGGAAATGGCATTTGGGTAATGTGTAAGATTTTGTCATGAGGGAAAAACAGAGGGTTGAAAAGGTCCTTTAAGCAGGACTGCTGGTTCATGTGGCACAGCAAAATATCAAGAAAGTGGGAATATTTTTCCTTCTGGTAATGATCCACTGCATTGTTAGGGCTTAACTAGTGAGCTAAGTGAAAAGTAATACTCAAGCAGCATATTTCAAGGTCAATGTCACAAATTCAGAGCTTTCAGTTTTTTCTTGCTGTTCTCCTGCTTAGAATAGAAATATATCTGTAAACCAAACATTTAACTGAAATTTTTGACAGCTTTTTTTTTTTTTTTTTTTTCTAAGATCAAGCTTACTATTGAGGATTTGCTTCTTTTGAGAGCTTCAGATTAATGATAATGAAGTTCAAAGCAGTGAACAGAAATAAGAAAAATAGGGAAATAAATAGAAGGACTTAGTTCATAATTGTTAAAGTAAAAATTGTATCAGTATACCTCCTTTAATGCTCTGTGTCAGTTTCAGTTGTTGATGAATGTAGAGAGGCTTTCTCTTTCTAAGGTGCTTTCACGGCTGTAATAATTCACCTATTTTGAGCTTGAAAAAACTTCTGTGTTGATTTGAAAGACAGGTGTCACCTTGGGTGAAGGCTTGCTGCTGTTCAGGGCCCCAGTGGAAATTGTTTTTCTTGCCAGTAACCAGGTAGAGAGGGGTCACAATCTGGCTGTACTCAGGTACATGCATTCTCCAAAAGCCTATGGCACCCAGGAAAGCTTGTGCTTCCTTCTTGTTGGTCGGTGGAGACACTGTGGTGATCTTGTTGATAACTTCAGTGGGAATCTGATGCCGTCTGTCTTGCCACTTCTCCCAGGAGCTGGATCTCTTGGGCAGGCCCTTTGACTTGGCTTTTTTTGATGGCGAAGCTGGCTTTCAGCAGAATTTGGATGAATTCCTCTCCTTTCTTAAATACTTCCACTGTTTTCATGGGGCAACTGCTGCTGGCTGTGATTGCCCTTGCGGTTCAGCTAGAACCTGGACTGTTGTAATGCTTGTGTGTTCCACTGCTGCACCATTAGACTCTCCTTCTTCAAGGCAGGGGAGAGTTTCTCTTTCTGGGGAGATGTACTCCTTCAGCATCTGGCCCATCTTCTGTATCTCCTTCACCAGAACTGCCACCCAATCCAGGTGGTTTATTTCTGAGGTGGGCTGTGGAGCAGCATCCCTATCTTCTGGAGTAGATATCAGGGTGCTTATCCAAGTCAGGATCCCCTTACCTCTGAATGCTGATAGAATAGGCATATCAGCAACACCAGCCACTGTATGGTATCATTAGCATTTAGAGAAGATTTGAACCCTCCAAAATTTGGAGAGGTAGACCCAAAAATCTGGGTGAAGGAGTGGGAGAACACCCAACCTGATTTCCCCTGCTGTCTCTTCCTCACAGTAGGTACTGTTATTGAAGTAACCCCAGAAACATACGGTTAGTGTGTGATAGCCCTGAATCCATGTGCCCGCCTTCCAGAGGAAGTTAAAAAGCCATTAATTCCTCACTTTATCAACCCACAAAATAAACTGAGTAACAGCCACAATAGCCTTAGTTGTAAGACCCATGTTTAGATAAGGGCCTGCAAATGGGAGAAATATAGTTGTGACCCTGTGCCAACTGAACCAGGGTAAGCTAGACCACATGGTGCTACCTAACAAGGTTTCTAAATTCAGCAACAAAAAATTAGGTGATTCAAGAGCTGTTATTCCTTTTTCACCCTTTTCTCTCGATGGGCTGAGGCCCCACATTGGGCACCAAAATCTGTGTTGGTTTGAGAAGACAGATGTCTGCTAGGAAAAGCAAGGCCCTCCCTTGAAATGGGGAATGTAAACTGCCTCCCTCTGAATTAATGTATATTTGAAATTAAGGGGCTCTCAGGCAAAGATAAGGAGGCGCTATTGGTGGTGTTGAAACCAATGCCAGTGCTCTTACTTATGCCACCATATGGATTACTTTAATCTGTGAATTACAGGTTTTTAACAGTTTAGGCTATAAAGCAGCAAATTATGCTCTCACATGCTTCAGACTACATTGTGACTCTTATTTGCCATGGAAAATTATACTAAATGTGATGGTAAAATGCTCTTTGGAGGTCAGACGAATTGATGTTTCCAAATATTCCGTGTATGAATCTTGTTTGGTATGACTGAGGAGATACAGGTGATGCTTAGCAGCACTCCATACAGAAATGCCATGATAGAAAGCCCTTGGAGAGGTGTAGCAAGGTAAAGATCCTGAGCTGGGGAGAAGGAAAGAGCTTTTCAGCCAGTTGTTTACCTTTTCACTCAGTTTCCTTAAGTTATCTGGGAGCCAGACATTGTATCATACGCTTCTTCAGCAGACCCTTGACTTCCACTGGCACACTGAAGAGCTTAGATGATGCATGTTGTCCTTATGTTAACTTTCCTTTTTTTCTGCAAAAGCCTTCCAAAAACCATCTGTCCTTCCAGAAGATATTTAGACCAGTACAATGGCTGAGACTCCTCATAGGAGTTTAGGACTGGCACTGCAGAAAATTCCCAAGAGGGCTTCATGTCCATAAATAATAGATGATTATCCATAGATAATTGGTGATCACTGAAGTGTGACCATTTCATCACATTTGAGTAAGTGTTTTGTACAGCAAGGTAAAATACAGTTTACAGCCCTAAGGAAGAAGACAGGTTGAGTAAGATTGTAGCAGTGGATTGGTATTTGAGAAAATAAACAGTTTTTAAGTTTAAATTTCTGACCAGAAGGGCTTCCCTTTTACATTTTTGTGCCTTGAGGGGGTGCAAACTTTTCTATATCCACTAAGTGTCTGGTTACTTGGTGTTTGCAGCAGAAATAGCCATGTTTTCTTTAACCCTGAAAACCTGTTGAAGTTTGAGCTTATAATCCCTTAACAGGACAGTAAATTGACAGTGGGGTTGTAAGGTCTGGTATAATGATCTTTTCCTATCTCAAATTTTGGCTAAGGTCCTGTATCCTTTCAGGTATTTCCTAAAAGGAGTGTTGGAATCTTTTCAGAGTCTGCAGAGAGTCTGGAGTCCCAGTACTGAGGATTCGATATTACTTGTGAGTTTTGATTGCTGCCACTTGAATAATACAGTATCACAAAGGGTGCTTTTTTATATAAACCTCATCCTCCTCATCCCAGCTTCTTGGAAACATCTGAGTTGTAACTACTGGAATTTTGTATTCAGGGAACATGCTTTCATTTGTATTTTAATTCTCTGCTATCATTTACAAAGTTCTTTGAATCCTGTGGTGCTGCTCATTTATAGATTTTTAATTCTTCCTCTGCATTAGAGTTACTATGTTTTTCATATTTGTAACAGTAAAGATTAATCTGAATTGAGAAAGAACCTGAATTATTACAAAGAGCTGTTCAGCAACCACAAGGGTTATTTGTTTTGTGTGGATAATGAGAGGAGAGACCTTTCCCCCCAGGGACCATCTTCTGCAATGTCATGCTGCACAATTTCTGCTCTTGCATGGCTCTTCAGCTCTGTCTTCAGCAGATTATTGGAATACTTGAACACGAGCAGTTCTGGGAAAGGGTGTACATTAAAAGCACAGCACACAAACTAATTTCCATCAGCCTGGCAAGAATCCACACCCAGTGTCCTTTTCAAGCTGTGTGGCTGCTGTCACAGCTGCACCACGAGCATGGTGTGAATCATTTCAGTCCTGTAGTAGTAGTAGTAGTCCTGCATCTTCCCTGGTCTCAGAATCTCTTTTGCTTTCCTGCTGCTTTCATTCACTTAAGCAGTTCTGCAGCACTCTGTAAAAGTTGCAGATGTGAAGCTCTAGGCCTTAAGTGCACACTGCATATTGCTTTTGCATGCATAAGATGTACATGCCAGAATGACAAAGGGCATTTTAACATTTTAGCTGCTCAAGTAGAGGCTTCTTTCTCCCACTCGCCTTCCAACTGATAAGAGAAATAGAAAAATATATTTGAGATAAAGAGAACAAGCTGGTTATAGCCATTTTTCACTGACATTTTTCCTTTCAATTTTTTGGATCCCTCCAAAGACTTTTTTGTTCTCCCTCATGCTCAGTTGTAGAGAGCATAATATTGCAGCATAAGTATCTAGCTTTGACCATGAGGCCTGTGCAGGGGTTCCAGACAGCAGTGATTGTCCTTGGCTGGTGTTCTCCTGATGCCCACCCAGCCCCTCAGTAGCAGAGGGGGAGGAACTAAGAGGGAAAAGTTTGTGGATGAAGGTAAAGGCAAGGAGATCACTTGACAATTACCATCATAGGCAAAAAACACAAGTTGGGGAAAATTATTTTCTTGGTAAGACGGAAAATCTGTATTCTTTATGACCAATTTGATTTTTTTAATTGCAGAAACCAGACAAGAATAGAGTCATGAACACCTGCCTCCCAACATATGCTTCACTGATTTTTATGGTAGACTTTATTCCATAGTCTGAGCTTAAGGAAAATGCAGTTTTAGGTGGTGATTGTCCATGGATTAATTTGTTTAAAATTTGTACATTTTAATAGAGAATCTTTTTGTGTAGTTCCAGGTTTGAAAAGATTCTTCAAAGTTCTGTAGACATAGAGGAAGTGAATTTATTGATGGTGTTTGTTTAAATCTTTGTAATATGTGTAAGACACAAAGCTGTACATTATTAAAACATTATAAATCAACAAATTGTAGGAAGAAATTCTTAATTTTGGTTCAGGTCTGTTGAAGCAAATATTTGACAGATCTTGATAGATGGAAGTTGTTTCTTTTGAGCTGTGTGTAAATTAACTTTATAATTTCAATTAAAAGTGTATATTTTTAATTGACAGGACAGACCCAGGGCAGCCTCATATGATTGACTGTTGTTTTTTGAAACAAAATATCATACTTATTTTCCTGTTGGGAAGAGATGAAACTTCAAACTACTTTTACTCTTTACATGAGATTTAAGAAAAAAAAAATCTCACCAAGGCTAAAAACATTTGATGCTATGAGATGTTGAGATTCTCTGGGACATCACACATTATGGGCACAAGGTGAGGGAGAAAGGAAATGTAACAATGTCTCTCTCTTTATATTACTGAGTGATGAGATTTAATGCATTTTGCTGTTTCACCTCTTACACAGTCCCTCCGGTTTAGTCTCTCTTGTGTCTCCATTATCTGTGAATTTATTCCCATCCACATATCTTCTAATGAGAGAAATCTAATCATGGCTGGCATACTGGCTGGAATGTAAATAGGATATGACCCATCATCTGGTGCTCTGTAAAATAATTATGGCCATAATTTCACCTATTTTTGTATGTGTTGTAGCTGAACCAAAAAATCTCTACTGCTTCTATGGTTGGAGATGTTAAAAAACCCCAACAATAAACAAAACCCCCAAACCAATAATTAAGTTTTCATGAAAGCAGCCAAATTTTTTGGCACCTTTTCCTTCCTGAAGCATGGAGCAGGAGAAATATATTGTATGAGAGGCAGGATTGCAAACAACTCGTCTTTTATCCTCCCCTGCCCTCAAATATTTTTTCTTGGTCATGTTTTTGTCAGAATGCAAAATGACCAAAACATGTAAGGAAAATTTATTCTCTGGAGGGCAAAAAATCTAATTCAATAGCTTATATAAGCTTATTTACCTCAGGACTATATTGTAGCATAGCTGTCTATGTGCAAATATAAATAGATTTTTATAGATAATATTGCAATAACTGCTAACAGTGTAAACTGGGGTATCAAATTTGGGGGTTTTGTCTTTAAAAGGCACTTGGGCAGATGACTGTGAAACAGCTCCTATACATGCTTAAAGAACTCTTGGGCCATAATATTCATGAAACTTGAAGTAATTTTTGTTTTATCCCTAAGTGGAAACGTCAGGATTTAATTTTAAGCATTTTTCAGTTAGTGCTGTGACTTAGTGCTTCTCTTGCCCTTTTAAATTGATGTTTACAGCAGATACTTGTGATATTGTGATTTTAATTAAAAGGTAAGAAATGAAGAAATTGTCATCTAACCAAAATGTCAGGAGGACCATTTTTTCTCTGTAATTAGGCAAAAAAGCTGCTAGATAGTTTACTGCGTTATGCTCCAAATGTGCTCCCAAAGTGGAGTTGCTCCAACATTACTTTTTTCCTGCATGTTTAAAAGAACAACTTTTCTTGCTGCTGTGATTTCATCAGTGAAATTTGAAGGAGTGTCTGGCTTAAAAAAATCTTGCAGCCTGGGGCCTTAGAATCAAAGCTAAATTTGGGTTGTTCAGCACTTACTAGTTCAGTGAATTTATGAATAATCTGTCTTGAAGGCTTATACCATTTCCCTGGCTTGTGAAGGCCCTGTCCTTTTCACAGTGCTCATCACAATAAGGAGTGTCCTGGGGAGCAGAGGCTGCACTACACCTCTGTGTGAACTTGCTCCGTGTCCACCTTCCATTGCCCCACATACTTGTCTTAATGGGGTTGGATAAGGCTGGGTTAGAGAGACTCTGGCCACGGATGAGCTGTTGTGAGGCACTGCTGTCTGATAAACACCCTGGCGAAGCCCTGTGATGATGGGAGCCCTGGCCAGCCAGCCTGGTGGCACCAAGGCGAGGTGACACACACCTGCCCCTGGCCATGGACACAGCCTGTGGAAAC
Source organism: Erithacus rubecula (assembly GCF_903797595.1). NCBI lineage: Eukaryota > Metazoa > Chordata > Aves > Passeriformes > Muscicapidae > Erithacus > Erithacus rubecula. Next base: position 6,399,427 of record NC_136660.1, read on the forward strand.
GAGCCCTGGGTGGTGTCCTCTGGCACCCTGGATGTAAACACGGGGAGACGCTGCGTGCTGGGAAGCACCCTGTGCTGGCAGGACAACTTCCAATCCTGACAAGGTGCTGAAGGAAAGGGACATGGGAATGCCTTGGCTGAGAGATTACTTTGTAGGGTGTGGCTTCTCTGCCCCACACTGTGGTCCTGTGGAAGTTTGTCCAGAATGGGCTGGTCTCACTGCCCTCCTTCCTTGTGCAAGACTTTACTGACAGCAATATATGTGCTTACTATAAAACTTGTGATCTTAGCTTAGCAAAATGGTCTGTTTTTCTAGGCTTACACTTAGAAGAATGCTTCTAAAAACATGGTAAAAAAAAAGAGATTTTGCAAAGCACCACAGGAATGAAATCAAACCAGAATCTTTGACGAAGCATCTCAACTGGTAAATAAGAATTTATAGAGCTTGGATATAAAGTATGTTCTCTATGTAATTGTGTTTTCAAATGCAGTTGGCAGAGTGCTAACTGCTAACAAATTTTGTAGGACTTTTGTGATATGATTCTTTTTCTTTACCTAAATTTTTGGTTAGGTATTCCCTTGTTAATGGACTGCAGTTCTTGAAAATTTCAGCTACTGAAGGACGTTTTAAGGCATGCTGATTTACCCCCTGAAGGGAGAGAGGGAAGGAATTTAATCTCTTAGCTTGCTTTCTCCCTGAGAGTAATTTCCCAACCACTCTGGGCTTCACTCCCAGACTCCCTTCAGTTCTGTCCTCAAGGGATATGTTTGTCCTCGAGGCTCCTAAATTCAGTCAGCTAACATATGTTAAAGTAATTGTGAAGGCAAGACAGCTTGGTTTTGGTTCATGTTAGCATCTCATGTTCATCCCTAGTCTTAATACAAAAGTTCATTTTAAGTTGTTAACCTGAGTTGTTTTGCCATTGCTTGCATTTAATTCTCAGTTAGCTTTTTAAAGGTGAGAATTAATCTTTTATCTAATAGAAGTATCTGCCATCCCAAAGGAGTTGCAGTAACTTCTTTCCTGCTAGCACAGGAGAGTGCAGCTCTCTTGAGAGTTTGGTCAGAGGACTCTTATTTCTTTAATTGATTTCTGCTTCTACCCTGAAATATTGTTCCAGGACTTCCATTTAGAGGAAGGGATCTTAACCTATAGCATGGAATTTTAGGCCAAGACAATCTTCTTGGTTGGTAGTTGAGTCTATAGTGGACTAGAGATTGTGCCAGCAACTGGGTATGGTTGTTAAGTGGTAACCACCACTTTATTCCCATGATCTCAGCCTGAACATAAGTGGGGTTTGGGTTGTTTTTATGTTGATGTGCAATAATGGACTCTTTCACATGTGCTGCTTTGCAAGCAAAAGCAGATTGGTAAATAGGCTGGGTTAAATGTCTAGTGTAAGTTAATGGAGTCAGTAATACCAGAATTTAAATTAAACTGCTGTTTTGTTCAAATTTTGGATTTGAAACAACAATCAAGACTGAGCTGAAAACATTTTTCTTAGCTTTTAATGTTTTCCCAAAGTACTTCCTTTTGTATTTAAAAGGAAAATTGACATTGTAGATTGACTTTTGGTTTCAATTTTGTAGGGAGAAAGAGAAGTAAAGTTACTTAGCCTTCCATACTCTCAGCACAAATTCCATTCCTGTCTTAGTAATACTTGATTTAACCTTGAGTTTTGGCTGCTTATAGTGTAGGATATTGCTCAAGGAAGTACTAAGTGGTCCTGCAAAGTGATCACATCTGCAAAGTGATCCTGCAGTTAATGCTGAATGCCGTAAGTTTTTTGTTAAGTTAAGCTTGTGAGTTTCTACATATATTAGGAGCAAGCTGGCTTTTTGGCTGGCTTGTTTTCTTTGTGCCCATAGTCCTGTAGTTAAGCTTTGGAATTGCTTGGCTGTTTGGATTTGGATGGTGTTTTGGTAAAGCAAGGAGCTACCATAGCCATTCCTTTTAAATCCCACTGAACGCGGTTGCAAAACAGGTTCCCAACAACAAGTTGTGTCCCCCTCGCTTCTCGCATGCAAGTCAGTCTAACTTATAAATAGAACTGTCCTGATAGAAAGAACTTGGCCCATCCTCTTGTCCTCTTATGCGAGTTTTGATTTAAAAATAGAACTGTCCTAGAACTGATATGTATCGAGGAGGTTGAGAAAGTTCACTTCTAGACACTGCTGTGATTAAGCAGCAAGTTACAGGGAGCAGTGCGTGTGTTCTCATCGCTAATCAAAAGATTTCAAAGCACAGTAGCATTAGCTTTGGTTTTCCAAGGAGCTGTGAATTTTCTTAGGGTTGGATTTCCCTAAGAAATTCCTGAAATTTCCCTACAGCATGTTGTTGCTTTGCTGTAGCTTACCAAATCATGCACAAAATACACCAAAATATGTGCACGTCCGCAATGAAGTCAATGTTGTGAACGTTGGAAAGATGAAAATGCTTCTTTGAGCAAGGGCTACCTAGACAGTAGATAGTAGCTGTAATTTGTAATTTATTGAACTGCTGCTTTGATCATAGCATTGCAGCAGTGTTTTTAAGCATATGTTCTTTCTGAATGCCAATGCTTCCTTAGCATATTTTAAGGTAATTCTGCTCTGGTATTTGCTCTTAGTTTTATTTGCTTTTTTCCTTTAAGCTAATTTCTAAAACTTTAAATTTTCCCTATTTTCTGTTGTTTCTTAAAAATACGGAGTTCTTTTAAGTTTAGTTTTTTTTTGCTTGTGACATACTTTAATGTGCATAAGAGACTTTTCTTGGGTGTTTGAAAATCTTAATTTTTCAGGCAGTCTTGTTTGGCGTATCTCCTTCCATTTCAGTTGCCTTAGGCATTTCTAATGCACAGCTTTACACTGAACATGGTGAAAGCCTAGGGATGGAAGAAGGATAATCTGAATAATTTCCATAGTGTAATTTAGAGACGGACTGATGTCAGCAGTCGCTTGATAGTAGTTTTACGATCAAAGTTAATTTGTGGGTCTGCAGAGGAATAAAGTTGAAAGGCTTGATTTTGGAGAAGGAAAAATAATTTATTCTTTCTTCTTTTTTTCCTTCCTAAAAGCCTTTCCTAAGAAATCTGTTGTGTATTTCTATTAAGTACTCATATCTGGTGCTTACCTGCCTCTTCTGCCTCCTTACCCAGAGTATAAGAGACAAATTTTTTGAGATAAGGAGTAAATTAAAACCAAGACCTCATAAAAGTGTCTAAATGTTGACAGATGAATGATTATTTCAAGTGGTAGAAGAGAGATTCATTACATTTCTTTTCAGCAGGGTTGCTATGGTTAGCTGAGCAATATGGGAAGAGAGGAGTGTGAGAGCTTTTCCTACCTCTCTGAGCATCTTGTGACTATAAAATTCTTCTATTGCTTATCTAGATTTTTCCTTCATGTTCTAAATATACCAGAGCTTGGGAGATTACTCATTTTTGTTAAAATGAGAGAGAAAAACATGAAAAATTAAAGGGGTTCTGAAGTAGGGCACTGATAATTCAATATCTTCAGTTCTACCTGAGTTATGGACAGGATGTGATGTGTCGTAAAACCTAAAAACAGTTTCCATCTCATGGACTGGACTTGGAGGTACCCATTGGAATAACGTAAATTCAGTGGGAGCCTGTGATATTCCTCCATTGGGTGCCTGAGATCAGGGAATGATTTGAAAGTGTCAGCATTTGATAGCCAACGAGTTGCTCTGGGAAAGGGCCATTTTTTTCTTTTTTTAATCCTGAGAAAGCATGACTGTTTTTAATATTTTAATTTAAAAAGTAATACAAAATTGCTTTCTATGCATACAATCAGGTAAGCATGCTACAAATTAGAAGCTTTCTTTTAGCTAGCTAGTGTAAGGGATCCAAGCCTGAACTTATTGAGAACGCACTGTTAATTGTACTTGAACTCAACCTTTTTGGACTTAATTCAGAAAACAATGTGTTGTTCAGGCAGATGCACACATAATATTAAATCATCTTGAACAGAGGAGGTTTGCTTTGTGCGTGCATTAAGGATAGGGTGCTACTTTGACTGTTTAAGCATTGTTTTACCCACTGTTAACCAGCAGAGAGCAGTTTAGTTTGTAACATAACATATAGAAAAAGTGCAGTTGGCAAAGGCTGGGGTGCTTTTTCGTTCTCTGAGATGGCCATTAGAAACAAATTGCCTGTGATAATTAAATTCCTGTGTTTGCGTATTATTGACAGTGTTTGTGTTTTGGACCAATATCTTGTCTGTAGTTTTGCATTTCATCATATGTCAGTGACATAAATGAAGATTCAAGGTTAATTTTGAGTAGTGTTTTGACAATGTTTATTTAAATTCTCACTGTATGAGGTGCAGATCCTCAGATCTTCAGCCTTGCCAGGCTGATGTAGGGAATTGACTCCCTGGTTTGGAGCCCCAGAGTCAGGTGATGCCAGTTTGTTTCCAGCCCATGGAGACGGCGAGCTCAAGGACTTGTTGCGAGCACAGAGAAAACAGCTTCCATCTGATGGTGCTGTTGTGGTTGCTCACTGAAATTCATTTGTCGGGAATGATCCAAGGAGAAAGCTTTCAGGCAAATAGCATTATGAATCAGTGCATTACATCTTTTTCTTTTCTTAGTCTGTGGCACGCATGTTGTTTGTCATGAGTGAAATGCTGTTGAAAGGAGGGTGAAGGGTGAGAAGATCTGAAAGAGGCAGGAGGATCCTGATATGAACCTCATCCACCCCCAAAATGCATGTATTAATTGGTCGTTTTCTGTTTAAGGAAAACCTCAACATGCAGATAAACAGCCAAATATCACCCCCTTATCTCCCAGCAAAATAACACCGCAAACCCTCTCATTGCCACTTCTGTCAACATCTGATGTGACTGATTTCACCTCAGAAATGGGCAAATTAGCGTTTTGCTACTTCAAGTCTGCAGAATGAGTACAGAGGATGGGTCTGTTGCAGGATGTGTGATACCTGTTACACCCTCACCTGCCCTGAAGGGGATCCTGAGGGGCGATGCCAGCGTAGGAATCTCTGGATGTGCCTAAAGAGGTGCACAGCCTGAAAGGTGGTAATGACGTAATTCAGACGTGTTGAATGGCTGGTGCCATGGTTGTTGGTAACGTGTGGGTTGTGCGTATGTCTGAATGGGCACAGAGGGGACAGAATTACTGCTCTGAAGTCTCTGCCCCCTCCTGATTTTTATTTTTATTTTTATTTTCCGTGAGACTTGTGGGGAAGAAGCCAAAGCATTCAGCGGAGTAGGTGGCAGCATGTGGAAACATGATCTGTGACTTGCCAGTCATGCACATACATGAGGCACGTAACACTTGTGTGAGCGCTGCCTTTGCAGGGACCCTGCAAATCCTGTCATAGGAACAGGCAAACAAGGGAGGAGCAAGCTCACACAGGCACGAATAGTTGTAAATGTGTGTTTTGCTGAAATGCTGTTGATGCTTTTATGAGATGAATAATTAATATTGCAAAGCTTATTGTTCAGAGTGGCAATTTTCAGGTCCTTTGGACGGGGATATAGATCTGTTGGAAACGTAAACATCTCATCTAGCAATTTCTTCAGCAGCGTGTTGTGCCTTTTATTGTTTGAATCTGCCTGGGAGTGGCTTTAAGATCCAGTAACCTGATCTTTTATCACTCTCGGAGGCTTCCTTTTCTGGTATGCCCTGATGCATTCAACACATGTCGGTATTGTACGCGACCGGCAATCCGAGCGACTGGGGCTCGCCTTCTCTGTCTGCGAGAAACGGCGAAGGATCCGCTGCTGAGCCCTTCTGAGAGCTGCCAGCGTCGGCTGCTAATTGCTGCGTGCTCATCAGCTCCGTCCCAGAGGCTGGCAGCGCTCTGCATGGCCAGGCGAGCCAACGTGGAGATCCTGTCTCGGGAGTAAAGACTGCTTCAGAAAGACTGAGGAAAACGCCTTTGCTTTTCTTTAGAGGGATCGGACTGATGTGAGAACAGCCCATTTCTCACAGGGGAAAGCAGAGCAAGGCTATGAGCGATTCCAGGCTGTGCAGGAGGAGCAGAGGCTGCCTTTAAAAGCAGTTATTCTGTTACTGGTCTGAGAAGCGTCAGCAGATGGACTTTGGTTTCAGGGCTGTGAATACTTGAGTGGCTTTGCATGTTGGAATACAAGCAGTGATCTCTTTTATTCCCCTGTACATTTACCTGCTGAAAAATGAGTGAGGAAGCAAAGGAGAAAAATGCTAAACCGTCTCACAGGAAAAAGAAAGGAAAAAAGGTAACTCCCTGTACAGACAGTCTGCTGTAATGCTGTTTTTGACTCATTTTGTGTTCAACCAATTTGCTTCTGGGTGTGGAATGGCTTTGGTTTGATAATTTGTTTTGAATAAGGATGGTGGTAGAATCAGGATGGTTCTGTTTATGCTAGATGCTGATGGGTGTGTTCTTTGCTGGAATCAGTATTACCATTGCAACTCAGTTGCTTTGCATTATTTTAGTATTCCTGGCTTTAAATATATGTTAGTTAAAGAATTTCAATGTGATTATAGTTTTCATAGTGTATTCAAAACACAGGATTACAGATAAACAGGTATCTGAATGAAGCCTTTTTCAAAGGAGAGACTGATAATCAACATGTGCTCATGTAAATGAATATTATGGACATGGCTAAGAAAAACAAGTTTACAATAAGCATTAATCTTATGGAAGCTATGTTTTTTGCCCTGTGACACTTTGATCAGTTTTATGTATTTTTGGGGCTTGAAAATATTGTGCTCAATTAAATTCTGGAATAAAATTCCAGTTTCAGTGAGGCTAATTTCTCTTAGGGCATAAGCCTTTTGCCTGAAACTGTGCTTAAGAGACATATTTGATTATTACCTTCTATGTTGCAGTTTTTCTGCTTTCCTGATATCCATGTAATTTCTACCTCCCACTTGGAAATGGATGATTTCCATGTGTTTATACTCAAAAAACAGATTGCCAAATCTAGGAAGTACACTTGTTCAGCTTTTTCTAACTTGTTTTAAATATTAACTTGGCATCTTAATTTATAATGTGAATTTCCTTGACTACTGTAGAAAAAGGCATCTGAAAGGTTTATCATTGTTTCAGAGAATATATTCAGACTCCCACCCTTTATTTTCTGAGCATGTTTGTCTTCCTACCATATGAAAGTGTATGACAGCCTCACAGTTAATCGATTTCTTGGTGAAGGATTCAGTACTGATTGTTTAAAAAGCAAATTAAACCATATTCGCCCTTCTATTCTCCCAGAATTTCAAAGAGCAGCTTTGGAAGGAGGCATGGAAAATATAATTGAAATGACTTTTAATGTTAAATTAGAATACCTTCCTGACATATGCTTCTGTCAGGGATGACAGGTTGCCTCAGGTCTAGGAGATACATTTATACCTAAATTTTGGGGTGGGTTTTAAATTTTGACTGTTAATATTTTGCCATGATATAAAAATAATTTTTTTTGGTGTCCAACAATGTAGCTACATTCTTATAGCACACACCACTTTCTATGGCTGAAGCTCATACAGATGATTCACACATTCTAGAGGACCAACCCAACTGCCAACAAGATAGAGCAGCCGAGGGGATTTAGGATTAAACAAATTTTGGAGTCTGATGTGCTGTTCTGGCAATGGCTGGTCACAGTCTGCTTGTATTGTCACCTAGAAAAAGGTGATGCTTCTGTGGGGGCAGCCCGACCCAAATCCCCTCTCTGGTGACTGGAACAGTGTCCTTGGCCTCTGGGGGCTGGGTGGAGGAAACGGTGGGGCAGGTTTACATTTGTGAGCTCCTGCTGTGAGCACGGGAGGCCAAGGGCCCAGCCCAGCGCTCCATGTCTTGTGAGCTCATGGCAAAGACAGCCCTTCTTTGTGAGCCTTCGCCACACGAGCTGCAGCCAGTACCAGGGTGGGACTGCAAACCCTGGCGTTCCAACACGGAGCGGCTGCGGCTTCTTAAACCTGATGGAAGCGGCGTTTCCCTTCACAGGCTGATTTTTCCTTCATGCTGCTGGAATCCTGGAGGCAGCTGGCATGTGCTGTGTTGGGCTGGAGCATGTCCTTCATGGCTAGCTGCACGTTAAGGCTACTGCCATGTCAGTGTTAGGCTTGACCCAGCATGGCCTAATGGAAACTACTCTATTTTAAACAGGCAGCAATCATTTTTCTGGTCTTGGCAGAAATTTGCCCTTCTTTTCACAGTATGTTTGGTGGAAGGTTTTAAATTTATTGTTTTGGTTCAGAAGATGAATCCCTGAATGGTGTACTTGAAGAGCATTACTGAGCTAACCAACAAATGGTATTTGGCTGTAAACTCCTGAGCCAGGTGAAAACTTAACTGGGTCTGTGGTTCCAGTGAGTTATGCCACCTGTCCATCCTAAAGAGGGTATCCTGAAATGGCTATTTCCTGCCTTCCTGTTCTCTTTAGATACTTCCTTTCTTGGCAGCTGTGCTTTCTCCATATTTAGCCTTTCCATCACCTTCTGTCTTGTTTATCTCTAGAGTTGAGTGGTGGCAAGTCTTCTTTCTGCTCTTTGACTGCCATTCATATCCCATTCCCTCTTCATCCACTCTTGGTTTTTCTGTTCTTACACCATTTCTGAAACAAATATGCAGGAGGGGCAGCAAAGAAAAGATCACACCCTTTTCTATAGGTAAAACACAATCAGCAGTGTGTGTTCAATTTTTCCAGAATTATATTATTAGGTTGCGCCTCAAAAATAAGCTTTCATCTGGAAAACAGGGTCTCACTTCTGATCATAAAGACATGCACTAGCTCTGCATTTAAAACAGATTGGCCAAAGGAATAGATTTTCGGCAGCCATGCTGAAAATACCGGTTTTGGTGGGGAGGATAAAGATAAGAAACCACCCAGGAGGTGTCACTGAGATTCGTTATGAAGGATGGACAATTTAGATGAAAGCAGAACAATGCCTTGTTTTAGCACTGTGGTATTCAGTGGGGATACAGCTTTCAAAGGATGATGAAGGTACCACATCAATATTTATTGCTGAGGCTACACTGGACAGGATTAACTCTGATGGAACAGAAAGCCTAATTAGTTTCTCTGCTTTATCCTTCAGGGTTCCTCCCTACCACCAGCCTGTGCCTCTTGTGCCTGAGCTTCAGTTGTCCTGAAATTTCCAGCCACACTTTTACAGTTTCAGTGTTTTGAAACTGTTGAATCCCAAGGCATTATGGAGGGTCTTTATCCTGTATGTTTGTGTTATCACTTTCCAGTACATTTTGGAATCTCAATTATAGGAGAGTACTGAACACAGCTGTCATTAGAAATGTAAGATGTGCTTTGCTTTTTAACAAAGGAGTATTCTTACCTCTTCGCCTTTGAACTGTAAGAATGAAATTAGCCATGAAAATTCCTTGGTCCTCTGAAGCCTTAAATGATAATCAGAAATGCAGGAATTAAAAATTAATTAGACCAGCTCAAAACTTCTGTAGTAAATTTTTTCCCCACACTTCATGTCATGGTTATTTGCTGGGCATCAGTCACTTCTGAGTAGTGGGAAATTTCACATTAAACTCTTGTACCAGAAGCTTTGCTGAAAATGCTTTTTTTTTTTTTTTTGAGAAGTCTTTTGTTCCCTTTCTTCCTCTGCCTCCTCCAAAATCTTTAGAAAGCCTGCACAATTACTGTTCCTGATGTCTCTCAGTGTATATATTGTGTAAGTCAGTGATGGAAACTCCTAAGAGAAATGTGTAAATAGAGTTTCCTCTTAAAAGTACACAGGAGAGAGCTCATGCTGACCTCTTAAGGTCATTCTAATCTATTTATTAATTTACCTGTCTGCCTTGCTTAATTGATCTCTATGGCATGATTTCAGCATTGGGTTCCATTGCTTTCTATCCAGAATGAATGCCTTGTGCAGGGAAGAGCCAGCTGCTTATGCAGCAGGTGAAAAATCAGTGTTTGGGGTCAGGCTGCTTAGGGCAGCCAGCATTGTTTTTTGGACTAATAGGCGGTTTAGCTCAATCCACTTTTCTTGAGCCAACACCCTGGGCTCACTGCATTGGGAACACACTTTGCAATCTCTGCCAGGGACATTTGCTCTGTCCGAACTCCAAGGTTTGACTCAGCAGCATTAGTGGCAGTCTCCAGAGGGGACTCTTCCGTTGTGGCGCACTGCTGAAAATCTGGTCAGCAGTGTGTCTTTGGATGAGATTTCAAGGAGCAGAAATTTCAGTTTGTGTGGGGACAGATCAGAGGCTCCTGGGTGTGATGAGCTATTCCCCACTGCAAGATCAGTAGTGGTCTGGAAGAAGAGCTGTCCATGACTCTGGTGGAAGTGAGTCAGGTCCTTTATAAGCAAAGCCTGTCTCTCCTGAAATAACACTACTGATTTCAGTGGAGCCAATATCAGGGGGCTTGAGCTCTTGACATTTCATCATTATATGGTGGAATGATTCATCTCTGTGTGTACAGTGGCAGTGGATGCTCGGTGCTCGTAATTCAGCACCAGTGAACACCAGCTTTTGTCATGATGAGATGAGCAGTCATGGTCTGTTTCTGATATTTGTGGTGGTGTTACATTTCCTTCAGAGCTGTCTTTTACCACTAGATTTGCTAATGTGGTTGCTTCAGTTCCCATGCACGTTGTTGTTGTCTGGGGAGAGTATTCACTGCTGTTTGCTCCCACAGGAGAAACACTCATTGCTAATGGTAAGGCAAATCTCATGGTAGGCTTTTTTAAATAGTTTTGCAGCTTTTAATTTATTCATAAAATTAAATTATTACATGGAGTGTAAATTGATTTCTGAATTTGGGTTGTTCCTGACAACAAGGAGACTCTATAAGGAAAACATATCTATTCTTGTCTTGGTAAATAAAGTTTATATTATGTTGTTAATTTTAAGTTTCTGTGGGTGAGAAATGGTTCCTATAGATTTAAATTTAATTATATGGTGATAGTCTTAATCCTTAGTATGTCAATACATCCTATGCTGAAAATTGAATTTGGTGCATGATAAATAGATTTGGGTTGGCCTTGTTTGCAAATTTCTACTTGTTCAGCTTTAGCATCCAGTTTATTGATGTTATAGATTTTTAACCTCACATTTTCAGCAGATACACTAAAGAGGAAACAAAGCACAAAGAGCCCCTGAAACTTCTGGAATATACTCATTTGCATGGGTGTATTGCATGAGTCCAAATAGTAAATGCCCAAGAGCAGTGGAATGGAATATTTTTGAATCACTGTGGCTATTCTTAAACCTAAATGTTTCCTGAAATTTTAGGCTTTAAAAGACTTTTCTCTTGAATCAAACACATTTACATTTTCTTGCCATCTTAGTTTTCTGAACTGACACAGGAAAATTAAAATGTATTGATTCCTGTCACTCTGACTGGAATCACTTTGGTACACAGTAATACTTTTGTCTTTTATCATACTGGAACAAATGAAAACATATGTAATGGAAAGTTTAAAATTTTACTGTTTTGAAAGCACCCATTTAAAATAAAAGGGTACTTTGAAAGCACCCTTTTCTCTGGAGAAAATACTCTAATTGACATTATTCAACTTTGGTAGTATTGGTCAGCAGCTCCCAGCCCCTAGGCATATATGGTTCAGAAATTGCAGGGAAAGGTTGTTCTAGTCCATATGAAATGAAACAGCATGATGTGTTATGTTACTCATGTTTTAAACATAATTCACTCAGGATAAGTGACACAACTTGTAACTTGAGTGACAATCCTTCAAATCCTTCCATCTTACTGCTCAATTACTACTCCTGCTGAAAAAAACAAGGATTTTTAAAAACATGCTTCTTTTTTAAGAGAGGAATTTTGCAGGTTGTGAGAGAACATGAAACCTGAGTTAGATTACTGGATCATGTGTCATGAGTTCATCCTACAGTTTTGAGCTTTTCCCAGAAAATTAATGTGGAAATAGTTCTTTCTGGTGGATAAGTCTAACAGGTTGAAGCACACCTGTGGGAAAGTGCTTCAGTTGATTTCTTTATTTTCCTTCTCTTCACCAAATTCTGCCCCTCTTGTTGCAATCTCCCCTTTGTTTCAATGAGTCACATTTCCAGCAGTAGGACCACTCATTTCCCCATGCTGCTTTCTTTCTAAGGGATGTGCTGACTTCTCCCTTTTTTGTTTTTAAATTTCTCTTCCAGCATCTCCTCACTGGGTTTCTGAGCTATTCTTTCCCTTGTAATAGCCTGTCAGTGCATGTCCTCCATCTGGAAGCTGATGGCCTTGAGTCCAATTGTGGGTTGAACCCTCTTTCCTCTCAGCACTTCCCTCATGCTGCACTGCCCATTTATAGTGTGTTTTCCATCTCCAGAATGGAGCTTGTGTGTTTTCACACCTTCTGTCACCCACAGGAGTGGTCCATTTCCTTGGTGGCACTTGCTGGGTGCAGGATGGCAGAGCAGAAGTACAGTGGGGAGTGTTCCAGCATGACTTGGGTCATTGCTGGTGCCTCAGCTGGAGGACTTCCAGTGTCTCCTACTCCACAAGCTGGGCACTTACTGTCCAGGCCAGGTTGTCTTCTTTGCAGTAAATTGTTTTAAGTACAATTAGGTTGCAATTAGATTTGATTACCAAAGTGGGTTTGAGATGCGAGAGGCATGGTGGATCAGCTCCAGTTTCATCCTGCAGTTCTGCAATCATCAGTGTGACAGGGACCAATATGAAAATTTTTATAACAGTCTTTATTAACCCCTCTGTAAACTCCAAATTATTTTGGATCTATGGAGACCTTTCCCAGGTTCTTTAGAACCTGAATGTTCTCTGTTCAGCCTCGTTTTCCCAAACCCCATGACGGATGCAGCCTTGAAATTCAGTAGGTCTTAGTGCCTAGATAGGTCTGGTAGGTGTTGAAGTGCTTATCACAGTTATATAATGGTTGTCACTTAAGCTAAAAATACTTTGATCAATCAGTCAATCACAGATTGAGAAAACTAACTACATTCAAAGGGCATCCCCCTTTGAATTCCTAACAAGAGCCTGTATATCTGCATAACCCTGACTGAGCATGGGCTTGTTCCTCAGCCTCCTCACCTCATTTCCAGCTTGTGGAGGTGGTGTTGGAACCTGCAGCTTTCCTTCACCTCTGGCTGATTCCAGGTAGAGCAGGGGATGGTGCTGTGCTGAGTTCCAGTGTATAGAGCCAACACCCTGCTAAGAGGGTACTACTTCTATCTCCTCTTTTGTTGAAAATAGCAAGGTAGCTTAGTAGGGAAGAGGTAATTATAGGGGTAGGCAATTAAGGGGTTTAAGCTGAAAAAGTAGATGTTGCTGAAGCTCCCTATTAACTTCATATCCTGAAAACAGGACACTGTGCCTGGCAGTTGGATCTTTCCCTTGTCAGAAAGGTTCACCTTCAGGATTTAAATCTTAGTGCTGTATAAAAACTTTTTAATAAATTGGTGCAAGGTACTTATTTCAAGTGATGAAGCTTTTTGGTCAAGCCAATAATGTAATGAATTCTCATTGATCACTCTTCTAAAGACCTCAGACTTGAAGTTTGGAGTATGCATAATAGTAAGGTATTTTTACAGAAACGATAATTGCCACATTGTCTCCCAGTTATTTTCTAACTTGCTAATGGAGGTGCAGCTTGTTGCATCCTATTGGCTGCCAGGTGCTGGCTCAGTTGAAAAGTTGAAAGTATTTGCTGAACACATGGCAACAGGCATGAATTTTCCTATCTTTTCTTTCCCAAACCAGCACAGGGCAAACTTTGTATTTTTCCCTTAGCACAGAAGGTGAGGAATTAATTGGCTAAGTAGGGTAAAACTACATATGTGTATTTTATTTAGCAATTCTTTGTAATGTAAGATACCCCATGTCTTACTGTGCCTAAATTAAATGTATAGCTAAGTATATTTAAGACACTTAAGGTGTTACCATCAGAGACTTATTTCAGGTTTGTGCTCACAAGAGATTGTGTATGCTGAGAATTCTCTATGGCGCATTAGCAATTTGTGAATGTGAACAAGGATTGATTCATCCGAATAATTTTTTAAAGCATCTTGCATTGAGAAAGGGAATAATATAAAGAAATGTGGGGTTTCATATTCACCATTAAATCAGTTTCATGGCTTTGTTTAAAATTGCTATTTGGAAATTATACTTTTCGGGGTAATAATGTCTCTATAACCATTATATATTGCCGAGGTGTGTGTGGCTGCCTAGTTTGATGTAAGTTTATATTTGTGTCAAACAGTTCACTGCAAACTGTGTTCTTCCTCTGGTTTTGGGCATGCCATTCATGGAATAATCTGTAGTGAATAATTTTATCAATTTTAGTCTTAATTAAATAATATGAAAGACAAAAGGTAAAAGGAACACCAACAGTACAGTTTGGCTATCCTCCATGGTATTTTTGTGATGTCCCCTAATGTTTTTTTTGGAAGATCTTTAGTCCATAAGTGGCTCATGCATTTAAACAGGGTCCCATCACTGATTTCTAGTCAGTTTCTAAACTAGAAAGTAAGAATCTTTCTGAAAAGCTCTTGAACATGTTGATAAGATCTTTTTAATCTGAGTGATTCTAATGTGCTGGGAGTTGCTAATTATCTTGGAATTTGTGAGGGGTGAGTGGGAGAATCTGGGAAATGATGAAGGTGGTGGAGGGAAGTGGAAGCAAAAGGTCCATCCATGGTGGCATTTCCTTGGGGAGCAACAGGGAGATGACACTCACCCTCTTCTGTTCACTTCCAGCATTTTCCTTTGGCTGGGGCGGTGCCTGGGCTTTTTTGCCTCCTAGGAGATACAGATATACCAGTTCTGCAGCCTGTGAGAATAAATGGTGTTTGCTAAAGCACTCCAAAACAGGAGGTGCTGTGTGTGATGAGGATGAAATTCATCCTGATGGAGATGGCCCTCTCCAGGCAGAATCTCAGCCAGGTGTGAGGGATGTGAGTGCAGAATGCAGAGCCCTCAGGCAGCGTGCTTGGGTGCACAGGTACTTTCAGATGGGGCTAATGCTGTGAAGGTGATGCACAGGGCTCTTCCCTGATTCCCTGCTCCCCTAAACAGACCTGTAATTTCATTTACTTAATTACTGTTGTGTGTATTTGCTTGGGAGGCAGTATCACTACTAATTAGTAATTAATATTTGCAGTAGAATGCCAGTGTGGAATTATCACAGGGGAAAGCCTTAGCAAATGGAGTGATGTCACTTGTAATAGTTTTCCAGCTGAAAATTTCTTGTCAAAGGTGGTCTGTGTAATTCTGGCAGCTGGTTCCACTCACATTCTATTGACTCTGAAGGACACATCCCAGAGAGGGTTTTTATTTAATAGTCCTTTTATTTTAGAAAACCTAAATATGGGGATGTCAGTCAACCCTAAACCTTGGTGAAATTTAGCTATTTCAGTCATTCAGGCACCATGAATTTAAGCTTGTTTGGTACAGAGTGGTTTCTCAATCACTTTTCTTGTCTAAGTTTAGTTTTCAAGCAAGTTTCATTTAGAGCATTTCTTCCTCTTGATGTATGTTCATTGCATAAATCTTGTACAGGTCCTTCAAAAGAATAAATGAACTGTTTAGTACAAATGACAATGTAAACAATTAACTTCTTTCCTTTTGTTACTACCTATCCTGCACTGTCTCTCTTCTTGTTAGATCCCCTTCCACACCAGTTACATGCAATGTCATGGCATTCCTTGCCACTTGGTAAGAAGCAATTTTCTGTCATTTAGGAACATAAGTTCCTAATAGTTTTGAAATAGTTTTGGAAGGCAAAAATAGGTAAAGGTATTTCTTAGGCGGGCGAAATGAGTAAATGAGCTTTGCTTTTGTAGCTAGAAGAGTCATTCTATCATTCACCATTCAACCCCAACTGAAAATGAAGCTAAATATTATTTCAGAATGCATCCATGGAGCATAAAAGGATATCATTTACCTTTTTTAAAAGAAAGAAGTGTTGTAAGCATAAATGTTAATGATAGTTTTAAGTAACGAAAACCAGGCAGGTAGTGTGTATAGCAAGGAAGATAGAGACCTGAATCCAAGTACAGCTTGAGTTAGGTGATTCAAGCCCACTTATTTTACTGATATTTTAACATGAGAATAAAAGGTATTTTGAGGGGTGCTGCTTATAATATTGTAATCACCTACTAGCATACTATGTGAGAGAAAAGGTTCCCAAGTAGCTATAGCAAACTTGTGTTAAATATGGTTTATAGGGTTTTCACAGTTTTGCTCTTAAAGTAGATTTCAGCAGCCACTTTTTTTTTTTTTTTTTTTTTTTTTAATTTTTAAATATACTGTATGAGACAAATGCTCTAAAAATGTGAAAATTATGAGGAGTTTTAAAAATATATAAAATTTTTGTTATGGAGCCTCATAACTGACTAATGCACTAAATTTAGCAGCTAAACGAGTCAAATGAAAGTATTTGAAGATAACTGCTGGCAGTTAAAATAAAACAAATGAGGATGTTTGTTCATCCACAGGTATAGATGAAACTGTCAGGAATATTGAAGTATCGTATTTGTAGTAAGGGATGTAGGTGATTTGTCTGAAAGCTGAACTTTTGAAAGTGGAATAGTGGCCTGAAACATTCTAATCCATGATGCTATTGAAGAGAAATTGAAGAGAAAATCCAAGGCTGACTTTTAGAGTAGGTCTTAAACAGGAGCATAACTTCTTTTATTGAATTTAGGAGTATAGTTTAACTCAAGAACTGCAACATTTTTTTATCCAGCTCTCAGATGTGCCAGTTCAAGCAGCCACATAAGTGGTGGTGTGCCCAGATTTGTGCTGAGCCTGGTAACACTACAACATTACTTGGCAATTTAATATTCTAAAAAATAAAAAATCAAATTAAATATCTGAAAACAATAAAAATTATCTTTCAGGAGAGAGATTTGAAATTTTCTTTACAAAGTTCCCAACCCCCACGAATAGGAGCCCACGGGTGCTGCCTGGAGACTGTGGAGCAGCCCCAGGGGCTCCACATGAGTGATGCAGGTTCGTTCTGCATTGCCCTCTAGCGTTGCCTTTAAAATAAAAACCAAAAGAACCCAAACAAACCCAAATGCAGCAAAACCAAAAAGTTATTTGCTTCCACCTTAATATGTTTTCTTGCTGCACCAAACCTCCTATTCTTGATGTGATGTCTGTTATGTAACGATTTCAACTGCGTGCTTCTGTTCCCTGTTTTCCCTGTTTACTTGGATGTAAAGTAGGTGTTCACAACTACAAATAATCTACTTGTCCTTTCCAGGCATCTTTAGCCATGGCTTGAATTCCTTATACAGGGATTTCCTGTCTCTCTGTGCCTTCTCCTTTCCTTTGTGACATACACACTCACACAGGTTTAACTGAGAATGGTGTCCTTCCTACTCCTTGTCACGTTTCAGGCTTTTCAATTATGAAAATCTGTAGCTGTGTTAAATGAAAAAATGCCTTTACAATAGAATATTTCATTCTGAGCTGTACAGCTAGCCTTTGGTTTCTGTATCCACTCACAATTCTGCTTTTAGGTATTGACTGCAATAAGATCTTGAAAACAGAATTGAAATGTGGCCACCCATCATTTTGTTTTTCACTTCTCTGCACATACATATGCATTTGTAAATAAGCTCCATTGTGGCAGAACTGACCCTAATGTCAAATTTAGTGCAAAGCAGGCAGGGCCAGTTTGGAGGGACAGTCAGCAGCCCTTTGCAATGACCTTGAGAGGAAGAGCACTCCCGTGGGCTGCAGCATGTCAACTGTTCCCTGCACTGGAAACTCTTAAGTGAGAAGAAAGTAGCACAGATTCTGCCTAATTTCTGGAGTGGGTGTTTTTATCATCAGATTGCAGAGCCTGGTATTTACACCTGATTGTAAACCAGGGCTAAGTATGGCTCATTTTCTGGAAATTACATTTAATGGAAGGAAGCTATCTACTTGATACTCATGGATTGCTTCCAGAGCATACCAGCAAACCTCAGCAGCAGTAAGGAAAAGAAGGTTAGCAATCTAGAAAAGTTGGAATATGAGGCAAGCAAGCTGGCTGCCTTTAAAGAGATCTGCTGCTCTGTTTTTTGGCAGGTCATGCTGTGCAGGAGCGGTGCTTTCCTGACCTGTGAAGCTGCTGGCTGTGACTCCAGCTGCTGTTGAGGGAACTGTGGAAAAGCAGGAATAGGCACTAGCCAGCTACTAGTCCTTGGGTCTTTTGAGGTCTTCATCACTTATTAAAATGACCAAGAATAATTTGGTGGTGGGATGAGGCAGATGGACAAGAGCCATCTGTTCTCATAGTGCTCACCTTGCTTCTTTTGTTATTGCTTTCTCTTCTTTAGGTCTTGCACATACTTCAAGTTCTATAATTTGTTTTATAGTATACTCCAAAATAGAAGGGAAAATCTGCTTGCAAAGAATGTGGCTGAGGAATGGTTAGCATATCTCTTACAGATATTTTTTTCCTCGGTTGTATCTTAAGACACCAATAGATTTCAAATACTGCTGGATCAGTTTACTACATTATAGCATTGTCAGAGGTTTAAAATATATATAAAATGTATTCACAGTTATAGTAATATTGCTTACAGCAACTTTAGGAATAAATTTATATATCACATCCTAGGTGAGAAAAACTCACCTTTCTAATTTACTGTGAGCACACTGAAAAATCAAAATGGCAAGGTTGCCATTGATCCCAATCCAAGTGGTCCTGAAATAGTGTCCTTTTCTCATCTTGTTCAAGTCTCTGTAGGGCACCCTGAAGAGACAGAGAATTTCAGCAAACAGCAGGAGTATGTTGAGTTATTAAAGTCAGCATCACTTTTGTACTCATTTGAGCTTTATTTAGGGTTGGTATGCTTTTTTTTCCTTTTTTCAATCTTGACAGGAATACTGATTTTTACTGAGCAAAGTTCATAGAAACAGAAGTTCATTCTTCTTTCTGAAACAGGAACTAAGGAGGAACATATAATTCGTTTTGTTTGTTCATTTTTTGGAAGTCCTTGTAAGTTTGGAAACAAGAAAAAGGATTTTCATAGGTGCAAAAAAATACTTTGAGGTATTTGTACAGTCAATCTAGTGAGGAGTGCTGGAAATATGAGGGGGGAAAATGCCACAGTGCTTGAATTTAGGCATTTTCCTGTTTTCCAGAATATAATCTCTTTAATTGCAAATCCACACAATAAATACACGATAACACTTTGCCTGTGAGATTGTAAAATAGAGTTCGAGGGCTTTGTCAAATGCAGTTACTGTTTTGTCTTCTGATGTTTGTTACTTGTGCTTGAAGCTATTCCACAGCTGTGAGGGAGAGGACTAGTTCTAAAATAGGAAACAAAATGTTAATCTGTTCAGGGCTAGATTGTAGTGCAAAATGTCAAAAAACCCTATTAGCTGCTGTTTAAGATTTGGAACTCTAAAGGGTTGACAATTGAAAAGTCTGATGAAACAATTTTTCTGAAGGTTACCTTAATACAATGAAGGAAAGCATCCAGATCTGGGCAAAATCCAGGTCTGTAATACAGGTTGTTGATGTGAGCACTGAAATCTTTGCCCCTTACACCTGCCAGCACATTTCCTGTCAAGGCTCCAGAATTAGTTCTGGACTAGTCTTGACTCTTTTTATTTTTTACTCCTGTGGCAAGGATTAATATTGACTAAACTTTTTGTCTAAAGCCAAATTTTTCAGAAGGCAAACTAGGAGCAGAGATTATAGGGTGCTCCAGTTCTCAAGTGTTGAGCACTCAGCAGCTTCACTGAAGAGTGGGAGTTGCTTGTCTGTTCAGCAGTTTTAAAATCAGGCTACTTGTTTGGCCTGACTTAGCCTGTGAGGTTTATTTCAATGCATTACAGCACACTTCTGTGAATGACTATTAACAATGCCATTATGCAATTCTTTGCCATTCATAATGATAGGCATGCTGCAGGGTGCATACTGAGATAAATCCCACAAAAGTAAGAACAGGTTTATAATTAGAGAGGGGGAAGGGGAGAGAAAGTTATTTGAAACATATTTTCGCTTTGTCTATATTTCTGAAAATGTGTGATATGTCCATCTGGAGCTAAGCAATATCTGTGCTTGGTTGGTCGGGAAAAGAATGATGGAATGTTCTGACAAATCCTCTTCTCACAGCAGCTTCTATCCCAGGAGTAGCTCTTCCCTTGGTTGTAGCAGTCATACTCTTATGAACTGAATCTAGATCTCTGTTGCAGTTATGAGCTGGTCATGCACATGATAGAGGCTGAAATCAGTCATAATGTTGGCTTGATTTTTCTCTTTGGAATTTTTAGCAATATTTTAGAAGTATTTCACCACTGTTACGTGAAGTTTTGTAAGTGTTTTATGGTTCATCTCATCACTTGTGTGCATTTCAGCAAAAGGAATAATGCCTCAGAGACCTGGATATTGCATACAAAATATATTTTTAAAAATCTACCTCAAGTATTGTATATCTGAACTGCTCCCTCTTTATAATCATGGTGCTGAATATATAATGAAATGAAGCTGTGAAGAAAAAACCGCAGTTAGTTCTGTGGGCTAATTAGGAGCCACGAATTTAAGTGGCCACTTCATTTTAGGACTGTTCAGAAGTGAGAGGCTTTTTGTATTGCTTTTGCATGTTTCTTAAGTAAATAACTTCCTGATGCTGCATTAGTGACAACTGCATGTTGAGTGTGTGGTTTATACTAGGGGTGATGAGGGCTGTCAGTGTTCAGGAGAGTGCAAGTTCAACCTTTTAGTGCACTGTGGTCTTTACCCCAACATTTGAAGTGATGGCACCTTGTGCTGAGTTAGTTAGAACTGTCACATATAAAAGTGATGCCATGTTGGAATGTTTGAGGAGTTTGCCATTGATTTTGAGGCCAACCCTCGTGTCTAAACTGAAGCCATGAAGAGATGAAAACAATCGCTATAGGATTGAGACTTCTTGAAATTTTATGCAGTCTGATTAATTTTATCCTTGGAAAATGAACACCCTGGTGGGATTTTTAAATAACCTTTGGATTTTTTCATTAAGTTAATGCATATTAATTCATGGCAGAATTAATCATATCTTGATTCATATTGTACACTGCTTGGATTTAGTCACTAATGCAGAAATTGAAGTGGTTCGAAAAAGAAATGTCATCTTATTCACTCAGTATTGTTATACATTTCTTCTAAGGTTAGGTTTCCATATAATGGTAGTATGATGCAAATAAATACATCATTCTTAGTCCTTTATCAAATAATTCAAAGGCAAAATGTGTCTTTATCCCTAACCAGGAACACATGTCTAGCATATTACACCATGAAAAATAAAAGAAATCCTGAGCTATTATTCTGTGATTCAGCAGGAGACATGGGCAATCTGTTCTTGTTTTGCTTCCTTGGAAAAAATCAAAATCAAACATAACACCTCCCCAAAAAGCCTCAGAACAAGGATTGGATGGAGTAGATACCTGGATTTCAAACTTTGGTTCAGAAGGATGTTATTCATGGAAATCACTGGATTGTGAGGAAATTATAGAAGAACTGAGTCCTTATCTACATCTGGTTGCATTGTTGCCTGTACAAAAGCATTACCAAATCCAAACCTCTGGCAGCTGCCATGCTCCCATTGCAGAAGTGTGACTACCATTACAGCAGGGAAATGAATCTAACTGTTCCACAGTTTACAGAATGAGCTTAAATTATTATCTATAATAGATTTATATTTGTGCCACTGAGGCAAAATGAAATATGCTTTGGGTAATGTATATATGATGTATAACCTAACATATAGCATTTTGTGTTTTCTCTTCTAGCTTCAGTGTTAGTACTTGAGGCTTTTGCCATTTTGGGGAGTTTAAAGTTTTATGGGACCTTCACAGTTCACCTAAATTGAACAGAAGCTGTTACAAATCTGTCCTTACAAAAAATCAACATTGAGAAGAATGTTGTCAGTGATTTGGGAAGTGAAAAGAGGGGATTTGGGGCATCTGCCTTGAAAGTGGGTTATCATCTATACCAGACATGTCATTGTCTCTCTGTCATGTATATTTATGGCAATGAAAAGTGGATACATGCTGCTTCCAAACCCAAATTTGCCATTCATTTCCCTTTGTACTCATTCTGAATGGGTATGAACAATTACCAAATCCACCAGGCACACGAGGGCTGGCACTTCATTACTGGTGTTTGCTGCCCTGATGGTGGGGCTATGAGGAAACAAATACTCATAAAAGCAGAGGCAATGTCCTGAGAGGGTACAACATTTCAAGGCAAGCCATACTTGTTTGTAAAGTAAAAATATCTGGAAATAAAAATATATATGTGTGTAAGTTATTAAACAATCACCGTAATTTTACTTTCATTTCCTTTTTATAGTCATGTTCAATGGAAATTAATAGAGGCAGTAAAACTCTTCACAAATATTGTGCTGCAGTATTTATGTACCTTCATGCCTGCACTGTCTGTTAAAAGAGAAAATTCATCCATGAATAAAGAACAGCCACTCACTGTGTGCTGAGAAATCTGTGGGGTTTCCCTTGCAGCTTTTTGGTTCTCAAAACCCCCAGAAAATAGTAGCTTGCTTAGAGCCAGGACCTCCTATGACTTGTAAACATGATATGAGGGTGCATAACAACAGTGAGTTTACACTCAGCTGGTAGCTCATCCGGGGAGGATTTACATTTTTGACTGATCTCCAGCACTTCCGTTGCCTCCTGGGGACAGGGGTGTTTGTCTGAGGCACTGCAGGCTCCAGCCAGAGGTGTTAACCAGACAGCTTAACTCAGTTCCTCTTTCCAGGTGGTATATTTTTAGTATATTCCAATGGTTTGTCAAATAGCTGAATAGAGCTTAGTGAGTTATGCTAGTTTTGGGGAATTATGTGAATCGTGTCCTTGTTTAGAATTGCTGCATACTCATTCTGTCTCATAATGAGTTCTTCATAACTTTTCTTAAATGACTACTTAACTAAGCCCCAGGTGGATTTTAATTTAAAACATTTTGTAAACCTAAGAGGAATTTAAGGACAGGAATCCATTTTGGTTGACTATGATAACTTTGTGTTGATTATTGCTAGAAAATGTATGCATCTCCTCTCTGCTGAACAAATGATTGGCACTGCACTAATTTTAAGTAATTCAAATAATTACAGAAAGCAAATCTATTACGTAGAGTAATTCATTGCCAGGATAAGCATTAGCACTAATGGCTATCTCAGCAAAATCTTGTGTAGCAGACAGCACAAAATGGCAGTGCTGGCAGCCTTTTTTGTGATGAATTATGTTGTGAGAATAAGGTCTGCATGCTCGTGGAGCAGCAAGAAAGGTACATTCCATTTCAGTTGAAATGTAGGAATCAAAGCCCAGGTGTATAAAAAAAAATAAATCTCTAACTGTGGAAGGTATTAGCTGGACCTCAGTAATCCCTTATGCAAATGTGCAGATCTGTGCAGGTAAAGGTGTGGTTGGAGGGGCTTGACATTGGTCTGAGGCCTCAGCATGGGATTTGTAGCATGCAAATGTTCTCATCTCCTAGGAAGTCTGATGGTGAGTCCCAGGGTTTGTTTCCCTCCTGACATGACACCGAGAGGATGAGCCTGAATGATCTTTTCTGTGCTTTGTAGCAGGGGACTGTTTTACAGCTCATCGTGTCTGTTCTCACATTGGCTAACTTTAGTACAGCTAAAGAACTGGAAATGAAAAATGGAGCAGGGTTTTTTTTAGGAATTTGAAGTTTATTAGGGGAATGTACAGATGGAAGCCTGTCCCTTTGACATGGTGGTATCAGCAAAATAATCCATGTGAGCTGCTGGAAAGATGCAAGCTGGAGGGTGTGATTGAATCCTGACCTTCCAGAGTGAGCTTAAAGGAGTATGTTCACCACAGTGTATAAACACAGCAGCTACCATTCTTATCTGCTCAACTTGCTCTATATTGAAAGCTTATCATAAAGCTTGAAAAGAATAATTTAAAAAAAAAAAACAAACTTGTGCTTTCATAGTAATTTATCTGCTTGCTTTGGCTACTGGCTGTTTATTATTTATGTGCATTTCAAATACAAGAACTTTGAGGAAATACTAATTCAGTATAATACCTAAACATAGACAAGTGTTTTTGCTAGAATTAATAGCTACAAAAATAAAGCATCTCATTGCACACAAATACAAAATATATGTGATATGTGATGGAGTGCGAGATCTGTAATGTTCAGAGTAGTATATATCTTGTTTATTAAGATCTCTATAGTGAGAAGGCTTCATTGTGTGAAGAAACCATGTTACAGAACTCTTAGCTTTCTCTCTCCCTTTGCTGTGTACATATATTTTAAAAAGAGGGCATTCCTAGGTTTTGATTATTATTTTTCAGTTGTTTGAAGTCTTTTGCCCAATTACAAACTGTGTGTTACAGAAATGGAGGAAAATGTTCTCAGGTATAAGTGCCCTAGCTAACAGACCCAGACAGTTTGGCTCTCCTGGTTACTATCGTGAGAGCTGGGGAGGATGTGCCTGTAGCACATCAGTCTCTTGTGTTGTTCAGGCAGACTGTTTTTAATTTCCTGGGATTGTTTACGAGCTGCAATATTAATCTATTTGTATCCTCTTTCTGCACTTCCTTTGCTTTGCAGTGTAAGCCCCTTAATATAGATTGACTGGAGGAGAGCAGCTTTGCCCTCCTTGCTGCCTGAGGTGCCCAGTGTGACTGGGGAGTGGGGAGGGATGACCTAATGTGCCACAGGCAGGAAGCAGAGCTGATTAGTCTGCCTCGAGAGATGCCAGTGCAGGGTGTGACTGGGGTGTTATATATCTGCTGAGGAACATTTGCTTCTCTAAAGGAGATGACCACAGAAATATGTATAGGACAAAAAAAAAAAAAAAAAAAAAAATGAGCACATATTCATCCATGTTTGGTTGCCTATTGGTATGAGCACATGATAATTCCTTCCACATAGCATGATAGGGATTCTCTATTCTATTCTGGGCTCCCTAAGTCGAATGACATCTTCCCCCCACCATTTTGAAATGTTTTTCACAAAACAGAATAATCCTCACAACAAATCTCATAAGGAGTCCACCTCAAGACAGTGTTGAAATTATATGCTTAATCCACAATCTGCTGGTTCAGGAGAGAGATTTGAAACTTTTGGCTGGTGACTGAGAAATATGGGGGTTCACATTGCTTCATGGAGAGGAAAATGAGTACTTGTCTTTCCCAAATCCACAAGTAGGATGTGGAGCTGTAAGGCCAAAGGCAGACAAGGCAAGAAGAGCATGTCAGTATGGCATGATGATTATTTTTCCAGCTGAATTACTTGTGAAATTCAAAATGCATCTGTAATCAGGCTGAAACAGCCTTTTCAAAGTTGCTGTACATTGGATAAATAGTTGCATAAATTATTTCTGATGACATGGTGTATATGGCATTATTGCCTCTGTGGAAATAAGCATATTTAGTATTACTGAATTAATGTTATTTAAATCTGATCTTCTGAATGCTTCCATGGTGCTACTTTCTTCATTTTACTTTTTAGCAAGTTCACAAAGGAGCATTTTATTTTAGTTGCCAAATGCAGTAATGATAGCAAAAGCAGCTAACACCAAAGTGAAAAAGAAGAGACTTGGTTATTTGTCAAATAAGAGCTTAAATATCACAATTTGAATGAGCTAGCTTGACATCTTGAGTCTTCTAACACAAATAAGTGTTCGCAGGATTGGACTGTCAGATAGAGGTGATAGGGCACAGAAATGGAAATACTGCAGATTTCCTAGGAGAACAGAAGAAGGAAAAATGACAACAGAACAGAACACAGGAAGGCTAAAGTAGCAGGGCATAGACAGGGTTTGAGAATCAGGGGAATACAGGAGTGACAAGAGGGCTCTGATCAGCAAGAGGAAGCTTAGAGATGATGTGGTAGCAATAAAAACCGTCCAGTTTGCAATCAAAACAGAGAGGCAAAGCAGTGGGCAACACAAACCAAGGTTTCTAAATGATTAACAAATTTTCATCCTGTCTACCTTAATTGAAATAGAGGATGTGCTGGTTACCTTACAGAGTAGTGCACGTCATGCATAGGATTTACTGATTGGCTACCACAGTCTTGTGAAGGGGTAATTGATAAATATCCCTGTACTGCTGCAGCAAAGGGTTTCAATGTGTTTGACTTAACCTGCATTGCCTGACTGAGACTTAGACAGCAACAAATAGCCAGGAGAGCTAAAATCAGTTTTTTCTGCAATTCCTAGTGCTCCACAGTTTTGAGTATTGGCCTCTGTCCTCAAAGCGTTAGATAGTTTTGAGTTGCTGTAGTACTCCTTGTTTTACTGCAAATCACAAATAGAGCTGGGAATAAACCCAAGAAGGATCAATTTGTAGTCTTGTGCTGTAACTTCTGAGCTGATTTCATACGCAATATAACCAACCAGCAGGGATGCTTCATGACTGGCAGCTTGAAAGGTAGTACACAATCTTGTAGGTGATGTATTTCAGAGCTTGCAGTGAAGTTGTTTCCTGCATTGGAGATCTTCGTCCAGCGTTTTTAATGCAGTTTACTGACCTGATGGTAAACTGGTGAAATGTAAAATATTTTACCAAAGTGGTTAGTCTATAATCGGGTTGCAAATGTATACTCTAAAAGTGGTTGATTTGTACTCTAGCAAGATTACAATTGTAGCAGTAGCAAACCCCTTAAAATTTCAATGTCACCATTTCAGTCCAGTGAAGTCTGCAATAAACAGGCTGAGTTCGGTGAGTAGAAGTGTAGCAGAGTGCAAAGAAAGCTGGTCAGGGGGATTTCTGGCTGTTATCTAACTGCAGCAACACAGCGAGGCCAGCCAGGAAGACTTTTCAAGCACTGTGTGTTTCATAGCATGAGCTATCAAAAACTGACACCATCTTGGGATTAGCAGCCAAAAAAAGCTGCTGCATGTGCCCAGGGTGTGTTTGATTATCTTGCTATATCCCTGCTATGGCAGGTTAATATTTGAATTCATCCTGCCTAGTTTTGCCCTTGTTGCCTTCTCTTGTGGGTTCTACCATTTTTAAGACAGTGGCTCTGATGGGATTAAGCCTGGATGTTAGATATCTCTTCTCACTGCCATCTCAAAAATCAGTCTGGAAATGCTAGAGGATGATCTTTTCTGAGGGGAAGAAAAATGAAAAATGTGAAACTCCTCAATTTGTTCAGCACACTTCTTCCGTTTGCATTTTCTCTTTCACTTTCAATGGAAATTTTAAGGGGAAAAATAACATATTTAAAGCAACTTCAGGATAATCTGTGCTCACCTCCTCAGATACATAAGACAACGAGCACATTTTCCTCACGACCAGGGTATGATAGGTCTATTTTGCTGCTGAAAAGTGGCAATGGTTAAAAAACTGATTATTGAGGTAGTTACTCTTAGAGCTCCTTTATTCATGAGTTTGAGTTTATGCAAATAGGGACTTAGAACTGGAAGCTTCTGCATGAAATCACTGATGACAAGTCTTCAATGCTTGTTTTGTCCTTTTTAAGACTCTGCATCATGTATCTGTCATTGGGTTTTATGCTGGCAGTATGGAAGAAGCATAGCTGATGGTAAACATGTTTATTTGATGAGCTGAATCAATGGCATGTATTTAAATTATCACAGATGTGCTAATAAGCATGGATTGCTGTAGATTTTTCAGATTTTATGTATAGCTTTGAAGCTTTTTATGTGACTAATGCATATGTATTTTCTTATTTTAAAGAATTGGGAATATTAATACTGGAAAAAACTTTGTAAATGACTGGCTTTCTCTGGAGATGTGTAAGTATGGAAATGTGGGAGAGGATGGGAAGTAATTTTGTTCTTTCTGACTGATATTTTGTCAGATGCAAAGGCTTCAAAGAAGACCCTTCTCATTGGAAGCAGAATCTGTTGCCCTCTCTTGATATGAAGAGCACTTAGTGTGAAAACTTTCATACTGTGTTGTTCTGCATGCCATGAACTTGATATAGGGAGAAACACACTTGATTAATACTTGGCAGTGTTTATGTATTCATAACAATTTCCCAATTTTCTCATTACTGTGCCTCACTTCTTCTGTTTGTTGCTCTCCAGTGTTGCACACAGTTTCAATGAAGTCTTAATGTAGCACCTCTCTTCCTTTAATGTAAAGGTACTGTTTTTCAGTACAGTAAAGAGAGCTTAAATAGCAGCTTGTCCTCTTTTTCCATTGCCATGTCTCAGAGCATGCCATTCCATCTGAGAGGCAGGCATGTTAGGTGCAGGAAGCTAATCTTAGCCTTCCTGTTTAGGGAAGGGGGCTGCTCTCTCGAGCCACATGTGGCTTCAGAACAGTCTCTGAGTAGCTGGCGAGCCAGAACCCAAAAGCACATGATGCTGTAGGCATGAAGGCTGCTGAGGAACAGGAATTGCCAAGTCTGAGCTGCAGACCTTGCTGAGGCTCTCTGAGACACTGGTGTGAGGTGGGGAGGGCTGACAGGGCAGCTGGTGCTGCCGTGCTCTCAGCAGGAGTGGCTGCCTGCCCAAAGGTGCCTCCTGCTCCTATGTTGTTTATCTTTGGAAGGGCCCAGCTGTTTGCAGCCACTTATTCCATAAGTTGAGCTGGGCAGTGCAGGTAGAATTTCAGAAATATTCAGTGTTAGAGATACACTTCTCTCCCAACTCAGTCCCACTATGTCCCTGTGTGGTCTCTCTGGGTTTGGGCCTCCAGAATGGGAAGAAGATGGGAGGTCCTGTGATATTTAATCAGCAACGTGGTTTTCTGCTGATGTTTCTGACGTGGGTTTGTAGAAGATCAGCTTAACTCACAAATGTTCTCCCTCTGTTGGTTCCACAAGCCACTAGGATTTGGGAATGGGTTTCTCCATCTTTGCTGGGCAGTAGGGTGAGGGCAGATGAGAGATTTGCAGCCACGTAAAAGAAGGGATGTGTTCCTGCCTGAGATGGAAATGAATGCATTTTTGTCTCCACTTTCAGTACTGGGGGGATGACAGGCAGAGAGGGAATGCAGACTTCCAGCTGACTAGCAAATGTTCCTAATATTTGAGAGGAGGAATAATGTCACTTTGTGTTCCAGTTAATTTTCAATCATGTCCAGGCAAAATGAAGGGAGCTCAGAGAGGGTACAACAGTGAAAAAGCAATTGATGACAATCTAGGAAATTGAAAGCTCCAATTCAGTTTTTGTCGCCAGTTAAAGCTGAAGCTGTTTAATTTGAAAAAAAAAAAACCAAAAACATGACTCTGACTTATCACTCCAATTACTTTTGCATTATTTCAGTTGATTCTAAAGCTGAGTGAAAAGGGAGGGGTCGTGGGGTACTGTCTCTGTTTACTGCACAGAAACTCTTAGTTCTCTCACTGTGTTTAAATTAGCAATTACTCTGTAGGGAAGGAATATAATGGTTTAATGCAAGATGTCTTAGGGCTCCTTCAGTCTTTTCCTTTGTCTCTTGTGAGGAGATGAATTGCTCTTTCCTTTGCAGGAGGCATTCAGCCAGCCAAAAACTGCTAATTATTTGTTGTCTTGATTATCTTTTGCATACATGTCACTCACTGGACGGTCATCATGAAATATTGAATGTCAATGCATGATGGTTGTAGGATGCTTTTGGGAGGAAAGGGTGGTGTGCTTATAGTGAGAAACAGTCAAGGAAAGACAGTCTGAAAAATAACTGCCTTCAGTTTCAGCTGCTGTTTTGAGATGCTGAAGCACCTGAGCTG
This sequence comes from Erithacus rubecula, assembly GCF_903797595.1. Classification (NCBI taxonomy): domain Eukaryota; kingdom Metazoa; phylum Chordata; class Aves; order Passeriformes; family Muscicapidae; genus Erithacus; species Erithacus rubecula. Next base: position 6,428,995 of record NC_136660.1, read on the forward strand.
AGAAATTCCTGTGTATTAAAAGTATAATTTTAGGTTGTTTAGTAATAGTAGTAAAGAATCCACAGTTATCCCCAGAGGCCTTTTTTGCTGCATTCTGCATGAAGTAAGGACCTGGACCTTGTCTTCAACCTTTTTACTGTCTAAATGATAGGAAATTGGGGAGCAATTTGTGTTTAAGGAGCACATAACAACCATGATGGTTCCATTTTGTCTCTAAATTTTACTTTTTTTTGTTCTTTTGCACAGAAGGCACAAATTCAGAAGGCCTGTTAGGATGGAGCCAGTAATAATAGTAACAAAAAGAAAACCTGTCTGTGGAGCTCCCAGGAGTCAGGAGGAGCAAATGGCCAACCAGCCACTGGAAGGGCTTGGAGTTCAGCATTAGCTGAGCATGGTAGCCCTGATACTATCCTGGTGTTTTGAAAGACTGAGAGCAGTTCTGTTTCCTCCAGAAGGCTGAGGGTCTTTGAAGGGAATTTGAAGGATGGAGAGGCTCACTGGATATTTTTTTCTCCTGCTCTGTTATGCAGTTTCTAGGCAAATGCAGGATCCTGCTTATCCAGCAGACCTTGACCTGATGTCCAGAGCCCCTGGGGAAGCTCTAACCTCTCTGTCAACAGTGAGGATGGAAATAAATGGGAAATGGAAACTTTGCCCATATTGTCATTGCTGTAGCTTTTCATATGAAATCTTACATTACCCCTAGTTGAATTGCTTTCTGGCTATAAGCTGAAAAGCAAGCTGTTTCACAAGCTGTGATCAGTGAACCAGTAGCTATTAGGAGAATGGAAGTAAGTTCTTAAAGCAGTGACACTTTATTCTTTCCTGTAAATAATTGGAGTTGACTGCTGCAGTGGCATCCTGGTGTTTGTGTTTCTATGCAAGCCTTTTGCCAGGTCTCTGTAGAAGCAGCACAAGCTGGGTTTGGTATAGCCATGCTTCTTGAACATGCTGTAGAATTTCCCAAATAGTCTTTGAAACTTTTGAAAGAGCAGTGTGATGTGGGGGACTGAATCTGTGTGGCTTAATGATTTTTCTCAAGTTTCACTATCTTCTAGTTGTTCTACTCTGAAATAACTCATTTCTTTAGGATTCTATATGTGTGTGTCTGCACAGAGTGGGATAGGCAGCTCTATTCAGTCTGACCTGGCTGTGGAAATTGCAGTGTAGATGTTCTGCAGCTATGTTAGTGAAGTGCTGCACCTGGGAATCTTGTATGACTTTTAACTGTAACTTTCTGTTCCACCACATTTTCTACCACTAGCTTCAAACCATACTTCTGGCAAAACTTTTTGTCAAAGCTGCCTGGTAGGTGAAGGTCATGTGCCCTTTCTTCAGGCAGAGACCACTTGATTAGTGCAGAGCTCTTAACTAACTCACTCAAAAAAATTTGACAGTGTCAGTACCCTGTCATGTGTAGTGTGTCACCTTTTACTAATGGTGCCAATAATATGAATCTCACCTGCAGAATGTTTGTATTGATGAACTTGAGTTGCTTGCTGCTCTTGTATGAAAAACCCCCATGAGTTACAGTCTAAGTAACTTGGAGAAAGAAACTAGATAACCTAGCTGAGAGATTGAAATATGTTCATCTACACAGAACTAATAACAGCAAACTGGTACAAAAAAATCCACAGTGCTTTTCTCACACGTGGGAATGTACATCATAGTTGAAAACAGTGGTTTTCAAACCAGTTTGTTTTTAAAGGACTTTTTTGGCAAAGTTATGGTAAAGGTGCTCCAAGTAACAGAAATTAAAATCCTAGTAAATTGCAGAGCTTCTCCAGAATTGCAATTTTCATTGCTGTATGTTCTGCTTTTATTAATAGTAAAGGTCAGTTCTCTGAAAAACTCTTTAGTAGGTTTGATTTTGGTTTTTTTCCCCACTAATCTTCCCAAACAACTTCCAATGTCCTCATGTAATACTCTTATTAGTTAAGTTCATCAATATTGCATATTATCCTCCTGTGTTTCCTACAGCTCATGAGTCTGGGTAACCATGGCAAAATACAGTCAATAAATGAGTTGCCCTGCTCTGAGTGTGCTGCACAGTTGCCTTTGTGCACTTGACAATAGTACAAAAGCACAAGTGCTTTATTACTTCATAACATCTCAGCAGGATTGTTGATGTGAATAAATGTTCACACCTGAATTCACCTTTTGAAGAACGTGTAGCAGAAGGATTCTTGTAAAGTCAGCTGCAGAGATGTCCAGGTCTAATTTTGCAGGATTCTTAAATTGCTGTCTGCCTGAATTCAGCCTGTATTTTCTGTCTGATGTCTTAGTGTTTGAAATTTCTGAGATAGGTACAGAAACTGCCTGAGCTCCAGCTGGTTTCAGGTATTAGGAATAATATCTGGCAGACATTTCAGTCTCTTCCAGTAAAGCATGCTTAACTTACCTGAAATTCATGAATTCATAGCACACAGAATTAGGTAAAGGCATGGCAATGAAACACTTCCACAGCATGAGGCAGAGAATTTCACTCTGATTTCTTTAGTCAGCTCCATAATTTGTAGTTCGACAGAAGTATGTTTCTTCTAGAAGAGTGACTGATTTTAAAATTCTGAAAGTATGTATTATACTTTCTAATGAGTCTCTTCTACCAAATAGTGCCCTTAAGTGCCATTGGAGGTGGGATTTTTTTGTGTTCTGGCATTACTGTAATTCATTATGATGTGCTTATGTTTGCTGTTTAATGAGGTTGACTTGGTATTTATTGGAATAATTGTGGGATATATTACACTTGTGCATGCCATTTCCATGAGGTGAAATTTGGTATTTCTGGATAAAGTGCCAAGAGTTGACTGGATGCCAAATAAGGTACAGTGCTTCATGCAAAAGAATGTCTCTGTTGTGATGATCTCCTTTTATAAATAAATATTGGATCAAAAGAAATATCTTCTTTTTTTTTCCCCCCAGCTATGGAATTTGCTGGAATTATACCAAAAGCACTAAGGATTATTTTAGTGAAGAAAGCACTATTATAGACCTCTTGTTTTTCTGACAAAACAAGAGAGAAAGCGTAGGAGGGAAAACTTTGACAAATGTGCAAAATTTATTCTTTTCATCAAATTTTGGGCTCTGTTTTCTATCAGCCTTCTCAGGTAAATGTTGCTGTCAGTATGTGCAGCACTTGCCTGTGATTTTTGGAGAGCTCTTGATAATCCTTGGGCTGTGTTTTCAGTCTTTGCCTTTTCAAACTTGTACCTAAGGGTTACATAGTGAGAAGGCATCAGGTTTGCTCAGGAACCTTTTGGAATTCAGGCCATATAGGCAGGAATCATATGGAAAATCTGATTCCAGCCACAGCTTTCTCTTCACTCTTTCTGTTTAATACAACCCTCGCAACTGCCTCCTTTTAAATTTTTTTTTCTCCAGACTTCTGACCTAAAGATACCCAGCCAAGAGCAAAGAGAAGACAGAGATTGTGCGTGGGGGATATCTGTGATATGGTCAGATGATGAATTACTGCTAAAATGCAAATTAATGCTCACTGTGTCAGAGATTTCACTGTGAAATAAGTTTTCTTTTTTCCCAATTTCTCATCGTTTCAGTTTTTCACAATCTTGCATAAACTGAAGTTGGAGCCATTTGCAATTGCTGAAAAATTAAAACTTAAGCACTGCATTGGTTTTGTTTGTACATCTGTTCGTGTGGTGTGCCTTCACAGGATTTTGGGCAGAAAAAGTATTTAATTTTAGCCAAAGAGTAAGGACAGGTGCTTTCCTGCCTTTGTTGCTTACTGTGAATTGGGATGAGTGCATTTTCCTCTAGAAAAACATTTGTTGACATTTTTTTTCCACCCTGCCAATGGAGTAATATATATGGAGCGAGTTTCTGTTTTCAGGAATTATTCAGGCTTTTCTCTGGTTCTCTTCATTTTGGGTTCTTTCTTTTGTTGCTGTTAGGGGTTTTTTTTGTTGGGCATTTTTGAGGATTTTTGCCTTTCCCATGACTACAGCACTCATGTTCTACCCATCCCTCTTCTAGGAGGATAAAGTATCGTGTCAGGTTTCATTAATGGAGTCTTTGAGTATTTTCTTGGCTCTACGTGAACATGTTCATGTATAATTGAAAATAATATATACAGCAGATATATGTTTTAACTACAGCTTATCTTAACTGTTAAGCAGCACAAGACCAGTTAACTGTGGATGGAATTTTTTATTAAAACAGCTGCCTTGATAGTTTTCAGTTTAGTTGCTTGTATCTGATTGCAATACAATGGTTTAGAGATTTTTTTTTTCCTTTTGCTTCCAGCAGTTGTGGTCAGGAGTGACTTATGTGACCCCCAAGTTACTTTGATAAGATGAATAATGTTCATGATCTGTAGATAACCCTGCTTCTTAAAGAATAATGGGTTTTTTTTTCAAGCAAATGCAAGTCTTCCTCTACTGACAGAAATAGTTTCAACAGCTGTCATGGGCCTATTAAAACATTAAAGGTTTGGGGGGCTGTGTCTTGAAGTCTTCTAGACATCTGATTTCTCTCAACAGTCTTTCTTAACAGTGAATTGCAGGACATGGAAAATGGTGTCTGAAAGGTGCAATAGATCCTTTTATAAGTTTTGAAATATAAATGGAGCAGAGGGACACTTTACAATATTCACTTTTGTATAGACTAAACCTTCCCAGATTTTTTTCTTGACGGACTACAGAAGAGTAAAACTAGAATCATACTATGTTGATGTCATAAAATCAGAAGGCATAAACAGAAGGAAACCTAAATTACTTGGTAGAGATCAGATCCCAAATCTACTTAATGAGTCAACAGTTTTGTTGATTTTTATTAAAGCATGTGATGAATTTTATGTGAGAGTCAATGCTTCAAGGCATTTTTACAGCTTGCCCTGCTGGAGGGGCTGCCAGGCTGCTGTGGGGCACAGGGACATGAATTCACTGCTGGTGAGATCAGGATCAGTCTGGAGCTGAAGTGCTGATGCCAACCTCTGTTGACACCTTCCCTGCACACCAGAGAAGCTCATAGTCCTTTTCAGACCATTTGGTTTAGGCACAAGGTGTGAAATTATTGGTTTGCTGATGAGATTCTTACTGTATGTTTAGTGAGCTGATTCCTTTCAGTTTCTTCTTTATTGGATACAAGAGAATTTTATTCATTTTTTAAATAAAGATAACCTTTTAGATGCAGAAAGTAATAGTATCACCTGGAAAACAGAGCTCAGGACAACAGGATTACAGCATTACAGCTGAGAAAACTGATGCATAGTTTGACTGCTTATGTAAAGACTGGGAGCTGATGGTGTTCCCCTAAAGTGTATCTAGTTTTAATTTACTATTGGACTTTTTTTCTTGTTTCAGAGAATATAACATCTGTCTTTGCCAGTATTTTGCCAAAAGTCCCTATTTTCAGAATCCTGAACCCTTTTAGAGAAGGTACTATGCCATTGACAAAATTTTGACTTTTGGGTGCCATACTTAAATGGAACTGGAAGTTGTTCTGGTCCTTCACTGCACGTTGACATGACACCTTGTCATTTGACCAGACTTCTTCATGCTTCCTTTGCATTCTATTAGAAATCTTCCTCACTTACATCCTTCTAACCTCATATCCTGTCCTAGTCTATAGAAATTGTTTGCTGTAGGTTCAAATCCTGTATTTGGTTGTGTCCATACTTGTCCTCATAGATAGCCTCCTATTTTGGTGCTTTTTTTTTTTTTTCTTACCTGTATTCTGACTAGTGCTTTTCTTCTTTCTACTCCTTAAATAATTGTGCTTTCCCAATGCAGTTGCAGCTTTTCTTGCCTTCTTAATATCACTTCACTATAAAATAGTGGATTGCTCCTAAGTGAAGGGGAAAAAAATAATGCCTTCCTACTTCACACTGATCCTCTGCTAACCTTGAGTGTGCTCTGGGAAGTCTTCCTTTTCCTTTCCTTCTTCCATCATCTCTTGGCTTGGCTTTTCAATACTGTGGAGTTCTAAAATCCATCACTATCTGTTCACTTCCACTGATGTAAAGTTGGCTTATGCCATGGCTTTCTTTTGGCTAGGTTTGTTCAAAGCTTATCCCTCTTCTGTCAGCTCTGAGTACTCTATTTCCCTCAGACTTGTGTGTGTTTGGCATGTGTTTTTGTCATGCTGCTCTTTTAATCTCTTTCTTTCTGTATGAACTTAATATTCTGTGTCATGATTTCTAAGACTTTTGATCAGCTCAGATGCCGCTTCCATCCCATTCTCTGCCTTTTCAGATGACGCAGTATCTTTTATTCTGCTTTTCACACCTTTAGCTATTTTAGCATTGGTTGTCTGCATAATTTTCAGCTGATTAGGTTTTGCTTCTTTTCCTCTTAATCTTGCCTGGCTGTGGCTCAGAACAAGGGCCAACTCTTCTGGTGGTTCTCTCATCTCCTTAACAGGACACATGCAGGCAGATGGAAGCATATGACAAGCTTGAGTAATTTTTCACTGTCTTCTTGCTATGGAAAACTGGGCATTGAAAAACAAATAAAAATTCTTGGGTTGTCTCTTGTGGCAAGTCTGCTCATTTATCCTGTGGTAACTTGTCACAGCTGAGGAAATAACCTGAGTCCTTGGTTTTGTAATTCTCTACTAGTAATGAAGCCCTGGAATTGCAACTGTTATTTACAACTTCATTACTAATCTCTTTAATGAATGAGAAATGTTTGTTCATAAATTTCTCCTTGAATTAATGAGTACATTTTATTTTGTCCTTTAGAACATCTTTTGACAATGGTCTATATCTCTGCACATCTGGTTTGTGGTTTTTTTGGTGTTTTTTTTTTTTTTTTGTGTGTGTGTGTTTGTTTTTGTTTTTTTTTAACGTAAACAATGCTCTGGTTTCATCAGTTAGCAGAAATTTGATAGCAAAGAGCAACTTCCCATTCCTAAATATTTGTGGGCTTGTTCAGAAGCACTCGGTCTTAATCACTGGAGAAATGTGCTGTTATTTCTTTGGGTAGCTGCTCTTCTCTCCAGTCCAGACAGACAGACAGAGTAGTTTTCATGGAAAGGGAGGAAATAGCTTCAAGAGATGTTTGTTACTTCATCAGCTGAGTTGCTGCTTGTTCACTAATGAATGTAACTCATTTGCTCACACAAAGATGAGCCTCCAAATACTCAATAATTCCACGTGAGGAACAGTCAAAAGACAGAGTATATCTCAGACTAGATCCTCAGTTTGGCATTAGGATGCAATTTAATTCCAAATACACTGCCTGCCTCTCGCCAGGCTGTGCACCCTGTGTTAGCAGGGGTTGAACGAGATAATCCAATGGATCACTTTGGCTGTGTCTGTGTGACACAATGCGACATTATGCACAAGTATCACAAAGATCTTTGCAAGGTATCTGAGATGCAAGGCCGCTGAAAAGTAGATTGGACTGAGCTTGGGTTTGAGTGATGTCTCTGGGCTGTGTCTGATACTTGGGCCAGCTCACGTATAATCTTTATTTCTATCCTCATCATGTCAACTGCAGATAATGCCTGAACCAGGCATCTTTGTAACTCTAACTAAAAAGATAATACGTTCCAAGTTCTGGTAAAACTCCGTACTTACCTTAAACAAGACATTGTAAGACATGTTTTTTATAGTGAAACCTTGGCAGGCTTGAAAAGCTGCTTCAAGTTTTAAAATTGAACTATACATTGTAAAAACTATTTAATTGTGCCATTTATTACATAGATTTAAAGGCTGTCTTGTTGGAAGGGGACCTCAAGGATCATTTGGTCTAACCTATCTTGAACAAAGCATGTACTTTATGTCTCTATAAAGACATCTATATGCATTTTTTCGGTATTTTCTCTGTTAAGAGATTGCAGGAGGCTTTAAAATTAATTTTGACCTTGATTATGACATCGATATTTGCTAGTGGCATGCAATTTTCTTGCTTTGGTTGTGCTTACTTTGCACAGGGGATTCTATGCATGGTGTTATCTAACACATGTACTCTGTGTTTGAGTAACTCAGGGAATACCTTTTCCTGAAAGCATCCACATTTTACATTTAAATATGTTTTTAAATTAATTTGATTTGTTAGGATTAATCTTAATTCTTTCCTAGAAATTTTTCCTAGGAGACAATTAATTTTACCTGTAAAATATTTTGAAGTTATGTGTTTGTTTCTTACATATTTGTATAAAAAAGCCTGCTATGTAGATAAAAAATAATAATTATTTTGTAATACTAATCTGTTTTTTTGTTAAAGAAAACAACCTTTTTTAAACCAATGAGCTATAAAGAAAAATGCAGAAGAAATTAAAACTTATATTTAATGAGCATGAATGATTAATTGCTATTCTGGAAGTGATGCAGTTAAATAATATATGAAGTAGTTATTCAGAGCAGCTGATAGCAAATTACTCTTTCTAGGTGTTTGTTTGCTATTTATTGTCTTACTATATAAAGTACATAGGTGACCTACATTTTATAAATTTATGCTTGTATTGTAGGCTAAGCAGAAATAAGTAATCATATTAAGTCACTATAATAAATCTTTAAAATAGATGAGAATAAATTCTCCATTTCCCTGATGCTTGAGGAGCCCAAATGAGTACCTTTTATTACTGAGAAATCTGTGTGAACACTGCACTGTTGTTAATTAAGATTTCCCTTGTAAAATGGATCATCTTGGAAACCTTTTGAAAAATCATTTATTCATTTATTTTGTCATAACTGGTGCACAAACCAGGTTGCTATTTCCCCATCTCTGGCTGTAGTATATTAAGAGAGGGAATGCATATTCTTTTGAGCACCCTGCCTTGGTGGGATGGAGATTTTCTTGCTCAGTGAACGTTAGAAGTGCAAGCTGCTTTGAGACTGAGATCGGGAGTGGGGTTTACTGCTTCTATTTGTGGCTCCTTTGAGCAGCCAGTTGCCAAGGAGATCACTGGCAAAACCCCAGCAACTCCCTGTACCACTTTAGCCTATAAAGCAAGCACTGCAACAGATCCAGTGACAATCATTAGACACTTCCTGAGAAAACACCCTGGAGGTTTTAGGAGGGTTTATATTTCCACCACCTGTTTCATTGTCACATCTGCTCTTCAGCAAACAGAAAGGGAAATGTTTATGATCTCTGGATAAATATATTATTCGTTTCTTTTCCCAATATAACCAGTCAATGTCTATTAAAAACATTTCTATATCTATTAAAAAAACCCATTTCTCTGCCTGCCTCGTGTAATCCTTCTTTGTGTCAGAGATAATTAGCAGCTATCTAATAAGATTAGCCAACTAGTGTGATTAGTGAGCTCAAACCCTGTCCTTTTCCTTTTGCAGGTAAGTGAATGTGGCATTCAGCATCCCTATCTACATTATTATCACTTTCTTTGGCTCTTATTTCTGATGCCAGTTTATGGAATGAAAACAATAAAGGCAATTGGAGAATACTGACATGCAGGTACTGTGGATGCTGTTGGAGTGTATATTCTGAGAGAGATGGTAAGTGGGATGTTTTCCATCTTCACCTTCATCATGATAGCATTTTGATTATTTGCTGCTGACATGTAGCAGCAGCCTGTTGTGCTCTTGGAAGCCAGCTCTCTGTGGTGTTGCTGGAAGGAGGAAAAACTGGGAGATGTTTTGTTGGATTGGTGGATTTGTTTTTTTTTCCTGGATCTCAGGGGGTTTGGATGTACTGTCTCTGAAATGTTATTAGCATTTTCCTTTGGGTTTGGATGTTTCAGCTTGGAAACCAGATACCATTTGAGGAGATGTGCCAGGGTGATGTAATTAACCAGGGATGATGAAACTGGAAGGGGAGCGGCACAAGTAGAAATGGACGTTGTGTTCTCTGCTGAAAATGATGGCAGTTTTCAACTGAGCATGTATCAAAAAATATTCTTAGACTGCTCAGAGACTTTGTAATTAAATCTAATTTGAACAAGATAATTGCATTACTTTTTATAAATTGAAAATTAGTCAGGTTTTACAGGTATACTTTAATTGTGCTTCAGGAGATGCAAAATGCCAGGGAGATTTTTGGTGGAATGGAAATGTACCAATGTCAACTGGTGTTTTAAGGAAAAATAAAACCATGAGCTGTTCATCTCAGTGTTAAGGCAGATGGAGTTCCAAGTGAGCTCAGTGTTTTGCTGCATTTGCAGAGAAAGCAATCGTGTATTTTGCTATCTACAGCAGCACCTATTCATAGCCTGAAGTGAATGCCTTTGAGCAGGTCTACTTAAATCCTTATAAACGAGGGCTGTTACCAGCATGCTTTTTAAATGCCACGTTTTACATTAAGTATCTCTGAAAGCAGTATTATTGAGTGCCTCTAAAAGCTGATGTCTCCTTTAAAGATCCCTGTTTTGCTCATAGAATCTGGATTCTGAGGAGTTTATGCTCTCAGAGGGACAAATTACTCCTCCTCCCCTAGGGATAAAAATTCCTAGTTTCTCTGCGTTTCACACTTACAGAGGCCAGTCTGCCCACTTCTGTGATGCTTCCTCCACAGTCTAGTGGCAGTGGCAAATGGGGAGGTTTCCTGGGATCTTTAGGAGGTTAAAAGGAACTCCTGCAATGCTTATACATCCGTGTCTGTCACAATATTGTGTAGCCTCAGCAGTCACAACTGCACAAACCTTAATTTCTACCAATTAACTGAGAAGAAGTTTATCTGTTCAATGAGAATTTTGATGATGGGAAGAGTCAGTGAGTTGTACTGCATGGAGCTGCTCGTTAATTCAGTGTGTTCTGATTAAACAGTTCATTCTGGGAGACAGCCAAAATGATTTCCTTCCCTAAGAGCATAAAACCCTATGAATTCTTTGTGAATGAATTTCATCACTTCTTGTAACATCTTCTGTCATCTTCAACATATGGTAAAATAGTTGAAAACCTGTTTACAACATAAAACTACTTACATAACCATTTTCCAAAGTCATTATGGGAGATAAAATATCAAATACAATATAAAATAGGTCTGTAAAGAAAAAAGTAGAGGAACTAAATACCTGGGTTCATTGTCCCTGAATGTCTTACTGCAATTCTTATGGGGTAATTATTTGTTGATAAGTCTTTCGTTTTAAAGAATGTTTTTTCTATTGTCAATACACATATATGTGAGTATATTTGCATATATAGTCTTTTCTGTACAAATGTGGGTTTTAAGCCATCCCCTGGGATATAAATAAAATCATATTTATAGTTTTGGAATATTTAATCATATCATCTGCATCTGTTGAATAGGTGGTTTACATTATGGGGAATGCTTTGGTAATCGCTATTATAATCTCTCCTTGTTTAAAACCAGAATTATTCACAAAATGCTATAAAATGTTTAGTGCTTTGCTTTTAGTGCATGCACAAGTCATGATTGTGGCAGGATTATGAGAACAGTTAAGACTTAGACATTGATTGTAAAAGTTAATTTTTTCACTTTTGTAAAACTACCTTGATTTTATTTTTCCTGGAGCTTGGATTATTCTCACTTATTTAATATTTTGAGGGTGAGTGAAAGAAATGAGAGGTCCCAAATATAGCTAGGGGCAATTACTCTCCTGTCCTCTCCTGGAATATGTCAGGAAGTTGTGCAGTTGTCCTTTGATGTGTACATCATGTCAAGGGAAGGGTTTGTAATGAAACATGGGATGTGAGGCTGTCAAGTGTGACATCCAGCTGCACATACTTGATGGAGAAAAACAGTTTGAGGGTGTGTGTGGGAATAAAACTAGTTGGCTTCCTCTACAGGAACATGACTGAGGTAGTACTAAAAGGGGGTTAGAAGCAAGTGGAGGCTGTGGTGGGGTCCAGTCTGACAGGGCACCTTTGCCCTTGGGCACCACCAGCAGTGTCTGTTTGGCCAAGCTGATATGGCTGGTTCACAGCTTGCAGAGATTTGTATCTTGGTATTTATATTTCAGTAACTTACACTGGTGACCATCTCTGGCTCACCTGCCCAGCTGTTACATTAGAAATTCAGGTTGTCAGGAGTCTGAATTGCTCTGTTTTTCAAAAAAGGACATGGCAAAGTGGCAAATGCCTAGAACCAGTTTTGATAAATGCATTGAGTATTTTCTGGATGTATTCATTGGTTACCTCAAGAACAGTGTTCATAATTCTGGGAATAAGTCTTCTGATAATCTACTCTGGTCATGGTAATTTAGCATACAGCTCTCCATTATGACTATATATGTAAATGTGCTTGAAATGCATCTCTTTAGTACTAAATATATAATCAAGCAGACTATTTAGATTTTAAATTAGCCTATATTCATCCTCTTTGGCTTGTTTTGTGCTTGCAAGAAGTATTAATTTATTTGCTTAGCATTATTTTTTATTAAGTAATATGAGTTTAGTAGAAGCTAGTGTTTGCATTAAGAATTGTAAACGAGCACTGATTTTTGAGACTCTGCTTGCTCTTCGTCTCTGTCCATTTTCTTTTCTTATGTATGCAAATTTCTATTTGTGAGTTACTGATACCTGTGTATTGGATACCCCTTAACTGTGCATCAGAACTAACTAACTAATTTATTTGGAAATGTGTTTTTAAGGATACTTATATGATAACTTGCACATACACACAGACTTTGCAGTTGTTGGTAGAATAAAACCCTGAGAAGCTGTCATCAATAAAGATATAAAAATTGCAATTGTATCATCTTGATTTGTGGTCGGAATTTTTGGTTGGTTGGTTCCCACCCCCCTCGCAAAAAAATCAAATTTGGCCATTTATATCCAGTTATATCAACTCATAACTAATTTCCAGTGAAAATGGAAAGATTCTTTTGATGGTAGATGCTCTTTTTAATTGTTGTTGAACAACAACACTGTCTGCCTCGGGAATGGAAACTTCACTTGGGTCCCTTGTTTCTTAGCTAAGATTTTTGGTGGTGTAGCTTGTGAATTACTGTGACTGTGTGGTCATGCATGTCCTTTAAGTCTAGGCTGAGATTTTGTGTGACTCATTATTTTTCTCTCTTGCTATTTTCAATTTGGAGCTCCAGAACAAAATTTGCAGTCTGAGAACCAGACCCTGCAGATGCCGATCTTTCAAGGATAAATGAATAAATCAGTAGTTAAATTTCATTCTAGAAAAATAACAACCAGCACTCTCTATGTGTAAATGGCTGGGCTGATTAAGTAATTTGCAAGTGTTCCATTTAGCTGAATTTCACTTTAATCTTTTTTTTGAAAGTGTCTCTGCAGTTGGTTGCTTTATGATTCTTTTCTACTATATTAATGGTATTTCTATATTAAAAATCACCATTATTTATGATCACATCATAGCCACCAGTTTATATCCTTGCTATTTCATTAAAGAAATGCCCATACTAAAAATAGGCACCCTATCCTCTTGTTTTCTGTAGGGTAAAAGCAGGAGGTAGCCAATTCAGGATGTTTTCCAGTAAACTTCTAGCCTTCAGTAAAAATACATCCAAATCCTTGTTTGGGAATTATGTGGGTGTTTGCTAAAGTTGTTGAGGTGGGAAAATCTCAGCTATAAACTTAACATAATGATTATATGACTTGTATATTCTCAGCAACTTGTGTGTGTGTATTCTGCTTATTTGGGTGATAATTATAAAAATAGAAAAGTAGTTTTTTTAAAAAAAAGTACTTTTTTTTAGAGATAGGACTCTTTGGGTGGACCTTTATCTACTCAAGTGGTAAAACCCTTCCAGTCTTACCCTTTGGCCCTCTGAGATTGGGGGCTGGATAAGGTAAGTGCTTTGCTGTGTGGGCTGGGGACTGGGATGAAGTTCAGGGCAAGGCTTGGAAGACACATTAATCTGATTTTTGCCCTTGAGACTCTGTCTTATTTAAGTTTTACCCCCTGAACCTGAGGCACAGTGTTAATGGCTTCCTTGCTGTAAGGACAAGTGGGACTGAAAATGCATTTCAGGACAGGAATTAACACTCAGTCTTTGCTTTTAGCAGGAAAGGCAGTGCATTATCTGTGCTTGTGCTCTGTCATGCTCACTGTTCTGGTCACAGTTCTGTCCCAAGGTGTGCACTCAGGAGGTGCCCTGGTGGATCCCCACAGAGGAAGAGAACCACCCATGTGGCACTGCAGGGCTCCCTCACAGAGCTTTGGAAAATCCTGTCAATTCGTGTTGAATGTGTGAGAGCATTCAGCTCCAGTGCTGGAGACAGTTATGACTCTCACCCTGTTTTTGTGGAATTTTGCCTCACCTTTAACTTTTTAATTCAAGCAGTTCTTGTCTTGCTACCATATCACACCATCCTAACTTTGTGATTTACTTGGTGTAAGACACTGGCAATGGATTGATTTTTAATTAGCACAGTTTTAGGCTGCAGATGGTCTTGTCTTTTCCTCCATCATTTCTGACTGTGACAAGAATTTAATTTTATAATGATAGCATAGCATTTTCCGTGGTGGTGACATAAAACCACAATGATTTTAAATTGAAAAGTGCATTTTCATTTAGGTAATATTGGTAGAAAAGAGCCTCTGTGGCTAACACAGTTTTATATTGATTATACACTGTCTAATCTTGTTTGCAATTAGGTGGAGAAGACATATCCTTACAGATGTTTTATTTTTAGTTTGGCAGTAGTTTATATGTGTTATTGTTATTCCAGTAATATGCTTTAGCTTAGCTAGAAAAATGTAAGTTCAAGCAATTGTTCCTTTAAGGCACTGTTTTCATGACAGCACTAATTCTTAATTTTTGCAGGAAAGTAAGAGCAGCAAAACATGGGAAACAATAGTTATGGAAGAGGCATTACTGTCTTTACTGGCCTCTTACCAAAAGGATGTCCTTTACAAGAAGATGCTGCAAATAGGCTTGTTTGCTATGCTTTTGGACTACTAAAATTAATCTCCTGGTCAGACATTGGGGAGGAAGCCATACTCTAGAGGAAGAAGCCATATGGTGCTCAGACTGATGTGACAGTGTTGTTGCTACTACTAAAGTTGCAATGGATAAGATGTGCAGTGAGGTTTGGAGTGCTGTCATACTGGACAGAAGATTTATGCAAAGCTAGAAGGAACATTGTGTTTTCTGACATTTCCTCAGCTTTGGGAATGAGCTGTAAATACTGTGCAAGGTTCATTCTCAAAGAGGTTCAAATGCAGTGAATGAGGAAATAGCCCTTTTTCAAGAAGGTGCAGTGCAATGAATCTTTACTGAAGGGATCAGTGTTTATGAATGCTGAGGCTTAAATCCTCCCAAAAGAATACTGCTGGGCTTCCCAGGAGTTGAGAAGTTGATTTGTACTTTTCATCTTAAGTTGTAGAGCTTTCCTGTGATGGTGGAAAGGCCACTGAACTTTTAAACCAAACATAGAAAGATGTCTAAGGTTAAAAACCAGGTGGGCAGTGGGTCACAGCAGGAAGTGAGAAGGAAGGCAAGAGTAAACTATTATAATTGCAAAATCTGTAGTTCAGCACCTCACGCTGGAAAATAGGTGCAGCATTTTAACATAAGGTGTAACATTTTTACATACTTTTACATACATTAGGAAAACCAGTCAAAGATTGTTGTATTCAACCTGTTTAGATTTCTCTACAAAGTTGAATGTAGCAGCTGTACATGAGGCTGGTTAAATGGCAACATAATTATTATGCAGTCTTAAATTTCATTTGAAGTTTCAAGTGACAGAGTTCACTACATGGTTTGGTAAACCATTTTGTCAAAGAAATACCCTTGCTGATATAGTTTTACCAGGGATGTATGATCTGAATTGAGACATTAACAAGGTGCATCATTAATGGAAATTATCGAGAGGCTTGTGTTTTATGTGCTTTATTCCTCTGGAAACAAAAGTTTTGTGTGTGTGTGTGTGTGTGTTGGAAAGGTTGCTTTTCAGGGAAAAAGAACAAGGGAAATTTAAGTGCTCACTGCCTCAGAGGTATTATCTTAATCAAATATCTGTTTTTGCTTTAAATATTCAGCTAATTCCTTCCCTGTTTCTATCATGCTGAAGAAGGCAAATTTATTGGCAGGATTTGGCGTTATTATTTTCGTTCTCTAGAGCTTCAGGTCTTCGCTGTGAGTATGAATTCACAAAGAGCTTTTCTCACTCTTAAAAGCAGCCCTCTATTTCAGAATGCAGAATTCCTCCCTCAGAGATGCCATTGTGCTCCATTTGTGCTCAGAAAAGCTGTGAAAAATCTGAGGTAAAAATGGCATATGCAGCTTGCCTTTGAAAAAGCATGGATTCAGAATGGATAGAGGCAGAAATTATTCTCATCCCTCTGTAATAGCTCTTCCAGTACCTGAACAGTACCTGAAGTGGCAGGGATGGGCAGGCATTGCCCCCTTTTCCCCACCTGGGTCTTCCCACTTTGTTCCCAGCTCCTGCCCCTCCCTGCTCCTGCTAGGCTTTTCTCTCCTCTGCCTCTGCTCCCCTGAGGCAGCTCCCATGTTGTCAGGGGTTTGAGGGGCTGAGGGGCCAAGGGGTTGGGATACTGCAGAACCTGCTGGAATCACTTGGAACATCCATCCCCACCAGAGGCAACCCTCACCTCTCCTCATAGAGACTCTCTGCCATCCCTGGGCACAGGTGCTCATCCATCTGGGAGAGGAGCCAGCTCTCTCCTTGCACAGGGCTCTCTGCAGCACTGCCTGGAGTGAGGTTTGTTGGATCTGTGGCTCTGGGTGAGGGCAGCCCCTCGAGCAGGCTTGGGTCAGCAGCTGCTGTCAGGCTCACAGCGAATGCAAGGTGGAGGCAGCACAAACCTGACCTCTGGTTTTTGCTGTGTTTTTGCTGGAGCTTCATTTCAGGTCTGATGGGTGTAACTGAGCATCACAGATCCCTGGCCACTGTGCTGCTGTCCTGGGTGAGCAGTACCCTGAGCTGTGCCACTGGTTGCACATGGTGCCTTCAGCAGCATCTCCCACAGGAGTTATCCCTGCACTTTGCCTGAGAGCAACAGCAGGAGGTTCAGGGGGTGTTTGAGTTTAAAATCAGTACAAGCCTGGTGCAGGCAGTGGATCAAAGATAACTCTATAGCAGTTGAGGAGCTGTCCTAGGATTTTATTCTTCCCTTTGGTATTGCATGATGTTACATTTTAAGCCCATTCAGCTGCGCTTGTCATGACTCTTTTCTTGCTCACACTCTCACAGTTTTGACTGAAAAATATCTGCAGGAGAAAACTCTGCTTGTCAACCAAACTTTGGCAATGTACAGCTGGTCCCTCTTGCATACACACTCCTGGGGTAAGAAGACCCCAAGATTGCTTTCATGCCAGTCAGTACTAAGTTCTAGGCATATATATATTTAATTATCTCCACTATATATGTGTGTATTCCTGTATACGTGTTTCAGCCGTAATTTCAGGTGTTGTATTGCACACAATAGGCTGTGTAGCTGCCTCCCTTTGTCATATTATCTCTGTAACACAAATCTGCTGTGTGTGACTCACCCACTTGTTATTGGCAGAAAGATGGACAAGCTCATTTGCTGTGGAACTGCAAAAACTAAATACAGCCTGAGCTTTGTCTACTGTAATTTCTACCCTTTAGGTGGCTGAGTGGGACATTCCCTTCTTGACCTTAAGGGATATATAGAATACACAAAGCTTTCTGCATTTCTTCTTAATCCTTACTGCTAAGGATGCCAGCACATGTTGCTTTGTGCAGCCTGGCTTTAAGCTATTCTTGTCTGCATCTCTCAGCAAAAACAATCAGTCTAACAGGACAAGTTAATTGGGTCAGGATGATCCACTCTTAAAATTTGCCAGCAGATCAGAGGTAATTTATTTAGCCTATAGAACATAACTCCATGTAATTCCTGGGCTGAGTGGCTTAGACAAAGCACCTTAATTATTGCAGACAAATAAACTGAAAAAGAATCAACAAAGCATATTTGTTTGAGCATATGAATGTGGCCTGTCCAGGTTATTTAATCGAGGCAGTGAAACAGCATTTCACTGATTACCTCCCTTTGAAAGTACAAATTGTTTGGATATAACTTCAGTGTAGGCAATTACGTGCAAACATTTTAACAGGCTATACATTAAAATCCTATTCAGTTTAGTGTTCTTTTTCCCCACAGTGTCCTGGAGTTGTGAGATGGGCTGAATCATATTCTTCATTTAAGTCAGGGTATTCTCTTAGAAATCTGTGCTTTATTTGTAGTTTGATGTGAAAGCAGATATTTCTGTATATATATTTGATTTGTGCTTTGCTGTGATGTGATTTAGGGTTTTTGCTTTCATTGAACACATCCCACTACTCTCAATCCAGTCTGGCAGTTTCAAATGCTGAACTCTGATGCCGTTGTGCCAACAGGAACTGGATGGCTGCAGTTCTTTGCTAGCAAGGCTTGGTCTGAGTGGCTTCGAGGTGTTCTTGCTCTTGGTCCATAAAACCTTTTAACAACCTTTCAGCTTTCTCTTTTGTCACCCTGTGTATTTCTGAGCCCTGAGGTATTTATCACCTTTTGATGCAGTAGAAAAACACCATAGTTCTTAGAAGAAAGAAAAGTGGATTTCTGTATTTCTAGTTGCTCCCTTTAAGTTTATTATGGAGAGTTCTGTATGTAATTTCTATGCTGTATTTCTAATTCCTTAATTCTCTGCAAATTATCCTATAGCTGATTACTTCTGCATGGTGTTGAGAGGGGTGGTTTCTAATGTTTTATTTGTGGGTGTCCAATTTAAAAAGAAGCCCTAGAAAAATGTCGGCAGAGATCTGTAAATCTGAATAATGTAATTATAGAATGATTCTACTGTGTCAAATAGAGCCAAGAAGAAAATCCCTAAATCATTGTTGTGCTGGTTTTCTGTGGTACTCCTTTGAAAAAGAAATTATTGTAACACCTTCCACTTGTATTGTCCTTGGACTGGGTGCTGTACATCCTGATTGGGAGCTATGTATAGCAATGACCTCACCACAAAAATGTAACAACTGCTGTTACTCTGTGTGGCATGGAACGTGTTAACCTCAAGCAAGGAGGAAGGAGATTTATACTTCAATGAAACTTCAGTGAATATGTATAAAAATAAGATGGATTTTCCTAATCTGGCATTTATCTTGGCTACTGAAAGTGGCATTCAGGTACTGTGGGATCACAGGGGGTCAGGACCTTGCCTTGTGTTTAATTTACAGCTGCAGCAGGATAGCTATGCTGACACTGCACTGAGGAATTGCTTCAGCACGCACTCGCTCTGTTTCCTGAGTGCCCAGGTGTTCCTCCAGGCCACACCCAGGAACTAACCCAGCACAGCCCTGCAGGGGGAATAGGATCACAGCACACAGTGCTGTGCTGTTAAACATGCTGGACCAATCGCTATTTTTGGCATTCAAATACTGCTGTTCTTAAATCTTACGCTGCTCCATTCCCAGTTCAGTCATTCTGGATGAGAATGTTATTTCTGAATAAAAAAATTATTCGGAAATAATTTTTCATTATAAAAACCGGACAAAAACTGAGGTCACTCTCTGGCATTATCATGACTCATTCCTGCTTAACATTTTGTTCGTACTGTGGCTATTTTATTTGCAGATTCTGACAAACAAAGTTTGACAAGAAGTAAACCCTGATGTACAACAATGAGTCACAGTTGAAGCACCTGATGCTTTCAAAACATGTCTGAAAACTGCAGTCTTGGGGACTTTACTGATCTAAAGAAGCTTCTGTGATTTATATTTCTGGAGGCCAGTGTTACACTATTGCTATTATTAAATATGATTTGATAAAGGCTCCTGAAGACATGTTTTCAGGGCTGTAATGTTAACTGATGTGCTTTGTAGAAGGGACAGCAGCTTCAAACTACTTCAGTTATAAAGCTGTTTTACTAAAATTTTTACAGGACAAAACTAAAGGCAGTATGCTTATTATAGTGGGATTTTAGAAGTTCTTCTCTCCTCCTCCAGTCAGTAGGATTTGGTTGTGGAGCAGACAGTTCTGCTGGTATTTTTACTGCTCTCCAGTTGCTCTACACTACTGCCTTACAGAAGTTACTTCTTTAGCTAACAGAATGTATTTTTGGGGAGAATCATGTTAAGATATTGTTCTAGATTTAGACATTTTACTCTGCAGTGCATCATGTCAAAGCCTTGGCAGCTGTTCCAGCCCTCCTTGTTGTGTGTATACACCATTGAGACTTGAGCAGCAGCTTCTAACAGGAGTCAGTAAAGAGCCTCTTGTTCTCTACAAAACTAGACCAGCTAATTATTTGACTCATCCCTTAGAGAACTATACCTGAAAGAAAAGTAACATTTGTTTTTACCTTTGTTTCACTTTAGATACCCTTTCTTAGATTTCAGTAGCATAATGCTATTGTTACAATATTAAATACCATTAGTTAGCTTTCAAGAAGTGCAAATATCCCTCTGGCATTTAAGAGAAGTGCTTAAGCTTACAGAGTCCTGGTCTACCACTACCTCAACAAACAGCAACTTTTCTTTCTCCTATGTGATTTCCAGCACAGACTTGTCATAGCAATGTACAGCACGATACAAATAATAATTTTCCTAAATATACAAACTGTAAATATATACAGAGAACATTTTGCAATTTAAGTCTTATCACTGGAGGGTTAAAAAATCCCCACAATGCAAATTAAATTAAAGATATCTCACATCTTTAAGTAGACGGGAGATCCTTGCAGACATTTAAATTGATATTTTCAAAAGTGGAATATGTTCTCTATTAGAGCTAGAGAGAGACTAAGGCAACTGGTAGTGTTTATGAGAAGTTATTGTGAACACTTTGTTCCACATTCTGACATAATCTTAAACATCAAGCCATTTTATGTAGCAATTGCTACATAAATTGTTTCCTGTCCTGATTTCTTTTGTGCAGAAAATGTATGAATAACCATTTGAAATAGGTATGCTAACACTCATATTTATCCTCCCATCTTTATCTGCATCTTTTTTATTAGTAGATATGAATGGCACTGTGTCTGACTTTAGGCTTAGACTATTCATATCTTAATTTAAAAAAATTACAAAGCTTTGTCTCTCACCAAAATCTGCTCAATTAAAGCAAATGCCATAGGCTGAGTGAACCTCACTTTCACAGTGAGATGGAGAAGGAATGTTGTGCAGGAATTGTTACTAGTCCAGTGGATTTCCCTTCCAGCAATGATGACTCCAGTTTAAAACTGAAGTAAGTATCCTTAAAGCACGTGCTTTTTAAAATCAGGTCTAAAATATGGAAATAATTTCTTTTGCAATATTCTTTTTTTGACTTCTTAAAAAAATCTTCTTTTTCTTTAGTAGGCCTAATAAAATAATATATACTTGAATGTTAGTGTAGAAAGAATTCAGGATCTTTTACCAACAGAGGGCCATACAAAAGAATGTAGAAATTAATATTTTGTGAAAATATCACCACATCTAGGGGTGCAACATTGTGCTACAGCCATCATTCCTTTTCTGGAGGTAAAACTCTGAGCTGAAATCTTATCCAAGCCAGCATTTCAGTCTCTGGCTTCTGGAACAGCTTGCCTTTTAGCCCTGCACAAGAACTCTTCTCCTTTGTAAACCATGGCAGTAGGATGGATGTCCTTCAGGGGCTCCCACCAGTGTGTGGGGCACTCACTGATAGGTTTTACTGCTCCTCTCTCTCTTTCTTTGGCAAATAATTCTATCTGTAGACTTTTTCTCTTCATTGAACCCTGCCACCCTGGACCAAACCAGATTCTGGTTTATGTCCATGTATCTCACTGAAACAGCTTTGTTTTAATTGAGTCAAGTTTAGATAAGGTATGAAATTAGTTCCTTTTTCACTCCTAAGAATTCTCCATTCAAAGCAAGGGCTTGCTTTGCTTGCCTGCTGCTGTTGTCTGATCTAGGCATGGGATACTGTGCATATAATAAGAATCCCCTTGAAGCTGAATTGTTTGGATTTAAATCACCAAGTCTTTCAAATACCTTTGACTTGCTCAGCTGCATGTTACTACACTGCTAAATATGTGATATTCATTGTTACCAGGGATCCTGTGGAAGTACACAGCCAACCTGAAACCAGGAGCCAGGGATTCTTCCTGCTATTGGCAGAGTAGTTTATTCTGTGTTTTGTATCCCTCTCATGGTCAGCTGTGTACGTGTCCCTGGCACGTCAATGCCCATAGAGATAGGACTGCCAGTATCTTTCAGATGGCCTGTGAGCACTGGACTGCTTGGTTTGTTTTGGCTTTTTAAATCCTGAGAATCCTATTTTCATGAGAGATCCTTAGAAATGCTGAGAGCTTAATTTGAAGGTAGTGATCTCAGTAGTTAAATTTGAAGGGCTGGTTGGAGCGAGCTGGTAGTGGATCTCCCTGACAAGTGAGGTTTTTACCTTTTACAAAGTCTTATTTCACATTTCTTGGGTACAAACTCTCTAACCTGTGTGTCCTTAGAATGGTAATTGCCACTTATCCATTTCCTCAGGATGTTTCTGCTTTTGGTAAATTAGATTATTTTATTTTAAAGGGAAGAGCCCTACAGAACAAATGCATGGGAAGAATATGACCTGTGTCCCAGGTTTGCAAAATTAAGGCAGCACTGCTTGAGCTAGATAATTGCACTTTTGTTTTTGCAAAATTTGCAGTAGGCTAATCTGGTTTTAATATATCACCTTTTTGTGTGTGTGTGTGTGTTTTTTATTAAGAGTTGGGCCATGAAACAACATAGAGCTTTACTAAATAGCATGAAAGAGAGCAGCATGGTTTTGGTAGAAGAAATACATTAATGTCTTCTTTTAGCATTGTTAGTGGGATTGAGGGTTTTTAGGTGTGGCTTTTTTGTTTGGGTTTTATTTTTTTTATTGTTTTGGGTTTGTGAAGACAAGAGAATGCAGTGTTAAAGCAGTTGGTAAGGTGACAGTAGACTTTTGTTTGATAAATAACTGGCTTCATTTAACATCTGACACTTACTATCAGCATGGCAATTGTTTTTAAAGGTTTTATGTAAGCCTGAGATTCTGATTTTCAGAATAGATTTGAATTAATTTGTGCTTTAGGGATAACAGAAAACTGATTTTTAGATTAAGGAGAGAAAAAAAGAACTCT
The DNA here is from genome assembly GCF_903797595.1 of Erithacus rubecula. Taxonomy (NCBI): domain Eukaryota; kingdom Metazoa; phylum Chordata; class Aves; order Passeriformes; family Muscicapidae; genus Erithacus; species Erithacus rubecula. The sequence continues at coordinate 6,451,897 of NC_136660.1, forward strand.
TTCTTGAAACACCCAGAGTTCTAGTATGTCAAAGGATATACACAGGCAGCAGAAAATAAATGTGCAGATGGGGAGGCCTGAAAAAACATCAAGTACAAATCCTGAATTTATGCACATTTCTGACATTGTTGGATGAAAAACGCTGCTCTTATCTTCTATGGGTAACCATGGCTACTGTGTGATGTGATTTTATTTTTTTCAACATGAAATTATACACAAGTGCAGGAGAGTGGTCTTGTCTCAGCTCGCACCATATGTATTTGGGTGATAAGGATTATAGTCAGTGAATGTGCTTATCAGTGTGGCACATTTGCTTCTTTAAAATAGGTCTCGATTTATGTCTTCATGTCTCCATTAGTCTGCAGAGAGTAAATGGTGCGGGATTTACTCGAGTACTGCTACATGAGGTTTAGGCCTCCTTCTTTTGTGCTAAAATGTGTCTGTTACCTCCTTGAATCTGAGTCACAAACTAATATAATTTGGGGATGGCGAGTTGAAAAGCCACCACAAACCTATATACAAAGTATTATCATTCAAATTTTGTGCTGGTTCAGTGCCATAGTCTTAATTATCAAATGCTTATTCCCTGAAGACTTATGTATGTTTTAGATTAATACTCCTCCCTGCTTGATGTGTTTCTGCTTTCATTCTCATTTTCTGCATCCTCATGAACTTTGAGGAATGCAGGGATGAGGTGGGAATTCCTAACCCCTGAAATCTCTGTAATGGACAAACGCTCTGAAAGTGCCATTTACCGTCCCCTGATCTTTGCAAATAACTAGTTCAGCAGTGGGAATTGTTTGCTTAGAATCATAATCAGGCGGATTAGGGGTGCAACTGCTCAAACTTATGGTAATGTTGCTTTGGCTGCAATTTGAAAACATCTGAATTTATACTTGTGTACTAATACTCTTGCAGTTGTTGCCACTTTGGGGGATTTTATAACAAACAGCAGAAGAAAGGCAAAACATTCTTTGAAATATTGCTAAAAACTTCTTGTAATAAATTTGCTGCTACAGCACAGCAAATGCTCTTTTTAGCTGAGATTTGGCTCCCAAAAGAGGCCTCTAAAATTAAAAAATGAATTATTTGACAAAACTTATCAATGAAATTGATACGGGCAGCATTTTGTAGATCAGACCCAGATAACTAAGTGAAAAATACAAACCACAAGAATTATGAACTGCTGGTGGATTGGGAGAAGCGGAAGGAATAAGAATAGTTTGCTAGTTGAGACGGATTAGTCGGCACGCAATTCACAAGCAGTAAACTGGGAACAGCTTTACAAAATTCAGGAAGCTTTGTGGAAATGTCTTAATATAAAAGAGAATGTTCAAAAAGCCTTATAGAAAAATTGGGACAAAACATGTATTCCTATGTAAATGTATCCAAAAGGCAACTTTTGAACTGTTGTAATCCATAAATGAGAAATAGAGTACAGCTCCCTACTCGGGGTAGAGTAGCTTCTTTAGGCAATTATGTTATCATAAAAAGTTGTAATAAGGATTAAAAATTCAAAAACATGGCTGAGAATGCAAATAAAAATCATGCTAAAGGTCCTGAGAAACTCCAGAGGAAAGCTGTAGACAAAGAAAGTGGGGACAGCATGCACAAAGTATCAGTAGCAGACAGGAATTTCGCAAGATGCTGCAGGATGAGGATGAAATTGCTGCTGCAGGACTTACTTTCTTTATGAAAGTACATGTACAGGGAAAAACAGACAAAGAACGCATTAAAGTTGGAATCTAGGTCCAGCAGGGAAAAAAGAACATAATTGAAGATAGCTCTCAGAGTGCAGTAATTGTAGAAGAAATCATTACACTGAGAAGTGTATTATTTTCAGGAGGCAGCAGCAGTGACTCATGGGGATGAGATAGCATATATGTGACATGAAAGCAGTTCTAAACAGCAAAATTAAATTACTTGTCAAGTTCAGATTAATATCAGATGCAATGACAAGTCAGTGACACACAAGCAAACAGGAAATTGAATGCCAAAAATGTGGAAGGGCATCCATGACTGTGCTGGGCTACAAAGCCTTTCTCAGCACTGGGCAAGAAAAGAAAGCAAAATTGTAAGCAAAATCATGCCAATTAAAAATGTGATGGCTTCCTTCTGCTGAGACAGTGGCAGAGTTCTGGCACAGCAGGGGCACCTCTGAACTGAAAATGGTGTCTTGGGCCTGAAAATTGAGCATAGAGATTCTGCCAGATGGGAGGAGAGAAAAAATGATATTGGAGCCACTGCTTGTGTCCCCGAATGCTGAGGTGGCCAAGTGCTTGTCTACACGTGGCCTGACCCGTCCCTATAGAAGCACTGTGACTCAGAGGCACTTCTGGGAAACATTGTCAGACAGTGACACTGAACACCAAAAACTGGGCAGACAAGTGAACTGGCAAGCAGGAAGCAGGTCTGTGAATTTGAGCATGTTGCAACATCAGTTTGCAATGACTGGTCAAACAGTTAGATAATTACCAACATTGCTCCATACTCTTCCTCAAGAAATCTTCAAAAATCAGAGAAACTGCATTGCAACCAGTCCATCAAACACTCCCTTGGGGATTTTTCTGAGTAATGCTGTAGGGAAAGCTTCATGTGAATAGCAACTGACTTTGATTGCCAAACATGAAAAACTGCTGTTGGCAATGTTCAGGAAACTTTTATGTTTCTGAATGACACCCAAAAGACACTATTTAGATCACACCGTTAATTCCAAATCTAGAAGGAAGTCCTATATGTTAAACAAGTAGATCTTAATTGATTTTAGACAACTTCAGATAGTTACACTTACTAAATCTACCTGCTACAACTAGAAGGGCCGCAGATGAAATATGTGGAAGAGTGGTGAAATATTCTAGTTTGGTGAAAATTATTATGTGGTAATCAGAAAACCAGAGAATGTATGGTGAAAATAAACTTACAAGACTCAGTGAAAGATCTAAAAAAAAACTGTAACACACAAAATTTATATATCCAGAACCACTAGCATGTAGCTGTGTCTTTTTCACAAGGAAACATTTGCTTTTGAAGTAAACCAAAAATAAACCAAAGTGTATACAAGTTATTTAGTGCAACAGAAAGGCAGGACAAATCAGATGGCTCCAACTCAAAGAAAAAGATTCAAGTTGTCATTTTAGAATTTGTAACTTTTATTTATATATGTATAGCAATGATTGATACTTTAAGACTATATAACAGATTATAAAATATGTAAGAAGATTATACTTTTCATGATTAATTTGGCAAATTGAATTAAATATGAGTGAAGGGACAATATAATAGATAGTTTCATAATGGAGGACACAGCAGGATATATATGAGGAGATAAATATGTAGAATCTTGGAAGATGTGGTGTATTCTCTAGGAGAAGACTTTATCCCTAAAGAAAGAAGTATTACCTGGGTGCTCGTTTCTTGTCTAATGCTTCAGTACTGACCACTTGCCTTGCCTGGCTCTGTTTGATCCTAATTTACCTTCAATTTTGGGAAATCCTCCCATATCACATGCTTAGGGCTCTCTTCTTTCCTATCAGGTCTGCTTTGGAAGGCGTGGTGCGTATTTTCTTTTCATTTCTGCTTAAATTGAATTATCTTTTCTTCCTCGCTATGGTTTAGCCCCACCCTGCTTTCTCTCTGTTTTGCAATAGCCTCAGGCTTCTCTCTTGTCCGCCTTTCTAGATGCAAATCCCTTAGCTGTTCTTTTTCCTTCTTTGCAGTATTTGTCTTTTATCTTCTTCCCCTTCTTTATCAAGGTTTATTTCCCAGATGTCTAGTATTCTACATCAGAGTTGTTTTCAGAAATGCACAGCATGTGTTTTATGCCATCTATTTGCCTTTTTCTAGTTTTTTTTATCTGGGGGGCTTTGAGCCTCAGCTTGTAATAGGAGCACTTTCTCTTCTGCAGTGACTGAGTTAGAGAGAATGATTTTCAGGGGCTGATTTTCAGGGTTTAAGAAACTTTGGGGATCAGTACTCTAATTGATTGTGCAAATGAAATAGAAGTTTCGTCTTAATTTGCGTGACAATTTGTTAAAATTTCCTGAGGAAGGGAAAGAGAAGTCAAAAATTTTAGTAATATGGAGATAGGTTGTCATATTGGAATTTTTTTGTGTTCTTTAGCACCAGCTAACCCACCTTCACCTTCCTCATGATGATTCTGGTGGCTCATTAAATCATATATTCCATTTATCTGGCCCAGTCCAACAGCTTTAGGGAAACAGAATGTGTATTTGGGAGGGTTGAGTGTGTGCTAGCAAGCATGCACAACAGTTTAAATGGGAAAGAATACTTGACTGACACAATACTGTCAAGTGAAGACTTACCTTGATCTTTACCTAATATTTTGGCTGTGGAGAAGGTCAGAAAATAAACTTACACAGTCAATGATTAAGCAGTTTCTGGGTATTCTGTCTGTTGAAGCCTACTTGGTAATAGGCTTTAGAGTGTAGAGGAGCTGATGTATGTGGGATATTGTGGGAGGTACTGTTTGACATCTGCCAAGGGAATATTATGCTTTGCCTCTAGGTTTTGTGAATGGCATTCAGGTTCTGGAGGCGGGACTGTGAGATACACTCAGCGATTGCCACTGTTAAACCTGAAGGCTCAGTGTGGGGGAAAGAGGCCATAGCTGAGATTGGCACATCCCCACAGAGGAAAATTGTCTTCTGTAGCTCCGGGTGACTGTGCATTTCTTCCTTACAGCTATCCCAGGCCTTGTTCTGCCTTCAGATGTGCTCAGGCTGGAGTTTCAACACCATTTTAATGAGATTTGGCTACTGTTGAAAGTGGCAGTACTTCCTTTATTCTTCCACTCTCTGGTCCCTCACTCCTGCCTTCCTTATGCTGCTTTCCCTGTTTGAGTTGTTTGGCTTATCAGGAGGGAAATGATCAGGCAGAAAGATTACTTCTCTGCTTAATTTTGAGTTGATCAGTTTATAGTTCTGATCAATTGCACATCTCATGCTGGGATAAAAGGTAGGAAACAAAGACAAAGCCCCTTGTTGGTTTTCTTGGTTTTTTTCCTGTTTTTTAGCGGGGATGTGGGGAATATGGAGGGGAGAATGTTCAGTCAAATTTAGAATACTTACAACATCTTGACATCTGTCGTGGTTTGACTTTGGCTAAATGCCAGGCACTCACAGAAGTCATTCATTTGGTCTCTTTTGTTACAGTTGGGCAGAGGAGAGGGGGGGAAAAATTAATGTAGGGCTCATGAGTTGAGATAAGGAGTGGGAAAAAAAACACTCTATGGGCAAAACAGGTTCAAATTAAAAGTAAATAATAAAGTAAATTTATTATTAACAGAGACAGAGGAGGATAATGAGAAGTAAAATAAACCTTTCAAACACCTCTTTTCCCCTCAGCCCCTCCCTCCTTCTCTCCAGCAGCACAGGGCGTGGGGGTTTTCATCAGTTTGTCACTCGAGATCTTTTTCTGTTTGCTCAGGGAGAGGAGTCTTTTTTCTGCTATGCTGTGGGGTCTCTCCCATGGGCAGGCAGTCATCCCAAAACTGTTGTGGTGTGGGTCACTTGTCCACAGGGTGTAATCTTTTAAGGATAGGCTGCTCTAGTTTGGAAGCAAGGGCTCTCTCTGTCTCTGGAAGCGGGAGTCCTCTCTCTCTATTCAGATCCCCCACTGGATCACAGATTTCTCTGACATCCACCCACTCTGGTGCAAGCACTTTTCCCACAGGCTACAAATGGATCTCTGCATCCTCCATGGATGCATTACAGGGGGACAGTTTGTTTCACCTCACTGTGGGTTGCAGAGGAATCTCGGCTCTGATGCTTGGAGCACCTCCTCCTTCCCTTCTTTCTTTTCCATTGACCTTGGTGCCTCCACCTTTTTTTCTCTCACATGTCCCCACTTTCTCCTCTGATTAGAAGAACTGTGGCTTGTAGGTACCACTGCCAACAAGTTTCACTAATTCAAAGGTTCTTGCAAGATCCTGCAGCTTCTCACAGAAGCTACCCCTGGGGCCTCCCGCTACCAAAAATCAGGCTGTGCCACAAAGTAACACACATAGTTCTTTCTTCTTTCCTGACAGTGAAATCATATGGGTTTCTTTTGGGGTTTTTCCTTTGGAGCTTCCTAAGTGACAACTTAATACCACAAACCACTGCAATCAGTTTGACACGGCTGGTGATGCATGTGATATATTAGACCAGAATTTCTGTTTGCTGCAAAAAGCTTGTTAGAGGTGATAGAGGATTTCTGGGTCTACCCCAATCAAAGGCAGTGGAAGAGCACCAGGATGATTCTTTCTCTTGCAAAAAAGTATAGCTGTTATCAGTGTCTCAGGTAATCAAGTAATTTAGTAGCACCCAACCCAATATAAAATAGTATTAATAATAAAAATGCCTGAAGCTCTTAGATTAAATTGTTTCTACCCTTCACATTTATATATTTTGAATATTAAGATAAGCCACAGCTTTGTACAAGAAATACTACAGGCCAGTAGCTAACAATGGTGCAGTATATACCATTATCTGTGAGTTAAGGTTAGTAAATTTGTTGTCATATGTGACCTGTGGCTTCCATTATGTAGCTATTTAGTTAATGTCACCTGTCTCCAGGAGCTATTTGTGTATGTAAAAGATGTAGCGACTGGAAAATAAGCACTATTTTTAAAATGTGGATACAGATGAATGTATTCATGTAAGAGGAATAAATACAATGTACAATATTTAATGTCTATAAATATATAGTTAATCACATTAATATTCCCTTGCTTCTTTTATCTCCCTGTGGAAAGGACTCTGTGAAACTGGTCCTGCAAATTACTGTTGATCCCATGCAGTGGTAGCACACATGAAATCTTCTTTTTGTTGTTCCTGCATAGGAAGTTGATGTCCTCTTTTAGAGAAGCTGCTGAAAATGCATTTCTATTCTAATCCAGGATAGTCAATTTCTCCCTTTTAAATTTGTAATTTTTATTTTAGCTTGTAGCTTCACTTAATAAATTGCAGAGAAGCAGCATTTGTTAACATACCTAGCCTAAGTCTGTTTAATTGTATTTAAATATTTGCTTCAAAATGGCTAATTTACAAATTGTTTTATAAGTATTTCTGAACTGTGTTTACATTAAAAAAGACTAAAGCAAAAATACATTAAATGGTCCCCTTCTGCCAGTTTGTGATTACTATAAAATTTGAATTTAGAGCCGTTAAGATTTGTTTTTGTGAAAATGTTTTGAGCGTTACTGTTCAAGATTTTTTTTCAAGATGTTGACCTTTCACTAAGCAGGTGTATTCACAGCAAGGTTTCACTTGTGAGGTGACCACCTCACAGGCCATACTATGGAAATTATTTGATCAAGTCATAGTTCAGTAAGCAACTTAGAGAAAGCTAAACTTTAAATCTCATCAGTGCTGGTCTGTCCAGTATTCAGCTGATTGAGCTCAGGACCAGTGCTGTGTGTTCCCCATCATGCTGCTGAGAGAAATCCTCTGTACCGTTGCTTCCATCACTGGTACATGGCCCTGAAAGCTCATTTAAGTGGCCAAGCCAAACCCAGCTTCCTTTACCACTACAAACACAGGTGTTTCATCCTGTTCCTGTTAATGTCTTCTGTGGACACTGCAGGGCCATATGTGACCTGTAAAATGATGCTGGCAAAATTAATGGCTACTGAGAAGAGATTAGAACTTGAACCTGCTTGGTCTTCATGCCTGGAATTTTCCATGACACATCACATGGTGCCTTTAAATGAAGGAACTAGTGGGCACCAAGTTGGATGGGAATATGCTATACCAGGCTGTTGCTGGACATTTGCAGAATTAACAGGTGTATGGGCACTATTTTTGTGATTTACTGCTTTAATCTACTCTCTCCAAGTGGTGAAATGTTCTGCAGTTTGATGTATTTCAGCAGTTGCACAGAGACTGAACAAACAAACCCAGTGTACTGTAGTGGCCTCAAGCATGATTTTTCCTCTGTACCAGCAGCTTTTGGTTAAGCAAAGAAATTTTGAGTGTTGGGTGAAATACAACTAACTTCATGCCTTGTTTAGGAAAATATTAATGTATCTTATGGAAAGAAAATAAAAATAGCTGTTGGTAAGAGGTTTAACAGGGCACGTTTGTATTGTCTTGCACTATGTATTTGTAAGGCTCAGCTTCCTGGTGATTTTTTCTGCTGACTGCATGCCTGTGTTTGGCTTCTTTCTCAAGGAAACCATCTCTTTATATTGCACTTTGTTTTCCAAGATCACGGATGTTTAGACATGAAGACTCAGACTAAACTGAGCTGCTTTTCTGAAACTGGTACATGATTTGCAAAGCTCTCACTGTGAGGTCAGGCTCCAGCTTCTGTCTTCTCCCTGTATCCAAATACTTTTTTCAGGGGACAATCTGTCCTGCTTAGACTGGTAGCATTTCTACTAGTGCTTGGACTACCTGATTTCAGTATGTATAACCTGTGCTGGATAAGGAATCCAAATGGCATAGAAGGTTTTACTCTTTGAGATGTCATCCATTTTTTAAGGTACTATATCATTATGAGAGATGAGAAGTATTGGCAGAGATTCAGTTTAGGGGAAACTCAAGAATTTTTGTAACTCAGATGTGTTATATTGATATCCAAGATAGACAAGGAAATACCATTTGAAGAAAGGATTAGTCCAAATGCTGTAATTAATATTACATAGCTTTGCTAGTATCACAACTACCCAATTAAATATTACTTTAGAACCCAGTTAATTATGTAATGCTGTGATGCAAAGTAGGAGTTAATTGTTTATGTGCTAGATGTAGAATGGAGTTACAAAACAAGAGTAATTACTTCACTGCTATGAAATGGGAAGAGCTTCTCAACCCTGATTTGCTAAGAAACAAAAATTAGCAGAGGCCTCTTGGCAAAGGCAAGTCACTGGAGTGCAGTGTGGTTTTGGTGTACAGTGATGTCTTAGCTCACTTAGCAGAGCAGCATTTAAAGTGTTTCAGGCACAGATTGTTCTGGGAAAAGAGTACATGTCATACTTTTTAACAGAACCAAAACCTGAAGATAAGGTTTTTATAGCAAAGAGGAGGAAGCCTGAGCTAACAAGTCTAATGGTGGAGCTCTGTGCTTTGGCAGATATGTTTCTTGGGAAACACACTTTATATTCCCTGTAGATTTCTCTCCTTTGAAGATTTAAGGGGATGTGCACATCCTACTAATTTCCAAGTACAGCATTTCCACATGAAATGCCTTATGTGAGCAACTCATTATGGGCCTAGGTTCTGCAGAACAGCTGCTACTCTTCTGTGGCTTGGGTTTGGAGAAGATCTAGACTTGAGATGTGATTGAGATGTGAGATTTGCTCTAGACTCATAGGCTTAAGTGCTTCTGCTCGGTTCTAATTCAAAATGTCAGTATTCTTAAAGGGATTGAAAGAACCTGCATGCTTAAGGTGAGCATAGTCTTATCTTGATGTCTCAGTTGTGTTTGCTTTGAGATTTACAGCTGAAGTGTTGTTATTCTGCTAAGTGCTGAATCTCATTAATAGTAATCAAAATGCTGCTGGATATGTCTCATCTAAGTGCATTGCTTCTGTATATAGAGAAATTTGCTGAATATAGATATTGAATAATCCAGTAAAATTAATGGTTACACATGATGCAAAAGTGATCTAGATGCAACTTGATCGGAGAAGTCACTATGAAGATCAAACTTTTTTTCTTGCAGCAAATTCAGGGAAAAGATGCCTTGAACAAAAATAATGGGTCTTCAGGGAAAATGGCCACATGCTTGTTATAACTGATATGTCTGTAAGTGTGCTTTTTTTTGCCTGAAGGCTTCTTTTTGCTAACCAGAAATGTCAGTGAAAATGATGTGAATTGACAAGATGCATCAGTGTATCCTGTAGTTTACTGAGATGATGATTAGGATAATACATCTTCATGTTTCATTGTGAGCCACAATCCAATGAAATCTTATTGGCTGCATTAATGGCAACGGCTGATATGTTTAAAAACTCAGTCTTTCAGAAAACACCTCAATTCTTGTTTAATGTTTCAGTGCCACCAAAGAGCACTGTGGTGTCACCTGTCCTGGCCTAGAGATTTGTATGATAGGCATCTGTGGGCTTGGCTGGGGATAGTTTTGTCTTAGTCCTTGCTGCTGAATTTCTGGTAGCTCCACAAATCTCCCAGGAAATGTAGGTGGGGTCAACCAAGAAGGATTTAGTTGTCCAGGGAGACACCAGGGTTAGTCAGAGGAAGGGCTTTTGCATTGTGGACAGATGCTGATGATGCAGGTTGGCTCTGTATGGGGGTAAGGACTCATGGCAGGATGGCAATTCAGCTGTTTTTGAGTTTGAATTCTGGTCTTAGTGCTTCCACTGCAAAGCAGTGTCTAATTTTAGGGCCATTGCTCAACTTTGGGCTGGGCACAAGGTTAGCACCTGGTGGAGTGGTCAAGCAGTTGGTGCAGCCTTTGGCAAGTGATAAGGGTTTTGAATGCTAAGGTCACTTTCTTGGGAGAAATAAGTATTTTCTTTCCTTTCTTCAGATTACTTTGCTGTAATTCTCTAACCAGGCATGAATAGAGAACCCTTAGTCTTCTAGTGTGACAGCACCTGCTGTTAAATAGGTTCTAGCTTGAAAACAAGTTCACTTCTGGCTCCCACCTTCCTTTCCTGAACTGAAAAGTACAGTCCTGTGGGAAGAGACTGGAATTCTGCTCTGCTTTTTGTCAGAACTTTGTTTTCCTTTCAGCTAGTGTCTTTCAGTGCATTGTAATTTTCACCTGTGAATAGACAAGCTGCTTTTTGCCTAATTAGGATTTTCCTGCCCTTCTTTTCACTTTGCAGATTTGTGTTTTGAAATGTTTGGGCAGCATCCTTTGTAAAGACAACATTTTTGTGAGCTGCTAATACCTTGTACCTGGTGCTGTGTAGTACAGAGTGAGCCTCTGGCATCAGTGTGCAGTGGAAAACATGAGTGTCATGAAATACAGCCAACTTTTGGTTTTCTATCTTAGCATCAACAGCATCCTTACTCAGTTGTAAGGAATGCTTAGTAAATATGCTCTGTCTTTGTGTTGAGAGTAATCAGGTAGGCCAGTAGATCAGTTCTCTGATACCTAGGAGACAAACTGTTTTCTTTGATGTGCAGCTATACACACACGATTAAGCCTCAAAGAGGAATCTTTTAAAAAAAACCAAACCATAAATTCTTCTGAACATAAACACTCACAGAGAAGTATTCTTAACACTCTTTAAACTCTGTAAACATAATGTGCAATTTATTGAACTGGATTTCAGGATATATGGTGATACAAGTAAGTCCAGTGTATTTTTGTAAGCTATGCCAGAAAATAATGCTTAAGTTTAGGTTGTGTTGTACTGTTGCTGTGTAATAAACACATAAACACATCTTGTTGCTAAAGCACTTCGCAGACAACACGAGAAAACCATTTTTGCTCTTCTTCCATGAACCATTAGTTCACAGAAGCAAGCAAAAGGGAAAGATGTAGCATTGTGAGGAGTAAAGAATTAGTTAAAGTGGCTTGATGAGGATATTATCAGACCGTTATATGTAGTATTAAAGAGTTAAGGGTAATTTGGAAAATTGGATGATATATTCTCATGTTTAGAAATAAAGCAACAGAACAAGGAGAGAGAAATCTGTTTGGTTAGAAAGGGAAGGGTTTTGACAAGAGTGGGCCCTTTCTGCCCCCCTGTGGACAGAAAATGTGGAGCCCGGTTTTTCTTATTTTTCTAAACATGAGAGAGGCTGAAATCACTGAAAATGTAAGTTACGTCCACAGATTCTGAACCACAGGCTCTGTAATATCTTAAATATCGTTTGAAATTGCAGTTGGGTGTTTTTATTTTACACAGCATTGGCAAACCTGTGAAATGTGGCTTTGCTTTTCTCAGTGGCCACTGCAAAGCAGCTCTCTCATCAGCCCAATACTGAGGGCAATTCCCTGCCGTGCTCCTTGCAGGCTTGTTCTGGCTGGTAGAACTGTCCCTGGAGGTACAGGTTAAATGCTGGTAAATGCTGTGTTTTCTCTCTTCCTGTTCCTCCTTTTTGTACCTCCCTTTCAAGAATCCCTGGTGATGAATTAACCATGAAGATCGTGGCACAAACAATGCATGAATTATTCTCCAGTGCTGACCACAGATGTTTGCAGCAGCTTCTGCCCAGCACCTGCTGCCTGCACTGGAGGACTGGGGAGGCCAGTGGTCAGCTTCCTTCTTTTGTATGGCTGATTACAGTCCCTGCCTTGTACATGCACATTTTCTTGGCTTTGCTTCTGTGGAATCAGTGCAGAATTTGCCCCAGCCACCTCTAATGCTCCCATACTGCAGCTTGTTTGTTTTACAGAAATGGTGTTTTTCCTCTTTCCCAGATTTCTGCAGGGTGTTTAAGTTGATGTTTGCACATGAAAACTAGAGTCACTCTGAGGAGGTCTCAGCTGTCTGTCTGGCTTTGTGGGCATCATACAAATACGAAGGTGGTGGCTGGACTTGAGGTCTTGAGGTTCAAAAATCTTAAAGCATTGCATATTGTAAACATATTTCTGCTTTGACATATTTCTGCCTTCTCTCCAGACCCCCGCCACAGCAACAGAATTTTCTTTTCTTTGTAATATTGTCCATTCTTATCCAGTCATTGGATTGCTATCCCTTTACAGAGTTGTTTCTCACTGACAGGGGAGTGTTGCTGCAAATTCTGTCCTGACAGATGCCTCTGGTTTTTTTTCTTATAATCATCACAAAATAGAATACTGGTTTTGTGTCTTGCCTGAAAGCAAAGAGACCTTGAATAATAAAACAAAGATGCATCCTGCTCTTGTTCATTGTTTTTCTGAAATGTGGAAGAACTGTGACAAAAATCAGGGAGAGTGAAGCAGGGTTTCTGGGGAAATGTTGCATTTCTTTTCTGATGTAATTCCCATTTGTTTATAAGGGTGTTGAGAATACTGAAGTTTGGGTGGATGCTATTTGAAGTACATATTCTCTCAGCCCAATCTGAATGATGAGAAAATGGTGCTTTTTATGATTATTTCATTTATCTGTATTGATCTACTTAAACTACTGGACTGCATCAGCAGGTGTTAAGGGAAGAGCATTGTTCAATTACCAACGAGGTATGTGCAGTTAAAGCTGTATCCACCTTGTCTCAATTTGTTAAATTTAATGTTTTCAAGCTTGATGATTAGAGCCATTCTTGTAGTTTTGGATAGGTGTTTAATACTTCACCATGATAATTATGTATATTCCCTTAATAAACCAAAGATTGTTCAAATTCTTTCCATGCATTGTTCAAATTTTGACCTCTGCTCTTGCTATATGACAACAAGTGCATCAGAATCTTCTGAAATGTAAGCACTGCTAGCCATTCTTTTTAGTTTTTGCTTTCTGTTTCCTTCTTGTGCATGATCCATTCCTGTGAAGGTAATATGGTAAAGTAGTGAGACAGCCTGTGTGACTGATGCCATTTGTCTTGTGATGGTGACTTATGGCTAATAGGAAGAGAAAGAAAAACTGTAGCTCTCGGCCAATATACAGATAAAAACCGAATTAAAATTAAGTGGGAAAATGTGTTGTGCCAGACTGCATTTCCAGTTCAGCTCTTTTGCAAGTTTTTTTTAATACTTGCAATACAAAGAGGGATGGTGGTGAAAAAGATACTTTTTTTCAATCTGTCCCAGCAAGAATTTACAGTTACAAATGCAGTTTCATTTGTAGCTCTAGCCAGAGCAAAAAATACTGTAGGACACATTTTGCATGGGATGTTCAGATCAGCCAGGAGCACAGGATTTCTTTCCCACAAATAGTTTGGGAACTGGGAAACTGAGGTGGGGAAAAGAAATGCAGCAGCAATTTCAAAATGCAAAAGCAAAGCTCAAAGGGAAATGTCTTTATTCCTCTGGGATCCTGGAGCTTAAGCCCTAGCAGGCAGCCACAGCTGGTGGAACTGGCTTGCAAGCAGCTTGAGGAGGGTTAGCAGACTTTCAGGGTAAAAAAACCCAACCAGGCTTCAAAATGTGTCTAGCACAAAGTATTCCAGCTGGATCAAGAAGTCCCCTCCTCACAGGCAATCAGAACAATAAAAGAACAGACAACCAATGGGTGTGCTCCTGAGATGTTTGCAATTGTTTAATTCCACACAGCTCTCAGGACTGAACAGCATTCTTGTGCAGTGTCTTACTCAAGAAGCTGCATAAGCCAGTGCTCAGGAGAGTTCAGAAGCAGAATGATGAGGTAATAATATATATATCTGATGTATTACTCCAGAGTAGATTTAGGTGTTCAGATGCTGCTGTTGGTACTGGTGGTGTCTAACCCCAAAAGGCTGCTATCCAGCCCACTGAGGGCTGGTGATCAGAGTGCACACTGACACAGCCTCAGCCTCCTTTGGGTTCAACCAGTGAGCACAGACACTGCTCTCCTTCAAATGTCACACTGTCCCAGAATGACTGTCCAATGTGCTTCACTTGTCAAACTGTTGTTCAGGCAGTTATTTATTTATGTGATGCTTTATTCCTGTCCAGACATCAGCAAGTCTGGCAATCATTTCAGATCCTGCAGCTGCTCCTCTCTGGTGAAGAAATCAACAACAGGGATAGTTGAAGCATGCAGTCTGGTGTCTATGCTCTGTGTAGCAAACAGTCATATTATTTATCAAAAGGATTTTTTTTTTTTTTTAATATTACTAAAGGAAAGTTCTATGACTGTTATTATAGAAAAAAAATTAGCTTGCAGAAACGTGTTAGCAGTTGAAATATCTGAGGTGAACAGTGACAGCATCATTTTAAGACAACCTGTGCACATCACCCTTGTTCCCTGTGCTATGTGTTCTGTGACAGTGAGAGCACTTTAGATGTTTTTTTCTGGCTACCTGTAGCTGAAGTCAGCAGGTAGTTCACAGAAACAAAGAAAAATAACGTGGAAGTTATAAAATATTGCTGGAGGATAAAATCTATTTTTGTGAGGTTTTTTTATTTTCCAAACATACCAATTTTTACTGTTCAAAACAAAACCTTTTGTGTGATCAGCATTCAGATTTGACCTTATGTGTAAAGATCCATTAGATAAACATAGAATCCTTTAGATAACCAACTAGGTCTGAAAAATTCAGTTCCTTTTTTTTCAGTATTTCATTCTCATTAATCCCAAGTACAGAAAAGTAATAGGCTTAAAGGGCTTATTTTGAGGCATTTGCAGAGAAACTGAGTTTCTCTAGAAATGGATGGAAGTTCTTGATTCATCTGGTTTGTCTTGCATTATTTTCACAGTTTCTCACCACTCCAATGCAATTGAAGAGCCTACTCTGCAAACAGAGAGGGGTTATAGCAATCCAGATCTTCAATTTTAAGTGCTAAACAGAAAGTCAAAGCCCATGATTGCATTCAGTAATTTTTTTAATAGTTTTTTTCCTTTTCTCAGCTTAGCCCGTGACCTTGCTGTTTGGAAAGGAATGAATAAGTTCAGATGCATTTCTCTGCTGTTTATTAGTTGCCCTTAGGTGCCACACAAATTCTTCTCCCTCCTCTTTCTCATGAATAGGTTCAGAATAGATTTTCTTGTGAACTCCTGCTGTAGGGTTTTATATGCTTAATCTGTTCAGAATCTCTGAAACATCTTCTGGTTGCTATTGTAAGCTTGTGATGTCTTTCTTGAGAGGCAGGAGTGTGAAATGACATTTTTGTTTGAATCCTGCTCAATATAAAGTTGAACATATTTATGGATATAAATATCGAGACAAAATTTGTGAAAATTACCCAAGATGAATGTAGAGGTGCGTTTTCAGCATCTTTCTGTCATTTGTAGTTAAAGATTCCAAAAATGTGCAACTATTACATTGTTTGTGATTGTAGAAATTATTCCCTTCACCCTGGATTTTTTTGATATTTTCTTTGTAATTTCTCATGTTCTGCAAGCTGTCTTGTATTTAATGTTGGCACTGATTTATCCACTCTCCCCTCTTGTTTTCCCCGTGTGTTTTTTTTTAAATTTCGGTTTTTGATTGTGATTGCAGCGACTTACTTTTGGATCAACACATCAAATACTGCAGTTGGAGGTTTTTTTTGCTTTAATCAAGTGATTTATTTTAAGAGGGGGATAGTTTCATTTTAAAAATATAACCTTAAATTTAAATATGTTGTCTTTCAGTTATGCTGGTGGCTGAGGTCCTTATTCATCAACAGTACAGCTTGGAAGGCAGATAAATAGTCTTTGCTCTTGAATGAAGCAAGTGTTAATTCCTTTTGCCACCTGCCCCCACAAACATTTGGCTCCAGCACTACAGCAAATCCCAGGAGGCCACAGGCCAGCCCTTCTGTCTGTGCTCTGAAGGCAGAAAGCATGCCACTAACATCTTGTGAACCTGATGATCGCACTCAGCTTTTTCCTCTCTGATGCTTTAATGAAAAAAAGGAAGTTTTCACTGCAGCCTAGCCAGCCATTAAAAAGAAAGTAAAGCAGCAGAAACTGTTTTTTTCATGTTTTTTGTAGATGAACATGAATCAGTTGAATGACTTGCTTCTTAACAGCACTTGACAATATTTATATTTAACTAACAGTGTATTCCATGTTTCAGTCTACTGAGTTTCTAGTTTTCTTACAATTTATTTTAGCTGTGCTTACTCAAATGCTGATCATTTCTTATTGATCAACTGCTTTCATCTCTACTACTTGGTAGGAATAATTATTAAATTAGCTTGAACATGATAAAAACAGTCGATTTCATCTATTTCTTGGACTGGCTTCCAGATTTTTCTCAGTTCATTTCCTTTTCTCCCTGATGTGTATTTAAAATACATATGTGGCTTATAATGTTAAAAAATGAAATTCTGACAAATTTTACAGACATTTTAGTCCATGATAGTGGCTTCTGTAGCTGCCCCTTTAGCATTTTTGAAAAATTTCAGGTATAATTTGCAAGCCCAGATTACTTCATACACATAAGATTTGAAAATACATTAATATCCAGGACAAGTTAAAAAAAATGTTGATTGGGTTCTCGTTTTGCATTGCCACATACTTTTCTCAGTAGCTTTTTTAGCACAAGCCAATGACAGGTCTGGGGAAAAAAGCCCACAACTAATGGATGTGCCTTAATAAAAAGGTGTTTACAGGTTAGTGAGGCTTGTCATGAAATCTCAGTGGATTGCCAGTTTCCTCAGTTCATAATGTCCTCTTTTCTGAAGAGTTTTATAGATTACATCAAGCATTAAATTCTGCTGGTAAAAACCCAGTTTGCTATTACAGACAACTGCAATAATTCTATATATGAATAATTTGCCCAGAGCTCAAAAAATGTTCTCACTTGACATATTGCCATTAATTATTCTTTATGCATGCTGGGTTTTGTGTGTGTGTATATATATGTATATATATGAAAACAAAATGAAGGTTAGTTTTTCTTCCCTCCCTTCCTTGTTTCCAATGTGTTAGATGCTTTTTAACCTAGTTTTAATTCTATCTAGAAGTAACAGTGAAAGATTATCTTTTTTTCTTTTTATACAGTTCAAACCAAATACCCTGAATGTTGCTGTTTGTTGTAGCTACCTGATGCATCCCCTTAACAGGTTTTCATGCCTTGAGATTGGGCTCAGTATGCTGTAAATATATGCCATATTTAATATATTAAATTTATTTAATGTGTATTTAATTGAATAAATGGTGAAAATAACATGGTTGAGTGCAGCAGTTTGGTGAAGTGGTAAAACAAATGTTAACCAGATTCAGCAACAAACAAAAAAAACCCACTTGCATTTTACCTATCATCATAACAGCAGATTGGTTCTTCTTTCAGAACCTCATAACCAGTACTGAGATTCCTGATTTGGGGAGTCTACTTCAAATTGAAATGGCAATTGAATCTGTTTTTTATTTCCCTTCACTGCCCCAGAATGGCTCAGCATCTTCCTTCTTCCTTCTTCATCCCTGCTCCCTGGGGGTATGTTGCACCCTTTCTGGGTACTGCATCCACAAAGGTTGTGTTCTTAGGGCCTCTCCTCCTTTTTCAGAACTGTTATCATGGAATGGTTTGATTTAACAGGGGCCTTTAAAGTCATCTAGTCCAATCCCCCTGCAATGAGCAGGGACATTTGCAACTAGACCAGGCTGCTCAGACTCCTGTCCTTGAGTGTTTCCAGGGATGGGGCATCCACCACCTCTCTGGACAACCTGCTGGTGTTTCACCACATTCATTGCAAAAAATATGTTCCTTATATCTCGTCAGAATCTGACTTCTTCTGGTTTGAAGCCATCACCTTTTCTTCTACCCCTACAGACCCTTCTAAAAAGCCTTTTTTATAAGCCCTTTTAAAGTGTTGTAAAGCTGCAATATTGTTTACAGTGGATTTTGTTTAAATCTTGTTGAATATGGAGATGATTGGATGGATTAAACTTTTCTGAGATACTTACACCTCATGAACTTTCCCACTTCAGATCCTCCACTCTTCACAGTGTTGTGGATCTGCTGGAAGCTCCACATGTTAGTATGTCTTTGCTGCTGCTAAGTTTGAAGAACTTGCAGCTGGGAGTTCTCCCTTGTTTCTAGCCATGGGGTGCTGTTCAGGCTGCTCAGGTACTCGCTTGCATTCCCAGCAGTGTAAATTTAGATAAATTTAGTTCCTGTTTCATATGTCAGTCACAGCCCTTGCTGACGTTTAGCTGCTCCTGAGCCCCTCTCACTGATTTTCTTACATGATTTAGTCTCAGAAGCCAAACCCTAAACCTAAACCTGGCTGTAGAAGGCTGGGAATAGTGTCTCAGTTCCCAGAGGAGTTGTGTTGGTGAGGGAAATGCCTGTATTTTGAGAGGCAGTTTTGGCTTGACTATGTGTTATCTATGATGTAGCATGTGTGGTCTTTTGTAAGTGCCCTGGACAGTGCTGCTCCTGTATTAAATCTGTCAGCATAATTCCACTGAAAAACGAATGTAAACAGTGGTGTGTATGGCCACTATAGCCTGTTCTTCATTCTCAGAGGGGATGTACCTCTGCCTACTGCTCTGTGACTCCCTGCCTCTCCCTGCCCTGGGGCTGCTCTTCCAGATGTTCATCTGCTAAATATGTCAGCAGAGGTGTCCCTTCTCCTTTTCCTTTCGAGGAAGCGTTTGAAAGCTCCTGCCAAACACAAATTTTGGAGTTCCTTTTACAAATCCTGGTCGGTCCATGACTCCAGCTGCCTGGAGAGCAGTTCCTGCAGTCCTGGGCTGTTGTGCCTGCCCTCAGCACTCAGCTGTGGCCCCCACCCCAAACTTGTCAGTGCTTTGGTTCCCAGGTCATTTGCAGTTCTGCTCTGCTGAAGGGCTGGCTGTGTGGACTTCCCTTGTTTGTTTTTCCAGACAGAAAAATGAGAAGGTAAGCTGCTTAGAGCTCTCTTGAACTGTTAACTGTTCTGATGTTCTCTTCAGTTTTCAGATTCAGGGCTAAAGCCAGGCTGCTGTTAGAACATCATGTCTTTCTGAACACAAAAATAAATGGAAATGGTAGAAAGTTGGTCATACAATGGCTGTCAAAACAAGCCTGCAAACAGCAACAGCCTAATGCTTGTACAGTACCAGGCCTAATGGGCCTGGATAACTTGGACATAGAGTCAAAAGTATTGAAACCAGATGGAGTCTAAACTGACAGTCTCCCTTGCTCTAGAGAAATGCACACTGTCTGCCAGTTTAGTTATTTGGAGAGCTTGAAGGGAAATAATCTCCCTGAATGTAAATTAAAAATGCCTTACATATGTGGCTCAACAAAATAATTGAAAGAGTTGAGTCATACAGGAGCATTTTATTATTCAAAAATTGTATCAACAATTTTGCTTTGAGACACAGCACCCTCTAGTGACAGATGGCAGCTGTACCAGGGGATCAAAGCAGGCTTTGTACTGTGGTGCGGCAGAGGAGAAATAGAGATTTCATGTTACAGAACAGACCACCTTTGATGGAAAAAGAGCATTAGCTATTTTTTTAAGTGTGTTGATGAGCTTCTCAGAGCATTGCTTTTGCTTTTATGGACGGCTTAGCTTGTCACTGGGTGTCAGACCATGAATTGCTATTTACGTTGAATACATTTGATTAGAAAGGAGCTGTCACATTACTTGTCAATGTGTCATGTCATGCTTTTGGTTACTGCTCAAAAGAGCTTACTTCTTGTTAGGAATATCAGTAATAACCCCCTGTATGTTTGAATGATGCAATGTGACAGTGTGTCAAGAGTGCTATAAGCAACAGTGGTTTTTCCTGTAGAGAAACAAGACATGTTTGAGTTATTTGCATGCATTAGAAATGCAGTTTCCTCTCTGAACCTATGCTCTCTGGGAGCCTACTGCTATAATGCTGCTGTAGTGAAGGTTTCACTGGAATGCTCCCAAGAACTCAGTAATTAGTTAAATGCACTTGCTGGTAGGGCTTACAGGGGGAAAGTTGAAATTCATGTGTTGATATACAAGAATATTGTTAAAAATATGCTGCTATACCCAAAGTACTAGACCACTGTTGACTCCATTCAAAGCAGCAAATATTTTGGCATTAGGTGTTTAGATAGAATGTTGGTTTTAGCTGGACTCTTCTCTCCTGTAACTTCTCATGTGATTTTGATTTTTCTTGGAAGCACTACTGACAGTGTGTTGATGTTGCTTTGCTTGTCCCCTGCTGATTTGGTGGTGTCACTTCCTGCCATCTCTGCTCATGACCACTGCCTTTCCTCTGGAAACCTTCCCTCTCCCTCAGCACCCGAGGGCTGATTTTCCTGGGAAATGGGAGCCATGTTTTCATCAGGGAGCGAGGCTTTGTGATTGTCAGATGTCAGGATGTGTTTGCCATATGCATTTCCTGTGGTCTTCCTGCTTTTTATTTGACTGAGTTTGGAAGTAGCCCTTAATTGGCAATGGGACATTTTGTGGTTTTCAACAGAGAGATAATATCACCATAAAAATAACTTGACATGAAAGTTACTTCCTTTTTTGTTGTTGTCTACTAACAAGCTCATTTCTTTTGAGAGATATTAAGTTACTCTTGCTTGTAGCAGTCAAGTGCAAGCAGTTATTTTTTCCTTTCTAAAGACAATATTACATAAAAATTATAAAAATGTATTATTGGATATCTTAACTAAATATTGATATTGTGATATATGCATGGCTAAACTTCCTAAAAGTCCAAGTATTTATTCTCTTAAAGGTATGTTTTAAAAATGTTTCTAAAAGGAAGCCATTGCAAATATGCATCAACTCCAAATATAAATGTCAACCATTTTGTTAGAATGTTGGAACACCAAAGGAGCTGAGCTCTTTGAAAACTGTTAAATGTCTTCATATCTATATTTGCATCTAGTTAATGGTGACAAATGTCTTTGCTCTGGAGCTCATAGAACTAATACCCTCCATTAAGTATGGATGCACAAAGGATACACATGCGAATTTTTATACTTGAAAATTTTCTTTGCTGTAATACAGTTATCAATTTTTCTTTACTGTAATACAATTATCATTAGATAATACTTACTGTCAACTCTGGGGTGGAAGACTTCATTCCCAGTTGAATTTCTACTTATTTAAAATACAGTAAATAAATAAATAAATAAAAATTAAGAAATATTTAAGAGAACTTACTAATTCATCAATTATGTTTTGCAAAAAGCAGGAAATTGCAGATAGCAAATTTTATCAGCGCTTTAAAAAAATGTCTAAGCAAGAAAAGTATTGGTGTTTTGGTTTTTTTAGAGTCATAGAATAGTTAGGGTTGGAAGGGACTTCTGGAGATAATCCAGTCCAACCTACCTGAGCAGGTGACACAGGAGTGTATCCAGGTGGTTTTGGAATGTCCCAGAGAGGAAGACTTCACAATCTTCCTGGGCAACCTGTTCCAGTGCTCTGCCAATCTCAGTGGAAAGACGTTCTTCCTCATGTTGAGGTGGAACTTCTTGTGGTTTTGTTTATGGGCATTTCTACATAAAATATTTTCATGGAAGGGATATTTCTTCTTAATAAAGGAATCTTATTGTCAAGAAAATTCCAAGGCTCCCCGCTATATGGGACATGTTGGAATTGCTCTGTCAGTATGAAAGGGATTAAATTAACTACTGAGATGAATGTATTCTACTTCAGTTAATTGTTTCTGTTGTTCAAGGGCATTTCTATTAACAGCTCAGTGGAACAGCATCAAAATCTGAAATCAGATCAAGACACTGGTTCAAATCCTGAACTAAAATTCACATGTAATTTTTTCATTAGATACAAGTTTAAATTCTAGCCATGTTTCCCACCATCTCTGCAGCTAAATCAAATTTAGTGACTCCCAGCTTCTGAAATTAGAAGAGGCTTCTCTTGGGCGTTCTCACATTGGTCACTGCCAGTAACACAGTTTGCTAAAGGGCAGGCCATCACTTCCACTGCAGTAACTCATGTCATGGATAGTTCAGGGTGCCCTTAAGCAACCCTCATTTTATAAATTCAGAAACCATTTCAAAAGCAGGAGTGTTGTTAACTCTGCATTAATGACTGAGCCATGGAAGCTGCTTTCAAAGGAGGGTATTTTTTAACCTCCCACATCCGTGATAGAAACCCCCATAAGAGTGTGGGTTTATGAAATGTCATGAAATATTCACAGTCAGTATTGCTGTAAATATGGGCAAGAGCAAACTTGGGCTTTGGGATTGGCTTGTCCTGCTGTGCTGATTCACAGAACAGATCCAGGACATCCAGCAGCAGTGAAGGCTCCCATGGGCTGCCCAGCATTTCTCTTCCCCTACTAACACATAGGCCCTTTTTGGATCAGGTATAAAACTGCCAACAAGAACTGTAATTTTATTTCAGTTTGGGTCAAAACCAGGCTGACTAGATCGATCAGGCACTTTCTGTTGTCTTCATGTGTGTGATTTTTGAGTCTGTAGAGCAGGTTATCTTTTCCAGTCTTTATCTGTAAGTGCTGCAGACACTGGTTCATTAAGAGCTGAATTTGAGCTCCTCCCACACCCCCTCCTTTAATATCTTTACTGTATGTTGATTACCATTGTTTTGTCTGGCTTAAGTAAGGTTTTGGAGTGAAGCTGTACGTTTTCCCCCAAGTAACAACATTGATAACTCAAGTATTTTTAAAATTTCCTCTTCCACAAAATTTAAACAACTGAAGCATCTTCTAACTTGCAGCAGAATTGATTCTTTTGGTGGTGGTTGAAAAACCAACAGGGTAGTACAAAATTCTGATCTGTGATTTCGATCTGGTCTTCAGCACTGATTGGTGCCCAGCACATCACTAAAAGCTGAAAGCCAAACTTGAGTGCTAGCCTTTGTAGCAGAAATGGTGACTCCCATAAATATCATCTGCAGCAGTACCTTAGTGACAGCTGGGGACCCTTGTAAATATTTGATCAGTTGTAGGACTTAGAAAAGCTCTTCTCACACAGAGAGGTGATGTTACACCTCCCCCTCACACCTTTCTGTTCAGGGACTCCTAACCCAAATTTGCTCTCTTTGAAGTGATTTGTTGTGACTTAAGGAAATCTGTCTGAAGGCTGTAGGAAACTGGTACTACTGCAACAGGTGATGGGATTTTTGAGGGAGAACGTTTTGGGTTGGTTTTTGTTTTGTTTTTAGTGTATGCACCAATCCTGGGTGCTCTTGGAGCTATAGGTTATCCTCATCACCAGCTTTATAAAATTTGCAATGAAAGGTCTGTTGTACTTTATTGATTAATGTGAGTTATGTAGGTCAACAGTTTGAAGGTTTTTCTTGTTTTTAAGTTCAGTATGTTCTCTTCCCCTGAAACAGGGCTTGGCAGAAAGGGAGGCATGATTGTGGCCATGGGTTTCAGGGAACAATGTGATTGTGGCAAGTAGGATGAGGGAGCACTGGCAATGGACTTTTTAGAAATAAAATAAGAGGGAAGCCAGAGAATTTATTAAAAATTGTCAGCAGTCTCAACAGTGATACTTGGAATGGCTAGAGAGTTCTTGATTTGGGAATTATCATGAAGGAATAAAGGATTAGGGTATCATCTTTATACTGGGAAAAGAAATAGCATTGTCTCTGTTCTATGTGATACTGGTTGTTAAGGCTACTGAGTTGGGAGCAGGTTGTTGGTAGTGAATATAACCAGGCAATGGACCAAAAAGTCTGATGTAGGTTTGTTCTTTATATACTTATTTCATTATACTGAGTTAAATTCTTAGATCGTGTCATTCTTCACAGTTTAAAATTTGTTAGCATATTTCTGGATGCTCACAAGAAATATCTTATGAGAGAGAGATGCAGAAGAATGAATCATCATGGAGGTTTGACTGTATTGCAGAGAAGCAACACCCACAATAAAGAGTTTCAGAAGGCAATTTATCATATATATATATGTGTTTACACACACACAACATTTATATGCATACACACATGTAAATAATGTCTGAAAATGCATTTTCATAAATATAACATGTATGCATTCACATGTTTATACAAAAGAATTTGTGGTAAAACTTTGCTCACTTAACCAACCTAGGCAAACTCCCAACACTGGCATTGAGTACCAGGCTATGGTTTTATTCTTCAGGCCTCAAAGTGCAGCTGCATCTACAGAGGAAACTCCCACACCGGTGCAGGTGAGAGCCTGCAATCGTGCAGCAGAGAATTGGAGCCAGCACTGTATTTAACTTTATCTTCTGCAGCTGCTCGTGTAAGCTTGCAGTTTTGCTGAGAGCCTTCTCCCAGGAAAGGCTGGTGACACCACACATTGGTGCTAAGCTGTCAAAAAGAAGTTTGATACAATCTGCCAAGCCCTAAGAAATCAAAGAACCCTTCCTCGTTCTATGTAATATTTACCCACTGCTTTTTTGGGGCTCTTTTCACAGATTAGTGTACAGACTCTGAATGTGAACTGGTTATATATATAAAACTCCACTTACTGTTTTTCCTAGGTAGTCCACAAGATGGTAGTGCACCAAAGCCATGTATTTGTATATCATGCTGCATAAAAATTTTATTTAAAACCCATGTCAGTGCACTGGCAATTCAACACAAAAAAAAAAAAAAATAGATTGTGGGTTCAGCTAGTTAAAGTAATATACTTTGAAAGTAGATATGCTAGAATTTATCTGGGTAACTCCTATTAATACTTGTCATGCAGTTTAAATACATCAACTCAAAAGGCTCTGTGCATCTCTGATATGGATTTCTATTCTATGCCTTTGGGAGAAAAGCTTACAGTTAAAAATTAAGCTTCAGGCACTTGATAGGACTTTGAGTAGTTACTGCCTCATTTCACTTTTTTTGCTCTTGCACACTCTGTGTGTCAACTTTGATCAGTAAATATTAGTGTTGATAATATTTTTTCCTTTATTTATATTAATGTTCATCAAAAGTATTAATTTTCAAAATATTAATAAAATTCCCTTTGAGAATGGGTATGTAAAATGTCATAGGGAATAACTTTGCTAATTTCTGTTGACTTCAGCTTCCACTTGTTGGGGAAACCCTATTGATCACTCCATGTACTTACAACTTAATTACCTATATACTGTTGTTCTGGGGTGGAAGGAATTGATACATGTAAACTCCTCTGCTTTCTCTTGTTCTTCTACACTTATTCCCTTGACTCAGCTGATTCTGGCTTCCTCATGTGATTCCTCTGAAGTTAACCAACATTTTTTATTGGTGCTACAGTTCTGTCCCATGCTGGGTTCTTGCTGCTGTAATTGTGATGCACTGGTTTACTGATCCTGGTGCAGCTCTCCTGACAGATCCATTCATGTGTTACTGGCTGATGATTATGCTTTAGATTATCACTAGAAGGAACAAGCCAAATTCTTTTCTTCACCTGTAACTCTTTGCTCTTCAGGAAAACGTGGTTTGATCCTTGAGACTGTTTACAGGTGGAGAAGGAGTCCTATGGTACCAGGAATGGTGATGTAGAGAATAATTCCTGCATTAGAAATTATTCTAAAGGTTACAGGTGCTCTCACACTTGCAGCATCTCTGTCCCTTTTTGGGCCTCCACTAGGTCTAAGGGGCATTGAATTCTGTCTAACCCAGATATGGAGAAAGGAATCCCATCTTATGGGTGGCTGGAGTTGCTTTCTCCAGCAGCTTTGATTCAGGGAGAAGCACAGCAGTGGGTGATGTTGGTGTGAATGGTCCCTGCTCTCAGCTTCCAGGCTGCCAGCTCCAAGGCTGAGCTGTCAAATCCAGTTGTCCTACAGCAGCAGGTCCTGCTGAGCCTTGCAAGACTTCCCCTCTGGGGTTCTCACAGGCACTGCCTCCCTCTCAGCAACTTGCATTTATCTCAATTCCTCCAAGCAGCTGAGCTTGCAGTTGTCCCCTGCAAGAAGAGGGTGATTTGTACGAGTTGGACAGGGATACATGTGCTGTAGGGAAACTTTTCCTCACCCTTTCCTTGAGCTGTGTGGGAGCAGCAAGAGGGTGTGCTCCACAGGCCATTCAATGGCAGAAAGGTTTTAGGTATTTGAAGTGCTGCAGTGGCAGGTTTGGGGAGATGAAGCCTTAGTGATCCCAAAGCCTGTGGACATGCTGCTGAAACAATGTAATGATTGCACATATTACTAGGTGAAGAAGAATACTGATTTGTAGACCTGCCAGAATGTTCATAATTTTAAGGGAAAATGAGAAGATTGCTGATGAATAACATCAGCAGTGAGGCAGTAAAGCTGGTTAATAAATACCAGTTTTTGTTTCTCTAAATAGGTGATAGGTGGATTAAATATCAACTTTGGTTGTGGATTGGGTTAGTGTCAGGTGTCAGATACTGTGTAAGCTTACTTACATTTCTTTTTCATTTGTTAGATGTTTTTCACTTTGACAAATCTATTAAACCACATGTTTGGCTACAGCATTTGCCTGCCAACTCTAGTTTTAAAGTAAAATAATTTTTTCCAGCAATTGAAGCATAAAATAGTCTTTAATGAAAATAGCAACAGACACTTAACTCTAGCCCTTCCAGCCAGATGTCACAATAATGTGAACCATCAAAGTGAAAAGTCATTTTTCACAGGTATCTTAAAATCTGTATTGACAGAAGGTAATTGGTATGATGTAATTTCACCATATCCTTTGTACATCTTTTTGAAGACTCTGGTAAAACCAGCTTGGTTTTGTTGTGATCTTTTTTATGAGCTTTTCCCTTAAAGAGGGTGGCATTCCTTACTTTTGGTTAATTTACAGTGCCAATTTTGTTAATGTTGTTTTTCAGTGAGTATGCCCCTGAGGCATATTTTGACATGCTTGACTCCCTTTGCTGCCTCTTCTTGCATGGCCTTGACTGTTTGCCTATGGCTTCATCTGTGCCAGGTATGACACAACCCTTTGCAGTTGCCAGTGTGAACAGCATGTCCTAAAAGCAGCATGATCCAAAAGGGGAAGAAATGTTCTGCTTGGGTCAGGTTTTGAGTGGCTTTGTTGAAATACAGTCTCTGCTCTTGCAATGGTTTTGCAGAAGCATTCAGTCTATTCTTGACAGAAGACTTTTTTTTTTGGAGACCTTTGCCTCACATTTATTCATTTACTTAATTTAAGATGCCCGGTGCTTGCCTTCTGATCCTAGGAGCTGTATTTTTATCTGCATGGTGAACAGGTGACCTGAAAATTCAAATGCTCCATGGAATTGGGTGAAGTCATCCTTTCCCATTATCATATGCATATAAGATAGTGGTAGTCACTATGTAGGGCTGCCTACATTTGTTAAGATGTCTTCTGCCTGGACTGTACTGTGCTATAATGTTATCCCCTGCCAAAAAGAAGATGATAAATGATGCTTTGGGTTATTCACAACTTCCTTGAGAAAGATTTAAAATATGAGTAAAGCGTGAAACTGTTGCTCATCTAAGTTGGGTGGATTTTTTTTAATAATAACAAAGCAAAAAACCCAACCAAATATATTGCCTTGAAATTTGGGCTGGAGAGAACTGGGTTTATTCACTTATTGCTACAGTGCTCTTTTATGAAAAGTTTGAAATCCCGTGATGAAAAGAAATTTATTTCTTTCTTTAATGAGGCCAATAAATCCTGAATTTGATTTATTAATTCCAAATACAGTGCTGAAGTTTGCCCTGTTTTGTGATCCATGATGGCTGAAGTTGGGCTTGTGGGAAGGATTCATACTGGAGAAGGCTGAAGTGAAGCACTGGGTTTCAACAGATTGGAGTGGAATTGCAAGGTTCTCTTTTGCACTTGAGGGAAGACCTAAGGTGTAGCCTCAGCAGTAATCTACTCAGTTGTGCTGTGCTATGTTTTTCCAATAATGAGTCTTAGCCCACTTCTGTTTTCACACTTGTTTTTTGTTGATTTGGGTTTTTTAAATTGGTTTTGGTGTCAGGTAACTTTTGCAATTATGAAAAGACAAGCCTCAAACCTCAAGAGAATGGCTGGTCATTAAAATAAAACTGCAGCACCTTACCAGAAGTCTCTGGAAGAAGTACGATTTTATGCTCAGTCATCCAGAAATCAGATCACTGTGAAGCAAGGAGAGTATTCATGGAATAGGGGCCAAAATGTATCACTTTACCTTTGTAAATGCTTAAATCCCCTCCCATCCAGATGTGTTGCACCCTGCCTCCTCTTTCAGCTGATCATGGGGAAAAGCTTTGAAACTTTAAGTTGACTTTCCAGCTGGGTTGTATTTAACTGATGGTTTTAACAATACAGGCAAATTTCAGCCCCTTACTGGGATGTTGCCAGACCCCTGGATGGGGGAATATCTTGCTGCTCTTGCCTCTGCCAAGCTATTAGCTCCTGTTATGTCATTTCCAGAAACTCTAACTCAGTTGTCTCCTGAAATAAATGAGCATTCATTTGTCCATTGCTCACCCTTTCTTCTGTAATGCCATTTGCAAATGGCTTTCTTAACTTGGTGGCATTTCTGGGAACATGCTTTTAGGCTTGCCTTGCTTTACTTTGTGCCCATCACTCAGCTATTACTTTATTTGCCTCGGTAGAACAACTCCTGATTTGTGCACCCATAGAGTAAGATCAGAATTGTGTCTGCTCTCCATAAAAGCATTTAAGGACTTCCAGTGATTGCAAATCCTTTGTGAAGTTTGCTACTGAGAAATACATTGTACTCTGTGGGAAAAGATGAAAACCAGTCAGTTAAATCAGAATTAAGTCAGTTAAATCAGATAAAGCAGATGAAGTGTAAACATACATAACTCTTCTTTCCTGATGGGCAAACTGGGGAAGATTAGCACCTGTCTTCCCTCATCTGATACATTTCAGTATTTGAACAGAACCTTGGTGTTCTGGATTTCTTTACTTCTTTGTTTAGTAACAACTGTTTAGAATATTTCCTTGATTTGTCTGCTCACAGTCGAGTAGTATGATCAAAAAGGTGGGTAAATAACTCTGGGAATAGTTTGGAAGAAAACAAAATGAAGTTATATTCCTTTGTTGACTCTTGAATTGAGAGGAGCTTCTGTTCCTCCACTATCCCACATCCTACTTACTAAAAGAATGTAAAATGAGAACAGGTCTAAAGGAAAGCAAAATAATCACTTCTTCTGTGAGGAATAGACCTGTACATCTTGAAGAGGAATGAATAAAGGGGAATACAATAAAATCATAATAAATATAAATTTTTTAAAAAATTATACCTGACATCGAGAAAATGAGCAGGAATGAACCATTGGTGTTTTCGTACAGTTTAAAGGAAATAACATTTCCATGTACAAGGTGCAGATAAACTGTGAAGCTTTTTTGCTATATGAGAGTGAATGCAGAAAGTGTCTGTGCTTCCAGCAGCAGTTCCTGCTTCCAGCCTTATCATCTGCTTATTTCTGTATAGTCACATCTGTCATTTTGGAGCCACCAGGTGTCAGTTCATGCAACCCTTGATAACCACAGGCCTTGAAAGTGGTTCCCAGACACCTGAGCCAAAGCCCTGCATCAACATCAGGCTTCCTTTCCCTGCAGAGTACTGGAGGCTGCCATCCCTTCTGGACAAATGGAGAGTAAAAAAGGAATACCTGCTTTCTTATGCCCATGATGGTCCTTCTCAGTTTTTCCTGCAAGATTCCCATGGGATCCTAGAGAAGCTTTTCTTTATAACCTCTGGTCCTAATCTTAGACCTGCCAGGTGGCAGCAAGTATACTCAGGTTTGTCTTTTCTGGCCTACTGGTCTTGCTGGATCCTCTCCAGTAAAACCAAAATCCCACCCCAGCCTCAAACCCCAAATTTTTTGCCTTTATTGTAGTTTATACACGTCAGGTTAGGTAGAAATGGACCAAATGTAATTTTCAGAGAGGTTGAATTCTGTTTCAAATCCTGGACATAGTGTGGTCTCTTGGCCAAACCTTTGTGAAGGGGAGGACACACTAGGTACAGGCATGTAGATGGAATTTAAACGTGAACATGGCTCCTGTTTCCTTTCTTGCAAAGGAATTTTGGTCAAAAGTGCTACCTATCTATTTCTTGCTCTCCCTGGATTTAAGGGTTTAGTTTATGCACAAAAAGCATAGCCCAGGCCTCAAAAGTTGCTGCTCATCTAAACAATTTGTTGTGAAAGGATATAAAGCTAATTTCTTTTTTGTTATTGGTAATGTTAATTGTCCAAATTTTTCAATAGTTCTCCAAAACCCAAATTCTTTTAGTCACCAGATTTTTGCCTAAGGTTTATAAAAACTGGCCAGAGCAGCATTTCGCATGTAAAATACTTTGTAGTACAAAGTATTTTGGAGCTTTGGAAATTAAGGTTCTGCAGAATTTTAGGTTTATGCTATCGGTCAGATTGCTGTGGTAATAAACTGTACCCTCATTAAACTGTACCCTCATTCTATAGTTTTAAAAACAGCTAAATTCAATAATCTTATTATAGTTTGGTGGCTACTGACCACATCTGGGTCTATGAGTCTGATGTTTTCCTCAGCAGACTTGATAACAAAGGTGAAGAACGTATTTGATTTGTGCTTGGAGCTTAAAAAAGGGAGAAGAAATTAAAACTTAACCAGTACCCCACTATGAAGCTTTAAAGATTCTTCAAATAGAATACCTTTTCAAAATGGGGTCTTCCTTCCTTCCCTTCCCTTCCCTTCCCTTCCCTTCCCTTCCCTTCCCTTCCCTTCCCTTCCCTTCCCTTCCTTCCTTCCCTTCCCTTCCCTTCCTTCCTTCCTTCCCTTCCCTTCCCTTCCCTTCCCTTCCCTTCCCTTCCCTTCCCTTCCCTTCCCTTCCCTTCCCTTCCCTTCCCTTCCCTTCCCTTCCCTTCCCTTCCCTTCCCTTCCCTTCCCTTCCCTTCCCTTCCCTTCCCTTCCCTTCCCTTCCCTTCCCTTCCCTTCCCTTCCCTTCCCTTCCCTTCCCTCCCTCCCTCTTCTTTTATTAAATACAAGCTGCAATTGGAACTTCTTTAAATGGTTTTATATGTCAAAGCATCAAGAAGCAATATGGAAAGTTATTATTATTTTCCTCTTGTGGGTCAGGCAGA
Organism: Erithacus rubecula; assembly: GCF_903797595.1. Classification (NCBI taxonomy): domain Eukaryota; kingdom Metazoa; phylum Chordata; class Aves; order Passeriformes; family Muscicapidae; genus Erithacus; species Erithacus rubecula. Next base: position 6,483,243 of record NC_136660.1, read on the forward strand.
GGGAGATGTCTTGCTGGATCTGGTTGATAAATCCTTGCTTTGTTTCACTTAATTTGTTACACTTTTTGCTGATGTACTTTAAGGCAGTAATTATCTCTGTTTCCTCAACTTCAGTTCATGGACAGCAGTAGAATATGGAGGGAGTGCCCTGTGTAGGTAGGCTTAATTTTTCTTACCAGGTTCTTTGTATTATCTGGTAATATTGACTGATCAGTAAATAGGGTTTTTTCATGTACAAGACAGATTGCATTATTATGAATCTCCATAGGTTTTGACTTTGAAATCCCCTTTGAGCCTTTGCAGTTTTGTCATCATGTAAGTTTTTTTCAATTTTTAAAAGCCTCGAGTACTAGAAGTTGTCCCACTAAGAGAATAAAGATCTGTCTAATAATCTGCCAACTGAAGGAGAGCATTGATGGCTTCAGCCTTACTCATTGAGATTTTTTCTAGATGCCTTGAAGATTACCCAAGCATGAAATTGAAAATTCATCTTCCTGCTTACCTACTACTGGGCTAATTAATTTTAAGTAAAATTTAAAAAGAGCAGAAAACTGTTATACCACAAACTCTCTCTGATGTTGCTGTCATTGTGCTTTGTGATGGGGAGATATTGAAGTACAGAGAAAAAGCTGGTTTTCCTGCCTTTTATAACAAAATATCTACAGCTTTCCACAGTGCTTCTGCTTTTCATTTTGGGTGTGTGTGTGCCATTGAACTCTAGTTTCCTGAGGAAATGTAAGACTATGCAATCATAAAAGGTTTTTTGAGAGCCAGAGGACAAGATGCTTTGGTGGTTTAGTGTTGTGGGCAAGGATCTTGAGGCATGGTGAGAGTGGAGACACCAGCACCAGGGAAGGGTTGGAAAGGGCTGACTGGAGCTGTGGCAGGAGCCTGACAGAAAGAGTGGGGACATAAAGCTGTTGTGTAATGAGCACTGTAGAAACAGTCATCCACAGGAGAATGGAAAATCAGACTTTATCAGCCCTGTTTTTCAGGGAGCAGCTTGTTTAAATTTGAGACTTTAAGTGGGATTTTGGACAGTTTACCTGTGGTACAGATGGAATAAATTCACAAGCACATTGGCCTTAGTATGCCATTCATGGCGCAATGATTTAGTTTTTCTTAGGAATAAAAGTGTGTCCTTCAGAGAGGTTTCTATTAATATCTTTTATGTCCTGGCAGGCCAGCCCCTACTCCAGGCAGCACGACAGCAAACTGCCAGAGAGCTTTTCTTTTTCCCATGTGCAGCAGTAGCCAGGCTTTTTTAGGGAGGTTGGGCTGTCCCAGTGCTGGCTCCAGCAGCATTCCAGGAACTGTGCACGCTGGTGCTGTGGCAGCTGTTCTGCACTGAGGCTAGGGCTGTCAAGATCTGTAAAAGCTAACTTTTGTGGAATTTTGGAGGCTGATGCTGGGTATCCTGTGCTTAAAACAGGTGGGAATGAGACTGGAGGAGTCTGTAGGGTGGAAATCCAGCTGGAAACAGTCCACAGCCTTCCCTGACACTAGTTTGTACTGATCATAGATCTTGGCTGGCACTTTTAAGTTGTTGGAAGCGCTCCTCTCTCCCTTGACCTATCCTTGTGTGTGCACTCAGTCACTTCACCACCAAAGGTATTAATATCTTACTAAGGCAAATAGAGAGAGATGCTTCAGTTCTGTAGGTGGGCTGCTTGTAATACCTTTGTCATGGGGGCAGAAGTTTCTGCCTTTTCCAGAAGAGACAGTGACAGGGCACAGAGAACACACTGCAGCAAGGGTGCTCTTTCTCCTGTCCATCAGGAATGGGAATCTCTCATCTGATGTTCTCTTTTATATCTTGGGTTTTTCCATGCGTGTTGTTGATGGTTCCATCACTGATGAATGTTCCTTTCCTTTTTGCTTGAGTTCACATGCTTAACCAGACCTGTGGCTGGTGCTAATTTTCACTGCTTTGTTAACTCAGAGAAAACAATTTAACTGTGCTCAAAAACAGATGGCGCCAGGACTCCTGTAAGAGAGGAGGGAAGGGAAGGTGGTGGCAAAAGGCACGTTTTATGCCCTGGTCTCAGTGCAAAAAAGGCTATAACTTGCTACCTTTGTGAAGCAGAAATTAAATTCTCCCCCCCTCTCTCTGCATCAAAAAAAATTCCATTAATAGATTTGTCAATCATTAGATGTATACACTGAAGCAAACCAGGCACCATTATTACCACTACTACTATAATGACTGAAATATATAAATCCATCTTCCACACTCTTTACATTGATACAAAACCCAGAGTTCAGAGTTTTTGCAATGAGGGTGAGAGATTGTAGGCACGAATATTTGTCTCTGTGTAGTTGATATCTGTGTGCCTTCTTCTTTATTTGTGGGGTTGTCAACGTGTTTTCTCATTTCACCTTCTTTGCTGGAATCCACCTGGGTCCTGTACCTGTAGAAACACAAGCAAACTCTTTTTCCCAGGTTGTTAGAGGAAATAGACCTTCAATTTGTCCCATTTCTGGATTTCTAATTAAAACTAAGGGATTTTCCTTTAATTTTGCATGTGTACTATTAGAAAAATGCTTTAAAATTGGGGGTTCAGATTCTGTAAAAGAACTGTTAAAAAAATTGTAAACATATAAGACTTTGCTTAATCACATCTATGATGTAGCCTGTGATGCATCTCCTTTTTGTTGATTTCATAAACAGTACACATGAATCTCATCACAAGTACGAAAGGAACAATACAAAATGATATATGTAGTGAAACCAGAATAATAATAATAATACTTCAGATAATTCAGGTACAACAATCAAGAATATCTCAAATTATAGACTCACATTTATGAAATTAGGCAATCGGCAATCTTTGAAACACTCTGTCGTCACCCCAGAGCCTGCAAACACCTGACAAGCCTCGATTGTGAGCAATTAGATGATCATCTATGGATAATGAACATCAAATTCACCCTAAAATTAGGTTCAGCTGTCATATTGGTAGGGTCAAATTGCCAACTCAAAGTTCCTCCAATATCATTTTGATGCAGAAAACACCTGGGTCTCTTGACAGTTTCCCATCCAGGTAGAGCTAATGCTTGGCCAAAGCCCAAACTCTAATTGGAAGGGAATTCCCTAACATATTTTTAAGAACAAAACTCTTAAGAACAGAAGCCACGATGAAAGGTCTTGGGGTGAAAAAGTAATCAAACCCATTTAACAATTGGTTCCCTCCAAAGTTTTCCTTAGGATAGAGATGCTTTGAACATGGCAAGCTGCTGGAGTGCTTCTGTAATAACAACTGGGAAGAACCACAAGACTAGCAGTTTAGAGAACGCTTTCAACAAAACTCAGATATCTTTTCTCAGAACTCTGAAAAATACTTAAAATTGTGAGACAGCAGTGGGTTGGGTCATAGTTAACCTGCTGAAACAAGAGAAGGGACTAAAGACCTAGAAAAACAAGTGCAGGGACCTGCTAGAGAGCAAAAAAGGAAGGATCCTGAAATGGCACGTGTCTTTTAGATAATTACACAAAGAGGTGTTAAAGCATGTAAGAAGCCAGCTATAAATACAGTAATAACTGTATTTATAATGCCTATTATAAAATCTGTGAATTCCCATCGTATAATCAATATATCACAGGAATCATCTTAGGAAGTTGAGATAACACTTTTCTAAACAGTCGTGTACTTATGACCAACAACAAATGAATAAGGTAATGATATCTAATGAATAAAACCTATTATAAAGCCAGTGAAGTTTTATATAATAATTATCTCTGATCTTAAATCTTATCTCTATTATGTGTAAAGTTCAAAGCTTACTTGCAAACACTACTTTTTAAAACCTCCCTCTGAATCACAATTGCCACACCTGCACAGATTATCCCTGTATCCTCCAACACCTCAGAAAATAGCATTTGACACTCGATCAAAGTTTGCTTTGAATGGAAACAAAGGAATGTTAAAATTTACAACTTAACTGATTATTTTCATACATTCTTGCTATGTTACCCATATGTAGGAAGACATCACATTCACCACATTCATTTACAGCTTTAAATCTTTTTAGCAACAGTCCTGTCAAAAATTACAATTTCCATCTATATCTGTCTTGGAGCAACATTAACTTGCATGTTTCCCTCTCCTGCATCTGGAGCGCTACCCCAGTGGCTTTATATTTTCTGGGGATTCTGAACAAAATTTGCTTATATGTCCAGGCTTTCCACATCTATGGAATGTTTTGTGCATGACTCTTGTTTGCATTGCAACCATGGAATCATTCTTTTGGGGGGTCACATTAATAGAAGGAAGGGTTTTTATAAGTCTTTGGTCTGCCACTTTGCTGTAAGCTACAAAAGTTTTTTCAAGCCTCTCTCCTATGCATTTGCTTGTATCATTGTGTTATGCTGTGGAGTACCTGTCTTGCTGCAAGCATGAGGTGCATCTCCTGCCAAATGTGCTGTTGTAAGAGCAGCATTCTGACCTCCAGCATGGTTTCCAACAATTCCCATGAGCTATTATGACACGTACACAACATTTACTTTTATTATTACATCTAAACTCTTAGCTTATTCTATACAATTACATTACTACACTATAAAACCCTTCACCATCTTATCCAATACAGTATCTTACTTACTTAAGGCATATTCTTACTTATAACTATAGAAACATATGTTTATAATTTTTCTGCTTAATGTCTGTGCACTTTTATTTTTACATCAATCCAAGCTTCTTCCAAGGCTGTAAATCAAACCCTTCAATATCTGTGGAAGTTTCTATCTTTCCATTTCCTACATTAAATGGAGAAAATGAGCTACAGAACATAAAATTGTATCTCAATTTCTTATTTATCAGGTCTATACTGCTAGTTTTTGTTACTGCTGGTAACTCTGCTATTTGTTTTGAATTAATGGCAGAATGGGAGATGTCTTCATAACAATTCAAGTTCTTGTGTATGCTTTTCTGTCTGCAAAGGAAATCTATAGGTTTAGTGGCTTGAAACAAAGACATAAAAAACCCCAAGATTACACCTTGCTAGCATTAACAGCCAAGGGTTGGAGCTGCAGAGTAGGATTTTGTTCAAATGCAAAGAGCAAGTGTGGCTTGTGGGTGTGAGAGTACCAGCAGCATTTTGGATCTTTGAGTGCACTGGTGAGATCATGGTTACCATAAAGGCTATTATCATGATGAGACAATTATTCAGCCTACGCAGTGGGAGCCTGTGAGAACTGGCTGATTCTGATTAGAGCTTCTCTTTTTTTTTTTCTTTTTTTTTTTTTTTCTTTTTTTTTTTTTTTCTGAATAGTATGTAAGTTGTTCATTTGCTGTTCACAAACACAGTTCTTGTGATGCAATCCAAAATTTGATTTTGATTATCACTGTGTCTGTAGCCTCTGCCAAACCACACAGCTATTCAAACTGCATTTGTACGGATGTGGCCTGTATAACTTGAATCTTTGTTAGTCTGTCTTTATGCAGCTTGTGAATACCTTTCAGAATATACACTGTAACTGTAGGGATTTTTCCTAGTAAAGAAATGTTATTCCTATTCCCATATCTTTGCCTGAGAGCTCCTTAATTTCAAAATTATAATAATTTGGAGGGAGGAGTTTTACATTGTCCATTTCAAGAGAGGCTCCTGCCTTTCTTAACAAACACCTGTCTTTCAAACCAAGACAATCTTTAGAAGAGATGCATTATCAATTATTCTGATTTCTTTAAATAGCTATAATTTTATGTAGTGGTTTTGCAAGTTAATTTCAAAAATGTGTCCAATTCCCTAAAGAATCCATATAAAGTCTTGATTTTGTGTGTGCTGTAAAACAGAGCATCTTAATGTATAAGGGAAAATGGTGTCTAGGACTCCATATGTTTATAAAATACTTTGGATTGGGCTGGAATAGACCTTCAAGATCTACTCTGACTCTTCTTCATGGCAGGCACTGGTATGAGGCTGATGGGTTCCTTGTAGTTGCCTGGGTCTTCCTTTCAGAAAATGAAGGTTATGCTTCCCCTTTTTCCAGTCAGTGAGAACTTCACCAGCATACCACAAATTCTTGAATATGGTAGATAATGGCTTAGGAAATTCAGCTGCCATTTCACTCAGGACTCGCAGTTGCATCTCCTCAGGTCCCATGGACTTGTGCACCTTCAAGCTCCCCAGATGGTCTCAGACCATCTTCTGTAATGGGCAGTGCCTCATTCTCCCAGTCCCTGCCTTTGCCTCCTGGGACTGGTGAGTGCAGCTGGAGCATCTGTTGGTGAAGGCTGAGGCAAAAACCTGGTCAAGTACCTCAGTCTTCTCCATACCCTGTGTAACCTGGTATCTTGTTTCCCTCCAGGGAAGGGCCCACATTTTCCTAAGTCTTCCTTTTATCATACCTGTAGGTGCTTTTCCCATTGCATTTGATGTTCCTGGCTGGGCTTAATTCTATCAGGGCTTTAAATTTCCAAACTTGATCCCTGACTGCTTGAACAATATTTCAGTATCCTTCCCAAGCCACCTGTCCTTGCTTCCATTCTCTCTGGGTTTTATTTTTTTTTTTTAGTTAATCCAGGAACTCCTTGCTCATCCACTCAGACATCCTGGTGATTTTGCCTGGCTTCCTGTTGTTAGGATGCATTTCTTCTGAGCTTGGAGGAGGTGATTCTTAAATATAAACCAGCTTTCCTGGGTCCTTCTTTCCTGTGGAGGCTTTATCCCACAGTACTCTACCAGGCAGATCCCTAAAGAGGCCAAAGCCTGCTCTCCTCAAGGCCAGGGTAGCAAGCTTGCTGTGCTCATCCTCACTGGCCTAAGGATCTTCAACTGCATTTTCTTTAGAATTCATTGATGTGCCTGCAATTTAGAGCAGACTTCTCAGCATATTCTATAGTTCTATATAGTTTATTGTGTTTGATTCTTCTTAAGTTTCAGACTTATAGAATAAAAATAGATTTTTAAAATTCTATTTTTGATAGAGAAATACTTTTTAAAGACTTTCAAACTCTCCAGAATAATTCAAACACATCATTGTTCTCTTTTGATTTGGATCTTCATTTGGAGCTCTGTTCTGATAATGTGAGACAACTAATGGTCATAGATTTTTACATTAAGAAAATATATTTCTAACTGTCTACCTTACTAAAGTATGCAACACTGAAATCAATAAAATAGTTTTGTACTGTCTCAGTAAGGGAACAGATTTTGGAAGCTGGAATAGCTCTTCTTACGGTGCTCATAGGATGGTCACAAACAGCACAATTGCAAGAACTGCCAAGTGGATCCTAATATGTATTTTACCAAGGGAAGTTATAAAGTTTCCATTCTGATCTCTTGCACCGTGTTGCAGAGTTTCCTTAGTGTTAAAAGTTCTCATAGTATCTCACCCAAATCTGGTTGCTGCAATGGAAACTTTCTACTCCTATTACTCTCCATAGTAATGTTGGAGTAGGGGCTGTTTTCTTCTGCATTTTGTCAGGTTTTGATTGACTCCAGGACTGTTGCCATGTTCCATCAGCCATCTTTTCTTCAGGCAAAAGGAGGATATGTTTTACAGACTTCTGATTGCTCTTGTTGTTTCCCAAATATTCATATCTTCCTGGCAGCAGAATAACAGAAGTCAGTCATAGTATATCTGTAGCTTTGCAAATATTAAGTAGAGGAGAAAGGTGATTTCACAGTGCAGGCTTTACCTTCTGCACACTCTGCTGCTTGTCTGCTGTCCTGTGTTGAACCTGCAAGGTTTTATACCCTGCAGACAATGCTGAAGAACAGTCCTTACTTGTTCTCTAGCCTGTGAAAATTTTATTTCCTTCATATTTTCACTGAAATTCATCTGTTTTGATTGTTTCCCCTCCCCCCCCCCCCCCCCCCCCCGGTCTTACCATTTTGGTCTAAAGTTTCACTCTTTAACATTCACATGCTCCTTTTAGTTTCACATTTGCAAGGGTAGTAAACTTTTCTTATTGCCCAAATCATTAATAAAACATTGGGTAGAAACAGATCCAGGACAAACTCTTGCAGAACATGAATCCTTTTTGACAATGAATGTTAATATCTTGTTCCTTAGTTCAGTTACCAGATCCCTCTTGGATTAATCTAACAATCTTTTCATCAACACCATGCTCCTTACCTTGCTTATGAGAATGTCAGGTACAAGTATTGCTTTTCTCCAGTCTTCAATGTCTGTCACCTTCCCATCAAATAAAATTATTTTTATATAGTTTCCTCATGACAAATCCAAATTGATTGCAGTTCATCCCAATAACTTCCAGATGGTGACAGATTCAGATAGAGGAGATCTCTAGGACACTGAAAGTTTAACCAGACCAGTGTACAATTTTAATATCTCCTGTGTTTTTGAGATTTCTTTCCTCACCCTGTTCTTTCAAGTTTAGTACTAATTTGGTCTTTAACAGTTCTATCCTGCATGCTTTGCAGGAAGTTTCAAAAAAAAACCCCCTCAAAATCAAACTCAGAGTGGCTGGAATTTTATCTTAAGCCTATGTAATTCCCATGTCCTAGCATGAACTGCATGGAGTTATCATTGTTATATATCCTTGCTGGTAGCACCCATTTCAGTAGCCTTGGAGCTGTTCTGAGCAACAGTTCTTCTATGTTTTCTTCTCTTCTGCTCTGTGAAGTATTGATTATTTAAAGTTTAGATTCATTAAACATTTTAGTCAGAATTTATTCTATCTTTAAAAGGGGAAAAATCTCTGAACAGAATTTCCCTGTAACATTCCTCCTTCTCAGCAGCTCCACAAGCTAGTTTAAAATAAAACAAATCACAGGAACAGAAATTTTAAGAGTTCTAAAGAATTGAAAAAGAGTGATCTTTAGTTTTTATGTAGGTATTCCTCCAATCATCTGGATTTGCCTATTTTGGGGGAAAGAATGAAAAGTCAGGAGGGCGAGACAGGCAAATGAGCAAGGTTCAGTGCTGGCTGGTACTTGTCTTTGCTATGGAATGCACATCCAAAGCTATTTATTACTAACCACAGATTCAGGGAAGCATTCAAGGTTGTTTTCTGAAGAAGAGTGATTTCAAAGTTAAAGCAATAAATTCTTCACATCTCCAGCTGACAACTTTTTCCTAGAAATTTAGTGCCTGAAATAGGACACAGTGTTCCAGATGAGACCCAAGCAAAGCTGTGTAGGAGAGAAAGATTTCTTTCCTTTGTCTTCCAGGCTGTTACTTTTGTGTTTACATCCCTGGTGTATAAACTTGTGTTGATGTATGTTGTTTGCCATGCAATGCAAACTAAACAACTTCCCCTCCAACTTCTTCCTCTGCTGTTTGCAGTCACCCCCTCTAAAGCAGAAGGGATGCATTCCCTCCCACCTCCTGTGGAGTGTGTGTTCATCTTGCAGCCAGATCTGGACAGGAAATGCCACATTCTCTTCTTCTGAACAGGCTACTAACATTAGGCCATTAAAATTGGGCTTTCAGGCATCACATCAATGCCTTTAATCTGTGATAATAATCATTATTATACAGGTAAGTGGGTTTTTTTCATATGCCCACTTGCTCTTGTTAGGCTAAGAAAGAACTCAGCCTCATGTGAATATTAATAGCTTTATGTGAAATTTATGAAGAAACAAAACATTTCTGACTTTTTTAGTGGCAGTGATTTTTATATTTTTTAAATGAATCTTTCATAGTTACCTTTCTTGCTGCAAGGGTTTCTTCCAGCAGGATTTTAGTATCAAAGTACTAATAGCTGGACTTTTTTGTTTGGTTTGGGATTATTTAGGTTTTGGTTGGGGTTTTCATTTCTTTTGAGGTAAAATATACATCTATGTTTCTAAAATTACCTTGAGGTGTTTTTTTATAATACTGATTGTTATTTTAAGGAAACTGAGAATTTTCATATACAATTGTTTTAAGTATAAATGTGTAGATTTTAGGACTGGTAGGTGAATTTACTTAACAGAAAGTGAGAAAAATGTCACCTGAAAAACATGCATTTAATACCCTTCTGCATCTTGTTATTGACTGCTAATGATTCTGCTTTTTTGCATTTTTTTCCTATAAAAGTCAACTTACTGCTGCATGGAGAGTTCAGAACACTTAAAGCACTAAAATCTCACTCAGATAACATGTTGGGATTTTAATGATTCCGTGACTTAATTATGGAGACAGTCCTTTGGGAATGAGGCAAAGATGGTCTTTTCAACATAGGAAAAGGAATTATGAATAATTAAAGAATCTAATTAAATGAATTTCTTATGCTGGAGTAGGTTAGAGGTTTCTTTTTTGCTTTTATATTTTCGTTTCAAATGTTTCCTTAAAGGTTAAGAAATTGTGTGTATACTGGCAGGGACTAATGTCTTCACTGAAAATTCTGCACTTAGTTCAGCTAAAGTGGGAAGTCTGCAATGAAAGTCAGAGTGAGTAATTATGTCCTCTGTACTTGCTGAGGTAGCCTTGGTCCAGCACTCAAATGTGGCAGTGAACAGGGAGAAACTGCCTTGTGAGCTCACATGTACCTGTTCTCCTTGTCTTAGGAATAGTTAGTAGCATATTTCTTTATATATCCAAGTAGTTCAGGGAAATTAAAAAGGAAAAAACCACCTACCCTACAAACAAGGAAAGGAGCCGTTTTTCTTCCTTTCTCATAATTTCTGCATTTTTGCACCACAGAAGTTAAACATAAAAGTTATACAGCTGGAAATCTTGGGGCAACTGGGAAATGCTGACAACTTCAAAGAGTCTTTCTTGTGACCTTTGCAGATGGGTCCTTTGTTACACTTGCTCAGCAACTTTTTATTTCAAAATAAAACAAGTAAACTGCTCATAATATTCCAAGCTTGGCAACAGAAAATATGCAGGCACTAGGTCACTCAGTGCAGCTCTCTACTGTTGACAGTGGATGGGGGCAATAATCCATTTCAGAAGGTGATAAAGTGCTGCCTTTGTCCAAAGTTAAAAGTACTTTTCCTTTTGGGGCTGTGTTGTGAAAGGTTAAATGATGTTTTCGTGATGACAGTATTTTGCTAAAGCAGAGAGGAAGAGGCCTGCTACCCCTGGGTACATACTGTGCAATCATTTACAGAAAGGCTGATTTGGTCAAAATTCCTTTTAGCCTGAAGTATATGTTTCTGACTCAAACCTAACAAAAATCAAAGAATATTAATTAAAGGGTATTGGAAAGTGACCTACTAACTACAGGCAAAGGTGTTGCATCTCTTTGTGACTGATGCCATCCCACTCTGTTTGGTAGCTTCATTTGCTTAAGCACATTCACTTCCTGGCACTTTTGCAGGTTCTGCAATGGTTTTTAATAAAAGCTTTTTGTGTAGCTTTTATTATTATGAGACAGCTACTGCTCCAAAAAAGAGACAGCAGGCGGGGGGGACTTGATGCTGAGAAACTTGAAATACCACAAAGACATTTTCTGCTGCTGTTTTGGGTTATTTTTAAACCACTCTGAGACAGGGAGTTTTCCATCTGAGATGAGCAGGGAATAACTTGTGTCTGTTTGGGGACTGGATGACCTGGCAGAGGAGCTTCTGTGAGCCACCTCCTTGGTAACTGCTTTCCTTATATTGGAGGAAACCCCAGCTTGGGCTCGGTGTTCAGTGGATGTGTGAGCATATTGCTTTCATGTATTACAGCAGAAGTAAACAGATGCAGCAGTGATTAATTGACCTCTCAGGGTGAAGTTTGTAGCTGAATCATAAAATTCTGATGAATGGCATTTTGCATTTCTTTTTTCAAAGCTCCCCAGGATGGAATTGATCCTCCTATCATGTCACAGACAGCGTTCAAGTTCTGCATGTGGGAGTGCAAAACTGATGCCAAACCTGCTTTTTGCACTTATTCTTATATATATATATATATATAGGGGTAGCTTTTCCTGTCTCTGTTGGTGCCATTTGTAGACACATCTAACAAAATTTCCAGATCAAAACTCAGTTTGGTGCCCTGTGGCAGCATTCCACTGACCTCCTGGTTGCCCTACTGTGGCTGGCAGTAGCTAGTGGGCATGGTGAACTAGGCAGAGAGAAATGATGAAAGTAGGAATCTGAGGGAAGTTAATATTCTGAATAGACAGTTTCAGAACACCATTGAGTAGTTCCAAGTGAGGGTTGAAAACTGTCACTGTGATCTAGTGTCAGTTTGGGATATAAGATGTGTGAACCCAGTTTAATGCCATTTCCTAGTGATCTACTGATACTCTGCATGGGAGTTTCAATCCAGACTGTAGTGTGGTGTTTAAATTTCAGGCAAAAAAAGGAGAAAAAAATTTTTTTAAAAGTGCATGCTTGTTGCACATTCAGTGGTTCCAAGTAAATATAGGGTTTAGCAATATTATTCTTGGCAGAAAACAAATGGGAAGAAAGTTTTTGGTGTGTTTGCTCCACAACAATTTAGTGGTTTGTAGGGGTTTGTAAAGATTTCCTGAAATTTTTGTCTTTACATGTATGTTTCACAAAGATGCACAGACTTTTCTCATTGGTGTAACAATGTGTCAATATGGAAAATCAGACCTAGATTGGCCTTTGTCAGGTTCAAAGGAGGCTCCCAGGTCCTGGCAGAGAAAAATTTTAGGAAGTCCTTACAAACCACTACATTCCACCCCTTGACTTTGTGAAACACATCCAAAAATTATTATCAACATTTTATTAAACGTACAACTTCTACTTAAAACAATAAGAACTACTAAATTAAATGGAGGGAAAAATTTCTTACACCTACCTCCACCCCGAGGCATTTCACCATAATTACACCATATATTTTCTCTCATCAGTCTACTTAACCTGATGACTTAATACATGCTTTGCCTATTTTCCTCCTAATTAATCTTTATCTCATAGCTTTCATCAATTGCCTGCATTCTCCACCAAAAGATGCCACAGTTTTGGTTCAACCAGGTGGAAACACCAATTCGTGAAGTGGTTTTGGTTTGCCAATTCGAGATTTCCTGGTCAACACATCAATTTATGTTGAGGATTTAGTGCTGGCCAAATTGACAGTGCACCTAGTAGAATTATTTACTCATTTCCTGCTAAGATCCTAGTGCAGCCCAATGTGGCTGCTGAAATGACTCTAGCTCCTGGCCACAGCCAGGGAAAATCACATAACCATCTGCAGGCAAGATTTAACTCTCTCACTGACCAGAATGAGACTTGCAGACACTTTGTTCTCCCTGCTGAGTGAAAGAAAAGGACCAAGATGATGATACACACAGAAACAGCGTGAAAACACTGAGGGCAGACAAAAGGAAGAGTAACGTCCCAGACAAGAGACAGATGAGTGTCATGGACTGAAATTTCTCTTTTTTGAGCTATGGAAAAGTGACTCTTGTTTCCCTATAGAGGATTATAGGGTGGGTGAATGTTTTTTATGAGCAGAGGCATTGGTGCTAGAGTAAGCAGATATTGGAGTGGCTATGATCCTGTAAGTTTTAATAGAGAGGAGATGAAAATCTCTTCTGGCCCCCAGGGAAGAAGAAAGACCTGTTTTCAAAGATGAAGAGAGTTTTTGTTTCAACTGTTATAATTCTTAAAGTGTGCCCCATAAATTGATATGATTCTCAATAATAGTGGGAAAAGGAAGGAATTTTTACAGTGATAATAATTCCATTCTCCTGGGTGGCAGTGGGAAAGAAAAGAAGTTTTGGGGGGAGGAGAAGTATTCTAAAAGTTTTTTTCTGAGTTTTATGCTTTTTTTTCATATAGTTTCTAGTAATAAAGTTTTTCTTTGTACCATTTAAAGTTGAGCCTTCCTCCTAATCCTATCTCACAGCAGGAAATTAGTAAATCATTCTAGTGGCTGCAATTTGGCCAATGCTTAATCAATGACATAAATTGATACGTTGGTCAGGAAATCTCAAATTGGCAAAATTGGCAAACCAAAGCCACTATGCATGGTTATATATATTTTTGTTATCAGTGTTCCTTGCATTGGGTACATTTCCTGGGCTGCTTGGCAGTTCCATCCACAACCCCTACAAAATCTATCTTGCAATTAGTGTGCCTCTATAAATAAGATACACCAGTACCTTTTCCTTAGCTGATTATGAGTCAGAGATGAAACTCTTTACACCATCTTTGCAGAAGAGTTAATTTGTCACTGTGAGATACCTTTCTTTGTGTAGGTCTCAAACAAAATCACCCTGTTTTTATAGTCAGGGTTGTTCATCTCCAGTCCTGGGTGCTCTTCAGCCCTCTGAAATTCTTTCTCCTCTGCTGATGCATGATCACATTGTGTCCCTCTCCCAGCCATGCATGCCTGGTGCCCTGGGACAGCTGAAGATTTATTTCTCCATTTCCCCTGCACCAGAAGCCATGGGCTGAGTGAACCTTATCTCAGCTTTTGAACTGTCCAGATTTAGAGAGCAAGTCTTAAGGGCAAACAAAAGCCTGTGTGGTAATACTGAACAAGTCTAGGCCACAGTGACATGTCTGAACAAGTCCAGGCCTTGGTCTGTATTGTGTGCACCCACCAAAATATATTTAGCTGTTTCTCTCCATATTTTGCTGTATATTTTGCTGTTTCTTTACACTCTTAGTTATTTTTCTTTATATTTCTTGGTTTAGACCAATGTTTATAACAAGTGCACAAGATGAACCGTTTTAAAGTGTTTTTTCTGTAACTTAAGACCCTTCAAGGCCACTAAAACATAAATTGTGATAAATCAAGAAAGAAGAAGCTAAGAAACAGAATACTGAAATTAAAAGACCCAAGATAAAAGTAAGCAACAAAGTTCTAAACAGCGACTGATCATCATACCTGAAGGGCAAAAAGCACATAAACCACACAGAAGCACCAATCAAGAAATGTGTGATCATGTGGACAATAGTCTTAAAATGTATAATTAGAGCTAAAAAGTAAACAATAAATCAGCTTCTACTCAATCATATTTATTTGTTATCCAAAAGTCCTGTTCTCCCCCAAACCTGTACTAGTTTTCTTTAAAAGTCATGCCTCCAGCTTGAAGTTAAAATTCACCAACATGTCAGCCATGCTCACACTATGAGTAAGCTGGACCACAGGAGGTGTAATTTCATCAAAATGTGTCATCCTCGGACAGAGAAATAGTAATTTTGCACTTCATTCTACGAGCTCAGAAGCAGCTGCTGCTTTGATCTTGTTTCAGCTCAGAAGGCAGGTGATGTGTCTGGAGAGGGCTTAGTGAAAAGCACATTCCATGATTTTGTTTTCTGTGTGGGTGTTTCAGAGAGCGTTTAAGGGGTTTGGGGATGTTTGGTTCAGTTTTAGTTTTTGTTGTTGTGATTGTTTAGGTGTGTGTTTTTCTTTGATTGTTTTTGTTTTTACAATTGTTATCATTTTTGCTTAAATTTCCAACAGGAAATTTAAGAAGTGTCATTTGAGAAGTAGTAAGCCTCTGGTCTTTATCACTACATCCCTGATTTTGTGTCATTTCCAAAGTACTTTCCAGCTCTTGTGCCCTAGAGAAGTTAAGTTAAACTAAGTTAAATTTTCTGTTAAGAAACAAAAAAATTATTAATTACAATTCCAAATTTTATACTGTAAATTCAAAGAAGGTAAGGGGTTAGAAGGTAAGGGTTTAGTAAAGTGGTACATAAAATGCAATTTAAGTATTTTCCTGCTCTTTAGATTAGTGCATGCATTCCTTTCTGTCATCTCTCCCCAGTTTCCTTGGGATTGTTATTGCCAAAATAGAATTCTGCCAGAAGAAGTAGGTGATGAGAGAAACTCAATGCAACAACATAGAAGAGCCAAACAAACCTTAACATTTCTTATTTTCCATTAATTTGCTACTTACTGGCCTTGATCTTCTGCATGTTTGGAGATCAGTTCATCCTATCCTGGACATCAAATGTGTGAACAGGAGATAAAAAGTAAAACTAGATTCTAAATAAGTTTTTAGTCCTGTTTGGTTTTGTTTATTTGATCTTGAGACACAAGGCCTGCTAGTCTAACTAATAAGGAAATGGATCTTAAAAGACTAATTAGAGAGTTTTGTATGGTGAACCCATTTTCACAAATAATTTGTTTTATTCTTTCAAATTTCTTCTGCCTAGTTTTCTCCCCAAATGTTATTTTCATGAATTTTTTTTATATTTCTAGTAAGTCTTGTTTTTCTTTTTTTCCCCCTTTCATTTCCAATGCTTTACTCGGCATAATCCAAAGCAGGGCAGTAGTGGAAAACTCAGAAATTAAGAATTTAAGAACAACCTAATAAGAATTTGGTTTACTTCTCTCCATGTGTTTTCCTTTCCTTTTCTCTCTGCTATTTCTAGTCCACCTATAGTGGTCTTTTTGTCTTTGGGAAAATGTAACATACTTTGTTTACCAGTAAAATTTGTCATAATGACCTTCTAGCACTGTGTGTGATCAGAAGCCTGTTTTGATCCATAGTGATCTGAGAAGTGTAAATATTGAATGTTTCTGTGGTGTTCCATCTTACCTTAAACCCCTCAGATTTTCATAAATATATTTTTTGGCATTTTCTCAGTAAGCCAATATTTTATTGAGTGCCTTTTTCATTTTTAATGCTGTATCATTTGTTTAAAAATCTGTAAACTGATAGTACTATCTTTGCTCTCTATGCTTCTGACCAGTTGATGAATTAACACAAGTAATTAGATTGTGAACACCTATGAATTTTTGTGTTTCTTCCCAAATCCATCTCAATGTTATATGCTAATGCTGTTTTGCAGTCTCTTGAATCTAGTTTTAACAGTGGTACTAACATCTTAAGCTAAACCAAATGATACACTTTCAAGTTAATAGCATCACTTCCAGCTATTATTATGACTTTGTGAGTAGATGAAGCTAAGTAGACATTATCCTTGTGCTAACAGAAACTGCAAATTTCCCATTGTTTAAGTAAGATACAATTTATCATTCTTTATCAGGACCCTATGGATGGTGCTGAAACACTCATTGGCATTTCATTAACTTTGTAATTAAGGGTGAAATCAAATAGCTTAATTATTTTACTGAAGTCACAAAAGAAGCACTTGATGAAGATTTCCAGTGCCCAATTCCCTTGAAGTGAGTTATGACATATCTGGCATGAAAACTTTCACACTTTTCCAGCTTTCATCTGGCAGTGCCCTATCACCTTGCAGTGAATGGTGCCAGCTCACCAAAAGCAGGAGTTATACATACACAGTTGCTTTTCCACAGGAGTCTGAATCTTTTACTCACACTTTTCTTGTACCTCCTTTTCTATTGGACACTATCCCAGCCTACAAGCTATACAAAATCTTCCTAGTTAATATCTCTCCAACTATAAGGGATCTTTTCTTTTTCTTATGTTGATTTTTTTTTTCTAATCATAGCTAAAAAATAATTTCTCAGTACCGTAGCTTGAAAAGGCATTTTCTGTTTCTGAAATCTAATTCTGGAGGAGTTTGGACTCTGTAGTTCAAGCAGGGATTGTAATCCACATAATAAAAACATCTGCATGTTATGTCCAACTGATTAATTAGCTGAAAAGATCCTTGGGATGAAGCATTCTTGGCTGACAGATAAAATCCTCCAATTTATGCATATCTCAAGGGATTGGGTGAGTTCATGTATTATCCTAATTTCTTAGCATTTATTCTCATTAATAAAAGCTTGGGCTGATTCTACCTGCATAGAATGCAACCTGTGCATAAGGTGGCATTTGAGCGTTAAAGCTGAATATGTGCATGTTATTCTCTGTGCTAGCATTTTTAAAAGTATGCTTCAAGTATTTTAAACACTAACACTTAATAATGCATTGTTTGTATTTTCATTTAATGAGGTTATTTAGGCATAAATTACAGGCTTGTATGGTTAAAAGGCTTATAGGATGTCACAGGATTAACCAGCAAGTGGTGAATGACAGCAGCATTCACTTCAGCTATGGCTGGAATAAAGTTGGTTTCCTAAGGCAAAGACTGATGAGCCTTTCAAATACAGATGGAAATGTGCTGGGAATAAGAGGGATCCAAGTCTATTGAATTTTGTTGAATCCATTTTCAGTTCTAGTTCTGCTTTATTTTTTGAGCACTTCCATGATAACTGCGTTCTGTCAGACACGGGAACTAATGTCAACTTTATTTTATAGAGAAAGATCTGAGCTTCCAAGAGGAAAACTGCCAAGGTCATGCAGGCAGCTTGTAGGCTAGAAAGTAAAGCTTTGGGTGCTTTTGCTTTGCCTTTTTTTTTTTTTTTTTTTTTTTTTTTTTTTTTTTTTTTTTTAATAGGCACAATTTCCCAGGGAATCTTGAGGTCACCGTCCTTCTTGAGGTGCCTTCTTCAGCCCCCATAGATCAGCAGTATGGCCAGCTCCTTTCTCTGGTAGGGCTCCTGTTCTAGAGCAGTCTCCTCACTGCTGCCCTGGGCTTCCTTGAAGAGCTGGGCCAAAATCCAGGTGCCTCCCTGAGCATGGCCTTTGACAGCTTGCAGTGGTGCCTTGCAGTTCAAAGCATGCTCTGAGCATCCTTGGGCTGTACTCTTTTGAAATGTGTTTATTCAAGTATCCATAGAACATAGAGAAGTGGGAGGTTACTGCTTCTGGTTCAAAACCAGGCATTGCCCAAGTGCAGCATTCCTCTTCCAAAGGCAGCATTAAATGAGGCTTCAGAAATCTTCCAGTTGTGGAGGGGGAATATGGGGAGTCACATGGTGGTGGATAGGTGCAGGAGCTTTGCTTGCACACAGAAACTGTGGTTTTACAGCATCAGAAAAAAAAATCCCTAAGGTCACACAACTGTGGCCTCCATCCTTAAACATTTCTTGAAAATTACTCCAAAATAAACAACTTTTTAAACCTGTTTTGTTAGTTTGTGAACAGGAGACAAACAGTGCAGTATGTGCTGCCCTTTGGGCAATATACAATGTGTTCAAAGTAGTTTCTGTTTTGTAGATTTAAAAGGTTATTTTTATTTTAGCCATATTATGTGAAAACTAAAGCATGTCGCTTGCTGGGCCTTAGAAACCAGAATTCAAAAAATGTCTCTCAAATTCAGGGGAAGAATACTTACTAATGTGTGAGACAGCTCTGGATTTTTTGTTGCCCTGAGAAGATTCAGACTGATTTGGCTTATTGCACTTCAAATTTAAATTTAACTTAATTTTTACAACAAAATCTGTTTTTTTCTTTCTGGAAAGAAATGCTAGTACTATGTAAAACACACTGGTTTCACTTGGAGAGACTTTTGGGCTTTATCTGAAAGAAGTCAGACTGCCTTAAAACACTGATCTTTATTACAGTGAAGCATGTTGCTAGGAGTACTGGGAAAGGTTAAAAAACATCAGTCTTGAGGCAAGCTGCTGATTGTTCATATTTGTGCAGAAAAAATATGGTTCCTTATTTACTAGATGCTTGCTCTGTGTTCATCCTAGTAAAAGATCCTCCTGCAGGCCTTAATACTGCTACTTTACCTCCCATAATGAATATTCAAAAGCTGCAGTCATTGAGGACTCAGGTGGCAAAAATAGTAAGATGATTGAAGCAAGCCTTGACATAAAAGCCTAAAAGTACATTTTCAACTACATGGAAATAGTGCTGTTTTCCATTTCTGACCACGTAAACGACCAGTGCTAGAAAATCTCCCATGAATTAAATGCCTGTTTCACACAGCACTGTGATTGCATCTTTCTTTCTGTATGATGTGTTGTAATAAGTATGTTTAAAAAAAAAAAGGAAAAAAAAATACAACAGGGCTTTCTGTAATCCTCTCTCACAAAATGTATTGGAATTGAAAAATCATTATAAAGGACACACTGTTAAGATATGGCAATGCATGCATTGTTTTCTACATAATGCAGTCAGAGTCTCCATGGTAAAAAGAAATTTTTATTTTATTTTTTTTGTCACTATCAGCAGTTAACCTAAAGTAGGAGCTGCTCCATTTCATTGTAGGTTAAATGGCTTACTATACAAAACTAGCTGAGAGACGAACAACGCTAACACTGCATTTTTTTCATAGGTTTTAAAAACATGCTTGAAGATCAGTGAAGAAAAAACAGTGCAGCATATGTTATTGTTCTGGATTTTTTTTTAATAGAAAGCGCTCCTTTTCAGCATTCCCCCTTCAGTGGAGTCACTTAGACACTTCCAGCTGGTGGCAGGGGATACAGCCATAATACAGCTTTCTCTGTCCCAGCTGTCTTTTTCATTACGTTAAATGCATTACGATGGCTGCACTGTTTTACGAAGGTTCAGGTGCAGAAAGGTATAGGAAGAAATCTGCAACTATATGTTTTTGTAGTGACTGCAAGCTTCTGCGAGATCTCTGAATCCTGAATGTGTTCCTGGCTCTGGTCACAGATCTCCTTCCAATCACTGGAACATTTGCTGTAAGGGCTGGCTAAAGGTGCCCGAGGAAATCACCTTTTACAAGGGAGCATTGTTGTAAAGGATTTTTAATGCATTATGGCTCACGCAGCATCACAGTTAAAGAAAAACAGGGATTTAGAAATAAATGCTGAGGAAGAAACTGAGAAAAAAAGAAAACACAGGAAAAGATCCCGGGATCGGAAGAAAAAGGTATCTAGATCTGTGCCAAATTCTGAACAGGAATTCTTTTGTTTTAATTTTCTTACCTTGCAATTGAAGTATTAAAAGCTTGTTCTTTCCTGTAACTTGGTAGCTGTTGGAGTAATTTGTTAACATTGTGAAATATCATTTGTAACCACGGCTGTGGGGTTTGCAAAGCAATTGAATGTTTAATTAGATATTAGTTGATTGCAGTGATGATGCAGAAGGTGGGCATTCATTTCCCACTTATGTTACTGTGATATGCAAACTGTCTGTGAGTTGAAAATAGTTTGTAACCATCATGTGAGGTTTAATGCTGAGCTTTCTCGTAGGTTTAACAGCAAAGCATAGCATGATAGTTTTGCCTTACATGCAGGCACTTAAAAGGGATGTGTGTAGAAGCAGCTATTTTTTCTTTGTGTTCAGACCATGTCACATGTTTGGCTTCGGAAACATCCATTTTTAGGATAATGTTACAGAAATAATGTGTTTCAGTGTTTCTATTTTTTCTTAACGGTGAGGTGTTTTACAGAATTGAGCTGTAACACTCTGCTATTAGCAACTTTCTTTTGTTAGGAAAATACGTGGCTGAGATTACAGAGCCTGGTTTTTCTCTGCTGTAGATTTGGCTTAGCTGCAGAAAACCCTTCAGCAAACTAGGATCTGAAAAATTCAGTAGGTACTGCATTGCTCATTGTTCAGGTCAGGAGCCTCCGTGTGATTCCAGGCTTACTGTTTCTCTCTGAGGTATAAAGCAAAATAGTTACAGTTTGTAGCATAATGACAGATAAAGAGGCCAGCTACTTTGGCAGCTCTGGGGATGTCCCTATGAATGACACCCTGTGCTCTGATCCATAGAAATAAGGCCCTGCCATGATTTTTTGTCTTTGGCTGTATTTTATGATAATTTTTTTCAAGAACATATCAAGGAGCCAGTTGCCTTTGCAGAAACCTGGGCATGTAGTATTTCTGTGTGCCTTTGTGAAATCCCCCTAAGGGGGGGACTGGATAATCTTCATATGCTCAGAGAAGCGGTGCATGTGCTTCCTAAACGACATGCAGATTTCCTCTAACATATGTGCATCTTTTGGTTGGGTGAGAGTCAGCATTTTCCTGCCCTTTTCTCTTTTTTCTCTGCCATGGCAGTACTATACATAATGAAAAGCACTGAGAAACCCACTGCCTTCTGTTCTAGTGAGCACGTTAGGAGACCTAACATGCTGCAGTACATTTGCTGCAGCCATCTACACTGTGGGTAGTTTTTCCTCTGTGAATGTATAGACCTTCTGAATCATCTTCCAGGATAAAGGACAGTATGAAGATAAGTTTCTGCCTTTGAGGTGAATTTTGAGGTGCTGCTGTTTGAAACCAGCCTTTAATAGTAATATTTTTCTTGGCTGCTGTTTAGGTTATGTGCAGATTTGTAATGTTGCTGTCAGGATGGGTTTCCCCCCAGGTGAAAATGGCCATAGCAGTAAGGAATTAATTATAGGAGCTGTCCCCTCAGCCCATATTTACCTATGGCTTGTGAGCTGAACTATATAGTCTCTCAGCTGAATCTACTCATGCTGCAGGAAGCCCACGTTGTACTTGATGTGCTCAAGTTTAACAATAGCATGCCCAACCAGATTCATGCACTTTCTTTGTGTAAGGGAGCTTCCTCACAGCTCAGAATTAGAACAATATAGGAGGGATATGGCAGTGAGAGGCTCTTGATTCAGTGAGGTGAGACAATTGCTTTCTGGACAAAAATGCTTTATTGTTTATACAACACTGCTGTAGAGAAGCAATCTCTTAGCAACCAGAGTGGCACATGGATAAATATCTGCCTATTAATCTCAAATATATGGGTTTCTTTCAGTGTTTTATTTCTGCACCTTATGAAAGAGAGAAAATTGAGACCTTTTGCTCCACCAAACGCTTTTTGGGGGTTCCTCCCCCTCCCCCCCTCCCTCCCCCCCGCTCCGACCCCATTGTGTCATACTGGAATTTGGTTGTTTATTCCAGTTTCTTTCTGGATTTCCATAGAACTCTGTATATTCAGGACAGGTAGAGGCCTTCTCTAGTAGGAGAATGGAACAAAACCCAGCAATTACTTCAATTAACTCTCATACATTGGGCATCATTCTCATATCAAAAACATGATTTTGTTATCCAGTACATCGGGCGTAGGAAGTCAAATAATTGTGGTTTGCCATTTTGTGCTTTCCTGACTATTTAAAACATTTTCCCCCCAAATTTTCCACTATGAGTAGTGAGTCACTTCTTGTTCCTCTGCACCACCCACAAGCAAGCAGTACTCGGGAATTTTTTTGTTGATCACATGATACTGCACAAAGCTTACCCTTTGCTTAAGCAGTATGCAGAAATATCCCTTGGAGTCTTCCAATCACATTGAAACAACAAAGAATGCTAATGTTTCTGGATAATTTATACAGTAAAGAGCCCAAGGCAACCAATGGGTAGAAAGTAAGGCTGGTGGGACCAGCCAGTGTCTTAGTCTTGTATGATACTAGCAACAGTCATGCTAATTTATGTTTCTGTTTAGTTGGAGGGTGGCAATCTGAGGGTAATATTTCACTGCTTTTGACTGGTTAAGCAATTTACAGTGTAATGACATTCCTGTGAAGGCTTCCTTTTAAGACTTGTATGAGAGAAATTATCTTTTTAGAAACACACAAAACAAAAACCTGTGTTATGTCCCATCCCATTTAATTTCAAGGTGAGATATTCTCAAATTGCTGTGCTTAGCTCTGTAGAGAGGCTGTGTTTCTGTGCCCCACCACACTCTTTCAGTTTGCCTGCATTCAGGACATTCCAGGCCTTTGGTGAAGGTCCTGAAATGTTCAGAGCTTAAATCAGGCAAGAGAAAGGGATAGGGCCAGCAGATGAAGGGTCTGCATTATGTGGGTTTCCCATTTACTCTGTTCAAGTTTGTATTACAGTTCTGCCTCTGGATGGTTATGCATTGTCCTACACTGAAAATAGTTTGAGTACATTCAAGGGCAGACCTGAGCCTTTAATGGTATCACAGAACAAACCAAACCACTCTTAAAAATAAGTGATTGATAGGATAACTTGCTTGATAGTTGCCAGTGCAGATCTGTCATGCATAGTTTGGTTTGTGAATTGCTTATCCTGTAATAATGTCTGAACAGAAATTGGTTGCTTAGTCAGTGCCTTTCCTAAAATAAAGGTGAAATCTCTGAAGGGTTTTTGTGTTCTCTTTTCAGTATATATATCAGAAAAGAAGGACAGGTCTTGGCACACAGTCAATTATTTATGTTTTATACAATATTTAGTAGGACTGAAGCGATTTCCATTTGTGTGTGTGCTCAGGAGCACTTGTGTTCTTTGGGAACACAGAATAATTTGATCCTAATGCAAAGCCTGGCTGCTGCTGTCCCTGAGCTGTTAAAGGCTGTTGCTGTCACAGCCTCTGCTGCTGCAAACTTGTGGGCAGCAGGAAAAGTAATTGATGTCAGTGTCACAAATCCTGCTAATTTCATCATAAGGCTCACGGTGTTTGAAGGTTTTACTTAATTCTCAGGTATGCTGGAAAAATTTGCCTTGCAGTTTCCTAAGGAAATAAATGGAAATGCTGTGTCAGGAATGATCAGCCTGTAGGTGTTGCAGCTGCTCATTGTGGCTTTGAGGAGCTTGTGCATCTTCTGGGCTGGGCTCTGCTGCCTGCTCCAAGGGCCTGTCAGAGATATCTTGGGCTGCCCAGCATAGCAGAGCTGGGAACACCTCCCAGGGGCAGTGGGACCCCAGGAGGGCATTATCATATCCTCACTGGGAGACTCCCACTTTTTCCTTTCCCCTCAGCTCTTTTGGGGCTGGCAAATGTTTTGCAGATCTCGGACATGTGAAGGTTTTAGTACCAATGTCAATTTTCTTATGCAAACAAGTCTACCAGTTACCATGTAAAGATTTAAACTCAGATAATAAGTGAACATCCCCATCCCTCTTTTTTTTAAAGTGATTTCATTATTTTTAAACAAATCTCGATTAGAGATCTGTTTCATGGCCTCTGAACAGTTGAACTTGAGTGTTGTAGAATTTAGATAGGTTGAGTACAAGTGATTGTTCTTTCACTCATTTGTGTTAAAGCCCAAAGCAGGCAGATGTTGCTCTAACATCTGGGAACATGACTTAGGGTAAGTGAAAAGATTGTGTAGATTAAGGGTCTGAAAGAAAAATTGATAAGTCAGTGGTCTTTTCTGAGTGTGAGGAAAATTTCAGTCATATCCTTGATTTTGGACATGATACTCTGTCAGAGGCAAATCTAATGAAATAGAAAAGTATTTCTGGTAGATGTTTAGGGGCACTGGTGGATGGGATATCTACTAACAATGCTGAATTCTTACCAGCATGGAGCTTGGTGGTGAAAGAGTGTTTCTATTCAGCTGGAAAAACAATTCCTTCTTTGAAGATGACCCCTAAAGGAATGAAACTACTACTCCATTGTATTGTTTGGGAACACTCCAGCATCATTTGAAGTGGGCACTGCTCAGCATTACTTTATTGTTTATAAACCCCCCAAATAATTTGCACTGTTGCTATTTTATTTAGCCAGGTTTAGAACATTTACCTTTTCCTTTTCACCTTCTTGATGCCCTGGGGTTGTGCTGTCACAAGTAATGGCCATTAGTCACTATGCAAGTGTCAGTTTGGGTTATAACCTGTGTTGTGCCAAATGCTCCCAGCTTGTGGTGGGAGGGGATGGGATGGGCTGGAGGAGGGAGGACCAACCATGGGCAGCCTCATTGTTAGAGGAAGGTGGCTCCATGACTGGATTTACAGCTGGACTCTCAGGCAGTGTAAATCAATACTGTTGCTACTGCCTGGTTTTAACACAGTCTTTTATCCTTCTGGTTCTTCCACTCAGGCTGGGTTGGGTTTTTTGGTGGGCTTTGTGGTTTTTTTTATTTGAGAGCTGAGGGAAGGGGAAAACGGGATGCTCTTGAAAGCAAAAGAAAATTCAAAGATGCTTAATGAACAGTGATTTAAGAAGAAAAAAACCTTATATTATTATGAGTGCATGAATATTTAACCCTATGCCAAAAGTCAAAACTGTTGATTTCAAGCTCTTAACTTGCCTGAATTGATGGCTTCGGTGTAAGTGATAAGTATATTTTGATTCTACTCCCTTTGGGTGTTTACTAAATACTTGTTACCTTGAGCTAAAATACTTGTCTACTACTGAAACTGAGTACCTGCTAAAATTGAGTGTTAGACTCAGACCTAGTTAGACTGGAACAGGGAACTGGGAGGAGGAGGTGGGTTGAGAACTAGGATCTTGGTGGATGTGATGGAGCATGTGTGGATGGAGGAAAGAAATAGAGAAAAAATAAAGTGTGAGTTGTAAGTTGTATTAAAAATAAAAATTGCAGAAGGTCTGATGTATTGCCACAGTGATTTGCCTGAAGTTCAGACAATTAAAGGCTGGATTTGCTGCTATTCAGAAGTCTGTTCAGCTGTTTAGGCCAATGTTAGAGTCGAATCAGGGATTTTCTGGCTGAGGAGTGGGACTAGCACAGAGCTGCCTTCTGAGGGCAGAGCACAGGCTCCCCAGGCTTTGATGGGCTCCAGTGCTCCTGTCCCATTGGAAACTTCTTGGGCCTTTTAGCACAACTGATCCCTTCCTGTTGGACTGGGATGTGCTGGGGGGCACTTCAGGTGATGAGCTCAACAGAGAGGGCACAGCTGCCCCATGTTATTCCTCACTGCAGTTACCTAACCCAGGCTATGCCCCTGTACTTTAAAGCCAAAACTGCAGGTGCCCTTAGAGGATAATTCAGTGTGTGTGAGGCAAGTTAAAGGAATGCCCTTGTTTTCAAGGTACTGAGTATTCTCCAGCCTTGCAGCTTCTGCACATCAGGCTCTGATATCTCTGGTGGATTTTTGGGCTCACATAACACTTCAAAAAACCATTTTTCTTGTGTCTGTTGCCTGGTGTGATATTTTTATGGAGTTCTGCTTGGTTGGCCAGTGCTCTACAGGGTGAATAATTACTGACCACCACGGAAGAGATCAGCTTGTCTTTTTAATTTTTACAGACATCACTATCTAGTAAATTGGAAGGGAAATTCAACATGATATTTCATTAGTATTTATTCAAGGAAGAGTAATGTGGAAGGGAGAACTAGATTGATGTAAGAAGATTGTCCTCTTAATTGAAAAGAAAATTCACTCTGGGATGTATTTTATTTTTTTTAAGAATCATAATTTTGCCAATAAGCCGAAAGCTATGACAATTTAGTAATATGAATTTGCTGCATAAAAGATTTATTGCACTGAGATTTGCAAAAGCAGTTGCCTTTGTATTGTGTACCAGAACTAAAATTTTGTTTTGCCTTTTTAGTTGCAGAAAGACACAAGACATGTTGTACTTCATAGTTGCCTTCATCTGAAAACTTTAGACAACTTCTTATGATTTTGTTTTAAAACCTGAATTATGTATTTTACCTAATGTTTTGTTTGTTCAACAGTGATCTATTCACAGTTTTCAGTGGATTTCAGCTGTATGCTGTGACATCACAGTTTATTTATCAATTTTAAATCTCAGTTTGAAAATTCATTTCAGTGTCTTTTATTTTTTCATTGAAAAATCATTCAGAATTACAAAAGTACAAGATAGAAGGGTCCACTTATGTTTCTGATACCCTAGTCTGTATTTATCCATTTGAAATTAATGGAATTTCATGAAAGGAGTTACATCTTGATAAAAATAGTGGTAACCATGTCCTCTGTTGGCACACTAATTGCTAATGAGTGCACATGGGAAATGGAGGTCTGTACCTTAACAGGTATCCACTGCCCTGCCATGGCAAGTTGCCCAGACACAAGGTCTCAATTTATTACATGGGTGCTATGAGACATTTCATAGAGCCTGCTGGAGCTACCTTAGCATCATCTCTACCAGTGGCATTAAGCCTGATGTCTCTGGTCACCCCATCTCTATCAGGAGCTGTATTTATTGTATTTCTAACCCAAGCCATTCTGTGATTCTATGAGTTGCATTCATGTATACCACACTCATTTGTAATACCCCTATAAGTACAAATGCACAGATGGGATAAGAGTATAGTATGTCAACTGTTTGTATTTTTGAAAGCAGTGAAGTATATATGCTTTTTCTATTAAATCCTGTCAAGTCAGCTCTGAGCTACAGGCCTGTCCTTAGCCCTCTGGCTGCTGCCTCTTGAATTAGATGCTCTTAAGTATCCAGGCTCTGCTGGAGAAAGAGAGGATAGTCAGAGGAGACAGGTAGTTGAATTGTGAGTGCCAGGAAAGGATTTCCTGGAGCTGCTGAAGTGGCTGTTTTTGAGTTACTGTGTTTCCAAAGCAGATCCTTGAACTCTGGTAGACTATGGGCGACTAGTAACTGATACAAATCCAAGTTTTGCATGGTTCCCTAACAGTGAGGAGAAACCACAGGTTATAACACAAGCACCCCTCTGCGCTAATGATGATCTCATCTGTCGAGCTGGGGATGGTGATCTGGTACACAGCTGCTTGTGTGGCATCCTTGTGCTCTCATCAGCCTGAGTACCAATCCTGCTGCCCTCTACAAGCACAGTATTTACACACAGCAAAACATCTGTAATGCATGGCATGGGTTTGTGTGTGTGCAGGGCGAGGCTGGTGAGGGAGATGGGGGATCAGGGGCTTGGACCCCACCTGTGTGTTTTGCAGCAGTGGATCCATAGCCCTGAGTCAGGCATCTCCAGAGTGTCCCTGCTTCCCACAGTGTCTCCTTCTGTGTTAGGGACCCACTCACCCTGGGAGAGGTGGTGTGTTGCTGCAAGGGGTTTAATTCCAGAGGAAGTGTGTTCCTTTTATAGTGGCTTCAGGAAAGACTGGCTCATCCCAACACTAGAGCTGTTGGCCAGGCTCAGTCCTTAGGGAGAAGCTGTCCACAAAGTTGTTAACGGTTTTCAGAAGTGCTGTGGCTGTGTATGAATATTTTGTTTCTTCATATGTGTAATTTATAGTGGGATTCTGTTCCATTGATGTCATTGATTCCTAAAGGGATTATAAATCCTGTTTTTAATGAATGGACAATTTGAAAAGAACAAGTTGTTAAATCAAAAAAGTTTAATGGTCCTTTAAAACTTGTTTATTTTCCTTCAAGATTCTTCAAATTAAAGTATCACCAACAATTTCTGCGTCACATTCTGAATTCACAAAGCTCAGAACAATTCACAAGTGGGTGTTAACATCTAACCTTTCAGTTAGAGCACCCTGATTTATTCTAAAGAGCTTTCCTTAAAGGCAGTGTATTAAAGAGAAATCATGTGACATTATCCTGCATGTACCCTCTAATAAAGGCTACATTTACCTGCTCTGTTTGCTCTTGTTAGAAGCTACAGTAACAGAACTCATTTTCTGTTCAGTGCATTGGTTCATTTTCTGGTGAATTGTAAATGTCAGGATGCAGAATAACTCCATCATTGAGTTCCTTTAGTTAAACAAGATTTTCACAGTTAGCTGGGCGTTGTCCTTCGCTGTGTTCTTTCCAGATGGGTGAACATGAGGACATGGTCCCTGGCGTTCTCTGGGAACTCATAGGAAGCAGCATCGCGCAATATCCATTAGATAGGTGTTCCTTCTGCTCCCAACATAAATTTATGAAACATTTTACTAACAGAAGGTAAAGGTGGAACTGAGGCACTGAGTGTAGTTAGCTACAGTCACTTTTCCAGTGACTTATAAATACAGGCATTCACAGCTTTAGATGAAATTCCTTCATAGGTTGAATAATTTTATTTTCTCCAACACAGCTTTTTTTATTTCTCCCATAATTGCATTACCACTTCTTCTGGACCCTACTAGGGTATCTCTGAAATTGCAACCATTTCCCTTTCATTAATCACTGGTTTAATGGTGAGCCTTTGCAACCATCCCAAGACCTGGATATACCATTGGCCCATGAGGAAATAGAGGTATCTGAGTGCTCTCAGCAACCTGTTCTCCTGCTCCCCTGAATTTGTATGTATCTGGCAATCACCTCTGGTGCTGAGGCCAATGTTTTCATGCTCAGATTATAGGAAGAATGAATGCAGATATTATTCACAGATAGACTCTGGCTAGACCCTGAGTCTCAGGTGACAAAGCCAAGCCAGGGTGTTCGCTATGCCCGAGGGGATAGAGCTCCCCAGAGGAGAGAGATTGGACTGTGTACCTCATGGTGCAGCAAGTCAGAAAAGAGGCTCAATCTATGTGTGAGTAAATGCAGCATTTTCCTGAAGTGCTGAGGAAGCCTTTCTCAAAACAGGCCTTTTATTTTTTTTTGGCCAGGCAGTAGCAGACAGTATGTTCTGAAGGGTGGCTATGGACGGCTTCTCCAACACAAGAAAATTTCTCCAAAATTATGAATAGTTAAAACATTGCATAGTGAAATATTGCTGAGAAGTGGGTGGCAAAAGTTTCTTCTATTACATTTTTACCATCTAAGCAGAAAAAACATCTTCAAGGAGAATTGGTGAACACACTGTATACCTGCAGTCCTAGTTTTTCTTGCCACTTGATTTAATATGAAACCACCACCACTTTGAAGCTGCTAAACATCAAAATTCTGATAACTAAAGACTGCTGTTTTTCTACCAGTCTGAAAAGATTAAAAAGATGTTGAGAGGAAAACATGTCTCATGACAGTGAATGCACAATCAAAGTTTCTAAGTAGGGCAGCCTGAGGAGCAGCCAACGCTTTTTAACAGTTATGGGAAAGTGTATGTTTTTTGATGTTCCTATCTGATATCTTTCTGTATACCTTTTTTGTACTATCAGACTGTCTGTTTATGCTCAAAGAAGGCTTAATAAATGTTTTGCACACTCAGCACACACTGCCCACATGAAAAAAGAAGAGTATGCAAGCTTCCAAGTCATCTAAGCAACAAAAAAAGAATAGGGGGTTCACCATTGACTCTTCCAGTTTGATCTTAAACAGTTTATTTAATTGCTGGGGTTTGTGTCCATAAAATATCTCCATGTTTTTGTTGTGCATTTTAAGGATCTCTTTTCAAATGTCAAGCACTGGCTATTTTTCTGTTCTTGATATAGAATGTATTTTGCATACAGTTCATGGCTACAAAGTAATGCCTATGCAGGGTTAGGAGTTTTTTAATGACCTCAGAGATGCTGAGTGCTGTCCTGCTGTGTGACCTATTGGCTATGTGTACAGCTCTCCGGAACATTTTTGCTGGTGTCTTACCATAATTCTGGAGGAGAAATATATTTTTAATGAATTTTGTGCTTTTTGAAAAGCTTTTGGTGGAGAGGAAACATGCATGGTAGCAGTTCTAATTATGGTTTTCTTGGTATTCAGTATAAATATCCAATTTACTGGCTTTTAGATTAATTTTTTTATATTATACCAAGTCTTTGATTAAAGACTGTTTTAGAAGGACTGATCATAATAGGTAAGTTGCAAATAGAAACCCATATTGTTTATGAAACTTTTTTAAAGCTCTTTAGAATTTTTTGTTTCCCATCCAATATACAGCGAAGATATCCAACTCCTGGTTTTAGAAGTGCATGAGTTTAATCTAAAACAGCCAAATGTGGTGTATTCTATAATATTCTGTGTATCATCTTGTTGGCCTACATTCTTGTTATCCTTGAAGCTAAACTCACTGAATTGTGGTCAAGTCAGAGGTCCAATTAGCAGAACCACTGAACATATGCAATAAATTCAGCTTGAAAGGCCACATGCACAATCTGCCTTGGGTTGGAAAGCCAAGAGATGCTGTGACCAAACAAGGTCCGCAGGGAAGCTGTTCAGAATTGTAGCCCTTTGTTCCCAACAGCAAAACTGCCCCTTTCTCCTTGTTTACTACCAAATGCAAATGAACAAGCAGGGCTGGTGAACTTTTAAAGCTAGTCAATTTGAAAGAGAAAAAAGGAATGAAATTGTTAGAAAGAGCCCTGATGTTGAAATGGGAGCAGCGTTTGGATGGGAAGAACAGTGCAGAAAGGGGAGGAATGACTGAGGCAGCTGATCCAGAAGGTTGGGTTTATTTTGGCTGTAACTAGGTGCTGGAAGATGAACTCTTGATTCTGAGGAGCTCCTTATTAAGTCACAATGTTTTCTAAATGCCAAGTCAGTAGATGAAACCTGGGAGAGAAGGGAGCAGAATAAGAAGGACAAAGTCTGCAAGAATTCATCCTCTGCTGGGGCCTGGGCTCCCAACCCTGCTGAGTTCAGGGAGGGCTGCAGTTCCTCTCAGGACAGTGCCAGCAGGCTCCCTGGGCAGCAGAGGTGACCCTTGGCTGATAGCATGGCCAAGGGGACTCTCTCTTGCATGAGAGCATCCTCTGCACTGCAAGTGAGCAAGCAGGGAGCTTCCTGCAGGACGGCTGCTCTAGTGCTGGGGGATTGTGGTGGTGCTTGTGAACCCCTCCTGCTCAGGCAGAGCTGCTGCCTTGGCTGGGGAAGGGGTTCAGGCCTCAAGGTAGGCAAAATGACAAAAAGCCCTCTAGCTGTGTATAATAGCTGTGAAATATAATTGTTTGGAGGACATCCAAGCAATTGCATGTGATTAAGTCCTTGAAAAGATAATATCTTTTACCTGGTTGCATGAATTTATACAGGGGATATAGAGGATAGTGCTTTGTCAAGGTCCACATACAAAGAATTAGCCACATATTAATCAGGGCTTGTCAGATTTAAGATATATCTGGTACAATGTTGAACAATTAATGTACACCCACAAAATATCAATTGTTCTCTGAAATTGTAGTCTGCTAACCAGAATATATCCTTTTTAATTCTTAAAGTTTAGGGGCAAAAATGGAATTCAGCTTAATGTCTTTCTGTGTGTTTCTTTTTCATTTGCAGTAAAATTTTCTCACATTTTCTTGACAAGTCAAAATCTCTGTCCTGGTTTTTGCAAGATATGCTCTCTGTGCCTTCCTTCTTTCCTAGAAAATAGTTGTCCAAATGAGCTGTCTGAGAAAGGAGCAAAGGTCATATCCCAAAAAGGAAAATAAAGTCACAAGTTATATTTGTATTCAAACTTAACAATATCATAAGGAAAGATTAAGGAAATACACAAAAATGAAAAATTAAACCTGAGGGGAAGCAGGAGGAGATTGGGCAATGCTAGCCAGCAAAATCCCTGCCAGAGCTTCTGGAGGCTTCTGACTGGAACTTTACAATACACTGGGTCCTCCTTTTCATTCAGTTTTGTCTTAGGTTATTCAACATAGCATTTTTTAAATAAACATGTGTGCTTAGCAATGGTAGTTGATTTTGTTAATATCAGTTATTTTATCATTTATTGTACAGATGACTATTCCATCCTCTGCCTCTTGGATAGTTTTGTTAATGCAAACAAAAATTGAATATATGAATCCTTATTAACAGGGGGTTCCCAGGAACCAGTTTTATTTTGGAGGTAGCCAGTTGCTGGGATTCAATAAATATCATTGTCTGTAGTTCTTACATTTGACAGTTACAGATTAGGGCTGCATAGCTTTAGGGAGCATTTTCTAGCAGTAAAATTTGGGTTTCGCATGTAGTGACCTTGTTTTGAGTACATCCTGCTGTTTGGTGAAGAGACATTGATGGCTGCTCAGTGGTGGCAGGAGAGGACAAGGTCAGAGGTAACTTGGGGGTTGTATTAACCAGCCTCAGGATGACCAGATGCACGTGCTGCAAATGGCAGACCCAGAACATTTAGTAGCAGAGCAGTAACAATGATGCAGGATTTTGGACTCCCCTCTGAAATGAGAAAAGGATGACTTGTTTTCTGGAGGATTCTCTGCTGGCACTGGATATGGGGAGCAAGCCTGGTCCTTCTGCCTTGCACTCTTCACATACTGCTGATATTTTAGAGAAAGATTTTCTTCACTTCAGCATCATTTTAAAGGATGCTTCAGGTCTCCTTTATCTAGTTACATTGTACTTGGAATTTTCAAAAACCTTAGAGCCACGAGCCAGGGTATTATTGCCTTTGCTGAATGATGCAAAGGCAATGGGAGTGCACATGGGAGTCCACCACTGGCAACATGGCCTCCAAAATGAGGGAAATTCACCTATCTCATCACAAAAGGTTTCCCTCTAGAAAGCCTTTGCATTAGAGCAAGGAAAACTTCTCTTTGTTTTTAAAACCCTCTAGCTGCTGAAGATGTGCATGCTATTGCAGTTGAAATGCATGGGAGAAAATGATGCTGTGTACTAGGCATAGCTTTTGGGGTTCAGAAAAAAGTATTTTGCAGCTAGATAGATTGATCAGCTTTATGTATTTAGTTGATAGCAAAGAAAAGCTTTGGCCAGCTTCTGGTTTTGAAATATTTAGTTTTTAACTTCTACTTTCAGGCAGAAAAGCATCTGATGGAAAGGTATGGTGCTGTTTCTCAGAGCTCACAAATGACTAAGCAAAGTGCATTATATCTTTGCTTTTGTTGTCATGGGTCTGGTTAGTCAAAATGCAAAATATTTATCTCTAATCCAGCCAAGTTCCTAAGCCTGCACTCAAGCCTATTTGCAATTGAGGTGAGTACAGAGGGAGCACTGTGTGCTTAAAGCTGAGCCCAGTCTGGAGTGATGTTTGATTACCTCATCAGAAGAGTTTCCAGGAGGAAAGGTCCATCCTGAAAAGCTCTGGGTTATCCCAGTTCTCGAGGATGTGTGTGAACACCTGAGAGCTGGAGTTGACATAATTTGAATAGTAGATGGAGATCTGATTAGTTCAAAACTTGGTATTTCAAAGACATTATTTTCTTCATAGATGCTTTTTGAAAATTGGTGTTATCAATATTTGTACACTGGTGGTCAAACATTGTGAGAAAACCCTGAAGACAAGAACAGTGATAAGTCCATTACATATGGCATGGAAGGCCACCTAGCACTAAGTCACAGTTGAAATTTTCATTCTTATTATTGATGTAATCATGCTTATTAAGCAGCTAGTTAACTTGTTGTATGGGCAGTGTTACAGAGGTATTAATCCTATATGTAGAATGTAAGTATATAAATTCTCCTTTGTGCACTTTTTTGTATGCCACAAATAGCTGTAAATTTGGAAGATGCTGGCCAATGCCTAGCATTCAGGCCAATTTTTTCAGCTCAGAGATTTTTAATTTGAAAAATATTGAGTTTAATATGCTCAAAGTCACAAATTTAGGCTCAAGAAAGCATTTAAGTCAGTAACAAGATGAACACATTTTGGAAAAGGGTAAAGAAACAAATATCAAACTAAACAACCCATAAAATGCTGATTAAATTCTGCAAATTAAAAATTCCATCACTTGAAAGCTTTGTTGAACCAAAGGACTTTTTGTTTGTTAGTTTTTTGTTTTGAAATTTTTTTGCAAGTGTTTTTGGAAGCTGAAAATTTTGATTGCAATATGTCATTTAAATTCAGAAAAGGATTGCTAAAATAATTTCTGTGTTATCTGATGGGGGGTTTTTTCCCAGAATTTTTTTTTTTTATTGCTGTGAGCAAAGGGGGCCTTTTCAATCACTCACACTGCTCTCTTTGTGACAGTCCTTCAAATAGATCATGACCTGATAGTGAAATAAGTCTTGTGAAAAGTATTAAGGATCAGCTTACCCTAAGTCTGCAAGTGAAATGAAACCTGAGCCCAAGGTGGTTGCATTAAGCATGTGCTGTCATTCTTCTCACATCTGTGTTCTGGAGACTCAAATAAGCAGTAAAATAGTTAAGTATCAGTGATATTTAGAAGAGTGTGTTCTTAGTGACATCGCACAAGTAGAGCTCATCTTGTAAAGCAAAGGAAATTAATTTTCTTAAGTGTTTTCACAAATCCAGGGGTGAAACATGAACATCTCCATTATCATTAATACAGGCATTTCACACTGTGTGCTCTTCTAGCACTGTTCCATTCAGCACTCACTAATTACAAGCACTAAAGTCTGGGCTGCCTGCTGAACTGGGGTGAATTATGCATCTGCAGGTTCAAGGTCCTTCACCTTCCCAGCCCCTGAGGGGAAGGCTTTGTGCAGAGGTAGATGTCAAGGGGAGGCCAAGGACCAGAGAAAAACACATCAGTGTTGTAGGCATGTCAATTTTCATTTGTGTTTCCCTTTTTTGAAGATAATACACGGGTTTTTTTTGTGTTTTGAAACCTTTTAGAAACTGATTGAGGTCAATAGAATCAAACTTAAGATGGTGAAGAAGACTGTTTAAAATCATGGCTATTATATATTTTAATTTTCTCTGCTGGAGTGTACCCCAAAACATTCATTATGTTGAGGGTATAATCTCTCAACAAATGACATGGTGGAATTAATGAACAATTAACTGTGATCATACATTATAAACAGAGCTGATTAGAATCCACACATGCCTGGGTTTTAGAAAGACTCTTTTTTGACTCTGCTTTGTGTTGCTGAGATAGGACCACACAGCTCTCATTTCTTATTCATTGTGTGAGCATAACATCATTTCCTCTGAGGTAAGGCTACATCTCTTAGTTTTCATGGCAACCAGACAAAGAATTAATTTAATCTTCAGCTTTCTATGTGTGGGGACAGTAGGGGAGAGGAAAATAATGTGTTTTCCTCAAATCCATTTGTCTAGTATGCTTAAGTTATTGACTTCCTCCTATAACTGGGAGACCATTCTCCAATATCCCATGTGAGATAAATCAGAATATTACTAAGCTGGAAGAAAGGGCATAGCTGTCCCCAGTAGCTGCAGCTGCATAGTGGTGTCTGCAGCACGGAATGCAGTAAATGTGCTGTGTAATTTACTGTCTTCATTAAGTCAGACAAGAGTAAGAGGTACAGTATAAACTCCATGTGAATTCACAGTGGCCTCCATGCATAGTATTTACACTTCTTTCTCCTCATTTTATTTAATTTCCACATGTATGTGTTTAATAAACAAATGCCATTATAAATTAGGATGCTTTCAAAACAATAATGTCAGATACTGTGATTGTGAGTATTTTCAACCTTCAAGAGAAAGTGCTTCTAGCATTTTAAGGTAGAAGCAGGCCCTGAGCTTTCCTAATGTCATTGGGGACAGGCGAGGATTTGTTTCAGGAGCTGCAGTGCAGCACCAGGCAATGACTGGACTTACAGCTTGATGATTTTGCATGACACAAAATACTGGCTTCCCTCTTATCACCTCACTGCTCTGATCATCCTGAAAAGTGAGACGAAAGGAATGGCCCAATGTATACTGACCTTCATTGTAACAGCAGAAACCCTTCATTATTTCATCACAATACATGAAAACCTCAAGGGCAATGCATTTGAAACTAGGAAATTCCATTTGCAGGAAGCAGGCATACAAAATTTCCATTACATAAAGAGAGATGGAGTTTTACATGTGTACTCTCTGTGTATTTGTGCTTCTCAAAATATGTATACTTGAGGGTTGCTTAAACAATAACTTACAGAAGAGTTCTTTAGTCAGAGACCATTTTATTTGAATAATTTGTTTTCAAGTAATAAAAAGTTGTTTTTGAAGTAGGAACGTGCCAATCAGGTATGGGGCTCTGTAAGTGGGGGAATGGTTGGTATGAATTAAACAATGACATGTTCAAATGGTACTTTTCATATGCCTAGCATGCTTATTGTGTGTTCTCTGCCAGTAGCATTCTGTGCTTGTAGGGGCTACCTGCCAAGCAGTAAATAACTGGTCTGGAGGGCTTTTAGCAAAATTATCAGGATTCTGGGGCTGCTCATGTTGATGACATGGACTGTTGGCAGTACAGGCTTTAGTCTCTCTCTTTTTGCAGAGGTAAACGTGGGGTGTGTGAAATCTGTCTGTACTTTGTGCAGGCATTCAGCAGTTCTGGGGCTGTGCATGCAGTGGCTTCGACCAAAGACTGCTAATGAGTGTAAATTGGCCCCAGCACCTTGGGGGACTGTGGTCCCGTTTGAAGGTCACAGAGCTCAGTCCCCAGCTGGACATCACAAAGGGAACACTGCAGAATCCTGGCTGCAGATCAGCTGCAGAGAGCTATAGGTGTGCCTGGCTCACTGTGTTCAGGTGAGAGGGAGGAAATGTAACAGGTTTGAGGTGGAGGTCTAGGGGAGAGCAAGACTATACATATGTAGACACTGCTGAAAGCCTAGGCACATTTTAGCCAGGCCTTTTTTAGGTTGTGAAACCTTTTGAGCTCTAGCCAGGATTTTTCCCAAGCTAGAGACTCTTTCTCTACTGTAAACACAAGAGAAAGAATCATAACAGAGATGAACACCTGCAAGGTCCGTGGGAAAGCCAGGGAGAAGAGGTGCCTCCTTCTCTGACCAATGATGTGTCTGTATTTTGTTTTGCACAAACTGCCTTATTTAAGGCAATGGCTTCCTTCAATAGATTGCTCTTTTTTGCTCTTTCCTGCACCAAGCAAGAGAGTGTCTTGTTGCTGTTTTTTCTCACCACTCCATAATCCTTCTCACGACAGCATACATACAGTAGGTAGCAGCTTTGTCCTTCTCAGTTCTTTCAGCTCTCCACAGGCTGGAGAAGAGCAGCTCCCTAGGCCTGGAATATCCCCTCCCACCTGCTTGGTTTTAGAGCTGCTCAACTGTTGGCTGCCCTGCCTTGAGCAGATTTACAGTTTCCGACAGTGGTGGTCGATGTTAAAACTTGCTATTAGAAAGGGGTTTTTTTTACCTTCAATAGGAGGGACAGTGGGATTTCGTTCTCCCATCTCACAGCATAAGGGAGTTTCAAGGCAGTGAAATTTGAGAGTTTAGCACCCAAGAATGGAAGGTTTATCCTAGTTGGTGTCTGGAGTCCCAGAATTTTATGGTTTGGCTGTGCTTTGCTTTTAGCTTTGGAGTTCACTACTGTTCCCTTGTTACTGTGGTAGATTATGCGGGTGTCAGAACTTTAAAGTCCAATCATCTTTGTTTCTCCAAACTCAACTGCAATTTTGGCCCCAAAAGTAATGGTGAAAGAGCACTGCAAGTTTTCAAAATCTGACCCTAAAAATCACGTTGTTGTCAAATCTCTGAGCTTTAACATTAAAATATTTAAATTTCCTCTTAAGAGGAAACTGAAGAAGAGCTGGTTGGTGAAGCTTTTGCTGCACATGAATCATGAGCCACAGCATCAGTAACAAGTGTGTGTGCTAAGGTACAAATGTAATGCCTGGGAGGGAGCAAAGGCAGGTGTCATCCACCTATTCCCTGGCTGGATGGGGAGTGCTGACTAACCAGGAGGTTTGAGATCCAGGGAAAGCTACAGACCTTGTAGATGTAACTTCTCCCAACCTTACTGAGAAGTGCAGTAGGGCTGAATCTTAGGACTTAGTCTTTCATGGAAAATGAAGTGAATGCTACCGGAGGCTGACTTTTATCAATACTTTCCACTTTCCTTGTGGAAAGTTGGGTACCTTTCTATGTAAGAGTTGGCCATATGTTGAACAAGTCCTCTTGGAATGCCTTTCCAAATGCCAGAAAATGTTCTGCTGTGGCAAATTGACAGGTAGACTAATGCTATTACCCATTAATGATGTTTTAACATAAGCAGAGATTTGAAGGAGGAGGGTCTTAGGTGTCTTAACAGTGGTACAAGAAAATAAATAGTCACCAGCAGTGGTTTAAAATTTCCCCCCTAACTCAGGTAACTTTTATTAAAGAAGAGAGTTTAGACTTAATTTGTTTTTATGTTGTGCCTTATATGTGTGTTGATCTGTTTGTTTGAAAGGAGTGCTCTGTTAATGTCAACAAAATTCAGCTCTGTTAATGGTTGGTCTCTCATCTCTTTTGGTTCAGATGTAAATAGTTCCATGATGTATAAAACCTCCAAGGAACAGACCCTAGTGAGGTTTATCCCATTTAATATTTCAAGGAGGAAAAGTTAAGAGATTTCCTTTACACCTAGCAGCAAGCATACACATGGCAAGGAAGATGCAGAATAACTGAACTCAGAGATTTCTTGTCATTATTTAGAATCAATTGGAATGTGTGATTTCTTTGAATACATATATTTTGCTTATAGAAGAAGTGTATTAGTTGCTTGAAGACAGAAGTCTGTGTATGAAAAAGAATCAATACATATAATTTCAGTTGCATCCTCTTTTGGTACTGAAAGTTAACATTTCTCCAAGGGAACAAGTGATTCCAGGGTTCCTCAAAGAAGAAAATTGTGTAGGTGGGGTTTTCTTGCAGTATCATAAGAAAGCACCCTTCAAATGGAAGCTTTTGAGTGTATATATAGCATAGCAGTAAAAGCAGACACATTCCTGTGGGTGAGCAAATATAAACTCCTAAAGACTACAGAAACTGAAAATGAAAGCCGCAAATTAATCTAGAAACCTTTCTGCTCCACTCCAAATCTGGCCCCAGGTCTTCACAGTAATTAAAGAATGATTTCTGGGTTCTTTTGCTTTGGTTTTTTTGTTAGTTTATTCATTTTGGAATGAAAGAGGAAGATTTTGAATTGCTGTCTGACATGCATGGCACAGATAGCGTTATTTGTTGCCTGTGGCTTCTCAGGAGACTGAGCAGAAAGTAGGAATAAGTAGCACATCTTGGGAGACCACTTTGGCTGCAGAATTTTTGTGGAATTCAGCACATTGCCGATGTTGTGGCTGTTCATGATTTTGATTGTTTGGCTTGGGGTTTTTTTTAAACTAAATTAGTGGAACTTTTTGCAGGGTGGAGTCTCACTTTTCTCCTTTATGTTAGTGCAATATTCAGTTCTCAATGTCTCAATAGGCATGGGAAGTCTAAGGCAAACCCTAATATTTATACTCCTTTTGAGGGTTGGCATTAGTTTTTTAAAAATGGTATTTTTCATGAACATATGTCCATTATAATTTGTCTGAGTTTACATGAATGTGTGTGTACACACACTGAAGTTACTGGACACCCTCTATAGTTACTGCAAAATGCCAATGAAATGACATGGCCACTGTGACACAGAAAGAGTATTAAATATTTTTCAGCACTAGATTATATTTCCCAGGATTTTTTTTGCAGTGATATCTGCCCTGATAGAATGAATAGATCATCAATGCCTTAGTAAACATAAACTGCAGCCTGCAGCTTTATTTTTCCATCACTTAACAATTGACAATGCATTCAGTATTCCATCCCAGCTGATCATGAGATAAAGTGTGACTAAGAAGTAGATCATCTGGTGGATGGTCCAGTGTTTGGTAGGACACAAAGGGCTCCTCTCTCTCCTCCAGCTTGCCCGTGCAGCTCCTCCTGCAGTCAGCGAGAGCTGTGCGTGCCTGTTTGAGGCACGTTGCTGTAGCTGAAACACTCGCCCATTTCATCACTGACATTTGCTAAGCAATAGGGACATTCCAGCCAAGCACAGCCACCTCTTCACTGCTTGTACACTCAGCTGGTTGCCATGTTAGATTTAGTGGTTGAGCCTGTCCTTCAGATTTTTGGGAGTCCTTACGTGGGGTGTCTGTGCATCATTCATGATTTCCAAGATGACTGAGGATGGTATTAGACATATACATTAACTATCCAAAAAGGGTTTTCTTCTTTTTGTGATGTGACTGCGGTGTTGTGGACACGTAAGGCTTACAACTGATGAAAGTTCAACTTGCACTGTTCACACCAAACCTTTGTTGGAAGGCCCATCCCTGGGTGGCCAGCAGGTACTACAGCTCCCATGTTCAGGTGTTGCTAGAACCACTAGATGTGACCTCTGAACAGAGCTTCATTCTGTTTTTGAATGTCTGTGGGCACAGGAGAAGGGACCTGAGCCTATCAGATCTCTTCCATGCTTCTTTCACCTACAAAATTCCAGAACTGAGATTAATTTGGACTAATGTCAGGGGGCTGAGAAGCTTCCTTTGGAAGATTCCTGCTGCCAAATGTTTAATTGCTTTTTCATGGCTGGAAATATCCTTTAGCAGTAATTATTCAAGCCTTGTGTGCTTTTGAATTGTGGCTTTTGCCCTTGTCACTAAAGGGCAATGTGGAAGGGCAGTGGAGATGACAGTGACATGTCACAGCCTCTGTGCTAGGCAGGGCTGACCCCTGTTGGCCTCTTGGTTTAAATGTTCCTCTGTATCCCAGTGGCTGGGAGCTGAAGAGCTTTGCATTTTCCTAGTGCCTGGCAAGGGACCAGAGACCTGTGGCTCACAGGCCAGACACAGCTCAGAGCTCCTGTGGACATTGTGTTGTGGGTGCCCAGGCTGATGAAGACATTTGGAAATACTCAGCCCTCTGCAAAGAGTCAGTTCCCCA
The DNA here is from genome assembly GCF_903797595.1 of Erithacus rubecula. Lineage (NCBI taxonomy): Eukaryota > Metazoa > Chordata > Aves > Passeriformes > Muscicapidae > Erithacus > Erithacus rubecula. The sequence goes on from NC_136660.1 coordinate 6,524,799, forward strand.
CATGTGAGTGGGAATTTGTTGCAGCTCTTTTCCTGGCCAACACTTTAGTAAAAAAATGCATTGGGACTGCATCTACTGCTGTCCTAGAATTGCCTGTGTGTCCAGAACTTGACTGTCTCCACATTAATTATTCACTCAAGTTTTCTATCTGTACTGTAGCCTGTATCTCTTTGGCCTTTTATCTGGGCAGACTCTTGTGTTCCTAAAAGAATAACAGAGTTAAGGTGGAGAGCCATGCTTGAAGCACAGCAGCATGTAAAGAGTTGAGATGGCTTGCACAGAAGAGTTTCTTCAGGTCCAACCTGTCAGAGCCAAAGGTGAAGATAGGTTTATTTGCAGAAGACTGCACAGTCTGTGATTGTGAGCTTAGTGCAAGTGTTGACGTGAACTCAGTTTAGAAGTAGAAATCAGGGACAGAGTACTCAGTTATGAAACTTTTGCATCTTTTATCTTATATGTCATTCATGTACAGATGCATCTTCATTGTGTTTTTTGTTCAGCATTATCTTTTTAATGTCTATAAAAGTTGATCATAACTGGGAAAACTTATTTAAACATATGAGCTTAGTACAACCAACTATACCTTTGCATTCCCAGATCTGTTCAGTTATCATCCAGTGGGCTTTTTTGCACTTTCCTCAGTGGGTGATTCTCAATTCAAGCTGTTATGGCTGATGGAGCCTTAGCCTTCTGTCTGGAGCCATAAGAGGCTGTGTGGTGTTTGGCATGTACAGCCTGAAAATGGCTGCTTTGGTATACAGCACGTGGATGTAAGAAATTACTGACAAAATGGGGTTAGGGTTTTCATATCCTGAGGGACTAAAGTGTACCCATACAGATCCAGCTACACCAGGGGTACCAGTGGCAAGGGGGGCAGTGGCAGCATGGCAGGCTCAGAAAGCTTCAGTTGCTAGTACATGCAAAAACTGTAAATGGTCTTTTTCCACAAAAGCTAAGCTTTGGCACTCATACATGTGAATTCTAAATCAATCTGATTGATCTACCTCGTAAGTGTGATTCCAGTATGTTCTCTATTCTTATAAAACAACCCCTGATAGCACTGAAGTGAATAATTCTATATTTGGCAATTAGTTGTGAACTGCAGATCTCATAAACACAGCAGATGCATTTCCTGGATGGCAGCCATTAGTGCATCTGGGGATTTATTTACTAGTTACTGAAAATACTGGACTGGAAGGGAAAAAGAAAAGGTGCTGCCTCTTCTTCCTAATTTTCACTTTATTTCTGAGGTGCTTCACAGCATTCCTTCCTCATATTTGTCATGTTAGAAACAACCCTTGACATGTCTCAAATATCTAGTTGTCTTTCAAAGTAATAGCCTTGTAGGATGTGCTGCCAGCCCCGCTTTTTGGAGATTTGTATCTGAAACCATTTAGGGTAGCAACCTCTTAATTTCTTTGAAGAAAAAGAAATCCTTGCAAAGAATTCTTAGCTGGTTATTCTTACTGTGCTGAGCATGACTAAAAGTTAGAGATAATTTTTTGTGTAGTTGAGAAGTTAAATTAGATCTTCAGTTGGATGCATGAAGATTTTCTGTGATCTACATGAACATAAAACCTGAGGGCTGTAAAAGAGCCAGGCACAATTCCCATGTGCCTTTAATATACCTGCTCTCCTGGGCTGGTGAAGGCCTCAGCTCACCTGGCAGGCACCAGCAAATTACGAGGCCCCCTGAAATTTTGTGAAGGGTAAAAAAAAATTAGCTCTGGGATATAATGGAACCCAGCTGATTTTTGCTGCTTTGCAAATGTAAGTGTGCAATTATTCCTGATTTCAAAAATAAGTAGTAATAAAATGGGGAGAAACACGTGCTTTATGCTCATCTTGAGGATTTTTTTTGCCTCAATGAAAATATGTTACTTTATCCAGATTTCTTTTGGTTTCTTTTGCCCAAAACTTGTCTCAGTACGGGTTGCATTTGATACTCTCTTGCTTCTGCCTATTCTCATTCCTCCTGTCTTCCACTGTTTCTTTTTTTCTTCCTTAATGGCTTTCTTCTGAGAAGATTTCCAGTTGTAATGAGGACAGAGCAAAAGGATGGCATTTGGATTTGTGGGGTTTTTTTGCCTCCCTGCCTGAGGTGAAAAGAGGGATGATTTCAGGCCATTAAACATGCAATAAAGCATGAATATCTTTGGGCTTAGAATTTCCTCTTGCTGAAATTTATAGAGATTTAATTTTAATATGGACTTAGTCTAGGAAAGAGCATGTTCTTTATAAAATAGAGTATTTTGCTCCATGTGTTAGTATTTCAGTTGTATGTCTTTATGGCATTGGAATTGAATCCCTCTGACTTCCTCAGGAGGCAATGCCAGAGACAGGGTTTACAATATCCACTTCTGTTCATGGAGTATATTAATCTTTAAAGGGAAAGCAAATACCGGGGTAATTTCTTAAGCTGTACAAAATCTTATTCCCTCTACACACTTGCTGTATGTTGTATCTTATATGTAAAGTACAACAGTTAGTCATATAGTAAAATACATGCTAAGTCAAATGCTCATAGAAAAGCACTTGTAATAGGCTTATGAGAGCATACCTGTTTTTGTGGTGGGCTGTCACACTTGGTATGTCATTGACACTTTCCATATTGAGGGGAGACCAAAAGAAGATGTTTAGCAGGGGACTGAAAGCTTAGAAGCACAGGTAAAAACATTCCACGTCTGTACTGATTGCTTTTATCTTTGATGTAGTTGTGAGCTTTAGTGTCATCACCAGTTGAATATTTTTGAAGATGCTTTTGGCATAATTTTGTTTTTAAAACAATACTATTTTTAAGAAATCTGTAATTGCCCCTCTAAACAGCTAAACTACAAAGGTTCTACTGGTCATAATAGACTTTGTAATTTTGAATATGAGTTCATTTCCAGTCTTCAAAAATGTCTTGAGGCTTGTTAATCTACAGAGTGGCTGTGAATGTAATTTGTGATAATTTTCCACTGCTGTTTCTTTCCAAGAAATATCTTAAGTTTTCTAAGGAACTGTTAGGGTTTGATGCAAGACAGCAGACATAGCAGTCACATATAGCTCTTGGGTACACACTTCTCTATTACCTTTTGTACAAGAAAACAGCATTGAGATTAAACCTTTCAAAGTGAACCTAAAAATAGATTGTTTTAAAATAAATGGGGGGTGGAAGTGGACTCAAAAAAAGACCCCCTTTCTCTGCCAGTGGGTCTTTAGGCATTTCTGGTAACACTGCTTATATATCAGCTTCCACGTGAGCCCCTAAGCTTGAGGGAGGCACTCAGAGAGGATACTGCAGAATACTTTACTGAACGTTTTTAGTAGCAAAGTGTGTGCAGTGTGTGCACCTTAGGGCATTTTGTAAGGTAGGAGTCTGCTGTTAAGGCTCATCTTTGAGTGCTGGCTCTGCGTCTGTCAAAACTAGGCTTTTCCTTGTCGCATGAACTCCCTCCTTTCATTTCATTGCAGTCTCACAAATCAAAGTCGCAAGGCCAGGTCTGCAAAGAGTCCATAGTGGAATCTTCTACTGATGCCTCCCTGCCATTACCCAGAACTCACACTGAGTCTATAGGTTAATGGCTCTCACTCACTCACTCATCTGTGGCCCATTAGAGACCCACGGAGTATTTGCTACTGAGGTGATCTTTGCCTTTTGTTGCTGCTTTAAATGAATATAAGTGGAAAATATACCTGCTACAGAGTGAGCTGGGTCATATGCAGGAAGGTAAGGAATATCTGAGCAATAAAAGGAAAGAGGGTCCACAAGATTGTTTCAAGTGAGAGATTGCCATTGTATGATGGTGAGCTTGAAAATGATGGATTGCACAAGGGGTGAAGGCAACTCGCACAATTCCCAGTGTTGGAAGCCAGGCCTTGGTGAAAGCTGTGCTCGGCCCCAGACACGTGGGCTGTGGAAATGCAGACCTGGCAGCACAAGTGGTTCCCTTGCCAGGCTCCCAACCTGCTGCCTGTGCTGTGTGCAGCAGCACTATTGATCCTTCCCACCTGTGCGGGGAGCGGGAGCTGCGGGACACAGGTGGGACAGCACGTGTATTGGAATCCCTCGGTCCATAGTGGCTCTTTGGAAGTCACTTGCCTCCGTTGATGCTGGGCTTGAGCAGTCTCCCTCAGGTCAGTAGGTCCTGCCTACAAATGTGGGTCATTTGGCAGCTCTTCCTTACTGCTGGTGTCACTGGGGATAACGCAGTGACATCAGTAAAATGGCTGCCATCAGCAGGACGCCAGAACTGTCAGCTGTAATTAAAGTCTTTGGCCTAAATAATCCCTTCCGGATTCAGGCACAGAGGGACTTTCTGCTTTCCCCTGTCCCTGCTGAAGTGAGTGTCAGCCCCCAGAAAAACACAGCTTCGTACTCCCAGTTTGGCAAATGTTTATGGATTGCAGCCCACATGAACAAGGTGCGTCCTTGGCTCTGGGGGGAATCAGTTTAGCTAGGCAAGGCCTTGGTGGGATAATCCTTGGATCTGGCAGTTTTCTTTATGGAGCTCACAGAACATACAGGGACTTTGAAGTGGATTGCCTCCCATCTGAAGAAGAAGTGAACCAGGTGGGCAGTGTGGACTCACACTTTGATAGCAGTGGTCCTTTCTGCATGGTGCAGTCTCCATCAGATGAAAATGTCAGTAACAAAAGCAGACAGTAGAGCTTGTGCACACAAGAAACCATATCAGCCTGATATCTGTCCATTTCTGGGCCCTAAAAAAAGGGTGGCTTGGTTTTAAGCTAGGAATTTTTATGTGTGTTTTGGATTTTTTGTCATTTGGTGGTTGGGTTTTGGGTAGTTTTTTAGTATGATTTTTGTTTAGAGTCTTGGTATAGACAAGTTGGCCTCAAAAGTGCTCTGACTGGTTGAATCAATCTTTTCAGAGGCGCTAGAGATATGGTCATAGCTGTAAATCACAAAAAACCCCAAACCAAAAAAATCAACAACAACAAAAAAATAGACTAAAACCCCAAAACCAAAGCAAAAATCAAGCAAGCAAACAACCCCCCCTAAACCTCCACACATCTTTTCTGTGGGCAAATGATCCTCTTGGCTACTTTGAGCTCTATTTGGGCAGTTTGTATCCCACCTAAATCTCTGATCCTGGTGTTTACTGTGGCTGGCTCTGGGCATACAGCCTCTTCTGCCTTTTGTGTAGTCACTGAGAAGTGACCTCAGTCTGAAGTCATGTTGCTTCTACCCCTCACACAATACAAACTTTAGCATGGGAAGAAAGGCTGTTTTCCTTTGTTCTTGCCCAGTTGCTCACCAGTCGAAAGGGATCTCTTCAGCCAGCTGGAGGTAAAAGTGCCTTTTCCTCAGGGAAGCTTTGTGAGGAAGTGCCACTGCAGAAATGAGAAACTGGGTCCTGGCAGCTCGCTGGTGTCTGCAGGTGGTGGCTCTGGCAGCTGCTGTGCTGCTCTCTGGAGAAGGCTCTCTGAATATCAGTCTCCAGAGATGCTTTGTCAAAACCTGGTTTATGCTATTAGCTTGATTTTGATCAGCATATTCCTCTTGCCAAAGCTGTGAGAAGACGAAAAGTTCTTGGTGAAAAAATGTTTTGTAATTGCATGTAGTTTTATGTCTATTGATTGTGTGTTACATGAATTTTGCTGAAAGATCTCCATCAATGAATTCCTCTAAAAGCTAATATAATACTGAAAATATTGCCAAGCAAAGATAATCCAATTAGGCAGATGCACATAGCTGAGTTTCTAAATTATTGATACTGTCTTAAAATGGGCTGCCTTGTAGTGCAGTAAAAGCTGCAATGTAGGTGATATATTTAGCTATAGCCACATTGTGATATCACTGTGCAGTACTTTTTTTTAAAGGTACACTGAAGATATTTTTAAAGAGCCATGGGGTTTTTACAGAGCACATAGAGAAGAATATGTTTAACATCTGGGATGTTAATAGGACTTATGCCTGCACCTGTCCGTTGTTTATCCTCAGAGAGACTGCTCCCGTATTTAAAGCTGAGCATTTGCATGGTGTTATTGGCAAAACTCAGGCCAAATTCCCAATATTCCATATTGCAGTTGGCCAAAGGGAGTTCCAGTTTCAACTCTGCATTTGCTGAAAGGAAGTGGTTTTTTTTCTACTGTGTTTTTTAAAATAAATAAATGAATAAAATAAGCCCCCAGCAAAACTCTAGAGGAGTCAGGGAAGTTGAGTGTCGCTGGTGCTTGTCCACAAGCTGAGCAGTAGAGGGCTGCAGCTCTGCTCACTCCCTGTGGCGTGTGGGGTGCTGCACAAGTCTGTTAGGCAGAATGATCCAAAACTACTCAGAGCTTTAGTTTTTTAAAGCTTTCAAACACAACAAACGGGCAACAGCTGTGGCACAATGTTGTTATGTTTCGAGGGAAGATAAGGAACAACTAAAGAAGAGCGCTCTGCACTAATCCAATCTAGAGACAATATTAAAGCTGTGGATCACGGTAGCAAAGCCTGTGTCCAAAAGCAAAGGGACAAAATGTCCTCCACAGACAGATTAAAGAAGTGTTATTGATTACTGTCTCTCTTATCAAGCGTCTGGGACACTAATCAGCATCTCAGTTATGCATTTTAGTAACGAAGGAGAGCAATGATTCAGTGGTTGGGAAGGGAGCAGGATTAAGTGGAAAGGAAGGAGAATCATTATGATATGTGCTCAGCTGCTGTCCACAATGGAACATTAAAAGCCATTATGATTGATTTTCTGTTTTCTAAAGGGGCTATATGAAATATTACTCCAACAGAATATCCTATTTAAACTTACCCTGGATGAGTTTACTATTTCCCGTATGTTTTTGTTGAAAACAGCTTGCAAAGGCTCACATACTCCCTGAGTAAAGGCTTTGTGCCAATGCAGGAATTAACCCATTAGTCATTTAACAGTTAAAAGCAACTGTTAAATGCAATGTGTAAATTACACATTGAGAGATTTCAGTTCAGCACTTGTTATTTGCTGCTGTAAAATATAAATGGAGAGAAAGCTGGGTACTTGCTCAGATCAGATGTCCATGACATGCATACAAAAGCTGACTGTATTTGTACTAATTAAATAAAATATCTACATAAATACAAGCTGGATTTTGCACTTTCTGCAGACTATGTCTGAAGAAAGCAAACGTCTCTTATTAAGATGTATTTCACTCTGCAGTTCTTGAGACCTCATTAATAAAACTGTCCCAAAAGAAGAAGGAACACTATTTTTGCATTTAATCCTCACAGGTTTTCCATATTCTCCCTTGGCCTCTATATATTACATAGCTTTAAAGGTGTCTTTCAAAAACTATTGAGTACATTGTTCCCTATTGCTAAAAAATCTAAGCCATTTAGGGTTAGTATCTAGTTTACTGCCTAATTGTTGTAACCAAAATTGCACAGCCATGATTTCTGGCAATACTGGATATAGTCAAGATAGGCTGAGTGCCTGACAAGTTGAAAAAGCAGTGCAAAATGTTAGTCAAACTGGGGCTATTTGCATTAATTTTGCAGGCATACCTGAGACTGAGTGTTCAGTGGCATTGACCTGTTGCTATTACTTGCATCTTTCCTTTGTGGTTTTTATCATTATCTATTATCTTGTATTTTTAATGAAAAAACCCATATTTATTTTAATTTAAAGAATCCTGAAGGGCTTTGTGAACTTAATAAGTCAGATGTTTTTGTAGATCAAATACGTTTCTGTGTGTGAAAAGTAAGAGGGGAAAATAGTATTGTAAGAAACCTCTAATGTTGGCTTTGAAAACACAGCAAATGCAGGCAGGAGCTGAGGTCAGATGAAGGCTACTAATGTAGGGAGTTGCCACTGCTCTGGGAGCTGGACAAGGGAGAACTTAATTCCCTGAGCTGAAATTTTGCCATGCCATCCATTTACCTCTACGTTTGCAGAAGGTGCACTGGGATCTTTGGAGGCTGTACACTTCAAAGGGGTAGTGTGCTTCATTCAAACTCTGAGTGGCAATAAATTAGTGAACTATAGCAGAGTAAAGGCATGGGGGAGCTTTTTCCTGTAAGTTTATGCAGTTGTACAGGTGTGTGAGCATTGGAACAAACTGCCCAGGGAAGTGGTGGAGTCAGCATCCTTGGAGGGGTTTAAAGATGTGCAGATGTGGCACTTAGGGGCATGGTTTAGGGAGGGCTTGGCCATGCTGGGTTAATGGTTGGGCTTGATGATCCAAGATCCTTTCCAACCCAAATGGTTCTAAGATAAAGTGAGAGCCATGTACTCTGTGTGGCCATGTCCAGTGAGTTTTTCCAAATAAATACACACTTAACTCCCAAATCTTGCTGATGTTTTCTTCTAGAACTCCCCACTCTTTGTTTTTTCATCATTTTTTCACAGTCCAGTGATGTTTTCCAGATATCATAGCACTCTCATACAGATTTACATGATGGGTTGAATTAAAAAGGAGGACACCACCAGGAGTAGCACATCCACCATCACTATTGTCACAAGCTGCTGCCTGCCTCTTTTGCTTCTTTTGTAAGCTTTTTAAAGGATTATTTTAATTTTATATGCATATGTTAAGATTTAAAGCACTAAAGTAGTGAATAACAAAAATACAGGAGACTAGTTATTTACATTCCATATGTATCTCTACTAACAATCTTAATAATAAGGACAAGAATAATGGACATTTATTTGGGTCATACATACTGATGGGGTATTAGATGTGTGGATGGTGCTTATTTGCCACTAATTTTTTTAGGAAATATGATTAATGTCAGTAATGACATGATTTTCCATCTTGGAGCAGTCTGTCAGGGCTCTCAGGAGGGTTCATTTTAGTTTAATATTCATAGATGAACTAGCCCTTATAGAAGAGCTTTTATGCTTTTCTTAAATTTACATTTCAAATAATTCCATGGAATTGTGTGGAAGCAAGAGGATTGCCTGCTGAATGCTAATGGATGCAATAATATTAATAGTAATAATATCATTAGTAGTGGTAAGGAAATACGTAAATCACAGAAATTTGCGTGTGCCTTATTCTATTAAGTCCTGTAGCTGTGTATTTTTCCTTAATTTACAATTGTTCTGAAGATAGAAAGCCCTTCCATCCAGTCTGTGCATTGGCATCCTCTATAGCCCAAACACCAGTTATCCCCAGGTGAAGGTAAACATTATGCAACCACAGTGCAGGTTCATTTTACCAGAATAATATTTTACTAAGTGCTGGATCTGAGCTTTTGTGATGAGCACCTTCTTCTAGGGAGGAATATGTTTGCTCTGTAAATCAGAAATGACAGTTTATAACAGTGCTGAGAGACAGGGAAGGGAAGAGAGGGAAATGGAGCTGAACTATTCATTATGGAGGGACTGCAGTTTTTCATTACAGCCCCAGGAATCCTGATCTACAGTTCTTTGGCAATAATGTCAGCTCTTCTGCACATAGGGCTTTGTATGAAGGGGACAAGATTGTCTTAATGCTTTGGGTTGGAGAAGAGCTTATTTTTGTTTTTACTGTAGGTCTGGAAGTGGTGAGAGAAACAGTTTTATTCTTGTTTGTTCTTTGTGTCACGTTCAGGTGGCATTCCCAGTCAGCTCACGAGAGGAATATATAAACCATTATTTTTACTCAACTGCAGTCTTTGTAGTTTCACAAGATGGTGCTTACAATCCAAATCAAAATGGAAGTATTTCTCCTCCTCTGCTGTTAAATCTGAAATGAGATCCATTGTTACTGTAGAGACTACTTGCATGATCCAAACTGCACATTTGTTAGAATGAATTATCTCTGATTGAATTTGAAGCACTAGTACTAAACAATGTTAGTAAGGTACAGTTTCTGATGTGTTCTTTTACCCTTTTCATGATTTTATCACTTTAATTTATACAATCAAATAATTTATGATGCCTGGTGTGGGAGTCTTTGTATCGGGGTGGACGATCCTCAGGCACTCTGTATAAGCTGGTGTTATAGCTGCAGTTTATTGTAAGGGCATTTATTGTGGGTATACAGAGTCCTGCTAAAGGCTGCCAGCCACAGCCCAGAGCAGGACGGAGAGAGAGTGGGGGTAAGAGAAAGAAGTAAGAGAATAAGAGGGTGAGGGGGTAAGAGAGTGAGGTAAGAGAGGGGTGGAAGCATAAGAGCAAGAGAGTGATTTCCCATTTACAATACAATAAGTATTCTTCTGTGATGAATATTCTAATATATATTAACCAATTTAACACAAGATACAAATTCTATAGCATTTACATACCGCCTATAAGAGTTATTACATTACCATAGTGTATTATACTTTAAACTCTAAAAACTACTCTTTGGACCCTAGCAGGGTCTTCTCTGACCTTTGGAGCTGCTCTCCAGCAGAGGACATTGTTCTATCAAGAGGGGATTACTTTCAGCTGGCCATTCTATTGTCTTCTAGTTATTTGGTAACTGAGGTTTGGTATCTCAAAGATGGCTTTCATTTCAATCTTGCTTATGGTTTCTATATTCTCAGAATCTAAGCATTCTTATTTGTAAGGTTTTCCTGGTTCATCCTTCCCAACAGCCTCGTAATTAAAAATGAGATTCCTTAATAAATTATGTGGGAGCTGGGTCAAATTTTGTATTCAGATTCAGAAGTGCTTTGTCCTAACTTTGAGCAGGAGTGGTACATGTGCAAATCTAAGCAGTCTTTCATTATTAATGGAAAAAAATATGTGATTTACTTCGTGTTTGTACTGCTTGGAGTCTCAGGAGCATGTTACTTACATTTTCCTCTTTGCTAAAGCCAGTAAAATCCAGTTGATGAGGTCCATGGCTCCCTTTTGTTTTCCATTCAGGATCACACCATTCTGTATAGTATTCAGCAGCTGTCTGCATGTTCAAATGTGTTGAACTGGGGTATGTTTTTATGAGTATCTAAAAAACACAAATTCTCTGTGTGTGTTTGCGTGCGTGCATGCAGAGTATTGCTTATCTGAACATGGAAACGAGTCTTGAAAAGATCTCTCACATTTCCTACCATTGCAAAAACATAGGTGATCTGTTGGAGAGATTACTTTAGCCAAAGTGGATCAGTGATACATTTGTAATGTGCTTTAGAAGTCTTCTATAAAGTATATTAAATCTTGGCTCATCTGACATGGCCTCAGAGTAGAGTTCATTAGCCACTGGCCTGGGGAGAAAAGTTGGGAAAAGTAAAAAACTTATGGAATCTGGGATTATTCACAGAAGGTATAGATACAGGATCAATGATTTGTCTGGCAGTTCATGAGAGATAATTACATTTTCAGTTAGCAAATCCAGCATGCTATTTGGATGCATTTTGGAGAAGGCTCTGGGCTGCAATGTAAATAGTGAATATTAAATTAATGTTAAATATCAATGGCTGCTGGGGGGAAGAGAATTAGAAAGTGTTATTTGTGAAGTTTTAATTGTTCATCTCTTCAGAAATGTTCATCTGTTCAGAAATGAAAGGGCTTTATGTAAAAAGAGAAAGCTCTTGTCTGTGCAGGGTGCAAGATGTCCTCCTCCCTCTGATGGCTCCTCTTGAATCCGCAGTATAGTGAGCCAGGGATGCTGCTCAGTGAGGCACCAGCTCCCCTGGATGCATCTCTATAGAGTTTTTGTTTTACTAAGGCTAATAGTAATTGAGGAAAAATGCCAACTTATTGGGTTGTTAATTTAAGTTAAATAGGATTTTCATCAATCAAAAACAGCACAGCTGTAACGGTATAATATCTGTAAAATAAATAGATTTACAATGGAGGATAGCATTCAGCACCCTGAAAATAGTAGCTGCTGCCTCCTGCATTATGCAGTGTGAGCACTAGCTAGTTTGTCCTGCCAAGGGACTGCTTTTTCATGAAGCATCATGGAGGTAATACAGAAATAAGAAATACTACTGCTATACAGTAATTTTAGAAGCCCTGGGAAAGCTATTTAACATCAGATTAAAAAAACCAACATAACATTCACAGAGAGAAAGGAAACGTGAGACCTAGCTACAATAATAGCTACAGGCTTAAAGGTTCTCCCAAGGAAAAAGATGCAGTGCTAACTGAGCAAGTTAGGAAGAAAAAGATTATGGCCATGTGTGCTGTTTTAATTGACTGCATTATTCATGCAGTCATTCCAAGGTGTATTTCTCGATCTGCTCAAAATGTTTTATGTGAAATCAGGTGACAGAAGCTTAATGTACCTATTTCACTTATGTAGCACTGAGAAAAAATCCAGTATTATTCTCACCTCATGTAGTTTGCAATGCATTTGGATAAGTACAGCATGACTACCAGATATGATGGAGTGTGATGCACAGGGGATAAAGCAGTGCAAAAAGAGCTATAGAGCTCCTTTATGAAGATCTTTCATGGTTGAGGCTCTTGTATTCCTCTATGCAGATAGGAAAAGGAACCCTACATTTCTGAACTAGAACTGCTTTACTGTAAATTAAAGGGTTTGTTTATAGCTTGAAATACCTGCTGTGTAGCTGGAAAGTATTGTACTACACCCCAGTATAACCCAGGGTCGAATTCCTGTGCACCTGGAAAGCCCAGCCTAACTTTAGCAGTTATGCATTCTGCAGTGTCCTCTTGCCCTCCCATCCTTAATTCCTGGGGATCCATATGAGGATTCATGCAGTCTCTGAAAGCTGCCATTTTCTCTTTCTTTGTAGTTCTAATGCAACTGGATAAAGCATCTGTCTTACTGCAGCCAGCCTCTCATGTGTGTGACACACACAGAATCAGTAGCAGCGCTCTAGGACAGCATTAATATTTAGCCAAGCTGCCAGCACTCCAGTGAGAGCTGAGAGATGTTTTTATGCATCTGTGCTGACAAATAGAAGTCCTGTTTGGAATGCAGTTTGCACAGCTGTCCTCATTCCCCAGCAGCATGTCAGAAATTATCTTGATGAGATCATTTTTTAAAAATTCATTTTACTCATTTTCCTCTGTTTTAGGGAAATTCCTACATAATCCCAATGCAGAAGAATATTTACTCCTTCCTGGTCTAAGACATTTTGAGGTTATTACATCTGAATGCTCCCAGTGTTCTTGGAAAGCTCTGTGCAGAGTGTTAGCTCTGTTGCAAAAACCAAGTTGAGGCAATATGAGTCCAGTGTTACTACCCTACCTAATATTTGGGAGGGAAAGGTTTTGGAAGTTGTGTTTGCTCCACAGACATTTCAGTGTAGAATTTCTGAGAGATAGTTTTGTGCCAGATCAGAACACTGAACCTGTAAGAAGCTGAAAATTCAGTGGGTTTATATGAATTGCTTTATAAATTGTCCATGCCTTGATTCTATGCCTTTGGAGAGCTCAGAGTGAAGGTTCAGTAAGAGGAAATAATTTGAGATTTTGCTGTGACTGTGTTTAAGGGCAACAGTTTAACTTCAGAATGTGGAAATCCCAGTGCTTTCCCTTTGATTCACACTTTCTTTGAAAATAATAGTGCCTTAGGAAAGGAAGTTAATAGGGAGGAACCTATTGACCAGAGAATTTAACTGGAGAATAAAACTAGATTTTAGTCATTCTGCACAAGAAATACAGGTTAATTTTTAAACCTATGAATGGTTACTCTTCAACAATCTTTTGGATATTGGTGACTAGTTTGCATCTTAGCAATTGGGCTGTGTTAATACTGAAACGGGATAATTTTGAGTGATGCTGAAATCAACCACACGTACATTCACTTAATTTTCTTTGGATTCATTGCACTCTAATATCTCTGGTTTGCATCTTTGTAATGATTATTAGAAATTTTAAACTTGCATTCTTCCTGGAAAGTCCTTCCAAAGTGTAATTTGAAGATATTTTAAAGTACTTTGAAATGCTGACTGATTAAGGGTGAGAGGTACATCAGTTCTGACAGAATCCTGGAAAACAGCACTGGGGCCCTGTGAGAGCAGCAAGTTCTCCCTTGCAGTGTCTGTGGGCAGGGCTCAGGTAGATTTTACCTGCCCAGAGACTTGTGTTCAGTGGCATCTCCCACAGTGACTGACCCAGGGTGTGGCTTGTTTGCACAGGGGCTCTCATGCCCCAATAAGTCACAGAATTATTGGAAATAGGAGTAGGTGTGGTTTCAAGAACTCTCTTTGTCTACCTTAATCCAAAGTTAGCTTTGTTCTCTTCAGACCAATTTCTTATTTTTATTCTATTTTTTTAGTCCAACTTTAATTAATGTTAAATTTATAACATATTATAAATCTGGGCAAGCTATTCTCCCCTTAGTCTTCTCATGAAAGTGTTACCTTGTGTCTACAAACATTTTTACAGTGTAATAATTTGTCCATAGTCTGTTCATTGGAGTTACAGCCTAAATTATGTTCAAAAGCCTTAGTGATAATATTGCTCCACTGAATTGTCTCCATTGTATTTGGGAATGGACTCATGGGATTGGTTATAGTTAGTTTAGTGTTTCTATTTTTCTTTTTACTGAATACTGCCCTACTCCATCTAGAAATGAAACTTAGCCACTAAATGAGAGCTGTGCTCAGTTGTACTCAATTCCCAGGGCATTGGACACCTTTATGTGCCTGTGCTGAGTGAATATACTCATCTATTGTTACTGTATTTCTTTTTTAACAAAGCTTTCTTCTGTTTTCATTTGAATTGTTCCTTTAAAAGGTGCTTGAGGAATGAACAAAATCAAGGTGCATAGTCAAATATCTTAATTGTCATTGGGGGTTTTTGGTCAAGTTCTTGTAGACAGTCAATTGTCAGTGTCCCAAAAACTGCTGCTTTTGGAACATATTACATGATAGTAGTTTCTTTTCCTGTGCAGAAGTCATGTCTGAACATTTTGAAGCCATCTGGCAGTTTGGTGGCTTTGTATCACGGTTATGTTCTGAATAAACCTGAAAGACAACAGCGAGAGGGAGTGTTTGGAAGGGCTAATTTGCCAGCAGTTTCTGGTGCTTAACTCAACTTCACGATGAAATACTTTGCTGTTGTCACCATGAATCTTAATGATTAATTCTTTGCTTCTGGCAGTCATGGAATATTGAAAATTGCTAGAAATACGATCCAGACTAAGAGTGAGCCTGAGCCAACTTCTTGTCACATGGATGGCATATACAAATGGATGGTATATTTTATATAAGATTCCTTTAACACTTTCAACTGGTTTTTCTTTTATATTCTTAGAAAATGGATAAGTTATTTCTGAACTGTGCATTGTTTTCCCATGCTTTGGTGAAATAATAGAATTTGTGTGTTATTTTATGTGCCTATCTATTCACACCTTTATGGAGACCAATCAACATAAATTTCACAAGTGCACCAGTATTGTATGCTGTTAACAAAAGAAGTTCTATATTTAGTGAAAATGCTGAGGTCTACTGTTCATATCCAAGGAATCTCTACTTTCTGGAATCCTATGCATCAGTGAGGTATGTCAGAGAAGAAGCAATGCAGCTGTTGCCCTCAATTTGTACAAAATCCCAGTTTTCAGTATGACTTGGAACAAGATGCATGGCATGTAACAAGCCATCTGATTAATCAGCAGAGAAATTGCAAACATCAGCAATGTTTCAAGATGATACAGGAAGATCTGATACCGTGTCTCCTTGTGCTTTCCATATATAGATCTTTGCCCTTGCTCTTCTCCTCATCTCCATGAGAGTTCGTGTGAGGTTTGTAGTTTGACTCAACACAGGGCCTGGAGTCTCTGCTTTTTGTTTTTTTTGCCTTCCTAATTGGCTTTTACTGGTTATTTTTCAAGCATGATAGTGTCAAGTCAATTTGCTCAGGAGTCAATCATGTGACATCACGATGCTTATGTAAACACTTCTTCCAGTTTGCAGCTTTATTACCTCAGTATTTTCCAAAGGTGCTGTCCAGAGCAAATCAATGACATGGATGTCTCTAGGGTGATCAGTGGGAGGGAAAGAAATCTTAATAAAGCCAAGGGGCTTTTTGTTGGCTTCACTGAAACTGCTTCTCTCAGGGCTTACAGAATGATATCATGAAGCTCTGCTGCTCTCTTTAGTTCTTTATGATCTGAAAAGTGTAGAGTGGTCTTGACAACAAGAAGTTGCCTTGACAAGTATTATCTTAACCTCTATTTTCACACATTCGTGAAAATAGAAGTTAAGATAATACTTATCAAGACGATTGTGGGATTTCTGTGGCAGTGGTTTTACAAATCACACTTCTCCACAATACAGGTAGAAGATGCTTCTCCATGTTGAATCATTGTATTGATGGGGAAGAGAAATTGCTGAAATCTCAATGGTGGAAGCCATGATTGACTTATGGTCCTTTTTTTTGGGTTTACCTATGAATTTATTCCAGTTGGTCACAGTTTTTCCTATTCCCAAGGAACAGGGTTATGTTTTAGTCCCAGGATCACTGGAAGTTAAAGGAGTTTTAGAATTTTGGCATGAAATACGCAGCTAATGGGTGCAAATGAAACAAAAAAAGAGCTCTTTCAGAAAGCTGGAGTTGATGAGGGCAGACTGGAAGCATATAATCGACTCTGGTATCTTCAGGGAACAATACAGGGTTAAAAAAAGGAACTTGGAGCGGATCTGTGCATCAGATGCTGTGGGCATACCACTCATACCTTGCATGTATCGTTTATTTTAGTCCCTCATCCCAAGAGCCCTGTGCCTTGCTGTTGAAAACACAGGCATGCTCTGGGGAGTGCTGAGAGTGAGGCAATGGGAGCTGCTACAGATCCTGGCACAGTAAACACTGCAGTCCCTCAGTGTGTCATCCACAGGCTTCTTGAATATTTGTAAGGGGATGAATTTCATAGGTTTCAAGCAGGGCTGGCTTTGAGGTGTGCTGTTTGGAAGGGTTTGGAGACTTCTGAAAAATTACTGCAGGCTGTCCTTTAAAAGTGATTGCATTTCAGTCTTTGGGGTTTGATCTTAGGTGCTGCTGAACAAGAATAGGATGAGACCACAGGCTTCCTGTTCACTCATTTGGAAAGCCTTTAAAGGGAAATTCTGACTATCTTCTAGCAGAAGTTATGGAATTTGCTGGTTTTAACTTTGTATGATAGCTGATCTCCTTGTCAAAGTAAAGAAAAAACGTTAACTGAAGGATTTACAGATTTGGTAGATACTTTCTATTCAAGAGCAACAGACTACACTGGAACATATGGCAGACTTTTTTTGGAAAAAAGTATTGTGCTTGGTGACTTCAATTTATTTAATATTTGGAGTATTGTTTTCCTATCCTCATTTTGTGGTTTCGGTTTTTTTTGTTTTGATTTTTTTTTTTTTTTTTTTTTTTAATTATTGAAGGAGGACATATGCTTCTGACCATAGAATTCTAATTCTGTGGATGTTTTAGCAGATGATCTGAGCTGGCATAATTTAAATGCCAGTATAGCAAACTTAATATTTCTGTGATGGATGGTGGTTGAACAGACATTAATTAAAAAAAAAAAAAAAAGTCATGCACAATTCACACAGATCCTTTTGGCATTTTGTAACTCTGAATTTTGTTCCTGTGGATGCACATTCTGTGTGCCCACAATTTCAACAGTTAAAGTATATATGAGTAAATGCAATGTAAATGTAAACAAATTTTATCTTGATAGTAGCTTTTTTAAAGCCTGTTCACACGCTTGAACTCTTGTTCAAATCTCTCATCTGGGGCACACATTATTTTAATGACTAGAAAATAATTTTATGTGAACAAATATTTCAGATACTACCATTGGTTTCTCTGATACAAGAAGTTTTTAAAACTAAGGGCCCTTTGTAGGTATTAGTTGCACACACACATCTGTACTGATACTATGTGCAACCATTTGCTCTGTGAAAAGGGTTTCTGAAATACCACAGGGATATAAATCCCCTGCACTGGTGGGCTTCAGCTGACTCTTCATCTTTCTGAACTGTCTGAAATGTCATCCACTACAGTTTCAGAAAAAGAAAAAATTCTCCTTGCAGAATCTGGGCCAGTAACTCCAGGTGATGGTTTAAACAGTTTCAGCTCACCTTTCCCTTTCTTGGAGAGGTATTTATATTGTTTTGCATCTCATGTCAAACCATGGTTTTCTTTCTGCTGAACTCTGCCATGTGCTGCTTTGTTTGCAAGTCATTTTCAAGCCAGTAATCATAAGCACTCCATCTGGTTGGGGAGCAGCATAGTGTTAATGTAAAAGGACATTTCCACTATTCTGTTTAAAAGAATTCTCCATCTGTACCAAATCTGCCATTTTAATGAGATTTTAAAGGGGTTTTGTTGCTTTTTTTCTTTTTCAGAGAGGGGAGGAGATTGATTGTTGAAATGGTTTTTTTCCTCTCATATCTACTAATTACATGATTGTATCCGAGGCCCTTTATCTTTCCTAAGCTAAGAATTACTACAGGAATTTGCAGATCATGTAATTCAGGATGCAAAGCAGTAAAAGGATCTTGGAAATTTTACCCAAAATCTGTCAGTAATTGATATTGCCATTAGTATTGAGCCTTTCTGTTATTATCCTTCATTAATAACATGCATATGAGAAATCATACTGAATGCTCTAAAACAGATTCACAAGGTTAAAAAGAAAATACAGTGTCGCTATGATTTATGGCAGTCAGTAATCAGAGCTGAATTGATGGATGTGAATGTGCTGAGATGATTTCTTTGTGCTGGCAGATTTTAATTTTTCTTTGTGCTTTTCTTTTGTAATTCTGATCGTTGCTCTTTTAAAATTAATGGGGAGAAAATTGGACAACTGCTCTTGTGGGAATGTCACAGCCTAAGCCAGGCCAGTTTTGTGGAGGTTAATAGGCAGGGGCCTGGGTCAGTCATCCACTGGTGTCATCACACTGATGTGAACACCAAAGGGCGAGAGCCAGAGGCTGGCTGGCAAAGTAGGCATAGCAGAATAAGGAGCAGGCAGTGTGTGGGGAGAGCAGAGTCAGGGGAGCCCCTGGAGGGAGCAGGCTGGCACCCAGACCACGCTGGCACTGGCCAGGGCCATGGGCTTCCTGAGGAACAGGGGGCACAGCCCGCCAGCCAAACAGCAGAGACTGTGTGCAATCCTTGTCCCTAAAAATGCTGTTTCTCCACTGCCAACTTGGCTTTGGGATTGCCAGTTCTGTGTCAGCAGCTCGTGCCAGGAGGCTGCAGTCCAGGGGCGTGGGGCACCACCCCACAGTGGCCTTGGTCTTCTGCAGGGACTTGTGACTTTCTGTAAAGCTGCCCAATTTAATCCTTTCACTTACAAAAGAGACCTATTTGGCAAGTTTTAAATGTCATGTGTTGAGTCCTATTGCAGAAATTATCATATTTCCTCTCTCCTTGTTCTCAAGAATGTTTTCAAAGGCAGAAGACAGGTATTTAGGTACCTGGGCTTTATTCTGAGCCAACTTCTCTTCAGTTAGAAACAAAAATTGAGACACTGGATAGTAACCCTGTGACCTAGGCTTTTTATAACTGGGGTGTTTGTATTTACTGTTTTGAAGTTACAGTTCTCATCCCTCAAAACTAATATTAATGTAAAATCAAAATTCAGTTTTAGAAATTGAATATTCAGGACACTTTGTTCTGTATGGTGGCTTGCAGTAGGAGCATTGCTGAGGTAGCTGTGGGGCAGTGATTGAAATCTCTGCTACAGGGAGCTCTGTGCTGATATGTCAGTGAGGTAAATTCATTTAAACTGGCTTGGTCATCTTTCTGTACTTAAATTGAGGTAGGAGGTTCCTCCACCCTGCAGAGAGCTGTTGGCTTCTTTGCATTTAGTCAGTGCCAGAAGTGGGTCTTACAAATCCTATAATGCCATCAGCAAAAATGTGCAGGAACACAGGGTAATTGTTAATAGGATGCATCACCAGGGACATTTATGAAGTATTTTCAAGCCAGATCCACCTGAGTGCGTGGCTGGTGTTGTGAATTCAGAGATGTTTACACAGATAATTGGCAACAAGTTTGGTGTTTAAACTCCAGAGTGCAGAGCTCCTACTGGTGGCTGCACTCCAGTTGATGCAAACATCAATACATTTCTGGAAAATGGAAATTTAAATTATCCAAACATGCAGCTTATTTCCTTTCATCAACATGTCTTGAATAAGACATTAGGCCTATATTGTCTGACCAAAATATTAGGCCATAATTATTTTCCTCCTCTTCCCCTTTGCTGTTCTTCTGTGCCAGTGAATGTTTCCAGCTCACAGGCGTGAGGTGAGATGTGTAACAGGCAAGTGCAGTGCGTGCTGGGCAAGAGCTGGTGGTGAATCTAAGGGATTTCAATATTCCCTTTCTCAGAAGGTGGGCATTCTTTAAAGCCACTCCTAATGTAAGTAACTGTAGGGAAGCACAAAGAAAATTCCTGTTGCTGATTATGGCTTCCATCAAAAAGGAAGAAGTCTGCTTTATTAAAATCAGGAACCTCTCTCTGGGCTTCCCTCTGAAGCAAAATTATTTTGCCCTGGCATTGCTTTTAGTCTCTCTAGTTGAGGAACTTGAAGTACGTAGAGAACAGCCTTTTAGTTCAGGAAAATAGCCTCTAGAACCAGCGACACAAACCTATCATAATTAGTCATCAGAAAATCTGAATAAATATAAAATTACCATGGAGTGGGAGGCAGGCATATGTGGTATTCAAAACACATGGAGTGTAAAATGATGTTATTGTTGCCTTTAGAAATAGTTCAAAGTAGTCTGCATTAGAAAGAGCTGATAAGCAGAATGACAAAAGCTTGTTTCATGAGTGATTCCAAGCAGCAGTGGTTTTCTGATCAGCTGATGCTGCAGCTATTTTGGGTATTCCACAGATCATGATTACATACACGGGGAATGATTGGAGGCAGCAAATATGGTAAGTGAGCCAGGAATCCTGGGACACGCTCTGTTACTAACTTAATAGTCATCTAATCACTTGTCCTTTGCCATTTAAATTGCCAAGGGAAGTGTAACAAGTGACCGTGCTTAGTTCCTTTAAAAAAAAAAACAAAAAAACCACACTTCCTGAGGCTGCTATTTTTAGCAATGGTGCAGTGTCCAAAGTGTTAACTAATTGAGTCATCAGGTTTCATATCTGGCCACAGAAAATGGCAGTGGAAGAGGGAGAATGCTTTCCAGAACAAGTAAGCATTTGTGGATTCTGAAATGAGTGAAATCTGCATATCGAGTTTCTTGTATTAGTGTTTTAAGTCTTTGGTTGTTGGAGGCAAAGCTGAATATAGGAAGAGGTGTGTTTTGGATAGTTTGGTGTGTGTTGTTTTCTGATGGCTGGATTAGGCTGAGGTAGAAGTCAAATAGAATATTGCAATTATTTGTTCTCTCTGTCTTGCCAGTGGCTAATTTGTGTTCAAAAGACTGTAGAAGACTGATTAAAATTGCACAAATATTTTGTAACATCTGTCATTAGGGCTTTAAGTAACACAGATATTTGTAACAATTGAAGTCTTTTAGCCAATCTTGTATATTTAGAAAAAAACCGTTTCAAATCTGTGCTTTCAAGGTGTATCAAATAACACGCCTCTTCTACTGCCAATCCACAGGTCAATTAAACTTCCAGAGGAGCTAGCTGTAGTGCTAGTAGTGTGCTGGTAGTGACCTGTAAGGAGGCACCCATATCACTCTTATTCCAAGAGAGAGTCCCAGTGACCTTCAAGGTGCTCCCTGTGGGATTTAAAAGTTCCTCAGGTGAGGAAGCTGCTGTGAAAGGACATCTCTGTTCTCTGTGAACTAGGTTCAGAGCAGCTTCAATAGTTTGGATTATTCACATCAGTTAAAAACCACAAAGCCAAAACAGTTGTCTAGGCTACTGTACTGCAGAATTAAAAAAACAGGTTCCCAGGAAAGTGGATTTGTGTTTTTAGTAGTGATGAGTGCCAAGCTTTGTGAAAATTAGCGGCAATATTTTTTTAGTTAGAGATATTACTAATGCCAGAACACAGCCATTTACTAGCTAATTTCCATGTTAGTAACAGCTTTGTGCTCTGAACAAAATACTGCAGTGAGTTCTTTTAAATGTGTATGCTGCTGTTTACTCATTGTCAGCACAGGACTGGATGTTGTGCTCTGCTAAAAAGCATCTTTGAAAACTTTGGTTATTTTCTAATGAAGATGTTATTTTCACAAGCTTATTTCCACCAGTAATTTCAAAACTATGAAAACGTTTTCTGGGGATATTTATTTTTTTTTTTTGTGAAGAAGTTTTTTTGTAAGTGAAGCTGTTGTTATTCAGATATGTTGTGGTACTTGATTGAACTCCCTATTGTTCAGCCCTGAGACTGTGTATTTACTCTCTCGTGTATTTTTTAGCACAATAGTATCCATTTTCATGGCGATAAACATCTTTGCTGATGCTTTATATGTGCCTGAGCAGCACAGAACCTGACAGGCACAGTCCCTCCAGTTTCTGTGCAACAGTTGGGAGAGCGGAGCGAGCCGCAGGTCGCGCTGCCCTCGGCCCTGGCATTGGCAATGTGCTGGTCTGCAGGATGCTCTGCCCCTCTGTGTTGCACCA
Organism: Erithacus rubecula; assembly: GCF_903797595.1. Lineage (NCBI taxonomy): Eukaryota > Metazoa > Chordata > Aves > Passeriformes > Muscicapidae > Erithacus > Erithacus rubecula. The sequence goes on from NC_136660.1 coordinate 6,547,137, forward strand.
GAATGGTATTTACTCTTGCTTTACAGGGGTTTGTTACAAGCTGTATAGAAACTGCTATTTCTGTTCATTTAATGCGTTGTCTGGGGAAGGTATGGCAGCATTTGAAATGGAGTTTAGCAGTGGAGAAGGGGCGACTATATATGTGCTCAGTAAGGTTTTCCTTGCTGATGTTTATGGTAAGTTTTGTTTTCATTCTTTACATAAATCTTACATAGGCTGCCCTGCAGATTTGAGATGCAAGAGAGAAACAAGCTCTACCTCACTGCATTTTTATGCTGTAGATTTGCTGATCAGGAGTGATACTTTAACACTGTACAGTAATGGCCCATTCCATCATCAAATGCTGGGGGAGATTCTGTATAGGGCTGGTATGGTTGGTTGTAGCTTATTTCTGTAATAAACTGATCTTCACTTTAATGGTAGCACTAAAAACAAGTTCTAAATCTGTGTTTGCTAGATATAGTAGGAGTAAAGTATTTTTGACCAGTTTGAAAAGTTTTAATTTATTAGTATTATATTATTGTATTTGTTTAAACTGTTACATGTTTTTCAAACATACTTCATTCTGATGCTAAGAGGAAGTGGTGATTTTTGGATTAAAATAAATTAACAGATGTGGTTAAGGTGAGGTAAAGTATGAAAATAGTTCTGCTGTTTGTATTTTTGTTAAAAAAATTGAACTCTCTCCTGAGATTTAAATTTTGTGATAGTGGTTCTGCAGAATCCTGACTTTCTAATGCCCAATGGCTTTGAAAGGCAGCAAAATACTAGTTCAGTTCTGTAATTGAAAAGTCACTGTGTGAAAATGGCATCATCTGACCTGCAGTGATTTATCTGTATATTTGGTCATTTTCTCTCAGAATGGAACTGAGCTCCGTTTTCTTTATCCCCGTTTTGATCTCAAAAATCCCATACAGCTAAGGTTGTTCTCATTGTCACTGTTTTCAACTTGTTTGTATCTGTAAATGCTGCTCCCGCCCTTGCCCCAGCAGTGATTTAGATCCCTCCTTCTGCTTTAGAACAAAATTTTGTATTTAAAGTTAGGACAGGACTTAAGAGTTCTAAACTAGAGTTTAAAATTTAGATAACAGATGCAGATCTGATTTTTGCTCACTGATTTTGGTGCTTGGGCTGGAAAAAACTTTCCCATCAGAATCTGAGCTCATCCTCATTCCAGAACACGTGGAGTAAGGAACAAAACAGTTGTAAACTAATTTACGTTTGCTGTGCAGCCCACTGAATACATTTCATCCCCAAATGCTATGACAGAACTTTCCATGCCATTGCACAGATTCACAGCAGTGAATGCCAGGGTTTAACCATGGCAGAGGAGGGGAAAGAGAGTGCAGGAAGGTGTGGAGGCTGGTGGGTCTCCCATGGGCAGCCCCACAGTGCCCAGCCCCACAGCTCCGTGCTGGCCACATCCCCTGGCACATCACACCTGGGAGAAAGGGGCACGTTCTCCTCTGTGTTTCCAGCAGGAGCAGCAGCACTGTGTGTGGCACCTGCTCTGGCTTGCTCTCCATTCCTTTGTGGTTTACTGAGGTGTGTTGGGTTACAAAATGGGCCTGGAGTTACCGGGTCAAATCCACTACAGCAGACTGAAATGGAAAGCAAGCTATGGCAGGTTGTGGTCAGCAGGGAATTGCAGCTCCTGTAGAAGGATGTGGCTAAGCCAGAACAGCCTGAAGTATTCCCTGATGGTTTTCCCCAGTAGGTCTCATGCATCTCCAGGCCAAGATTAAAATTGTTTCCAGGCAGGTTGCTCAGCTCCTGCATTGAAGGACTGTTAACTCTCGTGTGTGAAATTGCCCTGGTAGGTATTTTTCCTCCTGAACCACCAAATTACCTCAGTCAGTGTTTAGCTCTAGGAGGATGTTTGAATCTTTTACTTTAGTTTCTTGGTTTCATTGATCCTTTGCCATTGTGCCAGGGTCTATTTCACAGCAGATCTACAAAGAGGTGTCAGGACAGCTGGTTCTGTTACAAGCTCTCCTCAGGTGAACTGCTGTGACAGACCTTATGTGGTAACTCTAACTGGTCCTGCAGAACTAACTGATAAAAAGTTTATGACTCTTCTGCAAATCTTACTCCATGAGTCCTCTTAGTACTCAGAAGTTCTTTAGACAATTTTCACTAACCCTTCAGGTTCTCTGTCTGTCCCATCAGTCATGTGAAGTTCTCCAGACAGAAACTTTTCAACCAGATGGTCAGGTGTATAAAAGGAAGAGGTTCTTTACTCCTGAAAGGGGTCATAATCCCTGCTATGGAAACCTATGCATTGGCACTCATAAACTGATACAGGTTTGTAATTCTTGTAAGAATCCTAAACTATATGCCCCCTTCATCCCCCCAAAAAATTAAACCTCTAGTAGGTACCCATTCAAATGCCTTTTAAGCATAAAAAGGTGTAAATTGTAATTTTATGTGGGGTTTGCAAAGCTTGCAGTGTAAGTTGGTGTGTGTCTGCATGTACTTTTGCCACCTCTGAAATGGTTTTACCAGTTATCATCAAACAACTTTTAAGTTTAATGATATAATTTCAAAGTTCCAAGGCAGACTCAATTTGGTTTTAAATGAGAGTTGAATTCATAAGCCAGCATTAAGTGGAAACTTATGAATTCCTGGTAGTGGAAGCTCTTAATATGTTGCTTGTCTATAGTTTCTATAGCTTATTTGCTATGGTATTTTCATGGAAAATTTATGTGCATGACACTTCCCTTGACATGAGTTTTCTCCATGTTATAACCACTAACTTCACACATCTGATTGAAGCATTATTTACATAATACTTCTATAGTCAATAAAACCCTTTCCCCCTAAAATCCATGGTATTATCTCATTTAGGTTTACATGATCTTCCCCCCATCTCCCAAAATTAAAGACAAATAAAACCAGTTTACAAAATGTTTTGGCAAGAGTTGAACTCTTTTCCTCTCCTTTTTGGGTTCTGTTTCTAAAATAAGATGCTCAAAGAGAAGAGGAGGTGGACTGACTGATGTTATTCATGCAGTGATCTGAAGAAAGTGACTTTAGCATGGAATTGGCTTTAAAGTTGGGCCTGAGATGTGCTGAAATTATCTCCTTGCTCTTTGGATAGTTAGTTTCTGAGAAAAAAATAGCAGGGAAGAGATCAATGGCATCTCATCTAACTTGACATATAAGAGAGTTATTATCTTCAGGTGAATATAAACATGAGAAGAAACCCTCGAAGCACATCCAGCCCCTTCTCCGGCTCTTTGTGGTTGTGGTAGCAGTTATGAAAGCTGGTGATTTATTTTTCACTTGTATGATAGGAAAACTTAAAAGAGAGAGAGAGAGATGAGTCATTATGGGATCAGGAGTTTCTTCCCAGAATTTGTAATAAACTTCTAGCTGCTGAGATCTTCAGCCTAGAGAATGAATCTTGAATTTGAAATGCCCAAATCTTTTGCCTTTTAGTGCATCAGATCCTTTTCATTACTTTTGCATGTGAGTTGGTCACAAAGGACCTGGTTCTTACCCTGATTGTCACTTCTAACAGAGTAGAGCAATTCACTGGTGAAACCAGGGATTGTACCAGTCTTAGGGTCTTGGACAGAATGTGTCCCAATTCACCTTGTCATTCATCTTTTCATCCAGTGCAGTCTGATAGCTGAGAAGTCACTGTTAAAGACCTATATAGTAATTTTATACACTTCTTTGTTGTTTTCTCATTGAAATTATTCTTGTAATTTATTGTTCTTGCATATTTAGAAAGATTGTGTGTTGTTTTGCAGATGTACATTGATTTTTGTAGTCCTCAGTCTTCCTTTTGGTGTTACTAATTTAAACATTCATAGCAGTAATTGTTTTCATAAATTCTTCAGGTGAAGCTGGCACATCAAACCTGTACTTCAAAATCTCAAAACCTTGTCAGTGCAAACTGGCAAAACATATGAAAACAGTGTAGACCCTCAACTCCTCTCTGAAGTTTGTCCCTGTGGACAGATCTCAGTTCAGATGGTTTTGGTTGGATTGTCAGATCATAATTTTGTATAGAATTGCAGTTAAGTTATTCTGTATTTGTTGAGTATCTATGTTGGCAAGTAAAAAATGTGGAGATGGCATCTTTAGGGGCGTTTTCAACGTGGATGTTATGTTCAACATATCATAGGTATTATATGTGGATGCTAGGCAAGAATTTGACATAATTCAGTGTCTTTTGCGCCTTGGAAATCACAACCTTCTTTGCTATTTGTAGAAAATCAAAAGAATAACAACTGGTTTTTTCCTTTCCTTCTCTCACTTGAGCTTTCTGAAGGAGCAGGCATTCAGGCATTTAAAGACAAGGCAGGATTAGTGGTGTCACAAGTCACAGGATGGAGTGGAGAAGGCTGCATGCACAAAGTCTAAGCAGTGAGCTGCATCACAGCTTCACAGCAGGTGTTTGTCACTTTGAGCAACCAACACACTCTAGACCTCTCTGCTGTTAAGGGCAGTCACAAACACCCTCTTTCCTGGAAGCTGTGAAATGTTCTTGGGTGTACCAGCCTTGACATCTCAGGCTCTGCATCCTTTGGAACCACCTTCCCCTCCAAGTGGTCCATTTTTCATGGGAACAGGGCTCATATTCAGCTTTTTGCCCAGACAGTCCTCAAGAAGGCTCCAAGGGGTCTTGAAAATGGTTTATACTAAACTTGCACTTTGTCTTGTAGTCTAATAAAGAAAGGGGTTTGTTTGCATGAATGTTTTCCTAGTCAAAGATTTCTAGAAGGAAGGACCTGCATTTAAAGTGCATTTTCTGCTTTTGTTTTGAACTTCTTAGATTTGTGATTTTTCTGGAAACATTACATTTTTCTCTGCAAACATGATAAGATTGACCACTGTACAGGGATTGAGTCCTTGAAAATGCAGTTGCTTATTGTGCAGATTCACATGCAATATTTTGCAGAAATACAAGAAGTTTAGCTCCAGTAGTGTGACCAAGAAGAAATTTTCACACAGCCTAATACCTAATAGTGTGGGTTTTAACCTGTGGAAAACATACTGCAGCTGGAATAGAGCCCTTTATGGGGACATTGCAAATAGCATCATATCTTTGGCTGCTTTATCATGCACAATACAGTAATATGATCAAAGAAAGTTGATGATTAAACTGAATAGGGCAAACAATTAGAGGGACTAGTTTGGTTTTTGATTAGTAATTATATTGTTTCTCTTTTTTGCAATCATATTGAAAGCAGCTGGCCTTCCCTAACCAAAAAGATGTATCCTCTGAATTGTCAGGCACCAGGAGTGGAGCTTTCCCTGTTGCCCTGAGGTTGTGTTTAGGGCTGTGATCTCAAAAGCATGTCTCTGAAGGGTAATTAACAGCACAGATAGCAGTTGGCCCCAGGCTGGTACACCCTTATCAGAAGAAAACACATATGGTAGTATGGTATGTAAAGCATTAGTACTTGTTTGCACAGAGAACATCATTCATCTGGTACAGTCAGCCCCCTTTCTAATAAAGAAAAATTTTAATAGTGACATAGTTAAAAGGTAGCAGAGACATACAAGGGACTAGAGCTCCCCATGGCAGTCATGTAGCTGGTTTATTTCACGTGGTTCAGACACTGCTGTTAATTTACCACTGTCATTTATTTGGAATGAAAATTTGTTGCTTATCAAGTGAGGGTAACACATTTGCATGAAAGACAATTCTAAAATAGCATAGGAGCAAAATCTAAGAAATGCCAAGGTCCTCCCATTTCCAGTGTCATGCTTAGTGCCCATCAGAGTTAAGCCTTCCTGCAAAAAAATTGCCAATAGCTGCAATAAGCCCACCCTTATCAAAATAAGCAAAAATGTTATCATACATTTCCTCAGGTCACCTCATGCTGCTGCAAAGACTCTCATTGTTGAGCACATTTCCAAATGGAAGTAACATAAGTTCATCCCTTAAAAAGAGGTCATTGCCTCTCCCCACAACAAATGTTGGGCATGGTTAGCATCTTTTTGTTGGGACTCAAGCCAGAATGCATCCTGCTCTGGCACAATGGGAACCTACTGGGGGTTTCCCTTCACAACAGCTACTGTTAAAGATGGAGTGAAAAACAAAACCCTGCTCCAATGTGAAAAAAAGACTGGATTTTTAATCTGAAAAAGAGGCCACTGTAAGCAGAACACAAAGGAAAGAGAGATGAACATAATAAAATACCAGCAGTATGGGAGAAGGCCTGTCCATGTTAAAAATAACAGCTTTGCACTTTTGAGGATTGACTCAATAATATGTATTCTCTGTTTTCTTAAGGGGCCCTTTCTAGTCCCATGAAAAAACTGGCCAGACCCTGGACTGACAGCCTATGAAAAAAGTGCTGATAATAGTTTTTTATCTTTAGCCATGATAAATAATCTCTTACTTCTCTGGAAACACTTAAAGAAAAAGAGTGAATATGTATTTGCTAGCATGAGTCAGCATCAGCATTTTCTGGAGGCTTCAGGTAACTTAGGAGTTAGTGACTTAGGAGTTAGTCTTTACTGTAATAGAAATATTTTTAGTTCATGCAGTTTTTCCTCAAAGTGGGGGAACAGTTCTCAGGTCCCTGAGTACCACAGACTCTTCATCTTGTGGCAGGACTAGGGGAAGGTAAAGAAGGACTGGCAAATGGAGTGCTGCTGCCAGCACAGCTTATTCAGCCTCAGCCCTTTCCTGAGATGTCCCTGGGATGAATGCTGAAAATGAGCTCCAGACTAGAAAATGTGTTGTGTGCTACAGGCAGCCTGCAGTCTGCAAGCTCATCAGCCTGCTGTACATTAGAGAAGGGATATTTTTATAGTGTCATACGTTAAAGGGAAATACACGAATCTAAAAGAAATACATATTGCATTAAACCTGCCTTCAGTAGCCAGTTGAGTGCATTTGCACATTTCTTAAAACTAGAAACAGTCCCTTTTTCATCCAAGAAAGTATGGGAAGAACCATCTGTGAAGAAGCTTGATATTATGCATTCACCATTACTAGTACTCCCATAAATCCACTGTTTATTAAATATTCTCTGAATAGCCATTTCAGATCTAAATGCTGCACACAGGATCTGAAGTTTGTCTCTCCAAGAATTAAAACACTTGTAAAAATCTTGATTTTAATTTTAATCTGTATGTATAGTTTGAAAGGTAGCAGCCACATGAAGCCCAAGAGTGAGCAGGGAAAGGCTTCAGGGGCATAGCCTGACAACAGAGATCCAGTGCAAATGCATGGGAAGGGCTGCAATCTTTGTGGCTGACTGCAAGAACATCTGGGATTCAGGGTGTTTTGATGTGTCCTATGCCTGTTGTTCAAGAATCAAAAGCCAATATTCATCTTCATTTCATATTGGGATTGATTACAAAAAAAAAAAAAACAAAAAACAAAAACAACAACAAAACAAAAAAAAAAAAAAAAAAAAAAAAAAAAAAAAAAAAAAAAAAAGGACAGGGATCTGAACTGGCTGCAAGCATTCAGAATGCTTCTCAGGAATACTGAGGTTTAATTAGTGAAGAATAAATATCTGGCGGGAGAATGTCCTGATGTCCTGTGGACAGAGTTTCTGTCTATTCTGTCTGTGTGGGGTTCTTATTTTCAGATGCCAGCTAGTGTGGAAGGTGGAAATGGGAAATGGGCATATGGAGAAGAATTGCCCACAGAGAGAAGCACATGGGCAATGGTTGGAAACCCAAAATCCTTTTCCCTCTACTGTGGTTTTTAATGCATTACATATAGCAGGTCCTTTATCAGTTTATGACATGGACTTCCAGGAAAGATGGCAATCCTGATAAGTAATTATTAATGTTATTATTACACTTCTTTGATCTTTAAAATTCTCCACTGATTTGAGCCTAGGCTCTGGTACTGTTTCTGTCTGTAATACTGAGGTAATTTACAGGCTGTAGCAGGGACTCCAAGAGGCTCTTTTTTAAACAAAACAGTGCCAATTGCAAATAACATTTTTCTACTCTGTTTAGGTACTAAAAAAAACACAAATAAACTTAGGCTTTAATACAAATGCAAAGTTGGGAAATTTTGGGTTCAGAAATGTAGAAGTTTTGGATTGATGTTTTTGATTTTGGATGGAGAATATTAATTTTTTTCTTATGATTTTGGAAGTGACATGTCTTAACATACATATTCAAGACATTTTGCAAGGCAGAAAAAACTTGAAAGTCTCTCCTTTCTCTGATCAGATCTGAAGTAGTGCCTTATAGGAGAATGTGGAAGTAATGTTATAGGGGAATTGGAAGCTGGCAATACTACTTTTAGAGAGGCTGAAACTGCTTTTGGTTTCCAACAAGGTTGTCCCTGTTTCCTCTCTAATATTAGTGCTTGTTTCTGCTTATGGCAGAGGAGGAAATGGATGGAGAGACTCCCAGAAATCCTGTTGAGCTTCTTGCACAATTATATACCCTCAGTCTGTTATTCCTCTCTGCAAATCTCAAAGCTCTTGTGCATGGTGGGTGAGCCAACCCCATCTGAGGGCTTGGAAGCATCAGCCGAGAGTAGAAAAAAAAGGTTTTCCCCTTTCTCAGAGCACCCTGTGTGCTAAGGCAGCTCGTGCACTTTCACACATGGGCTCACATCACATTCAGGTAACTGGAAACCAGTAAGGTGGAAACTGGAAGTGCCAACTCAGACCAGCTGAACCAGGGAGGGTTTGGGTTATTCCCAGCACTCTGTCTTTAACAGCTTCTCTGGTGCTTCCCAGTTGCTGGTGTCATGCCTGCACATGCTGGTGCTGCTTTTCCTGCACAGTGCCCTCGTGCTGGGAGCCTGTCTGAGCGTCCAGGCTGACAGATGAGCTGAATGCTGGGCCTGCCCCACTGTTTGGATGGCAGCCTGGCTGCTGGTATCAGTGGTGTGTCTGGACACTTTTAGCTGGTTCTGGAGTGAGTTCTGAGGGGTGGCTAGCAAAGGAGGACATGCTGTTAGCCTGAAGGATTGGTGCATCACCTAGCAGCACCTGAGATAGTTCGGTTTGAGATATTTTTATATGGCCTTAGGCTAGGACTTGTGACCTGAACTTTATCCTTCCTCCTGTTAGCGAGTGCTTCCAAGAGAGATTGAGTCTTCTGAACCCTTAAGTCCAAAAGTCATGGCCAAGTCTGTAAAAGACACAGGCATTATTCTTCCTCCACAGTGAAACTGCAGTTAGCAATTAATGTGATTATCAACTATTTATCGTTCCTTCTGCCTCTCCCCCTCCATTTTGTTTGAGCAAATAGATCAGAACGTGTCTGCAGACAAGCAATGTTCCTTGTCTGGCATGGATTAATGCGACTGGCGGAATCTGATTTTCCAGAGTGAGCGGCTCTGGCGCATCCCTTCCCCACCCAGGAGCAGCTGTAAACAGCTGATGTTAATTCTGGTTCCCCTGCTGACTGTGCCAAACAGAGATGCCATTACCCTCTGACAAAAAGGCTCCCGCTCTATTGAGTCCTCGCTCATACCTTTAGTAATGCTGATAAAATGCTGACCTGTTTTTTTACCCCAGTGACTGCTGTTGCTAAGCACTGAGAATATGACCTGTCTCCTGTAATAATCTGCAATGCACAACTCAGATGATCTCCCAAATGAAAGCAGCTCTCAAGGCAGCTTTTCTTCCCCATGGTCTTTACAGTTGTTCTGTAAAGTAAAAGACCTTTGCAAAGTACTGTGTACTTCACAGTGTAGCAGCACCTTGTTTTTTGAGAAAGCCTAACTGAACACCAGTATTAGGAGGTTGTTCTGTTGGAAGGACATTGCAGAAGCTGGTTTGTAATGATCAGCGTGGCATGCTTGGGAATGAATGATAAAGAGCATGGAAGGCTGTAAGCTGCTGACTTATCACTGCAAAGCAGAATGCAAAGTGTGCAAAACACGGGAGAAAATGAGGAGTTCATAAGTAATGGTTTTCTCCTTAAAAGGGAGAGCTTGTTTTATTGGAAGTACCGGTAATATGGTTTTGTAGCTGGTATGGGTACAAGGAGAAAAGCAGATTTCTTACCCACTTACCATTTTGCTGTCATCATGCCCAAGATTGCTTCATCCTGCATGTAAAGGTGACTTCTGATGGGCTTGGAGCAATGCTTGAACACAACGTCCAGCTTACAGTGGCTGTGTTGACTGGAGAGGAGAAAACTCTAGAGCAAATCCAGAAATTTGGGATTAAAAAAAATTATTTGAGCAAAGATGAGTAACTTTGGTGCCAGGGTGTTTTGTATTTCTCTTAGCACTAACTGCCTTTATTGTTTAGTCTAAAGATAGTTGTTGCATTCTTTCCAAATGTTAAAACTTCTCAATGCACTGATAGCTGCAATGATGTAAGCCTGGGATGAAGTGATGCTGAGAGGGAAAGAACCCAGACAATTCCTGCTTTACCAGCCTAGAAGAGAACACAAAAATATATTGACTGCCCAAGATGCCAGGGAAAGCTGTGGCACAGATAAAATCAAAGATTGTGTGATTTGTCCCTCTTGAAAGCTAACCCAGTTCATCGCATTTGCTCCAAGGCAGGATCAGCATTATCTAAACTGTCCTCTGTGGATATTTGCATAACTTCTTAAAACCCTCTGGGGATGAGACTTGGTCTCAGTGACTCTGTCATGACTTAACCAACATTTCTGCTGTCCTTACGTTCAAGTTGAAGTCATCATAAAGTAAATTTGCATAGCTATCTTTAATGCAAGGTCTGAAAAAAAGGAAAATGCAGTTTATATAATGGCCCTAGAGATTTCTGGCTGAATATGAACAGGCATCGTCAATAAAATGTGCCCTAAAATTAAGGAGAATGGAGAAAATAAACAAAAATGTTAGCAGACATGACATTTTAAAATGTCTTAATTTGTAGAACTATGGGTTTTTTAGTTCTACCAACCCAGTCCTTCAAGGTGCTTGAATTTTTGAGTATTTTGAATTTATTTTTTTTTTTTAAATCTCTCAAATTTGTTCTCACAGTACTGCTTGAGTCTTTTCAGCTCGGATATTGGAAGTGGTGTGGCACCTTTGAAAGGGAAGCATGGTTTCCCTGCAGCCCAGCTTCCCCAGGGCTGTGTGCCACACTAGGTGCCAGATGTGTCCCTGGCTGCTGGCCTTGCGTGTGAGACAGTGCTCCATAATTCATGTTCACGTGTGAAGTCAAGCCTTGTGCTGCCTGCTCGGGGTTTGACCCACATTTGATAGTGTTTTGGGAATCTTTCATGTCTACTTAAGCTGATGTACAATATGCTGTATCATTAATAATTTCTTTGTCACCGAAATGTGTTTTTATACTGTGCCATAATTTCTAATGGGACTTCTCCTTTTTTTTTGCAGTCTGACACAAACGCAAGTTACCTGAGAGCAGCTCGAGCTGGCAACTTGGAAAAGGCTCTTGACTACTTAAAAAATGGAGTGGACATCAACATTTCAAATCAGGTTGAAGAATATTTTGGTCAAATTTTCTGGATAAATACCTTCTGTGCTGTTTTTCAGATTTCTCATTATATTAGCACTTCATGTCAAAGATAACTTGCATGTTTTTTGATGAACTGTGTTTACCATACCTTATCCAATTAATATTTTATTCTTTTTAAACCCTTTACCCAGACACCATTTCACATGCACTCGGAGAATGTGCTACCTTATCTTTCATTCCATTTGTATTGCATTAGATCATGGAACAGCACACAGAATTCAAGATCCCAGAGCCAGTATATCTTCATTTATTTCTTACTCTGTCCTTATAATGTAGTTCTTGTAAAGTTTGCCTAAGTGTGGTTTTTCTAATAACAGTAATAATTTGTTTCCTCATATGTTTGGTAAGCTAGAAAACACTTAGTAATCCTTCTAATTGCTTTTCTTTTTCCCCTCCCTTTCTTTAAATCAGAATGGGTTGAATGCTCTCCATCTCGCTTCCAAAGAAGGGCACGTAGAAGTTGTCTCTGAGCTGATCCAGCGAGGTGCCAGTGTGGATGCAGCCACAAAGGTCAGTCAGGCCTATCTGGCTGTTCCCGTGCTCACACTGCTGGCCCTGGGCATGAAGTGTTGGCCAAGTGATTACAGGCTTCTGCAGCAGTAATTGCCCATTTTCCACTGCTGGGGTGTCACAATAATTGTTTAATAGACACAATGATAGTAGATGATAGTAAATGTCACAGATTGCTAGGGAGGAGATTTACTGAACAAACTATAGATTCCTGTTTTGGTTTCTGTCCATTACATGTCTTCTAGAATAACACACCCATTAGAAGCATTCAGCAAGAAAGACTATATTCTGAAGTGGAAGATGTTGTTGATTGAATTGTTATATATTCAAGCTCAAGTTTTGTACTCTTTTCAAATGTCACTGTCTCTAATTCCAGAAAGGAAACACAGCATTGCACATAGCATCCCTCGCTGGACAAGCAGAAGTTGTCAAAGTATTGGTTACAAATCGGGCCAATGTCAATGCACAATCTCAGGTAAAGCCATATGTCCCTGTTTGCTACTACCAACAGCTTTGCTGACATTTAAATTGTTCTTCTCACATATTAGCAAATGTATCTGGTAGATCTTACTGTGTTAATGTTGGCTCTTGAAAACAGGGTTGATAGTCAGTGCGATCAACCTCAGATCTGCCCTATGAGCTGCTACATGTTAGAGTTGGAAGAGACACCAGTAGAACAGGAGAGTGGGAGAGAACATGTTCAAAGGGATCCTTTTCATATAATTCACTGTCTCAGGCTTGGTTGAGCCCATTCCCTTTCCTTGTACAAGGAGGTACTGCAGGGACATGCAGAGTTTGTAGGTTTGGTTCAAGTCCTTTGAATAAATGTTTAGGTCAAATATAGAGAATTTGAAATGAGAGAAAATAGGGCTGGTGCTACAAAAGAAGCAATAAAACAAAACAGAAAAACTCTGGCTCAAAAAATGCATAAACTACAGATTGTTGAAAGCCATGTGGCTTTGCCAGTGGTGTCCTGCATACAACCCCATTCCTGCTCTCCCTGCTCAGAGGCTGGCAGGCAGTGTCAGAGAAGAGACAGTCTTTTAATCTGGCCCAAAATTACAATTTTTCTGAGTGATAAAGGTGTGGGCATGAAAATAAATGGTTTTTTAAAAAAATACATTTTAAAGAAGGAGGGTGGGGTTTTTTATTGGTCTTTCAAATAATAAGAACAAAATACTTAACAGGATCTATTTTGAAAATGTCAGTTATTTGTGGTCTATATTTCATGGTTTTTTTCACCTGAACAAAATAAATAAGCAACTCAATTCTTCTTTTGTACACTCTTATACTAGCTTGATACAGCACTATTTGGTTCCAGGAATCATATAACTTAAATTTAAAGAGAAAAACAATAATATAAAATATTTTTAGGTAAAATCTCCCATGGCTATTATGAAGTAAAGCAAAGCAGAAATATTTGCTATAGTTTTCCTGTTAAAGAAATTAAGATGGGATTGACAGGATCTTTTCTGCTTGTGTTTGAGAACTTGTGTATTCAGCCCTGAAACTAAAAATAATCTGAGATTGTAAACATCTTATATAACTGCATTGTCCATACACCCTAAGGTTTTGCCACATGTTACTCTTACTTTGCTAACATACCAGAATTAAAGATTTATTTCTCCCCCACACCATTATGGAGGCCTTTGATGTCTTTACTTGGAACACCCATGCAACACATCTATTGGCCATTCCACATCAATACCAGGCAGTGGGACATCCCAGCTGGGATTCAGCTTTTGAGGAGGTCCCTGGTGCTTTCTGTTATCAAATTGCCCTGGAGCAGCTTGGTCTGTGGTACTGAATTTCACTTGAGATTTGCCTCCTCTTTCCTTGAAGGTAACAATCTTACATGCTGACAGTCACAGTGTTAGGCCTTCTTTAACCAAATCATCCTCTCTGTAAAAAAAATAACCTTAAATTTGTGCTGGGGCTGAATTTTACACCTCTTCTTAGGGTTGTTTATTGCTATTCAAGACAATATGTTTTTTTCAGACTTGTGGCTGTCTGGCAATTCCAGCCCCTTTTTAAAGAGAGAAGCTAATGCAAAGTATGGAGTGGAAAGTTATTTAAAACCTTACAAAAAATTAACATAGGAGAAAAGGTTCTGCTTTGCCTCCAAAGGCCAATAATATTTGGTTTTGAGAATTTTTGCATATTAATTATTTCATGAAATTAACAATTAGGTAGTGTTTCCTGCTTCCTTTCTAATTGCAAACGTTTGGAGCTAAAAAATTAATGTTTGTTTCCAGCTGGGTTAGTAAATAGATATAGAATATGCCATGAAATGCTAGGGACAAATACCAGACTGCTGTTCACTGGTGACATATGAGATACCTTAGCAAGTGCTTCCCGGCTTCTCTGTTTTTTAATTAAGTCAAATGTTGGTTGTATGGTAACTGAACTGTTGAACCTCTGTTCTGGAGAGTGCATTTAACACATTTCTAACTTTGGGCTTGGGCTCTGTGAGCCTCTCAGCAACTGCTTTGTGCTTTCCTGAATAGAGACCAAAATACCAAAATCCTGGAGCAGCAGCCAGCCCTGCTGCCTGTGCAGGCCTTGAAAACATGTGGCCTCACAGCTGCTTGGTGCCCTGCTGGTGGTAAAGTTCCTCTTGGATCAAACATGTGTTTCCTCTCCTCCTGTCCTTTGTTGTGACCCCCTCTTTGTGGCTGCTGCCACGAGCTTGGCCTCAGGTGCCCTGTGCTCTCCTGTCCTGTGCTGGACGTGTGCCCTGCCCCTCTGCCCCAGGACAGTCAGGTGTCTCTCAGCTGTTCCACTGTGGCTGCTACAGCCCAGACCAGTTTCACTGCCAGAGATCTGAGGCTGTGGTGTCCCTCTGCATCTCTCCAGAGCCCAAAATGTTGATGTTTTTCCTTTGATGTAACCATATGGCCACACTCCTCTCTGCTCATCTGTTTTCAGCCCCATTGGTTTTCTGCAAGAACTAGGTCAGTGTCCTGAGTAACTGTAACAGAGATTTCAGAAATTCTTAGAACTAAAGGTAAAAAATACATTGCCTTAATATTAATTTAAAAAAAAAATCAATTTCTGACAGGCTGTGATCTGTTTATGGTAAAGGCAAAGACAAAAGCATTGACTGTAAGAGAAAGGCATCCACCAGAGAACGAGTTAAGCTCTGCAGCCTCTAATACTTGTATTGCACTGATTATAATCAGTCACTAAGCATAATTTGAGAGATACTCTAATGTGGTTGGAGACACTGATAAACCTCTGTCTCAAACTGCTGAGAGCCAATGATCCTCACATCTCCTGGTGCCTGAAATATGAAGTAGCTCAGTGTCCACAAGCAGACTGAGCTCAGAAGGCAGCTCTTTGAGGAGATGGAAGGCAGAAGTAGCTGGCACAAGTGAAAGAGAAGTCATAGCTAATGGAAAGAAGAAAAAAAATGTAGATCACTCTGAAGAGTCACTGCTCTTGCTTTCACCACACACTTATATTGTATTTCTGTTTTTGCATTTCCAATGCTGTGGGTGTATTTATCAGGAATCGTAACTCATTGCCACCAAATCATCGTCCAGGCTGATTTTTAGTTCAGCTTCACAACAGATGTGAAATGAATTGTTCTTGCTTAGCTGTGGGAATTGTTTCTGGTCAGCTGAAAGATTTTCTGTGTCCTTTACTCTTCTCCCACCTTCACTTAAGCCAATGTAGATCATGCCATTAATTTATGTGTGAGCAAACAGTTTTTTTCACTTTTCATCTAATATTCCCTCATTTGGCAGATATGTTTAATGTGTAAAATGTTTGTGGGGTGTTTACACTCTTGTTTTCATATTTCAGAATGGCTTCACTCCATTATATATGGCAGCCCAAGAAAACCACCTGGAGGTTGTTAAGTTTCTTCTTGACAATGGTGCCAGTCAAAGCCTTGCCACAGAGGTAAAAGTTTGAATTTGACACTTTATGAACAAAGCAAAATATGTTTCAGCAGTCATTTCTGCCAGCTTATATCAAACTAGTCTTTCAAATACAATCTTAAAGACTAATAAAAAGCTGTCTCTGTGAAGTATGCTAATGAATAGAGTTACAGGCTTTTCATCAATTTAAACTATCTCTTGCCATTTCTAAAATTAAAAAAAAAAATTCTTTAACTAGAGACAGTTCTAAATATAGATGTGTACTTAGTCATAACTGCTAATCTTTCAGGTTAAGTGCTCACACAGGCAAGCTGTGTGTATAATATAAAAGTTCTCTGTGCTTTTATTAAAAATAGTGAACAATGTTCACCTGTGCTTTGGAGCAGCCCTGGGATATCAGAGAAAACCCAGGGTTACTTGGGCTTGGGGCATTTCCTGAACTGCTGTTTTTCCATATTGGTGCCCTCTCTGTGGCACCCAGTTACCCCACCTGGTGATTCAGGGAGAATTTCAAGCTGACAGAAAGACCCATCCTTGAAGGTGTTCTGTGATATTTCTAGAAGAACCTTTATATTTCTTTCTTTAAAAAGCAATTTTAACTCAAATGCAAAATTAATTCTCACTCAAATAAGACAACCTGTGAGGAAAATGAATGACAAATATCTTAATAGTTGTAAATGAGAAAGGTATTGAATCTGGTGAATTTTTGGTTGTCTTATTACCAAGATTTTGCTACCAAAATATAGAAAGGTACTTCAGTATGTGGTGTCTTTCATATTTATTGAATTCTAATTGCTCTACCAGTACTGTTTCCATGAAGGAAATTATGCCCATTTGAAAAAGGCCAAGTTTTTTAACAATATGAATTGCACAATTAGTTTATTGCCCCTATACCTCATAGTATCAATGCATAATGGTGCAGAAAGGAAATCTTATTCCTTGTTCTGCTGTGAAAAATTAATCACTAATGGATAAAAACAGTGTTTCCAGAACCACTAGAAGTTAATTATAACTAAAAGTGTGCATCAAAACCATTTCTGGAAATACTCAAGGATATGAAAGTCGAGAAATACAAAAAGAAAATACTTTACATCTGGAAAATTCATTGAAAATTAGTTTTCAGAGCACTAATTTCTATTTCTTTGTAGAAACTTGGAAGGATAGAAGACAGGGAACTCCTAGAGATGTACAATAGGTTCTGAATTCTGAAAATACTCTTGCCACAGTATGGTTTTTCTGAAAAGAGATTTTAAAAAAAAATTTGAATGTGATGTTATTTTTTGTTTGGTACTGTTTTTCCCTTGAGCATTGTATGTCAGTTTAGGTTGAGCTTTTTTCTATCTCAGCTTGATGATAAGGTGCAATCTAATTTTATCCATGGAGAATTCATTTGAAGATAGCAAACTAAAAAAGTGGCACCTTTATTGCCTTCCTTGTTGGAGATAGTTGCTTATGGGCTCTTTCTTATTTTCTCTTGGTCCAAGTTTTCTTATAAATCTGATTTCTCTTTATCATTCTAAGTGCAGAAACTTTTTGTAACTAAAGGGTTGCCACTTATCTAAGTATCCTTTAAAAGTAATTACTTAATCAGGGTGTTTTAATCTAATTAAAGGAAAATAGTCAGTTCTGTTTCCCTCCAAGAAAAGATGTTGTGGGTGTTTACACCATTTTTCTATGAAGTGGCTGAATTTTCTGATGTGTAAATAGAGAGGAAGCCAAGGTCTCCAGGGTTCTCCAGGCAAGAGCCCCCATTTCTGCAATGCAGTACAGCAATATTGCCAGAGCCCTCTCATGGGGACACCCAGGAAGGTTTTTTGTCTTTCAGAGCTGCAGAGCATCTTTCACAGCCCATGCTCCTGTGGCTGTTTCACCCCAGGACTGCAGCCCAGTGCCCTGCCCTTGCTACTAGAGCATGGGGAGATGCAGGCAGCAGGGACACCTGGTTAAATGAGCATGAAACTCCTCATGGGCTGGGGAGGTTGTGGTGGAAATTGTTTGTTAGGACCAAAGAATTTCTATGATTTTCTTGGATTTTCTTCCCCTCAAAAATTTTGAGAAAACTCTCTTTTTCAAGACCCCTCCTGTTTCTCATCCTAGATTGACGTGTTTTCTGTTTTGAAGCTAGAGAGAGAAATTCCATATCAAAAACATTATTTTTCATTCTAAAAGTTAAAAAGTTAACACTTCAACTCTGCACTGTTGACATAAAGTGAGGATCTACCTTTTTCTCTGTCACTGCTGCACTTTCATTTCACAGTTACAGAGTTTCATGATGATAGCAGTAGTTGAAAAGTGAAAGAATGTGTTTGCTTGCTAAGCTGCAATGAGGCTTTGTGATACAGGCTTTGGATATATTCCTCAGGAGACAAACTGAATAAATAAATGTCCCAAGTAGTTTGCCTTTGTGATTTTTTGAATGATTTATGGGTATTATCTTGGCAAGCCTACATGTACTCCTGGGTTGCAATGACAGATTTTTGGGATGGAGCAGAATGTAAATGTCAACTTTTTAATTCTTTAGTTTTCTAAGAATCTATAGGGTAGAATCAAAATTAAAACACAAAGTTATAAATCCCTGTCTGTACTTTTTTTGTGCTTGAAGAATCTGCTCTAAAAGCTGTTAAATTAAAACCTTCTGTTTTTCAGGTTTTTTACTCTCCACCAATTTGATTATTAGCAAATCTGAAAGGAAATAACTTCTTTTTCTAAGACAATTTTCTATCAAACTATATCAATTTTTATAAAGGGAAATTGTAGTAGAACATCACTACATTAGGAGAATGTGGTATTCTTGATCAATTATATTTTAAATCTATATATAAAATATGTTAGAGGATAGAGCTAATTTTTTTTTTTTGTTTGTTTGTTTGGTTTGTTTAGTTGTTTGGGTCTTTTAAAAATAATAATAAAAATGTAGATTATAATCTGTAAGGAATGGCTGATCATTTACTATGAGACATCATTAGCAGTTGTAATTTTAATTTTCTGGCTTTTTATACCTTTTTATATAATTAAGCACTTACATAAGTATCTGTATAATTATCTGTAAATTTGTGAGTAATTTCAAGATTTTTTTTCCTCGAGTCTCAGTCATTTGTGTCTCATAATTTTTTGTTGTATCTGCCAGAAAGGTGCTTTGAGTATTCAGAACTTTGCTCACCAGCCCTTTATTCCAGTCTCAAGGTCATTGCAGGGTACTTTTAACTTGCACCATGTTGCACTTGGTTGAATTTGGACCAGATCCGTTCATAGTGCCGTGATCTCTTGGCTTCCCCTTCCCGCTCTGTGGGAGGCGTGGAACGCGCGCTGACGGTGCCCGTTGTGTGTTGCAGGATGGTTTCACACCTTTGGCAGTAGCTTTGCAGCAAGGCCATGACCAGGTGGTTTCCCTGCTGCTGGAAAATGACACGAAGGGGAAAGTGCGCCTTCCTGCCCTTCACATCGCGGCTCGCAAGGACGACACGAAGGCAGCGGCTCTGCTCCTGCAGAATGACCACAATGCCGACGTGGAGTCAAAGGTCAGTTGGGAAAAGCAAGAAGCTTTGATGCTATCAGGTGCTGACACATCCAGGGGAGATCTCCCTCCATGTGAACTGTTTTGCTGCAGTTACACAGAACTTTCTCCTCTAACATCTGATAAAGAGAAACATTTGATTTGCCTCCTTTGCCTCTTTCTCCCCCATTCCCTTTCTGTTTAAATCAGGGTTAATTTCTCTTGTAGAAACCTTGCAAATGGAAAATAATAAGCAAAATATTATTTTAATTATTCTCTTGGAAATGAAAACCACTCCCGAAAGCAGTGGCGAGCTGTAGGTACTGTACAGTTGTCATTTGATCAGTCGTGCAATTGCTACTTGGAGAACTTTGGTAAACGTGTAACAATTAGCACTCAAAGTACTCGCTCATTCGGCTTCCACCCTGTGGAGCTTCCCGTGTGTGCCGGGCGTGCTGCCACCCGAGCTGCCATGCCACACAGCCATCATGAAGCTTTCCGCATCCATGTCACCAGTGGTGGACTAACCGTTCATTTTTTCCCCCTTTTTGCTTCCAAATGTGTTAACCTAGATGATGGTGAATAGAACAACAGAGGTATATATAAATATATATATGCATCATCACTTCTCCATGACTTAGTGCTGCTGCATCATTTCTCCCTCCTGTCTGCATCGCATATTATAGGATAGACACCTGCTTTAGACTAAATGAAGTAGCATGTGCTAGAGAAGACTGTAGTTTAGAGACCAGGGCTTTCTGCAGCTGAAACTAGGGTTTAAAAGTAAGAGTGAAGCATTCTTGGGAAATATCTGCCATCATAAAAGGGCCATATTACATGAGATGGAGTTTTCAGGGGTTCTCATGGAGCATATGTTTATCAGATGTTTTAAGAGCTGCAGACAACCCTGACATGTTGTGCATCCAGGTCTGATTCTAGGCTTCTGCATGACACTTACCTTGATGGTGTCAGCAAATAGAATGATCTGAGAGTGGTTTTAGAGCTGCAAAACTCCCAAAGCAAGGCAGTGGCAGCTAGCATGGCTTGCTAACAATTTAGAAATGCATCTAGTTCCCATAAGGTTTCATACTTTGCAGGACTGATGGAATTGCTGCATGTTTTAGCATTATTTTAATAGGTGGTAAAACTACTTAAATATGAAAATCAGTTGCTGAAGTAATTTTATCAGTAAGACATCTTTTAATTAGGGTGATAACTCTTGGTGTCTGAGCGTAACCCAGTGTGATTGCCCACAGTGGGAGACTGATCTTTATGGTGCTAACCCTTGGAAAAAAAACCCTATATTAATAATTTAAAATGGTCTTTGATGTTATTTTCATTTGCATCTACTTTGCATTTATAAAAATCAGTTAGCAAATATCATTAAACGTCTTGTATTTGAACTTCTGCAAAGAATCTCTAAGAGATTTAACTTGCAAGATTGACATATTACCAATAACTGTATATTTCTAGTTGGATGCTAATTTCTTATAAAAGTCAGATCATTGCTTTAATATTCAAATGTTTTGGTGCTGATTTCCTGGAATAACTGAAAGTTTTATTCTACTTCTTTTCTTCTAGAATAATTATGTTAATTTTTTTTCCCTCCTGCATAGCAATGTGATTTTATTTGGACTGTCTTAGATACTATAAATGAACATCAGTGAGTGAAAACTAGTACAGAGTTGGAGTGGTGACTTGCAGCAGGCTCCTATTACTAGCTTTTGTCAGTGATGTGCCATGAATTGTGGAGTACTAGTGTGATATGTTTTAAAAAGTATCTATTGGTTGTGTTTTGTTTTTTTGCAGAGTGGGTTCACTCCCCTCCACATAGCTGCTCACTATGGTAACATCAATGTAGCCACGCTGCTGTTAAATCGGGGTGCTGCCGTGGACTTCACTGCAAGGGTAAGTTTTGTCAGCTATGCTGAATTTGCTTTGTCACCACATGGCAACACCTTTGGCACAGAGGTGTGAGAAGCACATCATTCTTACCAGCCAAGGGGCCTGACCTGGCTCAGCTGGTTCTGTTACCATCTGGCGTAAGGGGCTTTCCCTGGGCTCAAGACCTCACCTCCCAAACTTCTGTTTTCATCAAAAGGAGCTGCTGTTTTCATGGTTCCAGCCTTGCAAAAGGTGGGCTGGGATCCAGTGACACAAATGCTTCCACCTGTAGCTGTAACATATGGCAGGAGTGACGTCTCCCTGCTAAATTCTCCTCACTGAGCAGTTGCTTCCAGAGAACATCAGGTGTAGTGGTGAATAAAGCATCCGTGCTTTCACTGCATGCACGAGAGCCAGGTGATTCATAAAGGAAATCTGAAAAACTGGAAGAGTAGGAAATGAAACGAGACCTTGAAGTCCATAATGTACACAGAAGAAAGACAGGAAACAATAAAGAGAAGTTAGAGTTGGAAGAGCAGGGGAAAAACCCAAACATATATGGATAGGGATACAGCAGGAAGGATGGGGTACAATATGAAGAGCAAGGAAAGATGGTGGTGCCAGGCATGAGACCAAATAAATAAATAAACCCCAAAATAAAACAAACTGAGATTGTGCAAGGCTTTGGCTCACCAAACCTTACCCAAACAAAGACAGGGAAGGGATGTGGTAGTGATCCAGAACAGTAGGAAGATAAAATTAAGGGAACAAGAGGCATTCAAAGTGAAAGTGAATTATGATATAAGAGAAAATAGGCATAAACTGGCCATGAATAAGTGTTGTCTAGAAACTGAGATATTTCCTATTAAATCTTGGTAATTAATTTTATTTAATTAACAATTGCTTAATAATGAACATTAAATATAACTAATGAGATTCTGGAACAATCTTTCAATTAAATTAGAAAAAAGTAAAAAAAATGTAAATTCAAGATTATATTTATGAGGGAAATTATGTCACATGGATAATCCAGCAGCTCCTCTTCTGAAATTTTGATCTTGTGTTATGTTTATTATTTTTGCAAGAGGAAAAGTACTGTTTAGAGCATTTGCACAAAAGGAAAAGTGAATTTACAGTATTCTACTTTAGATAGTTTGTATAGCTAAAAAAAAATGCTTCTGTGTTAAGGCACATATTTACATGCAGCAAAGTTTTATGACAAACATTGCAAACCCATTGCTTTGCTTTCACTGATAACACTGACCTCTGGTTTCCAAGTCCTTTAACTGACCCAATTAGAGCATTAAGGCATTTCATACCATCCTAAGCTTTGTCATTGTGTATTTGATAAGCCTTAACCACAGAAGCAAGGAAGACAAATGGGGTCTTGGGTCAACTCTTTCCCACTCAGAAACAAGATTAGGGATTAGCAATGCTACTACATTAGCAATTAGCAGCATTTAGTACCAGTGCACTGAATACCATCTGCCTATGCTTCTTTGGATAAAATAATAAGTCTTAGACTTCATCAGCTCTGTTTTGGATTAAGTGCACTTTTGGAGAGCACATACAGAGTAATAAGGCCATTCTTGCCTCCTCTTCAAGATCTGAACATTCTAAATTCTGCCTCCATTAGTTGTCATCATCAGAGGGAGATGAAGTTCTGGGATAGCTGGGGAAGTGCAGATGCAGTGACATCAGCCTGAAGAGCAGTGGGCTGAGGCTGTGACTCAGGGAGCACTGAACGTTGTTTGTGCTTGTGATACAGGGAGGGGGCATCCAGAGAGAGAGAGCTCATCTCCACTCCATGGCAGTTGCAAATCTAGATAAAGTTGTTGTGACAGAAAGAATTGCAGCATAAATAACAGTAATATGGAGTTGAATTTTGTTCTTTAGTGCTTTTCACTGCAGGGGAAGTAAGTGCTGCACAGAAGGATGGATTAGGTTCTGGCAGAGCAGTGGATTTGTGGGCTAAACAGAGCACATGCAATTATCAGCACCAAGTAGTGCAGCCCTTGCTTGATCCTTGATTACCCATGACCCACAGGTACAGCCTGCTCATTGCCACCTCTTGTTTTAATTTGTCTAAATGCTATCCACACTCTGCTGTCTTCTCTCTGCAGGAAAGGCCCTTATTTGAGTTGCTGACAATGTGAGATGAACAACAGAGCAAAGATATGAAGGGCTGTAACCCAATTAAAAATTACCATATGTACTGTAGCTTTCAGAAGTGCAAAGAGCAAACTTTTAACATGGGGTGTCAAATGCATGTTATGCATTTTTCCTTTGTTCTTATTAAATACATAGAAGTTAACATTACTTGTCTATCTCTCAGTTTATGTTCAAACTCTTCAGAAGTGTACAAATTCTGGGGAGAGGTTTGAACAAGAGGAGAAGATTATGGTAACAAAAAAGGCTTGTGTGACCAGGGTAAGGTGAAGACAAATGTGTGAGGGCAGGACAAATAGCCTTCTGCCACCATCAGTGTAGTCAGGGTGGGGAGAGGTGGAGGAATGTGAATGAATGTGTAGGATGAAGGCAGAACTCTTAGGCCAAGGGCAAGTGAAATGAAGAGCTGGTGAAAAGATGTAAGAAAAAGCAGGGCAGGCCTGTGGCAAAGATCTCCTCAGCTGCTGTTTTCAGCATGTTTCCAAGAGGCCTGAGGGAAGAAAAAGGTTCCAGCAGCGAAGGCAAGGAAAGAGATGAGCTTGCTGATGGCTCTCAATGTGTGGCAGTGGTGCTGTTCTGTAAGTAAGTGATGTCCCCGGTGACATTCAGTAGCAGCTGCTCCCTCAGCCCCACCGGTACACACCTGCCTGCCTCTCAGCTGTCACATATTCCCTTGGTCCCTTATTTCACTGCAACTAGGAGACAGGCACAGCTCCAGGAGCTCCTGCAGGTGTCACAGTGCCTGCCAGCCTGTGTACCTGCTGACTGTAGAGGCTGGGAGGTTGGAAATGCACCTACTTTTACAGGTTTGTACTCCTGCAGCTGAGTGACCGATGTCATGTCAGCTCTTCCCCTGAGCTGCATTAGCACTTCTGTGTCTGCTTTCTTCTCTTGCCTTGCTGCAAGTGCAGGGAAGGTGGCACAGCAAACTCTCCATTGGGATGGATGGAAATAATTTCAATAAACCAGCTTGTGATGCTCTTTATTCCACCTATAAACAGGGAGGCAGCTCTGGGAGCCATCCTAACCTCATTCCAGGTGAAACAAAATTTCCTTATTCAGCTGGATGTTTGCCAAACATTTTGCAACAAAGGAAAAGCAATCATTCCAAATTGCTTGACTTCTTGGGCTCAAACTCAGCAGAAAACCTGTCACAATTACTGGCAAGGTGTGCATTGCAGAGTAACAGGCATTTTATGACTACTCATTATCCTTTTCCTGTAGTACATTACCATGTGTCCCGCTTCTCCAAAATACTTAAAATACCTCATTGTGTCACCATATTTCCCTCTTGTTTAACTGGAAGACAATCACACAGAAACTAAAGAAGTGGAAGAGGAGAATAAAGGGCAACAGGGTGAATTTGGCCTCCTTTCGTAGCCAGATGAACACTTTAAAGTATTCTCTACTTGGGCTTTGAAGGATTGCAGCAGCTCCAGGCACCATTCTCTTAACAGACAATGCTAAGGAGAGGTATGATGAATCCTAGTTACAAACTGAAAGGTAGATACTTTTAAGTTAATCTATTTTATCAATTTTTTCAACAGGAAAAACTAATTCCTGTCATTTTATTGTTTATCAGTCACTTGTGCCTTTAAATCAAACTATATCAGGTGTCTTACCTAGAGTTTTAATTATTTTGAAGGTGTTTTGAATATACTGGGAAAAAGTTGAATGTACTGGTGAAAGTTGTCTTTTGGGGGTTCACACAGTCTCCAGATAGCATCCTTCTGAGATGATCTTCCAGTGGAAAGATCTGCTTAGCTCAGGTAAGGAAATGCCTTTGAAGCTCCACCTGTCTCTGAGGAAAGCAGTGGTTAGAAAGGAAGGAAAGAAGGATAAAATTCTCTTCATTTTCCAGAGCAAAAGCTGAAAGAAAACTCTGTGACCCCCACATCCACTCTGTACTTGAGCAAGACAGAAGATGGAAGTAGTCAGGGAGTCCTCTATGTGAAGGTGACCTCTCCCTGTATCTTTCTTGCCAAGGCAAATAGGAGCTCATCACTGTGCCACAAAACTGCATCCAGCCCTGGGATAAGCCTTCCTGATACACAGCACTCCTTGTGCTAGAGATCTCAGTTCCACTGGGAGTGGGCTTTGCTTGTGGAAAGTTTGCTTACTGGAAGGTTAGGAAAGGCTTTGGTAATTTTGAGAGTGGTGTGAGGACAACATGCATTAATGATGACCCTGAGGCTGAGAAGCAGAACACCATTAGCCCATCAAAAAGAGCAGGCAATGTCTAAGTGACAGGGGCATAAAAGAAAAGCATCTTTTTTTTCCCCCAGTGGTAGTTTGCCATAAGAGCCCCTTTCTATAGAATTCCTTCTTTTCTTCTAGGATTCATTTTATACATTTCTACCCTGAAGAAAGTTAAGTATATAAGCACACAAGAACTAAAATAGCACAATATAAGACTTACTAGAATTAAGGAGTGGGGGGAAAAAAGCTGGGAAATTGTGCACTGTTGAGGGTTTCCTGGAAAGCATCTGGTTGTGCATTTTTATCTTTAATTTCTATAACATCTATACAAGCTTCAGTGATCCCAGTAACTGCTACTAGAATGTAAGACTTTTCTCTGCAGGAATTCTGCTGTGTTGTAGCTCTAGTTTTGAACTGAAAAATACAGAGGAGGATATTGGGTGTTTTAACATACATGTTGGTGTTGGTGCATAGTTGTATATGAGATTATTCAAATGCACACCACAATCTTCCCATACCTCCAGAGTCTGGTAATAGTGGTAATAAAAATGCAGTGTTGCTGCTGACAATCCCAGTATGCAAAAACCACCATTATGCTCTTTCTTTAATAACCTCTAATGCTGGAGAGATTTTCCAGACTGTATAAGAAATTTCTGTTATAGCAGTATGTGTGTTTTCACCTTCTGTCTTACACATTCTGTGTCAATATTAAGCTCTTCCTAGAGTTTGCTCTCAGTTGAGGATTGAGAAGAATTATCTTACTAAATTCCGAGTTAATCTGAACATTTTGGTAAAAAACTCTTCTGGTTTGTTTTAAATCAAGGAAGTGAAATTTGAAATCAGACAAGCGTAATTTTTCTGATGAAAACTGCCCTCCACTGAGAGGCTGGGAGGAGAGCTCAGAGGTGGAAGTAAGTTCTTTCATTGGCAGCAGGAAGAAATACCAAGTCCATGTGACTGGCAATGAGTCTTCATAGTCCTGATGTGATCAGCTGCTCAGTCAGAGTTTAAATTAATGCAGCATATGACTAGGAAAGGTTTTTGCTTTGTTTTGTGCCTTGCTTTAAAGGTGCATTTCAGAGCCCAATGTGAAGCTGTAAGTTGAGACATTTACTTTTCTCAGTTATTATTAGCATCCTTATGTTTGTAAGACTCCAGCTGTGATGGTAGAAAGAGGCAATCTCATAGGACAGCATAGCACATGAGAAACCCAGGGGGAGTTCCTGGTTTTCTAAATGCTTTTAAATGTAACCATATAAAATCTACTTTGCACACTGACAATTTTAACCCTTCTTTTTTCATGACTTTCTAACCATTTGTATTGCTAATTTGTAGTAAAACGAACAATTCTGATTGCTGTGGTGAACTGTGATGAATAATGCTGTGTGTCAGAGGGCAGCTGATCTTATTTCAGCTGGGAAATGTTAGGTGGCTCATTTCTCAACACAAGATAGCTCAGAAGTTTTTGTCTTTTCTTGTGAAGCTATAGATAGAGAGCTGCAGCTGGAAAGGCTTAGTGTTCCCTCTGATCAGGCACAAGCAAAGGCCACTGACTGTAAAAGCAGGTCACTCCTCACCCATCATATTTGTGGGTGTTATGTAGCTCTGGAGGAAGGCACAAGCCCTGTGTGTGGGGGTGGTGGGCTGCAGCAGGCAGTGGATGGAGACAAAGGGAGAACCACCACCCACAGTGTTTTGAAGTGTAGAAAAGGTTGCATTCACCTAATCCATGGCATTTTGAGCTAGGTATGGCCTCAGAGTACTTCAGGTCATGTGCCCCAGGAAATCTGCCAAGGAGGAGAGGGAAGGCTGTGTTCTAGTTGATAATCCTGTGAGCATTTTTTGTGTAGTTTTAGCTTACACTTCTCACAAGTGATGCTTCATATTCCCTGTAGAATTTATTAACTCACAAATTGGACCTCAATGTCAAGGGGTCTACCTGAGACATTACCCAGCCTTGGATATTTCAACAGCAAGGGCAAGCAGCACTCCAGCAGAAATTCTAAATCTGAACCACATCTTTTAATGGCAAATTTTGGAAAGCATTTCACCTTTATTACTGTGGGAAAACATCTTCAAAAATTTCCTGATTTACTATTCTATCTTAAGAACAAAGGGAGAAATTTATAGAAGATCAAACGGATAAAAATAGACTGAAAAGACAGCAGATGCTGTTGATAAACTGAAGAATTCAGAACCTTACTTTTGGTGGCTATTTTGTTTGCTGATACAACAGTTTTAGTGTTAATAAGCAAAACCAAATTTGCACGTATTATGAAGCTTTTTTTTTAATCTCTTGTTTCTTGTGACAAGTACAAGTAACTCCATTTGGAGTTCCTTGCTTTAGGTTTTGTCAGCAGAAAAATTAATGATGGTGTTGTCTGATGTTTTTTCACTTCTCAGTTCACCTTCTTAACTGTGAAATGAGAGATGGGGAAGGACAGGACCATACATATGAAACTTCTGGTTGTGGTTCTTTAAGGCTTGGTCCAACACCGTATTGAGCAAAGACAAGTTTCTTGGCTTGAACATCAGTGTGCAATTATTCAAGTATTCACATTCTTTGCTACCAGTAAAAGCTTAAATAGCTAAACAGCAAAATTAAATTCTGAATAAAGACTTGCCCTCTCTGTCTTTTTCCTCTTCTTTTCCTCACAATGCTTTTCTGAGATGTTAAGGGTGACAAAAGTTAAAAGTGTTTTTAATCCCTTGTCTCGTGATTTTTTAAATAAACTATCTGATCAGGTTAGTAAAGTACAAAAAAACTGCGAACTCCTTCCAATGGAATGGGTGCTCTTTGCTAGAAAAGAGGAGCTGTTTGGTCGTCCATAAGGACAAATACTGCACTGTACATATGGAGTTTTATTTGCTTGATTTCTCCTGCTTCATTAATTATTTCAGGGAAACTGTGTGTAGTGTGTAACAAACTTTTCTGGAGCAATCCCATCCTTTTGCCCTCCATCTCTTTGTAATGTGAACTTGCTGCCTATTTTCAACCAAAAGTAACTCTAGGTTTCAAGTTGCTAAAGCCATTAAATTTATGTTTTTTGTAAAGACAGGTGATCACATAGAGTTAGGATGGATTGCAAGCTCTCAAGCTCAGTCCTTATTCAGTGCTGCAGAATTTTCCCACATTTCCAGCCAGAACGATCGCCCCTGTCAGAAGCTGGGAGAGAAATATGCTGTCCTAATAGCTTTGGTAGCAATCCAGAAATATTAATGTCTTTTAAACAGGACTTGGTTTTGAACATGAAAGTGGATATTTTTAATTTTTTCACCTGTTGCAAGCAAACAGTGTGACCTAACCATTAATTGCTAAGTGAAAGTCATTCCTTTTAGTTTTGAGCTGTGCATTTGCCAGCACTTATCTATCTATTCTAGAATCAATTCTCCTTCATTTATGGCAACAGGAGCTTTGACTGGCAAATAATTAGATCCAAAGTGTACATTCTTATGGGGTTATGCCCTCCCCTGTGCTGAACTAAATTCAGCTTAGTGTAGAGAAGAATGAGAACCAGACTTCTAGTAGGTATTTGTCTTGCATTTTGTAATGCTGTCCCTTTCTCCTCCATTTTTTTCTTGATGCTTGGAAAATGCTTTTCTTCTTGTCTGTGTATGAGGCAGTAAATTATTACTACTAAATTGTTTTGATGCATTAACAGAGCACTAGGATCTATTAGGCTGAGTTAACCTCTTTACCCCTTAATATTAACAGGTAGAAAAAGGTGTTCGTTAATCTAAATCACCTGCAGTACTCTTTATGTGAAGACACAGAAGTTATTTCCTTTACCTTTTTTTTTTTTGTCAGGAAAATAGAATTCATCTGTCTGTCCTTCTGACCTCAGAAACATCTTTCCTCCTGGGAAGAGAGGAAAAGCAGAAAGTATCTCCACATAATTGTTTCTCTCTTTTTTTTTTTTTTTGATGTCCTCTTTGTGATTGGTAAAGTAATGTGGTGACCCCATATTATATCCAGTCAAATAGAATAAACTCCTTTTTTCAAAACCAACTCACGGAAAATTTAACTGATCACATAATTTTACGTCCCTGAAAGGACTAGACATGCTGCACTTTCTGTTTAATATGCTAAGCATTTTCTTGCTTTACTTTGCTTTTTAAAGGAATGAGAAGCTACCCTATCAGAGTCATCACTTTGATACCCTAATGATCATTAATATTGTAGAATGAATCTCTGTCATTTAACCTTGCTAACATGCATTTTACCTCTGTGATAATATTAATTAATACTTTCTAGTAGCTGTGAGTTTGCTTCATAGTGAAAGTTTGTGTAAATGAAAATGTAGCAACTGCATGAGGTATTTGGTGTTACGATTAGGCTGTGAGTCAGCTTGTCA
This sequence comes from Erithacus rubecula, assembly GCF_903797595.1. Taxonomy (NCBI): domain Eukaryota; kingdom Metazoa; phylum Chordata; class Aves; order Passeriformes; family Muscicapidae; genus Erithacus; species Erithacus rubecula. The sequence continues at coordinate 6,577,039 of NC_136660.1, forward strand.
CATCTGAGAGGGGATCTTTGCTCGGTGCTGTTCTCTGTCACTCCACTCACCTGCAGTTCTGAGGAGCACTGCTGAACGCTCTGTTAGCTAGGTCAGACACCAGTCCCCCTCCCCAGCTGCTCAGGGTGCATTTCTGATTCAGTCAGCCACAGGACACGCTCACTGCATGTGCTGCTTTCTGCTGGGTCCCACGGCCACTGGTTTCATGCAGCCAGCTCTTTGTGCTGCCCTGAACACACAGAACACATCCTTTACAATTCTCTTTGCCTGCATACACTAGCTGCGTGCTCTGTTTAGACCCTTTTTATTTTCACTTGGCTCCATATGATCAGATATATACAGGACACAGCCTTCATACGCCATGAGATAAAGGATTCATCAGGGCATGAAGAGACGTCCTGGCTGCATCTTGTTAAAGAAGCGCCTGTGCACACACACACACACACACACATTGGTTATGTAACTGTCCTCAATGTGCAGCATCCCTGCCTCTGTGGCCTGCCAGGCAGCACTCAGGGAAGCACACACACTTCTCTGCAGCCCCTCTTCAGTGTTACATCCATTAGAGGAACAAATTGAATAGGCAAAATTAACGGTGGAACTGAAATGAAGATGCTGGCCAGGCTTTCAGAGTTGGCTGATAATGTTCAGAAATAAGCGATGTTGGCCTCTCATAATTTTTTGAATGAGATCTACAGATAAAATAGTTTTGTTTATTTTTCTATGGCTCCTACAAGGCCAGTGAAGTTGAGGTATGAAGCCTTATCACTACAGGCTCAGTAACAGCCACAGCTGGATTAAATTGCTAGGATTCAGTAAAATTGCGTAAGTTGAACTCTTAAGCCAATGTTGTGAGCTAAGGCATAATCATGTCATCTTATAACTCCAGCAACAATTTGGCCTTTGTTTTCACCATGTATATGTTGAGATATCAGGCCAGTAATTTACATGTGTGGTTGAACACAGCTTCCCTTTGCTTTCAGGGAATCAGACTGTGTTATGCTTTAGCAAATTGGGCATAATTCCTTCTGCGAGCAAACCAAAAATGGAGTTCATGAAAGACAGGCATATGCATATTTATTTTCATGTTTTTTTCTTCCACAGAATGATATCACGCCATTGCACGTTGCATCAAAAAGGGGAAACGCAAATATGGTCAAACTCCTGCTTGATCGAGGAGCTAAAATTGATGCCAAAACAAGGGTAAGCTTAAGTGTGAGTGCTGCAAGTGACTGTGTGGAATTATTGCCTCTGACCTGTGTCTTGCTGTAGAGCTTAAATCATTCATCTTCCCAGTAGGCTGCTACAGCTACACTGCGCTTCTTTTTTATGAAATGAGTGCAGTAGGATATTAACATTTTACATCTCTTATAGCAAGTGTGTGAAACATCAAGGAGGGCAAAGTTCAGAGCCAACTATTTTCCATGTTCCCTTTCCAGTTTTTAATTAGGAGCTGCTTTTATCTACTTGGGAGTAGAGGTGAATCTACAGGAACATGCTAAAAGATGAGAATTCAAGTCAGATATTTCAGAATTTGAATGCTAGCAGGGTAACTTTGAGCTGCAGTGTGTTTTTGCCTTTCACCATCCACAGGCTGATGAGCCTCCTGCAGCTCAGGCTCTGTGAGGGGTGCTTGGCTGCTGCCTGGGATTTGTCAATACATCCTTGTGCTGGGCACAAGGATGGTTTCCATCAGGCTGACTCCTAACTCACTGCCCTGAGTGACTTAGAAACACAGTGCATGTGGTTATGTCTAACTGACATAGATAAAACCCAACCAAACCAGAGATATTTTATTTACTTACACAGCAGAAAAAGAAAAAGAAAGAAGAAAAAAAAAAAAAAAGGAAAAAAAAGAAAAAGGTCAAATGTTTGGAAGTACACCTGGAACTAGTGGTGCTGTGGGCTGTCAGGGCAGTCTTTGCAACACACTCCTGTGTGTGCAAGGTAGCTCTCAAGAGCTGTCCCAGTAACTTTTTGACAATTACAATTTTCTTGAAATATTAATTTATCACCTCTACCTTTTCCCTTTTGAATTAGTCTGTTTTAGTTCTACTGTTCGGCATCATTCTAAACAAAAGAAATTAATAACCTAAGAATATTTTTTTCTATAGCTGCTCCTGTATTCACAGGTTTTTGTTTGGTTACTGTAGTCTCTGAGATTTCCTGCAGTGCTTGTTAGGCACATTGCTGTTTTTTTCCTCTGTTGGATTCAGAAACTGGGTCAATTTATTTTGTCATCTCTTCATTCTCTCCACATGTTCTTTCTTGTTGCTTCCATTTTACCTTTAGCAGCTGATGATTTATTTCTAGAATGTTTCCGTTTTTTCTAGTTGGGCAAAGAGATGGAAGAGATGACTTTTCATGGGTGATGTGGACAGTGGGTATAGTTTCTGGGCTGAAATTCCAGCCTCCTCTGTGCTACATCAGGGTGCTGTAAGGGGTGTGATTCTACCTTGTGGTGGGAAGGACCCATTGGTGGTGTAACAGATGTGCAGTTGGTCAGAGCAGGGAGAAAAGGACTTGCTGGGGGATTAGGTTGCCTCTGCAAGTATTTGCATGGTCCGCTGCAGTCCAAATCATTAGGGACAAGTACTTTAAGTACTTAGAGTCAAGTTAGTTCTTTTAGTTAGGAAAATGCATGCTCTGCTTAATTTCCTATATCACAAGCTGCAGGTCAGACACTGGGATAATTTATGTAACTAAAAATACAGGCTGGGACGGAAACAGGATCTAGGAAGAGGGCAGAAGCTCCTGAGTCTGGCACAGCTTCCCGGTGAGGCAAAAGGCAGTGATGACGGTGGTTCACACAGTGCTGGTTTGCTTTTTCTGGCTCCCCCAGAAAACACCCCAGATGGCTGTATGGGGAAACAGCTTCCCCAAACACCCACCCAGTCCAGAAGTCAGAAGGGATTTGCATAACTTGTGCTGCTTGTGCTGTCCAGGTGTCACTCCAGGCTGGCAGTCGGAGCGAGTCACTCCGGCTTCTGGCAGCTGGAACGAGTGGGAGCCATGGGAGCTGTGGGAGCCGTGGGAGGTGTGGGAGCTGTGGGGGCTGTGAAGCTGTGGGAGATGTGGGGGATGTGGGAGCTGTGAAGCTGTGGGAGATGTGGGGGATGTGGGAGCTGTGAAGCTGTGGGAGATGTGGGGGATGTGGGAGCTGTGAAGCTGTGGGAGCCATGGGAGCTGTGGGAGCTGTGGGAGATGTGGGAGCTGTGGAAGCTGTGGGAGATGTGGGGGCTGTGAAGCTGTGGGAGCTGTGAAGCTGTGGGAGCTGTGAAGCTGTGGGGGATGTGGGAGCTGTGAAGCTGTGGGAGCCGTGGGAGCTGTGGGAGCTGTGAAGCTGTGGGAGCCGTGGGAGCTGTGGGAGCTGTGGGAGATGTGGGAGCTGTGGAAGCTGTGGGAGATGTGGGGGCTGTGAAGCTGTGGGAGCTGTGAAGCTGTGGGAGCTGTGAAGCTGTGGGGGATGTGGGAGCTGTGAAGCTGTGGGAGCCGTGGGAGCTGTGGAAGCTGTGGGAGTCGTGGGAGCTGTGGGAGCCGTGGGAGCTGTGGAAGCTGTGGGAGTCGTGGGAGCTGTGAAGCTGTGGGAGATGTGGGAGCTGTAAAGCTGTGGGAGCTGTGAAGCTGTGGGAGCTGTGAGCTGTGAAGCTGTGGGAGATGTGGGAGCTGTGAAGCTGTGGGAGCCGTGGGAGCTGTGGGAGATGTGGGAGCTGTGAAGCTGTGGGAGATGTGGGAGCTATGAAGCTGTGGGAGATGTGGGAGCTGTGAAGCTGTGGGAGCTGTGAGCTGTGGAGCTGTGAAGCTGTGGGAGCCGTGGGAGCTGTGGAGCTGTGGGAGATGTGGGAGCTGTGGGAGCTGTGGGAGCAGTGGAGCTGTGGGAGCTGTGGAGCTGTGGGAGCCGTGGGAGATGTGGGAGATGTGGGGGATCTGCTCCCAGCGGGACTGACTCATCCTGGCAGCCTTTGGGGCCAGACTCTCACACAGCTGCGGGTGGGCAAAGGGAACAGCACCAGCGGGGCTCAGAACCAGAAGCAAGAGAAGACTGGAGGGAGATGATAAAAGGGTGTTGTTTCAGGAGTGCCTGCCTGGTTCTCATATTCAATTGCAAAGATTAATTGCTCTGAGCTGGCACAACACATGTTCCTGCTAAATCTCTCCTGTTGTTCCAACCTGACCCAATGTTGTTTTCCAAGGCTGAACAACTGAGATATGTCAACTTTGCAGATATTACCTTTTTTTTTATTATTTTTTAAGCACCATATTTCTTTTCAGTGTCCCAGATATAGAATGGCCCTACAAAAATTCAGGATGACAAAAGCTCTGGTCATATCCTTTACAGCAGCATCACCACTGTTGAATTCATTGAAAGGCAAAGAGCAGCTGAGGCTGTCTTTTCTGATACATGTTATCAGCTGGATGCCCAGGCAGAGCCCAGCCTTGGGTGTTCTGTGAGGGGCAGGTGCTGAATGTGCACACAGCTTGATAACAGGTGGGATTTAAATGTGAAAAAAAGTGAGTCTCCCAGAAAAGTATTTATAAATGTGACACCTCTCTCTTTTTTTCCTATTTTTTAATGAGATAAACAGAATTTTTGTGTGTAAGGGATAAGCAGATTGGTTTTTTGTTTTTGTAGTATAGTTTTTTTTGTCTTGGACATTATGATATGACATAATTCAAAGATTGGTTATGGAAGAAAAAATACTTCCTTAAAGGTAAACAGCAAAGATTCTCTGTCCTTATGAAAGGACAAAAAAATCTTGAAATTGCTGGTTTCTATTGTTCAGGGAGATAAATTCTTGGGCCTTTGTTTCTCCTGTTTCATGTCTGTATTTCACCTTTAAATGTGAATGCAGAACATACTGTTTTGTGTTGTTGACCAAACACTAACAGAGACAGGATTTGCTGCTCTGACTCTTAGATGGGACAGATTTAGCCATTCAGCTGGTATTTTGTATTCTGTTGCTGCAATCCATTCTCTGTATGGGATACTGGAATACTCTCCACATAATGCTTATTTTTATTGTTCACAAAAAGAACAATTTTATAGATAAATTAACAAAAAGCCTTTGCTAAGTAATAAGTTGAGGTAGTAATTTCTTTTTCTTAGTCATTTACATGAGCATTTGTTGCTGACAGATGGTCCAGTAAACTGTAGTGCTGCACAAAAGGTTAACATGGAGGGCTGAATCCATATCCTATTTAAATTGTTATAAAAGTAATCCAGGAGCTCCCACTTTCTCTGTATCCATTAGGACTGGGATTTGATGAGCACCATTACACCTGCACACTGTAGTTGTGAGTTGAGAGACACATCCCAAAAATTATGTTAAAACTATTTTGAGACTCAGATATGCCTTTTTTTTCCATTTTAGTTCATGCTATGTTACATTGTTTATTTTAACCAGCTGTTCATCTTTCCTTTGTTGTCTTTTTCGTGCATGAGGTGTCCAGCAACATTTGGGGCTGAGTACAGAATTCTTAAGGGTACTCCTCAAGAAGTATGTACTGCCAGGGAAGCTTTAATCATTCTGGTTTTCAGTTAAGATTCTGGGCAAAGGCAGTTAATACTCATGTAACATGTTTACTGAATTTTGCCCTAGTTATGTTTTTCCTGTCTTCCAGAAAAGACTTTAAAAGTAAAATTCAATTAGAGAGGTTGATTAAATTAGCTAGATTTGCTTTGGCTGCCTAATACTGTATATGCCAAAGTGAATTTGTGTCTGAGGCAGGCAGCAAGCAAGTTTTAGCCTGGATTAACAATAAGTGTTTATAATCTCCATTCTCTTGATTTTGCAGCTAAATAACAGGCCCAGCACTCATATCTGCATGAAAACATGTGGGATACAATCTTTGAAGATGCATCAGATCATGCATAAGCTGCTCCAGAAAAGTCATGTTTATTAGGATATGAAATAACTACAATGACACTACCTTGGCACTCTGAGTGTGCTTTGCACATGCAGGGAGAGAGAGCAAACCTTGTTTGTTGCCCTACTGCCCAGAAGGGGCAGTTTGCAGTAGTGCCAATGGAGTGAAGATTTCAGGAGACCTGGAGCACAGAGGGGCTGTGGGATAGAGCCCAGCTAGGCTGAGTGTGCATGGAGAGTCACTCAGCAGCGCTGGGCAGATAGATAAACCCTGGAGGCTGCAGTAATTGCTCTCCTGGGAGTGTGTGCTGTTACCTCTGGCTCAGGGGACAGGAGTGCCTGGTGCTCCTGCCAAGGCTGTGGGCAGGCTCCAGGAGTTGGCTCGAACTCTGGCAAGCTCTTGCTGAATATCTACATCACATTTAAGTTTTTACTGAGTATTGTGCTTGGTTTCATCACTCTTGAACTGGGTTACAAGCTGATGCTCACTGATGTGAGAGCTGTGGTACTGAGGCTATTGTGGCTTTGGGAGTCAGCCCACAGGATGCCATGATGCAAGGGGAATATTGGGTGAGCACTGACTGGGAAGAGGTAGCTGGGGAGTACAAGGAGACTGCTCTGTGCTGACCCCATGCTGCTCAGGGCTCCCTTAAAGACATGCATGGTGGTGAGGAAACACACTGCAGCAGGAAGGCTCTGTCTCAGGACAGGTGTGACTCCAGTGTAACAAGAGCTACACAGGTACCTGAGTGTAACAGAGACCAGAAACAATGCTTAGGTCTTTTGTGTGTGTGTGTGTCTGTTTGTGTGTGTGTGTGTGTGTTTAAAATAAAAGCTAAAGCAGGCAGCAGCCCCAGAAATGGGCATGCAATGCTAATGAGAAGCTTGTGCCTAATCATAACTCCTCCTATTGTCCTCTTGGCTTTGCTGAAGCTACTCTCAGGCTCTCTGGAGGGATAGATAATACAGATGATATGATTTATCATGTCAGTGCATACTTACAGAGTCCTTAATCTGCAGATTATTGTCATAATTGTTTGTAATGGTTTTTCTGAGCCATTGCAGACTATCATATTAAGGCAAGTTTGCTTCCTAATACATGTAATATATTTTATGCTTCACATAGTATAGTCTATGTGAACAGTAAATAAGCAACTAGAAAGTCTCCTGACAAAGTCAGTGAGTCTTACTGAACTCAGAGCAGTCTGTTTTAATCTCTTTTTAAAAGTCTTTGTGATCTTCATTTCAGATTGCCTCTGCGCATTTCTTTACCAGCTCTGAGTGTCATGTAGCAATAATGTCTTTAGAAATTATAAAAAAAAAAAAAAAAGAAAAAAAGAAAAATCTATGCAACTAAATTATCTGTATTGGAGTGTATTTGCTCTTTGTGGTGGGGGACCTGACATCATATGAACAATAACTATGGATCAGCCATCCATGGCAAGCATCCGTGTGCATTGTCTTGTGTCTCATGTGATGCATCTGGTAGTAGTGACTGATGTGTGGCCCAGAATGAGGTTCAAGCTGGCCAAGCATGACTGGCTGCTCCTCCTGAGCCACAGAAACCTTGTCAGGCAGAAATACCCACAGAGGGGCAGCACACTATGCTCTGGAAGCACTGGAAGGGTCTCGACTGGTACCAAAATATGATCGAATGTGTTTCATTTCTTTGCGAGCATGGTATGTACTAACCATGGTATGTTGGTGAAATGACTTGGGGAGATATGAAGTCTGGAAAATGGTCTCTTTGGTGCCCTGATCTCCTTGAGTATCTATCTTTGATGTACCTGCAGAATGTGATAATTATAGGAAGTAAAAAGAGTGAACAATCTAATGTACATGATGATCTTCAGCTCTTGCCTACAGGTCTGTAGCTACCCAGCCTTGCTGGGTTTGATTTTCCTTCCCATACAAGTTTTCCCTTTTTTGTAGGTGATATTTTCGTATCAAATGTTTGTGTTTTCTCAGTACATGATTTACCCTCACCCATGGAAACTACTGGTAGAAAAAATATGCATTACCTATTTAAACACTTGTGAAGCTATAGCAAAACATTTACAACTCAGCTGAAAAATACATCAGCTGAAACCTGCATCATTTGCAGGTTTTGGTATCTTTTCTCTTTGTCTTTACTTAAACGTTTTGAACAATAAATCTTAAATTTGTGTAGTATCATTTTAACAAGACGCACTTTCCAGTATTTTATGGGCTGAAATAGCAGGAAGAAGCAGAAAATGCAATAAAATTGAGAGGTGTCAGTAAGAACATTGTGGGCCAAGCTGCATTCATCTGGTGGGAACAAATGACTCCCTGAGTGAAGGGAGTTAAGTCTCAACCAAAATATTTTCTCCATCTATGTCAAAAATACATGCCTTACTTTTAATGCAAGAATATGCACAATGAGAACCATACAAGTTTTAAATGAGAATAGCAGGAAAAGTTTGTCATGACAATTCCTACCTGTTATCTTTCATAGGTTTATTAGGAGCAGGAGAATGTTAGGCTCTCTGAACCATCTCCTTCCTCTTCCTGGCTGCCCTCTACATTTTGCAGGGCTTAACCTGGTATTCCAGTAGAGTGTAGTTTAGGAATTACTGAGGAAAAATATTATAATTGCACGTAAAAAGTATGACTGAGGAGGTACCTTAATAATATTTGTTATCATGCAGAAAGGGAGGGTGGGAGTGTATGTGTGTGAAGAGAGTGTGAGAAGGAACTTTAGATAATCCCTTATATAAAAATGATGTGACATATGTATTCTAGACAATACCACATATATGTTTTAAGAGTAGTGGAAGACATCAGAGAAAAGCCCCTTTCGTTGTGACTTGTAAATGGAGATCCAAACTTTCTGAAAACTATGACATCATTATTTGCAACAAGCAATAGGATGTTGACTATTACTAACAAACTATTCTAAAAGAGGTATAGACAGTATGCCTTGACTCTAGGCCAGTCATTTAGCTGGAGTCTTCACAAGACAGAAGTGAATCCAACATACTTCCATTACCTGGGATTAAGATGGTTTTCTCATCTGCTGTACTCTTGTCAAAATCAGTGTAATAAAAGAGTCTGAGGAGAATTATTTTTTCCTCTCAGGCTAACTGACTATCCACCAACTTTGATGCATACTGACAAATGAGAGACCCAGTTTTCTCCCAAGGCAAACACACAAAAAGCACCTGAAGTGCAATCTCATCTTTTTTTTGCATGTGCAGAGAGGGCTGGAAGAAGCCCATTGCATGAACACCAATGTGATATGACTACTTACATGTTCAGAAAATCAGAGCCTGAATGTGCTCTGTTGGTTTGAACAAACAGGTTCAGGTGTTCATCTGTGGAAGAGCAGCGCCTTGCAGGAATTAATGAGCCTCCTAGGATGTCACAGGTCCCTACAAAAGCGTGCAAGATTTTAGCATGTCTGACACTAATCAGTTATAACTCTGTATCCCACAGGATGGGCTGACCCCCCTCCACTGTGGAGCAAGAAGTGGCCATGAACAGGTTGTAGAAATGCTGCTGGATCGTGGTGCCCCTATTCTTTCCAAAACCAAGGTAACTGATACTCTTTCCTGCTGGGATAATCCTTGGGATTTTTTTCTTTTTCCTAAGGTAATTCTGTATATCTCATATGTTTAAGGGTTTGGCAATAACTTTCCTATTTCTTAGTTATTTAAAGTAACTGTGTGGGAGCTCTCCAAAGTGAATGCCGTATGTAGAGCACGTCTGCATATGAAAATGTGTTAAATCGAGATATGCAAGAAAAGATTTCTGTGCCAACCAAAAAGGCTTGTGTGGTAACCCTATCCTTTGGAATTTCAGTAGCTGAAGATCTCTGTGTCTATCCTGGAATAAATACACAGTGATTACAATAAATCTTCAGCTTGAACCAATTTACCCTAAGGCTAGAGAAGAGACAAGAGATAAAAATAGAGCAATGTCCCTTTGCAGAGACAGCTCTTATTTCCTAAGGACTTAGCCTGATTATCAGTTCTCCACTTTCTGTCTCTCTACAGTTTATCATGCAAAATTCTTCCTGATAATTTCAATTTCACCTATGCCAGGGTGCACAGATTGCTTTAGACCCAAGGGCTGGCATTAAAGGAAGCACTTCCCAGAACTCTCCTGGCAGCAGACTCTGCTGTGCTGTTACTGCTGATTTCAAATCTCAGAGCAGCAGCCTGCTTTTCACCACTGCAATCCATGACTTCCCCATTCAGGGATGACATTTGGGCTATGCAGTTTGTTGAGGTTCTTTCCAAAGATAACTTTCACTACATGGTGGTTTGTTTTTTTTCTTAGTCTGTAACCAATGTGTTTCAGCAACATTTCTGTTCCATTGTTATTTCTTTTCTCTCTCTGTCATCCTGTCCTATTCTGTCTCAGCACCCTTCTATATTCTGCTTTTCTCCTCCCTCCTTTTTGCCCCCTTTACTGGAATATATTTAGCATTTGTTTGGGGAGGTTGGTACCAGCTTTCCTCTGCTCAGTGAGTCACTGGCAAGAGCTGTCATGGGTAATCTGACAGACAGTTTTCACCCATCCTCTGCATGTGGAATTTCCATGGACTTCCACAGCCCTAGCTCACAAACTCCATGAGTGGGGGAGAGCCACAAGGGGCTGTCTGGAAGCCCTTGTGCCACATCTGCCACTCATGGAGCCTGGAGCTCATACTCCAGGGAGAAAGGCTCTTCCTCCCTCTTGGAGAGCTCTTTTTATTACTTAAAGGGAAAAAAAAACCCAAACCACCACCAAAACACCACAAAACCCCCAACCGATCAAAAAACCACACTGCAACAAACCAAATCAAAGAACACCCACATAAACATCCACCCTATTTCTTTACTACCACCATTGTAAATGAAAACCTCTCCTAAGGAACTACTTTCTGTTGCGTGAATGTTGTATTTTCAGGTGTTACCTCAAAACTTAAGCTGCTTTCAAGACTGTAGGTTTTGAAGTTGTTGCTGCTTCTGAGCAGGCTCACACAGCCTGGCCAAGAGTTCACTAGACAAAATCAGGCAGATTACATGGGATAGTGGGTATGAAATTGCCTAAGGCTGAGAGAAAGGCTGGATGTTGATCTGCAGAGGCTTATATAAACAACTTTTGCAAAATAAGAGCCTCCTCTGGAAGAGGGAAAGTTGTTACATGTTAAAAAGTGAACAGAAGAAAGTACAGAACTTCCTGCATTTCCTTCTGATATGTTAATTCTGCCATTTTCAGAAGGTAAGATAGTAAGTAGCTGTACCTCTGAATGGCATAAATGAATTCATTCATTTGGCACTAAAGTGCAGTACTGTCCTCTGCAAAAATCAGCATCTCCATTCTCTTCAAATTAAGTCATATATTATTGGAAATAGGACACATCTTTGAAAGAATTTGAACTTCACAGAGTCTTCTCATGTTACATAAAACTCTTTCAGAATAATAACCAGGTGGCAGTTTGGTAACTATTTCCTGCTAGAGATGGTTTAGTCTAGTGCTGACCCCTTTTTGCACTGGAAGAAACTTAGATTTATTTTCAGGCAAGGTGATGACCTAATGGATTATATGGGGGTTTCTACAGGCAAAATGGAAAAGGAATTCAGGTCCTGAACATGCCAATGATTTTGGATGTAAGAAATTACAACCCTGTCAAGAAATGTCCATATTTTTAAATTACTGGTTTTCCAGACTTCTTTGGCTCTTCATATTTTATCTTTTTTTTTTTTTTTTCTTGCCCCAGGGTTAATGGCTCTAGGGTGAGAAAAAAATCTTTCTCAGATTAAAGCTCTTTGACACAGCTACAAAATAGGCTTGGTAATTTTATGTTTACCTAATCAGACAGTTGATACTTTGTTTCATCTCTATGATCCTATTTTGTTTTAAGGTTTTTCTATTTTATTTTATTTTATTTTATTTTATTTTATTGTTATTTTTTATTTTTATTATTTTTATTTTGGTTTAAGGTTTTTTTTTTTGGGTGTTTTAAGATATGGTGTGACCTTATGGTCCTTAATGGTCAATGTCTTGGACTAATCTTGATCTTCCCCTTTTAATAGTTTCTTGGCAATCTTTAAAAAAACAGTAAGGTAAGAGTATTTATGAAGTGGCTCCATCCTAAAGCACCAGATCATTTCTTAGGGTCATTGTTAGTCTGTCTCTCACAAGAAGGATGTGGGCCTGGAGTACATTATTACATGTAACATTTTTATTTTGAATGTGGCATTGAAATATTAACTGACTTGTGTAAGGTTATAGAGTATCATCAACTGCAACATAATTCAGCCTGGTTTAGTGTATAACAAAATAAAGTTTTCCAGTTTATTTTGTCTTCATCAACTTCTTTAGCATCCAGTCTTGTCTCTAGCTTTTCTGTGTGAGGTCTATCTAGCTGCTGCACTTTTCTTGTCCATTTCAAATTTTGATCAAGTATTTTGCTGATTTTTCAAATTGGCTCTGTTTCTTCCTTTCTTTCCCATCCATGTCAGTCTTTTTGGTACAAGTCTCTCCTTAAGGGAGTCACATGTCAACTTCCCATTCTCTTACTGCATTAATAAGCATGTTTTATTGGTTGTTATTGTGAAGAATGACACTTTTCACCCAAAGAATCTTTCTTATAATAACGGAAAAGGATGGTATTTAAAGTTTCATTATATTTTACTCTCACCTAAAAAGCATCATCAGTTATAAACTGTTACCAGGAGGACTTGGTGACCAAGAGAAATTAATCTTTTTTCTTCTACTGTAAACTACACTAGAAGACAGTGCAAATATTTAAAATGCCCTACTAGTATCAATCTTTCATGCAGATAATTGCTGTAGTAGCCTTTGGGAATGGGAGAGAGGCTTATCCAAGCCAACATAAATCACAAGTGAGATTCCAATGAGGTAATCTTACTTGAAAGATATTACAGTGCCCAAGAATATGTGTCTCAACACTGCAAGTAAACTGCTCTCCAGTTCTGACAGCATGCGCCTGTTTGCTTTCACCTTCCTGTTTCCGCCTCAACTTAAAATATTGTTTCTTGCTATTTCAGCCTTTCTTTGGAGTGGTTGTTAGGGCTGTTATGGCTGTGGGAAGGGTGAGGGGAGGGTCTGTTCAGAGAGGTCTCGGCCGGTTTTGCCGCGGTTCTTTGCCTTTGCTGGCTGCGGTCACAGGAGGGCACTGCGTCTGTGAGCAGAGGTTTGTGTTTCACGGTGCAGACACAGTGTACTGGCAGTCACAGCTTATAAACTACTGTGTGCTGCTACAAGAATAGCTTCTGCACTCAAAACTAATTTTGGCATTAGAAGAATCGAGTTAAAAAAAACCTTATAGCTGGAAGAAGGAGCTATGTACCACTGCTAACAAAGCCTCTTTCATTCTGGCATATATTTTTAATCTTTCATCAAGAAAAAGTGTCAGTGCTTTCAGTTTTTGAGAATTTTCCCTCACGGTTTTACTCTGGAAATAATATATTTTGGCAGCTTGTTCACTATTTTAAACACTTCAAAAATAATTCACTGGTACATGAGTCTCAGGTGTTTCACTGGTGGAACAGCTTTACCACTGCTGTTGGTAGGTCGCAGCATGGAGGTTTTATTCAGAGATTTTTAGCCCAGTTGAAACTTTCAGTGCTGTACCAATGTGGACTGGGAAGAGTGGTCTCCAGAGTTGGGTAATGTGGTATAAGCATGTGAATGTCCCAAATTCAGGAAATCACAGATGGAGGGATAAAGGAAGGCTGTAGTGTTCACTGAGTGATGCTTTGACCTGTGCTGTCATGCCTGGTTTACGCAGGCCACATGTAGAGTGGCAGGTATAATTCATCTTTAAAAACCAGCAAATTCCCTGGCTGGGGTGTTAAAAGTCACAGAGTGCTGTTCCTCATGTAACTCATGTAAATTGAGCAGCTTGTCTGAGCCATACTGGTGGAAAGACATTTAGATCATCACTGGTATGTTATGACTGTTTTTCAGCGTTGGGCTGCCTACAAACTCTAGCCAAACAAGCTCCAGAATCTGGAGTCAGAGCCCCCATCCTTACACCAAACATGTTAAGTTTATTTTGGGTGCTCTCTGAGCTTGTGAAATGCTTCATACAACAAACACTCCCAAGAACAACACGGAGGAGTTTCCTTTCTCTGAGCATCCTCTAACCCATCTGTGCTGGGTCTCTCTGTTGGCAGAATGGTTTGTCTCCATTGCACATGGCAACACAAGGGGATCATCTAAACTGTGTTCAGCTCCTGATTCAGCACAACGTGCCTGTAGACGACGTCACCAATGACTACCTGACTGCGCTGCATGTTGCTGCCCACTGTGGCCACTACAAAGTCGCCAAGGTTCTCTTGGACAAGAAAGCCAATCCTAATGCCAAAGCACTGGTGAGTACAGCAGGGCACTGTTCACAGCTGAACATTCCTGCAAAGCTGTGCTGAGACTTACTGGCAGTTATTTTCTGCCTGTGGATGGCTGACTGAGAGGATGAGCTGTTATTGCCGCAGCCCAGGAACAAATGCTCCAAGTTCAAAGTGTTAATAATGTATCCTGCAATCAGAGAAAACCTCTGCTTGCAGACAGTCAGCAGTGATTTATTAATTTTTAGTGTAACTAGAGCTCTTTTGCTTCCTTTTAGCTTTTTGCAATTATGAATAGGTGAAACAGCTGCAGACATAACTGCTGTAGTTTTTGGTATGGAGAGAATCCTCATTTTCCAAGTGTTTGTACAGAGAAAATAATCAGTGACGTTTGAAACTAAGGGAATTTTTATAAGTTCTCAGTGATGTGAAACAGTAAAAGAAAGGAATGAGTTACATAATGAGTGTTTGTGGTATTCTATGTCAATGGAGTCATATGCCTTTCTACTTTAGAAACAACTTCAGCAGCAAAATACATTAGTGTAGTTAAACTGCATACAAACAGAATACATTAATGCCTTTTGTTCAAATTGCAATCGCAATCCATTCTGTTTAAAATGTCTCTTTGATTTGTTCTTCAAAACTGTTCCAAACGAATTTACATTCTGACATGAATTGGGTTGATTGGTTTCAAAGCCTCATGCTAACTCATTCAATTCCTGCAATGTTATGTGAACTCCTGAAACCCTCACAAGTCAGGTGGGATTGACTCTCTTAAACACAGAACAGGCTCCACAGATTTCCTTCTCTCAGTCCCTGTGCTTTTTGAGTGTGATCAACCTGTATTCAGGTGTCTGTGGTCAAGCTATTACAATATATGAAACACACCTGAGCTTGCCCTGGACATTGTCCACTGCCAAGGAGAGGGTTGAAAGCTGCTACACTGGAACAGACAATGACATGGACCTCACATCATGAAAACATACAATATTCTTTGCCATATGGCAGGTAAAAAATATAATTTTGATCAGATCTGAGGGCCTAGCTCTGCCAGTTGTTTTCAGAATGTTCTGCAAAGGCTCTTTTGTACCCAGCAGCATCAGCATTCAGTGCTCTGATGTTACTGTACCAGTCATGGGTGCTCTGGACAGCCTATTTTCATTACTTACTTTTTTTCTGTGGTATTGTCTCACACTAAATAAGATGGTAGTTCTAATGTTCACTCCATTGCACACATCTTTTTTAAAGGAAGGGGTGAAATACTTGCAGTTGCAGTAAGCTGAATGGTAATGAATGGGGAAAAAAACAACCAAACAAAAAAGTAGTAAAAATAGCTTAGAAGTTGTAAATTCCAGAGCCTGTAATAGGTAAAGTGTTTTTTTTTTTTACCAGCAGTTCTAAAAGGTTGAAAGAAAATCAACCAAAAAAACCCACCCCAAATTCCCCAAAAACTCCAGCAGAAAACCATAGCCAGTTAAAAGTGAATATGGTAATCAAAAAAGAATGGTTTGATAGTTTTTCCTGAATTAAGACTTCTATAAATAAATTAATTATAGGAATGGGCAATATATTTAATAATTAAAACTGGATATATGAAATAGATCTTTATCTTCTTATAAGTTTTTGCTTTATATTACATGAAAAATGTAGTAATGCCAAAATAAATTGGAGAGTTGTTCCTTTAAAATGGAAAAAAATCTTCTATGTGAATTCCATACTCAGTTCTACTTTTTAATGACAAAGGCATCAAAACATGTGTTCTTTCTCATTTCCAGAATGGTTTCACACCTCTTCACATTGCCTGCAAGAAAAACAGAATGAAAGTAATGGAACTTCTTCTAAAGCACGGTGCATCAATTCAAGCTGTAACTGAGGTAAGAAATGGTCTTTCCATGCTTGTCTTTGCTTTCCCTACAAAATTCATTGTAACTGTTTTGATTAATATTTCAATATTTCTGAAAGATCATGGACCAATTAAGTCAATAATTATTGTCAATTAGATATTATAATAAAACTGAACAATAAATTCAGTTGCCCTAATGAATCACAAACTACTGATATATGTTGGGATTACAGTGAGAATAACAAGTGAAATGTAACAAATAAACTTTCCAAAATCTACCATTTTTGCTATTTTTTCCTGCAATTTAAGGCACTGAGGATGAAATTTGCTCTGTTACAGACATTGAGGAGAAGACTATGCTTCACTTAAGTCATGTTTTAAAAGGTGGTTTAATTCAGACCTTGTTTTGGCTTTCCACAGAGAAGTTATATTCTCCCACCATCGGGAGACATCACAAATCAGCTAGACAGAAATCAATATGTTGTCACTTCAGTCAGCATGAGATAGTCTGCACCCAGTTCTTGGAACAATTCTGAGATTAATTAGGTACCTGTGGGAATTTTAATCCCTATGTATGTATATTGTACCAAGTTAGGAGAGGAGGAAAGATCACATATATGAATGTGTGACCACTGTGGCATGAGCCATGTTAGAAAATGACAGGAAATTCCAAGGGTTAAACAAGGTGCAATGGGAAATAGTTCATCTCCACAAGAGGGAGTTTGATTTAATGTCTGTGGGGTTGTTCTAACTACTCAGCAGCAAACCATACAGATCCCTTCCTGGCTTGCTTTAGGGAGAAGAGTCTGCCTTGGCTACAGTTCATATAGCTCCACACTAGTGTTTAAAAACTTTTAAAAGCGTTTACTAAATTGTTTAAAACAGATAAAAGAATTAACACACTCAGCCAGTTATTCTGCCTTCCTGCTCATATTTGCTGTTCTGCATGAGAAAGAAAGATAAGTGTTTTCCTCACTTCTACCCTCTGGGACTTGTATATATAATCTGCCTAAATCATGGGGATTTCCAGAGATTCACTGGGCCTTCTCCTTTTCTTGGTAGCAAAACCAAGCAAACCCTTCTGAAAACTCTGGCTGACTGTTGGTACAGCTCTGCAGAAGCATCTGTGAGAAGGCTTTAGGGTGATTCTTCATGGGGAAATGTTAACTACTGATCAAATTTTTAAAACTAAATCCTTAAGGTCATGCCTTGCTGAATGACTACTCCCTTTTTCTCCCCTCTACTTCTCTCTCTCTTTCTCTACAGTTGGTCTTTCATATCCTGTGTAAGAGCAGTGGTGCAGATTCATGATGGTGATCTTTTTTGCATAAGCTGAATGTTTCAGAAAGCCTTGCTTTTGTAACAGGAATGCTTTGTGGGGTTTTTTTTCCCTGTTTATTTAGCAGAAAGACATTTAGCAAAAAAGATATTTAGCAAAAGCCTAATCTTAATCTTGCTTAGCTATGGTTGACTTTGTTGACGAAGAACTAGTGAATTCCTAGACCATTTATATGTTTGCTCATGAACCACACTCATAGGTGTTTCCAATTCTGTGTGCCCTTTCATTTAAACAAATATATGTGGTTTTAAGAAGATAAAACCCTCTCAAAAGAGCAAGCAGCTGGGTTTATTCGCTTTAGAAAAATGTTTTCCTCATAGCATTCTGGTAAAGGCATATGGAAGTAGGTATTTAAATGGACTCTGCTCTGTTTTTCAGTCGGGCCTAACTCCAATCCATGTTGCTGCCTTCATGGGACATGTAAATATTGTATCACAACTAATGCATCATGGAGCATCCCCCAACACTACCAATGTGGTGAGTCACAGGTTTCCTTTCAGCCAGGCAGGACTGGGAATGTGTGCTAATATCTGAAAGCAGTGCTGGGACCAAGTGCCCAATTCTGCTGTCCACCTTCCACCTCCATAGCACCTGTGGCTCATGCTGGAGTCACAGGAAAGTGCAGCCTGCTGACTCCTGCTTGGGAGATGCTTGGCAGGTTGGGGAGATTTCCAAAGAGGCTGACCCTAAGTAGGCTGTAATCTCTTGATTTTCTGAAGTAAAGAACGAGAACATACTGTAGCTTCTCAGATGTAATTTTTGAGATCTGTGCTTGACTGTTGAGCAATCTTTTCCCAAGACCTGGGGGGGCCTGCCATTTAAGGAAAACTCAACAGATTGCAGCAGATTGTGGGGACATATTGCCTGTGTCCATCCAGCCATCTGAGCTCCCTCTTCTGCTGGCTGTGTGCTGTGTGCCCCAAGGCTCCTGGGGCATGTGTAAAAACTGAACTTGTTCTTAGATGGGTGTTTGAAAGCTGGGAAGTGGAAGAGAAGCAGAAGTTTGTTGATCCTCTTCAACAGTTTGGCCTTCTTTTCACTTTTCAAACACAGGTGCAGTTAGAAGACAATGTTTTGTAAAAGTCTTCACCTGCTAATTCTATTAAATTACATAAAAATGCAACACCTTTTCAACTTTTGTTAATGTTCAGGCATTTATACCTAAAGACATATTGATACCCAAAAATATGTTGAAACTACTTTCCCTCCTGAATTGTTCTGTTTTTCTTGGATTTGACTTTCATTAAGTCCATGAAGCTTTTGATGAATGCACTCAGTAATGATTTTTTTTCCCTTCTTGTTCAATTGCCTCAGTGCTTGTCAGATAATAGATGATAGTAGAGGCATAAGGTATTACAGAAGGAAAGCCAAATATATGTGTGCCTGAATATACAAAATTTGAAATACATTTTTTACTAAATTCAGCCCTACTTAAAAGGACAACATTTTTAACATTGCCAATAAAATGCTAGCAGTATAAAAATTTTACTGTCTCTTTTCAGCAAAAAATAATGACAAAGGCACTATTGAGTTGGGAAACTGACCCTGCAATAAATTGGTTTGCAGCACACAGTGACAGGTCAAATATTGATTTAATCTTGCATCTTACAGACAGCTACAGCAGAGTTTTCTAGTGGAGATCACTCTGAACTGGGTCGCTGGTGTTCCTGTGTTTATGAAACATGCTGGTGTTTGTCCTTCCTGCAGAGTGTTTTTTAATTCTGCTCTGTTTTTCTGCTGCGTGCAGAGAGGAGAGACGGCGCTGCACATGGCATCCAGGGCTGGCCAGACAGAGGTCGTCCGACACCTGGTGCAGAACGGAGCCCAGGTGGAGGCAAAAGCCAAGGTGAGGACATGGCCCAGGTGTAGCATACCTGGATGTTGGACATACTGAGCAAAGCAAAGATTCACATTCATCTTGAGTGTGGCCTTCAGAATGAGGAAGAGGTGAAGCCAAACCTTTGTGATGCCCACTGATAGTTTGTTATGTTCCCTCTCACTGTAGCCACGAGTGATCCATCTCTAAGAGAGAGCAGATGTCTGGTTGATACCATCCCAGCTTTTAATGTAAATTATCATGTGTTTGAAGGGTTTTGTTTGGAATTGGGACTTAAGGAGGGAGAGGAAGTCCTCAAATATGATTTTATTTCAGCAGAACTGGAAACCCCTGGCTTCTGGTGTCTCCTGTCATGTCCCTAAAGCAACAGCCTGGATGTATTCAAAAATAGATAGACTTTAAAGAACATCACTTAAAGGAAGGAGACACAGTGAAAGTATATATTAGAGGGCTTCAAAGAAGGAACAGATCCTATAGAAACAATTGCAGTTGAGGAAGGTAAGGGTGGAGGAAAACAAAACAGTCAAGAGGCATGAAGGAACATGCAAAATTATGGAAATCAAAGAGTTCCAGGAAACAGGCAGGGCAAGGAGATAAATGGGTGCAATAAATAGCAGTCTAAATAGGTAAACTCAGGAAATTTTTTCCCCAAATGGTCATAAAATGGAAAAAACAAAAAAAAAAAAAAAACAAACCCAACCCAAAAACAAACAAACCAAAACAAATAAGCAAAAAGAACTAAACCAAACCTGAAGTATTTTTCCTTGTGAAATTATCTGTGAATTGGGTCATAAGTAAGTTTGCTGTTAAGATTATCTACTTATAAGGAACTCTGACTAAATATTTATAGCTGATGCATCATATCTGCAAGGAGCCCGACAGTAGAACTGATTTATGTGGTTTGTAAATCTCCAAAGACAGTCTTGAAAGTGAGCAGCTCCTGCTCAGAAGCAGTCATGCAAATATTTTCTGAGTAAATTCACAGAATTATTTAATTTGTGCAAACTGCCATTGCCTGTGATCAGTTTGTTATTATAAATAACAACAAAATCCAAACAGTAGATTATACACCAATGCTAACATCAGCTGTGAGAAATTTGTGGGAAACAGGCACAAACTGGAATAATTTAAGAACCACAAAGATGCTCCCCCAGTCAGAGGAGAACTGCCCTGCAGAGGAGCAACATTTATATCCTGGCATGCTCCCATCCTAAACCCAGAGGTGTAAAATTGATCTTGTAGGGCAGAAGTCTCCCTTGAAGAGAACAGCCCAGAACTACAGGACATGGGGTAGAAGTGCTTGAAAGGTAGGAAATTCAGCAGGAGAAAATGGGGAGAGAAATATGCTTGGCCAGACTGTTGTGATAGTGTGCTTAATGCAAAGATTGTACAACAGAGAAGGAGGAGAACAAAAATACAAAAACAAATAATGAAGTGATAAGAAATTATCTCTTAAATGCTCAGAACAAGGTCACAACACCCTAATATTTTCATTGAAGGAAAAGAAATAAATCATGTGATTAATGAACAGTGAAACACCTATACTTAAAACTATTCAGATTATTGTCTTCTGAATGAGAAGTAGAAAGTGACAATTAATTTCCACATCATGCTCTATCATCAGTTACATCTATGGAAAAGTTAACTGCAAAGTGCCAAACAATTGTTAGAGTTGATTTTGTTCTAAGCCTGTTTGTCTGCAAAGCAAAGTGAGGGAAATCCAGATAAGGAAGAAAATTGGATGGATTTTTATGGATTATGTCACTGTCTGGAGTATTTTGTGATGCACTAATAAAGAGCAAGATATCTTTATGATATGACACAGAGAAAGCCAGTGTACAACATTCTAGCTAGGACCTCAGTAGAATTTCTCATCTGCAATTTTGAACAGTGACAGAACGTGGGCAAATATTTTGTGTCCCAAAGTGAGGCACAGTTTTGTCACGCAGGCCTGTGTTGTTCCCTCTGTGTTTAGGATGACCAAACGCCGCTGCACATTTCTGCCCGCCTGGGAAAAGCAGACATTGTGCAGCAGCTGCTGCAGCAGGGAGCATCTCCCAATGCAGCCACCACGTCAGGCTACACACCCCTGCACCTTTCTGCTCGGGAAGGGCATGAAGATGTAGCTTCTGTTCTTTTGGATCATGGTGCATCTCTGTCTATCATCACCAAGGTAAGCCAGCTGCAGGAGTGACAGCTCAAATGATGGAACATACCTCTAGCAAGGGCTGCTTGTGAACTGAATGTTGCAAGAGTCATATACATGTCAGTGTGTGAGCTACATTTTATTAAAAGGATGCAAGCTTCACGCTTGTACCTCAGGACCTGATGTATAACACATCCTAGTGAGCAGACATGCATTTTCTTGGAGTGGAATGAATGCAGGGCAGGAATTCCAGGTGGGTGTTGACAGGCATGCCCTTGGGTCTTTAGTAGAGTGAAGAAAGGAACCAACTCTTCCTTTGTTTAACATAGATGGAGCTTTGCCTTGCAAGGGGAAGGATCTCCAGACCCCACAGGGCAGTTGGGAATCTGCAGACTTGCTGCCTGTACTCAGGACTACTTAAAGGGATGGATGGAAGCAGCTGCATCCTTGCAGATCAGAGACAAACCTTGCCCTGAGAAAGAGTGCCTGGGGTTGCTATACTATTTCTTTCTCTTACAGAAAGGATTTACTCCACTACATGTGGCTGCAAAGTACGGAAAAATTGAGGTAGCCAACCTCCTGCTTCAGAAGAATGCATCCCCTGATGCTTCTGGAAAGGTAGGACAGAATAAGCTACTGCCATTTGCCCAGCAAATATCTCAAACCAGATAATATTTTATTAATATCCTCCTACCTACTTACCATCATACTATTATCCACAGCCTGGGTTTAGCTGGTTTCATGTGGTATTCCAATTCCTGCTGGGGCTGCCAAGAGCCAGCAAACTCTCCATAAAGTGACTTTTATTGTCATTGATTGACAACAAAGTGATGTGCTCTGTGTTCACATCCAGAGGAATGGAGGCAAACCATTCCCCTGTGTTCCTACCCAGACTGTTTACAGTCCTTATCAGAATATTTGGGTAGCTGTCTCTGCTTCCCCAGGTCTCATGACTGAGGTGGAAGTCAAAGGCCAATCAGACCCCAAGCTTTTTAAACCAGCCCAGCACGGATTTTTACAGATCCAAGGGGAAGTCTACTTATTCACTGCAGTAAAAGGAAAACATTTGCCAAGGGTGTGACTTCCTTACCCCAGGGTCAGCACAGACATGTGCTTCTCAGTTCATCTTCCCTGGGAAAAGTGAATGGGGCTTTCACAGCTCGGGAAGGATTTCCAAATTTGTTTAATTTTTTGATTTTAAAAGTTCCCAGAGACTCTGGATGCATGAACGAGTAAAAAATGTGGTTTTTCACCTAACCTACTGGAATTTTCCAAACTCCTAAGTTTCCCCTGGAGAGAGTCTGTAACAGCACTTGTTTGTTCTGCATGTGTTTTTAGAGCGGTTTAACACCACTGCATGTAGCTGCACACTACGATAATCAAAAAGTGGCGCTCCTCCTCTTGGACCAGGGAGCTTCACCTCACGCCTCTGCCAAGGTACAAGTACTGGCCACTCTGGGGGACCAATACCCAGGCTTTTTATGTCACTTTTTTCCCTCTCTACCCCAGTTCTTTCTAGGCTGTGTATGTTTGCAGTTACAGGAGGCTCAGTGAGCCTTGTTTGCTAATGTTTCACATTCACATAAAGCTGCTAGAATAATCCTGCAGGTGAATAAAACAGCAATTCAAAAAAGCAAATAAAGATGCAGAAGCACTTTAAATCATCAGTTTCAGTCTCAGAAAATACTGAGCCTTGCTTTCATTTGTCCAGTCTCTCCAGTAACTTCTCCAAGCTAGTCAACTTTGTGTCATTGCATTTTAAGATCTGTGCAGGGCAAGCTTGGGTTCAAAGCCCAACTATACAGGGGTACTTCTGTTTGTGCCACAGGATGACATCTGAGGTGAGATAAGTTTCTCAGCACAATATATGTAATTATTCATGTGCTTCACAATACTTCTACCCCAGTGTAAATGGACTGGCAAGAAATAAAACTAGTCACAGCCCTGCTTTAATTGTAATTTACTGTAGGCAAGACAATACCTAGTGTAAGGTTTCAGAGGATATGAAAGAATAAATATGTAAATTTATTCTGGAAGTGCATAGAACAAAGAGAATTTAGAGAAGCTTAAACTATTTCTTTTGTGGATCCCAGTTTTAAGTATGGGATGGATAAATACTATAATCAATCAAAGTACAATTTATATTTGAACAGGAACATTAGGTAAAGCAGGGTGGAAATATATGCAGGTTAAAGCAGGTTAAATGCAGTGTAAATGCCTCATTTGAAACAACCCAGATAATTTCCTTAAATCACTGCAAAAAAAGAAAATAAAGAAAAAAACAAAACAACAACCCTGTGGAGAAAGGACAGCTAGTGGAAAAGCCAGCATTGCAGTTAGATGGGCAGCACACCTTGATTGCCTTCCTCTCACATGTGCCTGAGTGCAGCCATAGCACTGGAGGCCTCCTGCATGGCTGAAGGAGAGGATGGAGTGTGCCATGCATGGTAGGTCCCAGAGTCTGCAGTGCAAGGGGGGTAGTTAAATAAACACGGACTGCCAGCAGCAATGGCGCAGTTTAAAATCAATGCTGTCGATAGTGGCAATCTGCCAGAGCTGTGCCCCAGGGGGGAACTGGAGTGATCTCTGATCTTTCACTACTGCAGCACAGCACTCTTAAATACCACGGGAGAGGGGGGAAAAAAGGGCCTTCTGAAGAGGATGAGAAGGCACTGACCCAGTTTTTACTGAAAGAAGCTGCCAGTGGGAGCTGTGCATCCTGTAGGGGCAGGGATTGCAGCAGCCCCTGCCAAGGGCTTAGGATGTCCAAACCAAGGTGGAAGCCCTATAGACTGTGGTACAGCATTGCACAAACTCATGTGTCAGGTCATCTTAGCTTCCCCATCGGTAACAGAACAGTTCTGCAGCTGCCACTTCAGGCCTCCAAGTGCCAGCTGTAAGTGTGCCTAGAAGAAAGCATTTGTTAGTGTTCTGCAGCAAGTGAGCCACAGCAGCAGTGAGCAGAGCGTCAATACTAAATAAAATTCACCATAACATGTTTGTTGCTTCGGGCACCCACTGTGCACTCATCTGAAAGATGATGTTGGTAACAGCAGATGATTTCCTGTACCTTTTGTAAATGTGGTCCAGTAAATAAATGTTATGTCATATCTCATCACTGGCTCCAGTTAGTTTCATCAGAAGTTGCCTTTCCTGTGACACCACTATCTTTAACACTGATCTTAAGAGTGTCTCATTAACCAAGCCCAGCAAAATTTGCCTTGAAGAGTGATAAGTGACAGGGTATGGGAAATGAGCATGTCAGAGTACAGTGCAGTGGTACAGTTGTTCTGATGAACCATTCTTCTCTTTTATAAGCAAAAATTGTGCCTAATTGCACACGTGGCTTATCCCTAATTCACGTTTGGCATCCACTTTACAATGACTTTCTTCCTCGCCACTCCATCCCCAAAGTCTTAGTTTTCCTCTGTCTCTTCATCTTTAACCATTTTCCCTTTTTCCACTCCTTTCCATGGCAGCCAGAATAATCCAGTACCCTTCCTTCTAAACTTGTCTGTTCCTCTCTCCATCTATGCACAATGACAGAGTGCTGCCCTTATGAGGAGAAGATGCAGACTGGGACTGAGCTGAATTTCACCTTTTATTTTTCAGCTCTCTTTTTGCCTTCTCTTTGCAACCTGCTGCTGTACATTCTACTGAAAGCAATATATATATATATATATGCCCATTTCTGAGGAAAAGGCTTAGAAACTGCATTTGTTGTTTTATATAATGTCATATGAGCTCCATTTAAAGGAGTTTGTTTTAGCAGATATGCAGGATTTAGCATGTAGTATTTAGGATTTATTAGATGCTCGTGTGGCAGTGGTTGTTTTATATGGCAGTATCATGCAGGAAGGGAGAGGATTATGTTTGTTTTTCCTGAAGCACTTTATCTTCAAAGTGAAAATTCAGTGGCCATGTGCTTCCTTTATTGATTGTGGCACAGTGTTTCCTGAGTGTTATTTTCAGATACCTTAGTATCCAAGATCTGAACTGAATCTGAATTGAATTTTGAAGGTTACAGAACCTTTTCCACATGCTGTGCATCTCTTGCTGCCAGCTTCCTACTAAAGCTCTCTTGGAATAATTTGTGAGTCCCCATGTATTTCTTATTTGCTGATACCTGCACTGCTCTGCATCTCTTGTGACCTCCCTTCCTTTTCAGACCAGCCCTGCTGCTCTGTGGGAGCAGGGAGGAGCCCAGACAGGTGAATGCTTTGTGCATTTAGGGAGATTTTATTGGGCTGGGTAATCTGAGATGCAAAAATACAAAATGGTTTATTCAGCTTGAGTCTCATCCTCCCTGCCCCCACCTTATCCCTTATTCACATGCAAATGTGTGCACATTTGTCATTTGCTTGAAAATGAGTGCCAATACATTTCTGAAAGACAGGAGGCTCTTGACTAAACAGTCATTGCAATCTGTACGAAAAACTGGTCATACCTTCATCAGAGTTTTGGTATTTGTGTGCTGATCAGTTATTCTTTTTATGCGTTTATCTATTTTCTGCCTGTCTTTTTTTAGAGTTACAAAATTGTGTCCTGAAATAGACACTGCATTTGTACTTTTAGTGGTGGGCTCCCTGGGTGCACATATTGGAAGGAATAAAAAGATAAGGAATGCATGACTCTAGAGTTGTATGCTTCAGTTTTCCCTTGATCTGGAAAAAAGCCAGCTTGTCAGTAAGGTTTAGGGTAAATGCTGCAAGAAAGGCCATATTTCACGTACATAATGTTTTTAATTCACACTGGGAAATGGGAAAAAACCCCAAACAATAACAGCTGTTCTGAGTTATGAACACACATCCTGCTCTTCTGTTTGTTAAAGATTTTATGTACGTTTAAGGAAAAGGAGCAAATATCTGTGAAACAATACTCAAACTCCTGTTTCTATGGATTGTCCTTTCCTGAAAAGGTATTTTTTTTACCAAATCTGAAAATTAACTTCAGAATCCTCTTCTTTGTAGCAGTACTTAAAAAAAATTTTAAAAAAAGATTGCTTAAAGGTGAGATACATTGGTTGCTACAGCCTGTTAACATTGTGTTTGACAGAATTTTTAGAACTAATAGCATAATCATTGACAGAGTTGGATAGGTACAGAAAGGTGATTTATCACCTTGTTCAATGAAGTGCTCTCTGTTGGCAGAATGGTTACACACCCCTGCACATAGCTGCCAAGAAGAACCAGATGGACATAGCGACCACGCTGCTGGAGTACGGTGCCGATGCCAACGCCGTCACCAGGCAGGGCATCGCCCCTGTGCACCTCGCCTCCCAGGACGGCCACGTGGACATGGTGTCACTGCTGCTCTCTAGAAATGCCAATGTCAACCTCAGCAACAAGGTGAGTCTTCCCCCTGCCTGGGGCTAAGGCTCTGTGAAAATCTGATGAGAACGAGAGGGCTCGCCAATTAAATTTTGCCCACTGGGATCCTGCGCATGCTGAAAACCACTGCAGGTGTTTCAACACACATCATCATCTCTCCTAGCAGGGAGCAGCATGCCATGTCACACTGAATGAACTGTGCCTTGTAGTGCCCAGAGTTTGGTGATAACACATTTATTAATCCAGCATTAATTTTTGCTAGTCTGCCAAAACATGGCCAGAGAGAAAATACCTTCTTCCCCATAGGGGCTACTGGGGCTGGCACCTGTCATTTGTCAGCTCCTAAGAATGTGCCTGCCCATTTTTCAATTGTTACATGTGTACTTGTAACTTTTGCTATTCTTTTTTTTCTTTTGTATTTGTAATTATTTTAGCACTATAATATTTTCTAAAAAAAAATGTAACATGTTCCAGAGAATGGTAGCAAATATTATCACCTAATGGTAACAGCGGGCTTGTTCAGGGATGGTGACTTTTTAAATGGGATCATAACAGAAACTTTGAGATTTTGTTCCTTAATATAAGTGATTCTTCCTCCTTAGTGTAGTTTCCGTAGCCCACAGTGACTTTTGGTGTAATTTCTCCTGGTGGCAAGAAAGGAAAGTTGATATATTTTAGTTTACATATGAATTCATAGACTATCAAGTCTGCATTATAGCAATGTTTCTAGCACATGTGCAGCCTTAATTCTTTAAATGCTCTACTAGACATTGTTATTTCACATTGTCAAGTGCAGTTTTAGTATGGATTTGTGTGGCTAGGCACAGAGGCAATAGAATTTTTTTTTCATGGAGAATATTTCTTATTCTCAGCAGGTAGGAAGAGTCAGTATCTTCTGAGGCAGTGGGTGTTCCTGCACAGGGTTCCTGTGTTTTCCTGCTTCTAACTTTCCAATTTGATAATTTGTCCTTCAGAAAGCTTCTCTTGCAGATGTGTTGTGGTTTTTTTCCCCCACAAATCTCAATTGTGTGTGGGTTTATGCACTCCATTATGCAGTGCAGGATGGACTTTGTATCCCCACAGGGAAACTTGCAGTGTGCATGTTCTGCATCCATTGGCTATCCCATTTTGCTGCTGAGGCTAGTACAGGGAGCATGATTGAAGATTGATTCAGTGCCACCAGAGGTTAATTACCTGCAGCATCCTTCAGTCTGTTCAGTTGTAATCTCCAGTTTCTCATTGTGCTGATAACACCACCTTTGGGGATTAATTCCCCTCCATACTCTCCCAGGGATGCACATTTCCTCAGAACACAGCACCTCTACACTCAAAGCCAAACATTTGAAGCTCACTGACTTCTGAGTTTTACAGTGGGAGTAAAAAGAACATTTATTTCTTCAGAAAAAAACAGAATGGTTTGGAACTGCATATTCAGAGCCCTCACACTGAATACTATTAAATCTTTTTAGAAGGTTTGGCCATTAATATCCAGGCTCCATTAGGTAATTTATAGTTGGTTACTGTCACATATTCATGTAAGGAGACCCACCTAAGCTGTGTTGCCATCAGGATTGCATCTTTCAGTGAAATGCAGTGCAACACTCTCAAGACAACTGGCCTTGGTAGGGAGTGCACCGTGGATGTGGATTTGGGTTCACAGGTAGGAACCTTAGTGAGTGTTCCTGCCTGATGTGACAGCTGCTACCACTTGCTCTTCTGTCTGGTGCTAAAGGCATTAGGAACAGGAGAGAAAATTAACCATAATTTTCAAGTGAAGGATATTCTTTCTCATCTCTAAAACATCTCAGCAGATTCTCTCTCCTTCCCATTTTATCTTCTATGCCTTTTGTGTGGCAGAAAGTTGCAGATTTTTCTGAGGTTTTAAGGATATTTAGATCTCAAGTTTTAAATCAGAAAATTACTATCAGTATGCATTTTCTATCAAGTCTGCTTACTCCCTGAGCAGAGAGAAATGGGTCTGATCTCAGAGAAATGCAGTTTTATATTTTTGGTTTCATATCTGAAAATTATCAAGTAGAGGAGTGAAAGGTAAGGAAGGATAAAACTGAGTGAATGTAAAAAACTTGTAGAAGTGTAAACAATGATTCAACACTACTTTTAAAGTCTGACTTATAATAAGGAAGTAAATAAGGAGACAAAAAATAGTATGTGATTTTTTTCTTGAATTGCTCTAATTTTCTATCCCACCTGTAACCCTGCATGTAGAAATGTTCCCTCTTAAAGAAACATAATCTTCCTGGTTTATCAACTGTGGGATCAAGAGTGTGGTTACAAAGCACCTTGTACAGTGAAAGTGGAATGTGTATCTTCTTTAAATTTAGTAGGATTTTGAGTCTTACTGATAGCTGAATTTTCATTTTAGTAGTCACATGCATCCTCTGGAGATCGTTAGCTGTTGTTTTTGATTTACAGAGTGGACTGACGCCCCTCCACCTGGCTGCCCAAGAGGACAGGGTCAATGTAGCAGAGGTTCTGGTTAACCAGGGAGCTACTGTTGATGCTCAGACAAAGGTATGAACACCACTGTCACATGAAATATTTCCTTTCAGGGAGGCATGAGCCTCTAGACAGGACTAGAAATTTATTTCAGGGTGAAACTGAAATAGCAGGAGAAACATTCTTGTATTAAATTATTGCGGAATATATTCTGAAAACTGAAGATACATAAACTCGTGTGTTTAATGTCAAGCTCAGCCTTTGAGCAGTAAGCTTATTTCTCACCAAATATTTTGATCAATATAGGTTTAGATTGTATCCTATTATTGTGCTTCACTGAAGGTAAGTGGGATTGATCTAGTTTTTGAGTAAGGAAATGGTTATCTAATATGAAAGACATATATGCAATGATGGTCTATTTCAAATTTACTTGCCTGAAAATGGTTTTGCCTATATATCTGGACTCCTAAATATGAGACCTGCATTTTCAAGGTGCTTGGGGGTGGCTTTTGAGACCCCCAGTGATGACACCTTTATGCTCCCTAATGGTGTACAGTGCTCAGAATTTAATTATAATGATCTCAGTGTTGATTGCACTTACATTCCTCATGTGTTGTTTAGATCTTGGAGGCATTCCTTTAGCTGGGCAGGAAATCAGTTGAGATCAAATTCTTGGACTGTAGCAGATCAAATCAGCTAAATGAACCAGGTCTCACAATCTGACCTGCACTCCACAGTTCTCTACTAGGTGTATTTCACGAGTTAGGTGCTGTGCTTGAATCCCAGGAATGTCCAGGTGTGTCAGAGTGTCCAGCACTATTATCATATTACACTGACAGCTCAGAAAGGGCAGAGTCCATCATCATGTCTGGCTGCAGCTCAGCTGATTATAATCTGTGGCAGAGGGAAAAATTCTTGTTATCTGATTTTTCTACAGTGTAATTCCAACTGTACCAGCTACTGATTTCAATAACATTATCCTGTGATAAATCTGAAATAGTTTTGCTAAAATCCCAGGAGCTTCTCCAGGTTTATACTTGGGTAATAGATCCTCAGTCTGTATTTTAAAGATGAACCAGTCAGGGTTCCTATCTGCCAGATCACCCAGTAGCAGATGAGATCTGCCCTGGTTCATTCTTTGCACCATTTCCTCAGATGGATGTGGTTGCCTTCCTAGAGATAGTTATTACCTGCTTTTGGTTTCAGTAGCAGGACATTGCAGAGCATGTTATTTTAACTTGGTCAGAGCTGAATCGCATCCCAAGCCATACAACTTGTCTGAGTGTTTGCCTTTGCCCCTCTGTGCAGTGCTCTTGTCTGTCCCACAAATAGCAAGCAGCCTAAGGAGACATTTATACTGACAGGTGCAGGCAGACACACGTGTTTGCTTTGCTGGCTCTCCAGTGACCAAACAGGATCCCATTCTGGGCTGCATGGCCTTTTAGTCACATTAGGGTGGTGGAAACATCTGAGGTACTGTCACAGCTGAGAGGCATGTCTGCCGGGTCCCAGGGACAGCCTGGTGCTCTGTACTCAGTTTCAGGTCTGGCAATGTGGTGGAGCAGGCAAGTGACTCTGTAGAGACACGTGGAAAAGGGCCTTGAGTTTATCATTTAGGGGCTTCCTCTGCGTGGATCTGAATTTCTTAATTGCATCTCTAAAAATTGATCTAGTCATTAGGTAAAATAGAGGTAAAATAAAGTCATATTTTACTGCATGCAACATGAATCTTGTAATCAGTAATAGTCATATGACTTTAAAGAAGAAAGAAGCAAATACCTTGTTGTTCACCCTCATTCCTCAGTTATATGTGTAACTAGTGTGAATAAAGAATAGTTTCCCAGTACATTCTTGTTTCCATGGGACTAATTGTTAGGAAGCAGCTCAGGGACTCCTGAGTCAGGTGAAGTCATGTTGTATTTAAGCAGGACTACTTTGGGGTTTAAGAAGTCACCTGTCTGGGGAAATTCTCCATCCTGTAGACTTCTCTGGGGAAGAACACCTGCAACAGTTTGTCCTCCTGTCCACCCTACTAGTTAGTCCCCCCTGCTGTAGGGCACTGTTTGCTCCTTGGAAAGAGTGCCCACATGCCTTGCAGGATTCTATTAGAGTGGAATGAGCTTTATGCTTATGCACTGGCATGAGCTTGTTGCTTTTCCACTGGCTTCTGCAGGGTCCCATCTGCTTGGGTTTGTGCAGCAGTGAGCCCTCAAGGCTCCACAGAGTCAGCCAGCCACATGGAGGTTGTCTGCCAGATATCTGCTCTCTGCTGCCTGTGATATATGAGAAGTGCCAATGCAGTACTGGGTGTTCTATCAGGGAATAGTTTCTGGATAAACCAATGATCACCCTGAGTTCCTAAGGAGAAAACTGGAAAACCTTGAAGTTCTTACAATGAAGGA
This sequence comes from Erithacus rubecula, assembly GCF_903797595.1. NCBI lineage: Eukaryota > Metazoa > Chordata > Aves > Passeriformes > Muscicapidae > Erithacus > Erithacus rubecula. The sequence continues at coordinate 6,608,584 of NC_136660.1, forward strand.
AAAATATCACGCTACAAGAAAGGCCATACTTTGACCTCATGTTCATACAGGTGAAGGTTAGATGATTGGCTTGTAAAACAGCAGCTCTGTAGTTACAAGCTCTCCCATTTAGATGGATTAACTGTACATACTGCCTCTAAAACCAGAGGCAATGGGGGACAAGATAAGCAACAGCTGAGTTGGCTTCAGAGGCACTGTTGCTATGCTTGCATGTTTGCACAATCCTGCCCAGCATGTCCAGTTCAGATTCATTCCTTTGGACACACAGCAGCAGAGACGTGGCCATCCGTGCCTTGAAAGGCAGTGAAGCAGCACAGCTCAGAGTGACATTATATTGGGGATCTCTGCTACCAGCAGTGTCACCACTAATCTTCTGTTTTCTTCCCTCCATTCCACATCCATGTGCTTTTCTTACGTCAGTTTTTGGGGCATGGGTGACTATTCTGTAGCGCTTTTTTGGTGTGTTTTATTTATTTATTTTCCCTTCTTGTCATGTTTCTCATTTTCCCAGGATAAGCAAGCATAGGTTATGTCACTCCAGCACAGTACCTGTCAACAGGGGGAGAACACTCCATATCATTTAACTTAATATCACTAGGTCATTGGACTCTTGAGTAGGGACCAATGAACTATCATCTTCCTTGTCTGGTACGTGTTCTTTAGTAATCATTTATATATAACTTACCCTCCCCGTGAAAATCTCTAGAGTCTGAAATTCTGACACATGGGAATTCTGACCCTGCTCACATTCTGAGTTCTGCACACACTTTGGGGAGTTTTCAGGTGGTTAAAGAAGAAGATGGGGCAGAAACATATTTTGCATCTTGAAGCTGTAGCAGGGAAGAAAAAAAAAATCCAGTATTGCAGAAAATCACTTGTACAGGGGATTAGTCTGTATGATTAGAGTCAGTTCTGGCTATATAACTTATGAGCATTTTCAAAATTGCTCTCAAAAGTGAACAATTGAGTCTGCGGGTCTCTCTTGTGGTTTCTCTCCCAAGAAGTTTTTTTTTTTTTGACCTTTGTAATAGAAAAAAGCATTAAAAGAAGAATAGCTGCTGGTTATGAAGTCCATTTATTAATAGTGCTGTGGGATCCTTCTGGTTTTGCTGCATCATTTAACTGAATAGCCTCTAATCTCAGAGCTGCAGGAGTCTAAATCAACGCTGAAGTGTAGAACAACACTGGTGTAGCAGGCCAGAACTAGTGCCTGAGAGGCTCCTACCACTTGAAAATGAGATTTTGTTATGTGGTTTAAACTCAGCCACATTAGAAAATACACTTCAGTTGGTAAAGTTTAAGTTGCTTCAAAACTCCTCACATTTAGAGAGCTTTAATAATTTGGTATTCACAGAAGGTGTATTAGTGTCCTGCAGCAAAGGCAGCAGTTCTTGTCTATTCTGGCATTGCATTTGTTTGCATCAATTTAGGCATGCTAAAAAGTTTTTGGTGCTGAAAATGTGCTGTGCAGTATCATGCTTAATGCAAGGCATGCTCATCCCTTCACAATGACATTGGGAGTTGAAAATCAGTCTGAAGCCATGGCTGAGCAGATATCCTTTCTCTGGTGGTCATGCTGGGTGTAAAAAGCTGTCCCGGTACATGTGATATTGCTTTTGTTTTAGGGCTTTTGTGCTGGCACTTGGCATGAGAAAATATTGTTTCATGGCTCAGCAGGTCTCCACATGTCATTTTTCCACTGTTTATCCCGTTGGATAGTGTAGTTGTAAGATACAGCAGTACTGTGATGGACTGGGAAAGGAAGACTGAGAGAAAAGTGCTGGTTCAGTCAAGGATGAAAAGCAGGGTTTGGAGCTTTTATTTCAGTGCAGGTCTTTTTAGTCAATCACTACACTGCCCTTGGTGTTGGGCCTCCCCTGGGGGAATTGATGGTCTCTTGGTCCCTGGCTGATGACTGCCTCAAAAACAAAGCCAGTATTAACTGTCTTTTGTTTCTAAAACTGTAGTTTTGGTAAGGAGATAATAGTGGCTGAGAGGTCATGATGTTCTTTTGCAGGTTGAGCTGGGATTTTTCTTTCAGATTTATTCAGGTCTGCCTGCTTTGTTCTGACAGGAGCCCCACTGCAGCCTGAGTTCATAACAGCAATCCAGCTTTTCTATTAGAATATCTAATTTTCAGATGCAGGAAGAGATAAGGAGGCAGGGAGGGAGGGAAGTGCTATTGAGAAAAGTCGCTTTCATACAGAAAAAAGCCTTCAGTATATTTCATGGTGCATTATCTGTCTCTCCTTGGCTCTTTGTATGTGCTCAGTTGTTACCCAGATGTCTTTGTGGAAATCTCCAGCCTAATAATGTGCAATAATGAACCTTTGCAAGGTACTGCAACATGTTAGGTCCTGATTCAGCAAAGCAGGGAAGTGCCTGTGTGTGTACACGTAGGTTTGCCTGTTTCATTCAGTCAGGCCTTTGTGATCTTTGGATCCAAAGCAATTTCTAGTCCTATAAACAACAGTACTGTAGCTTCATTGTCTGACATTTACAGCAGAAAAACAAAAACTGAGCAGCTTGAGAGTCAGCATGACTAGAAAGATGCAGTAATTCAAGCTGTTAAGATTTATGGTTATTGCCAGTGGAGGATATTAAAGTAATTCACTGACATGATATACAAGACTTGTGATAATTCCCTTCAAAAGTAAAAATAGAAGGGCAAGAGAATAAGGGATTCTTTATGTGTTCCATTGGAAATTAAAAGTTCAGTATTTCTGAATTTCTTTTTTCTTGGCATTTATTCTTGTAGCTTTTGATAAACCCTTCCCAGCTGCTAACTCCCCTGCTGCTGCTCATTCTTTAAAACAGCCAGAAGGTGATGTCTGTTAGACCTGTATTAAACAAAAGCCCTGGTTTTCTTGGAAGTAACTTTTTTCAATATTAGGCTGCCTTCTAAATCCCTTAGTGCTTTGCCAGTAATTATAACTAAGCCTGAACTGCTGTGCAGAAATTTGTATAATTGTGACCTGGGTTTTATTGTTTTGTTTTTGCTTTTGAGGTGGTTTATTTTTTTTCCTTAGTGAGGTTTTTGTTGTTTGGGGGTTTTGTTTATTTGCGTGTGGGTGGATTAATTATTACCTTTTGAAGCAAAATATTTTAGCCTCCTGGGCACCTTTCTATAAAGAATGAAAGTAAGATTGTCAAGTAGCCTTGAGAATTTTTATTGTTAATTCAATTGTGTAATTGCAGAATCTGCTAGTTGGAGTGTTTCAGAAAAGTCAGTAGAACACCTTTGTTTACGGGGATCTTGGGATACAATTGTTGTGCCTTCCTGAGCTAGGAGGAGTTGAATGCCGGAATCTGAGCTCTAACTGGGAAGTTTTCAGGCACTGAAAGTTGTGTTGCTAGCCAGTTTTACCTTGCCCAGTGCCCTGGCTCCCCACCCTGCTGGCTGGGAGCAGAAGATGTCCCGAGGTGCCAGCTGTGACCGCCATGTCACATCTCTGTCCCTCTGCTGTCAGTGGCTGGCTGCTGCCATGCCAAACAGGACCTGACACGAGGTGACCACGGGCTATGGCACACTTGAAAGAAAGCTCCCAGGACCCTGCAAGGACCTCGGGCAGGGGACTGGTGTTTTGCCACCAGGTGCCCACACGGCTGCTGGGGACACATGCGGGGTCTGTGGCAGGAGCTGCCTTTCAGTGCACATCCCTCCAGCTGCCACACACGACCAGGCCAGCAGCACCAGAGCTTCAGAGGAAGCCTCCTTCAGATTCAGCTGAACTGTGACCCTGGAAATGTCATAATTTCCACCATTAATTGGGAGGAAAAGGGGGAAACGCTTTCACTTAGTCTCTGATTTAAACATCAGACTGGTCAGGGGTGACAAATAGCATCAATAATTGCTCCTCAGCCAGTTTTGAAGATACCACATGTAAGTCTCTATGTATACCATTTCTAGAAGGAAACTGTTTTTACACTGCAGTAAATGTGGGGGGGGTTGATATCTCCTTTTTCAGTATTCATTGTTGCAGGCTGGAGAGGAGCCTTTACAGATCACTTCAAAGGGAAAGCTGAGATCAGCTGGTCTTTGCTCTCAGATATGCTCCAGATTTTAATGTTCTAGGGTTATTAGCAGGGGGTTCTTGGCAGGTGGTCCTTGACTTTGGATTTAATCTCTCCAGTTGGTTTTATGCTGATTTTTATTTTTTTTGGTTTTGACCTTGCAGGTCATGCTAAGAGGCCTGTATTTTGAAGGGGGAGAGGGGAATTCAGATTTTGTAGGAGGAGGTTTCACAGCTTTATTTTTTTTTAACTTTTTTGAACTTGGCCATCCTTTAATCTGAGTTTATCTTTGGCTCATGTAGAGGCAGGGGCTGTAGAAATTGTGTTTGAGGTACCTGACTGTGAGTCATCATTCTGCTGAAGAATCAAGACTCTGGAGAGGCAGGGAGCCCTGTCAGAGTCAGGCTCCAGGTACTCCTAGGAACAGGAAGTTATTTGGCCAAACCTAAACTAACAATATCTATGAGGTCCATGTGCTCAGTTCATGATTACAATTAAGCTACTGCTCCAGTTCTTACCATTGTGGGCTATTATTCTGTGCAGGAAAAGTTCCATTTAGCATCTGAGCCAATGTTCACATAAGACAGCAGAAAGTTTCATTCTGCTGATGCCAATGGAATTCCAATTCAGTGCTGTTTCTGGCACTGATTAACTCATCCTAGTTTATCAAAGTTAGTAGTTTCTTTAGATGGCAAAGGGTGTATCATTAACTAGAAATTAATGACTCATCCTGTTGCAGTAATTATGTTGAGACAGACATGATTTGAGTCATCACCAGTCCTTTATTTAAAAACTTTTCATGCTTTCTTTCAGGCAACTCTGACTCCTTCCCCCATAGGCAGCTTTGCACAGTACTGACTCCTTTTCTCACAGGCAGCTACACACAGCACTGACTCCTTCTCTCCTCTCTGCAAGTTTCCTTCTTCATGACACTTGTCTGTCCCTCACACAACATCTTCTTACCTTATCTGTCCCTTGCATGACCACATGTCCCTTACCCCCTCCCAGCACAGCCAGCAGACTCTGAGGCTCCGACTGCAACCCTCAACTTGCTAATCCACTCTTTTATAACACCCAACCTCATTGGGCAGGCAAGGCTGTTTCTACTCCTTGGTAATCAGTACAGCTATAATTCATTGGGAAAGATTGCCTCCTGCACTGTGCTTACAACCTATCTTCCCACATCATCCTAATTTAAAGTAACTGTCACATCTTCCAGCATGTACTAATACAACTGAAATTAGGTAACCTTGTGTGAAGTAGTATCACAGGTAAATTGACATAAAAATGGTATGTATAAACCAATGGACACTTGAGACTTCCTTCTAGTGAAAATAGCTCACATCAGAGGTTTTCTCTTTCTCCTGAGTAGCTTTGACTTGATGATTTCAACGTGTGAAGTACTGGCTCCTGAACTGCAGGTTGACCTTGGACTTGTTTCCTTGCTGTTTTTGGCCAAGTTGTCTTACCTGAGCACACTTTACTGACAAGGATGTTAAAATGCAGGATGACAGGCTGCAGATTTGAGCTGTGTTATTCTGCCTTTTGGGCATCAGGTTTTTTATTTTCAGAGCAGGAAACCAAAGGAATTTTTTCACCTTAAAACACTGATAGGAGCAGCAGGTGCCTGGTCAGTATAAGACCATCTTTCAGTGTTTCTACCCAGGAGGCTGAATTATGGATCTTGTTCCAGATAATTTATGGGTAAGAACTAGGAAAGGCCAAGGCATGGTGTGAGTCTGTTGCAGACCACCCAACCAGGATGAAGAGCCAGATGAAACATTCTCTAAGCAGATGGAAGAAATCTCACAATCCATGGCCCTTGTTCTCCTGGAGGGCTTCAACTTATCAGGTGTCTGCTGGAAGTACAACACAGCAGAGAGGGAAGAGTTTAGGAGGTTCCTGGAGTGTGTGGAAGAGAACTTCCCAACACAGCTGGTGAGGGAGTCAGCCAGGGAAGGCTCCTGCGGGACCTGTGTCTGTAACAGAGTAGGATTGGGGTGAGCTGATGGCCAGAGGCTGTCTTGGGCACAGTGCTCCCAAAATGGTAGTTCTTATTTCTTGGAGAAGAAAGAAGGGAGGTCAGCAGAACTGCCACCTTCCAAAGGCAGATTTTGACCAGTTTAGGAGACTGGCTGAGAGAATCCCTTGGAAGCCAGTCCTGAGGGGGTAAGAAATCCAGCAATGCTAGATGTGCCTCAAGAAGGAAATCTCAAAGGTGTGGAAGCAGGCCATCCCTGTGTGCCAAAAGATGAGCTGGCAGGGAAGAAGACTGACCTGGCCAAACAGAAACCTTTGGCTGGAACTCAGGGAAAAAAAAAGGGAGAGATTATGACCTTTGTAAGAAGGAGCAGACCACTCAGGAGGACTACAAGGATGTTGTGAAGTTATGCAGGATGAAAATTAGAAGGGATTAGAAGTCCAGCTAGAATTTAATCTGTCTACCGCTGTAAAAGACAAAAAAAAACATTTCTATGTATACAGTAGCAAAGAAAGGAGGGCTGAGAATCTCTTGCCTTTATTGGATGTGGGGGGACATGTTGCCAAAGGATGAGGAAAACGCTGAGAACGTTAACGAGGTCTTTGCCTAAATCTGTATTAGTAAAACCAGTTGTTGCCCAGGTACCCAGACCCCCTGAGCTGGAAGAGAGGGATGGGGAGCAGAAAGAAGTTCCCATAATCCAAGAGGAAATGGTCACAACCTGCTACACCACCTAGAGGCACACACACATCTGTGGGTTCAGATGGGTCCACCTGAAGGCACTGAGAGCTGGTGGAAGTACTCACTGAGCACTTTAATTGACTTTCATGAGAAGAGTGGTTTTCTTCCAAGGCTGGAGGATTTTTCACTTAGTCCAAAGAAATAAAGTTTAATGGGATTTTTCCTGTTTCATGCCTTTTTGCTTTTTTGTTTGTTTTGATTTCTTTTTAACCAGGGCACATGCGGGATATGCACTAACTGCACTTACTAACTACTCCTGTTCATTCTAGATGGGATACACTCCTTTGCACGTCGGCTGCCACTACGGAAACATAAAAATTGTGAACTTCCTCCTGCAACACTCTGCAAAAGTGAACGCCAAAACGAAGGTAAGTGTGAGGCCCGTGCCCGCGCCCCGGGGCCGCGCCGCGGTGCGCCGCGCCGCCGCAGCCTCGCCCTTGTCTCCCTGTGCCGCAGAACGGGTACACGCCGCTGCACCAGGCAGCGCAGCAGGGGCACACCCACATCATCAACGTCCTGCTCCAGCACGGCGCCGCGCCCAACGAGCTCACCCTGGTAAGTGCCGGCCTCCAAATGCCTGCGGTGCCAAGGGAAAAGGGCAGGGCAGCCTGTTCCCATCACCCCACATCCTCTCTACCATCATCTCTCCCACAACGGCAACAATCGGAAAACTTTCATCCCATTTCATCCCGTTTATATATCCTACTACCCCAATACTTATTTCCGTCAGAAAATGTAAACATTTTTTCTTTTATTTTACATTCTTCTGGAATTAACCAGCAGCTCCTACACTTCCCCTTGCTAACTTTCAACTTCTGTTACTAATGTTTCAATTGCTAGAATGGAAACACTGCCCTCGCCATTGCTAAGCGACTTGGCTACATTTCAGTTGTTGACACACTGAAGGTGGTGACAGAAGAGACCATGACTACAATTGTAAGTACAGTCCAGTTTGGTAGGGAATGAAAGAATTTTTTCCAAAGCCAGACTATATTTTTTCCAAATATGACTATAACTAAACTTTATTTAGTTACATGACTACGGAGATTCCAGTCACCTATTTCTTTTTGGCAATATAAAGTCGACACTATGTGAAAGGTGAGCTGTCTATTTTCAAGGTCGTAGACACTATGAGGATGCACACAGGAAGAGCATCAGTTGAGCAGGAAACAGTCAGTGCAAAGGACTGGTCTTAACTGGTCTTTCTCCACACAATGTTCGTCCACACATCTTGTTGCTTAGGGAACAATTTTGCAGCTGAAAAGATGTTTCTACAGGCTTGTGTAAACAGAAGCTGCTTCCCTTCTTTGAGAGCATTTCCCTATGTTTAATGGCTTGAATTTGACCTAAGAGAACTGATGCCAATATAAAAAGATGGTTGGAATTTACTTAAAAATGGCTCATCATTGTGTGGTTTCTGGCCCCTTCCATGGGATGGTGAAAGGCTGTATTCTGCAAGCAGCCACAAACAACCCCTGTAACCCCAAATATCCATTCCCTGATGTGGATGTGAACTCCAGCTTGTCTGTCGTGCCTCTCAGGAAGCATTAGCCAGGAGACATTGAAGGGACTAGCAGTGGTCAAATATTACCTGCTGTCAGAAAAATTCACAGAATCCGAAATATTTCTCAGAAGGATCTTTTGTTCATTAATGTTTTGCCAAATTGCTCTCTGAAGAAAACAGTTTTCTGAGGCGAGGTGCCTCCATGCATTACCCTAGTAAAAAAGCCCAAATTGGGTCTGAAGAACATAAATTCAGAATATTGGTTCCAAATTTGCTTTTCCCTTTCAGCAACTATTTTTCTGATTAAAAGGATAAAATGCACATGTATGTGTTTTTAGACATATCAGGGCTGGAAAACAGTTACCGTGTGCGTTCCATGTTTTGTCATCACCCCTTTGTGTGGTCTATCTGTGCAAGCAGGTGGCTGCAATATGATGAGCTTTTGGGATAGGAGTTACAGATTTTAGTTCTGTTTACTGCATGTACCTTTTCTTCCTATGAGTTTCCTGGCTGTGGTTTCAGTAGTTTACAGAAAATCCACCACACAAAAGATAAACTTCAGAACAATAAGATATAAAGGAATATGCTAGAAAGTAATAGTGATTTTTTTTTTTCCTTACATATTTTCTCTGTTTTCTCCGGAACAAATTCCTCTTTAGAAAGATTCCAAAGCATTTTTCCACACAGAAAAATTTAGTAGAAAAACTATACAGGATAGCAAAACTTGAATGACTACCTACTATTCAATTAGGTAGCTACAGGAAAACCACACGTTTAGGCTAAAACCTCTCAGTATCACAAGGTTGTTCTTGGCTTTTAGAACCTGGGGGGGCATTGTGCTGCATAGTGACCCTTTATTTTCTGTAGATGAAGAATAGAGAGAGATGGTGGGTCAGACAGAGATGGCATGCCAGGCTCTGAATTGTGCTGGAGGAAATATTAGATACTGAAAGACTTATACAACCTCAAATACCTGCTCTCAAGAGAAGCCAGAAATAATTTTCATTAAAATCCGAATATGCTACTTATCAATGTGAAATTTTGAGACCTTCGAAGTCTAGACGTGTAATGTAATTTACAACTGAGGGTCTTAAAAATCAATTTTGACTGCAGAGACTTGTATTTTGAGGCTTGTGGCTGAGCAACTCCATAGGCTAAATTTAAAGACATCAGGGATGAATATAGCTAATTTTACTATAACTTATCCTCAAGCACCAATAAAAGAAAAAATCCAGTAGTACCTGGAAAAAAGTCCAGTGATTTTGGTGGCTTAACGATATGTTTAAAAGCTTTTCAAATAATTCCCACAAAATGAATTGCATGAGGCTTTTTGTAGGTTTTGTACTGTTTAAGCATGGAGGAGCTTTTCTGCCTATATCAAGTGATGGCACAAGCCTAAGAAACATCAAAAACCAAGCAAGTATTCATAAGGCCAGAGAAAAACTGAAATATTTTAAAATAAGTGAAAATGGAAAGAATATTTTGCACTCCTGAACTTTATATTATTTCTCATTTGCATATGAAGCATGAGAAGTAATGATGGTTAAACAATCTAAAACCCCCATAAAGATGGGAGTGGATTTTTGGTTTGGTATGGTTTTCTTTTGTTTTTAATTCCATTGCACTCCTTGAATGGTATCTCTGCAGAAGCTCGTCTCACCCAAGTCTCTACCAGTGGTTGTTGTGTTTCACCCCAGCTGGAAAGTAAAAAGTGCATGTGTATGTCATTCATGAGATACAGGTATTCCAGGAACAGATTCCAGGTGCATTCAGAACTTATTTTTTCTGCTTTTATTTTTCTTTATATTGGTCTTTGAGTCTGAATCAATATAAATATGGGAATGAAAATCATGCAAATGCTTCTGAGTGTCTTTCATGCACAAAGCCCTTCAGGGGTATCATTTAGCCTGCATGTGGTTACAATTGTTCTTATTTGTGGGAAAAACACACAATTCATGCTGAAGCACCTCTGAAAAAAAAAAATCACATAGTTTCAGCCCCTCCCAAGAATTCTTCTGATGTCAAAGAAGAAATAATTTCCTCAGAAAGTTTGGTCTTATTAGAGATGACATATTCCTTGCTCAACATTTAGATGACTACCTAGAGTTGTTTTTAAACTCCCTTTAATGAAGTTCATTTCAGTATATGTGATTCTCCTTTTGATATCATCTAAGCTTTCCACTCATGCTTTTTCTCTACAGCAATATGAACATGATTTAAAAACCAAATACAATATTGCCTGTTTCTGCAGTCTTTTTAATGTATAGTACATCTTTAAAATAGAAAATTAATAAGAAGCTAAAAAATTAACTCGTGTTTTTCTAACTGCAGATTGAAATCTTATATTGCATTTAATTTTAAAAATACCTAGAATTTTAAGAAAAAATTATGTCTGCACTTCAAAATTACTTTTCTTCTATTACAGACTGTTACAGAAAAGCACAAAATGAACGTACCCGAAACCATGAATGAAGTTCTTGATATGTCTGATGATGAAGGTATTAAAAATTTTTTAAAGAAATTTTTCACTCTGTGGTTGTAAGAAATGTCTGTTTAAAAATCCCAAGACTAACACACATTATTAGTTGTATATGGTCATTGCACATTTGTTATTGTTGTACATTGATTTTGTTGACACATTGATAGTATGTGCTTTTTTTAATTATTTTGTTTATTTAAATCATGCAGTTCGTAAAGCCAATGCCCCTGAAATACTCAGTGATGCTGAATATTTGTCAGATGTTGAAGAAGGTATTTGTGCATTTTTGTATTGCACTGATATTTAACTTAAGCCTCTTCCTTTTATTTCATCTGTCTGAAAACTAATCCTTTCAGATAATTTTCTTATTATCTCACTAACAATAACTTCTGCTTTACAATTAAGAGTGCTTTCAAAAATTCTTTGAGCTATTACTGATAATCTTCTAATCTTTTTTCTGAATTTCTTACAATTTTTTGATCAAATTTTCTTGACTTTCTTAGAATAATCATTTTGCTGCTGCTTCTATAAATGAATAGCTGTTTTATTGTTTTAACTGAAAAATTAAATACTGGACAAGAGGATAAAATAGCAAAACACCTTAGAAAAAAATGGCTGATAGTGGAAGTCAATGGCAGAAAGAATGTAGTTATTGTATTTTTTAAAACAAGTGACTGTGTTAAATTTTCTTGTTTTTCTTTTGTCAATCTCTCTTTCTTCATCCCTAATGATGTATTTACTTTTAAATTTCATAGCATCCAAGCAGCAAGGTGCAAAAGATATTTCAGTTCTTTGTGTGCAGCTCTTGTTTAATTCATGCATTGAGGCTTTTGGTTTGTCTCCCATCTGTCATTGTGTCCCAGTGCTGCAGTTCCAAATGGATCATGTTCTTACCATACATACGTGTTTTCCAAACAGCTCTCCTAGGCCATTGTCCTGCTCAAAATGCTGCATTGTTTCAACTGACAGGAACACTGATGCATAATAGTGTGAGCTAACAGGGCAGGAACTTGCTGTGTCCCACTGCACAGTGAGGGACAGATGATAAACACCTGGGGAGCTTGGGTGCTGGAACTAAAGATGTAAATTGTAATGTAGGGGGTCATTTTTAAAGCCAAATCTATGGAGGGTTTTTCTAGTCACTGTCTCTCAGTATAAAAAGGCCAAACCAACAATTAGGAATGCAGGTAATACAATTGATTCCTTGCATATTGCAGACTGTATTCTGTTCCTGTGTTGTTGCCAGGGGAGCTGAGAGACTCATTTGTACATAAACAGTCCTGCTCCGCATCCTGGTGTCCTTGAGAGAGAGATTTGATGGATGGACAACTCTGTGGCCAAGGAATTGGCTGGATGGGGCACTCAGAGTTTTATTCAAAGACTCAATGTCCAAGTGGAGACCAGTGCTTTGTGTCATTCCTCAGGGGCTGGTATTAGAACTGGTGCCATTTCACATCTTTGTTAGCAGTGTGGACAGTGGGATCAGGGCACCCTCAGCAGGTCTGCTGATGACACCCAGCTGTGTGGTGTAGTTGACACCCGGGAGGGATCTGTCCAGAGGGACCTGGACAGGTGGGACTGTGTAAGACTCAGGATGTTCATCAAGGTCAAGTGCAAGGTTCTGCATCAAGATCAGGGCAATCCCAAGCATAAATACAGGCCAGGTGGAGAATGGATTGTGAACAGCCCTGAGGAGAAGGACTTGAGGCTGCTGGTGAAAGAGAAGCTCAACGTGACCTGGCAATGTGCACTTGTGGCCCAGAAATATCCAGTCAATATACATTAGAAAGAATGTCTTCACTATGAGAGTGGTGAGGAACTGGAACAGGTTTCCCAGCAAAGATGTGGATGCTCCATCCCTGATAGTGTTCAAGGCCAGGCTGGATGTGGCTTTGAGCAACCTGGTCTAGTGGAAGGTGTCCCTGCCCATGAGTTGGAACAAGATGATCTTTAAGGTCCCTTACAACCAAACCATTCTATGATACTGTGATGACAGGGTCTTCTTCAAACCCAGCACTGGAAGGGAGCTCACAAATCAGATAACAAGGTGTTTTGCAAGGCTCATGATGAATTACAGGCTTTGAGGTGATAACCACTGGTCTGTGTCTCTTCCCTGACTTGCATATCTGTGAAGACAACTCAGTGACACCCATCCTCACAACTCCTCAGTGTTAGTGGGATTTATATACAATGCATCCGCTTACACCACTCAAAACAAATCTGTTCAAGATGGTAAGGCACTCTGACAAATCTCAGAGCCAAGGAGTTGATTTCCAAGTGGGAGAAAGGCACAAATTTAGCAAACAAATCCAAGCTCTCTCTTGCTTGGCTCGTGTTCATCTCATCAGCCAAAACTCAGTGAGACAGACTTGTTGAATGGCTTCTCAATGAGCCACAACCCTCAAGGTTTCTCTCACAAGAGAAATTGAAGACTTGGAAAGCAGAGACTCAGAGCTTGGGGACAAATGTCAGGAAACCATTTCCTTGTGTTTTATGTCTTGCTGTGCCCACTAAATAAGTATTTACATGGGAATTGTGTAATTTCATTTCCCTGCTGAGGACAGATTAGTTTGGAGTCAAACTAGTTGAGAAGAGAGATTTTTTTATTCTTTTTCCTAGACTATTCTGGCAAATCTGCCTAATGAGGTTAAGTGTTGGGAAATTGCTACACCACAAAAAAGAAATGGTATTTTTTTGAAAGATGTATGTATAATTTTGTAGGGAAAAAAAAATGAGGGCTCACCTTCATATGCAGCAGAGAGTTTGTAGAAGAGCAATTTTAACACACACTGAGTGCTTTTATTTTTAAAGAGATTGCAAGTCTTATAAATGTGAAACCTGAGACTGGGAGAACTGGGTCTTTCACCATCTCCTGCTGGGAGCTGGTTCCCCGTGTAGCTGGGGGTCCCAGCCCTGTGCCCATGGCCATGGGGCTGAGGGGAGCAGGGCTCAGCTGTGGTGAAGCTCAACTCCAGCTGTCTGCAGGAGGCCTGGAAGGAATCCCCTCCTCTGCAGCACATGCTCATCCTCTCAGCATCCCTCTGGACAGCTGCAGGAGCTTTTAGCTGGTGCATGGAGCTGGAGCCCTGCTGTGCCTGCCACAACCCTGCTGTGAGCCCTGTCACTACAGCCCTCCCTAAAGCTGCTGCTGCTGTCCCAGAGGGGAAGGGACAGCAAGCCATGGGAGCTGATACAAAGAGGAGCCAGACTGGGAGCAGTGAAGGGCAAAAAGAGTGCAGTCCATAAACCCAATCTGGTGTGCAGAGTTCAGCTATTATCAAAAAAAACCAACTACTCTTGAGCTTTTAATTTTATTTATTTTTGGCCTACAGTTGATAACAAACTTCTGGGTGTAAACCAGGACACTGTTTTAAACCGATTTAATGGAGATGCCTACCCCAGTAAGAATAAGTATCATGCTAATCAATCCCTGTAAGATTAGAGAGACATCCTAACAGAACATGAATGCACACTGCCTGATCCCTGAGTAGGTGCTAAGATACAACAGTTTAAGTGCAGTTAAGACAGGTCAGAACATCACTGTGCTCGAAAATCTGTTATTGGTCATTTAGGGAGGGGTTGATTTATTATATTTTTAAGCTCAGTTTTCAGAGTTTCTTTGGCTTCATGGAATTTCACATGTTCATAATGGTTTCAGTAGTTTGGTATTGGCTTTTCTCCATACTTTGTGAAACCAAAACCTTGGCTACAACTTGAAACATCCTCCTTTTCCCTGTGGCTCTGTCTTCTGCCATCAAGACAGCTCTGGACAGGCTGTGATGAAGGAGTGGCAAAATCCTCAGGTATCTTTAGCAAAGCCAAATTACAAATGCTCATCTGGATCCCAGCCTATGATTAAATTTTGTCTGGGACTTTTCCCAAGCCACATGATGCCTTCTCTCCTGCTGCCAGAGAGCCTGTATTTCTTACTGGCCTCTAAAACGAACACCTACCCAGTGCTCCTGCAATTCCCAGCTGTATGAGACATGCTGGAGAACCAGAAAAACAGGGAAAACTTGGCATGAGAAAGGTGGTAAGAGGTAAGAAAAAGATTCTTGGGGAGAAAAGAGTAAAAACAGTAGAACCTTCTATCCCAGAAAACAAAACCAAACAAATTGCATGAGGGATATGCTAGAACATGTAATGGGTGTCAGAGTGAGCAGCAATGCCTGCTGCTCTCCACGAGTCTAAAAATAGGGGGCATCAGTGAAACCAGCAAGAGGCAGATCCAGCTTGAAAGGGCTGCTCCTCCTGCAGGAGGTGGTTCACTTTTATGACTCCTTGTACAGGTCCTTGGTGTGGGGAGCATAAAAAATTTACATGAATTCAAAGTGCAACTGAAAAGAAATTAAAAGGAAAAAAAAAAAAAACTGTTCATGACTATACAAACCTCTTTCAGGTTTAGAAAATATGTGTTAAAGTCAGTGCCAACCAAAAAAGTGTCCTGGAGTACTTCTGCTGGTCCATGTTCCCATACTCTCTTGTGTAATGCAGCTGCTGTTGGAGACAGGGTGCACTAGAACTGATGGACCCTTGCTTTGACTTACTGCCGCTGTTTTTCCCTGGACTTTGAGCTGTTTCCTCTACTTGTGATAGCTGTGTTTACCCACGGTTAGCAGGGACATCACCTTTCTTCGACATGTAGCCTATTAGGCAGCAAAGCAGTGCAGTATCGTTTGGTGTTTATTCATTGGTCCCTCATTGTTGGGCATTTATTTATTGTTTTTGTTCAGAGATGAGTTTTGTCTTCACTGTTCTGAGAGACCCTCTCTCTGCAGAAATTCCGTGTGCCGTGAGCAAACACTGTGCTCACTGTTACCTGAAGCGCAGAGGATTAGGCTGCAGCACCTAATTAAACAGAGTGGGATTGCTAAAACGTGCTCCAGCCTCCCACGATCACAAAACAATGTCTGGAATTCTTTGAAATTACCACTCCTAGATGCAGCTTTTTCCTTGATGAGAGCATTTCATCAGAGTAATCCTGGCCCAGCTGGATTAGCTGCAGAGCAGGATAACATCTAGCGCGTTTTTACAGCTCGGCTGAATGGGGGCTTTTTTATCATTCTCCTTGCCTTTGACAAACGATGCTCTTAAAGAAAATGCCTCCTCTGCTCTTCACAGGGGCGTAACGCTTTTCTTCAGGTATTGTAAGGGCAAAAGTTTCCAAATTTCGCGGCCCAGCTGGTGCTTGCTGAAAGTCGCCCATCTCTCGCCCTCCCCCGGGCCGCTTGCTCGGCTCCCGGGTTTCGGTGCCGGACCGAGGGCGGGCAGGGGGCCGGGCTGTGCCGGGGCCGGGCTCCCCCAGCCCGGGGCGGCGGGAGGGGGCGCGGGGGAGGCACCGGCCCCGGTCCCGGCCGGGCGGGGGCGGAGGCAGCGCCTTCCCCGCGTTCCCTGCTCAGCCCCGGCATCGAGTTACAGAAAAACTACACCCTCGCAGCACCCCTATTTACATACAAATAACTGGAGTGCCTGCATTTATGTCACCATTCAAGAGGCTTGCCAAGGGAGGCTGTAATCCAATCAGCAGAAGCTTTAAAAGGATGTCTGCAGAGTGATTAAAAAGGGATTTTTACTTTTTTTTTTTTTTTAACTTACTATTTTTCGTTTTGTTTCATATTTACAAAGAACTTTAATCTGAGTTGAGAGGACAAAGATGCACATGTCCTAAAATACACGCGAAGAGATCAAGATGTTAAGAAGATCTCAGTTGTTGTGTGGAAAGCGAATATGACCCACAGGGATTAGTTTGCTTGTGCTGGTTTGGAGATTAAGTCTAAATCACTGCTTAAGGACTAATAGGACTAATAGGAATTCTTGGAAACACCAGGGGAAAAAAAAATCTTATAGACCAGGCTGGTGAAAATGGCTTTCCAAAACAGTAAGACTTTTTAAAGTTTCACTTGATGTATGATGTTTCTGTTTCGGGTTTTTGAATGCTTTCTGGTGTATTGTGAAAGTTTTAGCTTTTTAACTGCTGCTTAAAATACTGGCTGTTGCTGGGCTGGAGGAGAAAGTTGGTCTGTTTGTTTGCCGTTTGCAAAGCAGTAGCTGAAGGGGTATTTTTAGACTTGATTGTTAGTTTAAAACCAGAGCTCGCCTGTGGTTTCCTGAGTTTAGTGAATGGAAACTAGTCTAAAGTCCTTGAATGAAAGCGGGAAACGTGTGTCTGGGCTTGGGAATCACTTACCTTCGGGAACGCGCTGTTGTTAAACTTCTCTGTAGTGCAATTTAAACTTAACACACCTAAAATGCGTTCACAACAAAGGAGGAGAGTGAATATCGGCAAGCCGTGAGTTTACGGAGAGCGCTCTCTGCTCCTTGCTGTTGAGGGAACGGGGCGGGGGTGGGGGGAAATCCAGCAACCGCAAAAGGCATATTTTGGACTTGCTCTGTCAATGCAGGAATGTAGGTTTGCATGATGTAATGGCATGCAAATGTTCCCCGCTGGGCAGCTGCTCCGTTAACCCTTCGTGGCGCCTGCCCGCCTCTCCCAACATCTAACTTTCCTTCCTGTTGGGTTTTTTGGATAAAACAGCTAAGGGTGCCCTTGAGTGCGGATGGCCGGGTCCCACGTGTCCCGGCCGTGCCCGGCTCCCGGCTTTGTTCGGGATGGGGCTGCACCGCCCCCGGCCCCGCTCCGCGGGCTTCGGGAAGCGCTTGCCTTCGGGAATAAACCTGCCGGTGGGGAGCGGTTCATTAACAAAAACATACAAAAAATACCCCGTCTCACAGTCAGGCTTCCAAAGGGTACTGAGAAATACCCAGTGTGGAAGGCGGGCCTCTTCCTTCCCTCACCCCGATTCAAGCTTGCAGCGCTTTTCAGGACTGGTGGGCAAACACGCTGTCTCTCACAGCCAGGGGTTGGGTTGGTTTTGCTGATTGGTTTGTTGTTTTGTTGGGGTTTTTTTCCCTCACACGGAACGATCCAACTTTGTCAGCTCGGGCTGTTTTTCTATAAGGAAAGCAAAAGTGAGTGCAATGATGCAAAGTACAGAAGAACTCTTTAGCTTGCCGGAACGATTGGGCAAAAGTCATCCCTCGTATAACTTTATTGGGTTTACGTCACGGTGGAATTTTGCTTCTTTCGTTTGTCCCCCAATAAAATTATTTTCTCTGGCACATTCCGAGGGTGGATAATTAACATACAACGTGGAAAGAGCCTTAGGGAAAGTGGGGGTGACGGGATTGATTCCTTATTGGCGAGCAGAGAAGGGCGTTATGACTTGCTAAGCACACAAACATCTGCCATACGTGTAGCTCTGATTCCAGCCTGGCTTTTGTACTGGCAGGTGAGGATGCAATGACAGGCGATACAGACAAATACCTCGGACCCCAGGATCTGAAAGAGCTGGGAGATGATTCCCTGCCTGCTGAAGGATACATGGGCTTCAGCCTGGGAGCCCGCTCCGCCAGGTACTGTGTTTGCTGTTTCTTGTGTTCATGTGTCACCACAGGTACAAGTTTTTACAAACCAACCATGCTCTTCCACGTAGCACTGGAGTCTGTTTTGAAGTGGAGGGGGTGTACTTCCTTTGAAGCATATGCTCATTGCAATTTTATTTCATTCTTTATTCATGTTGGCTTCTTATGGCAATGATACAGAAAACTTAACTATTCACTTTTTCTGGTCTCTGTTCATGCCCTGAACATCTCCAAGTTGCCTCTGCTGGTGGTTTGGAGCTGGTCTAGAAACTGGTCTAGAGCAGTCAGCAAAGCCAGGTTCCTTTTGACTACTACTGGTCAGACTGATATTCCCAGTAGAGAGCTCCTTAATTGGTGCGTTTCGCTGAAGAATGTAAATACCAGAAAAACTGAATGACAAATCATTTTGCTATTTGGTGGTTTTGTTTCTTTAGATGTGCTAGTGAGTAATCCAACCAAGGAAGACAACATTAAAAAAATTGCTCCCCCCCCCACCAAAAAATAAAAACAGGAAAATAATCCCCCCCCCCAAAAAAAAAACCCAAAAAAAACCCCCAAAAAGCCAGGTTTCCACTAAATTTGTTGCAGGATTTATTTTGACACCGAATGGATTATGTGTTACAAAAAACAGGCCAAATTTCTGTGAACCTTATAAAACGTTGTAAAATTAATATGTTGCCTGACTAATGTTAATTTCAATGCAGGTATTTTCAGATCAACATTTTAGATTTTGCTTTTAAAGGTTACTAAAGCCTTCAGTGTGTGTTGCTCAAAACAGTTAAAGCTGTGTGAGCAGAGATTACTTCCATAGTTGTGGATTTGCAGTGTAGTTACTGACAGTTGAATTGTACTGAAGCTAATAATTAAACCTCATAAGCTGGATCCCTGAGGGCTTTTTCCTATGCTGTAGTTTAAAGATCTGTTTTAAAAAGTGAGTTCATTGTCTAACAGCAAATGGCAACTCCCATAAGGTAAAGCTTAGATGTCTACCCTTCAGTCTTGTTTGTTATGGTCACATTAGAAATACAAACATGCAGTGGAAATTTGCTCTTTAGTAGTCCCCAGCCATGTTGTGCTTGATTTACAATTTTTAGGGAAGTTAATAAGTGTTTATGAGATAATACATTCATGAGAGATGCCAAAATGCTTTAAATAGTCCATTAGCCAGAAAATCTGCAAATTACATCTGAAGGGAGAATCTCGTGTCATAGTGAACTGAATTAACAAAGTTGACATGCTGCTTTCAAATGCAGTGTGAGCAGGATGATCACACAGCCCTGTCACTGTGATCAGGGCTGGAGCAGGGCAGTGGCAATGTAGAGGGAACATGCTCTGTGTGCAGAGCCCAGCACTGATTTACCTGACACCTTTCACTCCTTACAGCTCTCTTCTTGCACAGACTGCTCCCTGTGCAGGTGGGAGAGCAGATTCCACAGTCACGATCTGTTAGGGAGATCTGAGGTTCAACCCCATGTTATCTTTTCTTTGAGAGAAATCTAATATTCCCATGCTTCTGGTTTTAGCAGTGCCATTACTATTTGTTGCTGCGTAGCTCATTTTTTGTGTTGCTCATGTTATGCTCAGAGGAGACAAATACAGTGTTTTTTTCTGTGAAGTATTTCATTTAGCAAAAAAAAAAAGTATTCTGTGGATGCATCTTACTGATGATTCTGAGTGTAACATTAAGAAAAGAACACATTAAATATATAAGCCATCCAGCCATAACATCTTGCTTTTCCTGTCTGATTCTTTGCTTTCTATTTCTCCTGTTTCTTTTCCAATGTAAATTGCTTTAGTCCAAAAGTCAGGTAAGACAGCATGGCATCGTGTTACATCTCTCTCATCTTTCTGCTGCTGCCATTGCTTATCTTCATTTTCTTCAGCATTAGAAAATGACATGCTTTTATTTTGGGGAGCAGGGGGTGGGTTTGGCCTTAGAGAATATCCCTCTGTTATAACAAATATAACTTAAATTCTTTATGCCCTTTATCATGTAAAAGTCTGCTTAACATATGCCTACAGTGTGTAATTATGATCCCAGTTCTGCTTCCAGCACATGAAGGAACATGTGCTAAGGGATTAGAGAAATTCAATTAGCAACTACTAAATGCATGAAATGCGTAGAGTTTTGAGTGTGAAAAGTGTTGCTAGTTCAAAAGTGTAATATGTTGGTGGATGTTGCTTTGTATTAATTCACGTTTTTTAGTACTTTATTTCTTGTCACGTAGCGAGCATGTCTAGGCCTGCAGCATGTTTTTAGCACATACCATAATGTACCTTCCAGGGTTAAATGTAAAACACTCCTATATTGGTTAGATTGCAACACATTAAGAGTGATCATAGTTATTTCTAAACAATTTAACATGCACAAAATAATTCCCAAAACATCGGAATCTCTACTTAGTTGTCATTAAGCAAATTTATTATCCTTTCATTTCAAACTTATTATCCTTTCCTTTCTAGCTACAGGGATAACTGTGGCATTTGGAACAATGTCAGAAGTGGTTCAGCCACAAAGAGAATGACATCACATAAAACTTGCTCTTAGTTAAACCTGCTTCAGCAACCTGAGCTGTGTGGGCAGGCATTGTGACCTACCCACAGCTCCCCTGGGACCTGCCCTCGTGGGTTGCCTTCAGGATTAGGGCTTGGAGATATTTATCAAGGTTCATCTAAATACTTGAATACACTTTTCTAGATTTATTCTAAAACCACAACATTACTGCCAAAGCAGTAAGCATCTGTTGAGATTTTGCTTATGCATATTGTAGGGAAGGGAATATTTAATTTGAAGTCAACTACTTTTCATTCTATTTTCCTCTTTCTACTTATTTCACAGATTATGTATATTTTGCCATTTTATGCTATCCCTGGAAGTTGCATGTATTAATTTTTTTATTTTTATTTTCTGTTCACCTCATTGTCACCTGCACTTTCTATGATAAATGGTAAATACAACAGCCTCCGCTCCTTCAGTTCGGATAGGTCCTACACGCTGAACAGGAGCTCCTATGCCCGGGACAGCATGATGATTGAAGAGCTGCTGGTGCCAGCAAAGGATCAGGTACGTGCTGTGTCTCTGCCATTCAGTAGTTGTGCTTTATATTTGCAGGGCATTGCAGCGTGGAGGCCTCAGCTGTGCCTCCAGAGGCTATGGATGCTCCCTTAGCTGGTGAAAAGGGCCAAAGAAAGGAGCTGTGAACAAGAGATGGTGGGGTTACCGTTTTCTGGGTTTGATCCTGCAAGAGACAGGTGGTGGGGTCCCAAAGCAAAAGAGTCTTTAAGGGCCAGTTAGGTCTCTGAGTGTGGGGTTGGTTATCAGCTGAGGTCACTGGGTGCTCCTGTGAGCCTCCTGTTACGTGTGTCTTTGGAGTGTTTTGATAAGCTGGGAGTTTTACACTGAGCAACCTTTGTACTGCATAGACTGGGAATTACTTTGCCTGTTCTGTCCACATGGAGGGGACTCCAACAGCTGTCCTTGTTTTTTCACTCTTGGGAAGAATTTGACCTTATAAAGATGAAGCTATTGTAGATTCTTCAGTTTATATATCTTCCAAACACTTGTGCAATGACTAATTCAACAAAAGCAGCATCTTTTGACCTGATGAGAGCGTGGGAAAGTCTTTCCAAAAGCTGGGCATGATTGAGTACTGTATGCTTTGTTTGTGAGCTCCTCAGCATTTTCCTTGGTAGACTTGCTTCAGATTTCCAAATCAAACTGAATTACTCAAGAGTTTCTTGATACACAGAAGTCAAAGATATGCTAGGAAGCTGGTTAAAAATTCACATAAAAATCCTTACTTGGAAAGGACTGTGGAGTGTAACTGTTGTTTATGTTCTGAAAGCGCATAAGGTGGATTGTAATGAAACAGATTTTCTGCTGCTGTTTTCACGGAGCATTCCTGCGTTGGGGGTTATTGATCTCAGAGGATAGTTTCATGAGGAAAAGGGTCCACAGAGCAGGACTTGTACATTTTAAATGTTGATTGAATTAGTCTGTAAATTCTGGTGTGGTGTAAGCTATCCAGTTTTACTACAGCTTTTACACACGGTTCTGGTAGCATTATGAGAATGGTGGAAATCGGATTCTGTTTTGCAACAGAATGTTTATTATTAGATTGTTGCTTTTAAGTGAAATACTATAAACCTCCAATAACTTTAATTTGCAACAGCCACCTAAGGAGAGTTTCCAAAGCTTGCATAGCAGTGATTTTGTGGTTTTGTTTGATTTGAAGTCATAAAACAAAATCTGCAACTACTGGCACTGGGGAACAAGAAATTCTATGTCAGGGCTGAGCACCTAAAGCTGTTTTGATGCTTTTTTATACTAAGACTTCATAAAGCATTCTTGACACGATGGAAATTTCAGAGGAGAGGAAGACTTTTCAGCCTGAGAATATATTGTGTTGTTTTATGATTCTAGCTATGTTTGTGATTCCCATTGAAGTAGATGGCATGAATTTAGCAGCTAGGGTGCATCTTATCATCTTATCACATAACAAGACTTAAGACCAGGTCTATGCTTAACAACTCTAAAAGAATGTGGTAGTGGGAAAAAATGTCAGTGCTGTCTTGAGAGGTTAGTAAAACCATGATTCTGTGCAAAACAGACATGAAAGCAATGAACTATCTTCATGAGAAAGGGAGACCAGCTAAAACTTTCTGCCATGGCTTCTCCAAACCTCCATGTCCTGACAAAAATATATCCATCCTCTGGGATTTCTGTGGCTTTCTTCCTAGCCCAGCCCTAGCTTTTGGCTGAAGCAGAAGTGCATTTGGGAGATGGAGAATATCCCTGCCCCTCTTTCTCATCCCTCTGTACATTAATGGGCTCCTAGATAATCTCTACTATGGCAGTAGAAAGGATGGGGGGAAGCACCAGTTTTTGTTCCACCAACAAGATTCACGGGAATAAAGATCTTTGTGATTTGATATTCCAAAAGTCTATCTGGGAACTGAAAGGACTTAAGGCTATTTTGGGAATCACACTGATTTGAAAGAGAGTGATGTCTGTATATGCCATTTTCTCTCATTTTGTACAGCTTAGACCTGTCTGGAGTTCATGGCAGCAGCAAAGTCAATTATTGGGAATTAATTCTATCACATCAGTATGTTAAAAGAGTAAGGAGCATTTGCCAACCTCTTGGTCTGGTTAAGACAGAAGATCCCATAGCTGCCTCTCCTCAGGATTCCTGGTAGACTTGGGAGTCTGGAAAGAGTCAAATGAGGAAGATTTGAAACCATTCCTTATCAAACCTCAACTGCCAGCATAACACATGGAGTGTTAGAGAAGAGTTTCTAAAAATTCTTTGGAAGTCACTGTATTCTTCATTGTTTATATTTGGTGGTTTATGGCTGACCCTGTTCACAGGGAAATCTGAATCCAGGCCACGCTGTGCCTCATAACCTGGCTGGAGCAAAGTTAAGATTTCTGTGTCCTGGCGTGTTACCTTGGATGCAGCAACTCAGACTAAATCCAAATGACTTCTCCATGGAATAGTTTACATCAACCTCTGAATTGAATCAGCCAAAGGCAGGATGACTTGGGCTGTCCATTAAATAGTAGCTTGCTGAATCACTTCAGTCTGGATAAATTCATCTGGGAGGAGGCATAATTTTTTCTGTTTGCTGAACTCTGATATTACACAGCCTGGATATTCAGTTATGCAACCAGCAGGATCTTTGCCAGCAGAACCCTCGATATTTTTATACACACATTTGCATTTGAGGCTGCCACACCCTTTAGCAATGCATATTTAATCTCCCTCAGTCTGGGGAGGGGATGCTGGGATCTGACCAAACACAGAATGGATCCTATGATTTGATGGCACTGACAATGTACAGTCTTCTGGACTGCTTATATTGCAATTTACACAGGTTGGTTTTTGGGGGGGCTTTTTGGGGTTTTTTTTTTGCCTTCATAGAAAATTCAGCACCTCAGCCTGAAAAATGAGATTCTCAGATGTGTGCTGTGTCCAGCTATCAGCTTTTGCTACTCTGTTTCTCCACCAAAATTATTAGCTGCAGAATTTGGGCTTGTGCTTGCTTTAAACATGTCCAGAATTTTTTGTTTGCACTTGGTCAGAAAGGAATGCTTCTAAAAAACCCAGTGACCTGGTGTACAGACCATGTCTCAGGACAAGGAGCTGGACTGAGGAACCCCACCTATGTGTGTAGGCAAACCTAGGGCACATCCATGGGTGTGGGAGCACCTCTGTCTAGCACAGATCCTTTGGGAGTGATGGCATTTCATTGGAATTTATATGGCTCTGTGTTTAGCTTTCTATATCCCACTGCTAAGGGAACATAAGCATTTTTCATGTGTTGCAGGAAACCTGACCCCACATTTATTTGTTGATGTGTGTCCTGGTGCATGCCTGGGCCTCAGTGCAGTGACACTGCAGCTTAGCAGTCCTGCCAAGGACAAACACCAAATTGTATCGTTCCTTTGGGCCCATTTCTTACGTTTCTTTGCTTTGTCCTATTTTTGATGATAAAGTTTATCACCGAGCAAAATAATGAATTTATTTTTGTTTATCTAAATTTTTGCAATGCCTGAGACAACCTGTCTGAATCCCTAGTATCTTATTGAAAAGACTAAGAAAACTGTCTTCATTAAACTAAATTACAACACATATTTCAAATGGTGCTAGCTAAGTCCACTTTGGTTTCTTAAGTGTAATTGTTTTGACAGCATTCATTTTATCTTTTATGTCTGATGGTGTATTTTGCTGTTTATCATATGCAGATTTGCCCTCTATTGTTGTCTATGCTTGAACCATCAGGCCTCAAGTACATCTCTTACAGCACAAAGTTTAATAAAATATCCCTAATAGAAGTGTTGAGCTAGGGAAGGGAGGAGGCATCGAGCCAGGAGTGATGGAGCAAAGCTGCACTCTGCAGGGATTTCTGTCAATGGGCAATAAATTACAGTGTCCATAGTTTTTGGAAGGAAACCTGGGATCCTCATTTCCAATGAAAGAAATGTGCTGGTTTTTTTGGAAACCACAGAGAGATGGAAGTATTGCACGTTCCAGCCAGCAGCACAACAACTATCTGCCTGCTTATCTTGAGAAAGCTTCTCAAGAGAAGTATTTTTGTGTGTTTATGACTGAATTTTACAGATTTACTTCTAATGCTGATATTTCTATTCAAAATAATTAATTTGCACAATCAGTATGTGTCAGTATATAAAAAAACCCAGGTGGAAATAATAAGATTTTAGAAGTGTGTGCTTGGCTCTGGTTTGACTTGAACCCATTGAATTTGATCTGAAAACAGCCCATGAGGTTTCAGTCCAAAAAGGCTGCTCTTTCTAGCAGCATTTGCCTCTAAGCAGCAAACAACCTACTTACAGGAAACATTGACATTTTTAACACCATCTTGGATGAAGATTGTGTGTGTTGCTTCTTGATTTACTTGTATTGGTGTAACTTATGATGGTGCTTCTTAAACTGGGGAGAAGCTTTCATATCACCCTGGAAATAGGGGAAAACAGTATTCGAAGTTTAGTTGGTTTAATTTCCTAAGACAAGGGAAACAAAGGAAAACAAGTATTTTGCTGGAATAGCTTTGCTGTCCAATGAGAGGATTTATAGTGTAAGGGATCTTGTGAGGCACAGGATGCATGAATGTCCATGTGTGTGGGCAGCAGGAGAAACAAGTCACACC
The DNA here is from genome assembly GCF_903797595.1 of Erithacus rubecula. NCBI lineage: Eukaryota > Metazoa > Chordata > Aves > Passeriformes > Muscicapidae > Erithacus > Erithacus rubecula. Next base: position 6,634,396 of record NC_136660.1, read on the forward strand.
TCAGTATCTGTCCGAGGGGGGAGTTAATTATAGCCTCACAGGGTTAAAGCTATTTCTGTCCAGATGAGTAGGGGCAGTGGCACTCCACAAAACAGTGCCCATGTTGCTTGTGTATAAAGACAAACCAAGCCCCTCCTGCATTCACAGCCTCAGTGAAACTCCCAGAGAAGTTATTCACAGGTTCTGCTTGAATAAGGATCTATCCAATGGCACCCTCTGAGGGGTAGTGTTATGCTGCCTGTCTATGTCGTGTGTGACTGCAGTACAAATGGTAATTTATTTTTCAAATTTTTTTAACCTGGTGCATAAAAGTAAGTAAAGACTGGGGAGAGATATTTTTGAAACTGAAGGAAGTGCAAACAGTGGGCAAAAAAAGTGTTTGAAGAGATAAGAGTTGGTGTGTGTATTTCATGTTTCTGTTACAGGATTTCCAATAATTTAACCCTGGAGGTATCATCACTGTTAAGTGGAAAGGATCAGATCTAAATTTAATATAATTATGTTAACAAACATGTATTTAAGACAAGTGTTTGTAATGTTAATTTTAAATTTCAATTTATCTGTTTTATTTTTAAGCACCTGACGTTTCAAAGGGAGTTTGATTCTGATTCTCTCAGGCACTATAGCTGGGCTGCAGACACCTTGGACAATGTTAACCTTGTTTCGAGTCCCATCCATTCTGGGTAGGTCATTTAACAGTTTTCCTTTATCTTTAGATGTGGAACTGTATTGTTAGCTGCAGAATACAGCCTGCTGTAATGGCAGATAACATGTCTGTTCCTGCTCCACTTGAAGCCAGTGGCAAAATTCACACTGACTTCAAGGAGAGTGCTTAATAACAGGAGTCGGTCTAAATTCTTGCATATCAAACCAAAAACTTGCTTCTACACTTAACTTTCTGAATGCCTAAACACAGTAATCCCACAGGCTTCTCTTTAAGGGTCCTGTTTTGCTTTTTCTGTTGCTTATGCTTTGCTTTAAGTGTCATAAATGATTTTGTTTGCATTGTGTTAAATTATTTGGAATACGAAATCAGAGATGGAATGTTTTGCTTTCTGTTCTTTCATAGAGGAAAAATGGAGGGTTTCAATTTGGTCTCTTATTTTATTTATACTTGTAGCTCCTGCCTAGTCTCCAATATCTGTAGTTTGATTTTAGTGGTGCTATTTGTTTACTTATGAGTCATCACTGTAATTTAGGTGCTTTTGAACAGTGCCACACACACTTGATTTAAATGCAGTAGTAGTGATGTCTGAATGCATATTGTAAAAATTTGCAAATGAATGTGTAAGTAATCTCTGCATATTATTTGTCTAGTGTAAATATTTGTTGTTTAGTTTTTGAGATCAGGACATAAAATGTCATATCCTTTTTAATTGGCTTCCCCACTTCGTGACTAATTGCATTCTTATCATAAAATGAGTGTGGCACATATTAAAATATTTCATTTCCCATACAGCCAGCCCCACAAATCTAAAGCTACAGTCCCACAATACACACACATCTGCACCTGCTGAACAGATCTATACAACAGTGAATTTTTAGATAAAACACTGACCAAAAAATGGTCAGTGCTAGCATTAAAATGTCAAGAATTGCAGTATGAAGAGCCGAAGACTGTTGGTTATGATGGAATGGTGCATTGGCAAAGGACCTGAGAGAGCTGGCTGCCCAACCTTTTTCTTTGCTTAGTTTAAAATGTAGCCAAGCCATTCCTGAAATACCTTTAATGTCCTAATAATCACTAAAAATAAGAGATTCTATAGGCTCCCTGCCTCAGGAATCCACTATCTTTTATTATTTCTTCCCCTAATAATCAGTTTAACATTTCATTGCTGCAGACTAAGCCTGTTTCTTACCCATAGTGGATGTCCATGGTGGACGTGGAGAACAATATCTTCTGGTCTCTTAACAATTGTTTTCTATGTCAGAAGACATGTAATCCTGTCTTTTAGACTAAAGTGTCCCAGACCCTCCTAGGTGGTTCTTCCTGCATTTCAGCACATTCCTGCTGCTCTGCCCCAGCTCTCCCCTCTTTGATGGGAGCTTGTTTGCAAGCCAGGATCGCCATCTCTTTGATCTGACACGTAGCACACTTAAGCAATCCCACAATGAGAGTTATCCTTTTGGTAATTTCAGTTTCTAATGGTGAATGTTTGTGATCTGCTAGAATTTCTTGGCTGTCTTTTGAAATCCTGAAGTCTGGTTAATTTTTGCTGGTGTTTGTGTTTAAGTGTTTGGTTTCTCCCCTCTCTTTTCATTTGTCTCTACGGTATTTCAGTTTGTTGGTTCCAGCCCCTTTTTCAATTTTTTAGCAAGACAGCTTTTAATTCAGATCCTGTTTTCCAAAGACTTCTCAAATGTTTTTTTCTGTTTTGAAATCTTGAAGATATTTAGCCTAGTACCTGTGCCAGGACAGCACAGTGAAACATGCCCTTGAAGTTCCCTTCCAGTGTAACAGGAAGGCATTGATGGTATCTCTTTTGAGGTAACTTCTCAGATGATCCTGCACTTACCTTATCTGTACTGTGCCTCCATTGCTTGCTGAGGTACCAAGGCAGTACTTTCACACATCAAAGAAGGAATTTAAGTTCATTTGGCATGAATTGCTCTTGCCACTTACATTTTTGGTTCGTTTTTATTTTGAGACTGGTGGTAGACAAGGTGTTATATCTTGATTAATTACCTTAATCCTTTAGACCTTTATAGAATGATTATTAAATAATTTATTCCTGAATATTTCCTGGTAATTTGGGTTAGACTAATTGGTCTAAAATTTTCTGGTTTCTTTTCATCCTGATAGAAGATAGGTCTGATGTTTTCATCCTGTCAGTTCTCTGGGACAATACTTGTCTGCCCTTAGGTCTTCAAAATGTTCACCAGTGGTTCCACCCTCCAAAATACATATTCTGTGGATATGGGAGCTTTCATATAAGATCTGCTCCCTTGGTACATGGCCCCTCTCTAATGCAGAGGTAGTCTAAGCTGCTTCCCAGAGGGGAGCAAACTGGGGCTGTGTGGCAGGGGGAGGACAGATATCCTCCAAACAGGTATAGCTCTCAAAATGGGCATAAACCAAAATATTCTCCAAACATGTAGGGCTTTTCTGACCCATTCCATTTCTTATTTGACACAGAAAGTCCATTGGTACTCTGAGGATTTAGTTCATTTTGTCAGGGGGAAAAAAAGTCTCGTTGTTTATTTACTTTTCAGTTGTGGCCCCATATTATAATATGATCCTATTTGATTTTCCTGGTTATATTCACCTAGAGGCAATCAACAGATGTTCCCTTCTCATCTTCCAGTACCTCAGCACATCTAATATGTAGAGGATCATGACTTTTCACGTGTCTTCTGCCAGTCTTTTCCTAAACAGCAAATCCTTTTCTGCTTCTTTGGGATGCTTCATCCCCATCTTTGTCCCCAGTTGTGTCTGTGGCAGGGGACAGGAGCTGTCAGCCCTGGTGATGTGGTGGCCCTGTGGCCAGGCTCTGACCCCACTGCTCCTGCTGTGTCAGGAGCACCACTGCTTGGGTCACTCTTTTCCCCATTTGCCCCTTGTTAGAAGAAAGCATCTATATTTGTTCTTATTTGTTAACCCAGGCAGAGGGGGAATTTTGGGAACAGGGTGTGGAGATCCAGCAATCAGTATCAGTGAAAGGAGAAGAAAGTAGAAGTTGTTGGCAGGGATTTCAACTCTTCTGGTTTTTCCTTTTTTCAAGCCAAGAGAATGTTTTATGTTTTTCTTCTTGAGTTCAGATAAGTTGTTTTGCCAGCATATATTTTGAACAGGGTCCATTGTAAGCAGTACATTGAAATGCATCATGAATCTTGAGGCCTCTGGAAGGGTAGAGACCCTCACCAAAATGACCTTCAGCTGTCAGATGTGAGCTTAGTCCTGCAGCTTTCCCAGAGTAAAATGTTGGTGTTCTCTCTTAGTGTTGTCTTTAACTCCTTAATTTTCTTAGCTGAAAAGAAGAAATGAATGTGCCACACTGCCTTCCAGTATTGAAAACTCAGAAATACTGTATCCAGTCTTGCAAAGTGGGATAAATCAGATCATTATAGTTTACTGTATTTTAAATTATATTATCTATATGTAGTTTAAATTATATTAACAATATGTAGTTTACTTCAACCTGCTGTACACACAGAATTCATTTTTGACAACAGTGTAATGAATGACATGGATTGATACTCCTTTCAAGCATCCTGCCACACATATGTCTATACATAATGCTTTGGAAAATAAACTACTTTAGGAAAGTGCAAGAACTGGTTTTCCAAGGCACACAGGAGCACGTTTTTGGAATTCAATGAAGAAGTTGTGTTGTAATAAATTTTCTGCTGACTAAGTAAGCAGCAAATTTTCTCCTTGTACTTCTGCAGTTTCCAGAGAACTTAGAGTTGTGCTGACTAATTAAATGAACCCTCCCTTTCAGATTTTTTCCACGTGTAGCATATTTTGTGAAGCAAAAGCCAAATAATTTCTAAAGCTGGCATTCAAACATGTTGCTTTTATTATTTTTCTGATTGTTACTTTTTCTTTGCACTTATTATTGATATTTTCTGTTGCTTGCCTCTAATTATCTTACATTAATTTTCCCATTTGCTTTCTAAATTATTTTGCAGCTATTCCTCTCCACTCCCTCAGTATGATTCAAGGTGATAACTCTGTGCTTTCTGTGAATCCTCATTTTATTTTGTTTTCCTAAACTTTTTTTCCCACAGAGTGTGTGTAGATGTTTGTAGTGCATCCAACCACATCCTCATCCCTTCCATGTATTCCAGTAGAAATGCTCATTAGCCTTTAGCGTTGTGTTTTAGTGTAGTTTCCATTATTAGTGCAACATTAATTTAGGTAAGCATCAGCTACTAATGTTTTTAGATAGAAAGTGCATGAAATACTGCTTGGAATTGTTTTTATTGTTTTAAACGGTAAGTTACTAATCGGAAATAAACAAGGAAATAATTCATTAGTAAGCTGCTGACAATGATAATATGCACAAAGGCTGGTCTGCTGCAGGCTTTGTCTGCACTGGAGGCTGCAGTGTGGTGCAGACACCAAGGCTGGAAGGGGCTGGCTCCTGCTTTGGGGCACAGGCTCATTCCAGTGTTATTTACCCTTGCTGGGAGCAGTGTGCAGTAGCAGTGCCAAGCTCCTGGTTGCCAAGGCTGAACTGACCTTAAAATCTACAACCTAAACATCCTGACTAACTCAGGGACTGATTTTTGTAGGTACTTAGTTTTAACTTTTACTGATATATATATATATTTTTAATTATGCATTTAAGACAGTAGATTTAGATGCTTAGAGATTTTTGGCAATTCACTCTTACAGACTATTAATAGTATGGGTACATTTAAATAGTTTGGGTACAGAAGACAGCTTTGAGTGTAAGTTTGGGCATTTTTTCCCAAGATGAGAGCCTCCTTTTCATTATGAATCCTGAGGTGGCTTGACAAACCAGTAACCATCTACATGATAGGCAGCTCTCCAGAACATTGCTTTGTGCTGGGCCATCAGACCAAGCCTATCCTTGTCAAGCTCCCCAGAAGGCTCCTCCATGGTGCACTGGCCAGCTGTGCCTCCCTGGAGCTGCTGGAACTTCAGCCCTGGGGGTGCTCCAGCCAGGCATCCCTCCACCCCACAAACTTCCAGTCTGAAATGGCCCCAACTCCTCTGCAGACAGCAACCATGCACATTTTTAAAAGGGCAGCTAAGCATCCATAAATACTAAGATTATAATCACTTATGGAACATATAATTTAAAGTTTGAGCATACTGATTTTGACACAGGTCTAATAATTATGGAAAGTGTTTGTTTAGCCAAGATCCTGTCTTGCTGAACCAATTCCTCTTGTGAGGAGCTGGGATACCCTAGTGGCAACGTTTGGATTTATTGGAGTGTACAGTGCATTTAGCTAGGAGAGAAACACGAATGTGGATACAGTTTTTCTGTATGAAAACTACTGTGAAATATCATGCCTCAGTATTGTAAAGTGTCTGGCGCATGAGAAATTATAAATTTGGGCCAAGGTCATCTCAGAGAGCAGTTTTACCTCCCCATCTTTACTGATGGATTTTAATTTGAAGAAAGGCAATGTAGCAACTTCTTGATCTGGAATTCTGCTGGATAACATTTCTGTTGCACTTCCTATGTTTATAGCTTATGTCCCTACTCACTTCTCTCCTGCAGACTACTAAATACCAAATGTTGATTTTTCTGCTGCTTTAGTGCAGATTTTTCCCACCCATGCTGGTCAGACTTCTGAATACAGTTTACTTGCAGCCCTGGCCAGTGCCTGTCAGCTGCTGCTGTTGATATCCTGCTGATCTCAAAAGGAACTGTGTTGCACAAATTCCCAGTCACACTTCAGAGCACCTAGGGTTTTTTTTTTCAAGAACCATCCCAATCCCCTGGATTATTGGCTGATACCCCTAGTTCACTTTACTGTCAGGAACCAGGAAATTGAATGGATTCACCTGTTAGTCATGTGAAGGTTTAGTTCTTAAAAGCTGGAAGATTTGGCAACAGCCTTGAAAATAGTGAAGCCACATGACAGATGTGTCAGCTATGTCAGTGTCTATCATACAGAAGGAGCAAACAAAAATCTGTACTGGCTTCAAGGCTGAGCTTGTGACTTGTGTCCCTCTTGATACCAGCCTGTTATTGCATCTTCTGCCTCAAGATATTGTAATATTAATTGTTAATTTTAATTATTCCCTTGTAAATAGAAAGCATTTTATTAAAAAATACACCACTGATAATTTACAATTATAATTTCTTACTCCCTTATTAAAAAATGGAAAATTATGCATTAGAATGACACAAGTGCAATTTTTCTTTAATATCTTTTTTTTTTTTTTTTGCTAATGAATCTAATCTTCAAAGAGAAGTAATGTCATGATTTCCTTCAGGGAACCAACAGCCTAAAGGAAGTTATGTACTTGGTAGTCATCACTTACCTTCCCCATCAGTGGAAGCCCTTAGTAGCCTGGACTGACTGTCACCCACGGTGCTGGCACTTACTCTGGCAGCCATCAGGAATATTTGCAAATGAGACAGAGGGGAGGTTTTAAAGACTGAGGGTCCTAAAATAACAAGCATTTTTGATTCTCATTTTTCTACACTGTCTGGTTGCTTTATGCATGTGAGGCTAATTACTCTCATTTGTGGACAGCAGAGCTAATAGCAACAAAGAGATGTTTTAAAATTCTAACAAACTACTACTAATACAATATTTGTATACACTTTTAATCCAAATTGCTCAGTAGGTCATGGTCATTTCACCATGATGCTGCTAGAGCTTTAGCAATTCCTGCTTTTGATAACCAGTAGTTAACATGCAAATACAAATTTTAAAAGAATCTTCATGTTCTTTTTAGTTTAGCTGGGATCGGGATGACTTTTCTTACCTTTTAAAGTCTACGTCTGCTGAATTTTGCTTATCTCCTGCTTGTTTTGTGATGGCTTTCACTGATGCTTTTTCTCCTTTGTGCAGTTTCCTGGTCAGTTTTATGGTGGATGCACGGGGGGGTTCGATGAGGGGCAGCCGGCACCATGGCATGAGGATAATCATCCCGCCACGGAAGTGCACGGCGCCCACGCGCATCACCTGCCGCCTGGTAAAGAGGCACAAACTGGCCAGCCCGCCACCCATGGTTGAAGGAGAAGGATTGGCAAGTCGGCTTGTAGAAATGGGGCCAGCAGGGGCACAGTTTTTAGGGTGAGTTGTTCTGAGAGTGTGATTGCTTATGCTCATGTCGCACCTTTCATTCCCTTTACCCTGTGGATCTCTAATTAGTTAAACATTGACTCCACTTCATCTGAGCACGTAACACAAGCTACTTAACTTAAAACATTAAAAAATGCCAATCTGCATTCCTTCTGGAAAGAACCCTTGCATTTTAAGGAGAGTTTTGCCCCTTTGATGAGATGAAGGTAAGGAAAGCCATGGGAAGGCCAGGTTCCACCCCCATCTACTCATGCAACCTTGCCTCAGAAGTCAGGAGGAGTCACACACTAAAAACCTGGAGCAGGTTTTGACCCTCTTGCTTGTAGAGTATTTAGAGAAACAGCACTATCACAAAGAATTGTCCTCCAGACACCCACAGGGACCCAGATACTGAGCTCTGTTCCTGACATGCACGGCTCCCTCTGGAGTTGCTGGGAGCTGCTTGTCTCCGTCCTGTGGAACAAAACCACTTGGAGTGACGGTGGAGCACCTACTGTAGAATGGTGGTACAAGTAGTACCAGTGCTAGGAACTGACTATTTTTAAAGCTTAAAATAGGGGAAACAATCCACTATGATGTGGCCTTTTTTTCCCTAATTATAAATTTTGTTCATTACTGTGAGTGGCACCCTGGTGTAAACTGCTGATTCTGTTGGGAATGACAGCTTGTTCCTAATTTCCCCTTCTCATTTCTCTTCCTGCTGCATGGATGTTATTCAGTAAACTGCACCTTCCTAAAAGTCCTCCCCCTCTAAATGAGGGTGAGAGCATGGTTAGCCGAATCCTGCAGCTTGGTCCACAAGGAACAAAATTTATTGGGTAGGATATGTACGGAAAAGATACAGAATGTCTACAGTTTTTTCTTTTGTTTCCAATTTTTTGTTATTCCCATTATTTTTTTTTTAAGTTTCCTAAAACTTTCAGTTGATTTGTGTCACTGAAAGAAAATCATAGTGGCTTGATTTAATATAGCTCTGCTACTACCTTGTGCTTATAGGCATGTAAAATTCACTGCCAGCATTCTGCTTTCATAACTTCTGTGCTTTTGTAATTTTTTAAATTTGAAGTGTTTCTACTGCATTAAATACATTTTAATACACAGTGGCAGTCCTTTAAGTTCAACCCTGTGGTAGAGAAGGTATTTACAGGCCTCAGGTGAGACTCTTTTGAGAAGAGCATTTATAAAATGTGATCACGTGAAGTCCATTATTTATGAAAGATTATTCTGAAAAAAATGTTATCAAGTGAATGAATTGATTCAGCAAGATTGGAGAAATGCTAATCTTTTCAACCTGCAAGGGGCATCTTGTTAAAATAAATTTACAAAGCCAAGTATGCTACCCAAAGGGACTGCAGAGTATAAACATGTTTCTGTATGTTTTTGACTGTTGTTTTCAAACCGTATTGTGAAATTTATTGCGTTAGGTTTTCAAAATATTGGTGAGTGTTTGGTGTTCCAAACCTGTTCAATACCTTCTCACTGAGTATTCTCGTTAAATGTCATGCACAAAATTGTGTAGTTTCTAAATATTTACAGAGACAGTATCTGAAATATTAGCCTGCAAAGATTGTACTACAGTGTTAGTTTTCAGCTTGTGCTCTTTTTGAGCTAGACCGTAAATATCTTAAGCAATATATTTGAATTTTTTATATTTTCTCGCTGTGCACAATGGGAGAGAGCAGCTACATTCCTGGTTTTTTATTAAAGGACTTGAGACTTGAAAAATAGACCGGGTGTTCCTAAAAGCATCTAAAATATATTAATTAAACTCTTTTTATCGTTTATATGGGGGGAAAAAAGACTAACTCTTCTCCCTGGGAATTTAATGTTCAAGCTGGGCTTCAAGCTAGTTTGTTTTTCCCCATGATGGCTGTTGTGATTTCATGCCCAAGTGATGGATTGGTTAATGCACCCAACACCTGGCAGATGTACAGTAACACAGAAATGCTGCACACTTCTCCCATCATGTGACACTGCTTTTAACCAAGTTGTTACAAAGCAGTTAAGCCCTTTACAACCTCTGTAGGAAAATAATGATACTGTCTATTTCAATGTCTTAAAGCTGCATAATCCATAAATGTTCACTTACTGTGTGATTTCAGTCGGTTTGTCTTAGCATACTTTAAAATGCATATCCTGCCTGTGAAGTGTTTGGCAACAGTGTCTGTTTTGTTGAGGAATGGCACATGAAGTGAATGGTGGTTTCTGTCAGTTGTTCATACAAATTGTTTGGTAATGCACTTGCAGTCCTCTGTTGAAGGCACATTGTCTGGTGACACAGGTGTATTATTAACCACCTTCTCATTCCCTTTGCTTCCCCTTGAAATGTTTGACAGTAACTAATATAAATGTGGTCATGATGTTGTTCAACCCAGAGAAATCCATTCTGAAAGGATCTAAGGATTCCCCAGTGATGTTTGCCGTGCAGAGGCTGCAGCTGTGATGCTGAGCATGAGAACCAGAAAGTGGAGCTAAAGAAAAAGTCTCTTATTTCACAGGAGCTGCATCAACAAAGAGCTAGGGAGAACTCTGAAAACTTTGGGACTTAGTTTGAAGTTCAAAATCTACATAAATGTGTGGTTCCTGTTACAGTCAGTGGCTGTTGCATGCACTGGGATAGCCAGACTGCTTCTGAACTGACTTTGTCCCTTCAAACTCTCCGAGCCAAATCTGAACTTTTGACTACGCTAATGCCAGTTAAAAGTCAGCAGTGCCGTGTGTGCTGGAGGCAGGTTGGATCACCTACACCCTGGGATAAATGAGCAAGGAGAACTCTCCTTCTTAAAAGTTGTCACTATTTTTTTCATGGAGGAATAGATTTCAAGAGATTTGCACTAAGAACAAGCTATATATTGATATTTTCAATTTATCCATTAATATAGTTTGAATGACAAAGGATTGTGCAGCTTTGGCAATTTTAAAAACATTTTTACTGTAACTGTGTTAACTATTTAAAATGACTGTAGTTTTCTAAAGGACCCATAGGAAATTAAGGGCAGTGAGGAAATATAGAGTTAAAAATGACATGATTCCTTTTTCTCTAGCCCTGTCATAGTGGAAATCCCACATTTTGGATCAATGCGAGGCAAGGAAAGAGAACTGATCGTGCTCCGAAGTGAGAATGGTGAAACATGGAAAGAGCACCAGTATGACAGCAAACACGAAGACTTAACTGAAATACTGAATGGCATGGATGAAGGTAAATCTTTTCTCAAAACTTGAGCTAGCCTTGCCTTTGTGAAGGCTTGCTAACTTGGGCTGACTAAAGCAAACTCAAATAAAACAGTGCAGGGGATGTCTGATTTCAGGGAATACATTATGTGTTCCATTTTAAACTGATGGAAAGAGTGCAAGGAGAAATTGTTCTGCAGTGGCCTGGGGACATCCCGAAATGAGTGGTGAATTTTGGTCTGAAGTCTTACCAAGTTTAAGCAGAGTTTGCACAGTTGCTTTCCAGCATGAGTTTGAGAATAGCACCCACTGGAGGTTCAGGTGTCTGTGCTGCTCAGGCAGGGCCATGGTAAGGTCATTCCAAGCCAACAATGAAGTGCAAATATCAGCTATATGGGGCCTCCCTGCAGATGCAGAGCTCGGCCCCATAGAGCATCTTGTTTCAAATGGCATTGTTAGACACTGCCTCCCACAAGTACACAACCTGCTTTCCTGATGCCCATCTGGGAAGTCTGGCTCCCTTGTTTTGCTTGAACATTGCTGTTGGTGTGAGTCCCTCAAGATGAGGGGACCCAGCTGTACATACCCATCAGAAGATGCTGTCACAGATGGTCCCTGAAGACAAATCATGGGCAAAGCCAGGCTGTGGGGCTGCAGTGATTTCTTGGTACCACTGCTTTCTTTTCTTAGCAGGCATTTTTCAATACGTGTGCTGATAAACCATTGCTTGAGCTCTTTGCATCTGAATGTGAATGGAAGAGTTTGTGGTGTGAACTTGGTTTTCTGTAAGGGTTTATCCACAGGATTTTCCCTAGATAAGCTACAGAAAGTTGTAGTGTGATAGAGCAAAAGCTGCAAGGAAGTTCTTTCATTATCAGCAGAAGCATGTGAAGGAAATGATGAGGCTGTGGATGGCAGCTCTGAGAGGTGTCTGTGGGGGAGCTCTGCCTTTGATTTCAGCCTCTCCTTGTTTGATGAGGGCAGCCTTAAGCACAATGCATGCCTTGGGAACATGGAGAGTTGTGCTGTAGTGAGGGTCTCCCTGGGCATCTGAAGTACTGCATTCTTAGCAATTTCCTGATCTTCTGGGAATGGGGACAACAGGAAAGACTTCACTTTGAAGTATTTAAACTGCACCTGGGCTTGTACAAACTTAAAGCAACAGCAAAGATCTGCTTGTTTTGTGATGATCTATTGTAGCTATTTATTTCAAAATAAATGTAATAGAACCAAACAGATAGGAGGGCAGAAACACTGCAAATGTTTTGTCAGTGGGTTTGGAAAAATAGAATAAACCCCATCACTGAAGGGTACCTAAAAGCAGTGGAACAGGCAAGAGATGGACAGGGTCCAGGATGGTATGGCCTGGGAAATTATGACTGCTGCAGGATTGAATGCAGTAGTTGCAGCCTCTGAACAAAGAAAAATCTCACCACTGGCCCTCCTTCTCTGCACACTGGCATGAGATCAGAAGTGATGATTTGGTATTTGAGTGAAGTAGTGGTGCCTTGGCAAGGTGAGGTAATCAGCACCCATCAGCACCTTATTTGCTTCGTATGCTTTTCGAACTGAGATTAGTTTGATTTGGGGATGGGAAATCTGGGCAAAGAAATATTGTCCTGAAGTGCTGCAGCTTGCAACACTTATGAAGAGTTCACATATGGATAAATTGACAATTTACAGAGATGAGCTCAATAAAGAAAAACACTTTGAGAGAGGTGGGCATGAAGGCCTCAGTACTTAGAGTCTAAAATATAAAACTTCACAATGTGGAGCCAGTGGACAACTTTCTGATCTTACTGAGGGTTTCAGGTGGCTCTTTCCTTCTGGGGAACTGCTGTTTGAGGTTATAGTTTGAGGTATAAGTGCAGCCAAGTAATCATACAAAGTATAATGGAAATTATTCTATTACAGTGAAAATATTTGACACCTTAAAGACCAAACCTCAGGAGTGGCTTTTACAAATCCAGGCAATCGTTTGTGAGAGGAAAATGAGAAAAAATACTGCAGAAACATCCTTCTCTAGCTAGAAAAGCAAAATAAAAAATAAAAACCCACCCTGCATTAAAATAGTGCAAGGATTTTGACAAAATTCTGCTCTAGTTAAACGGCACCTTTTCAATGTAAAAGGTCTTCCAAACAATGACCAAAAAATTACAAATTTGTAGACTTGAGTGGGTTGGGGTTTTTTTCATCTGAACTTTTGCTGGTTTGTTACAAAATACCAGAGTCAGACTTGGCTCTGGGGGAATATCTTGCATCTCAGAAGACATAACTTTGGAAGAGGTTTTATTCCAAGCATGAACTCTGGAGGCAGAAGCAAGCTTTAATTTAAATAAAAAGCAGCCACATAGTCATTTAGAGAAATTTAGTCTGTCTTTGCAAGAAAACTCATCTGCATGATCATCTCCAAGTGCCACAGGAGTGCCCATTTTCTGGCAGAAGCAGCTGCTCTGCTCTCTGTCAAAGCTGCTGTGATCACAGGTGTAGTGAAGGAGGGCAATCAGACCTTTATTCGCAGGTCCTTAATCGGCCGAGTTTTAACGGTGCTGTTTGCTCCTTGTTTTGCTGTTCCTGTTTTGCTCTCCCCCTTAGCTAACAGGGATGAGAGCAAGGACATCCTGGCTCTCCGTGGGGATTGCTGAAAACCTCCTTTGTACTGGAAGCAGCTCCATCTGCTGGGAAACCTCATTTTAGACCCGAAATAATACCAAGCAGGAGGCACCGCTCCAGGGCTAATGCAGGATTAAATAACAGCAGAACTTCTGGGCTGTTATCATGAGAGAACAATGAACTATGATGTAAAGAGCCCTGTTTTTCTTAGGTGCAGTCAGGTTTCTGCTTAAATAGGTTTTATTTTAAGGATAGTACTGTACTTAGGCAAATACAGTGCTGAGGGAATACAGGGAATTTGGCATTTTTAGGAGTAGGAGAAGTGTGGCTCCAAACACAAGGGCAGCAATTCACAGCTCTTGGCCATATTACATTTATTTATACTTGAATCAAATAAAATATATATATATATTAAATTTCTTTTTTTTTGAAGAAGAAGAAGCAGCTCTCTGTCTTGTAATTGGTAAATACATTACATTTTCAGATGGGCTTCTTCTATATCCAACTTCTGTTAGCTTATAACATTCCTGCACCCTTTAGAGGTACCTGTGGGCACAAATGCATTCTTTGGGGTACCTAATCTTTTAAAAGTCATTTGCAAACTAGTGAGTGAGCCAAGAAATGCAAATGTTTGTGGCTGCAGTATGGTTGCAGCTGCACAGTGTGGTTTCTGATGGGAAGCAAGAGATTTTACGTAACTGAATTGACAAATCAAACCAGAGTGTGAGCTTGTTTATGCTTGAAGTTTAAAGTACAATCATAAATCACTCGGCAGTGATTTTGCCACGTTTCCAAGAAGTTTTTAACTATTGCTGTTAAACTGTATTTTGTGAACAGGAAGATAAAAGACTACACAAAAATAGACATAAAGGATATTGCCTTATTTGAGGGTGAAACATCCCTGTGGCACTCTGAGTGTCTAGTTATGTGTGTGAAACACTCAGGCTAGGAGGTTACCAGCATCTTCCTGCCCTCAGTTTCTCCTTGCCCCTTGCCATGTGCTTTTTCTGCCTCCATCCCTCTCCTGTATTTTCCTCTGTGTGGAAGCTGCTTCCTGCATGCCATGCTTTTAGTGCAGCAATTCCTTAATGGGCACATATCTGTATGGGGAGAACTGGGATCCTGTGTTCACCCCATGCTGTGGTCTGGTACAGGTGAGATTTGCTTTTTTCAATGCTAGCAAAATTCTTTTGAGGTCCTGGCAAGGGAAGCCAGATACACACAAAGACACCTTGAAGCCCATGAAACAGCTAGGTGTTCTGTCACTTTATTTCTAGTCAGAAGATTCTTGCTGTGTGTTACCTTATCTGAAGGTAAAAGAAGAAAGGTATTAGATGTGGATGAACTTGATCCACAGCTGCCTCTCACCAGGGACAGCTGGTGTGATTGCTTTCCTTGACCTGATACAGCCTGTGTAAGAGCCCTCACTGAACTTGGAGGACGTGGCTGGTTTCCCTTCTCCTGTCCTGGAGCCTTAATGTTCATGTGGCAGCATGCACCAAAGGGTGGGGACTTCTTTTCCTCTCTCCTTCCCCTCTCTCCATCTCCTCTGTCCTGTGGAAGTGGCAGGAGAAGATTTCTGCACACATCATATTCACAATACCTTTCTCTTGACTCACTAAAGCTGAATGGCTGTAAGAGTTGGGCTGATAGCACAAGCCTGGGGGAGAGTGACATTGGGAGATCCTTCCCAATTTTGTCACTAACCTTTCTGCTTTGTCTCTCCATGCTTCACTATCCCTGTCTGTATGATGGGGTGCACAGCATACTTCTCTGTGGCTAAAACCCCCTTCCCTCCAAAACCCAACCATCTAACCAAAAAATGCTTCAAGCTTTATAATTGAAATGCTTTGCCCAGGAATGGAGGGTCAGCAGCTGAGGAAAATAGTAATGATGATATCTCCATCTGTAAAATGCATGAGGTGGGTTTGGGAAATGTGACCTTTCCCAGGACTAGTTTTCTCTGTTTCATTAACTCTGTCATGCTAACACTGCATTTCTCAGGGCAGTGAGAGAGATGGTTTGATTGCTCATCTTTTTTTTTTTTTTTTTCTTCTGTTAGAGGACAACTTCATATAGAAGTTTACATATGTATTATCCAAACACAACCTCCCTATATATAGTTCAACTCCTCTCCATGCCTGACTGTTGCTCTGTCACTCTTTATCTTCTCATCTTCCTCCTCTGAAGGAGAGTGCCTGCCAGGTTCAAAGGACTTTGAAATGTTCTTGTACAAATCACTATTTTTCTACTTCAGGAGAATTGTAATTATCCTTCACCTCTGTGAACATTTTACATTGGGTTCTTTCTCTAGCAACAAACAGGAGATGATTAGGATTTACCAGTCAAGATTATACCTGTCTGGGAGTTTAGAAATCCAGTTTGTCTCCTGCACAAGCTATTGCTTCCAGAGGCTGCAGGCAGAGTGCCTAATTCATTAGAGGGCTTCAGATATCAATCTCTGAGTCAAAGTAAATGGAAGCTGACATTATGGTAAGAAATTATCCACTCCTGGTAGGAACATATGATCTACAGCAACACTGTGTGATTAATCCAAACTATCTGCTGAATGTTTTAAAATGGAAAACTGACATTTTACTGAATTTGCATTCTAATTCTTTTGGAACTGTAATTGAGCTTGCTTGTTTAGAGGAGGAAAATGTCTCAGTCACAAAGTATTTTACAAGTATTTTTTGTCTGAGTATAATTTCTGGTGTTCCTGCTTTCTCTTGCTGGATCTGATAAAAATGTCATATTTTGAGGAACAAACTTTATTTAGAAATTCCTTTTTTAAGGAGGAAAATAAGAGCTGAAATTTGTGGAGTGCTCCAGTGAAATCCTATTACAAGAGATATAATGACCAGGTGCAAGAAGTTACAAAGATAAGTGAATGACAGTTACAAAATTATCTCCACTTGTGTATGGTGTTTATATCACAGGGATTCCACCAATGCATTTGGGGCACTAGTGCAAACATAGATATATACATACATATATAAACACATATAGTTGCAAAAGTTACTATATTTTTGTTATGTAACAGAGTTTTTCCCAGTGCACATATAGGGGAAACTGTGTCATGTGCTTAATTATTTAATAGGGATGGGTACTGTATGCACATTTCTGAGCTCTGGTGACCCTACAAACTGAGAATGTAGCTGAGAGCACTAATGGTTGATGACCTGACTCTGTTTCAGTTGGATCTAAGGATGCACTAAGGTTCTCTAGGAACTGAGGGGTGCACTGCTATTATTTTGGGGCAGATAACCAAATGGTTGGAATCCTGGTGTGGCAGGGAAGCTTGCTCTTGGTTCAGTGACAGTGCTGGGAAATGGCTCTGTCACTTCCACAGTTTCTTGGAGCGCTCTGGGTCTGGTCAGTATTTTTGGATGCCAGTTTGAGCAATAACTGTCTCAAGTGGCCAAGCTCTGGGTTGCACACCTGACCTTTAGGGAGATAGATCATGAAGTGTCTGTGATTCACAAAATGACTAGATTGGAAGAGACCTTCAAGAGCATTGAGTCCAACCCATGCCCTAACACCTCAACTAAACCATGGCACCAGTGCCACATCCAATCTTTTTAAACACATCCAGGGATGGTGACTCCACCACCTCCCTGGGCAGACAATTCCAGTACTTTATCATTCTTTCTGTAAAAAACTTTTTCCTAATATCCAGCCTATATCTCCCTTGGTGCAGCTTAAGACTGTATCCTCTCATTTTGTCAGATGTTGCCTGGAAAAAGAGACCAATCCCCACCTGACCACAACCACCTTTCAGGAAGTTGTGAGAGTGATAAGGTCACCTCTAAGTCTCCTCTTCTCCAGGCTAAACAAGCCCAGCTCCCTCAGCTGTTCCTCACAGGGTTTGTGTTCCAAGCCCCTCAGTGCCTCTGTGCCCTCCTTTGGACACGTTCATGTGTCTCAAGGTCCTTCCTAAACTGGGGGGCAGAACTGGACACAGCACTCAAGCTGTGGCCTCAGCAGTGCTGAGTACAGGAGAAGAATGACCTCCCAGGTCCAGCTGGCCACACTGTTCCCGACACAGGCCAGGTGCCCTTGGCCACCAGGGCACACTGCTGGCTCATGTCCAGTGGGCTGCTGACCAGTACCCCAGGTCCCTTCTGCCTGGGCACTGTGCAGACACACTGTCCCCAGCCTATAATGCTGAAGGGGTTATTGTGGCCAAAATGCAGGACTTGGCACTAGCACTTGTTAAACTTCATCTTGTTGGACTCTGATCTCCTGAGGTTTTCTTTATGTCAAAACTATATGGGGGAATGGAGCCATGCACAGAAAGATCAGATATAAATGAGAGCTTGACTATCTCCTTCAGCGCCTTTTGGATTCCTGTGCTGTGACAAACCTGCCATTCTGTGGCAGCTGCTACTGCAGACTGTCACACCTGACTACTTAGGTGTCCTAGCAAGTCTTTTTGTCTCTTTCTGTTGGCTGTCATTGTCAAGATTTATACAAAAGTTCACAGAAAAAACAAGGCTTGAGCATTGATAGCACTGAGTGGCTTTTATTTTACTCCTGTAGTATATAAATAACGATAAATCTCCCAACCTTCTTAGGCATTTTAAGGCTTACTCAAAGCCCCACACTCACAGAGGAGTGTGGGATGAACCTGGGCAGGGATGCCTGAACATTTTACCTGTCTTGTGCCCCCAGAGCTGGACAGTGTGGAGGAGCTGGAGAAGAAGCGGATCTGCAGGATCGTCACCAAGGATTTCCCCCAGTACTTCGCAGTGGTTTCCAGGATCAAGCAGGAGAGTAACCAAATTGGCCCCGAGGGTGGGGTACTGAGCAGCACCACAGTGCCACGTGTCCAGGCCTCCTTCCCTGAGGGGGCTCTGACCAAGAGAATCCGTGTGGGGCTCCAGGTAAAGATGCTTTAGTGCAGCATTTCTGAGTGCACTTGTCTTGATGTACGAGACTGGGATTTTAAAAAAAATTAAAAAAAAATTAAAGGGTAAATGGATGCAAACTCCCATTACCATGTCTGTCACTTTTTACTGTAGCAAATGTGAAGTTTGCCTATAAGTCTTCTATAACTTCATGCATTCTTTGTGATTTTAACCCAAACAAGTATTTCTTTCTAATAATCACAGGAAGCACTGAGTAGAGAGGTCAGTTGGAGTGCAGTGCTCCTCAAGAGCACAAATCTGTGTTTGGCAGAGATGGAAGAATTGTCTATCACCCCCAGGAGACAGTGTCTAGTCTTCAGTTCTCAAGTGCAAAATAGGCCTGATTTTGCATTTTGAAATTGTATGTGATGTCACTAATCACTGTAAATTAAGAACAAAACCAAACATGCTCTGAAGAGCTCTCAGCAAATGGTGCAGAGAACCTTTGGAGATTTATAGTTTAGCTCTACCATTTAGCGATTAGGAAATCAGAAGTTGTTGATTAAAACTAAACATTAATTTCATTAATAATCACCCTTGAGAAGGCTTCCTGGGGGGGGAAATAAATTAGAAAGAAAACAGAAAGAAAATAGAATTATCATTTAGAAAATAATTCTACATGTCTATAAGCAATTTGTAGCTCCAGTTTAAGTATGTTCCCTATGTTGACAGGCTCAACCAGTTCCAGAAGAGATTGTCAAAAAAATCCTTGGAAACAAAGCAACATTCAGTCCCATTGTCACTGTGGAGCCAAGAAGAAGAAAATTCCATAAGCCAATAACCATGACAATTCCTGTGCCACCTCCGTCAGGAGAAGGAGTAACCAATGGGTACAAAGGAGACATGACCCCCAGCCTTCGACTCCTATGTAGCATTACAGGTTAGAGAAAATCCTGCTCTTTGCAAAGGTTTCTGTGGCAGCAGCTCTGTGCTCACTCTCACAACTCCTGCTTTCCAGTAAGGGAGCCTTGATGTGCTGGACCATTGGTGTTCAGATCAGCTCTCCTGAGCAAAGTGAGCTGAGGTTATTTCCAAGGCTCCCACTGATTCACTGAGCTTTATATCTGGTCCCATGCCATTGTAAAAGAACTCTCCCAACATATGTTAAATACTATTCTCCATTTAGCCAGTATGAAGAATTTCAGTCTTGGCTTTTAACATGCTTGCCAGTAAGAGTAGCTTGCAGTAGTAATTTTGTCCTAGCTGATACTGGGGTGGGGTGTGGAGCTGCTGTTGACTTGTAGGTATGTTCTTTGCTCACATCATTGTCTTTTTTTGTGAGACACGTAATGCCACATACAGCAGGGAGCTCAGCTGTTGGAGGACTGTAATGTCTGGGTTTTCTTTCTGTGTGTGGAGATAGAGATGTTCATTGTGCAGTCTGTGATCTCCCTGGTGTGTGTTTGTGCAGGAGGCACTTCGCCTGCGCAGTGGGAGGATATCACGGGCACCACTCCGCTGACATTTTCCAACGACTGTGTCTCCTTCACCACCAATGTTTCTGCCAGGTATGGGAACAGACCCTGCCAACTGCACCTCAGGAGTGGCTTCCCTTGATCAGCACTGTGCATGGTTGTGAGGTTGTTGGTTTTCTGGAAGCCTTCCACAAGGCTGATGAAGCAGTGATGGCCCAGATGCTGCTTTGTCACTGCCTATCAGCACCCCACACATCCAGGGCTGCACACAAAGCTCTGGCCTGGCTGTGATGGGGTCTCCTGGCAGGCAAACAGCCTGTTCCTCTGAAGGCTGCCATGCCACAAAGGGCTTCAGTTTTTCTGTAAATGGCACCAGAAAGAAGAAGCTTAAAATGTTTATCCCATTAAAAAAAAAAAGCGAGGATTCATAAAAATGTGTTTGCTTTAAAATTGAAAGATGTTTCATTTCTGGCTATGGGCTTTTTAGTTGAAAATTATATTAAACTGCTCTCACAAAAATATCATTTGCAAAAAAATGATGAGCTGGAATTAATCTTGGTGGACTTCACGGACTTCTGTGCTGATTGGAGACATTTAACAGCATCTGTACAAATCACATATGCTAGTGGAGAAAATTCATGGTATAGCAGGTAGAGAGTTTATCATTCAGTAAATTGCATTGCAGCTATAAAAACCTTTTGGAAAGTGAATTGCTGGAAAACGAAATAGATCGGGGCTGAAATATTGTGGGAAAGATTGATGCAAAGTATAAATTATTTATAATTTTTATCACACTTGTCTTCAACCTCTTAATCATAAGATGAAAAAAATTACAATGTAACACCTGTCTCTGGGAAACCACCAGGGTCATGTTTGGTTCAGCCCAAATGGAAGATGTGATTTTGCTGTGTATGTTATAAAGGTATTTGTTTTAGCAAATCAAATGTATAGTGAAGCATCAGCACATTACAATATACATTGTGTGTGGTGGCAAGAAATTAGATTTCCCTGCTTAGGCTTCAAATGAGCCTTCAGATAAATAGTTTTGAGAGACACAAGTGTAAAAAGGGTCAGATAAGTATGTCAGCACTTCATTGCCAGATATTCCCATTTCTGGATGGTTAAGCCTGTACTGAGAGTAGAAGGAACATAACAACTCTGGCAATTCTGCAAGGACACTACACATGCAAAATGACCAAGGATACAGGACATAGTTTCTCTTTAAGGATTAAGCAATGTTGGAACATAATGAAAAGTTGATTTAATGGTTTACTTTTTCCCACTCAGATTTTGGCTTGCAGACTGCCACCAAGTACTAGAGACTGTTGGGCTGGCAACACAGCTTTACAGAGAATTAATATGTGTTCCTTACATGGCAAAGTTTGTAATATTTGCCAAAATGAATGACCCTGTGGAATCCAATTTGCGCTGCTTCTGCATGACTGATGACAAAGTGGACAAAACTTTGGAGCAACAAGAGAACTTTGAGGAAGTTGCAAGAAGCAAAGATATTGAGGTACATTCCTTGCAGCTGGATTCCTCTGTGTAGGTGGGCAGTGTGTTTTCCAAGTAGCAACAGCTGCTGCAAAAGCCACGACAAGCCTGTTAAATAAAGGTTCACAGGCTGTGCCATGAAACTTCTCAAAAGAAGAACAAAATGGGGCAAGCCTGGAGGAGCATGAGGACCTGTGGATGTCCCAGTGCAGTCTGCAGTGGGGTTTGCACTCACTGCTGTCAAGTAGTCCTGGTTGGGCTTTGCAGACAGAAGGAATTCCTTCTCATTGGCCCTGCAGACACATAGTCATGAGTAGGACTGGCTTATGGTGAAATCATAGTCATTAACTTACTATTTCCTGAAGAAAATTACACACTCTTACTTTGGAAAAGACAGGTGGCTTGTGGTTTTCCAAACTGCCTCTACTCATAATACCTTGCCATAATGCAAGGTAGTGATATTCTAATTTGTTGTTGAATGTAACCAAGTGGGGACTTGTGTTAAACTCAGGAACTATGTTGGGGAAATCATGATGCTTATATACATTAATCTACTATTAAAAGAGGTTTTATTGACTTTTATTTCTTGCTTTGATAGGTTCTTGAAGGAAAACCTATTTATGTTGATTGCTATGGAAATCTGGCCCCTTTGACTAAAGGAGGACAGCAGCTTGTTTTTAATTTTTATGCTTTCAAAGAAAATAGACTGCCATTCTCTATCAAGGTAAAAGAAAAATGAATAAAATAAATGATCCTGCTGCTTTCCTCCCTTCCCACACTCCTTCCTTTTTTCAGCTCTGTAGGACTAACTTGCCACTGGGATGTAAGTATAGTTTTTTAATATGTGAATAATATGGATAGGGTGCTCTGCTTGAAGCCATAGCAGAGCTGCTGGCAGGTCTGCGAACAGAATACTCGTGATATGGATTCACAACCTTTTACTAAAACCATATATCAAATTGGAGCCCCAGCATGTTTACCAGCAGATCACAGTTTCTGAGGGATTAAGCAAAGGAGATGCATTCAATAACATACTGTGCTGGAGAGCAGCCTTCAGGTGCCTGTTCATCTCTAAATGGCCAGGAATGGATGCTCATTTTCCTTAGCCTTGTCACAGCTGCCCTGCTGAAAAGGTTGTAAAGCATTTTGGTAAACACCAGCAAAACATGGCAGAATAAAATGAAATGCGCAGACAGTACCTGCCAGTAATATCCCAGTGTGAAACTCTCAGGTTGGACTTGCTCAATGCCTTGTCTTGCATGGATTTGCCATCAGGGAGCTTCAGGCTGACCTAAGTCTTTCACAGCAACACATTTTCTCCTTCAGCACCTCAGGCTGAGCTCCAGCCTTTACACATTGGAAGGTACTTTGTAGAAAGAAATTCTGAGAATCATTCCAGAAACCTCCTCCAGGACTCTGAATTACTACATATTACTGTGCTGAAGCAAAATTTCTTTTCTAGGTGAGAGACA
The DNA here is from genome assembly GCF_903797595.1 of Erithacus rubecula. NCBI lineage: Eukaryota > Metazoa > Chordata > Aves > Passeriformes > Muscicapidae > Erithacus > Erithacus rubecula. Next base: position 6,657,211 of record NC_136660.1, read on the forward strand.
CCAGCCAGGAGCCCTGTGGTCGATTATCATTTTTGAAAGAACCAAAGACTACAAAAGGACTGCCACAGACAGCTGTTTGCAACTTGAATATCACTCTGCCAGCACACAAAAAGGTATTTGTTTGGAAAGTAAACATCTTTCTTAGGGTTGGATTGGATTTATTTTTGTTCCTTTCGTTTTTGTGTCTTTTTTTTTTTTAATTTCCTGCTAGTCATAAAGAAACCCTGTGAACTGTCAGTAATGAGAATGCTTTGGAATATGATAAAGGCTTTTAAAATGTATGTTTTATTGATTTCTTGTTTGTAGAACGCTTTTGAAGTCTCTTGTTACTGTGGTGTCCAGTTCCTATAATTTTTACGATTCTGTTTACAGCTCATGCTTCAGCCTGCAAGTCATAAATTTATGCTTTCAGTAATGTCACGTGTTTATTTGCATTGGATGTAAAGTTTTGGTTTTTTTCTTTTGTGTTGACATTTTGGATTTGCTTTGCCTTATAAATCAGCTTGCATTTTGTGCTCCCAATTTGGTCCTTTTCATATCCTGATATTCTTTTCCCTGCTGTCCATTATAATATTCCTTGTCTCTGCAATGCATCTTGGGACCAAAAGGAAACAGAGTCAGATCAAGATGATGAGGTAATATAAACACTGTCTTCTGTTTTTATTTCCTTCAGATTTAGTGAAGCAAAGTAGTATGTTATAGAAAAATAAAAACAAACAACTATTTTTAACCCTGTTGTTGAAATGATTCCTACAGAAAAATAGCCATATCCTCAATTTCTGATAGGCTGTTGTAAAACAGTAGAACTGCAAAAATATGGAAAACCCTGTGATTATAAATTGTGAAATTAAACCAAGCACTGAATAAAAGCAGTCTAAAATTTAACTGATTTTCTTCTGAAAAAGGAAATATTTATGAATATCAGGCCAAGTCAAATCAAGAAGAGTTTAGTGGATAATATTTTACCTCTTGGAGTAACACTGACACTGCTTTGGTAGCTTGTATTTCTGATAATATGTGGCCTCTGTGCTGGGGCCACAGTAGTGGCCTTTAACATCTTACCTTTGTAAATAAACTGGATTCTTTCAAAAAAAGTAAACCAGCCAAGAGCAGTTTCTAAATATTGTGTTCAAATCTATTTTCAAATAAACCTCAGATGTTTGCAGATTAAAAATCCACTGTTTCATGGAAAGCACTGTAGACTGTCAGAAAATTGAGTGGGTTTTACTCATTAGAGGTAGTTAGAGATGAGATCATCTTATAAAAGAAATTACATAGATGTTTCAAATTTACCTAGCAGCTATTTCTTTTTTTCTTTCCCTGGTGGAAAATAAATAGCAGTTGTCACCTGCTGCTTAGAGTAGCTAAAAAAAAACCCCAAACAGTGCAACCCAAAACACTCCTTAAATGTTAAAAAATAATAATAGCAAAACCATCACTTTATCTCCACAGAATTTGTTCCCAGTGAGCTATTATACAGCTATAATAATAGTTTTCTTTCTAAAAAAACTGTATTTTTAGCCACATGTTCAAGTGAGTTGATCTCTGAAGGACTATTATTATTTAAGACACCACACTAGCCACTATGCTTCTGAGTGCAGCAACTTATGAAGCAATTTATTAGTTAAGAAGAGTAGTCTGCTTTCTAATCCACATCTTTGCATTTTGTGCATATTAAAAAATCCCCTCCCATGCCTTTTTTTGTCCTTAATGTATTCACTTTAAAGCCAGTTGTACATTGTGGTGTGTGTGCTTTCGGGACAAACTAATCCGGGGGAAATACTCAATCGGTATAAGTTGCACTCTTATTAATGTTTTGTCTCTACCTGTAGTCTTTTGTGTTGACCTCCTGTTTTTAGCCAAAGGTGGTTTATTTTACAGAGAATGGACAATATGACACCATTTCTAGTAGTGTGAAGCAGGTTATTAAGTGATAATGTGATAAGACTGTATTGAGATACTTTAAGACAGGATAATGAGCTGTTCCTGCTGTCTAAGCTCTCCTGCCTCATAATCAGAGGAGAGCACACTCTTAGGGTTGCAGTCCCTTCCCTGCTTGCTCTGGAAGGGTGGTCACTCACAGCAGGCTCCTGTGCAGCCACGCTCCCTGCTCGGCAGTGCCTGACACTCATCCCACACGGCACCCAGGAACAAAGGCTGGCTCTGCCCCCTCCCTGCCTGCTCGCCCACATTCGGCTTCAGCATGCCATCCTGAAGCTGAATGGAAGCATCCATTCTCCCTTGTGGGGTTGTGTGCCGTGGAAAGTGGCCCATCCTGCTGAGGTTTGAGGACTGGTCTGTTCAGTCAGGGCAGTGATTCCCAAGCCCTAAATCCCTCTGTGTTTTATTGCAGACAGAGAAAGCTGACCGGCGCCAGAACTTCGTCTCCCTTGCTTTACGTAAGCGCTACAGCTATCTGACTGAGCCTGGAATGAGTGAGTTGCTCTTACCAAACTACTAAACCACATAGATGTGATTGTTTGTAAGAAGAGACATTTTTTCTATAAACGTTGTATTTGGTGTCACTCTGGAGAAAAAAATAAAAAAAGGGCGTAAAGGAAAAAAAAACCCTGTCTAAAACAAAACTCTTGGATGGTCTGGGAACTCTTGTGTTGTGAGAGCTTGAAGAATCCTGACTGGCAAATTACGTGTGTTAGTTAAGTAAAAATATAATAGTTTTTAAAAATGAAGTTCCAGAGTAGGAGGGTTGTAAATTGCTGTCAAAAAGAGTCTCTTCCTCTCCCCTTGGAAACATTAGAGAAAGGTGCTGTAGAATGGAATGTTACACAAAAATTCAGAAAGCCACTCAGATAAGCGCTTAAATGTTTAGATGCTTAGCCAAAGTAGACTCTCTCATATTTTATATTTTCCCTCTTCTTTCTCCTCCCCTTCCATTTTTCCTCTGTTCCCCACAGATGCTTTTTATTCCCTGGCACCACACATTGCTTCCTCTTAAGCATGTGTTCCCCTTGAACAGACCTGTGGCATTCCTTTCCTTCCCAGTTAAATACAATAATGTATTTGGCTTAGCTTTTCTTCCTCACTTCTCCTCTCTGAAGTCAACTGCTGTTGTTCCCCATTTCCAGGCTTTTTCTTTGCTTTTTTTTTCCCCCTTTTCACTTCTCAGTTGCTACCCTGCTACAGACCCTTTGATATAATTCCATGAAATTCATAGACAAACTTCATCGGGTCTTGGGAGTTCCCACTGGATGGCTGCTGTTTAATTATCCTGTAAGATCTGTGGCTTCTTTGGATGAGATGTGCTCCAGAATATATTACACTTCTCAGGCTGGGAAGAAGACTCCAAGCATATAACATCTGAAGAAGCTATCAGATCTGCTGAGGCATCTTGATGGACTGTTAAGGTATTGTCACAGGCTTGATGGTAACTGAGAGAGAAAGAAAATTAAACTGCTGGAAAGAAGGCTGATGGCTGTACATATCACTCACAATAAAATTTTCATCCCTCACTGAGGGGAGAAAAGAATCTTACTCTTTCACCAAAGGTCCATTAAGTCTCATTTGCAAAAATTTTCAGCTTTTTTTATCTCTTTAATTGCAAAAAGAAGCACAGAAGCAGCATCTTAAATATCTCTGAATCTGTGATTTGACAGGCAAAAGAGAAGTTAGGAGGGCAGCCTGTGGGTTTGCTTGCCTCACTAGTCAGTTGTGACAGACCAGCTCGTCATGGTGCAGTGGGATTCCTGTAAAGACACATCTTAACACTAACTGCTGAACAAGTTATTAGTTCTTTTCAGAATCATTTTGGGATTTGTTTTTGAACTCACGACTGTATGAGCTTTTGGTGAATGTTAGCAGCTACTGCTAATTAAATCTTCATAATAAATAATTTTATTTAAGACGTGTTCATAATAGTTCATTTAATGAAGTATATTTTGAGGGGTTTTTTTCAGATGGGGAGAAAGAAGTATATTTCCACTTAAAAATATCGTAGTAAGGAAAAGTGGGCATTTCTTGATTTAGTGTTTGCCAGTCAGGTCTAGTACTCAAGCTCTCTTCAACATAAATGTTCTTATGAGGTATCACCAGCCATCCACACTGACTTCTGGGCTTTGATTGGCTTCTATAAGACCAGCACATTTCTCCTTGCAGGATACGAACCTGTGGTGCACTGAATAATTACTATTTTATAGGAGTGTGTGTGCTTTAGCAGCTTAGTGTTAGCTTTGTAAGAGCTTCTTTTGCTGTGAGTTACTGTCTATAAGACAGATCAAGCAGGTTTGACAAATTATTAGCGTAACTTCAGAGAAAGGTATGTTGAATAAGTTCTTTGGATATTTTAGCTCCATTTCTAATTCCAACTTCAAAGAAAAAAAATTCCTCAAAATTGCTTTCAATGTCAACTCTCTGAATGTTATTGCTGTATCAGAGGATATGTTTGTGCAATGGGATTCCCAGAAATATTTTCTGACATGACTGCCTCCTGTGATGAAAAAGTGGTTGATGATGATTCTGTTCAAAATGCCTATGAATAAGCTGAGAGTTCTGGAGGATGATAATATTTAACAGGTTTGTCCTTGCCAGGAATTTATTTCATAATCTATTTTTCCTTGACTGCTTTTCTAATGTTACCTTTTGAGAACTGTAAAGTTGAACAGGTCTGTCTTTGAGCCGATACAAGAAATCTCCTCAAAAGGTACCAAGACACTACATCTTGTAGAAAAAGTGTACTCTTCTTTTAATGACCTCTTGTGAAATGATTTTGTAAGGTTTCCGTATTTGTGCTTAATACACCATACAAAATGTATTAATCTGTGTGCTTGTTCTGACATGACATTTGTGCATGAATAAAGTTGCTTTGCCTGCTCACGACTATCATGCATCATACTTGCCATATTTCATTTGTGACATATGCTTCTTAAAATCATTTCATGAAAAGTTTTAGTTTAATTTTTACCAGACAAAGGGAATATTGCATGAGAAACAAATGCATATGTTCCTTTCTTTCTTTTTTCTTTTTATTTGGTTTTTTTAAAAATATTGACTTAGAAAAGCTCTTGCTCTTATTGGCTTTGTGAGTGTGAAGCATATCCGAATTGTGCATGGAAGATATAGATTTGAATTTATTCCAGTTGCTTCACAGTTTGCACATCAATTGCCTGTCACTTAAAGGAATTTTGGTTTCTGCATGAAGTAGTTCTGAAGTGGTTTAAAAAAGATTTTAGATACATAATGTCATTTTACACAAGTTTATATTTTTGTATAGGTTCAAATCTGAACAGAACAACAATAGAAATTATTAAATGGGTAATTCTAATAGTTGCACAAAGCAGAGACATACCTAAACAGGCAAAATAAAGATGATATGAGTATTTCAGAAGTAGCACATCAGAAAGTCAATAGGAAGTAAGAGAAGAAATTTTGATGTGGCATTATTTTTACCATATGGATTCCTTTTGTGTGTTTTCTGTTCTCCATTGTTTGCAGATTTGGTTGCTATGTGCTTTCTGTCTTTCATTTCATGTTGCTTTTTGGTTTGGACCAGTTATCAGTATGTGGCTAGTTCCTGATTTTTTTCTTTCCCTTTTTCTTAAATCTTCTTTTGCCTTCTTCATCCCAACTCATGCAAACAATTGTACTTGCTTTTTGTAATATTACAACGTTTACTGACCAATTTTCCTCTCTGGTCTCTCTGTTTTTCAACCATTTTTGTTGATTTTTATGTTTGATTTTAATTTAACAATTTAAGAAACAGTTGAACGGAGTGCAGGAGCAACAAGATCCCTACCTGCTACTTACTCATACAAGCCATTCTTTTCAACACGGCCATATCAGTCATGGACAACAGCTCCAATTACAGTGCCTGGGCAAACCAAATCAGGCTTTACTTCCTTATCAAGCTCTTCCTCTAACACTCCTACAGCTTCCCCATTAAAATCAATATGGTCTGTTTCTTCTACTTCTCCAATCAAATCCACGTTAGGAGCTTCTACCACATCTTCAGTTAAATCTGTTAGTGATGTAGCATCTCCGATTAGATCGTTTCGGACAATCTCTTCACCAATAAAAACTGTGGTCTCGCAGCCTCCCTACAACATGCAGGTTACTTCAGGCTCTTTCATCAGAGCTCCCGCAGTCACAGAAGCTGCCAGTCTCAAAGGGCTGGCCTCCACTACCACATTCCCCTCTCGGACATCTCCAGTGACTACAGCAGGGTCTCTCTTGGAGAGATCATCCATAACCATGACGCCTCCAGCATCCCCCAAATCCAACATTAACATGTACTCTTCGAGCTTGCCGCTTAAATCGGTCATCACATCAGCATCTTCACTTTTATCGTCCCCTCTAAAGTCAGTGGTGTCACCTGCTAAGTCAGCAGTTGATGCCGTTTCATCCACTAAAGTCATGATGGCCTCGTCACTCTCGTCGCCAGCAAAACATGTAGCTGGGCACACAGATGTACCATTGCTTAATGGGTCTGTGTCACCTCTGAAATACCCGTCTCCTGTCAACTTAATAAATGGATCCAAAGCTGCAGGTGTTTTTCAAGACAAGATCTCTGCAGCTGCACATTCTGCAACTTGTGCTGCTAACGCAGTTGCTGACTCGGCTGAGAGAGTGTTTTCAACAGCTACAACAATGTCATTTTCTCCACTCAGGTCATTTGTGTCTTCAGCACCATCAGCTTACCAGTCAATGAGAACTCCTCCTGCAGGTGCTTTGTACACAGCCCTTGGGTCAATATCTGCAACTACCTCATCAGTAACTTCATCAACAATAACAGTGCCAGTATATTCTGTAGTCAATGTTTTGTCTGAACCAGCATTAAAGAAGCTCCCAGAGTCGTCTTCACTTACAAAATCAGCTGCTGCATTACTGTCACCTATTAAAACATTGACTACAGAGGCACGCACCCAGCCTACCTTTACTCGAACTTCATCTCCAATAAAATCATCCTTGTTTTTAGCACCCTCTGCTCTCAAATTGTCCACACCATCTTCCTTATCCTCCAGTCAGGAGATACTGAAAGATGTTGCTGAAATGAAAGAGGATCTGATAAGGATGACTGCGATATTGCAGACAGATGTCACAGAGGACAAGCCGTTCCAACCTGACATACCAAAAGAGGGTAGAATTGATGATGAAGAGCCCTTTAAAATTGTTGAGAAAGTAAAAGAGGACTTAGTAAAAGTTAGTGAGATTCTGAAAAAGGATGTGTGTTTAGAAAGTAAAGGGTCGGCTAAAGTATCCAAAAGTGATCAAGGACACCTGTCTGAGGATGACTGGGTAGAGTTCAGTACAGAGGAGATTGATGAAGCGAGACAGCAAGCTTTGACAAGCCCTCCTATATCTGTTCCAGAGAAGGTCCAAATTAAAACAAAAACCATGTCGGAAAAGGATTATAGCTTGTCAAAAGTTATTGATTACTTAGCAAATGATATCGGTAGCAGTTCATTAACAAACATAAAGTACAAGTTTGAAGAGGGGAAAAAAGAAGGTGAAGAGAGACAAAAGCGCATTTTAAAACCAGCCATCGCTTTGCAGGAACATAAACTTAAAATGCCTCCAGCCTCCATGAGGCCTTCAACATCGGAAAAGGAGTTATGTAAAATTGCAGACTCCTTTTTTGGAACAGACACTATTTTAGAGTCTCCAGATGACTTTTCTCAACATGATCAAGATAAAAGTCCCTTGTCTGACAGTGGCTTTGAAACGAGGAGCGAAAAGACGCCTTCTGCCCCACAAAGTGCTGAAAGCACAGGGCCAAAACCACTTTTCCATGATGTGCCCATCCCTCCTGTCATTACAGAAACAAGAACTGAAGTAGTTCACGTCATCCGCAGCTATGAACCATCGTCGGAAGATATTCCAGAGCAGAAGGCAGAGGAGCTACCGGCCTCAAAACCTGCCCCTGCATTTATGGAGCTGGAGCAAAAACCTTCTGGGTCCATTAAAGAGAAGGTTAAAGCTTTTCAGATGAAAGCCAGTGGCAGTGAGGAAGACGACCATAAGTGTGTCCTTAGTAAAGGTGTCCGAGTAAAAGAAGAAACTCATATCACTACAACTACTAGGATGGTTTATCATAAACCTCCATGCACGGAAAGCACCTCTGAAAGAATTGAGGAAACAATGTCTGTCCATGACATAATGAAAGCCTTTCAGTCTGGACGTGACCCTTCTAAAGAACTGGCAGGTCTGTTTGAACATAAATCATCTGTAACATCCGATGTTAGCAAGTCTGCTGAAACTTCACCACAACATGCAGAGAAGGACAGCAAAATGAAACCCAAACTGGAGCGAATAATAGAGGTCCATATTGAACAAGGTAATCAGGCTGAACCTACTGAAGTCATTATTAGAGAAACAAAAAAGCATCCAGAAAAAGAAATGTATGTATATCAGAAAGACTTACCTCGGGGAGATATTAACTTAAAAGAGTTGGAAAAACATGATGCTTTTCCTTGTTCAGACGAACAAGGTCAGCAAGAAGAAGAGGAGCTCACAGCCGAAGAGTCACTTCCTTCTTATCTGGAATCCTCTAGAGTTAACACTCCCGTGTCCCAGGAAGAAGACAGTCGCCCTAGTTCTGCTCAACTCATGTCTGATGACTCTTACAAAACACTGAAGCTTTTGAGTCAGCACTCAATAGAATACCATGATGATGAGTTGTCAGAACTAAGAGGGGAGTCTTACAGGTTTGCTGAGAAAATGCTTCTTTCAGAAAAGCTAGATGTGTCTCATTCTGATACTGAGGAGTCAGTTACTGACCATGCTCTACCCCTTAGTGCAGAGTTGCAGGGGACTGATAAACGATGCAGAGAAAAAGTAGCTACTGCCCCCAAAAAAGAGATTCTCTCCAAAATCTATAAAGATGTATCTGAAAATGGTGTAGGTAAAATGTCTAAGGAGGATCATTATGATAAAGTGACAGTGTTACACTACACTGGAGATGTTAGTAGTCACAAACATGCAATGTGGATGCGCTTTACTGAGGACAGATTAGACAGAGGTAGAGAAAAGTTGATATATGAAGACAGGGTGGACAGGACTGTTAAAGAGGCAGAAGAAAAACTGACTGAAGTATCCCAGTTTTTTCGGGATAAAACAGAGAAGTTGAATGATGAGCTACAGTCTCCAGAGAAAAAGCAGCATAAAAAAAATGGCAAGGAAATACATTCTAGCCAGAGCTCTGCCAGCAGCAGCCCTGAGAAAGTTCTGCTCTCTGAATTGCCATCGTCCGGGGATGAATGGAGTAAGGTGAAGCAGTATGCTCATGATGGGAAGTGCTTTCCCAAGGTGGATGAAAGAAAAGCATCCAGTTTGCCCAGCAGTCCTGAAAAAAGAATATACGTGCAACCTGCAGAGGACTCTAAACAAACTATGGAACACAAAGGAAATGCTCAGCAGAGTGGAGGACCTGAGACTGGATTTCAGCTGAAGCAATCAAAGCTCAGTTCCATTAGGCTTAAATTCGAGCAAGGTATAAGTCCCAGAAGTAAGGACATAACTCAAGAAGAAAAAAAGCTGGATGGTCAGTCCAAAATTCCAGTAAAAAAATTGCAAGAAAGTAAGTTACCAGTGTACCAGTCCTATTCAAGAGAGAAACACGCAAAGCAAATAGAGGTCATTGATGGGAGCACAGCTTTACAGAAAGAGGTGAAAATACAGGAAGACCTTGTTCCAGGTAAAGGGAAAGCTGTGGAAGACTTCCGTGCTTCAGACACACAAAAACAAAGAACTGAGATGAGGAAAGGCGTGCCAGAATGCATTTCAGAACCACGGGCGAAGGACCTAGCATATGGCTCAGATGCAACAATGAAGGGACACTGGGACAAAAAAATCTATAGGACGTGGGAAAGTCCTGGAACTCCTAACCATAAAACACAGAAGGAAAAGCTTTCACATGTGCTGGTTCCAGATACAGTAAAAGAAAATCATGTTGATCATGCTGAATCTAAAACTGACAAAAAAAGTGAATTTATCACTGTCACAGAGCACAAAGTGGCCTCAAATGGAATTCATTCAGAAGAAGTCAAGGAACTGACTGTAAAATCCCCCTCAAAAAGGGTTTTATATAGAGAATTTGTTGTCAGGGAGGGGGAACGTAATGGTGAAGTGGCTGATAAAATATCCAAAAGGAAAGAAGAAATTGCTGTGTCCCATATTCCAGTCAGAATTGTTGAGGAGAAGAGAGCCATGCTTGATGGTGTCTATGAACTTTCAGCTAAAGTATCCCAATCAGCTGTGATTCAGGAGAAAGTTGAAAGACAGATTGATTATGTGGAAGATGAAAAGATAAAGCATTCAGAAATCAGAAAAGTTACCAAGCAGCAGAGCTCAATAGGTCTAAGTCCTCCTGCTGAGGAAACAGAGCTATCCCCTAGCAAATCACCAGATTCTTTAGAATGTAGCCCAGGAAAGGAATTTCCTTCAAGTGACGTAGTTGACCCCAGTGCCAGTGATTACATGGATAAAGTTGCACCGCTAGTAAGCACTGATGGAGTAAAAGAAATTAAGACCTTACCTGTTTATGTCAGCTTTGTCCAAGTAGGAAAGCAATATGAGAAAGAGGTGCAACAAGGAAGTGTTAAAAAAATTGTCAGTCAGGAAAGTAAGACAGTACAAGAGACAAGGGGGACATTTTACACAGCTAGACAGCAAAAACAACTTCCTTCTCCACAAGGTAGTCCAGAAGATGACACACTAGAACAAGTGTCCTTTATAGACAGCTCTGGTAAAAGCCCTTTAACACCAGAAACACCGAGTTCAGAGGAAGTGAGTTACGAGTTTACATCTAAAACACCTGACTCACTAATAGCTTATATCCCAGGCAAGCCCAGCCCGATACCTGAGGTATCTGAGGAGTCAGAGGAGGAAGCAGAGGCTAAGTCAACATCTGTGAAACAGGCAGAGGTTGAGGAACCAAAGATTGACAAAACATTACCGCATCTTATAAATAAGGACTCTAACAAAAGACCCAAAGGTAACAGAGTTGCCTATATTGAATTCCCGCCTCCTCCACCACTGGATGCAGATCAAGGGGAGTCAGAGAAAAAGTCTCATTATTCCACTGAGAGTGAAATGGAGATGACCGAAGTGAACTTGCAAGATGAACATGACAAGTGCCAGCTGGCTGAACCTCTCATCAGAGTACAGCCACCTTCTCCTGTGCCACCAGGAGCAGATGTCAGTGACTCCAGTGATGATGAATCCCTCTATCAACCTGTTCCACTTAAAAAGTATACGTTCAAACTGAAAGAGCTGGAAGATGACCAGAAAGAAACCTCAAAACCCAGAGCCCCTGAAAAGATTGAGAAACAGAAAGAGTTAGGACACCCCACTTCTGGGAAACCTAATGAGTTTGACACTGGGCTTGATTCACCCCAGAATGATGTAGTGCCAAATGGGAGTAACAATGACCAGTCTGTCACAGAGTGTTCCATAGCAACCACTGCAGAATTCTCCCATGATACCGATGCAACAGAGATTGACTCTCTTGACGGTTATGATTTGCAAGATGAAGATGATGGTTTAACTGAGAGTGATTCTAAACTTGCAGGTCCGGCAGTTGAAACCAAAAAGGACGTATGGACTACAGAAGGCATTCTAAAGCAGACTGATCGCTGCTTTAGCCAGAGTAAGCTTGAAGTCATTGAGGAGGAAGGCAAGGTAGGCCCTGAAGAAGACAAGACACCTTCAAAAGGTCCATCTTCTGACAAAGCTGGAGATAAGAGCGATAAGAAGTCAGGGGCGCAGTTTTTCTCTTTGGAAGGCAGACACCCTGACAGGACTGTATTTCCTGACTCATATTTCAGTTACAAAGTAGACGAAGAATTTGCAACACCTTTCAAAACTGTGGCCACCAAGAGTCTAGATTTTGACCCGTGGTCCAATAACCGAGGTGACGATGAAGTGTTTGAGACTAAATCGAGGGATGATGAGGCTAAGCCATTTGGTCTGGCAGTGGAAGACAGATCTCAAGCAACAACACCTGACACAACACCAGCCAGAACTCCAACAGATGAGAGTACGCCAACTAGCGAGCCCAACCCCTTCCCATTTCATGAGGGGAAGATGTTTGAGATGACTCGCAGTGGTGCAATTGACATGAGCAAGAGGGATTTTGTTGAAGAAAGACTCCAATTTTTTCAGATTGGTGAGCATACTTCTGAAGGGAAGTCAGGGGACAAGGGGGAAGGGGATAAAAGTACAGTCACTGCCATCACACAGCCACAGGCAGGGGACAGCACTGTAGAAACAAACCTAGAGAGACCGGTAGAAACAACAGCAGTTGAAACTAAGCCCGGCATCCAGGCCAGTGGAGATTGCATGGAGCAAACACTTGGTAGTAACTCACTGGAGAAATCATCGGCAGCAGTAAACGCTTCCAAAGTTGATCCCAAATTGCGCACACCAATTAAAATGGGAATTTCTGCTTCCACCATGACTCTGAAGAAAGATGGCCCTGGCGAAGTGACAGATAAGATAGAAGCTGTGATGCCAAATGGTGAGGGATTAGAAAATGAAACTGTAGCAGTGATTGCGAGTTCAGCTTCTAGCCAGACGAGCTGTAGGCAAACAGAAAACACTGATTTTCCAAAAGATAATTTTAATAACAACAACAATTTGGATTCATCTGCTGTCCCTACAGATGATATTACCTGTAATGTATTGCTAAAAGAACATTTGGAACCGAAATGTTCCCTCCAGAAAGCTAATCAAGCGAAAAGCCCTTCAGGAAAAGGTACAGGGACAACACAAGGACACAGAGTAAGAGATAAGCAAAAACCACATGGAGAGCAGCAAAAGTCAACACAGTTGGTAGGAGCTAGAGGAAAATCAAAGCTTCCTGTAAAGGCCAGCTCAGTAAAACAAGTCCTTTCACAAAATACTCACCAAAGCAATACAGGGAGTAAAGTGAAAGAGGCTAGTAAGCCTGACAAAGCAAAGCAAAATAATTCTTCTCCCTGTCTAGAAGCAAGGTCTAGGATTCCTGTAAAAAACACACATAGGAGTAATCTAGCTAGAAGACCTCCAGCCCTGCCAAAACAAGAGCAGGTAGAGAAAGAAAAGCCAAAACAACTTCCTTCTAAATTACCAGTAAAGGTAAGATCTACCTCCGTCACCATGACAACAGTTAAAGTAAAGAAAAATCAGCTTAGGGAGGTATGTAAACATTCTATTGAATATTTTAAGGGAATTAGTGGTGAGACATTAAAGCTTGTGGATCGTCTTTCTGATGAAGAGAAAAAGATGCAGTCAGAGGTCTCTGATGATGAAGAAGACAGTACATCAAGGAACACATCCTTATCAGAAGCTACTCAAGTTTACCAGCCTTCCATTACACCGAAGTCTGCTAGAGACATGAGAACAGAGGCAGCATCTATAAAATCAAAGATTGAAAAGGCCGACAGTGAGAGGAGGAGGAGTAAGAGGACTGGTGAGAATGAAGGCAGTCAGGTTTCTGGAGCTCTCATGGCTCACCTCGTGGAGATCAAGCCTAGTTTGTAAAACTTTCAACTTGTTGATCCTAGTGCATGAACTGTTGTGATTGCCTGTGGAGTGATTTAACTGTAGTTTTCATTCTGTCATTGTCATCCGTATGTGCTGTCTTATTCTCTTTTTTCTTCCTTCAAACAAATTCTGTACTGTAGAAAGCTAGTGAAGCATGCCAAAGACATTCATGTAACTCAGAAATTCATGTAACTCAGAAACTGAAAGATGTCTTTTGTGACAGTATATTTGTTCTGTCAAATTAGAGAAAATAGACAATAATCTGGCCTTGGTGGTTTTCACCAGTAATTGATCAACTTGTCTACAGTCTTAACAGCTAGATTGTCAGCATGTTTGGTTTCATTACACGACATCATGTAGTTTTACATTTTGGCTTTACACAGGTGAAAATCCAAAAGCTGTGAAAAAATTTTGGTTTGTAGGTTATGAGGTCACACAACCATTCTAGTAAACAATATAAGCACTGTCAGTCAATTAAAGCTATTTTTTATAATAAACTATTATCCGGTATTGTGGTTTTTCTGTGCAAAACCTTTTTAATTGAGAAATTGTAAATCACAGGTCCACAGAGTCCATGTGAACGGACAGATATAAGGATGGCAATTGTAGCTGATCACCTAGGACTTAGCTGGACAGGTAAGCTTTTCTGCTTTAATATTGAAATCAGTCTTTGCTATTGCATTCTTAGGTATTCTTTTACCAAAAGACGCAGCAAAACTGCATCAGGCTCTCCCAAATTCACAGCCAGGCCAGCTTCCCAAAGCGTCCAGTGTATTGCTGGGCAAAGATACCTATTAGGAAATTATTCCTTTATCTTTCAATAAATCAAAGAGGAACTCAGAGAAAATAGCTAAATGGCTTTTCTGTCAAGATGTTCTCCCAAGGAGCTGAGAGGCTCTACCTGGCTGGGCTCAGGGCTGCCTCTGGGGTATTTGCTGTCCCTGGACAGCAGTTTCCCCCAAACCCTTGTTGCAGGGAGCCCAGCAACCAGGCAAGTTGGTGCTGGAAGCCCTGCCCACCTGTAACCCCCTGTGTTGGTGGGCAGAGCTGCTCTTCCTGGGCTCACAGCTGCAGCAGCCAGCTCTGCCAGGGCTCAGATGATGACAGCACCGGTGCTGAGCTGCACAGGGTGCTCCCAGGGGGAAATAAACAGAATTTATAAATTAGCAGTGATGGCACAATCTCCGGGGAGGGCTTTTTCATCGTGTTTAAGTGCCTTACTGAGTATAAGTGTGATGATTGCTCCCAGAGATGATTGAAATTCAAAATTATGTCTTAGGAAACTGTATGGGGATACAATGTCACATTCATAAGTTTATGTCAGGCAGTTTTGTTGATACCTCTGTGACCTATGAAAGTTAGTATTTTTAAGCTTGACAAGACAGTTGAGGGATTTGTGCTTGCTTTGGTCTTTTTGGGTTTGTCTTCTTTTCTCGCTTGCTTTTTTTGTCTTTATAGAACTGGCAAGAGAACTGAATTTTTCTGTGGATGAAATAAATCAAATCCGAGTAGAAAACCCAAATTCTCTTATTGCACAAAGCTTCATGTTATTAAAAAAATGGGTTACCAGAGATGGGAAAAATGCTACAAGTAAGTTCAAGTAGTTGCTTTTGTTTTTTATGAGTTATAGCCCATTTCATCTGTTGCCAAGTTGAAGAAAACATTATGAATGTTCTTCACAAACCATCAATGAGAAATGAAGTTTCAGTTACATTTTTACCAGGAGTGAGAAATATGTCATACTTATTCAATATATATGCAGAAGGAAATGATCTCTTATCCACATCCATAACTGATGGGACAAGTAATGAACTCCAGTAAACAAAATAATAGGGAAAACTTTCCAATAGCAAGGAATGTGAAACACAAAAATGGCTGCCTGGAAAATTCAGGTAGCCTCACAGTATTGCAGGTCATAGGAAAATACTAAAATTCTTCCTATGAGAAGTGATGGAGACATTGATTCTGTGCTGATAATTATGGATTTATCTGTACATTTCACTTGAATTGCTCAAACTGAAAGAGAGGGTTGATTTTTGTATGGCATCAGTGGTGCTCATTACCCTTCTCTGATCCACAAACTCCTACACATCATTTGAGTCTCCTCTGATCTCTTTCACAGTAAAAGTAATTTCCAGTATTGCTGTGTTCTCACAACAGGATTATTGTAAATGAGATTTCATTATCTGCTGCATGAGTAGCCTTATACCCATTATTACCTGACTGCCTGTTCTGTTGTTCCTCAAAACAGAATGATAAAAGGATTTTTACACTCCCTTTACGCTCCAGTAAAAGTATATTTTGTATCAGTAGTGAGTAAATACGTTCTTTAGGACCTTATTCTTTGTACCTTTTGTGTTGTAATGTAATTATACTTGGAGAAAGTGTAGACTCTTAATAGATGTGTACCTTGAATAAGTAGGCAGCTGAGTGACTGCTCAGACAAATGCTGAGGTTTGCTAGAACCAAAGGCATAGGGACAAGGCAGCAATTTGTAAGTAATGCAATGTGAATGTGACTGAGAAAAATGATCACACAGTTCTGCAATGCTGAACCTTTTTCTGATGTGTGTTTTTTTTTTTTTTTTCCAGCTGATGCCTTAACTTCTGTATTGACAAAAATTAATCGAATAGATATCGTGACCCTGTTGGAAGGACCAATATTTGATTATGGAAATATTTCAGGCACCAGAAGTTTTGCAGATGAAAATAACGTATTTCATGATCCCATTGATGGTAATTGAATTCTGTAGTAATTTTTAGTTCAGTGACATGTCCAGTAATACAATAATATTGTATAAACTAGACTCTAAAGAAAGATTGTAAGTTATACAGGAACAATAATTTCAAATGTGTTCCTAAAGTATGATATTATATACTCATAAAATATCCCTCAGCTGATAGGAACCTATGACTGGATTCTGCCCCTGCACAGGACAGCCTCAAGAATCAGACCCTATACCTCAGAGCCTTGTGCAAACACATCTTGAACTCTGGCAGGCTTGGTGCTGTGACTTCTCTGTTCCAGTGCTTGGCCACCTTCTGGGTGAAAAACCTCTTCCTATATCCAGCCTAAACCTCCCCTGGCAGAGCTCCATGCTGACTCATGTTCAATTCCCATCGACCAGGGCCCCCCAGACCTTTCTCACACGGCTGCTCTCCAGCCTCTCATTCTCCAGCCTGTACACACAGCCAGGGTTGCCCTATGCCAGGTGCAGAATCCAGCACTTGGCTTTGTTAAACTTATATGGTTGGTGATTGCCCAGCCCTCCCTGCCTGGGAAGTGTCCACAGCTGGGCCCATTTTCCTATCACCAGCAAACTCCCTTAGTGCACCTTCAAGTCCTGCATCCAAGTAATTTATGGGAATATGTAGGTTGCTCATTAATATCTCAAACAATAAGCACAGAGTCCCACAAAGATGTGTGTCTAGTAAACACTGGTTTCCACCAGCCTCAGTGTCAGTTGACATGACCAAGCTTTTCTCCTGCAACAGTTGTCCCTTGAGGCTTGCCCATGACTATTTTTTATGCACTTGGTATTTAATGCTTGACAATTTACCTGGAAACATGTGTATTCTTTGGCTTCCTGTCTAGATATGTAGTGATATTTTCTACAAGGAAAAATCTTAAAGGAAGAACAAGGGAAAGAAAGTGCATTGTATTTGCATGGGATAAATTAATGTGCAATTTACTACCAAGCTTCTTTGAGACCTGTGAACGTCGATTGCTTTATGATTTTCACTTGGACCATTTCTCCAATGGCAGTAGAAAAATAAGGAAATGTTCTATTAGTGCATGAGGGAATATCTTTTTTAGTCTGCTAATGGGTAAAGTTGTGTAATAATTTACACATGGAAGCTGTATCAAAGCAGAACTGGGCAGGTTAAATTTGAGTCAGATTAAAAGCAAAAAATGAAATTCTCCTTGTAAAACAAAATTTCCATAGAAGTACTTATTATTTATCAGTATGTTGGAGATACTAAATGTTGACTTTTTCTTGTTTCAAATGTTAGATATGAGGCACTGGATTGTTACTTTGATTTTATTCTCTTGTATTATAAATAGCTCCTCAAATAAGATTTTTATTTTTTTTTGTAAGTAACATTTCCTTTGGTTTTTGTAATTTGTTCAATTATGTTTTGGCTTTGTATTTTAGTAAGATTTCTTTTGTTCTTCAGAGCATATGAGCTCAGTGTACCTCCATTATTGGGCAGCACTGCTGGTCATTGAATCATTGCACTACAGAAAATGTTTTCTGTTGACATTTTAAGAAAGTTGCTCTTGAAATGTTGCTTGAGCCTTTTAATAGTAGCATCAATATTTTATGAAAAAAGCGCTTCTTTGCAGTTGCTTTCTGTCTCTCCTCTTCTCTGAGCCTTCCTCAAGCTTTCTTTCCTCACCAAGACCAGACCACCTTTGCCTTCCTTTTGGCTGGTTCAGGAAACAACCCCCCAAGCCCTGTTGATGCTCCTCCCCTTGCAGGCAGCACAATGTCCAGTTAACCCCACAGCATGTGTTTTTCCCTTCCTTAGGTTGTCCAATGCAAACTTAAGGTTTTGTTGCCATTTTTTGTGTGTATATTCAGTTTAATCCTTTTGTATGTTTTATTTTTTTTTTTAATGTTTTCATCAATTTTTCTTTTCTCTTTATTTGATCAGTGTATCTGATTGTACCAATGTCACCAAGATCACCTCAATCTTCAAGATCACCAAAATCTCCTTACTCACCACAGTCCTCTCACCCGTATAACTTCACTGTACCTGAAATATTCATATAGCTCTCCCTTGATGTATTTTTGTTCTTTTATCCCTTTGTTAACTTCCTTGCTTTAGTTTTTTGTTTTTTTTTATCCTGCTGTGTATTTAGATCTACTATCTTTTAGTGACCTCATTCGGATCCATTTCTGTTCTTCATTCTTTAGCTAGTCCATTCTTGTACTCTGTGGTTAAATTGGAGGTATATGTTAGTAAAACTGTATTTCTGGTATGGTGTATTTTTTTTATAAAAGCATATTAAAAATTTGGACCTGTTTTAGAAAGAATACTTACTGACAAAAATGTGGCTGTCCTATGTTATGATCTACTGCTGTCTTTAAAATCTGTTAATTAAACTTCTAAATTTAAAAAAATAAATAAATAAAAACTTGGAAATAAAGATTTGCACAATATGGCTGCAAGAGATTGTCTTGTATGTAAAGGGACAACCACCCTTGTCCACATTTGATTTATTGCATGCCCATAAGACAATCTGCTATAGCTCAAAAATGTTTAAAATAACTGCACAAGCAATTGCTGACTTTACAGACTATTAAAAAAATAGTCAGAAGTACTGGCTTCACTGTAATGTTCACTGGCAGTACTCTTTCTTTGTTCCATCTCTTTAGGAAAAAGTAACAAAATCTATCAGAACTGCATTGGTTCTTATACACCTGAACCTCCTCATATGTTTCATGCTTTATGTAACCCATGAATCATTTGGCATTTGCTTATTTGTCGCTCCATGCTTCATCCCAGTCAGTCCAAATGTGCTGTCTTCCTTAGGTTATCCCTCCATTCAAGTGGAACTGGAAACTCCCACTGGGTTGCGCTTCGTGCCGCCCACCCCTTTCCACCAGGATGATTTCCTTAGCGACACCTCTAGCCTAGAGTCACCCCTTAGAACTCCCAGTAGACTGAGTGACGTGTTAGTGACCTCCCAGGGACTCGTAGATGGTACAGCAGCAGCACCGCCAGTGGTGACTGAAGAGGACACTTCACTGGATGACAGCAAAGTTGATTGCTCAGTGCCTAGAGAAGGAACACCTAAAGATATTTCCATAGGCGAGAGCCAGTTGGAGGAAGTGGACCTTAAAGATTTTCCGCGGTATCTCGGTAGTTATGGCGGGATATCCAGAGATGCTAAACAAAGGCAGAGCGAAGAGACTAGTGAAAGAGGAGTGAGGACTGAACAGCCTGAGAGAGAAAAGTCTGGTACTGATGAGGAGATGACGGCAGAAAAGTTTAAGTCTCTGTTTGAGGACATTCATCTGGAAGAAGGAGCTGAGTCTGAGGAGATGACGGAAGGAAGAGTGTGGTCATTTCTTAAAGGTGTTCAACAAGCAGAACGCGAAATGTCTTCAATTGCAGGTTGGCAGCCTGACTCCTCCAGCGCCTCGGAGGCACCGGCGGCAGCACGCAGGACAGGCGGCAGCCTGCTGGAGCGCCTGGACGACAGGTGAGCACCCCGTGCCTTCCCACGCTGCCCCCGCCACCAGCAGCACTGCAGAGGCTGCTCTTCCTCCTGGGAGAACGTGGCTATGCACTCCTGCATACATTTAAAAGAAAAAATCGATTTGGCCTCAGATATATTTGTCTTTAAAAATTTATCGAGTTTGTTTATTTATCAAGTTTCATTCTCAATATAGGCATTTGAGAAGTATTTCCTATTATCTTGAGCAGGTAATACTTTTTTTCACATTCTCTATCTTGTGTATTTCTGTTTATAATCTCAGTGGTGCATAGATATAGCTGGAATCAATATCTGAAACCAGGACACTACATTACTGTTATTTTTGAGCACCTTTATGGCAGTCATCCTTTCCATTTGCATCTCTTTGTCTTCCCTCAGATAATTTTTGCTTTTTCCATAAGCCAATTTTTGAATTGTCACTTTTCATAACTCTTACTTCAAGCGTGTTGTGTCATTTTATTAATTTACTAGACTTTTTAAAAGATGAGTTAGGAGGCACAAGAAGGTGAGAATGGTGATACCAAAGCCATCTAGTCCTGTATGTTGTCTCCCAGCAGTGACTGCAGAGGAAGGAGAATGGATGTATGTGCTGTTTTCACTCTGCACTCTCCCAAGCTCCCCTTGTCTTTGCCATAATAAATGACCTGCTGAGAGGGATGCTATCTATATATTTATCCTCAGTGCATTTCTCTTGCAAGAGCTTTTGCAGCCTGCCCTTGTACCTCCTTAAGCTTTGAGCATTGACAATATGTGTTGTCCTGTTCAGCCCTCCTGGCAAGGGTTTGTTGTGTTCACTAATTGGAGGAGCCAGGTCTGCAGGAGCTATAAATCAGCATAGAATGATTATCTGCACAGTGATCATCTGTCTGTCAGCAGTTTACATTCTTTGAGTCTTTGACTCAGGATGTTTTAAGGTTGAAGGTTGCATTAGATACTCTCTTATCAAATCCAGTGGGAATTTGGTCATTGATTTCAGCAAATTCATTGTCTTTCAATACTGTAAAGCACTTGAACTACTACTGATGTGATTCCTGTAATTAAGCAAGTGTTGTTATTCTGCATTTTATATTGTGTTAAATTAGTAAAATTCATCACTTCTGGAAGTAAAAGAGCTTCCTTAAGAAGAAACCAATTTCTAGAGAGATTAATTCACTTTGCTATCTTCTATAAGAGTTTTGCCAGCAAACAGCTGGCATATTTTCCTATGTCAGCATTACACAGTCATAGTGTTTAAAAGAAAGTGAGCAAAAATACCAAGGAAAGGAAAACTCTTTATTAGAAGTGCAGGTGGAAACAATCTATAGGTAATCTGAAGCAAAATTCTGACCAGCTTTCTATCTTTTAGTTTCTTTCCTTGCCTTTGGCTCTACATATTATTGAGATTCTGCAGTATCTAAGGACTTATTTGCTGATAACCATATTTTTTAAAAGGCAAGACCTATCTAGATTGCAGATATTGTACTTTGGGGGAAAAATAACTGGTAATTGCATAGTAAAGATATTTTCATCACCTGTTTGATTAGAGAATAGTTTAAAAATTAGTGCCTCGAGGCTTTAGCTCATGATTATATAAGAGAACTGGTAGGTTTTGTGTATTTTTTTTTCTCTTTTTCTTCCCCTCCACCAAGTAGAAGGAGATTAGCATAAAACATTTGGCCTTTTTTCTGGTGTCCACAGTATTTTCATTGTTTCTGAAATGATGTCGTGATGCAGAAGGCAAGGTTATTCAATAGATAGATGTCTGCAAGTGGAGTCTAAAATGTTACTTTTCTCTGTGTGAAATGTATGGGCTCAGACTGAAGGCTCAGTAAGAGGCTTGGTGCTTTGCCCTTGTGCCTGTGATTTAAGCCCTGAACAGCTGTCTATTCCTTTCTCTTTTTCTTGTAGTTCGGACCAATGTCGGGATTCTGTTACCTCATATGTCAAAGGAGAAGCAGGGAAGCCAGAAACAAATGGAAGCCTATCTGAGTCCACATCAGAGACAAAAACCAAATCCTACATCCAGGAAGCTTTAAATGATGTGGGAAAACACAGTGACAAAGAAGCCCTGAAAACAAAGTCTCAGATCTCAACTGTTACTGATGAGCAAACATTATCATCAACAGCGTATCAGAAATCTTTGGAAGAGACCAGCAAGCCAACAACAGAAGGCAGCAAAACATCTGTGCCTGTCAGTGTGAAGAAGATGGGCTGGAGTACTTCTGAGGATGGCAAGCCAAGAACAGGCATCCAAGAGGAGGAGGGAGCAGTAATGTCTGAACAGAAGGTACAGTATGTCCTGTAATAATTAAAAGTGTGAGGAGACCTTGTTGCTTGACATATTGGCTGGCAAATTTTTTTGTATGACTTGTAGTGTTGTTTGTGTCAGGATTAGGTTTGGTTTTTTGGGTTGGGTTTTTTTTTTTTTTTCTTTTTTTTAATCCTTCTCTATGCCTTTTCAGTTTATTACTGAACTGGGGAAAATGGCAGCTACTGGAAATTTTTATTTGTGTTGTGAATAGAAAGGGGTGGAGTCAGGATAGCCAGGGGAGCCAAGAAGAGCTGCCTAATCCCTTTCCTGCCTGGCCCTGAGCCCTGGAAGAGGTTAGAGCAGTTTCTGGGAGCCCAGCCCCACATCACTGGGGAACAGCCCCTTCCCTGCCATGACATACCACCAATGCAAACACTGCCAAACAGCTCAGCTGTCCTCCATCTGTTTCCACTAAGATGTTGTCACTGGTTTCCCACTCTTCCTGTGACACTAAAGCAAATTGTAGGAGCAAAGAAATATAGGGACCCTTCAGGCTCTGTCCTGCTCTTTGTCCCTAAAACTTCCTTGACTTTTTTACTCTGGTAATTTTCAGAAAAACAAATTTTGGGTGATATTTAATCTCCTCCTTATATTTTTGGGGTTTTTATGTTGTTTTTTTTTTTTTTCATGGCCTTGCTTATCCCAACTTCAGAGTCCGTCCAGCCAAGACAAATCAAAAATGCTGCCAGGGACTCCCCTTCCTTTCTACCTTGCCTGATTCTTACACCCTTAACTGCAGAACCCCAGTTATAAGTTGCTTTATGAAAATTAAGATTTTGATAACTTTCTCAGTTGCTTCTATTTATTTACCAGAAACTCAGAAGGAAAGTTGACTCAAAAAATGGCTTGTAGCCCAGTAGCTACGTGCACCTCACACCCCAGCATTGGGAGGATCACCACAGAATAGACCTCAGGGCCAGCAGGGAACCAGGCTGGAAAGGGGAATTGCAAAATTTCTTCTACACTCCTCTTTCTGCTGAGACTGTCTTTTCTTGGGTGCAATACAGGAGGATGTTATAACTTTTGGAAGCAAAATATTTCAGTAGAATTGTTTCTACATTATATAGATTTTTTTTTAATTGCAGTATAATAAAAATGCTGGCTGTGGTGGGCTGCAGTAAATCATTCAAGTTTAAATTAGTTCATTTTAACCTATTCTTTCGATTATACAACCAAGAATTCTTTTATTAGATGATAATGTAATCAGTTTCAGCAGTTATGAAGCATATGATTGTTATTATCTTGTTATTAGTTGGTGACACAGTAAGATCTTTCCTAAAGTTTGCTAATTACTGGGATACCTAATGATGTTAAGTAAGAGCCTTCACCTCTTCAAAGGCAGTTAAAGGCAGATGGCAGTATTTCTCAGTGTTTGCAGGCTTTGGGGCAGACCTCAGGCTGGTGGTGCCATGCTCTGATTGAATGCAGGAGTGAGTGTAGATGCATTCTGTAGCGAGCTGAGGGTGTACTGGCATGCTGCATTTCCCCCTCTGCATTCCCAGCAGTGGGAGGAGAAGCTGTCACCCACTTTCATGTGCTCTTTACTGTTGGATATCCCATCTGGATTAAGAACAATAAGCAAGTGCTTGCTTAGGCCTGCTCTCTGCACTATTTTGCTTTATTGGTAAAGGCTGATAATCTTATCCATTAAATAACAAGTCTTTTTATAGGCATGATCTTTGAATAAACTGGTATAAAAAAATAATGTCATTTCAAAATGTGGTTCTCTCACAAAGCCTGAATGGGTAAGAAACTAGCATCTGTTAGAATGACAAGACGTGCTTCTATTATCTTGTTGATATTTCTTCAGTAATGTCTTCTAATCTAATTTGAATTCAATAAGTTTAATTGCTAATGCAGTCCAATTCATGGTTAGATGTTTCATGTGCTGTCATGAAAACAGAAAGAAAATTTCAACTGCAGTCTTTCTGCAAGGCATTCTTCAGAAATGCTCTATAAAGAGAAAAGTATGGAAGAAACAGATTTACTTCTGTGGAGAGAAAGTGAGAACAAGCTAAAACTACTTGGCAAAGTAAGATATTTTTATCTGTGATCCATTTGGAAAGAACCAGGAAGCAATAGTCATACACCTGCAGGAGAAGGGCTGCAGCAGTGTTTTGGCACAGAGTTTGCACCAGGAGATAAACTCACACCGTTGATAGTGGTATGATGCCTGGTGACGTGGATGAAGCAAATCCTTGGCCTCATCCCAAGTCCACATAAACATTCACAAAAGCATTGCAGTAATTGTGTAGGTTGTATAATTCTCTACAAATGCT
Organism: Erithacus rubecula; assembly: GCF_903797595.1. Lineage (NCBI taxonomy): Eukaryota > Metazoa > Chordata > Aves > Passeriformes > Muscicapidae > Erithacus > Erithacus rubecula. The sequence continues at coordinate 6,681,484 of NC_136660.1, forward strand.
CAAGCATCAGTTTCCAGTGATCTTTCTAAATGAGAAGAACGTAATGCATTTGCCATGTTATTCCAAAAAGGATTGTGTCCAGCACATGGTCAAGGTGACTCTCAGTGTCAGAATTCCATCACAAATAAGCCACTTAAAGCTGTTTATTAAAAATAACTCTTCCTCTAAATCTTCCGTGCCCTCTGGAAATATTCTGCTTTCTTGTTACTTCTTCAGGAGAGGATTGTTTTATAATTTTTTATATCTATATTTGACTAGTGCCAGAGGACTGCAGATGAATTCTTTCATCCTGTCCTAAATGTTTTTTGTTATATAGTTCTTTTTCTCCTCCACCCACTTATGCCCACTCTTATTTTGCACATAATTTCTGAGAATTGCTTCTTGTTTAAGACATCTTGGGCCAGATTCAGAAAGAGAAATACACAGTTCACAATATCCATTATCCATGATTTTAAAAGAAGTTTTGGGGCTGTCTTTAAATAAAACATCGAGGAAATTTTCAAATTTCTCTCTTCAGGAAAGGGTTGGTTCAGCCAAATATCAAGGCAGAAGGGTCTCTGCCCTATGTCTGTCACATACAGAGGTGGGAAGCCCTTTGTCAGGCACTTGCACACAGAGCTGGTCAGCCTTAAATCTGAGCTCCTTGGGTTTTGGAGGGGAAAACACAGGGCTGGCAGAGGGTGCCAGGACAGAGTAGACACGTGTTTGTCCCTGTGATACTTGTCAGCACCAGGCTGAGACCAGCACTGGGCCTTGCCCCCTGAACCGAGCTTAAAACCTCCCTTCTTGAGAAAATGCAGAATGATTGTGCTTCATGCTGCAGTTTTGCCACTCATAAAAGCAGACAAATACTGAGCAGGAAAGCCATTCACATGGAGTTCTTCATAAGGCCTTTTTTGTAACACTCTATATGGAGGTGCTCCGCTGAATCTTGCACTGTGGCTTCTTTTTTTTTATTAGCAAATTCACTTCCCATTCCTTGTGAATCCATAAAACTTGTTTGAAAGAATAATTTTAGGAGAAAACAATTCATTATATATTCATTCAACAAGGTTTAGGGTTTTTTTACATAAAATTTAAAAGAATTACGTAAGATTTTGAAATTCCACAGGTTAGATGCATTCCAAATACCATTTTCTGAGACTTGAGAGCTGCTGAGGCATTCCATATCTGGTGTAATTATCAGGTTACAGCATGCCAAGGAGCAAAAAATGCCTCCTCCCATCATGTACTTTAGCTGTGAAACTGTGGGTCATTATGTGCCTAACAGTGACAGGGAAAACACTGTCCATGATAACCTCTGTTTTCTTCTCCTAGTCCTGATCAGCATGTTCTGTCTTGCAAACGTGCTGTTCAAATGTACTAAAACTGCATTTATTAGGAATGTAGTGACAGTGACAGTGAGATTGAGAGTGATTCAAGCTCAGAGGAAGAGCAGAGAATTACTACAAGAGTTTACCGACGGCGGTTGATTCTGAAGGTATTTTGTGATTTGCCTTTTTGAGGCGACGTTGGCATGAATGGGTTTGGTCTGCTGTGTCAGAATGTCAGTTTTGGCATACTGGAGCCCCTGTGGCAGTGTGCTTTCCATTGCCAGTATGGATTTATAACCCAGTGCTAGGTCGCCTTTCCTTGCTTTAACACAGATTTATGGGTGTCTTCTGTTGGAAAAAAACTGTGCTGCATGGAGTGCTGTTCCTTCACTGCCACTGTTGTGCATGGCATCTTAAAGACTGCAGCTAGATGTAGCATGTTGGTCTCCTGTAGAGCAAATATGAACCACCAAGAAAGATGGGTAACAATCTTTCCTTTTTTTTTTTTTTTTTTTTTTCCCCCCGCTGTCATTAAAAAATTCCAAGTTATGAGTTCAACATTTGGAATATATGGGTGGGATGTAGGAAAGTATGAGGCACGTACTCTGGTTGAAATTTGTGGTCCTAATTGCTTAATGTGTTCTGGAAAACTTTCTGACTACAGTAGATTATTTTGAATCTACCAAAGTTCATAAAAGTCATTGCATTGCCTTCAGTAGACTCTATTTAGTATATTTATTTGCTGATGGCCTTTACTTACAGCACAATATACTATATATAGTGATAAAAATGGTATAACCATAGAAATAACTGTATTTGCCCTTATAATATTTTTTGTGTGGTCATACAGTATGACATTATTTTCCTGCAGCATAGAGTATGGGAAAATAATTCTCTGTCATAAACCATTATGTAATTCCTCAATAACTTACAGGATTTATTAGATTCTTATTAGAAAATAATGTAGTCAAGCCCTGAAAAAAGCCAGCAGGGCACCTTAGTGCTATTACAGCACTAGTACAGTTTGCCTAAGTCGTAATTGCTACTTTAGGATTAAATTGTGACATTTCAATTGCAGATATCTATATCACTGTTGCTGGCATGCTTTGTGGAGAGGAGTCTGTACACCACAAAAGGCACTGCACCTTTTCTGTAATGTGGGTGGCAGATAGGCTGCTCTGCACAGCTGCCAAACAGTTCAAGGTGCAGAAGCTTTTGAAATAGGAAGAGTAACTTTTCTGGTTGCCTTCACTGTTAATTCCTTCATTGTGCCTCTGTTCAGGACAAGAAGGGAATGGCAAAACTGAACTCAGCAGAAATGAATGTTTTGTCTGATCCCCCACCTCCCCCAGCAGAACCTGCTGCCTTCCCTGGAAGGGAATAACCTGTCAAGGTATAACCTTCCTCAGTAAGTCCCCCTGCAGAAAAGCTGTCACTGCTCAGGCTTAGGAATGTGGTCTCTGTTTTGAAATGGGGCAGGCAGCCTGTGGGCCATCACAGCCCCTGCAATGCTGCAGGAGCCACTGGTAACACACAAAGTGTAAGTGTGCTGCAGATTCAAAGACTGCATAGTTGGCCTGTGCATAAGGGCCCCCACCCAGTTTATGTCTGAACTATTTTGGGGTCTTCTGGTTTGCAGTCAGGAAACGTTGGAGTAGAAAAGAGGAAAGCATGTCAAAGGCAGCTTTCTCTTGCTCTCTCTCTCTTACAGCCCCTGTGTTTAGAGAAAGGCACAGAAAATTGGTTTGAAACACGGTAGTGTAATTTGGGGTAGAACTTTTAACAGAGCCATGGTAAAGCAGCAGATTTAGTGTTGGAATTTGCAGCTAGTGCAGATCCAGTGAGAAGGGTGTGCATGGCAAGTGGAGGCGGCTGAGCCTGTGCTGTTGGGAACGTGCCTGATGTCAGCTGGATTAGAGCTGTACCTGTCTCTTGATTAGAAAATACATGTGATTCTTTGGTTATTTTCTGATCACTTATAGCTTCTTTTTTTATCTCCCACTCTGCATCTTAAGACAAGCTCAAAAGAGAACAAGAGGAAGTTGGAGAGCAACAATCATCAAGCCTTTTAGAGAAAGAATTTGACAGTGGAAGCAGAACCATTTTGGTCATGTAAAGTTCATGAAATGGTGATATGAAATGGAAAAATCAAGATTCAACTGTGTTAGGGACCTGGACTTTTTTGTGCACATTTCTGAGAGCAGATGTTCACTTTGAGTGAACTGAAATCACTGTGAGAGCAGGCACAAGCTGAGGTTCAGCTCCTCTTCAGGGAAGATGTCTCAGGATGTTGTGTTCAGAGGTCTGGAGCAATGCTGGCAGCCTATGGAGGGAAAATAACTCACACTGCTGCCTCAGTGCCTGGAAAAGTGGGTGCTGTGCCTGACCCCACAGCCAGCTTATGTCCAGCAGCAGTGGGCAGGGAATGAGGGTGTGCTTGGAGCCTCCACTGAGCAGCACTGCATGTGGGAACTGTGTTGTTTTACTGCAGCCTTTATTAATAGGATTATAGAATGGCTTGGGTTGGAAGGGACATTAAAGATTGTCCAATTCTAACCCTGTGCCATGGGTAGGGACACCTACCAGTAGACCAGGATGCTCAGAGCCCCATGCAGCCTGACCTTGAACATTACATGGATGGGTCATCCACAGCTTCTCTGGGCAACCTGTGGCAGTGTCTCACCATCCTCACAGTAAAGAATTATTTCCTAATTCTAATTGCTCTTCCTAGTATTCATTACTGCCTGCATGTTACATTTAAAGCAGCAGAGGTACTCACACAGCCTGCAGGCATACGGTTTGCTGGCACCAAAACCTTGAGGATAAATTGAGTCTTGTGGAAAAAAGGCTTTGCCATGTGCCTCCACAGGTACAGTCAGAGCTGAATTGCTTCATTACCTTTGCTCTTCTTTCCCAACTTGTTTTTCCTTTCCGTGGCATTCTGCAGTATTGCTAACACTACTGCTTCTGTTTAACTCTACCTTAGTTCTCTGTCCTGGCCCAAATATGGGGAAAGACTTTTCTCTCCCACGGAGGTGTTTTCCCAGCAGTCCAAGAGCTGAGTCCTGTCAAGTGCTCAGTACTGTAGAGCACATTCCCATGGGATTTTGCACTTCAGAGGGCTGAGCCCATAAAAACCAGACAAGCAAGGACTGATGCCCATTTCCACATGTAATAGGATCATATTCTAACCTCAAGGTAGTGCAGATGTTTTTGTTTTTCTTCCTTTCCCCTCTTGTGTTCACATGGTGGATTGATGGGATCAGGCATTGCAAAAGAAATGGGTTTATGGTAGTGCAGGAATGTGAGCAATTAGCACACAAGGGGAAAATAAAAGTGCTTGCCACAATGTGGACATTCAAAGCCTGATCCAAAGCTCCTGTTATTCAGCCATGACAGGAACCAGTGTCCAATTTTTCATGCTTTTTCAGAGGTTGTTAAATCTTTCATGGATACAAATTTTTGGCTAAATCTGATTTAGTAAGATTCTTGCCAAAAGGTTTATGGTAGAATGTAATGGAAAATGAAATATATTTCTAAGCAGTGGTTATTCAAATCTGATGTAATTTAGTATCTTGTACTTTTGCTATTTCTTGCCAATTTTTATTGAAGATTTGTCCCTTTCCATGCATTTTGCCCGTGAAATGCACCATTACTGATCGTGGAGGGTTTGGTTCAGCCTGCACAGGAGAAGTGGCCTGAGCAGCAGTTATTCAAAGCTAGAGCCAGCAGCAGCATGGTCTTGCTATTCAGGGGAAGCTTATTTATGGAAAATGAAATGCTGCCGTCCTGTAGGTGATAAGAATTAAGTGCCTGTGCTCTGTGTGAGGAAAATGGGCAGCATTTCCTTTTGTGTATTCAGCTGGGCTCAGAATCTCCACTGCAGTCTCTGGCTGGCTGGGAGAGCTGCAGGTAAGTGCCCTCTCCCTGTCCTGCCCCATGAGAGTTGGAGCTGCTGACCTCATGGATAACATGGAGTGAATCAAACCCAGACTACCAGTGCTGTTCTGAGGTGTGTTCGTCACGTTCTCCTCCATTCCACAAGCACCAGACCTATGCCCCAGCTCCCAGTAGTGGACTATACTCAGTCCCATTTGTAGCACCATTTGCTCTCAGGTCTCCCTACCTTGCCTGTTCTTTTGTTGGGATTTTTCTCCCCCTCCCGTGGCTTTAGCAATACACCTGCAAACAAGCAACTACAGCATGTAACAGACAGAGAGTTTTGGCATCTGATTCACAAGGTCTCCCTGAGTAGGCAGAACTCACTAATGAAAATGACCTTAATGAAAGATGTTTGTTTCTCCTGCCACTACCACAGAGACTCGAGACCCCAAGGAGACTGAGGCACAGCTGCTGTTCATGCATTACAATAATGTGATCTCGAGACTGAAGGGATTATGTCCTGATGCTGGCTGAGGCCAGTGAAGGAAGAGGTCTGAGCACTCTGTGCAGCTTCTGTTCCCATTGCGACATTGCCTCTAGTCTTAGACAAAATTAAATATTTAGGATCTTTCCATCTTGCTTATTTCCGCCTGCTTTTAAATTCCTTTTTATCCGTGTGAGTTAGATGCATCCAGCTGCACCTTTTTTTCTCCACTGTTAGAACAACACTAGATGTATAGGAGGAATAAAAGGGACTATTATCCCTCTAGTAACAAAACAAACATGAAAGAAAACCAGAGCTCTGACAAATCTACAGTGAACTTTGGCACAACACTGCAGCACTGACTGTATAAGTCCATTTATCTGAAGGTCTCTGGGAACACCCATAATCTGCAAATAACTGTTAAGAAAACCAGTGGAGCTGGCAGAAGATTTTGAAGAAACTGCTCTTTGCTTTTCCTGCCCTGGAGAGCAACAGAGAGAGGATACCAGCTGGTTTTGGCAGGACTACACTCCAGCGAGCAGGGTGACATTAAAGCACTTTGCTTTGCAAAGCTTCCTGGCATGTTCTGGGGCTGAGGCTTGCAGACTGCAGCCTTTGTATGCTTTAGTCCCAGGGATATAACTGGGCTTCCAGTAATCACGGTATTAAGCTTTTCCCTGCCTTTCTAAAGCTTTTGGACAGTGATTTTGACTGGTCAAGGGTAAAATGAAGCCCACATAAGTATGATGCAGCGGAAAGAATTTTATTCTTTAGCTGTGATGCAGATGCACCAGCTTAGTGTTTCAAAACAGCTTTTGTTGACAAAGGTCATCTAATGTGCCATTCTAACCCAGGGCTGGTTTGAGCTGTTACAACTAAAACTGCCAGTGGGTAGGTTTTTTTCTCCTAGCAAACATCCATCTTTATAACTGCATAGGATTAGAAAAGTCAGTAAATCAGATCTACCTCCTGCCAGTTGTGATCCCTCCTGCAATTTGTTTAACTACCCACCAGCAAGAGAATTATGAAAGCTGGATTTCATGTGCACTGACTGCTGAGTATTTGCAGCATTTATCCTTAAATTGTGCTTAAAGGAGCATGTAGCTAATTAAAACCCAAGATTCACCACACTTTTAAAACTGCATTTTCTTTCAGGAGACATCTTTCAGTGCAGCAGTACACTTTTCATTTCCGTTGAAGCTGAACGCAGTAATTCTCACTAGGTTGTTTTAAGGGATAACCTTGCTCATCGCTGCAGTAAGGAGTCAAAGAACCAGTACATCAAAGCGGTGTTGGTGTGCCAAGAAGTCTGGTGACCTTGCTGCTGGCGGTGTCGTTTTATTTCTGGTTTTCATGGATTTTATTGTAGTGGCTTTGGAGATCTTACTCATGAGGGGGAGCCTTTCCATACCTCTGTGCTCTGTGGGATGTCTGTGCCAGGGTTCCGTCCTGCCCTTTGGGGTACTGTATGGAGCCCACTGAGGAGTCTCTGAACCCACACATGGAAGGCCAGGAAAGAAACTGTGCAGCTGGTTCCCCATCTGGTCTGCATCTGATTAAAGTGTGAAGTGTCCAGAATCATCTTTCCCCCTCCCATCTCTTTGTGAGTAGGAAACCCCACAGGTTTCGGTTCCCAAACCCTGTCCCCAGTCTCTGCCCCTGCCCCGCAGCAGTCCCGTCCCTTTCTCATTTCTGCCGCCTCGCTCGTGGGAAAGGAAGCTGCCGCTGGGGCCCCGCTCCCCGCAGGGACCAGCCTCGCACTTCCCTCCTCCTGCACAGAGCCTGCTGCACTGTTAGGCAGGTGTGTCACTTCTCCTTCTGGGGAATGAGTGTTTCAGGCTCCATCTGAAGGCTTCAGGAGCTGTTTGTTCTGCTCTGCTTTTGTAGGGGCGTTCCCTGGCCCGGGCACCTCAGCTAGATGTGTCTGAGGCACAGGACCTCATCCATATGTCCCGATGCAGTGGAATCCACCTGGCAGTGGAACCTGGCCTTCTCTTGGCAATGCTTCCTGGAACACCAAAGTTCAGCAAGTTTGCTAACAGTTTCTGAGAGTCTAGGGAAAAAGATGTGTAAAAGGTCTGAAACGGTTCCATTGCTTAATTATCAAGTGGTGACTTCAGTACAGCTTTCAATGGAAACCAATGTACGTGTGAAGAACAGCAAATATAGCCAGGGGCTCTGCTCTGCAGTACTCCACCCTGGTTCCTGACTGCTGTCATTCTCCCCAGATGGGGAAAATGGAAAGCCTTGGCTAGAAAAGACTTATGGTTTATAAACAAAAGAAGGTTTGTTTTGCTTAGAGATTAGAAATAGCCTACAATACCAATGTTATAATGTGAACCTTGAAAAAGCTGCTGTACATCTTGAAAAAGCTGTGTTAGTAGGGGAAACAGTTCTTAAAAATTGCACAGGGCATCACTATGTTTGTCTATTATAAAGGAGCACCAGGAGCTTATGTAGACCACTATGTAGCATGCAGACCATAGTAAATAGAAACTATATTTCCCCTGTGCTGTTCAGTACATCACTGTAATAGTCTCCTTTCAAATACTATTTTGTAATTAATATTGTTATAATGTATTTTATACAGTGTTTTCTTTCTGCTTCCTCTCTCTAGTATTAATTTTTTCCATAGTGGGTTGAGGATGAGGGGAGAAGAAAAGCTTTAAGGATTTTTTTGTTTGTCAGGGTTATTAATTTACAAATCAAAATTTTTCATATGTAGGCCAGCTACATTATCATTATGTTTGCCTTACTTATATGAAATATATAAGCACAGACAATGGATATTTTTGAAGCATCAAAAGTAGTTCTTGCTTCAGCACCCACATTTGGAAATATGACTGTGTGAGATAAAGTTAACAAAGTTCTTTTGGAGCATAAGTTCATGACTACCAGCTAGGCTCAGATGCTAAAGTAATGTCATTTATTTATGATTTTAGCAATAATTCCTTTAAGTGGAATTAAGTCACTGGCATAGCAGCTAGGAAACTGCTTTTACATTTATTTACACTGGTCCTATAAATTGCCGGTACAACAAGAAGTGATGGCTGGAGTGCTGCTGATCTCAGTAAGTCATGGACCGGGCTGCTGAGGCTCCTCAGCATGGTGGCACCGTGCCAGGCAAAGTGTCACATAAGGTAACTTCCTTCGTTGCACAAGTGCTAAGAAGTCCTGTCTGCCTTCTGTGTTTGTGTTTAAGGCCTTGTGTTTAGCAAGCTATAGGCAGACCTGTCTGTTAGGTCCCAGATTTCTGCTGTGTTAGACCATGTTTCTGCATGTGCCGGGCACTGAGAAGCTGAGAAAAGCTAAGGATATCTCATAGGGCTCAGACTGACCACTCTGCTTTGTTGCCCAGAGAGCTTCCTGACATGCATTAGTTAATAAGAGCAGGGTGCTAGAAGCTCCCTACAGGCTTTAAGGAAATGTTTTGTAGAATAAATGCACAGGTATCAGCCTTGTTAAAAGAACGAGGCCTTCATACAGTTAATGTGACATAAAGCAAACTGTTACATAAAGTCGAAGCTAGCATGTGCTTGTTGCTTGGATTGGTGTGGAAATATGTGTGGGTTTGACAGAATATAGGCTCTATTGCTAATCTTATAACACATTCTTTAGGGTGAGGAAGCAAAAAACATTCCTGGTGAATCTGTAACAGAGGAGCAGTTTACCGACGAAGAAGGCAACGTCATCACAAGAAAAGTAATCATGAATTACATCACTGCTCTGAGTCTTTGCATTCAAGTAACTTCTTTTAACATACTTTCTCCCTTTAGAATCTAGGAGAAAAAAAAAATCGATACTTTTCGTGTATTGCTTCCCACAGATCACCCGGAAGGTAGTAAGACGTGTTGTTATCCCCCACGAGAGGAAAGTTGGTGAAATGGTAATGCAACGGGGACTACAAGGAAATAACAGTAGGCGCAGAGGGTTGTGTTGACTGCTAGAAAGTGCTGCTAAAGGGCTGGAGGTTTGCATTTAACAAGAAGCCTTGGCAAAAAGTGCGGTGCTTGCAGTTATTGGCAAGTTGTGCGTTGGGATCATGGGCCAGGCGGCGTCAAGAGGGCCTGGCCCAATTCTGTCAGCATGGGGCATCATGGTCTGTTTCTGTAAAACAGGCAGAGGGTCCAAGCCATGGGTTTGGGGCTGGTTTGTGCCTCAAGCTGAGCCGTGTCTGTGTGTTTGGTTAAGCTCTTGCAGAATCTGTGCCTTACAGCTGTGGGTGGATTGTGTGGCCCTTGCACCAGACCAAGGGAATGAGCTGCAGTTTGATCCCAGCAGCCTCTCACTCACCTTGGAGTGATACCCCTGGTGCTGGTGACTGAGGGTTTGCAGGATGCAGGTCAACAGGAACATACCCAAGCAATGGCATCCTTTACAAGCAGGCGCCAAGGCAGGATTTTGTCCCTTGTGTTCAAAATTGGAAGCCTTCTGCAGGCCTGGACTGTGCCCAGCTTTATCACCCTGATAGTGGGATGAGTAGGACTATTGTGTGCCAGCACACCTCAGCCCCTCTTGGAAAGGGCTTCAGTGACGGGGCAGGAATGGGCAAGCTGTGCCTCAGCTATCATCTGTCCCAAGGAGGCCTTGGGGGAATGGATATCACCTCTGGAAACAAATGGCTTCAGAGGAGCTCGTGCCTTCTTCCCCAGCACATGGCCTCCAACATCTCTGCTGGCGTAAAACTGTCATTGGGGGCTAATGAAATTCTTGTCTGAGTGAAAACAGATTCAGAAAGGAAGATAACAAATACCCTGTATTTTCTGACCAAAAAAAAAAAAAAAAAAAAAAAAAAAAAAAAAAAAAGCAACAGCTGGGGGCACCTAAGTCACAGAAGAGAATGGAAACAAACTTGTTTCCATTCTGTCTTTCCTAGTTGTTTATGAAGAAAAAGAATCCTGCCCAGCAAGGGGTAAACATTTTCAATTTCCTGCACCAGATTAGATTAGTTGAAAACTACAAATAGTTACAAATACATCAATGCAGATCACCTGGGGGGTAAATTCTGCCCATAGCCACACATAAACAGATGCCTTTCTCTGATGTGAGTGAGGCTTGTGATTACTGGAGAATTTATTTTTAGATGATTATTGAGTTACTTTTAATGAGCAAAGATGAACTTTATTTTGGGATATGATATTTTAAAGACGCTGAAACCTGCACTGCTTGCCACTGTCATTGGTTTTACTTCTGTGCTGCTTCAGTGGTGGTTTTTGCTGGCTTTCTTCCTCCTCCCTTTATTCCGTTACTAACCTGCTCACTTTAAAGCACAGACGTTGTGAAACATCATAAGAGCAGCCCCAGCCTCTGCTGGGGAAATGCCCACCAATTCAGCTGACCCAGGAGGACGGCTGGGAAAGGGGATTTTTCCCTGTCAGTGGCACCAGCTCCCTCTGCAATTGGCAGCAGGGGCTCTGCCAAGGACTGACTGCCAGCTGGGCACTCCAAGCCAGGGGTCAGGCTGAAATTGTAGAGCTGTGTTTTCTACTTGAAGATGATATTTCAGACCTGTGCTTTTGCAGCTCAGCAGAGTGGATAAATAGATTGTGTGTATCTTTGAAATGAAGTGTTAATGTGATTTAACTGCTTTTTACTTATCCTGTTACAGCAAAATCTGTATCCTGTTTTGGAAACTGGTTTACAATTACATGTGCTCTCTGCAGACTGTGTTAATGTTTGTACTTTTCCTTTAAAGCAGGGAGAAGCTTATAAGGTTAAGACAAAGAAAGAAGTCAGACATGTGGAGAAGAAAAGTTACTCATGAAAGCTGAAAGCCGACCACTGACCGGTCAGTGTGATCAATTTTCTTCCCTTGTTAAAGGCTTTTTTGCCAGCATGGGGAACAGCACCTGGGATGCACAAAGGCTTGCCTCTGCTACTCTAACTTTGCTTTCCAGCTGCAGATCTGAGTAGCTGGCCCTTGATCTTGCAAGCAGAAAATGACCTTGTGTTCACATATAGAAATTAAGCTTTATTTCTTGGAAAATAAAGCAAAGCAATACTTGGGCATGTGCAAGATTTCTGGGAATTTTACAGTGTCTAGCATTTACAATCCATAGAACTGTTTTCAGAACCCCTGAAAACTTAAACACAAAGAGTAAAGGAGCTGCACACAAACCTAGGAGTGAAATGCTTCTTCCACTGTCAGACGTGTGATTTGATGGCAGTTATGCAAGTCAAAGTCCTCGTGAGTGAAGTGTCTCAATATTTGCCAACAAATAATCCCTACCAACTGTTTCTTGTGAATTTTATTGATCCAGCAGTTCTTAATGGTTGTAGCAAGCCAGCAGCTGATGGTATAAGGGCTTCCCAAGCTAAACCCAAATGCACAGACCAAGACACCCTTTCAGGAGACTCTGTAAAGATGTGATGGAGCACCCTGAAGCCAGAGGCTGCTTTGTCTCACTGACATAGCTACAGTCACACAGTGATGTGCCCGTAAATATGGGAGGAGCCTGTCTGTGTCAAACAAGGCTGGAGCCATGGCTCCAAGCCTGTAAGTTTACCATGGACATGTCTTTTTTCTGCTCAGAACTTCTCTTAGCTTTGTTTGGTTTCAGGAATTGGACAGAGGAAGAGTTTATGAAGTGCAAGACTATGTATTATCCTTTTTCTGTACATATGGTGTAGAATTGACTGTAAGATTTAAGAACAGAATAAAAGGGACCTGGCAAATAGACCAAATAGTGAGGAAAAGAGCAGACAGAAGCAGAGTCTTTCTTGAGTCACCAGTCCCTTCTAACTGATGCAATGTAAGTTAGCACCTGCAGGTGCTCTGTGCCTGTGAGTGGAGCCATTTAGACAAACAGCACTCAGTGTGTAGGATCTAGTTGAGGGCTTTATGGCATCAAGCCCCAAGCAGCAAGCTCTGTGAGACTGGTGTGATTTCAGTATCTGGAAATCACCTACTGCATTCACCTGAATTCCTGCTTTTACTGAGAGTCCTCCTGTGTGTACTAATAGAATAATACAGCTTCACGTGGCTTGGTGCTCAACATACTCATAAAATATTTATTGTTAGGAAAAGGGAGGTGATTCTTTTGACACAGATTTCTCTTTTATGGAGTTCAGGGATATGGGAGTAAAGCAAGCCAAAGCAATGGCACTGTTTGTGTGAAATTGTGTCCCAGGTTGAGTCCCATGCTGTTTCATTGTCAATCTGCAGGGGCAAAGCAGCAGAAATGTGTAAATTCAGGCATTGAAGGCTAGATGGGACATTGAACCCCATAAACAGTGCAGCCCTTGTCTAATACATGAAACAGAGTGTGACCTTCAGGAAGCCAGAGTCTGAGTTCCTCAGAACCAGATTTGCTCCCATGGATGCTGATGCATTTCTCCTGTGATTTTAAGTAAGCAAGTCTTCCATGCCAGAGTCTCTGAGGAACTCGGAGAGTCTGCCTTAGTTAATGAACCTTTGCTCCGGGGGGACCTTTGTCCTCTAAGATGAATCTCTGTGCTCCAAACTTTGATATGATAAGCACTACCAAATGTGCACTAAATAATTGTGAGTCTGGTCAAGAGTTCATTGAAAACATTTCATTTGGATGCAGAAGTGGATGTATTTGCACAGGCAGGGGATTTTATAGAAAAACTGTTTGTTTTGTAATCACAAAAGACAAAAAAATCCTATTGGGCAGGCAGAGGTGGTTCTTTTCTTTGGAGTGTTTGAAAAAATCACAATGTTAGCTAGTTTTTGCTGGGGAAATGTCCCTGTCACCATTGCAGATAAGCCCACTGTGAAGCATAGGTTGAAAGGAGAAGCCAAGAACTCTTGCATGCAGTTCCACAGGACAGCACGGTGTGAGCTGGCATGACTGCAGCAATGGGAACAGCAGGACAGATTTATGACAACTGTAGATGTGGGCAAGGACAGATTGCTTTAACCTAGAAGGAGACTGCAAGCACTCCTGGGGAATGCATGTGGACCTGTGACCTGATTAGCAGACAGGCATGTCTGTGCCAGCCTGAGTCCTGCCGGTGCCGTGCTCCCGAGCAGGCTGCCCTGTGCCCGGGTGCCGGAGAGCTGTGGGGCTTCCAGCTCCTGCTGGTTGGTGTGTTTGCATTTCTTCTTCCTGCCCTCTCTGCTGTGAGGCATTGCTGTACAGCAAATGTCACAAATTTGCTGTGCTCATGTGCATGGCTCTGGTTTGAGGGGTGAGAGAGCGCGAGCTGAACCGTCTCTCCTCGGTGCCGCTCATGCAAGCCAGGCTGGAGGGAGATGGATGGAGCCGCTCCTTGTCCTTCTTTGTTCTTCACCAAGACTCCTAAAGGCTGGGTTCTGCATTCCTGCCTCTGCCAGTCATGTTTCCCGAGCAACTGGCAGAGGTGGATGTGCAAGGAGAGCAGGTTTTCCATTACTGTGGGGTGCTTACAAACCATGAAGAAAAACGTGCTGTGGAAGCAGAAGCTCTTTCCATCTGGAGATAATGCTGTTCCTTCCACAACAAAGGAACCTATTCCTTGTTATTACTGGATTAGATGAGCCAGTGCCATGTTCGGGGTGATGAAATGCAGTGTGCTACAAACAGATCTGTAAATCAGTTTGTGAGCAGCATGGACATCTGCAGCTCCATTTTGCCCCTCATGCTAGAGCTCAGCTAATGTTATTGCCTACTTAGAAACTGTTTGATTTAGCCTATTGCAGAATTCTATCATGCCAGTTACATTTCTGTTTAGTCAGAGAAAGGCATGAAACTGGTTCTAACAAGGTATTTCTGAAATGATTTGTTCTCTGTTTTCTCTCCACAGTGTGCTTTTACTGCCAGTATTCTAGAGGGACACTCACAGAAGAAAAATCAACAGGAATTAAACATCCACCTATAAAAGTGTGTGTGTGTTTGCTGCTTCCCCACATTAACCGCATGGTTTTTATGCAAAAAGAAAAAAACAAACAAAAAAAAAATCCCGAACAAAAAAATTAATTTAGCATGAGCCAATTTACAGAGCATGGAAATTCACGTTCATTCACAGGATTGGAGGGTGCGCAGTTACAATGCAGTGTATATACAAGATGCCATGCTGTTAACAGCTTCTCTCAAGCAGTTTGATGTCATCTCAAAAGAAATAAATTCCTGTGGCCAGAGAGGATGTGCAAGACAAAATGGTTAAACCACGGAAAGACACTAAAAATACTAAAATCCACAACAGCTCGCCTTATTTTTCTTGGACCCAAACTGTCAGGGTATAAAACACTATTTGTTTCTTTTTTAAACATCAATAGTTTTGCTGTAAATAAATAACACTGTATAAATTCTAACAAAATAGAATAAATGTTGATAAGGCACTGCCTTTTTGATCACAAACAGAATATTGCAAATGCATTGAACAGGCTAGGTGTCTCAAATGGCTGCACCTACAGGGATATTCTGGGTGTATCTTCACAGATTCTTGTATATTAGCAATTATAATGTTTGTATATGCAAAATCGCTAGCTTGATTTTAAAAAAATCTTTAAAATCTGCTGCAAATTTAAATGATTCCCAAAATGAGGAATTCTGTAGTTCTGTGAAAATTTTTCTTCAGAGTACTAATATTTTGATGCATGTGTTTCACCTTATTTTGATTAAATCTTTTCCAGTTTTGCAAACACTATACCGCAACATGAAAAATAAGATTTTATCTGTAAACACAAAGCCCTTCATCTAATATTTGTTGCTGTTGCCAATTTTTCAATGAAATTACCTAAGACCCATAACATATACAGTAGTTGCATTATGGGGAGGGGGGTGCTATCTGTTCTTGCTTTATAATGGGGGTAATGCTTGCAGCTTTAGAAGTGGGTTGGTGCTCCAAGGAGCACAAGTTTGGGATATTTTTAAATGAACTGAAGAGAAATTATTAGCTAATAGACTGGCAGCACGCTGTAAAATTATTACTGTATTGTGTACTGGCTATAAGATGTAGAATCTTTCAGTAAGCCAATCATCTGTAATCATCCTAGCAGTGTAATATTAGGTTGTTAAGGCTGCTGTGTTTTAAAGGGCATTTTTATTTGGTTTTTGGTGAAATACTTTAATTTGTTGATTATATTCATATGGAAACAGCATTCATTGATAATAGCTCTAATTACATATGTATGAAAACAACAAACACTGGATGATCTAGTTGATTATTTAAGCATAAAATAAATTGTGTTAAAACTCTTGGATAATGTGTATTTGGCAGTGTTCTTGTACCCTACAGATACGAGGCTTCACCAGCAGTTATCTGCCTCTGGCTTTCAGCTGCTTTTCCTGTTTCTTTTGTCTGATCCACCTTTTCATCTTCCCAGTGTGACAGGCAGGCACTTGGCAGGCTCTCCCCAGGTCAGGGCAGCAGGAGGAAAACACAGCAGCCAGCAGCACATGCCCAGCAAAGCTAAGGAAAGCCACTCCCTGGGTTGGAGATGTGGGGAAAGGGCTTTGCAACAGGGTTACAGCAGCCCTTTCTCCAACACGTGAGCTCTCGACCTCCTGTAAATTCTTTTGCCCTGTCAAGAACCAGGAAAAGCACTACCAAAAGCAATTTTCTGATCAGTATCAGATCAGTAAGAGACACACAGTTCATGAGGACATTAAATGTACATCCCCTGTGTATTGCATGCACTTCCTGAAAATTATGGGTGATAGACCACTGTATAGAGAATGTGGCCAAAACAGAAGTTTGTAGACAGCATCAGAACACACTGCTCTGAACTTCAGGCTTCTGCTCAAGTGCAGTAAATGCAGTTTATTGCTCAGGGACCAGTTTTGCCTGGCTTTTTTAAGGGCACATGAAGATGAGGTATTTCACCCCAGCTTTGGCACCACAGGAAGCACCTCTGCTGCAGATCCACCTCAGTCTGCTTGCTGTTACCTGGTGATCCCTACAGGACTTGATCTTCAACTGGGGTCAGTCAGCAAAGCTCTTCTGACTGTGAAGAACAGCACTTGGAGAATGGAACAGGTTGGTTTGTCAATGTGTCTGAGTTGCTACAGCCACTGGCTTTTGAAGCAGTGACAGTAAATGAAGCTTTCATCATTTAAGCAGCCAGATTGTGTTGCATTGTATGTTTTACCTAGGTCAGAATACTGCTGTACAATGCGGGTGGTTCAAGTCCTTATGCCAAAGTTCCGAGGACAAATGCCACTTAGAGCACTGCATCTTGCAGATCTCCCCATACAGATGCCTCTCACCCCTTGAGTATCCAGCTGAATGAGAAAGAGTATTTTCAGTAAATGCTGTGAGACCAGCTGAATGAGAATGTTTTCAGTAAATGCTGTGAGATGTATAGTATATATCATGATTTTACAGTAAAGTAAAGGTTGTGGTGACAATCAGCAGGAAGGCAGGAGCTGTACTGTAGGAGAGCCTCACTTCAATCTCTAACAGCAGCCAAAAGGCAGTGTTTGGTTTGACTCATCTCTTCCTCTGCCTGGGTCCCTGTTAGTGCCTGGTGTTGGTGTGGAGGAAAGCTGTGACTGTACCTGGAATGGCAGCTCTGGCAGGCAGGAGTGCTCTTTGTGTAGGCAGAGAAGCGAGGCTGCTTGTGCAGGTAGCAGAGGTGTGTAGGTGAGTCTCGACACTCTCCTGCCCTTGCTGGGATTTCCGTGGCAGCTCCGAGCTTGGGGAGCAGCTCTGGACTGTGAGAGCACACAGTGACTGTGAGTAGCTGCCAGCTCCTCTGGGGGCTCCGAGGGTGCTCCTGCAGCCCTGCCATGGGGTTCCTGAGTGGGCTGTGAGCACTGAACGTGCCCAGCAGGACAAACCCCACCACTGGCAGCTCCCAGTGCCCAGCTGCAGCTGCACGGGCACCTGCATCACAGTTTGCCTTCCCCCTTACAGAGAGAACAGGAGCTCTACAGCTACATTCACTGAGTTTAAAATTTCATATTAAATGCTGCACAAACAGGATTTTCTGGGTGTTGGTTTTGTTTTGCACTGAGTGGTTCCAACAGTAGCTCAGGAAACTTGGGAAAAACAAGGTTGAAGTGTAAATGGCCATTTGAGAAGGAAAACAGAAATCTTGCCAGAACTAGCAAACAGAACAGACAGCTCTGGAGTGAGTGAGAACCCTATCTAAATGTGCACTTTTGTAGTCTTTTTTTTTTCTTTCATGTTTTCCTCCGTGAGAATATTCCCCTTAGAGGCAAAATTGTAAGTCATGGGACTCAGATTGCACATATTAAAATAAATTTGATTGCTAAATACATCATTACTTTCATCCTTTGATATTTTATTTAGCACTAATTAATAATGCTGCAAAATATCCTACCGTCCATTTTCCATTTCTGAAAGAATATCAATTATATTTTATTTGTGGCCAATAATAATGTCAGAAATTCTAAGAGCTCCCACAATATTGAGCTGACATTAGTGGGATTAGCAGTCACTTGTAGGATTGCAGCACCCTGCTAATTAATGCTAGTTTCCTAGGGCGCTGTTTGTCACAGGCTTTGTCTGTAGCACGCAGTGTGCAGGAAGTCGAGGTGCTCTACTGGGGAGGCCACTGCAGCCTGGGATGTGAGACACATGCTCCCAAAACCTCTCCAGGCCCTCTAGAGAAGGAGTTTATAACTGCAGCGTTGTTGAGCAGGACCAAGTCGATAAAATTCGATGAAACTCCATGAAGTCCATCAATGGCAATTTTATCAAGTTTCCATACAAACTTGGCCTGGAGGAGCTGTGCCAGCCCTACACGTCTGGAGGGCTCTGCAGGGGCAGCACCATGGCATTGGGGGATCCCTCCTGCCCCTGCCAGCCCTCTCCCTAGGGAGGGGTGCAATCCAGGGGGCTGGGACTTGCCTGGCTGAGGCTCATGCAGGGATGCTGGGCAGGGTATTGGCAAGGGGCTTCATTGTTGTCCTAGCCACATGCATGATGTATGAAAAAGCTGCTGACGATCCATTGCATCCTTGGCCTTGAGGACTCCTATTTGGGAGTTGCCAAGGGACAGGAGAAAGGGGGAAAAGCAAACAGGACCTCTGATTTCAGGGTAGATCCTACCAATCTGCTGCTGGAGGAGGAGCTCCTGGCTCAGCTTGCCTCTAACCCACAAGTGAGCAAGGGAGGGAAAACGGGCTCTCATACTGCACAAGAAAATATTCTTGTTCGGTTGAAAGTACAGCAGTTTTCTGATGGAAATTTGGACCCTTTAGACTCAGCCTGCTTCAAAATGCTTGATGTAAAAGTAGTCCGTTCCTGGGGGAGGAAAAGGTTATTGAAGGATAGAAAAATGAGGTACTCAAGGAAAATTGATGCATATGCCACATTTTTCATAACTGCTGATGCTAAAAACAGCATACAAATTGTGCATGTCTTTATTTATTTGACCCTAAGTCGTGGAGGATGGTGAAGATTTGTCATAAAAGTTTTGTTGGTACTTTTCCCACCACGCTGATGTTCAATTATTGAGAGCTATTTGGGCTATAAAACAGCAAAGTACAGCAATCCCCTGTTCACCAACTTCCTTGGAAGGTTTCCAGGGGCTGGATATCATTATGACATGGCCAGACCAAAAGAACCAACCTAGCATGAGCTCTGAAAAACAATTCCCTGGGGAGAACAGGGATACAAAGGCAAAGCCCCAGAGCTGAAGATGCATTAGCTGCTGGTTGGCTACTACACAGCGCATTTTCATAGTCAGGTACTCTATCCTACTAAGAGACTTCTTTCCTAATACAGATTTCTGATTTAATAATTGCTGGTCAGAAAAGCAAAGCAGCATGACATTATTTTCATCTGAATTGCTTGTTAGAAAACATGTTTTAACTTGCATCAGTAAATGCCTTAATCCACAATAGTAGTGATTTGGGTTTCTTCTGCTCTTACAAACATTTTTCAAACCAAGCTTTCTCCCCTTGTACAATCTCTCCACATATGCACTCCATTTTCCCCTTTTAGTGTTCCCTTTTATACAGGTCACATTCTTTTAAATGCTGCTTCAGTTTATTTTCCTAGCAGTAGTTTTCATTAATTGCATTTTTTTGCAACTTCGTCTTTCCATTCCCTCTTCCCAACCCTCAGCTCCCCATTTCAATTGGGTACTCTGAGTACTATGCAGACTATTTTTTTCCTTGGGTTAATTTACTTTAGTTGGCCTTTTCCTCTTCAGTCTATAACTACTGAATATTTTAATGAAATTGTATTCTTACAGAAGGTCTTCCAGCTGATTGATGGACCTCTGGAATTACATTAAGGATTACATTAAATTTCTGAACATACTTCCTCTATCCTCTCACACCTAGAAATGCATTTTATACGATATTTCTACTGTTAATGTGAGTTTAAGGAACACTATTTCTAATTGCCCATTACCTTCTATAATGATAGT
Organism: Erithacus rubecula; assembly: GCF_903797595.1. NCBI lineage: Eukaryota > Metazoa > Chordata > Aves > Passeriformes > Muscicapidae > Erithacus > Erithacus rubecula. The sequence continues at coordinate 6,701,453 of NC_136660.1, forward strand.
TTCTGTGAATAAATCCCTGTTTTCTTATTTCTTCTTCTAGATTGGTCTGCTCTCCTACTATAATGGTGTTGGTGACATTTTCATATTCTTTATTTTAACAAACACCTTTCCTTTCTGCCTTACAGTTCTGCATTTATTTTTTATGCAATAAAAAGACACTGAGGCAAGGAGGGTGAGGACCTTGTCCTGCAGGTGCTGTGGTGGTGCAGGTGGTTGTGGTGGCTTTTCCTGTGGTGCCTGGCCTCTTGCTGCCTGCAGTGGGGACCAGACCAGTGGCATCTGAGCAGACCTGTCAGTGGGGCAGCCTCTGCTGTACATGTCTTCAGAAGGGGGTTTTATTTATTTTGCATATACCACATGCTTATACTTTTTAATTGGTTTGGTTAACACCCTACAGATGTAAAAAGCATGTGATTTTTAATTTTGGGGGAGTCCTAATTAGGATAACATTTTCTCTCCCTGTTTATTCTATTAATTAGGAGTACTTGGCTGTAATTGTAATTAAATATACAGGTGCTATTTTTTAAATGACTGAAATGCTGTTGCAACAAGAAGGATGCCATCTCAGACCTAAACATCCAGGGCCCTTGAGTTTTCCTCCCACTCATCCACTGACTCAGTGCTTGTCATTGGGCAAGTAACTCAGCTTCCTACCTCCCTTTCTTGCCTTCCAGGGCTATTGTGTGAATTAATTAGATAATGTTTCAGCATGGCTTTGAACTAGAGAGAGCTACAGAAGTGCCAAGTTATAATACACTGTTATGAAAGTCAGCGTGCTGGCTGGGACTGAGACCTCTGCTGCCAGCCCAGCAGAGAGGGACAGCAAAAGTGGCTGGGGGAAAGCTCCCCTCTTGCCCCAAGATCCCTCATCTCTATAGCTGCTGTCTGCACCACTCTGGGAATGCTGTGCTGAAGGCAGCACCAGCAGCTGCCTGCTGTGATCCCAGGGATGCAGCCCCTGGCTGAGCCAATCCAGCCCAGTTGCTGCATTGAGGATGTTGCCTGCATCCCCCGTCTGTTTTCAGGCTAATTTTGGTGTCTGAGTGAGCACAGGACACATCCTCTGGAAAATTATAGTGCTCCAAATCAGCAAAGCACTTAAGATTAACATTGATAGGCCTGAAGAGTGGCTTAAGGTTAAGCACGCTGTGGGGCTCGCTGGGTAAGATTAGCCTGGAGCAGATGTGTGTTTTGCTGATTCAGGCTTTCAAAATATTCAGGCCTTGATTCAGCAAGACACTCAAATGTGAGCAGCCTTGCTGAAAGCACTGGAGATAATAGGCTGATCAAAGCTGGGCAGACGGAGGGAGAAAGAACATTTAGGAATAAACCTTAATGCTAGTTTAGAAATTAGTTTGATTTGAGGAGCACATGTGCACAAACTGGCTTCCCACCTTCCACCTGTGCTGTGGAGGGCATGCATGAAATAACATTTTCTCATGGCCCAGGGGTGTCCACCCAGCTTCCCAAATACCAGCAGACCCAGCAGCTGCCAGGGTGGTGCTGAGGGTTGCTTGGTGGCTTTATTACATTCTAATGTCAATGCCAGGATCAGTATGGAGGTAATGGGATGCAGGAGTGTGCCTCAGTTTCCACAGGGCTGGGTAGGGGATGCAGGACCTTTTCTAGCCTGAAAAGCCCTGAATTGATGTCTCCTAATGGGGTTGAGAAAGAGCTGTTGGTCTCTGCCGGTGCTGGATGGGGACTCCCTCTTGTCCCTCCCTCCTTTCTGAGCTATGTTTGGGGCAGTGTCATGTGCTAGGGACAGACACACGGACAGAGATCAGAGAAAACAGTTCCCAAAGCTCAGAACTTTACTGCTTTTCTTGTGATTAAGAGACCAAAAATAAAACGACCTGCACTTCTATTCCCAGGCAGGCGAAAAGAATAATTACTTTACACAGGTGGAATTCCTTCCTATATTATACCCATTAAAAGGAGTAAAATTTGAAATTTACTATGGCACGGAACAAAAAGGTAGTGCAGTTAGAAATAATGAAATCCTTACTTGCCACTAATGGAAGAATTACTGTTGTTAAAAGACCCCTTCATAAATAATTGAGAAAGCAATTATACAGTCTTGGTGACTAATTTATCCAGGAGCAATACAGACCATGTTTTGCCTTAGAATGCATGGCATATATTCTCTGGTATAGCTCGCTGCTGCTCTGCAAAGAAATACTAAAAAAATAAAAACAAAACAAGAAGGAAAGAAACTAATGCACCAACTAATCAGGAAATACATTATCGGTAATGAGAGATGAGTGTCCATATATCTTAATTGAAAGCAGCTCTGCTGGTTTGCGGAGGGCTGCACAAACATGCCGGCTGGTCTGAGGAGAGGCAGGGCTGGCAGCCGAGCCCCGGGCGGGTGGGGGTCCCTGCTCCTGCCGGATGTGGGGGTCCCTGTTCCTGCCAGCTGTGGGGTCCCTGCTCCTGCTGGATGTGGGCTCCCTGCTCCTGCCGGCTGTGGGGGTCCCTGCTCCTGCCGGCTGTGGGCTCCCTGCTCCTGCCGGCTGTGGGGTCCCTGCTCCTGCTGGCTGTGGGGGTCCCTGCTCCTGCCGGCTGTGTGCTCCCTGCTCCTGCTGGATGTGGGGTCTCTGCTCCTGCCGGCTGTGGGCTCCCTGCTCCTGCTGGCTGTGGGCTCCCTGCTCCTGCTGGCTGTGGGGGTCCCTGCTCCTGCCGGCTGTGGGCTCCCTGCTCCTGCCGGCTGTGGGGTCCCTGCTCCTGCTGGCTGTGGGGTCCCTGCTCCTGCTGGATGTGGGGTCCCTGCTCCTGCCGGCTGTGGGGTCCCTGCTCCTGCTGGCTGTGGAGTCCCTGCTCCTGCTGGATGTGGGCTCCCTGCTCCTGCTGGATGTGGGCTCCCTGCTCCTGCTGGATGTGGGCTCCCTGCTCCTGCTGGATGTGTGCTCCCTGCTCCTGCTGGCTGTGTGCTCCCTGCTCCTGCTGGCTGTGGAGTCCCTGCTCCTGCTGGCTGTGGAGTCCCTGCTCCTGCTGGCTGTGGGGGTCCCTGCTCCTGCTGGCCGTGCCCGACCTGAGGGGCTGCGAGCGGCCCAGGGAGGGGCCGGGGCTGGGGGCACAGCCCGGCAGCGCCGTGAGCACCGTTTTAGTACAAAAATTCTCAAACAAAACAAGGTGTGGGGCTGTTTGCATCGTGTGTAGCGAACCCCCGGGCTCCCCCACAGGCTTTTCCGCACGGGTTTTGCGGTACGGTGAGATGGACCCCGCAAACGGGCTGTCCCGAGTGTAACCGGGCACGGCCCGACCGGGCACATCCCCATACCGGTTTGTGTGGAACAGAGACCCTCCGGGCACATCCCGGCTCCAGGATTCATCGTGAGAGAGGCCTCCCGGCACATCCCTCGGTCCCGGTTTCTCTGCGTCCGGGATCCCCTCTCCTGGCTCATTCCGGTCCTGGGCTCGGAGTGTACCGGATCTCCTCTCACGGCACATTTCGGTCCCGGTCCCGGTGTGTACCGGATCTCAGCTCCATGCAAATCCCGGTCCCGGTGTGTCCCGGATCCCAGCACATTCCGGTCCTGGTATGTCCCGGCTCTGGGCACATCCCGGTCCCGGCGTGTCCCGGCTCCCGGCACATCCCGGTCCCGCTGTGTCCCGGCTCCCAGCTCCGGGCACATCCCGGTCCCGGTGTGTCCCGGCTCCGGGCACATCCCGATCCCGGTGTGTCCCAGCTCCGGGCACATCCCGGTCCCTGTGTGTCCCGGCTCCGGGCCCATCCCGATCCCGGTGTGTCCCGGCTCCCGGCACATCCCGGTCCCGCTGTGTCCCGGCTCCCAGCTCCGGGCACATCCCGGTCCCGGTGTGTCCCGGCTCCGGGCACATCCCGATCCCGGTGTGTCCCAGCTCCGGGCACATCCCGGTCCCTGTGTGTCCCGGCTCCGGGCCCATCCCGATCCCGGTGTGTCCCGGCTCCCGGCACATCCCGGTCCCGGTGTGTCCCGGCTCCCAGCTCCGGGCACATCCCGATCCCGGTGTGTCCCAGCTCCGGGCACATCCCGGTCCCTGTGTGTCCCGGCTCCGGGCCCATCCCGATCCCGGTGTGTCCCGGTTTCCGGCACATCCCGGTCCCGCTGTGTCCCGGCTCCCAGCTCCGGGCACATCCCGGTCCCTGTGTGTCCCGGCTCCGGGCACATCGCGGTCCCGGTGTGTCCCGGCTCCGGGCCCATCCCGATCCCGGTGTGTCCCGGCTCCCGGCACATCCCGGTCCCTGTGTGTCCCGGCTCCGGGCACATCCCGGTCCCTGTGTGTCCCGGCTCCGGGCCCATCCCGATCCCGGTGTGTCCCGGTTTCCGGCACATCCCGGTCCCGCTGTGTCCCGGCTCCCAGCTCCGGGCACATCCCGGTCCCTGTGTGTCCCGGCTCCGGGCACATCGCGGTCCCGGTGTGTCCCGGCTCCGGGCCCATCCCGATCCCGGTGTGTCCCGGCTCCCGGCACATCCCGGTCCCTGTGTGTCCCGGCTCCGGGCACATCGCGGTCCCGGTGTGTCCCGGCTCCGGGCCCATCCCGATCCCGGTGTGTCCCGGCTCCCGGCACATCCCGGTCCCGGCCGGCGCGGTGCCGGCGCGGGCCGCCAGGCGGCGCTGTGGGCGGGCGCGCGGCCGGTCTCGGCGCCGGCGCGCGGCGGGCGCCGCCCCCTGCTCGGGCGGCGGCGGCGGCGGCGCGCGCGGGGCGATGGCGGACAGCGCCAGCGAGAGCGACACCGACGGCGGCGGCGGCAGCGGCGGCACCGCGGGGCCGCTGTCGGCGGGGGGCCCGGGCGCGGGGCCCGGCTGCGGCGCGGCGGGCGGCAGCGGCGGCTCCTCGGGGGGCGGCAAGGCGGGCGGGATCGTCATCTCGCCGTTCCGGCTGGAGGAGCTGACGAACCGCCTGGCCTCGCTGCAGCAGGAGAACAAGGTGCTGAAGATCGAGCTGGAGACCTACAAGCTCAAGTGCAAGGCGCTGCAGGAGGAGAACCGCGACCTGCGCAAGGCCAGCGTCACCATCGTGAGTGCGGGCGGCGCCGCGCCGGGCCCGGCGGGCGGGGAGCGGGGGTGTCCCCGCCGCGGGGTGTCCGCGCAGGGCGGGCCCGGGCCCGGCCCCGGCCGCGGCCTCCCCGGCTGCCTCCCGGCTCGCCGGTGCGCGGCACCTCGGCGGGCCCGGCTGTCACCGCGGCCCGGCCTGGGGTGCGGGGGACGCGCGCAGGTGGGGCCACCCCGCGCCCTTCGCGCCCCCTCCGGCACCCGGCGGGCACCGGCAGCCGAACCGGCGAGGAGCCGCGGCGGTTCGGCCGCCCGGAGCCGCGTGGCCGCCCGGCTCCCCGCCGGCCCGCCCTGCCCGGTGTCCGAGCGGCGGCGGCTCGGGGAGGGGCCGGGCAGGGGAAGGACCATGCTCTGTGTTCCCCTCAAGTTTCTCAAAGTAGAGATTTCCTTGGAGTTTAAGTAATCTGCGGAGATTACGGATTATCTCTTCAGTTTTCACCTCTTCTTCACTGTGCGGAAGGGGCGAGCTGCAGGAATAGGGTCTTGGTCATGAGGAAGTGTCTGGTTTGTTTGTAATGTTTTGTTTAGCTGTGGTATTTGAAGTTGTTTGAAAACTCACTTAAATAAGACTTTTAAAAATAATGCAAGTACAGCAGTACTGTCCCGGTAGGAGCTCAGCTCCTGGTTTATGCGCAATGTGAGGATAATTTGGAGTTTAACACCATTTTATGTGATGTTGTTAGGTAGGAATCCTCAGTAAAGTGCATATCAAAATACTGTGGGAAAACTGTTCTGTTGTTCTCTATGAGATTGGGACTAGCTAGGACTTTAAATTCGAGGGATTTCTGCTGATTCAGTGGCTCAGGGGATTGTTTAGGCGTTGTAATGGTCATGGCCTTCCTGCAGAGTAGGTAACTTGCTGAAGACCAGTTGAAGGTAACTCTGATACTGTTCCAAACATCCTTGCCAGAGCAGGTGGAGATGTTTTAGGAGAGTCCAGTCCCACCTGCATGCGTGCACTCTCATGTCATCTGATTTTTCACAGTGGGTGCTTCACTGTGAGCACAATGTCTGTTTTATTGATACTGAGCTTTTCCGTTGTCAATACATCTAGCCAAGAAATGGAGCTTGCCTAGGCATACCTCTCATCTGCTCCTAGTAGTAAGCATTCAGCGTCTAGCAGGATGTGGGCCGGAAGAGAGCATGAAATACAATACAGAAGTAATTTATTCAAGGATGACAAATATAGTGCTAGTCGGGGAAATGTGTGCTTTGTTAATGCTTTACGAGAAGAGAATGTGCCTTAATTAGGTAGCGGCAGAGTGCCTTCTAATGTTGAAAGGGGCTAAGGCGCCTTGTCAGTCAGACATTTTCTCTCTGCCTATTAGAAAGACACAGCATCTTTCTGAACCCCTGGTAGGTGTATTGTTTGTAAACAACTTGGAAAAAATGCTTGTGTGCATTTAAGTTCTGGCACTGTCTTTAGGGACTGATCATCTTACATTTTTATCAGGTTTTAATTTATGAAAGGGAGGTATTTCTTTAAATTTGAAGCTCTGTCTGTTTTTGACATCTTGGATAGAGAGAGGAGAGATGTTAGAGTTCAATGGCAACCTGTATGCTGTCTGGAAAACCGACATCTTTGGCTGATGCTGTGGCTTTGGTATGCTAAACTGTGTGCACAACTGAGTAAACCACTTCTAATTCAGCAAGCGGCGAAATAATGAATGCAGAACATAACTTTTTTTTCAGGCCACTGAGACCTTGTGCTGTGGTTTACGTAGTCCATAATATAAACACATTTACAGTCTGAATACTTTGTTATGTGGCTCTAGTATGCAGGTGACTGAAGATGAACTTTATTGGAATGTTGAAATATGTGTCATTTGCATATAAAAGTCATAGGAATAGAAAAATTTCTGATTGTCTCCACTGCGATTCTAAACCTTTGTCAATTTGCTCCTCTACCCACAAGCTCCAGCTCCTCACAGTGTTGCTGTGCTGACAGACGGGCACTGTGTATCTTTCCTGTTGTGGGCATTGTAATGACACAAATCAGCTTTGATTTTTATCAAGTGTTGAGGACAAGCTGTGAAGCACAAATGGAACTGACAGGTAGCCAAAATAGCAGGTGAATGACTAAACCTGTGTGCTGTAGGTGAAGGTGACTCCTTGAACCACACAGCTCTTCATCTGCAAATGCTTGACTGATCCTGTTTGATCTTTTTTTTGCAAGGCCACAGAGACTTTTTGCATTCTGCTGCTCCCACCATTGTCTGTAATGATTTTGAATATTTTCCTTTTAAGGTTGGCCAGTTGAAAGGTGATGGTCTTCCACCTTCCTCTTGTGTCTGTGCTGGTGTAAGTGTTAATGTGACATTTCTTTGGGTTTGCAGTATTGTTGGTGTCAGCGTGGATATAGTCAGTGTAGGAATTACCTAAATGGCTTGCCACACAGGATCTTATTGTTCTCTTTGTAGTTAACCCTCGTGTCATAGTGTTGAAAATAAAATGTTAAGTGTTAATGAAGCATACATTAAGTAGTTGCACTTGGAAAACTCACTGAGAAAAGATGTTGGCTTGGCAGGCATGTGTGCTCACTAACTTCGTATGTACTCTCATCTGAAACATGTGAAAACAAATGCTGCTTTCAAGCTGAAATTGGTAAAGCCAGCTTGGACTAAGTCTATGCCCAAAAATATGTGTGAGCTGTACTTCCTCCAGTAGCCTGAAATGCAAATGAAGTTATGCTGCTGTTCATATGCAAGACTGTGAAAGTAAGTAGATATATGTAATAACTTTATCTCCCCTGCTATTATTGGTAATGAAGGTGAGAGAGGGAGCAAAGCAGGGGGAAAGCCGGGGATGTTTCAGGTGTTCTCTGGCAGTGCAAGAGCATTACATCAGAAGATGCAGTTTTAGATCAGATATTAAGAAGAATGACTAAGATCACTTGAGCCATTTGCAGAGGGTTAATTTATATGTATTTTGCAATCTCAGTTGTATGATCTCATGATGTATTTCTGCAAGGTCTTTTTTAAGAAATGGAATGGCTGGTGCTAGGTTGGGAAAAAACAGGCGCCTGAAGATCTGAGATGCTGTGTGTTTGAGATGAGAAGCAGTGAGTTTTGATTATAGTGCTGCACTACCACAAGTGGATTTCCTGTGTGAATTTCCTTAGTTTTTTGGTGAAAAGGTCTGCCAAAGAGATGTCGTATTTAATGGGCTAAGCCTGGGACAGCACGACTTCTCTAGTTAAATGAGAGTACTTTCAAACCTGGGTGATGGGGTGACTGCTTTTCAAAAGAATGAATTGCTGTGTGTAACAAAAGCTGAAATACTTCAGTTGGGTGTAGGTATGTCTTGGTCAGGAAGGTTTTTTTTAAGTTGGTAGAATTTGGATTTTTAGCTCTTGGGTTTTTTTTGTTTTTTTTTTTCTACTCTTCAGTATTTAATGTAACCAAGCATCCTGTTTCAGTGAAAGCCATGTAACCTGTAGATGATACTGGAAGCATTTTGGTTTTCTTTGTTACTGTTTTGGACTGCAGGCCTCATACAAACAGAATGCTTCTGAGAACAAGAAGAGTTTTAGTCCCTGGCTGCTACATACTTTCTCTGGGATGTTAGATTTGGTAATTTAACTCATGTAAATTGGCCTGCTATAGTCAGACATCTTCTGTGGAATTACAAAATTAAAATATAATAAGCCTTATTCTGTTATTTAGCTTTTTTAACTGAGATGAAGATGAGTATTTAAGAAGCATTAATTGTCCCACTCCAAAATGCCTGATGTAGCAGTTTTAATACATTCTAACCTTTTACAAGAACATTTCTCTTTAATTTTTCCCTGATTTTGCTTTGTAGGGATGAGAATTATCCTAGAAATCCCGATGTGTGGTGCTGTGTGGATCCCCAGTAGGATCATCAATTCAGATGAGCCAGTCTGATCCAAAGTGCTGATGGCATGTGCTGGCTTTTGTGAGCTTGCCATGAGTTATCACTGTCTGGTAGTGCCTGTTTGCAGCACTTGCTGCCAGGGAACACTGGGACATGGGACTGCTGCAGGTTGGGAGAGGCAATATTTTACTGTGAGACCTCTGCTACCCTTGTTTCTGTAGCTAAACCTGCACTCTGCACCTTGGCTCCCAGCTTAACTCTTCTCATTCCCTGAATGCTGGCAGAGGGCACTTGCATTTCTTGGCTTTTCAGCCTCCTCTGTGATACTGTGGAGCTGTGTGAACAGCCTCCCACCTGTTGGGAGGAACAATACAAAAAAAAAGCCTTACTCGGCTCCTATTTCCTCACCCCCTAGTTAAATCCTTAAGAAAGTTGTTGCTTTCAATAACAGCTGTCTCCTGAAAGCAAAGAGGCTTTTTGAGGCTTGCAGATCAGAAAAATCCTGTGTGCTGTTGTGACCTGTTACAGTTTTCCCAATAACAACAGATTTGGATGCTGGGAATAATTATAATTTTGCATTTTGTTCTCAATTAAGTGTGCAGAGGGATTTGTGTGTGTTCATTAGATCTACTGTTGTGAGTCTTCATGGAAAATGTCAGCCTAGACACATACTTTGGGAAAGTGAATGGGTGTGCTGTACTGAAAAAAAAGCTCCTGCAAAAATACTTCTTTTCTGGAGTTTGTACCAGAATTTCAAGGCAGAACACCTGTTCCAATACAGAATGTGTCTATTAATAGTAGAAGAAAAAGGGCAGGATAGTCTATCTGAACTAAAATAGGAACCTTTAAAAAGTGCTGATAAAGGCATGGGGATTAGTAAAAAAAAAATAAATTAGTAGCAGAGAGAGGTAAAAAGCAAACAAAGCAAAAATGTTAATATTTTACAAAATGTATCTGTGAATCTGTTATTTACTCTGGATTTTAAAGTTGGTCTTGCTTGTGTGAAAAATACTGTCAATTCTGTGATGTCTTTTATAGGTGTAAGAAACCTGCTTAGGGCTTTTGTATCCTGCTGTCATTTATCACTCTAGTTTGCAGCTGGACTAAGCTGAAAGTAGCTAAAAAATAAATTGTTTTAGAAATGCTTTGCTTTCCTGCTCTTTAGAGTAAAGACAGCATCGTTGCTAAGATTATCAAATTTGCGCACCATGAAAGCCCATCCAAAATTTTACGGGTGTGTTTTTTCCAAGAGCAGGCATGTCGGAAAGTACTGTCCTGTATTTCAGTTTCACATTCGCCTCAGTTTCTCAAGAAGTTTCTGTTGAACTTCTAGAAATGTCTGTAAAGGAAAAAGGAAGTTTAGTAGTGCCCTTTTGGTGTTGGCTGCCTTGGCCCTTAGGGTAGCACGGTCAGAGCAGTGCTACTTCTGCTGCATGGCTGGTGAAGCAGCAGTAGGAAGGTGCAGTAGAGTGTGCTTCCCTTTGGAGGTTACACACAGCCACTTACATATCCAATTCCCAGGGAAAAACATCATCCATGTGCTATTAACACAATGTCACCAGGGTGTGTTGTAGGCCTTCCTGAATGCTGTTTAAAATACAAACAAACAAAAAAACAAACCCAGAGAAAAAGTCAATGTTTCTGAACTTCATTCAAATATTAATCAACAGGAATGCTTGAACTTTAATGGAATTTGGGGCTTCAGAGGTTTACTTAATCATCTGCTTTAATTTTGGTCATGTGGTGTTGTGAGTTCTTCCCACACTAAGCCTTATAACTAACTTTGAATTTGTCTTTGGGAGGGGTATCCAGCTTCAATTTGAAGACTCTTGAAGATGAAGAATCACTGTGCTTGTAAAAGCTCCAGTGTCCTGCCTCCTGTTCTTCCCATCAGTTTCATCAAGGCTGAGTTATTGGTTCCTGCTGTGCCTTTTGGCTGGGTTAATGAGTATTCTGGATCCTCTGCTTTCTCCTCATGAAGATACAGGCTGTAACAGGCAACTTTCGTTTACATTGACAAACTAAACTTAAGCTCCCAGGCTCTGAGATGCTGAAATCCAAAGTGTCGAATTAATATAATTAATATTGATGCACTGGTCTAGTCTAAACATCCTTTCCTGCTTCAGATTTGCACAAATGTTTCTGATAGCTTAATTTGGAACTTCACTTATTTTATGGGTTTTTTTTCATGCAGTGTCATCAGTTGTTTTTAATGAGCTTGCTGCTGTGTGCTTTGGCTAATTTGGCAGAAATAAAGTTGCACACCTATGCCTTGTTCAGGTCCAATTTGTACTGAATTGTCCAGTAGCACTTCATTTAGTGCAGAGAATTAATTGTGCAGGGAATATTTTAAACAACATCCTGCTTAGTACATGTTGGTGAAATGGAATTTCCCACTGATGAGTATTTTTGAGGTCAGTCAGCTACTCTGGAAATCCTGGTGTATACTTTACAACCATTTAAAAATAATGTTTGGCACATATTACTAAATGAAAAACTCATATGGATACCTTATACACACCCTACACCTTTGTGGTTATCTTTATTACAAATAGTCCTTGGCTGAAAGATGAATTTTTGCTTATCTGCCACAACTTGTTCTTGAAAACCATGCTGAATGACCTGTTTAAGTTTCTGTCCTTTATACAGTAAATTAGTTTGTTTGCCAATGGGTTGATACCAAACTCTGATAACCACCTAGTTTTGCTTGCCTTTAAATGTTATTCAACAACTATACGTTTTTATCAGTTACTTTATGTGATGTTCCCATATTTAATAATGGTGGAATGTCTTCAGTCAGTAGGCCTACTGGCATATTGCTCTGAATTACTTTGGGGATGAAAGGGAAATAAGAACTGAAATTGTAGAGTACTTTTGGGAATTTTTAATAATGCAAAGTTCTTGGTATTTCTGTAGGCTTGCTATTCTGCATGGGAAGTATTTTTACTTCTTAAATGAACTTTCTTATTGAGCTTGTGTCATGAATTCTGTATCCGAACTGGTTTGTAATCGGCTCTTATTTTAAGAATGCTCTTTATTGTCAGGTTTGAACATTTACTGAGACTAAGGGCCATTCTATTTTGTGTATCTCCAGTGACTTAAAAGCATTTTGAAGGAGAGGTTGTTTTGTTTTTTACTGCATTTTACACCTAACAAAAGGTTTGCTTATAACTGAAGAAAAAATAGTCATATATGCTCCTGCTGTATATCTGCCAGATATTTTTAAGCTTCTTTTTAGTCACTTGCCCAAATGACTATTGAGTTTTGCATTATTCACATCAGCTGATTTAGTAATCAGTATTGAGGTTTTTGGTGCTTCTAGTGCTGTTGCTGATCCCAGTATTAGAAAGCTAGTATAGACAAGATTTTAGAATAGTTTTTAAATCCTGTATTTCATTTTAGTTGTGGTTTTGACTTTAATGGAGTTTGAATTTGAATATTGATTTCAAAGGTTGAAGGAAAATTATTTAACTTTTTTGAACTCTTTCTTTTTCCAGGGTAGGTATGTGGTGGTCTATGTTTTTTGGGTTTTTTTTGCAGTTGTTAATTTTGTTTACTTGTTCTTAATGCTTATTTCTTCCTACTGCTGATACTGACTTTAATGTTGAAGCTGTTGTTTTCCAAGTTCTTGGTTTTAAGGGTTAGTATACACAGAGTGTATTTTCAGCTACAGTCTCTCAGTGCTGAAGCTTCTTGTAGTAATTGAGCAGATAATACTGATCTGTATTGAGCAAGCTTATGCATCTGCTGGAGACTTCACAAAAGATTTGCTTTTGCTACATCTCATAAAGCATGCTTGGGTGGGATTCCAGGTGGGGGCTGGAAGCCATTGAAGCCATTGGTGACTCTATGGCAGCTGCAAGCAAGATGATCAGGCAGCTGGACTTGTGGGGTGCTGCAAGAGAATGGAATGCCAGTGTCTCACAAACAGACCTTGTAATGTGATTGAAATGTGCCAGTGCTGTCCTTCACAGGAATGAAAATTGTCAGCAGCGGACATCTGATGTATCCCATCATAGCCTTGTAAAAAGAGTAAGAGAAACAGTTGCTTTGCTGCTCCTTTTTGGGGGGAAGTTGCTGAATTTAGCAGGAGAGCAAGAGGTGAATCCTTTCTGTCTTCCTCTTAAAGGAAAAAAAAAAAAACAAAACCGCAAAATGAGGAAGAATAGGCTCAAAATGTACAAATTGAATTATGCACAGGATTTGAGATTCAAACAGAGTGAATGGAAATGAGACAGAAACATGCTCTAAAAGAGAGGCAAAAATTACAATATAAAGCAAGCTTCCCTGGATGTGTAACAGAAAACATTCTTGTGATGTCTTGCTTCCAATGCAGCAGCCTGGGGATGTCCTGAAGGGAACATCTCCAGTTCCTCTTCTTCAGTCAGGTCATTCTGTCTGGCTGAAGATGTGTCTTGACCTTTAATTAGGTATTCTGTTAGTGTCCTATTTCAATGTATGGGTTGGAGAACAAAGTGAAAATGACAGCAAGACAGTTGAGGTGAAGTATTCCACAGTAAAAGCGTGTCTTAAGTAGGGAACTCCAAATTACAGATGTGCAGGTTTCACATCTCTTTCTGTGGGGTGCATGATAAAAGCTGAAGCAATTTTTACAGAAATATTGAAACAATTTCTAATCCTGGCACTTGAGTAGTAATTATTTTAACTATTCAGGTAAAATGCAGGCATTGTAGGCTAATTGGTGCCTATGGGGACAATCCTTTCAGCTACTGAGAGTCCTCTATCCCTTTGTGCATTCCTTTTAGCAGTTTTTTCCTGGAAAATAAGTGTTTCCTCAGCTAATAGTCTAAATGATGGAGAAACTCTTTGGATACGGCTTCTCTTCCTCTCTCAGCTCTGAATTTTACTTAATTTGAAATTTCTAATATTACACACAATCTGGTCTCAGTTTGGGAAGGGCTTAGTGAGGTAGATGAGCATCTGTTCAGCCCTGTTGTAGATGGAAACAGCCTAGCAGTGTTTCAGCTGTCTGTAAAGTTTCCTCAGATGCTTTTAATTCTTTAAACTGCCTAAAATGTGATGCTTCTGCTTATTACTGTAAAGCTAAGGCCTTTCTAGTTCACTTGGTGGTGGTGGTGCTAATCATACTTAAAACTCCTACCACATATATAAATAATTCCCACAGTGATATCCTTTGGTCCTGAGAGAAAGTATAAATATTTCTTAACAAGTCAGACATGGTACAACCCAGCAATGTTTAGGATGCTGCAATATAAAGTTAAGCTTCTTTCTGTAACTTACAGTTTAAATTCTACTTTCACCAGGTGGTGGGATTTCCACTTGGTTTTACTTCATTTTCAAATAAACAGCAAAAGCCACTACTATAAAATTTGCAAAATGTAAGGTTTTAACCACCTCTTTTGTAAGAGCTTTAAAGGGTATGTGTTTTTCACATCTGTTAAAAATGAACAGTGGACATTTTGTCATGGTTAGTGTTGCCTGAAATTATTAGCTAGGCAAAACCTCTGTCCTCACAGGCCCTAGAAGCCTGGTTGGGTCAAGAAGAGGGACACTCCCAAAGTCTGTTTCAGAGAAGGGTAATTCTGAAATATCCAGATCAGAGAAACTAGATCTGAAAAACAAATCCCTTTTCTCTGAATATTGGTATATGTAGCTGGAATGTCCTTGCTCTGTGAATGGAAAGGTAGGTAAGCATTTCCTAAAACTTCCTGTGTGTTAGACTTACTTCTCCAGTTCTGTATGGGATGAATTTTCAACTCCACATCCTGCAAATGTCTGTTTGTAGGGGCCAGAGACACAGAATACAAAGGCAAAGCATGTATTTTTTTGTATTCCTCTTCATACTTTCGTACACTACATTGATAAATTTGTTTCTTACCTTGAAAGCCTGGAAAGATATTGCTCTTTGGAATACTGTGGTAGGTATTGTAAGGTATCCAAACTTTAGAGAAGGAAAAAAAAAACCCCAACAAAAAACTACTCACAGACTCCTAGGAGGGGTAAGTAAAAAGATTTATTTTTCTATAATGGAGCTCAAGCTAATGTCCCTTAACAGTGGGTTGCTCACTGTTGTGTTCACTTTGTGAATATGTTAGTTTGGTTTAAGAAAAGGTATGATTATAAATAATGACAGTTTCATCTCCTGCTTTTGTTAATCACTGTGAAAGTGTTTCTCTGGAAAGTCAGTGTCTGTAAGAGGTTATTTGTGTTGAGTGGCTAAGGACACCTTGCTACAGCGGGGAAAAATACTGCTATCTCTAATGATTACCTAAGCTGTGTTTAAATTTGTCATATAAAACCAACAAACAAAAACCCAACAACAAGTCCCATTTCCTACTTCTCCACCACCAAATAAAAAGGGTTTAAGGGGTTTAAAGAAAATTAAGAAATTACATGGTGAAGATTCTACAGTTTGAAAAGATCCATAAATGGATCTTTATCTGGTGGTCTTTATCCCTAGTTTTAAAAAACTTAAAGGAGGACAGGTTGCTTGATATAGATATACCAGAGGTTATACACACTTGGAACAAGGATCCACAAGTGCTGAAAGTCACTTTTACCTAGAAGGGAACAATGATGAATGCACAGGTACTTGGTGCTCAGGACCCAGTGGAAGTGAGAAAATTTGCAGTCTTCTGCCTGGGAACAGGGACAGTTGCTGCTAATTCCCTGTGGTATGCTGGTGACACAGCATGGCACATACCATGCAGCAGAGTCTGGTACCTGCTATCTCAACAACCTGGGTATAACAGAATTACACTTCAACTCTTATTTATGTAGTCTGATGAAGACAAACATGTTTGTCATATTTACATGCTTGCCATGAGTTACCTGGACTACATGAAGTACAGTAGGATTTTCGTGAAGGTTATTTGTGGGGAGTGACTGTTAAATCTCTACTCACTGCTTTCATTTGTGCCCTTTTGCCTTTGAGTAGAGAAACAGTTGTGGCTGCAGAGCTGCTTGTAACAGGAGTTTGCTGTGGTTGCATTTTGAGCAGAAGTTTATTATTTTAGAACATAACTCAGTGCCTGTTAGCACCCACATACCACTGAACAGAAGCTGGGTATTAAGTTAGTCACCTAATAGTCCACTCGTATTCTGCTAAATCTTTTGCTGTTCCTGCTCTGAAATTTTGGGAGTGTGCAGTTTTGAGTTTCCTAATTGGTCAGTCCAGCAAAGTGAACTAGTTAATGTGTGGTTATATTGAGTGTAAATGTTGATTTATCAGTGGGCAGAAAATAGACTAAAAATAATTTAAAATATATTAATTAAAGAAGTGTTTATGTATTAGACATCTGATATCAGAATAATTTGTACTGGCGTGCTACATTCCTTGTAGGTTGTAGTACTAATGGTGATGTTGTTTAGAATTAACTTGTTATTAGTTTCTAAGTAGCGTAACAACCAGATTTCGTTATATTTGAGCATTGTAGATGCAGGTTGAACAAACTACATTTTAAAATGGATGGTTATTCCAGTGATCATACAGGCAGTGGAAAATTACTAATACACACCACCTCCAGCAAAACAGTATATGCTATGAGATTAGCTATGAACAATACGATCTTTTTTCTATCTTTCACATTGGCAAGTATCTGCATTTGAAAATTCAGACAAACTAAACATAAAACTGCAAATCATTTTATTAAGTGTACATGTGCATCTTTGGGATGTTTGTCAGCATTTTTTATATTGAGGCTGAGCAAAAGCAAAACCTGTTCCACATGCTTCTGTTTTCCATTTGTTTTACACTATTTATTAACTAGCAAACTATTTCCAGTACAAAAAATCCAGTAGTGAAACAGTTCAACTAGAAGTCAAAGAGTGAAGTAAAAATTTCCTTCTAGTAGTCATCAGTAAAGGGTTAATAGAGAGAGGTATTTCAAACTTTGGTTCAGAGTTTGATATGACAGTGTAGCTGTATTTTCCATATTGGCTGTCTTTGTTAATCTTTGACTGGGTACAAACTAGCAAAAATGGGGAAGTTCCTGCAAAACTCATCATCTGGAGATGTGTTGTCCAAGCCCTGTGCTGGGAATGGTCCCTTGCCTGCGCTGGGCTGATGAGGGAATTGTTTCAATGGACCCCATTTTTGGTGCCTTCCTGGCTGTGTTTGCATGTGCAGTCATTACAGCCCTTCTGAGGAACATTTAATGTGCATTTTGAAGCAGTGTTTGCTTGTATGCAGTGAATTTGAGGACTTGGAGGCAGTGGGTTTGTTTGTGCTTATATACGTTATACTTTACACATGCACTGGAAATCAGTGCTGCTGAAAATGCAGCAAGTGTAGGAAATGTGTAGTGCCTGTGCAGCCATGGGACAGAGGAAGGGTCTATGAAATAGAACCATTTGGAAAGGTCTGCAGGCTAGATTTAATTTTCCTGCTGGGTCATTCCTGCCTTGGCCTGTGACTTCTCTTGGCTCGGGTTACAGCTCATTTGCTGGAAGCAGAGACTCCAGCCCTGATAAGTGTCTGGGAGCTTGTTCTACATGATGATGTTTAAGTGAATGAAAAGTAAGAGCTATAAAGCATATGTCTAATGAATAGTCAGATTCTTAAGTTGCCATGTTGTGTGTTCAGAGTAGGAAGTGCTTAATGTGTGCCTGTATAACCCTGCTACTTTTTCCTTTATGAGCTTTATTACCGTATAATCTTCAGTTACATTAAGACTTGCATAGTGTGGTCATGGTTAAACTGCTCAGTAAAAGTTATTGATATATTTTTCTAGGCCCTATCTTGACATTTTGTTGGTCACAGAAAATGTGACTTTTTCTCATGATGCATTTTTATTAGCTACTTAATGCCAGTATTTTGATATGATAAAAACTCTTTAATGGACTATGTTATTTTATTTTTGTGTTTTGAAGAAAGCTGTTTATTTTTTTTTTTAATTATGTAAGTAAATTCAGGAATTGGTTGCATTAATTATGAAATTCATATAGCTTGTTACACTTAGTTTGTAATTAGCCAAATGCATGCATTTTATAAATATTTGCGCTTGTCAAATGAGCTTGTTTTCATAACTTCCTTATTTTGTTTTTACCACGTGTGTTTCAGTTGTGCAAGACTTTCAGGTCAACATCAAAATGCAGAAAAAGAAGTGTGTACAATGGGATTGCATACCATCAAACAATTTATTTCATTGCTGATGCTAAGAGATTTTTTTAGCATGAAAGATTATCAGTCACTTTTATGTTTAGGAAACTGGTCAGTTCTGAGGGCTTTTTTCAAGTGTTCTTCCCAAACCACAAGACGTGTGCACCTGAATTTTTGAGAGAAGGTCCCACAAACCTGCATGAGCGATGTTGAGCTGAAAACACTTGATTGTGGTTAAAACTGACTTGGGAGAAAAATGTATTTCTTGTGTTGTTTGAATCAGCTCATTTCTCTAGTCAGTCTGCATCTATTGTGGATTTGTGTGGCCATATGTTAGATCACTTGGTAGTTATGGATGGAAGAACTTGCTGTGCCTGGAGCTGGTGGCACAAGTGCTGTGACAGAGGTGTTTTGGCATGTCTGGCTAAAACTGAAATGACCTTTTAAAAAGGAGGGAGGTGGGGAATGAAGGGGACAGAGAATTTCCACCTATAAATGGAGATTAAAAGGAACTGTATTTTATTACTTTAAATGGTAGCTTTTCATAAAGGTATTCCTTTATTATTGCAGTAATAAATTGTGTTATTATAATAACAAACATGTATTTTTTGTCTCTTGCAGCAGAGCTCATCTACTGAATAGCTGTAATATAATAGGACTTGTTCTTTGAAGCAATTCTGCTTCACTGGCTTTAGTGTTACACAATAGATAATGTTTAGAATAGTTGAAGTTCTCAAGATGAGAATCAATAATATATTTATTTTTTCCTTTGTGTATTTGGAATGTAATTTTTGGTAAGCCTGTAAGTTTGTTATTTTTCTAGGGGGGGGTTGGAGGGTGATGTCTTTTTATTTGTTTGTTTATTTTTAGAAGCCAAAAAAAATGCTTTCTTCCTACACTGCCAGGTCTGTGTTTAAAAAAAAAAAAAAAAGTCAGCCCAGCAGCTTGGGGTCTTGAAGGAAGTATTCAAAAATGTTACTGCTTGTTTGGGGCTTCTAGGAGATAGTGTATGCCCAAAGATAAAAATGCATGGTTCTTTATATTGCTCTCCAACTCCTGAAAACTCATCCTAAAGAAGGGAAAAGAATAAAAAGAAAAAGGTAGTTTTGTGTCAGAACTGAGGAAACTACCCTGGGGGTTTGTCATAGGTTAGACAGGAAATCCTAGTACAAATTGACACTAGAACCTGAATTCCAGCTCACCACTTCAACCACAAGAGCATTCGCTCTTTTCTTTCAGACAGGCCACCCAGCTGAAAGAAATACCTTTCCTTGGATGAGGGGAAAGCTGTCCCCACATCATTACTGGAACTTGGGTGGGAATTCCTTGTCCTTCAGCCCTTGCAGCCAGGAATGTGCTGCTGGGTAGTTGCTGCCTCTGGCAGCAGTGGGAGTTCTCTGAGTTGCTGTTGACTTCTGTTCTTGTAGTGCTTCATGTTTCTCCATGTCTGTAAGGCACATTGCATGCACTGTGGTTGTTGCAGATGCAGCTGTAAGGTTTGTAAGAAAAAAATAGCTGCACTGTAGAAGTTTCTCCTGTAAGGGAACAATATCAGTGTAACATGTGCAGCGGCTGAGATCATCTCTTCCCGAAGCTGTCCCAACCCTTTCAGTCTATATTGAGTTGCAAAGATTGAGTTTCTTGTGTCAGATTAAACTGCTCTTCAGCTCCATCTACAGGGTTACATTGTCCACAGGGCCCTGTCAGCAGGAACTGAAAAGTTGGATGGAAGGTAAAGAGGTCATGGTGCCTCTTGACATAAAGATAGAAGACCTTTAAGGGTGGATTAGATCAAAACAATGCTTGGTAGGCTGTTTCCAGCAAGATCCTCCGAAATCTTGTGTCACCTGTGCCCTGGATGCTGCTGGGGACAGGTGATGCAGGCTGGGCATGCTTGGCATCTGCCTTGCAGGTGGTCGACTGCCTGGAGCAGTTTATGAAATGTTTACTATGGAAATTGTCCAAAATGACACCTAATACTAAAATGCACGAACATATTCATGTCAGGTCACTGATAATGTGCTGATACTGACTGCAGAGTAGGTATTAATTGGGTTGTTGAACTTGCTTGCTGTGCAGTGTCAGGAAGTCTTGTGAGACTTTTAGACAAGCTAGTGGTAGGAAGGGATTTTTTAAGAGGTTTATTTTGGTTTTTTTTTTTCTTTTTTGTGACTGTGATGCATCATCAGAAGTACTGGATTTTGCTGCTTCATCTAATACAGTGCCACTAGAGCAGTGTGGTCAGTGTATGGTGCAGTGATATAGAAAAAGGGCATCCCACCAGAAACAGAAGCTCCTGCCTGTGAACCAAGAGGACAGAGAGAAATTCAGTAGTATGAACCTGGTCTGCTAAAGGGGTATTCACAAGAACTGAGAGAAAGAAAATATTTTAAGGGCAAACCTTCCAGTTTATGGTAGTATATGCAGCACATGGAAAAAGAACTTCAGTACAGCTCACTTCCTAATATGATACTTGCTTATTATGTAAAGTTTAGGAAAATGTTTCTTAGTTCTTTTAAAATTACTTGGAATATAAGTTCACAAGGACAGATTTTTATATTTCATGTATCAGCTCTACTAGTGATCAGGATTTCACAAGCTTCTGCAATAAAAATAGTAGGATTTTCTTCTTCAAACATGTAAGAGGTTTTTTGTGGTTTATATGCCTGAGGTGCTTTTTATCTCACTTCACAGGAAATCAAGAATTAAGAGTAACATGATAGCTCTTGTATTTATGGTCTTGACCACAGTAAGTAGAGATTTTCCTTAGTGGATGCATCCATGGAATGCTCCAAATTAGCTGTGCTTGGAGTTTTGAGACATGGGAGACAGGCAGATCTGTCTGTTGTTGTGCAGAAAATCTGTGGTGAAAGTAGATTGCTTGTTTCAGGTTTCCAGAGATTGACTGATCAGGTGTTATCATTTTGTATCACTCAGTGCCTTAGCAATTTATTTTGTAATATGGTACACAGAACAGAGTAAATGGCTGTGTTAGTATTTTTGCATGTTGACTATGATATGGGTAATAGAGGAAAACCAAGAACTCTGTTTCCTTGTGAAAGACCTTGCATTTCTGGTTTCTGTATACAGTTTTTGTTTTTTTTTTTTTTTTTTTGCTGATGATATCAAGCCTCTTTTCAAATACAGATACTTACAGAAAGACAGGTTATCGCTTTGAAAAAACAGTGTATTCACATCTGGAAAAAATCAGTTTGATTATCGGCTAAATGAGAACAGATTTCAAGATTTTAGGCAATACTTAGGTAAACATGAACTATTCCTTGTGATAATTTAGCTATCGCCAATTAATGACTAACAAGATAAAGGTCAAGTTTCAGTATTAAATTGAGAAGAAATATGGTAATGAATTGTGTGCTTTTTACCTAGTATAAATAACTGTCTGCGTGCTGCGGGCACAGGGTGATGGCAGGGCGGGGCTGCTCACGCTTGTTCCTGCTGCCAGCGTGCTGCTTGTGTGCCGTGCCAGCTGGGGCAGCAGATGCAGGAAAGGAAGACGGGAGGAGGAAGGGAAAGGCTTAATTTCTGGGTGTCTCCTCAGCCTGTGCTGGCCTGCTGCCTGGCCTCATGAGCTCCCGTGTGGGCACAAAGGAGAGGCATTGGCCGGGACAGGGACCTTGGCAGCCTGAGCACCATCGTTAATGTGACACCAGGATCTGGCAAACTCCTGTGCAGGCCCGGTGCTATAATAATGGGATTTTAGAGTTTTTGATAGTGCAAAGCATGAGCAGAACAAATCTGTACAACTTACAAATGAATAGAAATCAAAGCAAAAACACCCTCATTCTTTTGTTTTTCAGAACCAAGTGCTTTCTAATTTAATTTTAGGTAGACTTGGTCTGCGTTACTGTCTTCTGTTAGCTTGGTCTGTATTACTGTCTTCAGTTGTCTGAACTATTGAAAAACAGACACAAGTAGAAATCCTATGTAGCGAAGGCAGTGGAGGAGTTGATTTTGGAACAGTGTGCATGAATTTTAATGATTTGTGGACAATGAGCACTTGCAATTTGACTTGTTTACTCTGTTCTGCAATGTCTCTGAAGACAAGATGGTTAGTAGCTCTAAGTAAATCCACCTTTAGAAGCTGATAGATGGTGTTATTCAGATCAGTTAGATTCCAGGAGTTTCAATCTCTTGAGATTGGGCTGACAATGTAACATTTCTTCAGACCTCCTTGACAACTCTCTATTTTCTTGATGTGACAGGTAATAATACCCCTGTTAAACATGCTGGAGTAGCTGTTCTCTGCTGTGGAGCTACAGTACATTAGAGAGGTGTTGTGCTGGACCTAAGCTGCCAAGCCAGCAAACTCTGCCTGACCTGGCTTTTTCTTTTCTTTCTTTTTTATTTTTTTGGTTTTTTCGGGTTGAGTTTGTCCCAGCTCCAGGGAGAAGGGAGCTGATGGCAGATAAATACTAAGAAAGGGCCATGAAAAGAAAGAAGTAGAGATGGGAGAAGGCACAAGAAAGCAGAGACAAATTTGTGAAGAGAAGGATTTGATGGAAGGAGGACTCAACTGAAAAGTTTCCATACCAGTGCTGTAGATTTTATTATAGTGCTTATACTATGAGGAAAATTTGTAATTGTGCTATTGTTTCACTAATTTGAAAGACAGTTATGATCTTTAATTAACTTTTCTCCTAGACATTGGAGGTGTCTAAGTAATTGGCACTTGGACCACTAGGGAATGCATCATTCCAGTTAAAAGATCACTGGTGTAATTAAATCTTTCAAGCATTTTCCAGTTTACAAGAAGTATAAAGAGATTGTTATTTTGGCACATTTTGAGCAGAAAATTATGGAAGATAACCTTTTGGTTCTTAAATTTTCCTCTCTCTATGTTTACTGAAATAAAGCTTGCAGAATGTTTGTGTAAGCTATAAGCTGGTGTAATTTTATTAGAATCAGGGCCAATCACATATGTGCAGTTCAAGTAATGGATTTCATTGCAGGTAGTAAAACCACTCCTAACACTTTCTTGCCTTATTGGTTAAATGCAGTATTGCTGTCATTCAGTTCTAGGCTTTGAACTGTGGCATTAAGAGTTGGCTCTAGCAGTTTGTAGCTGTGATCATTTGTTTGCCCATATGAAATACCCTTCATGGCCTTTCAGAGCAGGCTTTCAAAAGATCACTTTTATGTTCCATTTATCAACTTTATGCTTAAAAAACATGCAAACATCTGAACTGTTGGGAATACAAGAGAGCAGTGTCCCAGGCTGGCTTTCTTGTGGATCAGTGCAGTGTGCTAGCAGTAAGCTGAAATGGAAATTGTCACCTCTAGTAATTCTGCATGGGGAATATTTCCAGAGTAGCTTGTGTAAAGCTACCCCAAGGCATTTTTGTGAGTTGCTGTTGTACATAGTGGAGTAGCAGTTGTGAGGAGTATCATATCTGTTTTTCTGGTGGTGGGGTAGAAATTCTTGTGTTGCCTGCAGCTCTACATTTTGGGGTGAAAGGAAAGGAGGATTTGATCCTGGAATGCAGAGCTCAGTCTAATGCATCTGAAAAGGAGGCACAGTGGTGCATACAGCAGTCTGAGCTGTGCTAGTAATGGAGAACATTTAGACAGGAATTCCTTTTCAGGCATAGAGTGGGTAAAAATAGGTGTCTGAATCTGTAATGCTTTTATGAAGTTTGGGCAGTTTGTGCGTTTGGTTGGGAGGAGGCTACTTTAAAGCACTGGTGCAACTTCTCAAGTTAAAAGGTTGAAAAAAATAGAGGTGCTATAATGTTATAAAAGGCAGGCCTCAGGATGATAGGCATGTAAAGGGGAATGGAATGATTGCAGCTTTTTTGAAAGGAAACTTGCTCATTTTTTCTGAAAACTATGTCTTTGTTTCACAGCAAGCAAGGGCAGAGCAAGAAGAGGAATTCATCAGTAATACTCTATTTAAGAAGATTCAAGCTCTGCAGAAAGAAAAAGAAACACTTGCAGTAAACTATGAAAAGGAAGAGGAATTTCTCACTAACGAGCTCTCAAGAAAACTGATGCAGGTAATTGGTGCCCTTACATTTCTCCCAGAAGCCTCAGGACTGACTGTTGTCTGAACTTTTGTGTTCATGTGACTGCACTCTGGGCAAAGCAGTTAGGTTGGAAAGCTGACACTTGATAAAAGAAAGTACAAGAAGTGTAGTGAGTGACTTTTTTTTTTTTTAATGTTGCTTTAAAATTTGTATCTGTGAACTCAGCTTTGAGAACCTGAAAGTTTGTATACTGATGCAAAAAATGGGGGTAGTTTACAGTAAATGTCAGCTGTCTTCCAGACAGGAGTTACTGATTGATTAAAAATGTTAGTGAAACATGCTTGGTTTTATGGAGTATTTGATACTTACCATGAAATATTAAAGTTTATATACAAGAATGTGCAGTGATGCTGAAAGGAAACTTTTTTTATAAGTTTGTCCATACTGTAACAAAACTGTCCTTTCTGTTGAAGTAAAACACATCAGCTTGATGGTAAAAGCAAAAAGTTGAAGATGCTGGGACTATTTGTGGCAGAGATACTTCTTTCCATTATCCAAGTTGCTGATTTTCAAAAAGTGGTTAAGTATTTGTTGGAAGTGTTCTACATGGTTACTCTGTTCTCACAGTCTTGCCTAAATACCTGCTTTTGGCCACTGTAGGATGCAGTAAGTTAGGGGAGTGTTTAATGTGATCTGCCTTTTTTCATGCCATTAGTTCTAAGCTTTGTCATGAAAAACGAAGCACTTTAAAAGAAGCTAATTTGTATGTTGCAAGCATTGCTGTGTTCTGCAGCTGGAGAATGAAGGCATGTTTTGCCCTGCAGTTAGGAAATGCAGTGTTTGGAAACACCACTGGAGCTGATCCCATCTGGTGCTTTTGTTGCTGGAAACTGGCCCTTCTCTCACTTTGTCTCTTTGGTGTCTATTATCACACAGGAAGCTCAGTAGCAAGATGAAATACCCCTTACTTGGTATTGCTATTTCCCCTTGCTGTTCTTGAGGACTGACAAGAACATTTCTGAGTAAGACACATACTTGGTTTCTAAGCCATATATTTTCATTAGAAACAGAGAAGCAGATGGCAGTAGAATATGGATATCAACTGCTCTTTTCTAATGGAAGTGAGATGTGGATATCACTATAGAAAAGGCTTTCCACTGAAGTCACTTGCAGTAAAGGGAGAAATGGTACATTGAACATGTTTTTTAATTGAAAGGGAGATGTAAAAATCTGTTAGAGAACCAGGTTATGTGGGACTGTGCTATACATTATAAGGGGAAACTAAAACTTACTTTGAAAGTAAAAACATGAATTACACCTAATTTGTTTGAAGGGTTTTGAAGTCATATAATGACCTTGCATACAAATTTGTGCCACAAAGTTCTTCAGCAAGTAAATTGTTGTATCAAGTGATTGCTTCAAATATGCCTAGCCTTCTCCCTAGAATTCAAGAGATTGTTTTAACAGTTTTTTTTGAACTATCTTTAGCTTTCTTAAATTGCTAAAATTATACAAAATAGGTTCACACATTGCAAAGAGAAATATAAACTTCTTATCAACCAAAAAGTAAAATTATTTTTATTCTTCTTTGCTATGGACTTTAAGAAACTATCATTTGAGTGTTGCCCCAAAATAAAGAAAAAGGTAACGCTCTACTGTTCTCAGAATGGCCAAGGAGGTGCTTGGCTAGTTGTTATGTATGAAAAAAATGGAAAGGTGTTGTACTGTTTGTCTTTTGGCAACCTTAAATGGGTGCAACTTAATTCTCATTGGTGAGGGAAAGATGCAGAGAAGCATCTGAAACAGAATGCAGACATAAACCTGGAGTTATTCTCATCTGTCATACAGCATCTGGAGAAAATCCTCAGTTGTGGATTCAGCATCATTCCATAAATATTACTCAGCTTTCAGCAGGCAAGCTGTAGGCTTCTGCTGTAAGAAGAAGCTTCATAGCCATAACTACAAGAGTTCAGAGGTAAAATTCTGACCATTATCTGCAGCCTAAGATTTCATTCCATGTGGCCTTGCTTTGAGCCTCATTTAGCCTTGGATAAAAAAGGTTATATCAAGCAGAAGTTTTTAAAATATGGCAATTCTTAAATGAACCTGTGTTCCAAATTGTTCAACTTGAAGCTGTGTAATTTCTCTGGGCACCATTAGGTAGCAATTTCCGAAAGTAAATTGTGAATTTGTCCTCTCTGACTAATAACCCGGGTAACTTGAAAAAGAGAACAGCCATCAACATCCTGGTGGTTGTGTTGGTTGTTTGCCTGTGAAGGGTGAGTGGCATGGAATTTCTTGCTTAGAGGTTCACCTGAAAACTTTGGTGCACAGAGGAGATAAGGATTATATCAGTGCTCCTCCACAAAGCCAGAGCTGAAACTTTGTGGCTTGTATGTGGGCACCAGTGGTGTTTCTGTTCATGGCATATGCTGCAAATGTTATTAAACCTTCCCTTATGGTGGTCAGTAGGTTCTGTTTTCCATACTTCTGGATTACCTTTCATACCTTTACAGTGGCTCAAGACTTGCAGTACTGGTGGAGGACTTGTTTTAAAGCAGTTTAATATTAAAACTATTATTCTGTTTGTGTGTGTGCTGAATGAAGATCTCATTTCATGGCTTGATTAAGTCTTTGATGTGATAAAATTGCTGTGAAATACAAAACCAAAGTATTAATATATTCTCCTGAGCATCAGTAATGTGGTTGGCAGCTTATAGATGATACAGAAGAAATAGTCCCCTCCAGTAAAGAGCTTACCTGTAGAATTAGGGAATATTTAAATATTAATGTATGTTCCCATGAAAATAATTTTTCATCTCTTCAGAGATCATGGACTTAGTAAATTGACACTAGAAAACCAATGAGTTGCAGGCAATTTTTTTAAGCAGCAATGAACTGAAAATAATACCTGGAAGTTTATCTGTTTTCTGCAGGTTTTGATTCTTCAGTGATGAATGTTGGAAAATGTATCCATGTAGACAAGCAGATGAAAAATTGGAGAAACTCCTGATACTATAAAAAACCTCATTTTTTAGAAAAGAGGGCATTATTGGCACACATTGCATGGGCAGTTTAGAGTTTATTACAATACATTTTCTGTAACTGGATAGTCTTCCCATTATATGTATTATATGTAGGGCTTACATTCCTGGCTAATGTTTTTTAGACCAGGAAGGTAAGAAATGATAATTTCCTTTTTTTTACATTTCCTGAGATTTGTGAGTGCCAATACTTAAAATTACTCACTAGAGTGTAGCAATTGTCTTTATTAGGAGAATAATGAACTCATAAGTGCCTACTTCCATTTTTGGCATCTTTGCTCTGGAGGGAATTCTAACTAAATTAGATGCAGTCTTTGGATAATGACTTAACCAGGAATACAGTAGTCTTCAGTTGGTTGCTCCACTCTTCTTTGGAATTAACTCTTAATCTCTGGGTGTGCCAGGCAGTTTTGGTCTGACCTGGTACTCGATTTACAGCAATCATGCTGTCAGACATTGTACATCAAATGCCTTCCTGCCTTTTGGATGAGTAAGGGAAAAAATTGCATATGAATCTGTTTTGTCTAAAACTTTCTATTTTGGAACTGAGGAGAGGTGCTTCTGCTAAACTGCATGTGCTTTGCACTTTCTCAATTTTTCAAGTTTTGTGCCTGTTTCAAAATTACTGCCATGTTACTCTGTTGAAAGGCACTTAGCAGAGAGACATTTTTCACAGTGCCTGTGTGTTTGTTCCTTTGTTTGTCACAATTATAGGGGCTTATGCCTCTCATTCAGCCTGGCATCTGGAATGAGCTCCCTGAATGTTAAAACATTTTAAATGTAGGAGCTGCCTGCCAGAGCTGCAGTGTTCCTTCTAACAGCCAGCAAGAATCCCCCAGTTCAGCACTGTGTGCATTGCTGTTATAAAACACAGGCTGACATCAAGCTTGCAATATTGGAAGAAATCAATTTGGAAACCTTCAACTATATGCCAGACTGAGTCTAAACAGACATGGTAGCACATAAAAGGTGTTTCCACTGAAATAATGCTGTCTTTCTGGTGCCATGCCATTGCTTAGTAGTGTTGTTTTCTGACTGCCTCTGCAAACCAAATGAATGAATATACAATTTTATGAGAGATTTCCTTTGTTTTTGCATAATTATTAATTTTCTAGGTTGAGTGTTGCAGTAATGAAGGAGCACATGCATCTCAACAGAGATCTTACAGTAAACAAAAGACTTTTATCACATGCATCCCTGATAAAAGTTCTTGTAAGCCTTATATACATTTGCTGTATTTTCCTGTACTTCATGTAATTCTCTTTTTGCTTACCTGACGGGGTCTCTGGAAAGCTTGGAAAATTTTTTTATGGCATCCTCAATCCTCAGTCATTATAGAATGGTAGCAGTATTTTGCAGAGTATCAGGAGAAGCATTTTGATGCAGGCTCTGTTCCTGCAGAGGTGGACATGGATGTATTGAGTTACTGTTTTGAAACTGAAAGTAGTAAATCTTGAAAATTTAGCATTTGTGAAACAAGGTTTCTCCAAAGAAGAATTCATTTTTAATATTGCTTAATCTTGAAGAGTCAGTTACTTTAAATTGTGCACCAGTTCCTTTCAAAATCAAATTCAGATTTTTTTCAACACCCTTGTATTTTTGGAGGTGCAAATTGGTCCAACTAGCTGTCCTTGAAGTAAGATGTTACAACATAGCAAGGTAACAGCATGTGTAGTCAGGCAAGTTAAGTAATTGGATGTCTGTACAGAAATGTTTCTTATGTAAGTCTGATTCTTGACAATTTTTAAAAAAATTGTAAGTCTGTAAACGTACGCTATTAGCCTTCCTGCTCTCGAAAATACCACATGTCAGCTCAAGGATGCTAATGGGATTGTACAGAATAAACAGCCAGCTCATCCATCAATTATTTGATCAACATCTGGACAGAAAGAAGAGGCAAACTGCTGATACAAAATTGTTAATAAATAGGACTTTCAGGATGCAGTGAAGGGAGAAGCAGACAGCTTTTGAGGGCCTGGAATACCTAAAAATAGGCTGTACAAGGTCATAGTCTGGGGGATAAATGAGGGTTCGTTTTGTAAGGGAGAACTCCTTGCATTGGCTCCATTACTTCATCAAAACACTTCCCTCTATCTCAGAAGTAAGCCAGTACAGTAAGGAAGGAAGGTAAATGTGGTCCTGCATTGTATGAGGACACTTGTTCCTGCAGAGAGAGTATTGCTGCCATTGTTTAGAACTTAAGTGAAGGAGTCACACACTCCTGCTAAGCTTTGTGTTTGATAGCCCCATTCTCACTTCAAACTAGTCACTGTCTCTGTTGCACCAAACCCATCTCTAATCTTGTGTAGTTTAAAATTCTCCTTCAGTTTTCATATGTAATTCAAGATCTTTAAGACATTGGCATCAAGGTGACACTTTCTAACACATTTTTCCTTCTCTTTAGCTGGCAGGTGTATCTGTAGACCATTGTTACTGTAATTGCATCTAGTGAAAAACAGTTGGAAAAAACTCTTTTACTAAGTAAAAGAAACACTATCTATTTGTATTGTGCCAGAGGATATTTTCTCATTGTTTGCAATTCTATTCTTCAGAATTAAGGTTTTATCAAAATTGAATTTTGATTGTTTTGATTTGTCTTTATGATCAAAGGAAATAAAAGGGAAAAGTTACTTTACCCTATATGAGTGACAGACACCACTCATATATTTTGTGGGTGTTAGTAATATTTTCCTCCCTATTTGTGAAATGAAGCAAATATTTTCTATTCCAAGAGTTTGCTATTCTGGTATTTGTTTTAAATTGTGAAAAATCAAATCTCAGTACTGACAAACCCTGAAGACACAAACGGCAAACCTTTCCCATATGTGTATTACCAAGTAGTTGCTGTCTGCCTGGTACTCTTCTTCCATGAGCCTTTTGCCTTGTCTCTGCCAGGCTGCACTTCACAGACCATTTTATCTCTAAATAGGAGCAAAAGGAGCTGAATTAACAAAGGAGCAATTTTAACTTGTTTCAAAATCAAAGTATTACTTCACTGTGGCTATTCAGCAGTCTTGGTTTGTGTCCGTGACTGCGAGGTGTCTCTCCATTTCCCCAGGTTTTCCTCATACATTTAAACACCTTGATCTTACAGAATATTACATGTTAGCCAGAAGAACTGGGATAGAAAAAATAAGCAGGTGGAAAAAGGTGCTTGCAATTTCAGAACACAATGTAATTACACCATTGTCTGTTGATAACATTTGCTTTCCCTGAGTCAGGTTCACGTGTTTCTACCATGATGCCAGTCACACTGTTTTATCCACAGGAAGACTTAACACCCTGTCTCAGAGGGGCTCTACTCCAAACCATACTTGATGTTAGAATGAGGAGGGTTTGTGTTTCCATCTGCTTCAGAGCCTTGAGAGTTAAATTCTTCTTTTCCATTAGACATATTAAATGAAAAAAAACCCCTTTGGTATTAAGAAAATACATAGCATTGATTTGAAATAACCAGTATTTTTATGTTATCAAGACAGTATGATTTTGATAGCATCGAAAAATAAATTAGAAATTTTTTTGTTGTTTGTAAACTCATTGCACAGCAATTTCATTAGTATGACTAGTCACGGTTTTCAGCTTTCAGCTGTCTGGAGAAGGAAGTGCTAAGACCTGCATTTTGTGCTTTGGTGCTCTTGAGATAATGCATTTAGTTGAAATTAATGCTTTTGTGAACATTATGATAGATTTTTTCTTTTGGAAGTACCTATAATGCATTATATATAGCATATAAAATAACCTATTTTGATTTGACGTAATTCAACAGTTGGAAATGTACTTTTCTCTGCTTTGCAAATATGCAGCACAGTTAAAAATGTTCCTGTTGGAAGGGCTGTTGGATGGGTTGTGCATTATAAGTTTTTTGAGAAGCATCAGCAGAGAATTTAATGTGCAGGAGGAATAAATGTTTAAATAAATGTATAACAGGTGCCTAAGGTCATGCTTTTGTTTGTTTAAAATATTATATGTCTCCTAATTTTTTAGCTGCAGCATGAGAAAGCTGAACTGGAGCAGCATTTAGAACAGGAACAAGAATTTCAAGTGAACAAACTGATGAAGAAGATTAAAAAACTGGAAAATGATACCATTTCGAAGCAGCTCACCCTGGAGCAGGTAACTCTTTCATTGCAGCATTATATGACTGAGAAAAAAAAGAAGTCCTTCTTTTGTCTTAGATTTGACTTAATGTTTTAAGTGTGTAAAAAACTGGGTAGTATTGAGAATATATAAAAGCTATAGAAAAGTTACAATTTATTGTGAGAAACTTGGAATAGTTTTTTTATGACCATTTTATCTATTAGTAGTTTTTGTGTGGGCTTTCATGTCTGGTGGAGAGCATGACATGCTTTTGCCAGTGACTTTTGCAAATGCAGCTTTTTTGTAAATAATGCTGCTTGTTGCTGTTCATCAGCTTCCACTCGTGCTGCTGTGAGAAAAAGGCTGTCAACTCGGATGGTGTTAAGCACTAAATGATGCTTGTGGTCTAGCTGTGCTCTAGGTCAGCTTTTGGTGGCATCTTGGATAGCACAGCCCTGGAACTGAGAGTTGTCAGCTGTGTGTATTCTTCAGAAGCCTTGAAGTTTGACAGCTCCCTTTCTCCCTAGACAGTCATGAAGATTGCAGAGATAAAGCACCACTTGTTTGGCTGTGTTTCAGCGGGGTGTTTAGACATTGGGAGTGCTCTTACGTCTGATTTTAGGCATCTGCATCAAGGCATCTCATTGTTGTTGGTAGGAGACCTTTTGACTTAAAAGCCAAACTGATGAAACCTGTAGGCTGTTAGAGGACTCCTGATTTTCTGTCATGTGCAGGTCCAGTAATTCAGGTGGTGTAATAGTGTGTTATCTGTGCTTTCTTCTGCCGTGGAACTGTTTTGTTGCTGGTAATCTGAAATGTTACTAGTTTTGTATGATTCTTCTTTTTCTGTTGATATGGATAAATTAGTTAATGGTTACCTAAATGTTCAAGTGAATTCTCTTGATTCTCATGGTAATTGTCTATACAGAGGGACATATGGAACAAACTGAAAAATTAAAAGGTAGTTGCCAACAAATCCTTACCCAGTATGGAAATTAGCATGAGGTTGAAATAACTCTCTTAGCCACAAGGTGGCGGTGGCGGCTGCCACTTAATCAAAATGCAAAGTAAGCTGAACATACTAAGCTGTTGTTGTCTTTGAAATGTTAGCATGAGCCATGGCTGAAATCTTCCTGCTATTATTTTTATTCTGGACAGACAGACTTGTGATATCATAAAATTTGAAACTTCTTGCTACATCTGAATGTCAGTGATACACTGTTCAAAAAGCATAGATGCACAAAGGTCTTTAGTATCTGGCTTTGAAAACTTTGTTTGTGAGTATGTTAATTTTGCCTGTCAGTCTTGCTTAGAAATTCCATGTGAATTTACATGCAGTTCACATATGCCTTTGTTTTTTCTCAGAGTAAGGTAGAGTAAATGTCAGGTTACTTAGAGCTTCAGCACACTTTCTTTCCTCACACAAATTAAAAGTGCTGATTGTGCTAATTAACCAGCTGAAGCAGCAGCCTTGGGGCACGTGCTGTACCTAGCAAGAGGCAATCCAAAGTTGTGGGGAGAGTCATTTTGCCTTTATTGCACACAGAGGGAATTAAAGAGCAGGGATTGACACGATCTGCAATGCCACCTTCAGAACACCTGTTAAACAGGGCTTGGAAGGTGAACTCCAGCAATGCTTTCAGCTGGGCTGCATTGAGATCTGTCACTAATCAGTGAGCAGATAGTTAAAACATATGTTCACTCAAGTGTTATTTTTAAAATAGAGAACGTGGATTATCTATGCTTTGTGTCCTTTCTGCTTCGCTTTTTTTTCATCTCAACTGCTTATACTGCAGGTGATCATTAGGTAGCTGATTTGTGGTTGCATAGAATATTATTCCTTAAAAATTAAATTCCTTAAATTGGATCTTAAGGTTCAAATGTGACCTGAAATAATTTTTTAAGTCAGCTTGAAGTCAGCAGAGCATTTTTCTCTGAAGGCAAATAGTGAAGAAATTTACAGCATGTGACTATTTCATTAACTGAATGGCTCAGTTAAAACAAGCAATAATGTTCTGTGTTACAGTTCAGTGGTTTAATAGGAAATAAATAGCTGTCAGGATTGCCCCACAGAGGCCAAGTATGTGTAGTCTTGCTGTTACTATTTTTAATTGCTTTTCTATTTCATACAGTGTAGTGAGAAACTAGAATTGATGCAGTTAGGAGATGAGAAATAACTAAATTGCCAATAATCATCTCCTATGTCTGCTTTGAAAGGAGAAGAATATGTGATGGTAAAATCATTGTGAAAGACTTTCTTGGAAAGCAGCAGAGAATTAAAGCTGCAAAGGGCAAGGTAGAGATGAAAAGCAGAGAGTAAATTTTGGCATAGTGAGCATAGGCAGAGATGAGCATATTCAATTCTGATTGATTTGGAAGACATCCATTTCAGGAGGGAGCAGTTGTGCTTGTTAATAAGTTGGCAAAAGAGTTGACAAAGCAATAATACAAGAATACACATACAATGGATATTTTAGCTGCATTTTGAAGCAAAGTAAGTGTATGTAAGAGAGAGAAAGAAGAAACACAAGTGGGTGTGAGGAAGGTTAAAAAGAATTATACTCTAAAGGGAAGGTTGAGGTCTGAAAAGCAAGCAATACTGCCTTGTTTCCTTGTTTTAATGGTCAAAATTAACTGATGTTTGGTTAGAATGTGGCTCTGAAACCCTGTTGAGTGACACTAGTATTGACAGAGCTGCTGGCTTAGTCCTGAGCAAAATCCCATCCTGCTTATTTTATTTCAGAATACTAACACATTTCTAAAAAATTCATTGACTGGAGTACATTTCAAAGTACATCTGCAACTGTCGAGTGCCAAGCCAAATACACCAATTCTTTGAATTCACAACTCTGAACAGGATGCTGCAGTTTCTTCTGCTGTAGGTGCCATTCAAGGTTTTCTTCCTCCAAGCTTTAAAATCCTAACACTGGAAGAAACTGGTACAACACTCATGACCAGGAAAGGAAGATCTTTGTTTCCACTATGTTTTCATATTGCTGGAAATGCGAAGTTCTGGATCTGTTTCACCTGGGTTCTTTAGTGTTTTGTCAGAGCAGCTTTAGGGCACAATGCAAGGCTTATTTGTGTATTGTTGCTAATGGTTTGACTTTGCCATTGTGCATGCTTACCTACAAGCAGATTTATAATTAATGGACTTCACTGCCTTTGTGATAGTTGCTATAATACTAAATGTCATCTTAGATTTTTCAAATCCAGGCTTATAAATAATTTACACTGTCTTTAGATTCCAATGTGGTCTTCTTCCTACCATTAAAAGATAGGAATTTCTTTTCACCTGTAAGTTCTCGTGGGTTTGTTTGTTGCTAGATCAAAACATAGGTGTAAAAAGACTAAAAGTAGGTGAGTCTAAGCCATGCTGAATTGAAATGATGCAAAAACCATTGCTGCAGAGGTCATACCTGCATTCACACTTTTTTCATTGTATGATTATCTAGATAGATGTGCAATGTAATGGAGATCTGGGTTTTGCTAATGTAGAAGCATAGTGTGCAGATTCCAGGACGTCTTCCAAAGTCTCTTACCTTTGGGCATTCCCAGCCCCAAGCATTGGCCAGACTGGCTGAGGAACTCCTGGCACTGAGACTTTGCTTTCCTACCACTCCATCTCCAGCTGTGTGGGGAACAAAGTTGGTCAGGATCCAAACTCTCATCCTCATGGGGAGGCTGAAGCATGTTGTTTCTGACTTCTCTTTTACTGAGATATAGGTTCACTGAGCTGTTAATGTACATCTGGAAACTCAGACATGGAAAGATTTGCTAGACAGTGTTTCTCTTTCCAAGTATGTTCCCTATTACTCATCGTCTGCTTCTGCTCACAGTAACTAATTCCTCTACCCTTTAAAGGAGAAAGTTGTACATTCATTAAACTTGCACTGCTACCTAAAGTGTGTAAGTTTATATTTTGTTTGGGCTTCTCAGCATTAATTTAGCGGTCAGCACTAATAGTTTACAGATTTAGTTGCTCCATTGCACTTCAACCAGTGATGTAATAAATGGAAATCGCTTAATTCTGTTTTCAGTCTTTCCATTTTCCAATGTGACATTATTTGCCTGGTAGAAAAGTGGTGTTAACTAAGGCTTGGCTTGGAAAAATGTTTCAGTGTTATTTTTCATCTGCAAAGGTGTTAATCTGTTGGCAAATATTTCGTTATTGACAACTTTTTGAGTTCAACTATATTGCTACAAAGTAAGATCAGCTGTGCTTCGTAGTATTCTCCTGTCTTAATAATACTTGCATTGTACTTCTACTATTAAACACTAATAATAGGTTTCTTCATGTTGGGTCTACGTTATATCTTCTTTTATTAATGTTAGAGTAGAAGGTTCTACATTATATCTTTTAACTTGTAGTAGAATCAAGAATGCTTGTTCACACAGTAAGTGTACATGATTAATGTCAAGTTAAGTTTTTAATTTTATAATGCTAGTAAGGATTGATACAGTAACACTTAAGGCAATTCACGTAAATTTTCTTTTGCTATTTTTGTTATGTGCTTTATCTAACACTAGGCGCACAAGGCAAGCATGGCTTTTCTTCCATTTGGGAATAAACAGTGATTCTCCCACTAAAAACATCTAAAACTTTTCAAAAGAATGAACATTGCTGTAGTGAACAGTA
This sequence comes from Erithacus rubecula, assembly GCF_903797595.1. Taxonomy (NCBI): domain Eukaryota; kingdom Metazoa; phylum Chordata; class Aves; order Passeriformes; family Muscicapidae; genus Erithacus; species Erithacus rubecula. The sequence continues at coordinate 6,737,156 of NC_136660.1, forward strand.
AATTCAGTTTGAATTTCATAATGTCTTTAAATAGGTTTGTAATGTCATCAGTGCCTGCATGTCCAGGGTTCATGCTCCTGCTTATTGACCAAAGACAAGTTCTCTGAGAAGAACTTGTGTTAAGGGGATAACAACTGTGCAACTACTTAATCTCTTGATTTTTCCAGTGCATTTTACCTGAATTGTGTCTCTTCTTCCCCTTCTCCGTGCTCCTGTAAAACATTACGTAAAATGGAGTTGTTGGAGCTTTCCTGATGACAATTCCTTGCAAAAAATACATGCCCTTCATTTTCATTAATTGTTTTTGCTCTCCAGCTAAGACGTGAGAAGATTGACCTTGAAAATACTTTGGAACAGGAACAAGAAGCACTAGTGAATCGTCTCTGGAAGAGGATGGATAAGCTTGAAGCAGAAAAACGGTTTGTCTTGTTACAGTGCACTTGTTACTATGGGAGAGGTTTTTAATGCATCATGTTCTGGATTTAATTAATTAATTAATTAATTTCTCTCTCACAAAAGTTGTCTAATCTGTGAAAACCTGGAAGAGGAAGCAGTTGTAAAGTTCCTTGTTTGCATAATGCCACATCATTTATTGCTAAAAATAGATAAAACTAACCTGTGTAAGAAGTTACCTGGGAAAACTTGAAGGAATTTATTTTTTTAAACTGCTCATAGCCTCTTTTTAAAGCTTCTGGTTTGTGATCAGCTTTAAATTAACAGTATTTTACTGTGTTATATCACGAGCTCGTGGGTTTTTTTCCCCCTCTGCTTCAAGAAAATTTCAGCTTTTTCTCAGTGATGTGCCTCATGTCATTGAGACATTCCAGTGCTTCTTTAGTAGAAGTTAAGATTCTTTATATTATTGGAAAAGCTAAAGTTAAATATATAAATGAAAGCAACCATCTCTTAAGTGTTATAATAACAAAAACTTAGTTTGGGGAGGAAGTCGGAGAGGATAATGAATAGTAATTATTAATACCTTAGTTTTTATGTGGTTATTTTTACATTAACGTGACCCTCTGAATCTTGGCTGGGGCCTCAGAAAACACCTGAACCTGAATAAACTGCAGGTTTTGTAGTTTTATTTTACAGAGCCCTGCTGTGTGGAAGGTGCTCTGAAGAGCTACATGTGATATTCAGCAATGGTAAATCCATAGCAGGATGAGCCTTTGGTAGGATTTTTGTATATCTTGGATTCAAAGCCTTCTTTAAGGCAAACCATTTCTGGTTTGGTTTACTCAGTCTCTGCCCTTCTCTGTGAGGAGCTGTGCTGGAGTCAGACCTGCCCTAGTACTTTGCATGATTCACATGAATACTGCACCTGCAAAAGGTTGTGTTTGCTTAGTGCTGTCCCTGCTCTTTAGGGTCGAGTTGGATCTGGCCTATCAACATATTTCTTCTAAAGTTTCATGCTTTCAGGGTGGAAAATACTCCTATGTTACCTCCAAAAATCATAATTTAGAACCTTTGATATCTACCATGTGCTTATTTCATTATGGAAGTTCATTACTGCTGAGTTTAGCATCAGTTATTTGAAGTGTTTGAAACCTTGATTATATGGAACACCTTAATACCTTTCTGTTGGGAAATGTTTTTTAAAAAAGGGAGTCTATTTTACTGTCCTTCAGAAAGTATCTGTGAAAATGTCACTATTCTTTTGATAGTGATGAAATGCAGAAAAGCCTGTGTTACTCATCATTAAGCTTTACTATGTGTCCTTCCTCCAAGAACATAAATTTTATACCATAAATAGTTACCTCAGTTTTGTCCTCAAATGCTACTTACTACACAATGTTTTTGCGAAGAATTAATTTAATCTCTTCTAAGTTTTTACATTTGTTTTTCCTGAACTATATGTTGTAATATTTTGGAATGTCAAGGTCTGAATATGTTAGAAAATTCTTCTGTACTAGGAAAACAAATTTTGCCTTTTTTATTTTGAGTTAAAAACAAAACTATAACTCCTCCCCAATTTATCTCTCCTGAAACAGTAGTTAAAATAAATCCTACATACCTGTCAGAATTCTTGCAGTGGCTTTCTGGGAAATACAAGAGGTTTTCACAAGAGTGGAAAATAAAGTTTGCACTATTTTTCATACAGAATTTTGCAGGAGAAATTAGACCAGCCAGTGTCTGCTCCACCATCACCCAGAGACATATCAATGGAGATAGACTCTCCAGAAAATATGATGAGACATATCAGGTTTTTGAAGAATGAAGTGGAGAGGTTAAAGAAACAACTGAGAGCTGCACAGTTACAGCGTGAGTAAATGAGTAAATTTGTTTAAAATCTTCTGAAGTTTTTGCATTGTAAGTTTTTTATATTTACTTTCTTGAGTTTGAATTTAAGATAGAAGTGGGAAAAAATGGGGCAGGTTATGATTACAGCATCTTCATAATTGCTGTGTTATTGCTTGTTAAAATGTATTTTATACTGTAGCTTAGGATATTCTTTGGGTTTACTAAAAGGATGTCTAAAAAAATAAAAAAATAATCCTTGACTATTTTGTGCCAGAAAACAATATGTCTATCTTTTTTCCAGAAACTTAGCAGTATTTCAGCATGCAAATTTTTCAAAATGTATTAATGGCCTACTTTATAGGAGTTGTGTTGCAAATTAAGAATTACTCAAAAGAATTAACAGCTAGCGAAATAAAGGTTAGCTGTATATAAGAATTTCACTTGTTAATGATTGTGACAACCTGAGGCAGCTGTTGCCCAGTATAGCAGCATTAATTTGCTGTGTCCTTTCCTATGTAAGATGGCTTTGAAACTTACAAAGCTGTGTGGCAGTCATCCCATTCCTGTTGTGCAGGGCTGGGGCCCCTTGTCCATCAGTGGCACCTGCACTTTGCCCTGCCTTCCCAGGAAGGGGCTGTGCACTGAGCACGTGGGCTCAGCTGCCAGGAGGCTGCTGGCACCTTCCCTGGGGCTTTGCAGTGCCAGTCCTTCATTCCTTCCTGCTCAATCTAAAACTCCTCTCTGAGAGTCAGCACTTCTGCCTGGTGTCGAGTCAGTAGCATTGCAGTGCACTTGGTAAGTGAATAGATGTCTTACCACATGGCCAGAAAATACTGGGCAAATGCAGAAGTCAGTGTCATCCCCCTCTGCCAGCCAGGCTAATGGGAATATTTCAGCCTCTGTTTAGAGAAGGAGCTTGCTAGAGGCAGCAGCCTTGCTTCAAGAGAGAGGTGATGGATCAAGAGTGCTCTTTTGCAGAGACCTTGTGCACAGGTTTTGGCATTAATCATTTGTGGCTGTTAAAAGAAGATAAGGACTGCTAATCTTTGTACTTGCAATTCTGCACTGCAGCCTTCACTTACTAAAGTTCAGAACAAGAGCAAGGCCTTAGATTAAAAGTACTCTGTGGAAATCCAGCCTAATTAATTTCATTTCAGGTACCCTCTGTTTTTAAGTGGTTTCTTTTTGAACTACTGTGATTTAGAGTAATGAATTGAAAGCATTAATGTCAAATTCACATTGAAAATAAGAGCTAGGTTTAAAAGGACTCTCTCCCTTTGTGAAAAGGTTAAACAGAACCACAGTATAAATAGCAGAGCTGGTAAGAATTGTGGCTGTGCCAGCCTGCAAGCAGAAGATGAAACTGAAATGCAGTTTTTAGATTGGTGTTTGTAATGGTCATTAGAGAACCTCTAATATTCTTCTTAAGTACTTAATGAAATCTGCTTATGGAATGTCATAGCATTTTTTATTTCTGAAACACTTCTAGGAACTGGTTTGGTATGACAGTAGTGTACAAGAAGCTACACTGTTATATTTAAAAGTGTATTTCCACAGGAGAGAGAGAAATCACATGTTGTTAATAGTTTGGGAACAGGTTTCTAAGAAAAATATTCTTTACCTTGAAGAATGCTACATAAGAGTGATGACAAAGCATAATGAATTGTTTTGTGTTTTCTTAATGTCAGGGATTTAACTGTAAGCTTGCTCAAACATTAAAAAATCTCACAAAATACACTATGTGTCATAAATCTTCATCATATATTCCATTTTATTTAAGTAGTCTGTCACAAAGCTTTGTAACTTTTCATAATTTGGCTTTATCACTGTGATACCAGACCATTTGGGTGATGCTTGCTGAACTTGTTTAGAACTGATGACAAATAGCCCTTTAATGTAAAGAGTAAGCCTCTTGTTGGCTTCTAAGGTTAAAATTGAATACAATTTTAATATTAGTATTTTAATACTAGTTCATGTTCTGTTGGACAGTTTCTGTGATAAGATGTATAATTGAAAGAGTGTTGTAGAATATATATCATGTAGCAATTTTAATACAAGTTTGAATTTGGAATTTCAGAACTTACATGTGCTTTGTCTTCCAAAATGAAAATATACCTTTAAAATAATTTCTTCACTGTGTTGCAGGAAAATCTTTGTTAATGTGGAATAGCATTGTTTTTATGGAGCAGGAATATTTTTAATGGTTTTAGTAATGTTTTCTTAATAAAATTTTTCTTTTCAAATTTATTTTAATAAGTACTTTTGGTTTATGGTGATGGGTTTTGTTTGTTTTTCTTATGTTTTATTTTCAAACTTGTTGTCAAGCAATTGTTTTATTTTAGTAAGTAGCTACTGTTCTGAATTAGGCTTTGAACTAATGACTAAGAGGTGAAAATTTTCAGTGATCTATCCTGAGCATTTTTACACCTTCATATTGAAGTGTTGGATTAAAATCAGGCACAACATACTTGTCTGCCTGAGAAGTTGAATTTTAATCAACTTTTAACAAAATGATGAATTTCAGATTCAGAGAAGATGGCACAATACTTAGAAGAGGAGCGACACATGAGAGAAGAAAACTTGAGACTTCAAAGAAAATTACAGAGGGAAATGGAACGCAGGGAAGCTCTCTGCAGACAACTTTCAGAAAGTGAATCCAGCTTAGAAATGGATGATGAAAGGTTTGTATTCTTTTGGCCATCCAGGTGTGTTGGACTTACTTATCAGTATTTGTACTACTTTTTTAATACTATAGAATAATTTTAGAAGTAATTTGTATATGGGTGTAGTATGCATATCGAATTTCAGCATAGTCCAGGAATTGTATCATAGTTGTACAGAAACTACATTAGTTTTAACAGTGAGGAATAAAATGTTTATATCTGAAAATTGTTTAGGAGTTTGGTAATATATATTGAAATAAATACAGCTGTGGAGTTGAGAATCAGGATAATTCGATCACACCAGCTTTGTTTAGCCCCTAACTTGGTAACTGCAAGTAATTCTGTGAGGTAGGGACATCATCTTTTCTTGGGCCTGATTTGTCATTTGCAGAAAGTAAAATATGTTAAGCCAAATACAAAGGGATACTGTGTAAAATCTTTGAGAGAGGAACCATTTAGAGAACTTAGGTTGTCCTTGATGTCTAAATCATAATATCTTTGAATTTTTTCTCTATTGCAAGCTGCTTTGCTTGCCCTGACCTTACAGATAGTCCTGAATTTTTCATGGTTTAAATTGTGCCTTTTAGTGTTTTATCATGTCATAGAAATATGACAGTGTTGCATCTTAGAGGTGGATTTTAAGTACATTTTAAATAAAACATTCTTATTTTTTACCAAATGTTCATTATTTGGTTGTATTGTTGTATATTATTTTGGATTTATGGTGGTCCTTTAGAATAAATTAAAAAGTTACTCTGTGCTGCATATTTTTTCTGATACTGAGAGATTTCTGTTTCCTCTTGGGTCCTTAATATATATGTTGTAAAATGTAATTTACCAGAAGCAAAGTACCAGATATTTTGTTGTAAGGAGCACCTTAAAAGCTCAAGGCAGTGCATTCATTCTAATGGCATTCATTCAAGGCTACTTGACCTGTATTGCATTAGCATCTGATATTAAGACACAGCAAATGCTGTATAAATTAAATTAGAAATAGTAAATTCTGAGGTTAGAATTTTTTCTTATTAGACTTACCTTTTCTTCCCCTATTTACAGTGCAATGGAAGTACAGTCAAAATTGAAATCTGTGAGAATTACATGTATTAATCCAAAATTGTAGAGTATCCTAATTTTTTATCACCAACTTGTAAGTAGTGGTAACCAGGAAATTGCAGGAAAATTTGATTGACTATTCTGTACTTCTAAGAAATTGTCAAGTTTGATTTTTTTTTTGGTACTACAAAGGCCTGACAGAATAATTCAAAGTATTTGCAGTGTAAGTAATAGAAAGCAAGGTGAAGGACAAAGCAGGCATTAGTAGTTAGCCTGAGAAGGAACTATGTGCAGTAATGATTTTAAAATGTCAATTTTTGTCAGCTTACATCTTCCTAATAATGATGGTGGTGATGGATCAGCTATCCATTTCTTTCAGTTGCATTCTGTTAGCTGATGATAATGATTGCTTGTAGTTGAGGGTAGATGAAGATGCTTTCCTGAATATAAAAGACACAACTCTCCCAAAGCCTCTTTCTCCAGAACAGCAATAGCTTTGTCTTAATGCTCCATCCTACTTGGAGTAGCAGGGTTACCCCTGAAACCAGTGTGCATGCTAATGGGGTGCTGCTGTTCCACATCACCTAAGCCAGGTAGTGGGATGACTTAGAGGAAACGTTTGTGTAGAATACAAGGGGATTAAATCAGAGATGCTGCCTTGCTGGAACCCACACACTGGTCTGCATTGGAACTTACTGTGTGTTGCAGAAGTATCTTAGTTCAGTTCCACTATCTTGCCACTGGTAAATCTTTTAAAACCTTGTCTATTTAATTAGTTTGTTAGCTTTCTGTTGTTCTCTATTGCAGCTACCTTTATTACCTATAAAGGTATACATATGTATTACCTATAAATGTATACAAAGGTTATAAAGGTAACTTTATTACCTGGTCTACCCAAATTTAAACCAACTTTGGTATCACTATGGTGTACTGCCTGTGCCTGTGGACTGTTAGCTCTGAATATCCTGATTAAAAACCAGGAAGATGCAGTATCAAAATATGTTTCAAATATGAATATCCTGATTAAAAACCAGGAAGATGCAGTATCAAAATATGTTTTAAATAGTGTATGGACAGACCTCAAAGTAGTCATTGTGAGTTCCATCAAATAGGAATAATTTTAATGCTGTTCTGTGTTACTGGATTTTTTATTATCATGGGGAAATAAATGCAGCTACTAAGAATTTCTGAGAATACACTGGCAGAAGAGGAGACAAGTAAGAGTCAAAGGGCTGTTACATAGCAGTTTTGGCCTACTGCTCTGCTGTGTCCAGTAAAGAAACAGCTGAATCTAATAATATAAACCCATGTGCACTGACTTGCAACCACATGGAGAAGGTGAGCAGGGGACATCTAAATCTAGATAGTGACTGAAAAATCTAAGTGGAGAGTGCCTGTTCAACCCAACCTGAGACTACCAGCCTAGTGCTATGGGAAAAAAACAAAAGAACATAAAATCTCTTGAGATAAAAACAAGTGGCAGGTAGGAGCAATTGGTATTATTTTTATCCTTTTATATACACCACTTGATATCTCTGAAGAAGCTTCACTGTAATCAGTGAATGAAGGACAAATAAATATCACTAAAATTATTATAGATGGGAGAAAATGCCTTGCCTCAGGTCCTGATCTGTTCAGTTAATCATAGTGAAGTGTGGGAAGTATCTTGAAACACCCTGGAAGTACCTTTAGTGAGATGGTCCTGGGTTGAATGTGTCTCTCTTCCAATGGCAGAAGACATGATGAGCAAATGTTTAAATGTTGGGACCAGAGGGATTCAAGTAGGACACAGGACATGTTTTTAATGCTCTGGCTGATCAGCTGTTGGAACAAATTATTAGTACTTTAATGATTTCTTCACCCTTTTTCATGATTTCAGATTAGTGCTGAATGCCTTTCTGGAAGATACACTCCAGCCAACCAAGCTTTTGAGTTCAATGTAGAAATGATGTGTGAAGTACAAGAATGTAGAATGGGTCAGATTAGATGACATGGTTTACATCTCTGACCTTAATATATACTATTTAATCCTATACAACTTGTATGGTTTTAACTGCAAATGCCTAAGATAAGTTCAGCTGTTTCCATGGAAAATTAAGCCAGTGTCAGCAATGACAAGAGTTCCTGTCATGACTTCCTAATGTGATTCTTATGGGAATTGAAAAAAAATCACAGTGAAACATTTAAAACATGGCACATTTTAAAAGTTTTGATCTAATTATTCTTTGCCTTTTTTTGTTAGATATTTTAATGAGATGTCTGCACAAGGATTAAGACCTCGCACTGTGTCCAGTCCTATCCCTTATACACCCTCACCAAGTTCTAGCAGACCTATATCACCTGGTAAATATTTAACCCAGTTTCTAAAATTATTGTATGCATCACATAGTAACGTACCCTATTAATATATTTAGGTCAGCAGCTTTTCAAAGCTAGTTTGGAGAAAAAAAATCCTGCATCATAAATGCAAGAATAGTTTTGCCTTAGGTGTCTTCTAGTGCAGCATGTTCTTGGATGGTGACCAGATATTCTGTATTTCAGATCTGTGGACAGATATTGAAGATCAGTTAAGTAGCTATCACTTGAACTTTATTTCCTTTTTGCTCTTTTTTCTCTCTTGCTGTCTTTTTTTTCCCCCTTCCCCAAACAAGTTGCGCAACAGGACACAATTCAAATGGATTTCTAGAGTCTGATGAAGAACTAGTAATGACTGATATTGTACTCTGAACCAAAACTTCTCTAAGAAGTTTAATCTTGAACATGTTGGAAAAAATCAATTTCCATTTCTCTTCAGTAGAGAAATGGCTTCTGTGCTTTTGATATTTTCTATTATTTAACAGTAACTATAAAATTAATAATTCCTGTCCCACATACTTTGTATAACAAAGGCAAACAAACCTTTTCTAAGTTTCTAATTACTGAATATATTTTAAGTCAATTGAAATGCATTTGTGTTACTAACACATTTATTGACTTGAATTTAAAATCCCTTTAAATTTCACTTGGACATTCATTACAAGTTGTTGGCAGTGGGTGTAACATGGTGCTCACAAACACTTTGTACATGAAGAAGTGAATTGTGCATGCCTTGCTTTCCCATGTTCACCTCTAGAACCTGCCAGGCAGATGAGATGTGCTCTATGTTGACATAAGGTGGGAATGAGACATTTTATTACACTGGTCTGCTAGAACATATAAAATGTCTTTAGATCCTTTAATTTTCAAGGTTGACTGTGGTTTTTCAAAGGACTATAAATAGTTTTCATCCAGGTGTTGCATGTGCGAAAACCAGCTATGGCCGTAAGCCATGTCATGGTGTTAGAGATGAGCAGTATGACTGAGTTTTCAGAAGGTTCTTGCATTTCTGAAATGAGCCAAATTACTTGACTTCCAATGTTTTGCAAGGTGTGTTACCAAGAAAATGATACACATTTTCTTATCCCTTTCCTGTAACTGGGTGTACAGAAGTGTAGTTGTGCCAGCAGTTGCTCTGGAGTAACGCCTGGGTGTTCATCATTCTCTGTGTGCAGCCTTTATTAACAGTACAGTATCCAAGTGCAGGTTGGATCTGCAGTCACACAGGGGTTATACCTCTGTGTGGGACAGATTACCTGCTAACTTACAGGCTTGCATCTTGCATTACTTAGCAATGCACCCTGTTTAGGTGCTGATGTGTTAGTGCAGGAGAACTCTTGTCAGTTTATTCCTACACTGAGACTGAAGTATATTCCTTGTTCCCTGTGGATTTGACTTGCCATCAGTAGTTGGTACCCAGAGTAAGGATTTAATCCTACAGACAAGGGATGCTGAAACACACTCTGAAGCACAGCTGAAAAGATCATTTCTAACAGAGTTTGAGTTTGGAAATTTTGGTGTGGTAGATGTTCCAGGCTAGCTCGTCTGCACAGGCAGCTACATTAATCTCGTTTTCATCTTATAAATTATTGTCAGCAGTTGGAAAGTTTCAGACTTCAGAAAAATAGAAACAGCAGTTTGTTAGAGAATTAATGAGATCAGTAGAGAATTTGGTAGAGCTGTCGGGGATAAATTAATGCAGTAATGGATTAAAACAAACGTTTTTTGAGGGTATTTTGTATCTTAAGTAGTACAGTAAGATGATGTCAAAAGTATCAGCAAAGAATAATAAAACAGCTGTATGTTGCATCAGTTATTTGTATGACTTGGCATATTTCATTCGGGAAATGAGGTGCCTTGAATATGTGGAAGCAGAATCTGCAACCAGTTAGAAATACTATAATTTCATGTGGATAATTGGTTTAATAGATTGGTTTCTAGCTTCTGAATCCCAGAGTCTTTTGTGCCTGTATGGCTTGGTACACTACTTTGGAAGACTCTTTGAAGGTGAGATACTCCTGAGATTTCTAGCACAGTTATCTGTGCTAGAATTCTTCCAGGACTTTGAAGACAGTGTAATTACTGCTACTCCTAGGCAGCTGGGGATTCATAGTTCTAATTACCTGTTAGTCTTCAGTGTAGCTAAACTGTTCTGTGCTTTGTTGCTAGGCTAGGTCGATGTTTGGGGCTGCAGAGATGAGCTGTCCTATGTGCCCTGCTCTGGTTTTGCTTCTTTGGCTGCCATGTAAAAGTGCATTTGCCAAGCTTGTGGAGCTGGATTATTCCAAAGCGGCTCAAAATTGCCGTGTTACAAAGGTGGCTCTGTTTTGCCTGTTATTTCTAGGCTCTTACCTCTGACTGGCTGCCTTGTCACCTCCCTGAACATGGACTTGTTTCTATCCTTGTGCTCTTACAAAAGCACTAAAATGTAACGTGCTCTACATATAATGAGATCATGTAGTCAAAAGGCAGATGAATTTTGTTGTTACTCTGACACTGTAGTGGCAGGGATTCCATGGGAATAACTCCTAATTTGCACCAGACATATATTGACGATGTAACAGAATCAAACAGAATTGAAGGAAGCAAAGGGAGTCTGTTTATGTGGCTTCATTAGTGATCTGAGGCTTGTTCTGTTTTCTCCTTGAGTTCTTATCTCATCTCTTGTAGACAGAAACACAGGTGCGTGCAGACAGGGATGATACTGGGTGTTGCTGCAGGGACATTGTTCTGTATTGGTTCAGTGTTGAAGTGTGAAAACTGTTAAATCCAGTGTGGTGTTCTAAAAGTCTAATAGGCCTTCAGAAATGTTTTTCAGTCATTATTCTCCAAAACAGTTGCTTGAATCTAATCGTAAACAGCTGAGGAAAGTCCTGTCTTATTCCTTATGATATTTTTGCAGAAAGCAGAAAGGAGCAAAAGGTTTTGGAAAATGTGCTCTTTTGAGAAACTCAAAATGTTCAGAACACTTTAAGGTGTGAACTTGAAGCATTTGGCAGTTGCTGTTTCTGTTTTCCTTGGTTTGATAGAGCTATACAGAAACTGCAGTTTTATAATTGAGTTTTTACAGAAAGGAAATACTTGGATGAAAAAATCAGATATTTGCAGCTTTTAATATTTGGCTTTTCTTAATGTAGATAAAACAAGTTGTAATCTTAAATGTTAGCTGCTAGCCTAGTCCAACTAGTGACATTTCCCAGCATGTTTTAATTTCCCAGCCCCAAAGGTCTTTAAAATGCTGAGGCACAACAGGAGGAAGCCTCAGTGCAGATCTGGTATGCCTTGGAGGAGCCACCTACATCCACTTTTTTTGTTAAACCTCATTGTGACCCAGTCCTAGATGGCATCTCCAGGTACAACCTGTCTGCTTCTTCAGACTGGATGTAGTTCAGGGAGCCATTTCCTCTGTGGAGAAATGGAATGCTGAAGGGTGATACTTAATGGACTAGAACTAAGCTACTATGGGAGTCTTACACCATTTATCTTAAGTGAAAAGTTATGTTTAACACTGTATAATGTATGTTTGAAACATTTGATAATATGTTACAGGAAAAGAAAATAAATTTGCATCACATTTCAGTACAATTAGTATTTTTTAAATGTCTAATCTGCAGCACTTAACCAGTTTTTAGACTATCACTGATTCAGAACCAAAAAATTTAAAAAACCCGTCACACTTTAGTTTTTAATATCAAACAAGAATGTTGATGTTACCTTGTTTTAACAATTTTAGGTCTGTCATATGCAAGTCACACAGTTGGTTTCACACCACCAACTTCACTGACTAGAGCTGGAATGTCTTACTACAATTCCCCAGGCCTTCATGTGCAACATATGGGACCATCCCATGGTATTACAGTAAGTATTTAAAGTAGTAAATACTTGTTAAATACTTGTTACTAATATAGTTTGGTTTCTGGAAGTTGTGATTGATTATCCTCAAGCTTTTTTACAAAACATTTTTGTAAATGTTTGTTTTTGTCTCCTTACTCCAAGACATCTATTGCTGCTTTCTTCAACCCTGATTTTCCTCTTCACCCCTCAGAAACTGATTCTTTTTGGAGAACCTTGTTTTCTGCAAAAGAATAGGATATATTATCATCTTAAGGACAGTAATAGGTATCATCTTATGGATCAGCAGGCAGGGTGTGAAAAGTGATGTTCTAAGCTACTAAGTCTACCCCAGGAAGTAAAAACATTGCTTTCATTTTTCTCCTAGTCTCCACCATCTGACGGATGAGTCATCTGAGGTTGCTTCAAGCTCAGGTTTTCTTCAGGATGACACACAATGCTACCATCATGTCACTGTAACAGGCAGTTAACTCTTATTTTCTATTGTCATTGACAAAGAAGAAAGTTAATATAAACATTTGTTAGGGCAATTTCTCGTATCTTGCAACTGAATTTATTTCCTTTTTACCTGCAATGTTTGATGCATTTCCGCTTCATCGTGTTTCTTCTAAATATTTGTGGAGTTTAATGAGCAAACAAAGCCTAAATATTAACCATATGGCAAAATACCTTATGGTGGTTGTATCAAGACTATTTTGATTTTTCTCAACAGGTATGGTAGTATGTAAATATTCCTCAAGGTTTATGCTTATACTTGTTATTCTCAGATATAAAAACGTATTTTAATAGAATTTTTAGTAACTTGCTAAAATATGGCTGCTTCTGTTTTGAGGTGGGTGTGCAAAGGTAATTGGGGTGGGTGGGAATACTACAATGGTAGTAGAACAGAAAGGAAGCTGGAGCTCAGCAGGAAAGTGGAATTCTGGTTGGGGCTCAGCCCGTGGCTGTGTATCTGACATGAGTTAGTCACAGGAAGTTCTGTACAATTCTGGAAAACATGGAAACTAATTTTATAAATGAGTTTGTCAAGGAACTTGCTCTTTTCAGTCTCTGAAATACTACTTTTTCTGAAACTATAAATTAATTGAGTCACTGAAAAAGATCATCTTGAGTACAAAATACTAATTGTTCAGAGAAAGGTGTCAACAAGCAGCTCATGGCTTTGTCTCAATACTGATACCAGTTCCCCCTTATATTACATGTTTGCAAATGCAGTAAATGATGTTAAGTGTTTCACAGGTATCAGTCAGTTTTCAAGTACCTCTTATGTTTCACATATAACTTGAATCTATTGTACATAGTCGTGCAGAAAAATAGATACAATATATTTGATTTGACTAAACTGCAGTTTCATTCTTGACTCTTCATTTTTGATTTCCATGATGGAATAAATTTGACTTTACTGGTAGTACATTTGGTATAGAATTGTAATGATGCTTTTCCCCAGAGCTGACCACCTGTGGTTGATTAGTAATTATGGGTAGGTGGTTTGTCATGCCGTGAGGTTGTTGATTAATGCTAACCAGATTGGTAAGTAATGAGCCTTTTTGTTTCAAAAGTGCAGAAGTTAGTTTTGTGCATATAATGCATTTTTGCATTGCTAACATTAAAGATCATCCTCCCCCTCCTGCCCCTCAGTCTGTAAAGATGAAATGGGGTTTAAATCTTTCTGTTTAAATGTACCAGTTGAAAATATATGGTTTCTGTCAAAGGTTGTCTCTAACAGCTGCTTCACTCCTGCAGCTCAAAGGGTAGTAGCATTTTTTTGTTCTCAAAAAAAAAAATGTTTTTTTCTCCAGTGTGTGGTGTAAGAGTCTTTCTGAGAGCTAGAAATTCTGGGCAGACTCTGATACTCAAAACTTTCCCACCCATGCTCAAGTACCACATATGGTAGCTCATGTGCCAGCAGCATGAATTTAATGGTTCATTCAGCACCACTGGTTAGGCAGGCACAGCTGGGAGGTTCTGTGCCTGCAGCATCTCATTTCTTTGTAGGTTGCTGGTCATCATGGGTAAACATATCTGCAGGACATGTCTTGTGCTCATTTCCTGCAAGCTGACAGGAAGGAATGCATGTTCTCTTTGATGTCAAGAGTACTTCCCGTTTCCTTTGCTACTCCATTTCAGAGGAACGTTTATTTTCTGTAGAAGTTGTATTGTGACTCCTGCAATGTTTTGAATTGTTCAGACTTCTTGTGATTTTCTTTTTCCTTTGCCAAAATTAGAGGATTTGCACCTAACGTTGTTCAGGAGTGTGTTAAACATAATTTCAATATTTGTTCTACAGAGGCCTTCACCACGAAGAAGTAACAGCCCTGACAAATTTAAACGTCCCACTCCTCCTCCTTCTCCAAACACGCAGACCCCAGTGCAGCCACCTCCGCCACCACCTCCTCCACCTGTGCAACCTCCGGGCCAGCCCACAGCATCGCAGGCAGCCAATTTTCAACATTCAGTGCATCCCTCCTCTCAGCCTTAGTGCATGTGCTCAGCAGTCTCTATGTCAGAAGTGGACTCATAACACGGAGCAGTTTACTAAAAGCCAAAGGCTTACTTGGCATATTTGGATTTGACTTATTTGCACTGAGGTTATATAGGCTTCACTGTTAATTGTGTTGTAAACGTTTGTATAAAATGCAGCCAGTGTTGTGGGTCTACAACACTAACTAAACAAAGTTTTCCATCAGTGTTTACTTGAACTACATGTATGTCCATTCTCTGGCTGGAACATTTGCTACTCTGTTTGGTAATACGGCATTATGTCGTTTTGCTTGGCTCCAAAGCTTCATTTTCCTTGCTTTTAGGTTTGTAAAATTAAAGGGATACCTTTTTATATTTTTTCATGACAATTTGCAGAAAATGAAAGGCATGATGGGCTACGTGATAAATTCTGAAATATTACAGTGTTTACCAAGCTTATGGAAGATCACTATGTTTCAGTCATTTAAAATATCAGCTTCTAGTGCAAAAGTGAGTCAGACACCCTAATCAGTGCCCAAGACACAAACTCTCTGGTATTACATAGCAAATAAGCTTAATTCACAGAGGACACATCCATATTTCTCCTGTTTAAAAGCACCTCAAACGTATGGTACAGTCAGAGCTTTACACTGAGGGAACTGGCTTGTTGGAGTCTGTGGAATGTACAATTTGTGGACCTTAAGATTTGATGATGTCACTTGACATTTCTGTTAACCTGTAAGCTGCCCATACCATGTGCCCTGTCACAGTGACTGTTGGGAAGTGTGGTCCTGCCCACAGGTTACTGAGAGCTGATTCAAGTGTGTGCTCTTGGATTTTTTTGCTGCAGAAGGCGATGTGATTGTAGAAAACAACTGATGCTAATTTCTTTCTTGTTAAAATACATTCTTTGTGATTCCCCTGAAGCAAAGTTTGAACAGGTATTTTAAATGTTCAGAAATCTGTTAGAAAATGAGATGAGCATAGAGGAATATATTGGCATAACAGCCAAAACTTTGTATTGCTTGGTAGAAACAGAGTACAAGAAAGTAGCACAACATGGCACTAATGAATGCTTATTTAGCAGCCTAAGCCGGTACAATGTATAAAGAAATGTATTCTGAATACATTCTTTCCATTCATTAGCACAAATAAATTGGTTTCACTTTGCAGTGGAACAAAGTGTCACTTCTTGATATTGACATCCTACTCGGTTATATTTTTCCTGAGGTTCCTGTTGAGTACTGGGGTTTATATATTATTGATGATTTTAAATGGTTTACCTCATATATATGGATATGTGGGCCATGGAAAATGACAAGAGAATGTTTATTTTATGAGAATATGTATCTGGCTATAATCAGAGCAGAACATGAGTAATTTATCTTTTGTTTACAAAAGTTTGTTTGACATGCCTAATGCTTTATTAAGGACATTTTTAAGAAGGAAATACAGCATTCTGGTAGTATACTAATACTTGTACATATTTTGTCATGTTTGCCGCTCACCTATTCAGTCAGAATTGCAAACTGAAAATCTTTATGAAAATAGTGCTCTAAATCGAAGTCGTAAGTTAAAATAATGTTGTAAAATGTTCTGCTTAAGGCAAAATTAGAATTTCTTCACTGTAGCTTTGTAGTTTCAGCTCTGAGAGAATTTAGAGAAATGCATATATAGTCTATTACACTTCTTAAACCAATATGGGATCAAGTGCATTATCAAATTACATTACATTAATTATGGTAGTGACTCTCCAATTGATTTGTAAGAATGTGGCAGACCTAAAATTTGACCACTGCTTCCATCTGAAAATAACTGACCATAGCAGATGCTCAGTTTTCCATAGAGGAAACTCAGCTCTGAGAATTATAATTAAATAAGAGCTCCTGAATCTGTGATAGGATCGCATGGGAGACAGTGACAGGTAGTCTGAGGTTGGGGCTGAGGTCAAGACAGGATCAGCTTAGTTTGTCACTTGTCCTTTTGTAAACATAAGACAAAGAAAAAAATATTCTTTACTAAGTAGGATTCCAGCTCAAGTATCCCGGAATTTGAAACGGTGCCCTCCTTTCTGAAGTGCTTTGAGATCTTTGGAGGTACGGCTCTGTGGAGGGCAATCTCATGGTGGTGGTAGCACAAATGTGGGTGGAAAGGGAAGAGCCTTTGATGGTGTTTTAAGATCTCAAAATGGAAACTTACCTAGAATAATTTACATTTGAAGCATATTCCAAAACTGAATTTTTGTAACACAAGTTCAGCTGCTGTTATAAAGTGTCTTAGTGAACTCTCCTTACTGTTCCAGTGGGACTGTTACCAGAAGAAAGTAAAGAACTGACAAATGTATACTAAACCTTGAAAGTGTAAAAAGGCACTAAATTGGCCTTATTGAACTAAGAAAGTTGAACAAACATTTGCTTGCAATCAGAAGTGTTAAGCTCTATTTGTAGACTTTTTGAATAAGATGAGAAATTGTGCACAACCATCTCCTAATAAATGTAAATGGATTTTCAGTTTTTGTTGTGAATTATAGTCCTGAATTATGATTCTGCAGCTGTGATTTTATCAGATCAATAGCCTGGAGAAACTCACTTGACAGTGAGGTCGAGCTCACTATGAGGGCTTTGTTTCTCTCAGAAGCACCTGGGTGGTTTTCTGACATCCTTTTCATCCCTAATGCCTCTCAGTTGCACATTGCATTGTCACTAGTTGTGTAAGGCCACAGAAGCAATTTTTAGCTGTGTAGAGCGTTTTGTGAGCATACCCCTTGACAGCTAAAGATTAAAAAAAAATAAAATCTACTTTTCAGCTATTTCAGAAGTGCTCTCCTCTCTGACGATCAAGCAGCTTTCATTTTGTATTTTCTCTCAAGGGAACTGTCTTGGACATTGGAATGCAGCTGATACTCTGTAGAGAATTAAGAGTTTATTTTGTCCATGATTTGTTCCACAGAAGTTCTTTGGAAGAAGAGATGGGACTGTTTGGAGGTAGTCTTCCAGCTAAAAGCCAGATAAGACTGTTTTAATTACATGTACTCTTCTGAGAGCATATTCCCAAGGGCAGAAAGTACATCAGAGTTTTTCCAGAAAGTGTTAGTGCTTTTCTATTGGCAATTGCTGTACTGGAGCTGAGCAGAGCAGGATTCCTTTCCTGTTGAAATATTTTCATTCAGGAATCCAGCTGCCTGGGTGGAATCCCTGTGCAATTCAATCAAAAGAAAAGTGCAGACCTGGAAGCAATGAAAGTGAGAAAGCTTCCTGGGACCTGTGCAAGTTGCACTGCTTAGAGTATATGGACTCTGTATATTGTTAAATAAATGGAAACACTTCATGGAGACAAAAGAGCCTTAAATAATTTGTCAAGTCAAAGAAACGGAGTCTTTCATCCTCAGTATCAATTATTGCTTGCTAAGAGGATGCAGCCAGGGACTTTGAGTTTTAAAGTGTTTTTTCTGATCCTAATGCTTAGTTTTACAAGCAGTACAAATTCTAATGCTGTTCAACTCTTTCTGATGTTTCCTTTTTTTCAGTCATGGCAGTGTATTTCTTTTTCATCCTTGGGAGCCTACAGAGCATGGACTATGCAGAGCATATTTCTCCAGTTCAAGCCATCTCATAAGAAACCAGAAGGTTTATGAGTGTAAGCTATAAAACTGTAATACATGCATATGTTACAACAACCTCCTTGAGAGGAAAGATCTCTCCTCTTGCAGAGAGAGCAAACAGAGCCCCTAAATACCAAATGAACTGTATGCATAGAGACAATCTGGTTTCCTCAGTTCCCTGAGGACCTGAATTCCTTTTCCAGCCTTTTTTTTTTTTTTTTTTTAATTTGGATCAAGGTTCTTAAAATTTTAAATTATTTTAAATTTCATGTCTCACTATAATAAGTACTCAGGATACCTTCGTGTTAATTTTGAGTAAAACTCTTATTTCCAGTACAAGCAGAGTTTGAGTCAATGCCACCTTATAGACAGGAGGAAGTCACTGAATATTCTAGAGCGTGGCCTTTACGATGCAGTTGAAGTGGGAATGTGTGCTCATATAATGATTTATTTTTCTAAGCAGCTGATTTTGGATTTTAGGTGTGTTCTGAAGAGGAGATAAACTGTGGAGTTTGGTGCTGCATTGCAGACAGCTGCTGCTGCTTTAGGGAGAAGAGTGTGCCTGTTCCACTAGTTGGGCTCCAAAGAAAAGTACTACCTCATCTTTCAGTTGGGATGATGTGGCCACAGGGTCAGCAGAAATGTTGTAGCTGTGTTAGATTTTATTCTGCATGTATTGCCTGGCTGGGAGTCTTTCCTCTTTGGAATGGGGCTCCAGAGGTTATAAAGCTTTTGTAGAGAAGGAGTGAAGAGTTAGGACAGATGGCTGAGGATTGAGTTTGTGAAAATTGTGTCCCTGTAGTAAATTGCTGCTCAGAGTCCTCTTTGTCTAGGCCTTGGGATTGCCTGTATTAAAACTGTTTTGTGGGGGGGTATTTTTTTTTTTTAATTGTTATTTCCTTTGAAAAAAATGCTGTGTTGTAGTTCTTTAAGTTTACAGCTTTGGTATCTAATTGAAAAACAACAATACAAAAAAAAATTTCACAAAAAGCAATTCCCCTTTCCACAGAAATATTGGAAGTAGTCTTCTGTGTGCAAAGGTGGGTTTTCTCAAAACTTAATGCTGTGTCTATAAATGGAGATATTGTGTTCTAGTGGTAAAACCTGAGCTGTCCAAGGCACTTTAGTTTGTGATTGCTGACTTTTGTTTTGGCAGGTGTTTCAGATGAAATCTAAGCCTCCTGTGGAGGAAGAAAAAAAATCACCTGACAGCTGTAGACTGTTCCTTTCCTGCAGAAATACAGCAATTTCCTCAAATGCAAGTGGAACAAGCATCCTTGAGCTTTTCTGAAGCTTATATTCAATTTCAGTACCTTGATGATTGCTCTTGTATATTTAGAGAATCAATGAAGCCTCATTATAGATTGGTTGGATGTCTAGCTGGTTGTTCCTATGTTTTTCTGATCCTAGTGAAGGAAGCCTGTTTGAATTTTGATCAAACAATGGCCAAAGTGCAGATTTGTGAGCATGAATCCAGGTGATGACTTAAAGAGAATTACATTGTGTTGGTGTGGATCAGAGCTTATTGTAAGAACCTCCTATATGAAGAAGTTGGATTTTTTTAGCAGGTTACATTTTATTCCTGTTCTAGCTGTATTATTGCTTTTTTGTATATCTCAAGGTGTTTACATATACCTGTAATTGTTACAATGTGTCTGTAATCAAGTTCATCTGTGCCTTCATGCAGACTTCCAATAAACACTTGATTTTTTTTGTATTTACTTGTATGGATACTGGGTGAATGTATATTTCTTTCTCTGTCACCCTGTCATCACTGGGAAAAAGAGGAAGAAAAATGAGAGCTAGAGGTCAGAGAAAAGTTAGTGTTTGTCTTTGTTTTTGCAGTCTTTGATTCTGGTTGGGTCATTCTTTGTGTTAAATGTCTTGAGTGTGTAACCTGGGGAATAACTTACTAACATAATAAAGTTTGCATAGGAGTTGCTCCTTATTTTGCATTAGGTGAATATTCAAAGTACAGTACATGCTTGACTCCATCAGTTTTGCTTCTGTCTTGGAAGAACATAGCTATATTTCTTGAGTTATTGTTGTAGGGAAATTCCAGAGTACCTTTTTGAATTAAACATGTCTGCTTCTCACAGCTGCCTTCTTTGGGAGCTCAGGGTTGTTTTTTCTTTGGCCACAGCAAAAGCTGCAGTATTTTTTGTCTTAGTTGACCTCTTTACCTTGAGGATACTTTTCCTTGGGAGGGTGGAATGGAACAGGAAAATAATTGAGTTTCATCTTTTTACCAGTTCATAGGAACAGAGATGCATATTTGTACAAACTAACAGAAAAACATCCTACTTATTCTGAGTCAAAAGCTGTACATGGCAGGTCAGCTATTTGTCTAATCTTATATTAACTGTGAGGAGAGAAGGCAAAAAATGTTTCCTTGTCTGTGCTAAGGGGTGTGCTGTATATTCTGTAGCTCTAAAAAAGAGTGCTTTTGCTGTTCCTTTGTAGTTGTAAAGGTCATGATATCAAGTGCTTTCTTCTAGCTTTTCTTGATTGTCTTGTAATCACACCTGATTGTTCAATTAAGTCATTCTATTAGTAATGGATTCAGTTATTTTCTAATGGAGATCTGTCTTAAGAATCTACCATAATATTTACTGTTTTGATATATTTTCTTACTAAAACCTAAATCAGTTATTTTACTTAAAGATTTTAGAGCATGAGCCAGTTGTAAACTTCAGATTGTATATATTTGTGTAAATTCCATGAGTACTTTGTTGTGCCATCCCTTTTGATGTTTCTGATTTTATCACACTTTTTTATTGTGTGTGTTTATTCATCAACTTAGCACAGAAGCACCTGTGGCATACTCAGTAGTTTGTCTAAGCATTGCTTACTGTGTCTGGCTGTTTTGCCAAGATTCTGAGTTTAGATCTGAAAGTCTCTGAGGTACTTAAACTTATGCTTATCCTGTGTTCAGTGTCTTGAGTGTTGCTAAACTTGTTGGTTGAACTGGCTTGTGTCTGTGTTGTTCAGCTGCTGCTCCAGCCTCTGTGTGACTGCTGCTCTGCTCAAGTTAGCACAGGCCTCTGCCTGCAATGGGAAGTGTGCTCTTCCATTCTGACCAGTAAAATCCTTGTATTCTGATGGCTTCAAATTCCTGGGCGCCAGTCCATGGGTGTATTTCAGCAAATGATAACCTGGCTGATCCGTGTTACTCTACTCTTGGAACACAGGCAGTGTTTCTTAAAAGGCCTTTATTCTCCTCATGCCCCTGCTGCAAATGTGGAGCAAGAAGTTCTGCCTGTCCCTGACAGCCACAGCTGATAGGTCTGTGGACTGGGGGAATGAGCTGATGCTCTCTTTGTGCATGTTCTTTGTTTTCTGACATGTGTCTGAACGGAAATGAGCCACTTGAGCACTTTAAAAATAGCAGAGAAAGGAAAGATGATGCATCTTGCTGTTTCAAGTTCAGGTTGCCTCGTCCAGGCAGTCACCCCTTTTTATGGTTCTTTTTTATTTCTCCCAGTGCTTGTACCCCTTTATAAAAGAAAGCAAGTTCCCAGCATTACAAGAGTTAATGTAGAAATCCTGATATACTGCTGAGTGTGAGAGAAATAATGGTGCATTGCACAGCAAGCAATTTTAATAAGCCTAATCCTTCCAGAATGTAAAGGTGCTGGCTTGGATATCAGTGTGTTTCACATGCTTCTGAAAGTATTCAAGGTACACAGCACAGCCATCCTACAGAAGCAAGAGGAGGCTGAGGTCAGTCCTGTATTTCCCAGATGGAGACTGAAGGTATGTATAAAGACTCTTAGTTCACCTAGATTTAGGAAACAGTAAATACAATTGCAAAGTGTGAGGTGGCAGCCTTGAGGCTTTTGAGCCTCAGAGCTGTTGATGAGAGTCATCTCTGTTCTAAATTCTATGTATCAGTGAAAATGCTCAACACCATGTCCCATGCTATTTTCTTTAAACCTTGAACATAGCCTGGCATGTGAATTTAATGAAACCAGAACAGTGATCTGTGGGACTCTCAAAAATCTGCGGTGTGACCATCTGGCATTTTTGGAGCTGAGCTTAAGAAGTATACACTGCTATCTCCTTCCTCCCTCAGTCCCTATAGGCACTGGCTTCCCTCCTGTCACTGAAGGGCCCCTTGATCTGGTGTGAAAAAGCAGTGTTTGCCATGCTGGATCTGGGTGCATTTTGACAGTGCTGAATGAAACAGGGTGTAGTTTTGTAGTGAATTTTAATGCTATTTTGGCTGTCAACAGCAAATATTAAATGTAGAAGAAGTCAAAAAGAAATGCTTCTTTCTGCCTTCAGATGGGAATTTTAGATCTGCTGTGACTTTTTTTTTTCCACACTTCCTAAAACTCAACCTGTTTTTTCTGTACCTCTTTGACACTGCTACCTACTCCGGTGTATTTTCTAGCAGGGGAAAGAATTGAGGCAAATAACATGAAGCTGTTTTGCAGTTCAGCTGTGATTGGTACCTGACTTTCTTTGGAATATGCAGATGGCTCATCTACATCACCAAATTAGACAAATTGTTTTGGATCACTTGTATGTGAATTTTTGCAGTTGTTTTGATATGAAAAACATTGCATGGTTTGTGGAAAGTGTGGAAAGTGTTCATGGAAGGGATGTGAACGTGGTGAGTATCCTAGAGGGGAGGCCATGCCAGGAGCAGGGCTCAAGTTGCTTCGTCTGTTCAGGCTGGAGAGGAGGAGACTGAGCAGAGACCTCAGTGCAGTCACAGCTCCCTGGTGAGGGGGAGAGGAGGGGCAGGCACTGATCTCTGCTCTGTGGTGACAGGGACAGGACCCAGGGGAATGGCCTGAAGTTGTGTCAGGAGAGGCTGAGGTTGCATATCAGGAAAAGGTTCTTCCCCCAGAAGGTGTCTGGGCACTGGAACAGCTCCTAGGGCAGTGGTTAGAGCTCCAAGGATGACAGAGCTCAAGGAGCATTTGGACAGCAGTCTTGGGCACGTGGTGTGATTTCTTGTGCAGGGCCAAGAGGTGGACTTAATGATCCTTGTGAGTCCATTCCAACTCAGAATATCCCATTATTCTAATTTTTTTTTTTTTTTTTAATAACTGCCCTCTGGGTGTTCTTCCCTTTTTCAGGGTACCTGCCTGCCCTGGGGCAGTGGCACCATGCTCAGTTGCCCTCAGGGTGGATCCAAAGCTGTGGGATCTGTGTGGGGAGCAGTGTAACAGAACCTTCCTCCATCCATCCTCATAGCTGAGAAGGGATAAGGTGGAAACTGGAGCAGACTTGGCAATAGAGAAATAAAAGTTCCTAAATATGATGAAATCCCCAGCTGCAATGGTATATATTTGCAAAATCTGTATTTCCACAGAAACTGTAGCTGGAAATGAGCTTCTGTGGATGAATGATTAAAGTGATTAGGGCTTTTAAACTTAATATACTTTGGGATGCTTTTGGTCATCAGGACATAGTTCTGTATAATTTTAACATTGTTTAGTCACTTTTCCTGCACATAGATTTTTATACAGCACATTTGGAAACCGGTAAGGGTCAAAAGTTTTATTAAAATTATTTTCTTGGGTTTTGTTTTAACAAGTGTTAGCTATTTAGACATACCAAGTGAATTAAATCTGTTAAAATTACTGCATTCCTGACACTATTAAGGAATTCTAGGAATAGTCTGGCTGTTGTCTTGAATATTAATTTCATACATTTTTATGCTGTTAGTTTCTGAAGGTAATTGAGAGGCTTCAAATTAACTCTTTCATATTTTGAAAAGACATTCAGTTTCTTTTAAAAAATTAGTCTGGACTGAAGCATACCACACTATTATATATATATATATATATAGACATCATGTGATGAAATTATTGTCTGAATTAAGAGGGAAACCTATATTTTTAGATTAAACATTCCAAGAACTTTCCAGAGATGCTCCTAGGAATGCTATGCTCTTGTTCTAGCAGCCTCCCTGAATTAAGAGAGAATTTATAGCAAGAGCAATTAGTGTGAATAAAGCTTGCAGGATAAAGCTTTGGCTTCTTTTTTATGGTGTATTTTAAGAACCCACCTAACTGAAATGGTGGCTCTTTGCATTAAAATTTATGTTAACTATAATTCCAGCTCAGATCTTTCCCCTAGATCCTTGGGAGCACATAGTCTTTTTTCAGCAATAACCTTGCTAAGCTTGTCTGGAGCATAATTTTATTTTTTTTCTAGAGATTTTTTTTCCCCCTAGGGATATCTCCATGCATGTGCAAATGGGGTTAGATATACCATTAATGTCATACCAGTTGTTTCAAATAGTGAGATTAATCATTATGGCAATACATGAAGACAGTTTGGGTGCACCAGAGAGATAACAAGGGTGAAGAGAACACAAAGTGAGCAGAGTACATGTCTTTGCATGGCCTAGGGTGAGGGGGAAGTTCAGCTTATTTTCTAACAGAAAAGGAGCCAGATTGAAGTACTTCTGCTGCAGTTAAAGAGCTTGGTTTTTCCAAATACTTGCACTTTACTCAGTCATTACAGAACTCTCATCCTGATGCTGAAGCTATTTCTCAGATTCATGTTTCTGTTAATCGTAAAAAGATTTTGTTTTCCCAGATAACTTCTTGGAAGACATCTTTAAATAAAGGCAGTTTCTTCCCCCTAAAGTACTAATATTTAATTGGAGTCAGGATGCCTCATAATAAAAAAAGCTTGCTCAAGCTTTGATAAATATTTCCAAGGTCAAGCCATAAAATGTTGAATAAACTACACTGTTGGAACTGGTTGTGACCAAGATAGTCTTTCAGGCTAAAAAATTCACATCTTGAATAGTTTATACTGGCATGAAAATATATTTAATCTTCTTGCCTTCATTATTTAATATGGGTGTTTCATTGGGGTGGTTGGGGATTTTTTGGTGAGTTTAGGTTGTTTGGGGTTATTTATTAACATGCTGCCAGTTTTATTTGCTTACTACTTGCTTCTCTTACAAATCTTGTTCTTTGGTCCATACTGCATTTTATATCATAACATCTGTCCTTTAGCAGTGCAGAACTGCATTTTACAGTTTTAACTTTAACAGGAGGTACAAACCTCCTGTAATTTACAGATTATAATGAACTTGAGAAGGTTCTACTGTCATCTGCTGCTGACAGTACAACTTCAAAACTCACACATGCTTTTCAGCTATTTCCTTTCTTCGAAATTTTTGGTTTAAAACGTGTTCTAAAAAAAAACCAAAACAATAAGAGCTCATAATGTTTCTTTTTTTAACAGCATTGTTACTTGCATTTATGAATTGTCACCTGATCTTACTTAAAACTTATATTGCAAGGGATCTGTTATGATATAATTCAGCAAACATCAGTCAATCTTTGGTAAGTTTTCCAAAACACTTGGATTTGTTGAGGCTGAAATTAGCACGTACCTAGACATTGTGGGTCAGCTGTTGTTCTGGTTCCCATGGCTTAAATATCTACAATGAAGTTGTTTGGGACTTAGAAGGGCAGAAATGAGGACTGAATTTTGTTGCAAATTCCAAATGGATGAGTGGGCTGTGAAATTAGCTATGACATCTACACCTTTTTGAAAATGCCACAGTGAATGCTTCCTCCAAGCCTCAGGTCTCAGAGCTCAATGAAAGGCACAGCAACCCTATTCCCCACAGGGGCAGAAGGAGCCAGGGAACTGGTTTGCTGGCAGTTATGCTCTCATACTAAAGTTGCTCACATGGTGCTCAGGCTGCACTTTCTTCTTCCACAGCAAATCCCCAAAAATAGAACAGACACTGAAAGCATGACACTTGCTACAGCTTTCCAGTCCAAGTTGGCCTAAGGCTGAGGTGGGGGAAGCCTCAACAAAGAGCAAGGATTCAGCAAAGACTTTTTTTGTTTGTTTTTCTCCTCCCAAGTGCTCTGCTCAGAGGCAGGGTTCCTGGCTGGTCCACTCCTGTTTCCAGAGCAGTTACATAACTACTGCACGACTTCAAAGACAGGTTAGCGGAAGCCATTAAGGATGTTTTCCATCTCTGGACTGTAGAAACTTAAGGTGGTTTGTCAGACTAAAGAAGAAAACTTCCCTTGGAGGACAATAATTATCTTCTGCAAATGCAGCTTTAATTCATTGTTGACATATTTAAATTTGCAATTAATCTTTAAAAATTGATTTTACTCCAACTCTGTTAACTAGGGTACATCTCCTCTAAGATTATTCTCCTTAGTGGTAGATACATAAAATAATATTTAAGAAAAAACATTTTTGCAACTTGAAGCAGTGGCATTTCCTATGAAAACCTTAACCTGATGTTTAAGATGTCATCTTATTGCATATGAAGTCTGTGTCAATTGGATTCTTGGTCAATCTAAAGTGACTTCATTTAATGACCATATGGGGAGACAGAAGAAGAGAAAACAGCAATACTAAAATGGAAGAGGAAATTCAAGTGTCAGTTTGAACAAATATTAACTGTAGAGGAATGCTTTGTGTGTTAAAACTAAATTGAAAGTCCACGTAGAGATATTTACAACAAACTTTCTCCAGTGTTCCAACTGTTCCTGGAATACACAGGTAAGTACAGAAGGTTCTAATTCATTCAAATTAATGCTTTACTTTGCCTCAGACTCTTAAATAATTGTAATATCCTTGCAGATCCTATGCCTCGTTTTTGGAGGTAATGCCTCTTTTTTAGGTCATGGAGGGACTTTCCAAGTAATCCACATGAGTCAGTGAGAGAAAAACCTTTCTTTGAGGCAGGCTCATTCCTAAAAGAAGAGTTTGAAAAGCTCACTCCAAGCCCTGCCTTAATCTTCCAAAAATCACACCCTATTGCTAAGCCTTTTCCTTTGGTCTCATGTCACTCACTGACTTGTGCAATCCTACAGATCAAGGCAGGAGTGCTTCCTTTCAGGAAGTACCCTGGATTCCTGCTGAAAGTGGTCAGTATTTTGTCTTTAATACATGAGTATTAGAAAACCAAACCAACCACCTATAACAACAGTAGCTTCTCCAAATCCTTGTGAATCCAAGGAGAGGCTTTTACTCTCTATATTAAAGGTGGTAAGTGGGCTAATTGCTAATCAAAAAGCAAAAACTTTTCAGGTTCAGCTGTTGTAAAGGGCAAGAGGATCAAAGCATCCCCTAGCCAGAAACTGTCCAAATGAGTTCAGCACAAGCATGCTACAAGATTTCTAAAGCAGACCTGTCTGTGCTCACTAGAGTGAGTCACTTGCAAGTTCTCCAGTGACATTGTCTGAATGCCATCTAAATCAGTCACTTAGGACTCTATTTATGTCTGGGTTTTCTAAGATTGAAATCACTGAGCTGGTGGTTCACCCTCTCTCTTCTGCTCTTGCTGTCATGTTTTTTCTTTTTTTTAGACCTGGAGAAAAGGAGGCTCAGGGAAGACCTCATTGCTCTGAACTTCCTGAAAGGAGACTGTAGCCAGATAGAGGTCAGCCTCTTCTTCCATGCATCCAGGAACGGGAGAGGACATAGACTCGAGCTGTATCAGGGCAGATCCAGCTTGGATATCAGGAGGAATTTCTACACTGAAAGGATGGTTAAACATTGGAACCTTGGTCTTCCCAGGGATGTGGTAGAGTTGCGATCCATGGAAGTGCTCAGAAAATGACTGGATGTGGCACTTAGTGCTGTGGTTTAGTTGGCATGGTTGTGTTTGGTGAAAGCTTGGGTTCAGTTGTGGAAGTCTTTTCCAGCCTTTATGATTTCATGATTTGAAGATGGGATTACATGGACTGAAACACCCTGGTAAGAATTTGCCATTTGCTGTCTTGCTCAGATGTGTGATGCCCAGACTTTTTCATCCACTGTTTCTGAGCCCAGGAATTCTGTTGGTTAAAGGAAACCAGTACACAATAAATGCACTTTGCAGAAGAGGTGTGTTCTCCTTGCCTTATACATCTTTTCAGCCTGTTGTACCAGGAAATCTTATGAGCATCTCTTGTGAAATAAGGGTAACACCAACTGTCCAAGGCTTAAATGCTGTAAAGAAACTCTTTCTGCCTTGTTCAAATGTTGAATTAATGTTGCTAAATATTGACAGCAGTAATGAAGAGCTGTTCATCCTAATGACCATGATGCTCCCACGAGCAGGATAAATCTGGTGCCTGACTTGTGCTCAGCAGCAGATGCTCTGTAAGACTGTTAAAATGCCATGGCCATGTAGTGTAAAGAGTGTTATTTGTGACAAGACTCTTGAGTCTTCCTCTAATAGGGAAAAAACCACAGAGAATAGCAATCAAAGTAAATCCCAATGCTCCCAAAATGGTCGAGGAGTTCTGTAGGGCCTGGTGCATGACCTGCTGTGTAGATATGTGCCATTAGAACTGTCAGGTGAGAATAAGGAACCTTCCTTGTCCTGTTTTCAGGTCAGGGATGTAACACAGATTTACCTACTGGACATTTGGTTTTCTAATTTTTCTAGTTGTTCCATTACTTGCTGTAATGATTATTGGACAAGCTGGAATACTTCACTTTGTAGTAGATTGCAAGAGTTTTGAAGATAGATCTTGTTCCATAAGGCAGTTGATGGAGGCTGTATGTCAGGGTTAGGTTCAGCTATTACCCTGAGGTTTGGAACCATCCCAAATGCTAACCCTGTACAACTCTGCCTCTGGATCAGCACAGGAGCACAGCATTGATATTTGGGCTGCAAACTTACTGTAATGCAGCATTCCAAGTCTTTCTTCTGGCAATCTTTGCTGTAAGCTCTTTAAATAGCAGAACCCAAAATCCAAAGACAGTTTAGCATAGTTAAACATTTATGTCTGGTTTACAGTAAAGTTACAGAGGAGTTCCCAAGTTGTTTCAGTGAAGACACAGTCTTTTGTGTTTATACTTTTTTGGTAAGGAAGCTCCAATAATTAGTAAACAGACAGTGGTTTCCAGTTCTCTTCAAAGTCACTGGGGAGATGATTCACATAAACTTGGAGAGAGTATCACATTGCAGTGGTAGAATACACTGGATATATTTACATTGTAGTTGTCAGGGCAAGCAGGTTTTCAGATAATTTATTGATGGTAAGTTGTCCAAGCTCTTTGCAAGTGCAGGAGTTTCCCAGACCTTGAGACAGAGGGTCCAGCACAGCACAATGTTTATGCTGCAGAATAAAAGGATTGACAGCTCAGAGAGAGAGCAAGTATTAACATGGGGAGGGCAGGAATAAGCAGGAAACCACAGTAGGAAAGCCAGGATTTCTGAGTGGCAAAACAGTGCCCCATACCTGCCCACACAGGCTGTTTCCTGAACTGTCACATGTGAGCCATTGAAGAGGCCCAAGGAATGTGTCTGCACAGCCTCTTCTTGCCTGTTCTTTGCAAACTATGGTAAGTAAAAGAGCTGAGCCTGAAAGCTGCAGCCCCTTGGTGCTCTTGCTTCTCATCTTGAGAGCTTAGATGGCAAAAGTGTGATGCCAACAGCTGGAGATAAGCTTTTCTTGGTTAATGGGTCTCTTTGGATGCAGAAAACCACTTACAAACTATTTTTTCAGGAACTGGTTATGATTGAGTGTTATTGTGGACCTGAGTTTGGATGCAAAGCTTGTCTGTCATTGCTGAGTAACTGCATGTGCACGAAATGCAGACTAAGGGTGTTTACAGTGGACAAATCTATATTTAGACAAGCCCTGGATGTCAGCTTGACATAAGCTTAAAATAACATTCTCCCTTTGTGGAATCTTGCTTTCCCTTTAGTCTCTCCACTCACCAAGTTTGTCTTGGTAGTCAAAATTAAAGGACATGTGTTTTTTTGGGGCTCTTTACAGACGTTTGGAGAGATTAATTGTGAACTGTTTTAGCATGTGCTGTATTGCCAACAGATGAATGCATGAGCATAACCAGAGAAATGGAGTGTAATTTGGGATCGTGGTCTCAGCCTGTGAGGACCCAACACTAGGCTAAGGACTGCATTAAAACTAATGCTACATCTGAAGTGGCAGGACTGTATTATACTGACTCAGAAAAAACTGACAGTATTTGCATTGAAAGGAGATAGCAATGAGATGAGTTTAGGTTTCTGGCTGTTTCGTACTGCTACATTCCTTTCCATTTAATTGATGGAAAATAAATGCCTTGCTTGATACTTTAATGTAGTTAAACAGGAGAGGGAAAAACTAACTCGGGTCTATAAATGAACTTAGTACTCAAGCAAGATCAAAAGATGTCTGTGTACTCTGCAGAGTCTCACAGGAATGCATTGTGCTGCTTCCTGCCCTGGTAAATGTGTGCCATTAAACTTAAGTACCCCCTGTTGGCAAGAAACAGATTAATTTTCTGCAGGGAGTAAGCAAACACTACTTCTGGGGAGCCATCTCCAGGACTGATGCTCTGCCTGGTGACCACCTCAACAGGAATACTTGCCTTTGATTTGTTGAGATTGCAAATGTGGGCCAAACTTCAGATGACTTCAGCTCCAGTCTTTACAAAGATAAAGCTACCCATGGGGGAGAGAGCTGAGGATTTCTGAAGCATTTGGCTGTCACAGTAGTGAATGGTTTGAGTCCCACTGGAGCATCAGCAGCATGTGATGTTGGTAACAGCTCCCTCCTTGCCATGTGCTCAACAGCGAGAAGCTGGAGTCAATTCTGTGTTAAACAAATAAGTTGTCATTTTCTTAGATGTTCTTTAATGCCTTTCAGCCACCTCACTGTGCCACTGATCTGATTACTGCAGCCTTCACTGGAGTTTGCGGTGTTCTGAGATTTGCCTTGGTCCTGATCACAATGCTTTTCAACAGTACTAAGGATCCAGTTCACTATTTTTTATCTATCCACTGCCAAAAGTGAAAATATATTTAACCATTTTGGATCATATTCTTCCAGTGGTCACTCTAGCCCATTAAAGCATGAAGCTGATACAAAATAGAACTCAGAAAAGAGATCTGATATTCCAGATTAAGAACAAAAAAGCAGAGATAGCATAAACCAGTTTGCCTCCCTCTTGTTAAACAAGCACTTTATGTGCCCTAAATACAATGGCTCAGAAAGGGGTGTGACAGGAGGAAAAGGAAAAGACAAGTTACTGCGTTATTTTCTGGAAAAGGGATTTATTTATATGTTGTAATTTCTTTAATTTAGTGATACTTTTGCTGTCATCTGGTAACCATACGTACTCTTATATCCAAGATTTGCTGTCATTATGAGACAGCTCTGACTCTTGCCTTTCTCTGTAAGGAATCTTCTGATCTCTAAAGAAGATGTAATCTTTTTCCTAAAACAGTGAGTGCATTCTTGAGCTGTGCCAGTATGATAATGCACCATCTTAAATGGGGATTAGCTTCAATGTGAGGGGCATGTGACAGGATCAGGAAAGGGAAGTTGGGGTTGAACAACAGAAAATTTGTATCTCAGTAAAAATAGCATTTATGGTTTGCACTGGCATTAATCTTTGTGAATTTATGGCAAACCTGAAGGTCATGAGGGACCTATACCATAATAAAAATATACTGCTAGATATTTCCTGAAAGAAAATAGAACTGATAAATCCCTTTGCTTAGAGATACAGGGGTAATTTTATTTCCATTTTACACTCTTAGCAGATGTGATTTATGCTGTCAGCACTTGTCATTACATGGTGTTCTTTTGTATTTTAATTGTGCATGTGATTTTGAAAATAGTCTTAAAATAATGTGATTTTCCCTA
The DNA here is from genome assembly GCF_903797595.1 of Erithacus rubecula. Taxonomy (NCBI): domain Eukaryota; kingdom Metazoa; phylum Chordata; class Aves; order Passeriformes; family Muscicapidae; genus Erithacus; species Erithacus rubecula. The sequence goes on from NC_136660.1 coordinate 6,768,982, forward strand.
ATGTTCTAAATATGGAAAATTTCATTATTTGCTAAACCCAAGCAGTTCCTTTATCAGTTTAGAGAATGCAAATATATGCAACAGATTCAGAAGATTATGTTACATAAAAATTGTCACAGTTTGTTACAATGAAACTGAACGTCAGACATCTTCAAAAAACACTCCTTGCAGCTGCATAGGTTGATGGTTGATGGTGTTGCGTATCAAGAGCATTGGAATTATACTAAGCAAGTTTAAATTACTTTCATTAGATAGTTTTTCCCTCATTTGGTAATATCCTCATGAGGAATACTGGTGATATCCTCATTACCTGCAATGGGTAGTGTAAGAACCTAAAAAACTCTTCACCCCTTCAGTCATGTAAAAGTAAACAAATAAAAAAAAGAAGAAATTATAGACTGCAGTTTTTTAAAGCTAGATGACTGCTGCTTTTCTTTTGTTACAAGCTTTGCAGAACTTTTGCATGTGATGTTTGTTTTGTACTTAGGTAGACTTAAAGACTAACATGAAAAACTGATTTACAAAGTAACATTTGAATCATAGTGTGGTTTGGATTGGAAGGGACCTTGTAGATCATCTTGTTCCAGCTCCCCTGCTATGGGCAGGGACACCTTCCATTACACCAGGTTGCTCAGGGCTCTGTCCAAACTGGCCTTGAACACTTCCAGTGGTGAGGCTTCCACAACTTCCCAGAGCAACCTGTACCAGCTCTCTACCCTTACAGAAAAGACTTTTTTCCTAATATCTCTTATACACCTCCCCTCTTTCAGTTTAAAGTCATTACCCCTTGTCTTGTCACCACATGCTCCTGTACAAAGTTCCTCCCCATCTCTCTTGTGTGCAGCTGACCAGCTTGTCAGACATTGTTAGACTGGGGACACAGTTCATCTGAACACAGACTTCAGGCCTTGCCCATGTTATGGGACCTCTGCAGAAGATGGTAGTGTGGAAAACTTGGATTTAATATTATCAGTGACTGTGGGAGGGACAGTTCTGCCACTATGTCTGCATCTTCCCAGACAAAGTAGGCAATATTCCCTGTCAGTGCAATTGTGATGGTACCAGAGAGCTTTGTGCTACTTTACCAGCATCTCCTGGGAAATCTGTGTTCTTTGCATCTGAAACAGTCTTGTTGCCTTTCACACAAACCTGAGAGAGGATGTAGTGACCCTGCTTAATGTGGTCAAATAGCACTTGACAAGCCTCATGCTTCTCACCTCATACATGAAGGGTTAATTTACAACTTCTGAAGCGTTGACTTCTGCAGCTGCTGAAGATAAATGAGTGTCCTTTAGACTGAGTGCATCAATATTTAATATGTCTGCTTAAATTAAACTCCAGTCAAACTACTGATTGTTCTCATCACCTTCTTCCCCCTTCAATCATTAATGGACATTTTCCACAAGCGAGTTAACAAAACACCTAAGATGGACTTTGCACACATTAGCCTTGGCCTTTCGTTCTGGACTCTCTCCTCCTACTCTGATTGCATAAGGACTGCAAAATACAAAAGGATGCTCCTACTCTGATTGTATAAGGACTGCAAAATACAAAAGGATGCTCACCAGCCTGGACCACAGTTTAAAGGACAGTAGTTGATCAAATAATTCGGTTATGTTCTGAGATTTTCCTCTATTGCAGAATCTGGCCATCTTTAAAATCAAACAAGCAGACATACAAAAAAACCTCAACAAAAACTCCCCAAACCTGCTGCCTCTTTACCCAGGCTGATAAAGTTTTTGATCAGATTTAGGGTGTTCAGCATCAGGTACATTCCTTGCTAGGAAGGAGCCCTTCCTAGACGGTTGTTTGTATATCCTCTAATTTTCCTCTCTGTGCCTTCAGAAGCTGCTGCTAGTGCACTGTCTGTGAAGTAAAGAGCATTCCTCGATCATCTGTTCACTGGTACAGCTGCGAGTGACCCAGAACACCACATCCTGCAACCATGGTGTACCAAAAATCAGGTAAATTTTAACTCGGTGCTGCTCTCATTCCTGGTCATGCTACGCAAGTACCTTTATTCTTTGGATTTCTAGACCCCATAGGCTGAGGGGAAAAGTGGCTTTCAGGAATTATTCAGTGTTTTACTTCATTTTCTATTTTAAAGTGAGGATTTAAAAATTCTGGTGATGTGTGGTATGAAAGTGTAGTTATGAACAGTGCAGCTGCAACACTTACAGTTCACCAGCTCTTGGAAGGCCATGTAGAAAGGGTTTCTGAAGGGAAGAAATTAGAAGATTAACCAGTGATCTGAAATCCAAGCCAAAGGGCAGTTGCCAAAATACTATAGGCCAAGTGAGCAGAAACCTAGTTGAACGGAGCTGCATTGCTTGTTATGAAACCAGGACAAAGGAGACATGGAATAGGGACTGTTGCCTCCAACCTTGTACTTCTGTGGCTTGTTTTCCCAGTTCTATATCTTACCAGCAGGGTTGGCCTCTCAGAAGTATAGTATGCACTTGACTGCCATGTTCATATTAAGAACTGGTTTAATTAAAACAGGGGACTTGTCATCAGCAGTACATCCAGAGAAGTAAGAGTAAAGCAATTAGGCTCAATATGTATTCATTTAAAGTGCACAATTATTCTCAAGCAGGGTTTCTTGTTCAGGTCCGAAGCTGCCTGTGACCTGAACTCAGTTTGGTTTACATCTGACTGGGATTATTTCCTCTGCATAAGGATCCAATGTGTGTCAATGTATTCCTGTCACTGATGTGCCTTAACTCTTCTGGACATTTCTGTACAAACCATTGTGTACTTGTGAATACACTAATTTTTTCAGATGCTCATAACCAATTTTGCTAGAGTGAATTATTTAATTTTAGCCTATAAGATTGTTTTTTAAGCTTCTGTATTAAGCACTGTAATGAGAACTGGAGTTTTATGTGCACTTGATTGCAAAATGGTTTTGTATTGAAGTGTAGGAAACAGCACATCTTGGACAGTTAATTCAGAATTGTTGTTTCCCAGCCATCTGTTGGGTGGCTATGGAAAGATTTCAGTTACCCTTTCGATTTCAGCCTGTGTCCAGAAGCCCAAGAAGCAATCGAAGTAAACAGCGTCTGTTTACTGTTTGGGCAGCTGTCTTCAGTCATTTGTTTGAGCAGCCCCAGTGCACGTGTTCCCAAAATGCTGTGCTTCCCAGGGAAATCTCTGCAAGCAGCCAGCTAGCCCAGCTTTTCCGAATATCTATAGCGGTTACCTGGGGATGGAATTTAAGCCTACTCACCTCCTTTACATGTGTAATGCATATCCATTAGAACAGTTCATTCCTTTTGCTTCACAGTAACCTCTTCCAGTTATTGAAGAATGCTATTATGTTTCCCCTTTGCCTTCTCTCTAGTTTAAATGCTGTTTATTTCAGTTCTCCTCCCTAGAACAAATTTCTAGAGCTCTCGGAGTCCCTGTTCTCCTTCCTTCACCCCTCACCCCCCCGCCCCCTTCAGCTGGCTGCCCTTTTCGACATGAGATACACAACACTGCCATATGCCAGCTGAGATGTCTTAGGAGTGAAGCTTGACTTTATGTCATTCTTCTGTCAGTCCTTCCAGTAGCTAGCATTAATTTTGGTATTTATATGAACACTGTGAGGTGTGGATCAAAGACATTTGAACTTCACAAACCTTTGTAAATATTGCATGAAGGAGCAAGTCTGGACTGCAGGTCTGAAAAGGGGAGTGATGTTCCTGTAGGAACTGCAGAGGGTGTGAACATCTGAGGTTGCATCAGAATTTCAGGTCTAGGAATATTTCAGAATTTCACTGCACTCTGGGAATGTTTATATTTCCACCTGCAGTGTGTGGTTACATGAACTCTAATTGTGTAGAGGTAGCAGCAGTGCTGTCACGCTGAACACACCCGGGGTAGAGGCTGATGCTTTGCCGAGTGTTCAGCCAGCTTCTGTGACAGCCTTTGCAGTCTGGAGGGTGAATATCGGAGGTGGCTGAACTTGGGCGACTTGACAACTACCTTGCCGTATGTCTGACAGCGCTGGCCATGCCATGCGCACGGGCCAGGGCCGTGACGAGACGGCCTCTAAAGGCAGTGGGTGCGATGATACACGAGTGAGCTGTCTCTCCCCTGAGCTGGCAGGCTGGTGTGGCAGTGCTGCATGTGCGCTGCTGCATCGCCGTCTGCAGCGCAAGTTTGCGGCCTTTTGGCATCGCTGGCGGCGGGAGTCAGCGCCATCCCCGACCTGCGGCCGCTCCGCTGCCTCGGGCACCCGCGCGGGTTCCGCGGCGTGTGCCCGGTGCAGCCCGGCCCTGCGGCTGCCTCGGCGCCGTGCAGGGGGCGGGGGACGGCGGCGGGGGGTCACCGTGCCTCGGGCCGGGCCCTCGCTGGCAACGGCGGGGCTGCGCTGGGGACGGGCAGGGGCTCCCGGCGGGACACCGCGGCGAGCGCCGCTCCCCGCCGCCTCTCGGGGCACGGGGGCGGCTCCCGCACGGCATCGCTGCGGCCGCCCGGCCCCAGGCTGGGGACGACCCTCGGCCAGGGACGCGTGTCCGCCCGTCCCCGGCGAGAGCCGGGCATGGGGGCGGCGGGGCGCGGGTCTGGCCGCGCAGCAGGAGCGGGGCAGGGCGGCGCTCCGCGGCGGAGGTGAGTCCGAGCCGAGCGGCCGCCCCGCCTGCCCGGAGGGGCGGGGGGTCGGGGCAGCCCCCCCGCTCCGGGGCTGCGGGCGGAGGCGGCGGCGGCGGCGGCCCCCGGCAGCTCCTCCCCCGCCCGAGTTACAACCGGTTCGTGCCGGCCGCGGCCCGCCCGCCGCGCCGCGATGCGGGGCTGCCCCGGCTCCCCGGGGGCGGCTCCGGGCCCCCGCCCCACGGGCCGCCCGCCCGCAGGTAACGGGGCCAGGGCCCTCGGGGGGAGCCGCGATTCAGGGGCGAGGGGTGCGGGCGAGGGGAGCGCGGGGCGGGGGCGGCGGGAGCCGGGCGGCCGAACCCCCGCAAGGGCCCCTGCCCCCCGGTTCGGCCCGGCCCGGCCCCGCTCTACGGCGGGACCCTCCCCGGGGGCTGGGGCGGGGGCGGCAGGACCGAGTCGGGGGCCCGGGATGGCTCTGCGCGGTCTCCGGGGAGAGGCTTCGGGAAAAGCAGCAGGAGCGGATCGTGCTGCCGACCCGGGGCGAGCGCATCCCTTGCGGTGCCCATCGACGACCACCCCTCAGTGCTGGCTGTGGTGCCTCCTGTGCGCTCTCTTGGCATGCAGTGGGTACTGGGCGGTGTGCGACATAAGCACCTGCCGCGGGCACATGGCAGCGGGCGCCCGTCGCCGCGGGTGGGTGCCCATTGCGGGAGCCCACCAGCCTCGGTGTGTGCCCACTGCGGGACCCCTGTGGCATCTCGGCGGCTGCGGCTGCCCCGGTGTGGGGCACTGTGGCTCGACCGTGTGTGGCATCGGGACGGCGAGGGCGACCTCCGGTCACCTCCTGGCGCGCGTCGCTGCGCGGATGAGCGCTTCGCGTCGAAACTGGCCTGGAGGTGGAAGGCGTCAATGTGTAACGCGGGGCTGTGGGCTGGCCCCCGAGGGCGTGGGGAGAGGCGAGGCGAGCCGGGGGCTATAAGAGGCCATCCATCCTCTCGGAGACCCTGGCCAAGGGGGCACGGATGGACTGAGGGAACATGCCGAAGGGAGCCCTCGCAGGTTGTGATGCGTAAGGCGGCGCGCATCGTGCTCTCGTTTTGCAGAGGAGATCTCTGGTAAATCATGTTGCCTGGTTTTTAGCAGTGCCGGCTCACATCTGCCTACATGGATGCTTGCTAGTCCGGCAGGCACTAAAGGTGTGCTTTCGTGGGGGTTTTTCCATCTGATCTGGAGCAGTGAGGCTCTGGAAACAGGTAGGACTGGTTCTGCTGAGCTGACAGATTTTACAAAGCTAACTGGCTTATATGCTGCCCCACTGATGCTTCTTAGAGTAAACTAATTTTGCACAATAGCAAAACATTATTATGTTGTTGTTTTGTTTTTGTGTTTTGTTTTAAATTTCACACTTCTGTCAGCCATCAGAAGGAAACATTGATATTGACAACTTTCTTGCTTAACTGACAGAAGGGCAAGTAGCAAAATGTGAGAAATAGGCAAACCTAAATATTGAGACCCAGAAGGGAAATATATATATTCAGTGTTATGCAGGCAGCTCCTGTAGTTAGAACATCAGTTAAAATCTGAAGTCATGAAGGTTAAAGTCATGGAAGTACAGATGCATCTTTCAGTGAATTAATACAATGCTTATGCTGCTGTGTCAGTACACGTGCAGGTGTTTGGATATGATAAGTATGTTAAAAGCAGCTATAATGCACCAGTTCTCATGCTCTAGGTGTTACTTGTAAGCTAAGGCCAAGCAGAAATTTCAGATGATAATTGCAAGAGCTTGCCTGAAACATAAAAGAAATTTAAAAGAAATCTGATTCAGCTTAAAATGAGGGATGTTACTCTTCTGGCTGGTACCGTCTTGATTTGTAGCAGTGCCTTGCAAAACTTGACTAGCCCGGTGTTAATCACACAGTGTTTCTGCTGACATCAGCTTTCTTTGCAGCCATGCGCTGCTCGCAGAAAGCAACACACTTACCCAGGCTCCAGCTGCACAAAGAACAAACTGGAAACAATCACATTGCTACTGTCTTTCTCAAGATTCCCTTTGCCACAGATTAATACATGTTGCTGTGCTGAGGGCTAATGTTTCAGTGGTACTCATGTTCCTTTTTTGTGCTCATCTGTCATCTTTAAGCCAAATTCTAAGATTTATAGGAAGGGAGTTCAGTATTGTGATAATGGTGCTCAGAGCAAAGCAAATAGTTGCAGCCAGACACTTCTCTCTTTCCACATTGAAACTGTTGTTCAGTTTGTTCTCTAGGGTTTCTTTTTGTTGTGGTTGGTAAAGGCTTTCATCAAGCAGCTCTCTTCCTCTGATTATTATTCACAGTGAGTACAACTCACTGAAAAGCTTTTTCTCACCAAATTTCGAGTTACTGTTCAATTCTTTATGCTTCATGTCTCTTTTTCAGTATTTTAAGTTTAATTTGGTTTCCTGGAGTCTGAAACAATATCTCTAGGCTTAGTGAACAGAAAGGTTTGTGAAGCTGTTTCCATCTGAATCCTGGATCTTAAACGGTTGTTTATCTGTTACCAGGATGATACAAGTCTTCCTGGTTGGTTCTGAGAAAAAACCCCCAAATTATTGAGCCTCCACACTCCCTTCTGTGTAGGCTCCAGCTTCTTAATTTTTACTGTCCACATTTATTTTTACAGTTTGTGTCCTCCTCCTACTCAGACAGAAAATAGTAAAAGGCACTTTGGATCCTTCCCAAGTGGATGCACAGATTTGATGTCCATGCAGGTGAAGGTTCAGTTCTCACTGTCAGCTCTTTTCCCTGCTACCAAACTATTACAGTACAACTTGCCACTTTCAGAGAAGCATTAAATCATGTGCCAATAGAGAGTGGATTGATATCCACGGCCCCTGCAGTGGCTTGGCTGTCCAGGACATGGTTAACTGGCATAGCAGAGGGCTCTGGGGAGCAAGCTCCTCATGCAGGTCTGGCAGCTCCCTGCTCCCTGTGACCTTGAGCCTTCAGGGGAGCTAGAATATACCTCTGCAAGAGCAGTGTGAAGGAATAACCTGCAAAAACAGGAAGGGAAGGAAAGGGAGGAGAAGGGAAAGGAAAGCCAGATCATTAAAAACAGACTCTGGGATTTTATAGATCTATTATTCCTCTGAGGATGATTTCTGGGGAGGAAATGATGCTGTTTTTTACTTTTTGCTCGATAGTTGTGGACTGTAAATGGTTTGGAACATTCAGAGAATAGAGATGGTTTTGATGTCTAAAGTTTTGGGTTTTAGCTAAAAGATGCAAAAGAGATCTGTGATGTATAATAGGAGTTGTCAGGATGTAGAAGGTCAGTACTTCTACTGCTGTAAATAGGATGCAGTTGGTTACATTCAATTATACTGTGCCACATTGCAACAGGTGACAAACTAATCCAGAGGTTTTTAGTCTTTCTGTTAGAAGAGACTACATGACCTAAGACTACAAAAACTTTTTTCCTCTCCTGCCCAGTCCTTGCTTTCTTCCCCTCAAACATTTAGAGCAGCAGAACTGAACTCAAGAGTTGTCTTTGTGCCAGATTTTAGGGCATTGATATAATGAAAATCAATATAACAGCTAAAATGTGTTTGTTTTCTAAAGTTTATTTTTAAAAAAACATTAGCTGAGGCTATTCACTGTCTGCCTCCATTATTGTAGAGTTTTTCTGAAAACTTCCTTGCTTTGTCTCATTGTCTGGTTTTAAAGCTGTTACTTATTTCCACTATTTTTTCCTCTAGGCAGGGACAAGCCAAGCCAAGTGATAATTACTTAATTCATGGAGAGATGCATAGGTCAGCTCTTGGGGACTGCATTCAAATAACTCAAATATTTAATGTAGAAATATAGGGATCCATTTTGCATAAAAGGTGTTGTTATAGAAAAGTGCCTGTGACTTCTGTCTGTCCCAGCTGCCACCCTTGCATCTCACAGGATCAAGGGACACTCACCAGGCATTGGAGTAAGTCAGAGCTTATGTTTATAAGCTTAAACAAGTAACTTTGTAACATTCATAACTGGGAATGTTGTATCTTCAAGGGCAGTCAGTATATTAAAATTGTAAATCACTCCGAAAGGACCCAGGTTGTCAAAATGTATTTTACATTAGCAAGCGATGTTTTTGTTGTTTGAGGGCTCAAGGCTGTTGTCAGATGTTAATTAATTGCAGAGGATCAGTAGTTCTCCACTGAGAGAACTTGTTTGTTTCTGAAGTTTCACTGGGAAGATTATAAAAGGAAGAAATTTCATGTGAAGCCACCATTTTTTTCATAGTTATGTTGACTGTTGCAGGGGTATGTTGGCTGAAAACTCGCTTTGTTCTTTTTCTGCAGATAGTTGTCACATGAAGGTACATTTATAGGAAGCTGACGGATTTTTGCCATCACCTGTGAGTATCCACCCTCAAGGTAACATTTAAGTGCATCTGTAAATTAGATCTGGCCTTTTTAATGTCTATACAATTCCTCAAAATTTTATACTATAGTGTTTTTGTTAAGTTTTCTATGCAAATTCTTTAAAAATTGCTAAAGAAAAGGGTGTGAGGATCTCAAATGGGAATTCTGTTATCGTCTGCTTTTTTTCCCCATTGCTTTCATGCAGCAGTAATTTTTTTCAATTTCCTCTGGGTTCCTAAGTCAAAAAGGCAGTGCAATGCATTTACTTTTCTGCTTTGCCTCTTGGGAGTTTCCCAGAGCAGAGCTGTTACTGCAGCAGTCTTAATGTTCAAGCTGCAGTGTGGAGATGGTCCTTGAGAATATTTCATGAAGAAAACAGGGTAAGATCTTATCTCTTTCTGTCTTCCAGGGTGAAGGAAATAAAATTGTTGAGAATCATGTATCAGGTTAGCTGCAGAGCCAGGAGCAGGGCATGTGTTTTGTGATCATCACTTGGGCAGATTGCTCTCTGTAGAGAGGGAGAGCAGGCTGGTTGCGTGCACAGGGAGTCTCCAACACAATGTATCCTGAAAAACCTCTAAATCTGCTAGATTTTTGAAATATTGATTCCTACATTCACATGCTTGTCTTGAGAAGATGTGAGGGTGGTGGGTTATTTAAAGTCACAGATACACAGGTGATGCATTGTGCCATACAATAGAGCAAGGTGGCATTTCTGGAGTCCAAGAGGTGATTGCCAATTTGGGAAGGCTGGTGTGTGCCAATGGCACAGAGGGCAGACACTCTAACAGGTTATAGCAGATTTTTGTGTGCATGTTTGCTGCTGTCATGTCTTGGCATATAAGCCACACCTGTACACATTCTTAGAGCTCACTTCACTAATATATACAAAGTGATTTTTGGATGCAGCTCTCTACACATTTCTTTGTTGACAGAGCAGAGTACTTAACTGTTACTACTGCCAAAATATCAGTCTTCCTCTTGGTCTGCCCCTCCCAGAGTGCACTATCTGGTGGCAAACACCTAAAAAAATTAGCAAAACACTATGCTGAGATGGGAACTGAGTAGAGATTTTTTTGCTCCTTTTTTGACATTCAGGGTTTTAACAGCAGTTGACCACGGGGCTCTTGTTGAAGTTTTCACAAAGCCTGCTTAGCACTCAGCAAATTAAATGCTTTTCTGTCCTGCAGTGCTGGTGCATTTCTGACTTATTATGCTTTGGGTGGTGTCTTTCTGTGAGACAGCAGAGGGGCAAGTGTGGCAGTTCCAGTTTCCATTGGCTGTGTGCTGTGCTGCAGCTGTTCCTGAAGGATGGCTGAAGCCGGGCTCTGCCCGAGCCTGCTCTTCCCTGCACACTCCCTGGTGTTTGCAGCCCTTGGTCAGGCACGTTTCTAACTCTGCTCTGTCTGGGTTCTGTTTGCACAGGTGCTGCCTCTGCCCCCAGCTGACGAGATGGCATTTCAGAAGCCCCCCGATGGGGGCTGGGGCTGGGTGATTGTTGTCGTTTCCTTCTTCGCCCAGTTCCTGTGCTATGGATCACCGCTGGCGGTGGGAGTCCTGTATTTGGAGTGGCTGGATGCTTTTGGAGAAGGGAAAGGCAAGACTGCTTGGGTTGGGTCACTAGCAAATGGAATTGGATTGCTTGCCAGTAAGTGCAGAAGCAGTATCTATGTTAAATGAAACATTTCCAACTGATGCTTTCATCTGTGTGTGCTATTGGAATTGTATCAAAGATAGCTGAAAATGAGGGTGCTGCATTTTTGTTTTAGGTCAAGATGGGTAAGAAGAATACATTTATATTTTCACTATGCATAAACCAGAGCAATATAATGATAAAAGGGCAATAAAAATATTTTCTTTAGAAAATTCAAAATGATTTTATTTGAATAAGCTAGAAAAGCCACACACTGGGGAGCTGAACAGTAATTTTGCTGATGCATTTTTTTAAAAAATGACCCTAAGACTAACATTTATATTATTGTCTTAGAATCAGAGCAAAGTGTTAGTCTGAAATTATTCAAGAGCCTTATGGAAAAACAAGTCAATAAATCATTTACTTATTTTTCAGCTCTAGCAGTAAACCTACCAGTGAGAGTGAGTGAGGGCTCCTTTGCATTCTCTATTTGAGAAAAAACTGCCTTTGAAGGCTGGAAAATTATAGGTAACAGTAGCATTAAATAAAGCAATTTTACTGGAATCTTTCCTTTAGTAAGACATTGTCACTTGGAGAGTAACAGCAGAGTTTTAGGGAAATAAAACCCCACCTTGAAATTTTCTAGGTTGCTGTTGTTTTAATATCAGTCACAGGCATTTACTGGGTCATATCACTAACTTCTGTTTTTGAAAGATTCACAATGGGAGCTATTATCTATTTGCTAGATCTAGAAAAAATTGCTTGTCAGCAGGGCAGCTGCCACAGGCAAAACCAATAATGTGGCTTAATAGACAAATACAGCTCAGGGTCCTGAGGAAGCTCTCCTCAAAAGAAAGCTGGTCTTCCAACAACAATCCAGACCTGAATAAAGAACACTGCTTTGTTTGGGCTGGAACTGAACAAATACTGGTGTCACACCTGTTTTAGGGTTTTTTACCAACAGGCAGAAGAGAAGTGGGCAAAGACAGGTGGATCACTAACCACAATAAAACTATATTCAGTCTCAGGGTGTAAGTGGGTAAAGGACTGTAGATTGCTCTTCCATCATGCTTTTTTATTTTTCTGTGTTATGAGTATTTACTCCTGCTATTAGTTCATCAAGACCTAAATAAACTTGAGTGAAAGGGTGAAGTGAGAGGAAAATAAAGACAAACAAGGTAATTACTGAAGGAAAAACTAGGCAGAAGGAAATTTCAAGAGATCAACCTCTTGTAGGAGGCCAGAAGTCTCTGGCTTCTCTTAAGAGCCTCAGTCTCCTTTCCCTTATGTCAACACCATGCTAGTTTTCAGATTTTAGTGCCCTCTGTCTTACTACTGTTAGCAATTCTCAGCAGTGTGCTTTGTAGCTGTGCTGGTTTTGGCTGGGATGGAGTTCATTTTATTCTCAGGGGCTGTGTTTGGTATATGTGCTGAATACAGGGCTGATAATGTAGAGATGTTTTTCTAATTGGTGAGCAGGGTAACAGAGCTGAGGTCTTTCCTGCTGTTCTGCTGCCAGGCTAGTGGGGAAACTGGGGGTGCATAGGAAACTGGGAGGAGACATACCCAGGACAGGTGACCCCAGCTGGCCAAAGGAATGTTCCATGCCATGTGGCATCATGCTCAGTATGTGAACTGTGTGGAGAAGGAGGAAGAGGGGGATCTTCTGAGATCACCATCACATTTGATGGGGTCCTGCTCTCCTGGAGATATCTGAACTCTTATCTGCCATTGAAACAGTGAATGAATTCCTTGGTTTGCTTTGCCTGCATGCAAAGTGTGTGTTGCTTTCCCTATTAAACTGCCTTTATGCCAACCCAAGGGTTTTCCAGGTTTTACCCTTCTGAATCTCCCCATTCCTGCTGGTGGAGGAATGAGATAGGGACTGTGTGGGCTTGGTTGTGGCTGAGGTCAAACCATGGCAGCAGAAAATGGAAAGTACTGTGATGAATAATACAAATCAAAGGTGCTCTTGTGACTAATTTTGGTATGGAGTGATTAAATGAATGTTTGACAGGTTAGGAGGAATGCTATTTGTCCATGTGATTTTATTCTTTGAGTTTGGCATTCAGAAGCTCAATAGCCATTCTTACCTTTTGCACCTTCAAAAGAAAGTACAGGCAGGGTCTTTTTATTACACTGATGTTACCAGAGTTGACTGAAAACAAATTCTATGTTCCCAGCTTTTACCTGAAATGAAAGATCCTGCTGTTTGTCAACCCTCTGGGATCTGACTCTATGACAAATCTACTAAATTTCCTCCTTAAAAGTATGCAGTCTTATAATACAAATTGTTTAGTTTTCAGCTGATGAATAACCTTAAGTGGTATATTTTGAAGTGACCCTTGATTAGTGTGATGGATGTCTAGAGAATGTAATTAAATTACTTCTAAATTTTCTTTAAACTTGTAACTTGATACAGTCTTTTTGGAAAGACTCCTACACTTTTAATTAAGGCTCTACTGGAAAGCCATTAAAATTCTTCTGTGAGCTTTCTTCAACTTAACATGACTTTTTTGAAGCTGTAGAGGCCAGACTGGAATAGGAATGACAATTAGAGTAGATTAGCAACCACAGACAGGAAATACATCTGTGTCCATTTTCTTAGGAAGACTTTTCTTGTTGATAGCAGTGGAAATCACATTCACCAGCTTCTGTAAACAGAGGAAGTTAGGGCCAGTGACTGCTGTATTTCTACTGTAATTTCACCAAGCCCAAGAAGATATGTATGGCATCTGGCACAGAAAAAGGTTCTTTGTCTTGTCCCCTTTCCTCTATTCATGTAGTCTGAAACATTTTTTTAAGCAGCTGATGCTGGTGAGCACTTTCGTATTTGCTGCATTGGTATCCTTGCTAAAATGTTTATTTCTGACTTATGTGAGAGCTAAACTTAGACTGGAGACATAGAAACCCAGTACAGCACCTTGTTTATTTGGATTCATTTCCTGGGCACGTGGTGTTCGATTTCTGTCCTTTTGCTCAGCACAGACAGTGTTGCTAAGGCCAGTGGCTGCATGTTCACCTCGTCAGCTGGAAAGGGGATGGACAGGGAGCTGGTCCTGATCCTCTTCCTCACAGGATGGTTGGGTTATGGCTTCCTGTGATGACACCTTACCAAGCAGTGGAAGAAATGTGAAAGACAGGCATCAGTGTTATTGTAGAAGGCAGAGGTGAAAGCTTCTCCACAAAATTAGGTGTTACAATGTTGGTCAGGCTATGGCAGATGTGGCACATGGTTCCAGGGCTTGTTTGACAGGAAGAAATTAAAAAACCCTTGCTAAAACAGGCCAGAGAAGGATATTTATATGTATTCTAGAACATCATGTGTTTCTTCTGCACCAAGTGTTCTTAATTTTGCATCCATTTGGAGCCTGAAATGAAATTTGATCCATGTTACACTTCTTAAAAGCAGAACAAAGACCTTGGCACCTGTGATCAGCATCACAGCTGTTTATAGTAAGAGTTGACTTCACAGTCCTTGGCATAGGAGGAGACACCAGCAATGTCTCCATTCCCACTTCCCTTCATTGATGGAGAGAGAACAAAGAGAGGGTTCTCTCCTGACAGGCATGCCTTGATAATTTGATGGGATGTTTCTGCTGATCTGAGGCATTCAGTGCTAGATGTTTAAAGGTTCAATTTTGTGTTTCCAAGCAACAATTTTACAACTCTATAACTGCCTTTTCAGCATCTACGTATTTTTGGACAAAAGCCTCACACAGACATAGCCCCTAATGTAAAGTATGCAAGCTGTAAATAGCTTGTGTAAGTGAGAGGGTGTCCCCAAGATTCCTCTGAAAAGAAGCCCTATTCACATAACAACCTTTTTTAGGAGGGAACTGTCTTTCCAATCAGTTGGGAGTGGGTTGCTGCCCAGTGTAAAACTTTTTTTTTCTGATCTATATTCACATCCAAAGTACAGGCATTTAGAGAATATTATATTTATTATAACCATGTTTTAGAAATGCTCTAAATGCACAAAAAATATTCTTATATTCTGTTCAGTGGATTTTATGTGCAGTCCATGACCGTTTTTTTCTACTCTACAGTTTCAACAGGCTCAGACAGATGCCCAGATAGGGTGGGTCAGATTAATGTAGGTGATAAGAAAAGGAACTCAGTTGTCCAATACAATTTGTTTAGCAAAAGAGTTTTGTGTATGAGGTGAAGGAGGGAGGACCCTTGAGATTAGTGAGTGGATGGAGTGTCATTTTGCAGAGTTTTTTTTCACTTAATGTAAAAATATTAAGGAAGAAAGTGCAAGCTCTTGATATCCATAAAAAAAACCAACTCTGTACTTGTCAGGTGGTCAGCACATTTATATAGGTTTAAGTTCCTGAGTGCAGCTGCTGGCTTGTTTTCATGACTCAGGAAGGACTCGCTGACACATCCAGGTCTCACTGAGGGTAAAGTAATTCAAAATAATCTTAATGAAAATACCAATGATCCCTCCATGGTATTCTTCCTCTTTGGTCTCTCTTTATGAAGAACTACTGTGAAAAGCAATTTTCTTTCCCTGCTGCTTCCCATTTAGTCTGGGGATCTTGTTGACTGCTCCCCTGATAATTGTGTTGCTGACTGCGAGCCATGACAGGTTGTGTGCAGAATAGCAGTGTGTCTGTTCCTGTGCTGAGTCTTTCTTCCTGGAGTTAGCTTTCATTCCAATAAACTGTGTTGCTCTCTTTTTTTGATTGAGTTTGGTTTAAAGATACATCATTTGAAAAGGAAAAAGCCCTAGAGATTTTATCTGTAAAAGAGGTAAATATTTATCAATGTCATCAAATATTGTACTGGTTCCAGTGCTAACCCCTGGAGCTGCTGGCAAGCTAAACAAAATGCTGTCTTGAAAGCTATTTTTCATGCTTACCATTGAGGATTGCCACTGGGATTTTTTTATACTGTTCATATTGTGGTGAGAGTCAGCTAATGAAAAACCTTATGCTGCTTGAAGATCTGTTTCCTATTGGCTATATCCAGGCTCCTGCATTCTTCAGAATGCCCACTTTGAGCAAAATCCACAGGGCAGGTCTCAGTCCCACTCTGTGAAAGTTGGATTTTTACTAGAATTTACTGCCTTTAACCCATTGTGCTTCAAATATTTATAAAGAATAACAAGTTTGTGTGCAGTCAACTCCTGTGCAAATCCCATGGTAATAACTGAAGGTGCTGTGCCTGGTGGAAAAAAAAAAGCCAATGCTATGGGAAACAGAGAAAAGGAAGCAGTGCAAGGAGGCAGGAAAGGACAAAGGCGCTGACTGTTAAGGGGATTTTCTTTTGTGACTCATTTTCTAGCAGTGTGGAAGTCATGCCTAGTGTGAAGGGGAAGATGGAGCTGTTTTTCTGCTCAACCCAGAGACTTATAATAACTATTTTAATGCTTATACTGGTGCTCCTTCTTATAAACAGGGCTGTTGCTGAGCTGCCAGATGTCTTGCTGTGTGAGATGGCAGATTAATACTGAGCTTACTGGAGCAGGCTCTGCAGTTTTGTGCAGGTTGTTTTCCATGTTAGAGCAAAAAGATCTCTTTGTACTCTTTGTTCTCCTTTGGGTTTAGATTTTGTGAGTGGGATAAGCTGGAAGAGCATCTCCTTGTGCCTTTGTCAGGGGTGGTTTTGATCATACTCCAGTGGACATGTCCTTGTCAGGTTATGAAGCCACATCTTCCAGCTCTCTCTCTTGTTCTGGCTTGGGGTCAGAGGGTCCAGTTTCACCTTGGATGCTCTAGTAGGGGTCAGTGATATCTGTACCAGCATCACCACACCAGACTGGACAGAGACCTTCTGAAAGTTGCTGTGTCAAAATGCAGGTGGAAGGGAAATGCTATTTGTCTTAGCAAGGTAGTCAGAAATAAAGAATAGAAAGAGTGCAAATTCCTCTGCCTAATTGAATTATGTTAACACTACCTTCTGTTCTTTTAGTGTAGAAGAATTGTTTATACAATACAGAGTCAATCCTTTGTTCATTTTTAAATCACATGGTTTTGGGAAACAAACCAATCTTAATTTGCCAACTCTAGTAATTAATTCTAAGAATCAGCAACAATTTAATGCTCTCAGCTTTTGTTCTCAGCATGTTACTCTGCCCAGGTTACACTGGCCAGCTTTCATTCCTACAGTGTGCTGACTCTTGAGAAGCAGCAAATGCTTAGATCTTCCTTTTTCTTTGCTTCCAAAATCCAATTAAACCTTTCTTTCCTGGAATATTTTCTTGATTCCTCTGTAACTGTGACTCTTTGCCTGGATAAGCCCCAACTCAGACTCACCCCCTTTTATGTTCCCTGGGCAGATGGCTCTAATGTAGGGCAAAAGTTCTGGCCTGCCTTGTCTTTGAGGATCATTTCACCTGCTGACGAATCTCTGCTCCTGCCTGCCAGAACTGCTTGTCCCATGGCTGGCAACCACAGGAAAACCTTGCCTGCATTCCCAGCTGCTCACTCCTGTCTACAAACCTAGGCAAGCACCATCCCAGGCTCCAACTGTTTGCCTCGTATCACCTTTCTGGGCTCACCTCCCATCTGCTGGCAATCCCAGGAATGTGAGTCAGGGAGCACTAACCTTGGCAAATGGCAGACTCCAAAATTACTGCTTTTGCAGATTGAATCGACCGTGGCGTGTATGTGTGTCACTTCAAATGAGGTGCAGATGTTGTGAGGTGGTTTTGTTTGTTTGTATTAAATAACAGCAATTCATCTGTGTATCCAACTTCTAATCTCAGAGTTGCTGAGTTTAGAAATGGGGCTAATATCTAGGTTTATGTATGAATGTTTGGAACTGCAGGGTTTCAGATAAGTTTTCTTTGCAAGCCAAGCCCCTTGCTGGTTGATTATTTATGCAGGGCACCAAGCTTGCATGCTACTTAAGATTAAAAGGTGTATTCCAGGTCACACAACTGAAAATAAGTGTTTGTTCTACAATTTCTGTGAGAGAGAACTGGCTGAGTAGAGGCGGGATGCGAATTCTGCCTCACTTTGTTCTTGTTTTGAAGAACTAAGAGAATTAAGGACCAAGAAATATTGGGGAGTAATCCCTCATGGTCTTGAATGTTGGTCTATCTGTTCCCAGGAAGTGACTTCTGTTTTCTATGGTTTTACAGGAGAAGTAGAGATAGGTAGTAAAGGATTCTTTGGCAGGACACCTGACTAGTGGGTATTTAACTCCCTCGAAAATCAGGGAAGAGTGGTGTTTGTGGTTTGATATACCAGCAGATATTCCCTCTGTGTAAGTACCAGGTGGCATTCTTACTGTGACTCTGCTCCCAGGTTACTGTTTTTCCAGTTCATTTCTATTAATCACAGTTTTTCTGCTCTGACAAGAAATAGCTTCTTGCTTAAGGCTTGGCTGATGGTCTACCTTGTTTCACATCTCAAGAAGACTCAGAACCTTTGTACACCTTAGCTGTGTGGTGACAGTGTTACAGTCCAGTGTGTTTTGTATCTTCCTACATGTAAGGAATGTTTCACTTGCTCTTTCCCTCCCATCACGAGGACCCTTTCACAGCCTTGATGTTCAGTTTCTCCTTGAGAAAAGTTTTTTGAGCCTGACCTTGAATATTTTTATAATGGACTGCTTTAGAGAACCCAGCGAAAATGAGTAGTCTGAATTGTTATCTAATATAATTGTACATTTAAATAGTTATCATAAGAAACATTTCCACAGATTGATTTTTTTTTTTTTTTTTTTTTTTTTTTTTTTTTTTTTTTTTTTAAGAAGTTCTTCCTGGTGCTGGTATTTACTAGGAATGGTTGCCCTATTTTTTCCCTCTAGGTCCTGTCTGCAGTATATGTGTATCATCTTTTGGAGCAAGACCAGTAGCTATCTTCAGTGGCTTCATGGTGGCTGGGGGCCTCATGATGAGCAGTTTTGCACCCAACATATACTTCCTATATGTTTCATATGGGATAGTTGTTGGTAAGAAACACCTTCCCTTCATTTTGAGTCTTGGTTTATGAAATGGGAAACTGATTTTCAGAGAAAGTAGTAGTCTGGGACTTGATTTATGAAGGAATACTTTACTTTTGGACTGGGAGGGATGTTGCAGGGGCAGACTGTTGCCACATAGTAGAAGATAAAAACAATGTAAGTGTTCCTGAGGGTTTGAAAACAGTTTGTCCTCTGCTGACACAATTCTTAGAGACGGAGGAGCTAGGTTATACTTAAGGGTTGGAATTAAATGGGTCTTCTGCTAGCACAAAATGCCAATCTTAAAGAAGTAATATCTCTTCTGGAATTTTGTCACATTCTCCTTGTAATTTGATAAATTCGAGATCATTAGGGAGCAATGCAGCTCTCCACAGGGCTGCAGTGAGCATGCCATGCTGTGCTAGAGGCGTGGAAGCGCTGCTCTCCTGGCAGCTGGTGCCCTGCCCTCCGTGCTGCTTATCGAGTTGACTGTGTCAGGCGCCCGCACCGCGCTGTGCTGCGGCCGGGCACGGCGCCACGGGAGACAGCCCTGCCAGCCCTGGGCTCAGAGCCCTGCACCCTTCCACACAGCACAGAGCTCAGCCACGGAGCTCCTCCAGCCTGCTCTGCCAGCCTCAGCACCCAGGGACCGTCAGGGACAGCACGGGCAGCCTGCGCCCTGTGCTGAGCCAGAGCTGAAAGGTGCCCACAGCATCACCTGGGGGATTACGAAGGGGCATTCATCTCCTAGAGGATGTACTGTGTTTTATATCTAACTCCTTTTATCCAGGTCTTGGATGTGGCCTTTTGTATACTGCAACAGTTACCATCACGTGCCAGTATTTTGACAAACGAAGAGGCCTCGCACTTGGTCTGATTTCAACAGGTAAGACTTCTAATGGCCATTCTCTCCAGCTTTTCAACTCTGATACAGCTACCATTACCCTGGCAATAAAACCAGAATATTATGTTTTTCTCAGTTATTCACTGTAATTAAAGAAAGTTACTATTTTCTTAAATCAAAAATATCAGTAACAATGAAGAGAAAAACTCAGGCTCTGGATAAAAATGTAACTACATTTGCAGGCTTATGCTGTGGGTCATCAATATAGATGAAGAAAGGATATTCTCTGAAGTGAAAGCAGATTCATGTAGCTTGGCTTGTATGCCATGGATAGTGAGGGGAAGCCTTCTATAGAGTCCTCTTTTTTCTCTTAGTTCTTACCCAGGATCAGAGGTGAGAAAGAGATTGGAGATGCAGGATATAAATGCTGCATCATCACTACCTCACATCAGCTGTATCTTGACACTTTTTAATGGAGCGAGTAGAAATGGCTGTTGTCCCATGCCTTGCTTTCTGTGTGCCATGGGGAGTCTGCTCTGACCTGTTTTCTCAAGCAGCTGTCAGTGAGGAGACACAGGATCAGTATAGTCAGTGCTGTGAGATATTAATACCACATCCACACAAGCTGAGTAAATAGGAGCGTCTTCAGAAATACTTCTTGGGATAATTTTCAGTGGCTTTGTTTTGGATTCCAGATAGATTGCCTTAAATCCTGATCTTACTCTGCCCTGGTTAATTTAGGTACCTGGAAGGCAAAACAAATATGGATTTTGTAATTGATTTTTCCTGTGTGTAGCACCAACGTATACAAATGTCTTGAATATAACCTAGAGACAGTCTTCAGCAAATAATTTTAAAGTTTGTCATTAAATTGACTTGAAAGCCAATGTTCTGTGTTTGTGAGAGGATATCCACTAGTTAAAATGGATATGTGCTCACTTCAGCCAAGAGCCTTTTCTTTATATTACTGGGATTGCATTAAAATCTTGTGCTCACAGTAATTTCTCACTTTTCAGTGCTTTCTCCTGAATGGTCAAATTTCTCAATTGCATGATAAGTCATGTTGAGCTTCAAAAGTGCCTTTGGAGTAGACTCCCCCCAGGCAAACACTGCTCCTTATACACCAGGCAGTCAAGGGCTGCTTCTAGGAGGGTCCTTGGTGAACTCCTGGTCTGTTCCTGCCTGGGAGGAGGAAAGGGACAGCAAAAAGAAAGAAGGGCAAAATGTTGGAGTGGGAAATTCTAACTGTACTAACTCAAAATGATACCTGAAGGGACACATGTATATGAGTGCAGGGCTGAAGGGTGGCTTAATAGCTCTTTGATGTTTTTAATCAGATATAGGATTGATCCTACTTGTCTATAAAGTGTCTGCTAGTGTTATTTGTCACAAATTGTTCAGATATTTTGGGAGGATTTTTTTTTTTTTTTTTTTTTTTTTTTTTTTTTTTTTTTTTTGTGGCTACTCAATAAACTGTAACTTCAGGAGGGATGATGATTTACCAGTTCATTAAACTTGGGAAAGAGGAGCACAAATGAATTACCATTCCTGTGGCAGTGTATTCACAGCTGCTGAATTGTGGAATTTTGTTAGAGTTGAAGAATGGTCTTGGTTCTTCAGTTTAAACCAAACTTATTTTTCTTTTATAGGCTCAAGTGTTGGACTCTTTATATATGCAGCACTGCAAAGAGAGCTTATTGAGCTGTATGGACTGGATGGGTGTCTGCTAATAGTTGGTGCCCTGTCTCTAAATATATTAGCATGTGGCAGCCTAATGAGACCTTTGGAATCATCCAGTTCTCCTCAACCAGAGAAAATGTGTGTGGACAAAGTCCCAGATCAATATTTTGTTTACCATGGAAAGGAAAAGACCATTGAAGAAAACATTAGCATCCTTGAAAAGGGCTATATTGATGAAAAATGTGTGAACAATGTGCCTGATTGCAAACAGGATATCATT
Source organism: Erithacus rubecula (assembly GCF_903797595.1). Classification (NCBI taxonomy): domain Eukaryota; kingdom Metazoa; phylum Chordata; class Aves; order Passeriformes; family Muscicapidae; genus Erithacus; species Erithacus rubecula. The sequence continues at coordinate 6,790,286 of NC_136660.1, forward strand.
TTGAACAAGAATGTATTGAGCTCAATAAATGTAAATGAGAAAGACACTTACAAAAAGAAAGTTGTAGAACAGACAAACTTCTGCAAGCAACTCGCCAAAAGGAAGTGGCAGCTCTATTTGACCTACTGGAAGGAGACCGTGGTTCTTTTCAAGAACAAAGTATTTTCAGCTCTCTTTGTTGCCATCTTGCTCTTTGATATTGGTGGATTTCCTCCTTCTTTGCTCATGGAAGATGTAGCAAGAAGTGCAAACATTAGTGAAGATGACTATTATATGCCCCTTATTTCCATTATTGGCATTATGACAACTATTGGCAAACTTATTTTAGGAATACTGGCAGATTTTAAGTGGGTTAGTACTTTATATCTCTATGTAACTACCTTATTAATGACAGGAGTGGCCTTGTTTGCAATTCCATTTGCCAAAAGTTACCTTACATTAGCAATGCTTTCTGGGGTCTTGGGTTTCCTGACGGGGAACTGGTCAATTTTTCCATATGTAACAACAAAGACTGTGGGGATTGAGAAACTGACTCATGCCTATGGGATATTGATGTTCTTCGCTGGACTTGGGAATAGCCTCGGACCACCAATTGTAGGTAAGGTCAAGGTGGACAGTGTAAACTGAACATGAGCTTGCCACAACCAGACAGAATGCTATTGCATGTCTAATAATAATAGGCAAGATGAAATCAAAATCTGTGACAAAAAATAAAGGCTGTTTGGCTGATTGTGTTTCTAATTTGGCTTTGATGAAAAACACATTTCATGTCTAAAAGGTCAAACAGTATTTTAGGTTCTGTGCATTAATTGTTTTTCTTATTTTGTTGTTTGTGGTTTTTGAATTGATGTGTGTTTCTCTATGTTCTCAATGCTGTGTTACATTTCACTGATGCTCTTCTCTCTCATCCCCATCCTCAGGCTGGTTTTACGACTGGACGCAGGAGTACAACACTGCTTTCTATTTCAGTGGCTTTTGTGTCCTGCTGGGTGGATTTCTCCTGCTGTTGGCAGCGCTGCCCTGCTGGAATGCCTGCACCAATCAGAGTTCCAAGCTGCCTCCAAATACTTACTCCTACAAAGTTGCATCTAACACTTAGGTGACAACTGGAAAATGCTTTGCACCTTTTTATATTATCCAGCAAAGTGTTTTAGTAATTTTCCACTTATTTATGAAGCCCACAAATCCTCTTTCCACTAGAAAAATTCCATTGTTGCTTGTTGTTCAGTTCCTTTTTCTTCTTTGATTTCTTTTTTTAATGTTATTTTTAAAAACAGTCTTATTTGTGTACTCTGCACTGTGTTTTCAGCCTTTGTCTACTGTAATTTCCTTTCACCCCATAAAGGGGATGTTCTGCTGTATTATCAGCTGTACTTTTTTTTAAGGGGGGTTGGTATGGAGGGTTGAACACTTTGAAGCAAAAATGAAGGCCTGTTCTTTATATGAGAAGGCTGGCATTTCTTCCACCTTCTATAGGTCTCCAAGTTGCACAATTAGGCTTTACAAAACAAGATTATGCCTTATTAGAATGTAATACTGTATCAAGGTGCTTTTAACATCATGCTTAGATTAACGTTTTTGTCTTTTTATAGTTTCTCCAATTTACAATTTAAGTGCCAATTGTGGGAGAGAGAAGAGGGGAAACAAAATCAGCCTTGTGTTGCATAACTGAAGTGAACATTATGATGAAAGCAAAGATTCTTATTACCACTGTGGCTAACAACCATGTTTATAAATATTGCACATTTTGTGAGGCCTGTTTATAAAACTGTTGAACCAAAACCTTTTAAAACCAAGGAATAAATGTGATTGTTGAAACCATGAAAGGAAATGCTGAGTTGGTTATGCAAGTTCATGATCTTTATATTGAAGTTGGAGAGATGCTCACTGAAGCCCACAGGTGAGGGGTTCTAAGCAAGGCACCCATAGTCTGGTGGTCCTGGGGGCCTCTCTTGTTACACAACCACAGCTCAGTAGATGGAAGCTGCTGCAGAAAGCTTAATAGGGCTATTAACAAGGTAAACCTGATTAAAAAGGGGAAATTGTGACAGCAATGTCGACTCTGCTGTCCTTTTTTTGGAATGGATACAGCAAAAAGAAAAGTCAGTAACAGAAAGCAAGAAAAAGCATGGGGGAGGGCTAACACAAGAGGTTCAGAGAAAGCTGATGGGGAAAGAGTTGCAACACTTGAACACCAAACAAGTGAGTGAAGAGAGAGCCTTTGAAACCTCTTGCCTCTCTAGCTGCAGGCTACTCCTGTGTGCATGTTGGGTTTTGCTGGCATGTGTGGAGGAACACTGTGTGATGGTGAAGCTTTCCTGAGCCAGGCAGGTGCTCCAGCAAAGGCAGGGTGACTCAGCTGGCTCTGCACTGCCCTGTGTGCCCTGTGCAATGGCTTTCAGAGCTGCTCTCATGCCCAGGCTGTGTCTGGCTGCTCCTGTGTAGAAGTGACAGAATCTATCCATGGTTGGCACGTCCTGTGTGCTTTGGCTTTTTGCTGTAGGTTTGGCATTTAGTGGAGTGTGTTGCAAGGCTTGGGTGAGGTGGGCTCCATACATCCTGGCTGCCTGCAAATGCCCAAGAAGTTCTCAGCACTGCTATGGGCTTCAAGTGTCTAAAATGATTCTGGCTCAGTAATAATTCTCAAGACAAAAACCAGGCATGTAATAAGCAACCTATATTATCAAAGTGCTGTGCACAGAGTTACTGTGTTTGCACATCTCATTAAGCAAGAGGGATGCAACAACTAAATGGGGCAGACCTATGTACGTGCAAGTAATGTTCCCTCATCTGGTCCAAGGCAGGAAAATCCAGCTTGGCTTCAAACTGTTTTTGCTGACTTTCTGGGATTCACTCATTCCCTTCTTTCCCCTTTCTGTGATTCATTTCATTTGTTTGTATTAGAACATGACAAAGATACAGTTTGTCTCTTTAATTTTTTTTTTATCCTTTCCATTTGTCAGCTAAGCGTAGCTACTGTGTGGGTTTTCTTCCTGGATTGCTTATTCAGTGCATGTGGAAAGAATATTGAGAATTCTGGATAGTCATAAATGCAACTCCAGTCCTAAAATGTAGTCTTGGCTATATCTGATAAGGATTTCAACCCATTTTCTGTGGTGTTATGGCAGCTGTAGTCATACTTCACCAAGTATATATAAAAGTAATACCATGTTTTCCACATACTAAAGAAACTGTGGGGATGTCCTGGGTATGATCAGGGCATGTATGCTTCAGATTCTTCTTTTAAAAGCTCACTCCCTGTCAACAGTACATTCTGAGTTCTTTATATATGAAACTGATGTTAAATTAGAGGTCGGTCTGAAAAAACGCAGCTGGAATTAATGCAAATGATTAGGGGGTAGGTAGCACACTCTTGCAATGGAAATGGAGTCTGTTATTAGGCAGCTTGATATGTGTGGAAATATGACTAGTGATCTGTAACAGTTTCCTGATGTAACCCTACCCAGCAGTGAGGAAAGAGCCCTGACTGCTGAAGAATTTTATTTGCCTCTGCTAGCAATATGTGCTAGGACTCCTTGCCCCAGCCAGCTGAGCACTGTGATTTTATTAATCTTGTCTTTAATTGGTAAACAAGACAAAGATTTTATTGTTTTGAGTTTTACTTTTCTAGTTTTACAGGGTTCCTTTCCAAGAAGGTATTTTCAGAGATGCTACAACTTACATTTTATCTGGGAGCCTTTCTGTCTTCATGTTGCATTCAAATCATGAGCCCATAGGTTCAAATGTTTTTTAGAATGTGGCAGGAGAGGTACAATGTGATAATCTGTACCTTATTTCCTTGAAAAGTAGGTCATCAGCATTGACAGAGTGGCAGGTAGAGATGGTAGAGGTAGCTAAACAGTTCTGCTATGTAGGATTCTGGATTGTCTTGAGTTTTATAATCCCTGAAAAAACATCTGGAACAGATAGAATGAGATGGTAAAGTATTACTCTTTATTGTACAAGAAAAATTTATTGTTTATTGCATAAATTATTCAGTCACTGTGGACTTAGTCATGAATAGAACATTTATCTTATTATTTGCTGATCCTATGAAAGTTTATCATAGTTGCCAAAACACAAAACAAATGAAACTGTGAAATATTATTAGTTTTAAAGTTCACTCTGTGCCTTGCTGAATTGATGGGCTTTATCATTAGCTGCAGAAAGAGATTACATTCCTTTGGCAGCTGTTAATTTGTCTACATCATGCTGATCCTGGATTCCTGCATCCAGCACTGACATTGAACAATGTGCTGAGTAAGAGCTATAAAAATTGATGGAGATGTTTTCATAGCATTAAACTGACAGAGAGGTATTTTTTTAGTGGAGAGATATTTCACTTCAGATCATTCAAGAGGGCTTTTCACATATATACAAATGGTGAATATGTTGGGCTGAGCATGATACCAGCCATATTAAAAATGGCAAAATTGGAAATTAAACAGAAATCCAGTTGAACAGGACAGAGAAAGTAGAAAAAGTTGATTTTCTATGAAACAGAATTTCTCAAACTCTGAGGACTCATTTCAGTGATGTTTTTCAACTCAATTAAGTTGAATCACCAAGTTAAAGACTTGTCAGTCTTCATACAAGAGATGTGTCAATATGTTCCCTGATTACCAAAATCCATTTAGATTTTTTTTGGGGGGGAGGATAAAGGTATTTGTTGTTTCAAATGTTGGATTTTAGATAGAGCTGATACACACATGCTCAACTTGAACTGTGCGGTATCACATAATGAGTTTGTTGCCGGAACTAAATAACAAAATTATTTTAGTTGAAAGGGGCCTTTAAAGATCCTGTAGTTTAAACTCTCTGCCATGACATAGTGATTTCAAGTTTCTCAGAGTAGCTGCTGCTCCTGTGTTGTTGTCACTTTCATGGCTCTGTGAGGAAGGCTTGACTGTTTTCCTTTATGTCCTTGTTTCATATATCCTCACATTTACTGTGACAGCATCTTATGTTAGTTTTCTTTAGTGTGTCCATTGCTTCTCACAACTGTGTTGGTCAGCTTTAACCATGTGTCTTCAATGTGTGGAGTAATTGCTTGGGTTTTTTTCATTAGTATTTAATAATCCCATCAGTCCAAGCAGATTTTATTAGCACTAGTGTCATTTCATGTTTTCAGAAACTAGAGGCCAAGATGTCTGAAATAAGCAACTTGCTGATGTTCTTGGCCAGAGCTATATGAAGAGAATTAAATTTGACTGGTATCTACGCAGATTTCTCTACTCTGCAGATGCTCAAGGCTTCTTCTGTTGAGGAAAGGGTGTCTTGTGCAGGTGTGATAAGGAAGAGCTCAGACAGGACAGGTCCTGCAGCTCTGGGGTCTCCCTGCTGTGCTTTCTCCTCTTTGGTTTCCTGTGTCAGGTGCAGGTGTTCTGCTGTGTTTGGTGTAGTTTTGGGAAGGGGAGGGGAACACATGGCTGGAGTGTGAGGCCAAACACGGAGTCCCCTCCACTCTGCTCACTTAGTGTGCAACAAGGAGTACCATGGAATGCTGAGGTGTTTGCCCTGTGCCTCAGGAGGCTCCAGGGGAGCAGCCCTGCACCCATTCCTGACTCAGCCCCCGTGCTGCTGTACAGGGATTAGGCACAGTGGCTTTCCAGGCCACAGCTTTAAGCTGTGTTTGCTGCCAGTCAAAGTGCTTGCTCAAGGCATCCAGCTGCACTGCTTGGATGTGTTGCTGTAAATGCACTCACAGAAACTCTGAAAATGCTTTTTTGTTTTATTGTAGCCAAGGTCAGCTGGCTGGTTCTGTGCTGTGGGCTCAGGTGTGACTGCTGGCACAGTGTGCTGCATGGCTGGGAAGAAGGTCAGGGCAGCTCCTGAGTGAGCTGCCTTTGCAGTCATGGCCCTGTGCACTGTGACTGCAGCAAATGCTCTTCTCCTCTGCCTTTGGCTCCAACCTTAGTCTTACCTGGTCACAGTTAACTTGCAAACTCAGTTTCACCTAATTCAAATTAATGTCTTTTCCTCCCTTGTTTCTCTGGTTGCAGGCTGCAAAATCATCTGCCTAACCTCTTCCCTCCTTTCCCATGTCACACACAGCTGATGTTGGAAAGTAAACATGTTTTCAGTGATTAACAGCAAAGACTAGATGCAGCTGAGTAACAAGATGAATACCTACACCTCCAGTTTTGTAAATGGCCAGTGCTCTGACCAACTCTATATTTACAGATTGTATCTGAATTGTGTAAGCTTTTGTGGTTATAACTGCAAATTTTGATATATGACATGAATATCAGGTTGGGTTAGGTCACGCTGTCATCCATTGGAATCAAATTACTTTGCTTTTTAATTAAAATGTCCCTGGGTTGGAGTGGCTGTATCCCTGCTTTGCTTTACTTAGGGGACCACCCCCTCAAACTAGGATAACTAAAATAATATGGCAGGTCTTTCTCAGATTCTGTGAATTACAATAATGACTTTGTATGAGATTGTGCAAGAGATCAGAAAAATGCTTAATTAAATAACATTTGCTTCAAGTTAAACAGAGTCATGTGGAGGTGCTGGGAAGAAGAAGGGAACAAAAAATATATTTGTGAGACTAGGTTAGACTATCTGGTGCCTCCCTGATACATCCATGATATCAAACTATTTAGAAGTCACTCTTCTGGGTGTATGAATTTTAGTTACTGAAAAGATTCATGGGAGAAAGAGATAGGAAGAAGAAATTCCCACTGAGCAGACCATTATCTGGTTGCTTTAGAAACAGGAGACCTGAATTTTCATATGACAGACTGAATAACTTCCAGTAGAGTTTCATATCTGAAACTGGGAAGCTTGATGGAGATGCTGCTGCCATCTCAGCTCCTCTGGGGGGAAGGTCTGCATTTTGAGGTCTTGTTATGAGTTTTCTCTAATTTTGTTCAAGAAGTAGTATCACAAGACTGCACAAAAGCAGAGCTGATTGAACATAATAGGAGCAACTCTTTTGCACTGAGCCAGTAAGGAGCAGTTCTATGCCATTGGAGAAATGCAAATGAAAAACTACCTTCTACCTTGGCTGTCTTTTTCATGGGCTAGGGCAGTGTCCATAGTCCAAGAGGGTGCTGAAGCCTCTACTTAGCGTACTGCTTCTTTTTCCTTTTTTTTTTTTTAATCTCCACCTCAGGTGCTGTGCAGCTAGGGACAGAGAGAAGGCAGCTACTAATCCTGTCTTACTTCTTTACACTCTTCAAAGAGGCAATTTTGTGTTGAAACTGTATTATTTATGAAAAATGGCAGCATGTGGTGCCAGAGATACTTGCTTCAGCAAGAGATTGATATACCAAGAGCAGTCTGGAGCTGGAGCTGGGAGCTGAGTTTCCCTTCAGCTGTGGGAAGCTGTCAGAAACCAGCAGCAGTTTGTAGATGGAGCCTCATGGAAGGTTTGTCTTCCTGGGAGGATGATTTGGGATGCAAAAACTGGCCTGGTACTTGCAAATTTTGCTGAAACTAATCCAACATTTCAAATTCCCTTTGAAAATGAGCAGACAGGGAATAAGCCATTATTGCAAAAACTTTGTGTTCCTTTGTGTTTTTCCTTTCATCTTTCTATTTCTTAGAGAAATAAACCTGGAATCTGCCAATTGCATGATATAGAATGAAATACAATAGAAATACATACTTAAAATAATTTGTAGGGCCTGAAAAAGAGCTCTACTTGCTTTATTACAATAATTTTCCGCTTGTGGCTATTTTTGCTGATGTTCTGCTCTTTAGCACCAACAGCATGATAGTGCCTTTAGATAATGAAGCAATACTGCATTTTGAATGCTGACTTGTTTTCCCTGGAACAGCATCAAGAAAATGAAGAGGTTTAAGTGCCAGGTGGAGATTAGAGGAAGAAAATGAAATTCAAAACAGGAAGAGGAGAGGCAGGCTCCAAAACAACCTTCATGATATTTCACATAAAGAGAGGAATATTGACAGTTATTGATCTGTTGTCTGCAAGTCACTCTCAGTTCCACAAAACTGCCAAGGAATTGTGCAGCTTTCTGCAGGCTTTTCAAAAGCCTTTAAAAGAAAGATGATGCTAGAAGGTTTAATGGGCTGGGAAGACAAAAAAAAAAAAAGTCCAGCAAGCAGTCTGAGGATTTGCCTCACAGTGTTTCATTGGGCAGTTCTCCACATGCCTGTAATTCAGCTGCCTCGAAACAGGCTCGGCTGAGCCACCTCAGGACACCAACACATGCCTCGCCAGAGATGGGCTCAGATAGAAAGAAGCAGCTCCAAGCTGCCAGGTGCTGTGTCTACACTAGGAAGGAGCCTTGCCTTGACTCAGGGGATGTCTGCTCAGGCACAGCTCTGGACTGGTGTGTGCCTGGCTGATGCAGAAGGGGCAGCTGCCCTGTGCCTGTCTGGAACTGGCTCTGCAGGCACATCTGTCTCTGTCCTTGGGCATCCTCTTCCACAGAAGACCCCCGAGCAGCTGTGAGCAGAAATCAAGTTAGAGGGGATGTTGCTGGGCTGACAAGGGCTTGCCTGGCAGGAGGTGGTGTGGCCTGTGTGCTCTTCCCATAGGCACAGCAAAAAGCAATGCAAGAAGCAGTGGGGGAAAGCTGCTTTCTTGTCAGGACAGCAACACTTCCTGGCTGATAATTTAACTTGGCCAGCAGGCATGGTTGGCAATCAGATTGCTGTGATGAAGGATATGTGGCAACCAGTCCTTACGTCTGTGCTATGACTTTTACCAGCTAAAATGTAGGAAAACTTATATTGATACTGTAGTAATCAAGTGAGAGAGATGTGTCATTTCTTGCCAATAATTACCTAATATGAGATGCATTTTTCCATGTCTACTTCTGTCTTGGTTGTAGTTCTTATTTCCATTTTTTCCTTTTGCTTGAGAAGTACTATAGTTTATCTATCAGGTCCTTATACTATAAAATGTGCAAATTTCCAGAATTTACTAAGTTTACTGTTTAGAGTGGCTTGTGATGAATTGGGATAAAATACACAAATGCAGCGTGTGAGATGAAAACCTGCTTTGAAAGCCAGTAATACAGGTTTGACTGGCGGAATCTCAGCTGTGTGCACCAGCCTTGACTGTTTCTCGTGATAATTCAGGGATGCTTTTATGGGCTTAGCTCCCAAGGGTTCTCAAGGCTGAGGTGGTGCAACTGATGTATGATGTATGATGTATGATGGTGCTTTCTCAAGACCTGCAGCTGGCATCAGCAGAGCTGCTTGCCCTGGTGTTTGCCTCTAATCCAGAGCCACCAGAGCCTATCCAGCTGGATGTGGGCCCTGGCAGGACTGCCCACCCCCATCCCACTCCCTGCCTGGCTCTTGTGCACTAGCATGGGCTTTCTTTCATCCTTGGCTGTATGCTTGGAGACTCCTGAAGCTGAGACACAGATCACCAAGTTAGCAGAGCAGGCTGCTTGCTGCTTTGAAGGAAAACTTCAATGAACCATGAAGTCTCAGTTAATAATTTTTCTTGCCGCTATTGTTTTGTACTGCTGCTGACAATGGATTTACCTCTGCCCTCTCTCACAGGGATCCTGCTGTTCCTAAATGCTGCTGTAAAAACCTGGTTTTCTAAGGAGTAAACCTAAACTTTTCTGTTTTCCTTTCGTGTTTATCCTTTCTCTATCTTTTTGAAACATCAACAACCCTCACAAGTAGCCCATTCAGCAGCTGGAGGCCACAGCCCAGTGGGGAGAGTACAAAGGCAGCCCCTGGTGCTGTCCCCTCTCACACCCAGGCTGAGGCACTGCCTTTCCTCACAAGCCCTCCCCTGGCTGGCAGAGTGCTGGGAGACCAAAAGCTTTGGTTTTAATTCAGCCGTAGCCCTTGAAATCCAGGTGGCTTCTCAAAGCTCCACACATCCTTTTCATACATCTGAAGTCCCACAGGGGCTGACTTTGATCCAGAGGTTGTGGAGGAAGGGCTGGAATTTCAGCTACACAGCACGAGCAGTTTTATGTTTAATTTGTGCTACCTACAGCCTCCTGCTCTTTGTACACCCCGCGATGCGAGGAGAAATCCTCCCTCCGGCCCCTGCTGGGAAAGGAAAGCCTGCCCAAGCCTGGGGCTCCTTGCCACGTCTGCAGAGGGGTTTCAGGACCACCTCTCGCAAGCCTCGTGTGCCCTCTAGCTGCTTCAGGGAGCTGCGCCTGCCTCTCCCCGAGCCCTGCCGCAGCCTGCAGGCAGCACCCCAAAGCAAATTCTTCCAGCATTGAACTCACAGGAGCAGTCGAGACCAAGAGGTTGATTGCAGTGGCTGCTGCCTTGTTTGCCCTGGCATGAGTCAACAGATAAAATTTGTGTTTGCTGCTCAGGTGGAGAATTTGTTGCTTTGAAAGGTATTTGCCTATGGTTTACACGTTCAGCTGAAGCAGGGGGGAGCGGTGTGTCAGCAGGATGACTCCTGTGGCATCTAGGAACATGGAAAATGACTATGTGCTGTGGGGCAGGGAGCAAAGAGTTAAAGAGTTGAAAACATTTTTTGTTTTAATTTTGTAGCTTTTGCACAGGCCTTTTTGTGATGTGTCTCTCTACAGAGAGCAGGCTGCTGCAGGCTCACAGGCGTGGTTAGCTAAGGTGACTCTGAGTGCGTGGTGCTTTTGTTTGTCCCAAAGGGACCCAGCAAAGGTGGGGGAGCTGCTCCAGCTGCCTTGCAAACACAGCAATGAGAGGTGAGGGTGGGGAAACACTGCTCGTGGTGGCTGGAGGGCAGAGGGTTTGAACACAGCAGGGAGAGGATGTCACAGCGAAGTTCCCCTCTCAGCCACGAGCACAGAACACCACGCTGCTGCAAGAGGGCACTCACACTGCTGCTCTGGGAGGGCCAACATACTTTCTTCTCTCTTCTAGCAGTGTTGGGGCACAGCCCCAGAAACTCCTGTGGGTGCAGCAGCTTGAACAGGCTGAGCAGCCAAAGCTGCTGTGGTGGGCACAGGTGCAATTTGTCTGCAGAGATGAGGCCAGGCTGAACAGCACAGTGGGGTGATGGGCACAGCGTTTTTAACAGGCTGAACAGGCACAGCTGTGCTGATGGGCACAGATGAGCTCCTCTGCAGAGACAGGCCAGGCAGAGCCTGTGGGGTGATGAGGTGCATGTAGATTTTTCCATGTCCAGCTCTGTAGGTAGATGAAGAAAACTCTAAATCACAGTAGTATTTAAACCTCATTGTGGGATCTTGTGGAGAGGTAAGTGAGCAAAAATCCTGCACTACTTTTAAGTGGTATTCCTTCTGCTAAGGAAAAGGGAACCATCTCTGCTATCTGTGCTGCACTGGTGTGGTGTTGAAGTAGCTCCTGCTTTTTCTAGTGCTCTGCCAAGGAGGTCTGGCTCAGAACCTCTACCTCTTTCTGCTTTGTATGTTTTGCTTTTGTTTCATGTGTACCTAAGTTTGTGTTTAAAATCCCCCCCCCCCAATTAGATTTTTACTGCAACATTATTTCTTACTTTTCAGGGCAGGCTTTATATCTGAAACAATTATAAAGGGTGTTTGGCTTAATTGCATCTTTGTATTTAAAAAAAGTGGATGGGATCTTGCCATGTGTTGGCCAAAATGATTGTGTACGTGTTACATAAACAAGTAGCTATAATGTGTACACAGAGAGCCTTCTCATAGTATTTACCTTGCTGCTGTAGCAGGCAGGAGGGACAGCAGGCAGTATGAATATCTGCAAACCTGCACTGCGAAAACCCACTCGAGAGCAAACATCAGGCCCGGGATCAGCATGGCTGGGCAAGCTGTGGCATTGTGTGTGGCAGGTGCCATGGAAACATCTCCTGGTGCTAACACAGCCCTCAGCTTGTGCAAGGTGCTCCAAAGGGAAGTACAGCAGCAAGGAATCCACTTTCACTAGCAGCTAATTTCTACCTTTCCTGGAGGGAAACCGCTGACTGAGACGAGGGCTAGCAATCATAATAGGATAAGTTAATTGCAGAGGAGCAGCCCGATGGCTGCAATCAGCTTTGTCCAGGCTGCAGGGCTCTGTGCAGGGGAAGGTGAGGGTGAGCAGCACAGCTGAAATACCGGCACTGCTGCAGTCTGGCATGGGGGCAGGCGCCTCCCTTTCCATCTGCGTAAGTGAACTGAAATCTGCCTGCTTTGGTCCTTCTCACGCCCTTCCTCCTTTCTGAGAAGGCTGACAGTCTGAAAAGGGAAAAGGGAGGGATTTAGACTAATGGTGTGCAGATATTTTAGAGGCTTTTTTAACACCTCGCAGCTTATATATAAAAATGCTGTAAAATATATTTAGTACATGCTAATATTTTTTTCTTTTAGATAACTATTCGTGCTGTAACACTAACATCATAGTCCAAGCTTTCCTGTGCACTGAAAGAGCAAAATGGGCTGTGGTGTTTTGAGGGCTGTGTGTGCTTTTGCCATGGCAGCAGGGCTGTCCTGGAGCTCCAGCTCATGGCTTTGCTGCAGGCATGTGTGAAAAACAGCCTCATTATGGCAGTTCAGCCTCAAAACCATAGGAAAATCTTTCCCTTTTCCTTCTAAAAACCATAGTAATAAAAACACTTAAGAAGTAGTTGGTTTCACAATGCGTTGAAATAATGATACAAAAAAATTTCAAAATCCTCCTTTAGATACTGTTTAAATAGTCCTAGTGCAGAAATGGTAAATCTAAGTATTCCTGGTTTGGGCTTCTGATCTCATTGCCTGGTAAGAGCACAAGGATAAAATGCAGCAATTACTGTGGGTAATGGCACCTGTCTGTAAGACAAGCAAGGGGCTCAGGGGAGGTGGGATAGAGGGCAGGGCAGCCAGGACTCCTTGCAGAGAGCCAGGCAGGATTTCCCCTTTGCTTAAATATTCCTCCAGGATCTTATTCTTAATTATATATTTTATATATATATATGTATAAAATGTATCTAAGCATATATTTAGATATATATGTTCAAACACTCCCAGGGAGCCCTGCGGGGTGCAGAGCTGGCAGCCCCTGTCTCACAGAGCCCCTCAGGGACAGACACCCCCCACCACTGCCCACAAACTTCCCAGCCACGCTCTGGGAGGATGAAAGAAAAGCTCCCTTCACCAGACAGGATGAAAAATACAAGTTGTTTGTGATTTCTTGTGCTTTTGCATCAGTTGTTGGGGTAAAAAATGGGGAATAACCGGGTGAGCAGAAAGGAACCCCTTCTGAGGCTTGTAGCTGCCACCTGAATTCTGCTTCTGGTTCCCTCATGAATCTTGTGGTTTTTATCTCAGGAATGAGGTACCAAATCACAAATTTCATGGGGTTGGGAGGCTGTGCACCAGCACAGGGTCAGCTTCTTCCTGACTTTTGGGGCTCTTTTGAGGGGTAGTGGCCTCTCTCTGTCCTGAGCAGCATCTGCCTCAACACAAGGTCCCATTTTCCCCATGGCAGGGGTGAGGGACCTTCACTGTAGTTTACTCCAACACAGGTCTTATCTCAGTTCTACAGGAGAATGTTAGTGTTCTAAGAATATACAATGGAAATAAAATCTGTTCTAAGGTGCTGCAAGGGAAACAATATTTTTTCTGAAGTTGTAGATCTTTGGAGGCTAAAATAATAAAAGCCAGTCACTGTTTATCACTTGCCTGTTTTTATTCCCCAGAAATCATTCTCTTCTATACAAGTTAGGCACACAGCAAATAAAGTTTCACCAGATCTACAGCTCAGCAGTGAAGGAAACACATTTGGTGTCCCACTGGAAAGCCTTGTACAGGATGTGAAGCAATGTGGGGTTCCTTCTCTTGTGACACAGTTGGTGGAGTACCTGGAGGTATTTGGTATGTTCATATTTTTCCTGCTTGGCTTTTGGAAACTGATATTCTTTGTTTAAGCTGTACTTTTCAGCTGTAAATGCTGAAAAATCCTTATTTAAAATTATTGTGTTTTCTTAAAGCATTACCACAAAGATGTGGTAAAGCAACCACTGCTTACTATTCTGTATCTCTTACACAGGTCTGGAGCGCGTCGGAATATTTCGAATTGGTGGGTCAGCAAATAAAATCAAGGAATTGAGGCAGAAGTACAATCAAGGGGAAAAAGTAGATCTTATTAACGATGGAGATGTTGATTCTGTGGCCAGTCTCCTGAAACTCTTTCTGAAAGAACTACCAGTGGCTGTTTTTCCAGACAATATTTGCTCTGGCTTGCTAAAAACTTTCCAAGGTACAGAATGGTCAACTTCCAAGATTCTGTTCTTTCTCTGACAGTGACAGATAATGTGTTCATTGTACCTTCTATAAACAAGATTTTGTGTTTCCTTAACCTGAAATTGATGTTTAATTTCTTTGGAGGGACCAAGCAACTATGAACTTGTCTACAGTCTTTTTAAAAGTCATTAAGTCTTTTGGATTCCCTTCCTTCCTGTGGTGATGAATCCTGCAATCCAATCCTGTATTCTCTGAGAAAGCTCCTTTTCTGCATGGTTTCTTTTTAAAATTGTATACCATTCTAGTTACTGAGATAATATTTTTAGTTTTAATGTAATTTCCACCATAATGCTGCTTGTGTCTTTATATAGCCACTGTCTCTTTCATTTAACCTTCTCTGGTAAAGGAGGTTTTTATGCACATCACTGTTCTTATTTAGAGCTTCATTTTTAGTCAGTATTTATTTTACCAGTCCCCTTATAATCTTATAAGCCAGGATGAGCACCCCAGCAGCCTCCCCTGCCTGGCTCCCCATTCACCTGGAATGTCTGAGCTCTGTTCTCAGGCTGTCTGCTGATTTTGACTGGCAACTAATTCAGGTGTTTGCATACAAATAAGTGTGTTTTGTGAGTTACTTTGCAGGCTGCTTTTGTTCAAAGGACCTGTGTAGGAGTTTACAAAAAAAGGAGAAAGGAAGCAGTTTCATGAACTGTGAAAGCCTATGCAGAAAGACCTATGGGGTTTTTACAAGTGTCTTGTTTTTTTCTACCCTGATCAGTCTTGCTGTTATTTTTTTTAATTTTTTTTTTCTCTTCATCCCCTTTTCCATTTCTCATTAATCAGTTGAGCACCATGGGCCTTGGCCTGTGCAGAATGTGTTTTTTAGGGCTAAAATTACCCTCAAGGGCATGATTTGCTTACAAACAACGTCAAAGCTACACAGATGTGTCCTGGTGATCTATGGCAAATCTGAGCATCAGCTGCCAATTATTGAGCACTGCTGTCATCTCAATTCTAGTAACCAGGAGACTTTATCCTGCTGATACAGAACTGCTGATCAAATGGGGTTGTTTGTGAGCCCATTTTCTGCCTTGTTATCCTTCTTTGAAGAACAAGAACCAAGAAAATGTTAAGTATCCCCAATTTAGAATTTTAAGCATCTCTTGTGTAACTGCAGTTGCATATTTATAGAGCAAAGATGTTTTGAGTCTGAGATCTACCAATTAGTCAGGAAATGAGGATGATGTGGGGCTGAAAGGGGACAATTTCTCATTTCTCTTAATGAGAATCATGCAGTACATGTAAAATCTCTTGGGAGAGTCAAGGCTGACAACTCTGAACCATCTTTCAAGGCAGCTTTGAGGAATCCAGGTATATGAATCCTGCCTGCAATTTCATTAGGAAAGCAGCAAGTGCTGGGTGATTTTACCATAACAGGAAAAATATCAGAAACAGTGAGTGTAGAAATCAATATCTGGAAAATCTGTGGTTCTTACATATTCATAAGTGAAAAACATGCCAAAATTTAGTGTGCAAATTCCTTGTTTGGGAGGTATTTATTCCATGCTTTGTTCTAGCATATTTTTAAACTTTCCTTCTTTCTTATGTCTAATGTCTATAATGAAATTGTGTTGATGTGAGGAATGAATCTATGTTCTAAGTTCAGATATTTTGTGGGTTTTTTTCCAGAGAACAAAATCAACACAACAGAATGCATAGAGAACCTGAGACAGTTGCTCAGCTGCCTGCCCAAGGCTCATCAAAACCTTTTCCAGTTCCTGTCTGCTTTCCTGTTAAAGGTGGCAACCTACAGTGCAGTGAATTTCATGACTCTGGAAAACCTGGCCATCGTGTTTGGACCAGCTCTGTTCAAGTGAGTCCTCTCTATTCAGCTGCCTCAAACTGCACAACAAGGTCACACCTCACAGGGAGGCTTTCTGTCATAACTCTCTGTCCAGTAGCCAGTGGAGCATTTGTAAGTTCAGTGTTTATATGGTGTGTTATGGGCAGATGTGACAGGTTCTGAGCTGGCTGATCAATTTCATTCTGTTGGGCACTGACCAGACTGGGCAAGTCTCAAGTAAGAAACCATATGAGGAGGCTTGGGGGCTAGAGAGCTGTTTAATGAAAACTGCTTCTCTTTTCTTAGCAAAGATAAGTGCTGGTTGTGGAGGCTACTTAGTTGTTGGATTCAATTCTGAAAAGCTCACCCTCACTTTGACTTTGTAACAGCATTTGATTGTAGAGAAAGGAATCCCTCTTATCAAGAAAGAGAAGCAACTCATTCTGCCCTTGCTGCTAAAATTCAAGTTGAGATCCAAGCAGAGCCAGCTGAGCTGGCAAGCAGTGAGTGCTTGGCTGGAGCTAGAGGAGGCATGTTTAGGGTGATGGTGAGTGGGCACAAAACTGGAAGCTAAAAAGGGGGGTGGGACAATGCCATGCAAGTCAAGATTGTAAGAAGGAACAGCTCAGTATGATCAGATAATGGAGGATTTTTCCTTTCATTGTTGATACTAGAGGATGTTGAAATATTTATACCTTTTATAACTTGTAAATCTTGGTTTTAGTGAGTCACAGCCATGCCAACTTAATATGAACTATAAGCCAATGACACTTTACTATATATATATATTAGTAGGTAATATCTTCTATGAAGTAAAAAAGCCTTGTTATTCAGTTGAGTGGGTTTTTTGTTTTTTTTTTTCATGGCAAGCCAAGTTCATTTTAAAAGTATATATTCAGCAAAATTGGTACCTGGCATCAATGACAGGCTTTGTTTTGGGGAACTGTACTTTTAAATTTTCTGCTGTTTCATAGGTGGTCCCTGTTTCCCTGCCCTGTGGGTTTATTACCAGGTCTGGCAGAATTTGACCTTTGGACCTGATACAAGTTTATAGTTTTAACAAAAGCATAGAAAGGAACAGAATCTAACTAGATGTGGTGTGGTTGGAGCTATGCCATTCTATCCTCTGGGGAAGAAACCTCACCATGGAGGATATTCAGCAATTCAACAAAGCAGATTTGTAACCAGACCCCAAGTTCCTCAATACCTGCATCCTAAAAATAGTAAATGAGTGGAGAGAGATGAGGTTTATTTATCAGTGTTTGGATTAGTTGTGTGGTGATACATAAAAGAGTTGGCTGATGCTAAAAGGCCTTCACTAATTGTCTATCCCTTGCCCCCACATTAACTCAAAAAGCACTTCCCTGACTGTCACTCTTCTGCCATCAGGTGACATTTGTTCTCACCTGGGGCTTTTGTGTATGCACACACTTGCAAGAAGATTTTATCTCCATTCCCAAATTATCCCAATGCGTGCCCACCAATTCCTGTATCTGCACATATCCAGTAAGTTCCCTTATTAATTGATGAACTGCTTCAGTTTTTAAATATCCCACTCCTCTGGGACATGGGCCAGCTACTTCTGAACCTGTGCCTTTGCCTGATTTTAAAGTACATTCATTGCTAAACTGGGTACTTGTGGCAATGACCTGTCTGAGAAACCTTGAAAGCAATCAGCTAGGGTTTCCCTGCCAGTGACCTGCCAAGACAGCAGCAGCCATAAATAGAAGTAGGTCTGTCCTATAAATGTTATCTTCACCTTTCTGCAGTCATCCTGATCTTTCCAGTTCTGGGAGACAGCCCAGTAAATCTGGAGCTCAGGATTTCTTTGTAAAACATTTAACTGGTGCTGTGCTTGTAGAGTCCCCTCCTAGGCTTATGAAAAATCACCTTTTTTGTAGTTGGGCAGAGAGAAGAGCCTTGCAGCTGGCTCTGTCAGTGAGATTGCTCTGTACCTTTTCCTGCTGAGTGACCTGAGGCCTTCAATGATTCAGAATAAATCATTGATATTGTCCTGTACAGCAGCAAAATTCAAGGTAGTCAGCTGTGTCAAATCATATCTGCTGACACAGGGGAATGTCATAAATATTCTTTATGTCTTTCAGAGCAAGAATTAGTGCAATTATCTGGCACATTATGAAACATTTGGCAGCTAGAATGTAGGAAATTGAGACATGTTGGGTAATACTTGCTATAGTTGTTCAGTGTAAATGTGAAGGTTATGGAAAAAAACCCAATTCTAGATCTAATCTACAGAAATGTGTGTTCCATGCAATTGCTGCAATTAACCTCCTGGAGGTAATGGCAGCTCCACATATGGCACAAATTCATTGCCAGTGTTAAAACTGTTCTTCATGTATCCTGGAATCTGCATTTTTCCAAAATTACTTCTTCCTTCTTTGACATTAAACAACTAGACAAAATTGTTTATGAGCCTTTTTGCTTTAAATTTCTTATCTATTTATATCCAAGTGTAAATTCTGTCTATAATTATCACCCATCTCAATCCTTTGGCACTTTTATTTGTGGAGACCTGTCATGCTTATAGTTTCACTGAAATGATTGAGTAGGAATATTCAGTAGCTAGAATGTGGAACCTTAATGGGCCTCAGGAACACAAAAGAAAAATATTAAACTCTGTACATTATAAGCCTAAACTGCACACACTTTGTGATTTGTAGCTGTGGTTATCGTAACACAAAAGTTATAAGGCTTAGTACAGGTATTATATTGAAAGTCTAGTTAGAGGATATAATGGAAAACTCCTGGTTATGTCCTAGTATCTGTAAACACCTAGGAGAATGTGTTGCTATGCTTTTATCAGAGATAAAAGAAAGAGATTGGACTGATGTTGCTTAAATTTCCATGGATACTTTGTTATGCTTCATCTTGGTTAAGAGATTTTTAGTTCTGGTCTCAGTAAGCAATTCTTGCATGAGTGCAGAAGGACTCCAGCCAGCTGTTTGCTTCTACTCTCTTTGACTCATTGTTCCTGTAAATTTGCAGCAAGCCTGTGGAGGCAGGGAACCTTGGCAGATCTCCTGGACAAAGCCAAGGCAAGGGACTTGTGTGGACTTTTTAGCTTGCACTTTGTGGCAAAGCAACTTTGAAAGTTTTAGACTCGCTCAAGAAACCAGTAGCTA
Organism: Erithacus rubecula; assembly: GCF_903797595.1. Taxonomy (NCBI): domain Eukaryota; kingdom Metazoa; phylum Chordata; class Aves; order Passeriformes; family Muscicapidae; genus Erithacus; species Erithacus rubecula. Next base: position 6,809,359 of record NC_136660.1, read on the forward strand.
ATTCCTGATGGTCAGGTTTTACTTGTTTCTTATTTGTATTGAGTGCTCTCCTGTGATTTGTACTACAGCTGATTATGGGGCTTTTATAGGGGAGTGCAGAATACACCTCAGTAGCTCTGCTCTTCCTGGGATCACATGCCTGGATTTAGCAATGTGGGAAACTGGTTCCCCTTTACTGTCACCCCAATAATGCAGCTTCTGATAGGGGCAGAAGTATCTGAAGAGGCAGGAAGTGACTATTTCACAAAATTAATTGAAAGTCATTGTGGAAGGTGGCTGAAAGAGAAAACTAAAAGTGTATTCTCTATATTTGGACTGCACACCTGTTGCCACCCATTGATATCTGCTGATGAGACACTGATATTTGAAGTCAGCTGTCTCATCCCAGTCTATAGTTTAGATCTGTTTCAGAATGAAATGAGAACTGGGCACACAAACACAGGCTGCTAATAAAGGAAAGGAGGACTTAGTGATGGTCTGAGAGCCATTTATCTTCCTGAATAGGTTGTGTAGTTCTCCTTCTGGTAAGGAGTTAACAGCTGGTAGATGTGGATTCAGGAACAGATGTCTAAGCTAAAGAAAGAAGCTGAGAAAGAAGACAAAGGACTAAAATTATTGCTTGTCTGGCCCGTGAGCTGAGGGTATTGATGTTTGGGTAAGTGATGAATAATTTCTTAGGATTGCTGTATGCAGCAAAGGCTATTGCTCAGTCAACCAGGTTTTACAAGCAGCCTTGTTTATTATGGATAAACTGAGTCTGTCCCAAGAAAAATGAGAACCCAAGAAAAGGAAATGTTAACTAATCCTAAAGAAGGAGCTGAAGACATAGTGGTTCATCCTGTAAATCTCTCTGTGTTGTACCTGGCTATAACTCTGCTTAAACCTTCTGCTTTGAAAAGGAGCTCAAACTCAAGTCCTTACAGAAACAACAGTAAGTTTACAAAAGAGGAACACGAATGAAAGCAGTTGGACTGGGCCCAACGTGTATATTTCTACATAAAATTGCAAATGAATAATGAATATACTCATTTGGCAAACAGAAGACTGGTGTATTCATGCTCCACATTAGCCTCTAGAGTCTCTGAACTTCTTGTTTAAATATTAATATTGTGCTGGGTGCAACTAAGCTGGTGCAGCATGGCTGGAGAAGGTCCATTAAGGGCACAGAATTTATGCAAGTGTTATACTGGACAGCTGGTGGGGGAACACACAAGTCCTTCAGGAGTTGAGATTGGAATCCTATATAAAAAATTATTTTAATTAAATTATTCTGACTTGACAGGGATATTAAAAATTCAACTATTATTCATAAAAAAATCCCCAAAATATGGTGAGAACAAGCAAGAAAGAAAAAAAAACCCCAAACTCAACATGGTTAACAGGAATATCTGGAATTTCTACTTCCTGATAAGTCTAATGTCTATGGATTTATAAATTAATACATTGAAGCAGTTTGTTACCTGTGCATTTTTTTCCAGATAGTTCTGGTAATAAGACATTCTAGTGATTAAAGCTCACCTTCATAAATGAAGGTAAAGCAAACCCACTATTTCCATCCCAATGCCAGTGAGTAATAGCAGATTGATAGACTGCTTTTTTATCTGTCCTTTTCATCCTTGGCTTTGCAAACCTCATGTCTGAGTTACTGTCAGGCTCTAACTACTTTGCTGTGCTGCCACAAAGATTCATTGTGTTGTGAGCCATTGCAGCAAAGCTGGGGCTCTGGCACCCAAAGTCCCAGTGTTGGGAACCCACCAGTGGTCACCATCCCAGCAATTGCTGAATTATCTTGGCTACTGGAAGGGCTCCCTGTGTTACTCATGATCATCCCCTGATCTGAGAGCTCCTAAGGTTAATCCACCTGCTCTTCCTTTAGGATTCCTGTCAGTCCCTTGGCTTGTGAAGAGCAAAGGCTTTACAATGGCCTCCTGCTGTACCTGCTTCAGCACCAGGAGATGCTTTTTGCTGACCTGAACCCTTGTTTCTCACAGACACAAGCAAATGGCCTTCAGGTAAGAAAGTTACAGCAAGAAATCAAAAGTGCTTTGTTAGGTTGAAACCCAGAACTGGAAATAGATTTGCATACAAATGTGTAATTAATGACAGTAGCTTATAGGTAGCAATGTAAATATTCTTGATATACCTAAGCTGGAGAGGAAACATGAGTGTCAAAATGCTTATTTGGAAAAACGTGCAGGTGCAAAAGCAGAAGGTCAAGAAGAAAATCCCAAGCTGTTCAACTTTAAATATATTAATGCCAAGCTTTGTTAGATCAAAGCCACTGTATTTGTCCTTGAGTGAAACACTTTATTTTGTGTGTGTGTTTTTCTATACATTGTTGAAGCAGGAAAGCAAAATCAGAAGGTTTGAAAACCATCTTATATTTTAGCACTCACCGTATGTGTTCCAGTTTCTCCTTGGGCATTTTTTTTTTCTAAAACATTGTTAGCACTTTGATTCCTTTTCTGCCTCTTTGTTGAAAACCTTGTAATGGAAGAAACATGATAGAATCCTGGTTTGGGCCAATATAAATCTTGTTTTCACTTTGTGATGCATTGTTTAATTGCTGTTTAACTTAAAATTTATTTTTGGAAAAAGACTTGAAGGAAATGTTGTGGCAAACCCCTTGACAGAACAGTGATCCCTGTGGTTCATGGTGAGGCTGGCAGCAGTGTGCCAGGTCAGGTGATGGACTGTGAAAGAGATTAGCACTGCATGTATGTGGATGATGATATTTGTGTTTATGACTCCTTAATTTTCTGGCTTCGTTCTCCAAGTATCCCTGCTAAGGAAAACTAGCAGACTTCTAATATAAAGTCAATTTTGGTATTTAGAACATATTGCATATCCCAAAACATGCCAGGAATGTAATGCTCCTTGGAGGCTTTCCTAGAAAACAAAACTTGTATGGATACAGGTATAAAGAACAGATTATACTGATAAAAGTATAATATAAATATAAATATACTGATATTTCTAAAATAATGCTTCAACATCACAAAATGCAATGGTAGGATTGTTTCACACTAAGACAATATTGGAACCCATCTCCCAGGTCCCCTTTCTCTCTAAAGAAATTCCATGTCACTACCACCTCTGGGAGTTTCTGAATGAGTACTCAAATGAGCACACAAAATCAAAATATGAGCTGTCCTGCTTCTGTTTGCAAATGCTATAGGAAGCATCAGCAGCTAAAAGAAACTGGAAAGGTATTAGAGAAGCCAGGAGGCCTGACTTCCACTTGCAGTGCTTTTGTTTTAGAACCAACTTCACTCCCTGTAATTCTGCAAAATGTCAGTCTGTCTGGAATTGTGGTGATGTGGGAAAGAATTCTGCTGAAAAGCTCCTTTCAAGTTCTTTAATAAAATCTTAGACAAGGCATAGACATGGGGCACTCTCCTGCTCTGAGGTAAGCTTATGAAAGAAATCTCATCTGTGGGTGAGAAGGGAATTCAGTATTCTGAGGCTGATCTTGTTTTTGTAATTTTTGGCAGGAAACCCAGTACATTGGATGGGTACCCTTCATCTTTCATAATATAACAATTGCTCAAGGTCCACTAAACTAGAAACATCAAAGTTGAGTTTACAAAATAAACATATTAAAAGTCCATGTTTTTCTTCCAGTAAAACAAGCAAAAAGTAAAATGGCAAACCTGGCTCAGATCCCTTGTTGCATCCTGGAAATGAAACTTGTTTTCACTGGCTTTTACACAGATACTTGCAGTTGGACTACTTAATTCCTCTGATTTTGTTCTTGGGTTGTAATTTATTTCTACTTGAACATTTTAAGTGAAACTGAACTCTGTCAAACCAAAAGCCATACCAATCTGGCAGGCCTGCCATACAGTTGACAAGACTTAACCTTCTGTTTTGTTATTTGTGGGCTGAAATGGGCAGATTAATTCTTCTGAGCAGAGTTCTTAGTGTCTCAAAGTGCCAGGAGCCATCCCACTTACACTGTGTGTGCTGGCTGATTCATACTAACAGACTGGGAGAAGAATTTGCAGGTTTTTGGTGGTTCAGAACTATAACCCTGGGCTGGACATGGCAATTCACAGGCAATTATATGTAAAGAGAATAAAGTTATAGTTTAAAGTTATATCCCAGCCATGATGCATTTTAACTTGTCCTTTATTCCTGTATGTTTTACATATATTTTCCCCCCTTAAAATAGAGTCAGAATGCTACAAGATCCTACCAGGCTGGGGTTTTGGGTCTGTATGTGGAGTTATTTTAATACCTTCTATATGAATCTTGATTTTATCCCCCCCTCTACTCCACAGCTCCTGAGCATTCACCAGCATTTAAAGCTGCTGTATAAGCTTCTGTCCTAGCCCAAAAGCTGCACTGGTGCTAAACTGATTTGCATGCTTGGATTACATAATTCTTTAATAAGAGGTTAGGCACCATGTTGTTTGTTTTGATCTGAGGCCTCTTTTGATAACTGTGTTGAACCTAAGGAATATCAATAGCTGTGTTGGAGGTGTGCAAGATTATCTCAACTTCTCTAGTGTAATTTAACTATGAACTGAACCTTGCTAATAGCAATTTGTCATTTCTGAATCTTACATTCCAGATAAAAGTTGAATATGGATTTTTTTTTTTTTTTAATCTAGTCCAAGAATGTGTTTCTGTATCCCCTCTTTGTACAGAAGTCATAGATAAATCCTTTTTGATTTATGCACACTACCTTTGTCTTGCAAACAAACAGGAGCATGACTTTATGGGTGCCTCCAAGCCACTGCTTGTCTCTCCATTAAAGCATAGATTTGGTTAGGAGAAATGCCTGCACCTGAGGAAAGGAGTCTCATTTCTTGTTCTCTTCTCTTGCTTTGTGCTTTTATGCACACTTCACTATATATCAGCAAGGCTGCTCTCTGCAGTCCTAGAACCCTATTATGAAGGGCTTGCAGTGATCCAGGGGGATGGGAAAGTGGAGCTGGATAGTATCCTGAACCTGCAGGTTGATCACAGACAACTCAGAATGAAATTCTGAAGCTGTAGTGTGGTTTGGAGCTGGTCAGAAGAGTGCAACTAAATATTTCATGGATATTTTATCTGTCGAATTATGGCTTTATTAGGAAGGCTTTTGTGGTCTGGAGAGTTTTGTTAATCTGATGGGTTTGGCTTTTTTCAAAGAGTAAATGGATGTTTCAGCATTAACTTTGTTCTGTGGAAAAAAAAAATGTGGTACCTCACTTGCATGGGAATTTGTCATAAAAGAGAATTGTGTTCTCTCAAATGTTCTTCTCAGTGTGGACAGCAATAATTTACTGATGTTTTACTTTGCTAATCCCATGACAATTCTTGTTGAATTACCTGAAACCTTCCAGAACAAATGAATAACCAACTAACCAGACATCTCATTATCTGAAGTTCCCAGGTTAGACCATGGTATGTTTTAGGTGTGAGCATAGCAAGCCCTGCATTAACCTGAGAAGTGCCAGGAGACTTGTCAGACTTGCCAGGAGTCTGTAGGGATTGTTGTTACATTATAGAAGGACTTCTTAAAATTATTTTCCATTCCACAGAAAAACTTTTTTCCCTAATTTTTGTAAATTTGTTAAAATCTGGACTCATTAAACATTACATTTTAATTTTCTATTTGAGTATTGACCAAACCAGAAGAACAATCTCTATGATTAGGTAGGATCTGTACCCCCACAAACATTGTGGTCAATAAATTGTAAAGATATATCTATTCTCTTCTGGAAAAGCAGAATATGTTACTGACTCTAGGCATAAGGATTTGATGAAAACTGCTGTAGGCTGGGAAAGTTTGACTTGAAACAGCTCAAATGGATGTGGCTGGAGTACTCATTATTCCTTCTAGGTGTTCAGTGCCAGAGCCTTGCTGCCTGTGGGTGGAAGGAATAGTGCTTTTCTGTGCTGTGACTGTGATCTGCAGCAGCCTGGCCTTTGTACTGGAGATCTGTAACTTGGAAAGGACAAGTGTGCCTGCTCTCCCTTTGTGAGGAGCTGCAGGGTGTGGAGGAAATGTCACTGATTTAATGTTTGCTCCAGTATTGCTGGGGGTTTCTCTTGACTTGTGTACTTTTCTCTCTTTCCCCTCTCCAGTACATAGAAGCTTTTTTGTTATTTCTGTTGTGGGTAGGGCTGCACTAGGAGAGCAGCTTGGCAAGAGAGGGTGTGCACTGCGTGACAAATGAGGACACTGCTGCTGTGCTTTGCTGTAAGAGGCAGCTCTAGCTCAGAGGAGGGGAGCAGCTCAGGCTGGAACCCTGAGCCTTCACTGCAGTCAGTGTAGAGAGCAGAGCTGGGGCAGTGCCACCAGCTGCTTACACTGATCCCTGGCTCTTGTTCCATAAGGATAAAGAGTGTGTGAGAAGGGAAGGTCTTTCTAAAACTGGTAACTGGCCTTCTGTGGCTTGGAAAATGGTTTTGAAGGCAGTATGGGCACAGAAACCAATGCAGCGGGCTCTCACCTTTGTTACTTACTATATGAATGACCATTTTCAGTCTGGCAGCACATCAAAAGCTCCCACCATGGTCAGACTTACAGAACCTCTATAGATTACAGATTAAGGATGTTTATCTGCAGTTTGTGGAGCAATACCTGATGTGTTCATGGCAGCAGCAGCCAGTTGCTTTGCTCACAAATATCAGGTATACTACAAGGAAGAGGATTATAATCAATCTGCTGGTGTACCCACTAGAATAACACACAAATCTGCTTTCAGAGGATCTGTGTAGTCTTCCTCTGATGCTTAAAACATTTAACACCTGACCCAAATCTAAGATTTTCAGGCATCTCAAGTTAGCAGTCAAGGAAGGAGTCAGCAGCATTTTCTTCCACGTGGTGTCAGCATTGTTCTCTCTCACTCCAGAGCTGTTCTTTTCTTTAAACATAACCTTTTAATGTGTTCTGAGAACCTATCTTAAAACTGGGTATTACATTTCTATTTTTGTAGTGTATCGGAGAATCAGCCTGTTCTTTCCTCAGATAATTAATTGATATCAGAGAGGTATGAAGGAAGAGTATGAATTCACCTCCAAACCATTATAAAATACAAGCCTTTTTATTTTACTTTATGCTTGTGTCACCTTCCTTACCTGAGCAGGACTACCAATAAAATATCTTACCACTTTTGTGTTCCTTTTCTTTCGTGAACAGGGGCAATTTGATTTGTTTGCTGATATTAAAAGCTTCTCAAAAAAAAAAAAAGTCTTTGATAGGAAAACCAGCCCTTGGGAAATAAAATGTATTGGTACTGAAAGGCTTATGATATATAAGCATCAAATATTTCAGGGTTTTGACTTATCTTTGGCTGTAAAAGTAGGGGAGATGAAAGACATTATTTTAAGTCCTTAGTGGCTTTTCATTTCATGCAAGGTTATGGTTGCAATGAGAAATGTTTTCAGAAAGGGAGGAAAGAAATGCAGAGTAAAATAAAAGCCTGAAAAATATTCACTGTCAAAAAAATAGGGAAAATAAGAAAATCCAAGTTGTTTTTCTTTTTTTTTTTTTTTTTTTTTTTTTAACAGTAGTTAATTGTAGATCATTTAAGTGGTTACTTATAGAGCTGTGAAACAGTGAATTAATAGGCACATTCTGAAAGCACCGTTTCTTCTCAGCTGCCTCTCCCACACCCGCCAGTTCCTAGACTGCTTTGTTCCTCTTTAATTAGTTTATTTCGCCTACTCTGGCAAGTAAGCAAACATCCTTAAGCACTTAAACACCACCAATTGAGAGAAGAATAGGGCTAGCACTTATAGCCTGCATGCAGAAAGGCTGGCTGACTCTTGGGAGGACATTAGCATGTTAGAACCTAATGCAGTTTCCCTCTCTCCCAGTTTATTTGGTCTCCTGTAGACTGCAGTCTGCAGGGTTTAATTTATGCATGAAATGCATGTTCATGAGTCAGCATTTTTGCTATATAGTTCCCAGAGCTATCAAATGCTGGGTACCTTTTTATTCTGTTACTAGAAGAAAAGAGATGAAATATGCCTGTAAAAATACAAGTGCAGTTGAGCCAAAACATAAGAGAAACAGAAGGAAATGTATTTTGAAGTTGTGAAGTTGTGTGCTATGTGCCCTGAAGTCTGTGGTTAGAAAAGTTACATCCAAGTTGCTTTGATTTAATGATACATCTTAAAAAAAAATAAATTCTGAAAAGGAACTGGGGAGGAATAAGTGAAAAAAGCATTCCAAGGCCATTTTTAATTTAAGGAAATATTACTGCAGTTGGCTTTGCATGCATGGGTTGGGTTAGCTTCTATTGCTGGTAATTTAGACGGATGCTTGAAGCTGAAGATCTGCCAGGAACTTCAATCCTGACCTTTGGATTTTCACTGACCATCTGCTTTAATTAGAGGTTGCCCTATTCCTGGGGGACTGTAGATGTGCTCACAAGGATTCTGGCTGGTGAGGGAATCCTAGTGTGGGCCTTAGGCTGTTCTGTCAAGTGCTGGGATAGTCAGCTGTGCCTGGAGATGGTTTTGCAAAGAATGCTGTTGAGGACTGAGTTTTTCTGGAAGCTGCTAGAACAAGGAAATGCTTGAGGGGTTGCTGGTTTGATCCACTGTTTCTTCCAGTATGCAACTGGAACTTTGCCTGGGAGCTGCTGGAGTCACTGGCTGGTGTGAGAGCAGCCACGGGAGCTCAGCTTTTGGGTAGTTCCTACCCATGGGAAGCTGGGCAGAGCAGGGAGCCAGATCTTCTACAGCTTTGAGCTGGGCTCTGCTCTTTCTGGCTGAGGTTTGCCAAGATGGGCAGAGCTGGGACCTCTGCCCAGCACAGGCAGGAGAGGGGCTGGGTGCTGGGTCAGGGGAAGGCTGATCCCTGTGCAAACCCTGCAGGCATGGCAGTGGGAAAACTGCAAGTAGAGGAGGGCAGAAGTTATCCTAAGATGTCCTTTACAAGCCCAAAGATCTGTTTCTTTAGGATTTCTTTTGCCCGTCATGAAGGACATTAAGACAAGTGGGAATATATTAAAGAGAAAAAATTACTCTAAAGAAAATAAAAGAAAATAAATATTTTGGTCTGTTAGTGATTTATGCAGTGTCTTTAGTATTTTTATAGAGTTGTAGTGGAGATCAAGTGAAGAAATTGTGATTTAGAGCTCTTTACTCCTTTGGTGTTTTTCAGTTCCTTGATCTCTAATTTTATTTCTAGATTCTCTGGGAATTCCATGGATAGCTTTTTCTTGGTCAATACAAGAGGACCACTCAGCAATAATAGAGACTAAGCTGGATTTGGATACAGGGAGCACACCGTAACTCAAAACTATACTGTAGCTATAAAAAAATATGTTTGTCTTATGCATATTTTCTGTAGGAAAGTATAGGAAGCAATCTACCACATAATTGTAAGAAATGATGGATGAACAAAATATTTCCTTGGTTAAATATCTGATCCACTGCTTTTCTTTTCTTTTCTTCCAACTCTTGCTTTGATATAAATGTTTAGTCTTGATTCCTGGCTATTTTGCTGATCATTTAAATTCCATGATGCCTTCCAAGTTTAACCAAAATGCAGGTTGGGGTGGAGGGTGGGAGAAGGCAAAGATAAACTATGTTTAAAATCAGTATTAGATGGGCTGCAGAGTAGTAAACAGCTATATCTGTTAAATTAACCTTTGCAACCACCAACACCTTGATTTATGTTAGAGGCCTAAAGAATTTGTGAAAACTGCTGTTCATAGACCTGCAAATTGCTGTGATAGATAACCAGTGAGCTGAGCCTTTCTCTCCCCAGTAATTTGTGTATTTCACCAAAATCTCCTTCTGGATCTGTCAGGAGCAGGAGTTAAATATTAGCAGCAGCAAACACTGTTGACTTCTTTCCCAGTTTTTCTTTTTTTCTACAGCAAATCCAGATCCACACAATTGTCATTCTTTATGAGGTCAATTTTCTTAAATATAGCAAAACAAGGAGATGAATTCATTTGTTTGCTTAAAACTCACATATATGCTGCTCCTGAGGAGTGTGCTTAGGGATCTCCTAAACCATGATTTAGTGAAAAACCCAAACCAATCAACAAACCAAAACCCCAACAAAATGAACAACCAAACCCCCCACACAAATAACTTCCAAAACTTTGCTCTGATTTCTGTTTTTAAACCCTTTGCTGACAACTATTACCTGAGACAAACATTTCAAAATTATTTTTACATTTTCCTCCAGTAAAACTTACTTTATTACTTTAAAATAGAGAAGTTCATATTTAGTGAAAATCAAAGAAAAAAATACAAAGACCTTTATGTGCAGCTAAGGAGGGCAGCATTTTTAATATTCTTATTAAGATGTGTCTCCTGAGGAGCTTGGCACTACCACAGCAACTCCCCAAAGAGAAAAGAAACTCTTCAAAGTGAGATATGGTAACTTCAATTACAGGACAGGTCAGCTCCTAAGAAAACAGAGCAGAATGATGGATCTCTTCAACTTCTTCCTACTTAATGGATTCAACATTATGTGACCCTTCCTTCTCTCATTTTTTTGTATAGCCTTGGATTTCTTTTTTTTTTTTTTTTCCCCCAGAATGAACTTCAGACTTGAAGGGTTGCTGCTGTCCCTGCATACTCTTCAATTGTGGCTTTTCAATTAGCTGAAAGGGAGAAAAAAAAATGGAAAACAGAAGGAAAAATTAATTCTTTGAAAATAATTCAATGAAGAAGTGTAGAGTGCTGTCCTCATCTCACCCTGCTGTAACTTCTCTACTTCGAACAAAATATTAATTCTGGAAACAAGGTCTTTAGGTATTCCATTTTTCTAATTCCCTTTCACCTCCTCTACAAATCCTTTTTCTTGAAAGTCAGAGTATTATATACTGTCAAGTTTTTTATGGGTCTGGGTCTTCAAAGAGACAAGAGCAGTTGTTGGTTGCTGTAAAGTTCTTTATTGCAGAATTTCATCAAAGGCTGGGCTAAAGCTTTCTGGCAGAGTCCTGAGTAGAAGCAGGAGCAGCAGCTCCCTGGCATTTCTTCTTCTGTGTGGAGAGGGTGGTGGTGGTCTCTCACCCCAACACTGGGGGTTTTATTCATAAATCATCCAATGAGCTAAAAACATGAAACTAAAACATTCTTTCTACACCTATTAGAATATTAATTCTAAAGTACCAAAGTAGCGTCAGCTCCCAGACATAATTTATGCATGTAGTTCTATCTGTTCACATAAATGGTTCTATCTGTTCTATCTAGAAATGCCAGCAATGTTCTTACTGTGTTTTTTTTATGTCTGGGGCCAAGTTACAGATCTTTTAACTAGGCTTGAACTTTAAACTAGACTTTAGGTCATTTCACTTTCTTAAGGCACTTAAGTATATTCTTATTTAGCATTAAAACTTACACTTCGTGTCTGTGCAGTTTAATATATTTTAATTTCTCTAAAGGCTTTAATTCAATCCCTGCATTCTTTTCTCTCTCTGAGGGACTCAGAGAGGCTTCTATTTTATACACTCCAACAATATACCTCTTTGAAAACATTGATGTGATGAAGTAGAACAAATACTTGGCCTTAGGGATATAGCTTATTTTTTATTTAGAGAGATTTTTATTTCCTGTTTCTTGTTAAATTAAAACCAATGGGAGGAAATTTTCACAACCCCAACTCATTTCACACTTTATAAACTATAGCTCCTTGGTCTAAAATGACATTGAAACAAAGAGAAGTCACCTATCTCTAAATTAGGTTTTATACTGATGGAGGTGATGTATATTGTTCCTTGTAGAGAAGTATGTGAAAATTTTTTCTTCAACACATCCCAGGCTAGTTCTGCAGGTCTTACTGTAGAGTGGGTTTTCTTTTGGTTTTGGGTTTTTGTTCTGGTTTTTCTTGCCCTAAGAAACCTGTTCTCTTTCAGCTTGAAGCTGTCCCCCCTTCTGTCCTGTCACTACATACTCTTGTAAAAAGTTTCTCTCCATCTCTTTTGTGGGCTCCCTTCAGATACTGGATGGCTGTAATTAGGTCACCCCAAGCCTTCTCTTGACAAAAACTAAGAGATTCTGGCTTTCTTCTGCTCTGCATGTCCAACAGGGATATTCCCACCAAAGCAAAAGCAGAGGACAAGTTCCATTGTGAATAGAATCACAGAAGCATTAAGTTTGGAAAACACCTCCAAGATCATTGGCATATTGCTATGCCAATCTCACCACTCTAGGTGGTGCTTAGATATTGGCATGGACAGGCTGGAATCTCTTCAGGGAACTGGAATGCATGTTTGAATTATATAATGGTGACTTTTTGACATTTTCACCATGCAGGTAGAACTGCATGAGGGTTTGAAGGCATGGTCTTGTCAGCCCAAGGGGCTTGTGTTATTCCACAGTAATCCTTGGAGCACCATGCATTGGGTTAATTCACTATATAATAGTGTAGTAGGGGTGGTGCTATTTTTCTTTCAGGAATCTGATGCTCAACAGAAGCTGTGCAGAGGTGCCAGTGTGAGATCTGTGTTACTCAGGAGAGGGGTAAATCACACTGGACTGGCTACTTTGCTAATGTGGGTGCTACTTAAACTACTAATGTAACTGCTTTCAGTTCTTCTGGTAGTGTTCTGCCTGCACTGGATGCATCCATGTTCCTCAATATGTTACAGATAGACCAGTTGTTTTTAAATGATGAGGTAAAACAAGTTCAGAGCAACTGACTGCACTAGGGAGGTGGCCTCTCTTTAATGTACCTTTTTAAAATTATTTGTAAATAAGGTGGGCAGGATTTCAAAAGGTGACTACAGTCACGGCTGCACTTTTGAATTAAAAGCTCTAAAGTGCCAGGAAAAATATTGGATGAGGTTTCTTTGATATATTCTTTCTTACTGAAGAGAATATTCTAAAAGAAGGGAGGAAAGAAAAATGGTTTACAGTGTGTAAATTTTTTTTCCTAATCTTACCCTTGCGCTTTTGGAGACTTAAAACCTGATCTGAGGCTTAATCCAGAAAAACACGTCAAGGGGATTTGTTCATAAGTGTACAGTGTGTTGACATCAGCAAATTCTCATTATGGCTGTCATGTTCTCTCTCTATCCTGAAGCCTCATTCTAATCTCTTGGCAGCATTCAAGCCCAGTGCTTTCCATTTTGATTGAATTAATTAATGGAGTTTAGATGACTACCCAATTCTGAAATTGTCAGAATTTTTATAGCAGGGTATTTTCAAAGGCTATTTTTGCCCTCGTTAATAGCAAGTAGGACATCTGACTGCATTTCTGTATTGTTTAAATTCAAAATACATGGTCCATTTGGAAGCAGAGAAAATGGTAAACGAGAGCTATATTTATGTACTTATCTTGCCTTTAAAGTTAATCTCCTGTTACTAGTCTTGAGCCTTTGAGGTTGCCATAGAAACTGCCACAGCCTCCAACTGTGCTTCTCCCAAGACTTAATTGCATTCTGAATTTCATGCACTCTCTGTTAACTGCAGCACTGGCAGACACAGGCACGCTGCAGAATGAGCTGAATTAATGATTCAATATGATGTATGTGTTTTTTAATACCATGTTTTCACATCCCTTTTCAAGTTTTTTTCACCAGCTGGTTAAATTCTTCTGTAACGTGTAGTGATACCACAGGGATGGATTCTCTCTGCTGCCACTATATTTGATGTTTTCCAGTCTTTGATACCATCAAAGTAACTGGAAGAGTCATTAGTTTTAAGGACTGGGGCTTTTTTCCCCTTGGAGAAGTCAGATTATTCCTGAACTACCTTATCTCCTGAGGTTTTTCTGAGTCCTCTCCTTCACCTCTGAAGGCAGCATTGAAGTGCATGCCTGCTGCCTCAGTAGCTCTGGTAAGCTTTTGCTGACTCAATGCTCTTTACCACATGATTTTTGCTTGATTAGTGTGGGTCAAAGGCAGTTGTTCAGCCAGGCCTGCTTTTAGGTGGGAAATATAATTTCAGGAAAGGAGTATGTCTGCATGCAAGGTTTGATAAGGCATTTCTGGGAATTATTTATTATGTTCTTGATGAAATTTCTTATCAGAACTGGACTGATAATGTGTCTCATTCAACTAAGAAAACAAAATCTGAGAGATTTGGTCTCCCACTTGGCTCTCAGCACAATGATGCAGTCAGTGCAAGTACAGTGTTTTTATAGATGCCATTCTGCCTGTAGTGAGGGTGAGCTCACAGAGCCAGTGATTAATATCACTTTGTGCTCATTGCATTTAAGTCCAGAACTTCATAACTAACAAAGCAATCCCCACTGTTCTTTCCTTGTGCAAAAAGAGAGAAAATGTGTCCCTCTGTTAAGCCCTCTGCCTTATCTCTGCTGTATCTAGTGGGTAAGAGATGGAGAGTAGGACAGTGACCCCCTGTGCACTGCTGCTCTTGGACTCAGGAAATTTCTGTATTTGCATCAATGCAGGCTCAGAGATGTGCTTTTGCCATCAATAGAAAGCACCCCACAACTGGAGAAAGAACAAAAGCAGTGATGTTGAGAAACAGGGTGAGGTGAGGATTTCACCATGTCACTTCATGCATGTCAATTATGCTTTTAGACACTGGCCTTCTGAAGACAGCTCAAATATATCCACTGTAACTTTTACATGTTTCAAATATCCTTTAAAATCTGACCCCTTTGCTTATGTTTTCCCTGTGGTTCTTGTTTACTGTTTTTGTAATTCTCTGTATGTGCTACTTTTCTTGAATTATTTGTATTGGTTGTCCCTTATAAAAATATTTATAATTAGGTCAAATAGGCAGGGTAGCTTGTCTGACCTCAGCCTAACCACCAATATTTCTCTGTGAGTTTGTGTGCTAGTTTTAGCTTTTTCAACCAGAAAGAAGAATTGGGAAATGATGAAATTAGGACAATATTGTCAGGATTAATCTGAAATAGTAAAGATGCTTTTCCAGCACTCCCCCACATTCTCTTTGGTTTTTTTTCCCAGACTCCTTTTTTCATTAGCTACATACTTTACACTTATTGCCACAACACAGTGCCCATTTTGTCACAGAACTTAAATCTCTTCCAACCCATCTCAGCTTTCCTTTTTGTCTGCTCTGTGAGCTTGCGTGTTGAGGAGAGTTGGGTTTTTCTGCCAGCTCTGCTCAATCTACATTTCCTTGATTGCCTTAGGGAATGCCAACACATATTCTCAAAATCTGTGTGTGCTGGAGATCTTCCTCAAACATTCTAAAAACACTTGCTTTGGGACAGGATTCATTTGGATTTGAATATGAAATAAGTGTTGTTTGCTGGCTTCTTGTCATCCTTGAGAAGCCAAAGAGCTGCCATGTCTCCAAGTTGTCTCCAGGAGCTCTTTCCAGGCAGTGACCACAGTTCCTTTGCAGAAAGCACAGCTTGCACTGTCTCTGCAGACATTCAGCTAAAAGACCTTGCCCATCAGCCCAATGTGTGAGCATGTGCATCTTGACACCAATTACATGCAGCTCCCAGTAATCCCAAAAGAGAGAAAAGATTCATTAAAAGTCTGAGATGTGCCAATAGCAGCTTATTTTATTCCACTGTGCAGTGTATTGTGAAAGTGTTTCCACACAAGCCATAATTTTGTCTGCTCTCTGTAGTTTGTATTAATTTTAGGATGTTCCACAGCTGATGCCTAGTTGTGTTAGGCTTTTCTATAGGCACATGAGGTCTTTGGAGTACAGGTGGCTGGATGTTTGTGGCCCTGGGGCCACATCAGCTTATGCAGTTCTGGAGACACTTGTGCTTTGCTTCTTCTGCATTGCCAAACCATTCTCTTCAGGTACCTGTTGCTCATCCTTCCTTCCCTTCCCCATCCTGTGGGAGAAAACTGACTCACAGCTGGTTTTTGTGCATCACCCACAGCTGAGCAATGAGTAGGGATGCTGCTTCCTCACAGCCTTTGTGCTCCTCTTCATCAGACCAGACGTGAGGCTGCTCCTGCTGCTCTGGGGTGTTTGTCTGGGAGCCTGGCTGCTTCTGGGAGCAGGGAAGAGGAGCAGTGCAAGCAGCTGGCAGAAGACAGGGAGACAGATCTGGGCCAGGCTGCTGAGTGGAAGGGTTAACCTGGTAACTGACTCGTTACTTTGGGTACATCTCCCAGCCTTGTTCCTCAGCATAAGAAAGCCTGGAGTGAAATTTGGGTTTTGATTGAGCAGGGGTGCTGCTGAAGAGGTTCATACACATCTCAGGTAAATATTCCCACTGGAAACAAGGAGAAACACTGGGAATGGGATGCACAGGTAGGGACAGGCTTGTTCAGCAGTTTTCTTGAGTTGGTATCACTTTATTTTTTGGTTTTAGTTACTGCACTAAATACAAATTTATTCTAACGCATACTGAGGAAGATGGGAGGTGACACTGGCAGGCTTTGTAGGGCTAAACATTCAAAATTCTGGAAATCTAATCCTAGTACTTAATTTCAGTGTGATTTATATCTATGTGCTCCTTATTTGCACCTGAAGAATCAATCCCCAGTGAAAATTCTGTTTTCTGTCTTAACCCTGCTCACCTCAGTGGCCACTTAGCAGAAGGTTTCACCTATGAGTTAACTCAATGGGTCATTTTATGTGTGGCATGCAGTGGAAACATGTGTGGGCTCTATTAATATCTGTCCTTACATAAACAACCGATTTTATTAAGTTCTGCTGCTAATGAAGCACTGTGGGAACAAGCAGCCAAAAGCTTGGGAATTACTCTACAAGGAAGAATCTCAGTGTTTCTTGGCAAAAGCTGCCTATGCTCAAGGCTTTCTTGGTAAGAGCCAACAGTAACAAGGTCTTATTCTGAACAGGAGTCTAAATAAACAAAAGTTTTCTGCCTTTTTTCAAAACTCACATACAGAAATCTCAACGTTTATTTGAAAGAAGGGCGAATTTTTATCTAGTTACAGCCAGATACTCGATTTTGAGAAACTCAATTTTCTTTCTAATGAAAGAAAAGAGGAGTTGGAGTCCCAAATGGAGACTTATGGAAAATTCTCTTTTCTTTTTTTTATGTCAAAACACTGACAGAATGGAATTAGATTTTTTTTCCCCTCAGTTCTCTCTCTGTTGATTTCCGTAACATAGACAAAACTGAAAGGCATATGGTGACTTACTTAGCAATAGTTGGATTACTAGCATCAATTACTATCAAAATTTTATTGCAATAGCTACAGAGGTAGCTGAATTGTTGTAGATGGTCATATATAAAATGCCTTTTTGGGGGTGATGGACAGTATAATAGAAGCATTAGCTGGCATTAGATTTAAAAAGTCATAACTTCTAAATGCCTTTAATTTTTTTTTTTTTTTTTTTTTTTTTTTTTTTTTACATGAATATTGAATTTAAAGATTAAATTCAAACTTGTGCCTGGAAGGTCAGTATCTGCAATGCTGTGCTGTGCAGGTGAACCCACAGCCTCCCCTACCTGTCTGTCTGGTACTTCCCTGGTGCACACAGGGGTAGGAATGTGGGCAAATCTCTTTGCCAATGTTTCTTAGCTGGGCTGGACACTGTTAGCTCTCTGGATGTGCTATCAGCACCAGAGACTCTGCCCATTAACCAGCACAAATGCCATTTGATGCCAGTGCTTTGTCTCAAGGGGTGCTGCTTCAAAGGTGTCTTTGTTTTCCAAAGATTGCCTCTGGCTGGATAATATTTCACTATGAAGATAGCATCATCAGAGATAAGAATAAGGAAAAGATGGATGGTCCTGTTTATTCTTGGGTTATTGCTGTTTGTTTTCCTTGTGCTGGAAGACACAGTTAAGAAGAATTTCAGAAATCTTGCATGCTAAAAGCTGCTGCAGATCTGGCAGGAGCTGAAACAAGAGAGGGTGAGGCTCTGCCTTAAATCCTTCTCCTTTGTGCATTATTCTCCCACTTCCATGGCAAAATCCTGTCTTCAGTCACCTGTTTTTCTGTTTCAATAAAAGGCTGCAGTGAGAATCTCAGACTGATGGGGAATATGACCCAGAGTACCTGTGCAGTGCAGAGAAAGCAGGAGCCTGTTTCCCTTGGCCTGTTTTCCAATTGCCAGTTTCCAGTGTGTCTTTATATTATCAGTGGAAATATTGTAGGAACCCAAGCAATCACTACTGAATGCACTGATCTGCATAATTAGGCTTCAAATAAATCAGGATAGCTGCTCAATCTTTTGCATTCAGTGCACATGGCAAGAGCTGATGTGCAGCAAGGCCATTTGCTGAGACATTCATACAAAAGCAACAGGAAAGGAGACACCAATCCGCAGAACAAAACTGAAAAAGATTCATACCATATGTGCAGCACCAGTGAGAAAAATGAGCCATTTGTTCCCCAGTCCAAAAGTAAATTTATAACTCTCTTTATGAACTTGTTTTTCTGGATCCAAACACAATAAAATGCAACCCATAATTTTTTAACTGTTCACAATTGCACCTGACCACATGAAAGATATTTCTGGGGTCTTGCAGGAGATTGTAAAAATCAGAGAAGGATGAAAAAAACCCACAGAAAATCACAATAATAAAACAATTAAAAGGCAATAACTTTCAAAATAATTGAGGAAGTATTTAAATTAAGAAATAATCTAGATTCCCATTTCCTGGGAATGTGCACTGTGCAAGGAAATAGAAGGTAATTATGCTAAGAAGACCTGTGGTAAAATCTTTAATTATAATTATTCAGAGAGAAGTTAATTAAAAGCACATCTTTAATGTAGCAGAATGGTTTTCCCTACATACCACCATTTGGGACTGACTCTCTTCTGCCCTCTCTGTTATTTAACTTAAATAGTTACAAATAGCTGTGAATGCAGTTCTGATTTCTCTTATCTGCTGAACAATGGCTTGTGTTCCAGGAGGGGTTGTGCAGGCAGTTGTAACTTTTCTTTTTGCAGGAAAATAAAAAGCCCCTCTCAGTCCTTATTGCTGCATAATTTGAATTTAGAGTTTTCCTAGGAGCTGGCCTTATCCCTGTTTTGCAGCCCCAGCCTATCCCAGGTGTGCTGGGCAGGACTGGCATCCCTGCTGGTGGTCAGTCTGCTGGCAGCTCGCTCTGCAAGCTGCTGCTCTGGCACTGCACTCACAGCACTGCCCCTCTGCCTGGGCTCCTGGGGGAGGTCTGGCCGTGGAAATAGTGCAAGGAAACAGCAGGTGGGTGTGGAGATGAAGTCTGGTGATGAGGGTGGTTTTTAAATGCCCAGCAGGTTAACACTGCTTCTCTCTAAAGGGGGAGCTTTGGCAGCAGTGCCTGCCTGCATGGAGAGCAATGTCAGGCTCCCACAGGTTTTGGTAATTAATCACAGCTTATGAAGAACAGCAGAGAGGATTTTCTCCAGATCTTTTTTCCAGAAATGGTTTAAGAGTTTCTGAAAAGGTGGAGAATTGACAGATGGTACAATACCTTGAAAGATCTATGGGGTAGGTGCTCCCAGTCCAGACTCTCTTTTGTGTGCCATGTCCATGCCCAAATACTTGGCATGTATCTTTTGGTGTTTGTAGTCTTTTAGTTTTGAGCAATGAAATTTGTTTCCAAAGCATTTCTATAGCTCTTTTTCAAACTAGGCTACACTAAATTATTGCTAATGGGGTAATGTTTCGTTTAGCTACAGGCTTCCTAAATTAGGCTTTAGCTTATGATGTTCAGAATCAAATCAGTCCTTCCTCTCTCACAGTTGTCCACGTTTCTGGCTCACAAACCCCACATCAGTAGTGAAATGCATCCTCTTTCTGCTCCTTGCCCCCAAAATGTCAGTGCTAATGAGCACAATAAGACTAATCAGACATGAGGTGAGGTGTTAGGAAAAACTTTTTAAAAGAGACTGACTGAAAGAGGAGAGTTAGAACTTCTGGGTCACTTTTAAATGTTTGTCTGGCAGGCAGTGTACCAAAGCAATTGTGTGCTTTGACGCCACATGTCAGCTGAAATTCGAGGGAGGTGGAAAGCTGACTTTGGGGCTGACTCCAACAGTGAGTGAGCAGGACAAACACTTCTACCCTGCACAGGCTTTGTTTTCAAGCTATTGTGCAATAGACACTTGAAAGCTGCTCAACAGCTGCCTGTGAAGAGCTGAAGGTGCTGGGGTGATATAATTAATCGATTTTATTGGACAAAGCCCCCCCTCTGAAGACAGCTCTGAGCACCAAAGTGGCATTGCAGGGCAGGTCTGAGCTGGGGCAGGCAGGGAGGAACCAGGCCAGAGCAGTAAGGTAACAAGATGCTGCAAACAGAACAAGCTGAAAAATTACTGTGGACACATTTAATCAGGGTAATTGGAAAGCCTTTTTTGGGAGTCTAGTTTGTATTACACAGCTCAGTAGAGAAATGCTGAGTTCACAGTAGTATCAGTTTCAAGAGCTGATAACACAGTGAGTGATTGCCTGGTTTTTATCAGCTCTCTGAGTGAAATTTTTCAAGTTAGAAGTAGTTGTTTCTGTTAAAAGAATAAACATTTAAACATTTAGGCATATGGGAGTTTTTACAAACTGTCCACAAAATTAAAATTAACAATAGGTTATTAAAATTTGTCAACTGAGGTAACCTCAGTCTGCTGGTAATTTCTGTACTAGAAAATCTGGACTAATATGTTCTGGCCATAGAATGAGAGAAAAGGCTCAGCCAAAACCTCACATTCCTGCCTCTACCAATTTTTAATATTCTATACAAAAGATCCATTAATAAATTTTGAGATTAAATGCTTAATTAATTGTCATGGTAAATACTTAAATGTCTTCAATTTAAAGATATATTTGTACTAATCTGTTTCTATCATTCTTTGGTAAAATTATGTTTTTCAACATTAAATTTATTCCTTAATGGTAAAATCATTAATATCTCTGCTCCAAATCTCCTAAGTTCTGTTTAGAAGTTGTGCTCTCAACAGCAAATTGCACACTAATTTTTCATCCTGCTTAAAATAAAATAGTTGAGTAGTAAAGGTGTAGTTCACCTTTACTTCGCTTTATTTCATGCTAAAACAATTCAGCTCAAAACTTCTTGCAGGTTCACCAGCACAGTAAGATATTTATTACCATTGTAAATTTATTTAGTGCTTTCTTGAAGTTTCATGACCTCAGATTACTAAATTATTATCAAACAAAATAATAGCTTTCAAAGAACTTAATAAAGCAAAACATCTGTAACAGTCCTACTGGGTACTGCAATATAATCTCCATTTAAAAAGTGAAACTGAAGTTTTTAGGGATTCTTGTATGTTACATACTCAGAGATGCATTAATAAAATTAATGCATGTATTGTTGAGCTCTGTTCCTCTTTAGAAGGCAAATTCCAGTTCCTGGTTCTAGGAGGTTCCAAGATAGCTGTCAATTAGCTGGAAAAAAAAAAAAAAAAAAGGTAGATATTGATTCAGATTTGCTGTACCTGTAAGAAGCCCACTGCTTTCTGTCTGTAGGAGGTGATCTCTCAAAAGTCATGTTGTAATAAATCATCACATGGGTGTGCTTACAGCAGTTCATTTTGCTATGAATTTTGAGATACTGTATTCAGAAGTGTATGCAGCCTTTCTTTGAGACTTGGTGCTATCTATTCTCTCCCAGTAGTGGTTTTATAATTATTTTTTTTAATTGGAAGCCAGCAAAATATTTGCCAGTGCAAAATTTAGCAGAACAATCTTAATGAGTTATGTCCAAAACACCATGGGGAAAATTTCAGGTTATAAAGATATGCATTTTTAAAAAGTACTATTTTGTCTTTAAATACTCTTTCCACTGAACAAGATGATCTTGGGGCTGCAAGCTGGTGTTTTTGTATAAGTAGGTGCCCTTGCACTGTGCTGATGGAAATTGCCTTTTTCTATTGCAGTTTTTCACTTAGAATAGTGCTTTCAAACAAATGACTTTTCTTCAGCACATTTTACCCTCCATTCAGAGAGCAGTTTGGTCAAATGAAATATGCAACACCTTATGAACCATCCTGCAGAGGATTAACCATTAGTGAAATAAATAAAAACATTTAGGCCCACAGCCGAACTTCAAAATGGAAAAGAAGAAAAACCACTGTATCTTTGAGTCTTTATCAGATACAAAATGATTATTTTGCAGATGTGCTCATTTCTGTGGCTCCAGATTCTTGGCTGCAAGGGACGTATTTTTAAATTTTGAGTAAGCTGTTAATTACAGCAGTTTCTTACACTAACTGCAAAGATCCCTGGAGAAATCCCAGTTCTTATGCAGAAATCCATGTGAGATTAAAAACCAGTGATGTGTATTTAGGGTGCAGTGGCAAAAGCCATGATACTGTGTGTGCTGGGTGTTCATAACTGTGCCACTTTCACAGAGAGTTTATTGTAAAGTTCAGGAAGAAAACAGTGCCTCTTGTCAAAGAGGTTCTAGTGAAGACCATGCAATTATTAAAAGCTGATCTTTCTAGAGGGAATTTGCACAAAAAATTATGCTAACTCTTTAACCTGGGGGAGCTGCAGCCTCTGCAGGGGAAAAGGGAGGCCTAGGATAGATGCCCAGATGTTTAAGAAAATATTGGAGCAAATCCAGAATAAAATAAGACAGCTGAATGGGGTGGGGTGAAATGCACTGACTCACTGGAGTTGGCAGGGGATATTTCTGGGTTTATGATTTTAGAATAACCCAAGACAGAAGAGCTCTCAGAAATTCCTGAGGAGGCATTTTCCTTTCCCCAGTGTCTGCAGTGCTCAGACAGCTGTATTTGCTGGTAAATCCAGCCCACTGTGATGTTGGAAAGTGAGAAGTCGAACTTTTGGGCAACAGGATGAAGAAATTGCAATCTTTTATTTACAGTCAGGAAATGTATAATGTAACTGGCATTTATGTGTGTGTATTAGGGCAGGAAAACAAAGAAAGAAAATGAGGAGACTTGGGATTCTAGGTGGGCATTCTCACAGCCAACCCATTGATCTGAGAGCTCTTGAGCTCATTATCTTCCTTTGATAATCAGCATTAGGCTTGTAAGTGAAGGGAAATTCTGTAGTGCAGCACTGTGCACGAAATTCCTCTTGGCAGGCACTAAGTGCTTTGTGTATGTACAAGATTTGGGTCTTGCTTTATTTCACAAGGCAGTTCAGTGCTTGCCAACCTGCTTAGTATACTGAAACTCTTGGAATTAAACTAGTGTGTTTCCCTGACTTGGGATAAAACCAGAAGTTTTGCATTTCAATGATAATTGTTCTAAGGTTACTTGGGGCTTGATCAAGATTACTTGATCACTTTTTGTGCATGACAAGTTCCTCCTGGGCAGCTCTGATTGGGTAGGGCTTTTTCACTCCTATGTGGTAACTGCATGACAGATATAATTGTGATAACACTTTTGTGTCTATACTAAAATCTGGTGAATATTTGGAATTTTCTATTTTTCTAGTAGAGGCAGGAAAAATCACAAGGAACAAAAGGATAAAAAGTGAAAAGGGATCAAAACTAGAACAGATTTTCCAGTTGACATTTTACATGGTTATCTGTCTGGGGTGCAGATAACACACAGTCTGATTCAAAAACTCCATTATCTCTAAAATTTAAAATAGCAGCACTGAGGTCCTTCAAAGGGAGATTGTAGCTTAATCTTAAATAATAAACCCTCCAGTTGCTTTGGGAAGAGTCTAAAAATCCTTCTCCTTTGTCTACTTAGGTGTTTCTTATAAATATCTTCTGTATTCAACTGAAAGCTCTTCCTGTTTTATATTTGTATCTTCCATTTGCCATAATATTTACCAATTAATCTCTGATATTGTGTAAAATTGTGGCTACCCTGAGCAGAAGGGAATTCTGGAATACATGGAATTAATGATCTTTGATGACCTCTGACCCTTTGGATGCCTGTAAATGATGGATTGACATTTTCTGTTACCTCTGACCACACAGGTGACCCTTGAGCTCTGGATGACCTCTGACCTTTCAGCACCATTTAGAGCCCATTCTGACCTTTCAGTGACCTTTGATCCTGCAAGACTATTTGTTCACTTGTGATGTGACCCAGGATGACATCAGAATTTGGGGGATGGCCTTTGATTCCTGAATGACCTCTAGTGCATTTTCTATTAGGATTTTGTTAGCATGCCCAGCTCCTTCACCAGGGCTGAGGTCTTGACTATAAGAACATTGAAAATGCTTAGAAGAGCCAGAAGTGCTGTGCATCCTCCCAAAAATAGCTGGGAAAGCATAAGTGAGCAGTGACCAAACTGGTCTGGAATTGAAATCCAACCTCCTACATTCTGTTTCTCCTCTCTACACAGGCAAGCAGCACAGAGGATGCAGGAGGGGACAGACTCACACTGCTGAGGTAGGATGAAAGCATCTTTTGTTTTAACTGCTTAATGGAAACTTCTGATGAAACTTCTCATGAAAAATGTGTATACTATACTAGTCTAAGTATATGCTGTATACTTACTACTGTAAACCAATTGTAATTACACTTGTTTTGTTGGTGATTTGCTGGAGGAGCAATCTAAAGAGTGAAATTTCTCAAGGTCTTAATGCTGATATGTATCAGCTGTAGAGAGGTAAATGTGGGCCACTGTCACCAGCTAATTCCCAAAAAAATGTATTGTTGATTCCTGGATGGGTTGTTTGTGTGGAGTTTTTTTTCCTCAGTATTCCTCTAGTGTTTTATTTTGCCTGTAAGTCCCTATAATCATGGATCACGTGTTGGTGTCATCTGAGTGGCCAGGAGGAACTGCCTGGTATCAGGAAGCATTTAATGGATTTGCACTGGTGTGGAGTTGCACCAGTTGACAGAGATACAACCAGTAAATATATCAATAACTTGAAATCTTTTGCTGTGTTTCTGTCAGAAAGACTTGGCTTTTATGACACTGGCATTTCTCTATGCAAACAGCATTATGTTGTGCCCCAAGACTAGATTTCCTTGCATCATTTATCCAGCAGACTATCAGACCACGGGGATATAGCTTAGCAAAAGAATTTCTTAAAGGAATATTTTACTCATAAAACTTAGAACCACAGCAATGTCTTCCATCCCATTTGCACTTTGGAGTAAAAATACATGGACTAAGCTAATAGCCAAGACACTGGAAATCATGGTGCACATTCCAATCTTTAAGATATTGTGAGTTTTTTTCAGAGACCAAACTTTTTGAATTCTCCAGTAAAACACCTGAGGAAAAGCTGTTATGGTTTGGAATAATTTCATGTATTTCCCAGATACTTTGTATTGCCAGATGCTGCTGAAGTATCCCACTTAATATTCTGTTTGCTTTGCCAGTAATGCAGCAGATTAATAAACCACATCAGGTGGGAAATAGCTTTTTGAGAGAACTAGGAAAGATAATTCAAGATTTTAAGCAAAGCCATTGAAGCAGAAACAGGCTGGCGTTTCCCAGAAGCTAATCAAATACTAGCAGAGCAGTGAGGGAGTGTAACACATCATTTAGAAGTCAAAAGTCAAGGGAGAAGATTTTAAAAGACTTTAAAAAACATTGTTCCCATTTGCCAGCAGACAGTACCTCCCAATGTCAAGCCTCTATCACTATAGAGATTACCAAGACTTGTTGAAACAGTCATCTGTTCTGTGAAGGGACATCTAATCACAGTGATTGCTGAGGTCTGATGGAGGACCAGCACATGCTCCTCAGTCACTGCTGGATCTTAGACAGAAATTCTGGGTGTCTTATTTCTACATTTTTTATCATAGTCAAACAACTGGCAATTGTTTTTTTTTTTTATGGTCGCAATGAATTTGACTTCTTGCTGTCATAGTGTTGATAAGTAGTGGTTTGGATGTCCATCTGGGTTATAAAACAACTGAATTTCAGTAGCTGCAGTGAGAGGAGAAATAAAAATAATAATAAAAAAAGTGTGTGTAAATGTTTTTATAAATGCTGGAGGGTATCATCAGGGAGGCTGTGACAGCTCAGCTTGAATTCTGCTGGAGCTAGGGCACTCTTCTCAGGGATTAAGGTCAAATTCCCTTGGATACAGAGTGGAATTAAAGCCAATTTTTCTGTCTGGTTTTTGTGCCATACACTTTGAATAAAAACAACTATTTCATTCTCAAATATGTCTGGAAAATTCTTTTGCTATGATTTTATCTCACTAACTGCAATTTCTGCAGAACCCTAAGTTCTGTATCCTTGAGACATCTAGATTCATATTTCTTGGAGAACTTAATGTTCATGGGTGTGCATTCTTCTACAGCCAAGGTTTGGTGAAGGTCAGCAAAAAAAGCAGGGAAAGCAGTGCTTTATTATCTGTTTAAGAAGTATTGTCAAATGGGCTAAATGCCAATGTGCATTTCCTCACTTGTTTGTATTTATTTCAACCAAACTAAGTAAATGCTGTTGGTAAATATTCATTCTACCAGCCCTTAGGCCAGTTAATAAAGCTGTAACTCTCACTCTGTTGAAGTGAAAATGCACAGTAATTTATTTTTAGCAAAACAGGATGAACAAATCACTTAGCCATTTAGTTGGAGGTATTGTCAGAACATGAATTGGAGCACTTGAATAAAGTGAGCTGACCTCCAGCTAGCAGGGGCATTATTTATATTGAGCTCTACTCCTGGTCTAAAAAAATTATCCAATGCCAAGGTCACTTCTGAAAACAGCTTTCATATGTGACAGTCTGCTCCCCAGAAGATGTGTGCTGCACAAAGTCCAAAACCCATGAAGTAAGTATGTAAGACAGGGAGCTGTAGCCTCAGTCTGCTGTGATGGGAATAAGCATTGCAGTCAAGAAGCCTGCTGAGTGTACTGTGAAGCCTCCTGATTCTGAACCAAAATGTTGGTATTTGGTTGCCAAAAAAAATCCCCTTTTCCTTAAGTCTAAGCACAAGGAACTGCTGCCCAGTTTGTCAGTAAACATTTCAGTAAAGAATGGTGCTCTCAAGAGTACATGATTGGAAAAGAACAGGAAGTCTACTTTAGCTTTCCCAAATTGATGGCTAATTCTGAACTGAGAGCAAGGCACCTTCTTTCACATCCCTGACATGGAATGTGTTCTTTGTTATTGGGAATGCCTTTGTGCTGCTGCTTTTGTAACACAAGCAGTTTCAGAGAAAACAGGGTGATGCTTCCCTTTTACAGTTACTTCAGTCATATGCTCTTATATTCCAGAACTGAAACCTGTCCCAGTAATTTAGCATTTATCAAATTCCTCTTATTGTAGAAAAGTGAGGACAACTCACTGTAGGTGAGCAAGTTGCAGGCTTCCATAACTTTAATTTTGTGTACCAAGAGCTGTCTTCCATTTACTGTTACACCCTGTTAAAGTAAATATGTGGCAGTATGATGCCATAAGATCCCTGTCAACTGATTTTCTGTTATGTTTCTTGAAGGTTTAAGTTCAGGGCATATAAAAATCTCTCAGCTTAGGGATCATATATACAGAAATGTGTTTGATAGATGTCTACAGTGTGCTTAGCAGACAGTTTTCATCCCTATATTAAGTTAGTTATTAAGGGCAAATAAAGTTGTCTGTCTTGGGGGACAGATTATTTGCATATACAGGAATCTCGAAATGCTGCAGGATATTTTTCTTTTGGGAAAAACCTATCAAGGCAGATCCATCCTGTTGGGCTTTGGTTTTAGTTAATGTTTTAATGTAAAAGCTAATTATTAAATCCAATCAGATTTACCTGCTCATGTTGCCTTTTGGGAAGAGATGTGCAGAGTTACAGGAGCCCTTACAGTACAAATTATTAGTGATACAAAGTGGACACACCTTGTCACATCTATCAAGGGTGTTTTTTTCTAGAAACTGCCTAGGGATTAACAAACTAAGACAGGTCTGAAATGGATTAAGTGAATTTTGAAGGAAGGGATCACAAGGTTGATGTTTCTCTTCCCTTCTTTGCTCACCAGATACTTGTTCCATAAAATACTCAGGGGTGATGGCAATTAGTAGTGAAGACCAAAGATAGCAAAAGATAACTAGCAATGGCAAGTGTGTGCTCAAGCTTTTCATGGTATTATTTCCTCTGATCTGATACTTTGTCTCTTCACACTTTATATTTTAAACTGCTGGTTTTTGTTTGAGTTTTTTTTTTTTTTTTTGTCTTTGAATTAGGAAGATTGACCAAGGTTTGGAAATTGTGGTTACACAGTAAGCTTGAGATACTCATGCTTCTTGCAGAACATTGGGACTACTTTTAAGGTTTTGCTGGTTTGTTTCATTTTGGTTTTGCTATTTTTTTTTGTCTTCTTGTGTACAAAATATAGGAAATTAAAAATCTGGTTTTCAGATTTTCTTGGTAATGAGGTAAATGATGAAGACTTATTAATCAATAAAAGCTCTTGGCTTTACATTAGTCTCTCAAAACCACTTTTTAAATTTTCTAGGTGAGAATGTTAGAGAAATTCAGTGTTTTGTGAGTTAGTCCACATGCATACTCGTGCACATGGGATTACCTTGGTGTTAACTGAAGTCATGTAAAATTCTACATGAAGCTTTCTTTCCTTTGGTTTCAAGAGGCTTTTTTTGCTGCTTGATATGCCTTTAACCCAAGCAAACCTGGTTAAAGTGCAATACATCCATATTATTTTGCTCTAGCTTGACTCTATCATCTTAATATTAGTTCCCCATGGTGTGCCTGCTCTGCCTTCCTGCAGAGTGATGGGGGATGTAGTGTGACACATCTGTTGGCTCCCTCACATCTGTTTAGAATGCCCTGTTGTCATCACTGTTAACTGCTACTCCACTGCTTGCATTGACCTTTTGAAGTTTTGGGGCTTTGTTTTTGTTGTGTTTTGGTTTTCCCACAGTAATGTTTGTAACAGGATTTCTTTCTGTTTATGCAGTCAGGCTGGTCAAAAGGAAGCAAGTGCAGTAATTTGGGTATTGTTTTGGGCATGGAAGGACTGATAGACCCAGGCAAAGCAGACACAGTCACATCTTTTCTGACAGATGAATGATTGTGGGGAATGTGATCCACTGTCCAGTGCCAGCTCAGCTCTGCTGGATACTGACACAGGGGATGCCACAGGGAATTTTTAAAGTGGTTTCAATGAGGATGCAGACAGAAATTATGGAACTAAATTTCCTAAGCAAACATTGTGCCAAAAGTCAAGCACTCATTTCTAACTTCCACTGTTAGAAAGGATAGAAATTGGAAAAAATAAATTAGAAAGGAAAGAACTTTTGAGTATTTTCCAAACAAAAGAGAATAGTTTTCATCCAGTCTAGTAAAATTAAATCCAGTAGCAAGTGATATGTGCAAAATCCTTAGAAAGTGTTGTTGGAAATCATTGTAAATTGTAGCTCAGTGGATTCTTTTTCAGCTTTGAGACTTTAAAACTCCACAGGAGTTTTAGGTTACCAGATTTTAATCTGCAAGTATAATATCCCTCATTTTCCTTTAACAGCAACCATTAAAATTTGCTAACATCCCACCCTTTCTTCAGAGAGCATGACAGACTGAGGAAATAGCAGTTTTCCAGACTTTATGCCAAAGCAAAGTTTTACCTTAGTTGTTGTCAAGTAGTTTATTTCTCTCAGAGCTATAAAGCAGGTGTCTGTGTCTCAGCAGACAGTGCCATGGTAAATTGAACGAGGCAGGCACTAATATATATCCCTGAGAGTTGAAATGCTTTGAGGATCATGAGTCATATCAGCTGTGTGGCTGGAGCTGAAGAAATAGAATTACAGAAACTGTTTTCCTATTAATATCTTCTGAAAATAGAATTTATGTAACTAAAGGGCTTTGGTAATATATGTAAAAAGTGAAATCAGTCCTGTTTACACCAGGGATTATTTTGAGCTAGAAAATTCATGATTCCTCCAAAGGTTAAGGCTGAGCTTGCTTTACTTCATACTTAGAGCCTGTCTCTCCTATCAAGCAGCAAGGTTTCATCTCCCTAAGCTCTGGAATAACAGGGCTGCATCTCTCATCCAGCTGGTGTTGTATCTTGACTGGGAACTCAGTAGAATCTAGATCTAGATTTATATCTGATCTAGATCTCAGTAGAATCACCTTGGGCAGTAGATACTTTAGGGGTGAAAGGTGTATAAAGCACCACAGGGAGGCATTATGTGGTGTGGCTGTCCTCAAGCAGAGTCCTTTCACCCAGTGTGCAAGAACCAGTCCACACACTGAGCTACTTGGTTTTGTAGTCATTCTGCAGAATGGGGTGCCAGGCATCACTCATTTCAGGATGCAAGCACAGCCTTTTGTGGATGATACATCTAGCCCTGAAAAGCACCCCTGGGACATCTTCCCTTGAGATAATAAACCCTTTCTTAGGGTGGCTAATGTTAGAGAAATGTTCACCCCCCCTACAGAAACCCCTGTTATGGTTTAGAATTTCTGTTGGTCTCTAACTTTGCTAAGTGATTGGTCTTTTCTCACCTAGAATCTTAAAGTAATTGGACAGTTTGTAACTTATAGGTTTTTTTTGTTAGATTTCAATCCTCCTAACCCCTATAAATATTCCTTGTTATGCTATATATTTGGATTTTGCTAGTGGAACCCTTAGAAGAAATAAAGCTATCTTTGGAACCTCTGCTCTGATCCCAAGACCTCATTCCTAGCTAGCTAAGGTCTGCAAGCAAAGATGAACCCCACAAAAGAGCTATTTGCCTAATAGTTGGGCACTGCCTGCATTAAGACCTTGTGGCAGAATTCTGCCTCGAGGTCCCCAGGGGTTATCTGGACCCTGTGGCAGCCAGAAGCCAGAGCCTTTTATACAAAAAGAATGATACAGAAACAGGTGATTTGGTCACTCACATTTCTATAACAAAATTCACAACCTGTATGTGGTGGTCTGGGTCCAGTTCACTGTACTATCATTTACACACACTAATTTCCTAAGAGTGTAAATTTTAGTTTTATGATTGCCTAAGCTAACATGAGATCCTATTTCCATCCTATCTGCTACCATGAAGTTGTTATTTAACCTTATACTTTGTTAGAGTTTTGGCTTGTATCTATTTGAACAATTAATCGTCAATGAAATAAGGATTTCTAGTCCTCATTTCCTGGGGGCTCTTCATTGCTCTGCCGCTCTTGTTGTCATGGTTTCAACATTGGCTCAGAGTCCCTGTGAACTTTTTGTGGATTTTTTAACATCACATGAAATCAATATAAACCCAGGGGTTTTCCTAACTGGAGTTAATTGGTAAGTCTCATTTGAGTGTTATTTTTGCGAAGTGTAGCTGCTGATTGTGCTTCTGTTCAGAAATCTTTTATAATGGCATGCAACTTGTGAAGATAAAGTTGCATTTTATCTTAGCTCTTGATGGCTCCTATGGGATAAAATTCTCCTTCAGAGAAACCATAAGCTAATTATGCCAATGAGGGAAAAAATTCAAGAGAATGGGTTCAGGAAGCACATTCTCAAGTCAGAGCCCTTGTTGAGGCGAATAGATTTCAAACATTAAATTACAGATTTGGATTCCCCTGGAACTTCAAATACCTTTGAACCTTTTTTTCTTCTAAATTTTTCTTTCTTTTATTTCTTTTACTGTTGCTGAATCAAACAAAATCTGCCCATGTTGTGAGAATTGCTAATTGGGCTTTTCAATTACCATAAAATTTGTCAGGGCTTTATGAAGCGTGTTGCTGTTGTGTGCTGCAGTGATAGTGTAATTAAAGCAGATGCAGAATATATAAATAGCCAGCTCCTTGTGCATGTGCCATTGCTCCAGGCTGTGTGTGGAGCAGCCCTGGCTCCAGGGAGCAGGGTTATTCTGGTGCTAATGGCAGCACATTATGCATCAGCAGCTGCAGAATGCAGCTCTGCTTTGGGAGCTGTTCCTCAGCTTCAGAGGGAGTTAATGCCAAATCGTTCTTCACATAGGGAGGGGATGAAAGAAAGTGTCTCAAAACTGATTTTATTTGCTGCTGAAACAAAGTTAGAGAGCAGAACTTTTCAACTACTTCATTCTAGCTTTCTACCCGAACTTTAGCATTTTGCATTTTTCATGACTCAAACGGCATGGGAAAGATGGTATGCAATGATTTTTTCCTAAAATGAGAGCTGTCAATATGAGATATTTTAGTTTTTATATTTTTGTTTAAATATTTTTGGTTTTATGTTCAAATATGTTTTTATATTGTTTTGTTTTTTATTTTATTTTGTTATTCCGAGCAATATTGAAGACCTGCTGCCTGTTGACTTTGTTGCTCTCCTGCAGATACATCTTTTAAAATTGCCTAGCCTGGGAAATAACAGACAACAAATTTTACAAACTCCTTTCTCAGAAATGGCACTTAAGATCTGTGGTTTTCTTCTAGTGTGACATGAAAACTGTTTGTGGCACAGGAGGACTGTCAAGAGAATTCGGAAATTAGAGATATGAATCATCATAAAAACAGTGGTAATCTTATTTTCCAAGACTGCTGGTCTGTGATGTATCTCTGGATCAAATCTCACTTTATTACTGAGAATAGAAATTCAGTGGGATGGGAAAGAAGTTCCCTGGTCCTCCTTGATGATTTCTTTGATACCACAAGCCATCTAAATGTTTAATTCCATTTAAACCTTTTGGAGTAGTTCAGTACTTGAGAGTAATGACACAAAAATCTATCTGCACAGGAGGATGAGAATGCTAGCTATTTATTGCAACAAATTTCAAGGCATTTCTAGAGAGGGTGAACATGGCCAGAAAGCTGTTTCTGTTATTTCTCTCAGAGTGCTGAATCGAGGTTTATTTGGCCAATAAATTAATTACCAAATTTCATGATATGTTCTAAACCTCTAAGTGAATAGCTAGCAATAGAGAAATTGAATATACTAGCAATATAGTGCTGTACAAATATGCAAAGCCTCTGATTTTGCCTTATATTTCATTAAATAATTAATAATTTTCTCTAATATTTCAATTTCCCTGAATCCTCAGCATATCAGGTTGAAATGCTGTCTGTTTTGCTTTGGCTTTCTTGTGATCTGCAGATTCAATTATGGTTAACTTCACTTAAGTAATTCAATTAAGTTTTTGGCTGTTTATGAAGTAATGTAATAATTTTGGTGGCTAACTAAAATAATATTTGGCATTGCTTTTCACTGTATTACAGTACTGAACTTTTGTGATAAAATGTTTCTGGGGGTAATTAAATGATGAAGTCTAAAAGCTTTTGGTATGACCAATGGGGATTGCTGTGGAGGCCCTTTCTAATTAGCAGGGCAACATTTTATTTTACTACTGAGCTGGTTTGGGGACAAAGTTTTATTCTGCAGAGAAGGCTCAGAAAATTTTTGTTACTAAGTAAACTACTGCCATGAAAGTGAACTTCCTGAATTTCTGTTTCGGTTTTATTGCAATATGTTGAATTGGATATATCAGCAGGGGAGTTCTTCTTCCTAGTTTGAAGTCCAGTAGTTTTCCAGACAAATAGCATATTCCTGAGTTATTCATGTGGAGCAACTTCACCTTGGCCAACTTTGCATGTAACCTCTGATGCTGGCTAAAATGGCTGTTAGTTGTGATTTCTATTTTCTGTTCTATTATTTCTACTTCTTTTGACTGTTTCTCTGCAAAACACTACATCTAGTAGCCTGAAACTAGGAGACTAAATATTAAAAGGAAAAGACAGCGATTGCATTGAATGCAGGCAAACATTCAATCATGCTCCTAAGATGTTTAAAATAAATTGTGATATATAAGTTGCTTGATGATTTTGAGAAATATTTTTATCTTTGAGAAGACTGATAAGTGGATAATTTATTCTTTTGTGAGTGCAAATGAATTTTGTATTTTTTATCTTGGCAGTTCTATGAAGCAGAAAATACAAGATTGCAATCTTGACCTTCAGATTCAGTTTAGAAAAACCTGAGATGTCTTCAGAGAAAGTTCTGAAAAGTTTGTTACTTATGCTTCTGACTTGGCTATTCTAGAGACTGTAGTGAAGTGGTCACAGGAAAGGCAAAATCCTCACAGAAATTCAGTCCATAGGTTTATTTTTGCTGGCTTATGACTATATATTCTTTCTTCACAAAATAAAATCCGAGAAAAAAGTTTTAGTCAAGCCCTTACAATTGTCAGCTTTTATCCTTTACCATTTGCAGGTTTAGTGACATTTAGTGACAGAGAATCTTATTAGAACTGTGTACTGCAGATATTTTTGCATGGATAATTCTTTCCAGTAAAATCCTCAATGTGTCAAAATACTGCTTTTTAAAATGCTCCTCCCTTAAAAAAATCAAATCTATGACTCCTTCACCACCTGTCCCCAAGAGAATTAAATTGACAGAGGTTTTTAATGCAGTAGCCAGAATGTCTTTCTCTCCCCCAGTTGTGTTTTGAATTCTCTATATGGTATTTCTTCTTAATTCTTTGATGTGGAAAGTTTACTACTTTTTTTCAAAATTACAATTTTGTGTAAAAGGTGCTTCCATTTTTCTCACCTGTTCAAAAACTGCATCCCTTCATAGTCCACAGTGTCTTTTGGGAATGGTCTGCATCACAGCTTCTGGTTTTTCTTGTGGGTTTCTTTTCAAATTATTTGTTCAGATAAGCAAGGACTGCCCTGAGAGATGGCAACAGAGTTTTAAAGAAACCGTATATAATTAAAATGGTAAATAGGATAATTTGTTGCAATGTTATTTGAAAATATTTTAAGCCCTCAGTCTGGTCACATCTGAATACCTAGGAAAACCACAGAAGATTTTACCAGGCTTCTAAAAAAAAAAAGGGAAAGCAGATGGTGCAGGAACACGGTGGGTGGGCTCCTGGATAATATCCACCCAAAGCTCTCAGCCCCAGGTGTCACAGAGCCCTGGGGAAAACACTGGGTGGTTTTGCAGTGATACTGGTGGATATTTTTGGGCTGACAGGTAAGGGCCAAGTTTGCACCTTCTGCAGGGCTGAGATGAGGTCAAGGAAGGGTTGCAAGAGCCAGAGGTGCATCAAACTTACGAGTTCTCTAAGCACACAGCTCTAGGATGGGAGGAGGTAACCTTGTCCTGCAATTTACTATGGGTTGGACAACTTGTTTAGTCTCCCTTCAGTGCAGATGAAAGGTGTGAGGCAGGTTAATGAAGTTATTATGAAGTGGTCACCAAGGAAATATGGGCTTCTTAACACTTCATTCTCCCTCTTTGAATTAGATTCTTCTGTCCATTTCAGTCTTTTTCCAACAAGTTTGCTCAGATTGATGACAAAACAAGCTTCATTTTAAAATACACCTTGAAAGCAGAAACACATTTTTCTTATGGACACAATCCATAAATATATAATGACTTGATTTGCAGGAGATTTTTTTTTGTTCTAAATGTTTCTGTTCTATTATCTACTGCAATCTGGTAACTGGAACTGCTGTGAAATGTAAAGAAAAGGACAGTTTAGGATTAGTGAAGCTGTGGAGACTCATGTAAGTTATAAAAATCAAGTTAGGAGCTGATTAAACACTGAAAAAAGGAGCCTGCTCTGAACTCTGGCCTCACTACAGCAAAGTAAGAAGTGCCTGTGGTTGTGTTAACCAGTTTAAAATTAACTTTATCTACCCACTGTAATAGAGTTGAAACAGTGACCACAGCAGATGTGGTTGCAAGTTTCCAGGAGAGGTATGCTAGAAATGCTTGGAAATAGCCAAATTGTAAACCCTTATGTTCATTTTTTTGTTTTAACTTGAAAGTTGACTTCTTTTGTCAGTCTACAAATATTTTCATATTAATTCTGTGAAAAGTCAAACATGCACCAGTATCATCATTTGCTCTGCTCCACAATCCTCCTGTTAAATTTGAAAGCAGCACTCCGACAATACTTCAGAGGATGGTAAACTTTGCTTTTGAAAAAGCTAATTACTTATATGTTGTTTATTTTATTAGCAGAAGTCTCTCCCAGTTCAATTTTAAGTTGGCCAAAATATATTAGTTCTTTATAGCCTGGACATCAGTCTGAGATATTCATGTTTATCTGAAAGTAAATATCCACACCTAGATCAACATATTTTTATGAGAAGGTTGATATTTTTGCTTGACTTTAGGGTGAACATTTGAGACATTTGATGCTTCATCTGAATTTTGTCATTAGAAATGCTACTGGAACACCCCTAATGTCCATCTTACCTGCCTGGTCAGCACAGGCACCTGGGCTGGTCACTGGCTGCTGCTTTTCTCTCTCTGTCCTTCAAATAAGAAACTTAAATTTCTCCTGAGCAGATGGCAATTTTGTTGTTTAATAGCTAGGTATTTCAAAATTATATTAATCTTTCTTTTTCACTGCACAGGAGCTCTGGTCTCTTTCTAAAGTCTCCTTTCATATCCTGACATAGATCCAAAGGTTAGATTTTATCTTTCTGTGTCTATCTTGGACCTCCTGTTTTGGGCATTCTTAATGTCATTGTATCTTGCTGGTCAGGATAAAAATAGCTTTTTCTTTGTCAGAGAGATTGTTTCTCATGTTCCTTCTGACTAGGAAGGAAAGGTTTTATTAGGGAGGGAGATGGTTTAATTGTCTTTTTTGCCTAATTTGAGAAATGGCATTGACATTTCTGAGAACTGCTTAATTCTGGGATTTGTTATACTGTTGTTCCTTATGTTAAATACTGGCATTTAGGCATATGTCAATACCTTCAGTTTATTTGCAGCTTTATGTATGTTAGGATGGAGATAATACTTAAGCTTTTATTGAAGCCTTAAAAAATTGTTTAGATGTTCAAGCCATGTTTTACTGCAGCATCTAATGCTGTTAAAAATGCTGTGGTTAGCTGAAATACAAATTCCATGAGGAACAATAGCAAGTTCACACCTCAGGCACTGGTTCAACCCCTTACAGGATCAGTGATGGAAGTGTGATCCAGGTGGCCAAAATCTGAACAGTCTCCTCTTTTCTCTGCATTGTCTTCAAGGAGTTCAGAAACCTGTGCACCAGGAACCCTTGGGTGAATAATTGTCCTGCTGAAACAGATGTGTGCCATTATTTCTCATGGCCCCCCTGAGCTGTGCTGAGGGGCAAACCCTGCATGTTTCACTGCTGGGCTCAATGTCTTGCCCTGCCTGGCCACTGCCCTTCAGAGAGGTCCAAGGCAATGGGGAGGAATCCTGGGTTACTTCTGCTGTTTGGCTTTTGCACCAGTCAGAAAATGCAGGAAATAAAATTTTTAGAGACAAGGTTTTGAGGTGTTATATTCCCTGCTTCTCAGAGTCTGAGGTCTGCTTGGTGTGTGTTTCCTCTTGGGGAAAGTCACTTGTATCAGAAACAGACTGGGCAAATGGAAAGATTCTGATATGCCTATTTTTAGGCAGTTTCCTATCCAGATTAAGGCAATATTTTGTCTGGTTTTCTTAAGAACTAAAAATAATCTCTCCATAGCATGGCTGTCCCTCAGCAAAGACTCTTTCTGTACTGTTCCAAGGTCAAAGAGTTCACAACCTTCTGAAGTTTCTAAAGTGATATCTAGAGCTAAGGCAATAAAACAAGTTCTCATTAAAAAAAAAACAAAACAGACATGTAATAACACAGTGAGGCAGGAATGTCTGATATAGGTGTCCATCAGTTGGAGGTATTAAATCACACTTGATACCAAAAGGGTCACTGAATTAATTTGAATCATCTCAGTATCATCAGGCCACACACTCAGAAAATAAGTGCCCCTCACTGGGCCAGGCTTGTGAGTGGCAATGATTTACCCATGCACATTATTCTCTGACTTCCTGCCAATGCAATTTCAAGGAATATTTAGTACATGCTATCAATTATTGTATTTCTGTCTTACTTAAAAAGGAAACACAGAGGCAAACTTAATTTAGCTTATGAATTGCCCAAGACAAGAAATGAAAATGACATCCCAGCCTGTAAATAACAATAGAAAATACAAAGCTGAAGCCACAGAGGGTGTCAGCACCTTCAGATGAGTCTGTGTAGAGGGATCCATAAACCCATGGTTAGTTGTGGGCTGCTTTGCTGAAGGGTTGGGGTGCCTCAGATACATTTGTCTCACTTATCATGAGATATTCCACAGAAATAAAAAGAAAAATTTGTAGTGTGATTTTCTTTAAAGAGAGTGTTCAACATTGCCATGTGAAGTTTTTTTTTTTTTTTCAACACTATTGAATATGGCAATAACTACAAAGATTCTCAAAAGAAACAAGACTGAGAAGGTAGCTATGTATACTTTTCCAAAAAAAATCAAAATGTATTGAAATATCGTAGTATATTTCAGTATGGTGTGTGGGATGTAATAAGCAGATTAATACCTAAGAATTGAGCTAAAATATATTAAAAACTGTAGCCAAAATAAATAAATAAAACCACCCAAACTTACAGACTTGAATCCTGTCAAAGCTAGGTCTGCCAAAAAATCTATTACTCATACATATCTTTTATCTGTACATTACTTTTCTGAATGGTTGTTAATCTTTGATTCTTTTTGAACATGAGGCAAATTGAGTTATGAATCCTGACATAAGAACTCTTCTTTACTCATTTCCTTGACCTATTTTTCAGTACTGCCTTGGGTTAGCAGTGTTTTTTTAATCTACTAACTTCACTGTAAATCTTACTCTTTCTTGAGATGAGGTGGATATAAGTTGCTTGAATCATAATTCACAAGCTGTAAAATTAACAAACTATAAATTGTTTCTTTAATATTTTGGATGCAATAGAACCCTCAATTGGTCTATAATAAATACAAGATAAGGAAAATGTATACCTGTCCACTTTTTGTCCTGGCTTGTCCTCAAATAATGCATAATTTCTAATTTTGTTAGCACTAAAATACCATCAAAGCACGTGGTTTTTATTGAGAAACACATGTGCTGGAACTGAACAACAAATAATTCAAGTCGGGATAGTTCCTTTTTGTCATTTTATTCTTCTTTTCTATTGATTTCTGAACACTTCAGTGTCTTGCCAGGTGTATTTCTCAGAGACAGCAGCCTGTGCAGGGGACTAATGGAAAAATCAAGAGTTGTAGTGATGGCATGGGAGGGTCTCTTCCCTGGAAATAGAAGGACACAACTTCTGTAGGAATTGTATTTGTAGGTGGCCCTTTTGCACAAAGAACACAAGAAAAACAAGCTGGTAGCCACAAATGCTTCTCTAGTTATTGTAAACATTTAGTACATACACTTGCACTCCTGTATTTACATTTAAATGAAATTGATTAAGGGCCAGAATGTGAATATGTAAAGGTCAAATTCAGAAAATGCCAGTTTTTAGAAACTGCAAGGAAGAAGAAATTTCTCAGATAATTTAGCAAGGTTTGTTTTGCTTGGCAGAGGGAGCTGTTCTAAAGAGTGTTTATTGTTTTGTCTCATGGTAGAATTGGTGAGACTGTAATTGTATGACAGTCACTATTCTGGCTTCCACTTAAAGGATAAAAAATTTACTTTCTCCGTGGTATTACTAATAGAGAATAAGACACTTTTTGGAGTGTTTCACATTTTAAATACAGCGGTAGTTTTTCTTCTCCACAAAAGAAAGTGATTTATTTCTGATGTCATATTTCATGTTCTCTGGTACAAATATAAGAATTAATAATATGGGGGGTTCATGCAAGACTGTCACAAGGTATGAGTGAAATATAATTAAAGCCTGATTTTATTATGTCAGCCAGGGATTAATGACTCCAGGACAGCTGCAGAGGTCTCAAGATGTCAATACTTACTCTTTTTTTAAACAATGAGAAGAGGAAAAAAAAACCCAATACCAAACCATTAGAGACAGTACTGCTGCAGTTCAAATACTTCTCTTCATCTATTTTTAAGGAGAGGCATTGTGGTGCAACTTGAAAGTGTGCAAAATAAATATCTGCATAATTCTGAAGTAGATTTAGACAACTGAGATACTCTAGGAGTTCCATTATTTTGCTTTGTTATTAAGTGTAGCATAAACCCTAACATCTGAGTTAGGTGACAACAGGACATCCTTGGTATGTGTCCCTATTGTTTAGAAAATCTCAGATTATTTTGCCACTCATCATGAATATTGATGTGCCATAGAGATGACCCTACTACTCCCCCTATAGCATTTATCTTCTCTGATCAGCAGTACAATTATTTTCTGACATTTTATCAAATGCAGCTGGATAGAAGATTATTGCCTTGTGCTTGAAGAGCTTTCCAAGCTCTGAAGTACTGAAAAAAGCATTGGTGATCTCTTGAGATCTTCTGTT
This sequence comes from Erithacus rubecula, assembly GCF_903797595.1. NCBI lineage: Eukaryota > Metazoa > Chordata > Aves > Passeriformes > Muscicapidae > Erithacus > Erithacus rubecula. The sequence continues at coordinate 6,849,205 of NC_136660.1, forward strand.
TGGTACATGAAGTCTATTAAAATAATTTCTTTTTGTTGAGAATGTGCTGTCTGTTGTGAGGTAACTTCATGCACTCACAGAACAATTTAGGTTGGAAAAGACTTTTAAAGATCATCCAGTCCAACCATTTACCCAGAGCTGCCAAGTCCACCACCAACCCATGTCCCTAAGCACCTCATCTGCACATCTTTCAAATACCTCCAGAATGGTGGCCCCACCACTGCCCTGGGCAACCTGTGCCACTGCTTGAAAACCCTTTCTGTGAAGAAATTCTTCCTAATATCCAATCCAAATCTCGCCTGGGGCAACTGGAGGTTTTTCCTCTTGTCCTATCACTTGTTACTTCAGAAAAGGGACTGAAGTCCCCTGGTTATGCCCTCCTTCCAAGGAGCTGTAGGGAGCCCTAAGGTCCCCCCTGAGGCTCCTTTTCTCCAGGCCAAACAGCCCCAGCTCTCCCTGATCCTGCTGGCCACGCTGCTTCTGACACAAGCCAGGATGCCCTTGGCCTTCTTGGCCACCTGGCACACACTGGCTCACACAGAACAACTTTGTGAGGATGTTTGCTCTAAGGATGTGTTAGGACTGTGGTGTGCATGGTGGACTATAGAAGGTGACTTCTTTCAACATTTTCCAAAGTACTACTGAAAGATGTTGCATATTTAGAATCCAAAATCTTAAAGACAGATCAACAGATTTGAAAATTTAGCTCATCTATGAGCTAAATTAATAAATTTTATTCCATCTGCTGTGAAGCTCTTTGATCCTAAAGGTACTCAACAGCTGAATAATTTTCTATCCTGATTTCACTTATGTGCTCCAGTGATGCAAAACTCAATGAGAAATACATTTTATTCCAGCTTTAGTGATGTAGCACAGGTCCTACTGGTGATCATGGTACCTTTTAATGAAAAATTAGGTAATAAGTAAGTAGAATAGAACTCTGAAATTCTACTTTATCAGTGGGGGTAAAAATAAGAACATCAAAAGGCAGGGAGAACATCTGTAAGGTGTTCTTATGTAAGGTGTCCTTATATAAGGAACATAACTATATCTTTATGTATGTCTGTACATATAGATAAAAGAATCTTAGGGGAATTTTGGTTTTTTGTTATTGCTATTGTTTGGGGGGTTTGTTTGTTTGTTTGTTTTTTAATCGGGTATCAAATATACTCTGATGAATTTCCAGAATAGTGAAATAATTTTGGTAATTTTCTTGCAGTCTTAGGAACTTGCATTCTGTTTTACACTTGGTATTATGTTTTTAGTTGTTTTATTCCATGCTGTTGAAAAAATTTATTTATATTACTCTCTGTTAGAATGCCACCTATGTTCCTTTTAAAAAGTGCATATTCTACTTTCTATATATTTCCTCAGATTAATGATATCTCAAGTAATGCTTAAAAAATTACTCCTAGTCAATTTTTGCCTTTTATTGCATTTACAGTAATAATGGTTGTCAAGATATGATACTGGTCACAGATGTTAAAACCAAATCTGTGCTAAAAAAACCCCAGTTTTTTCAAAGAGTTTGTATGAAGCTTTGAAATTCTTGGGAATCAATTGACATAAGCCTTGAAAATGTGAAAAGTAATAAAACCTTTCTTATATTCATAATAATGAGACATAAATTGCAGAATGCATTTTACATCTGTTGCTTTGACAAAGCTGCTGCTGCTTTTACCTCTGTTGCCCACTCTGAAGCATGGCAAGACTTCCCTTAGTGCAGGATGTGCTGTTGTCTTCTTCCCCCAATATTTGGGGCTAATCAGCTCTTACAGACAGAGACAAGACTCTCCAAACACAAAGGAATTATATGCTGCTGCTCAGTTCTGACAGTTCATAAATGTTTCAGGCAAGTACTCACTTGAAAGCCAAAAGAATAAAATGCAGGTACAGTCTTGTTCTCTCTGAATTGCTCCCTGTTCACTTCCCCAGATATATTGGGATATTTTTCTGGTATATCAGCTGTCATTTATTAGAGGTATATGGTAAAAGAGGAAAACAATAAGTCTGGAAATGCTTTTTCTTGTGGTGTTCCTGTTATGTTTCAAACTGTATTTTAGGTGTAGCTGAATGAATAGTTTCAGGATAAGAAATTGCTTTAAAACTTTCCCATTTCCCCCCAAAGTGCACAGGGATTTTGCTATTAGTTTCTGTCTGCCTGCTCCATAAGGACACTGCCTGTGTCTCTGGATTTCTTGCTTGCACAAAACTGTGTGTTCCTGTAACAGGTCTGCTGTGGGTGCCAAAAGGGAAATTGAAAACCTGTTTCTGACCTGGAGATACTGGGCAGTAAGGAGGTGATAAAGATGAATGCCTGGCTTTCATGGAGCTATTACCATCCTTTGGCTTCTACTAAGGGAACTTTAAAATAGAATGCATTATTTTAGCTTGCATGGTGACAGGATTTTGAGAAGTGTAAGTGCCCCAAAGCAGAACAGAGCAGGAAAAAAAAAAAATTAATACATTGAATATATGAATGTCTCCTTCCCACAGGTTTTTGCACAGATGGTCCTGGGGCAGTGCCAGGTACCTGCAGGTGCAGGAGGCCTTCCCTTAGTCCTCATTCCCTTCTAGCAGCTTTCAAACTCACCACTTTTTGAACCCTGAAAGTACATTGCTTTTTCCCTCTCACCAGATGAGGTATGAAGGTTTTGCCAGCCAACTAGAAAGCCTGTTGCTTGAAATGCTTAAGAACACTTTGTCTTACCCAGTAAGATACAGCTGAAGAAGATGTACAAGTTGTAGAGAGGCTCAGAAGTGTTACTGATTGCCAGTGCTTTGCCCCATGGAAGGAGGTGAAGCAGCTCTGTGGTGTTGCTATAGAAGCTGCAGTTCCTGAGCATCATCCTGAGAGATACAAGAGCCAGGAAGGCTGCTGCAGAGACAGTGATTAATGCTGCTGTGTTTGTAAACTGATTCCTCACTCATCTGAAGGAAGCCTCAGGAGGTCATCTAATCTGTAATTCTGCCTGAAGGAAAGGTAAATTCCACTTAAACCATTCTTTACAGACATTTGTCTAAACTGATCTCCCCACCAGGGATGGAGAGTGAGCAACATCCTGCAGGATTTGCTCCAGCAGTTAGCTAATTTGTCTCTCTGTCTTTGATCTTCAGCTACACATTGCCTTTTGTCATATCATAGTTCCTTAGCTCTTGTGATGTCCTTATTTGTAAGGCCTGAACTGAAAATAAAATAGGGTGATTTCGACCTCCTAGATTAATTTGAAATGTGAATGTGAGGACCAAAAGAAAAGACTTACTTCTTTGGCTTAATATTAACCAAATGAGCTCTGCTAGTGTATGGGATGGGTTAAATAGAACTAATGTACTTCCAACTACCTAAAGAAATATGAACAAGTTCTGCTTCTGAAGCACATAATGATAAATAATTTAGTGACTCTGGGGCTGCATATTGTACAGAGGTATTACAGGTATATCATTAGCATGTATAGAGGTTTTCTGTAATTTGAAATAGAAAATATATGCAGTATCCTAGAGGGAAATAATGTGTGCCTCATGGAAATTTTCTTTCTGAGAATTAGTGGCTTGGTCAAAATAGGAGATCAGAACACTAATGTGAAGTTTGTGTTTCAATAAAATTAATGGAGCCCATCACTAGACTTGAGAAAGCAGCTCCTGGTGCTCTGACAGTGTAGTGGTCATAAATAAACTGAATCAATTTCCCCACAGAACATCTAGACAGGCAGAACAAGTCTGCATTGCAGCACCTGGCAGCCTGGAGTGTGCTGGGCATGCTGGAGTGAGGGTCCAGGCTCTGAGCAGCCTGCTCTGGCTCTGTGAGATGTGCATTGCAGGTGGGATGCAGCTCTTCATGCACACAGCTGCACAGCCTGGGGCCTGAGCAGCATCAGCTGCTCTCCCACAGCCCACTGTGGGTGTGTTGGGCACAGCTTGCTGTAACTTGGAGTGTTTTCAGGCCATGCTGCTTATGGCTTCATTATTTTAAACAAATATTCGCTTGAAAATATTTGTATTTGTTGATAAGCAAATCAGTTTTGTGCTCCTTAGTGCTTGTAGCTTATAAGAGTGTTATGAGGTTTTCAGTAGTGGTTGGGGAAGGTCAAGACATGTGATTCATCCATCTCATGTGAAATATTGAGTGAAAACACATATGATATACCAGGTAGGAAGAACATCTCATTTGTTTAACTCCTTGGGAATAAACCATTCCCCAACACTTCTGACCTTCATCAGTCAAACTAAACTTCCATCCTGAGCTGGTTCTCATCTTATGGCCTTTCTATTCATTGGTGCATGCTGGATTTGACCTTAAAGCATCTTTATGCACACAGTATTATTCAATGCTACTGAGTTCCATTAGAATTCTAATGAATATTATAAAATTACCTGTAAAATGATATTGGTCTGGAAAGTTACTGCAAGCAGTAAGAATGTTAAATTTAGTGCCACTGAGTTCTGGTGCCAGTACTGAATCTTTGATGCATTTAATGGTGAATATTAGAAAAACTAGATGTATATTCATAGCTATTTTTGTGAAATCCTCTTGTCAGCCTATGCAATGGACTGACTAGAAGAACACAATTCCACTGGTAACCTGGACTTATTGCTACTTTGCATGTCACTGATCTAAATAAAGAATTTCACTCAAATGAAAATGATAATCTAGGATTTCCGTGCAAATCGCTGTATAAATATCTGTTTAATGACCTGCTGAGGGAGTTCATTGGCTGCTTTGTGCTATCTCTGTTGAATGACACTGGGCTTTTTGCTTTTTCTGACAAAGTTGCTGTGGAAAGAGTTTGGCACACCTTTGCCTCATCCTCCAGAAGAAGTATGCTTTTGTTTCAGTGCTATGGTAAGACTAGGACAGGAGCTCAGGGCATGACTTTCCCTCCCGTGAGTGATGAACACATTTATAGAACACACTTTTATATCAGGGTGCCTTAAGAAAGCAGAACAGCACCAGAGATCCTGAACAACTCTCTCAGTTCTTGGTCATCTCTGGCCAGAGGGTGACCTGGCTGTTTCTGTTCAGCAATGTGTGTCTTTGAGTTTCACTGTGCCTTGTAAAAACAGTGAGAGGCTGACTGAAAATTCCAACTTTATGCAGATTGCATTTTGGTGAAAAGATTAGTCTCTCACTCCCCAGGTAATTTTTTTTTACTAAGATTATTGAAGCATTTCTGTGGTGTTTAGATTTGGGGAATGGGATCCATGAGGGCAGTTGGGTATCTCTAAACCAAGATATGCCTCTAAAGCCCTTATCCTCCCTTGTGTTGAATTATGGTACAAACTGGAGCAGTTTAACAGGAGAGGTCAGGAATTGTTGGATCTCTGTAGCCCAGAGTTTGGGGCAAATCCTTTGGAATTGAACAGCTGAAGTTCATATTCACACTTCAGGACAGACAGATTGTACTGTGGTTCCTGCTATATTTTGTGCATGAATTATGGGAATGGTAGGATGTTGAGGGGCTGAAAAGAGAGGAAGAGAGTAAGCATCTCTTATCTTCCTTTTCCTTGTAAATCCTTGCATAGACTGTTTTGTAATTTTTCTCTTTAAAAAATCTGCAAATGGAAATGTTTTATTTTGGATAAAAATAGGTACTGTGTTGGTACTTTTCACTTCTTTTTTCACCAGTTTGTCACTGATGACTAAGTGATGGAGTTCTGGAAAGTGTGGTTTTGGTTTAGCATTAGAAACTTATGCAAGGTTTTTTCTCTTAAGCAGGTAGCATCAAGGCATAATTTATTTCTGTCCCCTAGTTTCATCTTCCCATCTGTCCTATCTGTTTAGCCTCTATCATTGCAGAAATGATTTTTTTCCAAACATTGAACCTGCCAGAATTTCTGCTTCTGTTTTAGACTGAAAGCCTACAACATCTGCAAATTAGAGCTGGCAATAGGAGAGATTGAATTCAAATGAAAATCTCTCTGTGGCTGATGTAAACCACATCATCTGATGTAAATACCCATCTGAGGTAGTTGCACATGAAAAAGTCTTCATACAGTTCTGTTAATAAATGACTTGTTTTTTTGAAGTAAAGCTGGTTTTAATCACATCCAGAAAGGAAAATGGGTACCAAAAAAAAGTTTTTAATTTTACGGTAATTCTAATTTTAATCTGAATTCTTATCAGTCACTGTTGTAACTATTTCTAATTGTTCCAGACTCACAGTGGTTGTTATAAATTGTACTCCATAGAATGTTCTCAACCCTAGAGAACTATCAAACTACCAGAAGATCAAAATAGATACACACAAAAAATGTCAGGTTTTCATAGAATTTGCATTAGTTTTATCATCATTTGATTACTATAAGAATAGCATTCATAATTATACAACCAACTGATTATTTGCAGATGCAGAAATGCAATTTGATGTATAGACAAACAAAGGAGAAATACAGATTGTGTTATCCTGTTTGCATATTTTGCTGTCTGTGTATCTATTTCCTGGGATTTGAGTTCTCACTCTTTGGGATGCTGGGGTTAAGGATCAGTCCCTGGGCTTGGCTCCATAGCTGGAATTTCCAGATGGCTTTTTGTGCTTGAGCATCAATTCAATGAAAAGATGGTGTAACATCCCTGATTTTTTTGAATGGAGTGCAAAACAAATCAAGTGTATTTACCAGCCCAAACCTCTGCCTTGGAATAATTAGATTTGCAAATTTTCATAGATCTGACAGCCTATTTTTAGATATCGCTGGAAAAGATGTTAAGCATGGCAGTGTCTTTACACTGCACAGTAAGAATGGGTCACTCACAAGATGTCTCATCTAAACAGTTTGCTTAGCAGGACTTTATTTCAGATTTTGGAGGGAAAAAAAAAAGGATTTCTGTGTCTTATAAATACTGGAAAGATAAATTACCTTGGTTCTTATCAGTACTTTTTATTCTGGTCTAATGTTTCTGTTATCGTAATTAATTCATTCTGTGCTTACAGGAAACTTATCCATATTCTGTCTTTTCACTTCTTTGTCTTCTCTTTTTCAAGTTCAACACCAGACTGATTCCCCTCTCCTCTGTTTTCTTTCAGTGCCTCTTCCCATCACACTTAACCAATGCAGGTTCTGTCAGCTCTCTTGACAACCATGACCTGAGGTACTTGTGCTCTTTGTGATATTTAAATGGGTTTAATTTCTAGTCACACTCAACAATACATTAACTTTATTTTTTTTTTTTTTTCAGATGTAAGAGTAGTGCTGTTTCTCTCTTTATTTTTGTCATGCCCTTTGCCTGGTTCTGATTCCACAAGTCAAGAGGCTTGTTAACATTCATAGTGTGTGGAACAAGCAGGGCTTTAGCAGGTTACTGACCTGGCATCAGTAAACCAGAGAGCATCAGCATCCCCCTGCAGGGTCCTCTTTGGTCCTCTTCAGTTTTCTTAGACTGATTTTTAAAAAAGCAGCACCACTTTTTTTTCATCCCTTCATTTATGACTCCAGTCCTTTCCAGTTTTGATTTCATTTTGAATAGCAATTGGAAAAGAATATTCAAGCTCATACTCAACGTCTAGGGATTTAGCAAAATCATACTAGAAACAGTTCAAAGCAGCTCTATAGGAAGTTGGATTCAAATGATGTTGATATAGTTATAATTAATGTTTGTGTGAGTAATAGATGGAAGGCATTTTGTTATGTAGGTTCTGGTATCTGAAATGGATTTCCATGGATGTTTTAGTGACAAGTTGTCAGACACTCATAGTTGTGTAGTTGTTTTTAATCCTTCAACTGGGTGAATTCCAAGGTCTTGTTGACCTAACAGTAACAAAAATTATATTCTGAAAACTGCACACTGTGGAACCTTATATAGAAACACAGATGTCTGGATGGTGGGTTTGACTTATGGGAATTATCTGATTCTTCAGATTCCTAGGGTGGCATAGATGGCTGTTCTGTACCAAGAAATGGATGGTGCTGTCTACATCAATATTACAATAACATTTTAAATTATGGCGATGGTCGTAGGTTGGAAGCAGACATCCTGCTCATCTCCTTCTGACTTGTGGAAGAATGGGGTGGTCTGCTCATATATGAGAAGGTTTGAGGTTATTTCCTTAAAATCTTTAATTTCAGAGGAGACACCTTAAGTAACAACATCTAAGATTTGTCCTCCTGAGAGCCTGAGGATACCAGAACCTTTGCAAGTGGGAGATGAGGTGGAAGAAGAAAATACAGTGCTGGTGTAGGAGATAGTAGGGCAGACATAGGGTGTCTCTACAGCCCAGCAGAACTTTCTGCTGCAGAAGGCTAATTCAGCTCTGCCCTCTCCTTGGAGGTCCATGGTGAGGAGCTCCCCATCTAACACACGAATGACATGGCAGCTTCCAGGGAAATGCATGGAGGAGGCCTGGGGAGGAGTGCTGCTGGGTGTTCTGCACACATCCCAGGCCTGTGCTTTGGGAGCAGGGGAACTGCACTGCTGCTGCTGAATTCCTCTGTAACTCTCTGTACCACAGAGATCAAGAATTAAGAGCAAGGGTAGCTGCTGGTGCTTTTCCTTTGCAGGTTTGCAGACTGCAGCAATGCAGCCAGGTAATGAAAGCCTGTCTGGGTAGCTGGCAATGATCTTCAGGAATTCCTCGTTATTTCTCTGAAATTCATAATAATTCTTCTGTATGTAGGTACATAATGTTCTGTCTATAATTCCACCACAATGGGAGGGAGCATGTCCTGGTGTTATTCTGCTTGTCCACTTTGTGTTGCTGTGAAAAGAGATTGCTGTTGATAAGAAATATTTCATTTTGTTAAGACAAATTTAAACAGTATCAGAAAAGGTCCCTTTTTTGGAGATTATATCTGAAACATGTGCTTCCAGTTTTACCAAACTTTTCCTATTTAAGCGAAAAGTTATTTTTTGCACAGATCAGAGGACATTATGAAAAATGTTGATGATTACTTATTTCAAGTGGCAGCAGTGTTGTGACTCACTGTTTTATAGGCATCATTCCCTACATTCATAATGGATTTTGAAAATTTGAGCTGGCTTCTGCCAACAAATGAAATATTAATGATTGCAGCATTGCATAATACAGTTTTGGAATAGCTTAATTTTTCCAAGGAAATTAAATGACCACCTATTAAAAGTAAACTTGGGGAAATGCTTTGTAGCCTTATTTGGCTGTGAACCAAAAGGTATTTGGGAAAATCTTGAATATCTGTGCATTAGCATATTTGTTTTATACAGAAGCTCTGCAGCTTTGATGCATCAGATGAAACTCCTGAAGGTGGATTAAATGGTTCATTACATGACTGCTGCATTAGTTGTAATCACTTAATCATACTTTTGAGTGTGGAACAATTGCAGATCTGTTTAAAAGTATACACTGCACAAGAAAGGGAGTGAGGATGCCGAGGACAGTGGAAAATCAGGAGCTCATCAGCATACATAAGTAAACATTTTCTGAAAAAAAAAAAGACACGGAAATTTTCTTCCAGACAGCAGAAAGAGATACTTGTCTGGTCCTCAGCACCTGTCAATCAGTCCATGAATCAATCAAATAATTATTTTAGAATGGATTAAATTTAATCTGCGTTTGATTTACTGCCTAACCCTTGAAATGGCAACATTTTTGTTTGTTGCTACCTAAGGCTGCAAGTAGGGATTTGGGTCAAGGCATTCAGCAACAACTTGGGGAAAACAACTGGATTTTCTACAGTCAAGGGAAGGGTAATAAATAATAGCAAAGACCATTAATCCTCTTTTCCACTAGTGACAATGTCAGATAAAGCTGCTTAGTGACTCTTGAGGAATGCTGCATGGATGATTTATTGCATGTGTAGTTTTAGATGTTAAGTGTAATGATGAAATGTGGTACCTCTACAGACTCACCAAGAGATACAATAGAATAGCAGATGAATTACAGCACCATATAAAGGGCAATTTTGGTATGTCTCTTCAGCTGATTTCCCAGCCTTTTCAGTTAGTTCTGGTTCTTTGAGTGGATATGAGCCTCACTTGCTGCAGAGGCTGACAGGACACTGTAGTGACTGGTGAAATTAGTAAACCCATCCTTGATGATGCACTTGGAGAATGGGTTTCATTTGTTTACTTTTCTCCTGCCTGCTTGCTGACTATTTATAAACATTTTTAATAGTTGGGATTCATTTTAATGGTGTAAAAGGAGGAATATTTACCCTGTATTGAAGAGCTGGCAAATAATGAATGAACTCTTAACTTCCATCTCTATTGCAATATCCCTATTGATTTAAAAATGCAAGCCTCTTTATGCCAGGAGGTGACTGCTCCTGAAGTTCTCCTTAAAAGCATTGTTGTTCCTGATCCCAGCTGCATTTGCTTCAGGGAGAGGACTCAGCTCCTTTTTTATTCTGCTGGAAATTCACTGTGCAGAGCAGGAATGTGGTGGGGCACAAGTGGAGTGCACCTGCAGGCTGGGTGCAGCAGCATGACTCAACCCTCCATCCTCCCAGCCTGGCTTTCAGCTGGATTTGCCTTATGTTTGAGAAATAATCTGCTAGGTTCTAGACAAATACATCTGCCTGACTCTTATTTGCTGCATGTTTTATTTCAAGCTTTATGATACATTTATACATGGTTGTGGTTTGCTTAGATCTGCACCGTGATTGTGCTTTGGCAATCACTTTAAAACTGTGCAGTGCAAGGCAATTGAAGAAGGGCACACAAATTATTTCAGAAGTGATTCTTTTTAAAAAGAGCTGTTATGCAGGTTAGTCAGAACTGTGAGTCACTCCAATTGAGTCATGCTTACTTTTTGGTGGCTATAGATTATCTGGTTTTCCTTCTTTCTCCATGCAGCTATGATTAATTCTATGGTAAGAACTGTACTGCTCTGGAGAATGGCTTTTCCCTGCTCTGCCTGAACACATTCACACATTGGGCAGTCTATAAAGTAATTTTTGAACCATTCTCTCAAAACACTTGAGTGTTGTTCCCATGATACAAGTGATGTGAAATCTGCCAAGTGCTGTGCTGAGGGGAGAGAAAAAAAGCAAGAGCCTTCTCTACCAGCCCATGGTAGCCCACTTCTGTGGGGTTAGAAGGGTGGAGTGGGTTGGCATTATCCCTTTTGCACCCACAGAGGCTGAGACAAGAACTTTGGGGTAGTTATTCAGAGCAGAGAAGATCTGTGAGGAACAGAAAAAGAAGGGGGTGGGAGAGAAGAACTAATATGCTCTGAGTTGGTAACTGGGCTGGTGCCTTAATAACTGTTGGAGCTGAGTTTGGGTGTGTTGGAGGATTTTTTTCTATATTTGTAGTGAGCATGCATCAACATAGCTGTAGTGTTAGGCATAATCCCAGAGCCTTTACAACCATCATCCCAGACACTGAATTAGCAGTGTATGTATTGGCCAAGGGTTTTCAGCTTGGTGGCTTCCTAAAATTAGTCTGAAACTGTGTAGGTGCTTAAATGTGGGTTTGAGAGCCTGGATTTGGGTTAGAAAGTGTAGGCTGTAGCCTACAAGTTTCAGTAGAGAGAGGGAAGATACTGTAGTTCTGAATATTCTGAATATTCCTGAATATGCCCACATTTAGACTAAAGTATTCATTGCTCTTTTTAAATAAGTACTGTCAGCATTTTTGTTAATATAAAGGCAAGCTGTCCCTTCCTTGTAATCTTAAAAAAAATAGTATTACAATCGTGTTTTAAAGGATGGGTTATTATTTTTCACTGGCTCTGCTTCTGAGAATTTTTATAAAGACTGTACTTCTCTCTAAAAATGGATAGCTCACCTAGAAATAGAACTTCTTTCTGTGATTGGTATCTTTCTGATTGATGCTGCAGAATTGCTAGATGGAAAATATTATTAAAATTAGGATGAAAACGTCTTTCTTTTATTTACAACTCTCTGAGTAGTGTAAAACCAAAACCAATTTTCTCTAGTTTATCAAAGGGTCAGGGGACTTAAAATTTGAGATAGAAAATGTGATCGTATCATTAAGAATGTGCTTTACAACAAAGGATTTACATGCTTCAAAAGGGAGAAGTAATTTACACTGCCCTTTTGCAATAGATAAAAAAGTGGTAAAGCTGCTTTCTGCATAAATTTCTTTTCTCACATGGTTCTGCTCCCTTCCAGCAGATCCATAAAGGAAATATCCAAGTCATAAGTAGTTTGCATTGGGACCAAATTTATGTGAAAGAGGTCATTTGTTCAGTGTCAGCAGCTGTTGTAAAGCTACTAAGGTCTTCCCAGAGAAAATTATTGCTTTCAGATTCTTTTTGAACCTTAAAAGCTGTTGCAAACATGGGATGAAAACATATTCAAACAAATAGTGCACTGGAAAGGAGAACAGAGAATGCACAGCCCAGGGGCTGAGTGCTGCTCTCTGTGCTGCAGCACCTTGGAGCTGATTGTGGAGACCCCTGTGAGATGCTCTGAGCCAAAAGGAGAAAGCTCTTCTGCAAAGTCTTGCTCAGTGAGGTTTGTCCAGGTCCTTGGAAGAAGATCTCCATGTGGGAGCTGGGAACAACTACTAAACTTGTCCCTATGAGGATAATTGGCTGCTGTCAGAACCTTTCTGTGGTGCCTTGGTTGGTAGATCACCTGTGGCCTGGCTATGGCAGGACTCAGATCCTGGTGTCTGGGGCAAGAGGCTCTGCTCCCTAAGGAAAGGAGATGTCCCTGGCATGGGACATGTCTGCACACAGGCTTGGCTTGGTGCTATCTCAGGACACTCCTGAGCAAGGCAGCCAAGCCAGCCCACAAGATAAACACACACACATGGAGCAGAATAAAAAGGCAAGAGCACAGATGGTGTGTGGTTGTGCAGATATTTCCTTGACTTTGTAAAGAAATTAGGCCCTTGTTCCAGTGACTGCCACAGGTTCATCTCCTCCCCCAAGTACCACTATGCAAAAGAAAATCCTTCTAAGTAATAAGAAAATAAGTTTGTGTATGAGACATTTATGCTTTATAACACCTGCCATTTTCTTATATTTTCTGCAGGGTTCTGATTTTATGCCACAAAGTTCAATATCATGTAACAGGATTGTATTATTTAGTTTCTATAGAGTGTTGTGACTAGTCCTGGCTGTTTCACTGTGCTGCAAGACACAGTGTGCTGAGAATGTACATTTGGGTGAAATACAGTTTCCTCTGTCTTTCCCCCAGAATAAAAGAAAAAAAAAGTACTTTGCTTTCTGGGAAAAAAAAAAAAAAATCCAACCCGAAACCAAATCCAACAAAACCAAAGCAACCAAAAATATATTGAAAGTTAAAAATATTAAAATAGTGCATGGTAGGACACAGCTACAGATCTTGAGCCTGGGTAGAAATAGAAGCCAAACAGAGAAGGACTACTTGCTAGAAGAAGAAATTAAAACAGAAAGGTGGAAGGTGAGCAGGAATTGATCACTGACTGTGTCTGCTCCTATTTGGTGGTTTATGCACAGCATTTTGGTGAAATACAAGGGCAGGGGAATATGGTATAACTGATGAGATGTTTCTGATGTCAATGGATCATGATATAGAAAAGGTAATGGCCTGAATCAGTAGGTTTCAGAGGTCACTGACTATACATTTACTGAATAGTAATTCAGAAAACAACTTGGAAAAAAAATGTAGGATTTGTTACCACACACTTTTCATGGCAGAAATGAGAATGAGCAACTGGAGCTTTATAAACCCCCACAAAAATGGATGAGTTAATGCCCAGAAGACCTCCCTTGGCTGCCCATAACTGTGTTTTACATTGGGTCTGCTTGCTTATGTTTGCTGGATGTATTCTGGATTTTGCCTGTGCCTTCCTATTATATTCCCCAATGTCATTTTTTTTTCTTTTGTCTACCACATTATTTTCTTTTCTGACATGTGGACAGCTTTTCCTTTCTGTGAGATTAAGATGGCTGGGAAGAAATACTATGTCTGAATTGTCAGCCAGGAATAAGTTGATCAAATGCAGTTCTTTGTAGGATTTGTTCCCATGGCTCAGAATGTGCTCCAGAGGGGCCTGTGAGAAGTTGGAGCTGTCTTGGGTTTATATTTATTGATCCATGTAGCAAGTTCAGAAAAAACCATATAAATAGACACATTACATCAATTTTGACTTAATGACATCAACTTCTTCTCTGACCATAGCAGCTCCATTTGGCAAAAGAGTAACAAGATTTATATGTATAGATACTGACTGCTGTGAATGGGCTTAAAAAGCTCTCTGTGGGATCCCATGTGCAGCTGTATGTGATGTGTGCAAATCAAGACTCCTTGCTTTCCCCTCTTTTTGATGTACGAAGGAATGTTATCTTTACATTTTCAGACATTTCAAGGATGTAGAGTAATGCAGATTAAATCTAAATCCACTGTTAAGCATATATGTGTTACTGTCTGTGTTTCCTTTTGTTTCCAAAAGAAAAGTAGTTCTGGTTATTTATTATTAGGAGACTTAAGTTACAGGTTATGCTTTTGTGACTGCATTTATTGCTATTTTCTTTCTGTACTTTAGTCAGCATTCCTGGTGTCACACAAACAGTAATGATTATTCAGAGTTCTCTGAATGTGATCTAAATGCATAAAGTAGTTGTTAAGTGGCATAAGTGTCATATAAATGGTGTAGTTTTAAATTTTCTATCCTGAGTTAGTTAATACATTAATAGTTCATATTCTGTCTTTATTAGATTTTCCTGCAGTCCTACAAAAAATAGGAAGTAAGCTCTTGAGAAAGAAAATAAAGAAAATATTCAGGGGCTTGGAGAGTCTGTCCTCATACCCAAAATTCAGGCACATGTGGTCACAGGGATTATTCCTACTGGGCTATAACTACTGTGGGCACCATCCTTGGGTGGTGGAATTAGCACAGCTTTGCATGACCCCCTGGTACAGCTGCCCAGCCCTCTGAGAGCAGCCTGTGGGTGTTTTCTGCTGGTGGTCAGAGGGAAGAAATACCCAATTACAGGTTTTGTAAACTAGAAAGAGGCTTAGGGAGGATTCCTGGCAAATCTGTTTGTATGTTACCTGGCCTGTCCCTCAGATATCAGTGGGACTGATCAGTGAGTGTCAGCAATGCTTGGGGGGAAGGCCAAGTGTCCTCTGAAAACACATAATTGCTGATAATGAAACTCTTTGACAATGATAATTAAAGAGGTGCTTCCATATGTCACTGTGAATAAACTGAAATTAGACAGCAATTGCTTTAGGTTGGTTTTGATACATGCCTTCTAGATTGGTATTGATTTTGTTTTATATCATTCTGGCTTCTCTGCTGCTGGGAAGATAAAGCTACAGGTGATGAAAGGTAGTATGCACTGGTCTGCTAGTTACAGGGAAGAGAGTGGGCAAGATCTGCAAAGTACCTCATAGGTGAGTGCACTAGTACAGGCAGATGTGGAAAAACCCAAATACTGAAGACTTTCAGGTATATGATTCCATTAATAGATGTTTGGAATGAACATAAACATAAAAATTAAAGATGTGTGTGTATCTTTCCTCATCTTGCAATATTGAGAGGAAAAAGTCATTATGAGTTAGTGCTGTGTCTAGCCTGCTTTTGGTATAAACCTGCAGGAAATAGTTTTGTTATCTGTGATGGTATTAAATTGTCTGCAGAGGATCACTGAGCTGAGTAGTAGCTCAGTCAGTAGCACCACTTAGGCTGGTACAGCTGGGCTTATTATGTAGCCCTGTGGGTGCTGGATAATGACTCTTGGGCATCTCTACAGAGATTTTCAACAGAGCTGATGGGACTTCATGAAACAACTTGTTCTTTAATAACAAAATTAAAGGCATGGTTCTTATTCCCAGCTTAGCACTCTTCCTCAGACCAGAGGCTGTATGCAATCAGCTGCTGCTGTTTAAGCAGGCACCAGGAGTGGTGTAGCCTTCCAGCAGAACTTGGTGTGAGCTCCCTGCCCCAGAAATTCCCTGTGCTGGTGGCAGCTCTCCCATCAGTGGTGCTTGCTCAGGTATGTGCACCTGAGCTGCAGAAATGTAATCAAGTTATGGGACTGTAGTGGTCTACAGTCTGCACAAAATTGTGTAGCCCCATGACATTTTTTCCTTTTAACAGAGCAGGGATCTGTGCCTTTTGAACTACAGGGCAGATGTGCCCCCCTCAGTACAAACTTGGATGTACTATGAGAGTGTATATGGGATTCATGGGCCTGCTGCTTAAAAAGATTGGGCCAGGAATTATGTGCAATCTGATTTCACACTGAAATATCTTCAGAAAATATATATATTCACTCCCTGAAGGTCTGTGCAGGTGCACAAAGTTTTACCCAATCCAACAGAAAGGCACCTTATGGAATTTCCCTGGACTGGATTATGACAACTGTGTCTGCACCTACGCTCAGCTGGAGTCTCTTCCTGCATGAGCCATCAGTTCATTTTGGGCACACTGCAAGATCAACTGAGCACTGCTTCCCCAGGTTCTCCTGTCTCAGATGATGTCCTAATTAGGTCACAGAGAAAATCAAAGATGTAGAAGCTGGATGGAATGCTCACCAACCTACATGTAATGGCTGTATTTTAGTTTTATTTCTCCTGAGATGTTTTCTAAAGCCTTGGAGAATGTTGCCCATAAAAAGGCAGGCTGCTCATCGAGAAAGCAAGTTGGTGAACACATGAATATTTTGAGCCACAGCGTGTAGCACTCAGTATTTATCACTACAGGAGAGAGCATGTGACTCCTCTCTCACATGGCAGCTCCTTGGTTTAAGCCTTACAGATTGGAAAATAGCAAAAGTATCCTGCAGGATCCCTTTTGAAGAAAGGGCAAGGCACTGGAGCAATCCACAGTGCTAACATTTTTCTGCAGAAAGATTCCTGCCCTTAGCCTTCAAGAAAATCCTGTGTGTGGGAAGACAACAGACTTGCTAAAGTCAGAAATGAGTTACTGCTTTACTGCCTAAAGAAAAATCAGAAGTGTGGCCTCAGAAGTAGCAGTGTGACCTGCCAAAGAAGCAAATTTAATCTGCTCCTCAGAGCAGTGGGGCTGCATGTGTTCTGTTCGTGGCAGCAAATGCTGTGCATGCAAACAGGTGGGACTCAGTGCAGCTCCTTGTTGGCACAGATGGTAGAGGTGAAGGACTGCTGGAGCACTTCAGGGTATTGTTCCTTGGCAGGGGCACACATGCTCCAAGAAAAACAAATTTGCTCAATATTTATATGAGTTTTTGAGCTCAGCCGGGTCTGGCAGGGATGAATTGACTTCGTCCAGAGAGACAGTAATGGAGAGATCATTCCAAGTTTCCCTTTATTTGGGTAGTGGAACATGAGTAACTTCTTTCTCCAAGCTGGAGGGTGTTGCCCTGGGCTGCTCATCCTGCAGTGTGTGTGTCACACTGTGCCTCTCAAGTCTCTCCATGGTGCCCAGGGCAGCTCCTTTGTATGGCCTGACTGCACTGAGAAATATTATTGCCTTTGTGCAGCAATTCCAGCACAGGCACTTTGGACTCTGTGGAATAACAAATAATAATAAAGAAAATAGTCAGGCAATAAATGCAAATCACACCCTATAGGCTTGCACTGAGTTTAGTAGATATTACATGCAAAATACTAACTTTCCCAGAACCTTAGAGAGTTTAGAGTTCTTTGTAAATGTGTAATTTCCCTTTTAAAATACAGTTTATTTCCCAGTACAAATTCTTCATTTTTTTCTGTAGTTAGGTTTGAAAGGCCTCATCATTTTTCTGAGTCAGAAATGCCCTTAAAATAAAACAGTAATTTGATGAGATGAACAAATTCAGGAAATTGAGGCAAAGGTTCTGTTCTGCAGCTAAACCCAAAGATCTACAAAGCCTTCAGGGACGTGGGTGTGGGGGGTGTGTGGCTTTTTAGACAACTGAGCTTCACTATTCCTCATTCCTTTTTACAACATTTTGATTGTTATCCTCTCTGTTCTGCCAGAACCATTTCTGCCCACTTTCACTGCCTCTCTCTCCTTTTGCAGGCTTACATTGCCTTTGCAAGGCACTCACTGCCAGCTAATGCTGTTCTGAGCTTATGAAGTTATAATTTATTTTGAATATGTGTCTCTGCTTCATACAAAACCAAGCTGGATGCTGTGATTCCTGTTTCATTCTTCTTCCTGACCTAGCAGTGATTCTCCTGATGATACAAACCAAATAAAGAATGGAATTTCTATGCCAATCTATTTGTCAGCCATAAATAGGCAATATATTAGTCAAACTTCCAGAAGTGAACAGCAACATAGTTTTGAATCTTAGTATCTCCAAAATTTATGTAGATGTTTGCTTTGGGGGATCTCTGATATTTTTGTTGTCAGCTAAGGACTTTCATGTGTTGTTTATGTTGGCTAGACCAACACTTGGCAAAAGAGGGTAAGAAAAAAACTGGGTATAAAATGAGAAGCTTTTCTGCAGAGAAGGTGTCTTTTCCTAGACATAAGATTTGCAAAAATATGAATCACTGAAACTGTTCAGATGAAATAAGGAAAAAGTGATTTAAAAGCCTTTATTTTCAGAATTTCAGAAATACGTACTCTGATGAATTCAAAATAAAAAGTCCTTGAAAGCTTATCTGTTATTCAGTGGGGAAGTTCAGACCTTACTTCACACATAGGTGTAGCTTTGTTTTCATTGAGACTTCAGGATGATGAGAGGCCTGGCATGTCATCTGAAAGTGGTGATGAAATATATCTGGCACTGAGAATTGCAGTGTGTTAAAGAGTGGTGTTTAGAGCATTACAGCCCTAATTGGCTCGCATGCCATTACTGAAAATAGGGTGGCAACAGCAGTTTCAGGTTTTCTACATGCCTGGGACTTAGAAGGAAGCAGCAATGCAGGTTCAAGCACCTTTGGCTCTCATCCCTTTGCCTGCTCTGGCCTCACCCCGAGCACATCAATGGGATGCAGGTGGAAGGAGCTGGGCTCAGCCAATAGGGCCCCAGCCAACATTGTTGAAATGAGTGTTTGCCCCTAAAGACAAATTATTTACATCTGGTAAAAGAAGAAAAGTTGTCGTGAGTGTATTGTAGTTCCTCTCTTGTGTCCCCCAGGAGCAGGGTGGCTCCATTTACCTGACCAGGGCATTGCTCTGAAACAGGTTCCTGAGTTTGGCTGGCCTTTGCTTATGTGCATTTGTTATTACTAGGAAATTTCATTTTGTTGAATGGTTCCACAACCTTACAGGAAGAGACTCTCCATTTACACTGATCAAGTGCTATCTTTAAACCAGTGGAAGTTTGTGAGTGAGCTGCAATGTAAAGTGCTTCCCTTAAAGGAGATTTAGCTGCTCAGCACCAAAGTCCAGACAAACAGAAAAGGGATGATGCTTTAAACTTGGCCTCAGTCCAAAGCATCCCTGTTTTACAAACTGATCTTCAGTCGTGTTATCTTCCCACTAATAGCATCAAAGCCCCACAGTGTGTTTGCACAGGGAATGAATTACCAGAGAACTTAACCTTGATTTATGCACCCCTGAATGGAGAGGTCATGCTTGTAAGAGCTGCCTTTCTTGTAGGGGCAGGGGTAGGTATCCAGTCCTTTAAAGTCTGCCCCAGCCAAGCTGTGATTCTTACCAGTGTGATTTGTGATAAAATGTAGTGATTCCTCCATTACACACTTGAAGTGCTAGGTGTGAACCCAGCCTAACCACCCAAAATCAAGAGTCAAGCATTCACTTGAGCATCCTGGAATATATTCCTTAAAAATAAATAAATAATAAAATAAAATAATATCACTTATTTTTAATGACAGTCTATGTTTTGAGTATGTAAATTAAGCTTTCATTTCCCACATCTAGAAGAATACCTTTGTTCAGCTGCTGTTCTGCAAATAGAATGGCAATAAAGATATTTATATTTGCACGGTCAGTACAATAGAACTGGAAACAGGAGGAGAAAAAAAATTGAAATTTCAGTATTAAGGCAGGATTTAATTACTAACCATTAAATTTAGCTTTTCTGTTCATCCTTCTCTCTCAAAACTGCTCTCTGAAGGGCAGAGGTCCCTGCAGACTGGCTGTGATATTATGATATAATCAGAAATGCCATTATCCGCATTGTATATATGAACAAAGAGAGAACAGAGCAGGCAGTGCGTGAGTTGGGGGTGTGGGGACAGGGCAAGATGCGACGCATTGTTAGTGCTGCTGGTGGAAGGAAAGCGACTGCCAGGGCTGTGATTCCTGGAGATGCGTGTCAGCAGCACGCAGGGCACAGGCTGCTGCTGCGGGAGCGGCGGCGGGAGGAGGAGGAGGAGGCGCCTCTCGCCATCCCTGCTCCATCCCGGCTGGATGCTGCCGTCTCGGAGATGCCTTTGTCACAAACACGAGCGCTCCCAAGGCGTTGTCTGCATCGCTTTCTCTCCCCAGCCCAAACAACAGCAACAACAAATCCCGTCTCTGCTATGGAGCAGAGAGATTGTTTGCTGGTGGGTTTTTTTTCTTTCTTTTTTTTTTTTTTTTTTTTTTTTTTATGCTGTAAGATTTCAGGATGATCCAAGAGTGTATTCACTGGATTTGAGGGGTTATTTTTCGAGGGGGAATTCCACTACTGCCTCAAACCCAGCAGTTTGCAATATCCTGAGCTGACCCAGCTGAATGTATTACATCAGGTCAGAAACATTTTGTTGAAGGAGCACAGCAGCCTATTCCTTTCACAGGAATGGTTTCATCTACTGCTTGCTGTTAGCTTAATAACCTTTTCCTACTTGAACTGTCCATTCTGCCAGTTTTTTGGTTTTTTTTCATAAAATCCCTTGGAGTTTGCCCATGATCTGAGCATGTAAAAGACCACTAAACAAGAAAACCTCCAGGTTTTAAATAGGGCAACCCTATTTAAATAAAAAAAAAAACCCAAATGTGCATTAGATGAGCCAATTACACAGAGCAAACATTTGAAGGGCAGAATGCCAAATACTTGTTTGTAAACCCGAGCCTTTATTAACAGCTATAAAAGATCGTGATCCGAGCCTGACAGTCTACCTGCACCCCTGCCTGAATTCTGGGCACTGCTGGCGGGGCTTTGTGAGTGTTGTAGGACTGATGCCCGTGTTTCCTTGATTATGAGCATGTGCAGAGCAGCCCAAGGTAGAGCCGTGCATGCAGAGCGAGCACAGAGACGTGCCTCGCAATGCCATGTTTGTGCATGTGTTCCTACAACTGAGGAGGAAACAGGGAGCCTGCCTGCCTTGCTGATTTATCTGATGTTTTCTTGTTTCTGTTTCAGCATTCAGGACAAGTCCTTCAACACGACAGCTTTAGCAGAGTAAGTGAGCACTTTAAAGATGTCCTTATTTTTAAACAAGAATGATGAGTTTAGTTACCATACAGAATATTTGTAAGTGGTATGTGAGAAGTCCCAAGCTATATTTTGATTGAGTTTTCTGTAATCTAAATATATTATTGACTGTATGGGAAGGATTGCATAAAACAGCTGCTTTTAAATGCTCTGTGACTATTTAGCAGTGAAATACTTTTTTTGGGGGGGGAGAATATATGCTGGCTATACATCACACGTGTTTAAGTGCATGATTTTCAGTGTCGGATAAACCTCCTGTCAAAATGTTGCTCTTTTCTGTCAAACACAAGCATGTCTGTTTTCTAAGGACACACGATCTGTACTTATCACAAGCACTGTTAGGAAAAAAAATCATTATGAAATATTTTGAAGAATCCCTATACATCATTTAGATAGGCCAAGTACCAAAACCATCATTTCTTTGTTATCAATTCCATTAACTCCTTAGATGGCCTTTTGTGTATGTCAGAATCATAAGGATGTATATGTTGAATTTTCTTATTTTACAGACAACAGAACAAGGGAGGACATTAGAAAGTTAGCCAAACCCTCTAGGAACTATTGCAAATGAAACAGTCTTTGTCTCATTTTAGTCTAAACAACTTCAACATTGGTGTTCTGTGCATTTTAATTTTGCATGCTTTTGATTGTTTCAAAAGCTTTTGGGGAAGATTCTGCAGCAGTAAGGAGCCAAACTGTTGTTCAGGAGGAAAATTATGTATGGATTTGTTTGTGTGTTAGGTGAATTTTCAAGTGCTAAAATGCTAATAATCTAAAACATCCCAGCAGGACAGTGAGCTGTTTGCTGAGTGTTTTGGGGACAGGGGACATTCTGAAAGCAGGCCAAGTAATCATCTGAGCCAGCCCTAAGTGTTGTCATAACCTCTACAAGAAAAGTAATATTGCAAAAGGATCTAAAGAATTTTGCTCTCATATATTGTTTTTCTTTATTTTCTTATATTTCCTTTCCTTTATTTAATATTTAAATTTAGCCACACTTTTTGTGTGACTGGGGCAGATATGGAAAGATTGAACTGAAGCTTATAAATAATGGAGGGTTTTTTGTTTGCTTGTGTGTCTGTTTTCATTTCCTCTGTTCCAGTTAAGTGATGAATTGTGGTCTGTAAGATTACAGGTAGCTCCCCCTGCACAGAAAAATAGCCAGATTAGAGATAATATATTTTTCATTATTTTTGTCTTCTCCCCTTTTCTCTGTCCCTAAGTACATCCACTGTTTCCACTGCAGAGATTCCTCTGGAGCAGTTCCTAGGCCTGCCTCACCTATGAGGTTTCTGGGACCTGAAGGTGATGGCTTTTCTCTGTGGCTTCATATTAAAGCCAGGAGGGTATAAAAGCTGCAAATGTGGTGCCAACCCTGCCCCTGGGGAGATGGAGAGCGATTGGTTCTCCCTCATTTCAGCTGCTATTGGCTCTTGTTTGTGGGATTTCATATTTTATCTTATATTTCCAAACAAAGGGGTAGAAAAGTGCTTTTAGAAAACTAAGTGAGTGAGCAATGATGTCTGAAAAGCATTGTCTGATTGAACAAACTTGGTTTCCAGAGCTGCCTTCCCTAAGTCTCTTTTTTCATCTTCTCCCTAAGTCTCGAAACCACCTGCTTTTGAGAGCTGCTGAGGGTACACAATTCTTACCAATTTCAGCACTTGTTGTTTGTGTTGACCATTCTGAAAACAGATGAAAATAGATTTCCTTTTATTTGACAGAAGAAAGAAAGAGATTGCCATGCAAATCTAAACATCCTCATTTAAGAATCTCTGTCTTTATTTGTGACAAAGGCAAAGCCAGGGCTTTTTGAATGGTATAAAGGCAGTGGTACAGCACTTTCAGGAACATTTCTCCTGATAAAGCCAGTGCCTGGGGGTGCAGAGCTCACAGCAAGCCATGCACAGCCTGGTTTGGGAGCTGTTCACGTGGGCATCTGGAAGGTCAAGCCAACAAAAGGGAGCAGCTTTCACTCTGCTCTGAAATGGCTCCTGTGGAAAGGTGAAAATGGAAAAAAGTTAAAGAATCTGGTCACATTAACACAAAGACCCTGGAAGAAACACAGAGACAACACTATCCAGAGTCTGAGCAACACTCATCCAGGCTGGGATCCCATCTCTGACCTGACTCTAGCCCATGCCCTAAGATCAAAAATTGATGTACTTATTTTTAAGAGATATCCATCAGTCAGTAGCTGGATTGGGCACTGAAGAGAGAGGATTCACATCACTGGTTTTGTTAAGAGACAGCTGCTTCCTAATGTCAGCCTTAAACCATTTGGATTTCTGACCTGAAGTTGTTGTGGCATATTCTCTGGTGCTTTAGGACTGAGGAAGATGCTGATGCAGTTTTTTGGTTGGTGTAAAGTCTCTCTGCTGCATGGCCACAAACTATCAAAAAACTTACCAAACTCTTGAATGTCACTCTATCTATTAAATATAGCTGAAGGTAGACAACAAGACTTACAAATTACTGGTGAGAGGAAAGGAAGGTGTGCATGTTTGTTTTGATATGTGCAGACAGGTGGCATGAACACAGAAGACTCATTTCTATAAGAAATCAATATAAAAACCCTCCATGCCTTAATGTTAGATTTAAATCACAAATTCATCTTCTTAAAGGTCTTGCTATGTCCTAGCCTCAGGGACTATCTTGTGTGAGTGAGCTCTTGTTATTTATTATTGCACAGACAAAAATTTCTGTTGGAAATTTTAAAGTATGTTGCTTCTGAATCTCCTCAGGATCTTATAAATTTCATGATGGTCATTTTATTATCTGACTCATTCCTGCTTATCTTTCCTATCTATTGCCATCCAGTTACTTAAATACATTTTGTCACACATTGTTTATAAGCTGTGTCTTGTTTTATGACTTCTGTCTGTTGCTGGATGCTGAGTTAGGACCTCTGTCTCTTGAGACCATCTCCTTACAGCCAGTTCAGTTCTCCCGGTTAAGGAAAGTGCTCCTTAACTGGGCTTGGCTTGGCCACTGGGCTTGTGCTCAGCCATCCCTTGTCCCTCCAGAGAGTAGACTTTCAGGAGTGGAAGCAGCCCAGTGAGAGGAGAGGAGGGGAGAGCAAAACAGGTGGCAGAGCTGGTTCCTCCCACCTCCTCTCTCTGAGGCACACCCAGGAGGGAGAGTTTGTCCCTTTAGGGGATTCTGGACTTTGCTGGTTGTGGTTTGGCCCATGGTGCACACCCCACCCGGTGGCACCTCCTCCTTCTCCTGTGTCTGTGCTGGGAACTCTGCCCATCCACCTCTGAGTTTGGCACTGTCTCCTCACAATGCATTTTCTTTCTGTTGTTTTGTCCCTCTGAGATATTCCTTCTAGTTCTATGGCCAGGTTCCTGGCTCCTTTCACACTGGGCTTCCTCACTCAAACCCCCAGTGTGTCCTGTGCCCACCCTTTGCTGTTTGCTGTGAGGCAGTCAGGTATAGCCCAGAGGGGAAGCTGTGACTGGCATCCAGAGGCGACCAGACTTCTACAGTGAATATTTTTCCATTTTGCACATCAAAGGTCTTCCACCCATCATCCCACTTTGCCTCGTGGGGAAAGCTGCACTCATTGCAGGGATATTGTGTGATTAGGGCTATCTGCCACTGCAGTTCTCTGCTCCAGTTGTGAGCAGCAAATGCTTTCATGCACATGCTGATGTATTCAGGAAGTGTAAACACTTGAGTGGCCCTTTAAATATTTTCTGCTGCAGTCTGACTTTTGATATAGACACCAGCAGAAGACTGGTGGGGAAGAGGAATATATTAAAACCCTTGCCATCAAATTGCAATGCAGAGCTATGAATGTGTCACTTAGTGTACTCTCTTCTAAGTGGGGCAGTTCTTCTCAAAATTTAACAAGTCAGCAAAAGTACAGGCTGCTTCCCCCATAATGAAGAGATTCCTCTGCCAGGAAACTTCAAGGAATCCAGGTCTCCTTAGTGTCTGTGTCCTGTGAGTATGAACTGAGGGTGAGGAGAGGGCTCTGACTTTACCCCAGCAATACCAAGATCGGTGTTTGCATATTTTAGGAGTGCATGCTTATGGATGCATGTTTATTTGAAGAAAGACTGCTCGTGGGCTTTTCAGGTTAAATCATCCTGCAAAGTTCAGCCATGCAGCCACAGTGTCACGTTCAGCTCTCAGTGGTTGTGGTTTAGCATTTTTATCCAGACTTTAGGCAGCCTTAGGACAATACTTTTGTTTGTAACTTAAAGAAAGTGATTGATTGTGGTTGTTCAGGCATCTTAAAAAGTACTGCTAGTTCACTTTTTGAGACTAACTCTCATGTCATAATTTACTTGTTTTTTTTTTTTCCTGCTGCACAAAGGGTGACTGCTCTATCATAGCTAATATTTTTGTAGTTTGATAGAAAAACATCCTTGGCTGTATCTAATTATTTTTGAGGTTAATGGGAAATATACTGTAAGCAATTAGAATATAGAATTTCTTGTAATTTTTCTGTGTTTTTTATGGTAACATCTGAATTCCTTCTAATTATTTCCATTTGTCTGAAAATGATATGCCAAATTGTGCACACTTAACATCTCAAATCCTCTTCTTCCTCTGAGATTTGGACTATCATGGAGCAGCTATGACATTAAATGACCCTAATAAAGTATGAAGAGAGGAAGAAATGTGTTTATAGTTTGAGCTGCACTTTAATGCTATTAAAAGCTAATTTTCTGCAGCTGGCAGAAAATCAGTAATTATCTTGTATTCATTTTCAAGGTGTGACGGGTATTCAGACTCTGTGCATGAAGATCAAGCAGGCAGTTCCAGCCCCAGGTACTCTCCTGTAAACTTTGTCTGAAATCTATTGGCAGCAAATGAAGCTGTGACTGTTTCTGTTAAACCATTAGAGAGAAACCTTTATTCTCAAGGGAATGCAGAATTTCTGGGGTATTACTTGCAAAAGCTGTTAGTTTTCTGGGAAATACATATTTATCAAGTGTATTTTGTGTGATCAATATGAATATTAATTGCTGTTGTTATTGTGTAAGTAAATATATTATGGTGTCTAGTCTTAACTTCACATCATACTCCTGTTATTCACACTCAGCTGTGGTGCTTATACACTGAATTTTACTGTACAGCAGCTGGTGCAAAGCAGTAGAAAGCAGAGTTTTGCAACTGTGCAAGGATATGCTCATTGCTGAGTGTGTCTGGAAAAAAAAAAATTCTTCAAATTGCAATTTAACTGAAGTATTCTTGAGGCATGCCTCTCTCATGGTCGTGTCAGTACATACTGGTAGTAGGGTATGCAATTTAACCTTTCAAGAAGATTTTAAAATCATAGGATATCTTAAAATTAGCAACACTTGTGCCCATTGTTGGTGTGCCTATGGGCTATAAAGCTGTGACTATAACAAGTGCCTTGGAGTACACTTGCAGAAGGCATGGGCAGCAATAGTGTTCAACTCCACAGGCACCCTGCAAGCCTCCATCTGGAAGCTGATGGGCCACAGATGGAGAGTGAGTTTGGCAGCTCAAAATCCGTAGGAGAAAACATTGAACTAGCAAGTTACCCTTTCTGAAAAAAAAAAAAAAAAAAAAAAAAAAAAAAAAGAAGAAAAATCTCAGGGGATTTAATTCATTAGCCCTTGACTCCCTCAGCTATGGAGGTTTCACACCAGAAGAGAGGTCATCTCCCAGATAACCATCAGGATGCTACCAGCTGAAGCTAACATGTGAAATCCCACCTGGAAACCTTGCTACAGGCAGGGATTTGGAGCAGCAATGCTGCCCAGCTCAGGCTGGCAGCTCCTCAGGCAGCCTTGCCTTCTGCACTGCAGCACCACATCTTCCAGAGATGCTCCCAGTGGGAGGCACGAGACCAGGCTGAGGCTGGAGTGGCTGGGGGTGGATGACACTTGCAAAGTCTCCTTGGGGAGAGTTTGCACATTGTAGTCTGTGTGGGGATTGAAAATGCCTGTCCCAGATCAAGCACCCACAAGTGTCTGTTCAAGGCACCAGGTGTGCCAGGAGGATGCTTTCTCCAAACACTTCTCTGGCTGTTCAGACCTTACTTTGAGTGGCTCCCTCCTTCCCTTTGTGTGCCCTTTTGACCCTCAAAGCCAGAGACTGTCAGAAGGGAAGTGCATTGGAGAGATGAATTATTGTCTGTGATGATGTTTTTGTGAGGTTATAGCTTACTGTGAATCATTGGGTGAGAAAAGTCTTCTGCATGAAAAGGACAGTTTCAGATTTATTTGGGAAATGTGAACTGTAGGCCTGAAGGGCCAAGAGTGCCTCTAAAGCTAACATTCCAGTAGCTCCACAGTTGAGTGTGTAATAATGCTAACAGTAGTTTAGATCCATTACTGATATGTAGATCACTAAACTTAGTAAAAGCAATATGCCATAAATAGCTAAGGACTTGTTGCTCTTCTTCCTTCATAATGTTTTGACAGGTGTCTGAAATCCTGCCTGATGCTTTTCAATTTTATTTTCTTACAGAGACGATGATAACAAAGAAAATTACCCGGACAACTCTGCTGTCTTAGAGGAAAGGCAGCTGCCTTTGCACGACACTCAGCAGCACAAGCAGCAGCTTGTAATTGACTGCACTCTAAAGCCTGAAATGGGCAACTTAAAGCTGAGGAAACCTAAGCCCATTACAAAGATAGAAAATGGAAAAAGCCACGAGGAAAGTCAGGTAAAGAATTAAATTTTAAGAAACTTTTGAAATGCTAAGAGGGCTCCCTGGTAATTAATGGTGTGATTTGACACCCCACAATAATCTACCCTGATTTCCAGGGACTTGCAGTCTGCAACTCTCCTGTAACAGCAGTTTCTTTCAGCTGGGAAATTGCAGAGAGAGTTGTGCTGCAACTGCTTTCAGAAGTGAGTGGAGAGCATAGCTGAATATGTGCAAATATTTTTACTTTGTTTTTCTGTGTTTCCTTGCACCAAACACAAAAACTAGGTAGCTGCAGCACTTGATTAGTTTCTGTTTTATTAGATCAAGGATCTCTTATGCTCGTATTTTGGCAGCAAATAGAGAGACTTAATGGTTTTCCTTCATCTTAATTTCTGTCTTTCTCATATTTAAATAGTAAGTCCATACCAGTGCAGTAGCATAGTGGTAGCAGGGCTACCCCCACCATGTTCCTAGGCTGAGCTGGAGGGAGCAGAACTGTAAATTTTGTAAATGGTCTTAAGGAAGACAAGAAATGAGGAAATATCTGCTGCTCTCTATGCAGATGCATTTACTTTGTTGACTGTAGAATTCCACCTCTCAGCAGCTGCTGAAAATGCCTCTGTTCTTCCCAAGTCATGTTGGATATGCAGTGTAAGGGGTAGAGCTCTGGTGCAGACTAAAGTCCTCAGCTGGAAATATTCTCATATCCAAGACCGTTAGGATTAATGTTGGTAGATTTGTTGGTCTGCAGTAGCACAAGGCCTAACATCTGCACATACAGATGTCAGTGTTTACATAAAATTGTGCATACACAAATACAGATGTCTGTATTTCCATCTATTCTTTGCTGCACAATGTATTTGGCTATTTTTTGTCTCTTCTTCCTTCTTGTGTGTGGGCTTCAGAGCTCTTTCTGAAGTGCTTCAAGCCTATCATAGGCTAGAAATTATTTTTGACCAAGTTTAGAATGGGATTTCATCATTTTAGACAGAATGCCTTACCTTCTAAGTGAGGACTGTCCTTTTGAATCCCAGAATGAAAATTAAAAGCAAATGGCAAGTGGTATTATCACAATTTCTTTTGGAATATCAATGTCAAACTCTTGCCCTAAGCTTCCTGCCTGTTCTTCTGGAGCTAATCCAGAAATAAATCAATAACTGGTTAGGGTTTTTTAATGTTTTTTTTTGTTGTTGTTGTTGTTGTTTTTGCAACTTTGCTGTGTTACTACGAAATATTATTTAACCTGCAGGGAGATGAGGTGTGCATGTTTATCAGAGAACAGAAAAATGATGGGAATTTTGCCCTGTGAAGAGCAGGTGAAGGCAGATCAGGAAGAAGTCATGAAGAAGTAAATGGGGCAGGATCTGTCTTATAGCTCATCTGTTGCTTTTTCAGCCTCTTCCCAGCACCCTGTGTGTGTCCTGCCTGTACCTCTCACCCAATGAAAGCCAACACAGCATAGATTTGCTGCTCTGTGGCATTTTACATGGCCCTAAGGGGTTAAATGGAAATGGCAAAATTCTTTCAAGGGAAACTTTTTGTGTACATAATTAGACTGCCATAAAATACCAGTGCAACTTAAGTATGTAGCCTCTGGAAGGAAAAACAGTGCCAGGCAGATAATTTTTACATGACTCAAGGGCTTGAATTAGAAAAGACAGAAGTGATGAAATTCTGTAACTGCATGAACCTTCTTTGGTGAAACCCCTTGCCACCAAGCCACTGGATGGGGTAAGGGATGCATTTCCAAGCAGATGACAAACAGCACTTTCTGAGCACATGCATTTATGAAGGAAAAGCAGGATGCACTGCACATCATGATTAAACTGTTCATCCTTGTTTTCCTGAGGTTATTGACTGAGTGCTTTTTCAGCTCACTTCCCCAACCTGACTTCTCCATGGCACCAGAAGCAGTGACACCAGAGCAGTGACACAATCTCTGTTAAAGGTGTTGCTCTGACAAGCCAAGGAACTCTGCTATTCACTCTTATGTGTTATAAGCCCACGAGTTGCTTTTACAGAGAATTGTCCTTTTAAAATTAGAAGAGGCTATTGGGAGATCAATAAGTTTGCTGTGTGTGTTGGAAGGATTAAAGTCTGTTTGGATGGGAACCATTTTTGTGTGCCTTTGCAGTTGTGAGAATCCAAGGAGTTTCCATTGTAGAAAAGTCACTGAGAGGGAATGGGCAGCTGTGACCAAGTAGAGGAAAGATGGCCAGCTTGTGGATTTGGAGCTTCACAAAGCTCTCAGCTGAAGTGTGATTCCTGTGCCTCTGATATTTTTGGCATAAGTGTAGCCCTGTGGTCATATGCCTTTGGTCTTCAAGAAGAAAAGGTTATTAGATTTACACTGATGATTAAAAAACCCAAGTGTAATAAAAGAGCAGCATCAGGTGACTTCACTTGACCACTTAGCAGATGACAAAATGTCACCAGGGTAAAGCTGTACTTTGCATATTGCCTGCAGTTATTTCCCTGGGGGCAGGAGCTGGCTCTGGAGGCAGCTGTAACCTTTCCAGAGTATGGGAAGAGAGGAGGCTGCTGGAATGCAACTGCACTGCTGTGCTCCAGCTATTTGGTTTCATCTTTCCCATGGTTCCATCTGCCATCTGCAACACTCATCTATAGGAAATCAAATTAATTTGGATTTATTTGACTTCAAGAGGTGAGGAAGCATATGCCCAGAACATACTCCAGGGAGTCGGTGTGAGAACAGATGGGGAGGAATAGAAAGCCTGCTTTCCTTGCCCAGTTCTTTCTCCTGTCACTCACCTTTGGTGCACAGTTATGAGTATGGATTCTTGAGTGAGTCATCCTCAAATTCTCTGTTGATACTGGGTAATATTTACAAAATGACACTGAACTTCCTGGCTAATAGGCAGAGACAGTAAAAGTTCAGTTTCAAAGTCTGATTATCACGGTAAATGGCTATAAAAATGAAATGGTAGCTTGACAATCAGTGCCTAGAGATGAGAATGCTGAAAATTGCTGAGTTAAGTTTTGTATTTTGAGTATAAATGAAGTGTGCAAATTGCTCGGATGTCAAAGAGCTTCCAATAGTTTGACATTAAAATTGTTATTTGAAGTGCATAGTAATCAAAAAGCCAGAGTTGATGTTGCCACATCAGCTGCAAGAACACATCAGGCTGTCTGCAAGTTTTGCTTCAGTTTCTGGGTACGCTCTGTTTATGTTTATTATGATGCAACTTCATGGTAGAAGTCACTCTCTAGTGAGAAAGAAACAAATATGCAGTAGAAGATGGGGCTCTGCTGGAGATGCCTGTGACACATCAGGATTTCACTGCTCTTCAGTAACAGATTCCATCAAGGGTATTTCCCTGGTGCTACTTGTTAACACCCTAATTACGTGATTTATGGGCAGTAACAAAGATATAAAAAGAGGAAAAAAAAAAAAATCCAGAAACAAGCAAAAGCCACCCAAGTCCTCAAGCACCAAGCCTGCAAGCAAGGGTGTACTCCCAGCATGTGCTCTTGTCCTCAGCTTTCTACTCCATCCAGCTGAAAGCACCTGGAGCTGCTGTGTTCTCTCTGCCTTGTAGATTCCCATCTGAAGGGTCCTATCCAAACTTTTGATTTCCATGCATCCAACCAAGCTTTGAAACTGGAGCAAAGCCAGGTACATTGCTTTAGCAGGGAAAAGAGTTCTGCTGCTTTGCAGAACACATTTTAATTTTGTACACTATTAGATTAAAATATTGGAATACAAAAGCTAATAAAGAGGTAGGAAAAAAGTCCCACTTTGATTATTGCATTTTCAAGTATCTTCATTAACTTATTTCATTGCAATGCAAAGGAAATACTACAACCCATTTCATAGCTAAGGAAATTAGGATGGGCTGAATACATCTTTTCACAGCCCTACAACTGGTTTTCAAAAGATTGGAGTTAAATGGATAGTTTTCTCATTCCTGTTCTTTTACTCCTTTTTTGGACTAAATTACCTTTTTTATTTTCTATGTAGCAGACTGGGGGATGTGACTTTCCCCTTCACTGCCTTTTCTTCCTCCCAGAGTAATACTTTATTCATAAAGCTACACATATGCTAGGAAAGGGAAAGAAGCAAACAGTTAAATTCTACATACCTTATTTAAGTTAACTGCACCTGCCTTGTCAGCCAGATTTTTTTTTTTGATGATGCTCAAGTAATAAAATCTTACTGACGTGTGAGTAAATAATTTCAAATTAATTCTTTGTATGGAACTTCTTATCTCTGAAGCTGACATCTATTATTTAAGTAATAAACAAAAAACTTACAGTCTGCTTTGGTTTCAGAAGCTGTTTTCCAGTGAAATACCATACTACTTTGTTTAGAGCCTTTTAACTTCTGTGTTCTCAAGTTATTTCCAGATTAATACCAAAATATAACTAAGATTCTCAACCAGCATCTGGTCTCATGGAGCAATTTTTTCCTGAAGCAAAATATTTAGCTAAGATTGGATTGGTACTGACAGGGTGCATTCAGCCTTTCTTTTTTTTTTTCTCTTTGTGCAGGAGCTGGAGTGTGCATTGCCAGGCCTCTCAGAGTGGCAGGGGAAGGAGGGATCCTCAGCTAATAACTATGCACAGAACGTGGCTTTGAAATGCCAGGAAGCAGTCGTGAGATTCCAGCCAAGGTAAGGCTTGGGATAACACAGCACATTTCACTTCTGATTAGCTGCAGGAAAGGCTAGTTCATTTGCTGCCTTCTGCATAAAACATTCAGATGCCTGGCTCTTGTTGGCAGTGCATTCTATATTTATACATCTAGGACTCTTTGGAGAAAGCAAAAGGGATAAAGATAAGAATGCAAATTTCATCATTCTTTAAATCCCTTATATCTGAAGCAGAAAGAACATCCTTAGTTTAGAAACTTCAGTTCCTCTTGGCCAAGTTTCAAAAATACTTCTCTGCTTCTTTTCTCCCCAATGCTGAACTGGGGAATTGAATCTCTTTCTCTGAGGAATAGGAATGGGAACCTTCCCAGCTGATTAGAGCAAGGGTATTTATGTACAGTTTAGACTCTGGGTGCTGTGGCCACTGTGCTTGTTCTGGAGCTGGAAGGGCACCATGTGTTCAGGTCTGGCATTAACCAGCTCTTGGTGGAAGGTAACTCAGCTGGTGATGAAGTGACTCAGCTCTGGTAAGTATTGGAAGTCACAGTTTCTACTTCCATCCATTTTAGCAAAAGGCTAAAAATGGGGTTTCAAATCACCCAACTGACCAGTGAAGGTGTGTCCTAGGGATAAGATTTAATCCTTACTAAATCTGGAGGCACTGCTTTATGCATTTCCCATGTTCAGGTGCTGGATTGGTTCTGCTTTTCTGTGCACAGACTTTTTGTCAGGTGAGCCAGGTCTCTGCTCTTTGTCTTGATGTGCAGGATAGCCTTGGTGCTCTGTGGCAGTCTCTGGCTCCCTTTGGAGGGTCTGAGCAGCAGCAGCACATCCCAGTGATGCTCAGTGGCTCAGGGCACAGCTGGTTGACAGCTAGAGCTCACTGGCTCAAGGTTTGTTTGCAGTCAGGAGCAGGACAGCAGTGATAGCTGCCATCCAATGGCACTTTGGTGCTTTATGTGACATGGGCTGGATGCCTTCTCCACAGCTTTTAGGAGGCTACATTGTAAATGGCCTTAATTTGTGCACTCAAAGGAAGGTTTAGCAGAATGAAAAAGCATTTAATTAGCTTGGACAATAAAGTGCTTTTGCCCTCCAATGCCTGTATGTGCAATTGAAATGCTGCATCTCAGGAAGTGTTTCTAATTAGGAATCCTGCCTTCTCTTTTTCTGCCATTCCTTATGCAAGGAAAGAACCTCGTGGACTTCATGTAAAGAGGAGCTTACTGAGTGTGGTATCAGACAGACCTACCCAGTGGCTCAGCTGGTGGAATGTTTGTGAATGGGTAGATAATAAAATAACTGGTTATTTTTGAAAGGAATGTGATGAAAGACTCATGGACTTTAAAGATAGGAACCAGACTGAAGTGTGCATTAATAAAAAACAACTGCAGCAAAGTTCCCCTGTCCATCAGTTTGGCCTTTTTATTCTGTCTGGTATTAAACCATTTTCCACTGTGCTATTTATTCTTGTTTAACACCACCATAGCTCCTTGGAAAGCCTCCTATTCACAAGGGCTAAATCTGTTAAATAATGGTACAGGAATTACTATTCAGGAGAGGAGAGGGACACACTGCTGCAGGGGTGTCCCTATACACCTGTCTCCATATATCACATGTAGGGGGACCATAGGAGAATAAGTATTTATTTCTGTCTCAAATGATGGATCAAGGTTGATTGTTTCTAGTGTATCCTGTTGCTACTTCTGCTTTAACTTAATTGTTGTGGTGGGCTATGGCTCTGCCATTAGTGTCATTGGGATTAAAGTCTAAATACCTCTGAACTCTACAGAGATAAGAAATCTGTTCTGGTGTGAGGCAGCTAAAAACTTGTCAGATCATTTAAATTTGTCTAAATATGGATTAAAGACCGTTGAGCTACAAAAGACTTTTCAGTGCAGTTCCCATTAAGCAGAAAAATCTAAGTTTAGGATATTCTAACAAGGGATGTTCATAAACAAATGTGTGACAGAGAAGAACAAACCAGGCCATGTAAGAGCAACAATCCACAGAATTATGACTTAGAAGTGTGTATTGTTTCTTTGAGAGGGTATTTTCATTTTATGGTAACCACTGAAACAATAAAGGAAAAATTTTGTGGGGTTTGAGGGAAATGGAAGAGTAGACTTGAAGAGATTTGCAGCCAGAGAATAAGGGAATAGTATCTTGTTTTTGGCTAAATTGTATCTGACCTGTGAAGCAAGGATTTCAATCTCAAGTAGTGTTTGTCATGTATGATTTCTGAATATTAGCATCACTTTAGTAGATGAAACACCATCTGTATGGAAGGAAACCTTTACATGTTTTTTTTTTTTTCCAGAAGGTGAATTTCTAATACTACTGTCAGTGATTGCACTGAATATTGCTCTGGTCATTATGTGTAGCTGGCTTTGGATATGAGTGCAATATAATCTATACCTTGAGAGAAGGTAGATAAAAGTTATAATCAGGTCCTGGGAACAAATAAAGGAATTGCCTTTTTTTTTTTTTTTTTTTTTTTTTTTTTTTAACAGAGACTAGAAAAGCCAGCATGGAACAATACACGTGATTACAAACAGCTGCTCCTGTCACTTGCCTTCTCAAAGGCAATCAGCAAACCTGGAGTGGGCTGCAGGCTGTGTGCAGTTACCTGGGCAGAGCCTGGTGCTTGTGTCAGATGCCTGTTACAGGGAGAGGCTGAAACAGAGCTCTCTGTGGCAGTGGGAAGGTCAATGCTTCAGCAAAGGCTGCATGTCAAGCCAGTGTGGAATTCAGAACTACAGTTTGGGATGAAGTTTTCTGCCAAAGGAAAAATTCCTGAAAGTTCCCCCTCTTCACCATTCCCCAAATAAATTGGGAATGAAGTGGTTTCATTTAACAGGACTTATCTGGTCCCAGGACTGGTCCCTATTCTGTGATTCTATAACTCTGTTTTTGGCAGAGGCTGCAGGGTGGGGGTTGCTGTCAGACCTAGGATTGTTCTGCAGAAGTGGAAATGCTGGTAGCCCTGGGCTGACCCTCAGAGATGGGTGGGAGGCAGCAGGGAAGTTGCAGAAGTGCTGATGTCCCTGTGCACACCTGCATGGCTGAGACAGAGCCTGAGGGGCTGCATTTCCTCACCTGCACAGGCAGCCAGGTGAGCAGGGATAAAGTTGGGAAATGATTGACTGGTTCCTAAGAGCAGTTTCTTCAGAGATGTTGGTATTAAAGTACCAGTGTTTATGTTTTCAGTGGTTCTTCTTGTGCCAAGGCATGGAAAAGTCTCTCAGCAAGTTTTTGGGTTGCAATGCAATTAAAGAAAAAAAAGTAAAAGGGGGGATGGGGAAAGGATAGAGGAGGAAGACAAAAACAGCTCTTGCTGCAGTGCCACTAAGGACCATGCCTGCTGAGTATGAAGCTGCTCCTAGTAGAATAACAAGTTCTGGCTGGGTTACATAAGGGCTGGGACTAATGAGACAGGCCCTGCTATACTGGCCCTCTGCTTGAGCTCCTGTTCCAGCACTCAGGGACTGCCCAGGGAGTGCACTTGGGCCCTTCCAGATGGATTTTTCTTTTTTTGCAGGTGTGCACTTTATGTTCACCCCAAAGTCTGTTGCAGTTCTGCATTGTTTCTAAGGAGCCATGGGTGTGCTTCTGAAGCATCTACCTGCAGCCCCATGTTGAGATTGTTTGGATTTCATAATGGTTTTTTTGCCATCTGGGAGGGTCTCAGTCTTCTGTTTTCCAGGTGCTGAGACATGCTGATTGTGTGTTCTGCCATTCTGTGAACTCTGCTGTAACTGTGGACAGGCTGAGTCAGATCCTGACAGGGAACTGAGACTTCCATTGATGTTAACCTGCTGGGTCACCCTCGTGGTGGGAAGGGTGGAACTGGCTCCTGGACTGGACACAGGGGAGGGGAGCTGGGCCAGGATAGACTGAAGGTGACTCTGGAAAAGGAGTGCATCCCAGAGAATATTGGGAGGTTGATGGGCAGGACTTACCCTGGCATCCCCAATGCCAAGACACCTCACACCTGTGGCATTGTAGTGCATAAATACATAAATAGCCTGGGGATGGGGTTTGGGTGATTCCAGTTGGACTGGAGTGACATTTGCAAGTCACAAAACCTAATGCTCTGAGTTTCACAGAAGAAATGTGGTGGGAATTTGCTTAGGTTATCTTCACACATTTTCCCCAGCTTTTAAAATTATGTGGTTTTATTTGAATTTTATGCAGGTTTAAAAGTGATATTATGCATAGTTCAAAAATTCACATGTTCTGGTCTGTTTTTCAAAGAGCACAGTGCTCATGCAAATTTATCTCCCCTTGAAGTCTGTTATGATAATTAGAATTCAGATTTTGTTGTTGCTGTTGTATCCACAAGCATCCAATGTACATATTACTTATTGCATCTTTGCCATCTCTGTCATGGAGAAAAAGATAATTCTGCCAAAGCCAGAGTCTATAAAGGAGGGTGAGAGACATGTATTTGAGGAGTAGCCACAGAGAAAATTTAATTTTCATTATTTTTCAGGATGTAAATTATACAAAATAAGGGTGCCTGCAATTATTCAAAATTTCAGCTAAGGCTTGAAATAATTTTAATGTACTCAGCACAGATGGAAAATTAGGGCTTGTTCCTGCTGCTTTTGAAGTTAATGGATATTATGTGATTGACTTTTAATGAGAGTAGGATCCAAACTGTAGTTATTAAATTGTAAGCCCTGTGTTGCCTGGTGACAATCAGAAAACCTACATTTGCCTAGCAGAGCAATTAATCTTGGTGAAAATGAAAAAAACACACCCCAAAATTCCCTGTGTAGATTAAGATCAGCTCAGCACCCATGAGACTGAAAATGTCAATGCTCGTCACAAAAAAATAATTACTCACCTTAATGATTTCAGTATCTCCAGAATCCAAAGAATGCATAAATAAGAGCATTTTGCTCCAGTATTTCTAGTGTGAAAGCAACAGTAAAATGAAAGATTAAAGGCATCCTATAGCAGCTGGCAGGAACATCAGCCTGAATGAGAGAGGTGTAACCTTCATGGCTGCTGTAAACCTTTTACCTTTTACTCTCCAGAGTGCAAGACTCATGAGTGATACAGCTGTGAATTGTGTGGAACTTTGTACAGTTCCTGTAAGAAGTGCTGCTAGCCTTTACTATTTTTTTTTAATATTTAAAAAAAAAAAATGTTTTGTCTCTGTTTTATTAAGGAGAGTTCCCATTTCCTCTGTTATACACCCTGAAAGGAGTCACCCAAATGAGTACCAGAAGCGTAAACATGTGGCATATGTTGTTTTAATCCTTCATGTCTAGCTCTAGTTCAATGCCATAAATCACCCTAAATATTTTTTCTCCATTAGTGAATTAGTTCTTCAGCTGTTTGTAGCCTTGCAGCTGCCTCCTTATGTGTTATTAAATCAAACTACAAATATTTCACTCTTTGGTATTAAATTAGTCCTTTTGCTGTTCTCATGACTCATTTCTGTTCCTGTGGGAATTGCACATCTTGGATCCTGTTTGGAGCCCAGTGGTTCACCCTGGTGTAGCTATCTGATGTGTCTGGTTAGGTAAGAGAAGTGGCACAGCCATCATTTCAGTCCTTAAATGCCTCAAAAATCCAGGAAGAACTACAACAATCATCTCTGCATCTCTCTGCTCTGGTTTGAGGTCTCTAGAGGTTTTACAGCTGTTTGCTGGGATAACTCTGAGCCCAGAAAAACATGAATTATTTTGTGCAAAGGAATCTGGGCATCGTGTTGGGTTACTTCCATAGAAATGCAATTTTTAAAATAAAACAAATTTATTCTGTAATTTATAAATTATATATGCACATGATGAAAAGTTTGAGATATTTGCAGCACAGATATGCAATCTATTGAATGATCTTTTAAAATTTTGTTTTGTAGAATAGATCAGAACACGAGCATTTCACCAAAAGACACAACTGGTCAATTAAACAACTTAAATGAGGTAAGTGCAACCAAAAGTTGAAACACAATGTAATAGATTTTGAGTAGATATTTTGGTTTTTTTATTAATTTTGAGGTCTTGGAATAATGCGATTGCTTAATAATCCTAGGTTAGCTTTTCAAAGGATCATTGTAGTCGTGTTTTTGGAGAAAAGCTTAAAAGTGTGGTGTGAGACTGCTAAAATGATTTAAAATATAGAAGCAAGAGATTTTAAATTTTTTAAAGCCAATTTTACGTTGCTTTTTTTTTTACACTAAGAAAATAATCAAACACTCAATATTGACTGAGTGAAGTGACATCTTTCAAGAATGTTTGTTTTTTTCCTCGTATTACAGCCCAAAATGGTTCATCTGTTAAATATGTTTTCTTTAAAAATAAGGAATTCTCAAGCTTGCTACATCCTGCATAAATAAACTATGAACAGTGCAGTGGAGACTAAAAGGTGCTCTGGTTGTAAGATGGAAGGTGGGGACAGCTGAAGAGGGCAAGCAAGGAAAGCCAAATAACACTAGTAACACTTGAAACAAGCTGCTCTCACAGGGATTATGCCAGGAGCACAGTGTGAGTGAAGCACAAAAAGCTGTTTGTGTGATCCTGTCGAACAATGGATGAGTCTGGGCGAGGTCCTCGCAGTCAGCAATATCCTGGGAGGGGCAGGGGGGTAAAGCCAAGCTCTGCAGTTATGCAAGGCTGGAAACCCTACAGAGCATCTCCCCAAACCTGGGGAGCTGCACCCCAGCACAGAGCCCACTCACACTGCAAGGACAGCGGAGGACACGGGACTTACACAGAGAGCAGCTGGGTTTTTGTGTAGGCACAGCACAGAGGCACTGGGAGAAGAGAGCCTGAAAAACTAGAAAAGAAAGCTTTGTTTTCCATAATGTGCCAGAGAACATCTATGTCTATTAATAGATGCCTGACTTTCATTAAGGGAAGACCAAGATGTGTCCTTTAAAAGGAATTCAGACTTAATCTTCTCCTTGCAGTGAATTGTTTCCTCTGCATTTTATGTCACTGTTGTGCAGCTCACTGTAGAAAATCTCACTGCTGATGAGCAGGGAGCATTCAGTGACCAAGGGGAGGGAGTACACTCAGCCTCTGTCAAACCACCTCAGGCCCTGGGAGAAATCATGAAGCTATTGTTTCTTTTGAGAAACCCCAATGCAAACAGCCACTGAAGCTTCGGCTTAAAATCCATGCAAGGGATTCCTTAAAGGCTAAGAAAAAATATTGTAATAAATAGGTCAGTGTAAAAGATAAAAACCAATGGTTAGATTGGAAATTAGACCAAATTGTTAATAACCAATGAGGAATGAGCAAGGGTTACCTGGTGCTTTCTTTTGTGAAATCTTAGGGGTTTTTTTGTGTTTCAGGTCTATTGCTAACCTGTGCCATAAGAAAATAAATTCTGATGCTGGAGTAGAGAAAATGGTGCCTCTCTTCACTGCTCATCCGTGGCATTATGCAGACCCAGGGCATATCTTGTTCCATCTTACTGTTGCTTGTTTGTCCCCCATAAAGGAAGTTCTGAATTCAAAATGTCATATGCCTCAAGGCACAAATATTGCCTTAATGGACACAGCAGAGATTTATTTATGTTCACATAAAATGTGCCTTTCTTATTTTAACCTGAACTCTCAGATTAAAAAGATGTTCCAGTGTGGCATATAAAAACTTTTGTTTCCTTAGAGTGAAAAAACAGAACAGGTTGAAATTTGCTCAGTTTCTTTCCAATATGAAGCACTTCAAAGGCTACTAAATGCTGAAAGCTTGGATTACACTCCTTCTCTGCCCCAGCTGATTTATTAAATCCAGTAAATCCATCAATAAACTGGAAATAATAGAATAGCTACCTTCCAGTCTGGGAGGCACAGGAGCAGGCCCAGGGACAGGCTGCAGGCAATCTT
This sequence comes from Erithacus rubecula, assembly GCF_903797595.1. NCBI lineage: Eukaryota > Metazoa > Chordata > Aves > Passeriformes > Muscicapidae > Erithacus > Erithacus rubecula. The sequence goes on from NC_136660.1 coordinate 6,889,468, forward strand.
TCCATCCAGGAGCACCGTGTGTGGGTCAGGGTGACAGCAGTTTATGCAGAAAGCACCAAGCCTGGGCTTTGCTCCTCATCCCTGCTCTCATTCTCCTGACTGAGTCTGGGCAGAGCTGGGCACACCTGGGTCCTTTCCCTTTCCCTCAGTTCTTAAATTTATCAAACCTTTGGATGTCCACAAGAATGAAACAAAGGGTGCTGATAATAGTAATGCTTTATCAGGAGAAGAAATCCTTTCTAAGGGCAGGGGCTCTCATTTGTCACATTGTCTCCTGTCAGGCTATGGGCTCCTGGGCATGCTGACCAACACATCCCACAGTGCTGATCCCATGCCATGTCAGGGTACTGCCTCTCAGTGCCACAGCATTTTGGTGATGAACTGGGAGAATTTGCTTTCAGTGTCCTGCTCTCCAGAGGGAGCTAACAATATGTGGCATTTATCTCTTGATGTAAGGGATTGTCTGTTATCTCAGTAATTCCTTGTCCTAAGACCTCCCTGCTTCATTTTCAATAATCACTGCTTGGAAGGAGTGATGGTCCAGGCTTAGTTGTTTATAGAGAAGGTGTCTCTACTACAGGCTGAGCTTCCTCTGGGAGGGGCAGACAGTTCCTTTGGTACTGTGCTTTCTCCAGCAGACAAGGCTATGACACTTCAGAGACTGTGTTTTCTTAAAGTATTATCAAAAATAACAAATGGGTGAGAAGGACCACACTGTTTCTCTTCCTGTCTTTCTCCAGCTTCCTATAAATATCTTAATTTTACCATTATTTGTAGTCATGTACAATCATTTATTTTTTCTAGTGGAATTGGCTTAGCTCAAATCTTTGAATTGCCAGTCATTTTAAGAGGACATATGAAGTGATAAGAAGCCTTTGTCCAAGACAATTATAATTTCTTCTTTTTCAAACTTTCAGGATACTCTTCTTAAGAGAAAACAATATGATTATTTCTCCAAGGCAATTTATGGATCCATTTGAGATATTAATATGTCCTTTCATTTGCATTAGTATGGATCAGAAATTACTGCATCAGAAACACTCATGCTAGACACCAGAGTGAAGCTGGAATGAGCACCAAATCTGAAGAATTTGAACTGACATCTTAGATGATATAGAGTGCTATTGCTTAAGTTACTTCAGTTATACTGGATTTCCATGTAGGGGCTTTCTCAAATTGATGATGACCTAACTTTTCCCTCTGTGTGTTTGCACAGCTTCTAACATGTTGAGCACCTTCTTTGACCAGCCATGAGCAGAGGTGGCCCAGGTGGGCTCTGGGGACAGGTTTCTCTCTCTCATGGGAAAGTTGTGAGCAGCATGTGCACAGGCTGATTCTCTCCCAGAGCAGATGTGCTGGCCTTTGTGCTTGGCCTTTGCTCTAAGCTGTGTCTCCAGCAAATTTGTGATGACTTTTCCTGGACAGTGCAGTGTGGCAGGGCCATAACACTCTGCTGTGGTTGAGGAGTAACATGGGCTTGGTGGGACTCTCCAGATTCATCATCTCCCTGGTAACATCAAGGCAATCAAAGCTACTTAGTGTTTTTCTCAAATCCCTGTCAAGGGCACACTCATGAAAATAGGCAAGGTATATTATTATTATTATTATTATTATTATTATTATTATTATTATTATTATTATTATTATTATTATTATTATTATTATTATTATTATTATTATATTTCTTTTCTGAAGTGTTTTTGGCAGTGGCCAGAAATTTGCCATCCACCCACCTTCCCCAGATGGGTGAAAAATATCATTTAGAACAACTGATTATAAACCAGCTGGTGCATTACAGCATAAGCATTGCTGTACAATGTTTAACAATGTAGTCTGTGAGAATGCCTTTACACTGAACTTCCCATCAATATTAATGTGTCACAAGCAGTAGTGGTGCAAAGTGAATGTATTTTCTTGAAATGGGATTTTTCTTGTCAAATGCTTGAAGTAACACTCCATGAAGGTTAAATCCTTTTGTCAGACATTAATTTCCTTATTGGCACCTTCTTATGGTTTGTCATCTCTCTCTAATTTTCATCAGCTGTTCTCCTGATAAGGTTCAGGCTGGCATCAGAGCCCTCCCTCGTTTGTAACTGCTATAGTCATCTTTTGCTAGGTGACATTAATGACTGTAAAATTCAGCCTGTCTGTGATAATTTATTTGGTTTTAGTTGGGATGAGAGACAATGGGAAATGAGGACTTCCCAAAACAGTGACATTAGTATGATGCAAGTCAGCACCTTTCCTTGAGAAGGAAATGCACTGCCACCTGAAAGCTTTTAGGGGTGAGAAGGTTTCCATAATTTTCCTGAATTCTAGGAAAGAAATGAAAGGATAAAGGCAGAAGGTCTTCCCCACTCTTCTCAGACAATCTAGTTTTGTTGGGTTTTTTAACCTGAAATTTTCTTTGGGTTTACAAAAGGGGTGCCTTAACACAAAAATAATCAAAAAGGTATTAAACTACTCACATAGGTGATATATTGCAATACAAAAGAAATCAGGCCAATAAATCAATTCATTTTTCATTAGATTGATTAATTCAAATCAATAATTTGGTTTCAGGTATTTGACAGAGTGGGGAAAGAGTGGGAAATAAATTTGAGGAATTTTTATTTCTTTGCAACTCAGATTATTTTCCTCAGGAAATGCCTTTCATAAATATGTATCACTTGAGTGACTTACTGTTATACGTACATTCTGTGTGTGCCAGCTGTGTGGTTATTAGGACTGCCTTGTGTGGTTTTGTTTTATGTTTTAAGCTCTATTTCCCTTGAGATGGGGGAGCTGAATGTGTGGGGAGTGACTCATTTTGCCCAGTCAGATGGTGATTAGGGCTTTCACAGCATTTCCATCCCAGCGAGATGCTTGTGTGCAGCTCAGTGCTGCATGCAGCATTAAAAATTCAAGTCAGGGCTGGAGCACGCATGGCACAGGGGCTGGAAGGGATGTGGCAGATGTCCCTGCCACCGGTTTGCCTGCAGCCAGTGACAATGAAGTGCTGATTTTACCTTTGCAGCGGATCACAAATGATCCCCTGCCGTGTAGAACCGGCAGCAACCCGCATACAAGCTGTATATACATAGTGAAGTATCTCTAAAGCAGCCAATTAAAAAAATCTCTCTCCCAGGAATCCCATGAGTGAGCATGTTCTCAGTAACTCTTTGTTCGCTGCTGTGTACTGCACTCCCAGGCTGGAGAGGTAGATTTGATTTCTTATGAATGGTAAATGGGGAGGGACATAATGTCATCAGATCGTGATGTCAGCCCAATGAATGAAATACTTCCTTAATGTATTGCTTCAAGCCCAAGAAGAGGGACACCATCTCAGTTTGGCTTCCTGGAATAAATCGCCTTTTGCTGACAAACTCATCTTTCCCACGTGCCATGAATAATCCATGTAAATTGGGACTTAAATACCCAGGAGTCAAGAAACGGGTGGAATAGCGCTCGTTTGCTCTCCCCCCGTTCCCGGGGCTGGCAGCGGAACACCCTTTGCAGCGCTGCCGATGGGCTCCGGGAGTTGAAGAGCAATTGCTGATCCCTGTTGTTCTCTACCCAGACCAATGTTTTGCTTTTGTCTGCAGAATTCTTTGTTGAAGCTGCAAGCCCTGGAAACTGATCTGTGCTCCTCGTTTCTGCCAGCGCAGGAGGAAGCTCCCCAGCTGCCGGCACCCAAGGACACAGCCCCTTCTCCGGCGCAGAGCAGCGTGCAAGCGGATGGGGCCAGCTGTGGAGGTAAGCCAGCGTGCCACGACCTGCTCTCATTTGCAATTATAAAAAAGCCTTGTGACTTGCACTTTAAAATCAGGCTTGCAGCCCTCTGGGAAACAGTGCAGAGCTAATGCAAAGCACCATTTCCTCCTGCAAATGCTGTGTAATGTAAAAAGGGGTGATACCTGTCAAAAGAATGGAAATTAACAGCTGTAAGCCTCTGGTTTTCTGAGAGGCAATTTTCCTTTTCAGACAGGTTTTAAGAATGCCAATTCTTTTACTTTTAGTTTTAATCTGTTATTTTCCCCAAGTAAATTTACTCTCTTTACTTCCTATGTCTGTATTGTGTGAGATCACCTGCCATATCATGTAATTCTATTTTTGTCATTCTTTTTGTCAGAGCAATATCACTTCATTTCTCCTATTATTGATTTTAATTTAATGCATCAGCAGAGAGATAGCGAAGGTGAGTTTTACAGCATGTGGATTTTAATCATTCATGATCCTTTATTATTACCCAGCTGGGCAAACTGTGGTGTGTTATTTCTCCCTCTTCCCTCAATAGGGAAATAAATAGCCCTAAGGCTCAGCACTGTTTTTGTCAATTCATGGCTTGTAGTCAGAGGGCTGGCAGACTCATGATGCTCAATAGAAGAGGAGTCACTGCTCGTGGAAAATAGGTCAAAAGCAGTATGACTAATACATCTCACAGATGAGTGACACGAATACACAAATACCAAAGTCGTGCACCACGTACGGTTCAAATTAAGGCAGGTAGGTCAGTAATCCCTTTGCAATTGATGTTTCATATCAGAAAAAAAAAATCTGGGTACAGACAAACTTATTTTAGGAGATGCTTGCTCAGCATTTTCAGCAAGAAATAACGTTAAGTTATTAACAAAAACAAATCACAAATGATAATGTTCTACTTTAAAAACTCCTAAGTTTGAGGTTGGCATTGAAAAAATCAAGGAGCAATGTATGTAGAAGACAAATTATTATAAAGATAAAGGAATCTAAAAATGCTAGATATCCTGGATTTTATTTAAAAAACGAGGATGCTCTAGTACTGCCCAGCAAATACATTAATAGCTCTTGGATATGGGTATGGAGCCTGGACTTAGGCTAACCTTGTTGGGGATCTGAAGCAGAGACAGGGCTCATTTGTTTGCTGCACAGAAAAAGACATTCTGCAGCTCACCCAAAATCTGCACTGACTCCCTTCCTTTGTGGCAGGGTGGAGTTCTCCTCCTTTTCCAGTAGTTTGCTGCATTATTTTGCTCTGACAGTTTCATAGTTCATTGTTAGGATGGTTCCTAATCATTCCCCTTAATTATTTTTTGCTGTTTTGATTAGATTTTATTTTTATTGATGCTGGTAGAGACTGGTGCTTCCGTTCCCCTCTCTACTCCCATTTCCACTCTGCAGCCACATGGGGAAATGTTGCATGATGTAGCATTTCTCTTGCACAGTTTCAGAGCATGCTCTGCCACGCCAGCAGCCCAAACTCGTGCTTTAGTTAAAGCTTATCTATTTAATGGGTTTTAATGTGCCCTCATTCCTGTTAACATCTGCTTTGTGGTTTGTGGCATTTTTAGTAGCTTGCCATTTTGCACAGGCAGGGCTGGTCCTAATTCTGTCTCTTAAATTACTGCTGAAATCTTCTAATGCATTGAGCTGTCACATGGGACTGTTGGCTATTTGAGCTCCACCTTGGCTGGAAGTCCAGGGATTTACACCAGGCTGGGAAGAGAGTTTCTAGAGGATGGGCCATGTATGTTCCATCTTTAGTTATCAAACTTTCAACATGATCCTTTCATTCATATCTCAACAAATTTTAGGAAAGTGTACATCATATGTATGGAGAATGAAGATACAACAGTCTAGTAACATGACAAAGTGCTTCAGGGTGCAAATTTTAAGGGGATGAACAGTAACTTATCTCTGAGAAAAGCCAGCAATTTACAGTTTAGTTTTGAATATGTGAAAGCTGAATTAGAGTTGCCAAAGTGAGACTTAAGAATTGTGAGGGATACCTAAGCTAGTTTTATAAGGCAGTAATTATAGAAAAGTAGGGTGTAATTTCTGTAACTTTTGGGTACGAAATTACATCAAATATGTGCCTGAAGCAGTGAGCAGCTGAACCTAACTACAGGAAGTTCTAAATGACTTTTAAATTAAGAATTCTGATAGAGGCATTTGCAGATGCCTCTAGTGTTTAGGACACACTACATCTGAACATTATTTTTCTATACAAGAGATTTCTGTGTATTATTGTTTTACTTTAAGAATACCACAGGCATAAATGCAGGCTTGTACCACAGGATTTGTCATATGAAGACCACCTGCAGCAGATTATCAGCATTAGAATTTGGCTCTAATTCCTGTGGTGTTCTCCTGTCTGTGCTAAGCTGCATGGAGTAGATGGGATGGAATAGATGCTGAGGGGCAACTCACTGGCTTGGGTAGGGGTGGCTTTAATTCCCAATTTTGGCAAAAATAGAGGCTAAAATTAGACAATACACATGAAGACAAGTAGAAGTTTGGTCAATTCATGGGCAACTCTTAGGATAATGTTTAGTGAGTTGTTTGGGATCTACACAGAACTGGAATCAGCATGATGGCCTTAAGTGTTAATTAAAAATGGGGTTGTTTAGAATTGTCATCACCCTGAGATGTTCCACTATTTTAGTAGTGGTGCTACTGAAATGAATCAGTCTGAATTACTTGCTAACTACTTCTGACCATTCAGTAATAATTTAAAGCACTCTAACAGAGTTGAAATGGAACCATTTTTTGGGCCATAGCAAAGTTGCACCAGTGTTCAAGCCTTGCAGACCTTGCTGTCAGAAGACTAAGGAAATGAAAGTGCCCTGGCCTTTGGGAAACATTCCCAAATTATAAATTATACAAGTTGTCTCCCTTTATTTATTCCTTACATGAAAAACTGTGCAACTGTTCTTAGTCAACCTATTTCACAGTGATTATGTGTTTCTTGATGCTCAGAGCTGGTGAAATTAAAGCAAGGAAAGCCAGGTTCTTATCACTGACAATATTGTTCTTCAGGAAAAAAAAAACAAACAAAACCACAGCAACAACAGCAGATCAAAACCCAACCAAAGGTATTAATTTTTAGAAATCTTACAGGATTAGGAAAGCGTACTTTCCAAAAAGAGAGAACACTTGTTTGCAGTACACCAATTGTTCCAGCCATTGTCAGTGCCTGTTGCCAGTGTCCATGATTCCCCAGAAGTTGTCAGTGCTCCACCCCTGCTTCTCCCAGGAGCCTTTCTGGGGTCTCTCTGTGGCAGGATTTGAATCTCATACAAGGTTCAGGAGATTTGGGTGTTGCTCTAGTGTATCTTGGAGAGTTGAATTTGACCTACAGACTATGAAATACTTAGAGGAAGGTTACAAGGTTAGAATTGATAATCAACTACGTTGTCTCATTGTGACAATGCTTAGCATAATTATAATTGGTGATGCTGGTAAGAGCAGATGAGCTTATAAATATAAAAGTCATATGTAACTTTTGCTTGACAGATTAAACTGTGATTATACAACATACAATAGGATTTTTTGTTGTCTCTAAAGCAAAAGCAGTTGGATAGTGCCCAATAAAATTATATTTAAGCCATTGTAAGTACCATTTTTTAGAGAAATATGGGGATTTTTTTGAAGGGTGCCATTCAGAGCTGGTTTTTCACCACTGTTACAGTGCAGCAATAAGGATTTGCAGTTTTGGTATTTGTTGGGAAGAGGTCAAATAAAATGCACTACAAATGTTCCATTCAAATCCTGAAAAAATACTCATAATGGGAAAGTGATGTCCCATGTGCAAAGCAGAAAATTGAAAGTGAAGGTAAAATAACTTACCTAAACCTGCAAGTTCTTCTGTGAGTAAACCCATGTATAGTTGTTTTTCTGTGCAGTTTTAGACTTCCATTGAATAAAAAGATTCTGTGAAATGTATTAGAATGCATGACACATGGCAAAAATAATTTTGGCTAGAATTGGCACACATGCTGCCTGGAAATGCAAAATAATAGATATTAATTAAAAAACAGTATAAATGAAAGGGATTAGGAAAAAAAAAGAAAATAATGTAGCTGGTTTAAAATATAATGTACTGTGAAAACTGCTGTTGGGGAACCTGAGTCAGAGCAAACCTTGCTTTAGCAAAGCAAGAGAGATAAATTTTGGGCAAGAACTTTTATGAGATTGTGAAGTTACTCCATAGAAAGTGTTAACTGCATTAAAACCAGTCATCTGATAGCAAAAATATTGATTAGGTTAGATGATCCTCATCCATTTCAACTACTGAGGCTGAGGAAGAAGATTCAATGAATACTCCCTTCAGTGTACTCAGGCAGAGTGCAGTGAAGATGAACCTCTGTATGCCCTGTGATGTGCCATAAACAGAACCAGTGTGATGAGGTTCAGAAATTCCTACTTTTTCTAATTTTACCTTTTAAGGCACCTGTGGTGAGGTTTGCATTTACAGTCCAGGACATTGTTAACACAGTGCCACAAGCATGACTCCTCCAAGGAGCAGCAGCTGCCCTGGACCTTGAGTAAATAAATTGAATGTTCTTGGTGGTGGTTGCTGTTTTCATATCTTATGTTCTTTGAGCCAAGGGTATGTTACTATTACTGAATAAAATCCTGAGGGATGCTGCAAGCAGTCCTGGAGGTCCTTAGCACCAAGACATATTATATTTTTGACCTTCCTTTCTCTTCACCAATGGGAGTAAATGATAAATCACAAAATTAAACTTATTGTGGACACTTATAATCTTCTTCAGGAATATGGCTTTCAAAAGCAAAGAGATCTATGAAAATACAAGTAATGCTTCTATTCTGGGAAACTCTCCATCTTTACTTCATAGTTTATAAATACAGCCATCCACCTCCTCCTGTGGAACTCAGAAAGGATTTGTGTGAAGCCAGTCACAGTACTTCTGTTTTCTCATCCTCAGTGCTGTGTCCACCCTGCATGTGACACTTTGCTGATCTGTTTGCTGCTCACTTTGAATACTTATGTTTGGAATAATTCTGTAAGGACAAATTTTTGTTGACTTAGGTAGCTCAACCCCATGTGAGTGATCCTCAGTCCACACTAATTTATACTTTCTTTCTAGAGCCTGTGCCAGCCCACAGGGACTGGCAGAATGATATGGAGAGCAGCCCACAGGAGCATCACTCCCTAGGGACCAGCCGACTGCTGTATCACATCACAGATGGAGACAATCCTCTCTTGTCACCACGCTGCTCTATCTTTAGCCAAAGCCAGAGATTTAATCTAGACACAGAGTCTGCCCCTTCTCCACCAAGTGCTCAACCTTTCATGATGTAAGAAAATCTATTTTAATTCTTATGTATTTTTAAGCCTTTTTTTTTTTGCAATTCGCAGCCTTTGACCCTTCATGTTTTTTTTCCAGTTGTTGCTATGTCATAAAAAGCAAATTTTTGTATTGTGGCATATTTTGACATGGATAATTTGCAATACCAGAAATAGGAACTAGTGTTTCCTCAGTCATAACAGTGTACAACATTTTTGAAGTCTTTGTTAATTACAGTTAGCAAGGACAGTTTTAAATGTTAGTCATTAGAATGATGAGTGAACACAAGATAGAGATGGCTGTCTAGGTAAAATACTAACCCTTCAGCTGTAATTGAACCATAGCTTGAGTCTTTGATGAGGGGTGACAATGTCTTAGAGCATGCAAACAGTCCATGTGTGTGATTTCCAGAAGCCAAGCTGTGAGTTTTGGAGAGAAATCTAACTTTCTTAAAAGCTTATATACAGAGATTTACTTCAGCTGCATATGGATCACAATCAGCTCTATTGATTTGCAACTGTAAATAATCAGAAACTAAACTGTCTTCAAAATGATAATGTTTATTTTGAGCAATGAAAAACTCCCTGAGCTTACTTTTACAAATCACAGTCCCCTGTTATACTTGGAAGATTTGTGAATAAAGTTGTGGGTGTTGAATGTAAATACTAGATCACGGTCTTGCCTACTAGATTATTTTTTTAAAAATATAGTCAGAAATCTCACAATTTAAAAAAAGAAGAAAGAATGAAGGACAGATGGTGAACCCATTAGAATACCCTAGGGGTACTTTCAAGCAAAAGCAGCTATTTTATGCTTTCTTTGTAAAACTAAGGTGTCTCTTGCCAGTGAAAGAATGGAATAGCCATGAATTCTGAAATGCTAAGCATTAAGTGTGCCTGAAAACAAGGCATGGTCCATTGTAGCCAGGTCTTAGATCCCACAACTCTGCTTTTGGCTTTTGCAGGCCAAGAAGTTCTTCCAGGTGTAGCTGTGAAGACTGCAAAGAGCCACAGACAGTAACACAACTTACCAAGCACCTTCAGAGCCTCAAGAGAAAAATCAGGAAATATGAAGAAAAGTTTGAGCAAGAAAAAAAATACCTGGTAAGGCAATAATTGAAAAGGTAAATACTCCAAGAGGGAGGCAAGGATCCCAGTGTATTTAAACTTATTTGCAACAATGTGAGATAGGGTCTTTCTGGTAAAATGAAATAGAAAAAACTTCAATTAATATCTTGTCAGCATCTTTCAGTGTAAGCAGTAGTTCTGAGACTCTAAATTTTCTTTGGACTACCTTTGTTGCAAAATATCCATCTTTGAGAAGTGTGAATCAGTGAAATGTGGCTGATAGGCCTGTGGAACAAAATGGTGCGAAAGATGAAAAGCTACTTATTCACTTTGTAGAGGTAATTTGCCTGGTACCTTGATCTGCTGTGCAGATTTCCTCATTCAGAAAGAGTCCTATAAACCCCCAGAGCCTGAGGCTCAGTAGAGGCTGATGGCAAAAATCAGAGAAATAAAAGTTGTGGGGGTTGTTTGAGGACAGTGGTGAGTCCTGTGCTGGGAATTGTGCAGTATAAGAATATCAAAACATGCCTGATGCTAAGGAGGTGTACAACATGAAACAGTGATGTTTGTAACGTTTTCTGACTATTAAAATTAAGCAAATGATATATTACCTTTTAATCCTTTTAATGGCCAAAAGCTTTGTTTGGCTCTATGGCCATTATATGCTCCCAGGAGCACAATTTCATACCTAAACAACCCTCACACTATGGCCAGAAAAAAAATTATTTCAGAAGCTTAATTTTGCAAAAATGTTTTGCAAGTTTAAATATTTGAGTTCTGAATATTCAGCGTAAATTCATTTTAATTTGCAGGCATTTTCTAAGTGCAAAATAACTCCTGATCTACAAAGCCTTTGCTGTTTCTTTTGAAATCACTCTTGCACAGGATTTTTTCATTTGATTAAGTAAACAGGTCAGTTGAAATTTTGAAAATGCCATTTCCCAAGAGAATCTCTGTCTTAAAGCAAGAGCTTTTTCCTGCAAGGGACAGAGAGCTTCACTTACAGTCCTGGAGATCACTTAGGAACTTGACTAAAATTAGGTATTTGATCAATCCTTTTGAAGTCACCAAGGTTATTTACCCAATTAGTCAGAGACCGAACTGTTTGTTGCTGTGTTTTTTTTGGGATCAGAGACACAGCACTCAGATCCTTGTGGCACTGTGTCACAATGGGGAGAGATAAGCCATGACAAATTAATGCCATGATCAAGCCAGACACTCTGCATGACACTGATAGAGTGCAGCTGGAACCAGGGACATTTTGTAGCACACTGGGGGCCAGGAGGATTTTGTCTGTTTGATCCTTTAGCTGTCAGTTCCTTCTCTTTCTTTACATTCTTTACATTTTCCTTTGTGCTCAGCCTTCTCATGGTGACAAGACTTCCAATCCTGAGGTTCTGAAGTGGATGAATGCTCTGGCCAAAGGTCGGAAGCAGCTCAAAGGTAAATAATAGTGTTGTGCTCCTTTGCTACTGAAGCTTTTGCAAGTGGGAGTGTACCTGGAACATTTTAAAGTCAGTTTTCTAACCTCACTGCTTTGCTTATTTTTCACAGTGAGTGGCAATAAGCCTCCCAATGGCAAGAAAGATATTATGTGATATGACTTGCCTTGATTCCTGAGAGCAGGGTTTAAAGTGAACCAGTTCAACCTTCAAGCTAGAAAGGAGAAGGGGAAAAAGCCATAGTCTCTCCTCATGACCATAAACATCCATGGAAAAGGCAATGCTATTCTGAACACTTTTATAACTGTCTAAACCACAGATATTAGAAGTTTCCTTGTAATAGCCCAAATGTAGATGCAAATGCTTCTTTAGGACTGAGGATATATGTTTCTAAGCATTTTATTTATTTTGATTATAAAACCAGATCTTTCCTTGATAATAAATTTGGGCTTGAGGGTCAGGTTTTGCCCTTGTTGTTCTGCATACCACTCCATTAACATCTGTGGGTATATCAGGTGCTTCCCCTTGGGGAGTCTGTAGCCAAGACTAATTGATTTTATTTTTTTTTTTAAGGCTATTTATAATTTATCTAAATACTTTTTTTCCCCCCCTGCTATAAATGGACTCTCACTGCTAAATAAATTGTAGTATTATCTTTCATCTCTGTTCTGGATGTAGTCAATAATGTAGATATAAAGAGAGTGATTGTGGCAAATGAAGAGTTAGAAACTCATCTTTCAGTAAATTTGTTCTGGAAAATTCTCCATTGAGTACTATCCTATATGATTACCATATGATGATGATGATGATTGCTATTATTTGCCCTTGAACTCTGTGTTGCAAATCCAGGAAGGGCAAATGAGAAGAAATGGCCAGTCTACACAGTTACTTTTCTGAAAATTATCTCTCTGACTCAACCATTGCTTCTCCTATCCAGAGGGTCTAGGTTTCATTGATCAGCCTCACCTTCACACCCCAAATGCCTCAGTCCTGTGACAACCCTTGATTTTTATTATCCTGAATAATGGCACTACTTTTAAGCAAAGCCAGATTCATGAGGTTCACATGCCAAGTACAATTGAAATGGAAAACACTCAAATGCTTGTAGATCCTTCTTCAAGTTAGCAAGCCTTGTCTATCCTTTCTATCTCTATAGGTTTACTAAAAATTTCTGGCTTTCCCTACAAGCTGACCTATATCCTCAGACTGTCACAACAAAAAAATTATGCTACTGTTTCTGCATGGATTTCAAGAAATTTAACACAGTGGGCGACATCAGTCTCCTACCTTGCCCAAGGTCTTTCACCAGACAAGCGTATGCTTGGAACAAAATCTGGTTTTGTGAGAGCTAATTCAGATTTTAAATTCAATTTTCTTGTTGCTCTGTGCAGGTCCCTGGAGCTTCAGGGGCTTTGGCTTGGTGTCAAGTTAATAGAGTCACAGGCTTTATCACATCCAGGCAGATTGCTGACTGGGAAGCTTCTGTCTTCTGCTGGGGTGCTCAGGTGCTCTTCTGCAGAGGGAAGTAATTTAAGAAAGTGTCTGCTTCTCTTTGCTAGGACCATTTGAGCAGCCAGGCTGGCACGGCAGGATGCCCTCTGGAGGGGAGAGGGACAGTTTAAATTGCTCCAGAAAGCAAAAGATGTTACACATTAAAGTGAAACAGAATTATTTTCCTGTGTTCCTGTGGTATAATAATTGAATGCAAGAAATAGGAAAGTTTTGGGTTGTTTTATCCTAGTAGTGTCAGAGGAAACTTCTTGGCAAATACTTCTAATCTATTTACTTGCCATGAAATTTGCCTTTCAGAGCTGAAACTCAGAATGTCAGAAGAGCAGAACTGTAGCTCCACAGCACCCCAAAGAACTGAGCACCATGAGGGCAGTGGGACCTCCAGAGAGGCTGGCACACAGGAGGCCACCAGCATGGAACCAGCTCTCTCAGTGGAAGAAACCATGGACAGCGTGCTGAGACGACTCAAGGAGAAAAGGCAACACTTCAACCTTCCTGAGACTATTAAGGTACTTAAGCATGGCTGTTCCCCCAGAACTCTCTCACCTGAGGCAGATACTGGTGTGTGGCTGGCTCAGGTGTGCCAGGGGTGCATCCTCTGTCTGCTGGCACTGCAGTGCATTTTCTCTCTGCTGCGGTGGGAGCTCGAGGGCAATTTCTGGAAGTGACTCTTCTGACAGGAATTGCTCTGGAGCAGAGATGCATAAGGCTTTTTCAAGCAGTGCTAAGCATTATTTGCTCAGAGGTGCACATGTGAAACTTTGCCAGGCACTGCTAGAACCTGCTGACTTGAGGCTGTGTGCCCAGAACTGCATATCCTGGTGAACTGAAGATAGTGGCACCACAAGCAGCTTGAAACTGTGTGACTAAAAACATTCCTGAATGTATTTGGAGGGTAAAGATCCCCTCTCAGATGAGAAATGCTGAAAGCCTCTGCAGAGTCAGTAGCATGCACTGAGGTGACAGGGACAGCACAATCATCCAGACTGCTTTGCTCTCCTGACATTGTATTTTTGTGCTGATCCTGCCTCTTCTCTTCCATGCTCTCAATTACTCTTACAAATGTAGGAACAATAATCTGTTGAACATAATTGCTTGGCTGGGAAATCAGTTTTTTGTTTTAAAACTAGTACATACATTAAAATTTTGCTCTGCCTTCACATTCTTGGCACAATATAGGATTCTTTAAAATGATATGTACCACTCAAACCCCTCCTTTTCTGGGGGGGGCTGTTTTTGCTGTCAGAGGATATTGCTGTCCTGATGCTATTACAGCCAGGCAAGACAATAAATTCTGCCCTCAAAGGCACCTAAAAATCTAAATTTTGACAGAAATATTTAGACTTTGGCTGGTGAATGAAAAGAGGGATGGGGTGAGAGGGTAAAGAACTGAATGTGAAACTCTGTGAGAACTAAGAAATTATTCTGAGTGGATTTCAGTAGCACAGAGTACCCAGAAGATAGTTTTTAATTTTTGTTTTGTTTCTATTCTTGGTTCTTAAACAACTAGTTGCTATAAAAAAGACCAGGACTGTGCATAACAATGCCATGCTTCTCAGACCCTGGGTGCTGCATACATGACTGATTTTTTAATTGTTTCTTTTTATATGCTACTTTTTTATAAAGAAAAATTGAATGGAAAAAGTGTTTCATGACCAGAAAACAAAAAAAGGCAACCAAACCATGTTATTCTGTACATAGCTCTAGAATCCTAACAGTGCAGACTGTAGGGCAATATTTTCAGTCATTAACATTTTTATTCATGAAGTGAGATCAGATGACACCGAAACAGATATCTGTGAGGAAATCCAGTCCAAGAACTTTTGTATAAAAGTAAGTTGGCTGTGGGTATCTGTCCCACTCATTTTTCAATTTCTTTTGGACTTCTAATTTTCCAAGAGAACCTTTTAAATTTAGGAAATAGCAGTGCAGGCTTGAAATATTCTCAAAAACAAGGAAGTTAAATGTTTGCACATGCCAATATTTTCAATTTTTAAAAAACTTACTGGTTTTCCTTTTGTTTTCTTGCAGAGATGGCTTGTCTTTTAAAAACTGTCTCTTAACAAAGGTGCTTGGTAGTAGTTACCAAAACTGATGGGGAACAGAGGCCCGAGCAGGAATAACATGAAATCAATTAGATCTATTTCAAAATGATATCTTTTAGTAGCTCCCTAAGCATAACATTAAAAAAGACTGGATTTTGATTATGAGTCACCCTGAACTTTAGGGGGAGAATGGGGTGGCACTGATGATGTGAAATGAACCAAGGATGTCTGTGGCAACAACAAAGATCAAAGGCTCCATTTCAGCTACAAACAACTTTGGTGTTACTGTAGATATATTTTATATGCAACATTTTGTTTTCTATATAACATTTAGATCCTTCACTAGGATCTGACCTAGATTAATAGTAAACTAAATAGCAGCTAAATGTTTCCCTTTTTTTGGTGTTTTGGCCAAAGATAGCGTTTCCATGAAAGCCTGCCAAGTTCTCCTCTGAAGTTCAATGAGGAATACCTCTAAAGCACTGCTGAAATACAAATGAGATCATGTGTGTCCTTAGGAAGGTGCAGAGTAAAATCCCAGTATGTCTAAAGAACACAGACAACAAGATCTGAATAGGAAACAGCAGAATGTGGTTTCCAGAACAAAACACCCCTCCTGCCAAAAGGCCTGTGAGTAAAGTTATTGAAAGAGAAGGCATAGAGAAAATTGGGGTTGGCCTGTGAATGGCTCACTGCCCCACAAAGGGGTGGCCACCTGCTATTGTTTGTGTCACTAATTCCTTATGTGAGGAGATGGTAATTTATGTAATAGCTCACCTTGGGTTTAGGTAAAAGGCTTTAAGAAAAAAATAAAGATTAAGAGCATGAATATAGGAGTTGAAGAGATAAAAGGCAAATAAACACACTTTGAATAATATTACTCAAAAAGCTTCACCAAATCCCCCCAGAAACATATCCAAGAGCCAGCTTCCAACCTGGAGTGCAGTCTGAGTGCTGGGTGGCTGTGGCTGCTGCCTCTGTCAAGGCCAGAGCTGCCCTGGTGGGAACTGGCACTGCTCTATGGCACTGCCGTGGCACTTGGTGCCTTTCTTTATAGTTTTTGTTTCTAATTTTGTATTAAATGCTGCTTTGTAATGAGCCACCACACATTCCCAGGCAGCAGACTAAGGCCCTGGGAACCTGACTCTGTGCCTGCATGGAAACAAAGCACTGCCTTTGACAGGATCTGGGACTGTCTGTCCTTCTGTCCCCAGAGTTCATGTTTTCTGTCTGGAAAAACAACAGCAAACCTGAAGGCATAAGCATGCAGGGAATAGAACAGGCTAGTAAGGAAGATAATGGTATGCAACATTTTGGGTGCCTCTGTTCCAAGTTATGAAAAACAAACTGCTTCCATATCTTTAGGTGAAATCCCCTGATGGAGGAGATACATCTGGCACTGAAGAAGGCTTTAAGTATCAGCATCACTTTATTGTTCTTTAGCACACCATTTTATATGATTCATCTTACATGCCTTCCACCTGTGTGTCCTCTCTATCCTTCTATGATATTCCATATATCTTTCCCTTCAATACTGTCCACCTGTCCTACACAGCTGAAGCTCATTAGGGATGAGGTTCAGCTGCAGCCCCATTCCCAATCACATAAACTGTGTGCCTACAGCCCCCTTTTTCTTTCTTTATATGTCACAAATAACTTTTGCCCTCTGTTTGAATGTTTGCAGCCTGTCCCCCAAGGCTTTTCTTGGACTGGTTCCCTTTATATATCTGTCTTCTCATCATCGACCCACTTCAGTTCATATCCTCCCTGGCTATGAAGTAGTATTTCTATTTAATTAGCATTGAGTCTCTCCCTGCTGTATGTAGCCTACAGTCCTAAGATGTCTCAGGCAATTCTGTAGTACTTTGTGACTTCAGCTGCCTTCTCTGATTTTAAAATTATCAGCTATTTCAAACTCAGCTGTATGCCAACCTGTCTTGAGATTGCTAATAAAATGAGCAAATGAAATAGACTCAAATACTAAGCCCGCTTGAGATTGTCTCTCTTGTGTAAAATCAATATTAATTATCACCCCATTTCTTCCTAAACACTCAGCTGCTCCAGGCTTATTAGTTTTTAAAAGAATTAACCTTGTATTAATTGTGGAACTAGCAATAAATAAACAAATTAACTGATTTATAATACTCCTGCATTTTAGTTAGCAGCTCATCTTTTAACATGAATGACAGATGATTTTAGAGTGATTAACTTACGCAGACCTTTTAGGAAAATGTGATTAGCAGTTCTGATTAATGGCTCTGCACTGTTTTTGCATTTGAGCATCAAAGAAAAAAGGATTTGCTCTTGTTGAAGTTAATAACAAGGTGCTCTGATATTAGAAGAGTGTCACTTCTTCAGGGTTGCTATATTCTTAAAAGTAGGGTCTAATTAGTAAAAGTATTTCTCCAAGTTGTCACTAAAAGCCCCCTTGTCATCAGCTTTCTGCAGAAGGCCCCCCTGTGTGTGTGTGCCCCCAACTCCATGGTTCTCCACATTACTTCATAACCCCCACACCTCTGAACACTCTGCCCTAGCTCAAGCAGCTCTGCTGTCATCTGGCAGAGGCTGTGGGAAATGACATTCACTTCATGAGTGCCCAGGTGAAAATATGGAAGTGTCAGGAGCAGGTCTTGTTGGGGAAAGGGAGGTGACAAATACCTGTTACATTGTGTGCTCCCCACAGCAGACACCTGTGCAAATAATTATTATTCACCAACACTGGAAAATCAACGTTCTTTTGGTACCAGTGATTCATACTGCAATTTTTGAACAGAAATAAGCTGTTTACTAGGACAGGTTGGGTTTGCATTGCTAAGTCTTGCTGTTCTACATCCCTTACCAGCCAAGGCAAATCTATTTCTCTTTCTTGAAGAATAACTAAAAAGTTGAGGAATGCCTTCTCTGCTTTTTTTTCAAATGTCTATTTTGTCTAGAATGGTGGTTGTTCTCATTTTTTACAACTGAACATACTTAATATATATGTAGTGTAATTTTTGACTCTTTTGTTGCTAAGTTAATGCCATATCCCCATTGACCTCAGCACAGACAGAAGTAGAGTTAATTATTAATGTTTATCAGGGAAGGAGAGATTACTAAACAGATATGTACCCTTGTCATGAAATCCTGACTTACAGTCTTATAAATAACTTTTTTAAATAGGACAAAAAAGCAAATGGCTTTGGAAAATATCAATCTTCAGAAATATCTACTATATTTTGAGAGTATTCATGGACGACCTGTAAGTATGCCATAGAAAGATAGGTGAATTAAAAATTACCTAACTTCTCTAACCAATATTTTTGGTATATTAAATGTAATTAGATAAATTTAAATTCACACAATTAACATAATTTTAGTTATTTCAAACTAATTTTCAGGTATGAATGTTATTACCTGATACTGATGAATTTGGTCTATATGTTAGAAATTAAAGTGAAATAAAAAGTGGCTCTATATCTCTCCATGATTGGAAAATGCAAGATTTGAGGATTAAATTGGAAGATTACATATTCATTGCAGATTTGGCTCTGCTATCATTTATGATTAGCATGCTTATCAGCTGAGGAAGGTTTTATATAGGGCACCATATGAGATACAAACTACAAAATCACATGACCTGTTGTATGTGTTTGCCTTTACTACACAGCAGGACTTAAACTATTACCTAAAATCCATTCAAGGGATTTCATTGCTGAATGTAGGTGCAAACAAAAAAGTGCCAGAATTGATGAGATGATGATTTGAAAATTTGTCTACACAGCTGAGGAATTTCTTTTTGATATAACTATCTGTATTATTGTGAATGTCTTTTTCTGGCTAGTGGTAGTTGTGGTAGGGGGAAAAGAGAAGTGGCACCACTGTTTGTCCAAAAATATGCCAGCTGTTAAAATTATGATCTGATTCTGACCTCATTTTTCTTCATCTTCTTTGGGCCTGGAATGAGAGCTGAGGGATGGAATGAGTATGCAAGAAGAAATTATATTTCCTAAGAATGAAAACAAAAGAGAAATTAGTGCAATGTAGAGGTAAAAGATACATGATTCAGAGATAGAAAAGAGAATAACAGGGCACATTTGTAGCATAGGGTTCAGAGGGTGTTTCTCCTCAGGGCTGAAGCAGCTCTGTAACAGCAGCCTTGGAACACAGTGGAGTGTTCTGGAGCTGACACTCACCCTGCTGCTGTCTGGTATGGCTCAGCACCATCTTCATCCAGACTTACCTGACAGGGTCAGACAGAGACTGACCAGGTTTAAAGCAAAACAATTTTCTCTTCTGGCTTGTTTGCCAGCCCTTGGAGCTCTTATGTGTTGCAGTCAAATGGAACATGATGCCTGAGGAAGAGAAGTGGCTGGGCTGGGATAAGCAAGCCCTGACATTCCAGAGGGAAGGGTGGCTCTAGAAGTGGTCCCTAAGCACTCCATCAGGCAGATGTGTGCAGTGTCACCAGCCTGTGTTTGTCTACCATCCCCCTTGCTCCTGCTGACTCGGCATTTGTTTGAGCAGCTCTGGGCTATTGTTTGTGCCATCAGCCACTCTGTCTTTTCAGACCTATATTGTTTGTGCCATCAGCCACTCTGTCTTTTCAGACCTGCTGTATATGTGTTCACTCATCTGAGCAGGTGTATCTGGGCATTTCTGCAGTGCCAAAAATCAGTGAAAGTGCAGCCAATGAGTGCTTACACATGTCGGGGCTGATGAGCAGAGGTTTATGGTGGACTAGGGAGCAAATGACCCTGTTTGAACAATTTATCAGTGAGGAAAATGTTACTCTGGGGGTGTGGTGTGGGTGGTCGGTTGGCTGGGGAAGGGATTGTGTTGTTTTTGGGGTCTTTTTCTTTGTGGAATTTTCTTTTCTTTTTTTTTTTTTTTTTTTTTCCCTTAGTGCAGTAAGTCAATCTTGTGCACAGCTACTTTCCGTAAGGTGTATTTTTGTATTTGTGAATATTTGCGGCTGGATCAGGCATTTAAAATGATTTAAAATCATATTATCTTTCAAATCAATGCTCCAAGTGCTCATGAAAGACCTAGAACAAAGCAAATGAACAGAGAGTCAATCCCCACTGTGGAAGGCAGCTCTGGTGAGGAATGCAGGCAGCAATCCTGCACAGTGCCAGCTCCACGTGCAGGATGCAGAGCCGTGTTCTTGGTGCTCTCCATCCCACTGGGCTGATGAGTGACTTGTCCCAGGCAGGCTCTGGCATTCCTGCTGCTGACAACACACTGGCAATGCAAGGCACAGCTCCTACTGCTCTAGCAGCAGCCTCAGACAGAGAATAATTTACCCTCTGCTTGGGCAGAGTGGCTCAAGAAAGTGAGGAAATCATACTGGGTTCTCCATTAGAAAATAGATTGTCATTTTTCTTTTTTAGAAATTGCATAAATTAAGTTACAATTCCCATGGAATATCTATTGAAGCAAAATACACATTTGCTCATACTCTTCTAAAACCTTTCTCAGCTTTACAGGAGAAAATGAGGATCTTTTAAATTTACTTTTTATTTTTTAATTTTTGAAGGCTATGGTTTTTTTTTTTCTTTCTCTTTAGGTAACTAAGCAAGAAAAGAGCCTCATGAAACCTCTTTATGACAGATACAGAATTATCAAGAAACTTCTGGCCACTCCATCTTTGATCACAACAATTGTAAGTTGGAAAGAATTCATCCATTGTCAAGGAAACACACAAAATACTGTGTTTGATTTATACCTGTATGTCCATTTAGCAATAATAGAACTACTGATATCCAAAAAACCTGCTCATTGGTTAATACAAGGTGCTGGTGATTAAAATAGAGCAAGTGCTCCATAAAATTGAATTTTATGCATGGCAGAGGTTCCAATGTACAGCAAGAGGTTCTGAGGCAAGAACTTTAGTGGGCTGGGTAGGACAGAAGGCTGGTATTAGTTTTCCATTGTGGCAAACGTGCAACACAGAAGGAAACCTCTTTCTTTCCATGAAGGACTTTGCTGTCACTATATCTAACTTCTGTATTTTATTAACAATGCTTTTATTAATCATGTAGCACATGTAAGCAATTTGTAGTACTTTAATAATATATTAGTGCAATGGAACAGTACTGGTCTCATAGTGAGTGAAGGCAGTGGAATCTGGCTACTTGGAAGTTAATTAGCATATCTACTAAAAATACTAATCTAATAGTGATTGAGAATAGATCAATTTTTAAATTTATTATTGTCTTGTTGATGGCAGTGTAACTTTATATGTCTTTGAAAACTTTCACTGAAATTCACCCTAAGTGTTACTTTTTAGGAGCTTTGCCCTATGGAGTTCTTATGTTTAAGCCTTAGTTTCAATACATCAGCTTTTTTCTGAGGATGGAGGAATGTGAGCAAGACACCAATATTGGTCTATCTATACTATATAGTAGCTATAAAACTGTGGAATCTCTCCCTCCAAGTCTTTTTACAGTCAAAACATCTGTGTATAATATACACACAGGAGATGTGTATGAAGAGGAGTACAAGTTCCAGCCAGGCTACACTGCTTACATAAATACAGAATGTTATTTAAATCTTTGCTGTATGTAAGGGCTTTTGGGCAGACAGAAATAAATTGCTGGCTGGAGATACTTTGGAGCAGGGCCAGCTTCTGTCCTTTTTACTCCTGGCTGGCAATACACAGTAACCCAGTGACCCCAGGAGTTTTTTCATGAACAGCCTCAGGTAGACCTGGTAAACCTTTCAGTATGTGTAGTGTTTCAATGAATACATCCATTCTTTATGTTGTCAGCCTATTACTGTAAATACTCTAATTTAAACAGTTCATTTGATAATGTTTTGCATTTCCCAAGCAGGAGGAGGAAGACTCAGATGAAGACCATTCTCAAAGCAGCCATGAGTTATCATCTGGTCCAATGTCTTGCTTCCCTGTTGAAGAGCATCTGTGTTACTCACAGGAGGAGAGTGAGCCTGCACGAATTTCACCTCTGGATGAAAAGAAAGTTTACAGGCAAACAGCCTTGTCTATGTCCAATTTACATGAGGCAACAATGTAAGTTCTCTTCCCCCCCACCAATGTTTTAAAACATTTCTTGTAGACTTTGTAAGTGAAATATGAGCCTGTAAGTGAAATATGAGCCATACTTGTTGCATAGGTATATTCTGTACCAAAGGGGTGATTCAGTGTTTTCACAGTATCACAGCATAACTAGGTTGGAAGAGACCTTCAAGATCAAGTCCAGCCCACACCCTAACACCTCAACTAAACCATGGCACCAGTGCCACATTCAGTCTATTTTAAAATAGATCCAGGGATGATGGCTCCACCACTTCCCCAGGCAAAACATTCCAATACTTTATTACTCTTTCTGTAAAAATCTTCTTCCTAATATCCAACCTGGATATTAGCTTGAGACTGTGTCCTGTGCTTCTGTTGGTTGCTGCCTGGTTGAAGAGACCAACACTCATCAGACTAAAACCATCTTTCAGGAAGTAGAGAGTGATAAGGTCACCTGAGTCTCCTTTTTTCTAGGTTTTTTTCCTTTTTTCTAGGTTAGACAATTCCATCTCCCTCAGCCATTCCCCATAAGGCTTATGTTCCAAGCCCCTTTCTTATGGAGAGAGGAGGCAGAGGATTTTCATTGTTTGGGCAGCATACTGGTGGTTTGAGCTGTTTAATCAAATAACTTTGTGCCAACTTTTTGTCTCCAGGAAGAGAAAGGTAATTTGTTGAAGAGTGTGCCTTCCAGGAGCACATATATTCTCACACCTTAGGGGATGGCATCTTTCTTTTGTGTTTTGATTGGAGGTGCATAAATGAAGCCAACCAGACACTAACACTATAGAAATCAAATAAAAATTACTTAGATTGCTTTGTAACTCAACTGTGTTCACAATAGTTTGCTCGTGAATGCTGGTAAGATATTTCTGTGCATTTTGTCTTTATGCAAAAAAACCCCAAAAAACCAAAGCAACAAACTACCACGAACAAATGTCATAACAAAATTCTCTCTCTGCTTAAAATCCTTATTCTCCAAACAGTAGCTAAAACACAACCTCCAAAAATGATGCTTCTGGGTACCACTAGCATTTCCAGTGCATCACAGTAATGATTGGGAACAGCTACAAATAGGAGCAGGGCTTGGATGTCGACTTGAGCTCAGCTACAGTGCTTCCTCCTGTGAGATACTGAGCCCTGTAATTCCACAGGGAATTCCATCAATTAATTCCATTAATTCCACAGGGAATTAAGACCAGTAGCAAGGCTGAGTACTGAATGCTTCTCCTCTGTTGACCAGAGTCTCTGCCTTCCCTTTATCAGCTGGAATACCAGTAAAAGGGAAGGAGTACACCTGTGTATGGAGTATGATGGAATGTCTGAGGGCTCTGGTCAGTGCCTGCCCAAGTCCCAGAGCAGAAGCTCTCTGCTACCCAGATCCAGGGCTTTTACAACCCTCCCAAGCTCAAGGGGGTTTCATGTTCTTGTTTCACAGGCCCGTTCTGCTAGAACATCTCAGAGAAACAAGAGCTGATAAGAAGAGACTTCGCAAAGCCCTTCGAGAGTTTGAGGAGCAGTTCTACAAACAGACAGGAAGGTAACTCAGAGCCCTCTCCTTGTCCCCTTTGGGTCCTGGCCAGGGGTGGTTTTCTCTCTGAGGGTGACACTGGGGTGAGAAGGCCAAAGGGGCTGCACCTAAGGGCTGGAGAATACCCTGGAGATGTCTGGTCTCTGGGATGTCCATCTATCTCTCTGCCTAATTCCTTCAAAATGTGGCCTTCTGTGAGGAAAGCCAGGATTTGGGATCTTCCAGGACATGCCTGCAATGGGTATGAACCCCACCTCAGCACAGGATATTCTCTGAGCTGAAGGGAGGCTGCTAAAAATCTCTGAGGATGTCAGTCTGCAGAGAATAGACTTGGAAATTGTGCCATTTTCAAACAGGCAGATTTTAAAGACAGAAGCCACTGGTTTTTAAACCCAGAATTAAATACTGGCCATTTTCCACTGTTTTTCCTCCTCTTCATTTAGCAAACCTTTTTGTTGAAAACCATGTTGTATATGGGCACTCGTAAAAGTGGTGGCTGGTAGCAGTTTTCAAAGCACTATTATGACTTCTCTGCATATTTGAGGATCAACTAATTATGCTTTCACAGCTGTCAAGAATGCTGTCTGGTATATGAAAATTCAATATTTTAAATATAATTTTATTTCTGTATAATAGTTTTTGGTCTTGTCAAATTATCTTTAGTCATTTACAGTTAGTAAAAAAAACCCCAATCCTCACCAGTTGTTGCAGAATTAATTTTTAAGACTGTTTCTCCTCTTACTCATAAAAAGTGATGGTACTTTTATTTGCTTTTCATAGGAGTCCTCAGAAAGAAGATCGGGTGCCAATGGCTGAGGAATACTCTGAATACAAGCACACAAAAGCTAAAATCAGGCTTCTGGAGGTTCTCATCAGTAAGCATGATATTTCCAAAACTATTTGAAGTGAATGCAATGCTGTAATATTGTTCTCTAGGGAAAAAAAAAGAAAAAAGAAAAAAAATCCAAACAAACAAGTAATCAAAAAGAGAAAGTAATTTTACAGGTCTTGGTCTGCTGCACGATTATTTGACACACTGAGATTTTTGATGCACTTTACCAATTGTAATAACTGTGATGAGAGAGGACAGCAATATGCAAGAATATTAAGCACGGGTGAGTGGACTATAGTATATATTTTTTCCTTTTGAAAAAAGCCTTGAAGTGCACTGTGAGAATGTTAAGAAATTAAAAGGACATTGAAGTAATGTAGATTCTCAGTTTGACCTGCTCTAAAAGGGTGAGGAAATGTTCTGCAGGTTTTTAGTACATCTTAGTACATGCTAACGTGCCACACGTTTGTTTCCAGAAATAACATAGGTTATAACTAACTAGTAATATTGGCTATTAGGGTGTTGATTCACTAGATTAAAAGAAATGAATTAAAGTGAGTGAAGGAAAAACTCAGAAGATACTCTAGCTGTCAAGACAGAGTTGCCATTCAATTCCAGTGATTTCAAAGAAAGGTGCATAGGAAGAAGCAGTGCCAGGGCTGGGAGTAGAGCAGTGATGCTGCTTATCCAGGAGAAGTCCAGAATATGACTGCCAAATAGAACTAGTGGTGTTATAGGAATAAGAGAAAGTGCTTGGCAAAGTGTAACAGCTACAGGCTGCTGAGAAAAGATGGAACAAATGTACTGGCTGCTGTCTTTTTCATTAGTTCACAGGACCTGGCTCACAGAATTTAAAAGTCAGTAAATAGATCAACTACATGCTAATTTTGATTTCTCTAATAACTTTGCACTTTGGTTTGCCTGATGCTAGAACATTCGCTTCTCTAACTACCAAAGCTCGTTTAGACGCATGCACTTTGTAAAATGTTGAAGTACTTCTTGTGTTATAAATTGCCACATATAGATATATAAAAGCAGGACTAGATTACTGCATTATGCTAAGATATTTTGGATAGATAAAGTACATGGTATATAAGTGAGTGCCACAGTTATCTGATGAGGACTGATAGATTTCTTGTTTACTGAAAATAAGGTTATGAAAAATTATTTTTCCCTTGGAATTACACATCTTTCTTAACTTTCAGAGCACCACAATTTGTAATATTAAGGAGAATTGTCATTGTTTGTGATAGGCCATTGGTGTGAAAAGTGAACTAGTAATAGAAGGATTATCAGCAGGTTTTGTACTAGAAATGAAAAGCAGGGATTCTGGGAAATTCCTAGCCCAGACAGAAAGAAGGGAAGAATTACTTAAAGGGAAAAAAAAAAAAGTTACTGGAAGCAGTTGAGTCATGTTGAGTGTTTGACTTTAACCTGTCATTTTGTACTGACCACATAGTATAAGCAACCTGTTTTCTATCTTGGTAAGAAGATTGTGATTATATAAAGCCTATTATGTACCAACCATGTTTGTATTTACCTAGTATGTAATGGCATGATTTGGAAGATGTACACATCTTCAAGTATGGAAGAAAAAATATGAACACTAAAAAAGGAACTTTTTATTTTGCAGCCACTTGTTGTTTCAGTGTACTGATTTAATAATTTATAACTTAACTTTTATGAATCAGAAATGGTCTTCATAAATCTGTTTTAATTAAAGTCATCTAGAGCAACAGGAACAGATACAGAGCTATTTGAAGTTTACAAACTACATCTTTGATAAGGGAAAATGATTTAATGACATGTATACAATTGATATTAAAATGTAATCTATATATTCTATATGATTGTATAATATTTTATACAATGGTACAAATAAAATATTTTTCTATTATATTTATTATGTCGAGACACAGTTTCTGTTTTCAGTTAGCTAATATAAATAACATAAATAACACCATCAAACAACACGTTGGAAGTGCTGACATTTCTAGGCTCTGAAATTCAAATCATGCTGCAATTACAACCTTTCATGCTGTTCAGTTATCCCAGTACTTGTTCAGTAGTTAAAATGAATGCATATTTAAACACCATTTATAAGCAGTTATTTTTATTTTGCTAAAGCAGTTTATATAGGATTTTGTTATGTTTGGCAAGAAACAGAAAACAAGTTTTGCAGCATCTAGGTATAAATGGTTGCCAGAAAGAAATCCAGGACTTCTAATCATTTAAAGCATCGGGGGAACAGAAGGGAAGGAGGGAGAGAAGAAATCCTAAGAAGGCTACTGGAGATTTTGAAGACTGGTAGTTGCTTTTGGTGACAGCGGCATGTGCATGCTTCTGACAGAATTGTCTGACTATGGAAATGGGCAACAGAGGTTTGAAGGCTCCTAAGGAATGAGGGAAGTTTTAACGTCCAACACTGATATTGCAGGTCTTGCAGCTGGGATCTTTCTTTGCATTTGCAGTAGACAAGCTCATAAGTTGGTGACCAGTAATTTCTGCAACTGTGCCAAGGGAGAGATCCACAGGATCAGTGTAAATTACTTCCAAAATTACATCCTGGGCATGATGGTAAACCATGACCCCATCTTCTTCATCACAGGTCAGAAATTTGTTATCTTTTATATTTAGCTGGGGAAGGCGCTGCTTACAGAACTCATCTCCCGGTGACCCCACGGGGGCGATCACCAGGATGACGTAGTGGTAGGCTGTGTACATGCAGTAGAAGTCTCC
This sequence comes from Erithacus rubecula, assembly GCF_903797595.1. Lineage (NCBI taxonomy): Eukaryota > Metazoa > Chordata > Aves > Passeriformes > Muscicapidae > Erithacus > Erithacus rubecula. The sequence continues at coordinate 6,916,701 of NC_136660.1, forward strand.
AAAGTACAAGTTAGTATTTGGGTTGAAGAGTTTTTCAGCTGCAATCTCATACCTGTATCTTCCATAGGGTGAATCTTGGGGTGGCTTCCCAGTGTTAAACTCAGTGTTGCAGCTAAAGAAGATGCCTTCCAACTTCCCACTGATCGGAGAGCCATGGCTGCCACTGTTATCCTTAACAGAGGGCTGCATGGCATTCCCATGATGCTCTCTACAAATGAAGCACTGGTATTGTTTATTTTGTACACATGGCAAAGAAAAAAGTGTAAAGTTAGGACATTCCTGTTTGGAACAGGACTGAAGGGACACAAAGGAAAACTGTTAAACTGAAACCCGGGGTTAGAATCGTGGTCTTAGGGCATCAGACTTGGGAAGAGCTAGAATAATTCCTGCTCAAGGGTAAAATCTGCATTTCCTGCCTTCTCTGTCAGCTGTCTGAGCATCATAAGCAGGCAAAAAAAAGCGTAAACAAAAAAGCCCCCAAACTACAAATATCTTCAATTAGCTGATTTGTTCTGACTTACACTACATTTCTAACAATAAATGCATATTGAATATTGCAAGTTAGTCTCCATATGCTGAATATACTGTTTGTTAATATGTACTTTTAGCACAAGAATATATAGCTCATGTAGAAAACTGCCAGTGAAAGTTATTTCTGAAGGATGCTTTTCAGAGAGGTTATAGGAAAGAATGTACCGTCTGCCAGTATTTTTTGTCCCCAAATGATCATTTCAAGTCTAATTGGTCTGCTGCTGACTTCAATCAGTGAAGAGCTGGGCACAGAGAATTAGGCAATTTGGTTAGTTTCCACTTTGGTTGGCATCCAGCTTCTACAGTCACTAGTCCTAAGGGGAAAAAAAAGACTAACTTTTTTTTTAGGTTTTTTTTTTTTTTTTTCCTTAGCTCAATTTCATTCAAGTGAAAAGAAATGCACAATGAACAAGTGAATTTTAAAAACTCAAATCCTAAATTGCACTCAGCAGCACTAGGTTGCTAAATTCAGGAGAACACTCCCCCTCTAACCCTTCTTAGCACCTATTATGTATAGGAGGGCAGTCCCCAGTATGGAAGCTCTGGAAGTGCTCCAGTGGCAGCTTTGGCTCCCTCTGCACCTGCAGCCACATGATACCTGAAAGGGAACCATCCCCTTTTCTAAGTCCTGAAAAACACCATATTTGCTAGGCACCCTTAGAATAATGTCTTTATACTCACTGACATGACAAATTAAAAATGCATGAGGCTGCAGGGCTGGAGAGTCTTATGATTCTTATATTCCCCTCTTGCTTTGCTTTCACGTTTTTGGTTTTTTTTTTTCCTGTTTTCCTTCTTTCCTTCTTTTAGGAGAGAGGAAACTAGCCAAGAAAGACTGTTCTCTCTCTGCTTTTAACTTGCAACAAGTCCATGTGAAATGGTGCTGTGTGGGAGGAGGTTTTGCTTTGTTAAAGTGGGAGGTAGCAGTCAAAGCAAACAAACTCAGTGTATACATTACAAAACTGCTCAAACAAAACAACTCAGTAATATCTCCAGCTGTGATTATTTTTTTCCATTATTTGTAATCTCCTCAGCAGTACATCTTACTTTTACTCTAAAATACATTTTAGAAGTTTTCTGAGCCATTCAAATGCTCCCTATTTATAGTCTCAAGCCCTATTTCATAAGACATTGATTGAAATAGGAGGTAGAATCAGTATTTTAAGACTGAAGAGGAAAGGGAAGGGAAAAAAAGACAAAAAAAAGGGTTGAATGAACTTAAATATCCACCTGAAATCCCTGCAACCTGGAAAGTCAGGCTTCATTCTGAGAAAGGAGGTTTCATTTCTGTGGCAAGATACTGACATCCAGTGGCCAATTAGGCTAATTATAGGTCACCCTTCTGGGGGATCTGAGCTGTTTTGTGGCACTCCCAGCCCAGGTGAGCTGCAGTGACACAAACCCCCCTTCTGAGCTATCACCTCAAACCCTCCATTTAGGGGCTGCTGCTTTAGCACCGGGAGCAGTTGCCTGTATACCAATACCAGAGCTTTTCCAGGCTATGTGATGACACCAGAGGCCACTGGCAGGCATGGGATGACAAGGAATTTTCCCTAATAGGAAGCATGTGGTTAGGATTTTTAACAGAATAAACAGATGGTTGTACTGGCAAAGGATTAGCTCTTGTGACTGTATTAGTCTATTTCTGATCAAAAGAGATGACTATCAGCTAGTTCTGGTATTGTAGCTTCCCACTGGCCTGGTAAAACAGTTTTTTTGTCTCCAGCTCGCTAACAGAGGGAAAACAAACTCATCTTTATTGGTGTCAAACCAAGAAAGAACTTAACAGGAAGAAAGGGAAGAGATAAGAGTGCAAACAGTTAGAGTCACATTTGGCAGAACAAGGCCAAACTCATAGCTATAAATGCACCTCAGTGGCAATTTTCAACACTAATGAACTCAGACAGATGCACTATGGTTACATAGCTGAAGCATCAGAATGGCATAAACATTTCCCTTCTGTGGTATCCAGCCCAGGATGGCAGCAGTGGTTTATGAGGATCTCAAAGAACCTCAACAACTGCAATTTATTCTCTATCTCCACTGAGTTTTGCAGCTTTGTCCCTTTGTGCAATAAAAGAATCCTTCCAAAACACAGAAGGGGAAGAGCCAGCCCATGCTCTGCAATATCCAATACACTCTTGGAATAAATCAGATACCCACGACTACAAAGCAGGAATGTTTTCAAATGTGGTGGAATTTGTTCTTTGAAGCTGGATTGCCTTGAGTTGTTTTAAAAACTTCCCATTCTAGGCAGGTACCAGTGTGACATTCCCATTAAGCTGAAGTTATGTGGCCCAGCAGGAGCCCCATCTCCCAATGAATATTAAAGAAGCACAGTCAGTGCTGCAGCCTTCTAACACACTGCTTACCTCTTATCCATGTTCTTCTAACAGAAGAAGGTTGCCCTGTGTGGCTGCTCCTGCTCATGCAGCACATCAGCTTTGACTCCTACTATCAAAAAGTCTGCTTTTCTCTTATACTCACACTTCCAACTGCATGTGGAGGGCACACTGGGTCTCTAACAGAACAGGGACCTACCTCCAGCTGTTCTGTTTTTTCATTCCAACTGATGCATGGTGCATTAACACTGTGTAAACATAATTCCCTATTCTCTCCACATGCTCTATAAACTAACATTCAGATCGCAGAGTCTGTGTTTGGGCATGGAAATGGGATGGTTGTACAAGGAGAGCAAATATTTGAGATGAAACTCTTGCATGCAAACACCTATGCACACTTGTACACTCCTACTCTCAGTCACCTCACTCTTAATTTCTCAGTACATTGGAAATATTTGGCTACTAAACTCTCCATTATGATTACAGATGCTTTGGCCCTATGAATACCTCAGTTTCTGCTTCAAAAGACAGACTTAGTGCCTGATGGAAGTGCTGAGTTAAGCAAGGTGCAAGAAATGAGCTGTATTTTATTCTTTGCCTTCCTCTGAACGGGCTATAAAGCATACAGCCATTCTGCTCTAGCTTTAGCACAGCTGTCTCTATTTACTTATTTTCATTACCTCTTCAACTTGCTAAAGTACTTCGTGAATGTTTAGTTTCTTACCTGACATAATCAAAGTATTCTTTGTGCTGATTTCGATAAAAGACAGACAGTTTAAGCATACGGCCTGCAATCACTTCAGCTTTTTCCAATAGCTGTGTTAGGTGAACTTTTGAATAATCTGGAAAGGAAAGAAAAACTGCTAGTACACAGGGCAGGAAAAACCACAAGACTCTCCAAAAGCCACAGACACATGTGGACTAAAAACTAGGAACATAATCTTGGTAATATACATCACATCATGCCCTACTTTTCATCAGTGGCAACAAGCAAATCAAATGGCAGGAGCAGGCATTTGTGATTCTCCCTACTCCTGCCTAACAAAGGCTCTGCAAGTCTACAGCAGCTTCCAGCTCAGGGTTCCTATGCTAGAGCTGGTTTCCCTGTATTCAGGACAGTGCTGGAGCTCGAGACTGCCCTCTCTGGCTCTTATCAGTTGACAAACTATTTGCTACACTATAACTGGTTGTGAGCCAATAACCAATTACAAACAAGTACTAACAAGGCTTGCTTAGGACCCAGCTTAAATGGCTTCTCAACAATCATGGGATTCATACTGAGCTTGCCTCAATCCTCACCTTTCACACAGGTGTGCAAAATGACAGGAGGTCATGGACATCCAAAGGAAATCTTATTAATAAAAAGCAGGCCAAAGGGACCTTTGAGATGGAGTGTTGATGGTGCTGAGGCTTTGCAGAGCACAGACAAAGCACAGCAGCAGAATGTCTTAATGTCAGGGACCTGCCATTCTACTTTTTGCCCACAGGTACTGGTAGCCAGTGACAGGCACCTTATAGCCCTTTCCTAGCCGGGGACAAGCAGTGCTGCTGGGCATAGCACTTTGGGACAGCTAAGCTATTGCACAAGAAAAGGGCAGTCCAGCTGCCTCTGCTTAACGTGCCAAACCTCAGCACATACAAAGCCTAAAGAACTCCAGCTTCCAGGGGTGACTATTTAAGGCTACCAGCAGAGCTGGCACTGGCAGGTGACAGTCTGGCAGCATGAACAGACTCCAGGCTGTGACAGAAGATCCCCCAGCAGTGTTACCTGCGGTGCAAAACTCGATGATTTCGCTCCACTCGGAGACGACGTAGTCGCCGTCGAGCTGCTTGGAGGCCGTCTGCACCGCCACCGTGTACTCCGTGCGGGGGCTCAGGAACCAGTGCCCGCGCACCGTCATGGGCAGGGGCACAGCCTTGGCCACCAGCTTGGTGGGGACGTCCTGGCAGAGACAAAAGGGCTGAATGGCACACAGTGAAACCAAACCCTTCTGCCACCCTTTCCTTCACTGCTCTTGCAGTGGAGACAAACTCGAGCTACTTTCCAGTTTGTTGGTGCACCAAAGGGAGCAGTGGCAAAGGACAGTGGTGTAAGGTCTGTTCTAAGAGACACGGGGACAACTTGCATGTGTGAATTATTTGTTCCAAGTGATGGTAGAGTAATACTATTATATATAACCCAAATACATAATTTAGACTAGGGCCATTTGTGCTTACTTATGCAAACAAAGACTTGCTACTGAGAACAAAGGTGTCTTAATTCAAGAGCTTCTTGTGCTATCATTGTTTTCTTTCAGCCAGTGTAATCAAACAAAATACCTCCTGCTGTCAATCAGTTCCAGCTACACTGGTGCTACCTTCAAAACTAAATTTCAATTAAACACATTGCAGAGTAGGTGCTGCTGGTTCACATCTTTCAAAATACCCTTCTGTACAGAAATGGCCAGAAGAAGCCAAAGAGCTTGTGCCTATCTCTGAACCTCTTGATTTCCCCTCTACTGCCCCTTCAGATCCTCTGTTTTACTCTTCCAGTATATCACAGGCCCAGGGTGCAGCCAAGAAAAATAGCTTCTTGTTGTAGTTGAAATACTGGGTTTCTCTGGCCCCAAAGACTTTGGTACAGACCACCAAGGGACAGAAAAAATTGAAGAATGGGACAGTTTATGCTAGAACTGCAGGGGAAGGACTCACAATGGAGTTAAATGATTCTCTGTAGTGTACCTGAGGAGCTGTGATAGAATGAGAGATATTTATTATTGAATAATCACCAGTAATACCAGAATAGTAAGACTGCTGCCATGTGGAAAGTGGGCACTTTAATTTACATCTTTAACTGTCCACCTATAAATACTAGTCCACAATCATCTTCCTATAAATGCTAAGATAGTAGTCCTTTAAGGAGAAAAAGGAATAAAAGGGAGAATATTTTCTGGTCATGATCTCTAAGCAAGACCTGAAGGATTTTTTTTTTGCCTTGTCTTCTATTATGGAAAAGGATCTTTCTTCTTTTGTTTTCCTATAAACAAAAAATTATCTTTAGTTTCTGTATTAAGAAACTGTAAAATTGGCAGCTTGGGATATTACAAGAATTGATGTAATTGAGTGATAATCCAGGGTAAAATTTTGTTGTTGCAATTTCTCTTTTACCAATTCTTCTTTAAATCAAATAATAGTTGAGTGAAAACTTTATCTGAAAAGGAGACAGTTGTGCATGCTAAAATTAATAATATATAGAGAAAAATTACAAAAAAACCCCCAAAACACCACCAAATGACATTTATAGCTACCACCTCAAAAGGTATCCCATTGGACTGAGTCTGCTACTGCTAATGCAGTCAGCAGGTGCACAGTTAACATCATTGGTCTTCCTGTCACCTCCTCTTGGGTTATAGTAAAAACAGCTTCCACCTGGGTCAGATCTTTATGCCCCAATGATTTTGTCAGTTTTCATGTAACATTAAAAGCTTTGTTGCCCCCAGGTGTCAAAACTTTACCTTCCAGCTGTGCATCAGCAACCTCCTTTAACCAAAAAAGGAGGTGACTACAAAAAAATGAAAGGTAAAAAGACAGGGGCAGACTACCACATTAAACACATTATGTCTTGCACAGCTGGAGAGAAGGGGCAGATGTATGCTTCTCACAACTCTAATCTGCTGTTTCTTTCTAAGCAAACACCACTTTTTTTTTTAAAGGCCATAATACAGAGGAGATGTTCAAATGTTCTCATTGAGGTTCCCCTGGGGATTCTCCTTTTCATCTCTCATTCCTGGCTGAGCCACCAAAGCAGTGAAAGCAGGTACTATGCCAGCTCAAGGAGAGCCAGGATTCTAGGGAGGCAGATGGCTGCTCCACTACCAGCACCCACCAGACAACTCTAAAGGTACCTAGATGGCAATAATTTCTAAGAACAGCCTGGGAGCTTTGAATAACTAAGGAGCAAGGTGTGAGTCACTCTACTTTCATTTTTGGGAAAAAAGGCAGCTTTCAGTCTTCAACTTTTTGCCAGTTCATATTACCCTTCTCTTTGCCAGGTAGTCTCATAGGATACATTGTGGGAACTCAGCACATCTAGATTCTAGTCACAGTTTTGCTAAATACTTGAGTATTTTTCTTATTATATGGGAGTAATCATATTTCCATATTTTAAGAAAGTGAGGAGGTATGCAAAATGAATTGAAAGAAAGAAAAAATCTTACAATTCTAGTCTTTTCATACCACTACCATACAAACCTTCTCCATCAGAGAGATGATGACAATAGTCAAAAATTATAAAACTTTATGTACCCTAAATATGCTGAGTATACTTTATGTATTTACTAACAGAAACAGTACCAACTGGAAGGATGAATCATTCATGGATGATCTCCCAGGTACACAAGAAAACAAACTGATCCCTTTCCTGAGGTACAGCATGGATCTATCAGGTTAAGTCTATATTCCAAGTAACTTACATCCATCTGAGCAAACTGATAACTTAATTCTGTTCAAGGTAGAAAATGAGCTGATCCTTTGTGTTACCACCTGTGACAGAGATTGGCACTGGTAGTGCTTTACACTACCTCTAAGGTAAGTAAGGATGAATTCTCCTTGCACAGGTGTCTTCAGGGTGCTGGATGACTCCCAGGACTAAATCCCAACGCTCATTTGTATATCTAGGCAGCAGGGCTCACTCTTTTCTCCTGAAAAAAAAAACTCTGCAAGGAGAAAGGGAAGTGCTATCCCTCTCCTTATGCAAAAGCTTTGTTAGGAAGTCAGCAGATGGGTGGGACTAAAGTCAGTTCCCTGCTGTGAGGATTCAGCCAGGAGTGCTGCACCTGAGGAGCTTCAGCTGGGAAACTCCCCTGGCCAACCTTAGAGGGAGGAAGGATGCTTGTCTTGAAACACACCTGGGTGACACATTTGGAATCTGAGCCCTTCAATTATCAACCAAAGTTCATTCTAGAAAGTGTGTTAAAAATTGCCTAGTAGTAAAGAAGCATGAAAGCAAACACCCAAGTGCTCTGGCACAGAGGTGGAGTATTAAGTCTGTGCTTTATTATTGTTCACTCTCTCTGCTCTCTGGGTCTTTGTCATTCAGGTTTGAGAATAAAACCATCAAAAAAATTACACAAAAAAAATCTTAACCAAGTCACTAACAAAATTAGTAGCAAGCAATTTTTACTTAATTCCAACAAGACATTCAAAAGGTCAATAATTTTAGTTGATAGATTATAGTCTCCCATTCTTACAAAACCAATTACCTTTGTCCCTTGAATTAAACAATACTGCACATTAAAAACAGAATTGCTGTGAAACACAAAATAAATCTAATACCTTTATTATATCTAAATATATCTAATATCTTTATTATACTACCAATATCCTTTCCCCCCTCTCCATTTTAAGTCTAATCTCATCACTATGATAAAGATTCTGAAGTGTGCGTGGTGTTTGCTGTACTAGGATAGCTCTACTTTTCACAAAAACAAATGTTCCAAGTATACACCAGTTTGCACATGAAAGAAAAAATATGTAGAATTTAAAATAAATGAAATTAGAAATAATCCATCCAACTTTAGAGAGTATCCTTGTTCCTGCAGTGTAAAATGGGAATTTTAATTCAAAGGCTGTCGGTCCAAAATTAGTAAGAGTAAGAAAAAAGCAAAAGTACCCTACTTTATTTGCTACTACAATTAAAAATGAGGCACAATACATACCTATTATAACATTAGGTTTAGTCATGCTTCACATACTGGCTCCTAGCAACTGCAACATTCTGGCCAAACATGTAAAATTCTCAATTTCAAGCAATAGTAAGTGATTTTGCGTTACTCTTAATGCATATGTTACTTCCAACCAAAATAAACAACAAAAATGGTCAAATAAGAAAACTATACACCTGCCATTAACAGAAATCTTATGAAAAAACAAAGAGCCTCAGAGAAACTGGTGAATATTTTCTGTTTATCCCACAGGCTTAGAAGCCAACAGTTATTTAGGTATTGAAATAATTACAGCCCTTACATTTGTTTGGAGGGTTATTTTTGCCTTGGCAAACATTATCTTTTAGATAATGCCATCATTATTTTTAAATTTGAAGAATGTTCTATTGCATTCAATGTTTCTCTAGTATTTCAACTGTTCTGAGGTCAAAGCAAATTTTGCTGGATTTGATAAGTACAAATCCTGCAATGCCTTCAATATGTTCCTGCACCAGAGGCTTGAGGAAAGAGGCCAGATGAATATTCAGGTCATTCAGCTGAATGCTGCAAACTAAAATTGCTGGAAGCCTTCCTGAAGTGCATTAGAATTTGTGGCTCTTCTGTTGAAACGATATGTGCTGCTCTCAGGAGTCTGTCACTGAACAAGGACAGACAAAGAATACACACATTTTGTAAATAATGATAAAGAACTAGTCAGGAATAAAACAGCAGTCTTACACTACATTGTAGAGGTCCCAAAGTACTTTCAAATGAAACAGCAAAGGTAATGTGCAGTTCTTTGTAAAACAAACGTATTTATGTGGACATGCACATAGGCTGGAGACAGAGAAGGTACTTTGAGAAAACCAAAATTCCATCAGATTAATCAAAACCCACCTTTGCTGGGTATCTCATTCCTGTTTCCCATGGCCTGGCTTTGAAAGGTTAATAATATTGAGATTCATATGTTCAAAAAAGAGTATTTGTGCCTTGATTTTAAAATAAAAATTACCTTGTGTTTGAATTTGTTGGAATTCTTGTTTTCCTTCTTGTTGAGATCGATGAAGTAATGAGTAATGCGATCCTTGGATTTAGAATCCATGTCCCAAGAAATCTTGAAGGAATCACACGTGATGTTACTTATTTTGATGTTGTGTGGGACTGGAAGCTCCTCCATCTCTGCAATCCCACTATCTTGTGATTTATTCCCTGCATAGAAAATAAGCACAATTAATTCAGTGAAGCACCTGTTTGATCACTGTTTTGTGTGCTCCAATACAAGCACATCCCTGAACAGCGTTTCACTAAGGCTCAGAGGAAGCCCTCAGGAGCCAGTGGGGTACAATTATGCAAGTCTGGATGTCAGTGGTGGAAAGCACTGGAAAGGGATGAAATTCCTCGGGTGAATAAGCACTAATAACATGGTGTACAGAGTGGCAGAGTGTGCAGAGTGGCTGGTATCACCACTGTGTGTGTTTGCAGGCTGGCAGGACAAACCATCTGAAGCTGTCAATGCTGTTAAGAACCCAGCAATGTCCACAGTTAACATAATGGCACTACCTGTCAGTGACATAGACACAAGCAGAAATCAGATATATCCTTATATCATTTTTCAAGCACAAAGCACAGCCAATCTCTGCAAGGTTTATAGCTGGTGGATGTAGATGCACATATGTATACACATATTTAAAACAGCAACTCCTTTGAAATGAAGCAATTAACACTGATGAGCTACAGCAAAAGGGACACACAAATAAACTTCATTTTCTATTCTTTATTCTTTTTGTTTTCCCAGCAGCAGTTTTCTTGGGAAGTTCTTTTCTAAATACATATGGGGGGTGAGCAAATGACCATTGACCTCTGGTTATAAATTTAGGTCTCTCCTTAGTTCCCAAGGCAGTTTTATAGTTCAGCATTCCGTGAACATTAGAACTCAGAAACGTTAGGTGTTCTTGCATTTACATAAGACCCAAGTCATAAGTGAACAAATGAAAAAAAAACCAGAAAGCTAAGAAAAAGTATTGCGTGAAAAAGGAAAAAAATCTATATGATGTAAGAGAAGAAGTAAAGAAACAGAACAGAAAAAAAGAAAAAGAAAACTGACCATAGATAAGGACAGACAGAACCAAAAGAGAAAACAAAAAGCTAATGTATCTTTAAGAAAGGGAAGCTCCCAAATTCTGGCCAGATGAGGAAGATGGGAACTTCATGCAGGGAGGCAAGGCAATGCATTGTAGAAGTATCATAGTCGCATCTAATTATAGAAAAATATAGTATTTATACTTTCATAATAACTGGTAAAAATGTTAAAAAAAACATAACTCAGAGGTGTTTGGGCAGTAATAAAAGTTAAAATTTTATTTGGAAAACATTAGGGACATTTCAGCCTCTCAACATACTCCACCAAAGAATTATTCTAGCACTTCAATGCAGGAACATTATTATTGGCATGATTGTTCAAAATTCTGCTCATAGATACATGAAATTCAATCAGAGTCTGCAAAACTCATAGATCACCAGCTAGTATTGTGAATAATGTATTTTTACTGATGACTTCAAGACCTAATAAAACTACTTTTCTATTTTTGTTTTATTTTATGCATTTACATCCAAAAGGTTGTTTATTCTTCAAAAATTCTATTGCTTTTTTTTCTTCTTCTTTTTCAACTAATACCAAAATCAGTTAGTGCACGGTCTTGCTCAAAATGCCCCCTTATTTGTGCCATACACAATGACATTTTCAACAGCTGCACTGGCCGCAACAGACTCAGAAATATCAGTCATTACTGAAAGCTTTCTCTTCATATGAAAGACGTGGTAAGTGCTTTTCCCAACATGACATTTCAGAAAGTCAGCAGGGAGAAAATGGCACTGCTTTCTTTTGCAAGCAATTTGTATTTGAAAGATGACTGAAAGCTCTGGCAGGTACAGTGAAAAGAGTTCGTATGATCGGCACTTCCAAGAGCGAGGCTCTGTGTTTAAGTAGAAGATGAAGTGTGGCTGCTGAGGCTCTCAGAGCTGGACAGACTGAGAACCCCTGTATAACATCCTGAACAGACATTCCATAAACCATCCAAGCCATAAAACCACAACACCTTAATGTGCAAATTATTTGTCTAAAAATGAGCTTCTGTATTCCATACCCAGGGGCTGAGCTGTGTTACAAACAACCGAAATGGTTTAAGCCTCAGGACATGTGCAAAGCAGTAATGACCAGTGACAAAAAGTAACAGAGAGAAACATTTTTGAGAACATCAGTGGCAAAGAGCAAAAATGCTTCTGGAAATAGGTATAATTTTCTGTGTGTTTCTTGGTGTTAATATCTGGCACACATCTTCAGATATCTGCATTTCCATTCCTTTAAATTCCTTTGCTTTCAAAGTGAATAAATTGCTTTAAGTAAATGTCAAGCAGAAGATCTCCAGGTAATTTTTAGGGTTAGGGTTGAAAGAGTCAAAGAGCCTACAGTTTCAGGAAAAGTGGGGCTGGAAAAGGCATGCCAAGGCCATCCTGGCAGGGCCCCAAAATTGCTGCTCCTACATCTTGGTGATCTGGAAACCCATGGTGCTGGGGTTAGGGGTAGGGTGGTGGCTAGATAGAAAACTAGGTGATAAAACACACATATTTTAGGAGAAGTACAAAGACAACAAAGAAACTAAGCACACCTAATATGCCAAGCTCCTGAATAACCTCCATCTCTAACACTGGCCTTTTCCCCAGGATTGAAAGTTTGCTACGAAAAAGAAAGTCCGGATTCAGTGGTGATTGTTCTGTTCACCCAAACCATGTCTGTCTGTGCACAAGCACATCAAAGCAGCCTCTAGGTTGCCGCAATTTTTTATGGTGGGTGAGACATCCAGAAGCCACTGAATGAATTTGGAAAGACAAAAGCACGGGGAAGCCCTTGTGATATCCCACTACCAGTGACTCGAAGGAAAGTAGTGGAACCATGGTGATGCTGCTTCTGTGTCACCACAATATTCCACTACACTGATGTAATTTCACTCATCAGGGCTGCTGTCATGCAGAAGAGAGTGCACCAAATGCTGGGTGTAATATCTCTGGGAATACACACAAGACATTAGCTCCTGCAGTTACTTCTGTGAGGTGTCAGCTTCATGAAAACCTAGAAATGTGATGGGATGTGACTCAGGATCATGAGCCAGAAATAAGCAAGGTGAGACTGTATTCACAAAGTACAAAATTAAAGCTAATTCCAGATTCTTAATACGTTCTGAGAAGAGATCTAAAAATCAAAGTATGTGCAGATGAGGATGATAAGTAATTTCTGAGACCTTGAAAGATCAGGTTTAGATAGATAGATAGATAGATACCAGCAGCACACATAATAAACACACTAAAGGCCAAACAGAATGTCATACTATGAACCGCATTTAAAAAAAAAATCTCGCCTTATTCAGATTTTAAAATGCATGCACTGGAGAAATCAGAATGGGGTTTTCTCAAGTTAACATTTTCAATGCAATGGGCAATATTAGCTATGGTATTTTGAAGTAGAAATATTTGATGAGTGGGGATCAATGTCTTAAGAGCACACAGGTACCCTGACATAAGAAATCCCCTTATTAGATGTGAATGCTAACAACTGAGAACAACTCATTTACAAACAGGAACTCCCATAACATGAACAGAGAAACCCTTACACCTTCTGAGATACAACAGTTTTCACCTTTTCTTGTTTTGATAATTCAGCTGATAGATTATGTATCAGATCTATATAGGTAAAATATTGTAATCTGATACAGACTGGCAATATTTAAGTGCTGTAATTGAGACTGAATACTCCAGTTTAATGAGAAGGTATTTAATTTCCTCAAAAATTCAATAGAAGGGAGAAAACTTAATTCTGTAGAACCATCAAAAATGACAAGGAAGTGCCAGGAAATTACATATTAGCTGCTACTTTAAATTTAACTAAGCAAAAATGCAATCTCATGCTTTCCCCCTGTGCTCTGGAATGAATGTCTCTCTGTCCAACTACTGGTTATATAGAATTGTTTTACAGAGCCAGGACAATATGTCCTCAGCAAGCAAATAATTAACCTGAATACCAATATTTCAATGTTCATAGCAACACCTTGCTCAAAAGAGACAGTGAAATCACACAGAGGAAATACAAATGCAACAGCATTCAAAAAATTCTTAAATCAAGACTGTTATTTGGTACGCTATGTAAGTGCACTTCTTTAGGATAGCTATTCTATTTCAAAGTTCAATTTTTTATCCATATTCACAGAAGTAATGTTTATGTTTTGCTTGTGCCTCTTTTCATGTGCAAAAAAATGAGTGAAGAGTCTCTGACTCTTAAGTATCTCTCTCTCCTCTCCCCCAGAATCCTGGTAAACTACCTCCCAACAGAGATTTTTATACTTATATAAGCACATTTAAGAATATTTTCTAAATAAGTATCCTTGTAAAACTAATTCCTAAATTAGATAAAGAGAGAATGCCTGACCCTAGAAATCCTGTTAGAGGGATAAACTCCTCTAAACCTTATCCTCATTTCCTCCCCATTGTCTGATACTACTGTTGAGTGCTTTCTAGTAAGAAATGTGCACCATGTCCAATATTTTTAAAAATAGTTTCAAAAATAAACATTACTCAACTATAACACATGTAGCTATATTTACAGTGTTTTTGAAACGTACATATACATTCAGATTCTCTTCTTACTTGGTTTTAACAGCTTAATTTATCTGTTTCCTGCTAATCTAGGACATTGACTTCAGCAGGAATATTCCACAGGCAAACCACAGAGAACACAACTGAATTCTGCGAGTACAAATGTGCCTTCATTACAGACATCTTCTTTAGCTGAGAATGCCCCCCAAAGAGTGCCCACATAAACAAAGCTCTGAGTTGCCTGGTTTCTGTGCTGAAAAATTTGTCTCAGGCCCTTACAAAGGACTTGATTCTTTCTCCTTCTCACGTGGAGGACGAATGTACTCTACAAATGGTGCCGTGATTCAGCTCAGCAGCAGCCCCATCTCTCACTCCTGCTGCTGCCACTGAGGGATGTGCAGCTCCCAGGTCCTGCTCTGTCCAGGGCTGGTTCTCAATGCCTGCTGGTGTGAAGCCTCTCTCTGCAGGCTCTCCCATTTCTCCTGGCCAGAGGTGCAGCACAGCAGCCAGGGACCATTCAGACCTGAAGGACTTTGGTTCACAGCTCCTTCTCTCAGCAGGCAATGAATGCAACATTATGTTCAATAGGAAATTAAGTGTATCTTTACAGAGAAGGTTGCTGTAATTAGTAAGCAGAAATTAAACAGACACATTATAATATTTCTGTGGAATATTAATTTTGGCATAGATATTAGATTCTTGGCAGTAGGTTTGTCGGGCCACATGTATTTCTTCTAAATTAATGATAAACCCCAAATATTTTTTAAATATGACAGCAGAAGCAGTAACAAGAAAAGAGCCAACAATATTCACTCCTGTAATAAGACCATAGATATCTTGAATTACACCTGGAATAATCTTGATACAAAATATGCATCTGTTAATCCAAAAGATTTTATGTCTATGATTTGCAATGTTTAGGTACAAGTTTCATATGATGTACACAAAATACATATACAAATACCTATACCTACGTTTACTATGCTAGGAAAGATAAAAATACTGACAAAAAAAATCACCTTTGGTCTCCTCAGGCTCACTCTGCATTCAGTGAAGAGAGGCAGTTCCCTAGATGGGATAATCTGAGTACCTACAGGTAGCTCTCACATTTAACTTTGCCCTGGAGGAATCCACTTCTCTTCAGAGACTAGAGAGGGAGGTCACAGAAGCTAAGAGCTAACTGGAGTTACCCTTTATAATAATTCCCTAAATTGCATTTGTCAATGTGACTGATTGTCATGATGCAACAGCAATTTGCAAGATTTCTGCCAGAGAAAAAAGAAAAAAATATCGGGATAAAAAAACTATGTTTTACACCGTAGCCAATTTCTGAACTCCTTAGCAAAGAAATCTGCATGTCACTGACACAGAAATATTCTTTAGGCTGATTCTTTAAAAGGGATAAACTTTTCACGAATAATTTTTCTGAATTTCTGTGTCAGATACATCATTTATCCCCACAGCATTTTTTCTGAAAGCACTGATAGGATCAAATATCTCAGGACCATTTAAGCTTGAATGTGGATAAATTTGTAACTCACTAACTGCAATTATAGATAAATTATTTAATAACTGTAATTAATTTAAAATAAATAGTGCATTTAATTGCATCATTAAACTAATTCCTCAAAAGAATTGTTTCCTCTCTTGCTATTACCATACAGAAAATTCAGATATATCACTATACATTGTCCTCTGTTGTTATCAGCCAAATAGTCTAAATCAGCCCAATTCTTCCTTTGCTTTTTGACTATCCTTACTTGAAAAAAAAAAAATTAAGTAACAGTGATATCTTCAGAAATACCTTAATGATTTGGAAGAGTCTTACCAAAATCAATGGAATCTAAGCTGAGTTACTCAAGAACTTCTCAAACATGATGTGCAGCTATGTACACAAATTTCACAAACCCAAAGCATGACACAAACCCCAACTGCAAATCAATGGCTAAATTGGCAGGGCTGACCTTTCACTATGATTTAATTCTTATTTGATATCCGGATATCTTGGAAGCATTTAATATTTATACCTTACTCATTCAAAATGAAACCACATTTTCAAAATGTTGATAGCAGCCAAACTGCTAGACTGAGTACAAAAATGGAAATAGATACAAGTCCCTGTTAATACAATTTTTTTTTAGAGTTCCCCTTACTCCTATTAGATATTTTTTGAAGAATATTTGTAAGAAAACTGGATGTCTCTATGGCTTTATAAAGTACTTGGTGTCCCACAAGGTTGGGATGTTATTACTGATTTTTTCCTCTTTTCTTTTTGCAATTTTATTACAAATTGAGGAGTGTTAACACAGTAATATGTTAAGCTAAATGCACAGGGCTTCATACAAAATTTAGTTTTCACTGTGCTAAAAATAAACAGAGAAAATATGAAAAAGGAGGACTTTCATTTTCAGCTGAAAGGTTCTAAATAATCATGTAGGTGCATATTTCTTCACTAAGCACCACGAAAACTGTAAGACTGAAAAATCACTTAGGTTAGATTAAACTTCCATCCATGCTATTATATCTACTCTCCCCTGTATCTAAGATATGGAGATCTATTGAGATCCATTTGACCTACCATGCTGTAAGGACTGACCAAATCCCTGGACAGAGAGCTAAGAAGTGCTGGGATCTCCTTTAATGAACCATGAATACCAAAGCCAAACCAACTAAATTGGCCAGATAAGCTGAGACTGAATACAAATGTCACCACCATCCACCAGCACCTTACTGCTCATCCTGTCCCCTGAGTGAGTCCTGCATGCAAAACAATTTACACCTGGTTCTCTCTAAAGTTCTCAGAATACTTTTACTAAACATGGCTTCATTTCTTACTATACCTTGTCATGTAAAGCTAAACAAGTTTCCTCTGTGACCTTCTGTGAAATGAGAGTTGCAGAATGGCAAAAAAACCAAGAAAGCCTCCCACTGGCAAACTGCTGGTTTTCACAGCTCTGCCCTCAGAGACAGGCAAGGGCAATTCTGTCTTCTGGAAATCAAAGGGGCCATTATTGCAGGCCAAAAAAATTAAGCTGCCACAGTATTTATCTCTAATTAAATGCTCCCATTTTGTTCAGCATAGCAAGCAGCAGTACATGGGTGGTAAGTGGCTCTTCTCAGCATGGGTTGGCTACAAGAAACATTTGAAAAACACAATTTAATTAAAATGTGCATTTCTCAGGTGCTGAAAGGGAAACAACGTAACAAGGGGTGTAAGAGGCTCAAAACCACTATCTTTTTTAATTTAAATGACATTTAAAAATTAAAATCAACCTTTCAGCCCTTACATATATAACTAGAATTTGAGTATATGCATGCCTCCAGTTATATAGAATTCCAGACTTGGAAAGCAAGTATGTCAGAAACTACTATAATATCTCTCCCAGACCAATCTATCACATTTAGCAGAAGTCTTTGTTATCACATCACTATTATTATCAATCCAGTATGAAGTTCTGATCATGCTTCATACTGCACTCAGGCCCATTTTGTGGTATATTTTTGTAAGGATGACATCCCAGTGCTGTTTTGCTGAAAACTGGGGGTAAAATTTTTCAGCAGACTTCCACCCTGTTGATTCCTAAAGGGGCAGATTTTGGAGCAGGAAGGGATACAAAGCTTTTAATGGCATGAGGTTTGTCTCTTTTGATGAATAAAATGTACAGCTGTGTCTGAGACTGTGGAACTGCCTGTGTCTCCAGGACTGACAACAAAGGAAAACAGATTCATAGATGAAGGCACTGACTGTATGACCCCAGACTAGTTGCTTGGGGCGAGATTCTGATACAAGTTACACTGCTCTGGGTCACTAGCCTAATTGCTCCAGTGCTCTTCATCTAACAGTGAAATTGAGGCAAAGCATTGCCCTTAGTTTTCCACTGCTTTTAATATTAACTGTGTATTAGAAAAGTGAGTGACCTTTCATGATTTGTGCTTCCACATGTCACTAAACAAAGGAGAGACACAAACACTTCCATTTTAGTTTATTACTATGAATCTCATTTATATCTGTTTACTTTGTTCTTTGGCTGGCAACAACTTGTGCCATTTTTTGCAGCTGTGTCTTCATCTAAACCAAAAACATGTTCTCTGCTTCAAGTTAAGTCATGTGAGTTCAAATCTAGCAAGATGAGACAGCCTTGTATTCACGTGAGTTTTAATGTGACCTGCCAGCTTGCATGAAACTGCAAGTGCCTGGATCACAAAATGATTTTTTAATTTAAAATCCATTTCCTTTCCACAAAGGGAAGCCCAGACAGAAAGGCAAAACTCGTCACTTGAAGGGCAGCAGAGAGAACTCAAGGCTGGAAGAAAAACAGTTTTACTAAGCATATTCCTTGAGAAAGTAGGGTGCTCAGCATGAGTGGGCTTTTGTAACTCTCTGGATACCCTGACAGTCTGCAGCATGAATGAGCATTTCTTTACTTCAGCTCACTGGCAATTGCTGTGTGCTTTTCACACACATCTCTTGTAAGGAATGGGATTTGGCTCTGATTTACACCAGTTTGTGCTTCTAAGCTGTGATCTGAAATGCATTACATATTCAGAATAGTTCAGGAAATTCTACTTTGTAACTTGTACTGTTTTAATTTTGCATTTAAATTGTATGCACATTTCAGAATTGTATGCCTGTTTCAGACTTTCTCTCAGGCCCTGACAAATAAAGGATATAGGTGTTTTGAGAGTCCTTTTTAAAATTTTTTTTTTAATTATTTTTTTGGCAGGAGTTGTTCCATTTTGTTTCATTTTTAGCTGGTTTCCTGGGGAAACTAAACATTGTCAAGGCCTTTAGATGTAGATCTGCCACTGGTTGACTGTTCCTAACTTTTGAACTTCTGACAAGAGCAGAGAGCTCACAGATAACTTAGGTTGGTGCCAGTTTCTTTAAGGGAGGCAAGCATGCAGAAACAAGAGGATCCTGCTAAACACTCTTATCAAGAGGAAGGCTACAATGAGGTCAAGCTTTTCACTGTTACTAGAATATAAAGATTACACAGTTATGAATATTCTAGTCAAAAGAAATCTTTCAGCAGAGTCATCACCACATTGGAATTCACCCCTCACTGAGACCAGTACAGCACACTGACCGTGCATATTTATTAAAAGGTTCAGCTGTAGCTCATCAGCTTCCTGTCCTGATGGCATTTAGGACAGAACTCTCCCATAGGTTATCTAATGAAAATTGTCTCATAAAGAGGAGAAAACTCAAAGCAAAGTTTTGATGCATTTACGTTAAAAGAAACCTACAACAATTCTAAAAACATCAGATTCAAATCCATGGTCCTCAATAACTCTGAAATTGATTTTTTTAAAAAAGTGCAGCTCAGTTGGATACTTACAATATTTCCCATTACAAATTTTTCTGTAGTCTTATTATGCAGGCTATCAACAGCCATTGGACTGCAACAATGGCATCAATCATGATCATGACAAGACAAAAACTGATTAGCTACAGAGGAATAGCTGCACAACCTTCTACAAATTCACAATGCCAAACAAGTCCCCTTGGGTATGGTACTTAAAAAGAATTCATATTTAGATTAGTTTTTTATCTTTAGGGTTTAGAGCATATAAAAGCATCTCAAGGAATACTTTCCAGTTCCCACTCCTTACTATATGAGCTAATCTAATAAGCATACTGACATACACTGAAGGAGTTAGTTTCCTTCTCTGGCTTCCATCTCCAGCACTCTACACTTGCACTAGGGCTGACAGTCCCACCAGGCAAGCCTAGGGTGTTCCCTGATGGTCTGCTCAAAGAAACAACACAGAAACCAGTTAAGCATTACAGAATATACCAAAGTAGAAAAAGGAGAGTCACTATACATGGAGATTGTGGTTTTGTCTTCCCTGCATTTGTCCAGTTATGAGAAATCACAGAGTGCTAGATATGTTCCTACCACACAAGTCATGCTGGGCCACCTGGCTACCTGATGTGTCACAAAACCTGAAATCAAACTGTCACGCTCTAGAAAGGCTGCTCTACTCAGATTCCTGGATATCAAGTGTGATTTAAGAACTCCATGCTACCTAAACAGTGACAAAGAGAAGAACAGAAGTGACATATTATTTGTGTCAGGGTTCCAAAGCATGGCACAGAGCTGTTCACTGACAGAGGAAACAATTTCTTGAGGTACCCAGAGTTTCAGGTGCTTCCATCTACAGGGGAAAGAAAGCAACCCTTACACATGGACAGAGCTGAGACAACCACAATAAATGGCTTGAGAAGTCTTACTGCCCAAAACTGTCCTTCCATGAAGAATAAGGTGCAGCTGTGTCATCAGACTGCAAGTAACACTGCCTAAAATTCCAGTATGTTCCACACAAGAGACATAACTTCCCTGTGATCTACTGGAATCAGTGAGCAGCCTGAGGGGATTTTCAGCTCCTGTGAATTGAGATATGTCTTGGAATTACACTGTAAGTATGAAGGCTAGAAGTTGATCAGAAACATTCATTCTCTGAATCACATGCTTACTACTCAACATTTATACTAATTTACCAGTAAAAAGTTCATCATGAAAGTGTAAGTGAATAGTATTACCTTATGTCATCACATGGAAGGTGGAACTTAGTAGCTTTAAAAAAAAAACAATCTGCTGCATGTCCTGTTTTTAATTTTATCTCTTCCTTTATATAAACTCACATGTAATTTCCCTTTACATAAGTTGCATTAAAAGAACAGCACAGCATGACTCATTCCACAGATATTTGTACACTAGAACTTACAGCTGGCCAAGACTGAAAGAGCTTTTAACATCTTTTTATCCTGCTTGTTTTGAAGTCCAAATGTTTTCAACTATGAGTACACATAGAAGTGAACAGCAAAAAATGCTCAGAATAATTATTAAAAAATGTTATTTCTAGCCAAAAGTTAAATGCAGATTATGAACACAAGTTAAATATATCAACCAATACATCAATCTATCTTAAAAAAAAACAGATTAAATCCAGACAAACTGCAATTTATAGAGAAAAACTCCAAATAAGATACCGATCTCCATGAAGTAAGATAGAACACATACACCAAAGACTAGGAAAACACAGCTTTTTTTAAGATCTTAATCATTCCACATCATGAATGCAAATTGGTTTTTACAGAAAGTCTTAGTGAAGCCAATGGAACAGCTCAGGAAAGAAATTTATGAGATGCTTCTGATCATTGCAAACCAAAGAATTCTGATAACAAGAGTGCTTGGATTTACAAAGCTTAATATGGCAATTCGTTCAACTGTGCTTCTCCTAGAGCTGCCAGCTGGGAATGACTTTCTCCAATATCGAGGAAATAAACTCCAGACTCCAATCCACACTTGGATCTAAGAGTGCAGCCCTGATAATACTTTCTGTCACTGCAGGAATGAAAGAACAGCACCAAACTAGTTTAAAGGCTTCCATTTTTGGCACAGCTACACCTGTCAAGACTCAGAGAAACACTTGTTAGGTTATGAAAACAGTACAGCTAATCATTGCTTTTGGAAACATCCATGCAAAACACCTTGTTCATTCAAGCAGAAATAAAACAAGAACACTCTGAGAACAATAAAACAAAACTGACTAATGACTCAACTACAAACACCACTGTGAAAACTGATTCAGTTACAAATGCTACAATGAATTCTAACCAAATCTGCTCTGCTGAAGCAAAATATTTCAAGGTCAAATAAAGAATGCTCCACTGTGGAAGAAACCCTAGAGAGGAAATCACACAAAGTGATCCTGGAGCAGAGTTTGCTTTAATTCCAACTGCCTAAACACTGTCCTTGTTTGTATTTTTCTATAGCAGTGACATTTTATACATATATACTGTTCTGGCAGTGCTAATACTATTTCTCCAGATGTGTTTACAAACTTTTGAAGAAAGTGGTCTGCAAGAAAAATGCTTTAAAATTCTGTCAATAGAGAACAGAAGACACTGTTTAAGCCTGTGGGCTGTGTTCAGCCAGAATTCAGTCTTCAGGTCACAAAAAGCACGAAAGGTCATGCCTGCTGGCAGAACACAAGATGTACCTACTGTCATGAGCAGTCTAGAAAAACTCAGATTGGGAGAACTTTTAAAGATTACCTCCTCTGTCAGGGTGGAAGATATCACCACTACCTTCAGCAGCACAAAGGGGACTGAAAACTACCTTATTCAGAAAAGGCAGAGCCTTCAAACCTGCTGTTTAGAAGCCATGAATAATAAAAGGAAACTGCAAGCAATGGATAAAGGAGGAGATCCTTCTAGATTCTATGGGGAAAAAGTGGAAAACTAATCTGGCAGAGAAATCCCAGAATGAAAAACCATGGTCAGGAAGGCAGACTTTATCAAGGCTTTGTTTTGTTGTCTGGAGGCAACAGAACACAACAATGTCTGACTGGATGAAATCCTAGAGAAATCTAAATAAGAATATGATAGAGTCTCTCCTCAACACACCTTACATGACAGAAGGGATACTCTGCCTGTTCTAGAAGCTATGGCTCTGGGACCAGGAGCCTCACTGGAAAGCTGTTGGAAAGGCTGAATTGGCCTTCTGGGTGCACTCTGACCTTGATCATTCGGGCAGAATGACAGCACAAATCGTGAATTTGGAAACATGAGCTCAGAGCACTTCTTACAAGAGGTGGTAGAGCCAGCAAATTGGTAGGCTGAGAAGAAAATTGCTAGTAGAGTAGAAAAACTAATTTAAGATGAAAGAGACGAATCAGATAGTAATGGCTAACTCTTCCTGAATAAAAACAGCTTAGCTTTTGAGATTTGCAGAAGATATTTGAAATTTTAAATGAGGGGTGGGCTTGGGTTCTTCTTCTAGGAGAGTGCTTCTCAGATGCTGGAGAGGTTAGAATTTCTCTTCCCTAAATTATTCCTCCTGCCATTGTACTCACTGGGAGCTACTGATCTGCAGGGCTGAACCAGGGCTGGCAGAGGTGAGACTGACATATGGAAAAACAAGTAAGGAGCTCACGTGTCCCCTGGGCTACCATAGAGCCTGTGGCTGGTTCCAGGCTTTGTGTCTTTCTGAACGATCTAAAGAGAGATCATATTTTTGTATTGCAGGCAACATTAAATAGAAGGAGCTGCAAGCACAAGATGGCTTAGAAGCCTAAGCAGGAAGTGCTACAATAGATTCTGTTACAGAATAAACAAAATAATGCATCTGGGATCTCTAATCTGAAACAAACAAAAAAAGAGTGAACATACACAGGAGACAATGACGATTAAAATGTTTTAAGTATAAAATTGACTAGAAATTAACTAAAAAAGCTGTATTATATGTTAGAGCTTCAACTCAGCAATATCAGCACTGGGAAAGAATAGTGATTCTGTAGGTGAATTTAGTATAATTACACATCAAGCATTTCAGTAGCCTTTAAAGGATCTCGTAGAGTTACAGGAAAGAATAATTGAATGAAAAGGGGCAGAAACAGAATAGCAGGAAAAATATAAATAGCTAATAATATATAACTTGGTCATTGCCAGACAAAATAGCTCACAATCAGTTATGCAGATTTGGGCATCATAAAGCTCTAAAAGAAGATGACAAGGAAGAAAAAAGGAAAATAACCCTAAAAATTCATTAATATAGAGGAAGAATTTGGGTGACCACATTTCTTGACAGCAGAATGTTGAATAGCCAGTTTCCAGCAAAGCTTCACTAATTAGTGACATCATTACTTATGATAAGAATGAAATACTTGCTGAAGTGGAAAACACAGGCAAATTTTCTCTTCCACAACTCTAAAGATCATTCATGAAGTTGTTGCTCGGCTCCATTAAGTATTTTTCTGTTCTAACAATAAGGAATATGGGAAATCTTAGTCTCTGTCAAGAATGTAAATAAATGTAAAACAGTAATTAGTAGGGTTTTTTTTTTTGCAGCAAGATGTGATGCACTAGATTTTAACTCCTACCTGAAGCAGCATTATCATTTGTCCCAAAGAAAATAAAAAACCACAATGTTGAAGTTCAGCCAGCTTAGACATCATTTCATGGAAGAAAAATATTTCTTAGTTGGCCATGCCACCACTCAAACCCTAGAAAAGTGGTATGGTTTTCATTTTAAAGAGAGATAATCTAAATTGCCAAATTTGCAGCCTGGGAGAGGAACAAACCAACAATGAGCATAACTCTGGATTTTGTGTCCCATTAAAATATCACAAATACAAGGACTTCTCTATTATGCTGGATACAGAAAATATGAACTGTGCTCAGAAGTGTCATAATTTAAAAATAACCCAAACCTAACAACTATTTAACAAGAAAGATTCAGGACACTAAGAATTATTGTGAAATTTGGATCTTGCAGTTGTCCCTCATGTGGGAGTTTACCTATATATTTGATTTTTTTCCCACCTGCCAGACATACATGATGACATTTCAGAAATAGCAGTGATATTGCTCCATAATGCCAAAAATGGGATTTGAAGATTGCATCCAAAGATTGCATCCACTTTGTCCCTTCTGTTTGAAAGATGAATGTGTACACAACATGGCAATGAAAATCCCAATTAATGAACTCCAGGGAAATATTTCTGAATCCTTCAATAAATCCAGCATAATAATAAACTCCTGAAATAAATTAGAAAGCATGAGACATGCTCGAATAACATGAAAAGCCAAAGATGCAAGCTGTTTACATAAACCAGAAATGACATCTTAGCTTATATGATGTAATGTTTTTATACAAGCCTGGTAGACTAAACAGTTGTGATGGTGCCAAGTGTTTGGAAGGTGATGAAATTGATTGAAACTAGCCAAGACACCAGTTCCAGCTCTGATCCTGATGCCTAAATATGATCTTCAAATATATGAAGGCAGAAAAAATGTTTAAAAGCATGTTAGTAAGATTGTATAGTTTAAGCCATCAATAGTTAGAAAATACCAGAATAAAGCTGATTGGAATAACCTTAAATTGGACAGTTTGTTTAGATTATGATATAGCCTTTAACTGCATGATTACGTACTAATTTTTCCACATAAATTCTGATTCATTCAGCATACATAATGAATGGTGCACACATAATGAACTATTTTTCCTGTAATAGCTATTTGCTTTTGTTCAGCATGTAGTCCCAGGATTCATTTGCTACACATTATTCATATTCTTCTCTGAAGACAAAATTATGAATTTCATCATGGGTTTTTCCATGCACCTCATGGGTTTTCCAGGCTACTATAGCCTCTGTCAGATTAACAAACATTCATTAGTTTATTTTGAAAACATTGCTGTGAGGGGAGGCAGCAATATGCTTCTATTTTTCACATGGAAAACTGAGGCAGATGAAACTTAATGTGGCTGATGTTCTCTTCAAAGCCTTTTCTAAAAGGTCCTACTCTCACAGAAGTTAGCAGCACCCTCTACTGTCTCTGCTTGACTCTAGGTGCTCATGGTATCCTTCTCTGCTGGCAAACGAGCAAGGAGGATTTATCATCCTGGAGGTGTGTGTGGCTTTGAAAGATGCCACCCACTGATACACACTGACCATTCTCTGGCAGTCACACCAAAGCACAGCCTCTTCTGTCCTGTTTCTTGTTCTTAATTTCTGTCCTGCTTCCTTCTTCCACAGTCACAGTCTTCAAAAGTCCTTCATTCCTAAGGGTGTCCTTTCAGTTTCAGTCTCTCTGCTTAGCAAGCCCTAGTTCCAGTCATTTACTCCTGAGCTCTGTGGTCCAAACTGCCCATTAACCCCCATCTTGTACTTCCTCACTCTTCAAATTAATATAATCTGGGTGAACATGCCCTCACTTTTTAGCCCCCCACTTTTACTTCCCTGATCATGCTGCCTGAACTTCGACTGCCTTCCTTGCTCCTTCATCTTCTTCTCCCATCCTCTTTCAGGGTTGTTTTGTTCGATTCCCATTTAACCTAATCCCCATCTTGCAAGTCTTTCCTATTCCTCTGCCCTTGACCAGTCACCACCTCTGTTAGCACCTCCGGGGCCAGTTTTCTTGCCTGACTCCCTCATCTGTGTGTCCCAAGTTCCAGCATCGTCTTTGAAGGTTTGTTTCTCTTCTCTTCTCCTTTCTGCATTTTGACAGGTGTAGTTTTGAGAGGTGTGTTCTGCTTTCTCTCTATGCCAAGGAAGGGCAGCTCTCGGCTGGCGGGATCCACAGGCACAGAGCATCGTCTGTAGGGGGAGCACAGCGCAGCCACCGAGGAGCTTCAGGAAATTCAGCTGCTGACATCCAAGACCGTTCTACGAAGCTTGGTTTTTTCCAAGATTTATGGTTATCTGAAAACAGCTATATTTCCATAGCATTGGTGTGCTCATGACACAAAAGAAATCCATTAATCTACTCAAGGTTTAATCCCCAGGTAAGACTAATACAAATTTTATAAAAAGGTCACCAGAATGTTCAGCATTGATGAAACTTACATGATGAAGCTTAAAGAAGTATGGCTACAATGTTCAAATATGGCAAAGAAAAAGAACAAATACTAGACTTTTTCCTATACACAGAGGGAGTTCAAAAGAATTCTGAGGGGCTATACCTTAAACTGTACATCTGACTGAGCTGTGCTATTAGACACATGTAAAAGAATAAGAGCAAATAATGCAAGATGCCTTTGTAACAGCTCACAACTGGCATTATAATGTTGCATCGACTTTGAATCAAATCTTATCAGGAGTTTTCATCTAAAAAAAAATTCCAAAGTGCATACATTTATTATCTCTTATTTAACATTTGTAAGATTTTAAATTGCTTTAATTCATTAAGAGATTATAACACCTGCAAAAACAACTAAAAGAAACACAGAAAAAAATCCAAAAATAGATGAACTGTCACAATATTATTAATTGCTTACTCCAATTTCTAGATTTGTAGCTCCTGTATATACCTCCACAGAATGTATAACCCAGTTTGCTGAATACAAAACATCTCAATATTAATCCTCTCATCTTAGAAAACAAGAAAAATATTTTGTTATCGATATAAATTTTCCATTACTGCTTATGTTTTTACTGCAGAAGTGCTTGCAATTCCAACTAAGTGTATTGCAGAATTTGTCACAGTTGGATGTATAATGTTATGATTTCAGTGGCTGTCTTTACAGTTACTACAGCTAAAAGACCAAGGGTACTTTCAGAATGTGAAAATCTAGTATATTTATAGCTTACTATATGTAATACATTGCAATTTATCACAAGACTTTGTTGAATATCAGGGATGCCAATCACCTTAAGAACATCACCCTCTTCAACAAAGATACTCTAAAATAAATTGCAAGTACTTATAATACAAATGTACCCATGTACACACTCAGGGATCCATGTATGGCATGCACATTTGTACACTTATCTCAAAGATTAATGCCTCAACCTTTGCTTCCTGGTTTTCTGTTCCCATTAAAACAAGCTTTTTGATGCATAAGTGCCACCTGTAGGAAATACTGGAGTGTGCTCAAGAGCAGCCCTGTGCCAACTGAGGCACTGAGTTGTCTCTCTGCCATTCCCAATATAGGCACCTCCTTTGGAAATTCAGCCATGTATTGAGGAAGCAACGGCCCTGGGTGATGGCAGCTTGCTTGATGAATGTTAGTTGGAAAAGGCACATTGACTGGAAAGTTGTTGTTTTCCAGTGAAGTCTAAACAGAAAGGAGTTGAAATGAAAAATACTACATTTTTCCACTTGCTTGTCTGTGTGACGTTAATCCATAGGAATCAAGCAGTCCTTCACTACTGTATATTGATCCAAATAGAATTTGTCATGATTAACATGGACTACTTCACTACAATTCCTTAGGGTACACAGATATGAAAGATTGCATAATTTATCTATTTTTAATTATATCTACAGTTAATTACAATGAATATATGCGAAAGAGTGTTTTAACAAAAAAAGAAAAACAACAACCAGTGTAATCTCCACTAAACATAGTTCAGTTTTTTGTGGCAGTGAGTAAAGCATGAATGGATGGAAATGCATGCATCTTAGTATCAACATTAAAAGAAAAAAGAAAATAATTTCTAATGTAGCTATAAAAATAATACTGATAAAAATAATAACTGAGAATTTTCAATGTCTTATTATTTTTTAAAAAAATATTACAAGAAAAATAAAGAGCTTACAAAATTTAATATTTTTAAATGTTAGAGTCTGCCTAGGTTAAAAAAGTGAAGTATTTAATCCCAATTTGTAAAAAATAACAGAACAAACTGGTCTGACTCACATCAGCTTTAACAGTTATGCTCCAAAAATACTCTCACGACAAGGAAATAATTTCATTAATTCAACTGTACCCATCACTGATACAGTATCCCCATTCCTTGGTGCATTTACTAGGTAACATAAATTCCATACCCAAAGCACATTTTGGATCCAAAAATGAGAACTTATTTTTAATAATTCGATGTGAAATGACAACATAGAAATTATCCGGTATATGAGAACGAATTATATGCCAGTCTACGAAAAAATATTAGTTCATTGTTTGACAGCCAGTGAGTCTGTTTAGTTTTTGTCAGTCACAGTTGTGTACAAACGACATGTCTCTTCTCCCCCAGTCAGCCGTCAGCGCCGCTTCCAGCACGTACACTTGTTTTGGCTGTCCCTCGTCACTACCTGACATTTATCTGCTTGCTTCAACACAGACAACCTCTAACACCCGCACCTGCTACTCTGAAACCAAACTTCATCTGCGTGCCGGGGAGCGGACGGACGGACGGGCGGACGGACGGACTGACCGGCGCCGTGCCCCGGGCACTGCGGGCCCCCGCGGCAGGCGCGGCTGGGCGCTGCTGTCCGCGGTGCTGATCCGCCTCCCTCTCGCTTCCCCCGCGCCCCATCTTGCGAGCCCCAGCCTCGGCCCGCTCGCCGCCCCACGGCTCTCACGAGGGACCGGCAACAAGTCTGGCCGCTTGCCCACGCCAGCCGGCACATCCGCCCGTCTATCTGAAGCACGGGAATTGCCCTGTAATACAAACCGCGGGCAACAAAACCCCACCAGGGCCGCTACCCCATCCCTAGATCCGGACTCTCCGCAGCTCGGGCTCTGGCGCTCGTTGCCGCCTCTCCCAGAACAAGCCCCAGCGTCCATTCCTGGCAGGGGCAGGGTTGTGCATCAGGCTTGCCCGGGGTAATCGCGCCGCAACGCCAGGCACGGTTTAGGGAGCGGCGGTTTTCCCTCCCTTCCCTCCAGCAAGGTGCAACCTTCTCTTCTTTTGTTCTCAATGGCAGGAGGGTGGCGGCAGCGGCGGGAAGGGTGGGGAACACTTGCACCTACAAATTCATGGGGGATAACAAAGGACCATACGACGCGCGGATTAATTTGCATTAGGATCCATGAGGGCAGCAGCATTTTACGTCTGCAGGGATTAGCCGCGCCGAGCCCGGGCTTACCGTCCCTATCGCAGAGCTGAATCGCCTCCAGGCTGAGGTTCTTGATCACCTCCTCGCAGGGGCTCGTGGGGCTGCCCATGGTGTGCGCCAGGCGCGGAGCCTCCATCGCGCCCCTCGCCGCTGCCTGCAGTGCTTGGCCGGGGGCTGGGGCTGGCCGGCTCCGGTGCAGAGCCGCGCGGCAGCGCTTCCCGGCGCCGCCCGGCTCGGCTGCGAGCGCTCGGCGGAGGAGGCGGGCGAGGAGCGGATTTGTCGCCGCAGCGAGCCGGGGAGGGGGCAGCGGCGAGGCGGGCGCCCGGCGCGCCCCGGGATCCGCGTTTAAAGGGGCCGCGGCCGCCGCCTCGGAACCGTCCCTTCCCCCTCCGCTCCTTATGTAACTGCGGTCGCATCTCCGCGGGAAGCTCCCGGGGAGCCCGACCTTTCCGAGTCAGGCCCTGCAAGCGGACGGTGCGGGTTCCAGCCGGTCTGCCTCCAGCACAGCTGCCCACCTCCGCGGCGTGGTTTGTTTCGAGGTTACTCCATAACCCGACAGAGTCGTCCGAGGCAGAAGCATCCCCAAGTCACCGTCAGCCACTTCCCCTACGCTAAGCACACAGCCCACCATGACCGCTGGGTGCAATCACACCCACCTGCGAGGGCTCCGCCGTCCACTCTGATCCTTCGATTATGAAAGAAATATTAGCCGGTTTTAGATTGATAAGCCTAGAAAAGCTGGCAGAAGGTTATTGATTCCAAAAGAGGGTGTGGGAATGAGCCATTTCTGGCTATCTGTCCTGCACACTCCCCACCTGCTCTTTTTGTGGGAAGGAGAAATAATCCACATGGTAGAGGTGCCATTCCTATCAAGCCTTTTTGAAAAGTGCTTATTTATCAGTTCCCATCTTCAGGAACAAGAACAAGACCAGAAAAGGAGAAAAAATAAAGAGTAGTACAATAATAAATTACACTTGTGTAGCACTGCACCATCATCAAGTGTGACAGCTCAGCTCCCTCCCCACCACAGGCCTGCAGGCTGGACAAAGGAGCAGCCTCTGGGCCTTAGGGGCTGCACGAGTGCACTGCTTTCTCCAGATCTCACACTGACTTTGGGATCAAGTTCACCATGCTGGAATGGGATCCCCGGTTTCCAGACAAAGTGGTTTAAGTCCATTTCCTACCACACGTTCAAACAAGCATTCCTGGCACTTGTCTGCAGTTTCACCAAACCAAAATTGGCCCCATTTAGCCATTGATCATGAGACATCAACAACCGTTGCATTTAGACACAGCAGTTCATTGCATGTAGGCTCCCACCAAGACTGAGGCTGTGATATTTCTGGGTCACCATTGCATGACAGCAAGTTCAGAGAGTCCCTAAGAAATCTCTAATATCTTTCTGCAGTCCATGGACCACCCAGTGTCTTCCAAGTCCTCACTGATCTGGCACAGTAGCAAGCGCCATGCACAGTTGTATGTCTGTCATTCCACTAACACTGAACTTTGGGATCCTTCC
Organism: Erithacus rubecula; assembly: GCF_903797595.1. Taxonomy (NCBI): domain Eukaryota; kingdom Metazoa; phylum Chordata; class Aves; order Passeriformes; family Muscicapidae; genus Erithacus; species Erithacus rubecula. Next base: position 6,947,706 of record NC_136660.1, read on the forward strand.
ATTCTATATGATGGTTTCCAGGGACACTAATCTCTAAAAATCCAGGGGAGAAGGAGCAATGCTGAGCACCCTTCTTGGGACTGTCTACTCTTTACACACACATGCCTCACACATACTCTTTCTTGTTCATTTTTTTCTTTTTTGTGCTCTTTATTTCTCTGGTGTTTTTAATCGTGATGGAAAATGTGTGCAGAGGGGTCAGGCAGAGAAGAAATGGAATGAGTGGGAAGGGAACCTAACGGAAGAGAAAATGAAAAGGAAGTAACAGGACAGAGAGTGTGAGTCAGTGGGGAGGTGGGAAGGGAGAGGAATATATGAATGAATGCACAGACAGAATGAGGACAAATATAGAATCAGAAAGGGAAGAAATTAAAGTGGGTGAGACTGCATTCATCGGGTTTTAATTTTGTCTCTGACAAGCATTAATTCCCTGGACTGAAGCAAAACCTTTCTCCTTGATATTGCAACTGTTCTTAGCACACAGGCATCTCCTACGTAAGGCTGGAAAATTTCTTTCTCTGAAGATGGTGTATTTAGTCCTTCAGCCTTATGTTCCACATTCATTCCCTTCCACAATGTGGCAGACACTTCAGCACCTCACACAATCTTATTACTTCTCTGCTATAACATTATGTAAAGTCCATTTGAAACAGACACTGTTCTTGAATACTGAGAGAATTCCCAATTTATTCTCTCTGCCTCTATTTTATACACCTTTTTCTCCTCTACTTCTTATTCTATGCAACTGAATTCAGGTTTTTAAGAATGGATGGATTTTGCATAGCTCTTTGGAAGCAGACAGCTTTTGGGGTGTTCCCATTCCTCAAAGGCCTCTCATTTCTCAGCTACCTTGTAGCAATAATCCATGTCTAAGATATATCTATTTCTTTCCCCACACCTTTAAATTATTTTTTTAAAAGAAAAGACTGATTAACTCTCTAAATACCAGCCAACTTCATTATAAGTGTAGAGCAGAGAAACCTTTTCCATAGCTCTGCTTTTCTAAAGCTAGACCTGCCTGAGAAAGTATTTTGCAGAGTCACACTTCAGATTGTGTGCTTCCTTTAGCCTATCACTACTCCCATCACCTGGGCAAGGGATCAACAATTTTTAAAGCTCAAATTACTCCCAGATGTTATTCCATGCAATCACTTGGCAATGAATTTAGTCCTAGGTATTTCACTCTCAGAGCACTCAATGCTCTCATGGCATTTTTTCTCACCTGAGAGAACTATACTCTGCTTGTCTTAACAAGGAATATCCTTGTCTGAGGCACAAGTTATGTTTGTGATAAAGGATGACAGAGTCTCAACATATAATCAGAAAGTTTATTCTGTGACAGATTATCCCTGACAGTGTTTAGCAAAAAATGTCACATATCACAAATATGGGTCAACATTATGTAATGGAAAGTCTGCCAATGGCAGCACAATGTTAGAGACAGCAGAGTGTCATGTGTTTAGAACTGCAAAAGCCTGCAAAAAATTTACTGCAACAATAACCTCTCAGACTTTCAACATTTAGATAAACAGAATCTTGCCAACTTCTGTAGTTCAACAACAACGTCTCTGTTATTACAGGAACCTCACACAAGGAAAGAGAAGTAGCATTTTCTAGTGTGAGCACACAGGAGGAAATGTAAGCTGTGACACACAGCTCTTGCCTGGCAAGGTTCAATAATCTCAGCTCTCCTGCCTCAGCCTGGCATTCACAGTCACCCAGGTAGGTCAGCAAGATCTTGCTGCAGAGCTCCCACTCTACAGCAGAAAGGCAGAGAGGCTGCCAGCAAGCTGGAGAGCTGTGTGGCTTCTTTCCTAAAAGGCACAACCTCATTCATGCCATAAAGCAAGGGGAAAAGGGATTCCTGTGTACTCCTTTTCTCCCCACGATTACAAAGTTTAGCCCCACCTGTGTTGCACCCTGTTTTGGGAAAACTGCTGTGCATTAGCAGCAGAGCACAGCACAGAACTGGGCAACCCCATTCTCACTATTTGAAAACTCCTTTGTAATTCATTGTAGCAGATTTTTATCTGCAAAATATTATAAAAGAAAAAAGAATATAAAGAACCCTCTTTCTCAGACCTCAGCAAGACTCAGAGTTACAGCTCTGCCTTCCCACTTGGGAATAAAAATCGACTTGTGCTATTGCTCAGTGGACTGTGCAAGAAGAAGGCAAAAAGACTACAGACATGGTTTTCAGGAAAAAAAAAAAGAAAACAAACCCAGGAAGGAATTAAAGACAGCATTTTGGGATTTTTTTCCCTCCTATTAATATGTCACTTTTGAGGAGAAAAGCAAAATATTAAAGGACAGATAAAAAGAAGGATGAAAATCAGTATTGAGGGTCAGTCCTCAAAGATGCACTGACTAAATTTAGCAACTAATCCCTGAAGTTTCATGGAAATAAATTCTTTGTAATTTTGCATTCATTCTCTCTTTTCAATGGACATGCCAGTTATTTCAAGTGTGCAAAGGCACACACTTGAAAAAGATTGTTTGCAAAATATTATTGAAATGCCATAGAACTGAAGTAAAATCCACAGACTGGTGACAGAAATACAGAAAACTTACCCCAAACTTAAAACCTTAAGTTGGTATGCCTAAGTGATAGGTATAACTCTCTAGAGTTAGTGTGCAGTGTGACACTGAAGCCTTTGCTGAGACAGACATTGATGTATGACAATTTAGGTACTAGGTACAGTATCTAAGCAGGAACCTCTTTGTTTTTTCTCAGATAACAAGGCAAGAGCCTCCTCAAGTCCTCAAACAATGAGAATGATGGCAGAGTTCCCCCTTTTATACTCTAGGGAAGTCCAAGGCAGAGCAGCAGTGTTTATTCTTGGCTCTAGAGTGAGTCTCTGTCCCTCTTTCTGCAAGGTTAACACCCATGGCCAGGCACCCCAACACTAAGTCCATCAGTGAGGCTCCAGCTCTCCTGGAAATGTCTCTGCCTGCTGTTTTCTGCTTTGGTGTTGTTTGAGATGCTGGGAAGCTCCACAGCTTCTGGGAACTCTCCAGTGAGGTGCATGCAGTAGCTCATACATCTCAAAATGTCTCTCCTTCCCTGCTCAGAGGGCTTCATTTCAGCAATTGCATTCACTTTATGCATTCAGGCTTCTCCTGCAAGGTCACAAACCATACTTTAAAACATCAAAGATGCAGTACTGAGGCAAACCTGTGATTTCTGGCGCCAGGGAACCTACTCACAAATTTGGAAAAATGACTTCAGTGTAGGCAAAACTAGTCTACAACTAAAAAGACAGTCAGTCAGTGAAAAAGACAGCCAAGACAACCACATAAGATAGACAGGGGTAGCCAAAGTTTGAGTCTGCCAAGTCTCCCAATACAGGAATTAGAGGATGTCAATTGCAGGTAATAGCAATAGCTTCAGAACAAATGAAAGGAGATGGTACTTTCTGCAATGGATGTTACAGTTGTAAGACTAAAGGACAGCTAGAAATTTATTCAAGGGAAGGCTGGAAAAGTTCATACAAAAGGAATTGTTTAGATTCCTAAAACCACAAGTGACTATGCTGAGAGTGACTGAGCCCTAAGCTGAAAACCAAGAGTCCAGGGAAGAGTTACTGAAAAATGTTATGCCCTTCATCTTCTGTAAATATCCATTTTCATTTACTGCTAAAGGAGCTGTACTAACCTGGGTAAGTCCTTGGTCTGATCCAAGACAATCAAGAAATGCCCTGCTATCCAACCCTTCATTCCTTACCACCCACCACTGCCACACCATCCTCATTCATAAGGAAAACTTCAGAGTATGGAGCCCTCTGATGGTACTGGCTGGGTGTGCAAATTTCAACCTAATCTAAGCAACATAAACAATTTAAAAGGAATATTCCTCTCAGACCAAGAAAGATTTCAAGAAAATTATAATTTTATTAATGTTATTGATGGTGCTGCTTTCTAAATTTCAGCTTTATGATTAGCTTTATACAGTCTAAATAAGCCTCTAAGAAAGAAAAAATCTTTCATATGCAAAAAAAAATAATTTAAAAAAAAAATTTTCTCCAATGGGCACAAAATACTGTTTAATGCTTGGCATTGTCACTTATTAATTTCATTTTAAGTTTAGCCTCCATCTATGAGATCCAGAGTAACCTTAGAGAACAATCTGAACCTCTCTCCTTTGTGCTGTTAATCAGTCTTCCAATTTTTGTAACCACTTTCACATTTAATTAGTGCCTTATCCTCCAGATATTGGACCATATCTTGACCTTTAAAGGATACTTTTGTCTGCTTATCCTTGACAATGCTGACTGCTATTCATACTTAGTTTCTGTCTACAGTTCAGTGGCCAGTTTTGATACCTTTAAGTGAATTTTAGCCCCAGCTGACTTGTTTCAGCAATTTCCTTAAGATAGTATGTGGCACAGTATCAAATGCCTTTGTAAAAATTTCAATGCTGTTCTGTCCTCTGCCAATCTTCTGGCTTCATCCTAAAAGATGTGGGGGGGATAAACATTATAATTAGCCTGGTTAGGTGTACTGCAGTACACCTGTGTCCTATCAGGGTCTCAATACACTGTTCACCTCCACATAAATGTTTCCCCTTTCAGGTTCTCTCTTTTTTAGTATTTGTTTCAATTTGGAGCCATGCTATAGAACAATAGTTTCCATAGGTACTCTTAATTCAGTTTTTAAAGTCTTCTGACATGCTGACACTTTATTATTCTCCTGATACTTCCTCAATTCTCTGTGGAGTTTTTTAGTAACTAGCTGTTCCATCAGTCCTTTAAATATCTGAAGGGACATCTCAGATGCATTTGTTCAAGTGATGATATTTCATTATGTACTTCTTAGTTGCTTTTTCCCAGCAGCTCATAATTACATCAATGATTTCTTAAGCAAGCCATTATTTAATCTGCTTCCCAATAAACTTCATGGCAACAGTCCATTATTCTTAGGGAGAATAAGAACTGGTCTCAAAATTTATCTCCTTATTACAAATTAATTACAATTAATATTTCATTGTGTTATTGTGCCTTCAAGACAGTCTTATAAGACAGTGTTTTCATATTATTTTTAAGCTCTTGGCAGCTGTTTCAGTGTATCCTCATGCTGTCCCCCTTTCTCTCCTATATGTTAAACTTAGAATATAAAACCCCTTTTTGGTGAACCTCCAGTTTTCTGTTTCTAGCAAAGTTCATATTTTAGTTTCACCCATTTTAGTAGACTGCAGTGACCCATTATCTCTTTGGTGTTTCCCATTTTCATTGGAACAAGACACTATTCTGCTGGCTTTTCATTACAGTATCCTCTCATGTTCCCCCTACTGCCCATCCTCTTTCCACAAAGCCTTTTCTGAAACTCTCTCAACCGATCCTGTGACGGAAATTTTCCTCATAATACTACAACCTTTCACTGGATAACCAAAACTTTTCAGCCAAGAAGGATATACAGTTCATTAATAAAGTTAATGAAGAAAGTCTAAGTGATTAGTTCCTCAGTGTCATCTACTGATCTCATTTTCTTATAACTATAGAGCTATAAGCATTTTGCATAAGCACAGATGGGATCTAGGCTGATGTCACTGCTTTTGTACCATCACAATCTGTTATGACTGAGATGATGTGGCAACACAGGAAAGATACCATTGCCTCATCCCCCACTGCTACCATGAACACAGTCAATTAACTGCTAAGGAAACACCAGGAAGATTGTGTTAAATCAGTGAGAGTAGGAACATCAAGACATTCCTTAGCTCAGAGACTAGACGAGTAGTGAGATCAATCTTAAATTTCTCTCATTTGACTTATTACTACAAGCTCTTATATTGCTTTTCAGATCTATGATTATTTATATATATGTTTTGCATTGACCCAGGCTGGATGCCACTTGCTCACCAAAGCTACTTTGTCTCAGCTGGACATGGGATAGAAAATGCACAGAAAAGCTTGTGGATTGGTATAAGGGCAGGAAGAGATCACTCAGCAGTAACTGTCATGGGCAAAATAAAATTGACTTAGAGAAGCTAATTGAATTTACTACCAATCAAAATCACAGTAAGACAATGAGAAGTAAAACAAATCTGAAAAACACCTTCCCCCACCCCACCCTCTTTTTTTGGGCTGTATCTCCTCCCCAAATAGTGGTGCAGAGAGATAGGGAATGGGGGTTATGGGCAGTTTATCAGAGATTGTTTCTGCTGCTGCTCAGGGAGAAGAGTCCTTCCCCTATTCCAGCCTGGGGTCCTATCACAGGAGACTGTCCTTCACAGACTTCTCCAGCATGAGTCCTTCCCAAGGGCTACAGCTCTCCATGAACTGCTCCAGAGTGGGCCCCTTCCCATGTGGTGCCCCCAGGAACAGCCCAGCATGGGTCCTCCATGGGGTCACAATGCCAACAAACCTGCTCCAGCGTGGGCTCCTCTCTCCGCAGGTCTGCAAGTTCCTCCCAGGAACCTGCTCCAGCGTGGGCTTGCCACGGATTCACAGTGCTCTTTAGGGCATCCCACTGCTCTGGCACAGATCTCCTTTGTTGGCTGCAGCTGGGTCTCCTCTCCCTCATGGATATTCATGGGCTGCTGGGGGTCAGTGTGCTCTGCCATGGTCTGCACCACGGGCTGCACGGGAATCCACTCTGGCACCTGGAGCACCTGCTGCCCCTCCTTCTGCACTGACCTTGGTGTCTGCACAGTGTTTCTCTCACATATTCTCAGTCCTCCCTTTCCTGGCTGTAATTACTTTTGCACAATACCTTTTTTTTTTTCTTCTTAAATATGTTATCACAGAGGCATTACTGCAATTTCTGATTGGCTTGGCCTTGGCCAGTTGTGGGTCTGTCCTGGAGTCAGCTGACTTTGGCTCTATTGTACATGGGGGAAACTTCCAGCAGCTGCTCTCTTAAGCTGCCCCTTTAGACATCCCTGGCCCCTCTCTGCTACCAGAACCTTGCTGCAAAGACCCGAAGCAGTATGTGACTCACAATTTAAATGTCACAAAATTTCACAAGAAACAGTTTCACATTAAAAACAGCAATGAAGAGCTGAACTTTCCATGGGTTTGCTCTCTAGGAATGCATGTCCATTTAACAACACCTTACAAGCATTTTAATTAAACCATGTTCTGCTCTGAGTTATGTCCCACTGTTACTTGTGTTCTGAATACATATCAGTCCTACAGTATGTTATTTATTGGTAGCAATCCTTACAGATTTCCAGTTGTACATACGCAGTGCCCTGGAGTGTTTAAAGCCAGTGTAGGAGTTGTGGCATTCTGTAAGCCTTGAAAATCCTAGAACTGACTCAAAATCTCTTAGTGTGACTGATTCACTGCTCCTGCTTCTTAAACCAGGCTGCACAGGAAGGTAATTGCAAAGGCCATCTTTAGCCTAAGGAGTTTATTTGCCTTAGGATCTTTCTGCAGCAAGTGGAGAGTAGAAAAATCCTCAAGTGTATCTCAAAGGGAGTTCATTGTAGGTACTCAGAGTTGCTCCAGAGGAAATGCTTCCTCTTGATTCTACAGGAAGCAGTGTGAGAAAAACCTTCTGAGACCAAATTTAGTCTTTGTGAATGCCCCTTGAATTGTTCCAATGTGTGTTTGCAAGAGCCATCTTTGATAACCTGCACTATATTCTGGAGTGAGAAATGAGAACAGCTAACAAATTTGGCAAAACTCCCCAGGGCTAACACAAGCTCCTCAGCTCCTTGTCCAAGGTTCAGAGGGCTTAATCTCCTCATGCTGATAGGGACAGGGCTGCCTGCAAAGCAGAACAAGTGTTCATTTATCCAGGCACAGCAGTTGCCTGATGACAGAGGTCAGACAGTGGCTCCTCTGTGACAGAACATGGGTCTGTGTTCAGACTTATCCGATCACTGCTTATCTGAGACCTGCTGAACTCACATCAAATGCACATCATTCTCTCATTTCCTCTATTTCTTCCATATTACTTGCTAACCTGATATCTTTCATTAGTTTTTAAAACCAAATTTACTAGGCTTATTTATCTAATTTTTCTTTTTAATATCAGTATTTTTTTCTTGATTCCCTCAGTTCTTATTTTATCTGTTTTCAGTCTAACCTCATCTACTCCCATCTGTCTGAAAGCCAGCTTCTGATTAATCCATGTACACATAAATTCAATTTAGCCATCAACTGCACATTTTTGGGGTTGATCACATGACATCCACCTGGTTATTTCTGGGATTAGAAGGGAAAATGAGGTAGAAAGTAGCAAAAAAAAAAAGCTTTCTGTGTTGAAGCAGTTGATTCTAATCAATGAAATTAAACTTTACTTGGTTTGTGTGGCAAAGTATTGATTGCCACAGGGAGAAGCTGCTGAAATTTCCCCCAGGCCTGATGAAGCCCAGCCAGCTCCAAGGTGGACCCACCACTGGCCAAGGCCAAGCCCATCCACATTGGTGGTACCACATCCGGATAACAGATATAAGAAGAGGGAAAAGACACTGTGCAAGGGCAATCAGAAGAGAGAAATGAGAACATGTGAGAGAAACAACCCAGCAGACACCAAGGTCAGTGGAAAAGAAGGAGGAGGAGGTGCTCCAAGCTCTGGAGCTGAGGCTCCCCTGCAGCCTGTGGGAAGGACTCATGTTGGATATGTTTGAGGGGGACTGTCTTCCGTGTGATGAACCCCATGCTGAAGTAGGGGAAGAGTGTGAGCAGTCCTCCATTGAAAAGGAAGGGGTAGCAGAGAAAATGTGTGATGAACCAAAGAAACTCCAAATCCCCATTCCCCTGTGCCACTGGTTGGGGAGGAGGTAGAGAAAATCAGGAGTGGGGAAGAAGTGAGAGGTGGGAGGAAGGTGTTTGAAGATTTAGTTTTTATTTCCCATTATCCTGCTCTGATTTGATTGGTAATATATTAAGCTAATTTCCCCTAGCATTTTCCCCATGACAGTAATTGCTGAGTTATCTCTTCCTGCCTTGATTTTGACCCACAAGCCTTTCATTACATTTTCTTTCCCTTACCCAGCTGAGAAGGGCAGTGATAGAGAAGCTTTGGTGGGTACCTGGTATCCAGCCTGGGTCAACTCACCACATAAATTTTCTGATCTCTTGTCCTTAGCAAGCTACTTACATAGCTGCCAGTTGAGAAGAAAGTTGTCTGTGTGGATTTTATCAATTTTATAACATATTGCCTGTCATGCTGTGGAAGTATTAATTTGTACACATAAGTGACAGTAAAGTTTTCCAATACCATATTGAGCACATTAACAGAAGTAAGGGTATGAGGTGGAGCTATACAGTTTTGTATAAATCCCAATCTAGATTAGTGCTACTATTTTGTCTGGACAATGGCTAGACTACTGCAATTTAATTCTTGCATTTTTAAAAGTCATTACATTTAAAAACATATTTTAATGTCATAGCTCCATCAAATTAATTTAGAGATTGCACCAGCTTAATTCTACACCCCCCTACAGTGATATAACTACAGTTCACAAAAACTAAGGACAACCTTCCCCCTTAATTTCTGTATACCACCAAACTGCTCCTGCCAGGAATGAATCAGACCTGGTATTAAGGCAGTAATGAATCCTGTGTTTTTGGAGGAGAGCCAAATATTCACATATGTTAAAATCTCTAGAAATTTATTACTACATATATGCTTGCATTCATAAAATTTATCAAGCAAAGCTATTGAGTAAAGGAAGACATGACATAGAGTGAGCCAAAGGAGATTTAAAATAGAAATATTTTATCACTAACCAATGACTATTTTCATTTGTCTAATAGTGCAACAGAAACAAGTGCCAAATCCTCCATTCTCTGCAGACAGTTTGAGGCCTGAGCTTCATTACCAGTTTTTTATTGTTCTTTCTTGAAGTTGAGTAATATATCACTATAAACTAGGTGAAACAAATGAGGTATAAATTAAGTTAAATTCAAGGATTAATGAGATTAGCAGCTATCAGATCCATAGGCTATCTATAGACTGACCACTAAGTCTTATGCCCTCAGAAGTTAATTACACAGCTATCACAACACTGAAAATGCACAACTGGTCTTTACCTGAATTGAAAACAAACCTTCCCGCTCCTAAAACAGGAGTAGTGATGTCTGACAAAAATGTGGCAGCAAATAATTCAGAGACAAAAGACAGAAAAGTATTCCACAATAGCTTCAGGGCTTCCTCCCATGCTTAGGAGGCATGAGGGATGCTCAGTGACAAATAAGACAAAAATTGTGAAGCCCAGCTGTCAAGAAGAGGTTGGTCCCCCAGTCCTCTCACCAGAAAGTTCAAAATTTACTTTATAATTAACACTTGTAGAAAATTATTTAAAAATGTGCATGATGGCTAAGGTGGGGAGACCCAAGCTCTCTGTGTCTTGGTTCTGTCTTGGTGCAGTGCTTCTGCAGTGGAAGTGGTGCCATGCAGCCCTTTTGGGAGCAGTTGCTGTCAGCAAGTATTATGAGCTTGCAGTCAGTCTGGACAAAGATGCTCATTCCCAAAGTGCAGCTGTTTGGCTGCAAATACCAGGAGTTACCAGGAGTGTCAATAAAGAAACAGGAACAAGCAGTGGGGTTAGACTACAGTCATTTTGGGGGTTTGAGCATTCATTAAAATGACTGCCTGACAGCACTGTCTAAATGGAAATATTATGCAAATGGTGAATTCATCCTCAAGTAAAACCTCCTTCCTGTATCTTGCTGGCAAAAACACTTTATCAACAAATATATCCAGACTGAAATAGATCATGCAACTAGCTTTAGAGAGAATATGTAAGTCTTATCCCTATTTTCTCATTTTGGATTTCTCCACCCTCTCGAGGGGTGATGGTCTGAACTCTGTATATTGTCAAACTCCCTCTGACCTCATCTCAAAACACAGCTGAGTAGAGCAGCCAGCTGCCTTTGCTTGAGCCAGCTGTTCCCAAACCGAGGTTGCAATCCCACATGCAGCTGCAAGGCAGGCACTGAGGGCAGGGTCAGTTCTCCAGCCTATTATGTGGTGCTTCCACAGACTGTGGGAGCAAAAGCTTTGCTATTACAATGATCATGGGCATCTTTCACTGCTTTAAAGTTGTTTTTCCCTCTTCCTCCCCCTCAACTACTGATGGAGTCTTATTACTGCTTGATCCAGCTGAACCCTAAGGCAAAGTTTTCAGCACTGGGCACACTCCTGCAGAGAGAGTTTTGTATGAATTATAAAGTCAGGACATTCAAATACTACATCAATTCACTTCCCACAGGCTGTCTTCAGGAATGCTTATTCATCTTGAAATGATGGTACTCTGAGAAGTCACTTAAGCTCTTAAGCTTTCCTGATCTCATGTCACAACTTCAAGAACAATCAAAAAAAGGAAAGCCTAGAAAAGCATAAAAATAAAACCCATAGTCAGAAAAATTTGTTGCTGCAACTTCTGCTAAATGAAGAGATCACTCCCTGCACAGATACATCATAACATGTTCTACTGTATAGCTCATAACAAATTTTGGTTCAGTCATTTTTGTCACCAAAAGATTATTTTGCTGTGGTGTCCTCTTTGTTTTGGGACACAGACAAACATAAAAGCTCCTCTGCACACACTGTTCTAGAGACTGTAAAGGAGAAGCAAAGGGATGCTCTTCCCACTTCATTGGGGAAGGGCTGGTGGCTATTTCTGACAATCAGATTCTCATTCTGGCAGAGACATCTTAAAAAATCATTTTTTGTTCTCATTACATGTAGTAGCAGTATTGGTAGCCTTTAAAAAACACTCTTGTGTTTCAAAGTTACATTACCACCCAAACACTGGCTGTGCACTTCCACAAAGGCTGAGCAACACATTTCTTACAGCCTTAAATCATGTCTTCCAGGACTGCTGGAGATCAGAGGAGCTGGCATGGGGAGCAACTAAGTACAAGTCACTTGCAATGTTCTACCTGCTAACTAACGAGCAGACAAGCCCTGGCAGGCTGGCTGGAGCTGCAGGCACACAGCATTTGCTGTAGCTCATTTCAGAAATGCAGCACTGCTTTCCTCTCTCGTGCCCTCTGCCACATGCCAGCAAGCAAACAGGAGCACGGGAGCAGCTGACCACTTCTGATGCCAAGGACTGTGTGCACGCTGTAACAGTCTGTGCTCGCCAGCACTTCTCAAAGAAAAGGGGAAGCCAGTGTTCCTCTCAAGCCTTGGGTGAGGGCAGGGAAGGGTGGGGGAAGGAACTCCCCCCTGATCTCTTTATGCTGTCGTGGGAGCTAAGTAGAGGAAGCCAGGTTTAGTAAAGTGTGTGAATGTGGGTCCATGGCCCCTTCCACACAGCACAGCAATTGAGGGAATGCTGTCAGGGCCATGGCACTAGCTCTCTGTGCAGAGTTCACACAGTCTGGGAAAGCTGCAAGGTGGCAGCACGGGAACCCCTCTGCGTCCTAATGCTGTTCCTCCCCTTCCTAGGGCATAGCACAGTGCCTGGGACAGATAGAGAAGTAAATGCAGGGCAGAGGTGCTCCCACAGAGTTACAGAAAATGCTGAGGTGGAAGGGACCCACAAGCATCATCAAGTCCAGCTCCTGGCTCTGCACAGGACTATCCCCACTCTTAAAGCCACTTTGCCCTTCTCTTCCCCAAAATGCTTGCTTCTACTCACTGTCTTAACTTACCAGTGTTTCTTGGGGAGAAGAAAAATAATGGAAAAAGCACAATGGGCAAATAAAACTTGCCATTTCCAGACACCAGCCAGGACATGGTAGTGATGCTCCTCTCCTGTCCCTGCTCAGGGACATATAGAGAAACTATAATTCTGAGGAGTCTGGAGACATCTTCGTGCCATGTGCATCCTGTCTGAGTGTCCCCTCCCCATGCTGCCTTAGCACTGGGTCTGCAGGTTCACTGAGCAGCAAGAAGCTGGTAGAGGGAATGGACTCCACACATTTTCATTGTTCAGAGGCAGTTTATCAATTGTTTGAGGACCTGTCCGGGTCAAGTTTGGTTCTATTTTCAGAGCTGTGTAATGACTGTTGATGACATCTGCCCATGACTGGCAGTACACATTGATGAGTACTGTAAATGACCAGCTTCCATATGTACAGCCACGTGTCTCTGTTCTGCTCCAGGCTGCTGATAAAGATCCACTGGTGGTAGCTGCTGTTTAATATGGTAAATGATTTTGGAGATTACAGCCTTCTCTTGTGTAATCTTCTTACATAAGAACTGAGAAAGAAAACATATGAAGTGCAGAATTGGAGCATCAAAACAGTGGATCTGGACCTCAACATCTTAAAAATCTGACTATTCCAAGCTAATAAAAAGCCAACAGAAATAAAGTTCACCCTCATATATACAAGAAATTTTAATAAGAGCTGCACCTCACCATAGAATCTTGTGTGCTAATCTACTACATGGTACTTAGCTGATCAGATGTTTAGTCAATAACATGTGAGGTAGCTAAGCAAGTCAATTTTGATCTAAGTAATAACTGAACAAAACAGTACAAAAAGTTTCAGAAAACTGGAGCTAAGAGACTCTGAATGGGTTGTTCCTAGAATAGGCTTAGGTCAGAGAAAAACACGTTGTTCTTCCTAACCAGCTATCTCATGGTGAAATACACATTTTGAGACTATTTGTATGCTGATTTATGATTTCAAGCCATGATATTCCATTTGGTCTCCTCATGTGCTACATCAGCAACTCCTGCTGTCTGTTGCTTGTAGCTCCTTTTGCTCATTCCTTATAACTTATGCTTGTAGTAAAGACAGAGGGACTGACTTAAAATGTTTAAAATCTTGGTGGTGGAGAGTGAGGAATGTAAAAAACAAAACAAGATAAAGAGAATAGAAAAAAAGTAAAAGTAGCAGAACGGGTGGAAAATGCTGAGAGGCTCTTTTGTCCTTTTCTATTGCTATCGATTACTGTGTGCTCTGTTCCCTTTATCTTTCTTTGCTGTATCCTGTGTCATACTGCAAGCTTTGAGAACACTGTGCTCAGATACAAGGGCAAAGAGCCAACACATGCGAGACCTGAAAATGCCAAAGAGATGAACAATGTTCACGGGTGGAGGTTGTTTGCAGTAATGTGAGAAATTTCATGCCTACAGAAAAAAGGTCATGATCAGTAGAGGATCTGCCCTGTCTTTACTTCTGAGCATAAGGTATAGAGCACTCACAGATTAACAGAACTCAGAAGAGATGGAAGATTTTAATTGCTCTTGGTTGAGAGTTGTTCCAGTTCATAAGAGAGCTCAGAAAATACTGGAGAAACAGCTCCACTAGCATTTGCTCAAACTTTTAAATGAATTCAGTTTAGCTCTGTCTTTCATATACATTCTAATGAACAAATATGCAGGTGATGAGACTCATAGACAGTGCAATCATTATGCAGATTATTCAGTGAAGGATTTGAAATAGTGCACTGGTAAAGACTGGATTCCTAAAAGAGGCAACAAATGAAATTTCACCTCTGCCTTGTTGATTCACTAGATATAAACAAAAGGCCTTATTCAGAGGGATTTTTTTGTCCTATTCTAAATGCTGTAATGCTGAAATTGTTCAATATTAAAATGTTTTTCCTGCTGGACCTGATGAGCTTCTCAAATGGAAAATACAGCCTAAACATGCATATTTTATCAAAAACTTTCATTTTTTCTTTCCTGTTTGTATTTTTCCCTTAAAATGCAAAATCTTACTTGACATACATTTCCTTGGCAATAAGATCAAGACTGAACTCCGAGAAAAAATTGCTAAAGCTCCTAACATTGACTTTACAATGACAAAACACCGACATAACAAATCCAAATACCATAGAAGCAGCCATCTTCTCTTATGCCCTGCAGAATGGCTCTGGTAGAATGTCAAAAAAGAAGTAAGGAAGAAAAAAAACCCAGACTAGGGGAAAATCTATAAGTTCTTGTTTCATGGTGGAAACAGAGTAATGAGGCATTGATAGTCTCTAGATCCAGTCAGTTAAGAAAATGAGAGTTTCCTGTGTTTATTACTGAATGAGAGCAGCCTTGTGATCACAGTGGCTGATGGCATGAGCCCCCCTGAGCTCTGTGCTGCACACAGCAGCACAGTGAGTCTTCTGCTTTGCTGGGCTGTGCCCACCAAGTGAATCTGTTCGTGTCTCTCACAGATGCTGCACTGGCATCCAAGTTCATCATTCTTTAGACAGACTCCTCAAGATAGCTCTGGAGAGCTGGTAGCTGACTCATAGTGTAACGTACTTAACTGGAATTTCTGAAAGAAGTGTTCTTTGTGAGGCAGACAATGATAGCAAAAACAAGACCAAAGCCAAAACTGCCAATGTTTTTAAACTATTTTGCTCTTATCACAGAGAAACACAGAGCCAGGGGAATTTCAAGAAGTTT
The DNA here is from genome assembly GCF_903797595.1 of Erithacus rubecula. NCBI lineage: Eukaryota > Metazoa > Chordata > Aves > Passeriformes > Muscicapidae > Erithacus > Erithacus rubecula. The sequence goes on from NC_136660.1 coordinate 6,962,965, forward strand.
TTTGCTCAAATCTATATTTTTGATTAATAATTTTCTATACATCATCTCTGCAATTTTCATAAGGTTCTTCCAGTTCTCCTCCTCCTTCCAGTTGCTGTGTTGTTTTCCTTCTAAGCAGCAAGTTGGCTGTCTGGTCTCTTCATTCACTGTGACATTAGGTACTTAAGCCTAAGGCACCAACATCTCTCAAAAGGTTGTGCAGGGTGGCAATGCTTTGATTCAGAAGATGAAATGCATCCAGGCACACAAGTCTGAGTTTCCCTTATTTCTTGACCTGTGCTGACAATGTGCACTCTTTTTTTCTTCCACTCCTAGGTGGGAGATATTCAGTAATCTGAACATTTCTCTTGGACACAAATGCAGCTTAGTTGCAAAAACCACTGAATGCATATGAACTGCAGACCTTATTTATAAGCTGCAGATCAGTGTCATTTGGTGGTCACCAGATAGATGAGCTTTCTTGTGCTCCTATGTACATGCCCCAGTATACACTATTATTTTAAAAGTCACTTATACTGCTTACTAGAATTCTGAAGGAAGATTTTTTTTCCTCCGGTTCTGCAAAGTTTTTGCTTTTCCTTTTGCATTGAAGTCATAGTTCCACTTCTCCTCTCAACCCCCTTTTGCCAAGTTGTCATTTTAATTCATTCACCTAATAACATAGCATACACAGTGTAATTATTCTTTATTTATATAAAATGCCTAAATATTTCCAAGTAATAGAGGGTAAGGCAAACTGTAAGGATGAATCTCTCATGAAGCCACCTAAGACAGAAATCATATTCTTTCTTCCCAGAGTGATGGCAGAAAGGAAGTTTACTGACTCCAACACAGGAGATGATACAGAGAGATTCAGCTCAAATACACTCAGTGGATAAGCAGAGAAGGATTTTCACAGGAAAACATTCTAAAAATAGATCTGGAATTTGATGGCACTGTACTTCAACAATATAATAATGATTATGATAACAACAACCACAACAACAACAACAACAACAGCAACAACAACAACAACAACTACTACTACTACTACTACTACTACTACTACTACTACTACTACTGCTGCTTTATACCTGTTATGGCACCATTTCAAGTAATTAAAAAATAATCTTCCCTGAAACTATAAGCCAATAATTTGGCAATTATCTGCAGGAACGTTTTTAGTGCAGCAAACCCAGAATAAATTCAAGAAATGAAGTTATAAGAGAATCTAAGCAGTAGAAGCTCTTCTGCTTTAAGAGATGTACATGTTGATGTCTAGCTCTAGACATTGCTTCTAAGCTAAAAAATATGTCCCTAAAATAACATGACACCAAAACACAGATTAGGTCAGAAGGGAATGCTGGCAAACACCATCACAACACAGAGATCCTCCAGGCTCCACTTAAGAGTAAATGGTTCCACGCAGCCATGAGTACCCAACAGGAACTTCTGAAAGAATTAATTGTGGCCTACTCAGGTTTCATCTCTCCAGTAAATGTCCTACTGAGAGTAATAAAATACTGGGTAACAGTGGATTACAATATCAGGAGTTCTGAAAACATTCAAAGAGTGACACTCCAGAAGAACCCCTCCTGACTCTATACCCAAATTCCAGGCAAGAATGGTACTGGTGGCATTTTGGAAAGATGCTGATACATGATTAAGACATATTTTTGTATTATGTATTTCTATTTCAAAATATTTGAAATGACCATTAAGTTCTGAAAAGAAATACATAAAAAGCTGAAGTCATTTTCCTCACATTTCCATTATTAGTAAACCACAGTATGATCTTTACATGCTTCTTATTCATCACAAGTGTAAGGAACATAAAATCCCTTAGGAATAGGAAAAAATTATTGTGCAATTACAGAAATGGTATGCGCCAAATTAGGTTGATTTGTTTGGTTTTGAAATGTGAGAAATACAACTCCATTAGAAAATTGTGCCAACATCCTTAGTAGTAAAACCACAAATTTAAGTTTTGAATACACCCTTGCAGCATATTTTGGAGGCAAGCAGGCAGAGACTATCTTAAATCTGAAATAAATACTTATAAAGATGAAAATTTATCTGAAATTATCATCTCCTCCAGTTCTGTGCACTCAAAACAGAAATGCAGTTCCCATGCTTTGTCATGGGCTGCAGCAGCACAGTCCATAAACAGAAGGGCAAAAAAGTTGTGTGCAGTTTAGGTACAAATGCTGATTATGGAAGTCACCTCATCATGTTGCAAAGAAGCCTCATGCCTGGAGGAGCCTTCTGTAAGTGTGTGTCTCTGTAGTGACCTAAACAATGGGTCCTCCAGCAGCCACTGAAGAAACCCGTCCCCTTGGGCAGGACCTGGGCAGCTGCAGGAGACCTGTCCACTGAAACTGAAAGAATAGTTGTCTGCTGTGTACAAGTGCTCATTTAAATTAAGGTTTAATCTCCTCAATCTCTACAGTAATCCTTGATTCTCTGTAATAATATTCACACAGAAGACTCCAGGGTATTTTCTGGCATCAAACAAGTCTTAGCTGCTGGGTTTGTTCTGGTTTTACAGACTTGTGCATATCCATTTTCTTTTATGTTCTGAGAAATATGCAAGGCAGAAAAAAAAAATCACTGTTTGAGCATTAATTGGATGATAATGGCAATTTATGGATTCGAAGGGGAGAAGAGGTGCTACTAGAGTGTGTAAAGTGGGCAGCTGGCACAGTAGCTTTTGCCAGCATTTGTGTCAGCGTGGGAGTACAGCAATATGGTAGCTGTTAACGTTGCACTCAATAAATATCTCCCCATATGTGAAGATGTGACTAGCCTTTTGGAGGAAGAAGCTGAGTATTCTCTGTATCTGTGTAATCCCCACAAATCTCAGCACGCCGTCATGTGCGCTTAAATATTGTACACGTAAAATTTTTGAAATTCAGCATACTAGGGAAGCACTGAAATAATAATGAAATAATTCACACATTGAATTGTCTGGAGAAAAAGAGTGTAATGCTCAACATGGCACACTTTTTCTCAGTTGATTCAAGCCTTAAGGAAAAATACACAGGCCTGCTGTTGTCCAATGCACGTGACAATTTTTGTTACTATGTGACTTGGATTCTGTATTATGCATTTGTGCATTCACAAAGGCATTTAAGTTATTTCCAGCTTTCTTTTGTTGATGTTAGAAGGAAGAACGTTAAAATTATTATTTTAGTAAAATGTTTCTGTTACACATGAATTTGTAACTATTGGAGTTACACAGCAAAAAAGATATGTTGATAAAAATGGCACTAGACATTTTTGGGGTATTTTTCTACAGCTATTTCTTGCCATGAGGCTTCCTCCTGTGGATTTTCTACAGCCCTTACACAACTATTAACTACATTCTTTTAACAGGGAAAAAAAACCATGGTGTTAGGGTTCTGTCCTCTAGTCATGTTCTGTTTTCATTTTGCTATGACATTTTTTTCTGTGAGGAGTGCATCCACCCTTTCTCCACCTCTTCAAAAACCTTCTTTCCCTGCCTCTGTCCTCTACTGCTACAACTCTTCTGAGTGTCATCCCTACATAACTACTAATTCTGAATAAATTCCACAGCCCCATTCCCTTAGAAGAAAGCCCTCTACAGTAAAAATTTATCATGACATCAACAACCAAAACATCATGATTCTGAAGAGTTAAACCCACTGAGATTTTCAAACATTTTTGTCTGTGCAATCTCAAAAACTTGATTTATAGATGCAAGCAAAACAGACAGAACTGAAGCAAACTCAAATATATACTCAAAATATATACTCAAAATATAAAACTATGTAGCAAACTGTCCAACCAAACCACTTGTAATATCAAGTGGCTATACAGGTAGAGAAAATTTTCCACTTGGTTTTAATGGTGCCTATTCACTCTCCAACCAGCCAACAAAATGAGGATTCAACCCACGGAACATCACCCATACATTTATTTTTACATTGGCATAAGCATAAACTGTCTTTTATGAAGGAATTTGGGAATGTAAGGTGGTGTAGGAAAAAAGACAGTATTAAATGACAGTGCTGTTTCAAATAAAATGACAAAATGCCTTACACTGAAGTGCATTGGGTACTATGATGGACACAAATGCTCTTGTATGGATAGGAAATTAAGTTTTATAGTTTCATATGCAAATATAAGAAGGGCCGTTTACACTTTCTTACTGAAAATCTAATGACTCACATTTCTTTATAAAACACTTTCAACAAGCCTCATTAATGATGCTATTTACATTCACAGTTACTGGCATAAGCACACAAAAAGAGAAGATACTTTCTCCCCCCTATGTCTCAAGCCTAAAAACTTGAAATTTATAAATGTAGAGAAATATCAAACAGCAACACTGCTTCATAGCAAAACCCAAGCATAAAATAGCACCTTCTTAATGGAAATGAAGATCCTGAAATGTTGCTCTGGAAAGTGAGACATCAGCAGGCTGATTTTAGCAGCAGGTGGCCAAGAAATACTAAGGCAGAGGTGGAATTTTTTTCCTGCCAGCATGGGGTCAGCCAATCAAAGAGAATTGAAGAGGTCATGGGGATGGGTCTGGATCTTCCTCAAGAAAGACAGAGGAGTGGGGAACCTGAGCACTCTGCAAAGTCACTACTTCTCTTCCAGTTCAAGAGCAAGGCTGTATTGTGCTGCTGTCTTATTTGTATTTACCAAAGAGGTGAAAGAGCAGTCTCATGCTGCCATCACTAGACCAGCACCACAGCAGTGAAATTGAGGGATGATCTCCTGCCTTGCTCTCTCCCATGGCGCTCCCAGCTCCCCAAGGACACGGCACAGCAGGGATGTGTGCACTCACACACTGCTCAGAGCAGGCTGAGATCCATCCCTGTGTCTGCTGCTCCCAGCTTGGATCACTCTTTTCGAGCAGATCCTACCTGGTGAGTTAGGCCTGGCTTGTAGCCAGTCCCTGGGTGGAGTTCTGTCCTGTGGATGCTGTTGCATGGTTTGTGTGTTCGGTAATAACATGATAAAGTGCAGCCATGGCTGTGCTGGCCAGCTGTCTTCAGCCTGCCTTCCAAAAGCCAGACAAGGCTTGGGAGAAATACCAGTGGGGAAATATAGAAATACTCTATAACTGCATTTTGCATCGAGAGTACTCTGCTATGACAGAGATAGTGGTATTTTGGAAAAGTTTCTTAATCAAGCAGTAAATAATCTTGTATCAAAATAAAGACAGCTAGAACTTAATACCATACATTACTAACTTTCCAATAAGAATTACAATGAAGGGAAAAAAAATCAGTTAATCCAAGCATGCTGATCCATACATGAAAACAGAAGGTTATATTTATGAAATTTATAAAGCCAAGTACTCTTTGTTTTATAGTCAATCACTGCATTAGTGGGGTTTAGAATGTGAAGGGAACTTGAAACAAAACACTTAGCTGCAAAGTAAAAGCACCTATTTCTTAAAATAGGTGCCAAAATAAATAGTCTTACATTCCACTCTGTAGAATAGAGCATTTTGCACATGTATAAATAAATCTATAAAATTCCACTCAGAAAACAAATAGCAAACAAATAAACAAACAAACAAGTAAACCTTTATCCTTCAGCATCTGTGATCCAAAGACATTCAAGTCCAAGAAAACAAACAATTTGATCTTTGTTAAATACACATAATAAAAAGCATGTCTAAGCAACCCTTCAGAAGAGGGCATCATCTCTTATATGTCATTTCCAAATCACATATATGTACTCCCATCCTCCAAAAATAAGTTTTCATAAGTATTCATTACATGGAAACAGCCATATTCTTTTTAACAGATGGGAAACCTGATGGACTGGGATGCAATGAATCCTTTATTTGATGATTTCAGGAAGAGATATATTTGATTTTGAAAATTGATTTTAGAAAGTTTTCTGACTTCATGGCTTAGGAGAAGATCAGCAATGTAGAAAATACAATTAATTGTATGTTGATAAATTCTGGAAATGTGTGGGAATCAGACAAAAAAGAATAAGCAAAGTACATATCTGAAGAAAAATACATACTGTAGTCATCCTCATAACATGGGTATTCCCACTCGACTCCCTCAGTCATTGCATACTCAGGATTGCATCAAGCCATTAATTGTACAGTGAATTCTCCTTCTGCTCCCCATCGCATTTCCACTCCCTAGTTTCCACATATCTAAGCATCCCATTTATTTTCTTATTTTCCCTTCAGGCAGTGGGTCAGGTTCTTCCAAGCCCCCCATCCCAGTTTCTGTGCTCTCTTTAGCCCCTTCCTCTCCCAGTTGCTCATCTCTCTTCTGGTCCCCTCTGCTCCCTCTCTCAGTCTCTGCCCCAGGGGTGCTGTACCTCATGCACAGGGATCCCGGCCTGGGGGCTGCCTTGGCTCACGCTGGAGATGGCAACTTCTCTGGGGGCTCTTCCCGTCACTGAGGGCTCCACACTGCCCTGCTGCTGCTCCTCCCCCAGCTCCTGCCAGTCCTCTCATTCTGACACACAGAAGAGAGGTTTTGTTGAAAGTTGTACTGGGGCCTCATGAGGGAATGGTCCTGCCCACTCTGGCCACTTGCCAGACTCCAAAGACACCTGAAGGGAAGGGTCACTGAGGGTCCTGGGATATTGCTGTTCCCATCCCAAGGGCAGATGGGCATGAGCTTTGAGTTCTGAAGACAGTGCCTACCAAAATCCCTTTGCAGCCAGCACTGCTGGTAACCTCCCAGCACCAGAACCGGGGAGGCTGAGCAGGGGAGAGGAGGAGGTGGCTGTGCAGCCAGGCTTCCCCTGCTGCCACTGTCACCGCATTTGCATTGCAGGGAGATGATCTGGCTGCCTTTGTGTGGCCCTTTGGCAGGAGCCCAGCAGCATTTCTGTGCCACTGCTCACATTGTACTGCAGGAGTATAAACACAGGCTTGTCCACAGTACTCTCAACAGCTCTGGAGGAAATCCATGATTGCCCAGTGTCAATTAGGCCAGAGAAGCTGGGCTTTCTGTACACCAGCTACTGTCCTTATCCTAATACCCTGTCTCTTGTAGGAATGTAGAAATTCACTGGTGTCAGAGAAATAGGGCAGTACGGCTTTAATGCGATAAATATTCCCATTCAGAGCTTGATGCTACAAAAATGTCTAATGCTCCACTGTTTCTAAAGACTCAGACTGGCCAGTACTTAACATTTCTCAAGACCATGGCAAAGCACCACAGAGATAAATAAATGAGGCAGCAAATATATAATTTTTGAGAAGAAAAAAGAGAGTTGCTAGTGTGAGGAGAAAAATTATTTTGAAACCAGAAAATGCCATCTCAACCAACCCTTTCCCTACAATATAAATATTTAAAAGCATAAACCATGTTATTAATACTCTACTCCATCCTGTCTAATATCTCTTTGACAGAGAGAATAATCCTGGAAAACATAAAGATAAGGTCTTTCATCTACCTAGAAGTCTTAGTACACTACTAGCTAGGCACTATATATGAGCTACTTAGATGAACTACTGGACCATTATGCTGACTTTGCCTGGATTTGCATGACCACACAAATTTCCAAGCCTGAGAACACAAGAAATAGATCATGAAAAAATCAGCAAGGTTAGTCCTCTCCAAGCTTTAATATCTCTAGACTGGAAAAATTCCACTGTGCTTTCTGATTTTAGTGCACAAACTTGAAACCCTCTGGCCTTCCTTGATGATCTTCCTGCCTCCTACAGCCCTAACTGGACAGACACTGGTCCAGTCTGTGACAAACATGGGGTGTCCACCTCCCCCTGGGCCCCCCCATGTACAGAGCAGGAGCTCATATTGCTCCTACAGTGAACTCTGGGGAAATTCCAGCAGCTCTAACAGAAGCTAGTGTACATCTTACAGCCCCAGATGATGTGGTATTTTTTCATTTCTCTGCTATCACCTGGGCAGAGCTACTTTGCCCACAAGGAAACCCTTGCCTGTTTGAAGTATGTGGTAAAGTGGAGAATGAACATCTAGGAAAGCGTGGATGGGCAAGCAGAACCTCCATCTTCTGTTTGCCTGTCCCACACCAGAGCAGACAGAGGGGTGAGGCATACACTGTAACATTCAGCTGCTGCTTTTCTTTTCTGCATCACAACATGGCATTTCATGAATAACCCCTTTTCCACAAAGACAAAAGCAGGATTTTGCTGCTGACTTCCCTAATGCTGCAGAGACCAACTGATTAAACTCTTTGTAAATGCTTGTAAATTATCTTTATTGCACTGACTTCAATGAAGCTAGACAAACTTATACCCACTAGGGAACAAATCCTCAGATATTACTGAAGTAATATACTATTGGACAAACAAATATAGTTATCAGTTTAAATATGAATATGAAAAGAAAAATAATCTTTCTCTTTCGTAGAAGCTGTTACCCCATCAGATTTCCACAGGACTATAAAAGTCTTCAGGCTACAGACTTTTTTTCTCTCTACCTTTCACCTGAAATTAACATTGTTTTAAATAAATGCAATCTTTTAAATTTTTCCTATCCAAATTCAGTTACTATTTCCTGCTCGGAATTTAATTTTTAATAAGAAATTAAATATGTACCCTGATCAAAAAATTAGTTTCCTTTTGAGTTAATCAAATGTTAAAACTCTGGGGAAAAGAGATGGCACTCTGAAGAACAGAGCCATCTACAGAAATCTATTTGATAATGGTGTCCTTCTTTCAAATCCAAACATTTTCTTGATGTAGAATACAAATTGAGCTCTAGTGTATAAGTCAGCTAGGATTTCAAAGTTGGCCTTTATACTTTGCCATTAATTAATTCTGTCCAAGAAATTCAGACAAAGATACAAACAAAAAAGTTCTCTAAATACATTACATAAGGCATTCAGAATATTCTAATTCATTCCCCTCCAGGAACACAGCAGAGTCAAAGAATAGTGTACACAGCATGTTTGGACTGCATAAAAAGCACTAGAAACTGTAAGAATAGTTTAAAACCCATTTATTTAAAGCTCTCCACTATAAGAGCTATTGTAGAGTATTTGCTAATCAATCTACACTTCTGAATTCTAAACAATTGCAGGCTTAATGAAGTGTGCTTTTCTTCACTTTCGGATGCAGGAACAAAATTTCCTATTAAAAGGGAGGAAATGCAAGCAGAAGGCAGAAGACCTCTTCCAAAAATCACTGGAACTTCTGAGTAATTTAAATATTGGCTAGAAAGTCAGAAATTCCTGTTTGTGATCTGAGAAAGAAACATTCTTTCCCAATACACCCCATGTAGAGCTTTAAGTCAGGTAGAACAAGTCTTGTTTTGTGATACAATGAAAAAACCCTTCAAAATCAAGGAAAACTCATAAAAGTTACTCCAATTTTTTTAAAAACTGATTTTCTTGCCATTGTCAAAACATAACTGAAACAGAATCTGAGAATATGGATCAGTGGTCAGTCAGCATAGTGAGATCTTCCAAGCTGAGTAATCAAAAATGGTTTGTGCTTAGGAATAGCTGCCACAGCAGGGAGTAAAAACAGAGCAGCTATGTCTGTTTAGCCTGGAAGTACATTCAGAGTTTCCTTTTTCTCAAGATTAATTTATTTCAAGTTGTATAGAAACACAAGGGAAACCTATCCTCTCACATCTTTGGCACTCAACTTAGTAGCATTCATTTACCTGAAAACCAGATTGTCAGACAGGGGAAGAGGAAGAGTTACAAGTGAATTGTCAGAAAGTAAAAGAAAAATAAAAGTGAAAAGTAGGCTTTGTTGTGCTCCCCACTAGCCCACAGTATGCAGATGGCACCTTCTTCCTTGTTCCTCCTGTGCAACAATTTCTATAAAAGACCACAGAGCTTAGTTATACCACAGTACTATAGGTACCATTAACTTCTATAAGATTTCCCTAGGCCATTATCTCCTACTCTTAGCTCATTATTCCCTGGAGTCCAACTCACAGAATACTAATGTGGCAGCTCCTTATTCATGCTAGGATCTTGTATGGTCATTGTTTTTGTGTAACCTATCTCATTATTTTCTGTACAGTGACACCTAGGAAAGTCCCACACCAAACTGGATACTTTATAGGACTAAATTTCTAGCACTTGACTGTGAGCATGCTGCATGAGAAAGCCAATTTTTGGCATCCTCTTCAGTTTTTATTATGACACAGACCTACAATTATGGACAATCTTAGCAGAGTTTTAGGTTACAATAACTGGCAGCATTGCCTGGCAATGAGAAGATGCAGTTCCTGTCAAGGACAGAGATTAATTCCAGTGCCTATATGGGCACAGAGAAACATATGTATATATATCTATTTTTCTTTGATCATGTTTGATAATGAAGACTATATTTCTATCATGCAAATTTTGAGGGGTTTGGGGGTTGTGTTTAACATGCATTATAATTGGTGCAAGCTGTTAAAATATTCATCAATGCTCTTTAGGCACTGAACCAATGGCACTGAAAGGCAGAAAAGAAAGAATTTCGCTTACATATTGTAGGAATCAGCTACTGGGAACAGTCTGAATCCAAACCAAGAGAAGATCAATGATTTACCTCTTTCCTCCCTGTAATAAATTCCAAATGTTCAGATTCAGTCTTTTCAGTCTGCCTGGAAACTGAAGCTGCAACTAAAACCATACTGAGACATGTCTGAATGCACTGTCTCCCTCACCTAAATATCCCAAACCCAGAGGAAGCTGAGACCTGCATTCTCAGAGCTTATCTGTCTTCAGAGCTTTGTAGTCTCTTATTCAAGAAGTTGGATTTTCTCTGAGATATGTGGCTTGGAAATGAATCTGGCAGGATATAATCCCTTTTGTTGTGTAATTGGAAAAATTAATATCTTCTTTTGATATTAACATGGGTTTCAGAGGAAAGAGGAAATTCCACTTTTCCTCAGAAAACAAAGCCCATCTGATCCCACTTCTTTGCAATGTATAGACAGATATCCAGGCATGAAAAGCAGGCTTTGCCATTTGCCCATGAAAAGCAGCATCATACGATGCTATCTGTATTTTTATTGAGACTTCAACTTACAGACCACATATTCTGGTATGGTGACAGATGAATAGTTCCATGGCACAGCATGGGATGATGGCCCATTATACGGCTAAGGGTCTGTAAGGAAGGTTTCCATGACAGCACTCAGTGTATCATTGGTATTTTGGAAATAACACTCAGCTTTGACTTCTGGCTTCTACAGATTTTACTGTTCCCATGAAACATTATACTCAAAAAAAAAAAAAAAAGTCAGGGCTAGCATGAATATTTTACATACAGTCAGGAATATCTGGAAGTGATATTCTTGTGATAAACTGCAGAGCTAAGTGATAAACCACAGAGCTATTTGTTAATTGTACCTATTAAATATCTTTAATTACCTGTTCTACACTCTGGCCAGTAACCATTCTGTCTTGGGACTTATTCTGAAGTTTTATACTGTTGAACAGGTCCAGACAGCTGACATTTCCAGCCTGCTGTCTGCATTAAGCTGTAGGTTTTTTTGAAAAAAAAAAAAAGTGATTCAAAGTCCAAGAGAAGTTAATTTCAATCCTGGGAGAAAAAAAAAAAAAAAAAAAAAAAAAAAAAAAAAAAGAAAAAAAAGAAAAGAGTGCCTTTCTATATATTAAACCATGATGGTTTATAAAGCACAGCACCTTGCTCCACAAAACTGAGGATGAGTTTAGCACGGAATGACAAGGGAGAGTTGGGATACGAAGGACCTTAAGAATACTTCACATTTAGATATACATAAAAGCTTTTCTAAGTAAAGTTAAAATTGGTTTTGCAGCTGTTTATTCCCCCACATTAGGACAGGGACTTTCAGAGGAGTCTGAGGGAATTAGATGCCCAGTTCCTATTGAATTTCAGTAGCATTCCACCTCTTAACTCCAGTGTGCTCTCTGAGGGCTTTGAGATGAAACACAGTTTCTGTAACTGTGGTTTTTCAAGAACAAGGCCACAATACAGGCCTTATCTGCAGCACAGGGAGAGGTCCCGTGCAACTTTCTGCTAGTTTGGAAATGAACACTTTTCTCAAACCACACATGACTCTGCTAAAGCAAAACACACTCACATTATGCATATCTGTTGGTAATCATGTACTTACAATTTATATACAATAAAATATCTAACTGGCTGCAATCTGCTTAAGGAGCTTTTCTCTTAACAATTTGAATTTCAAAGCACAGACAAAACTGCAGAAGGATTGTAATTGTATACAAGATCTGAGCTTAGACAAATTATCCACATGGATTCTTAATCTTTTGTGGGCATCCAGTACTCCTTAATCAGTGTAAAAAAGAAGTCAATAGTAAATACAAACACTGAGTGACAATACAAAAACATGGGTTTTCAGGTACATTTGAAGTTATGGAACAAAAAAATCTCTCTGATAAAGAAAAGAAGATATATTGTTTCCAAAATGCAGCTTTTATTTAATCAACTTCCCCACATTTTTAGAGGATTATGAGCAAAATCTGAAGATGCAGAGAATGAAGAGTACAGAATTCCTCAGCTGTACTTTCATGGACAGAGAAGAGACCTACTCACATAGTCCATTCCTAAAATAAATCCCAAAATGTTTTCCTACATCAATGTCAGGCGCTAGCATGAGCCACTGGTGTCCTAGTTTTCTGCATGCTCCTCCATTTCAAGCTCCAAATAAGCCAATAAAATATACCAATGCATTTTTCCATCCTTACAAATGTTTTCAATAGTCCTGCACCCTGTCAGGAAAGAAGTTTTGCTGAAGTATGGCAAGGAAATGAGGCTTTTTGCTCCTGTTTTAAAGAATGTACTGATTTAACTTGGGAAAAGTTGCATGTAAAGGACTACCTGATATCCTTTGATAACAGGCACCATAAAATCAGAGCTTCCTCAGGAATCAACAAGAACAAGATGCACTGGTGTCACCACAGTTAACTCAGCACAGCACTTACTTTGCACTAAGCCATGGTACTGCATAATGATTAACACAGTAAGGATTTGTGTGAGAGACCAGGGTAGGAGAAAGTGTAAGGCCCTTAGACAACCTTAGCAGAGAGGGTGCTACATGTGATAGAAATTTGTTGCTTCTCTAAACTTACAGCAAGGGAGGAGTGAGATAGAATCCTGAGGAGAAGACAAATATGAAGCAAGGGGAGGCTAAGCTTATTGCACCAACCTGCCTCATCCAAAGCTAGAAGAAAGCAATGCTTAATCTTCTTCAGGGTTGGGTAGCATGCTCAAGAGAGATGCTTGGCTCTGGTAGATTTCTTCAAAAGGAAAGGTAGTTGTTCAGAACTTGTAGCCAGACCTGCTCAGTTATTCCCCTGCTTTCTATCCACAAGTCTCTTCTTACAGACTTGCTTCATGTTCTTTGAAAAGATCTTAGGTTAGAGCATGGCACTAATAATGCCAAGGCTGTGGGTTCAATCCCTTTATAGGCCATTCACTTTAGAGCTGGACTTGGTGATCCTTTTGGGTCCCTTCCAACTCAGAATATCATGTGTTTTCATAATTTGGAGAAGTTTGGTCTGGGGGAAGAGGGCAGTATTCAATTTCTGAGGAATGCTAATAGTCACAAGAAGAAGTGATGGTAAATTTCTTGATGGGATGCCCCTGGAATCTATGTAACTGCATGTAGGGCTGTCCATTGCTACCTCAGCTCATTTATGAGGTCCAAGCAGCACTCGTTTCCACAGGTAAACATTGTTACCTAACGAAAAAGAGTAAATGGAGAGAGGAAAAAAGTGCTGCTCAACCACTTTCTCCCCTATTTTTCTCATCAGGCTTTTGTTAATTCTTTGACAGTGTTCCCTATCCTCACCTAAGTACAAGATAGCCATGTTGAGGAGGACATGCATGTAGGCATTTTCAGGATACAGGAGCTGGAGAATTTCCCAGGTAAGTAGGCACTCTGAGCCCACAGAGAGGGCTGGCTCTTCGCCCTGCATCCCCAGCTCCAGAGACACTTCTCACATGTGTTGCATGCCCTGCAAGACTGACAGCTGGCTCCTCTCTGTTCTACAGCCTTCTTGGCAACATTCCTTTGGAAAACACATTGTACAAAAACATGGGATGACAATCAAACAATCCTACAGTGAAGAGCAAAGCAACACCATGTCAATAAGTGAGTTTTGATGATAAGGTGCTCCCAATCCAAACAAATCTGGATACGCAACCTACTCAACCCAAAATCAGAAAATAAAAATGAAGTATAAATTTACAAGTTTTGAAGGAAGCCAAAGAGGACTTTGACTTTCTGCCTTTCTTGTTATCTTGGAAGCTGACAAGCTTTGAGCTGGCAGAGCGTGCCTTACTTACTGGGACTGTCCAGCACAGGGAGGACTGAAGGAAGGCTGCAGAGAGCAGGTACAGGAAACATTCATGGGCAGAAACAGCAGCACTTTTCAGCAAATCAGAGCATGGAAGTGTGCAAAGCACTTAGATACCTAATTTTAAAAATTGTGTGTCATAGGGAAGTGAAGATAAATGCATTTGGGGAAGAATTTTACTTCTGCTCTGAATGTGCTGGCAGCATGATATTGTGTACTTGGCAAGTTTCCCTAAAATCAAAGCCTTAAATCAATGGGCTATGTATGTCAGTATTTCTTTAGCTCAGAGACAGATTTCTTTTCTAGGTTTTCTTTTCTTTTTCTTACTGACAAAAATTTCAAGGAACACTTGAGCTGTAGAAAATACATTGCAGACCCCTACTTTTAAACAGATGCTATTTTAGAGAAGCTGATAAAGTGCTGGGGCTCCCTAGTTGTTTTGCTTCCTCTGCCTTACTTCAGGGAGAGCCAGCTATGTAACATCTGATGCCTACAATTCACTCATCAGCAGCTATTCTGCTTTTTTTTTTTTTTTTTTCCAAAGATAATACCAGGCAACTCTGATTAGAGTTGATGTAGATCAATGTGAGCCTTTACTTCCATTATATTTAAGGGGACATACGATTTATTGATTTGCGTATCAAATTTTAGCACACGCGTTTTTTGTCTACAGTCAATGCAGCAGATCTGCAAATCCAAATGTCATTCAGTACAAAAACAGAGTAATATCAGGAAGATTATTAGGCAATGATATTGGCATAGGGCACAATTATTTCATAATTTCAGCTTTTAATATGTAAACATAATTATTTGAGCACAAAGTTAGAGCCCTGAAAAAGCATTAAATCTTAAAGTCCCTGCTCTGCAGGGGTTTATGAAATAGCTGCTCGCTTGATTTAAACATGATGTCTAATTTGTAGATATTTAAAAATAATTTAAAATTAAAAGCTAATTTATCTTGTGCTGTTGATAATTAGTTAGAAAATGAAGAGTTGCTTTTTCTAAACAACAACAAAAAGCCCACATACTGTGCTGCTGTATATCCTTTGCTTAATATGCCTGTTTCTTCTTGTTTTTCCTGAACAATGTGATCTGATTATACAGCTGAACTTATCACTAGAGTCAGGAAATAGGTAAGATTCATCTCACTGGCCATGTACAGGCATGCACACGATTTAGAGTGATTTAGTCTGACAACTGCCTAGGCTCCCTCTACAGTCCAAGAAGCAGGAAAGGCACCTCACTCCATCCTAAGCTTGGGATCCTCTCCAGTGACCAGCTCCACCTACACCAAGGCTGACCTTGGCTATGTAGCTGAAATTTATAAAGCCAAATGCAAAAGACATGGGTCCCAGCTGCAGTGAAAGCTGCTGCTTTTACTTAAGATCAACTCTGTTTAATTTCACAGGTTTGACCCAGCCCCGGTGCCTCTCTTCAGCAACCCATTACAGGTTACTTCCGTGAGATTAGTGCATTCTTATTGCCAGGCAAATGCAAAAGGGACTTGCTGAATCATGTCCTAAGTCTACAAGAAAGGCTGATGCTCACTTGTTAAAACCCATATAAATTATATGCCATTCTTAATAGGGTTAACAATATTAAGGGCAAAGCAAACTGACAGCTGTAGTGTCTCTAACAGATGAGTGGAGCTTTTAGCACCTTTGACCATTCCTGCTCCTTTCCTTGAAGTGCAGAAATATCATTCACATTTCTTTCTGCTTGGAAAGAAGGAAAAGGAACATGGAAAATAAGTTAAAACTGATGAATGACAGCATGATTGTCCACTAAGAAACCATTGTCAGCCACTAATGATTCATTTTTTCCAGGGCATAATGTACATCTATCATATATCTCTTGCATGCTAGCAGCGCTGAAGCTGGGGACAGAGAACACCGGTTTTGCTTTTGCTGTGTGAATAAAGCCATGATCCGATGTGAGTGACTCACTGCTGTTGTGTAAGCTTGTAAGCATCTTTGCGTGAAAGATGAAGGCATTTTAGATGAGCCTGCTCAAATCAGTATCATCCTCTCAAGCTTGAGGACATCGTTCTGAAGAAGACAGACTTGAAATGCAACAGGATTTGAGCAATAATATGGAATAAAATCTTCCAGTGTTCCAGAGTTACTGGAAAAGAAATCCATCAAAGATCAGCTAAGAAATATTTACAATTTACAGTTCAGCTTGGCCATGGAAATGCCTCTGGTCAGGATCTTTTTTGAACTGCAACTCCAGTCATGCAACATTTCTGAGGAAATGTCCATTTTAGTCCATTTAGTCCGTTCTAAGTCAATTTTAAGGAAGTAATAGGTCTGAAACACACACTAAAAAGAAGTTAGTTTCATGGTAATATTTTTAAGAATTTGTTTCAACAAAAGAAGATTGATAAATTTCTTCAATTATTATTTGCAGTTTTAAAGGAAACTTTATTTCTGTGCCTCCAGTTTCCATTGAACTTGACCTGCCAGGATGAATGTGTGCCCATATTAAACCCCACAGAATTGCTGTCGTAGGCTGGGTACCAGTCCCTGCTCCTGTCCTCCTCTGCTCAGCCATACCAGCTGCTTGGATGACTGGGCAGCAGAAAAGCTACCCTGAGAGCCCACAAATGCCCTTTGCTCCAGGACCCCCTCCCCTCTCTGTGGCTGCTGTCTCTGCCTCCATGTGTTGCCTGATGCATCTAGAGGAGCTGCTTGGCTCACAGGGCAGCACACACCACTTGCCTGGGAAGTGGCAGTGGCTATGGAGCCTGGGAAGCAGGGAGGGGTAGAGGTGTCCCATTTACAAGAACTGGTACATTCCTTTGTCACAAGACTCAAAGGCACATGTGGCCTTTCTGAACTTAGAGCTGTTATTTCTGGCACTGGTTCCCACTATCTCACCTATCCTGGAAACTCTATTAGCAGATAGTGCACGGATTACATCAATCACAGCCAAACATGAAAAATCTTGCAAAAAATTCATCATCTTGCCTTTGCAGCCTTGCCTAAGAGATGACATAAGGAAGATAATACAAACTTGAGAGACAAAACTTGTTTAGCAGGCCCTTGTTCTTTACTCATCCAGGACAATGTGTTGAGCTCTGTTGGCTTTGCTTCCCTGGGCAACTGCACTGAAGCTGGAACACTTCCCCATGCCAAATGCTGGCTTCCATTTTATAGAGCTACATAATTCGATTTGCTCTGGTGGTTCAAAAGGTCAGTGGGAAAGGGCTCCTGTGGAGAGGAGAGCGAGCAGCTCTCTCTAACAAATGGGTGCTTGCCTTGGAAAACAGCACATATCTGTTCACATGAATCCAAACTGCTAAAGCATCCTGCTGAGAGTGAGCCTGCAGCAGGAAGGGACTTTACAGATCTTTCAGTCACCAGGAGTTACACAAACAAGAGCCAGAAAAAACATTTTGCTCTTTAAAAGGGAATCATTATATATAGTGCTTGATAAAGTTCATTCTCGTAATTCATGGAATTGGGAGGGATAACAGGACCTAGTTGTTTGAGGAAAGCATTCAGATGTAAAATGTAACCTCAACTTGGTAGTGGTGTTGTGACAGGATACAGACAAAAGGATATTCAAAACACACAGCTAAGAAAGTGGAAAGAAAATCTGACTCCCAATTGCCATATAAGGACAATCATGGCGTGTGAGTTGGAAGGGAACCATCCAGGTCCAAGTCCACATCCAGGGCAATAATTAATATAAAGGCAGCAGTTCTTGGAAAATTTAAATTATGCACTGCTAAGGTAAAGCAAAAGCATTTTCAGAGCAAATGAATAAAGGTAAGACACACTATTTTTCACAAACAGAGCAGGTCAAAGCAGTGCTATTCTACAAGGACTATGAATTACAAAAAACACATTCCTCAGAAGTACTGTCCTGCCCTGCTCTCACTGGAGTGAGAGAACTCACTGAGAGTGAAGAATTAGACCTGCACAGGAAGCACCAGTCTGCTGCATTTATATAGCATCTCTTATCACAAAGAGTTTGAAAAATACTTAACATACAGTTCTAACAGGATCATTCAGCTACCAGTGAATAGAAGCTTCTTGATTATAGCACACCAAGAGCTGACCCCTGTGCCTGGGAGGCTCTGGGTGGTGGGGCAGGGGAGCCCAAGCACACAGCACATTGTCCTGGCACACACACTCTGCCCACTCTGCTGCCACTGAGAGTATCCCAGCCACATCAGCACCTACTGAAATTTTGAACAGAAATCCCCAGAGCTTTCACCTGCACACATCTCACTGCTGCAGGAGAACTGTGTGTGTAGCAGACGTTGGGCCTGTTGGTCTGTAGCTCCTGGAAGCACTCAATGTGGGGAAGGGAAGGCCCAAATCCACATTGACTGGCAGACATGTCCTTGGTGCTGTATAATCCTCCTGCCCACTCAAAGGTACACCAAAACCCAGGTGACCATAAGACTTTTCTGAATCACTTCTCTCTGGACATGGTTTATTGAAGAACTGTGTGGAATGGTATATTCCCAGAGCACCAATGCTGGGCATAACCTACCAAGGAAGCTGCACTACCTGCTGAGTTTGAGCAGACCTAAAGAAAAGATTTAGAGCTGAAGCTACCAGGGGACTCCCAGCCTTTTGAGCCCTGTATGTAAAATGTCTGTTTATGACCTCTTCCCCTCCCACCCAGCATAATAGGAAATAATCAGTATGAAGAAGCCAGATGCTGGTAAGAGAATATTGTGAGGTCAAAATGTTTTATGCATGTGGTTGAAAAAATTAAAAGCAGTTACCAAACTGTGGTTTACATAAAGTGCTCTTAGCATTATTTCTTAAAGGCACAGCAACCCTAGAAATACTCAAGTTGGGTGGTCACCAGTTTTGCTTCAGTTTCAAGCAACTGGTGGAAAATAGGAACAGACAAGCCATGAAAGCTTAAACCTAACTTTGGCTGCTTTTCTGGCAAGAAATCACTGCTCAGCCTGAAAATGTTGCCATAGTCTACAAGAATAAAAATGCAGATCAAATAGTATCTCAGAGTATGTGTCAGTTTCAATGTACAAGGCCTTTATCATGAAGCAGAACTAGTAAAAAACCCCCAAACCACTGAGGGCATTGTGGCAGGTTTTTTCTCAGGCAGTAAGAGAACTCCTGAATGGTGCTATTTGTGGTTTGTGTCTCTGCATCAGGAACATGTGAATTTTGGCTTGTAATTATTCAGACACAGGACAGGAAGCCTGAGCCACGGATAGGTTTAATTTCTGCTCTGAAAATTTGGTCAGAAACCACCGTTGGTCATTTCACTCACTTTCAACCTTTCTCTTCACCACTTTACAATTAAAAAAAAAAAGTTTCTATCAGCAGGGATAGCAAAGTCCTTGAGAAATGACCCAGGAAAGAAACACTGCAGTGTTTAAAGAGAAGCTTAAAACAAACACATATCAGAAATGTGTTTCAAGCTGCAGGAGCTCAGCTGGAGCTACTACTTTGCAGCTGGGAAGGCAGAGGATGGCAGTAAAGCTGTTCAGGCAGCACTTAAAGGTGAAAGAGCCTAGTGTCTACTTTTTCACCCTCACCATGGCAGAAGCTTTGGCTTATGTGCTGGAGAAAGTCCCAAAACAGAGAGTTTCTAACCAGCTTAACTTAAAAATTTAGCCCTCCCTAGAGGTGTTATGCTCATTATAACAATAAAAATCAAGGGAAGATTAAAAGGAGTGGAATCACCTGTCACCATAGGTTATGGGATGTTCATAAAGCTTTTCAGGATCAACTGGGTTCAAAGCAATGTTTAGCTTCTCTGGTGACAAAGTTGGTTTTCCTGCTTTCTTGTTCTAGGTGTTTGTGCTTCAGCTGCAGCTCTGTCCCTTCCCTGCATAGTGGGCCATCTCCTTCCAGTGCTGTGTCCAACAAAAAGAAAGCTTGTACATGGGAACAATGACAGAATTCTACCTTGTCCTCAAAACCTTTCATATGAAGGCTTGATTGTGTGCAAGAGGTACCAAATGCACTCAGGAAGTCTTTTTGTGCACTCACAGCACAGAGAGAGCTTCTGGATTTCTGGAGTTCAGCTCTGGTTGATTCTTCATAAATACTGCTGAGTTCCTTCCTCTGCCTGCATAGGGACAGTTATGTGTCCTCATTTTCACTACTAGGATGTTTTTGAAATACTCCCCATTATTTTGTACTTTGAAAATATGCTGTCTCTTCAAGCATAAAATTTTGGCACTGATAGGCCCTGGGGCTTTTATACAGTAAATTGATCAGATTATTTTGTTTAAAACTATTGTTCTGAATACAATTAGAATTTCTAGCTCTTGGACTGTGTTCATTTTGGCCTCACAGCTAAAATTCTGACTTGAAGCCCATATAAATATTTTCCCTTTTAGCATTTATTTTGATTCTAATCATACTCCTAGTTTGGTTGCCTTTTTTAAAAGAAGAAAAGTACATATAAATCAGATTAAATATATCACTTTGCTACAGTTTTGCCATGAATATCTGTTCTGCAGAGCAATACAACACTGCCAGATTTTTCCAGCAACCTCTGTAGACATTTAGTCTACTGTCTGCAGTTGTTTTAACATGTACTTTACTGCACTAGCTAATTAATTTTATTAGCAGGAAGATTCGGCCTAATTTTCAAACTTCAGAAATTTCTACACTCATTTGTGTTTACTTAAATACCTCAATTGATGTTAACAAATTTAGTGCTGTGCTGTGCAGACAGGCAGACCTCTAGCACCAGAACCTCGCAATGAAACCCCAGCAGGTTTGAGGCACATACCCCAAGTCTATTCAGAAGAGATCCTTTTCAGCCTTTAAGCACACAGATTTCTGACACTGATTTATCCAGGAACACTGTTTTCCTGTTCACTTCTGGAGGTAGATTTGGATAAGGTCAATGGCTGGTAAATTAATACATGCTGGCTTATAAAAATAGAGTTCAGGTTTTTTAAGCAAAAACAAAATCTATTTCTGGATGGACTTCAGCCTGTGGACTAACTCTCCCAACATTCCCAGATGTGCTTTGGCATTTTGTAGTGAACTAACCCAGGACAATAAGATGGAGCCTTTCAACTCAGCTTGGCTGGCTCAGGCTGAATGATTTTTCAGTGTGTTCACAGTGGCAGACACTCTCTTTTCACAGTGTATGTAACAAAAGTTAGCATTTACTGTGATGTGCAGGCTGCACACTGCTGTGCTGTGATGTTTCTGAGAGATCAGCAAGGGCAGGGAAGGGGCAGAGCCCACAAGCCCCAGCCTGGAGCTGCCAGCCTGAGGCAAGGTGCAGCTCCCAGTCTGTGCACACCATGTGTGGCTCATGGAAGATGTAGCACGTTGCTCGAGACCACTTAATTTAAAACATTGACACAGAAATTTATCACGATTAACATGAATTATTGCCTGCCTTGCCAGTTTCTGCAGTGCAATGGATGGTTTATTGTGGTCAGGACAGAAACATTGGAAAACCCTCAGTATTGCTAACTCAGAGCAGCTGCTCTGCAAACATGCACATGACTTGGGTGACCTGGCTTTGGGGCTGGAAATGAGGAGCTTTGCAGAAGACACAATTCGCAAAATGGAAATGTTGGAATCGATACACTTTTTGCCATATCCCACAGATGCATCAAGAGCTATCTGAGATTCTCCAATGCATCACCTGAGATCCTATTTGTTGTTTTTGCTCTGAATGTACTTAAAAAACCCAAAAAACCTTAGTACACAAGGCACCTCATTTCTACCACAGCTTTTAGGAGAGGGAGAAGGAATTTGTCAGAAGCATGTTTAAAGGAAGATCTAAATTTTTCTAACTTAACAATTATTTTTTTAAACATAAAAATAAACCCATGTTACAGTCAGTTCAACATATTATAAAATAATGAATGTGCTGGAGTTCATTATTAGAGCCAGTGATGCTTCTGGTGCTCTTTACTCAATATGAGTGTATCTATAGTAGAAGGATATAAACAAAGAGCCAGATGGGAAAAAAAAAAGCAGACATTGTAGCCAGACCTGATTACAAAAAGCTCCAGAACTAAATCCAGTGACTTTTTGTCAGATGAATGCATGCTATGCTAAAAGCCAGCCAGTAAGGAACTTGATACTTCAGCAGAATATGTTATGTTCTTGGATATTTTTATCCAGTTGTGACTGTTACTGTTAAACATTCCTGTCTTACTATTGGCACTCATCTGGCTGCAGCTTCCAGCTGATGATCTTCCTCATGCCTTTCTCCACTAAATTCAAGAGCACATTAGAACCCATTAAAGTTTTTACATGCTGTACTCAAGTTGCCCCTCAAGCCTCTTCCTGATGTACTGCATAGATTGAACACCTTAAAAATCTCTCCTTGGAAGGCATTATCTCTAGCCCTCAAGTGAGTGTGGGAATTCTTACCCCACTCTGCTTGCCTCTTAACTGCTGGGTTCTTTTGTTTTCTTTTTTGTTCTTTTTTCAAAAC
Source organism: Erithacus rubecula (assembly GCF_903797595.1). Lineage (NCBI taxonomy): Eukaryota > Metazoa > Chordata > Aves > Passeriformes > Muscicapidae > Erithacus > Erithacus rubecula. The sequence goes on from NC_136660.1 coordinate 6,985,615, forward strand.
CGTGATAAGACTCTCTTCCCCAATAGTAATTTACCGAGAGTATACAAAACCCTATCACACATTTTCTCGTATTTATTATGCTTCCTTTAGCCATCTAGGCATTTTTCCAGTACTGAATACGTAGTAGTATGCATATGAAATATTGTCTCAATTGTCTGTTATATTCAGCAATAGACACAGAACTCTTTTCTATAGCTGTAGCTGTCAATCCTTGTTCCTAAAGATTAATTCTTCCATTGGATCACTCAAACAGTTGAAGTAGTGGCTCAGATACTTTGACACTCTGCTCCTCCTGTTATTTAGTATTCTACCAATCACTGTGTTATCCCATAATTAATGCCTGCTCTCAGATTATGGAGAAACTGCACCTCCCACCAAACCTGTGCACTCTACACGCTTGATTTTGAAATGTTGATTGAAACATACACACAGTCAAAAAGCAAACTTAACCCGGAGGTTGAAATCAACTTTGTCTTACCACAAGAATTACACTGTTAGACCTCAGTTCTCTGTGTCAAAAATAATTTTCCTAAGATTTTTCTTGCTTTTCTATGCAAAATGAGAACTATTTCATTTTTCTGGAAATGTCATTATGTAAATTCCCTGCTCTTACAGAATGATGGTGATTTCTTCTGCTGCTCTTTTGCATTTCAAAATTTTGAATGCATGCTTGGTTTTCCCCCACTTCTTACTTTCTATGCTTCTAATTCCTTATTTTGTTTTCTCATAAGTAGAATATGTTTTAGCCAGAACATTTCCATATAGCCAAGGAGTACTGGCTTTTTGTCCATCTAGAAAACTCTTAGAGATCTTTGAGATTTCTTTGACATTTTGTGTGCACATGTCACAGTTGTCATTTTTTTGTTCAACTCTGATAAAGCAGACCTTGGGGGTCAGTCACCATAGTCAACAGTGCTTGGGACTGGTTCTCTCTCCATTGGATCTTATCCACTACTTATGTAACCAGGACATGATCATCAGCTTCTGTGTAAACACCAATTTCTGGCCCACCAAGCAACTCCTTTTACTCTGTATATATTAGATTCCATTTGCAGCTACTGAGTTTAAAGAGGAAGAAATTTTGAAGTAGAACTTTAGAATTAGGAACTTTAGTAATGCTCCACTTTAGGTGACTAAGAACTATGACATACAAGCTTAAAGGTCAAATTAGCCTTCCCCTGTAAACCTTGATCTTTTCACCATATTTTGAAAAAGAATTTAGAAAATTATGTATCATGTTCTCTCATTTTGTTTATCATCCACAAAAGGTTCTTCACCAGAATCTTCTGATGGGCTTTGCAGCAGTAATGCACTTGAATCAGAACTAGTCTGTTCTCATTCACCAATGTAATTAATACAAGCAAAAGTCTCTATAATACCCAATTAACAAACACATGCATCATCAAAAAACTCATTTAAATTCATCCCCTTCCAGATTCCTAATTTTCCCAAAATAATGTCTGAACTCTGTGCAGACCAAAGGCTTTTGATAAACTTGGCAAATTAAATGGCTCCAGCAACCTCAGTGCACATAGCTCTATTCTTCATGGCTTAAAATCCTATCTGCAAAATCCGTATGACTTAGAAACACTGTCATAGAAGAAAAAGATAAACTGCTTATGGTAGTTTGAAAGTCATGTTAGATTACAGTGGAATTTGACTGTTTTCCTGGAGGAAATCCACATGTGTGTCAATTGTAGCAGCTAGAATTATGTCTCCTGGTTATTTATGCATTTAGGGTAAACAGAAAATTTCCTGCGCAAGCTTAAGCTGGGAGGGCAGCTCCCTCCCAGTATCCCTCCCTGGCAGAACAGCAACCTGCTGGGCTTCTTCAGCCATGCCCCCTCACCTGCACTCAGGGCTCTTTGCACGAGGGAAGTGCCACTGGAAACTCCTAAGCCAGAGCCCATCAGGGAACTTCTCTTTACTATGCCTTCGTGCAAAGCTGCATAGTTCCTTTTATGAATGACTAGTACATTGCATGACTATTTCTATTTTTATTCCTGGTTTCAGCTGACAGATTACATAAATGTGTTGGTACAGCTTTGCGTACAACACAAGAGAACTGAGTTTTCAAGCAGGTTATTCTGGAAGCTTAACAAAGGAAACAATGATCCCAGGGAAAAGCTAATAAGAAAAGTAGAAAGAGGCTCAGAGCAGTGTGTGAAGGTAAGATCAGGGAGACAACATGATCTATTAGGAATGTAATTTTTTGCCTGTAATTACCTTCTTTCATTCTCAATGCCAAGTGGCACTAAGTGTATGGAGAGACCTGATAAACATGCACTGAAGAGAGAGGGAATACAAGACACAGCAGTGTGCATCACAATCCAGGGGGACCAAAATGTGTCCTGGGCTGCATCAGAAGAGGGGCTAGCAGATTGAGAGAGGGGATTCTACCCCTCAACTCTGCCCTTGTGAGACCACACCTGGACCACTGCATCCAGCTCTGGGATACTCAGAACAGGAAGGATGTTAAGAACTGTTAGAGTGGGTCCAGAGGGGGGCAGTAAGATAATCAGGAAGCTGGAGCACCTATCCTATGAAGGCAGACTGAGTGAGCTGTTCTTGTTCAGCCTGGAGAGCAGAAATCATTGTGCACTTTGAGACTGTGCTGCCTGATGAGCACTGAGGGTGATTTGTATTTGAAAGCAGCTTAGTGTTTAAGCACAAAAAATATGCACTGAGAATTGCCTGCTTTTCAAATAAGACAGGTAAGTAGGGTGCACACAAACCAGGATGTGTACAGCTTGTTTTTCTGGAGACTGCATCAACCAGGAAACCATTTCAGAGCACCTGATGTAATCAAGCCATGTCATGGGATTAAAGTAGAAGGTTAAACTGATAGAATAAAATGCAACAAATAGGCAAAGAAAGAGTTGAACATCCATAATAAAAACATTACAGGAGACAGATAATTTTATTATAGCTAACAATGAACAGGAACCAGCATCTGCACTGAAGCAGAAAAAGCTGTGAGGGAACACCAGCCCAGTGACTGTGACTGCAGACTTGCCAAACTCATTGAGAGCCATGACAAGAAAGGAATAAGCACCTGATGCAAGATTAATGATGCTGCCTGCAGGAGAAGGTTCAAATCAAAAACTGCCAAAGGATGCAAAAATTAAAATATATTACTTAAAATATGTGTGAGCACAGTTCATTGGCAAATAAAGAAGCCCTGGGAATACCAGAGGAAGTAGCCTAGACACTGGATCAGAAAACCCTGTATCTCTGTATCAGCACTTTGCCCCGCACCGGGAACCTTGAGGGAGGGACACTGACAAATGACAGCATGCCTGGACAAGTAAATCAAGTTTTCTACTCATGTATGCCATATAAAGCTGCAGCAAAGAGGTTCTTATGTATTTTTCACCCTGCTGTGCTGTCTGCATTTCAGCTGGAAAACAACAATTCAATTCAATAAAAAGGTGAAGCACTCATGCCAAAGCAACAAATTCGGAGTCTTAAGAAACAGCATTCAGCAAAATATGTGCTGGAGCAGACAGATATATGATCTAATTTTTTAACCCTTCAGCTTTCCCAAATCTTTTTTATGTATTGGTCAGAGAGAAAATACAAGGCGAAATTATCATGGGGTTGTTTTGTTTGGTTTTTTTTTAACATATGCTCTCAAAAATTGGGATTAAATTTGATATAAGGTAAAATAAACATGGGGTTTGGTGTTTTTTTCTTTTAGTATATGCTTCCATCAAAAATTGAGATGAAATTTCTGTGCTGTATTTGGCACTACTCGAAGCATATTTCCCTTTTGAAGTCAGTGATTAGTTGAAATATTACTCTTCTCTGCAGCCCAAAGTCACTCTTTAAAACAAGCTACATGGGTGATTTTCAAGGCTGTTGTTATTCTTGGCTGTTTGCAGAAATTTTTCAGCTATGACTTTTCAAACTGAACTGGACATTTTCAGCTGACATGACAAACTTAAGGCAGGATGTCTTGAATCCCCACCTCCTCCAGCCCTTACACTGTCTGAAGAAATACCATGACCAGAAAAGGTTGATTTCCTTTCACAAGCTGCAAGCATGACAAGTCACCACAGATTGCAAGGAATAGGAACAAACTCATGCTCTCAGGCTAGTTCCTGATGGACAGCAGAAAAAGAATTTCTGTAAAAGCCTCCTATTACACTACAGTAAAAACAACAACAACAAAAAGCTGTGTTAGTAGCACAAATAATTTGTTCTGCACCAACAAAGGAAAGAAAGCATTTTTTGCATGTCTCTTGACAATTTTCTGGTAAATGCCTTGACCCCAAACATCACTGTGCTCCTGTCCTCTTATGTTCCCTTTTGGCAGGTCTGTACAGTGTGTTGGTGGTACACCACTGCTCTGTTTAGTCAATTCTGTCTGTGAATGACAGCTTGTTTCACTGGGGTGTGAGCAGCCGGTCATCTGGCAAGGACTCCCAAAGACTCCAACCCAAAAAGCCAATCTTCCTAGCTCCAAGCTGCAAGGCTTTAATGAGGCCTTGTGGAGAAGCAGCAGCTATCAGAGATTCATTAAAGATGAGGACATCCTCACACAACTACTAATTGCACTAACTCACTAGATTGTGTTGTTTATGAAAACTGGAGCCTGCAAAGCAATTCCCTCAATTTAAATTTTTGCAATGCTTTGTGCCTGTTTTGAAACTTTCCCACTCTGCCCATGAATCAAAGCACACAACAGATTTATTTTCTTTTATATAATGACAGAAGAGAGTTATTCTGCCAGGGCCTGTGCATACCCCTGTCTAGATAAATATTCAATTGCTAAAAAACTGTGCTATTGTTAACTTTCTGAGAAATAATTGTAAGGGTATCATCAATGCTATGTCCTATATAGTATTTAACTATTGAAATTCAACTTTTCTCAATATCCATGCGAAAAATATGTTGCTGCTGCAGGTCTGACTAGAGTAATAGCCTAGCCTTTTAAGAAGGGATGTGCAAGTCACTACTGGATCAAAATGTATTTCCTTGGTGAAGTTAGAAAGCCTTTATAGCATATATCACTTTTGATCTCATTTTAAAAAATCTGTTCATCTACTCATGCTTTTTTATGAATGCAACAACTTCCAGTTTACCCAAACAGTCTTTAGTTCTACCTTGTAAATTCATTAAAATATGGCACTTGTCATTTATAACCTATGTATCAAAGTTTGTTTGAGGGTGTTTACATTAAGGACTATATAGACCAGAGCTGTTAGTATATCACCCACTTTCCTTAGAAATACATATTAGAGTCAAGCCAGTAGGTTTTGCCTGAAGTGTTGGAAAATTATCTCTCAAGCTAGATTTCCACAGACAGATAATAACCTGCAAAACAGAAGCTTAAATAATTTCATTAGAAGCATTTGGGGATAATGCCAGCAGAGAGTTTTTTAAATTAAACCCATCAAGGGATTTTAGATCTCAGAGGGACACGTTCAGAACAGGGAAGAGGCAAGGGATGTGCACCTGTATCTGCCAGCTAAGGATGGTGACATAGTACCTGTGAAAATTTACCTCCAGCCCTGTCTTCCCCTCACCTGTCCTGCTCACCCAGGCAGCACGTGCACCTGACAGGCACAGGGCTGATTGGCTTTGCTTGTTTTCATGGGTTGTTTTTCTTCTCATGAAAATATTTTGCAAATATGAATTGACAGCCTAACTGTTTTTTTTCTAGCTTATTGTAAGAACAGATTTGAAAGAGGGGCAGATTCCTGATCTGAAGGAGGAGAAGAGCTTTGCTCCACAGTGTGGATTTGCCTTGAAGTGTCTCACTGGGCCATCTGTGATCTCTGCTCTGAAGCTGAAGATGCTTTTGAAATAGCAGCTATGCAGATGTCCCATTCAGATGCTGAGAGTCTGCATTCATTTAACTGTTTCTAGAGAAGGAGCTGAAAAGCTCTGCTGTGCTAGAAGGCTGTCTAATATCCTTCATGGAACGACCATGGTTAACACCTTTACACTACATGAGGCTCAAACTGACCAAAAGGATGTTTACCTGAATAAATAAAAGTGCATTGTATGGGTCATGGGTGTGAAATAATCCTCTTTTCCCATGGAAAGGGCATCAGAAACCTCCTGTCCTACTTGCAAAAATGTGAAATAAACACCTATGTGGCTAAAAAAAAGCAGAACAAAGCCTCTGAAATATAGCTATAAAATCTTAAACTACAGTTCATAAAGGTCAGACTGTCTAAGTATTCATGAGAAACTTGCACTTGCTGCTATGGTGGCACTGACTGAGCATTTAGCATTGGTCCCTTACCAAACTGCTGTGAGGTGCTGGGTCACCACATCCCCACAGAGCTGTGTCCAGCTGAAACTTGGACCCCTTCTGTGCTTTAATGCCCTTTTCCCAATGGGGGATGATTTTGGTTTCCAGCTAAATCTCTAGAAATTTTATAATGTCTGAGAACTAAAATACTTTTTATGGCATTTTGAATGTCACAGCTTTTACCAAAGGAGTGGCAGTTCAGAAACAACACCCTTTGCAAAAGCAAAGGTTATCACTAGGTCTCCTTTCCTTTCCTAGTCCCCAAGGATCTGACAGTCTTGAGGAAAGCAGGATTTCCTTGCCTCTCTGTGTTTCTCACTGAGCTGCCCAATGTAGTCTGAGTGAGCCAAACCCATTGCTGCTGTGCAAGAGCTGCCTGGCAAGGTCTCATCAGCCATCCTCAGCAGGTAGCCACGAGTGGCGTTGCCAGGGTGACATTGCCAGCAGCCTTGTCATCTGCAGGGAGAGACACAGATTAGCTCTCACTGGTTACAGCAATTAGATTTTGACAGTGCAGCACTTTGCCAACAACTCCACACTGCAAGACTTTAGAGGCATCACTTCCAAAATGGTTTTCAGTCCCATGGGAAGGCAGTCAGAGCTCTCGAGTGCAGAGTCGTGCTGTAAACCAAGCATGGACGAAACTTGGGGGAGGCATCACACAGCACACACACAGGAACCCCCAAGGGTGAGTGAGCAGCACATAGCTCCCCAGAAATCTTCTGGGGAAACCTTCTTCTGCAAAGCATTCAGTCAAAAACAGAACAACAAGCATACTTGCAAAATCCCCTTACAACTTCCAAAGTGGGAGAAGAATGCTATCTCCCTAAGTATACTGCATGGGGTGTGGTGCTATCTTAGCACTTACTGAATGACTCCAGTGTTGTTTTACATACTCTTCTAACCTTCTTGAAATGGCACCTTTTCTTACAAATATTCAGGAAGGCATCTGTCTTCCTGCTGCATCCTGAAAGCCCTGCACCATCCCTTGAGAGTGGGCTCAGGGCCTCAGTGTAGGCTTTTATTACATAAAAGTAGGTGACAATCACACAGGTACTTCCAGAAATTAAGAGGCAAAACAAAAAAACGCTATGCTTTCGAGAGAGTCCTTAAAATGAAAAAAACTGTAAAAGCTCCATGCTGTAAGACAGCAAAGCTACACAGGTAATAGTATGCACAGGGCTGTTTCTGGAAAGTATTTTAACACAGCAGTCATGTTGTAAAACCTATCCTAAACAGTGCTGAGAAAATCAAAACAGAATTGATGAAAAGAGGAGAAATGTGTTAGGATGAGTTAAGGGAATTAACATAGCTAATAAGAAGCATGCAGAATAAATTAACTATGATAGCTAATTTATCTTCAACAAACACATTTATATGTGGGATTACATGAATGAAGGGAACAAGCAGATTTAAACTCTCTGCAGGTAAATGTTCTCCCATTTGCATTTATACTGACTCTCATGCTGCTTTATCTACATTAAATTATAAAAAGGATGACAAGTCCTTTTCCTCAGCAGCACTACAGTGGGAAAGGTGGTTTGTGCAGTCACCAGAAATAATCACATCCTATGTTGCTCAGCTTCACTGTGCCACCTCTTGCATCTGTCCATAAGAGATGGGAGCTCTGAGCCTCCCAAGTAAATTAGTACCACCACTATGAACTAAAGGCAGAAAATGCTGAAGTTCTTAAAACAGAGAAAGCATCTGAAGAAATATGAAAAGAGGTATAGAGAGAAAAAGAAAAGTGAATTTCCTTTGTTTCATTTCTTACAAATGTAATATTCTTCCCATAATGAGAGACAAAAGCACAGGTTTAGGGGCTGCAGCAAGGAGAGCTCCCTCCTTGAGCCAGGCTCCAGGTGCCCTGAAACATGGTGCAAGAACCACAATAATTCTCATAGAAACCTCAAACACTTCTATATAAAACAAAGGGAAAATTATTTTCACGAGAACAAGCCTTTGCAGCTTGAGAGTCAGGTGTTCAAAATGAATGTTCTGTCATTATAGTGGATGAGCAGTTGAGTCCACTCACTTCAGTATTCAAGATGCTATCTGCTGAATTGTTGGTATTTTCCTCTTCTCACTCCCCTTTTAAACAGTAGTTCTGGTTAGTGATATGCCACCCTATACAGTGTCTATGGCAGCCCATACCATGTACACAGTGTGCTGAACATGAGCTGCAGGGTTCAATTCCACCTCAAAACAACCCCTGAGAGCATCACGTCCTTTAGCCAGCACTCAGCAGCATGTAAATCACCTTGCAGAAAGGTGATGAAGCCTCTGGCCACCAGGAGCAGGGCCTGGCCCCAGATGACAACAAATTAAAAAGCAAAGCACTTACCAAGAGACACCATAAGGACTTACACAGGCAAGAGTAACTTGCTTCTTGGGCAGATGTGAAGGAGCTGCAGATTTAGAAGGCTAACCTGTGCCTGCTCTCCAAAAGACAGCTCTGTCTCCGAGCTGAAGAGCATTTGTGGGCTGTTGGTGATCATCAGTTTGGCATGGAAGGCAGGCTAAAGAGATGGTCTGTGAGCAGCACATCACACTCATGTGAATTCACTGCAGCTACATGGCTTCCCTGCTGTACCATTTAGGATCATCCTCCCCACACACTAAATAATTTACTGTCCCCTTTTCAAAGAGGACTTCCTATAGTACAGAACACATGGAAAATAATCATGACTGACAAAAATTTAGCTTGTGAAAGAGTTCTTGCACTTTCTGACTATGAATAAGTTATGTCCTATTCACAGGAACTTAGTGTAACTACAATATTTAGCTGCCATGGTATTCAGTATCATCTTGCCTGCAGAGTAAATAATTTATCTGTTTATTTCCACAGGGGACATCTTATGAGCAAACTTGAATGGCAGCTGATTACATGTACAGTATGTATAGCACTAGCAAGGGTTTGCAGCAGCCATGTGAGAGCAGCCCTGGTTCCTGCTGCCACTTGGAACAGCTGAGATGGGAACATAGTGCCTGTTTACAGGCATTCTTAGGGGAGCATCCATAGCTGCATGTGTACTGGGATGGCCCCCAGGATACCTTCAGCAACCTACCAGCTCTTGTCAGTGCCTCCGGTGAGCCTGCAAGGCAGCGTACAATGGATCCATTAAGGACCATATTCACCTTCCAAATTCACTTCAAGGCATCTCAAGAGAATGTTAAAAAGTCATTCACATGCTCTATGATATTCAATTTTTTAATTTTATTTCTTAAAATATCAGATCACTGATGTTGTTTTACCATGAATATCCTCAAGCATTTTGTTTGTGTGGGGTTTCCAACTCCTAGTCCCCACTTTGCCACCAGTGTATTCTCCTAAACAAGGAGGAACTGTCTCTGACATGGCTATATTTCCTCACTCCTCAAGGAGGCTGTGAGTCTGAACTAATGTATTTTAAGCACTTTGCATTAAAGATTATAGCTGCAGCCTACAGATTTGCCTGCCACTCCTTTTCCTTTTGACTGATGATGCATTTTTGTGCATTACATTTTCTGTGTGTTTGTCACTATGCTGTACTGGCCTTCACCAAGATGTGTCTTATTCCAAGAACTCTCTCTGAATAGAGAGGATAGGTCTGTATCCAGAACTGCCTACCCCAAAGGGTCAGGTCCCATCTTCACACTTTTATGCCTTAAGTGTTCCTGAAATCTCTTGTTGCAATGTGTGGTCAAATGTGCATCTCAGAAGAATTAAGAATAGATTCTGTTGCTAGATGAGCAAATTAATATGATTTATAAACAGATTCACACATCTCTATTGCTTACAGAACATCACATAAAATGCACAGTTGAGTTAGCAGGTTACTAATGTGCTCCAAATGAGGATTTGTCACCAATGTAAAGCCTTTTGAACTTCTACAAGAACTCATGACATTCAGCACTTTGCATAACTTCTGACTGGACTGGATTGGGTTTTAAAACATTAAATTGCACTGTGACTTCAATGAGATCTGCTTTCTTCTCACAGTAATTATTCAATTCATCTTAATTTAATTAAACTACAGCTGTTTATGCCAGTGTAATTAGGGGGGGGGGGGAATCTAGCCTGATAAGATTCAACATGACTGAGAAATTCAGTGCTTAGGCTGCCCTTTAGAATACAGTTACATGATGAAGTTTTTCCTCATCTGCCAATGTTACCAACTCAGACAAAAAGCCAAGACAAAAATTACAATTGTTTGGAGGTTTCAGAATTCCTCATTGACCTCCTTAATCAACAAAACCAGGTTTTATAATGGAATGGAAAGTAATGGTGCTGCCAAGTTAATTTTATTGACTTCCTACACTTTTACACAGTATGTGGGTCCCCACAGGCTTGAAAAATTCTGGTGGCTTTTTATTGAAAGTAATCTCAGTTTATATTAAATCTACAGAGACATTTGCCACTTCATGTACTTCGGAAGACATTTTGATGACTATATTATTAGTTTCAGAATCATGAAAGTTTTACCTTACAGTGAGATGAATTACACTTAAGATAAGAAAAGCTATGCATTTTGCAGGCAACATGGTTTTTCTTTTGTTGCTTGAGTAATAAATTACTCCTGGAACCTGGGCACAAACCTGCCCAGAGGTGATAATCAAAATGGATACTCTGCAAAAGTTATGCCACAGTGCCACAGCATGAAAATTTTACTTCTAAGAAGAAGACAAAATAGAAAAATAAGAAGTAGAGTGAAAATTTTTCCTTTGATTTTGACACCTTCCTGGCCTGAAGTGTTTTGCTTCACCTGAAATGCAACATTAAGCTTTCATTCCTTTTCAGATCTTTCCTTGCCTTCTATTTGAACACTTCCCTAAAAGAAAAAGTTCATTTTATTTGTATAGTTTCAACCCATAAGCCTCCTTATACATATTTTCTCAAATGACTTGGGTCATGAAATGGAAGAAGAAATCCATCATATACTTGTGCAAATTATAACAGGGATCCTGGTATTAATTGTGGCACCAGTTTGTCAGATTGAAGGTAGGTGAGCAGAGATAAGCGCTGGTTACTGGGCAAAAGATTCACAGTCTTAAACTCCAAACAGGCAAAAAGGGAGTCTACATCAGAAAAATCTTACAGTCTGATAAACACAGTGAGAACAAGGAAAAAAGATTATATTCTATGGGGAACTGGCATATATGGCACATTTCAGTGGACAAGATCCAGTTTAGTACACCAGCCAAGCCTCTCTCTTTGGTATGGTCCACAGAGCAACATTGTATATGAGCTTAAGATGATGCAACTTATAGCTTTGAGGCAGTAAATTTTTTTTTACAGATTCACCCCTGAAAGAAAAAATAAATAATTTATCCTTGCAATTCCTTCTTTACAAAACAATGCTAAAAAGAAACATTGACACTGATAGCGAGGTATAGCTCAGCTTCCTGAAATGTTTTGGGCAAGCTTTTCCTGTGAGACTCTCAAATCTCCCTTCTTTGTCACACTCCCAGAGAACTTACTCAAATAACTTGGGTCAGGAAATGAAAGAAGTAAACCTGAACTGTAAATGCACACAAACTGGCTATTTGTTCTAACTGCATAGCTCTGAAAAAACACTCCCAATATCTGTTTACAGTCACCTCAGAAAGCAGAGCTGAAAAAGAAACAGGCTCTCATCCAACACATTTTGCATTCAAAGCATTTCAGATATATTAGCTAAACAACCATTGTAATGTGCCCACAAAACAAGTAATATATGGTTTTTACAGACAGAGCTGGGGGCAGGATCTGGCTGATTTGCCAGTGGCCACAAGGAGAACAAGCAGAGGTCAGGGTTTCCATAATTCTGTGACATTCTACTCTTTGGCAATTTTTATTGAATTCAACAAGAGACTCAAAAGTCTTACTACCTGTCTGGTTGTTGGTTTTTTTTTGTTTGTTTTTTGTTTTTTATTTGTTTTGGTGATAGGTGGTAATAGCTGTAATAAAAATGTAACAAAATAGCCAAGCAAATGTGAAAAGCTAACTACAAAAATAAAGGGCATTGGCACATAATGCCTTCAGAATGAAAAAAAAAATAAATTTTTTTGTCTTACAAGTGTGTCTTGGGAACACTAATAATAGGTGCCTCTTTTCTCTCTGAAATTACTTCCCTTCTTCACACATGATCTGACACAGGACTTTTGTCTAACTGCAATATCTAGATGCAAAGTAAGTGAGAAAAGGAACCTTTGCTATTTTAAACACAGAAATTCTGTCTGCAGAAGGGATGATTAAAATTCTCTGTGTGGCAACAATACATGAGCGACTGTCTCCTTGACAACAACGATAATGCTGATATGAATAAAAACCCAGGTTTACATAGAAGTTTGGAGTCTCAGGTCCTAGAAATGTCAGAAGCAGCTGAGCTTGGCATACCATTGAGTATTGATATTGATTTCTTAATTATCAGGCATGCAATGCTGATATTCTGTTTCTTCTATTTTTAGTTGAGTTCTCTCTTCTGTGGCTAACTCTGAAAAAATGTCACAGTTCCAGAACCATGGCTCAGTAGGATTTTTCCTGGTACCCCCTGTTAGATCAAAAGCCTGATACATATATTGCTTTAAATTTCTTAATTGATGCATTACATCAAGGAAGGACATTAATTGTTTTTCTTTATTACCATAAGACATATTTCCATCACCTAATTCCATTGGATGCTCACATACACCTCCTTTCTGGAAAAAAAAGGTTAATGTTGTGTAGCTCTGGGCAAATTATACAATTAGAACTTTTGAAGAACTCTGACAGGAAAGGTGCTTTATTTTAGCAAAATATAGGCTTAGGCTTTGGAGCCAATTGCTTTTTCAAAGTTTAAATCAAGCAGCAAGCATCCATAGCTTCATTATGGCTGAGGAAATGTGTACTTGTGAGCTGTAATCAATAGATAAGTACGAGTTACCTGAGTTAAAATATATCTATGCACATAAATTACAATCCAGAGGCTTCCCAGGCTGCACAGCCTCTGTATCCTGCACCTGCAAAGCACTGGCTGAGAAGCATGGGGCTGTCTGGGACTCTCTGGAATGGTGGTGCGAGTAGAGGTAATGCCCCACTGCACTGGGCAATTATTCAGCAGAGAACATGCCAAACCCTGCACGCTAGGGTATTCTGCAAAAAGAGGTCAAATAGCAACTGGAGCAAGGTCTCCCACTCCTTCCAGAGCTATCCTAACAGCTGTGGAGACTCAGGCTCTCCTTACAGCTTGTCTCTTATCTCCGAATTTTACACAAATCAGGAACATAATGTACAAAACTTTTGGGGAGACTCCACCAGGACCATGCATAGACAGGGGATCTGTATCTCACCCACCATGGTTCCTACTCCAGTTGCTACCTGTGCCAGCCTAACTGGTTTGCTAAGAAGCATGACACTCATCTCACAGAGGGACACGAGCAGGAGCTCTTACTGTGCTGCAGAGTTTTAATCACACTTTCAGCAGCCTGGCTTTTGGGAGCGTGCCCCGGATGAGAGAAGGAGCCGCTGGGCTGGAGCAGCTTCCCGTGCGCTCGGCAGAGCGCTGGGGCAGAGCGCTGGGGCAGGGCGCTCTCCTCGGAGCTGCCCCGGCGCTGCCCCAGCGCTGTCCCGGCGCTGTCCCGGCGCTCTCCTCGGAGCTGCCCCGGCGCTGCCCCAGCGCTGTCCCGGCGCTGTCCCGGCGCTCTCCTCGGAGCTGCCCCGGCGCTGCCCCAGCGCTGTCCCGGCGCTGCCCCAGCGCTGTCCCGGCACTGTCCCGGCGCTGCCCCAGCGCTGCCCCGGCGCTGTCCCAGAGCTGTCCCGGCGCTGCCCAGGCTCTGCCCGCAGCCCGGCAGCTCCCAGAGCCCGGCACAGAGGCTGCAGCCGGGGCGGCCCCCGGCTCTGCGCTCAGCCCGGGGCGGGATGCGCAGAGCTGCACAGAGACAGGCCTTCAGCTCTGCCTAGGGCTGGTGGCTGTAAAACACACCAAGCTACCCCCATCTTTTTCTTGCTTTTACATATCACACGTCAGCGGGCTGCTCCCAGAGGCCAGCAGGAAATCACACAGCATTTTCTCCCGCTCCCGGGTAGTGTTTGCTACATACACACAAACACATGAGCTGCACCAGGAGCAGGCTGACCTAAGATCGCAATCAGAAGTGCCACCAAGACACTGAGACAGAAAATGACTCAAGGGAGGCACGCTGGCCCTCGCCAGCTGCAAGGGCTGGCTGCACAGCGCTGCTGCTGCCAGGTGCTCGCTGCAGCCCAAACCTGCTCTCTGGGCCGCGCAGCCAGGCAACATCTCTGGAGGAGATGTCCTTACAAAGAAGTTCCTGCAGCGATTGGTGACAAATGAGAAGGAAATAATTCATATGGCATCAACTGTCATTTTAATGGGCTACTTATCACACCATTGCTACTCATGTCTGCTATAGCAGTGCTCAGGTGTCTAATAGTTCTGAGCACTGTGCTAACACAGGGAGAGGTGACTCCCTGCATGCTAATCATTTTTCACAAGTTATGTTGGATATTCCTTCAGTTATGGGGTGTGGGGAAAAATCTGTCTATGAATGCATTGCTCAATGTTCAGATACTTTGCTTTGATAGCAAAAGAAAAGTAATTAGTATCTTGGTCCCTAGCACCTGAAAATAATGATTTGACAAATTTGCTTTGAATACTTCCAAAGTGTCTATTCAGAATACATTAATTTAATTTCTAGGAGATGACTAGAAGATGGAAAGCTAAAGTGTTTTTTTTTCTTTTCCTTTGTTATGGAAAGGCACTTCAACCTAAAAAAACCCTTGATATACGAATAATAAAATCATACTCAAAGTAAATGAAGCACAATTTTGAAATATTTGCTAGAAGCAATGATAATACATATTAATTTAATGAAATTAATTTTTTGTTAATTTAATGAAACTAAATGCCTCTGTCAATTTTTATGGTAGCATAAAAGACAGTAGTATCAAAAGATAACTAGAGCATATGCTTGTTTGTGTAGCTGCTATTTTCAGTTGACCTTAGCATAACTACTATTGCTTTTCAAACTGTGCACAACTGAGCTTTGGCAACCTTTAGTTCAATTTGGTATAGGAGTCTCTCCCAAAAGCCTGGAAATGGGGACCTTGATGCTTGCAACGTTTGTCTCTTCTGCATTTAGGCTGTAACTTACAGCATCACTTCCAGTCCTCTGGTCTTCCTAACCAGGACACGGACATGCAGCTCAAATCCTTGGGATGAATGTCAAGACAAAGTTAAGGAAAATGCTTCAGACTTAGAATTTTTCACCATACAGCATTTATGAAGGAATTCTGAAGCCTGTATTAATTCATTATAACCATCTGATCACAGATAATACACAATAAACAGGAGGAAAACCAGCTGAACAGATCGTTTACTATGGATTTTTTTGCCAGGCTCTGCCACAGCAGCCACAGCCCTTCCATGTTTGCTGCTCTGAACACTTTGTCAAACGCAGCTGAGGCTGCAAAACCAACAGGGATGGATGCTCGATTGCCTCATTCCCAGAGGAGGGCTGCTGCCAGTACAGCCAGTGGAAGTTTTCCCACATATTTCAAAGACTGGCAGGGCTGTTATTCAGTGTACACCGTGACACAATCAAAGGCTCTGCTATTGCAGACCTATTAACATTAAGTAGATTGGTCCCTTGAGCACAAAAGATTCTTCAATAAGTACTGAATGTTACTCCAACAACTGTCAATGTCTTTCAAGAACTGCTGCACCTACTATTTTTAAAATCCAAAAAATCTTCAAGTTTTCCTTAGCAAAGAACAGATATTGAGTTTTGTCCCACTATGCCCTTTGTTCCAGTTGATAAACACTTTAAGATTTCATATTTGCCCATCCTTTTTTTTTTTTTTTTTTTTTTTGTGAAGGCTAGAAATTGTGATTTTATTTCCATTTTATATTTGTGGCTACCTTATGCTGAGATCTCTTCATGATGGCTTTTTATTTGAACCAAAATAGTTTTTCATGATGTTTCTTTCTCTGATTCATCTAATTTAAAGTGATCACAGCTCCCCTTGCCCTTTCCAAGTTGCACAAATTAAGCCTTCTAGTTTGCTCCCAAATGATACTCCTCACATGTCCATCATTACCTCGTCACTAATCTTGTTTCACTTCCTCTTTCATGTGCCTGGGTGATGAAAATACCATATATTTTTCCAGGATAATTCTTGCATATGCTATCATCATACCACACCTCTACTACAACTGTATTTTGTAAAACTGAACTATTTTTGCACTTACATTTTATAATTTATACTGCAAGTTTTGTGCCTACTCTTGCTAGTGGCTTGTGGCCTGCTATCAGGTAAATCTTCCATTGATTATGTTGCATTCTGCTGGAATTTAGCTATGATACTGAGCATAGAATTTAAAGGTATTTTATTTTGCTAAGCAGGGATTTCTTCAGTCTATATATCTTAATATTGAATGCAGGTTTCAACTATTGATAAAAAGACCATCTCATTTTTTAAGCAAAAAAAGCAAATATTTCAGGGAATTAAACATTTCTATTAGAGCCTATAAAGACACCATTTTGACTGGATCTACTTCTATCTACAGCCCTTTGGATTTCTCATGAGTGGCATATTTAGATACCCTCCATTTTTCCAGGAAATATAAAACTGTAGGAGATCCTCTCATCACCACTACTAATTTCCAAACATCCTTGGTTAAAAACTGCTGTTTTTAAAACAGGCAGTTGCAAAATGACAAAGAATGGCTTTACTTTCCCTGCTGCAGTGAAGAAGCAGGCCTGTATTAATTTATCTGGAATAAACATGCATACAGCCCACATTGTGCTCCAGCACCGTTGTTTACAGTCATTGGCTCTGTGTGCTGTGCTGTAGATGTGGCCTGTTTCAGATGGGTGGGGTGTCAGAAAGGCCAGGCTTTGCTGGCAGCAGGAGGCAGCTCTCACTCTTGTCTCCCAGCTATTTTCATTAGGTCTTATTCATGTGCCCCTGAGAGCAAGAGAGTCAAAGTCATCTGCCTGCTGGTTATTATGCTGCTGCACAAAGGGGTTTTTCAGCCTGCAACAGCAGACTGAAAACAAGACTGTTGATAAATTATTGTGGTCCATCCTATTCCTATTTACTATCACTGCAGCTGTCTGAGGCTGAAGTTAACACCCACATCTGCACATTACCAGGGTGTTTTTGCACCCAAAACCAGAACAAAAGCTCCATGCATGGAGATCACATATCAAGAAATTCAAGCAAGTATGAAGCTATCTCATGTAGTTTCTTCAAGTTGAAAATATCTTTGAATCACATTTAAAATATGACTCCATGTTCACTGCAATTTCTCTCCCCTGGTTTGTGTCACAAAGCTGAACATGTCATTGGGCTCAAGTTTTAGTATTAATAGAAGCTTATATCAGAACAAGTAATGAAAACTACTTTAGCTAAATGCAACCAATTGGAATACACCACTAATCAGAATATAACCTGTCTCATGGGCTTTGCCTGTATGCCATAAATCCCCAAATTACAGCACCAATAAATGCATCAAATTTTCTATAGTCTAGGAAATTTATACATCCACCTTCAGGTGTATACTGGGAACAACAGGTCACAGCTACTTCCTGGCTCACTGAAA
The DNA here is from genome assembly GCF_903797595.1 of Erithacus rubecula. Classification (NCBI taxonomy): domain Eukaryota; kingdom Metazoa; phylum Chordata; class Aves; order Passeriformes; family Muscicapidae; genus Erithacus; species Erithacus rubecula. The sequence continues at coordinate 7,003,447 of NC_136660.1, forward strand.
ATGAATCTACTGCAGTTATTTGTATTTGTTAGAAACAAAACACACAGTGCCTCCTGGATGGAAATGAAATCTCTCTGCTGCTACTGGAGCAGATAACTCACTGTACATTAGAAACTGCATTGACTTTCAAAGCCATATTTGCTTCTGATATATATCTTTCCTGTCTGACATGATTCAAAGTGTTTTATCACATGCAAATCCCTACAAGAAGGAAGACAAAATCAAATATGCAGTACAACATCAGTGATGACTAGTCAAGCAGTAATACATAGAGAAGTATTAGGAGTCATCTTGAACTGAAGTTTGCAAAGCAATGCCAATGAGCAGAAGGCAGATTTCATGGCCTGTGTTAATAAGGCAGATTGTTACTCCTTTGTCTTCAACATTGGTGAGGTCTCAGTTGAAATAAGTACAGTCCAAGGCCTGACATACAATTTTCTTTTTTGGTGGTTGAGGCAATCTTTGTGTAAGGTTTTAAGAGGTTTTAACATTACACAAATATTTCTCAGAGGGGAAGTAGATTGCCTTAAGGTTGCACTGAAGACTCTCCAGATGGTCCCTCCAAGTCCTATATAACATTATTTACATGTGTGAATATCAAGGTTAGTGTTCCAGGTTAAGGAAGAATGCCAAAATAAAACCAGAAAGCTATTGCTATGCTAACAGATTTTTGTACAATTACCTAATATTGGTTTTAATGGCTGCTGCATTAAGCCTTTCCACAAATACTTGTATTTAACAACTGTTTATAATTTACCCACATGTGTTTAAATATACTCAAATTTCAGATTATAAAAATCTGTGTCCTCACTACAAACTCCATCTAATGATGGAGATAATTTTCCAGATGTTAATTATAAGATTACAGACATATCCTTCCTGAAAACAAAGGACTTGATCATCCCACTGGTGTTCTGAACTAAGGGCCCTTCTCTCTGGGCTAATTTTGGCACAGATGGATGCTCTCTCTGCCCTGGCAGGGAAGCATTTCTACAGGAGCTCATGCACTATCACAGAGCCAATCTGCCAGCATAACCCTAAATGGGGCTGACAGCTCTGTGTCTCAGGAGTGCATGACTTTGCAGAAGTGGGTCTGCTGTGGCTTTCTGTGACCACCCCCAGCCCATCCTGCACTGGTTCCCTGTAGCACCGAGCAGATCCAGGTCTCTGACCCAGAGCAGACCCGGGCTGAGAGCGCCTCTGCTTGAACACACACTGACACAGGAGCAGCTGCAAGGGGCGGACTGAGCTGATTCACTGCTTGCCTTTGGGATTCCACAGGCACAGCTCCAGCTTTCAGCCAGGGCTGTACAGATGCAAACCAAGCCCTGCTGTTGTCTAAATGCACCCTCCTTGTGAACACCTCAGCCTGATTCTATTAACAGCTATAGGAGACATTGAATTTAATTCCCTCCTGCAGATCTATCAACCAGCTTCTCAGCCCACACAGTTAGACCTGGAGTTACAGCCCATGAGCACTGGCAATTAATTTATTTTTCACATTTACTTACATGGATTCAGGCTATTAGGTAAGAAACCCAGACCAGCATAAGATGCAGTTATTCAAACTTGTTAATAGAAAATAATATCGGTGAGCAGTTTACTTATTGCCTACAGAAGAAAGGAGCAATCTAAGCAATGTTACAACACATTTGGATTGAGGCTGCAGTTTACTCCTGTAAAGCAAGAGTGAGAGTACTACCTTCCTGGGACACCCCTTCTCAACGGGTCCTCCTGCTCAGGAGTGACCTGTAGCTGCCAAGAGGTAGGAGGATGACAGGTTTAGTCTTAGCAGCAAAGTGGTATTAGCCAAAGTGAAGAGGAATGAATCCTACAAGGCAATATGAGGCACTCAACCTAAACAAAATATGCAATGTGCCCAGCAGCTAGGCAGGAGGGGACAGAGGTTGGGCTGGGCTGGCAGGAAAGTGGCTCATCCTTGCTCTCATGACAGCCCCAGAGTGTTCAAATTTCAGCACTGAGGCTGCAAAAAAAACTCCTGCCCTGTGACTGTGCAGGTGTGTGTGTCCACAGAGATCCTCCTGGGAGGAGATAATGCACCCTGAAAGTCCCTTAGACCAGGAGCCAAGACAAGCTTTCTGGATCTCTGAGATTTCTCCTGCCTCCAGTGTCCTCTAAACAAACCAGAGTGAGTTGCCTGCTTGTGTGGGCTGCTCTGCTTCCAAGGCTGAGGGCAGAGTGCTCATTTCACAGGGGATCTTGCACAGAGGTCTAAAGTCTCCAACTAGGAAATCATTAATATTAAAAATTCTACAGGAAGAAAAAAGCTGAGTGGGAGAGTTGCTATCCCAGATTTATAGAAGAGAGGATTGAACTGAGATAAAACTTCTGGATAAAGCAAAATATACAACTGGCACCTTGGTAGGTCAGAGTATGCAGTATACACTGACCAGGTACAAAGGGCTCCACTGATTCTGCTGTATTTACTGCTCAGCTTCCAAAATTCTAAAGTGGCTTCAAGGGAGCTTCTCTCTAACTTATTACCATCCTGCCACCACAAAGTGAATTTCACCCTCTTTACCACTACCCAATGCCCATCTTCCAGGGAAGAGACTCTGTTTCTGTCAAGGATGTTTCATGGACATGCTGAATTATCAGCTACTGATCTGAATAACTCTTGACCTGAAAATCAAATCAAACTTTCATTATCCAACAGGAAATAAAGGAAAGCCAGCAAGGATTTCCAGATGCTTTGTCAAAGTAGATAGGAAATTTTTATTAGAATACAGCTCACATTACCACAGCCCTTTTAGTGCCCACTGAGCTGAAGTGGCCTGAGATATTCTGTGCTCAGCATGAGAGATTTCTGTTTACAAAGAACCCAACATCCAGCATTTTCTCTATAAAAGCAGTGAAGAGCACAAATTCCGGTTCTTCACAGCATTTTCTGGACCTGCAGCTGCTTTGACACTGTTGCCAGAAGGTGCAATTCACAGTCATCTCAGAACAAAAATGAGCCTGTCTCATAAATCAATACTGCCACTTTGATGCTCTGCACCTCTCTAGGTGTTTCACAGAGATCCCTGGATGAAGCAGTAAAAAGGGGACCCCTACAGCTAATACATCCCCTGTGAAGTGTGACCAGGCTACAGTGTTGAGGAGCTGCTATGACGATTGTTTGCAGCAATGGAGCCCAATGGAGATTTTCGTGTTCAGCACACTGCGTCATCTCCAGGGAGTTTCCTTTACAACACTTATAAATGAGAAAACAAGATAACTTTAGACTGCACAGCTGCAGGCTGCAGGAGGGAAGTGATAAAATAACACAGAATTAATCCATTCATTCAAAGGCCACTGAGTTGTAGTGCATGGATTTAATGAGGTTGGGAACTCTAAATGGCTAACAAGTTTAAAAATAAAATCATTATTCCTTCACAGCCCATATCCACCCTCCTCTGCTAATCTCCCAGGAACTGTAGCAGGCAAACTTTCCACATTTTGTAGGTCATCACCTACTCTAAAATTCATCTGTTTTAGTGAAAATAGAGGGCAGGGGACACGTTCCCTGACCCCAGCTCTACAAAGACACATAGTTGGACAGTATTGGTTTTTTTTCACTGACACTCTGCATTTTGCACCTCGTAAGGTTGAAGTGCAGCCACACTACACAGGTGTGGCTAACGCTCCCCCTCAGAGCTGTGCCCAGGCTTTTGGCTATTGGAATGAACTGGGAACTCACAGTTTAGACATATGCACTGCTCATACACACTGCTATCAGGTAAAAAAGCAGTACACCTCTTTGGCTAAGACATTGATACACTGTAGGGTTTTCAGTTACTGGGACAACACTGAACAGCTTAAATTTTTACATGGTACCATCCCGTTACTGACACAAACTCCTGAATGCAGGCTGTGGTGAACACTCTCCCTGGCCAGGCGTCCAGCAGCCACTGTGCTCCCAAATGGCCACAGTCACCTTAGATCCAGCCATTTCTCCCTACCCTCATCTTCACCTTTCTGGGCACAAAACTTTGCTAATACAGCTTTTCAATAACAAATGTGTATCACAGGAACCCTCAGGCTATTTCATCAGGGTGAAGACTTCATCACATCACTGCAGTGCTGAGTCAGAGCCCACGAGTCACCACAATGCTTCGTGCAGGGATGGCACCCTGAGCAACAGAATTCCTGCAGCATTTCCTGCAGGGCAGTTATAGTAACATAGAGTATTCTGGACAGATTTCTGGGGAATTGAACTTCCTCTAGATTTTCAAATACATCGTTCAGTCTTCATTTCTGTCTTGTACAGGCTTCTAAATGTAGCTGATTTCAGTTTGAGCACAGTAACTTTCACACAAACTGAAGTAGTTATAATCTGCTGACATGAAAGCTGTTTATATAAAACTGATGATTCCATGCATACAATATGTTTATTTAGAACTAATATTCTAATATACAAATAAAGATATAAAAATTTTCTCTACTGGCAGTGTGATTGTCTCCATGTGCATCAGTTATTTGTTTTAGTAGCAGGGAGAGCTAAAAGGCTGGCTTCAGTGAGAAGCTGCTAGAAGTTTCCCAATGTTCTGCTCAACAGAGCTTATGTTTCCAAGATAGACCTTCCATGAGTCAAGGCTGAGTCCATCCATGAAGGTGATAGCACCACTGGGATAACAGATTTAAGAATGAGGAGAAGTCCTGCACATCAATTTCAGTCAGAGAGAGGACTGAGAATATGTGAGAGAAACAACCCAGCAGACACAAAGGTCAATGCAGGAGATGGGCAGGAGGTGCTCCAGGCACCAGAGCAGACTGCCCTGCAGCTCATGGTACAGCTGTGGTGAGGCAGCTGTGCCTCTGCAGCCCATGAGGTCCATGGTGGAGCAGAGACCCACCTGCAGCCCATGGAGGACCTCCCCACACACTCAATACAGCAGCCTGTCCTACACCGCCCCATGAAAGGGCTTTGGGGGAACAGAGACACCCCCTAGTCCCAGAGCAGCTGCCTCACACATCACCCTTGCCACTGGAGGCCACTGGGCTCGGTGCTCATGCTTTTGGAAATTGGTAATGCCACCAAGGTCTCCTACTACAGTCTCTGCCATGGTCAGGGGCTCAGAGCTTTTCACAAAGCACCGAGTCCTAATGTTCAGCTGGATTTCCAACAAGAGGTAATATCCCATAACAGAAAGCACCTCTCTCACACACACAGAAGAATTTAGTCCAAACTTTGTCAAACTTTGTAAGACCGGGACAAAACTCTACCTGGTCAGGAAGCATAGACCATCTGGGAGAAGTGAACCTCATGTTGTTTATCCCAGATGTGTATCTTTCCAGCAATTTATCACTCTGTAATCTACTGCCCTAAAAAGATTTATTTATAATCCCTGGGGATATTTTGTGAACTCCCAAGAAGCAGGCAAGGGAATAACCCACAGGATGTGGACAAGCTGTGAGTGACCCAAATTACCTGAAATATCAATACCACCAAGTGACAACATAAGTACCTAAAAACCTGCTAGCAAGAAACAGTAAAAATAACCAGGTCAATAAAACATCAAGTGATAAAAGGTTGAATAAGTTTGCAAAGCCTGGAGTTGAAGGTAACTCGATATGGGTTTTGAAAATCATTAATTTCTCATTTCCATAGATTTAATCCTAGTTTAGCTGGCTAGGTTATTTCTTGTAGCATAGTTGGATTGTGCCAGACTTGCAGTCCATGCACCCAAGACATCTTTGCAATCTTAGCTGCACCTTAGCAGGTTGCATAAGCTCTGTGCTAGTAGCAGAGACTACCCATAACATAATAGCAGCCCTCATCTGGTTTCTAACTATAGTTTAACTCTACTGAAGACTTAAGAACTTTCCTGCAGAGGTTAACATTGTTTCATTGCAGACTGGTATAAAAAAAAAAAAAATATATATATATATATATATATACACACACACACTCAGAGGTAAACACATCCAGTGTAGGTGCATCTGACTCCATTAAAAAGATATGCCCACTGGACTGTGAATAGCAAAATTAATTCTGCATGAAAGGACTCTTATTTTTGTTTTTTATTACAAACCCTCTCAGATAGATGAGAGAGGTATAATTAGCAGTCTGCTATTCCAAAACTATCACACTCATGCTCTAAACAACCTTTCTCTTTACTCTCCCTCTAGCTTTCTATTATCCTAGGGAGTGCAATTCCTGCCATCAATACAGGTTTACAAATACCAAAGACAACTCCACGAAATCAGGGTTTATCCAGATAAAAGCAAGGAAAAACTGCTTTCAAATCCATTGCACATCCTGTCCATGGTATAGCCAGCACAGATCTGAGTGATGCAGGGACAGGAAGTCTCTGAGTATAGTGAATACAGCTACCCCATGAGTGGGACTGATGGGCTGAGGAGATGCTCCAGGAGCTGCTCGCTTGCCTGGTGTGCACAGAGCACACAGACCATGGCCAGCCCAGTAAACTCATTATTGTCCAGGGATATTGGCATACTCCTGCCACCAACACATCTAAAACATTATGATTTTTAGGGAGTTCTTATTTTTCATTAAGGAATCCCCCTAACACCAAGAGTTTCGTTTGTCCTCAACTGGGATTTACTGTGATTTGTGCCCACATGCTACAGTGTATACAGATTGTCAAGACCTGTGAAACACAGAAGGGGACACAGTGTTTGATACAAGTGACACTCCATGTGCGTGGTTATTAGTAACAAGAAATATTGCTGCTGGGGGATGTTTGTTTTTAAATGGAGCATGGTTTACACTTTCTAGGAGAAGGCATGATTTCTGTTAAGCATCTCTTTGGGTTCTGTTCAGAGGGTGCCTATTTATCCCAGTACTTCTGCATAAGCCTCTTTAAATGAACCATTTCCAAGAAAAGCTGAAGGTTCATTTTGGTATTTTCTACAGGCTAATCCAAGTAAGAGAAATACCAGTCTTACTACAGAAAGAAAGAGAGGGTGGAAAGAGAAGTTGAACACACTTCCCTTACAGAAAACAAAGCTGGGCTTGTTCTGTACAATGCTTAGTGCTATCTTCATCTCAAACCATTCAATCTCTTCTCAGTGCTCCCTTCTCTTTAATATCTCATTACAGCTATTTCTGTTTACAGTCAGAAAAGCCCAGACTGAGACACAAGCAACTATCAGCCTCCAGGTAATGCAATCAGGGATGCAAAAGCTTTTCCATCCGGAACCACTTTGGTTTTGCTTTTAAAATATCTTTTCAAAATATCTTGTATGCTAATGACAGAATAAAGGAATAACCAGACTTGTCAGTGGTCATGTAATCTATTATTAAATGACCATGGCACTGTTTTCCCCAGTGAGGAAATTCTCAGGAATTGCCCAAATTCTCCATTTGCTGAGACCCTTTGGGCTCATGGCTTTGCATTGTAGAGGAATGGGGAGTTTTTCACTCAGGATGACAGGAGGAAATTATCAAACTGCTCCTTGGCAGCAGCAGAGCAGCACATCCAGCACCTTGTGGCTCTGTCAAGGAGAACAGGACCTGCTGCCCTTAATCAGCAAGACAGAAAAGCTGCTTTTATAGCAAGACTCTTTCTTCTTTTGCACTTCTACCCAAGCTGCTGCCAGGAGATACTGGCAGGGATTTCAATAGCTGTTTTGAGTCAGTGTCTGGCAAAAGCTCAGGCAGGTTGAACCTGAACATCCGCTATAGAGCTGCACTGAGGTTTCAGCATATTCCTGGTCTAGCTCAGCCCACAGATAGAGCTGTGCTTTCCCATGTGTGAGATAAGGGAGCCTGAAGAATACATTATCAGCGTGTGTGTATTCCCTGTCCAGTGCTGTCCTCCTTGTGCCCCTTCTGCTGTTACAACCCTTGTGAACAGAGCTGTCCAAGTTTATTTCTGCTCTGTATCTGTGCAGTTGTTCAGATGTTCACTGGAGAATGAGACAAGCACTAACCCACAGCTTGTATTTCCCTTCCAGACTGGGACTCCATTTTCCTCACACCCTGAGCACAGGGACTGCTTTGAAGCAAATGCCTTTACTTAGAGAAGTCAATGCCAGGTTAGTAACATAATTGCTGCTGTTGAAAAGTGTCATTGACAGTTAGAAAAAGTATGAAACTTCACACCCTGAACAAATTTTCTCCTGAGGAAGTCTCTGTACTGTCCTCTCACAAAAGGAAATGTACTTTGACGTTTTGCTGGCTGTGGGAAGCAGGGGATGGGGAGGTGGCAGTTTTTCAGTCCCAGCTCCTTCCTGCCCCATAAGAAAAAAAACCTCAGTTCCTTCACCATGCTAACACTTTCTAAGGGTGCAGGTGGGAAGGTGAAAAATCCTTCTAATACTGTTTCAATACTCCACACTGGGATTTATCATGTTTTGATCATGGAAGTGTCACATCCAGGATTGTAGAGAAGATTCTCTTTCTAAAGACTGGGTGAAAGCATACAGTGTAGCTTCCTTTTCCAATGCTGACCACATCCCCATCAGACACAGTTCTTTATGGCTCCAAGCAATGGTTTCAGTTGAAAGAGTGACTGCAATATGTGCAGACTCACAGCAAGACTGTGGCAGCAGCAAAAGCCTTACACACTGACAAAGAGTGATCACTCCTTCCTGGCAACAGCAACAGGGGCTGCACATGAGCTGGAAGGCAACTGGAGGCTCCCTGCCCAAGTGAAGAACAGGGGGAAAAAAGGCAGTGAGAAAGAAAACAAAGTGAAAGATCAGAAGAAGAGCAGCAGCAGACTACAAAACCAAATGGGTGGCTGCCTGCATCTGTGGGAATGTGTCACTCCCTAAAACATTTCAGGAGTTCCTTCCCTAAAGCAGCAGCACATCAAAGGGCTGGATGAGAGTCACACAGAGCTGGACCCCAGGTGAGCAGCAGCACCTCAGCCCAGGTGTGCAGCTCTGCACCTCCTGTGACAGGCCCAGCTGTGTCACTGCAGAGCCCAGGTTCCAGGCAGGAAGGGGCAGCCAGCAGCACAGCCAGGCGTGCATGGTCTCACAGGCTGATGTGTGACACTGACTTTGTGAAGTGCTGCAAGACCAACTGCTTGGTTGGAGCACAAGCATTACCAAAAATGTCATGAAACTTCCAATCCTCCAAAATCCCACTTTCCTTCCATAGCCATCCCATTTATTTTTTTCATGCCAAGTGTAATCTCAAATGTGTGGTTTAAAGCCTCAATTCCTCAAACCATGGGTACACACATCTAAAACAGCAATCACTATTATCTGTTGTGCATCCCTCAGTACTTATTAAGCCACAGAAGCACAGGACAAGATACTGAGTGTCACAGCTTCCTTAATGAATCAGCTAACAGTGACCTGCCTTTTTTTTTCCCCTATAAAAGAAGGCCAAGATTAATTCCTCACTGCCCTGTACCTCCCCAGGCTACTGCCTCCATCACTGTTCTTTTGCCCATGTTGAGAGTCAACCTAAGAGATCAGTGCCAGTGATTCAGACCTCTCAAATTCTTGCAAGCCAAAGCAAAATATTTTTCTTCATATTGTATTTTATATGTGGAATAAATGGCTTTTGTGATTATTAAATGGTCCCCTGATGTTCTGACATGTAACCCTCCCTTCAAGCTCTTAATTTACATTTTTAGTTTGACATTACTCCTCAGTTCTTTTAGTGAATTGTGCAGTTTTGTAGTAAACTGAGCAGTAAATCATGCAGCCTCTTTACAGCTGGTTTTACAAAATGGGCTTTAAGGACAGCACAGGGGAGGACCACAGTACTAAAAAAAAAAAAATTTAATAGGCAGTCCTGTCTGGTCTCCAGCTTTGAGCTGAGCACTCACTATCTATTTTCTCCTCTTAGACTTTCAGCCTTTGCCAGGAGCTCACGTGTTTGAAGGGTGCATATTGCACACATGACTAGTGAGCACTCCCTCCCTCCTACCATCCAACTTTTTCAAGTACAGTTTCCCTGCCTTTGTTTCTCAAAGTGTGCATGGAAGGTATTTCCTCATGCAATTGGAGGCTGTGCAGTCAACTGTAGGCTCAGTGAGAATGGACAGACATGGTTGCAGAAGACAGAGGCAGTGGCTGCAGCACTGTGGAAAGAAACCTGTACAGAGCTCAGGAATTGCTGGGTCGGGCCCAGCACACACCTGGACCAGCTTCAGATCTCTACAAACACAGCTCACTAGGCACCCAGATGATGCAAGACAAACTATTTGAGAAGTGCAGGTCCTTTGATGATGTCAAAACACTTGGTACAGATAATTAATACATTCTTTTGTGCAAGGAAACCACTGAAGCTTTGTACTCCCTCTGCAAGAATCAAGTGGAACAAGTTCTCAGTTTACAAATCTCCTTACACTGAACTTCCATTAAAATTTCTGAGTTTAATAGCAGGGTTAGGATGCAGCACAGTGTGCTTAGCTACCTGTGCAAGCTGCCTTGCTTTTACACCCTTCAACCTGGGGTGTGCCATGGTGGAAGCAGGTCCAACTACTCTGATCACAAAAGCAAAGAAATCACAGGACACAGAAAAATCTGTCAGAAAATTCCATGAGTAGCTGATTTGAAAGAATTTAGGTTACCTATGATGCCCAGCATGTAAACTGAGAAAGAAAGTATAAAGTCCTGAAGGAATAATCAAAATGGGAAATTCACATTCCCTTCTAAGTGCACCAAGCCCCACCCTTTGTCATTATGCAGGTGGAAAGTCACGAGGAGGCGGCAGATTTTGGGAGACATGAAAATCTGACTGTCTCTGAATTGTGCCATGCAATGTCATTGTCGTATTGGCCAGATTATAGAGCATCCCTGTTCAGCCTGCAGCTGTGTGTATTACTGATGTAATTGAAGGCCAAGCCAGAAATAAGATGAAAAAAAAAGAAGAAAAAAGAGAGCAAGAGAGAAAAAACCAACACGTTTTATTTTTGGCCTACGACACTTGGGACATTTTACATCAGAACAAGTGAGCATTTGTCTGGAGCTGGTCAGCATAGACACATTATCAGAGAGATTTATTTATTATTTATCTAAGCTCTGGGCCTAGAGAAAGCAAAAGGCTTATGTAAACCCCCAGTTGGGATTTCTAGATCTTCATTTAGACATTTTCTGTACCAGCTTCCCATGCAGACGGCCGACTCGATTAGAGAGAGGGCAGAAAGGATTGCTTTGTCAGGGTACCAATAAGTTTATGACTTTGAGCTGCTCTTGTGTAGCTGAACTGTAATTTTCCCCAAAGTGAGGATTGGAAGAGCTCTAACTACCTACTGCTGGAAGGAAACTACAGGTATTACCTCTGTCACTACAAAGCTGTCCAAGACCAAGCAGTACAGCTCTTAGTGGGAAAAGAAAAAAGAAGTGATGCTTCTGTCCTCCCAATGTAGCAGCCCTGGCAAGGAGGGAGCATAGAAGGGCTATCCCAGGTGAGGCATCCCTTTCCCTTCCTTTTCACTATGAAAGGACAGTCACAAGTCCTGCATCCAAAATTAGTAGTGAAATTACATACTCTCAACCTGACTGTTTACACTTGGGTTCCTCACTCTTGTTTCTGGATACAATCACTCTGTAGAACTGTTTGGAATGGGACTGTTAACTCCAGGTGGTAATGCACCTCAGGCATTTCCCACAGCCTAAACACTGGCTTTCCAATGGTGTTTACCCTGATGAGGCAAAGGCTGTGGAGGTGCAGGTGCACATTGTGTATAGCAAAGGTTTGAGAGCAGTAGAGGCTCAGTTCTTAGGAACAGTCATATGCAGCATCACAATATTTGGTACTTAGCTTTGTAAATGCTAGTTCACAGGAATTCAACCATACCTCAGTAATTAAAAGCCTTTTGCTAATAACATTGGCTATAAAAAAGTGGGTGGCCAAATGATGTTCACACTGTGTATCAAAGGTCAAGGAAGCAAATAATTTTTAATTGAATATGCAAATTGCAAACTCTCTTGATGTAAAGAAATTTGAAAGCAAAGGTGAGAATTTGGTAAATTATTCCAGAAATCAAATGAGATATATCTACCCTTTAATTAATTATTTGCAATTAGAGACCTCTCAAAAGTGACAGGGGACCATTCCCAACTGGCTTGGGAATTTCAGCCTAAACACTGAAGATGACAAGAAATTCACACATGCAGATTAAATATAATTTGGGTTTTGAAGGAACATTTCAGTTTACTACAAATCTATTTATTTTCAGTTTCCAGATAGCTACAGGCACCACACTACAGCATTCCAGCTATTTTTTTTTGTGATTTTACAATCCTTATGGTTCCCTCCACCAGGCATGTATAAAAACCCCACAGAACCAAAATCTGACAGACCAGGCAGGCAAACAGTGAAACTGATTTGATGCAATGTGTTGTGAAATGCAGTGAACTAAACCAATAGAAGAGCAAGTGATACATTTTCATAATTTGTTTCACCTACCTTTAGAGTTGCTTAGAAAGCATTAGATAGGCATTTGCTAATAACTGTGTGTGGCAGCAGACCGGCCTCCATTAAAAATCAGAGCTCAGAGAGCTCTGGGAAGCCCTTGAAGGACTGAAGGAACTGTCAGTCATGTATTTGTGCCTCTCCAGCATTCAGTCCATAAAGCCAGCCTGTGCGAGCCTATTACCCAAAGGATGTCCAATTCTCTCTAACCTGCTGAGGTACGGATCCTGTACAGGGAGCATGTGGTCTCCAGCTTTTGCCTTTAATCCTTGGTTGCAAAAGGGTGGTGGGAAGCAAAGCTCAGTGCTAGCCTATGAATAGATAAAGATAATAGACACCCAAGTGGTTCTTGACAAAGAGCATAAACTACAAGCTAAGGCTGTAACAACACTTCCATTTCAATCCCAGAGAATGCTGGACTATGATTATGTCTCACCTCCTTGATTTCTCTGTGCCAATCCTCAGATAAATTTTTAAAATCTAATTTTGATGCAGTATCTTTGGACCTCAGCTTCATCAGACATGATGGGGATCTGAGAGACGTCACCCACCTCTGTACAAAAGGGCTCTTTCTAGTTCAGGATACAGAATAACCTCCACTTAACTGGAAAAAATTAAAGTGCAGAAAGCACCCTGTGCAGATCACGAAGTGTGAAAGATAGTTCAAAGGTAAGAAAATGCTTTTCAGTGCCATCACTGTGATATGACTGGAAGCAATCTAGCTTCCTGACATACCAGAGCAGTGTTCAGTTTTGCAGCCTGTTGCAAAAGCTTTTGAGATCCAGCCCTCTCCTGCACTGCTGCCTCCACCACCACCAACAGTGCCTCCAATCATACTACAGTATTTCCCCTCTAGCACAACAGAAAGAAATCAGAAACTACTCTAAGAGATCAAAGCAAGGGGTATTGGTGTTTATCTACCTTTCATCCAAGCCAGCAGTGCAGCCATTGCAGTGTGAAAATAGCTTCTCACAATATGGCTCATTTCCCTGCCTGCACAGGCAGAGGTGCATGCTTTTGTAGCTGCTTTCACACAACAGTGGGTGCACTGCTTTAAATGTCTTCCCCAAAATAGTACAGCAACACCTTTAGAGGAATAAAGCTGCTTTCCAAAGTTATATTGTCTGTAGAAAGTCTGAAAAACTTTACGTGTTTGAGCAGAAGGCACATCTGCTCTGTAAGTAGCACTACATAAAGAAAGTTGCTATTGAATTACTGTAGCACTGAGTCAAATCAGTGCTGCAATCCTGTCACCTACCCTGCAGCAAGGAAAGTCATCCCTGTAACCTGCAGCCCATTTTTGTTTTTAATTGCATCTTTAGGTAGCATTACCATGTCACCAATCACCTTGTGGACTGTCACAGTGTGACTTGGTTTTGCCAATTTTCATATATTTAATTTCTTTAGAGATAGGATTTAGGAGTAGATACAAAGCGGGCTCAAAACTTAAAAGGGTACAAGAAGAAATTTATTAATAACACAAAAAGAATTCAGATTTCTAGATTATTTCCTCCTCCCCCTCCCTTCATTCCATGTTTCTTAACAACATACAGAGAACACTTCAGTCAGTTATCTTCTTAAATAATCATTTCAATTCACTTAGAGAGAAAAGTTCCTTTTTTTGATTTAGGCTTAGGGGGGGTGTCTTCACCTTCACAATCTACATCTGCCTGGGAAAATATTGCAGATTATGACTCTCCTCCCATTGCCACAGTCCTTCCAGAGCCGTGCTGTGGGTTATGATGCACACATGGGGTACTACGTTATCCACGTGATTTGTGAAAGTGAAATAACTTTTAATTGGTTTCCCAAGCTGTCCACCACTAAATCAGCTCTCTGATTGTCCCAGTAGCTCACAGGGGAAGCCCCCAGAGATGGGACACCCTCCTATTTCCAGCCTGGTGCTGCTTTCCCTCAGGCGGCTCCACCCCTCCCCCCTTCCACGTGAAACCAGCACATGGACTTTCAGATTTGAATAATCCACAAGGGACTACAACCAGTCTTCTCTTACAAGAAAAAGGGTTCATACAAACCACCTCATTGTCCTAGAAGTTTTTACTTAAATCAGAATATTCTAATGGTTGAGTACTGATATGCATCACATTTGAGGCAAGACCTATAATAACCAACTTTTAAACACTACTGTGCTGACCAAAGTTTTTCCCATTAATTACTCTGCCCCATAACCAGCGGCCTCCAACCTGCAGGACTATCAGACTCAGTGTTGCCATACAGGTGCCACTTTTTCAGAAATGCTTTCATCATGCAAAAGTCAGTGGTCTAGCAGCTGCAAAGCACTGAAAGCAAGAGAAGGCCCTGAGCACAAGTTGTCTCATGCTTCTTGTTCCTGCCTTGAACGTGATATGAGCTCTTGGATGCTCAGATGTCTTCCTGGCCTCAGGAGCTCCCTGTTCAGAAATCTGTTGAAATATTTATGCCCTCTCCCTGTTTCCCATGTGAAGCTGTGGGATGCATGCAGAGCTTGGCAGTGGGGCAGGCACCTGCTGGCCCCACTCCACAGAAACCTTTCAGAGGAGGGGACATCTTTAAAGGTCAGCTTTGCAAATTACCTCCCCAAAAGCACCTGGAGCCCCAGCATGGCCCAGCAGACCCTGACTCCCTGCAGAGATGTAGTGGTGTTGCTGAAGAGAGGGGAGAAGACTTGAGTCATCACCACACACCTCTTGCAGATAACAGGTTTGATATGTTTCAGTACATCAAAAGCTTCAGCCCAGTTGCCAGGATCCATTTTGCAAGCCAAAAATGCAAATGCAATTTCCCCATCTAGTGGTCCAGCAGAGTAAAAAAGCCACTTCTCCTACAGCTGATGGAAGAGTAGCATCTAACAGAGACATCACCCAGCTGAATGATCATTCATCCACAGCTTTGTCCCTCCCAGCAGCAAAAAAAACCAAAAAAAAAAACAAAAAGAAAAAAAAAAGGCAGCAGAAAAACAGAGATAAACCCTACAGCAGGCTGGATTTTTCTTAAAAAAATCTCAGACAACAAAAATTGAGAGAACAGACAAAGTAAACAAGCAAAGTATGCTCTAAAGGATGTATAAAGAAGTGTATTCCTTAGGTGGATGCAACACTTAGTTCAGTGCATTTTAAAATAATCAGGAAACTAGTCTGACAAGATATCAGAATTACCTTGGAAACTTCGACAAGCCATGAACTGTGACAACAACAAAACTTTCCTAGAGCTTAAATTCTGATTTACTAGGTATAGAGTCTGACAGCCAGTGCTACTGGAGCAACCTGCAGAAATAAACTAAATCTCTTTGGTGAGGCACCTTTCAGCTCCTGTGAACTACATGCTTACAAGGGCCATTCATTGCCCTGATTCTCCTCACTGTGAAGGGATTTAAAGCAATGCAGGATAGTAGGCCAGGCACCACTGCCCCTTCTCTCCTCCTTTACTCCCAGCTGGAACCCTCTGAGGTTTTTGAGGAATGAAAGATGGGGCAAGAGCAAAAGCAACCCCCAAAGGTCAAAGGTGCTGCTGTGGAGGAAGCATTGCCCAGACACTTCTCTTACTTCTCCAACCACCATGAAGACAGAGGGTGGTAGAGGCCACTCTCATGTGCTTCCCAACACATTCCCTCAATGTAGGAAAGATGCTGATTTTTGGAACTACTGGGGAAGCAAAATACTTCCCTCATAGCACAGCCTCACACAGTGAGACCCCAGCTCTGGTTCCTGTTTGCCTCCAGCCACTCACCTTTTCCCTGTGCCCGGTCCTCAGAGCAGGAAACTAAATCATGTTCTGGAAACATGCCATCCCTTTCCAGTCTAATCCCAAGCCACACTCCATCCCCTTTGTTTACCACTTTGTGTAATTACCCAAAAACAATTGGAGATTACTTCTCTGTGACATTAATGATTAAAGGTTCATATGGCTAAGACAATTTCGTATCACAAGCCATACGACCAAATTCCCTTGATGGCAAAACTGGACTGCATCTGTGCCCAAACTGATTCCAGTGCTATGAAGGACTGCTGACTTGTTCATTTTTTGTTTTGTTTTGTTTTTTTGAAAGCGTAGTCAGGAAGGTATTTTTGCTTGATCCATTGTAATTCATAAACTTCCTCCTCTCTGTTATTTTACATCAGCAGCAGAGAAATGGTTTCTTATTTCCCATTTTGTTTTATGGATTTTCCATAGAGAAGATCCAGCACATGAAAAATTGAGATAGACTCACTTCTGTTATGTAAAAAAAGCCCACTTTTAAACATATTTCAACTTATCTGCTCCATGCAGTTTATATGTAGTGCTTGGTCTGCTCATGAAAAAACAAAAAGAAATAAATCATATCTTTGTAGAGAATGAGATATTCCCATAAAGATCAGATTTCATTTTAAGAGAGAAAGTCTAGCTAAAAATCGCAAAAGAGAAGGAAATAAATTGGCCAAATAGATCCTGTATATTCAGACCTTTTATTTGGGGCTTTTCTTGACCACTCACTTCAATGTAACAGACAGCATTTCTTCCTAACAACCTTCTGTTCAAACTGGGCATAGCTGGGAAATAGTTAGAATCTTCAACAAGCCATGCAAAATATTTTGCTGGCAACATTAACAAGGGAAAATCCCCTAGGGGTGATCTGGTCTGCACAGCCCAGGGAGAGAAGCTGCTTCTGGCCTGTGACTTCAGATGATTTTGGGCTTGGAGAATGTGAAATGCACATGAGACATCAGAGGTGGGGAGTAATGGGCATCAAAGGGAAAAAATTTCCCTGGCTAGCACACATTCCCCTGAGCTGATCCTTATCCCCATGATCAGCTGTGCTCATTCCTCACAGGGAGGATTTTGAGAGAAAGAAAGGGAATACTGCCAGACAGCTGAAGGGAATAACACAGCTAAATCTACACTAATTTTGTTGTAGCTATATAGAGGACAAGACAAGCCTTTTCAGGTTTTATTATTATTGGAAGCAACAGAGGTTGGGAGCTTGGGGAGCACAAGGATTTGGTGCAAACTTCAAGTACAGGAATGTAATGATGGGAGTTGGGGTGGGGCAAGGCTGTTGTTTTTTGGTTTGACTTTATTTCAGCAAATATAATTGTGTACACACCAGAGAAGAGAAATTATAAGTGCATTCATATTCAAGGGAGACAGCACAGCAGGCTCAGATGCTGTGAAAAATCTAAGACCAGTCAAAGCAGCACCTAGCAAAGCACAGGGTGCTGGGAGCCACATCATTTTCCAGGCTGGAAAGTGTCTTGAGAAAAGGGAGTTTCTATTCCATTTGGCTTTTAGAGACTTACAGATTATCTATAACTCCCATCATTCTCAATACTCACCATCTATCTCACAAGCAGGAGGTGAAACCTTTGGGAAGAGATGTCCCCCTGTGACTGGTCTGACAACATGGATCACACCAGGTGGTTTGTACATTTCCAGTACAAGGCAGCTCTGATGAGTTCCTTCCCATGTTTTCTTGTTTTAGTGCTAACTGGCAAATGAGGTTTTGTATGATGCTTTTCTAGAAAGTGCTGTCAAAGGGCCATCACCTCACATCTCTGAAACCACCAGGATTCTCTTTGCTTACCCCTAAAGAAGGAGGCTCTTTCCTCCTTCCCCTCAGCCAATGAATAATTTTTTCTCAAACATGAATTTGGATTCAGATGACCCAAACCACTTTCTCCACGGAACATAAACAACTTAGAGAGCAGCCTGAAAACTTTCCCATACTGAGGTTGTCACCTTCTTCCCTCCCTGTCGGAGGATTGCTCTGAAACCAGGACAGTAATTCAGTTTTCTGGCTCTCTCCATTTTCGCTCCTTCATTTACTGTTAACAAAACACAACTGTGTGCCAAATACAGCACAATGTCTGTGGAGAGGAAATGCATCTGGGACAGACAGAACCAGGAGCTGCAGCTTATTTCCCACAGGCCACATCAGAGAGCAACACTCCCCCTTGGCCACCAAGCTTGGCCAAACCACGGCTACAGGCACAGGGGAGAGCATCCCAGTGGCTGGGTTCGGGAGGTGATGCCATGAAAACTTTGTGTGACCTCCAGACACTGACACCAGCTGCGCAGGCAGGGAAGAAAAGACTGTACAACTTGCTGGATGAAGCCCTGCCTATGTGGCTAACACCATGGGTTAGCCACTACAGACTGATGGTGCTTGTGTCTGGCAGCAGCATCCAGCCCCAGACCAGGCACTTGACCATCCTGGTTGCCATGTTTGCTTTTCAGCTTGTCCTCAAAGAAGCTTATCATTCAGTCAGTGCTAGGGGGTGCAGAGACAACTTTCTCTCGAGAACTGAAATGTCAAGAAGACACGAGAAAGCCTTTCGCAACAGGAAGGAGGTTGTTACAGCAGTAATTTACTGTGGTAGGTTTTGCAGCATGATTGCAACATATCATTACACCAGTTTTATCCTTTTCCATTTGGCAGACGTCAATTCCTCCCCCTGTTCCTTGCAGACTACAAGCCAACATGGCTGCATTTCAAATGGTTTCAGACTCTGCCAATAAAAATATATTAAAAAACCCCAACAACTGAAAATTCTCACAATTGCATTAGCTTACTCAAAACTAATACATACATATTACACACAAGTAAAAAATATACCCAGGTCAGCCAGCTTGAAAGTGTGGCGCCATGAAATGGTGGGGTTGGTCTCTTGAGTAGATAAAACAAACAAAAGATAGGTTGAGTAGGAGCCCAATATGAGATGGGCTGTGCAGGTTTCCAGGCAGATAAACTCATGCTTAGCCTGTTGCCTCAATTCTTCAAGTACTTTCCAAGCACAAAGAGAAACCACACGCCCTCTTTGTGAGACTTCTGTGTACTACAGACCATGGAGTCAGAAATCACAGGCCACAGTAACAGCAGAGAATCAAGTTTCTATTAGTACAGGGGGAAGGAGCATTCAGGAAATAAAATACTTACTGTGATGTTTACCCCCATTCCCCAGGATCATCTCTGCTCATCCTGCAGACCAGCAGTCCAATGGTAGAAAGAAAGGTGTTCATTATGAGCCTTTCTCAGAGAAGCTAAAATTAGTATCTTGGTTGCTGAAATGCATCCCTCTCCAGGCTTGGCAAAAGAGGGATCTTCCCAAAAGGGTTAGAGATCCATCGCCTACAAGAGCCTCTGTTGTTTATACAATCAATGTATGGGGAAAGGCACTTTCTTTCCTTTCTCTGCTTCCTGGATACAGCAATTTTTGGTCATATCCGAGCTGGAGGAAAGTGCATGAAAGTGTAAAAGTTCTCCTATTCGATCCCATTTAAAATCTTCAGACTTGATTCCTATCTGAGAGCAAGGCATTACATTACATTAATCTTCCCATCTAAGTGATGGAGAAAGAGAGAGTTGATATCAGCTCAGATTAGCTCTCACTTAATGGAAGATACTCCTGAGATATTTTCAGAGGATGGAAAAAATAGGTCAATATATTAGTTTCTTAATTGAAAGAAAAATTGCTGCAAGGTACAGAGCTTATCCTTCTTGGGAACTGTCTGTAATTCAACTGAACCAATGTATTTCTCACTCAGGGAAGGAACTCCATTTTAAAAAATAATAAATAAAATATTTGTGACAGTTGCAACCATTCCACAGCTTAGTTCTAAGGAATTAGCAATTAATGTACAGTGATAAGGCTGCATTTGTATTCTAGGTGTCAAACTTCGCCAGAGCTCCAGTGCAGTCAAGAAACAGTAATTTTTAAAATGTATTATTTATAAGTGGATTCATAGTTGTAACAGACTTTGAGGGGATGATGGGGGGAAGAAGAGGAGAAGAATAGAGAAGCAGCCATGAATCTTTCTTCCACTTAAATTCTTGTTTATGATTTCAGTGGTGCAGCATACATAATAATGAGGAATGAAAGAATTTATATTTTCTCATTTAACAATGTCAAGCTTTGAAAAATATTTTCATAAAAAATGAACTTCAATATCTTGTCAGAACAATAAGCCAATTCTCTTAAAGGCCAGCTATTACACTTCCAGAGGAAAAAAAAATAATCTTCTTAGTCCTAAGTGACTAGTTCAAATAAAACAATAAATTACTTATTTCTTTCCATCCTTCTACATATATTATCAGGAAAAATTAATGAAAAGCAGCTCCAATGAAAAACCCTCTGAGGGTTAAAACCTTTTTAAAATACAGATCAGTTCAGCACAGAATAGCAAATACATCTTTGTGGTCAAGAGAGTGAACAAATTTGTAGGAAACAAATCAGCAGAATGAGTAACTGATCAGCAAGAAGAACTTGCATGTTGTGTAACATTTTTATATGGGCCCTTCTATATGCAGATAGACCCTTTGTTCAATCATGAAAAGCTGTTTTGAAGTTCATTTTGGTGATTAAATTTCATAAAGCAAACAATCTGCTCCCTCTGTACTGCAGTGGGCTTTCAAAGATGGAGATTTGCCATGGTTTGATTATTTTCTTATACAATTCTCAATTTGTTGGATGTTATTGCAGAAGAGTTTCTTGCTTCTGCTCTGTTCAGGAATCCAAACAATTTAAATATTCATGTCCATATTACAACACTGCAAAAACTAATTTTTTTAAAAATAAATAAAAGGTTTAAGTCAAAAGGGAGATGTCAAGAGGTTTTAATACCACTGATTATTTAAGAAAACTTCATTTTAGACCCTGTGCAGTCAATCAGTGAATGAAAGTTCTTAAAGAACTAATCCTTCAAAAATTAAACTTTTATGAAATTCATTTATTGCTTTTATTAAATAACTCTTTCAGGTGTAATTCTCAAACTGAAGGCAAGCTTATTAATGTCAAGACAAAACTGAGCAAACAGAAGCAGCTGTGAATATGTACTGTAGATAACCTGTGTGTGTATAAAACAAAGTGATATATTCCTTTGAGAAAATCTACAAATACCACCAAGTTTGCAAACTAAAGATCACCTCAATTGTATAAAACTTTTACCAGTGCTGGATCTCCATTGAATTAAATTGTATAAATCCCTGACATAGAAAAAGTGAAAGTTTCTAAACTAAGAAAATTATATACAAGCAGATTAAAATAAAATACCAACAGAAAGCTTTTGAGAAAATTCAGAGCAAAACTTTTACATTAGAACTAGGCTGAAGCCAAACCAACACAATTCCAATTTTAAAATAGGAACGTACACACTTCCAAATGCTAGAGGGTTAAGTTGGGGGTTGGAAGATGTACTTCATTTACTTTACACAATAGCATTAATAAGATAATTTATTTGAAACAAAGGCATTTCACAAGGAAAAAACTAACTGGTAGATCTCAGGGAAGAAAAATGTCATTGGATATCTTCATTAGTATCACTGGGCAGATATTTTCAAACAAGTTTTCATAATGACCAACTTCTTCCTAAAAAGGCAATAGTTAATTTGGACCTCATCCCTGGCTTAGCATGGCTGGAGCTGTTTCCTACTGCTATTGAACTTAAAAGTCAGTTTTTATCAATACAAAGTCCTTGACCTTTTCTTATACAGCTGCTAAGAATTTTAAGAATCATAGTCCTAGCAGTTTGAATAATCCTGAGTAACATCTGCTTGAACTGTCCCAAGTGACTTGACACCTTTATCAAATGCTGTCCCTTACTAGTCACCTGTTTTCCCACACAGCTGAGTTCATTAAACAGTGGGTTGCTCTGCATTCTCAATGGAGATCATATTCCCTTGTGAAGACTGACCATTTGTTCCTCCCCTTTTCCAATTTTTGTTTATAAACCCATTTAAAAATCAACCAAATGAAAAAAAATCCATACAAAATCATCTATCCTACAAAAGCTTATTACCTACACAAACATGTGTTGAAGTCCTTACAGGAACTTCACACATCCAAAGACAACATATGAAGTAGGTGGTTTTTTTCTTGACACCATCCTAAAAACACTTAGGAAGTTTACCCTCTCATGATGTGAGCTGCCGTGCCTGTATGATTTGTGTCTTTTTACTACAGCATTCAACTTCTACTGAGCTTTTGATGTAACTTGTATTTCTATATTCTGACTTAAACTGGGCATTTCTTTTCATGCCCTTGTTTGTTTACATGTACAGTATTTGCTTCTTGTCTGGCTTTATATGCTGTGATTGACAGAGGCTATTTACTTGTAATAGAATTTGTGATTCCCTCACAAATTTTTTATATTCTATCATTTTAAATCCTGGGAATGCTGGATTTTCATTATTTCAACTTCTTGTGGTGTGTCACTTAGAATTTCTGAAGTCTTCAATGTGCAATGGGTGTTCCAGTTTGAAAAAGAAGCACATCTAAGCCTTGGAGAAGTATAATGCCACCAGAATAACTATAGCCAGCCAGGCTTGGCTGAGGTGAAGCCCATCTTGCTGGCAAACAGTTATTCCAAATGCTGTCCCACTTCCTAGGAGGCCTAAACCCTGCATTCTAGTGCTACCTCTTCAACTCTGCATCCCCTTTGACTGCCTAGCCTTGGCTCTGCAGTTGGTCACACCCTGAGTGCCTCTGTGACAGCACCCCAGCACGAGGGTGCAGCTCTCAACACGACCCTCACTACCAGCCTTTCTCTCTCCCCTCCATCTCAGCAGCACAACTGTCACAGACAGAAATGGAAACACAATCAAATACTTGGATGTCTTCATAGCAGAGTTTAAAATTAAAAAGAGAAGGTGAGGCCTTCCTGATCTAGAAAACTGATGGCATAGAAACACAGCATAGAGGGAAATGGGCACAAAATGTTTTTCAGTGATAAATAATTATTTTTAAGGAGTCAAAGGGCCGCACTTCCCTGCTCAGTAGGATCCTTGACAGAGGGCTGTCTGTAAGGGAGGAGAAAAACTGGTTCTTGGGAAATTCAGAATTACAATTTCCAAAGTCTCCCATGAAAAGTGGTTTTTCAACAGATGATGTGGCAACTTCAGATCTGAGCATGAAATGCTAATAGAAAACAAGGTCAAGGTGACTCACGTCTTTACAATAAAACAGCATATGTTCATTAAATATTAAATGAAAATATTGGCAAACAAGCTTTATTCTAGTTTTTTAAAAAACTGGAAAAGTTATGGACTGAAGAAATGAATTGGAGATAATTTAATGTTTATGGATTTCAGTAAGAAATCTGATACACTGCTGTTTGAGATCCTGAGGGAAACCATTAATTAAGTTGGCTTGCTCTGAAATGCAGTTAAATTGATACAAAGCAGACCACAGAGCTGCAGGGGAAAAAAATATAATCATACTAGATCATACTACATCTACTAGAGCTTTGACAGAACAAGCACAGGTCCTTGGGACTCTGCATAAGGAAACTGAAAAGCCAAGATGGGAGATGCTTCCATTTTCAAGTAGACATGGTGCAGCTCCCAAGGAGCAGGAGCTGCTGAAAATGAGAGAAAGACCTCAAGATGACAGAGCTAATGAAGCAAAGTTTTGGACACTGCCTGCACTATGGTGTCTAGGAAACAGGGGAATTTAACTGGAACTCTGTCAGTCTTCAAAAACAGTGACAGCAAAGACGATCTGGCTCTCTGGCTGTGACACCAGAGAGTAAATTACTCTGCAGTGCACAGGGGATGCTATAGCCAAGTAGCTCAGAAAGTGGGCAGCTAAAGCTGCCTTATTTTAATAATTTCTGTGTCCATGGTTACCAGCTAATGTTGCTGATATTTTCTATTTCACGTGTGCAAGACCCAACACCATTCCTAGCATATGCGTACATATCTCTGACAAACAGATCTGAGTCTGAGCCCACACAGCTGTCATTGGCCTCGCAGTCAGTTCTCAGGCTGCCAATACTCAGCTGTCTGTCAAAAACACTCAGCAGCCAAAAGACAAATAATTGGAGAACAAATGGGTGAACTCAGCTTTTAGTACCAGCCCCAAACATCTGGAGACTGGTTTATTAGTGAACTACAGTCGAGTGTGTGCCTGAGCTCTGTACAGGTTGGGAAGTCCATGAAAACAGGTTTTCCTATCAAAGCTGCAGAATGCTTGCTTTGCAGTCACAGCAGAAGGAGAAAGCGGCAAATATATTTTCATAATTTTGGAATTTTATTCTATAGCTAGAAGAAAATGGGGAAATACAGAAACAAAAAAAATGAGAAATGAAGAATATGTTTGCATCTCTCAACTTTAAACTGCATTTTCTATGGATATGAGAAAGGCTTATACTGGCCTAAGCTCTATTTGAGCTTTAGGGCTTCACCATACTTTTTAAACAAAGATTTCTCCTGGGTGAAGAAGTTATACAATTCTGCTCTTGATGATGGATTTTGTGTTCCCAGCCTATGCTCCAAAGCCTTTGACATTAATTCACAGCATATTGGCAGCACGGTAGGAGCTGCAGTCCTTATTGGGTTGCCTATTGGACTTTCTACCCTTGTCTAGATGAATACTTTGCTGTAAACAACCAGTTTGGATCACTGCAATCCTCTGCCTCCCACACCAGTGCTGTGCCCTCCTCACAGAGTCCAAAGCCACTGAGGACTTTGGGCCAGTTTCCATATCTCAGGGAAAGAGCCGGTGTGTAAAGGGCAGCATGTCAGCTGACTGGGCTGCAAAACCTCACAGATTCCCACAGCTGTGTGAGGAGACAACCACAAAAGCCAAGTTCATCCTCCTGGGAGGGTTTTCCCTAACAGCCTCATCGGCAAGGAGGAGGAATGCAAAGCAACAGCCTCCCTGTCTCCCTCCACACCAGGGCCATGGCAGTCACCAATGCTGTGGCAATTGACTCCCTCTACTGAGAATTGTACCTTGGCAATCTCGGCTTTGATGACAGGATTAATTTCATTTGTCTCTCTGAATGTTTAAATCCTGTATGGAAACTTTTAAACCTTGGCATTTGTGAGCCATTCCAGAACGAGGGGTGGAACTTCCTTTGTTGCTGAGTGGCTGATTATAAGAAGGGAGTGTGACAAACAGGGGCTGGGCAAACAGGGGCTGGGGGTGGACACCACAGATTGCACAGGCAGGGTTGTGAGTTTTCTTGCTAGTACGGTGTCCTCTGTTGTTTTTTGGTGTTTTTTGCTGGCTACTTGCATTTGAGGTTTCTGCTAGTAATGGTTTCTACACGGTCGAAAACTGTGGTTGGTGTAAGTGTATGTGACCAAGTGGAGCCCTCCAAAAAGGATGCATCTGTACAGACCCATTCCTGCCCAGAGTGTTTGAGCTTATTGGTGGCATCAGGGGGTGTAGTGGAGGAGGCCTGCCTGTGGTGTGAACAGGTGAATGACCTCCTTTTGCTGGTGGCTGAGCTTAGGGAGGAAGTTGAAAGATTAAGAAGTATCAGGAAAAGTGAAAGGGAAATAGACTGCTGATATTCCAGGCTGGCAGTGATGAGACTGAAAAGAGGAGTGTCAGAGCGATTAAAAGGGAGTTTAGGGCACTGGGTCAAGTAGTTGATAGGACAGGTGCACAGGTAGTGTACTGCTCAGTCCCTTTGGTGGCAGAGAGAAATGATGAAAGAAATAGGAGAACTCACATCATTAACAAGTGGCACAAGGGTTGGTGTCATCAGCAAAATTTTGGATTCTATGATCATGGGGCAACTTTTATGGCACCTGCTCTGCTGGAACCGGATGGGATACATCTCTCTGCTAAGGGCAGAAGGTTTTTACTCATAAACTGGCAGACCTTGTTGAGAGGGCTTTAAACTAGGTCTGAAGGGGGAAGGGGATGCATCTGGCCTGTCTGGAAGCAGGCCCAAGGGCGGTAAGACTGTGTTAGGGGACAAATCAGTGGCCCAGCTGAGGTGCCTGTATACCAATGCATGCAGCATGGGTAACAAACAGGAAGAGCTGGAGGCCACGGTGCAACAGCAGAGCTATGATGGAGTCACCATCACAGAAACATGGTGGGATGACTCGCATAGTTGGAGCACTGCACTGGATGGCTACAAACTCTTCAGAAGAGACAGAAAATGGAGAAGAGGTGGAGGGGTGGCCCTTTATTTTAGGGAGGTTTTGGATGTCATAGGTATTGAAACTAATGATGATGAATTGAGTCCCTATGGGTAAGAATTAAGGGCAAGGCCAACAAGGCTGACATCATACTGGGAGTCTGCTATGGTCCACTCAACCAGGATGAAGAGGTGGACAACTTATTCTTTAAGCAACTGAACAATGTTTCAGGATCATCAGCCCTTGTTCTTGTAGGCGACTTCAACCTACCAGACATCTGCTGGGAACTTAATGTAGCAGAAAAATGGCAGTCTAGAAAGTTTTTGGAGTGTGTGGAAGGTAGCATTTTATCACAACTAGTGGGAGAGCCCACCAGGGTAGGGACTGTGTCAGACCTGTTCACAAATAGAGATGGACTGGTGGGTGATGTGGAGGTTGGAGGACACTTGGGGCATAGTGACCATGAAATTATAGAATTCTCAATAATTGGTGAAATAAGGAGGAATATCAGTAAGATCTCTATGTTGGACTTCCAGAGAGCAGACTTTGGCTTATTTAAGACACTTATTCAAAGAGTTCCTTGGGAAACAGCCCTTGGAAACAAAGGAGTCCAGGAGAAATGGATGTGCTTCAAAGCAGAGTTTCTGAGGGCACAGGAACAGACTGTCCCTGTGTGCTGAAAGACGTGTCGACGAGGCAAGCATCCAGTCTGGATGAGCAAGGAGGTTTTGAATGAACTTAAAAATAAAAAAAAAAGATGTATCATCTTTTTAAAGGAGGGACTGATTTCTCAGGAAATATTTAAGGGAGCTGCAAGGGCATGTAGAAAAAAAAAATTAGGGAGGCCAAAGCTCAGTTTGAACTTAACTTGGCAACTTCTGTTAAAAATAATAAAAAGAGTTTTTACAAATATATTAATGGTAAAAGGAAGGGTATAACCAACCTCTGTTCCTCATTGGATGAGGCGGGCAACCTTGTAACTAAAGACGAGGAAAAGGCGGAAATGCTTAACGCCTTCTTCACCTCAGTCTTTAGTGGTAAGACAGCTTGTCCTCAAGACCACTGTCCTCAGGGGTTGGTAAGTGGTGCCAGGGAGCAGAATGGTCCTCTTGTTATCCAAGAAGAGGCAGTCAGAGAGCTGCTGGGACGCTTGGATATTTATAAATCAATGGGACACATGGGATCCATCCCAGGGTGATGAGGGAGCTGGCAGAGGAGCTTGTGAAGCCGCTCTCTATCATTTATCATGAGTTGTGGCTCACTGGTGAGGTTCCAGATGATTGGAAACTGGCCAATGTGACACCCATTTGCAAATAAGGTAGGAAGGAGGATCCTGGTAACTACAGACCAGTTAGCCTGACCTCAGCCAGGTAAGATATTGCAACAGTCCATAATGAGTGCTATCACACAGCACTTACAGGATGGCCAGGGTATCAGACCCAGTCAGCATGGGCTTACGAAGGGTAGGTCATATCTGACCAACCTGGTGTTCATCTATGACCAGGTGTCATGCCTGGTGGATGCAGGAAAGGCTGTGGATGTTGTCTATTTAGACTTCAGCAAGGCCTTTGATACTGTCTCTCACAGCATACTCCTGGAGAAGCTGGCAGCTCGTGGCTTGGACAAGACCACTCTTTGATGGGTTAGGAACTGGCTGGATGGCCCAGAGAGTGCTGGTGAACAGTGCTACATCCAGCTGGGGACAGGCACCAGTGGTGTCCCTCAGGGCTTTGTGCTGGGGCTAGTTCTGTTTAATATTTTTATAGACTGTATGGATGAGGGCATCGAGTCCTTCATTAGCAAATTTGCAGATGACACTAAGATGATCTATTAGAAGGAAGAAGGGCTCTGCAGAGAGACTTAGATCAGTTAGATAGATGGGAAGAGTCCAACAGCATGAAATTTAATAAGTCTAAGTGCCGAGTTCTACATTTTGGCCATAAAAATCCCCTACAACGTTACAAGCTAGGGACAGTGTGGCTGGATAGTGTACAGGTAGAAAGGGACCTGGGGCTGCTGGTTGACAGCCAGCTGAATGTGAGCCAGCGGTGTGCCTTGGTGGCTAAGAAGGCCAATGGCATCCTGGCCTGCATTAGAAATTGTGTGGCCAGCAGAACCAGGGAGGTCATTCTTCCCCTGCACTCAGCACTGGTGCGACCACGTCTTGAGTACTGTGTCCAGTTCTGGAGCCCTCAGTTTAGGAAGGATGTTGAGATGCTTGAAGGTGTCCAGAGGAGGACAACAAGGCTGGTGAAGGGCTTGGAACAGAAGCTTTATGGGGAACGTTTGAAGGAGCTGGGGTTGTTTAGCCTGGAGAAGAGGAGGCTTAGAGGTGACCTTACTGCTCTCTACGCCTTCCTGAAGGGAGGCTGTAGACAGGTGGGGGTCAGTCTCTTCCACCGGACAGCAACTGACGGAACCAGAGGACACAGCCTCAAGCTATGTCAGGGAAGGTATAGGCTGGATGTTAGGAAAAAAGAATAATAAGGTACTGGAACACTCTTCCCAGAGAGGTGGGATGGATGTGTTTAAGAAAAGGCTGGACATGGCACTTGGTGCTATAGTCTAGACTCTGAGTTGAGGTGTTAGGACATAGGTTGGATTTGATGATCTTAGAGGTCTCTTCCACCCTCATTATTCTGTGATTCTGTGAAAGTGTTCTAAACTTTTATTAACAATGTACTTCTAATGGGTTTTTATAAGAACTGAGTAACAATTGTTATTGACATCTGTAAATAGCTTATTCCTTATCCCTGGGATATAATTAATTCCCAGTGCATGCAGGAATGTGGTACCAGGTCCAACATATGGGGAAAACTGGATAACAACCAGATCAGAAACAATTTTTTATGCATGAAAATATTTGTACAGTATTCAAACAGGTTTTCTGCGTGTTATTTTCTTTTTCATTTTTGCAGGACCCATACAATTTCAATTTTTCAGAGTATTTCAAGGGAAGCAAAATGCACTAAAGAGACCAGCACCAAAATCCTGATGAAACACAGTGTTTTGCACTCTCAGCTCTGTTATGAATGACAACAAATGTCCTGGCTGATAGCATGGGAATTTGTTCCATCCTTGACATATTTTCTGAAGAGCAGCAAGTATGCCTCAAAGATGAACATGTTTTCATTGTTAACAGTAAATGTTTTCAGAAGCTGTGAAACTAACACATTACCACAGTGCACAATTCACAGAAACCTCAAGGCTTCAGATTTGTTCTGAGACTTCACAAACACCACCACACTTGCTCTCAGCAATGGGTCTGCACTCGGTCCTGGACCACAGCTCATGTCCAGTGGCACAGTTACTGTGCTACCACATCCATTGCAGAGGCTCCAAAGCATATTTTCTTTATAAGCTGGTAAATTCCTGTCTCCTCAGGAGCTACTGCTGCTGCTCAGGGCTAAGGTGGAAAGCTCAGCAAATGCACCTGCAGCAAGTGCAGCTCCACAAAAATCACCACTGAGGTATGTGCAACTGGATTTAAGTTCCTCACACCCTTATTCTATAGATGAAAAAACACTTGTCAGAACTTTCTGCACCTTTACAGGCCCCCAAATCTTTAAAATGGTTGTGCAAGAAACAAGAAGTCACAATTAACCAAGATGCTGCTTATCTAAGGGACTCAGATTGAAAGGCAAACACAAGTATCTTGATGATATTGCTTCTCAGGAAAAAATCTACCTAGTAAGGGTCAATGCCCAGCTGATGAAATGACACTTGATACAGATTTTCAGCAGAGAAAACGTTCTATGTGCCCAAATTCCCAAGTTTTGTTTCACTTAAGTTTCAAAACGATGTATGTTTGCATGCATGCCTGTTTGAAAAGTCTCCATAAAAAAAGCTAAAAAACCCAATCCACCACTCACAGTTCTGCAATGTCTGTTAGTTCAAAATAATTTTGTAAATAGCAGTAATATAGTCAATTGCTGAAATTTCATGTCAACGGTTTTGCCAAATCATCATTTTTCAAACATATACTAGCCAAACAGTTTTGGGAATGAATACTAAGAAGCTCAAAGTGAGATGAAGGGAAGGAAAAAACCTCAAGCCTAAATTCTTGGATTTATTGAGGGTGGTTTATTTTAATTTTTTGGATTTGTTTGGATGGAGTTTTTTAAATATAAAACCTTCATTAGCTTATTAAATGCACTGATTAAATTTAATATAAAACATAAAATATGAAATATAAAATAAAGATTAAATAACTTATTAAATGCACATTAAATTTTATTCTGTTGCCTCTTTATGATAAAGCAATGAAGATGCAGGCTTGGATAAGAAAACCCTCTTGTCACCAACATCTTCTAAAATAGTGAGTTCATTACTATGGAGACAAATCCCACTTCTTCCTGGGAATTAAGTGTCTACATGGCTTGAAAACTGTCTAGCAAATTTTGCACCTAAGTAGAATTCCTCAAAATAGACTTTTAAAAAATTTCCTGCTTCACAACAGCAACAAAAAGAAACCCTAACCCCAAACTATCCTTATATCCACTAGTTGAAGACTTTATCTCATCTATTTTCAGGTAACTTCACCTTGTCAGAAGGCCATCAGGTAGGCAGGGAAAAGAGTGCTATAACTGTCATATGAGACAGATTTAAAATATGAGATGGAGGTCTTTTCATACACATGGATGTTCCCTGGAACGTAGTAATTTGCCTTTTATTATATGGACACCCTGAATTTTAGCAATAAGAATTTAAGAACATATTTAACTTTTGCTCAATGGACATGTATAAATGCTTGAATTGGCCCCAGATTTTAATCGTTCTTTAACCTGTAAATGCTGGTAGGAGATCTGTCACACCACATGATTTAAAGAGCACTGGAGGATTTGCCCCTCCCACAGGTGAACCACAGCCCTGTGGTCCCTGGCAGCCTCTGTGCTTTAACAAAACATCCATATCCTGTAATCAAAACTCTTCCCTGTACTTTCACAACATATCAGCTTGAAAGGCACACTGGAAGGGCATAAGGAAAGGAGGAGAGAAAATTAGCAGGGAAAGTATTTTCCTTTTGATATTAGCTTTCCACCACATCTCATTCTAAGACCAAAACTTTGGAACACAAAAGCTCTTGCCTGCACCTCTGTCACTTGCTCTAAGCCAAATAGTGCAGCAGCAAGGGCCATAACCTGCAGGCTATCAGTGAACCATGACTTACATTTATAGCCCTAGGATGCAACTGGAGTTGAGAACATTACAGAGAGCTCAGAGGACTGGAGATTTTCTCCACTCTGAGTCAGTCAAAATCCCTCATCGATGTTGTGCTCCATGTATGTCAATAGACTGCAATAACAGCACTGAAAAACTGAATTTCATATCCAGATGTAGATCAAATTCTTTGCCAAGCTGTGGTTATCTCCAACACAAATGTGGATAGCAGAAGCCCAAGCACTGTAGCCTGAGCACCAGTCTTAGCTGCAAGGGTTCTGGCCCCACTAGAAATTATTCAGGCAGACAAATATTGAAAGTGCGACTGCAGTTTTAGATGAGATAAAACAATCCAAAGGAGAGCAGACCTTGGCATTCCCAGGATTGTGGGGTCAGGGTCTTTGAAAACAACCTGCTTTGTGATGTGCCATTCACTTTGGCTTTGCATTTATTTAGGTGCCAAACAAATGCAGCCACTACCGAGTATTGAGGCAGAAGCTTATATTTTTTGGAGCAGATTGAGAAATGGTAAAGGTTTTCTCAGATTCTGGAAACACCAAGCTTCTGCAGTTAGAGGTCAAGAGAGTCCAGCTGATAAATTCAAGGGCATGTTTTTATAAGCTCCTCAATGGGTGCTTCCTTTCCCATCTCACATCAGCCCTCTCCCCCCATGCTTTCCCCTCTGGCATGAGTGGGACACAGATGTGCAGCTTTGCAGGGCAGGGGCCCAGCTGTCCACTGGGACAAACACAGCACCTCCACACCCTTTGTGATGCTGACAGAAATCAATACCAAGCAAGCAGCCTTGTGATGGAAAAATATTTTAAAAACAACAACAAAAAAAATCAATAGTCTAACAGATCCTGGTCAGCCCTCATCTGCTGAAAAATAGGGGCATAGAGAAGAGCTCAAGCACAAGGGAGCCACAGTGCAAAATTTACATTTTTGCACTAAGCAAAGCAGCAGGTGGACTCAGAAAGAGGCCCTGCTTTGAGAAAGGCCAACAAATGTTGGCATCAACAAATCTCAGCACCCAACACCAGGAAAGCTGTCACAGACCAGCACTGGTAAGGGGCAGCATGACAGAATATTCTACCAAGGCAGGAGCAGCCCTGCTGAGCTTATAGGAACACTCTCAAGATCCTGTATCTCTCAGCTGACTGCAAAATAATCTGATTTACTGATAGCACTGTAGAGAGGCACCTAAGGCAAACATTAAGACAAAATAAATCCTAATAAAACAAAACATTGGACTTAAAATTTAATTGGCTCCCTAACAAGACCAGATGCATACTGGGACCAGTTTCCTTGGTGAGAAAAAGTTAAATTTTTTCCCACTCATATTTCCCATTTTTTCCTTAGATGTGGAAATAACCATAGACTTCATAGTGGTTTTTCTTCTAGAGGGTAGGATCAAGAGGTCATGTGCTGCTCTTACTCAAAAGCATCCCAATGCTTTTGTCTGCAAAGGCAAGGGGCCTCTAGGGGCTAAAGAGACCCAGATGGGCAATAATTCAAACTCCAGAGGTTCCTCTTGCCTGGCCAGAAAACCAATGCCAGAAACTAGAGTTACTCTCCACAGTTCTCATTGAAAATGGGGTAAAGCTTTGCTCTTGCTGTGGTGAGAGTGCAGTTCTGCTGACAGCAGTGCTCAATGTGATCTTGAGGAGCTGCTGTTTTTTCTCCTGTGTCCAAAGTCCGCTGTTTATTTTGAAACAGTGTCAAAGTCTCTGCTGCTCTCCAGACAACGTTGTTGCCGTGTCAGTACAAAACATCCCCCCCTCCTCTGCCTCTGTCTGGCCACCCCTCCCTGCCTGTGCCTGTGTGTGACGGGTAGGAGAAGAACAATTTCCTTTTGTGAAATTACCCCTCTAAATCCTTACCTCAGTTGTTTCTGGACCAGACTAATGCTGAACTCCTCTTCCAGCTACATGGCTGCTGTTTTCCAAACTATGGCTTCCTTTTCTGGTCTGTGAGCATAACCCCAGAGCACAATGCACTGCCCCAACTGCTCAACGTCAAACCAGCTCTTTGGGCTGGCAGGAACTTCTCCTGTTCTTCCCCAGAGTGCACAGAATGAACCCTTCTGAAGGTGAAGGTCAGTGATTTTATATGCTATGTGAATGTTTTCTCCTTACGTTCCTAAAATCATTCCACATTTAAAAAAACCCCAAAAAACCCAACAACAAAAACAAAACCCTTTCACAAGAGCAATTTCAATCCATTATATATTTCCAGTGCTAAGCTTGTGGGTGCTTTATCAAGACAGAGATCAGAGTCTGAGTTAAGGAAGGCTGGCAGAAGCTGCCAAGCCCTGTAAGAAGCTGTAAATGAGCAAACAAGATTACTGGTACATTTTTCAAATGACATATGGCTGAAAGACAAGACTATTTAAATTACTTAGAAAAAGGTAAAGAAATTGAGATTTCTATCTGAGCAAAGCCAACATGAAAAATCCTCCATAAGAGTTGGAGTGTATCACTTGCAGTCTCTTTTGGACATCATATTACAGGACACACATTCTATTCTTTATCACTTTCCATACAGTTACTTAAATTATAAAAGTCAACCAAAGCTAAAGCTCAAGGGAAAAATTACAACAGCTGTACACATGTATTGGCCAGTGGGATAGAGAAAACTGAGCCTTTCCAGAGCAAAACATGTGAGCTGGACCAGAGTAAGGGGTCCCTGTATTGGCCTATGTTGGACAACAACACATCCCAGAGGCCCATAGCTGCTGATGTGGAATTTACATACATCACTTACACACCATTTCCTAAATCACCCCTGGTGGAAGGAGACACCACTACTTTTACTCAAAATCTAGGCAGCAAAGGGCAAAACACTGCACATGAATCTTATTGGAGTTATTTCTCAGAGGAAATATTTTTTTAGGTATTTCATCATAGCAAAAGAATGACTCCAAAGTTTTTTTAAGGATGGGTTGGCTTTAAGCCAGGTTACCAGGGTCCTGACTGCTGTCAGGTGCAGACAGCCTAAGGTGCCAGATTGGCATGCAGAGCTCCTTTCCACTCTTCTGCACAGCTGACTTGTGTTTGTCCACAGCTCTGCCCTCAAGGGAATGAATCTACCACCAAGGTCAGGCCCTTTTTGGGACCCTTCCCCATGCAGGGATCCTTATCCCTCAAGGATGGACTCTGCCACAGGAGGGCATGTCAGCTCCACACCTGCAGAGATTCAGCCATTGTTAGCAAAACTCTTCAGGACCTCCCATTCACGCAGACAGCATGATAAGAAACATCTGTGCACCTTTAGCTGATGGTGTAACCCCCCCAGCATCCTCGACCCACAACAGCCTCACAAGGCCTCCACATGGCCAGCCTTCCTCTCAGCTGCCCACAGGTACCAAGGGACAACAGGATGCTGCTCTGTTGAGGGTTTGCGGCCCTGGAGCAAACCCAGAGCAGGCAGGGCCAGACTTCAACTGCCCTCACCAGCACGGCACAGCCCATCATCCCCTCAGCAATGGTAACAGGAGAAATTCAACACGGAGAAATGCTAAACCCCAGCCAAAACCAAAAGCCAACAGAGCAGGCAGCCAGCAGGGTCCTGCAAGTATGCAATACGTGGCAGCATGCTGTGTTTAATAAAACACCAAGCACCACAAGAACCGTCTCCAAAACGCTAATTTTCCTGCAGTTGATTAACTGTCCAGCATCCAGACTCAGATCACCTCCGAGACTGAGTGCGTGTGGGAGGGAAACTGGCAGCAAGCGCCGGGAGCGAGTGCCAGTGTGTGATTGTGAAGTGCTCTCACACGACATTTGGGATTATTGCGTTCCTTGGGGACATGCCAAATACTCTCCCTGCCTAAGATTTTTCCTTCTCATTTGGTGGATGCAGATTAGGGTGAGAGGAAGCGGGTGCCTGATTTGCAGTCCGATGCTCCTGCCCCGATTCTTTCAGGCAGGCTGATGGATACAGATGTGCCTCCCACCCCCAAACGCTGGCGTGCAAGGCTCTCAGGAGCCTGGCAGCTGCAAACACCTCTTTTAATAGAAGTGCTGCCTCTTCAGAGCTGCCTTGAACATGGAAAGACCCCTCTCAGGCAACAGCATTGTTATGTTGTTGTCCGTATCACTCTGCAAACAGGAAAGGGATCAAGCTGTCCCTGTCTCTCAGAGCATGTGGCTGCCACACACAAATGTCAGCCCCAGCAACAGGAACGATCTTGTTCCCGTAAGTCAACAAACAATGTTTAGAAAGGTCTGTGCTGTGGGAGGATTTCCTAACATAATACAAGTCATCAGACTTAAAACACATGTCCACTCTGGTGAATTTAATAAAGCAACTAGGCTGTGTAGGAAAAAAGATACGAGAAAACAAGAACTTTCTCTTGATGACTTCATCTCACAGGGGTCAACAGTAAATCAAGAGTGGCATTTGTAGGGAAGGGGAAGTTCTGGAGATTTATTCAAGAACTTTAAAGGAAATTTGTAATATTCAATAACAAAAACAACACTTCTCTTATTTAAAAACAAAAACAAAAAAAACCCACCAAACCCCCATCATTTTGCCAGTATTGTACCAAGAGAGCATCACTCATGCATAGAATATTGCAGCCCGTATCATCAAGGAAGGAGCATGGCCTGAGCCCCTAAAGTCTTTGTTTCAGCTCTTTTTTACTGCAGGGACAACACAGATCCATGTGGATGACAGTGCCTCCCCACCCACCATATTCACCCATGTATTTTACTCAGGCAATATTAGGGGCAACAAATGGGCTTAACATGTTTTAACATAAAAAGAAAAAAGCTCCCCACAAAAGCCCCCCAGACCATAGACCCCAAGACCCTCTAAGCAACAGTTTGAAAAAGCTATCATTAGGGTTGCAGCAGTAGAGCAAATTTGCCCCTGCCTGTAAAACAGGCAGACAGGGATGGACACCTGAAAAAGGGTCATTGGACTGCCTCAGGCAGGAATCCTGACTACATTCACCTCACATGCACTCAGAATAAAAAAAGACATCCAGAAAATCAAATGGCAGATCTTTTTTCCATGTTCTCAACATAACTATCAAAATGAAAGCTGATCCTGTTGTGTGGAAACCTCTGAGTAATTTGCTGGAGCCAAGAGGAAATCCTAGGGGATATTCATGGCTCTTGACAGCACAGTCTTGGACCAGCTAGACCTTGACCTACCCCAGCCATTGCCAGGTATGTCACTGCCTACTTTCACCAAGCAGGGCTTTACAAAATTGTTTTTTTAAATTTTTTTAGAATATACAGCTGTATGTACTAAAAATAAAATTAATTTAAATAAATTATTGCATACTTGTGCAGTACACTGCAGTTTTAAAAGTTTTCTCTCTCCTCTTTGTATTGCTTGGGAGCACACATACATTTCTCATGTATTGTCAGGAAGATCTTCTTTGCAAATTCAGGTATTCTAAAGATGAATGGTCTGTTAATTTTTTTAAAATTAAAACAAGTCCAAAATTATTACATTGTAGAAGCCTGCATTAAAATCCCACATTCACACATGGATGCAAACAATACCTTTCAGTGGTTTAAGATATTAACAAAAACAAAGCCCCCCCCCCCCTTATTAACTCTTGAAATCAGCTTTTATCACAATACTTAATCTACCCTAAGCTTTTGTATAAACAACAGGAGATGGATGAAATCTCCCATCTCCAGTACAACATTTGATGCACTATTCACTCCTGAGAAGAGCAGGAATAAATATATTCAGAAGACCAACAACAACTCACTGTGATTTCTCCCTATGACCAGAGCTACAGATATTTAGAACACAATACAACATTCACAGAAATAAAACATTAGTCATTGGTTCCCTATCCTCAAGTCGTTTACCTGACTTCCCAAAGTTCCAGAAATCGTGTGCTCAAATACAAAAAAAATGAAGCAGCTGTTACTGAAATTTCACAAGCCATATAAAATGCAGAGTTATTCAGTATAGAAATTTCTAAACTAACTTCTCCTTGATTAAAAAGTAAGAGAGTAATGCTCAACAACACTGACCTAATTCAGGAGATGAAAGAAAGTTTAATAAGGACTAGATGATTTTCCTGTGTCTTTACTGTAGAGCCCATAGGCATGTGATGTTTTTATGTAGTCTTGTAAAAGTGCATTTAAAATTCTTTAGTATGTGTAGTTACATTGACCTAATGAACTTTATCATTTTGGCCAAAGGATATTGTTTGTGAGGCTGTTACCAGCAGGTTTCCAGACTTTCATAAAATACAGCTGCTTCATGAGCCCTGACGAGTCCAGACACTGCCCCTGGCTACCTGAAAGCTCAGTGACAGATTGAAAAATGCAATTCACAGCCCACTGTCCTCAGACAAAGCTTCAGCTAGATCTAAGTGTGTTGTACTAACCCACCAAGGACAATTTTAAGATACTGTAGCTTTACATGCTAAGGAAGAAAAACAAAAAACTTTCACTTTAATGATTAATCAGTAACACTCAGGAAGCTTTCTTTTATTGCTTCTGACCTAAATATAAGATCCTGGTACTCCTCTGTGCCTCCAGGAGTTTTTTAGCCTCTCACAGAGCAGTCCAACAGCACAGTGGATGTGCATGATATTGAACCATATCAGCAAATGGGAAGTCCTCTAGTTTTAAGGTCCCTAAAATAAACAACCTAGTCAACACAAATCTAAAAAACAAAGATTTGCACATGCTACTCTGAGCATTGGAATGGCGATTTCAATTATAATTTCTTAAGAGATCACTTAAAAAGAATGTTAAAATCTCGATATTTTGGATGGGTTTAATAAAAATAAGTTGCAAGAAAACACAACGCATGGTGTAAAATAACAACTAACCCATAAACGTTGGTAAAATTTTCAACCAGCTCTGAAAAATTAGAGCTGTAACAGAAAAAAGTGAGCTCCTTTTCTAGCATAAGTAGGCACTATTTTAAACACTTGATGGCAAGTGCAGATGACAGCAGTCAACTGAATGAGGTGATCTCCTTTATTTAAGTTTGTCTCAAAAAATACAGGCTGTGAAGGTTCTAAATATTTTTGCAGAGGTTTACAAAATGCAGAAATGCCACCTCTGTGTGTGTGTGTTTGCACGCGGTCAGGGTTGGGGGAAAGCCACAATTCTGATTCCTTCGCCTTGGAAAAAGCCATAAAAGATCTAGAGAGAGGAAAACCTCAAAGCACCATTAGGAGTTTTGCTACATATTGGCGGTGCTTCTGGCATCCCCTCCTTTGGCATTTATCACGCTTCCCTCAGCCCGGCTCAGCCCGGCAGAGAGCAAAAGCCGCGTCCTCTGCCCGGCCAATCCCTCCATCTGCTGCCACAGCAGGGGAGCCGCGACAGCTCGCCTTGCATCTCACACTGCACGTTGCTGGAAATTTCTGCCATCTGCTATTGCCTCTCCTCCCACGCCTCACAAAAATATCGGTGACTAAATAGAAAGCAATCCCTTTATCAGACGTTTTGAAGTGGTGTCGATTTGAATCATGACTTTTTTTTGGATTGCTTTTGTATTCATGGGAACATAACAAATCAGCACAGATTAAGTGATAAGGATGCAAGGTCAGATCTATCAGCTACCAAGTAACAAAAAATATTCAATAGCCTACCCCAAGCCTATTTCTTAAAAAAGCATTTTTTAAACTATGATTTGGATGACTTTTGACCTGTGTGAACAACACATGATTTTCTCTCAAAGCCAAGCCCTAAATTCATCACACAAGTTATTGCACTGGAATGTAATTTCAAACCACATAATATACTACACAAACACACCCTGCCTCTGCCCAGGCAGCACCCAGGGCTGGAGACTGAGCATGTGGCAGTGCAGGGGACCCTCCTCAGGGTAGTCTTGGATTTCATGAACTTGCACTCACACTGACAACTCAAGCTTTGGATGAGGCCAGATACGCAATTCAAAGTACACCTGGCTACAAAAAGCATTTTAAAGCAAGGAAAGTCAAGCATTCAGTGACCTAAATATCCTCTACAGCCCCTTTGTCACACACTAAAGGCTTTCAGGATGACCCAGCACGAGACAACTTATTGCTGAAGAAGAGCAGACCCAAACCCCTGATATGAAACACCTCATCATGGATACAACAGACAGCTCAGAGGGACCATGGTGCCTAATGATGTATGGGTTTATAACCAGCCTCTTTCTTCTACACAATTTTAAGAGAGGACTTACCTTTGTGGGTGCTCCAAGAGCACTGCTCCTCCTGCTTTGCTCTGCTCCCCAGGGCCAGCACTCTCCTTTTCTGGTGACTCAGGCCGCAGCTCATAGCAACGGAGGCAGCTGCTTCCCACACTGTCCACAACCCCAAACCACGGTGCTGAGGAACCCCATCCTGCCCAGGGAAGGAAGGGGATGGGGGCAACTCATCACCAACGTGACCCCAACCCGGGGAGCTCCCCAGAAGCCCCTCCAGGGGCACCTGGACTCCCAAATGGCTGCCAGGCCATGCTCACCTGTGTGCGCTCAGCTACCTGGCCTGCAGGGGAGAGGGCAGAGGCAGCCCAGGCGTCCTCTCTCTGGTGAAGGTAACTCCCTCCCTGGCAGTGTCCGAGCTATCCAGAGCTTCTTCCAGGCACACCTTGCACAGGCCAGTGTGGGACTGGGGGTACAGCACTCCCTGGGCAGCAGTGGGGCCAGGGTGTGCGTGAGGGGAGCGCGGCGCTGCCTCAGGGGGCTCACGGATGGATCTGGCTGGTTCCAGCCCCACTGTGAGCCCTCAGGTGGGTCACGGATGGATCTGGCCGGTTCCAGCTGGTTCCAGCCCCACTGTGAACCCTCAGGTGTGTCACAGAGGGATCTGGCTGGTTCCAGCCCCACTCTGAGCCCTCAGGTGGGTCACGGATGGATCTGGCTGGTTCCAGCCCCACTCTGAGCCCTCAGGTGTGTCACAGAGGGATCTGGCTGGTTCCAGCCCCACTGTGAGCCCTCAGGTGGGTCACAGAGGGATCTGGCTGGTTCCAGCCCCACTCTGAGCCCTCAGGGGCTGAGGCAAGAAAACGCTGCTGGGCACCAGGGG
The DNA here is from genome assembly GCF_903797595.1 of Erithacus rubecula. Lineage (NCBI taxonomy): Eukaryota > Metazoa > Chordata > Aves > Passeriformes > Muscicapidae > Erithacus > Erithacus rubecula. The sequence goes on from NC_136660.1 coordinate 7,043,812, forward strand.
GTGAGGGGCAAAGGCAGGCTGAGGGGTGGAAACAGAGTTCATTTCCGTTTTTTCCCCACCACCCAAGTGTATTTTGTCAAGAAATGAAGTAAGTTTTTCCCAGGTGAAATCTGTTTCTCCTGTGACAGTACAAGCTTAAGGGATATCTCCATTCTTAATTCCATCCTCCAGCTGTCACCCAATGTGGCCCAGCCCTGCTGTGAGGTGGGCACCTGACATTTGGCCAGAGCTGGCCCATCACAACTTGGCTACATCATACCAACCACGGCAATAAACCTCTGTGAGCAGTGTCCCCTGAGACACCCAAATCCCAGCAATAAACCCTTTGTGAGCAGTGTCCCCTGAGACACCCAAATCCAGGCAATAAACCTTTGTGAGCAGTGTCCCCTGAGACACCCCAACTCCAGCAATAAACCTCTGAGCAGTGTCCCCTGAGACACCCCAATCCCAGCAATAAACCCTTTGTGAGCAGTGTCCCCTGAGACACCCAAATCTTAGCAATAAACTTCTGTGAGCAGTGTCCCCTGAGACACCCAAATCCCAGCAATAAACTTCTGTGAGCAGTGTCCCCTGAGACACCCAAATCCCAGCAATAAACTTCTGTGAGCAGTGTCCCCTGAGACACCCAAATCCCAGCAATAAACTTCTGTGAGCAGTGTCCCCTGAGACACCCAAATCCAGGCAATAAACCCTTTGTGAGCAGTGTCCCCTGAGACACCCAAATCCCAGCAATAAACCCTCTGTGAGCAGTGTCCCCTGAGACACCCAAATCCCAGCAATAAACCCTATCCTGTGAGACACCCAGCTTGGGTCTGGGACAGTGATGGGTTACCTGGAAGCCCTGCAAAAGGGGATAGTGAGAGGGTAAATGAACCAGCCAACTAGATAATGGAAACAGTGGAGAACAGGCTTACGGTGATCCAAAACCCTCCAGTAAAAGGAGTGAAACCCCACCTAGCCAACCTACAGGGACTGAAATCAAAGCATTACTTGATTGCAACCTAAGTATCTCATTGGAGAAATCTGAGGTATAATGTCAAGTGATCTATATGACAAATATTCAGAAATGGATTGAAACATATTCTGACTTTATCTGCATTTAAAGTAAGGTTAGATTTTTTGCCTAGAAGAGTTGTCCATTCCAGACCCCACTGAGGACTGGCCTATCACTGAAAATGAAGAGTGGGGATTTTTGTTGTCATCATTAATTGAAATCCTTTAGAACACTTTTTCAGTAGATGAGCGAACCCATATTTATATAATATAGGCTTAATACTTAATGAAGAGATATTAAGAACATTAATGAAACATTACCTCCCTCTTCAAAGCAGTGATTCAGTGATGATTCTTAAAAGGTGCAGCACACAGCCTGTTTCCTCTCCTAATCATTAAGCATTACCACTCCAACTTAGCAATGGCGAAGCAAAAATTTGCAATATTTTCTCTTCCTTAAAGACCTCTTGCAGCAACTCTTCCTGAAGTCAAATAGGGAGGCTATCATCCACAGTTTTTTTTAATAGTTATTCATGCTAACCTTTGACCATCCAACTCCTCACCTTGTTCATAACATAGCAATATTACACCACCAAATAATAAGAAATTGTCGTGGTTCAGTTCTTCATTAGGATTATTACATAATGAGAGTTGTGAATGCTGCAAAAGGAAAAGAAACCATTAAGAAAGCATATGCCACTATTGGGTTCAATTATGAGTCCCCATGGAGTAAAACTCAGTTTTATAGAGATTTGGGTAGCTGCCAGGAGATAAACCATAACATTTGTTTTGACAAATTTGGACAAGTCCTCTTTACTTACCAGGAACTGAAAGAACTCTGCTTGTACCAAAGCAGCATAGCAAGAGACAGCTTTTATGGGAAAAGAAAAACCTGAACATTTATACTGTTTGGGTGTGTTGCCCTTCCATGCTTGAGCATGAAACACATGAAATAATTGGTTCCCTTGGGTACACAAATTAAAAGCCTGCTCACCACGGAGTGCAAAGCCTCTCATTTCTCAGCAGGTGAACATGTAGCAACTAGACATTTCATCCAGCATACTATCAGCTCTAGAAGCCTGGAGAACTTGTTTTTGAAACAGACAAGGTCACAGCATGCACTGAGGAAGGCAATATTGCTCTACCATGGATTTCTTTTCTGTGCTTAGACACAGAACAATTGCACCAGATTCAAGTCAGAGGAAAAAGTTGACCTGGTGAAGAGTTGAGAGGTCAAGGAAGAAAGCTTTCAACATATTTTTGACATTTCTGCATGCCTCCCATGTTGCATAGCACATGAAGACACACTGGAGTGTTTATCAGAAAGTGATTTGCCTTCAGGAACCATAAAAATCTTGACTTGTTTTCTGCCAAATTTTGTGAGCTTGTAAAATCTTAATTAGATAAAAAAATGCTTTAAAATGAAACACTGACTTATCTGCTTTCAGGAAGGGAGGTGGAATGGACAGAATCTCTGTGATTCTTTGTCATAACATTCTGAGGTTTTATGTATAAACACAAAATCTGAAATGTCTATAAAACTTCACTTAAACCCAAAATAGACCAAAGATACGAAGTACAATATATTCCATTTCTAGTATGGCTTTGAACAGACGATGCATCTTTATGTAGTATTTGATTTAATGCCCATTTTATCACAGATGGTATAATCACAAAAACAGGAACATTTGAAAGGAATTTGACAAACAGAACCAGATGTAAAACATCTTGAAGCTTACAAATTCATCACAAAGATTAAGGAGGACTTGAAAATACAAGGTTTCAAAGCTTCCAGCAGACCAACACATCTGTTCAGTCCAGAAATGCTTTCCTACTTCCTGATATGTTTACACAACAAGAAGATGCAGTAGGAATTAGACCAGATGCAATTCTGTTTGGGGGGTTCATTACCTCATCTCTGCAGCAGAGCCAGGGCACAGAATAACCACACATAACATGAAGAACATGGATGCAATGGCCTCAGGAGAAATATTACAGGCAGGTGGGAAGCAAAGAATAAATGTGCTGTTGTACTCTAATAATTAATGTTAAAATGGATGGATCCTAAGGAATCTTTCTATGAATAAATTGTGCTTTTATTACTTGTTAAGGCAAGGGCCTGTGGAATCACTTTGGCAAAATAATTTTTAAACTGCAATAAGAACACCATGCAAAAGGATGCTCCTTATAATGAATGTTTGGGGAAAAAAAAAAAAAGAGCCAACCAAACATTTCCTTTACTTAGTCTTTGCAAACAACTGTCCAGCTGAAGAAATTATGCCCTCATCTACTGCAGCCTTGTAACCACAATGTACTGTTTATGCAGTGCTTACAAATTTATTTTATCACGCTGGCCAAAGATGACCATCAGCACCTGCATCCTCCCTGCCACAGTTCTAAAGTCCAACACAAAAACCAAACACTAGTCTGCCTGAAAAGTAAAATGCTCAAACTTCCCAGAAGTTTGAGGGCTGATCAGAAGAGAGCAGAAACTTGAGCCAAGATTTTGGAGAGGTGAGCAGACACCAGCAGCAGCCAGGGAAGGCAGCAGTGCCAGAAGTGTTATTTCCAGTCTCTATTCATGACTCTTACATCCCTTAAAAAAAAAATCTTTCAAAGCTCTCATCCACTCTAGTGATTCTGTCCACACTAATCACTCCTAGAAAAAGAAGAAAATCCTATGCTTGTGCAAGAAAAAACTCATCAAGCTGCATGCAAAATTAAAAAGTTTGCTTTTCCTAGCATTTGGGGTCCAAAAGCATAATGGAAAGAAAGCACTGAGTCAACAGTGGAGCATCTGCAACCACTTTCAGTGAAGATGAAAGATACCCAGTGCTGGAGGCATGTTCAGGATGAGCCTTCCTACACGACAAATGCCTTCAGCATTCCAGTTTGCTGGCTATTGTCACCATTTGGTTCAAAGAGAAACACTGCTAGCACAAAGCTAGTTTTAATATAGTTGCACCAAACATCTCTTGATCACAGCAATTATTTACCTTGTTGTCTCCCATCCAGTTTCCAAGCATGATTCAAATCTGTCAGCAATTCAACTTCACCATGTCAGCTTTGTTTGCACTGATTTCTAGATGCTGGGCTACATAAAGAGATTGTGTAGTATTGGAAGAATCATCATTCTTAGTACTGAACTGCCACTGCTAAGCACCCAGAGCTTATTCAAGCTATTTCAGAGTAAGGTACTATGCATTGGCAACTTCTCTCTGAGGTGAGCTTCAGCATGAAAACAGCATACTTTTTGAGAAACAAAAACATTGTTCAGATGCATGGTGGAAAAACTGCTAAAGGAAAGAGTTTTGAATATTTTATCTGAATTTTGGCTCACTTAAAAGCAAAAGGAAATTATCCTTGGGTTCCATTTTGTTTTCCCTTAGTATATTCATGTGCAACATACAACAAGATTTACTGTCTACAGAAGGTTTCTTATGTTCTCAATCTCAAAAATACTCACATCTTCTTCACTTCTGTACTGTATATACACAGCATGAAATTGCAGTTCCCATGGATGGCTTTAGTTTTGGGACCATAAATTATTGCCATGTGCACTTCAGGCCTCTTCAACTCTTCTGTCCTTCATGGGTGACAAACCATTATTTTTATCACAGCAAAGAAATGTAGCAACATCCATATCAATTTATGGTCCTAGGGTTATAAAATTAGTAGCAACATTATTTCTTAAAACATTAATCGCCCATTGTTAGAAGTGACAAATTTTTGTTTCATGATATAATTATTTTAGGGGTTTTTTTCCTCATATTATGTTCTGCTTTTTCCATTTGTTAGTTTCCATGAAGTTGCAACACAGTTTTGGCACAGACTCCGTAATTTCCATCACAATGTATTCATCTTTCTACATATTTTCATCAACATCTGGAATCATTCTGCATTTCTCAGAGAAAATATTCCCCAAATCTTACCCCTTAAGAGAGTGTGGAAATTTGACACTAGATGATGCTCTAATGCAAACACTTTCTACATTGTTTGAGTCTGTTTCTTTAAGAGTACACTTTCTTCAAAGTGAGAGGAAAAAAATTATTAGCCTTTAACTGATCCTAATAGCTAATAGTCAATATTCAAAATTGGCAAGTATGACTGTTCTGCTACTTTAAAGTCTGCTTTACTAATTCATGAAAGCATGTAAAATATTAGAATTATAAACACTATAAAAAAAAGTACATCTGTAGCACAGGAAACAAAGATAAAACTCAAAATTTCCTTAATACAAACATAATCTAACAAAAAGCCTTTTGAAATTTCTGGATTCTTGTTACTTCTGCTCCAGATGTTACCATAACCCCCCCAAAATAAAGGGATTTTATACCTAAGCACAAGTTTATTGTGTGCTTTTTAGATTATAAGACAGTCCACACTCACAACTACACCTTATTCAAACCAAGGGCTCTTTTATCTTTAACCATGCTAAAATACCACCCCCTACCTACTTACACATCCTTACAGCTTACCATTTTCAAAGCAGCTGTCAACAACACAACAGACACCAACCATGCATATTGCAAATTTTCTACAAGTTTCCCAGTTTCTGCATCTTCTGACACCCTCAAAAATTTCACAGTAACTTCAAATAAAGCCAAACCTTCCTTCTGCTCAAGTACCTGTGATGCAAAGGAATCTGGTTTTTTTGAGGATAAAATGTAGCTCCAACAGTGTCCAGACTTGCCTGGAATCAAATAGTCCTTGGCTTACTTTACAGTATGAGCACGAGATTGTGAACACCCCTGCCCACCACACCTGTATGATCAGCTTAAAACAGCACTCATAAAACTCGTGTAACTGTGTTTTCTAGGCCTTTGGAAAAACAAGAGCCCTTCAGCAACTGTTAGATTGGAGTGGGAATCAACAATGAAGAGAGATGCCTCACTTTTAATCTTTACAGAGCTTGGAAACTCTATCCATTTTCTCTCATGCATTGTCATCATTTCTTAGAATGCAACTTTTAGTTCTGACTGAAAATCACCAGTTTTGTTCCACTGCCTGGGAGCAGAGAGATACATGCCCAGTTTGCTCAGGGAGCAGTCCTGTTGGTAAATTGGTGCTCAGCAGCACACCCTTCAGCTATCCTCAGCAGAAGAGTTTGTTGATCTATTTCCTTCACAGATTTGTTCCCACACCTGCACTTCTAAGGAGGAGGTATTCAGAAAAACAACTCTTAGGGCTTTGCAAGGTCAGTGAGCCAGGAACAGCCATTGGAGAGCTGTGTCTGTAAACCAGAGATCATTTTATGCAGGGATAACAAGATGCCTGAGAGCACTGAGTGAGGTAGAGCAATACTGAACTTGTACCAGCAGCTGTGGAGCAAATAGACAGGACTGGCTATATCTGTTGTGTGCACATCACCTCAGCAGCCACAGCTGTGCCTCTTGCCAGGCTAACTGGTCATGTCCCAGCAGCCTGAAGAAAGAACTCCCTTCCTGCTCACTTCTTCACTGGAAGTGACAGCACATCATTACCATGAAAAAACACACAACCCTCTACTAATCTGATGAAAAGATCCATTAAAATGAGAAGACCAAAGAAAGAACAGAGCTTGTGAGCCAAACCATTAAAACCTGCTAAGAATTGAACCTTCAATAATAATTTAACTCCTCCTAGATTAAGAAGAGGCACCCCCAAAAAGCATTCTCTCTTAAATGCTAGACAGACACGGCATTTGATATAAAAAGAACAATAAAACACATGAAGCATTAACATGTGAAAGAAACATGTTGCCATTATATCAAATACTGCTTCTTATATTTTATTAACAAGCAAGCATCCCTGGAACTGTGTCTATATAAAAATACTTCATGAACCAATCAGAATACAAGGGAGTTATATAAATTTATTTTATGCAACACTGATTAGCTTTGAAAATTTCCATTTTTAAGGTTTTAATTTCAACTTTCATTTTTTAAAAAAATCACTAAAAGGACACAACCCACAAAAATACAATCTGTATCTGCTCTATATTTACAGATAACTGGTCACTGTTAAGGCACAGATTTAAAACTAACATTTTATGTAGCAAGTCAAATATTTGTGCATAATGAAATACTAACAATACGATCCACTTTACTGTTATATTCCCTTTGTGGAATCAAAAGTAAGTGAAAATTCTTTACTTCCAGTGTGGGTTTTTTTTTTTTGGTTTTTTTTGGTTTTTTTTTTCCATGTGAAGCCCTACTAAAAATAATGTTGTTCATGGGAAATTCTTCACTTTGGTGTAGATGAAACAAACACTGCTCAGCAAAAGACCACATCAACTTAATGCTGTTTCTGAGTATAGTACCATCTGGATGCATAGCACGTACCTACAAAAGACTATAAATCTGAGTGCAAAGCTTTTGGATTCTTTTAAGTTTAGGCAAAATAAGCAAGAAGGGGTTGCAGAAAAATTTGTACAAAGTGTTACCGAATATTTAGTTCATTTAAAATATTTTATAAAATTATGAGTCAGAATTTGATTTGCAAGCACTGGGCTTGCAAATGCAAACATTTAAACAACAGCTTATCTGTAAGCACATAAATAGTCCATGTGAATGGAACTATCTTCATACTTAGAAGAAAGCACAAGTGTAAATTGCTTTAGAATGAGAAGTTCTAAACCCAAGAGGGTTTCCATGAAGTTGCTCTTACCTGTGCAACACACACACAAATCTCTCCTAGACACGTGTATATGACTCTTGGATCGAGCACAGGAACTTGCTGTGAACAACTGTGTGAGCACCAGATAGTTTTAACCAGTCACATCTGCAGTACCATTTTAAAACCAGATGAAGCTGCTACTTGATCTACAGTGGAAGTCATCCAGTTATACACCATTAAGTAGATATGGCTGAAATGAGCACTGAGCAGCAATTTTTATCTAACCACAAGACTTTATATTATTGCTTCATGATTTATGCCCTCAAGTAATAGTCTCTTTAAATTCCCTTTGTGTGTGCAATTTTCTACATACAACATTTCGCATTCTCATCTTAAAAGAAAGAATTACCCATGGAAAGTGTCAAAACTCTCTCACCCATTTTTGCATAAACCCCAACTACTGTAAATGTTATTCTAATGCCTTCTGTTAAGAACACTTGACAGTGGTTTATGTCCATCTCAAAAGGCTTGTACACTGAACATAAATAATACATTACAGTAGAGGTAAGGTAATTCACAATATTTCTCATGGGAATGCTTTTCAATTAATGCTTGGAAACTACACATTGCATTGCAAAAAGAGGCACTTTATGGATTCCTTCATTACACCGAAACCCTTCATCAACCCATAACACAACATCTGTAAAGACAGAGGAATAACATTGCCAAATCTTTCGGACTTTCACAGTATAAGAATTCAAAATTTAGCTCTAGCCACTTATAACAAAGACTCTTTCTGTTGAACATAACTTGTTTCAGAAATAGTTCATCTCAGGAGTTTCAAACACTTCTGCAGCTGACAAATACAAATCTAGATCGAAAAAAACAGATGCTATTACACCTATTTTATGTAGGTCACTTCAATGCTGCATGCATAGTCATGTAAGTAGTATGTGTCATTTATTAAATGGCAACAGTGCTGTCTTGTCAAATTAGATGAGTTGTCTGTTTAATAAAACTGACAGCCCAGAGCTCTAGTTTGATGAATGCCTTTTGGTCTCTACCATAAATCTGCAGTAGATCAGTTTAATCTGTCACGTATTGTAGGTGTATAGAATCTAAAAATAAAAGTCTGATATAAATAAGTGTCCTTTAGTGGCAGGGTATTAAAAATAGCCCTTTGCTTTGAGACAACCATTAAAAACAGTTTTAGCATAAAGGCAGCAGTTAAATATGTTGACTGCAAAGGGTTAATATTGCAAGGTCCATTTTGGTCTTTCATTGCATTTGTAACAGTGAGTATTATTGCAGGCAGCATTAGACTGCTTCATAGGAGAATAGGACTGGTCCACTACCAAGTGACTTGATTTTGGAACAATCTCTACAGATAACTACCTGGGAGACAGAGAGAGGAAAAACAAAAATATGCATAAAAAACAGTTTCTAGTACCATTATAGTGAGATGTGACAATGTAAGAACACCTGAAAATTTTGATTAGTGCCAATATAAAAATTGATATGGAAATGAAAGCGAAACAAATTTCCACAGGACAAGAAATCAGAACATGTAAAGTGCAGAAAGACCTCAATAATTATTTTAAGCAGTACCAGAAAAATCCATCTTGATAAAGCCAAATCTATGCTCTCTGGCATCCCAGATCTTCATTCTTCCTTCATTCAATAAAGTAAAAAAATTCAGTGCATACATTATAGTTATAGGTAATAAAATACTAAACAAAGAAACCTATATTATTATTATTGCAAATTCTGTCCAATCTACATGAGTAAAACATAACCCACATTTGGTGTTTCAAAAGACAACCGACAAAATGTGTTCTCTCTGATTTTTTGGCACAGTATTGTGCAGACAAAACGCTTTGGTCCTTGATACCCAAACTCCCAAAGTGCAGAGGGTGGTGTGCAGTGAAGGCTGTCCACAGGATTGCCATGTCCATCTTTGCAGCTGCAGTCTGAGCCCAGCCCCTGCTACCAGCGCCCGCTGACGCTGGCAATGTCCGAGTGATACTGGCGCGGCAGTCTCCCACTGGCCCCACCTTCCAGGAACGAGGCACGGATGTTGGACGGGTCAAAGAGCTTTCTTCGGTTTTTGTTCAGTTCTGGAGAGGTCAAGCACACCCACAGAAATCTCCCATCAGCAATTCATTTTAATGTTTAGGTTTCAACCAAATGCAAAACTTCTGTTTAAATGAATGAAGTATTTTAGACAGACATGGTATGCACTGAAAATATCTGTGCAGTACTCCTTCAACTAACAAACAGTCCAACAGGATAATAAGAGCATCAGATTAAAACTCAGAGCCTCCTTGGGATACAGGTATCTACTTGGGACAATTCTTATTTGGCACCAATACAGTGTGAAGTAGATAATTTTTGCAATACTGACTCAGATCAAATTGACATAGCTGAAACTTTAGAAGTTTTTGTTGTAATACTCAAAGACTGCAGTCTTCCTGGAGGCACAATCATGCAGTGTCGACTGAGATGGACAGAAAAGCTCGTTACCAATGTGAGCATTTCTCAATTCTTTATTTTAAACATAAATCTGAAGCAGTATTTTAACAAGGACTTCCAGAAAAAACAGATGCTCGCCTCATCTAAATGTGCACCCTAATCTCACATTAGTAATAGATCATGTAAAATATTTTTCTTTTCCTCACTTTGCTGCTCTTGTAAGCAAACTCTGTGCTAGATACAAATCACTGAGTGATTATACAGATTTTCAAGATCACTACTGAACTAAGTACATTTACAAATGAAAAAACAAAAAATCTACAAAGTCTTTTAAAAATAGGCACTTTTTCCCAGTAGGATGACTGCTCTATTGATCAATAAAATGGAGGACAGGACTAAAAAAAAGGTTGAAAATGCCAGTTGTGACTTGGTATGAAGTGATCTTCAGACCCTGCAGTGCCTGTAATCCCAGAGATTCATGGACCCACGATTTTGGGGCATAAAACTTCACAATCTGGTGTGATATGAACTTCCTACCAAGCTCCAGCTTTACAGAACTAGTGCAAGTGAGCTGCTATTAGGTAATGGGAAAGCTCTATAAAGCCTGGGTTTAAGCACCTCTGGTGAGGGGCAAGCTAATGCTACTTATCTCTGTAGACTCTAGTCTTACTTTTCAGTCTTTCCAAGGCTTTTTCCTTTGTTGGCTATAAACACGCAATTTGAGAAAGAATACAAATAGTGCTTAAAATCAATAAATGGTATTCTGTGTTTTTACCTGAGATTGCAAGCAGCATTTTTCTTCTGGCACCAAAAGTGGTAATCCCCAGCTCTTTCAAATCTTGATCAGTAAGAGTGAGGAATGTCTGCAGATCAATCTAGAATAAAAAATAAAAAAAAAGGAAAAATTTTCAAAACAAGTCTTTCCACAAAAGTATTAAGGAATAAAGGTGGTTCAGAATAGCTTCCTTTTTTTTCCCCTGCTCCACTTTACAGTTACTCTTGTAGACAGCCATCATGGCTTTTCAATGGCCACTTCAACACAGTGGCTCAATTTGCTACACTTCTGACAGAGGAGAAATTAAAAAGTAACCATTTCTGGAAAAGCAGAGAAAATAAATTAATCTTATTTATGAGTCTTGAGGTTTTGAGTATTTACCATGATTGTAAGATGAATGCTCCAGCTTTGAAAGAGCAGCTCATGAAAATTCTGTCACAAAGTGAGTTCTAAGTGGCTTTTGGTGAAGAGACAGAACAACTACTGCTGGAAAACATCCTACCAACACAAAGGTGCCTCTTGAACACCAACCTCTTGCTGCTGGAATACATCTGTGTATTTGCCCAGACCAAGCTTGCTGAAGAGTTCAGGCAGATCAGATCCCTTAAACAAACTGTTGAGGCTACAGCCATTGCTTCCTGTCAGTGAGGAAATGCAGTCCATGTAGTTACTGCTACTGAGATAGTGTTCAGCTGGAAGGGAAAAAGTGCACTTTTCAGACACATCACAGAAGAACATGGTTTTTCACCAGCATTATATACAGCTAAATTATTGCATTTACAAATATTTAAATCTTTATTTTTCAGAAAAAAATAGCCTCTCAGTGGACTGAGAGAATAAACAGCATGAAGCAATTTTTTTGTTAAGTTGCAGTGTTTGTTTTCTATAGACCTACTTTTGTCCAGCCAACTCATCACTGCTTCTTTTATCCCTTATCCACGCATTTTATTTTCTGGGAAAGCTACAGCTGCCATAGAACACTGTCTTTCACTGCCAACGTATTTGTGTTTTTAATTTTCTTCTAACACACATATAAACCATTTTAAATTCTTAATTACTTTAACTAACCTAGAATTTCCATTTTTGTCTGGTTAGGTTGAAAACATCAATAGATTGATTTCAAATAAGCTTGTCATTTCTAGTTCTTGAATACTATAGTTCTTAGAATACAATGCACAGCCATTCATAGCTCAACTAATGTGCTTTTTAAAACCATAAATATTTTCTATAATTGGAACTATCTTTTCTTACCATGTTTAAATTTTATTATCTGTGTACTCTTAGTTTGGGATTTAGGTTTATTTACTGTTAAAAGAAAATGCAACAACAAAAGTACAAATAGCCATGGTCTTTATTTCCCCATAAAGCAGATAGGTAGTAAGGACTTAGTATTCTCTGCCTCCACTTTTCACTCTTCCAGAAAGGCATTTATTAACTTACTAAAAAAATAAAATCTCAAAGAGTTCTACAAATTAAAAATTTTCTATAGTTAACTTCAAACAATGTTATAAAAGTAATTGAAAAACATACAGCCTGTATTCACAGAAAACAGTATTTGAAATCATGCTAGACCATGCTGAACACATGGAGAGGCTTTTTTTAATAGAACTGCCTGGGTTGGAAGGGACCTGAAAGATCTTCTCATTCCAAGACCCTGCCATGTGCTTCCACTATCCCAGACTGCTCAGAGCTCTGTTCAGCCCGGCCTTGGACACTTCCAGGGATCCAGGGGCAGCCACAGCTTCTCTGGGCACCCTGTGCTAGAGCTTCATCACCCTCACAGGGAAAATTTTATCAAAATATCAGACCTAAACATACTTTGTAGACACTCCCTATTGTCCTGTCACTACATGTTCTTGTAAATTTTATCCCCATGAGGAGAATCATGCTTTAAAAATCCAGTTTCAGCACAGATTATGACTTCACCAGTGAGCAAAAAGCCCAATAAAACCCTGGAGGATGCTGCATCAGCCACAGAGCAGAATGAGAGTGGTCTAGAAATAAGCCTTTTTACAGGTCTAATTTCAGTGCACCTTGAAAATGCCACTCCATGATGTCAAAGAGTTTTCAGCAGGGATTTCTGGTGTCTAAAAAATACCCTTAAAAGTTTTCCTTTTGGACCATTATTGGTATTATTACGTTACACAAGCTTACACTTCTCAATTTTTTAAAGAAGTAACTATTTACAAGGTGTCAGTAATTTACATCCCTAGTGAAGTCAGAATACATTCATATCAAAATAAATACCGGTATCAGTATGATTATTTTCGTTGAATCAGATAGTAAGAGTTTATTAACCTGATTTGTTTTGTTTCCTTTTGGGGCTGCCAATAGAGGAGACAAAATCATGAGTGGTGGGTCCAAGCCCGTTCCGGTCTCTCCAGTTATCAGATTCACTGCCACTTCCCAGGTGCTCCCGACTGCTGGACCGAGAGAGAGACATGGAACCCTGCAACTCACACAGAAAATCTGGGCTGAAAACAGAGCTTTCATTGTGACTCAGATGTTTTCTTTGAAGCAGCTCACTTAAAAAGCAGCTTTTAATGCTCACAAACATTCTTTTGGCAGTTGATCAATAGTCAAATAATCGCAAACCGGACACGAAAACAGCAGGTGTGCTTAAAACAACATATGCAGTTTACAGTTTTTAAGCAGGAGTTATTTAAAGACCATGATTCAAAACAAATTGCTCGGTATTTCCAAGTTTGTTTCCAAAACATTCCACAGTAACCAATTCCCACACAAATTCTAGACAAAGCAGTCTATTGACTGCATCCCTTCATAGGGAAGAGAACATAACAGAAGATAAGTGGATTAAGAACACACTACTTCACAACAGTCTTGCACATAATATTACAACAATTCTGCAATGCCTTGTGAATTTGTAGTTGCTTTGTCTGGCATCTTTTTAAATAGATTTTCATATACCTGTGAAATACTTATCAACTCTCATCACTGTGGGTCAGAATGCAGCAACACAAGGCAGCAGTATTCCATGGGAACCCAAAAGAAATCGACGTTATAGATATCACATACTTATATGAGCTAAAAATAGTGGAAATTAAAAATTTAATTCTATAAATTTGTATCAAACTGCAGTTGAAAAACATCACTTAGGAGGAAATCTTTTACACTACTTAGGAAAACAGACATCCCTGAAAAAACACTATGTTCTTGGTTAGAATCACAGACTTAGAGATTTTAGACATCAAGGCCTGGGGAAAAAACCCCATCCCAACCAACCTACATAGAAAAGCATCCAAAAAAATTTGCAGATTTCGGTTGCAGCTTTTTCTTTCCCCTAGTTACTACTGCATTACGTGTAGCCAAGCCTACTACATGTAGTTGAATGGCTCAGAAAGTTGATATTCCAAGTGGAGAACACTGAGGCATATTTTTATCCTGACTGAATATTTCTTTTGCATTGACAGGTAGGTATATCCTAGAGAAATGGGAAGTCCCCTTCTTCAAGAAACAGACCATTTACATTTTATATAAGCAGAACAGAAAAAGGTGTCTACACAGAAGCTGGGAACAATTACAGCAAGGAAGCACACTAAAAAGCAAATTCAGCATGCCTTTGAGGAAAAAAGGAACAAATTCCCTGCAAGATTCCCATGCTAGGACTCCAAAGAGAATTGCTGGACTGTCTGCCTTATGCCTGGGAAAATTCTGAGCCCAGTGACTACTGCAAGCAGAAACAGCTGTTCCAGTTCTGCCCACAGAAGGAAAGATGAGATTCTTGTTCTGCTGTTCTCCTCCACCATGTAGTGATACACTTTATATAGTTTATCTGTCATACACACACTGTTCTCATTAGGTTACAAATTTCCTATTGCTTGTTTGCAACTTCTGAGGTGTTTGGTCCTGTAAGTTGTTAGAAGCTGCTTTAAACAAATATATTTTAAGAAGCAGACATCTATGCTCTGTGACTTATCTATGGAACAGATATAGTTCTGTGTGTTGGGGTGAATGTATTCCATATGCCTTAATATTTGTGTAAGAAATATTTTTCACCATAAAAAAAAATATTTAGAACAGTTATCTGCAAAACTTTGTTTTTACAGAAGTTAGACATTTCTCAAGAGAAATAACTATCACTCACTAAAAGTAAACTTCCATTACCATATACTTTTATATACCTCATATGTAGTTGTCATGGAAGGCTTGTACGACACATGATTTGCTCTTCTTAGCTCCTTGATAGTTTCTGCAGGCATTGATTTAGAGAACCCCAAACCACTCCATGTATTTGTTGGAGTTCTCACTTCTGTTACAACTGGCTTCTTTAACATAGCTGAAAAAAGAGACAAACCAGTAAATCTCAGCCTTAGCAAAGGTACTGAGAGGATAATACTGAAGTGATGTTTGCTAATAGCCACAGCCCAGCAAACCCTAAACACCTCCACTTGGTACACAGCTTGAATCCTACCCTCCCTTAAAGCAATCCTCTCTGCCAGAAGATAGCTCAATCCCACAGGACTGCATGGAAGCCAAAATAATTGTATCTGCTTCAAAGAGAGGAACTTCCATTTTTATTTTGGTGAATGTGCAATTTGGTTTATTTTATAACAGGGTCGAAGGTATGGTCAAGCCCTTTACCAATTCTACAACTTAATTTCTCCCTAAAATAAGAGGCCATTTAGCTGATATGACAAAAACCTGAAAGTTTAATTTGTATTCAAGCAAAGAAAAGTGTTACAGCAATGAGGCCTCTGAAAACCATATTGATCATCTGCATGTGGATGTACTTACACATCCTATCTGCAAGCTGCTTATACTGTACTTTACACTATGTCGGTATTAAGATATTTTTTGGAACATAAACCTAATACACAAGTTTTTTACTACCATTTTCAGATTTTATTAAAAATCAGATTAAAAACTGAAGCTTCAGAAAATAATTTCATCTACATGCTAACAAACTTTTCAGAAGCAACTGTTCATCCACATACCTTTGGTTGCTAGTAGTTTCTTCTGTTCGTAGTCAAATGCCTAAAAATTAAACATGCAGAAGATAATTTAATTGCCATTCTAACTAAATGTCACTCCAGTACTCACTCATCTCTGCAAAAACAAAGGTTTTCAATGTGAGCACTGAATATATCTAGAAGAACCCTGAAATACTGCACAATAACTCCATGTAGCCCAGTTAGTGCCCTAATTATTTAAAATGTTCACCCAAACATAGATAAAGATTTTAAATAACAATCTAATTTCCATGTGTGAGGCTGCAGCAGTATTTACAAACTTCTTACAACTTTTTCTTCAATTTTTTTTAATAAGGTATCTGTCAAGCATAGTTTCTCTTCCTTAACTATCTGTTCTGAGCATTTAAAACATATTACCTATTTTGTACTGTTGAGAAATATCTTTGCAAATCTAGGCACCACAACTGTTTTCAATAATCCTTTAGATTTGGTTCTCCTCCATGCACTCATCTTGTGAAAGAAAAAGATCTTAGGTTTTGAGAGAATTTAAAGAACTTTTGCTTATATTCTACCTACATCAATGGAAGATGTGGAGTTCAAACACCCTTGATCAAACAAGCTACCCTTTGCTGACTTACAAATTAGGAAATATAAAACCACAAAAATGCTGTATTAGCCTAGTTCAGGCTTAAGGAATAACTAAGCAAAAGGGTTGCAAAACACTCACCTTTCTCTTGTTCCACTACTCCATACAGTCTGGTTATATGCACACTTCAACAGATCTATTCTGAAAATAACCCTGTTACTGCTTCCTGACAGTCTAAAGGGTCTCCTTTCCCTTTGGGGAGATTTGCAGTAACATGGCAGTAGTTTATATTTGTAGGCTGTAATTGACCAAGCTGTCATTGCATATGAAAAGTAGTAACGTGTTTTTTGTAGCTATAATTCTCTCCAAGAGAAAATATAAGATTTCTAACAGGCAAACGATGCTTGTGGAGACAAATTCAGCCACACAATTTTCACCGCAATCGGCACGACTGAGCGCAGCCTGGCCCCAGCAGGGACACCCACCTGCATGTTGACGAAGGCGGGCTGCGGGGCCAGGCGCGCTCTCTCCGAGTTGTGCTGCGCGGCCGCCGCCCGCTCTGCCGCCCGCTCGCTGCCCGGCGCCTTCTTGTCGGCCAGGGGGCTCTCGGGGGCGCCCAGCTCGGCCTCGGCGAGCAGCCGCTCCGCGCTGCTGGGGGACAAGGCACCGTCAGCGGGCTGTGCCCCGCCCCGCCGCACCCGCGCGCAGCATCTCGGCCTTTCCGCACAGCTCCAAACCTCCCGGCTCTCCTGCACCTTCCTCTCATGGAGGAAAGCAAGTGTTTCTCCTTCCCACACTACCAAACAATATGTATAGCTTATAGATTCAGTTTTGAGCTGTCTGGAATTATTGCATGCAAACCTACACCGCCTTTAGCCTTGCTGAGGGCAGCTGCTCTAACAGGTTCATAGTTGTAAGATACAAAGAGATTGCACAACAGGGACTAAGAAAGTTGACATAGGTCCTATTTGCTTTCACAGCTTCAGTCTTATATGCCTACATTACCTCTTAGTGCAATTTTTTTCCCTAAACTCAGCCACATTTTAAGCCTACTCTAGTACAGTATAAATTCACTTCAAAAGAGGATCATGTTTTAGAAACTGATTCCTTCGATTTTTAAACTGTGAAAGCAGAATTAATGAAATACGTCATAGCCTTAATAGTGTAAATAAATGAAGCAATAGAGTGGTGATAAACAGTTCCCAAACAAACAGTGACAACATGAGTACATTGGACAAAAACACTGCCTCAAGAATCAAACCTGTGTTGCCAAGATGTATTATGACTCAAACCTTTCCCACTGCTGGGTCATTAAAGAGCCAACCCAACCAAAATCATCACTAAGACAAGTGTTTGAGAACATACTGCTACGTCCTGAACACAGCTTTTCCAAGAAGAAAACAGTCTCAGGTACACACAAAAGGAAAAAGCTACCAGAAATTATTCTCTAAGCATGCAATAAAGGAGGAGAATGCAAAAGTGTATACTTTAGAAACAGGTAATGAAAGTTCCTCTAACTAGGATCTCCATTCTTTTGTAGAAGAGGAAAGACATTTTTCAAACCCAAAACCAAACAGGATGAACAGAAAGCATTGAAAGTCTGCAGTTATCAGACAAATGGGGGGCTATATGAATGCCTAATGTGATGGAAAACTCAAGGCCAAATTAAATCAGTTCTCTGAGTATCTTATGATTGAACCATCCCTTCTGTGCACAAAAATGTGAAGCAATTTTATGTTGTGGAAGTCCCAGTAATCTGTGTTTATACGCTCAGCTTACTGTAAGTGGGAATTTTTGGTGCCCTGCAGTAATTCCACCGTCTGTCTCTTGGCACAGGCCTGCTTGGAGGAGCTCATCATCTGCTTCAGCTCACTGGTGCTTGCTGAGTGGGATGGACTCCGAGGCATGCCCACCTCTACAAAAGCATCATTGCAACCTATGAGGCCAAGAAAAGAGAGTTAAACAACCACCCTGATGTGCTCTAGGAGCTTTCTGAGGGAAAATCCTTAGGAGAAAACCACCTCTTCCTCCTTACAGGACTGTATTCAGGGATAGCTATTTGATCAAGATGAAGCAGTCAAGATGTGCAAGTTCAAATGCACAAAAAAAGGTGCCAGTATTCACATATATAGTAGTTACATGAAGTATTTCCTTTCTTCAAATATTTATTTTAATTAATATTAATAACAAATGTGAAGACTGACAATTCAAAGTGACTAAGTATTCTGAAGAAATCTGATTTTATACCCAGTTTCGATAGACTTTGCTAGGTGCTCAGGTAACTTCTACTGGAATAGCCAACTACCCCCACTTCATGTTCAAATAGCTTTAGAACATATTTTTAGAAATATTTATCACCTTAAATTGGCAATGTACCTTTTATTCAAATTAGCATTTCACATGACCACAGCCCTAAATAAGTGATGACCTCCTTGATCAGTACTGACAAGGGAAACAAGGCCTTTACACATATTTGCACAAGTTGAAGTGGAGCTGGCTTTTCCTCCCCTCAAAAAATGATGGAGGGAGTTAAGTACATAGCTTCTAAAAGGCAGCATAACTGAAATGCTGCTGCAAAACACACAAAATTGTCTCACAGCATCATCTAGGTTAGATCTACATAATTTTCTGAAAAAAACCTTCTTGGTGACATTATCTCCTTTCGTTAAAAAGCAAAAATAAAGCATCATTTAAAGCAGCAGATTTTAGTTAAGGTGTTGTAAAAAAATACTAAAATCCTCCAAGGTTATCTCCCTCTGCTCCTAGGGAATAAGTAAAATGTTGCAAGCACATTTATGTTGATTTAAGGTGTTTCTATCAACAGTACAGCTCAGTTTCTACAGGTTCTATTTACTTTCCTTGACAATGAATCTGGGACATCCAGCAATATTTTCCTTTAACATGGTTGCAAAACCAATGCAGAAAGAATACTGTGATATTTTTGTATCATGAACTGTACACAGACTGTACAAACAGTACCAGACAAAGGAATGCAACATCAAAATCTCACCTTCTTCACTATTTGCCTTGGCAGCTACTTGTTCTGAGGCACCATGAGCACTTGTTTGCCTTACTCCATCACTGTGGTTTGTGCTCAACACGTTTTCTCCCAGTGATGTGGCAGACAGTGCAGCATACTTGATAGCCGAGGCCTGAAAAGATTGTCACAAATCACTGAAGTGATTCTTATGCTTAAAGAAATATTGAAACAATTTCCCCTTTCTATATGTGCAGGAGAATGAGAAATTCATTCCTGGTAGAGCAGAACAATATGTTTGAATGTCCTATTTCTCAATCTTTAAATAATATTTGAAAACTCTGTGTGTATTTTTAAACTTAGAAACTTTATAAATCTAATATATCTAGTTTTCTCTTCCAACTTTTCTAAGTAGAGGCCTAATACAAAGAAATTGGATTCTCCAGTATAGCAAGTATCACTTACCTTTACATGACCATTTAAAGAAGGTGAACCTTTTTTACTTTCTGACTGCATGCCATTAACATGGACTTCAACAGGAGTCAAGCCTGGTGGTGGAGAAGGAGCATTTTGACCATAATGAGGCACTCCAGACAGCAGAATGCTAGTTAAGGTTGCTTGGGCAGTAGATGGTATCATTAGGTGTGGAATAGCAGAAAAACCTGTAACAAAATTTGGTTATGTTCTAATTAAGTGTCTCACTTAACTTCCTCTGGTATTACACAACTTGACCTAAATCTTTATGTAGCTATGATACATTACAAAAAAGTTTCCAATAGAATTGCATGCCAAAACCATAAAGCTTCATCTGGGTAGGTTAACTTTGTTTTTTACATAAAACAGATGAAAACACTGCCTGAGACAGCATGTCATATAGTAAGTTATAACCTTAAATTTGCATATCTATTCATCCGTACTAAGGTAAGTGCAGGAATTAAGGTTACAAAGAATTAATTAATCTTGACTTGTCAACTGCAATTCTAATGACTTGGTGCTGCACAGTTCATTTAATTCACATTAAACTTCTACTGACCTGTGGTGTTTGTGTTAGCAAGAGATGTTGCCCACAATGTGGGACTGGGCGTGCCTGAACTTGGACTCTGCAAAGGGCTCACAGAGCTATTAAGGGCATTCAACAGAGAGTTTGGAGCTGTTGAGGTGTTGACTGACAAGGCTGTTGGACCTAAAAGGCCTGCAAAAAATTATGCGAGTATTTAGTTTAGACTTACAGGAAAACATTTTTCACAAAAGTAACAACTGAAAAGAAACAAAACCCCTGCTAATTTGCACCAGCCTGTATTTCATAAACTAATTTTTACATTAAACCTGCTGTTCTTTTGGTGCACATTACAGATTCTTGTTCTTAAACTGGGCATCCATACATCCAAGAAGTATTGGAACATCTTTTATGTCCTCCTACTGGACCCTAACTCTTGTTACACCAGAGTCTGCACTGGCTGCTTGTCAGCCCCTTTGTATCCCCTCTGCTGCCTCTGATGGTCTGTTTCAAAGCAGCATCACAGAGATATGAAAGCAACTGCACTGCACCATCTCTCTTTCATTTCACACAGTAACCTTTTTCTCAGAAGGTTCTGTGAATCAACCACTACTCACACACTAACATCTATTCAATTTCTTTTTGCACCTTCTATACGGGCTGCAAGTCAACTCTCAAATGTATGGATCACTCCTGAAACATTCCCCAAACCAGCTCTTTGTGTAAAAGCATTCACAAAGCAGTTCAGCCCTACACACTGAAAAGATAAAAATCCCAGACTCACGAAGTACAGTGTGACAAGAACGGTCACAGAAGCAGCATTAAAAGTCACAATCAAATGGCACAAACATTTTCTCCTGTGTGAGATGGAACTATGCAGCACTCCTGCATGGCAGGTCATCAGGGACAATGCTGGCTAACATGAGAACTCAGAGCTCCTAGGACCTGTGTCAAGATTTGCCACTAGATTCTTCTGGGACTACTTGGTTTTTTCATATCTATATGTTTCTGATACAAAGATGTTTGCAGAGCTTGAAAATAAAATGGTAATTTCAGTCTGGACTATGAACAGCTTCTATAAAATTAAGATAAGGCGTTTACTAATCTAATTTTTATCCTAAATTTCCTACTGGTAAGTTCTAAACTAGAAGCATGTGGATCCCTCAATTACAGTGAGATACTGCCCTGAAATGTGCTGTTTGCTATATTAACTTTTCCAGTACTGTTGCCAGGCTTAAGTACCCACCCAAATTCAGGACAGTCTGAGACATCACACAGCCAAAGAGCCTGTAAAACCCATGCCCTGCCTCACCTGCATTTCCCTCCCTCACTTCCAGAGATTTTTCTACAGGGATGGCTCCTGCATCTAATTAAAAACACCTTGGAGAAGTTTGATAAAAACAAGCCCTTGAGAAGTCAGAGGCTTTTGTAATTCTCTAACACTTTAACACAATTTTTTATGCAAAACACACATCTGGTCCTCTTTTTCTAGTACAAGCGAATTAAGTTTAAAACAAAACTATATTAAAGGAAGTTTAAACATAATGAATGCATACCAAGCCCAGTGAGTCCTAGTCCTGCTGAGGACAAAATATCCAAGCCAGGACAAGACAGACCAACAGGGCATGAGACAGTGGAGGGATTTGATACGATGGTGACTCCGCTGCTTTCAAGTCCCAGGAGACATTTCCGTGCCTCGTACATATTTAAGGCATTTCGTTCAACGCTTTTTACAATCACAGACTGGAGGGAAAGAAAACAACAACAAAAAAAGGAAAATCAGTGAGTAACACTTCTTCATAACACAGATAATTCTTCTTCACACCCTTGCACGGCTATGACAACCACAGCAGTGTGAGACAGCATGAGCTAACACCCATTAGCAACTGTTTAAATTCAAGAGTCTGAAGTTCAGAAGAATAAGACTTTCATAAGGGATTTCATAAGGATTTGCAGTGAGAATGATGTAAGACCTCTCTAAGAAAATTAATTACTACAGTACCTTGGTGGTACTTGGTAGACTAAATGTTAAGCACTTGAAGAGTTAGATAACTGAATCAATAATTAATATCTTATCTTCTGTTTTACCTGAGCTTTATACCTTGAAGTGGTCAAAACCCCAGTTGTTCATATTAAATGTAGGTATTAAATTCATAGCTGTCTGAGAATAAGGTAATAAGTTTCTGGAAAATTAAATTACAAAGCCCCATTGCTTCTTGTACATCTGCTACAGACCATTATTTGGCATTAATTTTATATATTCCTACACAGGGAAGCTCACATACTGGCACAATGGAATGATCATTAAAATTTTAAAACTTTTGCCTGCTTTGGCATTTGGTACAACACAGGTAACTTTAAGAGTCCCCTATCCATACTGGCCTAAATGTTTCACAATAAACACCTCCCACTGCCTTTATTAACACATTCTATACAAAAGCTCATTTCTTTATTATTAATCATTTAATGAAAGTCAAATCACCCTAAAGTAGAGCTGATATTTCAAGCAGAGAATACATATGGCTTTCACAAGTTTATGATCTGTTAAATTGGAAGGGAAGAATGCACATCGACTCATCAGCTCTAACAACTTGCCATGAAAGCCTAAAAGGAAAATATCAGCTTTGCACAAACCTTGCTTGGTTGTTTTGGCTTAGGCTTAATGCTTATGAATACATCTAATTGCTCCATTAGCTGTGTTATAAACTGTGGTTCTACTTCAATTTCTTCCTTCATATCAAACATGAGCACAAGGGGAAGGCAACCCTGAAAAAAAAGGCACAAAATATTCCTAGCACTTGTAACAAACCATTTTCCCACAAAAATGGTAGCAATAAAATGAGCTATAGACATTCATCTGCACATCATGATGTAACTTCAGAGAAAATAGCAAGGATGAAATTTTAAGGAAAGGCATTTCCTTGTATGTGAGAATAGAGGTGTATCTTCCTGTCCTGGGACTCTGACTAAAGAGTATGGTAGAACAAGGGTGAAATGATCTGCTGAATATTTGACATTCCAGTCAGAACAGTCTTGTCAGGAAATGATGGCAGGACACCCATACTAAAAGTCTCCCATTAAACTGCTTGAAATAAAGAAGCACACTTGTAATTCACCCGTTGCCTAAGTCTTAACTTCTACCTTTCTCTTCCCCATTCCAGATCAGCTATATAAATATTTTCTAGGGATATGGATAACATCTGTAACACACTTGAAATATTAAAGCTTTAGAGTAAAAACTCCCAGAATTGAATGGACCAGTCCACGCATATTTTGTTCCTCAATATTCACAAAGACAAAAAATTTTAAAACATATATATAGTTATAATGTTTAACTATAACATACATTAGTACTAAAATAATGGCTAAAGTCTCCTGGGAAGTTTAAAGAACAAGATACCAAAAATCTCTATAAATAGTGATATTTACGAGAGCTATTTTAAATATAAAAGACCTTATAGAATTGTGGTTGTGGTACTATAAAGAATGTAAGACATCAAGATAAGTAATTATTTTCCAATTTTGTAGGAAACGTGCCTACATGGAAACTAAGGAATTCCTGACATTTTCCCTCAAAATAAACCTATTCACCTGACAAACATAGAAAAGGTAGGCTGGCAAAGTAAAACACAGCCCGTCACCCAACACCCACAGAATATTTCAGAAATCTGCCTCTACTCAGAGGCATATTGTTACTGTAAGTTTAAATTACTTACATTGCAATTATATTACCAAGGTTATTTTTCAAGTCCCCTTACCAGAGATTACAAATGTTTTCAATAACTACAAACACTGACAAAACCCTGACAAAAACTGAATCATCTATTTGCAGTGTGAATGGCAATCCTTCCTCTCTAAGGCTAATTTACATGTGACTTGTAAACACATGCAGAGCAAGCAGATTTTCCATGATCTGGCAATTTTTTCACACAAGTTTCACTGAAAGTATTTACCATGAGATATTGCCTGGCAAGACAGACAGACTCAATTGTGCCCTGGAGGTAGACAGTGGATTTTTTTTGTGGGTTACTAGGGTCAGGGAAGTGGATCTGAGCACCAGTCCTCTGCATGATATGTTTGATGTTGCTGCCATTTCGACCCATCATAAAGAGATGATGCTGCGCTGCGATGTCGAGCTGTGTGCTCACAGGGATTGCAGAGGCCAGGCTCCCAGCCAGGTGCTCCAACAGCATGGCTGTTCCTTCCTGGGGGGAAATGGGAGAGACCAGTGAGACACTCACAAACACACAAAAGGACATCTTGGACTGCTTGCTTGCTTGCAATGCACTCCACAGGCGAGAAGAGAAAACACTGTTGGGTTTAAAACCACAATTGATTTGTTGAAGATAACAAATGCACTAAACTCTGCTCACTACTCCCATTTTATGACCAAATGCAGCATTTAATTGCCACTCTGTAACAGGCAGCAAGACAATGCCACATGCTCTGGTCCCAACAGATGTTTTGTGGCCACAAAGGCAGTCAGAAAGTCAACAGAGATTTATCTGGGTAGGTACACTACTTGCAAAAATTGCCTCTGTGGGCTCAGATGTTCTTACTGGCTTGAGATACACCCATCTGCAACCATATCAATCTCTCATACTGCCAGTTCCTAACAGGAACACTTTTTTACTTTATTAAGATGAACAGGCTCCTGGCAGTTCATAGCCTTGGCTGCCAAATTCACATATCCAAGCGCTGGATTCACAAGATCAGTTTTATTGACTGACTGGGTAATTTTCAAGGTTATATATTTGTGTGCATGTTGGGAAGAGCTCAGCATGAACAATTTAAGATGGGAGGTGTATTTGTGCTTTTTATTTACATTTTTTTTAAGTAAAAGATGGGTAAGACCAGCACATGTTCCAGAATTGCTGAGAACCTGAACAAGCGTGCAGGAGTGAACACTGGATTATCCAACAATGCTAAATCCTAAACTTAAAACTATTTTCTATGCATTTTTACACTTCACCTGTGTAAGTACAGGAAAAAATTCAAACCCTCAGGGTTTACAAGTGATCATACATTAACATAAGCTGATGAGGCAAGATATACCATCTTAGATACACAAACTATAGATATGACATTCAGAAACCTTCTTAAGAGCAGAGATTACCTTCACAGCACTAGTGTTGTTTTGTGACCCTCTGACAATGACTGTAGCACCATACATTCGAGAGCGTTGTTTGAAGGAAACTGAAATGTTGTATGTCTGACACACGTGCTGAATGGTCGGAGAATTAGGATCTGGGATGGGTTGGAGAATTCCAGCAATAGGCAATTCAAACATGAGTACCAATGGAAGCAGCTCCTGCAGCAATAATGAAGAGATACTGAAAACCAGATCCATACTCACATGATAACAATTTTATTCCTCAATCATAATGTACTGGTCAGTGATGATTTAGCTGGCAAAACATACTCTGCCCAGAGTTCATGGATAAAAATATATTGACACTTGGAAAAAGTCACCTCTTTTTCCAGGGATAATAGAGTGGGGATTTTTTGCAGAAATAATTTTTTGCACAAAAATAGGATTTTTTGCACAAAATAGCAGGAGCATTTGGAATAAGGTTGGGTGACATGTCTGGCTAAAGAATTGCAGTAAGTTTCTGGTAATTTATTTGATTTTTCATTACCCATGCCAAAATACACATAAGAGTTGAAACTAAAAGGAAAAGATAGAAAATAGCTACAAGTGGAGAATGACATTGGATTATTTACACAAATTATACATGAAAATAGTTGAAATGTGAGAAGTAGAAATTGCCTTTCCCAAGTCGTAGATTCACATAGGATGCCTGAGTTTCCACAGGCCATCTGTGGTGGGTAAGTTAAGATGCAATTCTCTGCACAGTATGGAATTAATTTACATCTTGCTTTGAGTGTAGACTTCGTGTTCAAGACCCACTTTGGGCCACTTAAAAATTCGGCCAGAATGTGAATCACTGTTATAATACCCTTGGCATGTTTCTCATATGGATGCTCACATTTGTTTCTACATTTCTGCTGTCATCAAACAGGGGCAGACAACCCCAGGGTTCTCAAAACTATGCTTTTTTTTTTTTTCCCTGACAGGTGTTTTCAAAGGGACACTCCACTGATCTAGAGCATTACCCGAATTCTGACTCTTGCAGACTCCACTCCAGCTGGCTGTCCTGCAATAGACACCTGGAAAAGCAAGAGTATCAAAAACATTGGATCATATTTTCAAGTGAGGCATGGAAAAGTTATTCAGATAGCTGTGCTCTCCTTAGAAGAAAAAAAAAAAATCTAAGGAAAAAAAACACCTTTCACACCTGCTGACATCCTAATTGTTCTCTAAACACTAGCTGAGAACTACAGCCAATATTAAAAATTGTTACAGCATCTTAGGTTACATATATTTAAGATAGGAAAACGGGATACATCAAAAATACAGTTGTTTAGGTCAAATAATGGAATTACTACTGTATACATATGCTCAGTGCTAATATTCAGACAACAGTGCATTTTCTTGAATGTTTTGAAATTACTGCATTTTTCTTAGCTGCCATTAGGATGCACAAGTAGAAATTTTAAGTACAAGGCTGAGAGACTTAAAAGTAAACATTCCATCAATAATAGCACTAGAAAAGGTGTACAATTCAGGCTCACTGACTTATTCTAATGAAGTTGAACTCTTACAATAAGACATTCATTTCTGCTGGCTATTTGCTAAGTTTAGTTTTCAACTAAGTTACACCACAAGGAAAAAGCACCCCAAAAGAGAGGAAAAAAAAAAAAAATCAGTATGCTGAGTAAGTCATTGTATTGAAAAGGAAAAAAAAATTCAAAAGCAGATTTTTTTTCATACAACTCCTCTACCATTCACACTAAGTTGCTGACTTCTGTATGCACAAAGTAATTTTAGCTTACAAAAATTAAAATTATTCATGAGCCATCACAAATGGTTTCCATCTGTTTTTACAGATTTCTCACTTAGGAAGCCCTGTACTTTCCACACAGTGTAAGCACCAAAAGTCTATTTCCCTGAACATGAACACACCATTCCCAAAAAACCCATGGTGAGAGAAATTAAGAAATGTTTTATATTCTCAGGAATTACAATACAAACGGGCTCAGTATTAAACAACACTTACTTGGTTGCTTTTCTCTGCTTGATTGTTCCTATTTGAATCTGGAAAATGGATATGGCATCCCGTTTCCTCCATCACTTTTTTAATATTATTGCCACCTTTACCTATCACATGAGAATGTTCTGTATGTGAAACATCCATCTTCAAGGTTACCCGATTGCTCTGGAAACCAAGCACCCAAAGTCAGACTTGATCATAGCAGAACCTTAGCACTTAAGTTTTTAAAAGTAATGTAACTTCAAAAATGACATCAAAATCATATTTCCAAAGAATTGTTTCTATTACTTAACTTCTACTCAAGAATGATTTTTAACAGGAATTGGTTGGATGTTAATTTGGTCTTGTTTTCTTTCTAGTGAGGAAATAATATGGAGATAAATACCCCAAAGAGGCATCTTCAAAAAATGACTAAGGCTGTTAAAATACCCCTGAACTTTCATCAACTGTGACACTTAAGTGTTGTTTTGTAATTTATTCTAATTTCTTTTAATTCTGTGTTCTTTCAGTTGAAGTCACATGCCCTTGTTTGATCTGAAATTATCATGTTATGAAGACTTTGCAAATCAAAGCCATGGGACCAAGTAGTGGTGTTTTTCCTTCCATAATTTTTTTTTGTACATGAATTTTTAAAATACACAAACACTGACTACAGCTATTCTTAAAAGCTCTGTTGTTAACAGCTCATCATAATGTTAATAGTTTTTCTAAAAGTGGTGCTTATTACTTGAGTGCTCCTTTTGGCAATCTGCTCAGAGAAATGGAAGGTGCCATACAGCTACACATTGCCCCAAAAGAGCTGCTGCTGAATGAAAATAATATCTGATGAACAGAAAAGATCCCTGGCCAAAATCTAGATGTTTTAGAAATTCTGTTCCTCATGTTTCAGAGCGTGAGAACAGAGTAACAGTTAAATATAAAATGGCACAAATGCTCCTAAAATCAAATTTCAAACAGAAACGAAATTTTAGGTTCTCTGAAGTGGTTGCATAATCTATTGCTTGCAGTGAAGCTGTATTTTAGATTTTGAAGTAAAACCCCAATTCAATGAACAAATCACTTATGCTTCCAGCCATATGGCTGGAAATATTATTTCTATATACTTCAGATCTGGAAAAGCTGCTTCAAGCAAGTATTTTCCTTGCAAAATGTTTAAATATGTGGGTATACACCAATATCAACATCTGCAAGACATTTACTGGAGACTTTGCTTCAGAGCGTCCATAAATACCTTCCCTTGAAATGTGTCCATTAAAGAGATCAATGTCACTACAAAATTAGGGACTAAGGTGTCATTCTAAGAAAGTTTTCTTACTTTTGTGTCCAAGACAGACATGATTTTCTCTTTTGCTTCTTTAACGTTTTCTTTTTTTCCAGAAACTTTAATATGGGGATCTATAAAAGAAATAAACTTGTAAAAAAATACAGTAAAATAGCTATAAAAAAATTCTCACTGCTAAAATAAATTTGAGCCCATTATTTATAATCCAGTGATAAACTGTACCACCAGTACAGTGGTAGTATCCCAATTCCTTTGGGATTCAGATGAAGATCAAAATTTCTTATTCTATCCCTTCAGCCCCACAATTAGGATTACCAGATAAACTTATTAAAACATGAGAATCAACTTAAAATAAATAGAAATCAAATTCCAAACATATATCACAGTATCATAAACATTGTCTGCAATGCAATTACATAGCTAAGCCACCATACCTTCTCAAACCAAAAGTAACAAGCTCAAAGCTTTTTGGCAGCCCATTAAAATAAAACCCTCCTTCATCATCACTTCCTTGTATTTAACTAGTATCTACAAATATCCTTTGCAGTTTTAACCTGGCACTAAAGGTGTCTCCATCCAAAGTTTTCTGATTGCAATTATCAAATGAAATTTAAAGGACACTTTATTAAAACAAATTGCTGAAGTTCAAGTACATAAATTAGCTGGAACACCAGCTGATGGTGGGTTTTGCCCACCAGTGATATCTAAAATATTGATTCTACATGATAATTATCAGACCTCTGCCCTGATACAACACAAGGTGTTGGGCTGAGCTAGCAGGTGCAGTTCTACATCCCATAATATGCACCAGGTCAGAGAGTACAGACCTGATTTTGGAACTAAATCAAGTAACAATTACTCCAAGTGTGAAAATTACACATCAGCCAGTTTAGCAGCACCATCTGGTGTCCAGGAGCACAAAGTGCCACAGTGCAAAATTACCAGCAAAACATTAAATACAAGTTCAGTTACAACAAACAAAGAAATGCTCAACTGCCACCCACATTTCTAATTGTCAGAAACAAGGGGATGACATTGCAGGTGATGCCTCCTTCCCTTGTTGAGTTCCCTGCCCTTTTGCAGTGCCTTTTTCTCCTGTGATACAATTTTTTTCTTAAAAAAAAAAAAAACCCTCAATCCTCTTCTGACTCTTCAATTAATATAATTCATTATGCTAGACAAATACATATATCTTAGGGAATATAAAAATAAATATATTCTCAATGGCAAGAGAAAACAGCTGTAGCACAACATATCTGCCTTTCCCATCATCTCAATGATTGAAACCAATTCCCCACTAAAGAAATGTGAAATAATACAACTTTAGGCTGTAAACCTGATCCATTCAATTGAAAATTGAAACTCTTAAGTCATGCCAGGATATTCTTTTCATTCCAACAGTAAAAATAAGCCTCTAGTCTTTACCACTGAGAAGCTCTCAGCACATTCAGCTGGGGATGCAGAAACACTGAAGGAACACAGGATTTGCTGCCAAGTTTCATAAAAGTCAATAAAAATGCAGCATTTTAAGTTCTGAGAAACAGATATATTCTATTTCTAAAATGGAAAAACCGTAGTCACAAAAACATGGTACGTATACAGAATTTACAGAAGCTTCAAAAATCTGCTACTTCAGCCTTTCACAATAGAGCAGTCAAACAAAAACACAACAAAGTAGTCTTAAGTTGACAGGAAGCCATATGGTTCTAATGCATTTAAGCTGTGAATGACATTTGAAGTGGATGTCGCAGTCAGAAATTCCCAGAAGCAGATTCCAACACACTGTGTGTGCTCCAAGTGCTCTTTAGATGCAACCAGGAAAAACACAAGCCCAGACCATCACTGTGGAGCCAATCTTCACATATCTGCAAACATTATATTTAGATACACATTTGATTATATGTAGGAAAATTACCTGAAATCAATCCCTGCATCCTATTAGTACCAAAGGAGATTACAATAATTCCAGAACATTATTTGCTTACTGGTGAGTGAAAATAGTTTAGAATATCCATTTTTTCCATTTTTCTTCTCAGTTGGATGCCTTTCTATTGATTCTGAGAGCTTCAGCCAAACATCCTGTATTTCTACACTTGTTTGCTTCAACTTTTAAGATGAAAAAAGCTCAATTGCTGAGTTAAAAAAACAACAAAACAAAACAAGGAAGAACCTACAAGGCAAAAAACAATCCACTGATGCCAGTAACAATTCTAAAATATGCTACCAAATCTTTCAAAATCGGTCTTAAGTACCCTCTCCTTACTTGACTTCTTCTCAAGTGGTTGGAAATGGATATGAAGTAGGTCAGTGTAAGTCAAATTCATTCTTTGAGATTTGTTCACTCTTTCATTCAGTGAAACACTATTTAAATACAACATCTTTTTGTCTGAAAAGAGTTACTTGTAAGTAAAAGATGGTGAAGTGTTTGAACTGGCCTTGCGTGAGTTTAACGCACATTGAAATTAAGTATAAAAACTCACAGGTACCCAAATAACAATCAACAAACAGATAATTTCAGGAATCAGTTAATTCTGAGAGAATTAGATCACAATAACCTGATTTTCTGTGTATTACAGAAACAAAATTTCTTAATATAGCTTGTTTGCTTTGCAGCTGATTCCATGGATTAATAGCTATATTTAATTCAGAAAAAAAATCCTACCTTGTCTTAGGCACCAAGACAAAAAATCTTGGTTGGCTAAAGCTCTACACTTAATATTTGAAATACCTACAGGTGCAATGGCAGCACTGTCAAAGTCCCCAAGAATAGACATGGCACTCTCAGAAGTGTGAAAAGAATTGTCAGGCTCAAAACTGTAACAAGCGTCATGTATGTCTCTACTGACAGTGCAGAAAAGCACAACCCAGCACTCCAGCCCTTGTTATATTAAACTAGAGAGGGAGAACAAAGAGCAGGTGCCTACCATAAATAAAGTCATGAGACAACAAAGCTTTGCAAACTATTTGCAAACACAGAACAAAGGCTTCAGAAGAGATCTGTGTGCTAGAAGCATATAAGGCTTCAACACTTTATTTAGAGTTTATTTAAACTTTTATTTAAAGGCCCTGGAAAAGGCTTTAACTCATAAGAAACAATATGATTAGTGTCTTGCAAACTATTAAAAATGCCATTCTATAGTAATCCATCTTTTCCATCAACTTTGAAAGGCAGTATATTTTTCTCTAGGAATGGAAAAGAAAAAATTAATTTTAACAGGCCTTTCCCTCCCTCCCCCTTCCAAGAATGGAGGAATATTTACATAGCTGAAGTTACACAACAGACACTGTTGGAAATTTTTCTCAACAGTCTTCATTTTGCCAGACTTCTGCCTTCAAGTGGTCTTTTATTGCTCCTATCCTCAAATTCCTCACTCCACACTTTGGCAGAGTTTCACCTCCCCAGTCTTTGTCCACAGCTATACCAGCAAGCCTCCAGCTTTATTGCTACTATTGTGTGTGACACTTCAGTAAACAAAATAAAATTCCTCCAAGCAAAAGTATGTTTGTGCCAGTGCAAATGCAACTACACCAACTTGTGCCAGGCAAGAAATATTTCAAATAATGAAGCCATTTAACTGTGTAGGCTTCTCCTGAAATTCAAGTGTTACATTTAATGTCCAGGGCAGCTCTTCACAGCTATGCATCCAGCTTGTTTACAGGATGAACAGACTTAAGTTAAGTAACACAAATACCAAAATACCACTACTCTAAAAATAGCCAGACAACTGGGCAACACCAGGGCAGATGACAGTCATTCTTAACGAGTGGCTGATTAAGATCTGAATAGCCTGAGAGTATTACAGAGCTTGAGCCATTCAAACAAAAAGACAAAAGAGACCCAGCATTTTTAAGGGACAAGTTATGAGAGTGTCTGTCCCAAAAGTACCAACAAAAACACACTAAGCTATGTGAGAAGTTAAAAAGAAAAAAAAAAAAAAAAAACCAAACAAATTAACACATAGAAGTTGGTACGTTCTCATCTGAAAGTGCAAATACATTGATCACCCTACAAGATGAAGAAACACAGACCTATAAAACAAGTGAATTATGCAAAAAGGTCAAGTAAGGCTTCCTATTAATGTGAAAAAAAGGATAATTAAACTGAAACAATTTATTTAATGCTCATAAATCAGGAAATACTGCATGTACAGTTTTAGGAGCAGATATTCCCTCACCAAATTATATGACTGTTATAGCCAAGAGAGACTTGAATCAGACTCACACTATTGCCATGGAAAAGCAATATTAAGGCTAGAAGCATGGAGCAAATGCTCAGGAGTAAGGGCACATGCAAAGGAGCGACTGAATAATAAAGCAAAGCCATCACTTGGGTACTCGGTGCTGTTGGCTCACCAGCTTAAAAGAATTCTTACCCTCCCTCTAATACAACTCAGGGCACTCCTCCCGCCAGTGTCCAAACCACAGAAGGAAAAAGCTACTCATGTATTAAGGCAGAAAGCAATGAGCCATTTCCAACTGCAGACTCCTGGGTATTCTCAGAGGTATCACTCAACAACAACACGTGGGGTTTTTTGTTTGGGGCTTGTCTTTTTCTTGTTTTTAGCTGAAATCGGACTGCAGCATCATTTTCTCTGAACAAGATTTCACCCAGCTAACTTGGGCATGATCAAAAGCCTAACCAGACCATCATAAAACTCAACATGGGCTGTGAGCAATTAACAGTGTCTTCAGAGGAGACATATCCCGAGGCTCTGGGCATTCTGGGGGATCTGTCTGTTGTGGACAAACAACTGATTATGAAATGTTCCTGGGAAGAGCTAGAGCCCCTGCCTATATGTGTGCACACATTTGAAAGACTCTTTGTCTTCTCAGCACTTCTTCACTCTTAACTCTCACCATTACTGGCACCTCACTCCAAACTGTCTTTAGGAGAATTTCTGCTCAACTCAGGACATGAGAAGGAAGCTGAAAAAAAGCAAATGCTTTTGTTCCTGCAACACTATTTCCCCAGGAAAGGCAGTTTACATGCAGCCCTTCACTCTTAGTTACAGTTTGGTTGCTGTCACACTGTCACCTGAGGAGCATTAACTACCAGAGAACTGCTTTTCAACCCTGCCCTGTAACAACTGCCTAATGTGCAGCCAGAAATCAATCCCCTCCTCACTCCTCCCCACCATTTACAGCAATACACTTAATTCATACATACACAGATATTCACAAAGCAGAGACTGAGTACACACCAACCTTACAAAGAAAAGCAGAGCAGCATCTGGTAGAGCAGAGCAAAGAACCTTGTTTTTCAAAGATTTCAGTGTAGCTCAAAAGAAAATGTCAGTATCTGCAACAGGCTACTTAAAATGGCTCTTAGAGTGAAATAGCTGTTTGATGTAGGCTCACAAATTCAAAGAAATGAGATGCACTTGTACATGAACCATAGTTGAATCCCACATTTAGATCTCCTAGC
Organism: Erithacus rubecula; assembly: GCF_903797595.1. Lineage (NCBI taxonomy): Eukaryota > Metazoa > Chordata > Aves > Passeriformes > Muscicapidae > Erithacus > Erithacus rubecula. The sequence continues at coordinate 7,077,962 of NC_136660.1, forward strand.
AGCTTTGAAATATTCCAACAGAACACTGAAAATTCATGTTCAGAATGTCCAGAATTAAGAGAAAATTAGAAACATCAGTAAGCTTTAAAAAATAGATTACCTGTACAACATAAGGTTTGGAGAAATAAACTATTGATGACTGGATTTCGGACCACTGACAGAGGAAATGAAGCTGAAAAGACTTCTCTTAAAGCATAAGCAAAGAGGGAAGACAAGGAAGAGGTAACAGATCATATGGCAACTTAAATAAAAAAGTGACCAGATTTCAAGGGAGAAGGGGAAGGCCAAGGTGGAGAAGAAAACCTGAAAAGAAGAAATGAGAACGAATTAATTGTAATCACCAAGACACTCTATTACAGTTCAACAACTTCAGTTACCACTACGACTAGCTGAAATTCCTTATTTTACTTCTAAAAAGAGCCAATAGGGACATTTTGCAAATACAGTCAGCCACAAAAAGGCCTTGCAGTCCTTCTGCTGCCTCTCGGGCAGCTGCTCTTCAGCCTTTAGCCCCAGCAGCCACCCAAAGCAAGGCAGTCTCTCAGCAGGACACAAAGTCTGTTATTTTTTTCAGCAGGGACCCAACAAATTCACAGTTCATGACTTAAATATCTGTTGGCATTGTATCTCAAAGCACAAACACAGAATCACAATGCCTGGGAAAGAAAATAAGAAACAAAGAGAAGAAAAAAAGCTATAGTATTGTAAGACCAGCTTAATAGAGGGCCTAGAAAACAGCCACAACATTACTATCAGAAAAAACACCACTATCTTCACTGCACACAGCCTCATAATCAAGGTTGCAATTCTGATGCATCAGCCATTAGATAATTTTAGTTTCTCACACATTCTCAAAAAAGTCCTTGTGACTGCATTTTTCTAAATAAAAAACATCATTTGACCCATGAGCTCAAATTCATGCCTCAGGCTCAGCCTTCCTTGCAGTGCTCCCCCATCCAATGCCTGATGGCTCTGACTGACTGCACCCCCCTGTGTCAGCTGGTTTGGACACAGCCACTGGAAGGATGAATTCTGTGGCTGGACCAAAAGGATCCAGCTAAGCCTGCAGCAAAGATTAGTACAGGTCTGAATGAGCAGGACAAACAGACCTGTCCTTCTGGGAATCAGGATGGAATTAAATGTCATTGAAAAGATAAAAACAGCTGCCTCCCAACAGGACATCAGACATCAGGTGACTAAAGCCAAAGGGAGCTCATAAAATATTTTTGATCACCATTACAAATACTTTACCTTCCCTGCTTTAGTATCATACTCTGTGAAAGAAATTTTCCCCAGGAAAGTTTTCCTTTTCCAGATTATTATATTTTCAGAAGTTATTTCAACTGTATTTCTGATTAACATGGTAAACAGGTATCATTTTTTGTTTGCTCTGTTTTTTCTAAAAAAAGAGAAAAATGGCAAGTTCAATAAAGAAACATCTAGATTGCCTTCTTGAGAGCTATTCATGAAGAAACAGCAACATTAATTAGATGAAAATTATAACAACCCAGTAAAAATCCAGTCCTAGAGTCGACAGGAAAACTGATTCAAGGGCTTAGTAGGCTCCTACAAAAAAGAACTCCAGTACAAGCAGAACACTTTAACTGTCTAGTTTTTCCTCCCATGTACCAGACACTAATTACATTGCCTACAACAGATAGATACAAAATAAGAAAAAGTTTATGAACTCTTTTTTGAAGGTGTAAGAAGACATTTTCTTAGTTTTAGATCATTAGCACACCTCTCTATCTTGGGCTTGAAATTGAAAGATCACTATATATTTTACAGTTATGCTAATATTAAGCATATGAAATTTGACTAAAAACTTGCTTTTTTTATTAACAAGTTTCTGCCATTGACTGAACATGACTATTTCTTTCCTTATTTTTCAGAAGCACAAGGCACACTTCTTTTTCCAGCCAGCATGGCAATGTATTGGCTTTTTCCATGTGCCACTACTGTGCAGGCTGTAGTCTCCAGGAAGAAAAAGGCAAATAGAGAGATAAGGAAAGTAGTGTTTCCATCTTCCTTCTAAACTCACTTGGGATGCATCTAATCAACAACGACATTATCCATCTGGTGAAAATTGGTTCTGAGTATTAAAACCTTCTAGATGCTTTTACAAGTGTTATGTGAACACCTAATCATATTTTAATCATGCAATAATCGACCATTTCTTAGCTTTTAGCATGGCAATATGTCTAGAGCAATATGTATAGAGCAATATATATAGAGCAATATGTATATCTTACATGAAAAGGTTATTCTTATTCACAGATACTAATTTTCATTCACCAGTATAACAGGCAGTTTGCAGCTGATTTGGGAAGAGAATCTCCTGAAGAATAGTCACTTAAAAACTGCTTTTCTTTTCAGGGAGGGGCTTAGAGCAAGCAAACACTGCCCACACTGCTCCTCTGCGAGGGTCATTTCTCTGAGATATACTGAGAAATGAAAACACCAAACAAGTGAAAGCTGTCCAGTGCTGCCTTTCAAATCAAGAAATCATTCCTGAGCTGTTCTCAGATTAATTTTCTCTGCATCACTTCTGTCCATCTGTCTCTCCCCAGTACTACACTAAGAGCAAAACTCACCTCTGGGAAATTAATCACCTATTGAGCATCTCTGCAATGTGAATTTCAGCTGTCACTCTGATAAATTGCATTTTGTATCCTAACAATTGAGTTTAAATAGAAAGATGGGCATCAGAGTGGAACACACTCAGTCTCCTGTCTACATGCAAATGCAATGCAGGAACACACTGCAAGGTATCTGCTTGCTGAAAGCTCCTAGAAGTCCAAAACCAATACATTAACTAATTCCAATTTTCACTGAAAGATCGTGACAAATTTGTACTCTCAAGTAATTTAATTACAGCAATAGTTTATATTACTACATTCCAGGGCTTGAAATTTTAGTTTTACTGCAGTTACTGCCAAGCACATTCACTGGATGTTAAGCTCGTTGATAATTCCCTTCATATTACAACTGTGTTTGTATTTACCCCTCCCTTGTCTGGCCAAGTGCAAGTACATCACTGTTCTTCACAGAAAACACAGCGAGCACTGATCAAAAACAGACAAGTCCAAAATCTTCCTACTCTTACAGCAATGACCAAAGTTCAGATCACTCCTGTGTAAGTGTAGTTAAAGTACAATGCCTACCTGCTGGCTCCTTTGCTACCTAGAGTTTCCTTAAAACATTCACCAATGTGAGCATTTTATCTTCTGAGCCAGTACAAATTTTGACTTTAAGCTCCCATGGCTGCAGGCACAGACCACCCCGAGCACAGAAACACGGGCAGTCTGAGCACAAACGAGATAAAAGGCTCAAGCAAATGTGACTTTCTGTCAAAGCCCTCTGGCCTGTCACCTTCCCCACACACAGAATTGATGGCTGGGGCTGCTCTCTGAAGTGGCAGCAGTCTGCAGGCTGGGTAAGTGACTGCAGTAAATGAGGGATTTGCTGCCAGCTGCTGGCACAAGGGATGCTGTGGTCTGCGCGTGTCAAACTGCTCAAATCTGAGAGAACCAGCATGAACTCCGAGTTTCAGACTGCCTGGGATGGTCTTTCTGTCCATCTAGTTATTGCAAAACAGGGAGGAGTCAGCTATGCTTGAGTCAGCTGCTCCAGAAACAAAAGAAATAAACAAACTTGTGATCTAAAACACAAAGGTTCTTTAATTTTTAAAGTACACAATTGTGGGGTTTGGGGGAATTTTTCTTCAGAATATAAGAAACAGTATGCACTGACAGTTTCTCATTTACAGAGAAAGTTAATAAAAAGCAGATGGAGGTCACAATGCAGCAACTACAATACATGCTGTAATTAATCTGGCACTCCAAACAATAAACACAATGTCAGCAAGAGACTCACTTTAAATCTCCAAGTCAATTACAGACTGATTGCCTCAGCAACACATTACAGAAATTATTGACATTTACAAAGTTGCACTGAGGTAAGAAGTCCTTCAGCTGCCACAGGGGCTAATTAGGAAGCTTAGCACTGAGTGTTAGAATGAATACCTGGAGAAGTATTTAAACTAAAAAGACTCTTCCCTTCAAAATATTCACAAGCCAAACATCACAAACACTGAAAACAGCAGAATTTTTTCACTTTTACATCTCACCCTGAGGAGAGCGGCCACTGGCCAAAGAAAAACTGGAAAATTCATCTGCATGCACACATTTCAAATGGCAAAATATGCAAACATTGCCAGTCTTGGCAAGTTATTAAAAACTAGACTAGAAGATAGTGAGGCATAGGAAGCCTGAGACTATGTCCAGACAGAGAGTATGTCCACTCAGAAAAATTGTGGTAGTGTTGTTTCATTTGAAATGCTGAGAAAAGTCAAAGAAAATCATCATTGTTTCAAGTTCTATATCCACAGTTGGAAGAAAAAAAATTTAAAAAACCATGTGTTAGTTCTCCAGTAACTGTTTCTCTAAAGAAAAATATAATTACAGCCCCTTTTCAGCCATCTCCTACAAATATTTCATATTTCCCACCAATTTGAACCAGGAATACCCCCCCCCCCCCCAGTTTAGCTGTCTAAATACTTGTGAGAGAAGTTTTCCATTAACTGTAACAAAATCAAATTCTACTTCAAATACAGCAAAAAAAAGCCCTAAAAATTGATAATTTTTTCAATAACAAATTTACATAATATTTTATAACTGACTTTTTCAACTGATTTTACTTGGATAAATTTCAATTAGCATTAAAACAAAGGAGTTTTGCAAACATTTGTGTATTATACCAGGCATGAGAGTTACTTCAGAAATTGCCAGCAAACACTGGACTTAAAAACCAGAGAACTGCTGGAGAGAAATCACACAAAGTGTGACCTAGCACTCCCCATAATCCACCATGCCAGTCTAAGGCCTGAATGGCAATTCTGGGCATAAGTTTATGTCAATATTTTACTTAGCAGCTATGGCCTCACACACCTCACTCTCTCTTTAGCCTGCTTATAACAAAAGTAAAAATAAAAGAATAAAGAGAAAAAACAAAAAAAAAAGCAAAGCTGTATCATTAGGGTGATTAAGGCACTGGCAATTGAAAGAAGTCAGCAAGACAAAAATTCGTATTATTATCAGGAATCAGGAGGTAGAAAGCATCACCTCTCCCCACAGCTCTTGCTCACATCTTTTTCCTGCCAGCAGATGAGAGCAGAACACCAAAGGGCACCACCTGAAGACATAAGTTTAGAAACTGCAGTTTAGCCACTCAGGTATAAGTTACCTGATGTTCATTTTCAGCTGCTGCTGGCAATGACTGGGGTTAAAGTCTTAGTTGCAAAAATAACAGAAGATGAAGCAGCAAATATGCAAAAAATATCTGTGTCTGTTAATGTATGTTAGGAAGACAAGGAAAAAAGAGCTAATGGCCAAGAGTCTCTAACTTCTTGACAATTTCTTCTTTTGGGCTGCTAAGTTGCTTACACTGCTAAGAAGCAATTTCCAATATAATGAGTCATCTGACTAAAAGCATAACCTATTTTGTCATAGCTTTATCTTTGTCTGGCATTCCACCAATAATTCATGCTATAAATGGCCTTCTCTATAGTAGTTTCTTTTAGTTCACTTTTTTTTCCCAACCCTACCACTCTGGAACTAACTCCATCTTTACTAATGGAATCCAAAATCTGCTACCCTTCCAAATATATCTCTGTGCATTGTCATGGCATTCCTAAGGGGTTCCCTCTTGCAGCCTCCTTCAGTAAGCAAATCCACAAGAAGAAAATAAAAACAATTATGCACCCCAATAGCCACCTTCAGTGTTCCTTCCCCTCACAGATACACATTCAATCTGACAATTCAGATTTCTTTGATGAGACCATATGTGCATCTGTGAGCCAGTTAATTCACCTTTGTAACCCTGCACATGACAGAGGCAGGAGAGTTGAACATGGGCTTTAATGCCCACTGCACTGAGAGCAGTAGGAACAGCAGAGGAGAACTTTACACAGGAATGCATTTTGCACATGTATGGCAACAAATTTACTGATGGAAATCTCAGTGTGAGCCATTTGGCATTAGAGGATTTTAAGCCAATTCCACAAAACAGCTCACACTTTCCTGAAGCCCAGTATTTTTGCAGCTTACTTTCTTGGCTACTAATGCCCTCCAGCACTGCAAAACCAAGTTTACATTATTTGACATTGCACTGGACACAAATGTAATCAGCTGGATGAAAGCTGCACTCAAAATTAATCCTTTAATTGGTTTACTTGCACACATTCTAATGATGTTTTGTGATTTTTTTAGTAGAAATTGCCAATATCCTCAGCTGCCATGGACTAGAAATTCATATTTTGCATTCCTGGTATTTTAAGTCATCCATATGTTTTGATGCAAGACAAGACATCTGGTAAGTGTTTAACAATTTTAAATTGTAACCATCAAAACTGCATCTTTATGGAAGCTGCAAAGAGACATCAGCTGGGAATAGTGACATGTTAGACACTGAATCACTGGTCTAGGACAGTAATGAAAATACACATCAATACAGCAGCTTTTACCAGCTTGTCCCTAGGATATTCATTAAGTAAGAACCTCAGAATTGTGTCTGACCTAATTTCTAAGACAAGGATCTGTATTGGAAATTCATGCCAGACACCTATGAACACAAGGCTGTAATCCTCCCCTCCACTTTTTGGAATATGCATTTTTGCCATCCTCCTCCTTTGCACCTCCCATCTGTTTTCCCATTATCTTTATGCCATCTTTGTCACTAACTCTCTATTCTATTCTTTCAAAACCCTAATTCCTTTAAGACTTACACTCCAACCTCACATTTCCTGCCATCCCACCTACCTCCTTCCAACTGGCTTCAGTCTCCTCATCAGCCTCTCATTTCCTCTCCATGTCTCTCCTCACTCCATTCCCAACTTTGTCCTTTCCCACAGCTTTGTTCCCATTAACAAGAGCTCGTTTTTTCTTTCCCTTTCACAAGAGTTAATGCAGGGAGAACATGTTGCCAACAGCCCTCTGAGACTGGCCGTGGTTGGTGAGCATTGCCAGATGGCTTTGGTCTCCCAGCTAAATGAAACCAATTCCAAAGCCAAAACTACCAGAGTGCTCAACAAGACTGTACCATAAAAACACATTTTTTTTAAAAAAATATTAAAAATCTGGACCAAAGAAGTCACCAGAACATATACTCAGCTATACTCAGAACTGTGTTCTCTTTAGATTTGACTTGCTTTACAGACAATATTAGTCTTGTCAAATAATCAAGGAATTACATGACCAGCATAGTTTTATACAAGGTTAAGTTTGTACAGATGAAAAATTTTAAATTGTGAAAACCGTATTACAGCTATTTTTCAGATCTTACCTCCTACTGCTACTTCAGAAAAATCATATGATTCAAATTACAGTTTCCAGAGGAAGTCATTAAAGAGACTAGAATTTCTATCAATGATGGTTTTGTAAGTTTGAGCTTTGGCACAGACTCTGTCTATATTTAGAATGCACAGTATAAAGAATTCTGAAAATCAAAGCACACAAAAATATCAGACTATTACTATTAATACATCAAATTTACAGGGATAGGATGCTACTCATGTACACTGTAATTTCAGAAGGTTTCTAGGCCTTGATCAGGGTTGGAGAGGGGAATGCAGCAGCCAGCCCTACCTGCAAATGCCCTGGTGCCCAGGAAAGCCTCTTTGGGGAAGGCAGTTACAGAAACACTGTATCAGGAAACTGGAAAGGCTAATTTTCTTGGTCAGCTACAGAATATCAGAATATTAGGTATAATTGCTTCAAAGTATAAAAATGTAGTGTTCTCACAAGTAATATTCAAAAGCATATGAGTTTTTTTCTTCCTGTATACTGTGACAAGACTCTAAAGTAGATTTCCATCAGGCATCTTTGTTACTCTATGCTTTTGAGAACCAGAGGGTTCTGGCCTCCTCTGCTCAAGTCATTTTTTGTTCCAATTCAAAACCAGAGTTCAAACCCTGTTTACTAATCTGATATACCATTGCCACTCACTGAACAATGCTTAATGCATACTTGTGTTGAAATCAGCACCCTCAGTTATTCATATTAGTGCCAGATATTTGCAGACTGTAATGTATTATTTTGGCAGCAAGAACCTCTCAACATCCCTCTACTCTTTCTCAACTATGAGGATTGAAACACATGGAAACAGGACTATGTCACTTAAAAGATGAAACATGACACTTGCCATTTTTTAACACTTCTCCAACCAAATACAGGAAAAAGTACGTAGTGATAAAAGAACAAAAAACATGAGAGTTCATCTTCTCTCATGAAAAATACTCAAGAGGATGAGCAACCCCTTCTCTAAAGGAAAAAGTATTAGAGTAATACAAATAGAATTAGTTTTTTTGCAACATGTTCAAGCACAAAAATAAGTTTAATGTCATTCTAAGGAACAGAAAAACTTGTAGTTTCCCAGACCATGTACCAGATCTGACTGAAATTTTATTTTATGAAGCAACAGCATAGATAAGAAACCATCTTACACATCCCTCCCCAAATACTGCCAGCATTCTCAAGAAACATTGCAGAGCACCCTTTATCTTCTGGCATGAGAAACTTCCAGTTCCATTGCAGAATCGCAACTACTTTTAAGATATGAGCTTTTTTTTGAAAGACATCCACTTATATGCACAGCTCTTAGCTGATCAATTGCATAACAGGGTGAACCTTTATTCCTGTTTTTAGTGAGGTCAAATAAGAGCTGCAAAGGAATTTTGCTGCATACACAGAGAGCTGACACAGAATACCCAAACCAGTGGTTCTGTTGTCATGGGCACCAACAAGTAGAAGGAATTTAAAAGCCAAGATTTTTGAGAAAACCTTTATGGAGCTGGTATTAAGTCAGACCCACATCTTTACACCTTGGGAACTAAAACTAAACAGCTTCACTAAAAATTCTGCTGACAAAAGAGCACTGGCCCCTATAACCCAGTGGGCCTGGCAGCAGGGCATGCCAGGCTGCAGGGCTGAGCTGCCTAGCAGGGAGCTATGGAGGCAGGGCACAGGCTGGAAGCATGCAGCAAGCAGAGGGAGAACACAATTGTACTGTTTGTCTGCTGTGACAACAATCATGTCTCCCCTGATTTTGTTTCTAGCAGAGGTAGTTACCAGTCTTGCCTTTCCAAGTGCTTGGAAAAGGCACAAGTGAGTGTACCTTTATCATTATTCACAACATATGGAATAAGGCTGTCCTGGGGTCTGGTGACCATTGAGGCTACTGCTATTGCATGAAGAAGTCTCAAACGGTGCACTGGGATTCTCTTTCCATTTACAGGTGAGAAAGACCCATAAAGTGAGTTCAAAAGCCCCTCTTGCAGCACCTTTCTGTTGCCTGCTGTGCAACCAGGTGAAAAGCTCCTTTCCCAGGGAAACAGGTGCCCAGAGCAGCCATCAACCCACCACCTCCCTCACCTCACTGCATCAGTTATGGACAGGAGACTATTGCCTTGTCTTTAAGGGTGGGAATCAACATGAGCAAGGGAAAGCACCCAGCAGCTCTGTCAGGGCCCAAACCCCAGAGCAGCACAGCCTGTGAGTGGGTGGCAGAGCTCCAGCTGGGATAAAGGACATTACTGTGCTGTAAGAGTGACTCTGCAGGATGACTTTGGGCAAGCTGAGCCAACACTTCCATTGATGTGCACACTGAAATAAGTACTGAGACAAATTAAATTTTGACCATGGACCAACACAAAAGTTACCTCTGTTTATAAGTGCTTAAGCATGGAGACACTTCAGAGGTTTAGGTGCTCTCTTCTCTGCATCACTCTACATCTCTTTATCCCTAGCTACAGACCATGGAACAGGAAGAGTCATCACTCCATACATTTTAAGTTCCTACCAAGAGTTAGGATACAGCTTTTCAGTTGGCACAATTTTCAAAAGCATCTTAGTAGGTGAAAAGCTCAAGTTTGTCAGAAAAACTCCACATATCACTGCAAGTCTTCAAGAGCCTGACTAATTCTACCAACCCTTTTTTTTTTTTTTAATTGGAGCTTAAGGCTCTAAATCAATTAAGTGGCTATTCATAGCACTGAATTTAAGTTAGGAAAATTAGTTGATTATATCCCACATTCACTCAATCTGGTTTGGTTTCGCTTCAGTTTTTTTTTTTGTGAGAACAGCAGAAGCTGCAATTATTGTAACTAGAAACAGCACACAAAGATATGCAAGTAGGTCAAAAGTAGGAGTTGACCCAAACTATGAAAAACCACTGTTAGAGTCCTTGGCTCATTAAGAGGCCTGAAGCACTTGGTAGTCCTGGGATGTTGTGTGACCTCCCCAGGTGGGGCTGATTCAGCATTTAAGACTCAGGTGCAAAATAAAATTCAGTGCCTTGCTGCATTTACAGAAACACAAAATATCAATTCCTTCTGCAGTAATTTACAGTAAAGAGTGTTTTCGCTTAAGATTGATAAATCAGCAACTCAGATAAGTAGTGGCAGGAAGACAAGCAATTCCTGCACACAAAGTTGTTTCCTATTATTCACAACATTCTAATTCACTTTGAGAGGTTATATATGGCTACAAATGAAGAGATTGCAATTTTAAAAGTGAATGAAATTATAGGAGGACTTTAACATGAGTACTTTTACCCCCCAATTTACACGGGCATAGTCTTTGGAAAAGCAGCAGGATTCACTTCTATATTGAAAGAATTAAGAACAAATCAACTGGAACTAAGAAAAGTAGCTTCTGTAAGAAAATGTTTTCATGCAACTTAAACCATCTCTGAAATACACAATCTATAATTTCTGCAGTTCTTCCACAAAACAGCTAATTCCAAAAAACTTTTAAACAAAGTTAAAATCAAGCATAATAAATATGCAATGTGAAAAAGTAAAATAATTAACTAATGTCTTTGGCCCAGAAGAAAGAAGTCGTTTAAGGAAACCACTAAAACCCTCTACTACGGCTGCAACTATATTAAGGAGTGACATTGCATGTAAAGGCTTAAATAAAAACACCAAAGATCTAAAAAATAAGGTTATTCTAACAGTCCTTATTCTATACAGAACCACAGGATCTTTAAGGTTGGAAAAGACCTCCAAGACCATGAAGTCCAACCTTTGACTGAACACCACCTTGTCAATAAAAGCCATAGCAGTGAGAGCCACAACTGCTTGGCATTTTTTCAATGATTCCAAGGACAGCAACTCCACTGCTTCCCTGTTCCAATTTTCCACTTCTTCACCACTCCTTCAGTAAAGGTATGCACACAACCACATAGAGCACAGCATTACCTGCTTAGGAGTTACATAAGACAAAAGCTAATAGCCTAAATTATTGGGCATTTTTAGTTGCTTTTATGCTTTTTTGACTGATCTAGGACTTGGCTAATTTTTTGGGGATGATTATAATTATCTGCACTTTGCAGATAGGCCAGCATTTGAAGAACATCAAGCCACCTAGTATTTAGAAAAAGACTAAGTATGTAATATAAATTTGACTATTTCAGGAATCCCAGAGAACTGAAAGCAGAGAGTTCTATTAATTCCACTAAACTTTGCATTTACTACAAAATATCATCAATGCAATGAGAATCTCCTGAAGCAAGGGTCCAAATCCACATGGTACCACACAAGTACTTTTCCCTCAACTCAAAGTTTCTCAACATCTGCCTCATTGAGCCCTCTGCTTTGCTTAGGGGTGTTTTGGTTTGGTGGAGTTTCTGGGGCTGTGGTTTTTGGTTGGCTATGTGTTTCCTGGGGGGAAGGAAACTCTAGAGACTTCCAGGCACGCTACAAGAGGTTACAGTGATGTTCACAGGACTCCTAGATAATGATGCTCTGCAGGACTATTAACTCTTCCATTAACACAGATATATAAAAATAAAATACTAGATTTGGACAGAAGCATTGACAAAATCCTACTCACATCCATTAATCTGAAGTGGGTCTTTTGCAGTGTTTTTGCAGTGCAGAATTCCTGCATGGCAGTCTCTCCTTTGTACAATTGTGGGATTCAGCTCAATTGCAGTACCAAGAGCAGCATTGCATAACTTATGATATGCTTGTGTTTTGAGCAGTGATGTAATCCCTCCATGGAGCATGTGTGTAAATGATGAAGTGCTCACATATGGGACACTGAACTGGCAGGAACAACTCTCAACTACTCATATATTAACCACTCCTGGGATGTTTTACTGCCAGAGGTTTGGCTTTAAAAGCAGTTCGCACTCCTCTCAAACTGAATTGACAAAATTAGGTATTTTTTGAAAAGAAAAATTATCTAAAAAGCCTATAACTATATTTAAGGTTTAACAGAAAGCCTATGGCAAAGGAAGAAATAACCTGGCATTTTATTTGCACACTTTCCTAAGGTTGCACAGCCTGACACTGCAGTTCTTTGTTCTCTCCCTCCTTGTTTCATCTGAAAATATAAACTTCAGCTTCTATCACAGTACTGGGAAACAACTGCAAGTTGATTTAAAGGTCTGAAACAACAAACATTTTAGCTTACTCTAGCTATCTAAGGCAGTAACTCACAAGTTTGGCCTTGAGTTCACTATGCAGTGACATTTGTTTTAACAAAAGAGGAGGCTCTAGCTTTTATCACAACACCTCTTGAAACAGGCAAAGTACTTTCCTTGTACCTAAACACCATTCCAGTAAACAAGAGTGAGGCTTTACTAATTTGGCTGAAGTCTCTCTGAGGTTATTTGCCTCAAGTGTGGCATTGCAGTTATTAACTTCATTGTGCACATTACATTCACAGCTCAGGATGCAAAGAGGGAAACAGCTGCATTTGGCTTGCAAGGCAAAGTTGAATGAAGAAGTGTGAAACCAAATTTCCAGGCAATGAATGCCAGCAGTGCCCAATGCTAGGTACTGCTGCCTTCCTTTCAATGCCTTCAGTACCACTATGTTTCTTGCTATTCTTCTCAGATGTGAACTTGATATGCTCTGTATTTGTGTGGAGATATGCTGATCAAAAACAGCATGCAGGAAATGCTTTGATAACAGAAACTAGTCTAAATTTTTTGAAGTTATTAGAAAAGATGATTTTACTTTTTTCTTAGTGAAAAATAAAATTAAATTAAAAAAGTATAAACAGAACATGGACTAGATTTTTACTGATGAGCAGTGGTAAGAGAGGAAAAACAGAAAAATAAAAAGCAAAACAAAAAGCCACAAAGCCAGAAACAGCAAATAAGAGACAAGGTAAAATAAAATAAGAATAGCTCAAGAGAGAAAGAAAATAAATAAATTGATAACTTCAAGATATGATACAGATCAAAAAGAGCTGGAGACTAAAGAAAATAGAAGAGGAATGAAAATACGGGAGGAAGAAAAAAGAGCAAGAGAAGTCCTTTTCAAAAGTGAATGGTGGAATAGACCCCAGATTTCTACCTGCTCTTTAAGTTCAATTTATCTTGCATTTCCCCTTACCACCTTTTTTAACTTCCCAAAATATTCCCTGCTCCAACTCTCTGATCATCTTTTTGCTTAGAGCTACTAAGTTTCCAAGAGCTGAAGGGATTCTTAAGGTGGCTGCTCCCAAAAATCTATTTCAAGCTGCATTCTGAGCACACACGTGTCCCATAACCTCCTTATGGCTGCTGGAATACAAAGAGACACAGGGGAATGGGGAGGGAGATTTTAGAAATCAAAAGGAGTAAGGAATATAGGGAGATCCCATTTCCTAAAGAACACCTTCAATATCCAACCACAAGCACTGCTGGTGAGTAACATGACATCCACCTGCTTTCAAGGATTAAGCATTCCAGATCCACACAAACAGATGGGCAAACATATGAGCATATATAGTTAGGGCTCAGACAACTAGCAAGTGAACAAGAACTCCCACTCTCCAAAAGTAAAAATTATTTATGGCCAGTTTTAAGTCTCCATGCGAGCACCAATGACAGCACAGCAGAAAGGGCTGGACAACATGACAAGACAGGTCAGTATTTCAGAAAGGGAGAGGGAAAATCCCATTAGCTTATGCCTGTTTGGAAAGTGCTTGTAGAACTACAGCATCTGACCATTGAGGATTTGGCAATCTACTCATACTTTCATACCAATGAACAAATTTTTAAAAGACAATTAGCAGCATTCCAAAGGAGCAGTAACTGCAACAGAGTGAAGAAGCATGTTGAGAGCAAAAGTTACTGTCTCTCAATTTGGTGTTTAATTCACCAGACTAGAGAAGATCTCAGACCAGCAGAGAACATGAGGCTTTGATACACCCTGAGCTCTACAGCACCAGTGCAAAGCAGAGCAAACCGTGCCAGTGCCAGTTCTTCCATTACTGATGGAATCAGTCATGAAGAACTGTAAATTATTCACTTTCCTCCCTAAACCCTTAATGTTATGGGATCTCTTTGGCAACCTAAACAAATGACTTGCTTTAAAGATGCTCTGGAAGATTTATATCTGTTTGTGTGTTTTCTAAACATTTACTTCAAAATATTTTAACCCTCCTCATCACTAGAATAAGGCTACAGCATCTGGTGTTTATTAAAACCAGGAAATTCCTGGTTTTCCCTTATGAAACTGTTGAGAGCTGATAATAGTTGTTTTTTTTTTTTTTAATTTAGCTTTGTGATTAGGTGTTTTAAAAAAACTCATATTAAATAATAAATTTAAATTAGCAAATTTTAAAAATTTGCTTATGCCAAATTCAGACAGTCTTTCGCAATTAAAAAAACATCAGAAAATATTTATCAAATGTAAGTTAATGAATTACCATCATGATACTTAAAATACAGAATTTTGGATTAATCAATTTAAAAGTTGTAATCCATACAAGATTAGGATCCATATCACTCAAAAAAAGAAGTGTTACAGAAGCTCACAAGTCATCTAACTTTTGGTGCTTCAGCTTCACTATAGCACTTTTTTTTTCTAAAAGATCACAAAAAGATTCTGGATCTTATACAGAACTTAATCTTCATATCCTTGCTGAAGCTTACTATGCATACCTTGGCTGTAAATTTAAATACCTTTGTGTTTCAACTCAGAACAAAACATTACCTGTCCCTACTGACTTTTAGTATCAGTAGAGTCTAATTAAACAGCCATCAGCAGTGAGAGGAATGATACCATTAAGCCCTAAGTGCTTCAGGACAGACTGACCAATATTATCACAGAGAGAAAAGCAATGCTCTCCTAATGACTTTTTCCCCTATATTGGGAGGAAAGCTGTGAATGACCCAAGGCCACAACACACAGGATGTGAAACTGCTGAAACCAAAGGCAAATTATACTGCAAAACTATACAAGAAAAATCTGGTATATCCTGGTGATGATTGGGTGCAGAGCAGGGCTGGGGTGAAGCAGGGTCCATCCAGAGCTGCTGCTCCCCACTGAATGACTCAGGCACTCAGTCCCAGCCAAGCAGGCAGGCACAGAGAGCATGTTCTGAGTTCAAGTCCCCAGAGAGCTGGCTGGGTAATTGTTGCAGACCCTCCTCTCAATCACAAAATGTCATTAAGTGAAGCAAAGAGTATGTTAAACACTTGGAATATTTACCCCTATATAAACATCTGCTGTAGCTGCAAATGGGAAGCTACAGAATTGCAAACAATTGGTATTAAGTGTAAACAGAACACATAAACCACACTTTATTTCACAAGAAATAGGAACCTCAGGGTTAAGGGGTTCTTTGTACACATGCTGTAATTTACTATCTTAGGTGTATATACACATAGCTTAGCACACCAGAGCTGGCCAGGGAGTACAAGTCTTAACTCCAGAGCCACCCTGAAATCCACAGGCATTTAAAACACTTTTTTAATAGTATAGCATATTGCTAAAATGTCTTGTTTACAGCTCATCACTATCTAAACTTTCCTTTGGCATGAAGACTCTCCACGATGATCATTCCCGCTGCAGATACATTCAGTTTGCTCAGCTGTAATGTGTATTCCCTTTCCTCAGTTTTTAGTTTTATCAGCTCATAACTCTTAGCTGTTTTATTTCCCATTGTACTCAAATTCATTACATGTACTCATAGAGCTTCACCACATCTTCTACTTGAGATCACTAGTAAAGAGATTAAATTAATTTACTTTAAAGCTGCCTCTCTGAGTACCAATGCATAAACCCAACAAACCCCCTCTCTTATCCCTCTCTTCTTGGCCAAGGGATCTTATTCATTTACTAACATTAGCCCACACCTCCACCTGTACATTCTATATATAAGAGAGAGAAATTATCTGAAGTTCACTTTATTGGTTTTTAAATATGTATTAGCCTGGACAGAAATGCATGCAATGTTAAAAATCACTCCCAATTTCATTTTTTCATGCAGAAGAGAAATTACATGTTGCTTTCAATCAGTCACAGCTATCTATCCTTAAGAACAGAACAAGAAGATTTACTTCAAAGAGAGATGCTCCAGATTTAGTTCACACTAATAGGCTGGACTTCCAAAATAATTTAAAACATAATACGGGTAATTCATAAGAAAAAGCTCCATTTAGGTTTCTCAAGAAGAACCCAAAAAAACATGCAGGCTGTCCCTGAGAGGGACACAATGAATATTTACTGTTCTGCTGGGCTTGGCCAACACTCATCTTTGTACTCTACAGAAACAAACAAAAAGCACCACAAAACACCCACTCATCTAAAATGTTACCAGAAACACTGACTTTGGCTGCTGTAAAATAAAGAAACTGCTCTGATTAGATACAGAATCATACAGCAGAAGGCACACATGCTTAATACAACAGTACAACAATGTTGGTTAAATAAGCTACTCAGAGAATTGCAAGCTCCTCATAATGGATTTGTGTACAAAATACCTATATAAAACCAAGATAATTTCAACAAGCAAGTTCTCTAAGAAACAGCAGGCTGAAAATACTTCATGTGACCATCACTGATCTAAAAATCCAATTCTTTATTCTGTGGTTTTACTATGCTAACAACAAATTCCACCCCATAATAAGAACAAAATAAAATACCTTTTTTTGATTTTGCTCCAATCTTCAACTTTGATGGCCAAGCAATCTGTGTATTTGTTTCTTCCATAATCTATTAAAATAGAAAGCATTTTCAAAAAATTAAGTTTTTCTCCTTCAAAAGCATACATTTATTGTCTGAAAATACAATGTTTACCATTCTTAAAATTGCTGATTATTACTACTTTTAAACAGCACAAGCCATTAACTGTTTCTCTGGTTTTCCTGAGAACTTTTGTCTGTTAAGTGTGGCTGAGTTCTGATCATTTAAAAGAATTCCTATTCCCATTCCTAAGATGCTCAACAGCTTCCATGAAGTTCAAATGACCACTAATAGTTACAGCAGGGAACTTCAGAGGGAATTTCAAATCTTTACAATTCAACACAAATATTTATTCAGTTACCTTAAACTGGTTTTTAAGTAAAACCTATCAAATTTAAATTGAATCTTTTTGAGTCTCCTTAAGTCAAGATATATTGGTTTGCTGCACCTTGACCCAAAAGAGCTTTTCATTATAAACTTATCCAAACTGCAGAATTTTTACTTCTTGATTATCAGGTCAGAGAAGACATTTGACAGCATTTATTTATTATGACAGTGTGTAACCTACCTGTACATCTCCAACCAGCCAACAGGGAAAAACTATGCACACACTCTTATACTGTGAAAAAATGCACTCATTTAGCTCAGTGTCAACTCTCATTCTCTTGCTGCCTTTGGCTCAGTAAAAATTCCATCAGCCCTATTACAGGCATATTAGACTGAAATTTCATCCTGGCACAGAGCTACAGTGCTTCACCAACCCATTTAGTTGTAAAACAGGAGAAGGAACTGCTTGACACCAAAGATCTTAGATAAATGAATGGAAATACAGCTTCTAGAAATGCTGGGTATGTCTGAAACTAAAAGACTTCTTTATACCAAGATCTTATAAACAGGTATGGTGAGCTCATACCTCTCATCACACTTAAGATGGAATGAAAACAATTAAAATGTCAAAAAAATTAGCAAAGTCACTTCCAAGAAGAAAACTAATGCATTAAGAAAACAGCTACAATACCAATAAGTTTTTCATAGCAGTATAATTCAGAATTAAGGCAGATTTCTCTAACAGTTCCTAATTGTTATCTTCTACATCCAAAACCCAAGGACACCACAACAACTTCCAGATTAGGATGCCATGTGGAAAAACTGAAAGCATCAGTCAGACTTCATTATACTATACTTTTGGTTTCAGCACTATTGAATAATAAGTTACAGCTGAAATAAAACATTTCCAGGAGGGTGAAATTCTACCAGCAACATACATACACTTTTCACTATTTTTCAATCCAGATGTGTAAAAAGCTATTTCAAATAATTCACTTGTCTCTGATAAAACGCTTTGGCCCAGGATTTTTTTTTATAATTGTGCAACAGGCAGTGAAATGCACAGAAAATTGGAAGGCACTAGTCTAAAGGAAAAGGGAGATGCTAAAACAAAGAATGGTGCAGGACTGAGTTATAGAAGATCCAACATGAAAGGAACCACAAGAGAGGAGACAGAAGATTGCATGTCATTCAAGGCAAGTGTTACATCCCATCAGTCCTTTATCCTCTCAATAAAGGTTGGAGACGTCTGTCTTATAGAAATTAAATCCTCCCCATTTCTTATGGTAAATTCAAATAAAAGGAAAGCCCACAACTTCACAGCTGTACATTCTGGGGACATATGAGAAAGATGCATATGAGATCTTCAAAGAAAAAGCAGTTTGACTGCCAGCCACTGAGAGCTGGCCTTCTACTATCCTTAAGCTCTTTGCAATGCTAAAAATTGCCACATTAGACAAAAAAAGACAACTCAGTTTGATCACTACAAAGACAAATTTATCTCCTAGAGAGACAAAAAAAAAAAAAAAAAAAAAAAATTCAGGATGCATTTAAATGAAGTACATTTACTGAAGTATCAAAATACTCACTCTGTGCTGGTTCTCAGCTCTAGGCTGTAAGATTACAATAAATCAGGGTTTTCATGGGAACACTTAAAAAGAAATTAAACACTGCTTACTTCTCAAACCATCACTGTATTTAAGTTGCTATTTATGAATTGTATTCATTATAACAGCAGTGTCACAGAGCTCTGGAAAACTTGGAACTGAGTTTTTATTGCAGTAGTTAAACTTGAAAGTAAAGATGATATTGAAGACTGAGTAGATCACTTGCATCAACTTTTTGTTTCAGCTTTACCATCCAAACCCAGGCATTTTTAAGTGCCAAGATTATTTTGTTTCCTGAAAAATCTGGACTCATTCCATGACAACCTCAAGTGCATGTTGCAATGGAACAGCTTTATTAGTGAAAACTCAGTGTTGTACCATGAGAACAGGGGTTCTGCTCTCACATGAAAAAAACCAGAGAATTCACAAGTACTCCAGTTATAATACATGTGTTCCAATTGTAACTTCAGTTACATAACATTTAGAGGAAATTCAGCCTAGGGATGACTCAGAGTTCATGATCTCTGCAGAACAGCATCTCTGCACAGCTTATTTCCATATAAAGTAAGTGATAGAGTGAGACCTAATCAATGCTCTCCTCACCTTGGGGTATCAACTGACCCAAGGGATCAAGCACATCTGTCAGCAAGGTTTAATCCCCAAGTAAATAACCTCATGCTTCTTCTCAAAATGAAGAAAAACATAGGAAATTGTCTTTCTACAACTTTCCTTCCCCCACTTTCCCCAAGTGTAATTGTAGTGTTTACAAGCCAAAATATGTAAGCTATTCTCAGTGGAGAAAAAACAGAAGAGGACAAGACACTGGAAGACACCAACAAAACAAATCAGACTGTACTCTGACCCTGAAAAAAATTGGCCCTAGTCACAAATCATTGGGCCTTCAAAAAAAAAAAGTCTCAATGTAAGGCAGCTGGAAGACAAGCTTTTGGCTTCCTTGTATTCCAGCTTGAAAAGTTTATAGCTTAAGCACTTTAGGGAGTTTTTACATTAAGACAGTAAGAAATTCTTTTTCTTATGCTGTATTTTTTGTTTAGCTGATTTTGGATGAAAACTGGAATGTCCTGAATGAGACAAAACCAGTCAACCAAAACTCCCCCAAAGCCCACAAGTATTTCAGAATTCAAAGGAAGTATTTTACACACAGTAGATGAACAAGAACAACATATATAGCAGACCTTTCTTCATTTAAAGCAAGCAGATTAAATCAGAGTATTATTGTTTATAGTTAGTGTTGTTAAGATACCTATTTCTGACCTTCCCACTTTGAGATTTGGGCATCTTGGCCCAAATCAGGTATTAATCTCAGGTATTAATCACAGTGAAAGGAAAAACGGGTCAGTCAGGAATCCGTATCTACTAGTGGATTTCAGCAGTTTCCCAATAGGAATTCCTTCCCTACTTTACTGAGATTCTTTTTTCACACAAGTGGGGAAGAGAAAAAAATTAAATCAGTTTGGACTTCAATTCCACATGGGAAAGTAATTCAGAGACCATCTCACTTTACACCATAAAGATGTTATTCCTAGTCTCTCAATACTTGGTTTCATAGACTTAAAATGTTCATCTTTCATCTTTAGCTTTCAGAAAAGTTGTCTTAATCCCCTCAGTTTGTATATATTTACAGCTGTACAAACAAGTTTATTCTTATGGTTTATTTGAATCATGGAATACAACTTAGATGAAAATTAAAGGAAAATGTATTTCCATAGGACAAGCCTGAAGTAGAGTCATAACAGACAAGTGAAATTCTGCTTGGGGTGATCTTTAGCTCTTCCTCTTGCAATGCATAAGAGGTGATGCAACATAATCTGAAAGGATGACTAATCCCTGAACATGACTTTTGGCAGCAAGAACAGAGCAATGGGTGTAGCTGGAATCAGAATTATTATGTTTAATGGTTCATTGTTTGTTTTCTTGCTTTTCATTTTTGGGTGGTTTTTTTTTTTTTTTGTTTTTTTTTTTTTGTTAGAGGAGAGAGCAAGGCAAGAACAAGGATGAGAAGGAAGAACAAGACTGAAAAGAGGGTTGTGTGAAGTTACCCATTGTGATTCCAACTCCAAAACTGGTGAGGGCAGTGAAAGCACTTGCATTGCCAGAGCACATCAGTGGGGCAGCATCAAAGACTACTGGTTTGGTGAGGAAATTTGAGGAATATAAAAAGAGATTACAAAACTTAGCCCACAGCCTGGTGCAAGCACACAGCTCTTGTGGAAGTCTGGGCAACATTTCTGGGTACAGCAATAGATTCACATCCCAAGACCTGTTGTGATTTCCTTCCCCCTGAGGTGATCTACATAAGAAATTCCAATCAAGAATTCACTGTTTGTCACAGCTACTATTCCAAGTTAGAGAGCATAAGCACAAATTTTGCAGGTAAGGATGAGGGGCTGTTCCTGAGAAGCAGCAATGGCACATGGCCCCAGGCTCCCCACATTCCAGACTACACTGTCCAGAGTTTGTAGTACATGCTCCTGTGTGACAAAAAACCCCATCTCCTCTGCAGAGAACCAGCATTAAAACTATAAAATACAGAAAATGCTTTAAGTTTGTTGTGACTTCAGAGTGTCAGTACTGACAGCACACATTCAAGTGTAATCTGTTTAAAATACACAACCAAATGATGCACAGGGAGAACAAGGATCAAGCTCCATTTGTTTGTCTGTACAGGAAGGAGCAATGGGAGAACAGGGCTGTCCCACACAAAAGGACATGAGTGCCTGGGCATCTCCAAGGGCAGGGCTCCTCATTTTCCCATTTTCTAGTCCAGCTGGCAGAAACTCAGACATTTTCAGAAAAGGTGACAGCTTGGCTAGTCCTTCTTCCCTAGTTTTACTTGTCTTGGAAAAGGCAATATGTAAATTATTTTAGACATTACCCTCTGGAATAAGCAGCATGGATAAGGATCAATAATCTCATATGTTTTTGATCACGCTTCTACTGCAAGTCATTTGCTTCAATACTGCAGGAAATTGATCTTCACTCACTTGTCCATCTCTGTTAAACTGATTTTTATTTCAAGTTTTTATTAAATGCTAAAATAACTATCCAAAAACATTGACGTGTTTCTGATTGACATAGAAAAAGGGAACAGAAGGAAAATTTGCCTGCTTCCCACCTGTATCCTGCTACACAGTGTCATGTCAAGCTAAGCAAAACACCAAAACTCTTCCCTACAGCTTCTCACTGCCAACACTTTTGTGCAGACTGAGGTTTCCCAGAGGAGCAAACTTGCTGTTTGTTGTCAAGGGCTAATCCTAGCCCACATTGATTCTAACAAATTTACCACCTTCACAAGCTATTCAGAGCTCTTCCTAAAGACCTTAGCAAGAATTAAGGAAAGCATGAGCAGGATGAAGAGGTCCTGAAGATAAAATTAGAGGTCAAAGTTAATATCATAGGCAATGTATTTATTCATTGTTTTGATCAATGTGCATCAAAACTTAAATACTGAAATCTTCACTAATAAAGATATTAAGTATAAAAGCAATAAAAGCAGCAGAGTAAAAGAATCAGTTATATAAATCAAACTTTCAGACTGTATATAAAAGCTCTAAATCACTAAAGATGGAATTGGGAAAGCTGCCTATACAGAACTGGCTGGAATTTTTATTGTTTCCATTTCCAGTAAGGAATTTTTAGCCTAGTAAGGGTGAGAACACATGCATGTATGCACATACACATTACATTTTTTTAACCTCTACTTTACCTGAAAAGAGCTAAGATGATTTTTAAAACAAGGGTATCATTTAAGCAAATATTGCAGTATTGTTGTATCCAAAAACTGCATTAAGTGAATCGCCTGCAAGAATAAAATTTACAGAACTTTGGATTTAACTTACAAATACAGCAAATAAAGTTAAGTAAGAGCATAAATCAATCAACCAAATGCCCTTACCTATGGAGAAACACTGAAGTCCTTCAGTTGATTTAAATGTTTTGTTTACCCTCAATGGAAATACTAATCAAGGGTCACAGGTAACACTTTTGTTTTAAATAGATGACAAAGCATAGCCAAAACCAAAGAAAATATTTAAGCATACAAAAAAAACCTTTTCTATAGAAGTATCTGTTTGTGCAGCATTAAAAAAAAAAAAAAATTCTAAGAACGTATCACTGAAAAATGAAACTCCAGAGAAAACTGTTCAAAACACCAGTATATATCCAACTCTCCTCTCTGAAAGCAAAATCAGCAATTTTCCTCCTTAGAAGCCAGAAACCAAGTGTATATTCAAGTTGTATCATTCTCCTACTTGTCTCCTTTCTATTGATTTTCTTTCCCAAGGTAAAAGTACAAACATTTCTGATAAGGAAATCCCTTCTCTATTTTAAGGGAGGGTTTAACTCTCAGAATAAAAAGCACTGAGCACCTCAATTAGACGATGATGACAAACCACTCCTTCTCCATTGCTTTACAATGCAAAAGAGCTTGCACAGTGTTATGCCACTTTTTTGCTATACTTAAAGTTGAACTTCATCAACTAAGACTTTATATCAAAGGTAAAATCTCAAGATAGTGCCCACTGTATCAGAAGCAGCACAGGAGAAACTGGAGATTAAACGAAAAAAACTAAAAATCCTTGGATTTACTCCACTGCCTTAGCAGAATGGTCACTATACTACAGATGGGATGAATGCCATTTTCCACAAAAATGAAGCCTTCCCACCACTCAGCTTTGCCTGAACTAAGCAAAAAGTTAAGTAAGCATTCTTGATTTACCTTTTTAGAGTAACTGATCCAACCTAAATAGCCTCTTTTCCACTGGGTGGGGTTTTGCCAAAATGGAGACAAATATGTCAATCCCAAGATTTACTGCAAATGTTAACTTCCAGTGACATTCTTTCAGCCCTCTAATCTACACTGCCCTCTCCAAGCAGTTGCTTCCTCTTCCCAGGAAGCTAAATGAGAGGAAGCTCAATGTAAATTGGATTCCAGCATTCCCACCCCAGTCAGGCACTTGAAGCCAACTCTGGAAATGTATGGCCTTAATATATCCTTGTCATATGCTATGAGCCAAGCTCTACATCAAGAGGTTATTTTAATGCTAATGCAGATCCTGATTTCTACCCAGAAAAAGTGGAATGTGTGGAACCAGTTCCTGCAGCTCCAAACTGCTCCTGTGGTTGAAACAGAGACAAGACCCATGATAAAGTCTGATCACCACCAGCTCACAAGGTCTCACCACCAAGACAAATAACACAGCAAGAAACAGATCTGAGTGGTTGCCACCAGAAATGGAAATACAGCCTTAGGGGAACTACAGTTATAAATAGGCAGCTCAGGAATAGTCACGGCTGAAGACACACAGAAAGCCCTTCAGAAGTTACTTCTGAACATGGATAATGATTAGCTGGGGACATCTTAGTCCCAGGTCAATGATTAATACTATTAATGCCTGAAAATGCCCTAAGCCACTTGCATTTCAAGCTCTAGATATGCTTCAAGTTCATAGATTAAAAAGTAAGACTAATTCACTTCCAGCGTGATCTACTGCAAACAGAAAATTAAATTTATTTAGATATATCTATTTTTCAAATCTTCAAATAATCACAGGGGGTTTATTTTTTGGCATTGGTTGGGCATTTGTTTGTTTGTTTTCTTTTTTATTCTCTTGCTACTACTGTTTCCAAATACCTGGACTGTTTTTATAGGATGGTTTCACCACAAGTAGCTTCTGGCCTCAGTAACTTATACTGTGCTAATTATTTAATAAAAGTAGAAGCTACAGTTTAAACATGCTACAGGTAAGCACAGGAAGGAAAATGAGAAGAAACTACTAGTCTTCCTTTACACTCCTAAGCTTCTAATAATTAACAGAAGAGATTGTGGTACATTTGAAGCATTTGGCCAGTTGCAGCTTCACCACTCCAAGCACACTTATGTCTCTCTCAGGGAATAACAGAGCTTGCAGTCAAGAGAAACATGAGCACTTCAATACACTATTGGCCTAAATAATCCAGAGACATCTTTAAAACCCCTAAGTATCTGCAACTGGGAGAAAACATACAAACACCACTTCTGTTTGCTTAAAAAAGGTACAAAAAAACCCCAAGACACAAAAGAATGTCAAACACTCAGGAGCAGTAAAACACACAAGTTACTGGTAGCACTTGGTGCTTCCCACAAAACCAAGCTCTGCAAACAAGCTCTAAAAGCCAGGAAAGCCAGAGCTGAGAAAAGCCCCTCCAGGCATACTCCCAAAGCCCACAACACACACACACACACTGAGTAACACTGAAATGAAGAGCTTGGATGTGACCTGGAGTCCAGCCCCTGGGCAGAGCACCAGGAGTGCATCACTTCCAGTCACTACATTCTGCATGCAGTCCCATGAAGCCTGAGAGCTCCACCCAAACTCCACTGAAGCCAAAGTCCTCACCTATCACCTACTGCTCACAGGCCCTTGAGAGGGCTACAGATACACTCCTGTCCTGAGAAGTTTCAGAATGGAAGATTAGCATCAGCACTAAGATTCCCAAGGGTTTAAAAAGAAGAAACCAACTTGATGCTGACAGAGCTAAAAGCAAACCTAAATGATGCATGCAATTCCTCTTGGTCCACACAGCCAACCTCCACCTGTTTTGGATTATAAACTCTTCAGGACAGAGAATCACCACCTTCTTACATTTATATAAGAGTGCCACGCATCTCTACAGGGCTACACAAATTATCTGTTCCCTGGAACAATGTCCTGGCTTTGCTGGGGAAAGGGCCTTGTTTCCTATGAGGCATGAGCCAGATGTTGTAGGACTGGGTGGAAAAAATCCACCATCAACTGAAAATGGGCTTAGGACCAAGGACATGTAATAACCTCATATTATGTATTTTCTTTCACAGAATAAATTAGAACAACAATTTAGAGAGCAAGGACCACAAGGATGTTTTACATAAACAGTATGTAAGACAACAGCAGAGCAATCCATGTTTATTTAGGATTACCTGTCACTGAACTGCAGATCCAAGAGCTTTACAGAGAAAACTATGCCATTATTTACTTATTTCCTGCTAAATTATTAGTAGCTCCCAGTGGTTTTGAAAAATCCTCACTAGATGATTTTAGTTTTTCCCTCATCTGAAGCAGTACTTCAACTTACAAATATCAGACAAAAGTATGATAAAGTCTTCAGACTTTTAAAAATGACAATACCAAAAGACATTTATCTACTTTTCACTTGAATTCAGGACCAGAGGAAGGGGCACTTCTTCACCTATATTTACAGCCACGACAGGGCAGAAATATGACCTGAATTTCACCAAGAATTGAGGCGTATTCTGTAACTCCACAAGCAACTGCATTACATGTGCTTGTTTCTGGTAAAATGCTCAAAAGAATAATGCACTTTGACATTTAAATTGTTATTAAACTCTGGAAGTTGGAAGCTGACAGGAACAGTTCAAATCCACTGAGATTCTGCTTGACTATGAAAATCCAAGTAATACTGCTTTCTCACATGTTTAAAGACCAGCAAAAGAATGCTTATCACCAAACCCTTGCATTGACTTCCTTTAAAAACCTCTCTGCAACTTAACAAGGCACACAGAGTCTGTGCCAACCCCCCAGCCACAGCCTTTTTTCTCTCCTCCCTCTTGGTCTGCATGCCTTGACATACAAAATCACCTACTTGAATTTATGCCTTGTCTTTTGTCATTTCAACATTCCCATGAAAACTACTTCCACCTCACACACCACTTCCAGCCAACAGCTGACCTCTGGACATTGAATGTAGTTCATCAGAATACACCAAACGTGGTATTTGTTATGCAAATAATGCCTTCTTGTTCTAGATGTGGCCTTTCACTTCTCCCTCCCCATTCCACTCAAAATCATGCCAATAATGTCCTGAAGCCTCATTATTTGAATTGCTTTAAAAAATTCCTTTGCTGCAGCCTCAACTTCATATCTAGTTTGTGGAAGTGTCCTGGTGCCTTAGTTTGCAATGTGCCCCCAATGCCACAAACCACTTTCTTCCTCACTGCACCAACCTGAAACATGAAATGAGTCTTTATTTTGCCTCCACTCTGCCTTATTCATTTCACATGAGACAGGAAAATGTTAACTCTGATTAAAGGAAATTGCACAGACAGAGACAGTGAGTAAGCTATGAGCAACTGTCCAAAGATTTCTTCCAACAAAAGAGAACTCAAAGGAGATAGCTTCCATCTGGTTTTATTAGCTGTGGTATTGTGTGTATGTGCTTAGAAACTTCAGAAATCTACACTGAGGAGTTGATGATATTATAAGATGAATGCCATTTAAAATGAAGCAGCTTTAAAACTGCAGCACTCACTCTGTGCCTAGATAGTTATGTACAAGTATGACAAGATCTAAATGCCAAGATAGCCACTGTATCATCAGTGTGCATAAAGAGTGCACTCATGCATATACTTGAAGTTTAGAATATTTTGCTTTCCTATTAAATTCATCACAGTAATTTCTGCTATTACACTAGTGACTAAATAATTGTAAGGTACATAATATATACAGTAAATAATCAAGTAATCAAATACACATGTCAAATACACAAGCCACTCTAGAATAAGTATTTTATCCCCATCTTTAAGAATTATAAGCAGATTTATCCAAGAGAGAAAACACCGTGGTAAAATGAATAATGTGTAGAATAAAGCATAGGCTTAGCTTTGTTTCAGCAAGTAAAAAAACCTCAAAGTATTTTGATAAAATCCTAAGGAGGCACTATTGGCACATTCTCCTCTGTGTACACTAACAGTTAAGCACAAGCAGCACATTTGAAAAATTACTCTCACTGTCAGTCAAGGGCAACAGAAATTTGAAAATCCAAACATTTTGTCAGCATGTATACTCCTCCTCACCAGCCTTTATCAGGGCATCCCACAGTAACATGCAAGGTAAAGCACCTTTCACATTTTCCTTTCAGAAATGACTACTTAAAATTATAGCAAAATACAGCAAATTACTTCAATGGACAACAAGTCATAAAGGAGTGTCATGGCAGTTCAGCATACAGCAAGGTTTATGCTGTCTTCTCTGTACTAAAGACAAAACAGCTCACCATTTTTATTAGCCTGCAGCATGCAAATTTTCATTAACATAACTCATAAATAATGTTCTTCACACTATTCTTAAAAAAAAAAAAAAAAAAAACACAAACAACAAAAAGACAAAAAAAAAAACAAAACAAAAAAACCAATACCGTGCTGCTTTGTAAAAATAATTTCCAAGTCATTATTCTTGACCATGTTTCACTTTGTAGTTTATTTGCTGCAGGACTCCTTTTTCTAGTCCTTCCATGCCTCTGTTCAACCACAAAGATTGTTGAATCATTTTGTGGATTGTGCATTTCTTTCTTAAAAGGCCATTGCATTTCTCAACCAAATATTTATGCTTTCAACAGTATCACAATAAGCTGCAAGTCAGTTTTTAATAACAGGATGCAGCATTTATCCACAAAAAAAATCACCACCTCACAACATCTTCTGGGTTAAGCCCCACAATGAAGCATAGCAAATGTTCACCATGCACATTTTAACATTTTTAGTTAAACAATGGGTAAAACTGTAAAAACTTGTTTTTGTGCACGGATAACAGAAGCATACATCAAAGAACCTGTTACTCATCTCATTCCTTGTATGGCTGGTAGCAAGAAGACACTTTAAATGACAGAATAATTTTTAAACATTTGATCAATACAGTGCAAACTGCACATGAAGTTTAGGTAGTTGGTCACATGCATAGCAATTGGTTGCCTTTTTTTTTTTCTCTAGTCAGGTGCTGTTATATAACAAATATCTTTCTTACCTTCTGAAAAAAGTCTTCCCCACTTTTCCCTTTGCCCTCTGCAGCAGCTGTAAAACAAAAGTGGGATCTGGTTACTAAACACACAGGAGAAAATTTGCAGGCTTACATATAGAAATTCTCAGTGAGTACACACGACTGTAAAATAAGAACTCTGGCTGTTTTTTCTGCAATAAATGTTTGTCAACAAGTGAGTAATACCCAGATCAACCTTTTACAAGTCACTTGCCAAGGACAGAATCCGAACCCTTCCTATTTGCATACTGGAGCTCTAACACACTGATACATATTTTAGCTACAAAATACACGTTGTGTAAGTGTTACAATTTAGTCACACTGCATACTTTGCCCTGCAATTCTACCAACAGTGGGATCAAAAGAAAGCTAGGAGAGCCTAAGACTTGCTGTATCAAGTATCACATAATCCAGATAGTTGTTTTGAGATTGCTGAATAATCTCCCACTTGTATTTAAATCCACAACTTCAAGTTTAGTTAATGCAAATTATCACGTTTAAAATGATACAACTGTTTGCACAGAGTTTATGTTGTATTTTATCCGTTAATCCAACTGAACTAGCAACCAGTTCAGAACACAGTAGCTCAAACTGATTATGAAGAGGATTGTTATCTTTTCCCTGGAGAATGGGATGCCTTCAAAAAGAACTCCAAGGGTGGAACAGAGTTTCCTGGATACAGGATTACTTACAGGATTACTGAAGCAACTTACACCATCCTTTTTTTTTTTTTTTTTGTATTTCTCATGTACAAAACAGACCACTCAAGCCCACCCCATCACCCTGGCTTCAAAGCTATGTTGCAACTACTTAGTTCTCCAATTACATAGCCAATTCCAAACTCTCAAGAAACTGTTAACTCAGCTATTCCAATGTGATAGCAAATGCAAGGGAGCAGATACAGGCTGGAGGCATGCGATGACTTCTACCCCAGAGGAAGAAGTGCCACTACATTTGAAATAAGCTTCTCAAATCTCAAAAACAACAGTTAAATACCACAGAGAAGAACACACCAGCAAGCTTTATCTAATGCAGTTCAGAAGTTATGATTCAACTCCAGTGCAGTCAGAGCAGAGGCAGCAAATGAAGCCTGTCAAGCATTCATCTTGCTGCAGAGCAATTCCAGACTCCTCAGTTCCACAAGTCTGTGAAAGAAAAGCCTTCCCCACCTTCAAAACCCATAGGTGCCTGTAAGAGAAGAACAAACTGGCCCATATTTCACCAGAGCAAGGTTTTCTGGAAGCAGAGAAAACAACTGGGGAAGGTTTGTTTTCCAGATTTATAAGCTACTGATAGAAGCAGGAAAACACAACTTCCTTGAAGCAGCAGTGATAGGTGCACATTGCTTGACATGTTTTCCATTAACTCAGGAATAGATAGGAAATGCTTTTGGGAAGTGAGGAACACACCACTCTATTTCAAGTGGAACATGGGACCAACATGCTTTTAATCAGAGGGTACATGAGATAAATTGGAGACAAGAACATGACAGATGTGTGGCTGAAGCTGCAGCTTTGAGAATAGACAGATTTTGTTCCAGCTGCAAATGCATAGTTTCCAAACTGAATACAAACAAGAGATGGCTTAAGATAATAGCAGTGATGCTCTGCAGGGCATTAAGTAGAATGCTGACAAAGTAAATTCCAAGCTTTTTATTGTAGGTTTATTTTTAATATGAATAAATCTGGTGACCTGATTTACAGCTTGGCCCCACCAACAACTGATGGCACAACAGATAGAATCCAACAAGCACGGACAAAATGGGAAAGAAGAGGGAATGAAAACATGCCAAAATGGGTTCACAGGAAAAATACCCACAGCAGTCGAGACAATTGGAAAGTTGGAGCAAATGGCACTTTAGAAAAAATCTTGGTTAGTAACTAGTAGATTTAGTTTTTACAACCTACTATAAAGATACGGTCTTTCATTAGTGCTTTTCAGCACATAAGATGCTTTATGATAACCCACCATTTGTCAGGTCTTGAGATATCTGTGAAAAGGCAGGGCAGACTGTATTGTGGCTTTTGGAAAGACACTGAAGTTGAAAGTACTTTAGAATGACTCTTCACATGTTAAGAGATACTGCAATCTGTTGGAATTTTGTCACTTCAAGACAAATGTCCAAGATGCAGCACTACTTAACCCAGGAAGATGTATGCCTCTGATTATATCTCATTTTTCTATAATAAGGTGGTCTAGTCATTACCATCTCCATTATGTATTGAATTAATAAAGAAAAGACACCCCAAATGGTGGCTTGAAGTATTTTGTTACACTAAGAATGATATATTTCACTATAAAAGAAAAAAATTGCCTAAAAACTTGAAGACAAACTACATGAATCAGTGTATTATGCTTCTTTTGAGGTTAGTTTTTTTTCCAGCTATTGTCTCCCTTTTTCCTCTTTCCTCTAATGATACAATTTTTGTACCAATTATCTACTTATTCTTTCATTTTACTTCCTGAATTTCCTCTGGTTTTTATGAGGAGCAATTACAGTTAAAGAAATTTAAATTCTATCAGTAGTTTAGGAATTTTGTGATGCTACCCACAATTACTGAATGTTTACCTTCAAACACATGTATGTTTACCCCTAAACTAAGTACCTATGTTTAAGAAAGCTCCCAACACATGTCTGAAACATTTTTGATTTATGTGAAATTATCTTGAAGTCTTTCTGCTCTCCAAACTAGATAAAGGCAATTTTAGCAGTTACGAAAATAACAGGAAAAACCAAAACCAGGGGCAAATTTATCAATTTCTTTTATAATTGAAAAGGTAAATAGATTTTGTTATAGCAAGACAAACCCAGCATCGTTTGCAGGGAAACCAGCAAGGGAAGCATTCCAGAGATATGAAATTCATGCAGAAGCCATTAAAATGCAAATCATTTACAGTGTTCTCCACATGCAGATGCCATTTAATAAGGCACTGAGGTTTTCCTCAAATCAGATAAACTCAGATAAAAGCAAATTTGAATTCGTGTTTAGGAAAAAAATTTCTTAGGCCATCATATCCCAAGATCATCTTTTCTAAACAAATCTTGTGAGTATTAACCCTGACCCTCAAAATAAGCTTCAGCTTTGAAATATCATATTAAGAAGCTGACTATATCTACATCTGACAATGCACTCTGGCAGATTATTTTTGCAATCTTAATAATAATTAGATTTTCAAACCAAGCTTTATTCAAAAAGCAGGAAGTTACCAAAAAGTTACCAAACTCCAAAGACAACAAACCTTTTGTGGAAGGCAGTGCTGTACCTGTGCTGCATGGAAGGCACAATAGAGCTCATCTCTACTAAATTTGAAATAAGCTTTCAGATTTTCATGGACAAAGTTTCACATTTTCTGAAATTAATGACTTCAAAATACTATACCAGTAACAAACAACTGATAATAAAGAAGCAATAATAAAATTTTTGCCTGGCACATGCCTTAGGAGATCACTCCATCCATCTGCTAGTGGTCCCCAAAGCAGGTTTGAGAGAAATCACAAACCAAATGCTAATTAATCCAGTTGTACCTGACTTCTGACTGACAAATTGTTTCATTTCTGCCAACTCAGGAAATACTGTTTTCTTAGAAAACAGTATTTACTTTATGGTATTGAATAGTTACTTAACCAACCCTCACAAAAACTGGGATTACTTTTACACAAGGTGGCTACATTGGTTTCAGAAATACAGAT
This sequence comes from Erithacus rubecula, assembly GCF_903797595.1. NCBI lineage: Eukaryota > Metazoa > Chordata > Aves > Passeriformes > Muscicapidae > Erithacus > Erithacus rubecula. The sequence goes on from NC_136660.1 coordinate 7,110,362, forward strand.
GAAACTTATGTAAATGTGCATAACAAGCATTTTATATTTTAAGCTATACTCTGTTTATTGTAATTTCTTCCATACCATGAAATATTTTATATTAAGATTTTTGCTTTTCAAGACATATTGGATTGCTGAGGTTCCATCCAATACAAATATGGAACAGTTGAAACAGGTGTTAACTGTTATGGTACCCATGAAGTGCACCATTTGTCTACTTAATCACCAAATCATAAAAAGACCCAATTGTAATTTCTAGGTTCACATGGAAAAAATGAATTTGAGCTTTCACTTCAAATGTTTTTTCAGATATTAAAAAAGTTATTACAATACAGGTCATATTTTACAGGAAGGGAACCCAAGATACACTGATTAAATCAGGTCTTTAACTGAATTACCATAACTTTGCTGACCTCACACATCAGTTTTGTGTCTTATTTTCTCAACTGTTGAAGTTATCAAAAACTCAGTAACTGAGTGTGATTGAGTTGGGGACTTTGCCTTTACATTGATTAGTGTCAAAATTTCTCCCTCTATCTGTACTGAAAGACTAAATTTTTAAGAGAACAAAAATCATGTTCTGCTCTTCAGCTCTCAACTATGATGAAACAAAATCATTCCTTGTATCAAAATATTCTTTAACATGACATATTATTTTCACTTTATCAATACAAACATAACTTCAAGAAGCTATAGAATAATATACCTGAAGGTAAAAGCTTAATTATCCTTTACCTTTCAAGATTTCATAATGCTTATGCCAGGAGTGTCCTTACATTATTTAGGTTTGAGTTTTTTCTCAAAGTGCCATGGAAACATGCTAGCTACATAACAGTGTTGGTTTTTATTTACTTCTAACTTTTTAAATGGAATGAACAGCTATTTATTGAAAGCCTGAGCTATTTCTTCAATTTTACCAATTTGCTGTCATACACAAAGAAATCCAACCAAAAACTTCTTTCATTGAACCAGAAACCACCTGACAAAGAGATTGTGTTTTCCTGTGCACCAAGTCAGGCACTAACCCACACATCCTCTGAAAGCTGGCTTATATCAAGCCAAGATAAAGAATTCCACCCCCATGACCACAGAGTTAAGCCAAATTGCTGAAAATATGCCTTTAGGAATAAAAAGATAGAGCGTACATTGTTAAAGAAAAAAAAAAATCTGACCTTAAATTGAATTTGCTGATATCCAAACAAAACAATTTTCCATTTTTCTTGTAATTGCAAAGCCAGTCTCACTTCCAGTTTTCAGCTAAGGAACTAAGAAGTCACAGAGAACTCTAATAAAATATAGTCTGCCAAAAGAAGTAACAAAGCTTAAGCAAGCAAGAAATCTGCATGAAAATGCAAATATTTGAGACTGTTAACTGGCTTTTCAATACGATTGTGTGTTCTTTTGCCTTCAGCAATTACAATAAACTTCATAAAGTAACCTGTTACATATAGCAATCTCACTATTTCAGAGTCTTATGTGGCTTCAAGGAGTTTTCCAGAGTTGATGAATGAAAATCAGACATTCAATTCGTCTCAAACTTATATACAGAGCAATCTTCAGGTTTTGAGGATGCTCACTATAGACAGGTCAGAATCAACTGATGGTACCAGCAAAGGAGACGGAGCAAAGGGAGAAAAGCTCCAAAATACCTGAGAAATTACTGGAACATTCACCAAATGAGGAAAAGAAGCAAAAAAAATACCTGTCCATATGTCCATGCTGACAAGAAGCAAGGACAAAGTCAGGACCTACATGGTACCTGGAATATCAGAGAAACTATCCACTATCTACATATTTTGTGACAAAAGGACTCTTAGACTGAGGGTGAAAGTGCCACCTTTTATTAAGAAGTCAGATAAATTTTAAAAGTCCAAACAAAACCATCCACGATAGAAACTTAAAAATGTTTATAAGGGATCATTCTTCCTGTGTCAGAGGAGCCAAAGAAGAACTGGAAGAATTTCAGCATGCTCAGTAAATGACAATAAGTAGCCTGTCAAATATCTGGACCGTTTTGGGTGGGTTCCACTGTATCTGCTCCAGTTAGCAGGAACTCAACACACAACTGCTGAGCTATCCACAGAGAGGCCAGCTGTGCTCCAGCATCTGACACACCAAGCCAGTGCTAGGAACAAAGCAGGCTGAGTCCAGGTGCTTTCACCCTGCCATCCAGGGTCCACAGGCTCTTTTGGGACTCTGCCAGCTGGAGGAGGCTCCCTGGATCAAGGCCTGTGTCATCAGCATGTGACTGTAGACACAGACAGGCAGCATAACCATCATCTTCATTCTCCCCTTAATACTAGTCATATTCACTTATAAGAATAAACACTTTGAAATTCTCCTATTATATTAATATTAAATCATTGATACTAAAATTAAGATTAAACCAGCTCTACAGTCAAAATCCACAAAGTTTCACCCACCCATCATTTGTGACGAATAAAGGGAACAGCAACACAGAGAAAAAGGGAAAGCTTAAAATAAACTACACTTGCTTCCACTAGCTCTGCAAGAAAAGAATGCAAGAAAAAAAAAAAAAAACATAAAAAACTACACACTCTCTGAGGACCAAAAAGACACTGATTTTCACCAAATATTCCTAGATATTTCCTCATAGTATTTCTAGGGACCTGACAGATTTGGCGACTGAAAGATAAGGGGAAAAACAAATACAAAAGGGAAAGAAAGGAAAAAAAATACAGTTGGGTTATATGGAAAGCAACTTGCCTTGTCCATTCCATCATCAATATTTTTAGAGTTGCATAACTATAAAACTCTATCTAAAAATCATTAATACATAACTGTAAATGTTAGCTATCTAACAGATTTTTCTAATTCTGCAAAACAAATGTATCCCTAGGGAAAAAGCTGTCTCTCGAGACTCTGCATAGCAATAAATCTGCTTGTTTATTTATTTTTAGAGACAAGTCACAGCTTGAAGGCAGGCTGTGAAGCTGGGGTTGCTTTGGGAGCCCCTTTCTCCCTGGTGGAAATCTCTTCTTTCAAAGGCACACGTGGGTGCAGCTCATCCCCACACCACAGAACGTTGCCTGGTGTGATGTGGAGCACAGAGAGTGCATGGCACGAGACTGAGGAGTTTAATGAAGATAATCAAGTCACTACTTTGCTCCCTGCCAGCCATTCCAGAAAAAAGCCAGGGAAACTGAGTAGCTGTCAACACTGTATTACCTGATTAAAATTACTCTACTAGCTGCCACTTGTTTACTGTTAGAGTCACAAATGCTCCATCATCTAACTGGGTAAAATATTCCTGGAAGTCTCCTACATCCTCCCTCAGATGCACTCAAGGACTCTTGTTGTTTCCTACAGAAGATATGCCAGCTGATGCTTCCAAACAAATTCTCAAAGCCTGACTGAAGCCTTCATTCCCATGGCTGACAGGATAAATCAAAGGCCCTGCTTTCTGGGATCTGCAGAGGGCTTTCTGGAAATTGCTTAACTAATAAAATTCAACTGAAGGCAACAATAAAACCAAACAAAGCACAACTTCACTTAGGATTTCCTGAAAGCATAAGGAGTCTCAAACAAACACAAGTTTTCCATTTCAAGTTTGTAATCACTTTGATGGTACCATGAAGGAGAATATCCGTGCAAACAGTGTGCCCAGCCACCAGGTTATGGGAAAGATCAGAATTGCAAGAAAGACAGACTTGCTGATTTTTCATCAAATAATTACACTATTATTGCCAGATTTTTAATTACAAGTTACATTTTTCTTCCATTTTAATCAATGGATGAAGACAGCTTTTTGACACCTAAATAACAGTCAAGTCGTACACCCTGTTTTTAGATCCTCTTACAACAGAAAATGTTTATCTGTGCTACTGATAATCCCCTTTTTACAAGTGAGCCTATCAAAAAGTCAATTTTGAAACAGCTTTGTTTAGATCCTTTGCTATCAGCATGAGTGAAACCTGATTAAAACCTTACTAAAAATACATTCAAGCACTGTAGCTCCCCCAGTTGTGAGAAGAACATCTTTGAAATTATACTGGGCACAGTAATAAAAAAAGGAAGAGAACAATTCTATTACTTTCATGTTTATAAAGCATTTTTTTCTGCCTATATATATATAAATAAAGCATCTGATCTCAGTCTTCCTTCACTCTTTGCCAAGCAGCTCCCTGAGAGATGCAAAGCGGAATCAGTCACATCCAAAAAGGATCACCTATACTGAGAGGCATAAAGGAAATGTGATGTAGTTTAGCTTCTATTATTTTAATCAAGGAGTTAATTGCCCTCCTACCCCCAAACAGGCTTTTCAGCATTTCAATTTTCCAGGAAATTGGAACTCTGTACCCAAAATGATAGGATGGGCAGAAAAAAAAAAATCACGTTGTATTAATTTGTTCCAAAGCAAATTGTAGTCAGAAACTGACAGCAGCAGCATGCAACCAGCCATGAAGGCTGCAAGAGCAGCCTCCCACTTCAAACACAAGCTTAGATGTTATCAATTCCCTTGACCTGTTACCCAAAGAGAGGTAGTTTTGGGGGAAAAAGCTGGAGATGGGCAGCTCTAGCAGCTGCAGGAAAATCTCACCAACATACCATGCTGGGGTTATAAAATACATCTCTGTATAGCAATAAAAATTATGAATATTTAAGCCAGCAACTCACTTGTCCACTACTCTAGGCTTCCTCTCTAACACAAGGGAAGAGACCAAAACACTGTGACAGGATGAAACCACTCCAGCCCTTCTTTCACCTGGCCTGTCTCAGTTGATTCCCCTCACTATTATTTGTGCATGAACTGCCATGAACATAACCTGCACAAAATACAGGGCTGTGGCTGCCTAAGAAAGTATTTAAAATAAAAATATAGAAGACAAGGACCCAGGGTGTAGCACTTTGCCCCTTCCCTTCAGTGTGGCCACTGTAAACACTCTGGGAGAGAACAGCTGAGTGAGCTGCCCCTGTGCTGCCACACATCTGGAAATGGGCCAAAGCATTCATGGATGCACAGGAGAAATAAGAGATGTACAGCTCTGCAGTGGGACTGCCTTGAGTCACTGGATGTGACAGCTCAAAAAAAAAAAAAAAAAAGAGCCTTTGAGTGCCTCAGGAGGCAGAACCTCCCTTGCTGCCAGTGCCTGACAGATCCAGCTCTGCCTCCAAGCCAGAGTATCCATTTAACAGGGCTCACTGTTTACAGGAGGAAAGAAAATCATAATATCAGAAGTGCCCTGGGGGCTGACAGAGGATACCTGCCAAATACAAAAGCTCTGCTCTCAGCAGATTGATGACTGGGGATATTCTTTCTATTTGTTTAGCATTCAACTTTCCCTCAATGCACAACCACTTTTCTTGTCAGGTTTGAGCACAGATACTGCATGATTCATTGCATGGGAGGGAAGAATGTAGCAAGGCTGCAAAAAAATTAGAAACAAAAACCCTACAGATTTGGATAAAAATGTACACAATATTTTTCTGATAGTCCTGCTTGTTATGAGTCATTCACAGATGTGGAGTTAAAGGAGAGAAGCCAAGATTAAGTCAAAGACAAAGCTTTATACAGGAAACTGTTTAAGTCTGTTGCAATGCAGGTTAAACACTGAGCTCCAAGGCCTTTTCCACCAGTGAGGAGACACTGCCTGTATCTCAACCCATTATGCTGAACAAGATTTTGTAATACATTTGACAGGGACAAAAAAAAAAAACCCATTATTTGGAACTACAAAGTCTTTTGCATTTCTAAAATTCAACCAGCCCCACAGTCTCCAGCTTCTTGGATGAAATTGGAATACTTGGAGAACAAAAGAGTTTCCCTTTTCTGTCCAAAACCCATACACTCTTAATTTCTATCTCTGTCAGAAGAAAAAAAACCCAACAGCCTCAGTTTTTTAAATAACACAAGTTGTTAACCTTTTTCTGTGTGTCTGTTCTCCCATTTCTGCATGTCCTTACAGCTGGTAACACTTGCAAATCCACACACCCCAGGCTGTTTGGCATCTCTTTTTCCCTTACCCTGAGAATTTTGAATGCATGCCATCTTCTATTTTGCATTCATCAGTATCAAAATATACTGATCACCTTAGATGCAAATTCTTCCCCAGACAAAAATCCATTTCAGGCTTCTTGTCATATTTTAATTCCAGGTTCTAAAGGATATAGGAATATAGAGGAATTCTAGAAGAGGGTGTTAAGTTTAGAACAGTCAATTTCCAGTTCAGGGTAAAACTGATTCGCTCTTATACACCAAGTTTGCAATATGTTAGATTACTGACAGTACTACCTAAGCAGTGCCCACTTGACATCAGCTGTTGCCTTGAGTATTTGCAAAAAGTAAATTGGATCTTTTTTGTATCTTTTACTTCCCCTAAATGAAAAACATCAGTTTAAATTTACATATAGAAAAATGTAAACCCACTTAAACACTTCATGAGAAGGATAACTGAGCTATAAACCAGCATTAAGTAGCAAAGGACAAAAAGTTTAAAAAGCCAAGAAGAAAAGCTTAAGACAAATTCAAGTATGTGCAGGCATAAGCACTGGAGTAAGGCAATGATGCATTCAGTTAATTAAAAAACAAACAAAAAAAAGAAGATAAAGGTAAAAATCACACTTAAACACACAACCCCATTTTCAGGAATACAGTGTATGTTTCAATTCATAGCTTTAAAGACAGGAAAAAATGGTGCCAGTTTATCTTGGATACCTTCATAATCAACATAACATTTGAAGAAGGCAAGCTCATCAGTTTGACCCAAGAATTAAACCAATTTGTTCCAGTAATATCACTGAGGAAATTGCAAAGCAGACTTTTAAAGAGAGAGTGGGATGAATCTCCCCAAAGGGTGGAAGCAGAGGAAATAAACTCACCATCCACCCAGACTAGAGATGTGTACCACAACAAAATGTGCAACAACTTGTCCCCCATTTTTCCATGCACTTCCTAGGCAAGAAATCCAAATTATGTATCAGCACAAAAATACAGTGATATAAGTTACTTTGCCAAACTCAAGTTTACTCACAACACCAAGATCTTTCTGCTTTTAAGAAACTAAGGAAATGAAGGAATTGTTTAGGTAAGAAGATCAAAGCACAACAGAAGTCTAGACCCTTCTGGGTAAAGGTGAACAAGTTTTATTTTCACAGCTGGTTTTATGTCCACATTTTCATCATCTACATGAATTTTTCTTATGAACAGCTCCCACATTAAAAAACACAACTGCTATATACAGCTGCCAAAGCATTAAATTATTCCACTTATGTGCACATATGTAAATAAAAACATACACATTCACAGCAAATCCAGAATGTCAAGCTGTATAATTAGGATTTCTAGAGACTGCAGTAAGATTAAATGGTTTACACTACAGAGGTAAAATTTGCCAGAAGCTTGGTATCCATGCCAGCTCCAATTATCCAGCATTAGGTGATGTGGACTGCATAGTATGTTAAGAATAATCTATTAGCTTTTAATCTAGAATTGTAGACTGTTTTGCAAAATAGAGGACGGTGACCTGAAAACAAGCAAAAGCACTCCGATTTTAAGGTGTTAATCAAAAATTAAACCAAGTTAGTTTCAATCTCCTAAACTGAGATACTTCACCTGGGAAATCCTTATCTGCTGTTTCACTGAGGAAGCACGACAGATATAAGCAGTTCTGGACTGAGACACAGCAGATGTATATACCCAGAAAAACACTGCCCTAAGCTGCCTCCAGGAGAGAGCCTCTTCTGGGCAAAAAGATACAACTCCACAAGAAATTCTGCACTTCTACTGGTAGCATGTCTTTTTATTTTGATTTTTTCAAAGTAAATAATCTTCTATGAAAAGTTTGCTTTTCATAGATTTTGGTAGAAAATCCTTGTGAAATTCAGGTAAACAATGATAACATTCTTCCACCATCTATTTTTCATTAATTTTCATCAGTAACTACAGAAAACAATTTTCTCTACAGTAGAAGAGGAGCTGATAAATCATGGAGGATAAACCATGCTGATATTTAGTTTGCTATTATATACTTTTTCAGAAAACCTGAGCATTCTTGCCAAACCAAGGGTAAGGTGGCATTTACAAGTGGAATTTCAAGTTACACAAGCAAGCAGCAAAGTGGCAGATTCATTACTGTTTCACTGTGAAGTTCTTTACTCTCCAAAGAATGCATGATGGCTCCAGTACTAAGAAACTGAGCCCAGGCTGTGTATGACAGTGTAAAAGCAAAGAGACCACAAGTTAGTCACCTAAAGGTTAAAATAAACCCAAACCAAAATCTTATCTGGCAGAACATACAGTGATATTTATTCAAATACCTCAATGCTATTGAGATTTGTCCTTCAGAGGTTCCAAAGCTCTTTCTGAAATTGAACACAGACATGCTGGAAGCACACATCACTAAAGGCTACACACAGGGGAGAAGCTTTAACTGCCCCTTCACCTTAAAGCACTGATCTAGGCTGTTAGCCCTCTTCACATGGGGACTCCTCCCAAATTTAGGCAGATCTTAAGTAAGCAAAAATAGCCAGGGATGCAAATGTTGCAGCATTAAAAAAAATAAACTAGCATCTTAGGGAAATAAAGGTTAACAACGTTATAGCTCAGTCATCAAACCTTGTATGCATTTTTGGGCCGTGCTTTCATATACATTATACATATACATTTCATATACATTAATGCTCAAGTTAATTTTTCTTGGTTTCCAATCTGTGTCTTCTGGCTACAGGGGAGATGTATAGAAATGCAATGATCCCTCCACCCCAAGTCTCTAAATAGATGAGTCTTTAAAAATCCAGCTGCATTAACCACTGGATTCTTTGTGATTTCCACTCCTAAAGACAAGGTCCTGCCACAGGATAGCTGAAACACTCCCAAGGGACTGCAAAGTCCTGGCAACACCTTTGAACTGCTACACTTGTGAGGAGAAAGAAATCTTCATTTGCACATTTCAGTACTCAGGAAGCAACCCTGCAGAGGGGTGAAACCCCCAGTAGATGCCTGGACTGCTCAAACCTATCCCAACACTGCTGTGGGCATCAGACTAACTCTAAATAAACATCACTTAGAGGAGTGTGGGCACCAAGACTTGAAAGCCAGCCTTTGTGGGCTGCTCAACCTTTTATTCAAACTTTATGAAACTGAGAGAGGCATTTAAGGACTGGGCAGGAAGTGGAGAGTTGAAGTTGTGTTGCCTACACAAAATATGTTACTCAAATCCTAAGATTCCTTTCTTTCCAAGCACAAGCAAATCACTGACTGTAGTGTGTGATCTAAAAGACTAACATCTGGCCCCCTGCTATCTAATTTGTATTTTTATGGACTCAAAGTTATTTCTACAACTGCTGTTTACAAGAAATATATAAGTCAGGAAAACTCTACAAAGCTGCATTTACACAACCTTGTGATACAGTGCAGGAAATGCTTAAGCTAAATTAATGACCACAAGTAAACAAGAAAACATTGTTTTGTGCTTTAAACAACTGCAATTCAGAGTTACACAACTCATTTACCTAGAAACCTTGACTATTCCTGAAATTAAACTCCCCTTTATTATGTTCAAGACTCAGGAAAGTCCTGCTTAGAAAGCTGATACAATACAAAACCCTTTAAATTCTTGCAAAATAAACTGGAAAGAAACTTGTAAACTTAAAGGATATAAAATGTCAAGCGCAGGGAAGTGAAAAATTAAAACAAAGAATGTGCAATTTCTGCCAAGATCTAGAAAAACAAACAATAACAAGTAAGGAACTAATATTTGGCACACTTCTGCCTCCAGTTCCTGCATGGGGGCTTTAGCTCAAGAAATATCATATTTTTGCAAACAAAAAGAGGCTTTAATAGCAAGATGTTATTGCAGCTGATTTAATGCAATGCTTTTTCAGGACTGTTGTACCATTTTTGCTCAGTGTTACTCAATTTGGATCTTTTCTGTAAAAGTTTGTCAATTTTTTTCTTCTGTAATATGTCAAGGATCAACTCCTTTTCCAGCAACAAATGCAAAACCAATTGCTTATCACCAAACACAATTATATTACCACCTATTCATAAAAACCACTATGGCCTGAGCATTGTCTAACATCTCTCACCATACTGCGCTTGCAAAATATCCCCATTTTTTACAAATATTGCCCATGTGTTTCATGCTTTCATAAAGCTTTTGCCAAAACACTCACTTTTCAAGTGACATGGAAAGCTGAGTAATCTGGAAAGAATGTCAGTGAACCAGAGAGAAAATTCAAGTCTACTTTCAAACCTTGCTATTTGCCCTGTTACCTGGCAATTGGTGTCCTTTGGAGCAATCATAATTAACTGTCATAATTAATGCACACATCCAGATCTGTTGAGGCTGAGCTGACATGGTACACTTAGCAATTTAATGAACAAGGAGCATAATGTCACTCTCAAAACTCCAGAGTGAATAAAACCAAAACCACAGCCAGTTTTTGTATCAAAAATACAATCCTTAAGTATCATCTGATAATTAGATAATGATTAGATTGCTATGGTAGCAGATAAGTTAGACTGGAAACCACAGGAAAGCAAGCTTTTACTAAACAGGTAAAGAAGTATTAATGAGGTTCTTTGCAAAAAGACCAAAAAATAACTGGCATAAAACATCAACTTAAGTATCAAGGAAGCCCTGGCAAAAGGAAAAATATTATGCAAAAGTCTTTAAAATAAGCACAGCCAAGAGCCCTACACAGAGAACACTGGAAGAGATTGCTCTTGAGAATAATTCTAGCTAGGAATGATAAAGACAGCCAGTATAGGAAAAAGGGCTCCTTTATTTATTTATGGAGCCACATTTGCTCCTGAGAAATCCCTAACTGTGCATGACTCATATGATGTAAAGCACAAACAGGCACTTGCAATAAGGTCCTTCCAATCCAGTTATACAAACAGGGGGATTTTTAATTTACAATAACCACATCTGTATGCTGCTGTATGGGAAAACAAGAACGCTGTGCAAATGCCTGATTTTAAACAACAGTTTTGTCTCAAACAGGCAAAGGGGCTTTGAACTGCAAACCTTCCTAAGGAAATACAGTCCACTTGAGAGCAGGGGGAAGTAGCTCATAGTCAGCATTCCCAGACATAAATAAGCATGGACTGGGGTCAGCTTTCTGCAAAAGAAGAAAGCTACCCATCGATAAAATTACTATATGTGTGTGTGCAATAGCCATCTATAGTTTCTTCAACCAAAAATGAACCATGTGAGTGTTTTATGTTCAACAGAATTAACAATAAACCAAGCCTCAAGCATTCAGTTTTGCTGCAGAGTAAAAATATAATGGCACTGCTGCCACTTGACAGCCAAGGGGATCTTAGCTTTGTATTTCAGTGAAAAACAATCACCACCCTGGAGCACAGATTGGTCAATACCCCTTATGTGCCCACTTCTGGCTACTGTTTCCAGTTAACACCAGCTAGTAGTTCATTTTAAAAACAAAAATAAAGCATGCAAAGAAAGCCTTCTTCTAGTCCTAAGCAGATCCTGTCAAGAAATGTTGAAAAAAACAGCTTTAGGTTTTCATTCTCTACCAAAATATGCAATAAATAGGAGTAGATGATGAACTAAGAATAGCAGTAACAATCACCCCAATCAAAAACACACAGTCTATATAAGAGGTGAACATGCTGTAACTCAGCCTCACTTTCTCTCTGATGACTATTTCAAGTCATGTCATTTTTCAACACCAAAATGCAATGCATGCAGGCAAGTATCACTATTACAGAAAATACTGTCATTTTCCAAGTCCTCCATTACCTCCTTAAAGCTTTATTAAGCCCTCAGAAAAGAAATCTCACATATTAGGTGAGATTTAGACTTCTTGGAAGTTCTGTAAGTTAACTTGCAAGTTAAAAAAAACTAGAGTAAACATATAATATATATATAACAAACCCAAATTAATGTCTAATGCTTCTTCCTCTTATAATTTAACAAACCCCCCCACACACAAAGCAACCACTTAAACTGTGTTGTTCTCAATATAGTGAGCCTCTGACCTTAATTTCAGCTTTTTTTAATCACACAGAGCAACTCGGGATTGAAAAAGTCAAGTCTGTATTCCCCCAGGTTTGCAAGAACTATGCAAAGCCTGGAATAATGCTGAGTAAGCCATAAAGACATTCAGGGGAAAAATAAAAACAAAGCTGTACCACCAGCTGAAAACTGAAAATTTAAGGCTAAGTATTTTACTCAAAATTGCCAACCCAACAATTATTTTCCTGAGAAAGGAAGGAGAGGATAAATGATGGAGCCCTTAAATATGAAAATTCCTGCTACTGAGGAACAGAAAAGTTAAAAAAGCTATGGCAGCCTTTGCTCCTTGCCATCCAGAAAGCTCTGCTTCAAAAAAAAAAAAAAAAAGAAATTGTCTACAAAAGATTCCAAACATTCCTCTTCCATTACAATTATATAGATTTCAAGATGTTCCACAGCGAACTACAGCTTTGTGCAATGCAAAGCAGCCAAGAGAAAAAATACATTCTTCCTGCAATTAAAATGGATTAGCTTTAAAACCAAACAGAAAGGGAAAAAGCTGAGGACTTGCTGCTCTAGTTCCTCTGCTGAATGTTTGGAAAGTTCATGTTTCAGGAGTCTTTAGGCAGAGTAAACAGCAGGAGACTGCACTGCAAGAAGCAGAAGGTTAAACACCAAGTTATACTGGTAGAGTCAGGGATCTTAAATCACAAATGCATTGAGTAAAGGTAAAAAGAGAACTGAAGTCATGCCCAGCTCTGCTGTCACCCAGCACACACAAACACCACCAGGGAAAAGGGGCATTTCCAGTGAGAAAAATCCTCCCTACAGAGCAAGCGCCCACTCAGAATAAACTGCATTATGCCTCCTGCAGAAAAATGGCAAACACAGCCCTACCCACACATGATAAGCATTAAGCAAAGCCTCCTACTATTGACTTTATTTAACTGGGTCTTCCTAGAGTTGCAATTAATCCCTAGGAATTTTCCAAGTTCCTAAGTTTGCAGAGACCATGGGTGATTTTTATACCAAGCCTGTTTTTTTCAGTTGAAAAAAGTCTATGTACTCAGAGAAATGTAAGCCCAAGATTCAACCACCCCCTCCTGATACTGAAATCCAGATACTCTGAAAAAAAAAAAACCAAAATTATAAATACATGCACCTTGTTTACTCTAACAATTCATACCATCAATAGCACTTAATCTTGAGCTCAAAAATAATGCAGAAGTATCAACTGCATATAGAGTTTATTGCATAGATGCAATAGTACAAGTAAGACCCATCAGATGTAGCTCCAATCTTCACAATTCACACTGTTCTTGAGATAAACACAACAGTACTGGGCTTCCTACTGTGCCAACAATGACTTTATCAATTAATTTATGCTTCTTCCTACATGCTGGTTTTTTGCCAGTGCTATTTCAACTATTTGAGCTGTTCCTTTAAAACAGAATGTAGCTATTGTTTGCTTTTTTTTGGCACATTACTAAAAACAATGAGGCATTGCATACAATTAGCACTAATTTAGTGGTATAGAGACCAGTAGATTGTTCTGTAAGTGCAAGCACCTAAGTTTATAAATTACTCTTGTGGATGGAAGGGACATTGTAACAGCCAGAAGTTACAGTCAAAGAAGCTCACTAGACTTGAAAGTTTCTGCCTATGTCAATCATGCATAAAAAACAAAAAAAAAAAAACAAACAAAAAAACAAAACAAACAAACAAACAAAAAAAACCCACCAAAAACAAAAAACAAAAATTCAAACAAAAACCCAAACAAACAAAAATCCCCAAACCCTTTAGAATTAACTGAGGTGAAAGTCTGGAGGGTGTACTCCATTTCTGGAGTTCACCAGCCATTATTATTAAGACTGCCAAAAAAAGCAACGTTTCCTGTTTGCATTTTTTTCTTCTGTTTTGATTTTGGTTGAATTTGGGTATTCTGTTACAGCTTAACTGGATTGCACCATAAAATACTTTCCGGCTCTTTAAGCTGCTACCCTGAAACCATGAGACTGCTTGGCTACCACAAACCCACAGCCATGGCAAAACCAATTTGCAGAAATTGATACAAATCTTTTCTGTAACTTTAATGAAAAATAATCACAAATTTAAGGTGTTAGAAGAAAACTTTTGCTGTAGAAAAGAAAACCACAAAAACTTCTGTTGCCTAAGCTGTCACAGTGAAATGTTAACCAGCTCTCGATGCCTACACTGAGCCCACTTGACCACAGATCAGAGAAGTTTCTCCAGAAAAGGAAACTATTCTTCCATTGCTGAAGAAATAGCACCAGGGAGCTGAGACAGTTCAAGCACTTGTTACCTAGATGTTCAGTCCACTTCAAAATCCATATTGCAGTAATTAACCAGCTCCTGCCAGAAACATCCCAAACCAGTCTGTATTTGGGCAAAAGGAACTGACCTGGGATCCACCTGCAGCAGTAACCACCACTTAGAAAAGAATAAGCAAGTTCCATTAGAGTACATTAGAAAAAATTAATTAAAAGTTATTTAACTTACCAGAAAAGGTGTTTTCCTCTTAAACAGCCTCTTCAACGCTACTTAAAAATGTAGAGATACTCTCTCTTTATAAGGTTTAACTCATGGACTACCTCAAAAGTTAAATTGACTTTGTATTTCTGAACTAAAAGAAATATAGCCAAACAGCAGAATGTTTGAGAAGACTACATCACTTTGGAATCACAAGAGACTACAAAGATAATTACATTTTATAATTAGAGTAGAGAACCAAGGGACAATGTGGTCACTTGTCTTGATGTTAAACCCTTCCACAGGATATAAAAATTACTCAGCCATTATTAAGTATACATTATTACTCCTTTGATTATTAAAATGGTAGAACAAAGGTTAAATTACTTCAAAATGCTAAATAATAAGGACTTTCAAGTGTTTCAGAATGAGAAGCTACATCTATAAGTTCACCATTACCTTCACACTATTTATGAATACATGTATTCCCCAATTATTTTTAAATCATTTGCAAGTAATTAAGATGAGTAAAACAGCACAACACCAAACCCTTAAAAAGTGGCTACTCAGCTGTATGCAAAACTACACTCCTAAAGTATCTACTGTTACCCAGAAGATTGCAAATTTCTTTAATGGTTGTGGCTCTTCAGAAAAATGCAAATCCATGCTGACTGACACCTGACCAGCAGCTCCACACCATGGTCCTCCAATTCACATCTTTAACCTGGAAGTCAACATGCACCGTGGCATCTGATTTTGCTTTATTGCAGTAAGCAAAATGCACCCAAATGGCAAATATTCCAACCACCCTGCCACTGCCTCCATTCCAGTGCAGCAGGCCTGATGAACCAGAGTGGCTGTTTTGGGACACACATCAAGCTGAAAGAACCCAGCACATCAAGCTGGAAGGTACACAGCAAAGCATCTAGACCAAAGCCTACACTCAAATGTAATGTTCACCTGTGATCCATACTCCATCTGGAAGGGCAGTCAGGATGGAAAAAGGCCGTGTCCATGCAGCCCCTGCAGGCTCCCAGCTCTCCCTGCCTGCCCCTGGCCTGCTCTCACTCACATGAGGACGAGCAGCCCAAAGTCTGGGTGCCAGGTGCAGAAATGCCAAACGTGCTCTGAGTGATCTCCATCCATCACGCTCTGTTCTGGGAAGGGGCAGAACGGAGTGGTGAGTGGTTCCTCCTCTTCTCCTCCCATAAAACACTACAAACAGACAGACAGCAGAAGAGAGGCTGAACAGAAGCACTGAGCAGCTCCTCTCCCGACAGCGTGCCTGGCTGCCGTGCAACATATGGGGAGATTCTTCCTGTGCACATCCAAAGCTACTGGACTTTAATAATCCTCTTAGTCACGTCTCCCTTGGCCTCTTGGGTCCCGCGATTTCCCACTTTGAGATTTCCTATCCGTCTGAAAACCTTGGCTTTGCTGGCCTGCACTAGCCCTGTGCTCTGGCTAACCTGCAGGGGCAGTTGTGTAAATCTTTCCTTCAGCTCAGCCACTCACGGCTCCCACGCCTCGCTCAGTCCTGCAGGGGCCAGACCCAAGCCACTGCTCCACTTGGAGGAGGAACATTCCTTTAACTCACGCAATGCAGAAAGCAGGAGCAGGGAGGAGAGACACCAAAAGCAGCCTCAGGCAGCACAAAGCTGCAGCACTTAATTCTTTAACACATTATTAAAACCAGTCTCAAACTCTCTGCTGGCTGTTCAAGCCTGGAGGGAAGGCAGTGCCAACAGAAGCTCTGCAGTGATACAGGAGAGACACCCAATGAAAAGATTCCTGCAAATATGCAACTGATTTCCTCTAAGGAAAAAAGTGTTAACATTTTATATTTTAATTGATTTGTATTATATTCTCAAGTCAAAACACCATTAACCCTCGGCTGTCTCCATAAACACAGAAAATAGACTTCCAATTACATATAAACCAATTTTAAAAAACTTCAGTCAGATAAAATTTATCTGCTGTTGAAGTCTGCATCTTTCAGGTGATATATACCTAAAACTACACTTAAAATCCAGCAGAATAATCTTCTAGCACTCACTTCCCCCAAACATTTACAAGAACACAGAATATAAAGGTTTGTAAATGTTTAAATATACACAAAACTTTGCAATACCCTACTCTTTTTTTTTTCCACAGCTTAAACGATTCCTCATGTCTCAAACACCAGAATGACTTTTTATTTCTGCCAAGTCTCTGAACAATCTAAAGATGTCACTGAAGACCACTTAAAGTAAAAAACCTGAGTGCTGCTAAGCAACCCAGTAAACATCATTACATGTTCAATTGTTTAGTGCATTGAAAAATTTCACACATATTGAGAATCCATGTATTCTGCACTCTAATGATGGTAATGACTTCCACACAGACGAAAAAAAGAAAATTCTGCAGAATATGTTCGTATGTCAAAAAGGAATTGCTTATAAAGAACCAAAGATTTGATCAAATTTATTCACTTTTTCTGCACATGGAACAGATTAGAAACAGATTCTCTTATCCACTATTTTATACACACTCCGGAAGCAAATTTACTAAGGAAAAACAGCACTTGTGTTTGTTTAACTAAAAAACTAAAGACATACCAGGATTCCTTTCCACTATATAAAACAGTATTTTAAAAATGTATTCCACATCCAGACTCTTTAAATCAATGCTATTTTAACTGCTCCAGCTGCATATAAACAAAGGCCATCTAATGTAATTTAATATTTCACCACTCTATAGCACTTCTCACCCATGGAAGTGCTTGCACATCCAGAAAAAGGAAGACCAAGTCTCATATTCCTTCAATGAAACAAAGGATTTCCATATCCCAGCATGGGTGACATGTAAATGTATTCTTTATTTCAATTACACATAAATACATAAATGTGTTTTTCCATTTAAATGTAAGTATTACACACAGAGACATGGTTTTAAACCAGGTGATTTAAACTACTTTCTGTTCAGCACATGGCTCATCTTTCACTTATCATGGCTCTGTACCACAGTGTAATGTTCTGCACATGAACTCCCTCACAACAAAGCTCCTGGCTTAATTACACTGCATCCCATTTTATACAACACAATCACACCACAAAGGTCATGGGGAATATCTTCAGAAGACATCAATGTAACTAAACAAAAATGCTTCACTGCATCACTTATAATGGACTTAATATTTATTTTGGAATTACAAGATTACATTTTTTGCATCTCTCAAGATGCTTGGTCTTGAGTTACCAACCTTGTATATTCAACTGCCATAAATTTATTGCAGGCACAGACTGAACAGAACAGAGCCAATCAAAATAGACATAATCAAAGCCCTCCATTCACATAAAATGATTGGCAATAAGGTAAAAGGCACACTTAAAGGTTAAACCACTAATTCAGAGTGGTAATGCATTCCGCAAACCAAAGTTGCTTAAAACGTGAAAAAAGAAATCGCCACCTGTATGCAGAATTTAAAAATGTTTTACAAACAAAAAAGGAAGAGGTGAAAATCTATTTAAAACACTGGAATATATGGTAACCTCACCATGGAACCTTAGACTATCAAAACAATAAAAAAATTTAAAGCTTTATATAGCAAGGTAGAAGCGGAGACAGGAGGCAGAAGCTGATGCCCAGGAAACTCCCCCTGCACACGAGGAAGAACCTCCTCACTGTGCAGTGACTGAGCACTGGGACAGCCTGCCCAGAGGGAATAGAGATATTCCAGACCCAGCTGGACACAGTTCTGGGCCATGTGCTCCAGGATGAACAGGGGGGCAGGACCAGATGTCCCCTTCCTGACCCACTCTGTGAGGTAAGAACAGACACATGCACATGCTCCAGAAAACAAAAGCAGCACTTCAAAATGACAGGATAAATCATTAGTGTGACCAATTTCTCCCTCCAGTTATCTTTTACATTGCTTCTTTCAGACCAGATTTACTTGGCTTAATACCAGTTTTCAGGTATGCTGTACTAGTGATCATTAAGCTCAACTTGATTACAAAAATGTTGCAAGTTCTCCTTACGAGGAAATCTAGTGTAAGAACCAAGTCTAACCAGATGAAGCCCATGATCTGAGCTGTTCCACAAGCAGCAGAATGGCATTTTGGGTTTGCTCTGCTTGCCATCTCATCACTAGCATGGACAATCAGTCAAGCTTTTACACATACTTTGTGCCAAGTAAGTGAGAAAACACATAGCTCAATCTTTCTAAGTACATAATTTGAACACGAAGATATACTTCACTTGAATGATCTGGAACGAGGCTTCATTTTTTTCTTGTCTTGGCACTATTATTTACAGTTTTTTGCTTTTAAAACATCTGTAATATTTTAGCAGCCAGAGCAAAATCCTGTGTCATTATAACTCCTACAATTAGAAGTTATTTTTGCAAGCTAAAAAGCTGTAGAGAAGGACTGAAAGATGTAAAAAAACCCATCAACCCATAGCTTCTTAACACATTGGGCAGGCACAGAGGAAAACAAACAAACCAGAAAACCTTTTCTATGCGAGAAGGTGAAAAGAAGTACCTATAAACCCCCAATATAATAAACATTCCTCAGCATCTACATACTACAAGCCTGACAATAACCACAATGATTGCTGATTACTTTTCCTCGAAAACCATTCCTACAGACATGACACAGTTTTAGGGGAAAATGGAACCAAGATTTTGCAAAGCCTCCCAGGCTGGCCTGCAGAGAAGTTTAGTAAATGGAAAATGGATGGCTCATGCCTCACTTGCATCTACATGTTCCCAAAAAGCAAAAAGAGGAATGGAGACTCACTAGTTTTATACATTAATATCTGAGAAAAACCTTCTCCATACAAGTTTACCCAGTTTTATACATAAGCAGTATTTTTCACAAGTTTTATTGCAACATTTACATGCCAGGCAAGCCCTGGAATTGCATCAGAATGGGGAATGCAGCTGCCTTGTGACTGGCACCAGTGACACTGACCAGCTTCCTACCTCTGGGAAAAGGCTCAGCAGTCCAAATCAGATGGGGCAAAGAAAAGAAATTTTTTTAAAGTCTCAAAGCAGCAAACCAGAGAATATTCCTTCCACTCCAGTAAGACTTCTACCAGGCTGCATTTGAGCCCTTCTAGAAATGGTAACAGCTAAAACATTTAGCTGCATACAGAACTATCACTTATCAATGGTTAACTTCATCCTCAAAACATCTTCAGATGGCAGATTGTGTGGGTGTCCTGGAAAGCATCTCCTCAAGTGACCAGTGCACCCCAGAAGTTCACAGCCCCTAAAGGAACTGGCCAAAATCTAATCTAGTCTTTAAAATTCTAGGACATGTGAACCTGGGACATTAAAAAAAAAAAAAAAAATTAAAAAAAACACAAAAAACTCCAAGTAATAAAAAAGGAGCTTTACTCCACAGCATTCATAAACTGTTGATCTCAAGATGCCAAATTGAAGACACAGATGCTGGAAGCTGGCCATTTGGGAGGTAGTCAGAATGACTGGAAATCTCATGCCTTTTAAATGCATCATCTATTATTGTCTTTCTCACCAAAAGTGATACACTTATAAAGATATTTTTAAAAAACCCTTCACTCAAATCTAAAGAACAAGTTACCACCTGTTTGTTCTCACATGTGCAAGGAAGACACTTCCAGGAAGGATAAATTGAGCAACAAGTCCTGTGGTTTACACAATGGAATCCAAGCAATAGAGATAACAGGACCAGGCTCCAATCCCAGCTGCACTCCCAATTCCTGTTTTCACAGCTTGCTCACATACCAGCAGCAACAACACAAATCTTAAGAGGATGCAGTGTGATCCAGAGCACAGTGTCCTTGAACTACACCACTGGAAGAAGCAAAGCCACTGCAGTCCACGGGCAGCTCCCCTGCTTGGCCACTGAGCATCAGTTAGATTAGATTATCCCATCCCATCCCAGGGAGCCAACCCTGATAAAGCCTCAAAACCTCCAGCAGGTGAGAGGCACACAGAGCTGACCACACCTGCATCCTTGTGGGACTATCATTTCAAAAGCTGTCTGAAGGCATCACAGCAGCAGCACTCACTCTGCCACAGCAGATCCGTGTCCCAGCTCACCCAGCCAGGCTGCAGGGACCCTCCCATGGGCCAGAGCACCCCAACAGCACAGCCTGCACCCTCGTGTGCATGAGAGCCAAGACCTACCCTGACACAGCCATCATCTTGCCTTCCTGGGGACTGCAGGGATCTTCCTGGGGGTCAGCACACCAAATCCTACCAGGACTGCTAAAGGTGGGGTGTACAGACCAGTTTTCCCAGCAGATGATTTTCAATGCCCTGGGGAAAAGAACCTGACCCCTAACTCAATCACAATTTTATCAACTCTTGAGAAAACTTCAGGATGCAAAGTGCTATTTTTAATATTGGTATCTGATCAAGGATTTACCTAAAAATATACTTTTAGTCATCCTCAATACCTAACATTAATAAACACTGTGCTTTAATATTACAGTCCAAACTCAGATTTAGTATTTTAACTCAACAATGGAAACTGTAGTTAAGAATCCTTTGATTCCTTTGCTGTCCAAAAGAGATAGCAGTGACCTCACTTCAGCACTGAACACTGCAAAAACTGGAAAGTCTCCAGGTTTTATGGATTATTTCCTTTCCAGAAAAAAAGGACAAGTCATAAAATGACTTTTTTTTTTCTGCTTGTCCTGTCATTAGGCACCACAGACAAGACTCTGGCTCCATCTGCTTATATCCTCTGACACACACAATTCATAGGGTACTCCCTGTCCTTCTCAGGATTAAAGCTAAACAATCCCAGATGTCTCAGCCCCCCCTCCTGTGTCAGCTCTCCAGTCCCTCAGCAGTGTTGTGGCCTTTACTGGATTTGTTCCACAATGCTCATGTCTCTTTGCCACTGGAGAAACCAGGGCTGGACCTAGCCCTCCTGGCATGTCCCACCAGGGCTGCACAGCATGTCAGGCCCCAAACTGGGACAGTTTTCTCCCCTGGTGCAGCACTTCATGCTCCCTTTTGCTTAACTTCATGAAATTCCTTTGGGCCATTTCTTCAGCCTGCCAGGGTCCCTCTGAATGGTTTGTATTCATGATTAATTTTTCCTTGCAAGTAAGGCAAAATCCCAGCAAACCATTACCTGCTTGTCACAAAAGCATCCCAGAAACCTCCTATATGGCTTGTGTCCTGCCAGCTCCTGCCCCAGCAGGGAACAGAGAGGGTTAAACTCCTTCATGAGGATCAAGTGCAAACAGGAGCCTCCCTCTCATCTGCTGCTTCTTTCCAATCAGATGCTCTGCAGCAGCCACCTGTAAAATACCCAGCACTCCTGCCCCTGCACTCTCAAATGGCTTGTGGGCAGAGCTCCCTGCAATCCTGCCACTCCCCCAATAAAAAGGGCAACATTCCTCCTCAGCATCCCACTCTGTGCACCCTAAAGACCCTGGCACTGAAGGACTCCAGTGCCCAGAGCTGCCATCACACCTCTCCAGTCTCGGGGAAATCCCAGCCCTCAGTTTCACTTGCCTGCTACCCATGCACTACCATCAGGCACTTCAGGGATGTCCCCACACATATGGGTTTCCCAGCACAGTCCTGCAGGCACATGCCTGCCTTCCCACCTTCTATGCTCTGGTGTCTACTTCAGTAGAGCTGCACAGCAGGACAACAGTGCTGCTACATGCCCATCAACCTCTTCATGAAATCTGGCTTGCAGTAGAAAAATTTAAACAAATTATGTTACCAGGCAAATTACTTATTCAGACACTCACTCTTTACAGTTATGTATTTGTTTTCAATCCCCTATCACACCAATCTTCTTCTGCAGAGACATAAAGAGTTTTTCCACCCAATATCCAAAAACTGCTTTCACACATGAGAGAACTCACTGATTGCTCAGATTCCTCAGACCGTATTATCTAGTGAGATATCACTCTCACTCAGGAGCGTTCCTTCTAAACATCAATAAAACCTTAACATGGAACTATTTATTCCAGTAAAGAGGCTATCACTGCAGACATCTTTACATAAATCAGCTGTAAAAGCCACTGAAACATGAAGAGTTCCTTTGCCTCATGCAACACACTCATACTGTGTAGCCAGAGACAGGACACGAAAACAAATGTTGAACAAAAGCTATGTTCAAAGCATGGTTTTAATTGCTTATTTTAGAAACTAACACTGATTAATAGGCAGCATCTTAAAGAAGAAACCCTTAATTCAAGTGCTCATTCCTTCAGATAGCTTATTAGATATTTTCTGTAGGTAAACTGAACTCATGTAGTCATTTGAGTTTTTAAGCTCAAAGTTCATGAAAGTCATCACAGAATCTCCACAGCAAAGGTCACTACTGTACAAATGTTTTAAAAGCTATTAGTTCTTCAACACACAGGTTTGAAATTAAAGAAAACTAGCATGTTTCATTGTTTGAGAGGCATAAAGCCAAGAGCCTGAAATGAGTACTCAAAATAGGACATATTTTCCAGTGGAGGTAAAGATTACAATATAACCAACAGGAATGTGCAAGCCAGCAATACTTAACTCAGCAGCTCATGCCAAACCATGATGGTCCGTTGTACTACTTGAACACTGAAACTTGAGAAAGTGGTATTATTACAATTGTTAATAGTGGAATGCAAGAACTACAAGTCACACAAATTCATTTAATGTATTTATTTTTTGTAGAAATAGACTATTCAGCACTTCGGGGATTTGAAAACCTGACAAAGAACTAGGATTCTTTTTTCCTGCTACATATAAGCTAAAAACCAAATGTAAACGCTATTAGGAAGGTTCCAATTTCCCCACAACTATGTCCTTGTATAGGTTATGCTGACACATTACAAGGAACAAAATATAATAAAAACCACCAACAGATATCTCACAATTTTGGTAGGAAAAACCCCACATTTTCCTCCTCGAGGAAAAGCAACTGTGGTTAGGATCTACTAGAATAAAGCATAAGATATTTCAGTACATATCTATAGTTCACAACCCTTGGAGCTCCAAGAGGGACATGGGAACTGTAAACAGGAGTATAAATCACCAGCACTCTGAGTATTTTTAACTTCAGCTGCAAGCAAGGGACACCAATTACTCGAAAGACCACAGTACACTTAGTTTAATTGTACAGATTTCTGCCACCATCACAAACACACAAAAGAATCCAGGGGAATATCAGTAGTTCCTGCTTAGCCACTTAAACATAAAACCCCAAAATAAATTAAACATGAAATTTGCCCTCCCTGCACAGACACCATCGCAGGAACATTACAACTGCCTGTTAAGTAGCCAGCTTGCTCAAAATTCGTATCTTCAGGGTCCAGCTTCTAATAAAATCATTGTTTGTAGCCCTCAGCAGAAGCCTGGGTTTCTTAGAATATCTGTCTTCTTTAGAACATTCCAATAAATGCTTTCCTTCCACCCCCCCACTCCACTTCCCCTAACTTTGCCTGCCACACATATTGATTTATAGATGAAATAAACCAGTGGAGAAGACTATGAAAAGTACTGAAGCAAGCTTTCCAACAGTTATGCATTAAGTAGGGAAAATATACTTGTTTAAACACAAGTTTCACCTGATGGATCAGCAAACAAAAGCTGGTTATCAACCAGACATCAGAAAGAGGCATTGCATAAGTACAATCAAGATCTGACAATGGTCTCAGGGTGACCTTTAGGCAAAGGAATTAACAATTGATTTACAGTAAGTTTCTCCTGGATTAAACTGCACAAAAAAGTTACCTAAGTATTCATGTCACCCCCTCTTAAGAAAAACAGAGCTTGTTGTGGTGGTCAAAGAGCACCAAAACAGAGGGATTAGGATAGGGGAGAGCTCACTCAATGCTGCAATGGCAGGACAGAGCTTCACAAAGGCACTTCAGTGAGCTGCTTGCACTGGCTGCTCATACTCAATCTGTTACAGCACTTGTGTCCTTACTGCCTGGAAAGCAATCAGTGATCCACTATTATTTTTATGGAGTCTACACATGATTGACATGATTCCTACAATTCTGGCCTACTCCAGCTGACCTGTGACATAACCAATACAGCCAGTATCAAACCCACTGCTATTTTCCAAGGTGCCCACCTGGTAGCAACACAGCCTGCTCTGTAAGATGAGCTCAAGGGCAAATTGGGTGCATGTGCTGCTAAGTGCTCTTCAGAGTTTCCTGGGTATGCAGGTCTGTGCTTCATGTGTTTCCTTATCAATAAATAGTCAGGTATATGCTGAATTACTTCATAAGGGGAAAAAAAAATCCCAACAAAACCAATAAAAAAACAGAACAAAAAACCCATCACCCATAAAGTTTTAGATGTCTAATTAAAGTTCCCCTGAGAAGTCCTCAAAATGAAAGATGATGCATAAAAAAAATACAAAACAGAGTGAAGAAAAACAATTTTAATGAGCAGTTTTGTTCTTTAATGAAATAGCCATATATAACATGGGCCCACACACCATTGCTAGATTTAGACTCTTATTAAAATCAGAATGGATTTGTTTTTTTAGCAAACTACTATCGTGTGATAGTGCATTACAAAGTCACAAAGCATTTAACTGTGACTGCTTAAACCACATGTATCACAAAAAAAACCTCTACAGCTGCTAAAGAATATGACAAAGAAAAAGGAATATTAAAATTCAAACTAACATAACATTTTGTAACCAAGAATGAGACACACCACACAAGCAAAAAAAAAAAAAAAAAGTGTTGCTTTCCTTGGTTTGGGTTTTTTTAATGTTCATGGCCAACTTGTCTAAGCCTACTGATTGCTGCAACATCAGCTGATAGATTGCACTTTTTGGACAGCTTTCCCAAGTTTACTGTTCTGCATCTTTGCAATAATACTCAGCTCCTACGGTAACAGACACTAAATAAATCATCCCACAAAATGAAGTCACCTGAGCATTTACCAGAATTTGTGCAGAGCACCTGTAATTAATTGGGCTACTAGGAAATACCATCTTCTGCCACTGCTGAAAAGAACAGCTGATCTGTTTAACTCATATTGGCCTAATAGGAAAAAACAAAATTATTCTAGAAGTATCTGTTCACCAGCAAACTGATGAAGACATGAGGCATAAGAGTTTACACCCCACTGCAAAGACTGAGATTTGTTTATGGGACATGATTCCAGCCATCTACAGGTAAGTAATAAAACAGTCATACAAAGAAGATGGACACAAGGAATTCTTATTTGCAAGGGGTTTACCACAACCTTTGCAATTTCTGATATTCCAAAGAGAACCAGTCAGGAAATACAAATACAATTATTTTTAAAAGCGGGGAGAAAAAAAAGTAGCAGAAGCATCCTCAAATCTATCAAAATTTTCTGACACCTCAAGTCAGCTTTGATTTCTGCACCTCCTCATTTTCAAAAGAAATATACTGAGTCCTTGCTCCAGCACTTACTGCAGTTACTCAGTATCTCACAGGGAGGTGTCCCATGATCTGCAGAGTCTGCTGTTCCCAGGTGAGCCTTGCTGGGATCAGCCCTGGCTCTCAGGAAACTGCTCACAAACTATCAACTGTGGGAAAGATGAAAATAACCACAGCAGCAGCACACATAAAACTCAGCAATACAAAAAGCAGCAGAAGCACTGAGTTGAACATGGAGCTGCTGCATATTCTATCTCCCAGACAGTTTTTGTTACATTTCACGATTAGTACAGTAAACAACAGATGTTGATGAGCAAAAAAATTTAAAAAAAAATCACCACCAAGACACCCCCAAGCAAGAATGAGAACATTTCCTGTTAAGTTCCTTCAACAGATGCTCTTTTAAACTTGGCTTTAAAGACAACTGAACTAAAGAATGATATATTTTCTCTCTTCCACGATATATGAAAGGTGTGGTGCTCACTAGAAGATGTTCTAAGTTTTTTAATAATTTAAAAAGTAACTTTCCCGAATTTAAACAAGCTATCTAGTAGCTGGTAAAAAGCAAAAGAGGAGTCTTTAAGCATCTAATATGAACAAAAAGCTGCATTTACACCAGCCTGAATTTTAAAAAAGTGCAAAAACTGACTAACTTTTGGAAATAAGAAATCTGCTCATCATCACTTGAAGACATGTTTCTCCTCCACAATGCAACTTCTGCATATTTTAAGAACTTCCAGTGAAGGATTTGGTATTAGAAACAAAACCCTACAAATTATCTAACAGAAGTTTGTCCCTGAAGATGGTTCACACTGTTTCTTTTTCTTTGTCCCTTTCCTACTAGGGCAAGTCAAAGCTTCCATTCCCAAAAGATCACCACAAAAGGTGGGGACAGAGGGAGAAGTAAAAAAATAAAATCAAGTTTGGCTTGTAATCAACAGCATAACTGACTGAATTTCTGGGTACCAGTTACAGATCTGGCTCCACGATGCTTTCTCTGACACAGCTGCTTGAGGCTCTTGTTAGTCAAGAGAGGAGACAAAAACCTACAAAGCACACAGAGGAAACTGAGAGGACACTGAAGAAGACAATAATATTTAACAAGCACTTCAGTTTTCTCACTTCTTGTTTCCTCATAAGCTCTTTTTCATTAAAAGTAAGCCAGACATTTGAGATTTTTATATAAAGCCACTTATTTCCAAGTACAACATAAGCTTTCCATCACAACAAGGACAACTATGTGATACAAACCCTCCTCAAACCATCACCTGAAGAACATGTATTCTAGGCAGGGCATACAGCAACCTCACATCAAAAAATAGACAGTATTCTGCTTGCATTTACTCACTATGCTCCACCATTCATATACTTTATACTACTTTATTCTTCTTACAAAGGTAAGAAATAAAATTTGAAAAATGAGGAAAGAAAATCTTACATTTTGACACTGGCTACTACTGGGTCATATAACCTATACAGTATTTTTTTTTTTGCTTGGGAGCTTTGTTTACCCCTTTATGCTTACTACCTCAGGCAGTGGAAGAAGGGACTGTGTGAGGAATGAGATAATAGAAATTTATTTGGCTATTAGAGGAAAATGTTAAGGCAATCTTCTTACAGAACTTCTAACGAGCACATCTTCATAAATAGTTGTTGCTGCTCTGTTTCTCAAAATTCCTTTCTCTTTACTGCATTACATAATGAGATTTTTCTACTAGCACTGAAGTATTAACTGATTAAAGATTAACTCACCCCCAGGAGAGAGCATCTCAATTTAAAAAAATTCCAATCATTGTAGTCAGCAAGCCAAACCGCAGCTCTTCAGTGACCAACCCAACTCACCAGCTCCTGCTCCCCTGCTTGCTCCCACAGCCTCCCTTCCACCGCTGCAAGGAGCAGGTGTCCTGACAGGGGATGCTCAGGCAGGGAGCACCTAAAGTTCCCAGTGAGTGACTGAAATGTGACACGCCAGGTGAAACATTTGTCAAGGGTTTGTTTGTTCTGAAAATGGACACAAATATGTGAGTTACCGTGCTAGTGTAACATTAAATGTTTACAAAACAGAAGTTCCAAAGGAAAAAGCGCCCTCTCGAAACACCGCCGTCTCCTCTTGTTCATGCAGGCACACCCTGAGATTTGACACTACGGCCTGAAACCCACCTCGGTCCCCACGGGCGGCTCGGAGCAGACAGCCGGGAACAGCCCGGGGCAATTACCCCGCTCACAGCATCCTCAGCTGGTTCCGACCTACTCATGCGCTCTTTAGCAACAAAACCAGCAATTACTACTCCTGTTTTTCAAGAGCTGGCTACGTAACTTCCACTGAGAGTAGATAATTCAAAACATACTGGGATAAAATACGTAGCCTCAAGGAAAGGAAAAAAAACTTCAAAAAGCCCCAGCGAGCGGAGCCAAGGGCCGAGCCGGTTCCAGGGCAGCGGCGGCCGCTGTCAGCTCTGCGGAGCCGTCCCGCTCCTGCGGCCGGCACGGCGGCTCCAGCGGCTCCCTGCCCGCCAGCCTGTTCCTCGAAAGCCCCGCTCCCGCACCGCCCTGCCCCAGCGGGACGGCACGTTTCCACAGAGAGCTCCGAGGGACGGGGACCCTGCGAGCCGCAGCGGCGCGGGACCGAGCGGCCCGGCCCCCACAGCGTCTGGGCGGCCACCCGGGCTACGGGCCGGGGCGCTCGGCTCCGCTCCGGGGCGCAGGGAGCCGCCCGGCCCGAGGCCACGGCGGCGCCCGGAGCCGGGACACGGCACGGCGGGGGCCGGGGTCCCCCTCGCCCCTCCCGGCCGCCGCCCCGCGCCCCCCGGCACCGCCGCCGCTCCCGCCCTCACCTTGGAGCATGGCCTCCAGTTTCTTCCTGTCCACCCGGAATCGCTCCTCGCCCCACTCGGGGCTGTGCAGGGGCCGCGGCGGCCCGGCCGAGTCCTCCTCGGAGCCGGGCGCGGGCGAGTCGGCGCTGCGCTCGCTGTTGGAGCCCGGGTCGGAGAGCGGCTGGGGCAGGTACCCGCTCAGCGGGTCGCGCTGCGCCGCCATGGCGCTGCCCGCCGGCCGCCGCCCCGGGCCCCACTCGGCCGCCTCGCCGCGGGACGCTATCTGCCCCCACAGCCGCCCGGCCGGCGCATCCCAGCCGCCGCCGCACCGAGCCCCGGCGCCGCCCGCCTCTGCCCGCGGCTCCCCGCCGAGTGAGCGCGGCCCCGGCCCGCCGGCGTCCGCGGCTCGGCGGCGCCCCCAGCCCGCCCGCAGCCCGCACAGCATCCCCACCTCCATTGGGCCGCCGCCCGCCGGGGAGGGGCCGGGGATATCCCCGGCGGGAGGGGGCAGCGCCGCGGCCCCGGCCGAGGGCGGGGAGGGCGGGGGAGATGCCGCCGCCCCCAGCGGCACCGCCCCCGGGCGCTGGGCAGGGGTCTCTGCCGGCTGCGGTGCCCCGTCAGCCGGGATCCCGCCGCATCCAGAGACCGTGCGGGGCCGGGCGACACAGGACAGGCGGGTGTCGGTCCCGAGGTACACCGTGCCCAGAGCCGATCCCGAATCGCGCCGCTGTGGGCGGAGGGACCAGCTGGCCGCGGCTCCGCGTGTCCTGCAGTCGCTGGCACATCCCCTCCCGCCGGGAGGGCCCTGGCTCCCCGCTCGGACCTTACGGTGCACGAGGGCCCGTGGCGAGAAGTGCCTTGTGCTGCGCCACCGGAGCCTGGGTTACACATCCCGCTCCTTCTGGGTTTACCCACACCCGGGATCCCTGCTGGATGTGCACCGGCACAGTTCATACCACTTTGCAGACAGTTTGAGCCCAGAAGCACGCAGTGGTGTAGAGGGAATACCAGCATGAGCTGCCGTGCTGGCCTGGTGGCAGCAGTGGCATTTTGCTGTTCCAGCAGCCCGACACCGCCAGGGAGGGCCAGCACTACCCAGGTGTGACTGTCCAAACCACCTGGACAAGGAGTGAAGCACTGACATTCCCATTCTCTTTGGGTCTAACTTGTTTCTGCTGAATCAGAGAAATCCTTTCTCACAAAGAATTCTGCATACCACACACTCCAACAAAAGCTTTCTGTTTTGATCAATCACTGTTTTCTGCTGTTTTCCAGCCTGCAAGATAGAGGATGACCCAGCAGCACTGGGCCTGGAATCCCACAAGGTACCTGACACTGCAGTGCTGTAGATGCCTGTTCCAGAGCTGGAGCATCCCTGCTTATGGTGGCCAAACCAGGTTACTGGATGCCAGCACAAAAATTACAGCTGATGTGATGGTGAACTCACCTCGATAACATCAGCTTGAAGGACCATGCTAACATTTGTGAGAAGATTTGCTGTTACTCCAAGTAGATGGGACCTGCACTATGCCCAGTCTCAACATGCACTCATTTTTACAGAGTTCCACTTTGGGGTTACTGAGTCTTCACATATTTCCCACTTAGTCCCATGACAGTATGAGTTCTACAACAGCCACGATTCCAGTTGTGCTTACATTGATGGAGTGAGGCATTATCAGCCTTTGTGGATGACTGCTCACAAGGTCCTCTGATACTTCCCATGGCCCCAGGAAATAAAGTGTCTAAAGTGAAAACCACCAGAACAAACTGTGAATGTAAGTCTTTAAAATAGTGCAATCTCCTTTCTCTTAATATTTTTTTGTAGCATGATCTCACTACAGCTGTGTGGGGCAGTCTCAGGAAAGACTGAAAGTCTTTTCCTTCCCAGCTGAGAAGTTTACAGGCATCAAGCACTTTTTAATTTTTTTTTTTTTTTTGGTAGATGGGAAAGTGAACATTGTCCTTATCAAAACAACTTGAAATTCAGCCAGGTGTGCTGCCTCACCCCAGACCAACACCTGGAGTTTTGTGTCTTCTAGATGCCAGGACCTGTGAGTTGCACAATCCAAATATTCACAGGTTATGAGTGTTGACAACACAAGTTACAATCCACATCAGCTATAGGTGCTTAGCTCCTCTGAGCAAAACAATTATTGGGGTATTTTCCACTCATAAATTAGTGATATTTACAGTCAGAGATTCTCAGTGTGGGAAGTCCAGGAGGTCCCTTTCCTTGTGTTTTATCCATTCCTGCAATACAGCTTCAGAAACCTTATTTCTCATCAGTTAGTTGAACCCAGAAGTATTTTTTTTTCAGCAACCATAAAAATAATATAATCAATCAAAGACCTCTTAAAAATAATTTTTTCCACAGTTTAATTTTTATTCACTGAAAATAACCCTTTCTAAATGTGTTTTTAGATTAAAAATTAAGAAGTAAACTCTTTGATTTCCTATTTAAATCCATCTAAATGCTTTTAAAAGGATGCAGTGATTAGGGATTATTATTGGTAGTTAAATTCAGTACTCAACCATTTCAATTGAATAAATTACATTTTATTTTCCTAGTATCTTGCAGGGGAAGGATAAAATGCCTTTACACAGAAAACTTGAACTAAGTAGAAAAACACATTTTTAATGGTTACATAATATTACATGTGGATAAAATTGGGGGAATGGGTGAAAGTTGGCAGACACAAAATCAAATGGCTAGAAAGAACATCAGCTGAAGTTGACTTTGGCATATATAATTTACATTGGCCATTTTTTCTTGGGCCAATAGCTTGATCAAAGAAAAGAATAACAGGATCTTTCTCATTCTGGTACACCAAGACTATTTTGCTACATTTTCTGCCTTCTTTTTTCATCCTGTTCTCTTTCCCTCACCTCACACACACACACACACACACACACCTGCAAATCCCAGAAAAAGCAAACTGGATAGGAGAATGTTTCATTGCCACACTCAGCCTCTGTGCAGAGTCCCCATTCATTGGGATGAAATAGATCCTGGAATTCAAAGAAACTTCACGAACTGGATCTACTGTAGTAAGTCCCACATGTTTGGGACTGCACAAAGTGCCCAGACTGAGAGCAGAGCAGAATCTCTCCTGGGAAGGGTGAGGGTCTTCCTTTTGCCCTGGGGATGAGAAGTGAGAGTCACCTTGCAGAGAGCACCTGTGGATGTTCCAGTCTGCTTGAGGCTGCTCCCAGGACACAGAGCTGATGGCTGGGGTGTGTCTGCACTTCAGGGACCCAGGAGGTGGGAGTTAAACATAAATGGAAGAGTAAGACAGTGTAACATACTGTTAATACAGCACAGCCTATATTGCAGAGCTTGCCTTTATTTATTGTTCTTGATCTCAAATTTCTGTACTTCACAGCACCACAATAAAGCAAAGTGCTCTTTTCTGTAATTCCCTGAGGTGGGTGCAAAGAGGGCCATTTGGACAGCTGCAGAGTGAGGGTGAGGGAAGAGAAGGTGGCACACAGATTCTTTCATCATCTGTAATACCTAGAAATGCTTTTCTAGAATGTGTGCTAAATTTGGGATTTTTTATTTGGGAGGTTTATTGCTGGTGAAAATTAATGCTGGTGGTATTTTGAAAGGTTTTATGGCATTCACTATTTTACAGAAGTAAGAGCATATTACATTTTGTTTTTCATGATGTTATGCCATATTCCCCAAATGAGTCCCATTAACTTATATTTCTCAGAATAATATAATGTGGCCTATTGTGTTCTAAAGTACTGTGTACTTTACTGTGTACCAACAAACAAATAAAACATCTTCTACAGCTGCTACAAAAACTTTTCCACCTTAGAAATTCCCCAGATAAATTCTTTTTCTAACAGAAAGGGCAAAGAGATTCTGAAACTTTTTTTTTTGCCATACAGAATCATGGAACCATTAAAAAAAGACTGAAAGAGATCACAAAAAGGTTATCTCATTCATCTCCTAACTATGTTGAGTTCATTTCTGATAGATATTTGTTTATTCACTCCTTTACAATTTCTAATGATGAGGTCTTCATGACCTATCCAGGAAATTCCTGTGCTTCACTTACCATCAAGAAGTATTTTCTCCCTTTAATAAGTAACTTGAATTATTCTTGCTGTAACTTAAAGCTATTAGTTTTTGTCCTGTCCACCATGGACACATTGAATGAATTATTTCTTCATTCTATCAGCCTTTGGTGCTCATGAATACTTTTATCAAGCATTGATTAATCTTTGTTACCTTCATTAAGCTAGATATTCCTAAGTCTTTCAGCTCATTCTCATTCAGAGGTTGTATTTCTTGTTGATCTGCAACACTCTACATGGTAAGCTGCATCCTTCTTGAAATAAAGCACAGAACTGGAGAGAGTTCAGCTGAGGCCTGACCAGTGCTGGACAGAACTGCATGATCCTACCAGCTGCTTTACCACCTGTACTCCTGATTTTTCATTTTTATGCTTATCCTGTCTGTATGGCATTACTGGCTTGTGTTGATGAACTGTAACTCCCAGGTCCTTTTCTGAAAATACCATCAACCAGCAAATTGTTCTTTGGTATGTTTTGATATTGAGTACTGTTGCTCAGCATAGTCTCCTGATCTTGTCCCAAATGAATTTAATCCAGTTTTTTCTTAAACATTGTGTTCCTGGTTTTTTGACATCTATTTGCACTAACACAAACAGATATGAGCCCAGGATAGAATATCTCTATTTTGATACATCCTTCCATCCTAATGGTCACAATATTCCTGTGAGGGGATGCTTATTACACATTTTTATGCATTGACAACTTTTGCTGTATTTTATGGGAATGCTACAGGAAATAGGATTTAAACTCTGCTGAAGTCCTGAGTTATGGCCTCTGCTGCTGCTCCCCTGTCTGCAGACATTCCTGGTTTGTTACAGTAGCACATTTGTCTTGTAGGATTTATTCTTGCCATAGCTATATTTTCAGTGTATAGCTCTTGTTATTAGGTTACCTATTCCAATTACCTGTTCCAATTACTTTTTTTAACCCAGAATATTTCTGGGAGAAGAAGTTAAACTGACTAGTCTAGATTTATTGGTTCCTTTCCTGCCTTTTTTACAGACAGTCACAATATTTAATCTTTTTCTGTTTTCTGGTGCATCCCCCATCACCAAAGGGTTTTAGAGAGGGCCATTAATAGTTGTGAGAATGAGCAGGGAAATAAAAATGTCTTGGTGAACCTGACAGAAAACCAGTGGATCTCAGCTTAAAAGTCTGACTGATCACACATGAGGTGTTAACATTTGGTAACATTCAATGTGCAGAATAACTTTATATATACACTGTTATTTATTAGAGCTACGCAGTTTTAAACATCTTAATCTCTGGAAGATTTTTCAACAGATGGATTATGTGAACCTTGTATTTTCTGAAATGTTAGAAGAATTAGAAACAAATGTACAAGGCTCAGAAGTCCGGGAATTTTCACTCTTGGAAATGGCACAGGTGCCTTCTGGCAAGAGCAAAACCTGTCTGTTTTGGCTCTCAGAAGCAAAATCATAGTTCCCATTCTAAATCTGATTAGAAATCACTAAAAACAGAGACTTAAATATTACCAATTAGAAAAAGAAAATTGATATTAGTTTATTTGCAAGGAGAGTAATTAATGAATAAGACCATGAATTAGAATTGAATATGGCACTCTAAAGAGCCATAAAGAATGAGAGCAATAATCCTGCACTGGCAATCTCCTTGTCATGGCAGGTTACATCCTACATTGCTGTCAAAGGAACTGCATTACATATCTATAAATAAGGAAAAGTTTGTTTCTAACCTAAATCCTGAACTTGATAACCATATGATTTCCTTAATTAAGAACAAGAAAGGTTCTCTGTTTTCTTTAGAAGCCACTGGGAAAAAACCTCTCCTGGATTAAGAAAAAATATTCCTGTTTTGAAACTTGCCTCTTTGCACTGTGATCTTCACTGGTGATTTTCAGGTGCTTTATATTTTTTTCATTCCACTCACATGAAGTGTCAAACAGGGGAAAGTGGCTTTGTTGAAGGAGAGGATATATTAACTAAATTCTGATATAAGTTTGAAATTGAGGGGAGTTAATACTTTGATTTAAACAAAACATATGCTGAAGCCATTTTTCTCTGTCTTCCTGAACTAATGGAAATAAAATTACAGGTAGGTAAAAGTGTTTTCTGAATTCAGGGTCCAAATGGGTCAGCATTCTTTATTAGGAATATTCTGGCTATTTTTATTAGCTCTTAATGTTGTATGATGTAGTATACATTCTTCTTAGTGTCCTAAATAGCTAAAATGCTGCAGTTAAAAATTATGCATTTTAAAAAATGTGTTATTCTGTTTGTCTCAGCAGATAAGATTTACTCAATTATTGTAGTAGTCCCTCAACTTAGAAAAAATCTCTTTTACCCTGCAGAGGTTCCTTCAGGAACCTCAGGTCATTCAGGGCTTTCATATTGTATATAACAGCTGAAGTAATTAATGCACTTCCCCTTCAGTAGTAAAGGCTAATAGCTGCTGAAATTAGCCTTGAGGTATCTATCAGAAATGGAACAGAAAATGGGATTTGAGGATTTCTTGTTTTGTTTTGTTTCTTTCATAAAGTTTAATAAGTGACTTCATTACTATAAAATTGTTTGCACTTGGTGAGTCACTATATTGTAAGAAGCACCTAGATATATTTAGCACTTAGAACATGGTTGTTTGTATTTCTCACAACTACTCATCTTTGAACCCTAGGAAGCCCCTAGGGCCCCACCCACACCCTCTACCCATGGGCACAGGAGCTTCATTTAATCTTGGCCCAGAGCTCTCGCTCCTGGTTTGAGCTTCCCTGGTTCTTAGCCTTGTGTTCTGTCTCTGCCTTAGTTGGCTGTTGGCTCTGTGTTGCAGGTAGGTGGTTCCCTGTCCTCTCTTATTACCACAGGGGCTCCCTGGATGTGGGGTTTTTTGGGGTTTTTTTTGGTTTTTTTTTTTTTTTTTTTTTTTTTTTTTTTTTTTTTTTTTTGTAGTTTTTTTCTGAGCCTAGGAATACACAGAGGACTATTTGAGCCATTAGAATGCATCAGTAGACTTTATCTAATAAAGACTTCTTACTTTTTATTCTGTTTAAACAAAGGCATGAAAGGATAGGATGGTATGGCCGTGTTTCTAAAGGCTTGGGAAGCAACTGCTTCTCTGCAGGGGTTTTATCAGAATAGCCAGAAAGAGTTGGGCTCAGACCCTCAATGACTGGAACCTTGTATGGCTTTGAAGAAGTTAGGATAACAACTGAACTTGAATGGTTTGCATTAGGCAAAAGTGTCATTATTTCAGCTAAAGAGGTAAATCTACTCTAACAGAGAAATGATTCTTGCACACAGCACAATTAAAACCAGGAGTAGAAGAGGAGCATTGGCAGTTCCTACTATCCTGAAGACTGTAGCCAAACCAGCAAAGATTTAAGGAAATGACTCACAGTACTCACAAGAAAGAAAAATATCATAGTAATGGCAAGGAAAGCTAGTTTAATGTAACCAAACTGTTCAAGTCAAGTTTACTAGCCCACAGAGGCAGAGACAGGAAGCACTGAAATGACTGAATAACATTCCTAAAACAAGTCTGTAATAGTGTTTTGTCAGGTTAGTGGCTGTAAATGTCCAAGAACTCTAGTGGACATGTAGGAATATATTTTTCTCTTGGATGTTTTCACACAGATGTGTTGGAGTAAAGGACCTTGCCTGTGAAACAGATAAAGATTTGATCCAGGGATCTCAGTGTAATGAATGGTCTTTGATAATGCCATGAAGCATGTGCTTCAGTTTGCCTAATAATTACTTGTGTCTCAAAATGCTAGTATGCTAATTTTTAAAGAATTGCTGTAAAAAAAAAAAATCCTATTCTTTGTTTGGTTTTGGGCAAATGTTTATACTGCCCTTAAAAAAAAAAAACCAAAAAAAAACCGGGGTGCCTCTAAGTGCATTTATTAGCAAAGCTAATCATATAGGAATGCTCTCTATCTTGCTGCATGAGTACAAAGGGTAAAGAAAAGCCTGAGGTTCCAGAAGATTCTATGGCATTTTAGAATTATGTGAAAAACTGAAGCTGTACTGTAGCATTTATTTCCAAAGCTAAGCAATTACTTTAATGGTGCTTTTCTAGAATAATTGGTGTTGCCTTCAGCACACTCTCCAGTTGGCCAAGATATCAGGGCTGCCTGAAAGCCTTTCTTTTACCTTTTTCTGGAAAAGTAGTTAACTGATGGATGGAGCTAGGGGGCACAGGACAGCACACAGTCCTGAATGGATCTCACTCAGAATATGATCACCTTTAGGGTGGCCAGCTACTGTAGCAATTGTACAGGGAGAGTGTTACCTTCTCCTATGGTTTAGTCTTTCTGCAAAGCTGGGAACAACATTGGGATTAGATTTTCTTTTTTAAAGCATTGTTTGGAGGATTAGCTGGCTGGGACTACCAGGCACAGTCCCTATAGGTATAAGGTATAAAGGTGTCTATACAGGAGGCATGAAGTGCAAGTGGCTTTGTAAATGCATTGTTATATGTAGAGTTTGTCTACATTCTGTGGGAATGCCATACTGTTTCAGCTGGAGCAGTCACCAGAGCAGTTTCAGGTATGCAGGTGTTACCTATAGCAATCTGAGAGGCTTGGGTGGCTTCAAGGTATGTGGCTTGCTGCACTCTGTCACAAATGCCAAAGTATGGAGCAATATTGTACTTTTCTGGAATCATATTGCATTTCTCTATGTGGCCATAACACACATCTCTGCATGGATGAAATGCAAAATCATCCAACAGTCTTCCTTTTTGGTCCTAGTACATGCCCTTTAAATGAGATGAATAGCTAACTTGACTTGGTTAACCCTAGGGGAAGGCCTTTCAATTATTAACTTAAATAGTTGTGGGAGTTTTGCACATTTTGCTCTAAGAATGTTTTGCATTTTATGCTGAAATGGGCTGAGTGTGTCTTATCTGACTCTGTCTGGATATTTAAAATAAATATTTTGAATCCAGTACAAAATCACTGGCTGAGACACCATTGAACTAAATCAATCCAAACAGGTGCAGCAGGGATTTTAGCTACAACAGCAGTGCCCTTCCATACAGCCACCATGCCTGAGAATGAGCTGCTGGACTTAGGGAAGAGCATTGTGATTTTTGCAGAGTGATGTGAGAGCAGCGAGGACTCTCAGTTATGAGGTGTAACTGAGAATATTGCAGTCCAAGGGGCTCTGTACAGGTGCTGTGTTGCAAATGATGCTCCCTTAACTAATCTGTACCTTTCCTGAACTCATTTTCCGTCACAAACTGCACAGTGCTGGGGTGGCAAAGGGCATACAGGACTTGAGGTGAGAGAAGCTGAAAGGTATGTGATCACTGTATATTAAAAAAAACCAAAAAAACCCCCAGAAAATACTGTACATCGGGTAATCCCCCCCAGTGATTGAACAGCTAGTGTAGTGGTGCTGAACACTGATGTAGAGAACAGACTTCTTGTACCTCCTTGCAGAGTAATGGTCAAGAGACATACCTGCAATGTCCTGTTCTTCAGGAGGTGAGGGAGAGCAGGGTTCAGATACCTAGAGATAGACACCCTGTGGTACCAGAGCATCCCTGTTTGGCTAACACCACAAAATATGGACAGAACTGTTCTGAAGTGGCTCAAGCTGACAGACTGTGTATGCATACCTTGATACTGAGATAGCTGGATGGCTGTGCACACTGTGAGATGATAAAGGCAGGCATTGTTCACTGTGGTGCTTAAACCTGGCTTCATGTGCACAAACAAAATCACCAGAATCAATAGGCTTAGTTGACTGAATTCATGTGTCTGCTTAGCTCTTGCTGGAAAGCACTGATACTTCCAGCTGTGGCACGTAAAACAGTGCAGTTCAGAAGGAAAGCATGATCCCCAACAATACGGCATGAGAAGGAGATAAAAATTTGTATTTGACTGTTATACACAAGCGTGAAAGAGACAAAGCTTGACAAGTGGACCATAACATGCAGTGAGGAATAGTGTTTTGGAAGGTGGATTGTTGCCCACTTAAAAGTAGGTGTTTTAATTGGGGACAACAGGCTTTTGAATACTTTTCCCACAGTTGAGTAGGAAAAAGTTGTATAAGGACACTTAAGAAAACCTGTTGTCGACTAATATTTATTCTGGTTTCGAGGTGGCATTGCCAGTTAGATGCCATTACTATTCTGGTGAAAACTCTCTTTTTCTGTCATGGAGCTGATAAAACAATAACTAATCATTGAAAAGCCTCCGTGTGCTCAGACCAGGTTAATTTTCAAAGGCTGCATTCCTGGGTCTTAGAAATGAGCTGCCGTGGCACTGTGATTCCTGAGCTATGAGAAAATGTTTTTTTTTAGTTTACAGGTGGGTTAATATTGGAAATGCCTATGAACAGTGCCAGGTATTATTTACTATGATAAGGAACAACAGTTCAGTTTTAATCTCGTGTTTGGGAGAAATACATCAGTCATGTACACTCAGATAGCACTGACAGAGTAAATTTCAGAATGACTTTTTGGGATATTTCTACTGTAGTTAAAGAAATTTAGGCATGTACAGAATGTGATTTTTCACCTCTTGTTTTCTTTCTTATGCTGTTTTAATTACATCAGGGTTGTGTTGTTTTTTTTTTTTTAATGCCTATTTTTACACTTACAGCTCAGGTACTACTCTTAAAGGCAGTATAATAAAGGAAGGATTTGTTAAATTGGTGATTTTTTCAGTTTCATGCAAGTGAAACATGAGCCATTAGGAAAAGATTGTATTTCTAGACTCTTAAACATGTTTTGTCCATGTAGTTATTTTAATGTTTAGTCTGTTCTAAGTATTTGGAGATCATTTTCCATAGAATTCGCTTACTTTTGTTGGAATGGACCAGTCTCTCATGATCAACTTGTCTGGCTGAAAATCCTGAGGAAGAGGAGGTAGTTCTTAGGCTTTGCAGGGCTTTTTACTCTTCCTTTACCAGTGTAATGATTTCTTTCAGTTTTTTTGCTCAGCCAGTGGTCTGTTAGGGATTCTTCAGCAGCCTCTACTCAAGCTTTATTCCCCCTGGAGCTAGCCAGAGGTCTGTAGTGTAGTGAATGAAATCTGCTCTGGATTGAGCAACTCAACCCAAGAGGAGCTAGGTCTGAGAAGTGCCTGCAGGGCTGTGGCTGACCACGAGGAAAGCATCCCAGTCATTGGCTTGTCCATGGGTAATTGGCACTGTGTGTGTTTATTACCACCCACGTCATAAACCTTGAACAGTCAGAGCTGCTGGAAGCTGAATAATAAAGGACCTAAGCAGTGACTTTCAACATGCTGAATTCAAACATAAACGCAGCATGAAATGACCTGTAGACCTTTGTCTTCCTTGTAAGACGTGTGATTGAAACAAAATTAACCCAGAAACATTCTTAACTTAGTGAAGAATATGCTGTTGTTGACCTGGATTGACACACTGACCCAGTACAGTGGGAATAATCCCTGACAGTTTATATGGCTCTTAAGATGATGTAATAAATTTTAGTATGAACATGAAATATTGTTTAATGTACAAATGGGTTCCTCATGTTTTTCCCTTAGAGGTTTTATGAGTTCTGGTCCATTGTTGTGAATATATCATTGCCTTTCCATCTTGCTGTCAAGTAGAATGGCTGGAGATTCTATGGTTGGGGCACAGTCTGAAAACACATTGTGTCCAGGGGTTTGGGGCTAAGGATTCCTGTGAGTAAGAAAATGGCACTGGACTCAGTTGCTTAGTCAGATATCAGAAATATGCATCATGTACCAGTGTCCTGGTGTTTATCCAGCTGGATGAGGATGTTGTCTTAAAAAGCAATCTGCAATTAATATTTGTTTAATTATCAACTATTTAGCATATTTTTATTTTGTTATGTAAGAAAGATGCATTTCTTTTCCTCTCTGACAAATGAAATAAGCTGTTGCTGGAGTTTTCTGTAGTGCTGGGAAGTAAATGTACCTCTGATAGTTTATGGTGGCTCGAAATCAACATTGGTAGAATGCCTAAAAATTCCTGTTTCCTGTTGAAAGTACATTCAGCACACTGGGACACATTTGTCTGGATGTGATCTGTGGGTCTACTTTTTCTATTTACACTAAATTTGCAGTGATTCCTGTTATTTCAAACCACATACACCCACACAGCTATGGTTACTTGGAATCTGTCTTTGACTGGAATATATCAGGAGTAATTGGGTTGGTATGCCATCTTTTGTTGATAATTAGAAACTCTTGGATCTGACACAAGAAGTTAACAAATTCCCTGTACTTAGACATATGCTTTAGAAGTTCTTGCAACAGCAATTTTCAGGTCATTTGTCTGGCTAGAACTTGAGAAGAAACATATGGCTACTGCTTATGTCCTGCCTTATTATTCTTAAGAGTATTATTTCATAAACAGAAAAGAGCTCATTAGCTGGTAAATTATTCATAGACCTTGCTGGAATTGTACCAGATACGCACAGGGACTCTTGAAATGTCTTTTTGAACAGCCCACATTTGGAATTGTCTGGACAGAAATATATTTTTCTTTTCAGTAAGACAAATAAAACTTTACAAAGCTGTTCATCTCAGTTAAATCCAGCTGTATGGCAATTTCATGTTAAATACTTGTCGTGCATGATTAAAAACCACTTGCTAATAGATCATGGCTGTAGCTGCAACTTGCATTCTGATGAACTGTGTATCACTGTGTATTAGTAATTAAAGAGCTCTTAGGCATAGCAAAGAGAACTATATTTAATTACATGGCTACATCTGCTTAGGACTATCCCCGACTAGTACTGATAGTCCTTCCTGATAATGTTCAAATATTCTCTGGTGCCACCTAATGGTAAAATTGTCCAGTTACTCTGGAGTGAGAATAAACAATAGGCACCCACCACATTTATTGCTGCCCATTGGGATCAGTGTTGTGGCCTGAATATCCATGTAATAAAAAAATGGCTCCTTTTCCTAATTGCTTCCAGTCAAAACATTTCAGTGCTAAAGGAAAAACTACAGTAAACCCTATAGTACTTCTTTTAAATTTTCGAACTCAACTGTTTTTAAAAAGGTTTGGACACAAGCCTGAACCAAACCAACTAGAACTTAAATCAAAGCTATGTTCTGACAGTAACCCATAATTTTCTAAAA
The DNA here is from genome assembly GCF_903797595.1 of Erithacus rubecula. Classification (NCBI taxonomy): domain Eukaryota; kingdom Metazoa; phylum Chordata; class Aves; order Passeriformes; family Muscicapidae; genus Erithacus; species Erithacus rubecula. The sequence continues at coordinate 7,152,109 of NC_136660.1, forward strand.
GCTAAATGCTGTTCACCCTTATTGTACTGGGAATACAACATTCAGATTTGTGATATAGCTTTGTGGGTTTGTTTTTTTTTTTCTGTATTCTTGCCACACTGCTGCAGTTTCCAGGAAATGGAGAGATACCTCTCTGACTGTGGCAAATGCAGTAAGGCTAGATGTGAGCAGTGCCCCTCATTTCCCCCTTCCCATAGCCCCTGAGTGTTGTGGATGACTGCAGTGAGCACACCCCACAGGGCAGGCAGGGTGCAGAAAGCCAGTCTCTTTACCTGCCCAAAGAAACGTGGATCTGGTCCTTCCTATCTACAGGCTGTAGGTAGCTTTCTAGTTTCCCTTTAAAGATTTGGTCTTTCCACCTTTTTATTTCCATTTGCCTACCTTTAAATAGGCTCTAGCAGTGGGAAGTGAGCATACTTACAGCTTTACCTTTGGGTGTCACTGGGACCTTGCTATTACATTATTTTCTTGGAGTGGGTGGGGAACTGTTCTGTTAGGAAAGAAAAAGTAACTTCCTGTTCTAAATAAAGCAAAAATGCATGTGAATACTTAGCTCAGTTGGTTTGAGCCTGCTGCTAGTGATGCCAAGGCTGTGTGCTCAATCTCTGTATGGGCCATTCACTTAAGGACTGAACTTGAGGATCCTTGTGGGTCTTTTCCAACTTAGAATACTCTGTGACAATTTACCTCAAGTCAGTGGAGAAAGAAACTGTAGTGGGGCAATAATAGATGTAATTCTATAATTCTTATAAGAAGCTGGTGGGAGGGACAGCATAGCCAAAGGATGTTGCAAAAGAACCACTTAAATGAACTATTTTGCAATCCTCTGGAAAAGAATGTTCGGTATGTTTTGGCTGATCAATTCTGCTATCACACATTTTCTGAATACCTGGTTAGGATGGAATTAATAGAGTTAAGGCAAATAAACAGCAATATGCTAGAGACAAGGAACAGTTTTATCCAAATAGCTGAAATATTAGTTTTCCTGCCAATTTCTGAGAATCAAAAGGCTATTGAATAACGTAATTGTCAGTTATTCTAGTCAGAACTGTCTGTGCCCAACACAATGTGAGCTGCAGACTTCTACTCTAATATCCTTTCTAGCACCAGACTAAGAGTTCTGAATCACCTTTCAATTCCACTGTTGACTCATTTCTTCAAGAACAATCACCCTTGCAAATAAAAATCATTTGCATGAGTGTAAGTTCTGATATTGATTTTGGAGAAGTTTCATTTCAAAGTGAATTGGTCTGCTGCTTAGCTATAGTATAGTATAGTATAGTATAGTATAGTATAGTATAGTATAGTATAGTATAGTATAGTATAGTATAGTATAGTATAGTATAGTATCGTATAGTGTTTTGGAGTTAGAATTGACTGCTTCTTTGTGGAAATTCTCTTTTGGGAGCATGTCCTGGTTTCACTTTGAAACCAGGTAGAAATCTATAAAAGGGAGCAAGAAAGGAATAAAATAAAAGACCTTTCTGCTTTCTCCTGGGTATTCTAGAAAAGAATGCTATTGCTATTGTGCATTAGTACATGTGAATAACGTGGATAAAGTAGTCACTATAAAAGTGGCATTTTTTTCCCTTTGCATAAGTATGACTAGTGAGGAAAATATTGTGAGCCAAATTGTTTGCAGATGTAACTGTTGTGGTTTCATTGAGTTACAGGCAGATTTGAAAAGATTTTGTCCCAATAGGAGATAATATTTGAAAAGCACTGCTGATGGTCTAGCCAATTTGTGGGTTCTCAGTCTGAGCTGAGAAACTGGCATTCTGTTTTTGAAAATCTGGCTTTGAGGACTGTACCATGTTACAAAACCAGAGGGTTTGGCCCACATATGAAACCAACTGCCTGAATAGAAGTATTTTCTTTATTTTTTTAGGCCAACCCAATAATAAAATAATTTCCTTCCTTGAGTTGTAGATAAAGAAAAGAATCCTTTTCTGTGGGTGGATGGCTCTTGTCCTCAAAGGCACTTGTCACTGACTGTAGTAGCTTAATATTAGCTCCCTCTTTGGCTGGGATTCTTCTAGAGGAAAAAAGGCCAAAAAATTCAAGTTAAAGCTTTCCACCATGTTCAGAAAACATCTTGATTCTTCCTGTTTGTCATTGTAAGCAAACTGTTCTTGCTTTCATGATCCCTCATGATCTGCAGCTCATAAGCCCCAGTCATGAGTAACTGTCAACTCCAAATGTTTGAAAATCATGAACCTGGCCCCAAGTCATGACACTGAGATACTGTTAAGCCAAGTAGCTCATGCTTAGGATCACTTTCTGTGTATCAGGAATGGAGAAAGGAAAGAAGGAATTAACTCCCTGATTAAGGGGGTTTGGTGGGTAAAGCCTCAGGAGATGAACACCTGTCAGCACTGCAGTCAATAGCAACAGCTCTGCTCTAACTCTCTGGTCGTGTTTGCAGCCTTGGGTGAGACAGATCATGCCCTAAGCTCAGAGTGGAGCTGCATTTAATCTCTTTAAAACCATCACCTGCCTCCACATAAGTGTGGGACCCAGCACTGGCATTTCCTATCTTTAAAACTGAAGTTTTTCTTAACACTAGTACCATCTCAGCTGTGCTGGGTGGTAAATCTTCAGGTGTTGCTGAGCTGATTTTGAACTATGTGTCCCAGAGGAAAATGAAAAGTAGGACAGCTAGATTTTGGCTATTTTCTTTGAGGCCCTGTTTTGGTTTTGTGGTGTTTTTCATGTAGCAGATATGTCAGATGTGAGATCCAGGTCTAACAGCACATTACCTTGACAGTGGGCTGTATGTGGTTATTTTCAGAGGCCTCTAAAGGAGACTCAGACTGAGTATTTCCTTAGGATCATAGTCTGGGGGCAGAAAACACACTGCATGCTGAGTTCTCCTAAGAGTCACAGGCTAAAGGAATTCTAGGGGCTTAGTGGTTTTTTTATGCTGGCAGAGAACCCTGGAGACAGAAATTAATCAGTAGTGAAGCTCAATCAAATATAATCTTCTTGCTGCTGGAAAGAGAATGAAAAAATTGGTGGTATCAGTTACCACCATGGTGCTGGAGCCTGGAAAATGTTGTGGGAAGGGCCAGGACTGATGTATCCCACTGGCAGCCCTTATCAAGGCTCCTGCAGAGCCCTTCTGAAAATGAATGTCATTCCAGAGAAATCTGTGCTGGCAAAAAGGCTTCATGACTGTAGAAGTCAACTTATAAAAATGGGAGCTGGATGCAAAATGAGGATCCAGGTTTGGCCTTTTGTTTCCTTAGAAGCTTCTAAAAAATTAGATTTTATCTCATTATATTCAGATTCTTAATGGTTTTCTTCTGCTTTCACACTGGCTCCTGGAAGTCTCCCTTCCTAGTGAGTTCTGCTTCAGAACAAATTACTATGGGAGTCTGAAACAATCTTTTTGGATCTGAGCTTCTGGGCCACCTTCTCAAAGCCCCTCTAGTGTCAGTGATGCCAACATCTGCAAAAAGAAACAGCATCTGTGGCTCTTCTGCTGCCAGCCTTGTCCATGTGCTTTTGTAAACTTGAGGTAGAGAAGTAGAATTTCAGACAACTTTTCCTCAATGCAAAAGCAGTATAGATCAGGGTCTGCAGGTTTTTTAGGGATGTCTCTTGGCCCCTCTAAGCAAATCCTTAGTCTTTTATAGGGGCTACAAGATCAGTGACCAAATTTCCCAGCAAACAAGGCCCTGACAAATTACAATCTGTTTCCAGAGTCTAGATGGGACATTCAGCTTGGGTGGGAGGTAAGTCTCTAAATGTTGATGAGTCAGGGAAGTAATATCTCAGAGAATCTCCCTCAGTACAAGGGCACTACAGGAGAAGAGATGGGGTGCCTGGGATAGGAACTTGCTGAGCACAATGTGCCTGAAATAAGATCTCCCCCAGCTGGACATCATGAAATCTGTGACTGCCCTCAGTACCCGAGTATTTTTGTTTTATACAAGCTTTAGCCTCATTAGTGATTGATTGTTCTGGTCCTTTTAGCAAGGGCCTATCTCTTACTATTCCTTGTCTGTCAGGTTTTACACACTTTATTTTAGCAAAAATCCCTCAAGCTTGGAAGAATTAAAAGACTGGGGAGAAAAAAACAAAAGTGAGCTCTTTGGATTTTTCTTCTATCTGTTCCTCCTAAGAATCTTATCAGAAAGATGCTTGACTCGTGAAATTTGCTGAAATATTTGTTCCTGATAAGCCTTATCAAGCACGCTTTGTGCTCTCCAGCCTGAGAGTGCCCTCTAGTGTTGGCAGTTCTGGTGGCAGCGCGGCGCTCCGTGTGCCACCGGGGACGCGCTCCCGCCGCCCGGGATGCGCTCCCGCTGCTGGAGCCACAGCAGCTCCAGCCCCGGGATGCGCTCCCGCTGCTGGATCCACAGCAGCTCCCGCTGCCCCCGGGATGAGCTCCTGCTGCTGGATCCACAGCAGCTCCAGCCCCGGGATGCGCTCCCGCTGCTGGAGCCACAGCAGCTCCCGCTGCCCCCGGGATGCGCTCCCGCTGCTGGAGCCACAGCAGCTCCCGCTGCCCCCGGGATGCGCTCCTGCTGCTGGAGCCACAGCAGCTCCAGCCCCCGGGATGCGCTCCTGCTGCTGGAGCCACAGCAGCTCCAGCCCCGGGATGAGCTCCTGCTGCTGGAGCCACAGCAGCTCCAGCCCCGGGATGCGCTCCTGCTGCTGGAGCCACAGCAGCTCCCGCTGCCCCCGGGATGAGCTCCTGCTGCTGGAGCCACAGCAGCTCCCGCTGCCCCCGGGATGCGCTCCTGCTGCTGGAGCCACAGCAGCTCCCGCTGCCCCCGGGATGCGCTCCTGCTGCTGGAGCCACAGCAGCTCCAGCCCCCCGGGATGCGCTCCTGCTGCTGGAGCCACAGCAGCTCCCGCTGCCCCCGGGATGCGCTCCTGCTGCTGGAGCCACAGCAGCTCCAGCCCCCGGGATGCGCTCCTGCTGCTGGAGCCACAGCAGCTCCCGCTGCCCCCGGGATGCGCTCCTGCTGCTGGAGCCACAGCAGCTCCAGCCCCCGGGATGCGCTCCTGCTGCTGGAGCCACAGCAGCTCCAGCCCCCGGGATGCGCTCCTGCTGCTGGAGCCACAGCAGCTCCCGCTGCCCCCGGGATGCGCTCCTGCTGCTGGAGCCACAGCAGCTCCTGTCGGCGGCGCTTGGCAGCCCAGGATGCTCCGGGCTCATCCATCGCGTTTCTGGGCAGAGGAATGCATTGCAGCAGTGAGACACACTCGCTCTTTGCCTCTTCTAGTAAAATGATCTGCTTTTTTACAGTGCTGCCCTGTTGCTTAATATTCCTTGACAAACTTGTTCAGGAAATCCCTGTTGATGTGCAAGAGAAGTACACTGACCTGCCTGCTTTGTTACACGATTTCTCAGTCCTGAACGGGTAGAAGAGGTAACGCTGATAAGCAACCCCACACCGTTTGCTCATTCCCATCTATTTTGTTTTGCCTGGGTTGGTTGTTTTGCTGAATGACTAATCAGCTGCCGGCCCATCCATTTGTCTCTAAATGCCAGAGAGCTTCAGCTGCTCAAACAGCAGCACCTGAAAGCCTTTGGCATTTTGGGGTCACTGGTCTGTACTTGCTGTCAGTGCTAATACTCTTTTATTTTCAATATTAGATTTTATGCCTTGTGCAAAGCTGCATGTGGCCACGATGTTTAACTGCAGTGTCCATGGCTCATAAATTCTTAACCCACAAAACCCAACAGGGAATAGCAAGGAAGCCCAAAATGGGGGTGATGCCTGTACTTGTAAACCAACATTTCAGCTCTGTGTCTTTCAAAGCAAATAACAAGTAGGATTTTGCCTTGGCACCACAGGCCAAAGTAGGAAGAATATTTTGACATTTTGTTTAAGCTAGAAGGGAGTCTTCCAAGTGAAAAATCATCAGCCAGAAAAAGAAAGTGCAAGATACAAAGATGAAATTGAGCTTTTTGGGGTTTTTTTTCGTTTGTTTGTTTTTTTTTTTTTTAGGCTGTGAATGCATCCCTGAATATGGGTAGATAGAGAATAATTTATTAAACTACCAGGTCTATTTAGAAGGGTATCTAAATTTATTAGAAAAGTCAAAGTAACAGGGAATAAAAAAATGAGCTGTTAAATACAGGAAAGAGGAAAGGAATGACAATATAAATGATTTTTGCTATGAGTCAAATATTAACTCATGAATGCCATTAATCCATTAATCTGGTGTCTGAAACCTCTACACTGTTTTTAGACAGCAGTATCTTTCAAAGTATATAAATTTAACAGGCAATTGTTACTGACTTGAGTCACATTTCAAAGTTCTGCAGTATATGAAGCACTGAAAGGTGATGTTGAAGAGCCCCTCATTGTTTTGGTTTCTGGCTAACAGAAACACACAATGGCAAACTTAAGCCCATGTTGTATCATTTCACTGTCTCACATACCATTTTGCCAATTCAAGTTGTAATTTGTGAGGCTGAGACCACGGGGTAAATGGATGCAGAGCTAACCTGCTTTCTCTTATTTGCTTGCTGTGCTTTTGGTATCCTGACTCTCACTTCCCATGTGCAGAGGGTGTCATAGCAGCGGGAGCAGTTCTGTAAGAATGCTGGAAGAACATGCATGGCCTTGGATCTCAGCTGTGACAGGACTAGAGATACATTAGCTAGAATTACACAAAAAAACCTGGGACCCACTACTGAACACCAGGGAAAATACTTTGGTCTGATAATGATGTTGATGACTCATTTAAATGATCCACAAGACCAGAACGTTGCTCCAAAATGTTCTCCACGAAAAGATCTGTCTGCAATTCTGATGTGACTCAGATTCAGCAGGGATGGGAAGCACATGAGAAGAGCTGATGACAGCTTAGGACAGGCTGAACTGAAGGCATTGAGCCTCTAAAAAACTGAGCAGGAAGGACTGCAGAAAGCATGAAGACAAGAAAGGACGTGGCTTGGGAAATGTTAATGGTCAGACATGGCCTAGTAGGCCAGGACTAGTCAAATGGGAAAGAGGGGAAAGGAAAGATGCCAAAGAGCTTGGGAAGAAAAGGACTTGTGAGTGCTGAAGATGGAGAGCTTTGCACACAAGCAGCTGCCTATGTAGGGGTGGGAAGAGCACCAAGGATGTAATGCAGCATCTTTGGTTTTGTTGTGGATAAACCTCTGAAACTTTCAGGACAGCAGTCAGGACTGAGACCCAGCTTAAACCAGTGCAGCTGGGGGCCACCTCAGGAGCAGGGTCTGGGCATGAGTGAATTGAATACATGTTTGCAGCCTGGTGCACATGGGCACAATCACAGTGGAAAGATCAGTGGAGAGGAATATTCCCTGCTGCTCCTGGGCTCTGTTACAGAGCATGGCTGGCTGCACACATGAGCAAAGTGGGCTGCTACCTGGAGGGCAGGTACCTGCTCTGCTCGTGTCAGAGGTGATGGGTTTTGACAGAGCAGCATGTTCTCTACAGCCCAGCTCTCTCCTGAGTGCAAGGGCCTTGGCTGATGGAGGGCCTGGTGTGAGTGGGAGGAAGCTCCTCCTGAGAGAGGGACTGGCATCAGCCCTCCCAGCAGCACCAGTGCCACTGCCCTGCTGGGCTCCAGCCTGGCTGCAGGCACAGTAAGTTGTACTCTTCAGAGCTTCCCACTGGGCTCTGCCCCAGCCAGTCCTCTGCACAGGGCAATGGCCAGGGAGAGGAGTAAAGAGGTGCTGGTGAATCTGGGAAGAGGAGAATCTCCTGGTTCCTTTCAAAGTCCTCTGAAATAGCTGCTGTCCTCCAAATATAAACTTTTTCCTTACAGGTTCTTGACTGTCGACTGACAGTTGACTAACTTTGTGCAACACCAAGTCTTTGCTTCTGTGCCACCTTTGACTGCTCAGCTCTCTGCTTTCTTTCAGGCTCTCCTTCTATTCCTTCCTCACACCTCTTGACTACAGCACTAAACCAAGATATTACTGAGAAGCCCAAGGCCAGTTCTGTTGTAAAAAACCTGCTTTAGTAGAAATACGGTTACTTGTGCCAATATATCTTCTTCTGAGGGACTTTTGTGGCATTTCTGTATGGAGGGCAAAAGCAAGACTTAATGCTCTGACACGCTGAGGGCAGGGAATTGAGAATGTATCTGCAGCTAGACAGATCTTCCTGTTCTTCCTCTGATATAGTTATGGTTGTTATTACAGATAGTTGTAGGGCAGCTAAGTGAAATCCATCCACAAAGTAAATGCCTGAAATTGAGAAGGAAGGCAGAAAACATTGAGATTTCCAAGTGGAGATGACCTCTGTTGCTCTCTGAGCTCAGACTATTTTTGGCAGGAGACAAAGGAAGCGAGGGCCTGCTTTGGAATGAAGGCAGAGCAGCTGCCAGCCCCTGCAATTAGCCAAAAGGCTGTGGAGTGTGGGCAGGAGGCTGCAGAGCACGTGGCTCCTGTGCTGCACTGCTCAGTCCAGAACAGAGCCTGCAGGAATTCAGAGCCCAGCCAAGCCCAGATACTGCAGCTGATCCCTGGGGAGGCCAGAGCCCCTCACCTGGGGCTGAACAGTCACAGTGTGCCCTGCACAGGATGCTCAGGGATGTTTGGAGCAGCAAGTTTTTTGTTTTGGTTTGGATTTTTTTTACCCTGTCTCATGTCATATACTGAAGACAATCAAGGAAACAAGACAACCAAAATGCATTTGTCAGAATTTT